>NC_090279.1:65203418-70003418 GCF_040414725.1 Anabrus simplex
TGCAGAACTCCTAATGGGACCATTTTCTCCTTCCACCTTATTCTGCGAAACTTGCCCCGAGTGATTTCTATCTTTATCCACAACTCAAGTTGCACCTTGGAGGTAAGCGGTTTGCAACTGATGAAGAGGTGGAAGAGGAAGTGAACCGCTGTCTACAGAGACAGGACCCGACCCAGTATGATGAAGGTATCAATAAACTGCTGCCAAGATAATAAAAGTGCTTGGACTGAAATTGTGATTATGTGGGAAGTAGTGTATGAGTTGTAGAATAAAAATGAAATATTTCACAAGTGTAAATAAAACCAAAAACCATGGCGTGACAGCCCCTAAGGGCCATGGATTACCAAGCGACCACTGCTCAGTCCCAAGGCCTACAGATTACGAGGTGTCATGTGGTCAGCACGAAGAATCCTCTTGGCCATTATTCTCTGCTTTCTAGACCAGGGCCGCCATTACACCATCAGATAGCTCCTCAATTTTAATCACGTAGGGTGAGTAGACCTCCAACCAGCCCTCAGATGCAGGTAAAAATATCCGTCCTGGCCGGGAATCGAACCCGGGGCCTCCGGGTAAGAGCCAGGCATGCTACCCCTACCCCGCAGGGCCAGCAAAAGTGTAGATAGCCCGCTTGTATTTTTTGTAAAATAGGGAAACTTATTTATCGGATGGCCCTCGTACTACAAGACCTTTAAAATTTTCACTTGGATTCATGAAACATTTTGATCCCCCTGTGGGTGGGGGTGATAGAATAACACCCACGGTATCCCCTGCCTGTCGTAAGAGGCGACTAAAGGGGGCCTCAGGGGCTCTGAACATTGGAGCGTGGGTTGGCAACCACGGGGCCCTTAGCTGAGTCCTGGCATTGTTTCCACTTACTTGTGCCAGGCTCCTCACTTTCATCTATCCTATCCGACCTCCCTTGGTCAACTCTTGTTCTTTTCCGACCCCGACGCTATTAGGTTTGCGAGGGCTAGGGAGTCATTCATTTTCACGCCCTTCGTGGCCCTTGTCTTCCTTTGGCCGATATATTCATTTTTCGAAGTGTCGAATCCCTTCCATTTTTCTCTCTGATTAGTGTTATATAGAGGATGGTTGCCTAGTTGTACTTCCTCTTAAAACAATAATCACCACCACCACCACCTGAAACATTTTGACACTACAGGGGTGCAGGAGGGACTGTGATCAAAAGCTTACATTTTATTATAAGTTAATTTACTAATAAATGCAAATTAAAGTATAAAATTCTAGAATATATTCACATATCCCATTTAATATAGAAGAAATCGAACAGTAGCCGAACTAAGGAAAAAAAGATAAAATGATGTACAAATTGGAGAGTTTGTTAAAGATGAAGCCATACTTTCCATTGTAGACTTAGTTAAATGTAACATAAAAACTTTCCAGTTTGTCAAACACACAATTTTAACATAAAATTCTTATACTACAAACATACCTGTAAAAAGTACACACTATTATACAAAGAAAGACATGTTTCATTCTGCAAGATCATCCTCAAATTTTATGAAATCACGTAAAACATGAATATATATACAGCATTGTTTACGTTGCATAAACTTGTCAATGATAGAGAGTTTAGTGATAATATGAACCAGTATTGACAAATTAGAAACTTACAAGTATTAATATAATGAGAAAACTTCTGAACTTATCTAGACTACCGATGCCAAGTCTGTTGTCACCAAATACTATTTCAGGACTGTGGTCATCAAGAGGCAAATGGAAAGTTTTGAGTACAGCACACAACTTACGGAGAGGGGAAGGGAGGCATGGGAGGGGAGTGACGAACATTGTGGATCCCTCCTACTGGACGTTAAAATCTAGCATACTGTACCATGGAGAGGAGAGAGGGAAGCAGGACGGAGCGAGTGGAACACTCTTTCAACACTGGAGAGGGGAGAGAAGGTTATTAACCTACTTCATGTTATAATGTACTTTTATATACGATGGATGAATGCAACTTAATTATTTTAGCTAAATAATGTATGGAATTGAAATAGAGAATATCTATAAGAAATTAATGTCATAAACACCAATTTAATGAGTAAATATTGTCCACATATTATGTGAGTAGAGCGATGTGTGCAGAATTTTTTAAGTATGTATGGTCATTAAAGCTGGTTACGTTAGCATTTTTTGCAAAGTAGATCTCGATTGCTTCCCTTATATTGGAAGATTTTATTTTATTTTCGATGTGTAAAATTTTAGATCTGTGTTGATGTCTGTGAAATAGTGTGAACTGTCGTATATGTGTTCCCCAAAGACTGAATGCCGATTATATCTGATCGCGTTTATTGTGATCTTTAAATCTTGTGTAGAAATTTTGTTTTGTCTGACCTATATAGGTGGCATTAGAGTTAAGTTCTTGGCACTTGAGTTCATAGACTCCTGACTTTGAGAAAGGGTCTTTTTTGTTTAGGTGCACTTGTTGCTGTGTCTCTGCAGTGTGTTGTTCATTCTAAAGGTTACTTTTAAACCTTGTTTCCAAAAAAGATATTAGCTACTTTTTATGTGTTATTATTAATGTACTGTAGTTGAGAACCAAGTGTGGTGGTTTTCCGAGGATTTTCCTTTTGTTTGCTTAATATTTTATCTACTGTGCCTAGAGGGTGGTTGTCTTCTTTCATGATTTGTTTAATGATTTGTACCACTTTATTGAAATCCATTCTGCTCATTGGTATGGAAATAGCTGTGTATCATTGTATTCAATCCTGTTATTTTTAGTGTGTATGGGTGGTTAGATTCATGCATGCAACGTCTGAGTGGGCTTTCTGTATACTTTGTAAGACAGATTGCCATTATTCCTGCTGATTGTGATGTCTAAATAGTTTATTTTCTTGTTAGATTCTTGCTCCATTGTGAAGCTGATGGAATATTGTAAAGAATTTAGTGTGTTTAATAACTGGTGTGTATTAGTGAAGTCATTATCATATATGCACATGATGTCACCTCCATATCTGCTCCAGTATAAGATTCCTTTTGAATGCTGATACGTTCAGAATATGTTTTCAAAGTTATTCAAAAAATGTTTGATACTATTATACCTTATAATGGTGAGCCCATGGCTAACCCTTCTTTTTGGCAATAGACACTGTCAGTGAATGCAAAGCAATTTTGGTGTAGCATTGTTCTAAAAAGGCTAATTATTTCTTTGGTTTCCTGAAGTAAAGTGTTTTCTTTATGAAGATTTTTGATCATTTTAATGGATTCATCTATTGGTACATTGGTGTATATGTTAGTGCTGTCAAAGTGTATCTTTAACCCTTGACCACCCACATTTTTGCTCCACTTATCCCCAGGTTTCAACCTATTAATTAGGAAACATTGAAGCAGAGCACACTGTTTCAGAAAAAAGTTAAATATTATCAAAAATACTGATCACAATCTATTCACATTTTCAATAATATTAGCAAACATACCATCATTTACTGCATTTAACATACCATCATGTCCACTTCTCTATTCTATTCATTGAGTCATAAGTTTGTTGGTTCAAACCTCCCACCCACGCTGATGATACTCAAAACTGTTGTCACATTCTCATGTTGTCTAAATGCCCCTAAGCCAATAGAGATGTGATTCTGGAAGTGCAATGGTGACCTCGTACATCAGCTTTCATTTCCTCTAGCAAGTGTCTTCCCATTCTGTATCTACTTTACTGGAATACACCTGTTTGATTGCTGCATTGATATATATGCAATTGATTATGCCACTGAATAGATTGTCTCCACCTATCATATGTAAAAAGCAATAACCTATTTCTCATAATACTCTTTTGAAATTATTGATACGTTCAACATCATCCATATAATCATTCGAGTAACGAAACAAAATGTTTATGTTACCTGAATTGCAGCCACATCAACATCAGGTCCGATTTCTAGATTTCTAGATTTCTAGATTTCTAGATAACCGTTTTCACTTATATCACCGTTATCACTAAAATTATCTTCGTCAATATGTTACTTACTCACTAAAAATTTACCTCCACACCTGCACAATGATTCTGTGTCATTTCTTTCGCCTTTATTCAGCTCAGTTCCAATATCAGCAGTATTCAATCCCGTCATGTTTACGAACTAAACAGCTAACCCGCACTCGCGGAAGTTCAAGACCGTTGCCTAGACAAATTCAAGACAAATTCTCACTCTTCTTTTATTTCCTAAGCCTTGTATATTGTACTGCATGTTCATCAATGCCTTATAAACAATTCACTACCAAAAAATTCAAAACTATTGCATAGATTGCACTCGTATGCAGATAATGCAGCTGGGTATTTTTGGGCACTAAGGACCGTAAGGCAAAGTGAACAGTCGGGTGCTTTCGGGCGGGAAGAGGTTCATAAGTTCTAGGCAGGTTTTAATTTATCTGTCTTCTTTAAGTAAGATTTTCTCTTTCAAAATTTTTTTTCAGTTATTTGCCTAAATTGTAACTTGGCAAATCATTAAAATTTACTATTGGTCTAAAGGGACACGAGTTTTTGTGTATTTTGGGGATGGCTCTTAGTGTGGATAGTTTGGGATTTTTGATGGTGAGGCTTTCTTTTTCTTGTTTTGTGAGAATAAAGTCCGTTTGCTTGATAGCTTGTTTTATTTTGTTTTGAAATTCATTTTTATGGTCACGTTGTAGTTCTTGATTTCCGTTGTTGTTGATGACATCTATTGTTTTTTCTATGTACCCAAGAATAGAACATAACAAGAAATGTCAAAAGTAGTGATCTTGAATAGCAGTGCACTCGCATCTCAGATATGTTCAGACACCGTTCTCTTCTGTAGTGTCCGTAATTTAGAACTCAACTAGCACACATCTATTGAGAGAACAGTGTGCATAAACTGCAGAATTTCACCTTGAAAAAACTCCTGGACAATATCACATCTATAAATTAGCAGTTCGCATTTTTGGGAATAGATTATTATTGTCAAGTCACAGTTACTCATTGAACGTCCTTCTTCCAACTCTCAAGGTTTTCAAAGTCTCTGAGGTGCAAGAATGATGTGTACGAACTCACTTTCATGCCAGTATAACTACAGACATATGCTGGGATAATTCAGCTTCATCAAACACCTCTAGAACGGACCCGAATTACACTCGCCAACAAGAAAGTAGAATGTTATCACATCACCATGTAAGCTATCAGATGAAGAGCCACTGAACTGAAAGCCACACATTCGGAAGATTGCAATGGGCTGTGTTTACAGTAGCAACAGACAGGGCAAGGAAAAACGATGAAAATATCTCGCTTCTTCTCCAAAATTACTTCACAGCTTCTCTGCCTTCATAAGAGTGTTTGCTTTAGACGTGCTAAAGTGGCAGTTAACTGCTCAGGCAGAGTTTTACTATGAGATCACTTAACATTAGTAACACTGTAAAGAAGTTTAAATGATGCAAATCATACGTGGAATTTCTTTTGGAGGAAAAATATGTTCACGATGACAGCCAAAGACCTTCTGGCCATAACCTAATTAAATCCAGCACCCATAATTGTCCTTCAGTTCAACAGCTACTAGCACTGCAATTGGCTAATGTATGATAGGAAATTACGTCAATCCCACAATGATACCATTACCAAACAATGGAGAATAAAAACATAACCATATAACCTACAGAAATCCATTTCAATAAACACCAGAGGTAATCAATAAACAGTCATTTGAAGGGTACTTAGCTCATGAAATGCCCTGATGCCTCGATCTTGAAACACTGCCTGTCACAACTTCATTGGTAGCTGGACCTAACCAAGGTTCCTTCACTATCAAGTCCACAACTTTAATTCAGCTTCTTGCCACTATCAAACATAGAATGCACTGCCGTCTCCCTAGTAAATGCTAGAGGCCAATTGTCCACTCGGAGACCATAATCTGGGGACATGTGCCACCAGAACCCCTTTCCTTGTTTTTGTCACTAGTTGGACCCATAGATGTACATCAATACTGTTGTTTGTAGTTCCTAAGAGTTGGCTGCCTTGTGTAGCACATTATCACATAATCCCAACAAAGAAACAAAACACAGACATACCTTTCCTAGATGCCCATGCAGCAAATGGTGAGTGCTCAGGTTAATATTGGGGAAGCACATAGTAAATTACGCTCCTGCCAAACTTATTCAGCTACTAAGGGTTAAATTCTGATCTCTATAAAGTTATTTGCCATTAGACTCACAAGTGATGCATTAGTTGTTCCTTCAAGCCAGGCTGGTTCCTCTTTGATTTTTACTTCCTGGTCCATTTCACACTGCATCTGAAGTAGTTAGAAGGTACTGGGGTTGTTGATTACTTCCAATGATTTTACACTAAAACACAGGCCAGAGAAATATATTACCTTATTGCTGTCATTAAGTAATTTAATAGATATATATTTACCAGATATTGTAATAGGAGTTGAATCATGGCTGAGAAATGATATAATGGATGCAGAAATTTTCTCACGGCACTGGAGTGTGTATCGTAGAGATAGGATAGGAAAGGTGGGAGGGGGAGTTTTCATTCTGGTGAAAGAAGAATTTGTAAGCTACGAAAAAGTTAAAGATGAGACACATGAAATTCTAGGTGTAAGGCTCATTTCTAAAGATAATAGGCAACTTGATATATTTGGGGTGTACAGATCGGGAAAGGGTAGCACTGATGCGGATTTGGAATTATTTGATAGGATAGTCAGCTATGTGGGAAACGACATGGAAAGAAATGTGATTGAAGCGGGAGATCTGAATTTGCCAGATGTCAATTGGGAAGGAAATGCGAACGACAGGAAGTATGACCAACAAATGGCAAATAAGTTAATATGGGAAGGACAGCTGATTCAGAAAGTGATGGAACCAACCAGAGGGAAAAATATTTTGGATGTGGTGCTGATAAAACCAGATGAGCTCTATAGGGTAACTGAAGTAATAGATGGTATTAGTGATCATGAAGCTGTTTTTGTGGTAGTTAAAAATAAATGTGATAGAAAGGAAGGTCTTAAAAGTAGGACTGTTAGGCAGTACCATATGGCTGATAAAGCAGGTATGAGGCAGTTTCTAAAAAGTAACTATGATCGGTGGAAAACGGTAAATAAAAATGTAAACAGACTCTGGGATGGGTTTAAAGAAATTGTTGAGGAATGCGAAAACAGGTTTGTACCTTTAAGGGTGGTAAGAAATGGTAAAGACCCACCTTATTATAATAGAGAAATAAGGAGACTAAGAAGGAGGTGCAGACTAGAAAGAAATAGAATTAGAAATGGCTGTGGAAGTAAGGAGAAATTGAAGGAACTTACTAGAAAATTGAATCTAGCAAAGAAGGCAGCTAAGGATAACATGATGGCAAGCATAATTGGCAGTCATACGAATTTTAGTGAAAAATGGAAGGGTATGTATAGGTATTTTAAGGCAGAAACAGGTTCCAAGAAGGACATTCCAGGAATAATTAATGAACAAGGGGAGTGTGTATGTGAGGATCTTCAAAAGGCAGAAGTATTCAGTCAGCAGTATGTAAAGATTGTTGGTTACAAGGATAATGTCAAGATAGAGGAAGAGGCTAAGGCCAAAGAAGTAATAAAATTTACATATGATAACAATGACATTTACAATAAGATACAAAAGTTGAAAACTAGAAAAGCGGCTGGAATTCATCAGATTTCTGGGGATATACTAAAGACAATGGGTTGGGATATAGTACCATATCTGAAGTACTTATTTGATTATTGTTTGGCCGAAGGAGCTATACCAGATGAATGGAGAGTTGCTATAGTAGCCCCTGTGTATAAAGGAAAGGGTGATAGACATAAAGCTGAAAATTACAGGCCAGTAAGTTTGACATGCATTGTATGTAAGCTTTGGGAAGGCATTCTTTCTGATTATATTAGACATGTTTGTGAAATTAATAACTGGTTCGATAGAAGGCAATTCGGTTTTAGGAAAGGTTATTCCACTGAAGCTCAACTAGTAGGATTCCAGCAAGATATAGCAGATATCTTGGATTCTGGAGGTCAAATGGACTGTATCGCGATTGACATGTCTAAAGCATTTGATAGGGTGGATCATGGGAGACTACTGGCAAAAATGAGTGAAATTGGACTAGACAAAAGAGTGACTGAATGGGTTGCTATATTTCTAGAAAATAGATCTCCGAGAGTTAGAGTAGGTGAAGCTTTGTCTGACCCTGTAATAATTGAGAGGGGAGTTCCTCAAGGCAGTGTTATCGGACCTTTAAGTTTTCTTATATATATAAATGATATGAGTAAAGGAGTGGAATCGGAGGTCAGGCTTTTTGCGGATGATGTTATTCTCTATAGAGTGATAAAAAAGTTACAAGATTGTGAGCAACTGCAACGTGACCTCGAAAATATTGTGAGATGGACAGCAGGCAATGGTATGTTGATAAACGGGGCTAAAAGTCAGGTTGTGAGTTTCACAAATAGGAAAAGTCCTCTCAGTTTTAATTACTGCATTGATGGGGTGAAAGTTCCTTTTGGGGATCATTGTAAGTATCTAGGTGTTAATATAAGGAAAGATCTTCACTGGGGTAATCACATAAATGGGATTGTAAATAAAGGGTACCGATTTCTGCACATGGTTATGAGGGTGTTTAGGGGTTGTAGTAAGGATGTAAAGGAGAGTGCATATAAGTCTCTGGTAAGACCCCAACTAGAGTATGGTTCCAGTGTATGGGACCCTCACCAGGATTACCTGATTCAAGAACTGGAAAAAATTCAAAGAAAAGCAGCTCGATTTGTTCTGGGTGATTTCCGACAAAAGAGTAGCGTTACAAAAATGTTGCAATGTTTGGGTTGGGAAAAATTGAGAGAAAGAAGAAGAGCTGCTCGACTAAGTGGTATGTTCCGAGCTGTCAGCGGAGAGATGGCGTGGAATGACATTAGTAGACGAATAGGTTTGAATGGCGTCTATAAAAGTAGGAAAGATCACAATATGAAGATAAAGTTGGAATTCAAGAGGACAAACTGGGGCAAATATTCATTTATAGGAAGGGGAGTTAGGGATTGGAATAACTTACCAAGGGAGATGTTCGATAAATTTCCAATTTCTTTGAAATCATTTCGGAAAAGGCTAGGAAAGCAACAGATAGGGAATCTGCCACCTGGGCGACTGCCCTAAATGCAGATCAGTATTGATTGATTGATTGATATTATGAACATACCAAAAAGACTCAAAATTTTACATGACTATTATTATTGTGATCATACCTATAGGACCTCAAGTTTTCTATGACTAATACTATGCAGAAGAATCCCCATAACACTGATAACCATAACAAGAATTCTACATATGATAATTTTACAGATATCCTAAACGGAAACTTCTCAAAATTTCGAACCCTACTACCATATTTCGCAGCCTACATTGTAAAGAACAACTCAACATTCACAGCGTCACTATTAAATTGCAAACAGTGGTAAATAACACAGCAAAATAATAATTAAGATTATGCACTACATATTGTAATTTCTTTCTGAAACTAATATCCGCAATTTTTCACCTGCGTAGCCCTTCAGAAAAATTCCTCTGTCCAAAAAAATTAGATATACGTTATATTGCTACAACACACGAGGGATAGATTTGCCGGCACTTGTGACAAAAAGGCCAGGAGTTTTCCAAGAGGATGCCAGTTATATGCGTATACAGTTTTAATGTTTAAGTAAAAATAAAATTTAAGAAAATTAAAAATATTAAAAATATGTAGAATGCTGAAACTAAGAAAGATTAGTATTAACTGCTTAATGTTCTCAATTGTGATCTATAATTTTCGCAAAAGTAAATTATGGAACTTGAACATTGCCGAGAATAGAGATTGTGGACACAGTGTAAATGATAGAAATCACAATTCCTCAATGAAGAAAATCTGTAACACAATAAATTAACGGAATAAGCTGTACAACTTTCCAACACGCGTCTTTGTAATAACATACCTCACACTTCGAGACAAAACCTGATATTTTAATTTACAGTAGTTTAAACACTTAGAACGGACTTTTGAAGAACGGATTGATTTGTATCAGTCAGTAGAACGGGATGAATTTAGGAAAGGATAAATTACCAGTTACAACTCCAGAGTATACGGCATTTCTTGAAAAGAGCACTGGGTGTTATGTCCCGCGATGTTTGGCCCAAAGAGAGAAGGAACCTCTCCGCGGGTAAACAGACGGTAAAACACAACTTTGACGTCAGTTGCTTCAGGGCAGAAAAGTAATACGACAGCAGGTCCATGGAAGGAGAGATCAACTGACTGAATTTTGTGATCCAAAACTTCGTATAACAGAAATAAAATGGTACAATTATTATTATTATTATTATTATTATTATTATTATTATTATTATTATTATTATTATTATTATTACCGGTATGGGCGTGATTAGTTTAGCTGCCGGCTTCTCAGCTGGAAAAGCTGAGGATCGAATCCCCGTCGATACCACGTTGGGATTTTCATCTCAGAAATCACGCGGCATTAGCAACTCCAGCGACCTCAGATACAACCGGGCTAAGCTGAAGAAATTACATATTGTCGGTAATGTTCAAGGCTCGATCATTTACTCAGTAGAGTACGGTACCTTCTTCTTCTTCTACTTCCTCAGCTTCTCTTTCTTCTTCCTAGTCTGTTTCCTGGCCGTCTATATGCCCGTAACGGACACTCCCGTGTTGGCTCTTCCCAAGGTACGTAGAATACAAGGTAGGGATCACGAGAGAGGTGCGCAGTAGCAAAGCAGAGCTGTGACGTCACGCAGGACCTTCGCGTTGAATCTGCCCTGAATGAGGTAGAGGTAGTTCGAATAAGAATCGCTGTGCACGCAGAAGCTAGGTGCTAATAGTACACGATAGTAACATATCTGTGGTATATAAGAAACCGTGTGTGTTTATTTTATGTGATGAAACGTAAAAAATCAGTAATAGTGTACACTTTTCAGTATGGTTTGTCATGCGAGTGCAGGCTGCACAAAACACAGCAGGCACGCGAAGGAACGAAACGTACACTTTCATGTATTCCTTAAAGCCACTGGCTTAAATAAATGGTGACAGAAGTAATCAAGACATTATCGAAAGCTATCTTTCTGAGCTTCGAGGGTTCGGGAGACTTCATGACCATCCTCTTCCGACAGCTGTGACGCAAAAGGTGAAATCATTGCTGTCAGCCTCAATGCTTCCGAGGCGATAAGAAATTCAAACTGTTCTCCGGAAGATTATGAAACATTACGTCCAAATATGTTACATGATACTGATGAACTCCGTGGATATCGGGGGGCAACGCGTCCGCCTGTCACCCAGCGGCCCCGGTTTCGATTCCCGGCCGGGTCAAGGGTTTTTAATTGTAAATAATATACCTCGCCAGGGGACTGGGTGTTTGTGTCGTCCTTAACCTTCCTTTCTCACATTCAACACTCTACACTTCCGCAATTACACTTACCGTACGCGCAGATTCCTATCATATGGTGAACGTAGTGGCAAAAGATCTACAGAGGTCGACGCCAAGAACAAATATTTTTTAAAAAAGGCCATCGTTGAGCCCACAACATCCTATTCTTTACTGGAGGATGAGCAAGGGTTCGTTAAAGCCCTTGAAGAGCTAGTAAAACAGGTCGAGGACAGTCGCGAAACCAAGGATCGTGATGAGCTGCTTAAAGATTTCACTGGCTGTATAGCTTTTAGGGTAAAGAAGAAGAACCTCGATACAGAAATAGAAAACAGGTCAACATACAAAAGGTGGCAATTAGATTTCAAAAACTTCTAGAGACAGTTTGATGCAGCCTACAGAGCGATGGTACTCCACTGTGGTGCAGATGGAAAGAGAGTTCAAATTTTACCACGGGTAAGAACTGAAAGAGGGTTCTAACATCATCACAAACCTTACGGATATCCTGAAGAAGAAATTCCCCGAAATCTATGAGCTTACAAGTTGCTTCGCGAGAAGCCGTTCTTTTATTCGAATGGGCGCTTTAAACAAAAGTAAGACATTCAAGAGATCAGGTTTCAGTTAATACAATACCGATAAAAAAAGAAGAAAAGCAAAGAAATTCCACTGATGCTATAGAGTGTGTTTGATGTTCTTTTTTTAAAATATTAGCATTATTCTTTTTGTATAACATACATACTTTTTTATGAAAGGCTCTTTATTATGTTGTATACGAAACCAGTGCTAAGAATGTTAATATACAGGCTCATTAATTTATATAGCCTATCTAATGTTAACGTGGAATTTGTCAGCTCCTGGCACTTGGAGGAGAACATTTACTATGCTGTTGGTGTTGTGGACAGTTTCCTAACATTTGCTATTTGTGTTGTTGACAGTGTATATAGTTTCCCAATATTGCTGTAACAACTGGCATATTTCTTGTAATCATCACGCTTTAATGTTCGAGTCTGTAACAATTAGAGACCCTTGTTATTGTTATCATAGATAACATGAACATATGGAATGGCCATTCCACTGCGATCACAGTCTTAGCATTGTTACAACCGTTTATACAGATCGAAACACTTCAGAAACGCTGCTTGATTCACACTGTATTTGATCTCCTATTATTACTCTACTGTAATAGTGAAGTGGAATGCCTTTTCTGAGGTGAAGTTAAAATATCAATGAAGTTATCTTATCTCTAACTTGTGGCTAAAACAAAATAGTTCACAGCTGTGTATTAGCCTACCTCATACAGAAGACAAGGCGCTGAGGGTTCAAGATGACTTCATCGACGGCCAAGAGTGGTGGGGAGACCTGCGCGTGATCCCTACCTCTTACTCTATCTACCTTGGGCTCTTCCGATCCTCAGAGAGCAGGTAGGTACGCAAAAGGGAAGGAAAGGCAGGTGGGCTAAAGTCTTTTTAAGTCAAGGAAATCGATGGCTAATTGTTATCCTAAGGGAGGGGGCCCAGGAGATGTTGGTTTGAGTCACTGGAGGAAGATCATCAGAGGGAAGATGGAGGGAGATCAGGGAAGTGTTACAGAGATAGGGCGGGGCAAGAAGAAAGGGAAACGTAGAAAAGTGGATAGGAGGAAGAAGCTGGAAGAGAGATGGGAAGAAAAATTAACCGGGAGAGGAGGGGATCTAAAGACGATGGCGTTCTTGATCAGGTTAGGGAGGTGAAGGAAAGGGAAACAGAGTGAAGTATTAAGGCAGATGTTGAGGAAAATAGAATTGCGGGAGGGGTATAACGAGAATGTGGTAGCTTTCAACGTAAGGAAAGCAGGAGATTTGTGGGATCTGGTTACTGCAGAGCGGGAGAATTTTAAGGAAGCGGAGAGACTTATCAGTGGGAAAGTGTGTAAGAGGGATAATGAATAGAATAATATTGGGGATATATGGAATGGGTATGCGGGAAATTGCAAGTGAGATTTGAAGATCCTAATGAGTGGGCGGCAGGAGATCGAGTTTGAGTTTAGATGGCCTTCACTTGAACGGCAATTGTAGACCTACGTATGAGTTCGTGGTTTTTTTTTGTTTTTTTAGGAGAGTTATAGGGAGGTAAATTCAGAGACACATGGTAAACTACGGAGCAGTGATCAGGGGCGGATCCAGGATTCCCTGAAGGAGGGTGGAACTTTATTAAAATATATACAACAAAAAGAACAACGAATTTAAATTGTGGAGTAAAGCGAGATGTGAGAACCGCACTATCATTTACAGTTCCATATATTTTCATGAATTATAATTGTTATATGACTATCAACATTCCACTAAGCATTCAATAATTCCATAGATAAATAATACGAATGAAAACTCTTCAAACGTTTAACGAGTTCCTATTTTATTATATAATTATATTACTATAGACAAGGAGGATGGACTAAGCATGCAAAGTCATACAAGCCACCACTACCAACTACGTATTCCCATGTTAGGGTCAAGTGTGCAGTTTATTTTGAATAAATAATAATGATAACAATAATGGTTACGGGGGTTTTCGTGATCTCGATAGGGAAGTAAACGTGAGGGCTAAATAGCTGGAAAAATTAAGAACCAAACTTTAAATTTTGAAAATTACGATTACTGAATACTTTATTTTATGTACCGAAGAAAATATCTCGAGAAAACAAAAAGAAGAACAATGATATAGATTTAACAACAGATAACAATCCGTCAAGCTCAGTTAAGTAATCGCCAGGGGAAAAAGGACTCGCGTTCCACCAAAGCCTTTAAGTCGAAACAAAGCTAATAAGTCTCAAAAAATTACAAATCTTTGGCATAAATTGTGAGATTAGCTTTTACAAATAAATTCCCCCTCTATAGGACCTTATTTCCTTCAAAAAGGAAGACGCAGAGGCTTCTACAACAAAGTTACCAAGAGGGGAACCGAACCGTCGAATACAAAATTACATATCAGATGGGCCTAGAAATCCGAACCACAATTCACAATTAATACTTTACAGTGACGTAATGGGCCTCGAATTCACATTAGGTTAATGACTTCACGTCAGAACACCTCCATTACATTTAGCAGTATTCTGCTCTTAAATGCTACCCTAAATTCGTTCGGGAGACAGAAAATACAGGCGAGAACCAAAATGAAATTGAGGCACTCCTAGTACAAGGCCCTGTCATACCAAGACAAGAAGAGGTCAAGTCCTAAAAGAAGGGAAGAAAATTTAGAATTTGAAAACATAGTCACCAGACAATGAAATGGATAAGGGAAACGAGGATACACACTAGTGCATCCCTTTTAGGAGTGTTACATTTTCTTATGCTGTTTGTTCGGGGCGTCGACCTATAGAGTTCATTTGCCCCTACTTGCACCATGTGATGTGAACCTGCATGTAATTGGAATGGAGGAAGTGTAGAGTGTTGAATGTGAGGAAAGGGACGTTAAGAACGACACAAACACCCAGTCCCCAGGCCAGGGATATTAATCATTTAAAATTAAAAACCCCTGACCCAGCCGCGAATCGAACCCGGGGCCTCGGGGTGACAGGCGGACACATTGTCCCCTACACCGCGGGGCGGACCGTCTTATATTATGTCAATAGAAAACTTACACATTTCAAGTCCCAACACAGAGGTGGGGAACCCTACATTTAAAATTGAGAAAACGCATATCGACCTAACGGTTACATGCCAAAGGGGTACCCTGGAATCTCCCTGTTTGCCATTAATAGATAAAGTTCACATATTTAGGTGATTGTTCCGCTTTGCCTTACGCGTTCGGCTCCCGAGGAGATTTCTTCTATTAACGTAGTAGTCTGAAAAGTCCCGATGATGACTGACGCTTACAAGTTGAATCTCACAGCTATGTAAAGGGGAGTGGGTAATTTTCCCTAGAAAATGACGTAATTAAATTGTGTTATTGGTGGGAAATTACATCATAAGGCAGATAGCTGAATGGAGCTGAGGTTGATCAGGTTCATTACCGTTCAATCCATTAATATGGTAGAGTTCAGTCTTCGTTAGATTAAACTACTGACAGTTGATGAGCGGCAATTCAAACTCAGGAAGAGGTCGTACTACTGACACAATCATAATATTAATAATTTAATACACGGGTCTTCAAACAAGACACATGACTAACTTTATTAGTTGTACCTATCACTGACTAAACGTTTAGCGCTAATTGAAAAGTTATTTTACAGGTAAACATGGCCCCTGTTTAATACCGGTTTCCATTCGATAATATCAATATCATTTGAGATGGTGGAAATGTTAGCTATTTCAACTCAAGTGCTAGCAGGATTTGTCCGTATTTCATCGCCTGCAGATCTTTTGTCCTTTTCAGCAGTAATCATGTCAGCACCACCTGAAGAAGTCTTAACTTCAGAATGTTTTGGCTTTTTAAAAATATTATTAAATTGAAACACTAGAAAAATGTATATTTGTCGCTGACCGCATAGAAATGGGTAAACTTTCTCTTAATATTTCAAGTATTACGTCCCCTACGAACCATGTGACCTTGCCGCGCTGGGGACGCTTGCGTGTTCCAATGAAGCAGATAGCCGAGCCGCAGGTACAACCATATCGGATGGGTATCTGTTGAGAGACCAGACTAAGGAATGGTTCACCGAAAGGGGGTTAGCAGCCTTTCGGAAGTTGCAAGAGCGGCAGTCTACATGATCGACTGATATGGCCTTGTAATAATACTCAACATGGCTTAGCTGTGATGATACTGCTACACGCCTGAAAGCAACGGGAAACTACAGCCGTAACTAACTCGCGAGGACATGCAGCTCTCTCTGTATGAATGATGTACTGATGATGGCTTCCTCCCGGATAAAATATTCTGGAGGTAAACTAGTCCCCCGTTCGGATCTCCGGGTGGGGACTACACAGGAGGGGGCGATCATCAGGAAGATATACTGACATTCTGCGAGTCGGAGCGTGGAACGTTAGTAGTTTGAATCGTTGTGGTGGGTTAGATAATCTGAAAAGGGAGATGGATAGACACAAGTTAGATGTAGTTGGTATAAGTGAAGTACGTTGGCAAGAAGAACAGGATTTTTGGTCAGGCGACTACCGAATTATCATCACGAAATCAAACAGGGGTAATGCAGGAGTTGGTTTAATAAAGAAAAAGAAAAGAGGGCAGCGGGTAAGCAACTACGACCAGCATAGTGAAATAATTATTGTCGTCAAGATAGACACCAAACCAATGCCCACCAAAATAGTGCAGGTCTATATGCCTACTAGTTCAGCGGATGATGAAGAAATCGAAAGAATGTATGAAGAGATAGAAGATTTAATACAATATGTAAGATTTGACGAGAATCTAATTGTGATGAGAGACTGGAATGCAGTGGTAGGCCAAGGAAGAGAAGGTAATACAGTAGGAGAATTTGGATTGGGACAAATGAACGAAAGAGGAACTCAGCTGGTTGAGTTCTGTACTGATCATAATTTTGTCCTTGTCAATACTTGGTTCAAACACCACAAACGACGGCTGTATACGTGGAGGAGACCTGGAGACACTGGAAGGTATCAAATATACTTCATAATTATTAGGCAGAGATTCAGAAACCAGGTGTTGGATTGCAAAACTTTCCCAGGAGCAGACGTGGGCTCTGATCACAACTTGTTGGTCATGAAATGCCATCTGAAGTTGAAGAAATTGAAGAAAGGGAAGAATGCAAAAAGATGGGATCTAGACAAGTGGAAAGAAAACAGTGTGAGGGATTGTTTCAAGGAACATGTTGCACAAGGGCTAAATGAAAAGGCTAAAGGAGACACAATAGAGCAAGAGTGGATAGTAATGAAAAATGAAGTCAAAAGTGCTGTTGACGTGATGTTAGGAAGGAAGAAAAATCAACTAAGAATCAGTGGATAACTCAGGACATACTAGACCTGATTGATGAACGACGAAAATACAAGAATGCTGGCAGAAAGAATACAGGCGATTAAAGTATGAAGTGAATAGAAAGTGCAAGGGAGCTAAGAAGACTGGTTGAAAAAGAAGTGGAGGGATGTCGAAGGTTGTATGGTCCTGGTAAAGGTAGATGCTGCATACAGGAAAATCAAGGAAACACTTGGAGAAAGGAAATCTATGCGTATGAATATTAAGAGCTCAGATGGAAAGCCACTTCTAGGGAAAGAATACAAAGCAGAAACATGGCGAGAACATATCCAACAGTTGTATTAAGGTAAAGATGTAGATAATTTGGTTCTGGAACAAGAAGGGGCTGTTGATGCTGATGAAATGGGAGACCCAATTTTGATGTCAGAGTTTGACAGAGCTATGAGAGACCTAAATAGGAACAAGGCACTTGGAATTGATGACATTCCCTCTGAATTACTGACTGCCTTAGGAGAAACCAGCATGGCAAGGTTATTCCATTTAGTGGGTAAGATGTACGACACAGGAGAAGTCCCTTCCGATTTTCGGCAGAATGTTGTTATACCTATTCCCAAGAAAGCCGGTACTGACAGGTGTGAAAACTGCCGCACTATCAGTTTAGTATCTCATGCCTGCAAAATTTGAACACGTATTATTTACAGAAGAATTGAGAAACAAGTTGAAACTGAATTGGGAGAAGATCAATTTGGTTTCAGAAGAATTGTAGGAATACGTGAAGCAATCCTGACTTTACGTCTGATCTTAGGATCGAATAAAGAAGGACAAGCCTACGTACATGGAATTCGTTGATCTAGAAAAGGCATTCGATAATATTGATTGAACCAAGCTACACTGACTGACAGAGCAAATGCAACACCAAGAAGGAGTGGTCAGAACTTTATGCCAATTGCAGGGTAGACTGACGACACTGAGGTATGCTCATGATGTGAAATGCGCCGCTGTGCTGCGCACGTAGCGAACGATAAAACGCCATAATACCAAACGAAGGTAGCCTTAGAGATCCTCCAGGGGATTGAAATATCTTTCTGTATACACTCCTTCTGTAGCCAATTTTGTTTTGGACTCACTGCATTTTGTACAATAATCACTGACATACTGCGTTTTGAAGGTTAAATTGTACTATACTGCGTTTCGGATGAATTAGTGTAATCATGGCGACAATGTATTTAGTTTTATTTAGAAATTCACTTAATATTACAAAGCAAGTTGTTTACCTTCTCCTGAGTACAAGTACACTCATGGGTAGATCTCTACAGGTTTAGTCCAGTATCATCTTCTTCACAGGGACATTGTTCATCGTCATCGTCATTTTCTTCTGGCTGCACCACTTGAGTGATTCGTCCTCCGCCCAGTTCTCTCCTCCAAACGTCTCAAGCAACTTCTTTATGTCCTGTTTCTTTCCTTTCGAAATAGAACAAGCGATTGGATGTTCTTGCATTGTACTTTTCAGCACTTTCCCCTTTTTCAACAATGCAGACTTCTCACCGTCACCTATATCAGTTCTGTAATATTGGCGACATTCGATATGAACCTTGGGTTTACCCTTTACCACACTTTTTTCCATGATAATCCTTTTC
The DNA here is from genome assembly GCF_040414725.1 of Anabrus simplex. NCBI lineage: Eukaryota > Metazoa > Arthropoda > Insecta > Orthoptera > Tettigoniidae > Anabrus > Anabrus simplex. The sequence continues at coordinate 65,222,268 of NC_090279.1, forward strand.
ATCTGTGAAATGCCATCAACTTTTTTCAGGTCCTGTGAAAGACTCTTAACATTCAACAGAGACCAGTTCTGACCCAAAACTTTAACCTCGAATTATATTGGATATTCAGTATGAAGATAGGTCAGGTCTTCCTGCGTGTAGGTACCCAAGTTGCGAACTTGTGAAACAATGAACTTTGTATTCCTTGTGTCAGCAAATACTTCCAAAGCTAGCCAACTAACCCGTGCAGTCTTGCTGATATGTGCATGCTAGGCTAAAATGTAAAAAAAAAAAAAACTCGCTATTTCATGCCTCAGCAAAAAATCCTGATGAGTACTTTTCTTGGTACGACTTGACATTAGCAGCCAAAAAGTGCCCCCAACGAGACCCGCTCTAATCTCTCTGTAGGTTAATAATATTAGCTTTACGTCATACTAAATACGTTTTAGAGTCGGAATTTAGCCCCGCAGTAGTTCAGATCAATCTCTGTCTTAGAACTTCAAAGATGCTTCCCAATATTACACCCCGCTATGAATAAAACTTTCATATTACACCTTACACCATATCCCTAGTCCTATTTGTAGCCATCAGCTTCTACCAATCTGAGCACCAAAGTTCCTAGATCATGTCTCATCTCGTCTAGTTAGGTTGAGTCGCAAACTTGAGACTGTAGCGCCCTTGTAAAGTTAAGCCTGGCGTCAAATGGGTGGGTATACCTAGCATTCTTAACCATAATCACGTTGGTATTTGGGTTAAGCTAGCATTCATGAGTCTGTAATGATAAATCCTATAAGCCTAGGGTCAAATCCAGGACATGCGAAGTTATGCTTGGAGTCAAATCCGTGGCTGTAAGGTTACGATTACATTATAATCACGTTAGCAGTTTAGTCAAGATTTTTTTAGTACCGAATTTAAGACTTAGGCCCTTAGGCCTAGGGTCGAACCCTGGGTCTGTCAGGTTAAGCCTGGAGTCGAATCCATAGCTGACAGTTTACGCTTACACTATAATCACGTTAGCAGTTGAGTCAAGATTTTTTAGTATCGAATTAAAGACTTAGGCCCTTAGGCCTAGGTTCGAACCCGGAGTCTCTCAGGTTAAGCCTGGACTCGAATCCGTAGCTGATAGGTTAAGCATACACTATAATCACGTTAGCAGTTGAGTCAAGATTTCTTTGTATCGAATTTAAGACATAGGCCCTTAAGCGTAGGGTCGAACCTGGGGTCTGTCAGGTTAAGCCTAGAGTCGAATCCATACCTCATAGTTTAAGCTTACACTGTAATCACGTTAACAGTTGAGTCAAGATTTTTTCAGCCTCTAGACTAGCTTTCTCCATATACGACTTCATATTGCCGCCATCTTGCGCAAGAGCCCGCGAGCCGTCTCATAAGAGCCTATGTATAGCCACCATCTTGCACAGTAACCTCTGACCCAGGTTCTAAGGGTTAGTCTCATAACATTCTGTGTATAGCCGCCATCGTGTGCAATTGACGTCAAGAAGGGCACCTGGCCCTGAGGTTAGGCTCCTCCATGTGGTTAGGTGTGCTCTCTTATGCGATCTCCTTTGCCTTATTACTCGAAATAACGTCTCGAGAATACTCATTCCCCTACTATTCTAGATAGCGTCGGGAAGGGCATCTGGTCGTAAAACTGAATTTAGTCCCCTCCTTGAAGTTAGGCTTGCTTTCTTACGTTTGAAAACTAAGGTTAAGGCCCTCCAAGATAGCGTCTGTGAGGTTAAGCATGCAGCATAGCAATGACCTTGCGTGAGGTCAATGCGGCGGAGGCCTCTCCCGAGGGCCTGTGGTGGCGATGGCGGCCGAACCCCTCTGAAACAGCTAATGCTACTACGTATGTAACGCGCAGGCTTTACTTCGAGCATATTTGTGCGGTATAGTTTGCGCAAAGGCACGGAGGACTGTGCAGCGTCCCCACAGCACGAGTAAATTTGCGCAAACTTCAGTACGACAAGTTCGACTTCGGGGTAGGTGCTATCACAGCAATGTGGCCCGGTGACGATTCACTTTTGTTACAGTTATTTTTTACTGTTTGCTGCTAAAGAAGAGGAGAAGTAAACGTTGTAGATTGAAATGGAGCAAAAAATTGATTTTAAAAAGAGATATATATTCACATGAAAATTTAAAGAACGATCCTAATGTCTGGCGTAATTATTTAAGAATGGATGAAAACGCATATACCGAAATGCTTCGTTTGGTAACGCCTCTACCTGAACGTGAAAATACTGTGATGCGCGTATCTATATCTCCACACGAAAGACTGAGTTGCACTTTAAGGTCCTACCTACAGGAAGATCGTATAGAGACTTGAGATTTACGACGGCAATTTCGTATCAACTTTGTCTGTAATAATTTCGCACACATGTCGAGGCATTTATGACGTTACTAGCTTCGCTACGGTATTCTACGATGTATACGGATATCGAAGTAAATTGCTGTACATGAAGTGAATAAGATTTTTTAAATTGCATGTCTCTTGGCGTTATCCGAGAAAAAGCATAGGGAGGTCCACAGACGTTGTTTCCAATGTAAAGTGCGAGTTGCAGAGTTGTGATGATAACGACAGGTTCACTTGTCTGCCGCAATTCACTGTGCGTAACGCTAGTCACATTTTGATGGGTAAATTTGTTTATAATCGGGGGTACTGAGCCACACCCTCCCTAACTAAAGGACACACATAGTGAATCACGACCATCGTAGGGAAACAAATTTGCCGTGGATCCCCGATCAGGAAGGGCGAAATACATAGCCCTGAGCTGAAAACGTTATTCTCCTCAAACAATTAAAGCTAACAACTAACACTACTACGAGTAAAAATCGTTATAAATGATAGATGAGAATTTATTGTAATGTAACGTAAATCAAAGGGATTAATTAGATGAAATAACCAGTAATAATAACAAGGTAATACATACATATTCGGCGTCAGCCCAAAAGATAATCGTACCAAGGTCTCGTGACCTCAACTTTTCTTACATGCATAGGGCACAGTTACTCTTGAGATGATAGCATTTATTCCACCACTGACCTCGCTACTAAAAACTGCGAGCTGAATATCATTAACTCAATCTTTATTCAATCTTTCCTTCGGCGAGGAATAGAAACGCAATTCCAAGCGTGGGAGTCATTGTCAATATCCACACTTATTTTAACAATACCCCTCTCATATCGATTCCACACACCAAGGAGCAGATAAAATAATAAAGTGATTAAATCAGAAAACTGCCGGACCAAGGAAATAATCCACGAGGGGCAAAGACAATGCTCCATGGAGCAATGAACGCAAAGCAAAACAATAACAGAAAACATGGACCTGCACACGGCCATGAAATAAATAAACCAACATGGCGAGCTCCAGCTCGTAAACAACAAGGACGCACACCACACAAAATAAAGACTTCGCACCCAGGAGAAAAGAGGCACGATAGGGAACAAATAGGCATAAATTCAACAGACCGAAACGTCATCTTGGCACTCAGCTCATTCATCTACACATTCATTCAATCACGCGATCCTTTTGCCCACAAAGGCAAATAATTCCGGCAGATTGGTGCGAGTAAATAAAATCAAGGCAACTCGTGGAGTGTAGTTCAACATTTCATCAATAAGGTCTCACGTCAGTAGTAGATATATAGCCCACCTAGGGTAAATGACAGTAGGACGTTTGTGACCCCACGGTCACGCGTAGATCCATCACTTACATACTGCGTACGGCTAGAATAGACCTGGCCGACACACAGACCATACCTCCAAATAATGGCAAAATGTTTCATCGGGAAATTCATTTAAAATAATCAGAGACCAGATTTTGACGCACCAAAATCACTTACACAACTCATACACATGCCATTCTCGCTTCGAGTACCGAGATGGACTTCGGTCGGCCATAATACAAAGAAAGATAATACATCAAATAAATTTAAAACGTTACATTACCGTCAATATCATTCATCGAAGCATGCAAATGATGCAGCAGTTTTGCATAGATTTAAACTTATAAAACCACCATAAGAAAAGAAAAAACGCCGCTCCTGTGTGTGTGTGTGTGTGTGTGACACATCTCTTCTTTCCCCAGCATAAACAGCCCCCACATTTACTTCAAGGAGAAGATATTAAAAAGGTCTCGCCGAGAAAAGATCCTTCACGTTCGCGACAGAGGGAGCTGCCCTCTGTCGACAGAAGGTTGAAATACAATAACTATAGGCAAGACCAACTACAACCTTTCAGACCTTAATGCAGAATCCAACATGGCGGAAACATTGGGCTCACTGTCTGCTGTGGGAAGCAGCTAGGCATTAATTCCTAACTAATATAATTAACGCCGATAACGTTCATAATTCATAATCGTAAAGAAGAATTAGTACATGAAATATAAATCATGTTTCCATAGTTATAAAATACGAAACGGTTTAAAATAATATACCAAAATCGAAATAAGTATTCAACCAACTTACATAACCCTACAATGACAAAATGTAAGTACCGTAATTAATATTTGTTGGTAAAACAACCAGGCACAACACATTACAAAAAACTTCACGAGAGTGAAATGACACACTGTGCTTAGTAAATAAGATATTTAGCAACCAGGTCAACTTTAAATATCACACGACTCAGTAACATAACCCTGCGACACTTGAAATTGACAACATTTAATAAATATTTGTTGGTAAAACACAACAGTGCACACGCAACACATTACAAGAGAAAAAACTCATAGCACTGAAATAGTGTACCGTACTCAGAAAATAAGAAATTCAGCAACCAAGTCTACTTTAAATACTCACATGACTCACTAACATAACCCTACAGCCAGTACACTTGAAAATGACAGAATTAAAGCAGCATTTGTTGGTAAATCTCATCAATACACAACACGTACGTATGTTAAGTGCTCAGAACTGGAGGCTGGTTTGATCCTCCCAGTTCCACCATCAGCTGTCAGAGGTGGCCTAGGTGTCACTGAAGAGGCATATTAGGGAAAGTGAAGTAGCTCTCCGTTGCTTTCCTGGTTGAGCCAAAAGTTGCTATTATATATATCAGTCTGCCAAGCCCACTAAAATGAACGCACCGACTGACCCTATGAGCAATATTTTCACACCGTCCATCACATAGACTGGCTGCATAAGAAATGGCATTGCTAGCATCACTCATACCTCGGTCACTTTCATGTTAATACCAATATTCTTGGTCTGTTATAGGACATAATAAATTCTGCAGCTAACTGATTCCTGGTTGCCAACGTTTCGCCCCAGTGTGCTTAGTTGGGCTCACCAGTTGGTGAATAGCATACCTACCAAGACGCATGGCTAGTGCATACCGTGGAGGTCACTGCGTAGGCTACTGGAGCCACCGGCAGTGCCAATGCACTATGAGAGACTTTGTCTCATTTTCAAAAATTGATGCCTGCCAGGCCATCATGTTCCCTATGGGAATCGACATCTATATCACTTTCGTGTTGTCAAAGCCAAGGATGAGACTGAGACAGGTTAATGGAAGTAACAAAATTGCTCTAGTCCATACCAGAAGACATTGTGCACTGAGAACACTAGGTCTTGCCAGCAAAGGCACATTACATGAAAAATACAAATTAACCAGGACAGTGAAATAACATGCTCTACAAATACACATTTACCAGCTACATTGTACTTTAAGTATGGAATTAAAGGTATGTTTATAAGAACATCAGGTTATTTTCAATGACACTAATCGAGATTAGAGACAAACTTAACTGATACATTTAAAAAAGCTTTTCAATTTGTCGAGCACACAAGTTAAATATAGGCTAAATATTACACTATAAGATACCTGTAAAAAACAAATTATTAAACAAAGAATGACATGCTTCATTCTTAAAAGAACATCAGATTCTATCAAGTCACATTCAATATTTTTAAATATTTGTTTACTTTGTCCAAACACCTATGAATTTGAAATTTGGAACTTACGTTAATAAAGTCGTGCCTTCTCCAGCTCCACCATACATTGTGAGGCGTCTGCAAAACTGTTACTCCTTCAATGGCTCAAATCCCAACAGCTACAAGTCCTCTGCTCTTTATTACATCACTGTCCCACCTGGTCAGGTCAATGACTTGCTGCACTCCTCCTTCAGGTGCTTTACCTCTAGTATGTTCATAGTAATACTATTCATTGTAGTTGCTATCATTATTATTTCTTATATTACAATTATTTTTTTAAAACTACGCAAGGGTTCTTAATGAGCATTTAATGGTCTGCCTATTATACCAGAACATTTTTAATTAGAGAGTCCTTGTAAGATGTTATTTTTAGTGATAAATGATAATCAATTCAAGGATCATCTCAAGTGGCGAGGGCGGTACGTAAGTTCACAGAACCTACTATAGATAAGAATATCCTAACCCACATTCCAGGCGTTTAAGTCAGAGATTACCTCCTGTGGGATTCGTTAAGCGCTAATGTAACAAGTGTGAATGAGTCAATACTGGAAAATAGGGCTTCCTTCTTAACAAATTAAACTGACACGTTATCTTCTGAAGACGATCATTTACTGCTAAGTTTCAACACTTTGCGTTGCTTAGCTTTTTGACTTGGTTCTGCATTTGCAGCATCACAGGTACTTCTTTTGAAATTTTTAGATTGAAGTTTCTTTGCCAGTTCTTTTGAGACACTTCTTTCCTCAAGGGCTTTACCATAATTATTGATGAAAACATTTGCTATCACATGAATGCACTTTTTAATCATTGTTTTCAACTTCATACCACACTGACACTCATCATCAAGGTTGCACACACTACTCTCAATTAACTGAAATCCTAACACTACCAGTGCCTCTCTTTGATTGTGTAACTTAAGAAATTCTGGTTCATAACTGTCACTAATTAATGCCTGGAAAAGTCTGAAAATGTTACAACACAATGACATGACCATAGACGATGGACACTTCAAACCACCTCTGTTCACTAGATTAAAATACATCATCACTTCCCTGTCACTATCCACAAGTAATTCATTTTCACTCTGCAACATTTTAATGCAGTCATCACACTTTTTACACAATATTTCAATCACTTGCAAACTGGTGTAGCTAGCAATGCACACTAAAATCCGCAGTGTTTCAAGGGGAACCGTGATGTGAACTACTTCTTCTAATGCAGACTCTAATGCATCTAAATTATCAATAATTCCATCATGGCTATTGTTATGGACATTATGGGCAAAGTCTTTCAAAGAAAATTCACCAAGTTTTGCAGACCTCATCTTCAATACTCCTAACACTTTGAGCTTTCTTTCAGACTCAAGAATTTGTTCCACAGAAACATTATAAGTGCAACCACTCAATCTTCTGTAGGCACCAAATCTTCCCTCTAAACTGTCTGTCTGCAATTTGGCAGTAAGCACGTAAGACCAGTGGTACTTCCTGAAAATATATTTACACAGTTCTACCACTGTGGTAAGAGTATGTGTCAAAGCAGTATACGTTTCACTTGTTAATCTTCCTTCTGTTTGTGACAAGTGCCATATGTCTATGTATGTTTTTAAACATGTAAGGAATGAAAGTTGAGCACAGGAAAAACATCTTCACTTATAATGAACTTAGGGTCAAAATGTTTAATGCATACCGAAGTATTATCAGTAACCTCAAAATGGTCACGATGAATATTCCTAACCCATTTGTCTCGTAAAACTTTGTCCTTAGGAAACCTAAAAGTTGTAGTATTGGAAGACCCATAATTTGATCGACAACCAGGCACAGAACATTTACGACCCATTGTACTTATCTAACACATTTATACACTCCACCAGACCAAACTCACCGAAGCAGCAGCAAATAATATACGGCACTAATAACCTCTAAAATACTAAAACTAATTCCACTCCACCAGATCAAACTCACTGAATCACCAACACATTACATACGGCCGTAATAACCTCTGAATACAACTAAAAACATCACTAGCACTTTAAAAAATAACTAGATAACAAATAAAAGGACACTGAAACATTACTTAACACACAAACATATTTGGTGGATAATTAATTTGCGAATTCCAGTAGCAAGATAACCTCAACGAACTAGACACGTGCTGAGCTTACACCAAACTGAATGTAAACATGGCCCTACATGCCGGATACGCGTAGCCCAATGCGGCGGCCATTTTGTGACGTATCGATATGTGCCTTCAGGTCTGATAATATTGTAGTTGGTCTTGCTATAGGAACAGCCAGATATCTACTCATGGAGACATCGGTATAATCACATTAGAAACCATGCTAAATTAGCATGTTTCATCATCACACCGCTCTGCCTTTAAAATGTGTCCGACTTGATGATCAGTCAAGGAGACACATTTTAAAGTGAGGTCCCAACGCTAAATATAATTACATATGTATATAGTGCGCACTATATAACTAAAATTAACTAACCTAATTACTAACCTAATTAATCAGAGTAATAACAAATAACATTGATCATCACCAACAGCCACAAGGGAGCATAGATTGGCGGAATACACATTGCTTAACGTTTAATACTTTACAAGGAAGGAAAGGCGTTGAATTTAATCAGTCTTTTTTCTATCATTAATACGACACTTTCACGAATCGGTTGCAGGCAGGTAAAGGATAACAGTAGTCATGCAATGTTCGTGTCCTAGGAGAACAGTAGTAATGCAATGTTCGTGTCCTATCAATAGGTCTGTTGTTTATTTCATATTATCCTTGTCCTTCGATACTGAAATATCCTTTGACTCTTCTTTACTTTCCCTCTCTTTTTTTCCTGAAAAGAAAAAGACTTTAGAACAACGATTCTGAGAGTGATAAATTAATCAAATCACGTTACCACCAGGTACTAATAGCTACTAGATCAATTATTTCTGGCCCCGTGAATGGTAGGGCTTCAACAAACTCACGTGAGCTCTGGATTCTCTCTTATTTATTTCATCCTCCAACAACACGGTAACATGTCCCAAGAATTTAACAATACGGTTGGGACCAGACCATTTTAGGCAGAGTTTCGCTCCAATTTGGTCTGCTGCCGAGCTTGTCGGGAACCTTTTAATCATTACTAAGTCTCCAACCTTTAGGGTGACTTCTTTCCTTCCCTTATTGGATCTTTTGGCTACACGATCTCTGGCTTTGATCAGTTGCTCGACCGCTTCCTTCCATTTTTCTTCGACGCTCTTGGTCCTTAACGGTTCGGACAAATATCCCAAATTCCATTTTAATTGTAATGGGTCAGCAACATTCCTGCCCAAGAACAACTCCGCCGGTGTGTGCCGATGCGACTCATGTTGAGCACTGTTGAAAGCTAGAACAAAGAAATTTAAGTTTTCGTCCCAACTGCGCTGATCAGCGCTGTGGAACGCGGTTAGGCAGGCCTTAAGATTACGATGAAACCTCTCTACATGAGACGGTTTAGGGTAGTGAGGGCTGAGAAATATCTGGTTCACTCCCCACTCAAAACACAATTGACGAAAATTACTACCGCTGAAAGTGGATGCATTGTCAGTTACCAACTTTTTGGGGGGGCCATAAATTGCAAAGATGTGACGAGACAAGATGTGAACGGCGTTATTAGAATTCATTTTGCGCACTGGGAACAACCAGACGAATTTTGAGAAACCATCAATGACAGATAGGATACCAACGTTGCCTTTACGGGACTTGACGAGAGGGCCGAAATAATCTACGAATAACCTTTCTCCGGGGTACGTTGCCACATCAGCGGAATGTAACCCAACTTGAGATGATTTGGCAGGTTTAGACCGTTGACACACGTCGCAGCTTTTCACGTAGTCGAGCACTTCTTTTTTTCATATTTGGCCAGTAGAAGTCACGAGAAACGCGATGTAATGTCTTGTACTGACCCAAATGCGCCCCTAAATAAGAGTCATGGTAATAATGTAATACCATGCGTCTTATGTTATCTGGAATGTAAATCTTGTCCTTTCCCCTATTACCACAACGACGAACTAACAATCCACGCTTAATCCAAAATGATTTATCATGAAGTGACCCATCGGTGACACCTTTCATCAGTTTTTGACACTCGTCATCAGTATTCTGGTGCTCTGAAATATCAGAAAATGACCAAGGATATTTCTGCAAAATATTAACACATCCAGCACTATCAGATCTATGGTATTTCTCCGCGTCATCGGCTTCACTCATGTTTATTCCGTCAAACATACGTGACAGACAGTCAGCCACGACATTTTCCTTTCCGCGAACATGTACAATGGTGAACTTATACGCAGACAGTCGAAGAATCCACCTGGCTGTTCTTCCAAGTCGTTTGACGTTGGCACTCATCCACGACAGGGCCTGATTATCAGTGTGGACAAAGAAGTGACGGTGTTCGAGGTAAGTTCTAAATTTTTCTACACCCAACACAACGGCCAAACATTCTTTTTCGTAAATGGAGTAATGTAACTCGGCCCCGTGTAGTAGCTTGCTAAAATATGCGATCGGAACTAGTTTTCCGTCCTCATCGGTTTGGTTTAGCACGGCGGAAATCGCAATTTCACTGGAATCGCATTGGAGCACGAAATCGCGGGAGAAATCGGGGCTGTGGAGAACAGGGGCTCGATAAAGGGCATCTTTCAGCTGACTGAAGGCAAGGATTTGGGCTTCACCCCAGACGAAACGACAATTCTTCCTTTTTAGAAGATTCAAAGGGGCCGAAATTTGAGAAAAATTCTCGATGAACCGACTGTAAAAACCCACCATACCCAAGAACCTTCTTACGCCGCGGACGTTCTTGGGCTGAGGAAACTCATTAATACATTTAACCCTCTCAGGGTTTACAGCTATACCGGAATCCGAGATGACATGCCCCAAGAAATTCAATCGTTTGGAACAGAGAGAGACTTTTTTGGGGTTGATAGTGAACCCGTGTTTGCGCAGACGACTAAGTACCTCACGTAGGTGAGCCAGGTGTTCGTCAAAGCTTGCAGAGTATATGAGGAGATCATCCAGAAAATTAAATACATAGGAGAACTTTAGATCGCCAAAGATGGAATCCATGACCCGGCTAAGCGCTTGTCCCCCGATCGAGATGCCCATGGGTACTTTATTGAAATGAAAGAGACCAAAAGGGGTGACAAAGGCTGTACAAGGGCGACTTTTTGGGTCCAAAGGAATCTGGTAATACGCCGAGTTAAAGTCGAAGACAGTGAAAAACCTAGCACCATGAAAATGCTGAAAGGCGCTTTCGATGGTGGGCAATGAGAAGCTGTCAAACACAATGTTCCTATTTACCTTGCGGTAATCAACTATGAAACGAAAACTCCCGTCTTTTTTAGGGATTAGGAAGGCGGGGCTACCATAAGGTGACTTGGATGGACTGATGACCTTCTTTTCTAAAAGTTCGTCTACACATTCTCTCATGGCGGACAACTTCGGAGGCGAACATCCGAAAGGAGGGGACCTAACAGGGGTTTTATCTTTGAGCTCAATCGAATAAGAAAAGTTTTTCGCACAACCCAACTCAGGCGTCAAAACATCAGGAAATTCCTCCATTAAACTGTTTAGCATCAAATTCTGACCGTCGGTTAGGTCACACGACGCACTTGGAGTCACACAAGTAGAAAGAGGGCACACAATATTACGCAGAAAGGGGGTTTCGCAAGGATAATTTACGTCAGACCGGAAACGGAAGGCGAAACTTCGAGTAATGAAATCAATGGATAGACCCGTCGCTTGCATAAAGTCAGTCCCTAAAATGATCGGGACAGACAGATCTGTAACAACATAAAATTTCCAATTCCACGAAAGATTATGAATTTTGATGTGGCATACGACGCGGCCCACCGGACACACTTGACGGCCTTCAGCAGACATAAACTTATCTATCTTCCCGCAATCCGAGAGATACTTTAAATGCATGGAAGACACAAGGCTCAGATTCAAGAAGGAAACGCTGGAACCGGTATCCAGCAGGGCGTATAGCGTGCGGGACCCCATACAAACTTTGGCCCAGGGTGTCGATGAAGGAAGGCCCCAGATCCTTTTGTTAACACCGACATTTTGCGCCAACGAAGGGCCATTTCGCCGGCGCGCGTTCAGTTTCCCTGCCCGGAACTACATCTAGGACATACACGCGCAGTGACACCAACGAGGCCACATTTAAAACACTTCAGTCGCGATTTTGACCAACAATTTTTAGAAATATGTCCCGCCTTATCGCAATTCCAGCACTTTCTTGTAGCGGAACCACGTTCAACAGGCGACTCGGAGGGTTGGATGGCGTTAATACAGCGTCGAGCCGGAGACACACCGCTGGTCCTTGGCTCGGGACTACTCGAGGGGCGCGACGGCGAAGGGGGGGCATCAAAGTATACTGACTGGAAGGACGTGCAGCAGGCGACGTCGGGGAAAGAGCATTCGGACGGAGTCGGAGGGGGACGATATTGTTTATTTTGACATACGATCGATTCAAACTCGCGACCCAAGTTAATAACATCATCGACGGTCTGAACCTCGGATCTCTTAATGAATAATTTGTATTGAGGGGACAGGTTTCGGTAAAACTGGTCGAAAATTTCACACTTAGGAAACTTCACACCCAATCGGTTATACAGGGTCAAAATACCAGTTGCATAGTCGTCAACACCTTCCCCAATGCCTTGGGTTCTTCTAAAGATCTCTTGTTTCAGGCAGTAATCCATATCGGACAACCCGAAACGTATTTTAATGCGATCAGCGAAATTCTCCCACGACCGGACATTTGCTTTAACCAACCTAAACCACCTTAACGCCGGCCCTTCGAGCATTCCCGAAATTACAGGAACAAAAAGGTTAAGGGGTATCGAGCTGCATTCAGCGATGTCCTCGACCCTCTCAAGAAATTCAACCACATAACAATTTTCCCCTTCCGCGGAGAAATTGAGCTTCCATTTCCTAACTATATCGAAAACGGGGTTAATATGAGGACTACGTTCACTACTGGGTCCGTAACAGGGGGAAACCAAATCGACACGATTCTCATCGAGGGCACAATTTCTATCAACAACAGCATTGTTATTTCCTAAGCACATATTACTCTCACTACCTGATAGGGCAGAAGCACTATCCCGATTAATACGTTCACGCCTTTCTCTTTCGACATCGGAGACCTCTCCAGCAAATACATCACTCTCACCACTCATGTCAACAACTTTATCACTTTCCAGGTTTCGTCAGCAATGAAAAACCCACACATACACTATGGTCATCGAAGGAGTTAATTAATAAACGACACACAAGATCAGAATAACTATAGCAAGTTTCAATAGGTTAAATCGAAAAGAAATAACGATTTTTCTTAACGCATCCGAAACAGAATACCATTCCCAGTTCTATCTCACCCGTGCACTTTTCCAGATGAGATATCCTGATCGAGCACGTCTCTGCTACCATTTCTGAGCCACACCCTTCCTAACTAAAGGACACACATAGTGAATCACGACCATCGTAGGGAAACAAATTTGCCGTGGATCCCCGATCAGGAAGGGCGAAATACATAGCCCTGAGCTGAAAACGTTATTCTCCTCAAACAATTAAAGCTAACAACTAACACTACTACGAGTAAAAATCGTTATAAATGATAGATGAGAATTTATTGTAATGTAACGTAAATCAAAGGGATTAATTAGATGAAATAACCAGTAATAATAACAAGGTAATACATACATATTCGGCGTCAGCCCAAAAGATAATCGTACCAAGGTCTCGTGACCTCAACTTTTCTTACATGCATAGGGCACAGTTACTCTTGAGATGATAGCATTTATTCCACCACTGACCTCGCTACTAAAAACTGCGAGCTGAATATCATTAACTCAATCTTTATTCAATCTTTCCTTCGGCGAGGAATAGAAACGCAATTCCAAGCGTGGGAGTCATTTTCAATATCCACACTTATTTTAACAATACCCCTCTCATATCGATTCCACACACCAAGGAGCAGATAAAACAATAAAGTGATTAAATCAGAAAACTGCCGGACCAAGGAAATAATCCACGAGGGGCAAAGACAATGCTCCATGGAGCAATGAACGCAAAGCAAAACAATAACAGAAAACATGGACCTGCACACGGCCATGAAATAAATAAACCAACATGGCGAGCTCCAGCTCGTAAACAACAAGGACGCACACCACACAAAATAAAGACTTCGCACCAACGACATTAAAGATATATAGACTGCTAAACATACTCGTTACAGCGCCCCTGTCTGAAGCTCAGTGAACTACGGCCGCCATGACAGTTGTAGGCAAGAGAACTTGACACTTTGAGACTGGCCAAGCCGCGTGTCACTTTAGCCTCAGTCGTATTATCATTTCATGAGTAGATGTGGTTATTTTTGTTGCAAAAATCAAGTCCTATTTAAAAATAGCGAGTCCAGACGTTTTGAAGACACTGTTGACATTAATAATTAAAAGACTTTTAATGAAATAAGCCCACAAAATCTGGCGGCCGTTTGGTTGGAAGAAGATGAACAGTAGTATGTTGTAAAAATACGAGTTTTTATTTTTCAAGATGCCCACGTCGTGCGCAGCATTTAACTGCACCAATCGCCATCAAAAAGGGTTTAACGTTACATTTCACAAGTATGTATGAAAAATTAGGTATTTGCGAATTATTTCAGTATAGGCCTAAACACAATTCCATATCCCATAGGCCATTCTAATCATGACACATTTTTTTCCTTCAAGGTTTCCTTTGAACAATACACCTTTGTTAAAGAAATGGTTGATTGCAGTAAGGAGAGACCATTGGGAGCCAACCAATGCAAGCAGATTATATTCAGATCACTTTAGCCTATACCTTCAGATTTCAGGTAAAAATTATTATTAGCCTACAGCAATATAAACTCTTATTAGGGGAAAGATGCTTAGCTCCTCCAATATGTGGAGCTTAACATGTAAAATAGAGAAATTAAATCTAGAAGTTAAACTCTTCATTTATGAATTAATGAATTTAACTTTAAGCTCCTGTTGTAACTGCTAGGTCTTTCACAGGATTAAAGTCAGTGATAGTGAGGTGAATGCCTTAATGGTGAAACAGTTTACCTATTACTTACCAGACACTTATCAAAAAGGGGCAGGGGAAAATCTCTGATAAGATCCTGAACCTCGTAACTAGGTTTGACAGCAGCAGGCATTTTAGCAACTGAGCCACCACAGTGACCACTTCAGTTATGATCAGAGAAACCAGTAAACTGAGATTCCAACAGGGATAGAATTGAAGTGCCATGACATTTTTCTTTCATTACTGCTCTAACTGGCATCAAAGATCAGTAAAATACAGCATATAAACAATATTAATTCAAATCTATTTATGTTTTTCAGGTATGCTAATGACAGAAAATACCTGAAGGATAATGCTGTACCCTCAAAGTTTGACTTCCCTTCACATCTAAGAAAACTAATCAATGGTAAAGCAGGACTATGTTGTTCCTCCTATAGTGGTACTAATCACAGGTATCATAGGCTCATGGTACTATCATGGGCACTAAATTTCATATTATTATACTGGTGGGTACTAATCACAAGTAATGTAGACTCATAGTATGTCACACATACTGTTTCCACTCACAGGTAACACAAACCTATCGTGTTTTGCACATAAGGGTTCTACTCACAAGCAATGCAGAACCATGGTATTGCTCACATAGTGATACTAATCATAGGCAATTTAGATCCATGGTGTATCACATTATGGTAATGCCCACAGGCAACACAAATCCATTGTGTTCCTCACATAATGGGCAACGCAGACCCATGCTGTTCCTTATAACGTGGTACTACTTATAGGTCACACAGTCCCATGCTGAACACAGTGGGACCGACTGGTGGAATGCACGCGATGACACTTATCACAAACAACACCCAGACCTGTAGAGCTTCTCGGATAATGGTACTGCTTCTTTGTAACGTAGACCTCGCAAGGTGGTACTAGTCGCAAGTAACGTCGACCCATGGTGTTCTGCACATAATGGTACTAATCACAAGTAATCACATGGGTTTAATATCATCCCTTGGTCGCTCCCTTTAGTGGGCTCTTATAACAGGCAGGGGATACAATGTATTCTAAATCTGCGATCCCCAACCACAGGGGAAAATCGAAATGATGATTCATTTGAGATATTGTATTAGTTTTAATTATCTGATTTGTACTTAACTGAACTAGCCGTTAATAATCTGATGTTAAGTTCAACCCCTTACATTTATATAGGCCTATTTGTGTGTGTATGTAGATACCAAAGTATAAAATATGGTGTATATTTGTACAATTATTTTAGTTTTAGTTTTTTTATTATGATCAGTAACTGTCTCAACTGTACTTGGAAGTTCTGCAGTAGGTAGGCACTTACAAAACAGTATATCATTATGTCAGTTATAAAGTGATATTTTCAACATAAATTGTGCTTGTTTAAGGTTACTTTTGTATATTTTCAAAATCTACAAGAGGATTAAACATTTCATTCTACTATACTAGAAGTAGTTTGTTTGTTTGTTTACATTTTTATATAGGCTACAGCCGACACGGTATCATAGCAAATTGTTTCTGAAGTATTATGGAGATGGCATTTATAATCTACTTTTGAATAGGCCTGCTTGTATATACAGTACATAGAGACCACAGTGTAAAATATGGTGTATATTTGTACAATTATTTTAGTTAGGTTTTTTATAATGAGCATAAACCCTTCCATCTGTACTTAGAGGTTATAGGTAGTACAACAGAGTACAGAATTATGTCAATTATGAAGTGATATTTTTAACAGAAGTTGTGTTTATAATATGGTTTATGGTGTATTAATTTTGTATATTTGCGTTAAGTACCTACAAGATGATCAGATATTTCATCCTATTGTATTAGTTTGAGGTTTTGTTAGTTTACATTTTTATATGGGCTAACAGCTGATATATCCTAGCAAACTGTTCCCTAATGAACATATCTAATAGCATTTCACGGCACTTACGAGTGAACTGGCGATGGTTGGCTTGTGTACCGTAACCCCCTACTTACTTTGAGCATTCAACATTATTTCATTAAATATTGTTAATTACAGTAATCTGGAGCTATCTTACAACCAACTGTCTATTGTCACATAACCAATGAATTATTCACATTCGTTAAACACTGTCATCACACAACTTCTACTGTACATTTAATATATGTATTTTAAAAAGATTTTTATCATAACTAAGGCCGGTTTTATTGCATGAAACACAAAGAATAACGAATTTAACGTATACGTCTATACAAGTACCGTCACTCTGCCATGACACTTGTCGTTTGTTTTGCCTACAAGTGTCATGGCTGCCAGAAGTTCAAAGTGATTCAAAGATGGTCGGCAGATAGCAGTCTATATCTTTCATGTCGTTGCTTCGCACCCAGGAGAAAAGAGGCACGATAGGGAACAAATAGGCATAAATTCAACAGACCGAAACGTCATCTTGGCACTCAGCTCATTCATCTACACATTCATTCAATCACGCGATCCTTTTGCCCACAAAGGCAAATAATTCCGGCAGATTGGTGCGAGTAAATAAAATCAAGGCAACTCGTGGAGTGCAGTTCAACATTTCAACAATAAGGTCTCACGTCAGTAGTAGATATATAGCTCACCTAGGGCAAATGACAGTAGGACGTTTGTGACCCCACGGTCACGCGTAGATCCATCACCTACATACTGCGTACGGCTAGAATAGACCTGGCCGACACACAGACCATGCCTCCAAATAATGGCAAAATGTTTCATCGGGAAATTCATTTAGAATACAATAATCAGATTTTGACGCACCACAATCACTTACACAACTCATACACATGCCATTCTCGCTTCGAGTACCGAGATGGACTTCGGTCGGCCATAATACAAAGAAAGATAATACATCAAATAAATTTAAAACGTTACATTACCGTCAATATCATTCATCGAAGCATGCAAATGATGCAGCAGTTTTGCATAGATTTAAACTTATAAAACCACCATAAGAAAAGCAAAAACGCCGCTCCTGTGTGTGTGTGTGTGTGTGACACATCTCTTCTTTCCCCAGCATAAACAGCCCCCACATTTACTTCAAGGAGAAGATATTAAAAAGGTCTCGCCGAGAAAAGATCCTTCACGTTCGCGACAGAGGGAGCTGCCCTCTGTCGACAGAAGGTTGAAATACAATAACTATAGGAACAGCCAGATATCTACTCATGGAGACATCGGTATAATCACATTAGAAACCATGCTAAATTAGCATGTTTCAGCACCTATACCTAATGTTAAAGAGAATCAGGTAAAAGAGTTTTCTTTAATTGCACGCTCCCTTGCCTTTTGCTAGTCAAATCAAGAAGGGAATTATACATTACAATGGTACACAGGCGCTGGAGAAGGACTCCATTCCTATTGCTAGTTAAAGTCGGTGTGGAGAGTACTGATTAGAACAGCAGACGCCCTCCTGCTGACAGTCACTATTGATTTGTAAAGTATTAATTACAATGTAAGACACGCCCCCCTTCTACATCGCTACAAATCTACTTAAATTAATAAATGTAGATCGACATACGGAAGTATATGCATGTTCACCTTCATTTACAGAATAACTGCTGCTAAACGGTGCATTCATATTGAAAAACGGATTGTATGAAAAGACGCCTCTGGCCTCATTTAGCGATCTAAATGGCTGGCCCTATGATATTTCCTCTATCTCATCTATTTAAAGACAAGATTATTTTAGAAATGTTGAATAGGGTGAAATTTGTGTAAGGTTTTCACACAGTGAATTACTTCTCAAGTACTTATGCGACAGCTTCAAACATAGAATTTGGCTGGGTGGGCCAATATTCGTGCAGAATTTGAAGATCCCATCTTTCCTATAAGTGAATCAAACCATCAATTATACATGCACAAAGTGCAAAATTTAGGTAAATCCAGAAATAAAGCCAAATTTAACATAAGGGATAGAGATACGACAAAAAGTCTTAGGACCAAAGTTGTAGATCACTCCAAATTGAACAAAGACTGTGCCATCCGTTTTGTGATACGACTTACCGTTTAGCCACCAAATACCTCGAAAGGAAGGTCTGCACTGTCATTAAAATTGCCTCCATATTTCGATATTTACCGGGAGTAAAAAATAAAATGTTTAAACATCTCATAAAATTTCCGTCGGTTACAGGCAAAAAGCTATAATTTTGCCTAATTTCTATTTTCTAACTCGTCTGGGAGATTGTGCTGCCATCTTGATATGGGGAGGGGGATAAAAATTAGGACTGTCAGGAAACTTTTAAGCCCATGAAACCTATAGGTTATCGTTCAGGATAAATATCACCGACTGTGTTCTTATGCAGATTTGAAACTCCCAACGTGTCCCTCTCAGAGAATTTTGAGAATTTTAGATTTTTCTAGGGGTCCTGAAGTCATCAGGTTGTCTGGTACCAAGTTTTAAGTTTCTAGGATGCCTAGAATGGTCTCATTGATTCACGTCTGTTTCCATTTTTATCCTTTAATTTATATATGTATAGTACAGTACATATAGATCGCGCCAAACTGGCTTCTATTTATTAATTTGGATTATATAATTCACCCGCTTCCGAAGTGGTTCTAGGGGCGTCTTACTCCCACAGTATGTTTTCCAGTTAGTAAGTCATATTTGAAAGTCATACTGGAACATACACACGTCTGTTACCTTGGGCATTCTTGACCATTTATTTTTTCATCCTTTCTCACCCACTATGACAAAGTGGGGCATTTTTGAAGCTGGACTTTAAAAATCCGGGATGTTACTATTCAACTCAGTGACCCGGAAAACTATGGATTAGGCAGTATATTAGATTATTATTATATCTCACTCCCCCTTCCCCCTAAAGGGGGTTAAACTTTGAGTTTAAAAAAATCGGGAGTGTCACTATTCACCTCAGCGACCCCAAAAAATATGGATTCGACACTACATTCGATGACTTTTGTATCTCAGCACCTCGCCCCCCGCTCCTAATGTTTCCTGGGGTATATTACCCCCACGTGGTTTGTCTCCTGATACTAAAATTCCGGAGTGTCACTATTCATCTCAGCGACCCCGAAAACTACGTATTCGACAGTATTTTCTATTATTTCTATATATCACTCCCCCATCACCCCCAACGAAGAGGGCTGAACTTGGACATTAAAAAATTCCGGAGTGTTGCTATTTATTTTAGCGAGCCCGAAAAGTATTGATTCGACACTATTTTCGATTATATATATGCCTCACCCCCTCGCCCCCCGCCCCTAAGCGTTCCAGGGGTGTCCTACCCCCACGTGGTTTGTCTCCTGATACTAAAAATCTGAAGCATACAATTAATCTCGGAGACACCGAAAACTATATATTCGACACTATTTTCGATTAATTTTATATATCACTCCCCCCTCGCCCCCACCCCAAAGGGGGATGAACTTATAAAATATCCGGAGTCTCACTATTCATCTCAGCGACCCCGACAACTATGGATTCGACACTCTTTTCTATTATTTTCATATATCACTCTCCCATCGACCCTGCTACGAAGGGGGCTGAACTTTGACTTAAAAAAATTCCGGAGTATGACCATTCATCTCAGCGACCTCGAAAATTATGGATTCAACACTACTTTTTATGATTTTTCTATCTGAGTCCCCTTGCACGCCTGCCCCTATGGTTTCTTGGCGTGTATTACCCCCACGTGGTTTGTCTCCTGATACTAAAAATCCGGAGTGTCACTATTCATCCCAGCGACCCCGAAAAGTATGGATTCGACACTATTTTCGTTAATTTGTATATCTTCCCCCATCACCCCCCGCCCCTAAGGGTTCCTGTGCTGTCTTACCCCCACGTGGTTTATCTCCTGACACTAAAAATTCGAAGTGTACAATTCACGTCGGCGACCCCGTAAACTATGAATTCGACACTATTTTCCTTTAACTTTATATATCAGTCCCCCCTCGATTCCCACCCAAATGGGAGCAGAAATTTGACTCTTGAAAAATCGGGAGTGTCACTATTCATCCCAGCGACCCCCAAAACTATGGATTCGTCACTATTTTCGATTATTTTTTACCTGACCCCCCTAACCCCTCACCCCTAAGGGGGCTAGAGGTGGCTTACCCCCACAGTGCTCGTCTCCAGATAGCAAAAAATAAGTTACGAAATTTGATTGAAATTGCTCCAGTGGTTTAGGAGGTGTGTCATTTACACACATACATCCATCATCAGTCCCCCCTCGCCCCCCACCCAAATGGGAGCAGAACTTTGACTTTTAAAAAATCGGGAGTGCCACTATTCACCTCAACTACCCCAGAAACTACGGATTCGACACTATTTTTGATTATTTTTTTACTTGACCCCCGCAACTCCCCACTCCTAAGGGGGCTAGAGGTGGCTTACCCCCACAGTGCTCGTCTCCGGATAGCAAATTATAAGTGTTCATAATTTCATTGAAATTGCTCCAGTGGTTTAGGAGGAGATGTGTCATTTACACACATACATCCATCATCAGTCCCCCCCTCGCCCCCCACCCAAAATGGGAGCAGAAATTTGACTTTTAAAAAATCGGGAGTGTCACTATTCACCTCAGCTACCCCAGGACTACGGATTCGACACTATTTTTGATGTTTTTACCTGACCCCCTTAACCCCCCACTCCTAAGGGGTCTAGAGGTGGCTTACCCCCCACAGTGCTCGTCTCCGGATAGCAAATTATAAGTGTTTAAAATTTGATTGAAATTGCTCCAGGGGTTTAGGAGGAGATGTGTCATTTATATACATACATACACTTTTATATATAGTAAGATAAGAAAATAATTCATGAAAGTAAGTTAAAAATCGATGTTTGTTAAAGACAAAATTATTACAATAACCTTGCGGAAGATTAGTAATTAAACAGGTTTCTAACCTTTCACAACATCGGCAACGCTGTTTCGCACAGCACTATCTAACTGCAGGCTTTGAAGATCGTTACTGTTCATAGTGGTTGTACTAGAAGAATGAGTATAATACGGCATTTCCAGTTAATAGTTTATCGCGGTGTACGAAGGCGTTATACAGTGACACTGGCGAGATAGATGGCAGAGTAATGTTGTTATAAGCAGGCACTTCTGGAGGCATCTGCCTCGTAGATAAATATACTCAACAATTTCTGTTTAGGTTCCCTAATTATAATTCTGCTCCAAAAATAGCCTCATTAATCAGTTTTTCCACATAAACGCGTTGATCATTCGGTAAATGCTGAAGATTATGAGCATTATTTCGGCCATAAAAGTCGCGTTGATCTTCAGCTTTATTTCCGCCAATTGTGTTCCAATGCTGTCTACTTGTGTTTTTCTCTTTACTTTGAGTTGTCTGGGTGGTGAGGGTGTGCTCGGGGTAGGAGATAACACGCCTAGATCAGAAGGTGGACGATCCCGTACAGAATTGCTTGCTGATGATTGTGATGGTGGGCGAGGCTCTGGGGTAGAGTTATTGTGTCACTTTTATCCTGAAAAAGAAATATTACTTTATGCTCCAAGGTCACAAGAGGAATGGACACAAATAGTACTAGAATTTGAGAATAGATGGAATTTCCCTCATTGCTTGGCTGCCGTTAATGGTAAACACGTCATGATAGCACCGCCGGCAGAGAGCGGTTCGTATAAAGGATTCCGTAGTATGGTACTGATGGCAGTCGTCAGTGCAAATTATAAATTCATTATCTGTTAATTTGGTGTGAATAGAAGAATTTCCAACGAAGGTGTATTGAACAAACAGTATTTTACAATAAACTGAAAAATAATTCTTTATGTATTCCTGGTACACAACGGCTGAATAATTCAGGTAAAATCCTCAACTATGTGTTCGTAGGCGGCGAAGCATTTGCCTTGACTTCAAATTTTGGAGGCCTTTTATCAAGGAGATTTAACAATTGAGCGTAGAATGTTCAATTATCGTTTATCAAGAGCAAGGCGCACTGCAGAAATTGCGTTTGGAATACTGGCATCAAGATTTAGAATTTTTCATGTCAGTATTAATGTGAAACTTGAAAATACAACAATTGTAGTTATGACGTGCTGTGTGCTTCATAACTTTTTAAGAAGAACATTTTCTACCACTTACACACCAATCGAAGCTTGGACTCTGGGGACATTATATTAGGCTCACTGTCATTAGGGTTAAGAACAAGTGATTCTAATCTAGGTGATATAGAGAGAGGACATTACAATACCAGTTTCAGGGATTCCAAGGAGCCTAGGGAGAGTTTTCAACTTATTTCAATAATGAAGGCAGTGCTCCCTGGCAGAGCAGAATGTGCAATGTAAATAATATATGAGTAGTGAAGACAGTGTATACCGACAAAGTGGACTGTGTGAAATGCAGTAATAAACTTACTCAAAAAAGTATTTTGTTACAACACGTACCTTAAAAAGTGTGTCTTCAAAATTGAAGATCGGTATTCGAGGGATTTCTTCGTCATCTACAAACTGCAGTAGGTTGTAGTACCACAAGGTAGGAACATAAAGGTCTTCTGTACTGCTACCTGATTTCAGTGAGTCTTTGACCTTCTTCTTTTCTTTGCGGTAGGAACTACACATTGAACTTACTTTCTTTGTTAGTGAATCTCTGTCGGCGCTTGGTTAGTAGGAGAGCAATAGCGGTTCTAAATCACTGGCGTCAGCAATTTTTCTGCTGAGTCAGCACACGAGATCATTGACACCGGCCAAGGTCACTGACCCCATGACGTCATGACCACGTGACCGTGACGACACATTGTTTGTAAGCAAAGCCACGTGCCTGGCCACGTGCTTTTCGACAGCTGTCATTTCTGTCAAGATGACAGCTGTCATCTTGAAGGACCCTAACCTCACTTTTTCGGACAAGTGAGCATCGCTAACCTCACTGCTGCCATCTTAACAGGACCTAACATCATTTCTGCCACCTTATGCACTTGGTGGCGCGCAATTTAAAATCCACGTGCTTTTGATAGCTGTCATCTTGACATGTCCTAACCACGTTCGCGCGGATTTTGAACAAGTGAATGTGGCTAACCTCAGTGCTACCATCTTCACAGGATCTTACCTTACTGCTGCCATCTTAAAGACGTACAGGACGCGGAATTTAAAATCCACTTGCGCTTGACAGCTGTGATCTTGACTGGTCCTAACCACGTAGGCGCGGAATTTAATAAAATGGATGTCGCTAACCTCACAGCTGGAATCTTGACATCGCCTAACCTCACTTTTACCACCTTAACTATGTAGAGTTCAAATTTCAAAATCCACGTGCTTTTGTCACCTGTCAAGATAACAGGTCGTAACCACGTGGGCGCGGATATTGTACAAGTGAACGTGGCTAACCTCAGTGTTACCATCTTGACAGACCCTATCCTCACTGCTGCTACCTTAATCACGTAGGAAGGCGGAATTTAAATTACCTTGACGGGTCTTAGCAACGCTGCGGAATTTTTGAAAAATTGAACGGGGTATAACTAGGGGGCCTAACCTTAGATTTTTAAAACAAGTTGCCCCTTCTCGTCATAGCCCCTTCCTGACACCATTTTGGAGAGATGGTTATAGTTTTAAAGAAAGCTGCCCTTCTCGACGTGTTCCTTCCCGACATAGTTTTATTGCAAGCTGCCCTTCTCTACAAACCCTTCCCAAAAGAGTTTTATGCAAGGTTCCCTTCTTGACATGACACTATCTTCCTAGAAATCATATTTTTGTTATTAAAGAGCTAGCTGATGTCGATCTGTCAGTCTACTTGCAAAGAATACCGGATAAGAGGATTAGTTAAATATTTATCGAAAAAATTACCTTTTACAGAGATACTTACGTTATCAAACTGGAAAGCATAGTGTAGCGTTCTCCTCTTGTTATTGTTTGTGTCGCATAGCCACAGCCACTTCCTTCCCACTCCTAGCCTTTTCCTATCCCATCGTCGCCATAAAACTTATCTGTGCCAGTGCGATATAAAGCAAATTGCAAAACAATTGTAGGTAGTAATTTGTCGTTGAAATAATTTTCTCCCACATGAACAATTAGATTTTATGTTAAAGAAATTTCTGCAAAAATTAACTCTAGTTTAGACATTATCGTGGCATTTAAATTTTCACACAGTTGTTTGAATATATTCGCATTTCCAAACGTTGTCACTTCACAGAAATTGCCCTACTTCGAGAATACACAATTCAGTTTTTATGTAAATGTTATTAACATTTTCAATAACCAAAGATGCATTACTTACAGTAATCTGTTGGCGAAAAATTATTGTAAAATGGGAATGTTTAAGCAGCAAGAAAGCCTCCCGTAATGGAAGCATTATAAACTATTAATTGAAATCTCTTTTTGCTATTAATATTATGAATTCAGGAATGGATAGGCCTACTTAAGCACTACGTAAATCGATGGTGTTTAACCATCCTCCTCATCCACCTATACTAATTAGTTTTTATCCGTAGGCTGATTTATATCCATTTGTCTTTATATACTATCTCCATGCCTCTTTTGGAACTATAAATGATAAACTTCTGCGAAAAATATCACTAGAGCCACATAAAAACTCAGGTGAAGGACACTAACACGCGTCCATGGACCACTGCACATCTGCCTCGTTCAGAAATGTACTTGGGGCACTTACCTGAGACCGCCGTTAAGATTTAAATTGGCCCTGCTGCTGTTGACCTGCCGTATCTCCAACCGCTGTAGGCCCTGGCTCGGCGGTTGACCGGTGCAGACCTCCTGGGCGGGCTGGACGAACTGGAACCCCAGAGAGAGATTGACCAGTTTGTCCCCAGTTGCTGAATCCAAGTGGATGGGATAGACCCAGCACTGTGACAATGCAATGTACATCAGGCTTGTTCTAGTGTAAGTGTAGGATCGCTAGGCATTGTCAAGGTAGGACCCCACGTATAGGAACCACAGGTCACTCAACGTGTCATATTGGTCCCTACCTTGGGGAGTTTGACGGCTTTAAAATGAACGTTACTATTCAAAGTTTTAAATTTTGGAGAGTCCACTGTCAACTGAGCCTATAAAATACGTCCTCAGTTCGTACGCCAAAGGGTTTTGGGTGAATGAGTATCTATTTTATAATCCAACACTCGCTTCAACCACGTACGGAAGAATTTGAATGTTTTAAATCATATTTATTTAACCTCTAGGACGTAGAAGCGACCAACCTGTGAAATTTTTATTTTGTATATCGAACAGTAATAGAGGAATGAATGCTTTTTAAGGGCTTAGTGTTTTCAAATATTTAATAACAGCTAGGATATAGAAGACCACCCTTCATAAGAAAGAAGTTATGTTCGTTCCTGAAACAGTTTCGGAAGAAGGGATATTTTGTTTTTGAGAGTCAACTACCATCTAAACCCTTTAGGAGAGAATGTTTTTGAAGTAGGCCTCTACAGTATTTTACACCCAGCATATAAAAGAAGACCCTTCTCTTAAAGTTACAACTTTGTACGCCAAACGGTTTCGGAGAATAAATAATTTAGTTTACGGAAGTTGTATGGGTTCTGGATCATGAGGCAGCACTCGAGGTCATTAACCCCGGCCAAGGTCGTTGACCCCATGACCACGTGACCGTGACGTCACGACCACGTGCTATTGTTTGTAAATAAAGCCACTTGCTTGGCCACGTGCTTTTGACAGCTGCCATCTTGACGGACCCTAGCCTCACTTTTTCAGGCAAGTGAACATCGCTAACTTCACTGCTGCCAACTTGGAAAACCCTAACCTCATTATTACCAACATTACATGGAGGGCGTTGAATTTAAAATCTACGAGCTTTTGACAGCTGCCATCTTGACAGGTCCTAACCACGTGGGCGCGGATTTTGACCGAGTGAACGTGGATAACCTCACTGCTGCCATCTTAACAGACCCTAAGCCCAACGCTGCCACCTTAAACACGTAGGTGGGTGGGGAATTTAAAATCAACGTGCTTTTAACTGCTGTCAAGATGACAGGTCCTAACCAAGTGGACGCGGATTTTTGAGCAAATAAACGTTGCCAACCTCAGTGCTACCATCTTAACAGCGCCTAGCTTCACTGCTGCTACCTTAACGACGTAGGGGAGCGGAATTTATAATCCTCGTGCTTTTGACAGCTGCTATCTTGACAGATCGTAACCACGTGCACTTGTTGAACAACTAAACGTCGCTAACCTCACTGCTACCATCTTAACTACGTGGGTGCGGAATTTCAAAAAGTAACAGTTGTTAAGATGACAACTGTTATCTTGACAGGTCCTAACCACGTACGGGTACGATCCTAACCGTACTGCTATTATCTTGACAGGACATAGCCAGGGGGTGCCTAACCGCGGAGGATTATAGTTTAAATGCTAGCTGCCCTTCCCGGCACCATCTTCCTCCTACTTCGACAGGGCTATAGTCGCGTTCCTCCTCCTCCATGGGGGGGCCTAAGGACCGTAGTTTTAAAACTAGCTGCCCTTCCCGACACCATCTTGGAGGGGTTCTAAGGACTCTAGTTTAAGGCAGGTTGCCCTTCTCGACACCATCTTGGAGTGCCTTAAGAGGTCAGTTTATGGCTTTTTATGATTATCCGACAGTAACGAACAAGTCTAAATATGTTTAACTATAACGATGTGATCTTATGCTTAAGTATTTACGCCCCCATCTGACGGGACTGAGCACGTGCCATACTAAGATTATTCTCTTTTCAACATGCAGCGATGACATCGACATGTTTAGACTTGTTCGTTATCAAGGTCACTCTCTAGTAAACTCAAGCCTTTATAGATAGTATGAGTGTGAATATTTTCGATAGGTGTAAAGAAGCAAAGGGAATGCAATAAGTAGAACATTTTAAATTCCATAAAATATTTATTGTATAATTATTTACAAAATTTAAAAAAACTACTACCGGTTATGCATCAGTCTTCTTTATGCTGTTGACAAGTTTGCTGTACTCCTTAACAGCTTACTGCAAAGAGGTAGCATGCTCCCAAATTTTGTAATGCTCCTGCAAAATTCAAACTAAACAAAATATTTATTGTTTATAAAATATATTATACTATGCATGTTATGCTTTACAAAGAAGTTGATGCAGTTCTTAAAATGTTGTTATTCATGTGTTGTGTTGTTATTCATAAAGGGAAACGTTCATCCATCCACTGTGTACAGTTTTCAATCTTCGGATTAAGTCCATCCCATTCATCATCACCATTTTTACCTCGATGTTTGTAATGACGTTAACAGAGTCTGCATGAAGTTACATCGATTGACATCTTACTGTGTGGAGGAAGTATGTCCCTAAATGCATTTACGAAAGGAGCAGCGTACGTAGATAAAAATACTGGTGGTAAACATTGAATCAGATATTTTGGCATCAGGTATAAGGTTCCATGTTTATAGAACATCTGAATAGCCTCACTTACTTGAGTGAGATGAATAAGATGCCACGTATTAGAATGCGAACAGCATGCACATTGACAGTTTTGTTTGTTAACCGTGTAGTCTTTTCCTTCATTCTGTTCCATAGCGTATGATGTAGACGCACACACTAATGTTCATGATAAAGTGCTATCCTTGTTTACAGTCCTGTTCTTTAAAGTTCTGTATCTGGCAGTGTGACGTCACTAGGACTTACATCTACATAGGGTAACAGAGTTTTGCTAATAACATTGTAAATACCTGTAGACATTTGATGCGTAGGAAACGGAAGAACATGTTTTGATGTAGTATGTGCTTCTGCAATGTCATCAGTAGATAAAAACTTAACACGGTTTGATTGAAAAGATGCGGTGAAATCTTCTTTATCTTCTATTTCTTGAGTTGTTTGCACAGCAACAGAACGTGTAGAAAACAAAGTAGAATGAAAAAGCTCCGATGTTAAAGGAACTTTCAATTATACATCTCCTCTTTATCTGGTAGTTTAAGGATAGTAACAAAAGTTGTTGTAGGCTGAGACGATGTTGTATCGTTTAGATCACGCTTTATACATTTTGTCACGTTCTACTGGTTGATTACTTAAACAAATGTGTTTAGAATTTACATACAGCTTACAGCTGGACATCTCTAGCCGCGTATCTAATTCGCTCAGTATAGGTGTGTAGGAATTCTCGACATTCCCCTTGATAAATCTATAGAGGAAAATTCTGTGACCTGACTATGAATTCGAAAAAAACAGGAACACATTATAAAAATCGCAACATATAAACATGTAGGTCCTAACTGCGAAGCCAATTCGCTCGGTATAGGTGTGTTGGAATGGCATTAACACATAATGCTACTAGACCTTTATATTTAAAAATATGTATATTATTACTCTACAGCTACACATCTCTAACCGGGTAGCCAATTCGCTCGGTGTAGGTGTGTTGGTACAGCGTTAATACATAATGCCACTTGAACTTCACATTATAAATATATGTATATTATTACTCTAATTGCAAAGCTTGCAGCTACACATCTCTAAACGCGTAGCCGATTCGCTTGGGGGATACCATAAAAAATCTCTGACCTGGCTATAAATCGAGACACACACAGCATCTCCTTCGACTACAAAGCGTTCTGAGCTTGAATGAAATAAGAATATCACAATCAAAGAACCTTAAACAGTATAAAAATTACTACGATCAGAGAACAAATTTAATCGTGATTATGAAGGTACAAGCAGCTCCATTGGGGGAGTGCCTGCACCACTTCAGGGCGAGGGCGCGAGTTTACAGAAACAGTGGCTTTTCAAACGAAACACTCGATGCAAAAGGTATCTTTATCGTCACAAGATATTGAGATCATTAGTTATTATGATAAATATTATTACGTGATTAATATCAAAATATGGTTTCTAATTCCAAGCATGACTTTATACTCTGGTAAAATGGCATTTTACTCAGCGGGACAAGTGGATCTTAAGTCTGTCTCCCTCACGGCCACTTGCTTGCACCTTCACTTTCTCCCCTGTTTTAAAAACAATTCAAATACTTATGCAGGGGTCAATGCAGGAACTACTTAAATTGTGAATGTAGTGGTGAGAAAGGAAAACATGAAAATTACGAAAAGGAGACTTAATTTTTCGATTGTCTTCTGCGTGATAGACAACTTACGTATTTCAAGTTTCTCATCTTAAGACCACTTAACTGTGTGAGATCACGCTATATATTTCATTATCAGTATCTTCAACGGCAACTTTCCTCAAGGCTGCTTACCTGAATGATCTACAGTGCTGACTATCCATACTGCCTTCAGCTTGTAGAGCGGCTTCAGCCGTTTAATTAGACGATACTACACTATAGTACGTTACTACGGTCACCAATTACTCTATTCAACACCCAGTTAGGAAACATCATATGGTTAAGCCTCCTCAAGAACAAAGAAAGCAGTGAGCTGCTAACTTAATCACAAGAAGAATGGGCCGGGGCAAAACTAACTCACATTTTACAGTTTTATTACCTTACAACAATTTATTTATATTGGTAATGTCAGGTAGTGACCGCACTGCACATAGAGGGAGACAGACCAGATTTCTCTTGTCCTGTGTTCCAAGTACATTACTTGCTCAGTGAGCACTGTTCTCCTCCTGGTGACCCTGCAGTTTACCAAGGGCCAGTGGAGTGCTACCACCACTAGTCTTAACATTGAGGCTACTGGGGTCTAGTGTGGTGAGGAACTTGATTACCTCAAGGTGACCGAACTTTGCAGCCACGTGTAGTGGAGTGTAACTACCATTAGCCTTAACACTGAGACAAGTGGGGTCTAGTGTGGTGAGGTACTTTATTACTTCGAGGTGATCGAACTTTGCAGCCACGTGTAGTGGAGTGTAACCGTCATTAGCCTTAACACTGAGACAAGTGGGGTCTAGTGTGGTGAGGTACTTTATTACTTCGAGGTGATCGAACTTTGCAGCCCCGTTTAGTGGAGTGTAACCACCATTAGCCTTAACACTGAAACAAGTGGGGTCTAGTGTGGTGAGGTACTTTATTACTTCGAGGTGATCGAACTTTGCAGCCCCGTTTAGTGGAGTGTAACCACCATTAGCCTTAACACTGAGACAAGTGGGGTCTAGTGTGGTGAGGTACTTTATTACTTCAAGGTGACCCAACTTTGCAGCCACGTGTAGTGGAGTGTAACCACCATTAGCCTTAACACTGAAACAAGTGGGGTCTAGTGTGGTGAGATACCTCACTATATCGAGCTGATCCCACTAAGCAGCTTGTACCCAGCAACTCCCCAGTAATACCTCCTAACTCCACCAGGTACCTCACCCTATCCATACGGCCCTCTTTTGCTGACAAGAGCAGAGCAGGCACTACCATGACTGTGGCTGCTAATTTCCACATCTATGGCACTCCTTCCAAAGGATAGACAGTCCTCTCGACCCTGATCTTACTCCTCTTATACCAGAGCCCTCACGACAGGCTACTGCCCCCTCTCTGCAGCATGGTTCAATGCCGTGCGTTTCCAATCCACACATGGATTTCCTGCAAGAAGGAACTTCACCACATTGATGTACCCCTGATCAGCTGCCCAATTTAGAGTTTGCTGAAGGATTTCGTGACCTGGTTCGTACTGGGCGAGTAGTTCCTGCCACCGTCGACCTTCCTCCCTGTCCCGCCAGTCCCTCCCTTTCTGGCGAGAAAGTTTCTCTCTCATCTCGCACGACAACTCTCGCCACTCAACAATCTTCTCTTTATATGCTCCCTCCATTTACTCTTCTTACATGCTCTCTCTACTTCCGCTTCTCTCATCTTACATGCTCTCTCCACTTCATCTTCTCTCTTCTTAGATGCCCTTTCCACTTCCTCTTCTCTCTTCTTACATGCTCTCTCGACCTCCTCTTCACTGTCCTTACAGGCTTTCTGAACTCCCTTTACTTTCTTCTCAAAAGCATCCAACCTTTGTTCTATCACAACCTCCCTCTTTTTCAGCACTTCTTCCCACAACCTCAGGCAGTTCTCTGTCTCCTTAAGTCTCGTCTCCAATTCCTCCACCACTCTGGTGTTTTATCTCAGCTGCAACTCCCTCATCTCTACATGTTCCGCCAGTGATCCATAGAGTGCTGCACACAGTTCGCACCGAGTCTGGAACACACAACAACACCGCTAATTAACAGACAAACCTCCTAAGAGCCGGGTTACATATGATCAATTTTAGGTACCGTGGCCACCATAAGAATTACGCAAAGAGATACTGATTCACTTACGAAATGCCACAGACATGGCAACCATATTATAATGTTCCACAAACTGACTACGTCAGCTGAGTGCCATTGTAGCCAGGTTGTCAACAAACAAAGATTTAAACATTGAATTTATTTGCAGTATAGAGCCCTCAGGTGTCATTATGAATGCAACACGTTTGATATTAACTCTAGAATACGAACGTTAGCTAGGAGTTACGTCAATACTAACTATTCGTAAAAATTACAATTAAAAAAATACGGTGTTAAAAATTAAGAAATACTTGAATAACTTAAAGTACCGCCAACGTAAGCAGTATCAAGAAGTACAACTGTAGGTCTGATTTGATTGTTCAATCGTTACACAAAACACAGCACAAACAGCGCGGAGACAGTGTCCACAGAAATTGGTCGTCATTCGTCTCAAACGCGGTAGGCACACTTGGAAATCACTTGGGGTTGATTTAGCACTGTTTTCAAGAAAACTCTATACTATTCACGACGCTACACAGTAAAGCGAAGGGAAATTCATTTAAATCGCAAACAACAAATAATTACTCGCTATTTTACGACTACACTGATGAAACACCACTTTCAAAACAACCGGGATCACTGGCAAACACGTCCAGCAATGCAGCTCTTGGAGCAGCAGGCTGTGTTGATAAACTGTCTCGTACAATTTGTGACGTGTTATTATAGGAGAGTTAAATTACCTCTATAACTCGATGTTGCCCAAGTACCTCATTTAATGTTTACAATGTTATTTGCTTTACGTTCCCCTAATTACTTTTACGGTTTTCGGAGACGCCGAGGTGCCAGCATATTGACCCGCAGAAGATCTTTTGCGTGCCAGTAATTCTACTGACACGAGGCTGATGTATTTTAGCACCTTAAAATACCACCTACCTGAGCCAGGATCGAACCTACCACGTTGGGGTCAAAATGCCAGTGCTAAGCCGTCTGCGCCACTCAGCCCGGCCACTTAATGCTTACATTTAGGATTGTAACGACCTGTTAATTATGTATGATGGATTTTCTGTAGTTTTCTTTATTGTGACAATGACTGATATTCTTCGATGATTTAATTTTAGTTTTAAAGTTATTATCATAATTTTAATTATTAAAATTTACATCATTCTGTTTCAGGTTTCTTAAACTTTGTGTTTGTGGCAGCTCATTTTCTCTATGAAATAGTTCTGTCGTACCATAGACGTGTACAAAATTTCAAATCTTACTGGGAGAGAAACTGGACTCAGCACAGTTGATATTGTGTACATGTCTAATCTCGAGTCACTTTGGACATTATCCTTTTCACTCCAAGTTGCTGGAGGCTGGGACAGGACATAACTATCTATTCTACACTATTTTCAATTATATTTACAAGATACCCTTTCCCCTACTGACCCCAGGATTGTTACAGGTGACTTACCCCCACAGTATTATTTCCTAAATGCTATTATGTGTACCAAATATTGCTGAATTAGTTCCTGTGGTTTAGGTAGAAACGTGAAGCAACACTCCTCCTCACACATGCACAATGCCATACGTTTGTTAATTATATTAAGACGTCAGTTTCTAATAACAGAAGGCTCACTATGTGCTACCATATAAAGAGAGCAGTTATTATTGTAATTTATCACAAAACATTCGGACTTCCTGAGCATTAAGTTCTGACAGTAGCCTTGAATTTCACCTTTTATGTTCCCTCTGTCAGTAATACCGCAATAACTCAAATATATTGCCAGCGACAAAGGGGTGAAGAGTTAATAGGCTACAACAGATAAGGTAGCCGCTTTGGTCTTAAACTGAGCTCAAACTCTCGTAACTGACTGGTGTGAGAATGAGAAACCAAGCAGAATCTTCTCCAGTGCTGACAATAGCTGTCTCCCGAATGCTAAAATTAAACATATAATTCTTCATTGTATTATTGGACCCATTCTTTCAAGGTGCCAATAGCGAGGCTCGAACCTACCATCTGTTGAATGCAACAGAGATAAGCTAATGAAAGGATTACTCATGGGAATAATAATGGGGAACATTATTGCAAAAGTTCACAATGGAAATACGAAGATCTAGTAGGTCCTTCTGAAAAGGTTCGAGGTGAGCACTTCGTAAGAGTTCCGTGATGTTCTTCAATTTGTAGTAACAAATGCATTCTTCACGTTGCATTTTCTTGAACTGCACATGTGGAGATAACCAGCTGACACCAAGGATAATACTATATGGAACAATATAGATCTTACCTGGTTAATATAAGATTTTAGAACAGTTTCCTCTCTGTTAGAACACACCACGGGTGCTAGTTTCTGTGATGTCATGCGCAAGTTGTTGGTACAGATAAAACAAGGTTAATGAGACTGATAACATCCACTGGCATCAACAAGAATATAGGGACACATTTAGGGAAGGATGATGAAATAAAAATCAAGTTACAATATGTTATAATCAGTTGCCTCAAGTAAAAAGCCCAATTATCCCCAAAATTGGAAAATGTACAAAGGAATCGGTGAAATATACCAGAAATTGCTGCACTAGGACATCACACATCTGACTCCATTAATAAGACAAAGGAACAGATGACTGAGGAAATTCTCGGAACAATGTAATATAGGCGAAAGCTTAAGAATATTAGCAAAACTGGTTAAAAATCCAACAATAGGGAAATATACAGGAAAATGAAGAAGTCGAAAGAAGACACGGTTAAATCTAAATGTGAAGAGGGAGGTTCTACAGAAGAAATGTACACTTTCCAAGGGACCCAAGGAATGCTAGTGTAAACGTGGGGTAAAGTGGAAATAGTGGGGAAAACTTCTATACTGTGTGTAAAAAGCTCTGCAAATGGACGTAAACGTTACGCAAATGCATATTAGTAATTTACGGTGATTTTATCTTAACCCTATTACACTACTTACCTCAAATAATGGTCGAGTGTAAATTAAATATTTGACACTACACTACTTTTGTAATTCCGCTCATCCAATGACCACCAGGACGTAGTTACAACATTATGTAATACAGTATATTATTTTAATCCGGGTATATTTCTTAGAAAACCAACAAAATTATATATCATGCAATACATTTTCTCTCTTGATGAAGTATTTTAATGACTATTCTTGTATCTAATTACATCATTAACACATATTTATTCCCGATGGGAAACTACACAAACAGTACTTCATAACGAAATAGACCAGAATCGATTTCTGTTTACACTTGTTATCTCTAATGTACTCTATTTGTTCTTGAAGTTCATAAAGGTTCTGAAAATTATTTTTACACCGCTCTACAAATATCTACGTAAAGTTTCCACTGTTGCCTCAGTACTGGTAGATATCACTTCACTGTGTTCTTCTTCTTCTTACTACGCAACCAACTCTCCGACACTTCTTTCCTCTGCAGTTATCACAGAATCATCCACCCAAAAGAAAGTCCTGGGCAGCGCAGTTTGACTGCAACATTCTCCTTACACCAGGAAGCAGGCCTCTTTCTTTCACTAGCAGGCAAGAGTTGAAATTTTAGTCTCCTTCACAACTTTGCAAGACTTTTGAATGAAGTTGAGCCCATACAAGGTTGAAACATACAATGATAAGGAATAAAATACACTGCAGCAGGTACTTCCTATGGAATGACTAAAAGGCGTGTATAATACCTACATCCATAGGCAGCAGCTTGTGTGTGCAGTTAACAGGCCGAAATTCTAACTGCACGTTCCTCAAACTAACATCCACAAGATTTGCAGGACCATTATCGATGAAAAGAAGAGTCCTCCTATTTTGCGTACCCATTTTTGAATAGAGAGCAGCTAACTGCTGTTGAAAAGATCTGAGGTCATGAAAACTTTATAACTGGCATCGTAGGCAGTTGTTAATGATCGCACACTCATGAAGCAACGAGGCTTTTTCGATTTCCCTATGAAATAGAGGTGGAGTCTCACAACATCACTGTCAGACTCCACCACGGTATTTATCCCCTTTGAATGGCAAAGACTTGCTGGGCAACACACACCCCAATTGCGTTGAAATTACAATTGTTCCTAGGATCGTACTTGTTGGTCAGCTCCTGCAATCTTATATTGATTTCCTCTTCCACGGTTTCATCACAACTGCGTTTTTCCCCCAGCCATTGGATGCGGTGAAATGTTCAAAGCCAAGCATTTTCGCCACTTTACGCTCATTTTCCGAATCTTGCCTTTCCGTCCACCATAATGGTGTCAACTTTTCGTCCACATGACGTACACCGGATGACTGGCTATGGTGTCTGTTTTCTGTCCACGCAATTTCACATGGGCCGCACGCCCAAAAACACATCCTTAATAATATAACTGAATCATGACTTGTTAAAAGAGCTTAAGTCCAGTTCTTAGCGATTTTGAGTTAAGTATCGATACTAGGTCTTACCGACTTCAATACACAATGTTATGTTAAAACAAGTTTAGTCCTGGAATCCTGCAGCATAATACTGAAAATGCTTTTGTGTGATCGAGTGTTAATAGGATTTAAGAGAACAACAAAATCACTGGGAACCATGAAAAAATTCTGTCCCACATTCTAAGAAGATAAGCTCCAAACAGACACAGTACATGGAGTTAAAATACTCTGCAGATATCAAA
The DNA here is from genome assembly GCF_040414725.1 of Anabrus simplex. NCBI lineage: Eukaryota > Metazoa > Arthropoda > Insecta > Orthoptera > Tettigoniidae > Anabrus > Anabrus simplex. The sequence continues at coordinate 65,258,967 of NC_090279.1, forward strand.
GGTTGTGTAGTTACTTCTCCATACATCAGCATTCCTGTTCGTCATACTTTCAGATTTGTACAGCCAGGAGTACAGGCAATAGTTCTTGCAAAGACTTTACCATACTACAGGGTATTGTTTCTATCAACACAAAAAACTTGTGGATATTCAACAGGTGCTGCCGTACATTCCATGAAGTGCAGAAGAAGACTCTGCGGTGGAACAGTGAAGACAGAGGGGGTGATGTTAGTGAGGAATTGCCACACTCATGACTTCTCAAGTATTCAGCCTTTGATTTCTTAATACCCTCCAAATTAAACATTCTACACGAACCTAGTAAGTAAACTTTGCCATTTGTAACATGTCTGCAAAAAGTGTGTCTGTCACTTCAGTGATATTAATATTAAAAACAGGCGTAATGAAACTATTTACATGTGTATGGATTCAAACTATGTCATATACTAACAATATTCAAGAATGAATTGTTAAAAGGACTTAAGTCCATCTACTTTAAACACATTAATCTGTATGTTAAATTGCATTAGAAGTAAAGAACTTAGATCCTACATGTTATACATTACAGGATGAATAATGAGAATAGTGCAATTTACTTGTACAAGAACAAAATTAATCGCTTGATGAACAACGTTTTTATGTCTCTTAAAATTAGGTTCTATGGACTTACGCCCTTTTAACAAGTCATGATTCAATTTTTTTAAAAATAATTTGTTGGGTAGACAACCCGCTCGTATGAGGTGTTCTGCTTAAATTTGTCGAGTAGGCCACCGCTCATCAGAGTTGTCATGCGGTTTGCATAGCTTCCCCTGATATTATTAACCTGCTAGTTTCGCCATTGGGTTGTAACACGTATGCTGTATGGTCATCATGCCGTGGTTGTTCGAAGTGTTACAGGTTAGTTGCAATGCCATTTTACTTGATTCACTCCGTCTCGAACAGCCTGACGTGGTGTAAATTGCGGGAAGCATAACATTTCGAAAACGTAATTTTGAGAACTTTAGTACACAGCGAGCTTGGGGACACACAGGGGACCAACAAGAATATATTGTAAACGACGGGAAAACTTAAAATGCGGGGCAGTAAAATCGGGGCAATACTGTAATTACTTTAACTTTCATGAAAGTGTTAAGGAGGTAGCTGGAATATACTGACCTAACCCCAACCCAGGAGGCTGGATGAGGGGGAAGAAGGTCTAGGGAGAGGGTTGATGTAAGTCATGACGCGGTATATGACATCAATTCTGAATCTGGCCCTTGGCAAGGAAGGAAAATCCACCAGGGAAAGTTGGAGTCCTCGTGGGAATTTCCAAGCAGCTGGGTAACAAAAACTTAAGGATCATCATACAACTGTGTGATGTTATTTAAAACAATGCCAGAACAATTAGCGTAATGAGCAATGCTCGATTACTTTGAGAAGAAAAGGATCATAAACCAGTATGTGCCGCAGACTTTCACCATCAGGCTATTACTTGTACAAGATATATTGATACAGCGATATTTTATTTACCACAAAGAAAGGCCCAGGATTTGGTTCTATGCCTCCTATGGGCAATAATGTTAAATTATGGCGTAGTGGCCTCTAGGCAGCTCCTTGCCAGGGAGTAACTTCACAGCAGAGTGACTCAACCTGTAACACAAACAAGGTAACGTACAGGAAACAGTAGTATACTGACTCCAGAAATACCGTAACAAAATTCTAGCCTGCGGCTTTTGTGCAAAGAATATCCATAATGAGAAAGCTGTATACATTAATAGTAATTACCCACCGAAGATACATGCTTGTTTCACTCTACCATGTAATATTGAAACAACTGTAAGCTCAGTCAAGGAAGAGAACAGATACTTCTCCGTCCGGGTCAACTTGGAGGACATGTCGGAGAAACAGGTTTAACTCTTTCACATTGATATCTATGTAAATTTTATCACAGCCATTACGTAAGATACCCCGCTAAGTCTTAAACTTATTACAGTATTATAAGTTCAAATTCATAGTTCACGGTGTAGGTTACGTACTTCAACAGCTGAGTGGTCCTGAGCTCGGAATACAAGTTGCTACAGAATAGGTGTGCAAACATCAACAACATTCTGAGTTGTAGCTCCCCCTGTGAAAAGCCACTGCAGTGAGCTCAGAGTTTTATCAACGGCATTCTGTGAGCAAGAATTCCCGGACCACAGTATCTTTACATCGGTCTGTTTCCACATCAGCTTTGCTGCATGGGAGTGAAAGCTGGGTGGATCTGGAGTATATTATTTATGAGTTATAAGTGACAGACCTGATAGTAGTGATAATGACTGCTGGTACAAACAGGTGAGAACAATGACAGGACCATGAGGAATGAATTTGTGCAATGAAGCTGCAGATTTCATATGGCTTTGGTGGTGGGGTCATGTGAAGCGAATGGCGGAGAATAATGTACACTGCCATAGAGGGTAAGAGAAGGAGAGGGAGGACCAATACGTCAATGGTTAGACTCAGTTCTTAATGAGTTTATGATTAAAGGTGTGAAACTAATTGTGCCACAGAAGCTTGCAGACTGAACGCAGAAGACGTGATGATTGTAAATTAATAAGTACTTATAACGGTAATAAGAACACACAGTCCTCGAGTATTTGACAGTAATTTGTGTTTGTATCAAGCCTGTCCATATTCCAACTACACTTATTTTATTCCTCCTTCCAAGATGCGCACACCACGAGCTACAGGAAAATACGGCCGATACACAGCTTGGTCACGTGCCACAGCTTTTCGCTTCTCTCACAGTACACGTGGACCAGCCTCAGTCCTTTGGAGAAAACGTTAGCAGAAGAGAACTAACAAATTCATTTTGGCATAAAACAAACAACACTGAAATTACAAACAAGCCATGAACATCAAAACTTGTCATTGTAATATGAAAGGTGACCACGATGTATCATTCCCCCAAAATACTCTCATGATTTTAGAAATTACCTTTACTTCGCCGCCGACATTGCTGCTACTTCCTCGCCGTACAGCAGCTCATTCCCCTCACTTCTCCAACCTGGTGATCTCTACGTACCGGGCGAGTTCTCCGAGCGGTTAGGGGCGGCTGTGAGCTTGCATCCGGGATATAGTGGGTTCGAATCCCACTGTCGGCAGCCCTGAAGATGGTTTTCCGTGGTTTCCCATTTTCACACCAGGCAAATGCTGGGGCTGTACCTTAATTAAGGCCACGGCCGCTTCTTTCAACTCCTAGGCGTTTCCTATCCCATCGTCGCCATAAGACCTATCTGTGTCGTGGCAACGTAAAGCCAATAGTACAAGAAAGAGATCTACACGTTTCTATAACGTCAGGCGTCTGCAATCATCTTACGACCTGTTTTCTTGGTCATCCTATACTCGTCCTATAAGTGATCAGCCCTCCGCTTCTACAAATCAGTTCAGTTCTGACAGCGGTGTGGCCCTGCCTTCGGTGTATTTATGCACCGACTTGTTCAACACAGCATGGGTGAGCTTGTTGTGAGCATTAACGCTTTACTGCATACTGTTGCCCTCAGGCAACATACAACTTTTCACCTGTATAAATGGACAAATATTGTAGACAGAGGTCGTTTTACGGCACACCTTCAACTGTACAATCAATTAAACACATATCCCAATTTTAGAAATTGTTAGATTATCTTATATTAATATGTTTAGTCTTTTTTATATATTTTTTCTCTACAGGGTTGACTGTACTATTCAATAACAGGTGAATTTAATTCTACATCATTTCACCCATTAAATGATGAGGGATGAATTATGTTGAAGAGAATATTAGTGTTGGTCATGATAGCAATTTTAGGAGGTTGTATATATTTTTTTATTTACATAAGACAAAACAACCAAAGGTACTCCTTCCACCCCGTCAACATCCACGCGAACCAACCACCGTTTATTTTACGTGGGCCCTCCCCATCACATTACCACAGGCTTCAGGAGTACCTCTGGCTCAACCTCAAAGACATTACCGACCTACGGTTCTGCAAGCTGTACTTGCGCCTTGCAGTACGTACCCATGGCCAGTAGGTAGTAATGTTCGGTCTTTGAATGTTAAAAGCTTAGCGTAAATTCGTGAAAATTCGTATATATATTCAACTATGGCAATCCACATCACATATGAGTGTTAAGCTATTAGCCCCAGTTAAGAATTGCCGGTACATCTAATACACTGAACGCATGTTGAACATTAAAGCTTGAAATTTTCTTCACCAAACGAAAACGAAAAATAATTCATGCAGTAGAGGGTTACGTCCTCACAAGCCATCCGCCTTTCGAAAGTAAGGCTTGTTATTTACATTCATTTCAGCAGCTCTGTCAGCCAATCATCTACGAATGTTTATTACGCTATCTCGTTATTTATTAACTTAACCAAGAAGCATAGTGATGACAGGTAGTTAACAAGATTTGCATTATTTTGGTGCGTGTGGACATGTGAACTTTTCCTTTACCTTACGCTGTTTTCTTCTCCACGGGGCAGTTGCTTCGATTAATGTACCTGCCTTTAATGTGGTTCGCTACTTCTTGCAATAATTATCTTCGAATAATATTGGTCAAAACAGACTGAATTCATTCACTGTTTGTTCAATTCATACGGAGGAAACTGGTGAAAGGTCCAACTTCAACAACAGTGTCATTGAAATGTTTGCCAGTCAGAAAAATAGGCGTGCTCAACCGCTGTATAAGTAATGTACGAACTTTGTATCTGAGTTTTGTAACAATCGTCTGATCTTGACGAACTAATTGTAAATTGAGTGTTATACCCAAGAATAGATTACACACAAACTTAGTCACATATTAAATCATTATGTTTTGCTTACAGGTGGAATCATTGATATTGACAGTGCTCTATTAACTTTGACAAAACCTCCTTCATTACACTGAGGCTTTTAACCTTCAGAACAAGCATCAAGAATTGTCTGCACGCAATTGAAACAATGTTTATGAATAAAATCAAGTGTACACGCAAGAAAAGAAAATATATTTTATCAAACTACCGTTCTGGATAAACTGAATTTACTTTCAGAATTCACAATAATTTAATATAAATTTTGAAATGATGCATGAAAAATGATCATATGATTTTAACATTTTTAATGACGACATAAACTCAGTATGTTAAAATTAGGCCTACTTTCTACAGAGTCCTTTCAGTTATCCTGCTGAGTCTTAAACCTGTTACATGTTATAAAATTTATATTAATAATAATAGTTCATGGTATAGGTTACTGTAGTCACTTCCTAGTTTGTGAATCAGGGGCAACAGTTGAATGACCTGGTAAATGTAACTGAGACTCTGGATACCAGTTGCCACAGAATAGAAGTGGACATCTCGAGCAAACTCTGAGTCAAGGCCATGCTGCAAGCAGCTCGCAGTTGTGAGAAAGCGTTCTTGGCCCAAAGTATCTCTGCATCGGATTGTTTTCAGAGAGACTTTGCTGCAAGGGAGTGAAATTGTTGGAAGTGGGATATCTTATTCATGAGTTTTAAGTAATAGACATGAAAAGAGTGAAAATGATTGCTGGTACAAACAGGTGGGGACAATGGCAGGAGGTTATTCAGAATGAAGGGAGATAAAAGCAGTTATGAATGAACTCATTCGATAAATGTGTAAACCTGTGTATTTTTGGAGAATAATGGACTCATCCATAGAGGGTAAGAGAAGTAGCAGACCAAGACGACGATGGTTAGACTCAGTTTCAACAGCGAAAGCAGAGCGAAGTTAAGAAGAGTCAATAATTATCTTCGAATAATATTGGTCAAAACAGACTGAATTCATTCACTGTTTGTTCAATTCATACGGAGGAAACTGGTGAAAGGTCCAACTTCAACAACAGTGTCATTGAAATGTTTGCCAGTCAGAAAAATAGGCGTTTTCAACCGCTGTATAAGTAATGTACGATTTGGTGAGTTCAGTTCTATTTCTTCATTATTAACTAGTTAGTGTAACGAATGGGAACTAGGGCTCAAGATAAAGTGCGCGTACTATATATATCTAGGCCGATATATTTTGCTATACGTACTCTCCTTTGGAGTTTTTGTGGTACGGTATAGATACCCATGTTTCAAAAATACTTGCCTCAATCCCATTTCCATGGCCGAAAACTCTTTATCAAGCACCACTGGCGGAATTGATCACGAGCCGCCACTGTATGCATTCAGGTCTGATAATATTGTAATTGGTCTTGGTTCACGCTCGGGGACTGGGTTTTTGTGTTTGTCCCAGAATTTTCCTCTTCATATTTAAGCAACACTACCAACGCGCAATAGGGATTACATCCCATCACGTAGGCTTGACGCCGGTAAGAGCATCAGGTCGTAAAACAGAGTCAAATCCACATGTACGACACATCTCGCACCCACTGGTGTGGTAGAACACAACAGATCCATGCCATGGTTACTGTACCGTGCATTTAAAACTAGCGCCTTGTAGAAGGATATTTAGATCATGAAACATGAAACTCGTTTTGGAAATATTGTGGAACATTTCACGACAGATGTCACTATTATCATGTTGCGCCTCTGGGGTGGAGATGAACTACTATATTTCGAATACATTTTGTGCGTTAAGTTTTCCTAAACTGGAATATTTATTGTTTGTTTTTGATGTTCAAAACTTATCAGCACTTCCATCTCTTCCCACCAACTTAACACGTTGGCCAGTGAAAAGTTTTGTACATTTATTTATCGACCAATCAAAAATTTCTCATATTTAATAAATTAACCAATAAGAATTGGGGATGTGTCAGAGCCTTGGCCCAGAGTTTCCTGGAACTTTCCTCTCCCCTGTAAAAGCCGAGACCTGGTGAGCCGTGTTGTCATTTGTGATCGCTCCAGTCTAGAGAGTGTACGTAGCGGAAGCAGGGGAAAGGCTCCCTCGTCCATCTTCTGGATGCCCACCATCTCAAGGTAATGGCAGTCTCGGCGTAACTACGTGATAGTCTTTGACAGCTAGCTCGAGGGGAATGTTTCAAGTATTTAGTACTGTAACTTTTATTTTCTCAAATGTTAATTTCAAACTTTAAATGTCCATTTCAAACAAGTCAAATGAACTTAACCGAAATCAGGGAATAAATTGTGATTAACTCTTTTGTGTTCCCTCTCAACTCGATATTGAGATGACTCTGAGGTGGAGATGAACTACTATATTTCTGTAAATTAAATTTTTTGCTCCATCTAGTCACCTCCTTGGTATAGGCTTAGCCTCTGTAATGTCGGGCCATAAGTCCAAATAGGGTTTTAAGGATTTCATGTAAATTCAAGGAGTGCAAGTGTTCGCCTCCTTACCATTTCCTCACACTGTGGTAGTAATGAGTGGTAAAACCCAGATCCATGGTTTTCCTCGAAACGCAAACCCATGGTCTTCTCCACATAGTGGTACTAACCACAGGGACCCGTACTATCACGTGGTGTTCCTCACATAGTGTGTACTAACCACAGGTATATCCTAGACCAGTGTTGTTCCACGCAAAGGAATCACATTGTGTTCGTCAAATAGTTGTGCCAGCCTCATGGAACCGTACTATCGCGTGGTATTCCCCACATAGTGGGTACTAATGACAGGTAAAACAGACCCGTGGTGTTCCTCAGAACGCAATCCCCTGGTGTTCCTCATAAAGTTGTAGTAATGGCAGGTAAAACCTAGACTTGTGGTGTTTCTCGTAACTCAAACCGTGGTGTTCCTCATATGGTGGTACTAATCACAGGGACCCGTACTATCGCGTGGTGTTCCTCACATAGTTGTACAAATCTCCGTACTATCCCGTGGTGTTCCTCACATAGTTGTACAAATCTCTGGGACTCGTACTATCCCGTGGTGTTCCTCGGAACGCACACCCATGGTTTCCACAACCAAATGCTGAAACAACCGAGCGAGGTTAGCCTCTTTTTGTCTCCCTGGGATCCTCAACCGAAACTGTGCAAAGGGTTACCCTCCGTCATAGTGGTGGGTACTATACATAGGTACTGTAAATCAACAGTGATCCTTCAACAGACCCATGGTATTCCTCAGTTTGTGGTGGTTAATCACAAGGATAATGTAACTAAACACATGTAATTTGGTTCAAAATCAGCACCCCTTGGTCTCGTCCTCCACCCACAGAGATCTGCGTGTTTGGTCCGCGAAAACTATATTATTTCGCTCATGTCGACCGGAAAGCCAGGTAAGAGCCCCCTACACGCCACTTGGGACGCAGCAGGTGGGAGTAACACCTCTCCCCATGCTACGGCAGCGTAGTAGGTTCGTGGATAATCTGCTGTTACTTGATGTCGTGTGTCCCCACTCCCTTACCGCTCTTACAACTGCCAATGGCTGCCATACAGAAAATCCGCATAAGATGACTAGACTCTAATTCTTCTGACCGTAAAATTTTGAAGTTTGTTGTTGAGGTTTACCATTTTTCACGAGCTGGTGGGCAATCTGTTTAACTGTTACATTCGCATGACCCTCTGTAACTGGTTGGTTACAACTCAGACGTTTAACAAACCCCCAGCCTTTCTGGCTATCCTTCCTTAGATCAGTCTCCCCCATAGCTCCTGTTATTAGATATCGCTTTTAAGAAATCTTCCCCAGCTTGAACGGTATCGGATCTCAAAGGATCGTTGTCAAAGAGATCACGATGGTTTCTCAATATTTCAATAGTTTCTTTATATAGTGTTCACCGTCAGCGAATTGAGATACGAGAAAAACTTCACGATATTTACATAATCATCACGTGACTAAGGATAAGGCTCTATATTCAGAATGTTCTCCTGCAGTGAAATAGTACATTTCCCCAATCATCCTTCTTAAAATGACATCATCTTCGCAAAGGAACTCAGATTCTAACGATTTAAAGGTAAGATGTATTGAACTAAGACGAGGCCACATAACTAGTTGCAAATAGAGGATTGTGGTGGCGTTTAACAAATTCACATAGGGTCACAGACTGAACTCTGAAAGGCATAAAAGTCTGTAATGAAGATGTATGTATGAAAAGGAACTGTCTGCGGTCAGATTGCAGCATATATCTGGCGTATAACAGGACGATGAGGGATGGTTTGCCCCACTGATTTCGCTGAAAACCGAGATATGTGTTTGCTTACGCAGATACTGTAATTTAATATCTGGATAATATCCATCCTCCATCTCGCTCTGTTGAATGATACTGGAAGTTTGTTACCATGTTGTAGAATTAGATTGCACGAATCTGTCCATTCTCCGCCAGCCTCTCTTCTTTCGTCGGTACCTGGGTAGCCCCATGCTGTACTGTGACTGTTGATGTCACCAACCACAAACTTCACATATTGATGCTGGAAGGCTCCACAAATCTAAATACAGTACCTGGTGACTTATTGAGCTTTACTGTGAGAGTCTCAATGTCATCACGGGAGATGATCTGGATGTTGGATAGCACTGAGGGTGTTCAACCACTAAACACATGACCTTGATTTCTGGACGGCGAAGATACTAGTCTCGGCGAGTTTCCTGAATGCATATTATTAGTGTGTCGAGTAAATTGCAAGGCTATATATTTTGTGTTGTCTTTCAGATTCTTAGAATTAAGTGAATAATAGAAATAAAATAATCAAAGTGCAAAATATTATTATGAAAACTTGCATAAAATAAACCGGTAAACTCGTACATACAGAGGACGACGATGAGCAGAAAATGGGAGCTGATGAGAGTAAAATACAGTCTGTGTATTCCAGTAACTTCTATAACGTAGTCCGGTGTGTTTTGCTATGTGGAGGTCTGATTTGACCTTGTAATATTTTAGTGGAAGTTTATCACAGTTTCAGCTATTAATTTTTGTGCTGAGAAGACACAAGTAGAAATTTACGATGCTTGCGTACGTTAGAAGTGTCACTGTGTTATAACCGACATTTAGTCATATTTTTCTTCAGGATGGGACGTTAGATTGGGTGCATTTCTCATAAAATTTGTTCAGACGTAATGGGGAACATGTTTGCAGTATAACAGTGAAATATAGAGGAATTTTAAGTGTACCGGGAGGTACACCTCAACGCCGTGCATTCAAAGTAAGCGCCTTATGAACTCCTCTATCGGTCAAAAGGTGAAACTGAAACTACAAGAACTTGGAAATTTAATTAGAAAATGTCACCACTGAAATATTAAGTAATTGTCTTGTTGTGAAGTTTCCTAAACTGGCTGAATTTCTCCTTGTTTGTTTGCCTTTTAGCAAGAAGTTTGGACATTTTTCTACAGATGACACTACTAAAAACTATGAGCATACACTCGGGTTCAAGGTGGAAGAACTTACAATTTAAAGAAGTTTCATATTTCTAGGTTTTCGTAACTGTTCTAAGTTCATTTATTTTTGGTTGGCAATACTTCCTTTTTCTTTCCGCCAGTTTTGAATCTGACCAATGAAAAATTTCTGTAATTAATTTTCAACCTATCACAGGCTTCTTGTTCGATTTTGAGTGTTACTTTTGAACTTAACGAATAAAATTAATAGGGTGTGTCCTGATTAGTCTTGAATGATCTCGAACCTTCCCTGAGGGTATACAAACTACGGCTTTTCATGTTTCCTGACCAACTGATCTTCGTCTATCTGAGTGAGTGTGTTTAAGCAAGAGACGGCCTCTTTCGTCGGCAGCCAGAACATCTACAAGGTAATGGCCACATAATTCCATCTTTCTTGCTATAGCTACAAATTATTCCGAGGGGAAGGTCCGAACCCTTACTATGTAACCTTTTCTAAATTGTAAAGTTTCTTTCGGCTAATGTAAAAACATTTTTTCTTTAATTGTAAATTGGGGATAGAGAGTGAGTTACCCTCTCGAGCTCCCCTGCATCTTGGTTTGAGGTGACTACATTTTGTAACTGTTTTCTTCCTTCCCTTTATGCATTAATTCAATCTTTATTCATGTCACCTTAGTAGGTAGGGATTAGCCCCTGTATCTCAGGGCCAAGAACCCTGTTAGGACTCTATTCTTTATTATCTAGGAGTGCAAGTGTACGCCTCCATCCATTTTGTGTTTGGGGCCAGTTATCTAACCTGTTCTTTTTCGTAAAGTCCCTGTAGGTTGGGTACTAGATACCGCTGTATTAAAACTTGCTATTTGTAATTCTGAGAGTGTAACTTTTGAGGTAATATTGCCTTGAGCGGGCTGTAAGGAATGGAGAGCCTGTTTGCTCTTTTCGAAGTGTGTAACTGTGAAGGGTACCACTGGAAGGCTTGACATTTTTAATTGAGGGAGAAGTGCTCTTGATTTAGGGGATTTCTGCCCTTGACTAAATGGTTCCCAATTTTTAACTTAAATTGTGTAAACTGGATCCGGTATCTCTGGAGTTGTAAAACTAAGGGCTCGAAGCCCAGAATCTGTAAAAAATAACAAATCTTAGACTTTCCTAGTTTTGTGTCAAGATTGCTTTGGTACCTGATATGTTGTTATGTTCCCTAAGTGAAAAAGATTGTTAAGTTTGTTTTCGAAAAAGAAATATAATCTTCATTTAAAGTTTTAGTTCAATTTTTGATGTTGTATTTAGACCCATTCACCCCGGCACCTTCTTTCACCTCTTTCTGCTCCACGGATATCCCTGTAACAGTAAGTATGCTAATTTGTGAGATTTCATGTCCACAGACGTAGAATGAGTTGTGTATGCAAAATGGAAAGATCTGGTCAATTTCTAAATCGTAAATGTCAGTAATTACAATATTTATTTATTTACATATTTATTTATTTATTTATGTATTTATTTATTTATTTATTTATTTATTTAGTGTGTGGCTACATTGCTAAAACTAATAATATTTACACGCGGAGATACAAGAAGTTCCACTCAAGGGACGTGAAAGTTCATTGAGTTGGCTCACAGTATCGTATCATCAGCTCAGATTTGATTCGACTGATGTAAGAAGACGATTGCTAATTAATATTCGAATCTAGGCTATCATCATGACGTACCTTACACTATCAAATGTGAACACCGAAAACATAACTCTTCATGGAAGGATTTTCCGTTTAATGACTAAAAATATTTAAATAACAACTACAATACTAAGAAGATTGGAAAAAATAAAAACAAAGCAACACAAATGGATGATGGAAATGATTGAATGTTACGTTAATTAAAAGGAAATAATCTTAACTGCTGACTCTTGTCAATATTTCGTTCACAACATCAACGATAACTTCAAATTAATTAGGAAAAAAGTCAAAAGAAAATCGACACCACAATGCTGAAGGCTTATATTTTAACTAAGTCCATCATTCACCACATTCATCTTCAAACGGATGGATGAAAATCTCAAATTCTTGTTGGCTTGGCACGTCTATTCATTGACCTCAAATGAATGTCTCAACATCCCGTTATTATGTTAAAATCATCGTATAATTCATTTTAAAGAAATCTATCTAACAACTTGAATGCACCGGTAACCTATGCTCTTCATTATCATTCAGGTCAAGAAAATGATCGAATAACTTAAGACAATATCGTAATCCTTCAAACAAAAACACTGAACAAATAAGAAATGAAATTGATCTCTTCTGAGCTTCATCGGCATCTGCACCTACATAATGAACATTTAAAAACATGATCATCACCAACTACAATGATTTCAAGACTACGATGACTCTGCAGCACAGGTGTCCTGCGTGAAATCAACCTGTAAAAACTACATCAGCTCTAAGCGTCAACTCAATAGTCTATAATAAGGAATTCATCTAGCAAGGAAAATTAATGTACTCACCATATTTATATAAAGATCACACATTCCATTTTGTGGCATGGTTCCTAACTATGTAATGTCATTAACTCGTGAATATATATATCCAACATTGTGCGCAATTACCTATACTGTATTCAATTAACATGCTACCAGTGTCCTCGAATTGCCTCAAAATATCATTGTAAATATCGCCTTATGCCTAAGTAATTGCCATTCATCACAGCAAATCAAATTCATACGTATGACTAAATCAATCTCCACTACAATAAATCTCATCAGGACCTCTACATCGCATCATTCTAAAAAATGCTTAATCCCAATAACATATTCAGGACGATCCATACAACGTTAAACATTTTCATATTTCGACGACCCAATTATAATAAACCTTTCAACATATTACACACAAGTCATGCTCAACGAATTCTCATTTCATTAAAATATACTCAAGCACTTCACATTAAGAAGTCTATTAATTTTAACACCATTATTAACACAATATCATAGCAACAACATCACAATTGCATTCGCGAACACTACCCTTAATATAAAAATATGATCGCAGATGAATCTAAATCACGCACATGTTATTACCAATTCCTTCCAATATATATTCAGACCATAAATTAAATAGAATTTCTTCACAATGGCACTATCCTTAACACGGGTATTATCCATGCCTAAATCGATCTGCATAACATTTACTAGCGACCGCTTAGATCCACACGACATAGCGTACGATAGATCATAATTCAGGATAATTCACTACACAACTTACAACATTCCTACCATCGTAAGGCAAAGATTAAGAATAAAACGGTTGCCTTCAAGTTGTGTAATTTGGCAATGCACAATTTGATATAGTGAAAATATACTACTCTACTTAAAAGCAGCTACATAGCGGGATAATAAGACATTAAATTGGGTACTCATCATTCGTTGGCTTCAGGAAGAAGACACCTCTCATCCTCCACGGGTGCCCACCCCAGTTTTCGTCAGGTCCGTTGAGACCATATACTGTAACTTAGCAAAACATGTTGGGATTCATAACCATCTCATAGTCATCTCCAATACTTCTTGACTTCATGATACCTGAAACTCGTAATAAGTTATTAGTATAGAGTTACACACGTTAATATCATTCACAACATTCTTTTACAACACTTGCATCTCGTTTCTTTACAAATGTTATTTCTTCTTACAGTTGACAATATTGTATTATAATCTAGCTTCACGTCTAATCTCTTTCCGATGCGTGTGCAACAATTCTGATACCCTCTAAGTTTTCAACAGAACTGTAAACTTCTCTTATTTTGAAAAAATCTAATACTAGATTACAATAATAACAGACGGTTTGCTTTTAAAGGACTTCTCCATATTTCCTAACTTTCCATACGTTTTTGACAATTAAACACCTGACTTCTTGATACAGAGTACTCTTATATAATCATTTACGTCGGCAAAGGAATTCATTTAATAATCCATTACACAATATAATGGTTAACAATCGACAATTTCAACACCAGTCACGATTATCGAATCGTATCGTACTAGATAGGCGAGATATGGCCATCATATGCAGATTGAACTTAGCCCGTTTAATCCAACTCTTTCCATGGCCTCCGATACATTTCTATCATTGATATTCTCGCCATTTATTTACGTTTTTTAAACTTTTACTTGAAGAAACTGCGATATTTACTTAATTCTGTATATCGTGCCAAGGCATATTATTATCCACCGTAACTTAACGTGATACCACGGGGTTCAGAGCTTATCATTTTTGCCGATACCTTCAATCCGTTGCCTGTTGTTCATACAGTTGCGCGAGTTATTTGGGTTTCTGTCACACTTGGATGTATAGTAATCGGGCATACGATTTCATTGATTTTTATTTCACCATAAACTTCCAATGTCTTCGCCGACTCGAATCCAACATTCTTTGGAAGGTTATAGTAATACCTAATACTAATAACAATAATTGATTTCATCACGCTAATAAGTTGAAGACAGGGGAGAGTTCGATTTTATTCTATCTCAGCAGTATAACTAAGATATTTAGTATCTGAGGTTGCCTCAAGACATTTTCTGTGAAGCTAGTTAATCATAAAATTCATATCAAATGCTTGGTCTTCACAAAAGTTCTCATTATTTTATCCAACAATAGGCAGGAATGAATTCAGTCCCTGGAAAACTTCATGCAATTGCATCTAAAACGAATCTAAGACTCATATTAGAAAGCCCAATACATGGAAGGATCTATTCGATAATTTCACAAACAAAATCTGGTAACTCAGGTTGGCAAAATTACTCAGCTTAATATTTTCAAATACTTGGGGAAGTCATCCAACCATCTGCATTAAATCATGAAGCAAACAGAGAGAGATTTATATATTAGAAGTAGGCCACAGAATCACATGGAAAAGGTACGAGAAAAAAATCAGTATCCCGGAACGCTAAATTAAAATATTAAAATACCGTAATTAAGCCTCAAACATTACACACGTCAGAAACCTTGATCAGTGGAGAAAGATCATTATCTAAAATGATCGAAGAAAAAGAAAGAGAAGTCCTCAGGGAAACCATGGCCCAGTATGCACAGGAGTGTGGATGAATAGGAGGTCTCCGGAATATCATCATACTGAGAAAAAATCAGATACAATATTTGCAAAAGGTGATTGAAGTTTGATTGCATATTCAAAGAATGGATGATGAAAGCATCACTAAAAAGATATTTAATAATGCCTCATCGCTAAAAGTCAGAATAACTGAATAATCGAAATTGAAAAGGACCTTCAAGTAATCAACATACCAGATGAAATTATATGAGACACGCCTAGCCTTAGAACGTTTGTGAACAAACATCATTTTGCTAATACCCAAGATGAGAACACCTATGCATGGACTGAAGAACGGATGGAAAACAGAGTGAGGGAAGAAGAGAATCTGGGAAGAGAAGAAAGCACACTCCTCTGCAAAATAAGTAAACTCGCGCTCCCTAGCTGGGCACACCATTTCGAAATACTAATAACAATACGTAATGGAATTAGTAATAGTTACTATCCGTGTGGTATGCTTTATTTCGTGATAGGTCAGTCTCCTATAAATTTGTCAGGAGGTGATAGCACGGGGTTCGGTCTAATGTGTTTCGCGGTCGATGTCGAAGTCAGTGTCATATGCGTCTGGAGTATTGTATTTCCATGGGAAGTGAGAAAATTGATAACTGTCGATGACTGTCGGTGCTAGATCTGTTCTATTTGTCCATGTAGTTATGAAACCATATGACTCTGTGAGACGTTCCTAGTAGATATCCGAGAGGTAACAATGTAGATAATGCCGAGGTTACTTTGTAAAAAGGCCCGAGGGAAAATCGTCAAGGACAGAATGTTTTGAAATTATGTAAGGTCTATGATTTGAACTTTGAATGGGATTCTATATCCAGAGGGATGCTTTGTTCAACTAATAATAACTCCATTAATACCAGTGAAACACATATCATGTTCCACAGATCGCATTAGACTTCAGTTCATTATTGAAGGCAATGATGTTGGCCGATAAACTGTTTGATAATACAAGGAATCTTACGTAGATTTATGCTGTGGTAAAAGGCGGTCCGTAGCAAGATTTATTTGCTCACTTGTAAGCCAGTGGAGAGCGGCAGGTATAAACCTGTTTGATGAGATAACAGGTGCTCACATTGATATGACGCGGACCCTGTTCGGAAATAGAAGGGCGCGTTACAACATTATTGATGTTAAAATAACTGGGGAGTTATTTGAATTTCAATTTTTGTTATTTGCTTTACGTCGCACCGACACAGATAGGTGTTATGGCGACGATGAGGCAGGAAGGGGCTAGGAGTGGGAAGGAAGCGGCCGTGGCCTTAAATAAGGTACAGCCCCCGCATTTGTCTTACATGAAAATGGGAAACCACGGAAAATCATCTTCAGGGCCGCCGACAGTGGGGTTCGAACCCACGACCTCCCGAATACTGGATACTGACAGCACTTAAGCGACTGCAGCTATCGAGCTCGGTAATTTCAATTCTATTGCATAGGCAAATTATAGAGTGGATTTTCAATAACAGTTCCGAACACTTGACTTTGTATTCCAGTTTCGATATTTCCATAACACAGCCATAGTTCGTATTCCCAGTGTGCATTTAAATAATTATCTATGTGTCAGAAGGATGTCCTTATGTATTTAGGATATCCACTTCCTGATATATTCTTAGTGCAGCTAGGTGTTAAGGATTGTTGATGGCGTGTCCTCCAGTGGAGACAGGATGGTGGTTGAAGTGCATGGAAGGGCTCCTTAAGATTGCTCGGCCATGCTGGGTCCATGAAGAATTGTAGCTAGTCAACTGCACCCAGATGAGACATGAGAATCCTAGTTTGACACAGAGTCAGTACCACATAGTATTCCATAAGATCTGCCATTAGTCAATGGGACACCCATAATTTATGGCCATGTTGTTTATAAAAGAGTTGTAATATTTTGCATGTATATATTTTAGTAGGACTATATAGCTGGATGTAGTTGAATTCTGTGGCCAATAATATTTAAGGGTTACCCATCAGTCCAGTTTATTTTGGGGTCTGATTGAACATTATAACAAAATAATGGCATAGGTAAAATTGTAGTAATATAGGATTTCTTTTCACAGGTTTTCATGGATTTATTCCAATCACAGACTTCAACATGTTGTTTTGGTTTGTGAAATAACTCCATACATTTTATATAAATAATACTGGTTTATGTTTTGCAATATTACACCTAATTGACCGGCACTTTAATTCCTCTTGTTTTCTCTGGTCACCATGGTCATCAGGCACGTTCTATTAACTTAGCTGAAGGGTCACGTTGGTCATCAGTCACGTTCAATTAACTTCAATGTGGGGTCAATTTTTCCATCAGGCACGTTTCCTTAACCTCAAATATTAATTTTTTGGTTGATCATGATAACTCAATAATGTGAATTGGAGGTTACTCAGATTCAAGTATTGTCAAACTAATACTTGACGAAATGTGTTCAGTACACAGTATGGTTCTTCCGACACTAACAGCATTCAGTTATAATCGATTTTCAGTGACTTATTTGAGGTTTCATTAGAGGAAAACGAATGGCCAATTCTTCGCCACCCGGTAAACAAAAATGGAGAAACTTAAGAGCGAGTATACTGCAGCTATTGACATACGAGTCCTTACTTACAGACGCTTCCTCGAGAACTACGTGACCGTCATGAATAGCTACGGGCACTGAAGTGGTACTTTCAATTTGCATTCAGAACAGGTTGCCAGACACAATATTATCGTACAATAGCCGAGGGAGCAGGTACAGTTTTTAGCTACTGGTCTAATAATAATTAAAGGAACACAGTAGCGATATGTAGAAAGGGGAGCACAGCTATGCTCAGTATTCAGCAGCAATTTCTTCAATTCCATACCCTATTATGACTTGATTTGGCACTTATTTATTCCCTTGAATTATTTATTCAATCGTTTGAATATTTTTCTTGCATACTAGTCTTTTACAACTTGTCTTTGTCATATGATTCTTGTGTGTTCATCCTGATTACTTCTTATCCTCGCATCTGGACGGCTCCTAAATGAGTGCTACTGAGCACACTCCTACTGAAGTCCGAAAACAGGAAAAGGTTCGTCCATAGCTGAGAAGAGGCAGGTGTCATATATCTGTGATTGATGAGGAGATAACTCATGAAATGTCCTCTGTTCCTTTCGCACACGGACCTGGCATTATATTACCTGAAAATAGTATCTCAGATGAAATGGCACAAACGGATGGACCGTTCTCCGGTGTACATCAAGAGGTGTGCCAGAAAGGTGTCCTTCTGAATGAAGAACGTATTAGTTCTGTGCTGTGTGCGATCGCATGTGCCTGGCTATATATCCAGAATTAGAGAAGGTTTTGTGGAACTTCGAACACCCGCGCAGTAATTAGTGGGACGTAAAGCAAAATATAATAATTATTATTAATCTCGTGCGGCTTCATCGCGGCATGACATGACGTTCGTGCGCTGTCTCACCCGTGGGCATCGACAGCTCGCTGCTGCGTCGAACAATTTGCGACAAAACACGGGACAGTGCGGCATCTCTCGAGTGTGGTTCAAATTGCATGATTAAGTTACATGATTCAATGCTCATATTACCGCATCACTGAGCATTCACTTTGTGGCTGAAGGATGTGCCACAGATATTGTAGAAATACGGCTGCTCGACACTATGTGTCAGTATGCAAATTGTTAGTTTGACCTTCTGACTGAAGGATTTGCCACAGATTTGCAGTATGGATCCTCGCCCGTGTGTGAACTGTTAGATGGACTTTCTGACTGAAGGATTTGCAACAGACATTGCACCGGTATGGCTTCTCGCCCGTATGAGCACGCTTGTGGTTTGTTAGATGGACTTTGTGGGTAAAGCATTTGCCACACAAATCGCAGCAGTATGGCTTCTCACCCGTGTGAATCCGCATGTGACCTACCTGTAGTACTTTATGGCTGAAGGAATTACCACAAACATTGCAGCTGTACGGCCTGGCGCCTGTGTGAGTACGCATGTGAACTGTTAGATTGCTTTTCTTTGTAAACGATTTGCCACAGACATTGCAGCAATATGGCTTTTCACCCGTGTGTATCCGCATGTGACATGTTAAATGGACTTGATGGCTAAAGGATTTGCCACAGAGATCACAACAGTATGGCTTCTCACCCGTGTGAATCCGCATGTGACCTATCAGTAGTACTTTTTGGCTGAAGGAATTGCCACATACATTGCAACAGTATGGCTTAAAGCCTGTATGAGTCTTCATGTGATCTGTTAGATGGCTTTTCTTGGTGAAGGATTTGCCACAGTGATTGCAACAGAATGGCTTACCGGCTGTGTGAGTCCGCAAGTGATCTGCTAGTCTGGCTTGTATGGTGAAAGATTTGCCACAGACATTGCAAAAATATGGCCTCTCGGCTATGTGATTAAACATGTGATTCGAGAGTGTATTTTTATTATTGAACTCGTTTGTTATCCTTCCTGAATGCAAAAGCATGTGCTCTGTCAGCATGTACCTCTTAGTAAAGTATTTACGGCGAAATCTGCACAGTAGGAACGGGTGGATCCTGAGGTGTTCCCACAAGCTGTTTACGGTGCCGAACAGCTTTCCACAGTGATCACATTTGAACAGACGATCTTCTTTGTGTCTCTTCAGATGTTGCAAGAGACCCAACTTACGGGCCAGGACTTTACCGCACACATTGCACCTAAAACAAGGTGTTCCGCCATTCGGCGGTTGATGATCTGCGTTGTTCACCTCGGGCCTCGATCTACAGTGACAAATTAAAAAGAATGTGACCAATAGTTGAACAGCCAACACCACTACAACAAAACACACACACAATGGAATTGCTACTGAACATTCCACTCACCGATAAGACATTCGGGAAGCTCGTTACTCATGAACATCACATTCCTGAGAGTAAACATAATCTGAGGTAAAATTCAGAGGGTAGTCATAAATTTCAAAAGATCACACTTGTTACGAGGATGTGGTGCGTCTTTTCTCTCGAATCACGATACTATGCGCAAGAAAATTCTGACGATTTAGGAATGTAAGAGTTCATAGACAACTTGAGAAATGGTCAGCTTAAAAGGGGAAATACAACCTCTTTTTTCCGGCACACATTTATCTATTGAAATCCGTATATATCTGTTGTCCTACATAAATGACAGCGTATGCTTTGGAGTTTTGATATTGTTCCACAACTCTGCGCTTTGTACCAGACAAGTAATAATTTTTGTAAAAGCCTTTGCTGTTGAGGTTGTTTTAGAGAATCTCAGTGTTGCAATAAAGGTGAGAAAATTATTTGCCGATAGTCAGCAAGATGTGCTGAATTACCTTTTATGAATTTTATTTACAGTCACGCAAGCATACATACTGTATTTGTACTTTGTTTTCAGATCAGTGTAGCATTCTATTACGTCACGGCGTGATTATTTCTAATTACATAGCATTGATTTGCAATCAAACAGAGCCGACCTACATATAGGACGCTAGGTTTATACAAGGAAGTTCATACTCCCTACTATGTATATATATATATATATATATATATATATAAGAATTTCATCGTATATATATCCGTAATGAGCTGAGAATTAAACGGGAAGAAATTATGGAACCACCTATTCAATACAAAACAATGTTATAATGGTTGAAATACAATATTTTAATTAGTAACTGGGACTAGTTCCTGTACCGGGAGGTTCACCTCAACCCCGTGGGACGAAGGAACGAAAGATGAAGTCGGCAGGTTGAATTCTGCACTGATCATAATTTTGTCATTGCCAATACTTGGCTCAAACACCACAAACGACGACTTTATACGTGCGCGAGTCCCGGAGACACTGGACGGCATCACATAGACTTCATTATGATCATGCAGAGATTCTGAAACCAGGTGTTGGATTGCAAAACTTTCCCAGGAGCAGACGTGGACTCTGACCACAACTTGTTGGTCATGAAATGCCATCTGAAGTTGATGAAATTGAAGAAATGAAAGAATGCAAAAAGATGGGATCTAGACAAGTTGAAAGAAAGAGTGTGAGGGATTGTTTCAAGGAACATGTTGCAAAAGGACTAAATGAAAAGGCTGAAGGAAACGCTATAGAGGAAGAGTGGATAGTCATGAAAAATGAAGTCAGTAGGGCCGCTGAAGAAATGTTAGGAAGGAAGAAAAGATCAACTAAGAATCAGTGGATAACTCAGGAGAAACTAGACCTGATTGATGAACGACGAATATACAAGAATGCTAGAAATTAAGAGGGCAGAAATTAATACAGGCGATTAAAGAATCAAGTGGAGAGAAAGTGCACGGTAGCTAAGGGAGAATGGCTGAAGGAGAAGTGCAAGGATGTCGAAGGTTGTAAGGTCCTGGGAAAGGTAGATGCTGCATACCGTAAAATCAAGGAAACCTTTGAAAAAAAGGAAATCTAGGTGTATGAATATTAAGAGCTCAGATGGAAAGCCACTTGTAGGGAAAGAAGACGAAGCAGAAAGATGGCAGGAACATATCCAACAGTTGTATCAAGGTAAAGATATAGATAATTTGGTTCTGGAACATTAAGAGCCTGTTGATGCTGATGAAATGGGAGACTCAATTTTGAGGTCAGAGTTTGACAGAGCAGTGGGTGACCTAAATAGGAAAAAGGCACCTGGAATTGATGACATTCCCTCTGAATTACTGACTGCTTTAGGAGAAACTAGCATGGAAAGGTTATTCCATTTAGTGTGTAAGATGTATGAGACAGAAGTTCCATCCGATTTTCGGCAGAATGTTGTTGTACCTATTCCCAAGAAAGCCGGTGCTCACAGGTGTGAAAACTACCGCACCATTAGTTTAGTATCTCATGCCTGCAAAATTTTAACATGTATTATTTACAGAAGAATGGAAAACAAGTTGAAGCTGAGTTGGGAGAAGATCAATTTGGCTTCAGAAGAAATGTAGGAACACGTGAAGCAATCCTGACTTTACGTCTGATCCTAGAGGATCGAATCAAGAAGGACAAGCCCACGTACATGGCATTCGTAGATCTAGAAAAGGCATTCGATAATGTTGAATGGACGAAGCTATTTAAGATACTGAAGATGATTGGGATCAGATAGAGATAACGAAGAATTATCTACAATCGGTATAAAAATCAGTCAGCAGTGATAAGAATCGAGGGCTTTGAAAAAGAAGTAGCAATCCTGAAAGGAGTGAGGCAAGGCTGCAGCTTCTCCCCCTCATTTTCAATGTTTACATTGAACAGGCAGTAAAAGAAATCAAAGAGGATTTTGGAAAGGGAATCACAGTCAAAGGAGAGGAGATCAAAACCTTGAGATCTGCCGATGATATTGTTATTTTATCTGAGACTGAAGAAGATATCGAGAAGCTGCTGAATGGTATGGACGAAGTCTTGGGTAAGGAGTACAAGATGAAACTAGATAAGTCCAAAACAAAAGTAATGGAGTGCAATCGAACGAAGGCAAGTGATGCAGGAAATATTAGATTAGGAAATGAAGTCTTAAAGGAAGTAGATGAATATTTTAACTCAAGTAGTAAAATAACTGACGATGGCAGAAGTAAGGAGGACATAAAATGCAGACTAGCACGAGCAAGGAAGAGCTTTCTTAAGAAAATAAATTTGCTCACTTCAAACATTGATATAGGAATTAGAAAGATGTTTTTGAAGACTTTCGTGTGGAGCGTGGCATTGTATGGAATGAAACATGAACGATAACTAGCTCAGAAAACAGAAGCTTTTGAAATGTGGTGTTACAGAAGAATTCTGAAAGTGAGATGAAGTGATCGAATCACGAATGAAGAGATACTGAATCGAATAGGTGAGAGGAGATCGATTTGGCTAAATTTGACGAGAAGAAGAGATCGAATGATAGGGCATATTTTATGACACCCAGGACTTGTTCAGTTGGTTTTTGAAGGAAGTGTAGGAGGTAAGAACGGCAGGGGTAGACAAAGGTATGAATACGACAAGCAGATTAGAGCAGATGTAGGATGCAATAGTTACGTAGAAGTGATAAATTTAACACAGGATAGAATAGCATGGAGAGCTGCATCAAACCAGTCTATGGACTGATGACTCAAACAACAACAACAATGTTCAGCCAATTATATGCTTCTTGCAACTTTT
This sequence comes from Anabrus simplex, assembly GCF_040414725.1. Taxonomy (NCBI): domain Eukaryota; kingdom Metazoa; phylum Arthropoda; class Insecta; order Orthoptera; family Tettigoniidae; genus Anabrus; species Anabrus simplex. The sequence goes on from NC_090279.1 coordinate 65,282,342, forward strand.
CGATTGTCCAATAAACAGTAGACAGTGTGTCTGGACTTAATCCAGAGCCTTCTCAAACCTTCCTCTCGGGTATAAAAGCTGACGCTATTTCGAGCTACCTTGTCTTCTCGATCATCGAGTGAACTGAGGGTGTGCTAATAGTGGAGGCGGGGGCGTTTCGCTTTTCTGTAGGGCAATAAGGTAATAGCTGCCATGTTGTAAGAAGGTGATAGCCTCTGAAAGACAAGCCGAGGGGAAATTCTCCTGTCTTAAGATTGTTACATTAATTTCCAATATTCAATAATGTAAACTAAATCTTCTAATGTAAATTTCAAAACCAGCCTAAAAGCACTTAGCTGAAATTCGCGAATAGAGAATGCGACACCCTCTCGACTTCCCTATCAACGTGTATTTGAGGTGACTATATGTTTTTATAACCGTTTCCTGTCTGTAGCCTTTGATTTCTAAAAATATTAATTAATCTTTTGCTTGTAGTAGATAGACCCGTTCAAGCCCGCACCTTGTTTCACCTCTGTGATCCACGAAAACTTCCGTAACAGTTTCAGTGCCAATTTCTGCGTCATCTTCAACCAAAAATTGAAAAATAGACATAGATACATATATAAATAACCATAGAGGGCAATGCACTAGAATAATGTAACTCTATGTTTAAAATGATTGAGATGGAACAAGAGTTAAAATGAGTGACAATGAACTATGAGAAATTTGACAACACAGAGTTTAAAATGTTATCATTCATTCTATAGCAACACGTAACATTTTAAAACAGTTTCCTTATTGAAATCATTAGGAACATGAGAGTCCAGTATTTAAAACACCTATATCAAAAAGAGACTAAATAAGGAGCTCATCATCAACCGGTCTATAGCAAAATTCAATGGATTCAAATAAACCTTCATCAAAAGAACAATCAATAAGTTCAGACATCGCCCGGACACTACTTTATTACGAGACTAGCTGATGTACCCGTGCTTCGCTACGGAATTCTACATTGTATACAGTATTCTAGTTTAGGTAGTGTACACGTTGTGAGCAAGATTGTACTAAATTTCGCAGCTCTTAACGTTACCCTAGAAACACGACGGGGAAGTCACCAAACGTTTTTTCATATGAAGACTGGGTTAGGGAATTTTCATTGTAAGGGTAGGCCACCTTGCCAACCATCAGTCACAATCAGGTTGGGGAGTTTTCATTTTAATGACAGACACTCACTCTCTACCTGCCTTTTTACATCCTCAGAAAGACTATCTTAGTAGTTTCCCCATTTGAAATGAACATAGGTTATTACAATGACATCAGTATGAATGACGCGATTAAAAGCAATGCTTTTATATGAAATACTCGATCAAATGAAAAACCACACATTTTCTCTGCCGATCTAACAGCCCAAATTTCCAGAGCTGGAATGACCAAGCCGCAGAGAGCCGTGGTCCGTGAACACACTTCGTCTTATCTTCGGCCGGGTGGGGGTGTCGAATAGTGGAGACTCCCAGGGCAAAACCTATGCCCTCTTAATAATCTGTTTAATAGGAGTACCCGTTGAGTCGGAAAATCTCAGTTCACTACGCAGGCGGCGGAAAAATCTATCTGACTTGGAGACAAATTTTTCCTCCAAGCCAGTGAAATGAACATAGGTTATTACAATGACATCAGTATGAATGACTGCTAATTTGGAATAAAATGCATGTAGAATTTAATAAAAGTGAAGAGGAAAAAGCTTTCCTTAAGAAACGGCTCTTTTCAGGGTTGAATTTAGAGTTATTTCGTGTATTGTGGTGCTATAATTTGGATTAGTTCTAAATTGTAATCCTAGACCAGGTCATACTAATACTAATACTACTAAGTGAGCGTTTGCCTTAAGTGTGCACACTGCTCATTCAAAACAGTGCGTCAGAGTAGGGATCGAATAGCTGGAATACTCTGATGAACCAGCCTGTAACGTACCGGCAGTATCAGAAAATATATGAACCAGAGGAATGGCATGCTAGAGAAGAAAGTTTTCTTACTCCCTAGCTATTTTCCGCCAATATTCAGTCAGGCTGTTATACTCGTTACGCAGCATTAATCCCATCTACAGTATTTGAGTTGAGCAGCAGAATAAGAGACAAAGAACATCACAACAAACAATGGTCAATGTAATGTTATTGTTGATCATTGTTATGCACTTTCAAAATTGTAGGCCTCCACATTTAGTTTTCCTCCGACTCTGAAATACCACTCTTATCATAGTCGGTACGGTAAAACTGAATAAAACATAAATGATCGAAAATTGTATTCTCTATAACTTACGCTATGTAGTACTTTTCGGTAGGACCAATAACATGGGTATTTAAAAATTAAATTTTGAGCGCCTTCCCCTAAACTACAATTTCATCCCAGGTGAATAAAACTGTTTACAACTTACACTGTAGTTTCTTATTCCCTGACTCTATATACCGATTTTCATTAAATTCTGTTACCCCATTTTCTCGTGGCTCGGCGTTGATGTGGACATGGCAACAAAAATACAAATTGATGAATATCTGTATTATTGAAGCCGGTACGGTAACAATGTATGACATAAATGATCGGAAATTTAATTATATATAACTTTCCTTATGTAGTATTTATCGATAGGACCACTATTAAAATAAATATTTGAGAATTTAATTTTAGGCCTTCCCCTAAACTACCATTTCACTCAGCGTGAGTAAAATGATGTATAGCCTAGATTGTAGCGGCTCATCCCCCGACTTCACATACCAATTTTCATTAAATTCCCTTCAGCCGTTTTCTAGTGATGCGTGTACATACATACAGACAGATAGACAGACAGACAGACAGACACACAGACAGAAATTACGGAAAAGTAAAAAGTGCATTTCCTTGTTAGTATGGACATGACCAATACAGAAATACAATTTGTTTTTCAAATTTTGAGCAATGTACAGACAAAACTCTTATTTTATATATAGAGATAAATCTAAAGCTGGCGGCTTTGCAACATTCACGTTTAACGAGGAAACATACAACATCACTAACGTTTTTTAAGAAACATAATACGAAAATATCATTTCGAACTGGTAATAGAAGTATTGACATTCTTTATTCAAGTGAAAATCTGAGGATCCAAATTCAAACTCAAGGTCATTCCAACGGTCATTTTTGACGAGGACCAATGAGCGGACCTGTAGCTGGTCACGTGACCACTTTAGGGTGATCAACTGATCCGGTATAGATCGCCACTGTTGTTGTTGCTAGGGCGTCTTGAGCTATGGGCGTTGGTTTACCGCCAAGACGCCAAGAGCTGGGAGTAAATAGGTGACTGCATGACATGTAGGTTCCCGCCAAGGCGCTAAAATTATCGAGTGAACAGGTAACTTGTGCGCAGCAGGGAATGCTAAGGATGGGGGCGTGGTTTGGCGTTCCCGCCATGCCGAAGACGGGGTGGGGGCTGTTGCTGTTGTCTACCCAAGAGGCGCTGGCGGTTGCTTTGGTTACCCTGCAAGGCGCCTCAAGGTCATCCGGTCTAGGCCCCGAAGGGGATCAAGTGACAGATCCCTAGTTTTACGCCTGGATGCCCTTCCCCGTCGTGTCCACCATGATGGTGCAGGCGTTGGTGGTTGCTATGGTTACCCTGAAAGGCGCCTCAAGGTCATCCGGCCTCCCAAGCCAATAAGAGGCCCCACAGAGGGTCACGTGACTGATCCCTAGTTTTACGCCTGGATGCCTTTCCACCGTCCTGTCCGCTATGATGGAGATGCGTTGGCGGTGACCTACCCGACAAGCGTTTGCGATGGCCTACCCGGCAAACGTCAATCGATCAATCAATCAATCAATCAATCAATCTAGCTCCTAAACGGTTTATCCGAAAATTATGATTCCTTTCTCTAAAATAATGTTTTATGATGCTCTTTCAGATGAGGGGTGAGCGGGGGTGTAAGGGGGTGAAAAACTATTTTTTCCTAAAATTGACCTTAAACGTCAGAAATGTTGTGTTTTAACACTAGAATCATGTTTATACTTAAAATTTACTAATTTTGAGCTATGCTATATTTTCAACCCGTAACACATTAAGGGCTACAGCTCCTAACGGTTTACCCAAAAAATTATAATTCTTTCACCTAAAATAAAATTTTGGAAAGCTCTTTCAGATAAAATCATACTGTTTAGATATTTTAAAGGAAACGTTTGAGGAAGATTCAATTAAGTAGACTAGAATAAGGTACATCAGTTTGTTTTATGTACATTTTTCAATTACATACAAAAATTCATCCTTACATTTTGCACAGTCTTTTGTTATTGGATTTGGTCCATCGCAATCGTCTCTACTTTCACCCCGGTGCTTGAAGTCTCAATGACAGCGTCTGCATGCGGACACATTTGATGACATTACTGTGAGGAGGTAGAAGGTCCCAATAATTGTTAACATCAGAAGCGGCATACGTGGACAAAAATCCAGTAGGTAAACACGCTATTAGATGCTGTGGCATATGACATAAAATTTAATGCTTATGTCCGGCTCCATGGCTAGATGGTTAACGTGCTGGCCTGGGAGGGTTGGCAATTTTAACCTTAATTGGTTAATTTTGCTGGCACAGGGGCTGGGTGTATGTGTCGTCTTCATCATCATTTCATCCTCATCACGACGCGCAGGTCGCTTACGGGTGTCAAGTCAAAAGACCTGCATCTGGCGAGCCAAACTTGTCCTCAGACATTCCCGGCACTAAAAGCCATACGCCATTTCATTTTCAATACTTATAATAGGCTGCAATAGCATCACTCACTAGCGAAAGGTAAATAACTAGTACGGCATCGAACTCGGTGTTAGGTAAGCAGGATTTACATTTTCACCTTTATTTTACATGTCTGTTTGCAGATCTACCTGTTTTTTAATATAAGTACACGGCGGAGACCAGCGTTGGTGTTCATAAAATGGATCATCACCTTCTTCCCAATGTCCTAATTCTATTCCACAACAACAGCATCGAAAAATGTCTTTAGTTCCAATAAAATAGAAACCAGCTGTTGCTAATTTTGAAGGAGCAATACATTTTACAAGCCACTTGTTAAATGTCTTCAAACGCTCTGCTTCTAACCTAAATCTTGCACTTTCGTCTGGCATGTCATCTAATATTCTCAGCACTAATCTTCTACAATGTTTAAACTAACAGTGATGTCAACAGATCAGTTATATTCTTATTTATAGTCGTGTAGCGATGATCCTACAGAAACTATGTGATAATATTTATGAACAGAAAGGTAAACCTTAAGGGAATTTCAAGAGCTTTTGTTTTAAGAGCAAAGTAGTGATGATAGGAAGAAAACGACCGTACTCTACAGCCCCAGCATAGGAAAACTACAGAAAAATGTCTTCAGGGCTGCCGACAGTGAGGTCCCCCAAACACTGGATACTAGCTGCACTTAAACGACTGCAGCTATGGAGCTCGGTAATATCTACATTAACTAAAACAATTAAGCTACAAGGCGATTTTAAAAGACGTGTTTTAGGTGCAGGAGACCGATGACTGTAATGACCTGTGGATCGAAAGTGTTGTTGTAGCATACAGGCCTGATGATTGTGATAACTACGGAAATATCAACACTCTTAACCCGGCTACGATTATACAGACCGCATGTTTATAACATGAAGCCAACCGGAACGCTAGAATGTAAAAACTGCCATTAGCACTACTGCGAGGGTTGTAATCTCGTCTAATCGAGGTGTAGCAGTTACTATACTGCCCTATGAGAAGGCTCCAGCATCAAATAGTTAAAGCTCAACGTAGTGAAACTTCAAGTCAACCTGGGACAAGAGAAGGTATTAACACTACTGCGAGAGTTGTATTCTCGTCTTGTCGATGTGTAGCCAGGGTGATAACCGTAATGATATTACAGAAATCGGGTAATATGATTATTAGTATATTGGTAGAGCTTGCAGATTAAAAGCTGAATAGGATGGCATCAAACATGATTCTAAGGTTAAAACACATTATGTTTTACGTTTGAAGCGGATTTTGGAAGAAAAACCTTTGTCACTTTACTAGTGAAATGAGCCTAAATGCACTTATTGCGTATCAAATATGTGACAATATGAAAAAGTAAGAAGAAGACGTTCACAACCGTAATAATATTACAGATATCGGGCAGTATGGCTATTAGTACATTGACAGATATGTGAGAATATAAAGAAAGGTACGTCAGGAAGGGCAGCAAGCCGTATGGATAGCATGAACACAAAAGGCAATTCGTTTTGAGGTCAAATGTATTATAAGAAATAATCGGTAAGAAAACAGGTTTTAAGTATCGTAACAGCAAGCGGGGTTATATGAAAATTTATCCCTACAAAATATCCTGCTATCTTAATTTACAAAACACTGTTGATTGTATTAACGGAAGAATTTATTAAACGCATATTATTGCTATTTACAGGTGAAATTAACCAAATTGTTGAAATTAGCAAAAATAGGGGGAGAAAACCATCCCCAGCCAAAACTACTCGGTTGAAAGGTCTGAAGTAGAGCGTATTTTTAACCAAAGAACTCGATTTTTATTTTTTACGGTTGCAAAGTTACAGCAGTTGCAAGTTTAATAATAATCAAAATCCGACCCAATGGCTGAACGGTCAGCGTTCAGGCCTTCGGTTCAGAGGATCTCGGGTTTGATTCCCGGCCGAGTCGGGGATTTTAATCGCGTTTGAATAATGCTTCAGGATCAGGGACAAGGTAATTGTGTTTGTCCTCTGTTTCGATAGAAATATCGAAGTAAGGATTGATCTTTCGAATGGCATCGTAATATTAACGATCTGATGACGGGAAAAGGGTAAAAAAGTATTTTATGATTGATAGCCCTCGCATTATGGTTCATATGGGCAATATGTTGATATATTTTTGATGAAATCGAGCCCTCTGTGTCTTGGCTAAGCCCCCACTATATTTTAAAGAACTTGTCAGGAAATGTAATTCTGGTCTGAGAGTTGGAACGTGGTACACTAGGCCTCGGCCTCGTGAGGTAAACCTGAGAAGAGGTAGATTCGATCCCACCTCAGCTATCCAATGGAGCCCCCTGTGTCGATTAACATCTTGGCTAAGCCCCCACTCTATTTTAAAGAACTTGTCAGGAAATGTAATTCTGGTCTGAGAGTTGGAACGTGGTACACTACGCCTCGGCCTCGTGAGGTAAACCTGAGAAGAGGTAGATTCGATCCCACCTCAGCCATCATGGAAGTGGGTTTCCGTAGTTTCACAACTGAGCCACGCCCCCTTGCATCGCGGGAACAATCCCACTACCAATAAGATACAAAACGAAGGTTGAGGCGTAGATCGCGACTAGGAAAGGCCTCATTGCAGACAGCCTTTAACTGGAAACGATCCTGTTGACAATAATATCAAGAGACTAAATATATAAGTAATAAAATTCAAAATACAGGAAATAAGGGTTTATTCAAATCAGGGAAAGGAAATTAATTCAAATAAAAGATAAAGAACGGATACATACATAATCAGTCCAGACCGAGTTGTTGGCACCACATTATTCCGTGAGCATCAAGTCACAAAAAACAATATTTAAACATTCGGTGGCCTCACTCAATTAAGTACAATACCTTTCAAATGATGCCAGTATTTATTTATCTCAATGGTCGATCTTTCCAACGAGTATATTCCACATAATTTCCACTGAACAACGCTCAGACACCACCCTCATTAATAACAATCACCCCAGATCTTCCAACTCCCACGCATCAAGGAGAAAACTCGAGTTAAAAAGAAATAAAATACGTAGGATTTCAGTATGGGATAAAAGAGAAATGACTCTGGACCAAGGAGATAATATATAACCAAAGGAGAAAATCCCAGACATGCGCATATCCTAAATGAACGAAAGATAAAACATGGCAGCTCAGCAGGTAAATGAGCGGCCAACATAGGTGCGAGGGCAAAAAAATTGGCACCATACGAAAAGGCGTATATAAAATAATGAAACAAGATCAAAATACAAATTCAGCTGATTGATACGTCTTTGTTCCTCTCCCCTCTCATACTAACACTCGTGCACACATTCAGACACAGCCGGGTTCGGCAAACAATACGAGCAGCAGCGTCAGTTAAATGACGAATTCAAGAGGTCTCATTTATTCCAGAAGTTGCGTGCACTGGTCAAACGAATACAGCAGTTTGAAGCTCGCGCCGACACAAAGGGCAAACAGTCGTCAGATGGCGAATTACATTAAAATGCAGCGCACATACACAGTAGTATATGAGACCGTACCATGAAACATATCATAATCCAAACAACCGCAAGAAAAAACATGCAGTCCATTCATACTGCGGACCGAACAACACATATCAATCACATATATATCATTGAACAAATATTACGAAATAATACCCATACCTGGAGTATATTAACTGTCAAAGAAAGGAGAAGGATGGTAGTGCAGGGTAAGTTTGAAGCGTTTAAAGACTTTTCTGTACGTCAAAAACGCTACTCCGATATGCGTGGAGTACATTTTTATATTCTTCCCTCAAAGCAACCATTAACGATTCGAGTCAAGGAGATAAAATTAACATCTCGTCGGAAAGATACGACCATCAGTGCCTAACATCGAGGGAGCTGCCCTCTCCAGTATAATCATGGAAGTTATCAAGTCATCCAAGGTGAGGCCGCAAGAGGCCATTAGCAATAAGCGAACAGTAATATTTGGGAAATTTGCCATGCAGATATGGCTCACAACTTCTACTCCGAGCAAATGCTGGGATGGTTTCTAACTTAGAACCACGGTTACCTCTACCCTCTCCCAATCGTGGACGCTACTACAAATACATGCGCTATTAGACACTGCAGTGACACAGGTTATCAAAGAAATTATACATGCATAAGGGTACACGAGGCTGATGACCACGATATATTAAAAACTTATACATAAAGCAACAACAACCACGACTTTATCACAACATTTTCAATTTCTCACATATTGTTTATCTAAATATATGTCTAGATAGCATTGGTTCTATTACCCCAAATTAATATGCATTTTTAACACTAACCTAGTAGTGTCGATAGCTGTTGTGATCAATCAATCAATCAATCAATCAATCAATCAATCAATCAATCAATCAATCAATCAATCAATCAATCAATCAATCAATCAATCAATCAATCAATCATTCACAATTATTATACACACGGAAATGCATGACAGGTCACAGTCGTGAGTAACGCTTTTATAGAACTGCATAAAGAGTTATGGCCAGCTCGGCGTCAGACTTTATTATTATTATTATTATTATTATTATTATTATTATTATTATTATTATTATTATTATTATTATTATTATTTTCCTTCATTATCTCCAAATAACATATGTATTTGTACTTGTTACGTAAGAGGCGACTAAAGGGGGCCCCAGGGGCTCTGAACTTGGGAGCTTGGGTTGACGACTACGGGGCCCTCAGCTAAATCCTGGCATTGATTCCACTTACTTATATCAGACCCCTCACTTTCATCTATCAGACATCCCTTGATCAACTCTTGTTCCTTTCGGAACCCTACGCTATTAGAGCTTTCGAGGCCTAGGAAGTCTCTCATTTTCATGCCGTTCATGGACCTGGTCTTTCTTTAACCGATACCTTTACTTTTCAAAGTCTCAAATCCCTTCAATTTTTTTTCTCTCTGATTAGTGTCATATAGAAGATGGCTGCCAAATTGTACTTCCTCTTAAAACAATAATCACCACCAGCCCATCCAGTGTAACTTACAGCTTTCTACGCTAATATGCGATTCGGAACCGAAATTCCAAACGTTTTAAGATTTCTGATGGTATATTCCGTAGCGTTCTTGTAAATTCTGCCTATTTCTTCTAGTCGTTTGATCTTGACCTTCTCTGAACTGATTGTATTGAATAGATTTTTAGTAAACCGATTACTGCCCGTTATTGCTATTATTAAATTTGAAAATGTTGTAACTTTGGAAGCGCAAATAATAAAAATCTACCCTTTTCATTAAAAAACACCTTTACTCAAGACCTTTCTTTTTTGCTAGTTGTTTTTTTACGTCGCACCGACACAGATAGGTCTTACGGCGACGATGGGACAGGAAAGGGCTAGGAGTGGGAAGGAAGCGGCCGTGGTCTTAATTAAGGGACAGTCCCAGCATTTGCCTGGTGTGAAAATGGGAAACCACGGAAAACCATTTTCAGGGCTGCCGACAGTGGGGTTCGAACCTACTATCTCCCGAATACTGGATACTGGCCGCACTTAAGCGACTGCAGCTATCGAGCTCGGTCAAGACCTTTCAACTGAGCAAGACTAGGCATGGCTGAGAAGGTTGTTTTTCCCCTATTCTCGCTAATTTAAACAATTTGATAAATCTTACCTCAATAAGGAGTTTGGGCCATTGCTTTGATGATATAATAAAAACCAATTTATAGTTCCACCCCCTAAAGAACACTGCACATACACATTTCACGCTCGGTACAGTATAATTTATAAAACATTTAGTGCTTTTTCCTACATCTGTAGGGTTGTGGCTGTGAACTGTGTAACACAAGGGGATTTAACCCTGTGTTACGGCTGGATGCCCTTTCTGACGCCATAGCTCCGCAATGACATGCAAATAGCGATGCGAGGCTTCTTAGTTTTCTGTTGTTTAACTCATTCATGTAATTTAACCAAGATAATACCCCGGATTCAAAATTTTAACATTAATAAAAGAAATTCTTCGCTGTATACCGTGCATACGGAGGGGTTTCTTGAACTGAAGAAACAACTAGAAGAGTTGATATGCTATTTTACAGCTTAACACTCTGATCAGGTTAGCATTCCTTCTGGTTTATAAGTCGTGGGTAAATTTAAATCTGCTTCGCCCAGCTGCGAAAATTTGCACAGCTGTTCTTCGAGGATATCACGTGTGAGTATATCCTTTAGCCTGTGTCGAAGTCCAGCGCCTGTTCCCGCACTGTAAGCGGCTACAGTACGTATTATTAACCGACGATCAGGACAATTAAGATCCACTGTGAAGAAACTGGAGCTGTATAGGACATCTGAACTAAATCTTCGGCAAGTAACTAGACGTCTCTTGTTATTATTGTTATGTATATTGTAGACAGTAGTCACCTTCTACAGCTGAGTTACGTAAAAGAAGCAACAAGAATGAATTTGTTTTTTCTTATCTTAGAGCACTGCACGGCACTGTGTTAGCTACTGGACATGTCTAGGCTATTTTAATAATTAAATAATGCTTCTGTTTGTAATTCAACTAATTTAATATTAATACAATATCCCTGTCGTGCCTTCTTGATGTATGAGGAGATCAAAACTCTTTATAACTGAAAAGTAAACTGGAATAGCTTCGGTGTACGAAAACATGATTATGGTGTATTAAAATATGGTTAAAGTGAGTTATTATTACTATTATTATTGTTACGGAGTTTCCGTGGAAGTCAGAGGTGAAAGAAGGTGCGGGCTGGAATAGGTCTCAACTACTAAATTAAAGTTAATTTAAAACTTTAACAAAGGTTATATTTTCTTTTCAAAGTCAACTAATAACAGAGTATAACAGGTACCAAGTAGCAGATCAACAAATTAAGAAAGTACAAATTACAGTTCGTTATAAGATTTGGGCTTCGAGCCCCGTTTTACATTCCTCGAGCTACAAGCTCAACTTTGCCAAGTCACACATTTGATCCCAGGGGCAGAAAACCCCTTCATACAGGGAGCACTGGCCCCCAACTTTCAACCTCAAGCCTCCCAGAGGCACCTTTCACACACAAGAAAGAGCTGACCCGCTCTCAATTTTTCAAGCCTATTTAGGAGGCCATAAATTGACTTTACACCTACTGCCCTCAAGGCACACAAAGAAACAGGGGTATTTAATACCCAACCTACAGGGCCTTCGCATGAAGAAAACAAAACATCAGGTTAAGTTAATGGCCCGAAGTACAGAAAAGACTGGAGGCGTGAACTTGCACTCCTAAATACACAATATTAAAACCTAAGTGGCTCTAGGCCGATATGCAGGGGCTAATCCAAAGCTAGGGAGGTGACTCGTATGAGAAAACTTTAATATATTAAGGAAGAGAAGAAACGGTTACGAAAACGTAGTCACCTCAATTTCAAACGAAGGGGAGCTCGAGAGGGTAAGGTACTCTCTATCCCCGAATTAAAGTTCAAGAAAACTGAAGTTTAGCAGAAAAAGTGTTTACATGTTTAATAGTTTACATATTAAAGGTTTCGGACCTTCCCCGAGATTTAAACTGCTGAGCTAGCAAGAAATAAAGATGTTAAGAGGCCATTACCTTGATGAAGAGCTGCTGCCTGAAGAACGGGGCTTCCCGCCCCCTGCTACATATCCACACACTAAGCTAGATGTTACTGAAGTGGCCAGGAGACAAGATAAACAGCAGTTTATTATTATTATTATTATTATTATTATTATTATTATTATTATTCCGAGATATCTGTGGAACGGCAGATGTGAAAGAAGCGGCTGGGTGTGAATAGGTCTCAACTTACGAAATTAAAGTTAATTTAAAATTTTAACAAAGGTTATATTTTCTTTTCAAGGTAAATAAATAACAGAATATAACAGGTACCAAGTAGCAGATCAACAAAGTAAGAAAGTACAATTTTAGGTCATTACAAAATTTGGGCTTCGAGCCCGACACTCACGAACCTTGAGCTATAAGCCCAACTTTACCTATATACAAGGTTCCAAAAAGGGGTAGAAAACCCCAATCATGCCAAGAAGCACTTGCTCCCAATTACCCAGTAAAGCCTCCTCGAGGCACACAGAAAATCCACTTTTAAGAAAGAGCAAACCCGCTCTCTAAGTTCCAGCCTATTCAAAGGCCACACCAAACTCCACCCTCAATCTGCCCTCGAGGCACACAAAAACAGGGGTAATAATACCCAAACCTACTGAGGCCTATTCAGTAAAGAAACAGGTCAATTACATGGCCCAACATTCTGAGTTGAATGGAGGCGTAACTTGCACTCCTAATACATTTTTAAAACCTATTTGGCACTAGGCCGCTTATGCAAGGGCTAATCCCATACTAAAGAGGTGACTTATATAAGAAAACTATTTACATTATATTAAGAAAGGCACAAACGGTTGTGAAAACAAAGTCACCTCAAAACAATAGGAGTGGGAGCTCGAGAGGGTGAAGCACTCTCTATCCCAATATATAGTTAAAGAGACGAAGTTTTACCAAGTGTCTATTACATTTTAAAGATATGTTACATGAGAAAGGTTTCGAACCTGCCCTGCGGGTTAAACTGCTGAGCTAGCAAGAAATGAAGTTATAAAATGGCCATTACCTTATAGATGAACTGCTGCCCGAAGAAAGAGGCGCTCCCGTCCCCTGCTACATAATCACACTAGGAGAGATGTTACTGAAGTGGCCAGGAGACCAGAAAATCAGCAGTTTATATACCCTCGAGGAACATTCGAGACCTTTCATGAATGATAGGACACACCCACAGCAGTTTATTGGTTACAGAACTCAGTTACAGAGGAGGTTGAGGAAGAAAGCCCCGATTGGCCGAAAATTAATTTAAGAAATTCGGGATTGGCTAATTTCAAAACTGGCGGAATGAAAGGATTAATATTGCGAACTCTCAAACCACAGAACAAAATTTAGCAAAAACAAAACTTATGAATGTTAAATTTCTTCAGGACAGTTCATTCCTTAACACCAGAGTGCGTTATTATAGTTTTTTAGAGACATCTGTTAGGGTACGTCCAAACTTCTTGATCCGGAGGAAACAAACACCAGTCGAAATAGACACCGTTCAGACACTGCAAAATTACCAAATTTGCTGTGGTGACATCTTTTTGAGAAACCATCGGATTAATATAGTTTGTTAAAGTTCAGGCGTTCTCCAGTAGAGGAATTTAAACTGGCGCAATATTTGAATTTGCATTGTGGGGGTGTACCGCCCGGTACAATTATTATTATTATTATTATTATTATTATTATTATTATTATTATTATTAGTAACTGTTCGCTTCATGCTCTCTTAATATCAGGTGTTTCACAAAGTCGTGGTTGTTGCTGCTTTATGTATAAGTTTTGAATATAACGTGGTCCCCAGCCTCGTACAAACACAATCGCCTAGTCCCTGAACCTGAAGCATTATTCAATCGCGGTTGAAATCCCCAACTCGTCCGGGAATCGAACCCGGGATCCTGTGAACCGAAGGCCTCAACGCTGACCTTTCAGCCATTGAGTCGAATTTTGATTATTATTAAACTTGAAAATGCTGTAACTTTGCAACCGTAAAAAATAAATATCGAGTTCTTTGGTTAAAAATACCCTCTACTTAAGAACTGCCAAATGAGTAATTTAGGCTGGGGATGGTTTTCTCCCCATATTCTTGCTAATTTCAACAATTTGGTTAATTTCACCTGTAAATAGCAATATACACGTTTAATAAATTCTTCCGTTAATACAATCAACAGTGTTTTGTAAATTAAGATAGCAGGATATTTTTTTTGTTATTGGCTTTACGTCGCACCGACACAGATAGGTCTTATGGCGACGATGGGATAGGAAAGGCTTAGGAGTTGGAAGGAAGCGGCCGTGGCCTTAATTAAGGTACAGCCCCAGCATTTGCCTGGTGTGAAAATGGGAAACCACGGAAAACCATTTTCAGGGCTGCCGATAGTGGGATTCGAACCTACTATCTCCCGGATGCAAGCTCACAGCCGCGCGCCTCTACGCGCACGGCCAACTCGCCCGGTGCAGGATATTTTGTAGGGATAAATTTTCATATAACCCCGCTTGCTGTTACGATACTTAAAACCTGTTTTCGTACCGATTATTTCTTATAATACATTTGACCTAAAAACGAATTGCTTTTTGTGTTCATGCTATCCTTACGGCTTGCTGCCCTTCCTGACGTACCTTTCTTCATATTCTCACATATCTGTCAATGTACTAATAATCATATTACCCGATTTCTGTAATATCATTACGTTTATCACCCTTTTGTCGCCCTGGCTACACCTCGACAAGACGAGAATACAACTCTCGCAGTGGTGTTAGCGGCAGGTTTTTTTACATTCTATTGTCCCGGTTACCTTGAAGTTCCAGAAAATCAAGCTTGTTATGGACCAAATCCAATAATAAAAGAGTGTGGACAATATAAGGAGGAATTTTTAAATGTATTTGAAAAAATGTACATAAAATAATCTGATGTACCTTATTCTAGTGTACTTAATTAAATCTTCCTCAAGCGCTTCCTTTTTAAAATCTAAACAGCATCCTTAAATATAATTTTTTTCTGAAAGAGCTTTCCAAGGCTTGATTTTAGGTGAAAGAATTATAATTTTTCGGGTAAACCGTTTAGGAGCTGTAGCCTTTAATATGTTAGGGGTTGAAAATGTAGCATAGCTCAAAATTATTAAATTATACGTATAAACATGAATATAGATTTAGAAAACAATATTTCTTACGTTTAAGGTCAATTTTAGCAAAAAGTGCTTTTTCACCCCCTTAGACCCCCTCTCACCACCTCATCTGAAACAGCATCTTAAAATATTATTTTAGGTAAAGGAAGCATCATTTTCTGATAAACGGTTTAGGAGCTAGATTGATTGATTGATTGATTGATTATTCAACTGGTGTTTGCGGGTAGGCCATTGCAAACGCCTGCCGGGTAGGCGGCCGCCAACGCACCACCATCATGGCGGACACGACGTGGGAAGGGCATCCAGGCGTCCCGTCTTCGGCATTGCGGGAACGCCAAACCACGCTCCCATCCTTAGCATTCCCTGTTGCGCACAAGACACCTATTTACTCCATGATTTTGGCGCCTCGGCGGGAACCTACATCCCATGCAGTCACCTATTTACTCCATGATTTTAGCGCCTTGGGGGGAACCTACATCCCATGCAGTCACCTATTTACTCCCAGATCTTGCCATCTTGGCGGTAAACCAACGCCCATATCTCAAGACGGCGCCTTGGCGGAAACCTATATATCCAACATAACATCTTGGCGGTAAACCAACGGCCATGACTCAAAATGACGCCTTGGCGGGAAACCCACAGCGAACGCCCTAGCAACAACAGTGGCGAACTATACCGTACCTTTTCAACAGCTGGTCACCCTGAAGTGGTCACGTGACTCGCTACAGGCCCACTCATTGACTCCCAACTAAAATGACCGTTGGAATGACCTTGAGTTTGAATTAGGATACACAAATTGTCACTACTCTTCATAACTCCACTTCAATAAATAAGAATAGCAGTTTTTTTCTAAATCTGGAGTCTACAGATTCTGTGTCAAGACTGAAATAGTTCGTACCTGGACCAAACTGGACGTAATTTTAAAATCAGATATGCAGAACACATCAATGCTGAAAAGCATCATAGGTTCTCAGCAGTGGGCTAACATTCGAAAGAATTTAAACATAATTTTACTGAGATTTCTTTGCTATTTTTTACGTCGGAGCGGCACAGGTAGGTCTTATGGCGACGATGGAACAGGGAAGGCCTAGGAATGGGAAGGAAGTGTCCATGACCTTAAATAAGGTAAAATCCCAGCATTTGATTGATGTGAAAATGGGAAACCACCGAAAACCATCTTCAGAGCTGCCGACAGTGGAATTCGAATCCACTATCTTCCGATGCAAGCTCACATCTGCGCGGCCCTAAACGCACGGCCAACTCGTCAGGTTTTACTGAGATTGAACAAGATCTTGAAGTATTTAAAGTTCTAAATAAAGGTCCCTTTTTGGATATTACTGAAGGTTTTTACATCCACTTAGTTCAATATTTCAACTGAGGCTTAAATTTAAATGAAATCTCAGAAAAATCTAAAACAATCTTTGATTTCCTGATCGCATTTTTTAGAACCAATACAATTCTTAATAGCAGATTAGTCCTTCAAAATATGCACAATATTTTTTCACGCCACGCACATTCTCCGCATTTCCCTCCCTAAATTCCACCTACACTTCTCCTCTTCCCCTCCTCTACCACAGCACTAAGTGCTTCTGCGACCCGGTGCATCATAATATTCAGTTTCTTCTCTACCGCACGCCACAGCACACGCCGCTAGAATTGAGTCTAACACTGTCTCGTTACTTTCACGTAAAATACGCTCTATTTTATTTAATAAATTCCCCCTTTTTTATTTTCTTCAGGTCTCGTATTGAAATACGAATTCTTTATAGGATATTGGCACTCAATAGGGCATCCACCTTACATACATAACATTAACACACTTCAAATTACAAGCTACAGCACATCACCAAGTTCGGAATATGAACACGTCATCTTATTCTTATACTACAATTTTCAGCCAAAAGTATTCAACTGATTTTTCATGTAATGAAGACACACATCATACTCCTAAAAATGCGACATAAGTCTTATATTAAATTATTGGCAACGCAAAGTTGTACCCGGAACCTCAAGATCCTACTAGACTTGCAGAAAACAAGTTCTAAAGTGTTATGTTTTGTCATAAAAATGAATGTCATGTTTTAAACCCAACATTGGAGAATCTCATACTTATAAGTGAAAAGAACCTATTGAATATTTGAACTTGGCGTCTCATATTCTGAATGATTTCAATAAGGAAACTATTTTAAAATGTAAGGTGTTGTTATAGAATAAATGTTAACATTTTAAACTCAGTGTTGTCAAATTTCCCCTAGTTCATCCCAATCATTTTAAACAGAGTTACATTGTTCTAATGCATTACCCTGTATGGTTATTTATATATGTGTCTATTACTGATTTTGTCAATTTTTGGCTGAAGATGACAAAAAAATTGGCATAGAAACTAGTCCCAACTAGTAATTAAAATGTTGTAATTTAACCATTAAAACATTGTTTTGTATTGAATAGGAGGACCAATAAATTGTTCCCATTTTACTACCATCTATTACATCAGTCTATGTATTAATTGCTGCCTTTGACAGAGGCCATATGCAACATGGCATCCTGATGAAATCCTGGAAAAGCTGGAATATAACAAGCAGATGATGGCTTTTTCCCTAACACGGACGCTTTCTTTTCTCGACCAGATACTTCTGTCATGGACATTATGAAGGCAACAAAGGATGTGGCTTTGGTAGTGGTATTTTATTACAATGTTCTGATAGTCTAAATTTGAACCCAAATTGAAGCTATCGTGTACTTGAATATTCTAATTGTGTTCCTTTAATACTACAGCTAGAAAGAGCAAGAAAATCAAGGCTTAAGCCAAAATTCGAATGGCAGGACATTGAATTTCACTGTAGTGGATATTGCTGGAATGCAAGAGAAGGAATGAGATTCTTTTCATTTCAAAATATCATGGACAAAGTGATTATTTTAAGTAGAATGATAATATCGTTAGCGTGCTGGCCTTTGGTCACAGGTCGATTCCCGGTAGGGTCGGGAATTTTAACCATCATTGGTTAATTTCGCTGGCAGGGGGGGCTGGGTGTATGTGTCGTCCTCACCATCATTTCATCCTCATCAAGACGCGCAGGTCGCCTACGGGTGTCAAATGGAAAGACCTGCACCTAGCGAGCCGAACATGTCCTCGGACATTCTCGGCACTAAAAGCCATACGCCATTTCATTTCATCGTTGTACAGCATCCAAGTCTGTGCCTGTCTCCACACCGCAGAGTGGTTCTACACATTTCAGGAAAGAAGAGTGAGATATACAAATTTCTATGTTAAAGGTGAGATCAGGCACATGGGAAAAGCCGATCACACAGGCCAAAATTCATTGCAACATGAAGTAGCACTTCCCAATTCATACGGTATGCACTGAATTCACATGGCACAGTTGAATGCATAACTTCCTCACAAGCAAAGTAGAGGAAGGCTCGACCACGTATTGTTACTGCACTCTTAGGAGAAAATAAGTGGACAAATAAAAGGGGGACATTGATTCCCAATACGACAGCCTAGACTTCTTGATCATCACACAAGATATTGATGTTGACACCACTAGACAACAGGGGGCAGAAAATACGACAATGGATTGTATGTCATACGTTTTGTGCCATATCACGCCAAGCAAAGGTGCAAAAGTATGTGGCCATTATTTTTTACGTGATTATGTGATTTTGTAACAAGTGGTTAATCAGGTTCACAATTAGTTTTTCAGATAAATGCTATTTCATTTTGCATTGATAAATATTATCTACGAATCAGCTATATTTCTGTAATACGTGGCACGTCCCAGGTGACACATACGGGTTCCCCACTGGCCTGCCAGCAGACGTGGGCAAAATATAATAGCTCTCGCGCACCAAACACGTACAAAGTCTTTAATGGCGATTTTGGCGGCGAAGGCGACGTTCAGTACGGAGCAGTTGGAAATTAATACACAAAGGAGCGTAGTATTTCTTCTCTACAGGAGCAGCTGCAAAAGCCGTTTGTTCCCCATGTCCAGAGCGGCGTAACAACCTGCTGTGAGCTCTAGAATGCTTCAAGACAAGCCGGCCGTAAAATAATATTATCACATGTTTACAGAAATATGTCTCATGGAATCAAAACCACGCTTACGGCGTCCGCTGCAAGGGAAGCGCTTTGGAAGTGCCCAGTCAGCATAAAAAGTATGCAAGGGTTACCGTTGCACGGGCTGCGACGTCTAAGCAAGCGAGTACCCCCATTCTGTATCCCATCACTGAACTATGTCCGGATAAAGTAACAAATTAACCACAACACTTGAGAGAAGGCATATAGGCATTTGTGAGGTGCAGGAAAAGTTTGGAATGGAGAAATGTCATGCGAAATCGGGTGCAGTTACTAACAGACGTACAACGGAAGCCGAAGAACAAGTAATGGTGTTGGCATTGTTTATCAGCAAAATTTGACGGTTCAGTCTCCGAGGTGCAAACGTATAACAATCGCTTGATGTAACTCCTCCACATTGGGGAGAGAAGGAAATTCTAATTTTTCAGTGGAACGCTCCACAAACTGGCCTGGGCACGGAAACCAAAGATGACTTCTGGGCTTTGCTTGACAAGAATACCGCTGACAATATTATCGTTGCCGGTGATCTGAATGGAGGTGTAGGGCGGAGGAAAGAAGAAAACACAGTCCATGGCGGTCATGGATACGGACACAAAGACGACGATGGCCAACTAATTCCCGATTATGCAGGAACTGATCATCACGAACACACGGTTCAAAAAGCGTGATATTCATGTAGCCATGTAATATAGTGGCTGCCATCCAACTGACATTGACTACATCCTTGTGAGAGGAAGGAATCTCAAAGATGTTCTAGAGACAACGGTAGTTCCTTACGAAACCGAAATCGACCTGTCATCTGTAAGCTGCGCATGAAGTCACCAAGAGCTCAATACTTCACAGGAAATGGACCAAATGGGATCAAATAGTGGCGCCTGAAGAGGGAGGCCAACGTTGTTGCAAAAGTTACAGTGCCACAAATCACCACAGATGAAATGAGCCGGACTAAACTGAAAGATGCCGCACGCTCTATTCTTGGAACACCTAAGTCAGGGAGACGACAACGAAAGCTTAACTATGACACCAGGCTTCGGAATGACGATTTTAAGTGTGCAGTACGGTTGAAGAAACAGCTGTCCCACGAGTTTCTTGCTCGCTGGAACGCCTAAAAACAGCCGCTACTAAAGTGGAGGATGTCGTTGCCGTAACAAAAGCAAATCGGTAAGCAGGTCTATATGTGAAACTTGACACGCGCGAAAACGAGCGGAATATTTAACGGATAGTCTATTCGAGGCATCGAAAAACGGCACCAATAAGGAAACAGACGATTTGCTACTCGACAGGCGGGAAGTGCAGGCACACTGGCGGAACTACTTAATTTCAATCTTGGAATTTCCGTATCTACCAATCCTAATCACCTCCGCTGTTGAAGGTCCAATGTGGGGAATTGACGTCACGGAAGTCCAGGCTACGCCGAAGGAAACGAAAGCAGGGAAAGGCATCTGTTCCGATTATCTTCCAGCAGAGTTTTGCTTCTCTCAAAGGGGGATGCAGCAGTGTGGCTAAAGGAATCTCTTCAACCAGATCATTAAGGAAGGTCAAAAACCAACAGAATGGCGACAAAGTATCCATTCCAAAATACGGAAAGCCCTGTTGAGTTTTCTAATTACCGCCCGATCATACCTCTGAGCCACACAATGACAGATTTCGAACAAATTGTCGACAAAAGGATGAGCAATTTAGCCAAACGTATAACAAGAAAAGCTGGATTTGTGTAAAATTGTGGCGCAACAGGAGCAACCCACGCTGCAGGGCTGTTACTTGAGAGACACTGTCAAAAGAATAAGAGGCTTCATCACGAATTTTTGGACCCTGAGAAGGCCTTCCATCGGGTACCTCATAACCTAAGCAGTCAGCGCTACAAGAACACTGTATTGCAGAGCACCTTGTTGAGAGAGTATAACTCTACGAAGAACCAAGGAGTTATGTTTAAGGTACCGCAGGAGCGTCTGATGATTTCCGCATAACTGTATTGTTCCCGTCAATTTGGTGATATTTACTATATTTCCAACAAGCGGACATTAATAAATTTATTTTCTGCCTGGAGCTGTAACTTGTCATTTGGGAAGTAATGTGGCGAGCTGAGAACAAGTTTCTTTCGTCATTCAGAGGGGCGACGTATTGATCGAGCTTCGACCAAGGCCAAGGCACATCACGTGACGTGTCCATGCACTACTTGCCACGCGCGAACGACAGACAGCTTGGTTCCAGAATAGTCTGAGCCAATTAAAGAAGACCTAACGCCCAATTACAGTTCTAGTTGGAATACACGCCTCCCAAGCCGAGAATATAAAAAGCCTCGTTCCGAGCAAATCACTCTCTCTGAATAATCTGACTGCTCTGCTCTACTCTGCTCTGAATGTTCTATTCTACGCTGCATTCTGAAGATTCTGCATTCTCTGTACTTGCTACGACCACGTGGAGGAGTAATTTTCAGCGCAAGCAGACGCCCGTTCTGCCAACAACTTAGTGAACTAATTAGCTAACTCCTACGGTGTAAAAATCATCTTAAAATCCAAGTTAAGTGTGACTATCTAGAAGAATAATCAAAATTCTGCGTGTGTTTGTGCCCATATTTATTCTTGCCATCTCAGTTACAGCTTACGTCCGGAACTTAACAGAAGTCGTCTTGAAAGCTGCAGCACACCAACATGGATAATTCTACGATCATCTGCAACTCAACTTCATCGAGGGACATCGACGACCAAGTCTCCATGGATCACTAAAATGTGAGGCGTCTCTGGTCATGGGAAGGAAACTGACCGGGGAAATGCTGGAATGATTGACTGCTGCCTGGGATCGAACCTCATCTAAACTTGAGTACCACTTAATTCAATTACTGTCTCATCTTTTGTAAAACTAGAGGTCTTTCTTCTTTAAATCGTAGAGCTATTAGTTTTGTGGTAGTTAGAAGCATTTCATTTTTCCAATTCTTAAGGTGTCATGGTAGACGAGTCACATGTGTGAATGAAATTTTGAACCTGTTAGAGTAGACATGTAGTTTGACTTTGGATGATTTCCCGTGCTTATGAGCTAAATATCTTAAAATCACTGACCACGCGATAAATCTACTTTTATGTAATGTTGAAATTTATCGGACTTGAATTCACGTGTACATTTTGTGAGATAGGGTCGAACCTAGAGTCTTTTCAAGATCACTTGCATTCCTTAGGATCGAATCATCTGATTTTATGATATTTCACGAGGATCAGTAGATGTAATAATCACTTGATTAATAATAACAATGACTAAAGATCGGGTAAAAGAGAATTAAACGCTCGTGAGCCATAACTTTACAGTAGATTCCTTATATGTGAGATTGAATGTGCTCTGTTCATGAAGTGTCTGGAATATGACCAATCCTGCGGGATATTTGGTATGCAATTGAGATATTGGATGAGTTATTTATGATGATTGACTTGTTCTTGTGTTATTGGGAGCGCAAGATAAATTATAATTAATGGAGCACGTGTTGCGTGTGTATTTCACGGACAAGGAATAATAATAATGCGATTGAGGCTCACGGACGCGATAGTTTCAACTTATCACCCATGTGCTGGTAGTGATTACGGATTTTATTGAAATCTTCGATTATAATTTCAAAGTTAGCTGATTTCCATCTGTATGAGAAGCATATTCTTACCCAAGTGATATCCCTAACTTCGATCACTAGTCACTATTAATGATAAAAATAATTACTGTACACAAGTTATCTCCTACTGGATATGACGTGAGCCGACCATTCTTAAAAGTCAAAAGTAAACTTGCAGGAACAGGATTCGATGTAAATAATGTATATAAAATACGTGTTTCCCAGTATGAATGTGTGTGTGTGTGTGTAAATATGTGTATTTTTCTTGTTTCATGTTTGTTCTATTTAACTTGATCTGGTCGTGTGCTTGTGACGGCGCATATTACATTCATCGTTGTGTGCTACCTTAAGAAGTAATTTTCGTGCCCTTAAGGGAAAATTTTGATAAGTTTAAGTCGAGGAAGACTAGGAAAGAATTTATTTTTGTTGATGAACGTGATTTAAAAGGAAAGATCATCTCGTTATTTTCACGAAGGCGATCGATTTGTAAAGTAAACTATTAATTAACTAGCCCACACGAGGATAAGTTTTCTAACACATTTATATTTGAATTTTGAAATATTTTAAAATTAATTTGAAACGTAACTGCCATGCAAAGATCAGAAGTAGATGTTCACTAGTTGCATAATTACTTTGAATTTTGGTGATAATGAGTCACAATAATTAATTGGAAAATAATTATTTTGGAATGTAAATGACAATCGCTATGTGAATGATGCAGTAAGAAATTAATTAGAAACACGATCGTGTGATGGTGAAGGGCGTGTTAAATAAGGAGAGAGCTTGATAATACTAATAATAAGAATAATAATTAATTAATTTTGAAGTTTTTGAAATTAATTTCGATTTTCTATTAAAGCTTATAATGGGTGTTAATGACCAATGGTAAATACTTTAAATGATAAAACTTAGTAGAATTCAACTTAAACCACGTGTTGAGGGTACTTTAAAGTCATGAAGCCTTTAACAACTTTATTGTAAAAATATCAGCAAGACAGTTATCGAGTTATTTTGTGAACCTCTCTGTTAAGTTTTTCTTTGAATTTCTTTCAGCCGAAAATTTTGATTTTTAAAAGGCGGTAGGCCTAATTTTTCTTTGATTTTCGTTACAGAATAGAAAGGCTGTCCATTCAGAAATACGTGCTTCTCAAAGACTGAGGAAGAAATGGATGTTATGAAAGTTCAATGTAAAAGAAAGTAATATCAGCAAGAATATTTTTATTTGTGATCTGCTTGTGTTTAATAAATGTCAGAGTGTTCTTTTAAAATTTTTCTTTTCGGCTTGGTCATAAACCCTTCTTTCCCTTAAATGCCTCTAGAAAACAGTAGCCAATGAACGAACGGTCCACCTTGGGAGCTCTCGCTCACTGGCTGGGCTTAGCTAGGCAATAATGGGGCATTTAAAGTCCACCAAAGCCCTGCCTTATCACCACTGCTGTTCATTCTTGTGATGGACACCATTACATCAGACCTGCAGATTCCAATACCATGGACACTTCTCTATGCAAATGATATCATTTTGGATGCAGAGAATAAGTGCCAAACAGAAGACTGTAACAATCGACTAGCGCAATATGTCCCATGCTTCAACAAAAAGAAGACAGAATACATGACATTACATCATCGAAAAGTTGGAACCATGAATGTTGACGGTGAAGATGTAGCACGAATAGCCAACTAAGCATCATGGATACGAATATGCTTAGGTGGAAGGTTGGCATAACTAGACTAGATCATATTTCAAATTCTGTTATTAGAAAACGTTTTGTCTTTGCACTGATACAGAAGAAAGTTGAGGAAAGGCATGTGCGCTGGTTTGGGCACGTGTTGCGTGCAGAGAACGATATATTGGGAGAGTCAACCTATACACAGAAAGTCGGTGAAAAGAGGCTCAAGGGATGAACAAGACAGCATAGGACAGATAAAGTGCACAACGATCTGAAAGCTGTGAGACTGCATGCAGACATGGCCCGAGACCGAACTAACTGGAGAGAATGAATCACAACACCGGTCCCTGCCACCATGCAGGACTAACACTAAAGAAGCAGAATAACAAGAACCAGTTTGATGAACATTTTGTTATAAAAATGGATATTTTACACATCCTATCATTTAACATATTTTGTTCAAATTCTCTCCCCTAAAGCCTACATCCTATATCTATAAAGATTTGTTTTCACAAAATAGTGTTTGAAAGACAGAACGCTTATGGATTTCATGTTTAAGTTACTCCTATAAATGCATTATAATGAAAAATACACAAGGAAAAAAATAAATATTTGAGGATTATGGGTGTTAATCGGGAGTTTTTTTGCTATTTGTTTTACGTCGCATCGACACAGATAGGTCTTATGGCGACGATGGGACAGGAAAGGCCTAGGAATGGGAAGGAAGCGGCCGTGGCCTTAATTAAGATAAACCCCCAGCATTTGCCTGGTGTGAAAATGGGAAACCACGGTAAACCATTTTTAGGGCTGCCGACAGTGGGGTTCGAAACCACTATCTCCCGGATGCGAGCTCACAGCTGCGCACTCCTATCCAATGGCCAATTCGCCCGGTTTAATCGGGAGTGGCGGTTTGATTCTCCGTTGAAATTTTACGAGACCAACAAGAGGGGAGTCCGTCGGTGTATTCTAGCCAGAATGGAATTTTGCCATTCATACAGTATTTCTGCTTACATACATCATAGATAGCAGACGATTATAATAATCAATTCGTTATTTTCACCCCGATCACGTCTATAAATATGCAGACCATGGAGGAGTGGCAAAAATTGGTCAGCTCAGGGCCATGTGACACTCGACATTCTACAAGTCGAAGGAAACAGCATCATTATGTGATTAGTTCAGCATCATGTGTCTTTTCACACATGGAAATTTGCTTCATCACTAATATTATTTAGCTCAGGGCGATGTGTCCCTCCACAAATGGAAGGTAATCTCATCACCGATCGGTAAGCTCAGAAAGATGTATCTTTCCACAAGTCAGCAATTAGGAAACTATATGAATCTTAAAACCTGTTCTTACATAATTCAGTACCAAATTGACAGGGCAATTCTTTCAGAAACTTTAAAAGAAGTATTTTAAGGTGCTGCATGATATTTATAGACTGCTGAAATGAGAGTCAGGATAACATGCACCTGAGGTGAGATATAAAACAAAGTGGGAAGCAGTAGATAAGATCTACTCGACTGATTCATTCAGAAGCTTGTCGCTTTGCTGGTTTTAGAGTGCATCTGCACAAGATATGTTTAGGAAGAAGAAAGCTAATTTAAACTCCATCCAAAAAAAGAAATATCCATTTTGTGTGTGAAAAGTATTCACAAGCAATGTTTACATTGGTGGTCATAATACAATATTGTTCCCTAACGTAACCTAACGTGTCCTGTTACACAACAATTACAAAGAAACAGCAGAATTTGAACCTCGAAGAGTTGACGTATTTGGGCGAACTTCAGTTGTGTGCATGGTTCTACTCTGACTAATGAGAGAGTGTAAGCTGGTACTGGGTAATTCTGAGGACTGAAATGAATATTTCCTGCCACTAGTTGCGAATGTACAGTAGGAACAAGTAAATGCGTCACATAAAATTCGAAGAGACTAACCACCCACAAAATCAAATAACCCTTCCAGAATTCACAGTTTCCATCACTAGTCTGGTTTGAAGTCAAACTTTAGGCTAAAACTAGCCACTGCAGGACCTACCGATAAGAGGAATCAGTTAAGAGCACCAATCCGAGATTATACAAACATTTCCCAGGGATTATCAAAGATCATTTCACACAGTAACCAACAAAGGTATGAGAGCAAAAAATTAATTAGCAAGTAGTCCAATGGCTCACCCACAGTTCAAGAAACACTACAGCATTAAATGTTTGAAAACAGGATATACACTTGTGCTACTTTGTAATGTCAGCGATAAAAATTACAATTTACAAATAATATTATATCATTACATTATTATTGACCTACTTTTATGAGATTATAAATTCACTTAGTTGAAGAATTCTGATTGTTTTGGGCATACTGCACTTGTAGCTGTTAATTTTAATAGTTTATATAATTGTGTAAATGTGTTTGCAATCAAGACACACTACACTGAGCACTAAAATGAAAAGTGGGAACAGCTACTACTTTTTTGCTAGTGGCTTTACGTCGCACCGACACAGATAGGTATTATGGCGACGATGGGATAGGAAAGACCTGGCAGTTGGAAGGAAGCGGCCGTTGTCTTAATTAAGGTACAGCTCCAGCATTTGCCTGGTGTGAAAATGGGAAACCACGGAAAATCATATTCAGGGCTGCCAAAAGTGGGATTCGAACCAACTATCTCCCAGGTGCAAGCTCACAGTCATGCGCGTCTAACCGCACGGCCACTCGTCTGGTGAAAGTGGGAACTTGCGACAATCAGCAAGTGTGACGACAACATTCAAACAAACATAAATTCAATACCACAATTTCTTTTATGCTTACAACAATGTGGAAGATTTATTTGAAAACTATGATATCTAGTATGTAGCACTACTGATCTGAACATTTCATTTCTACAAATTATCTGCTTCGGTGTCCACGAATGGAGGAATCTGACTTAATACACAAAACAACAGAAAAGATCATGAAAAAAGAATCTAACCAAATAAATAATTTAAAAATGGCATGCTTTGACTTATTGCACTATTGAACATAGTCATAATTATATTGATTAATTAACCTAATTGAGTTAGTTTGAAATTATTATATTATTTGCAATGTACATAAAACTTAACAATTTTGAATTTGCAGATTTAGTTTATAATCTACAAACATGGCTTTTCCTGTGTGTCACTGTACGAATGTACAAAATTACTTAGAATATCTGAAGTCAATATTTGCAGATGGAATTTCAGATGATAAAGATGTGATGAACACATGATGCAGAGACATTGAAAGAAAGAACACATTTTTCATGGTTGCTTAAATGTATTGAAAACAAATACACTTCAAAATTGCCTAGCTTTACCAGAGATTCCTTTTGTGAACATATAGTCAAAGATACTATGTGAGAGAATATTAAATATGATCTTAAAGTTCCTAAATATTTTAGATAATTTGCACCAATAGAATTTTAAGATATTAGCGTTTAAATGTAACCTCGTAAAGAAGGGATTAAACTGATAAAAATGGCTAGTTTTGGGGGACAAATCAACCACTACTGAATACAACTGAGAATAGGTAAAACATATTCCATATTTTATAGGATTTCTAGTGTACGTACCTTGTTTCTTCATTGATGTACGGCAACGGCTGATCATCAGCATGTTCTTCTATGAATATTTCCTCCTTAATACCTTCGGAAGGCTGTAAGTAAGAAATATGAAAAGTAGAATAAAGAAGTAAGGGAATAAAAATATATAGGCCTAAACAAAAAACAGCTGAGAAAATAAATTACATAGTGGCACAAGAAGAGTATAATTAATTTATCTCCCATGTTATAAATAAAAGAATGGAAAGGAAGAATAAAAAATCACTTTAAATGCATAAGAGGTTTGTGGCAAATGGTACACATAAACACATTATTACCAAGCACTGAATATTAAATGAACAGAGAAGAAGACAGTTTCATAAAATACAGTATTATACAATTTACACCAATTTCTATTTCTACTGAACACACAGCTCATCCTTAATAAATTTATATTATTTACAAAATTCTACTCATAATATCTTATGTATTTAAAAACAAAATCAACTCATATACAACATGTGGAATTACTTCAAATCATACTATACAACTGCTATTAGATTAAAATTTACATTAGGGCCAACAACCTTAGATGTTAGGCCCCTTTGAATATCATCATCATCATCATCATCAAAGTTTACATTGCATGTTTTTACTTTATTTTTTACACTTGTTGGAACCTAACTTACATAACGACCTGCTGCGTCTTAACCCGAGTCCCTTATGCCAGCATTTTTCGGACAGGCGATAAGAGGGATAAAAACTTGAAAAGGAACACACTGTAGGATAGCAGTAGGCAGGGTAGCATAGAAAAGGAGTATCATTTGTACACATGTAAATTCATAATTACCTACATAATTGTGAATATACAGCAGAGTATATGCACACATATATGTGGGAATGGAGACAATTCCATGTATGTGTACATGTACAATTTAAGGAAAATAAATAATAAATAATAATAATAATTGTTTTGGGGATACCGTAGTTTATAGAGGTGAAAGAAGTTGTGTAGATGAATGTGTGGATATGCGAAAACCGAAAGATTGATTTAAAACTCTTTGAAGTTGGCAGTTTTATTCCTTTTCTTGACCTTTCATTTTTCTTTTCAAATCTTAAATATACACACTTTGCTAGCTCGTACCCTTGCGTGACAAATATAGAAAAAAAAAAACTATTTACAACATGAGCTTGAAGCTCTCAATTTACAGACTTTATGTGAGCACAGCTGCTCCCTTTCAATCAATACTCAAGGAGACAGATCTTCCAATTGCTTTTACATCGTCAGTAAGAACATATTTGCTCCACAAAATTATATAAGAGACTACTCTCCACACATTGTACCATTCCAGGCTTACAGAGGCACCATTCAGCCTTTACATCAATGCCTTTACAATTAATAGGAAGAGCATCCTTGCTTTATGAATTCACAATTAAAAAACGTTTACGAAAATTCACATTTTTGAGGTCTATCAAAGGCACAACTTACATTTAACAAAATTAAACAGTATTCTCTGTCTTGGAAACTGCTCAACAGTCTGATACATTTAACATGAAATAAATGGAGTTAAACAGAGGTAACAAGTACCCATTCTACAAGGCTTATGGTTAAAATAAAAGGTTAAATTATTGGCCCAAAAACCAAAATGATACGAAGGCAAACACTGGCACTCCTAGAATTTTATATTACATGCATAAAAAATTATTTGGGCTCATGGCCCGACGTTACAGAGGCTAAGCCTATACTACGGAGGTGACTAGATGCAGAAAAAGGTTTAAGTTTCAAAAATTACAAGACAGAAAAGGTTACAAAATCATAGTCACCTCACAATCAAGTTGAGAGGAAACACAAGAGGGTACATCACTCTCTATTCCCTGATTTCTGTTAAGTTCCTTCGGCTTGGTTGAAACTTACATTTAGAGTTTGAAATTTACATTTTTAGAAAATGAAGTTACATTACTAAAGATTTGAAACCTTCCCCTCGAGCTAGCTATGGAAGACTATCAGATTTTCATCAGGATCTGCCATTACCTTGAACTGGTGGACCTCTCGAAGATGAAGATGAACGAGGCGCGCCCGTCTCCTTTATAAATTCACTCTAGACCGGAGTGATCACTAAGAGAACTTGGTCCAAAAAGTGTCAGCTTTTATAGTAGAGGGGAAAGTTCCAGAAAACTCTGGGCTAAGCCCTGACACACCCCGAATTCGTATTGGATAAACAAATAAATACCAGAAAATTTCAAACGGTAGAAAAATAAATGAACAAAATTTCTCATTGGCCTACATCATAGTTGGCGGGAAGTGATAAAAGTGTTGTTGTACTTTGAACATGAAAAAAACAAAAACGAACATTTAAGATACCTTTACATACAAAATTTATCTACAAGTTTAATAGTTCACATTAACACCAGAGGGAACAACATAAGTTTATAGTAGAGATATTTGTTCAGAAATGTTCAAACTTCTTGTAATAGGCGTTTCAAACTTTACTTTAAGGAGGACCTTAACGAAGGCGCTTAATTTAAATAAACATGGTGGGTGTACTCCAGTGCAATAACAATAATAAAAATAATAAATACTATCCCCAAATCATTACCAATACAATTCCTTAATCCTCTTTCTCTTTTTGTTGATCCCTATTTCCATAATGACTACCTATTTTCACATTCCCCTCTTCCCATCTTTCTATACATGGCCTGACGTGTCACTACTTTGTTCAGTTCCATGTTATTATATACTTTATTTCCCAGAACACTTCACTGTAATATCAAATAATCCCACATTATTCCTACCACTTTCAAAACAAGTAGACAATGCTAAATCATGACCATAGAAATATCCATCATCCTTCTCTGTACATCGCATTAAGACCAAAAAAATTAATCAATCAATCAATCAATAAATCAATCAATCAATCAACAGCATTTAGGGCTGTCAGTTGTTTATGTAGAAAAAAGACTGTGGAACTGCATGAAACAACTCCCTTGGTAAATTATTTCAATCACTGTATCATCTTCCTATAAGTGAACATTTGCAAAAATTTATCCCTTTGAATTCTAACTTATCTTCATGTTCTGATCTATTCTATATTTAAAGAACAAGACTCAAATTACTGTAAATCATCAACTAATATCATTCCAAGCCATCTCTCCAATGACACCTCAGAATAAACTGCTCAATCCAATAGCTCGTCTCCTTTCTCAAATACTTCCCACCCGAAACTTTACAAAATCTCTGTAACACAACCCTTTTGTCATAAATCACCTACAAGAAATGGAGCTGTTCCTGTGGATTTTTTCCTGTTCTCTAATCAAGTAATACTGGTGACAGTCATATATGCTCATTGTGGACTTGCTGGAGACTTACATGCCCTCTCCTCTACAACCCCTAAATGACCTCATAATCATATTAACAAATCTGTAAATTTTATTTTCAATCCTGTTTGTGTGATTACCACAATGTAGATCTATCCTTATCATGAATACCTAGGTACTTACAGAGATCGCCAGGAGGAATGTTCACCCCATCAACACAATAATTAAACCAGAGAGGACGCTTTCCATTTGTCAAACACACAACCCGTTTACCAACATAACATTTCCCAATGTCCATATTACAATATCGTCAAGGTCTTTTTGCAGTCACTCACAATCCTGAAACATTTATTAGAAAGATCCTTATCTCTGATTTAAGTTCATTATTCATATTGTTTACATATATCAGAAAATAAAGGTCTCATAATACTGCCCTGTGGGACCCAATTCCATGATTGACACAGGATCAACTAAAGCTTCACCTACTCTAATGCTCTGAGTTCTACTTTCTAGAAATACATAGATGTGGTCTAATTATTAGGGTAAAAGAGATATTTCAATCTTTAGGTAAATTATCGAATTTTATAGCCCAATCCTAGAATATGTTTGGTGGTAAAGTTACCCCTTGGGATATCCCTGACCTAAATAATGTATTTTTTTTCATATAGTGGCTACATTGAGAACCACAGTATAATTTCATTATTCTGGTGGTTTTGTGTCATTTTCGTAAGTGCTCATGTTCTGTTGTTTATCGTCTATATCTGCATATCGTTGCTGTATGGAAGTAAATAATGTGACCTGTTGTTATGTCTGTAAGTTACATGCATTATTGATAACATTCAAGAGTTCAGTTGATATTTTATAAGAGTGGTTCCAAAGAACTGTCAAATTTTGAGGTTATAGGCAGACGAAAAGACTTCCGCGAATAAAGGCATTGTTAGAGAGCTACTTGTTGTGAAACGTTACTCACAGCAATAGGTAGCTTCTATATGCAAATATCACAGCAATCCGTTTGTAGAATTAAAGAACGTGAAGATAAGAGGAACACAATGTCAACAACGTGTTGGAAACTGTGTGCGAAAGAAGAAACTAACCCCAAGAAGTAAGCGAAAGTTGCTTAATTTGTCAGTAAGCAATCGCAAGGGTACTAGTTCGGATTTACGTAAGGTATTAGAAGAGTACTGGACATTTGTATCAGCCAGGACTGAGAGACGTGATCTGTTTAATGCTAGAATGAAAGCAAGACGACCTTGAAGAAAAGCAAAGATTACTCCTGCTATGGCTGCCAGGAGGTTCCAGTGGGCCAAAACTCTCCAAAATTGGTCATCTGATGATTGGAAAAAGGCTAGTCCATGACAATTACTGTAATTCCTAAATTATCATTCATTATTCTATTTTTAAGCCAATGTAACTGATGTAACCGTACAGTACAGGTGTGAAATTCTTCTTTGAAACTGTACAGCTTATTGCAATTAGTTCTAGGCTTATTTGTTTTACTTATTTCAGGTTTGTTTTAGTGACGAATCGGTATTACCTGTCAAAGAAAACACAAGTCAATATGCCAGAAGAAAAGTAGGAGAAGCATTCCATCCAGATTGTCTGAAGCTAAGAGTGAAGCATCCAACATTAGTGATGGTCTGGAGTTTGATTTCTCGGCACGGCTGTGGACGATTATATATTGTAGAAGGAACTACGTGACGTGAACATATTAGTATTAAGAACCCGTTTGCTACCTCAGGTGCAAGAGCGGTTTTGGCAAAGTGAATTTATTTTTATGCAAAATGGGACTCCTTGCCACAGAGCCGAAAATGTAATGGAATTTTTAAGGGAAAACAATGTAAAAGTGCTTGATTGGCCTAGAAACAAGCCAGACATGAACCCCATATATATATTTGGGGGATAGCAAAGAAAAATCCGAAAAACAATTACAAGGACAAAAACTGTCTTGATTGACAAACTCGTTCAGATCTGGTTTTATGATGACGATTTAGTCAGTGTAAAATTTGATTGAGGGTATCCCGGTCAAATCAAGTCATTCATGAAAGGTAAGGGGATGCATAGCAAGTACTAAGGTCATGAACTTAGAAATTGGTAACATCCTATGTGTTCAATTCTCAATTTCTTAATACTCTAATAATTTGGCCACGTCTTTAATGCTACCGAGTTAGTCATTATTTTATCTAGCCCTACTGCACTAATTATTGTCAGTAGTCTCCCAAGATCTACCCTATAAAAAGCATATGTCAATCGTGACACATTTGACCTCCTGAATCTAATGTATCTCCTATATTTTGCTGGAATCTACCAGATGTGTTTCAGTGGAATAATGTTGTCTAATCGTCAACTACCCTCTATCGAACCACTTGGTAATTTCGTAAATGTGTTGAATATAATCAGAAAGAATGCATTCCAATAGGTCGCATGCAACACCAGTCAAGATGACTTGTGTGTAATTATTGGCTTTATGTTTCTCACATTTTCCTTACACACAGGCTGCTACAAAATTTATTCTTCATTCATCCGGTATACCTGCTTCATATACACACTAATCAATTAAGAACTACAGATTTGGATCTATATCTCAACGAATTGACTTTCGTATATGCCCAGACATTTTACCAATCCCAGCAGCATTTCTAGTTTTAAATATTTGTATCTTATTTTCAATGTCTTTTTTCGTCGTAGGTCCACGTAGACATTGCAAAATAATTTCAAAAGAATGGGTGAAATAGTCAACTGCATCAGCTAATGCAGAAAGACACGACCATACCATTCGTGACATGTCCTGTGCCTCGCGAGTGGCGGGTGCAATGCGCATTTGCCGATGAACGATGTCTTTTTTACGTGAGGCAGGACTCTGATGCCCATCGACTAATGAGGAATACATATTTCCATGTTGTATAATTGCTATTGCACACCTTTCTCAGTCTATCGACATTCAATACTGAACACAGCAACAAGACATAGTACCATGCAGTGTATTCTGGACTTCAGATGTAGTGGCATCCTTCAGTCACAGAGTGTGCCTGCGACTTCCCTTCATCTCATCCATACTGCCTTTATTATAATATGGATGGAGCCTTTAGATGGTTCGGATGACTCCAGGTATTAACTCCCCTTTTTGTTCATTCTAAGGTTGAATTGTGAGAAATAGGTATACCTATTTTCACCTTGATGTTGCAGTCCCATTCGGGGTCTATCAGTAAGTGCAACATCATCTGCATATAAGAGAGTCCTAGGAACACTCCTATGCAGGTCCCATGTGGTGGTGTCTATGCTGAGGACAAAGGGCAATGGGGACAGAGTGGAACATTGGTGTACACACCAACTTTCACTGAGAAGCTCTCCGAGACGTTGGCAGCACAACATACACAACCTCTGGTGTTCGTGTATAGCATCTTAATTATAAGCAATTCTGAAACATCATGGTCATGAGTGCAGACCAGTCATATGGTGTGGAACACGGTTGAAACTCATTTTAATATCAAGGAAGGCAATGTACACTGCCTACTGATGCTCACAGTGCTTTTCAATTAGCATTCTGGCAGTGAAATTGCATGAGTTGTTCCAGCACCCTTAATGAAGACGCACTGGTTAGCAATAATGCCGACGATTTCACCCAGTCAATAATGAAGGATACTCCCAAAGATCTTCTCATGGATATTTGGGGGCAAATTAGACGGTTATTTGCACATTCTGCTGGATCGACATTTTGCTTAAAAATAGGCACAAGGATGTTTGTAGTCCAATGACCTGGAACAGAGCCAGAGTCAACTCTGGCACCGAACAAGCTTGTCGGCCTGTTGATAATGAATTCTCTAAATTGCTATAATTTTCAGAAGTTTCTTGGATGGTCATCTGGTCCTGGCGCTTTCTGGTTCTTCATACTCATCATGGTAACGTCGACTTCGTTTGATGTGAAGCATAAGATGGGGCTTACCATCTGGAACAGGGGTGATGTGGGAATTCAATGCAGGAAAACTCTACAAATGTTGTTGCTAATGTTTGAGGATTTCCTGTTTGTCCTGTAATCACTGGTCATCTTTGCCTCTAATGCACACAGAGTGCTCAATACTTGTGTCAATTTTGGTCAGCTGGAAAATAGTACTTTTCTCCTTCTTTTGAGTTCAGTGGTGTACAGTTTTTATCAGAACTATACCGACAAAAAAATCAAAGATGCTTTTCGTGTTATGTTCAGAACAATGGCTCAATCAGACTGGCGGGGAAAATTATTCCTTTTGAGAAAATGAGGTTAAATTGTTACTTCCAGGTGCGCGATTCAAATTGACGAGCTGTTGCCGTGTTTCAGGGAAGACAAGGGTAGGATTGTCTCTAACAAGCAATACCCGCAGTTCATTTACTAAATAGCCGTAATTGCACACACAGTTAAAGAACACACTGTATTTAAGACACACTTGTCAGTCAAGGAAAGCACCAGATTGTTTCTCCTCTCGTCTGTTTGTCGCAGTAATATTCTATGTTAATTAACATGCTCGAAGATGCAACGCTGACGCGTCGCGATTCTGTATTCCTTCACTCAACACGCCCAATGGTTTGATTACAGTATATGTTTAATATAGCCTCCTCCTACTTCGCCGCATAGTTCACAATGGAGTAGTAGTGACTGACTTTGGACTCTGGTCAGGATGTGTAGTGTGTGGCGAACGGTTTGGAACGCTGCCTGTATACTTAGTATAAGTATGTCTTCTCTTTCTATAGGGTTCACTTAGTAGTCTATTCGTGTAGAACAAACTGTACACTGCCTACCGGAGCTCGGAAGCGACTATGCGAAATGAACGAGAAACTTGTGCATTCGCACCGAGCATTAGCTCTGTCTCCCACATCCCTTCCCTTTCCTCTCATGACGCACAGCAGCTGACTCTCTGGCATATCAAATACAGCAAGTTCATCAATTTGAACTGCACACCCGTAAGTAACAAGGTCACTTCATTTCCTCAAAAGGAAACATTTCCCCGAGAATCTGACTTCACCATCATTCTCAACATTACACGAAGAACATCCCTGATTTCTTTGTCAGTATAGTTCTGATACACCTTGTACACAGGTCATTACAGTGAGTGCGCCTCGATTCAGCGACAGGTTTCTTAGCAACACGTTCGTCAAAGACAATTCTTTCCCTGTGTTCTGGAGTTTTTGTGAAATCCAGTTCATATACAGCATATCTTTGCGTTTGCCTACACCGCTTCTTGTACTGGAGTCATCCATAAAAAAGTTTTAATCTTCAATACAGTAGGAACTAGGTTATGTTGTACCCAAGATTACTGTAACAATTGCAGTGAAAGATCTGTAGAATATGCCCAAATGTTGTCAATTGCATTCAGGTCAACGAGAGGCAAAGGAGAATATTACAGTTACTATCGAATTTGAAGGTACATGACTTACTCTGAATGTCGAGCACAAGACCAGTATTAGACATGAAATCGCCCCCCCCCCCAATATTACAGGGCAAGACAATTGTTTGGCAGCAAATAACTTCACTTTATAGGTAAATTTTGAAATACGAACTTTAGCCCAAATGAAACCTAAAATTTCTAATGGAAATGAGTTAGCCAAAACGCATTTAGAAGAGAAACAATAGTCCGGAAACTTACAAGCAGTTTTTAATTTAGAATACCATTCTTCAGAAATTATGGAACTTACACCCACTGAGTTTAACAGAGCGGTGACAGGTTCATTATTTCCTTCAATTCTCAGGAATGGCACGAATCCTGGGACCTCTTCCGCAATCCTACGGCATTCTCTAGGGCCTTCAAATGATAAATTAGAAGAAACAGAATTTTTACTAGGTTTAACGCTGGCTGAGCCTCGGGAAGGCAAACATGCTGGCTCAGCTGATGATACCAGTCATTTCCTGTTATCAGGGTTAGCGGAGGTGGCACCAGAAGTTGAGGAAGATGATGTGTTGTTAAGATTAGTGCAATCCTTAGCAGGGTGAGAAAACGAGCCGAATTTACAGCAACATTGAGAGGGACCAGCTCCATTCCTATTTCCGCTCGATTTTATCAAGGGGCTTTTTTTCGAAGGTGTTCGGTTGATCCACATGCATAACACTTGCGTGTCGGAAAGATTCGGCGAGGTGCAGTCCAAGAACTTTTAGATGACGGAGGGGACTCCTTAGCAACTCGTAAGGTGTCTGCGAACCTTACTCCTTCAGCTGACACAACCATGGCCTCTATTTCAGAAGAGGTTTGAGGACGAGATGCGAAACATAGGTACGACCTATAGGGCGGAGAGATACTTTCGACAATCGTTTGCACTCTTTTGTCTTCAGAGAAATGAAGAACGAATACCCTGGTGTAAAACTTAATGTCTTGAATAAAGTCTGCAAGGTTTTCGCCCAACTGCTGTACTCTACAGTAGAACTTTAGAATTATGATAACTTGGCTCTAGCCGGAATAAAGTTTGCCAGGAGGTGGGCGTGGAAGTCTTCTAAAGGGGATCGATCAGCTACGGCTTTAACTATTTTGAACGAAAGGACGCCTACCGAATAAGGATACATCATTTAAGCATTTGGGAGCGAGAGAGAGCAATCACTAAGGCATGGTCTTGAAATACCACTAGACATCTTAAGACATAAATGACCTCATTAGTCGATTTTACCGAAAACATGGATATGCCCTTAAGCAATAGAGCCAATGGGTGAGGCAAACTACTGAAACAGGGTGACGTATTAGGTGACGGCATAGGAGTTTGAGAAGGCTCAAACACAGCGTTAGTCGAAAAGAAGGGTGGGATTTGTCTTGGATGACGAGACTCAGTTTCCAGTGGGGCAGATGTTTGTTGAGTTGCAACAGATTTCCTACTTTCTATGGCTTTACTAGGATCCTCATCAGTAGCCAAGTTTACCAAAGGGACTTGGTCGCTTTTGGGAGTAGCGGCCCCAGGCAATAATTGACCAACTCTATTAGACACACCTGACAGATGTTCATCCGAATTGCTAGCCTACTTAGCATGATCATCCTTTAATTCTATAGACAATAGGTCCCTGGCCCTATTGCAGAAATGAAACAGCCTAGCCTGAACTCTTTTAAGTTGGTTGGCAGATGGATCACTCACTTCAAAAACTAACTACAGACGCTAGCTCGGTTGTATTGCCTGTGATAGTGGATATAGCCTCATCAATTTCTTTCTAATGACTCTTTGAGTTTGGGAATATCTGCCACAACCGTGCCTCCAGATTGGACGTTTCTAATTAGAAGCTCGTAAATTAATTCCTCCTTTCGCATTACCCGGGAGTGAGGACATCCGAGGACCAGAAATGTTGACAGAAAAATGTAATAATTTGGAAAATTTCCAGCAACTGAGAAAATTCTTAGGATTCGGAGCGGATTCTACGTTTAGCCGTCAAAAGGGGCTTTATCTAGACAGATTCAACCACGCTCTGCTACCACTTGTTACCGTGTTATTGTGGATCACAGAGGTGAAAGAAGGTGCTGGTGGGAATGGGTCTACCTACAATAGTCAAGGATTAATTCAAAACTTTAAAATAAAGGTTATATTTATTTTCAAATATTAAATTTCAACAAAACTCTTCACCTGGTGAAAGAACAAGGTTTCAGGTACATAGCAAATTTGATACAAAAATGGAAAACCCAAGGACTGGTAATTTACAAGTTATGAGCTTCAAGTTCCTAATTTACAAGTTTCTAACGTCGCTAATGTTGCGTTTAGTTACATAACAAGGAGAGATATCTCTCAAAACACAATTTTCAAAAGCACTTTGCTCCAACACTTACTTTTTTTCGGCCTTCCAAAGGCACCACTCAGTATTACACAAATATGAGAAGAGAGCTTACATGCTCTACAAATTCTACCAACGAGACAGCGCTCCCAAACTCTTAAGCCTACTCAGCGCAACCATTAACTATTGCAAGACGAAAAACAGCGTCTTTGCTCAATACAATTCAACCTTTAGGCCTGTCTAGGCACAACCTGCAATATACAATTAATATGAAATTTAGTTGACACAAGGGTATCTAGTACCCATTTTACTGGGGCTTCGTGAAAAAGAACAGGTTAAGTTACTGGTCCAAACTCAAAAATACATGGAGGCATACACTTGCGCTCCTTGAAAACCAAGTTTTAAACCCTACTTGGGATTGCGGCGCGATGATGCAGAGGCTAATCCCAAACTACTGAGGCGACTAGAAGGACAAGTTAATTTATGATTTACAGGAGAAAAACAGCTACAAAATCATGGTCACCTCAAGATAAATTGATGGGGAATTCGAAAGGGTAACGCACTCTCTATCCCCGATTTACAGTTTAAGACTTCATGAAATTTTACATGAGAAAGAAGGAAGTTTATATTTTAGAAAATAGACGGTTACATAGTTAAAGATTGGAACTTTCCCCTCGGGTCAGTTTGCGGAGATAGCTATAGAGATGGAAAAATGGTGGCCATTTCCTGGGCTTGTGTTCTGCGTGCTGAAGAATGAGGAACCTCACCTCCTCTCTAACACACACAAACACACTCAGAAATTCGACGATATCAGACAAGTTAACATGAAAATGCCGCAGCTTTTATACCCGAGAGGAAGATTCGAGAAGGCTCAGGACTAAATCCGGACACACCCTCTCATTTTTATTGGCTAAACAAAAGGTTACAAGAAGCCTACGATTGACTGAAAAATAAATGCACAAAATTTGTTATGGCCAGACTCCAAAACTGGCGGGATGAGAAGGAAATGTTGCAAACCTTGAAGTATCAAAAATAATGAAAGTCAATTCAGTTGAGAAAACCTATAAACACAAAACTCATTTAATTCTCTAATTATTCCACTTTGCACTAGAGTGCATGACCTCAGTTCTTTAGTAGAGACATCTATGGAGAAATGTGCGAACTTCTTGTGATACATCAAAACAAAACAAAGAAATCCAGTCAGTATAGGAGACTTTAAAATAACATATTACTCTATCATTTAGAAGTGACATCTTTTGATCAATGTCCCAACTTCATGCGCTAGCTGCTTCAAGTTTTCTATGATAGATAACGTTCTCAAAGGCACTTCTTTTAAATGTGCGGGGTTGAGGTGTACCTCCCAGTACAGTAATAATTTGAGCTCAGAGATCTGAATTCTAGAGTTATTCTAGAATTATAATACTGCGGATATCACTTAACAGATTAAAACTTAAGTGTTCAGAACTGAAAAAAATGTTCGCACTGCATGTGACGGAATATAACACAGAGCTTATCCTTTTGGACAGCTGAGTATCATGCTAATTAAATGAGTGCACACTGAACGTGTCCATTTAAGTGAAAACAACTGAAGTTTGAGCTGCGAGAAATTAAAAAATCTACATAACAACTGGTAATGTAACTCGGCAATCTTTCCCTTGGACTGCTGACTACCATAGTAAATACATTATTGTGTGTTAAATTCAAAAACACCCAACCTTTGAGCTACAAGAAATGAAAAATTCGCCGACCCGACTAGGATTCGAACCCGGGACTCATTTACTTGGGAAGCAAACAAGCATGCTAAACTAAATGACTGTACATTAACAGCTTATGTGCTTCACTGAAACACCCAGCTTTAGCATTTCAAGATTCAAAGGAAAAAATCACCAACAGAACCTGGATTTGAATGTGGAGCTCACTTGGACACAAAGTTGAAGTGCGATTCAAATATCTAACTCTGAAAATTTAAACTTCTAATTGTGAGCAAAGAAAACAATCGCTGATTTGGGTTCTAAAGACCTGGATCTAACTTCGCCTCAGAACTAAGGGGGTTAAGTTCATAAGAAGAAGAAATGTTAAAAGTCCTCAACCCGACCCGGAATCGATGACGAGCTTTCCTTTCACTGAAGACTAAGTGTGAACGATTAGCACAAACAATGTTAACTGAATGTGGAGAGAGAATGCAACAAATTTTGTATTAAGTGAGTTCGTGATATATGTGCGCCTCAGAAAGAAAAATGATTGTAGGAACATTCTGATTAGACTTGGAATATGTGCTGTGACATAAAATACAAAGTTCACTGTTTCTGCAATTAGCCTAGTATGCACATCTCAGAAAAAGAACATTGGTGGTACAATCAAGTTGACTAGACTTGGAAGTAACTTATATGCTAAGACTGCACTGCACTGAGCTCTCAGCTGCAGATTTAAACCCTGGAGACGTGTAATTGCCTGCTGTAATATTTACATCACATGGTACCTAACATTAGAGCAGCGAGCAAATAAAAAATCCTCAGCCGCCTGGGAATCAAATTCGGCACACTTTGCCTTGGACTCTTATCATATTAGTTAAAGGATTCAAAACACGCAACCTTCGAACTAAAAGAAATTAAAAACCACCGATCAGACAAGGAATCAAAGCAGTGGCTTCTTTACATGGGCAAGAAACAAGCATGCTAACTAAATGACTGTACATTAAAAGCTTGTGTGTTTAATTGAAACCCATCAAGTTCGACTTCTTTTCATGGGGGGGGGGAATAATAATATTTGCTTTATGGCTAACTAACTAGACTCGAACATGTCAAAAGATTGCAATAATAATTTTGAAGATCAAAGCTGCTTTCATGCTGAATATTCATCATTCGTGCACAATAAGAAAGATAAACCGCCTGAGCTACTGAGCTCGGCTATTCAGCTATTAAGTGCCAAAAACACACCCACACGTTTAATGATGATAATAACAAATTGGAGGATCCAACCCACCGTCATACTGAATACTCAACTGCATACCCAATAAGAAAAAATTAGCTGGTGACGGAATTTAGTGCTGCAGGAGTTTGCGTCTTATCAGAATCACCTATGTGGTAATAAATAATAAACTCCCCGACCCAGCTAGGAATTTCCAAATCTAATAAATTTATATCAGTCTGGATTACATACACAATAATAATTTGCAGGATCCAACCCACCTTTGTACTGAATACTCTACATGCATACCTAATAAGAAAAAGAAAGCTAGTGCCAGAATTTACTCCTGCAGGAGTTTGCATCTTATCAGAATTATCCTATCAAGAATAAAATCCCTACCTAACTGGGAATTAAAAAATTCTAGAATATTTAAATCAGCCTGGATTACACCTACATGTACATCATTCCTGTAATATTCAATCATTACCAAGCAAAGTGCTTATCCTGAACCATAGACATGTTCCACATTCAGTTGTCAGAGACCAAAGGGGTTATTCTACTGCAGTTTCTAACAACTAGGCTCACATGAACTCAAATTTTCATGCAGCATTTAATAATGGATCAGAAAATACATGAAACCTATCCAGTTCTCCAAAACAAAAAATTGAGGAGAATCTGTGATGGATAGGTTAGTATAATTACTTACAAAGGATAAAAGATGATCGTCAAAAAGAAATATGAAAGTGCCGGCCAAAAAGTGGTGTAACATGGACGGTACACGGGGGGGGGGATGATATAAATAATACACAAGCAGTCATGCAAATAGAAGGACACTAGTGTATGAACAAGAATTGGCTACTTCGAATGTAATGAAACACAAGACACAACAAGTTACAAATAGTACTGCACAAAAAATATTGAAATATATTTCAAATCTAATCACAAAGGAAGTATTACAAAGCTCAGTGAGAGTGACACTAACATTTAAATTAGACTAATTAAAAAGAACAGATGATTACTAACCAACTGTACCTTGAGAAATAAGAAACATTAGGGAGGATATCGAATTTAAAATGAATACGGGAAACACGCTGACTTAGTGACAAGACGACTACAAATGAACATAATCATCAACAATACA
This sequence comes from Anabrus simplex, assembly GCF_040414725.1. Lineage (NCBI taxonomy): Eukaryota > Metazoa > Arthropoda > Insecta > Orthoptera > Tettigoniidae > Anabrus > Anabrus simplex. The sequence goes on from NC_090279.1 coordinate 65,325,689, forward strand.
GTTTGTTGCCATGGTCCTAGACGGTTGAATCAAGATCATTTGAGTAGCCCAATATGAAAACATAATGTTCAAATTAATCTCCCAATTCAAAAATTGCCACTAATGTTTCTTACACTCAGCCATAATGATCTGCTCATAATAAAAGTTGCAGTATTACACAAGGTATATAGAGTAGCTTCATATTGTTTGCAAATTATCTGAGATTAATTCAACAATGATACAAAAGGTTATTGAGATCCACCTATTCAATACACATTGGGTTCTTAAAATTAAGATTTACATCTTGTCAAACTAATTGAATGGGACATGTTTCGCCCAATGCATGGGCATCATCACCCGTTATCTCATGTCTAAGGAATAAAAATCAGGATCCTGAATACTCTAGTAAAAGTGTCACGTAGAGAAACAAGTGTTATAAAAATGCGGAAACTTGTTGTAAGTTCACAAACGACAATTTACACGATTAATACATGTCTAAATAATGTGTGAATAGTGGTTAATGTTGGTGGAGTTTTACTTTTATATCTTTAAACCATTTTTAAAAATAGCCAATCTGTCTATATTTACATGAATGATAAGAATGTCTATGGCTAAAATTATGGCCTCAAGTTACAAGTTCAAAGTATGAATGGAATCTGGTTTAAAACAACTAAATATGAAGTCGTAGAATGATTACTATAAACCTTAAGTAGTTTTATCCTTGAAAGATGACACTGAATATTCTATGAGTCTAGTGTCAGACCTAAGACGAAATGCTGGTTAATAGAGCAAACGCCTGAAAGGCCTTACATCTGATCTGTTTTTGACAAGCTCTATTGGTGAAAAATATCTAATTCCCTCCATGGGAACTTAGAATTTTCCATTCTGAATATTCTTGTAGGAAGCTTGTAGGGTTATCAAAGAGTGTACAGCTGTGTGACTGATGGATTTGTTATTGTTATTAAACAGAGTGTCCACCAAATGAAGATGTTGAAATTGTGCTTATTAAATTTCAAAACTTGGAAATTAAATCTAGTACAATTAAATTCAGTTTAAGATTCTAAACAAATTGATTACCATCACTGCTGCAGTGAAGAAATTTCCTTGTATACAGACACCAATGACTGTCGAGCTTCTGCAATCACCCTCCATTTCTGTTCTTCTAATTCTTTCAACAACAAAGCAACCTTAATACCCTGCCGCAAACACAAATTGTGCTCTGCCTACCACAGCTAGCACGACGAACTCTATCACATATGACTCCACTTGTTCTTCTACTTCCATTACAGAAGGTTCACCAGAGGATAGATGTCTACAGAACTACCTTTCAACAGAGCAAGTAACCAAAGCTGACATTATATGGTGCATGCATACTGTCATATAACACCATTATTTAAGAGGCAGTGAAGATAGTGTATGTATGTTCCCTGTAATGTTTCCAGACTCTGAAATTGCTTTGAAAGTTCAACTGCAAAGAACGAAAGTTGCATATACAATCACTCATGGTTTGGCTCCCTATTTTTATAAACAAGTTCTTGAGATATGTAGTAAGTGCGTACGTTTATTAAACCATTCTTCACCCTCTTCCTTTTTTCTCCTTTTGAATTTTTCCGTCTGAGCTATAATCTATAAAACACAATATAAATAAACATTTCCTAAGTATAATAATATAATACCTGCAAAAAATTAATATACAATGAATTGCAACAACAACAACTACAACAACAACAATAATAATAATAATAATAATAATAATAATAATAATAATAATAATAATAATAATAAATGCCTTATTATTATTATATAGACAAGCCTAATATTTACAATTAATTTGTTCAATTTAGAAATATATCACACTAATGAATGTTACACTTTTCGTGTTTTCATTGCCAGTGAAAAACATTACAAAATGGGGATTGGGTTAAGGTTAACTATGCTGGGAACCACAGCTGAGTACGCTCTATCACTATTGATGAATGATATAATAAGAAGAAGAACAAGAAGACAAACAAGAAAGGTCAGGATGAGAAGGAGAAAAAGGAGAAGAAGAAGACAAGAAAGAAGAAATCTGTCACACTACGAGCTCATTTCATAGAGGTATTTTGAGCACATACTTTCAGGTCATCCGTGGTTTGATATCCCTCTGACCTCCTGCAGAAGCAAGTTTCATTCACGGCTGGCCACAACAGTGAAGGAATTGTTGTAGGTTGACGTTTTATGCTTAATAATAGCAAGAAATGTCTAGCTCAGCGCTCTGGTGTTTTTATCATAGCGTTCAGAAAGGCTATGAAATCGTTCATACAGGTAAGATGGGGACTGTAAGGTAAGGATTCGGTGCAATGAAGTCAGGGTATGCAGCTTGCATCTCTCTTCAAAGCGTAGCCATCCGAAGACAACGTAAGACTGGGTAACATGATCTGAAAATTTCAGATTATATATATCAATCTTACACAGGCATTCTGTGCACATTGTAGTTTATATCGAAGCTCTGTTTTCATGTCTTTGTAAACTACGTCAGAATAGTTGAATATTGGAAGAACGAGGGTTTCAACCAGTTTCTTCTTTAAACTGAATGGAAAAGTAAATTTGAAATTGTTTAATATGTCCAGCAGTGCGAAAACTCGCCCACTCACATATACTGTCTGATCCGTCCATGAGAAGTCTGGTCAATGAACACTCTGAGACGTTTTACGCTCTTGCAAAAGGATAAAGCTTGGTTTTAAAATCGTACGTCAGGGTTCGGTAATTACTGGAAATGGGTGGGCTACTGTTATGGTTTGGGAATTTTGGGGTTTAAAATAAGTGCATGCTGGGAAGACCATTTGCTTATGACCTCTAGATCCATGTAAATTTGCACAATTGCTTTCGAAATGTATGTTGGTTTTGCATGGATGTACAATTGTACATCATCAATATTAATGTGACATTTACAATGTGTCAGCAGTTTAGCTAAGTCTTTGATATAGACAGAAAATAGCAAGGGAGCTAGGATTGACCCTTGTGGTACACCCTTTTCACATATTGCCATGAAGGATAGGTACCTTGTTTGACGACACGTTGTTAACATTCGTGAAAATAGGCTCCCATCCATCTCAGAGAACTGTAGGAGAACCCTAGGTGATAAAGTTTGGAAAGGAGGAACTCATGGTCTACAGAGTCAAAAGCTTTCCTCAATTCCAATAATAATGCTATAACTGTCAGTTTTTGCTCATCAATAGCCTGTCTTATATCATCAGTCACGCTTAGTAAGGTAGTACATGTACTGTGCTTTTGTCAGAAACCTGACTGGTGTGGGTCTAGTATCAGATCAAAAATTAGATGTATGGCTTTTCAGGTGTTTGCTCTATTAACCAGCATTTCGTCCTAGGCCTGACACTAGACTCGTCAGAGTGGGATGTGTCAGACCCTACCCACTTATGCTGGGGTGTATGCAGGTGAACTTATCAGAAGCCTCTAGTATGTCGTGGTTGTTGAGATAGTTCGCGATTTGGTTAAGCACTATGTGTTTGAGTCCCTAGGCTATTATAGACAGTATATTAATAGGTCTGTAGTCACTGTTTAGTCTACGAGATATTGTTTTCAGTAAAGGGCCAGAGCCATTTTGCAGACAGCTGGAAATACACTGTTTTGAAGGGAGAAGATGTATATGAATGTCAATATTGGAATAATAGCATTGATAATTTTCTTTAGCATTATAATACATATATTGTCCACCCCTGTGGATTTAGTTTTAATTTGCAAAATAGACTCTTTCACTTGCAGGAGTGTGAAATAACTACAATAAAATTTGCCTCTGCCTATGGATGGTGTGTTCTAATTTGCACTCAAAAGATTTCCTTTTGCTTCTTTGTTTAATTGAACATGGGAGTATACGAAGTGATTATTCAATTCATCCAGAGAAATCCCCAAATCATCTAGCTTGTCTGGTTTGTCCAGATTGTCGGACTGAACTTCCACAAGGTAGCGGGTCTTACGTCAGGTTTTATAAGGTCATGGGCATAACGTAGCCAAATGTTTTTTACTATCTGATTCGTTTTATTATATAGTCGTTTGTAATAGATAAAGTTTTCCTTTGTCGGGTAATGTTTATATTTCCTATGAGCTGCATCCCACTTAGCTATAATTGCTCTAATATCATCAAATAGCCACAGGGAGAGTCTTTTACAGATGTGTGCTGTTTGTAGAGGAGCGTGTTTGTCAAAATTATGTGGTGTCATGTTATTGAAAATGGTGACCATGTCGTCAATGTTAGGTCTATGAGTTATCTCCTGCCACGGCATCGAAAAAGCGTCTTCCAATAACATTGAAAATATGGCTGTAGTCTCTGTAGGTAATTTGGGGCATTGCAGCGCATAAGTCATAAACATAATGTCATGGGCTGACAGTCTGGGAGCAGATGTCTGGCTATGATGTAATACTCTATCAGGGTTGTTCGTTACTATTAGGTCAAGTAGTGTGTGTGGAGTTTTAGTGTGGTGAGTGGGAGAAAGTGGGAGGATCACCATACTGCATGCCTGAAACTAATTCAATTGACAGGTGATTTCGGAAGAATTTGGAACTAGAATGTTTGTATTGAAGTCTCCGATCATTATAACATGTTCATACGTAGGTACCAGTCTGTTAAGATAAGTCTCTAAGTCATTCAGGCAGCGAGTTTTAGGTGGCTTGTATACAGCACCTACTAAGCATTTCACAGAAGAGACCTGTATCTATATGAATATGTACTCAGGTTTTCGCTCATACTGATACTGATAGATAATTTGAGGTTTCAAGCACAAAGAGACAAAAGCACAGACCCCAACTTCCCCTTTGCCAAGTCTGTCATTCCTCAGAAAGCAGTAGCCAGGTAATTTCAGATTCTTAGCCTGATGTTTGGACTTTCAAACAACTTTCTCTCCATAAGATTATATTAAAGGACAGTGATATGAAAATCGCTTTTAATTCATCTATACGATTTTGAGAAACTAAACTCTGGGCAATAACGTGACATATGTGAAGTGCGCTTTTATGTCCATTTAGGGGTGACTGGAGATTGTGTTGCAGCTTCAAGGGGTGGGGTTTGGGACAATGGACTAGCAGGTAGACTGGTTGAAGGGATAGGTGGGGAAGGCGAAGTGTGTAAAGTATAGCCATGGTCAGAGGGATTACGGCTGTTTGTGGTGTGCATTGCCAATTCCTAAAATGAAACTAACTAGAACACATCATGTGACTACATCCCATGAATGGTCAGCAATTAACATATTTTAGATAATTAAATTGTCAGTAATGATAATAATAATAATAATAATAATAATAATAATAATAATAATAATAATAATAATAATAATAATAGTGATACCATGCAGCAGCAGATTAGGCATACAGAATGCTCAAGTAGGAGCTTATTCGACATGGTGTTGATGTTAGATCTATGTAGACATAATACCGAGGCCTGATTTAAATTAGAACCAGTTATGAAAATTTTATTAAAGAGTACGTAGATTGACAGGTGGTAGGATCAAAAGAGAGATTAGCAAAGAGATATTTAAATAAATAGATAAATAAATATGGTAAATGGATAGATAGATAGATAGATGAAGATAGCGAGATAGATAAAGTTACTTGAAAAAAATAAAAAAGCTAGCTTCTCAGCTGTGACTAACGGTAAAGGATGGGAGTGGACTAACATTGTCAAGTGATAAGGCAGCACTGCAACAGAAGCTTAAGCCATAGGAAGTTCCTTTAAGTGGCACTATTAATTTCATCCCGTTGGCCTTCTTGATTACAATGTCTCCCGAGTCAGTCCAAGTGTTTGTAAGACCAAAATGCTGGATTGCTGTCTTCAAGATGAACATTCTGATAGCCATATGATCTTCATGAATTGTTGTGGATGAGTCTTTCAGTTTCCTTTTCCTAGTGAAGACATCCTGCCGTGAGCGATAAGACACAAATTTCACTAGGAAGGTCTTGTTTTCCCTGGTGATCGAGGTCCTACTCTGTGACACCTATCAATGTCATTACGTCTAACATCTGCGCCTACTGCTTTGCACATGTTGAGCACTAGTTCATCACAGTTTTCGTTGGCACATTCGAGGATGCCAAAAATTTTTACATTATTTCTCCTGCTGTATTGCTCAAATGAATCGCACTTGGTGTCCATATCCTCCTTCCGTTTGTAGATTCCTGGGTCTTTCTTATCAAGTTTTTCAGTTAACTCTGGACATGCTTTGATATTAAATCTTAAACTTTCTTCAAGTTCTTTATGACCATTTTTTTAAGCGGGTCGAAATGGCCTCCACAATTATTTCAAGGAAGCTGTCCGAGTTAATGAAGTCGTCCAGCATGCACTTCACGAGGCAGTCTACGTTGGCAGCACTGGTAGTGGCTGGGCTTCCAACTCTGTTGTTTTGGTGGCCCGTTTTTGTTACAAATTTGGAAGAAAAAGGTCAATACCGACAAAACATGTGGGTATATCGATTCGTAAATACAAACGTAACACTTCCACAAGTTTTTATCACTTCCACTGCTGAATAACACCTTCAAATCACTTGATTACTGTGGAGCCTCACTCACCCATGTCCGTCACCAACCATTTCATCAGATAGGTTAGAAACTCAACACGGTACAGCCCGAAAGGTGTCACGATGCATTACACATTTACACAAGGTTTTCCTACAGACGCACAATTAATAATTGTAATAATAATAACAATAATGAGAACTCGAATGAGTACTAACTTCAAGTGAATTTCACACTTTACTGCATTTAGTCAGTGTTTGTAGTCTCTTTTTAGAATTTACGAGGTAGTGACTATCACACATGTCATTGCTTAGTAAACAAACACAGTATGGAAGCGATACATTTAAGCGATTAGAATACTTAGAACACGATATAGGCCTCGCCATTCCCCAACAACACAGAATATACAAGAGTAAGCAGATCAAAACATTGAAAATTCAATTGATCAATCGATCGATCATAGTCGCTACTGCTTGCTGTAGGCTATCCATATAGCTAATTAAGCTACCTGTTACTTCACATTCGAGATCACACTGGTTTTGTTAATGTTTATTCAGTTTACTTTACAATTTATTCCTGGCAGAAAAGACATGCACAAGATTAATATTATAAAAATTTTAAAAATGTGCTTCTACTAACGGATAAATATGGTATGTCCATTTTATCTGGCAGAGGAACGAATTTCCAGATTTTTCTGAATTCCCTGACATTTCCTGGTTTTCCCACTATTAATCGAATACCCTGACATTCCCCAGTTTCCGGTTTTCCATATGGGTGGCCACCCTGTTAAACCGTATTTCTATGGCGAGGCCACAGTCTTCTTATTTGTGTTGAAGAAGTTAAAAAAAGGTGCACAACTGTGTGTTGCCATGTAAGTCTTTACTAGCTGATGTGATAGCCTCCTCTTGTCCTTTTAGTCAAATGGGGATGCTCGTGCTCGAAGTTGGCTACAGAGTCAATGTTGAAATCGAATACTGAGGGATGTTTAGTGAAGAGTGAGTAACGAGATGAGGGTAGAAGGATATTTAAGAGTAGAGAACAAAGGGTTAAATTTGACGAAAAATGCTGTGTATACATTTACTTACCCCGTTGACCTTTCTGGTGTGAACTAGTTGCCTTTGCAGAATCAGAACGAATGACAATTGCACTTTTTGTATTGTATCTGTGTGGTATTGAGGAAAGTGGGTGTGGCAGAGGAGAGGAGATGAGTGGAGCATTAAGCTTACGCGCTGTTGGCCGTAGGCTGAACATTTACACCGATAATGGCACAAACTTCTTCGGAGTAGCTAAAGAAATCAAGGCCTTTGTAAAAGACAACCCTGAGATGGTTGGTTGGTGATTATTGTTTTAAGAGGAAGTACAACTAGGCAACCATCCTCTGTATAACACTAATCAGAGTGGAAAAATGGATGGCGTCCAACACTTTAAAAAATGACGATATCGACCAAAGCAAGACAAGGGCCACGAAGGGCATGAAAATGAAAGACTCCCTAGCCTTCGCAAACCTAATAGCGTCGGGGTTGGAAAATACCAAGAGTTGACCAAGAGAGGTCAGATAGGATAGATAAAGGTGAGGAGCCCCGTACAAGTAAGTGGAAGCAATGCCAGGACTCAGCTAAGGGCCCCGTGGTCGCAAACCCACGCTCCAAAGTTCAGAGCCCCTTGGGCCCCTCTTACGACAGGCAGTGGATACTGTGGGTGTTATTCTACCGCCCCCACCCACAGGGGGAGACAACCCTGAGAAAACCAACTCTTCACACAACTGCAGGCATGGGACTGACATGGCATTTCATCCCACCTGCAGCACCACACTTTGGTGGAATCTGGGAAGCAGCTATCAAGAGTCTGATATATCACCTCAGAAGAGTGATGGATACTTATCGCTTCACCAACAAAGAATGGACCACTCTTACAACACATACTTACATCCTCTAACCAAATATTACTTAGGCATGTCTTAGTTATGTAAATTGTCATTTGTGAACTTACAACAAGTTTCCTCATTTTTATAACACATGTTCCTCTATGTAACACTTTGACTAGAGTAATCAGGATCCTGATTTTAATCCCTAAGGCACGAGATCATGCCTGATGATGCCCATGCAATGGGCGAAACATGCCCCTTTAAATTATTATGACAAGATATAAATCTTCCTTTTAAGAACCCAATGTGTACCGAATACGAGGATTTCAATAAACTTTTGTAACATTGCTGAATTAATGTACAATTCCATACGGACCAGTCATGAGATTTGTAACATACAATAATCTGAGATTGTTATAAACAACCAACGGAGTGAAATTAAATTCCACTGTTCGTAGCGGAGTTGAACCCTGTACAGAAATGTTATATTAATATTGTGTAGGAAATTAACAACTCATATAATGACTATAGATCCAATCATAGATCAAGGAGGCTATCTTCTTGTTGGTAGACAACTACATAACACTCCAACACTAGTGGAGGGGAAACATTAGAAATTCTGTATCATACCATCACACAAATATAATTATGATGGCGGAACAACTTCGACTACTTCATCTTGGCACTCAACCCTCTGAGAGACAAGTTTAGGATCTCATCAGCAAGGGGAATGGAAAGAAGCCACATTCATACACGTCTCAAGTGTTATACACTGACTGACAGAGCAAATGCAACACCAAGAAGGAGTGGTTCGAAAGGGATGAAAGTTGGGGAAAAAACAGAGACGGCACGGACGAATAATTGATGTTTATTTCAAACCGATATGCAGGTTACACAATGCGCACGGCATCGATTCAGTAGGATGTAGGACCATCGCGAGCGGCGATGCACGCAGAAACACGTCGAGGTACAGAGTCAATAAGAGTGTGGATGGTGTCTTGAGGGATGGTTCTCCATTCTCTGTCAACCATTTGCCACAGTTGGTCGTCCGTACGAGGCTGGGGCAGAGTTTGCAAACGGCGTCCAATGAGATTCCACACATGTTCGATTGGTGAGAGATCCGGAGAGTACGCTGGCCACGGAAGCATCTGTACACCTCGTAGAGCCTGTTGGGAGATGCGAGCAGCGTGTGGGTGGGCATTATCCTGCTGAAACAGAGCACTGGGCAGCCCCTGAAGGTACGGGAGTGCCACCGGCCGCAACACATGCTGCACGTAGCGGTGGGCATTTAACGTGCCTTGAATACGCACTAGAGGTGACGTGGAATCATACGCAATAGCGCCCCAAACCATGATGACGCGTTGTCTAGCGGTAGGGCGCTCCACAGTTACTGCCGGATTTGACCTTTCTCCACGCCGACGCCACACTCGTCTGCGGTGACTATCACTGACAGAACAGAAGCGTGACTCATCGGAGAACACGACGTTCCGCCATTCCCTCATCCGAGTCGCTCTAGCCCGGCACCATGCCAGGCGTACACGTCTATGCTGTGGAGTCAATGGTAGTCTTCTGAGCGGGCGCCAGGAGTGCAGGCGTCCTTCAACCAATCGACGGGAAATTGTTCTGGTCAATATTGGAACAGCCAGGGTGTCTTGCACATGCTGAAGAATGGCAGTTGACGTGGCGTGCGGGGCTGCCACCGCTTGGCGGCGGATGCGCAGATCCTCGCGTGCTGACGTCACTCGGGCTGCGCCTGGACCCCTCGCACGTGCCACATGTCCCTGCGCCAACCATCTTCGCCACAGGCACTGCACCATGGACAAATCCCTATGGGTATCGGCTGCGATTTGACAAAGCGACCAACCTGCCCTTCTCAGCCCGATCACCATACCCTCGTAAAGTCGTCTGTCTGCTGGAAATGCCTCCGTTGACGGCGGCCTGGCATTCTCAGCTATACACGTGTCCTGTGGCACACGACAACACGTTCTACAATGACTGTCGGCTGAGAAATCACGGTACGAAGTGGGCCGTTCGCCAACGCCGTGTCCCATTTATCGTTCGCTACGTGCGCAGTACAGCGGCGCATTTCACATCATGAGCATACCTCAGTGACGTCAGTCTACCCTGCAATTGGCATAAAGTTCTGACCACGCCTTCTTGGTGTTGCATTTGCTCTGTCAGTCAGTGTAAATTGAATGCAGGTACCTCAGAACAATTAATGCGAAATACACAAATGGTGCCTTTAACCCCGACATACCCATTCCTTAAAACTAGCATTGACTATGCTGGCCAAATTCTAATAAAAAATCGTGTGAAATCGAACAAGACCAGACTGCCTAGCTACCAAGGCTGTCTACATAGACATGATACGTGATCTCACCACAACATTTCTCTGCACTTTCTTGACTTAGTTCTCATAATAGAGTTCAACCCCTGAACATTTACAGCAATAAAGGAGCAAACTTCTTCAGAGCAATTGAAGAAATCAAGGCCTTTCTGCAAAACAACCCTCAGAAAACCAACTTTTCACACAACTGCAGGCATGGGACTGTCGTGGCATTTCATCCCTTCTGCAACACCACACTTTGGTGGAATCTGGGATGCAGCTGTCAAGAGTCTGATCTAACGCCTCAGACATGTGATGGATTCTTATCGCTTCTCCAACCATGAATGGACCATTCTTGCAACATACACTCACATTCATTCACCAAAGCTAAATGATGAACCTTTTAACACTCGTTACCCAACTACATCTCATTTCCTTATACGAGAGCCAATTACCACACTCTCTGATACTGATTATACTTCCTCTCTCATCACAACCTTGCCCACATGGCTATATTTTCAGAAGCTAACACAGAACTCCTGAAAGCGATTGTGATGTGAATATCTCAATAAATGGGCAATGAAATACCCCATAGCAACATAGTCATACTGAAAGAACAGGACACGCATGCTATGAAGTGGATGATGACAGTGATCAAATGTGTATCCTGGTAACAACAAATTAATTCATGTAAAAAATGTTCAGGTGTGTAACGGTGAACTTACAAGGCCTATTCACAAACACTATCCTGTACGAAGTATGAAACAGAAAGGCAAGATAACTCTTGAATGGCTTATTTATTCCATTGCATGCTTAAGTGATATTATAAGTCACAATGGACAAGTAACACCACAGACCACATTAGGAAGAATAATTTTCACTTACCACGAGATGGCTACAATGTGTGTAGTATTTAAGCGAACGCACACAGTAAACAAGAATATCACCTGCAACTTGTATCAACAAATTACTGTATTATCTAGAAATCAATAATTAATATAATCAATAAGATAACAAGGGTGTTTCATTTGGAAGCATCTAGTAAAATATCCTGTAACAGTAACAAAACAATGTATCTTATAACTACGTTGTGTTCAAAACTATTCATGAATTCAGAAGTATTTGTAGGAATGATACCAGCTCCCAAACAATATAGAGTAGAGGTCTTTGGAATAATCCTAATTGCTGCACGATTCATAACGCAAAATCGTGGAACAACTTGAGGAAAAAGTCAAAATTAGGTAAGTAAACAGTCAATCTCATAAAAAAGTATATTTTCTGTAGGACTATCAATCATGTGCACTGAAATGTAGGATCGAACCCTGGTATCTGTTGAGCCATTTTCTAACCATTTCAATTACCTGACAATAGCTTATCAAATTATGTACATTACCTCAAGAGAGTTTTCCTGCGTTGACCCTGACTCTGTTGACTCTGATTTAAGTTCTTCTTTCACAGCTATCACTTCCTGCGGAAAATAAGATATAATAGGTATGCTCGTAACACACATCTACAAATATAGTCACCAACAAATGACCATGTTAATTCATTAATTTCCAGTATTACGGTTACTTTCAGAATTTCACTAATATTTAAGGAAGATTTCTACCAGCAGAGGATTGTTATAACGAAAGGCTGTACTGAGAATGGTGTTACTATTCTTGCTCACTCCTTATGTGAGAGAAAGGATAAGACTGAGAACAAAATATAAAATGCAAAACATTTTCTAGCCATATCAGAAGATATAATACCAGAGATGGAATTGGGGCCATCTCACACAGAATTTGGAAGGAAGCAACCATAGGCATAAACACTAAATTGTATGAATTGTTTTCAAATGTACAATCATATCAATCATATCTTAAAATTTGTTTAAACCAATTACAAGTGTTAAAACTGTTCTAAATAATTTATTGTCTCAGCATAGAGTTTGTTTATAGACAGCTTCAAATAACTTGAAATATTGAAATCACATTCTCTAATCTGGTTTTGCTGAGATCACAGGGGCTACATAAAGCATTAAGGCAGTTCTGTTTCAAACAGCATATTTCAATGCTTCCAAGTGTAAAATAAAAAAATAAACATGAAAGAAGCAGGCTTATCAGTCTTATAACAGTGAAAGATGTGATGTAGCCCAAAGTCAAAGCAACTAGAAATGAAATAGTTTACTACTACAAGCATGTTATATAGTGTTCTCTGAATAACTGTGGGGATGAGGACACTGTCAGTGGAGAGTCAGCAATGTTGGAGTGTTTATCTGCAGTTTAAGAAGATCTTTCAAGATCTACTATGAGACAATTAAATTTCTCACTTGGATTCATAAACCTTGTTGGCGCCAAACAGGGGGAGGAGACTGTGATCAAAAGCTTATGTTCTAATATAAGTTAACTTACAAATAAAAGTGAATTAAAGTACCAAGTTCTAGAATATATTGACTTAACCCATTCAATATAGAAGGGAACAGTAGCTGAACTAAGGAATGCATGAAAAAGATGCATATAAAGGAGAGGGAAATAATGACAAAGAGGAAAGAAAATTTTTGTTTAATGTGCCTTGAGTCCCTAAAGTGTCAGAGGCCAGTAAGGGGCATATTAAAGAAATTATTCTCAGAAATCCTGCATCCTGGAGCCCTTAGACATGTTTCTCTATATAATATTGAATCTGACCTGTATTTCAGAAATAAAATGAGCTAACCACTATTCTGCCTTTCTAAATGAATTCAACGCCTGAGCAAAATATTTATTTTGAGAGAACATATGTTCAGATTTTCAGCTATTTTATCCCTCGTATACCTTAGGCAAATCTGCTCGTTCTTTAACACACATATCTTCCAGCACATTGTGGATGCGAGGGCAACCCAAAATAATCACACCTCTGTTGACATTTTGTTTAGCAGACTGGTGTATCCAGTCTCAAAAACACTAACGAAAGATTTGTGATTTAACGTCTGCTACACTTACTATGATAGGAGTAATAATTTTTAACATGTGGTGCTAATGGTGGTGCGGTAGTGTTGGAAGATATTAGTTTAAAAGAAAAGAACAATGGGCCAACCATCCTCTATTATAATATTTCTTTTTTTGCTATTTGCTTTACGTCGCACTGACACAGGTATGTCTTATGGCGATGAAGGAATAGGAAAGGCCTAGGAATTTGAAGGAAGCGGCCGTGGCCTTAATTAAGGTACAGCCCCGGCATTTGCCAGGTGTCTATTATAATAAGAGGGGAAGAGGTGCAACACCAGAACCAAAGTAATTTTGATACTGACAGTAAAATGTACAGACTAATCCAACCCCAACCTTAAGGTCCTAAGAGTAGGCAGCTTTGTGTAGTGCTTTGGGGGGTATTCCCAGACAAAGAAACAAAAAGAGTTGCATTATGCAGCAAATGGTGACTGCTGGTGTTAATATTGAGGAAGCACATAGAAAATTATGCTCCTGCCAAACTTATTCAACTATTAAGGGTTAATTTCTGCCCTCTATAAAGTTATCTGGATTGAGACTTACAAGTGGTGCAGTTGTTGTTTCTTCAAGCCAGGCTTGTTCCTCTTTCACATTTATTCCTAGATCCATTTTGCACTGCAGCTGAAGTAGTTAGAAGGTACTGGGATTGTTGATTACTTCCAACGACCTTACACTGAAACATAAACCAGAAAAGTATATTACCTTATTGTTGTCATTGCTACTTATGTTGTTTGTCAACAGACTAAGCAACAAACTTGTAATTTTATATGACCGTGAATATTATGATCACACTGAAAAACTTGAAATTTTACATGATTGTTGATATTGTGATCGTACCTATAAGACCTCAAGTTTTCTATGACTGATACCTTGGTCAAAGCTAACGACCTCCAGTTTTACATGACTTGTGAAAAAATGATCATTTCTATAGGAATATAAGTTAACATATCTGTCGATATGAAGATTAAAGCCAAAGGACCCTTAGTATTACATGACATATATCACATTAATAGCTATGTAACATACAGTTTTATATGGAACTGAAACCACAACAAGATGACCTTTCTTGTTAAAAATTCAACGCACATCGCTTGTGATCAAAATGCACAAAACTTCTTGAAAATTCAGTCACTATTCTGTTTGCATATCACTCTGATCACCAATTTATATCCTTTGCAATCAACTTCAAAACTAACCGAACATGTTCACAGTTCTTTGAGGTTTGTTCTATCAGAAATTTTCCTTCCCAGGATCAAATTCTCTCAAACCATTCTCCTCTCAACAAGCTGATACACTATCTCTTTATTTGAGACATGTTCTATCAATATGATGTTCAATAACCTCTGATAACATGACCTTTCAAAGGCTTCAACTCTTGTTTTTCTTGGCACAAGTTATTAATTATATTTCACTTTCATATGGAGTTGTACTCCTTACTCTGTATAAAGATCATTTTTAAATTTTTCAATCTGCTGAACCTAAAAAATGTGATGGAGAAGAGATGGAATTTAGATAGGTTTCAGTGATGATATTTATCGATATTGAGGAAGCATACCAAGGCAAGTGCTCTCGGATGCATTGGTAAAAAAGAAAGCAGGGAGAGGAGCAGAACCAGATATAAAACCCATGAACGAAAAGTGAGTAAGTAGTATGAATACTATGATAGGACAAACAAACTGGTTCAAAGTAGAAACAGGACTTCAAAAAGCATGTGTTTCATCCCCTCCAATCTTCATTACAATCATGGATGAAATCCACAAAAGTATTCAACACAAAATGGGAACCAAGGAGGCAAAGGCGTCACTCCTCGCAGATGACACAATAATATGTGGAGAAGATGAAATGGAAGCACAGGAACAAGATACTGTATGGAATCAGGAGATAGAGGGACATAAAAATGAAAATAAGGATGGAAAAGTGTATAATAGTAGTGGTGACAAGAGGTAAAGGAGAAGGAAGTGGAAATATTGAAGAGTAAATGGAAGACCAAAAGCTTCAAACATTCATGGTGAATAATTGCAGAAGATGGGAAAATAAATTAAGAAATTGGAAAGAGAATTGAACAAGACAATGAGTTTTATCAATGTGTGAGATGTATAGTCTTTTTTTTTCTCTTTTGGCTAGTTGCTTTACGTCGCACTGACACAGATAGGTCTTATGGCGACGATGGGACAGGAAAGGGCTAGGAGTGGCAAGGAAGCAGCCGTAGCCTTAATTAAGGTACAGCCCCAGCATTTGCCTGGTGTGAAAATGGGAAACCACGGAAAACCATCTTCAGGGCTGCCGAAGTGGGATTCTTCGAATCAACTGTCTCCCGAATACTAGATACTGGCCGCACATAAGATGTATAGTCTGTAACTGGGTCGTCCCAAAGGAATGCAAGGAAATTTTGCACCCAATGTATTACACACCAATTTTGACATATGCATCAGGAACATGGACAACAACATAACATGATGAAAGCAGAATGCAAGAGGCCAAGATGAAATTCCTCAGAGAAATAATAGGGAGGGCATGAAGGGATAAAGTCAGAAACATAGAAATTAGGAAGAGAATGGGATTCCCTGAGCTGAAAGGCAAGACAGAGACCAGTAAACTGAAATGGTATGGACACATGATGAGAATGGAAGAGGACAGAGTTCCAAAGTAATTCAGAGATTCAATAGAAGTTTGTCAGGACTTGGAAACTGTAACAGAAGATAGAGAGGGAGACACACATAGGTAAACAAGAAGCTTCTCATTCACAAACGAAGATATTTTCAGAGAAATCCAAATGCTTCAGCAAGGATAAGCAGCAGGAACTGATCAAATTACTGGGGAGGTATTAAAGACAATGGAGTGGTACATAGTGCCTTATTTAAAATTTCTCTTTGACTATATCATAAATAATAGTGTAATACCAAAAGTATGGAAGGAATCTATAATAATACTAATTTATAAAGAGAACTACAGACCAATCAGCCTGACCAGTATAGTTTGTAAAATACTGGAGAGTTTAATAGCAAAGTACATCAGAGGGATATGTGATGATAAAAATTGGTTCATGAGAAGCCAGTATGGATTTAGAAAGAAATTTTCTTGTGAGGCATAACTGGTGGGATTTTAGCATGACATGTCAGATCAGTTGGATTCAGGAGGCCAGTTAGATTGCATAGCCATAGATCTTTCCAAAGCCTTTGATAGAGTGGAACATGGAATATTATTAAATAAATTGGAGGGAATAGGATTGGATGTAAGGGTTATACGTTGGAAAAAACATTTCTAAATTCAAGGGTTCAGAAAGTCAAAGTAGGAAATAATATATCACAGGAAAGGAAAGTTTGGAAGGAAACTGCACAGGGTAGTATAATCAGTCTGTTACTTTTCTTAATATACCCAAAAGATTTAGGGAACAATATAACATCAAAAATAAGTTTGTATGCAGATTATAGGGAAATAAATAACATTGAGGATTGTTCAGAATTACAAACAGACCTTGAGAGTATCCAACAATGCGTTGAAGAAAATAATACGAAGGTTAATGGAGGCAAATCAACTGTTACAACATTTACAAACAGGAGCTTTAAAACTGAATTTTAATATCCTTTGGATGAGGTAGTTTTCCCAAAAGATGGCAAGTGCAAATACTTAGGTGTGAGATTGGAAAGTAATCTGCACTGGAAGGGTCATGTTGGCGACATTGTTGGGAAAGCATACAGATTGTTACATGTCATAATGAGGCTACTTAAAAGATGCAACAAAGAATTAAAAGGAAAAGTTATATAAGTATGGTTTGTCCATTGTTGGAATGTGCAAACTGTGTTTGGATCCTCACCAAGAATACCTAATAAAAGAAATAGGTAGTGTGCAGAGGAAAGCAGCGAGACTTGTAACAGGGGATTTCAGGAGAAAAAGTGGTGTATCAGAAATGTTAGAGGAACTTGGGAGGAAAACATTAAGATAGACAAGGGAGAAAACGTGTATAGAGCCCGTACAAGAGAAGAAGCATGGGGAGAAACCCTGAGTGGCTTCAGTTGGAAAATAATTATAATGGCAGAACTGACCACAAGTATAAAATTAGAAGGAATTTTAGCAGAAGCGATTGGGGTAAATTTTCATTCAATGGGAAGGGCGTGAAGGAGTGGAACAGTGTACCAGGGGTAGTGTTTGATCCTTTTCCAAAATCTGTACAGATATTCAAGAAGAGAATAAACAGCAACAGAGAAAATAAATGAAATGTTAGAGGGCATTCGACCAGTGCAGGTTATTGTAAATAAAAAATGTGTGTGAATAAATTAATTCCACCCCCGGGTCTATGGAGTTTGGACAGCCGAAGTAGCGGACTGCCTGTAGGGGTGAAGTACAGTGGGGACTTCGAGGGCCCTGGGGCTGCTACGGTAGCTGTGAAGACCCTATAGGAACACTGAAAAGTGGTGGCAAAAGGGGCTCTGGTTAAGATGCAGCAAGTATACAATAATATAGTTTTATTATGAATCCACCTGTTCAATACATTATAATGTTGTTACATTAAAATAACTTCATTAGTTAAAAGTTATATATGGGACATGTTTCGCTCCCTTATAGAGCATCATCAGCCAAATCCGAATCTCAAACAATTGTTATTTACGTAACTTAAGTCTTTGTTACGTAAATAACAATTGTTTGAGATTCGGATTTGGCTGATGATGCTCTATAAGGGAGCGAAACATGTCCCATATATAACTTTTAACTAATGAAGTTATTTTAATGTAACAACATTATAATGTATTGAACAGGTGGATTCATAATAAAACTATATTATTGTATACTAAGAGATTTCAATACGGATTAAAACATGAAATTAGTCACTTGCAATAAGATGCAGCAAGTCGTTATGCTACATAGGTTCCAAAATAGGTACAAAAAACAAATAAGTAAATAAATGCAATGAAAATTTTAATCTTATACAAGTTGTGTAGTATCATTTGAAGTAATTCCACATACTGTATGTGAGTTGACTTTGTTTGTAAGTACAGGAGACGTTATAAGTAGAATTTTGTAAACAAAATAAATTTATTAAGGATGAACTGTGTGTTTAATAGAGAAAATTGTTACCATAAATTGTACAATATTGTATTCTAGGAAAATGTTCATCTTCTCCTGTTAATTTAAAATTTAGTGCTTGACAATTTTTGTGTACCATTTGCCACCGAGGTAGACACCTCATTTGCAAATAAAGATATTTTGATTTGATTTGAAGTAAGTATTTATAGAGAAAGTCATAGGAGAAAGATATTGGGGAATGCCCAGAATGGGGTGAATGGATACGGTGAGGAGAGTACAGAGAAGACTGGAGTAAAAGTAGAAAAAATATTCGAGGAAGGAAGGGATTGGTGGAGAAAGAGAAAAATAAGGAGGTTCTTGATTCACATTTCAACCCAGAAGACTGGAAATGGAAAACAAAGAAAATTCTGTTGAAATGAAGACAAAAATTTACACAATACAGCTATCAGCTCTTTTCATTGAACAATGCCACCAACCTTTCCTTAAGTGTCCTTTCCTTATTTTTCTGTGCATGTCATGTCTAATGATACAACCGAGTGGTGTTTATCGGAGCGCCCCTTGTAGGGAGTTCCGTGTCAAACAATTGGTTTAAATGTTTAGCAGTTTTCATTGTTCCTCAGGTGGCATGAAACTTGTTTAGGTTGAATACCTCAAGTAGTGCCTCAGAGAATTCATTTCACCCAATAGCAGTGTTCATTAGTCACTTTGTGATATTTTGATGATGATGATGATGATGATGCTTGTTTTTTAAGGGGCATAACATCGAAGGTCATCGGGCCCTGTCATATTTTACTGTAAATGTAAACTTACTGCACTATCAAGGAAAACTACAATTTCCCCTACAGGTAATACAAGCTTTGTTCCTGTGGCTAATTGAGTCGATTCTTACACATTGCCAGGGAACAGATTTCTATGTATACACATATCTCTTCAGGAAAATATGCTCAATTGTACATTTCAATGTAGGGGACAATACTGAAGTGTGCCGTGTTTAAGTGTTCCGGCCATCACAGGTTATTCTATTAATATATTATTGGTTTCACTTTCAAGTAACTACCTTCTACAGTTTCCACGGCCAGAATTTATTCCTGAAGATTGTTCTTCCATTCCTGCCAGCAGTTTAATGTTGCACTAACAACTCCAAGGCAAATGGACAATATTAGATATGCAGCGGAAATAATTAAGTATAATTAATGATAAAATGGGGAAACCACGGAAACGCTTTTCAGGGCTGCCTATCCTAGGATTCGACCCCGTGTAAACTCACCACCACTCACGCCCTAAGATCTTTTCCACACCAATAAATCAGAGGGGTAGCCTATATACTGTTACCTAAATCATCATGAATAAATACCAGATATAGCTGCCGTGGGGTAATGAAGTGATAGAGAAGAATCTCCATAACAACACTGATAACAACAAGATACAGATATCCTAAATCGAAACCTCTCAAGATTTCGAACCTACTACCATATGTTGCAGCCTACTGTGTAAAGAACAACTCATCATTCACAGCGTCACTATAAAATTGCACACAGAGGTAAATAACACAGAAAAACAATAATTAAAATTACACACTACATGTTGCAATTTCTTTCTGAAACTACCGTAGCTCTTCAGAAAAAAATCCTCATTCCACTAAAATTAAATATACGGTACGACATATTGCTACTACACACAACTTGCCGGAACTTGCAACGCAAATGCTGGGAGTTTTCTAAAAAGCAATCTAGTTATATACGTATTCATTTTTAATGCTTAATTAAAAATAAATTTTAAGAAAATTAATAACATTAAATATTAAAAATATGTAGAAATCTGAAACTGAGAAAGATAAGTATTACCTTGTAATATTCTCAATTGAGATCTATACATTTAGCAAAAGTAAGTTATTGAACTTGATCATTACCGTCAATATGTCAGAGGTTGTGGACACAGTGTAAAATGATAGAAATCACAATTCCTCAATGAGGAAAATCCGTAACTCACTTAACGGAATAAGCTGTAGAATTGGCTAATACGCTCCATAATACCATACCAGCCACTTCGAAACAAAACCTGATATTTATTCTTCTTCTTGATGAAGATGTATGATCTTTATTATTAATATTTTGCCCATTAAGTTAGCTTAATTAACTGTATACACTGCGCGATGTTCTCTATAATGACTCACGAAATAGCTAATCAGTAGGGGAGTAGTATCACACAATGAGATCACTAATATTGGTAGCACGTACACTACTTCATCAATTTATATGCACAGATTACAGCAGCAAAAAGTCCCAGACATCGGTATAACCGTCTTATAGAAATGTAAGACTTGCTCTTTTGCTGATCAAACTACGTGACTAGATTATTAGGATAGAAAATATTAATATCCAGGTTATATACTAAAACATACTCGAAGGGTAAACCATATTTGTGGTTGTACCATTACAATTAGGGTTGGAATTGCTGGTATACCTACAAAATTAAAGGGGGTAACAAATTATACAAGGACACAGGGCACTAATCTTCACACCAGAGTGTCCGTTCTCGGCGTCTTTTCTACATACACAAACTGGACCGGACCGACATATAAAGGATAACACAAATAACCTGATATATGAATGCTGTTTAACCCACCGCCGTCTCAATCTCTATATACTAGTGATGCGCGAGTGATGCCTGGAATCG
Organism: Anabrus simplex; assembly: GCF_040414725.1. NCBI lineage: Eukaryota > Metazoa > Arthropoda > Insecta > Orthoptera > Tettigoniidae > Anabrus > Anabrus simplex. The sequence goes on from NC_090279.1 coordinate 65,347,017, forward strand.
CAGTACTCGACTCTTTCGAGTCCGGGCAAATACAGTAGAGACAATACACGACACTGAGCGAGATATCGAGGGACAGCTATTGGAGCACACTCTAGCGGATAGACCTGAACGGTACTGATTCTGTCATAAGAGCACGTGTATTTTTGTGTGAAGTTTTTGGTGTTATTTATGCGTTTTCAGTGAGTTGACATAATTAAATAGTAGCGTGTGTCATTCCTTGATATCTCCTCTCAACATGAGGGGAAAGGTATGTGCTGTGTTTGGCTGCAGTAATTACGAAGTAGAGAAAAATGCGCGCTCGTTCTTCAGGTTCCCTCGTGACAAGAACATGCAAGTAATATTGTGTTTGCATATATATTCTTCCAGTGACAGAGATTTTTATAGTACTTCATAATCTTCTGACCTGCTCGACCCATGTTTTAACGGGCTTAAAATATAATACGCATATTTTATTGTATAGTACAGCAGTTAACCTTCAATACCGATGTGTTGTTGTAAATGTGATCTGTGGGTTTTGAAATGCCACAGAAGCGATTTGGATAAAGTGTACAAGAAAGAAGGGACGTTACGCTTGTATAAGAATTATAAGATCTGTTCAGATCATTTCCAGGCCAGCGACTTTAAAACTCCTCGACTATACAGCCAAGGGTATGTTACATTTTTACTCTAATTGTACGTAAATATTCCTCAAAGCATCACTATCGACAACATTTTCAAACTTTTCTTTCTTTTATCCCTCTTCTCAGATTAAAGCCGGGATTTTATAGATTTTCTTTCTGTTAGTAGGCTTCATGTAAAGAGGAAAATTGTCCAGCTATTAAATGTTAATTCATTGCATCATATGTGTAAGGAATGTGCCGATATTTTTATTGACAAATGTCTTAATGTGATGATACATTGTTTTTCAATGAGGAAAAAAGACAAATCCAACCATAAGATTTCAGGCAGGTATGCTAAAGCTAAAAAAGTAATGCATAAATGAAAGATCAAGCCATTTCACAGCAGTCCATTTCACACCTTGTTTATATGTCTAATTTCAGTCTTTGAATAATAACCTTTTAAATAATTCTTCATTCATTTATCCAGAATTGCTTTAGCAACTTCGCTGTTAATATCTCAATACCACTTTCTTTCTAGACGTAATTTATTTATCCATTTCCTTATATACATTTCCATTGATATTTGAATTTAGCGCGATTTGTTCAGGTCAAGTCACTAGGAGCGCCACCGTCGAATTGTCTCCCATTTTAGCAAGGCGAAATCCGTAAGTGTCGTGTATTGTCTCTACTGTATTTGGTCCGGGCTCGGGCTCGTTTCGCTTGCGAAGACTCGATGACAGCATGAAGTCACACGTTCGCTCTCTCGCCCGATCTTGGATGGATGGAGCATATGTACGAGTGGTCGCCGAGGTTTTATGGGATTGCGATGGACCGGTACGATATAAATATTCTTAACGAGTGAGCAAAATAAATAATCTGAATTTGATGATGACTTGCGAAAGAATATTACAACTATAATAATAATAATAATAATAATAATAATAATAATAATAATAATAATAATAATAATAATAATAATAATAATAATAAGTATAGCTCCAACTTGGCAGGTTCGATACTGGTTTCGTCCGGTGGTATTTGAAGGTGCTCAGATACGTCAGCCTCGTGTCAGTAGAATTGCTGGCACATGAAAGAACTCCTGGGTGACTAAATTCCGGCATCTCGACATCTCCGAAAACCATAAAAATGTATGTAGTTGGACGTAAAAGTGGTGGTGGTGGTAATTATTGTTAGGAAGTACAACTAGGCAACCATCCTCTATATAACACTAATCAGAGAGAATAAAGGAAGGGTTCCAACTCATAACATTATTATTATTATTATTATTATTATTATTATTATTATTATTATTATTATTATTATTATTTAAATCACTGTCACGGTGTCCGGCTCCATGGCTAAATGGTTAGTGTTGGATATGATCACAGGGGTCCCGGGTTCGATTTCCGGCAGGGTCGGGAATTTTAACCATCATTGGTTAATTTTCCTGGCACGGGGCTAGGTATATGTGTTGCTCCATCATCATTTCATCCTCATCACGACGCGCAGGTCGCCTACGGAGACAAATCAAAAGACCTGAACCTGGCGAGACGAACCCGTCTTGAGATCTCCCGGCACTAAAAGCCATACGCCATTTCATTTTGTTTTTACTGTCACGGTATGCCTACAATCGTCCGAGGGGGCAGGTGAATAGTTTATACTTACATCATACTTTCGGCAGATAAAATGTAGGGCATTACGATTAGGCGTCCGGAATGTGATGTATATACACGAAGCAAAACATCAGACAGATCGTCATTCTGTTCTAGGTAAACAATGAACGCAATGAACAAAATACACCCTCCGTTTTGACATTTATTATTGCAACACATGACTGTGCAAGGGAACAAAACCGAATGTAGTCTTTAGAAGTTGAGCGAAGGTCGAAGAATAGCGGAGGGATGTAAGAAGTCTTTTTTTTTTTTTACGTCGCACCGACACAGATAGGTCTTACGGCTACGATGAGATAGGAAAGGCGTAGGAAGTGGCCTTAATTAAGGTATAGCCCCGGCATTTGCCTGGTGTGAAAATGGGAACTCACGGAAAGCCATCTTCAGGGCTGCCGACAGTGGTATTCGAATCCACTATCTCCCGGATGCAAGTTCACAGCCGCGAACCCCCAACCGAGCTGCGTGTTTCTGTGGTGATTTGCAGTGTAGTGTGAATATGAAGAGGAGAGTGTTGGGACGGACACAAACACCCAGTCCCCGAGCCAGGAGAATTAATCAGAAGCTATTAAAATCCCCGAACCGGCTGGGAATCGAACCCGGGACCCTCTGATCCGAAGGCTAGTACTCTGACCATTCAGCCAACGAGTTGGACAATAACAATAAGCGATACTACAGTACATGCATGTTTCTGAACGCCCTACACATGTATCTTTGCAATAAATTCTCTGCCAGTAATATTGTAATTATTTCGCACAATATTATTACACGTTTTCCTACAAGGACGCCGCGGGAATAATATTTCATAGCTATCAACAAATCCCTGGTGGCTACTTCCAGGCTGCACAGATATAATTATAACAATAATAATAATAATAATAATAATAATAATAATAATAATAATAATAATAATAATAATAATAATAATAATACAACGCTGCCGTTATCGACATTAGAAAAGGTCCCCAACACGGAGTGGAAATTGTCCCCATCCCACGCTCATCTTTGGTCCTACGTATCTATCTTTCAAGTTGACGGTTTGTTAGTAAGTCATAAATATTTTGCCTATGATGATAATAATTATCGTAACAATCAAATTATTGACGACTCATGACTCAATGAAACCTATCGTCAGCATCAAATATATTGCAATCCACATCACAAAATTATTGTGTGAGTGACCCTGAATGCCGTGCAATCCAGTACAATAGATTTTAGTTCTAAGACATGTCCACAAATAGCGACACTAGTATGCTTGTACTCGAGTATACCGATTCTAAGAGCACATTACTCGATTCTACTCGATTCCGTCGCTAGCCCATAACTACTATATACTGCGTGCTCTGTGCCGCGGGAATTGCGTTTACAACGACATTGCAGATGGCAGCACTTACCGCACCCAGAGCACATGTTGGTTAAATGAGAGTTCGTACGTAAAGCCAATATAAAATGAATAATAATTCTTAGCATGTTACTAATTGAGAAGATAATACACATACAGAAACTAACATCTCACATTTGAACTTGGCTTAAGATATAGAGACGTAAAATATAAATTAATCTTAACAGTTAGAGCAAATATATTAGAATCGTCCCACTGCTGCATGGTACATACAAATTTCAGAATTTTCTCGACACGAGTGATGGAGCACCTTTTTAGTCTTACTGTTGCTTACCAACAGTGGACGAAAAAAAAGTATATCACTATTTCGCTGACCCTTTGTTCATGACCAGATTTCAGGAAAAGTTTTACAGCACATAATGCGTGCGTTCGCCATGTCATTAAATCCACCACCCAATCTCACTGAACGGTATACAGCTTCTATTGCGTCTCCAGGAAATCATCTAGTGAGAAAAAAATATTTTTTTTGTAACAGATAAGACACTCATTCCACTATAGATTTCACAGTTAGCGACACAGCATCTGTCGTCCCATAAGTCAGACACTTCAATTTTTCACGTTTTGATTACAAACGAATTATTTTAACGTACTCGATGAAATCATCATTCAACCATTGTAAGTATTTTATCTACTGGTCAATAGAAATGCACACAATCTGGATTGTTTTGCCGAAAGGCATTACAGTAATCATTTCTGAACTAAAAGGGTAGATCGGAGACTTCTAAGCCTTTAACGAGGAAGTAGGCAGCAGGAGTAGAGAACTTCATTGAAAGTCGGATTACAAGAAAACACAACAGTTTATTTGCGAGAGCAGGAGATTTTACAATATTTGTGCCACATACACCTTCAACATTGACCACGCAAACGAACTTGTCACTGGTTCGGTCATAGAGGAGCCGTACCGCTACCGGTACCTAATCAGCCATTTAATCGGCGATCACTGTTACACTCCTCTCTGTTGGTCTGAAAGTTTTACATTCAGCTCTAAGTCTTTCCTTCACTAATTAGGAAATTCCGACAAACACAATCAACATTTTCCATTTAGGCTACCTGTCCAGAGTGCTTTGTGACGGAGCCGACACTAGACCAGGGGTCCTGCCATATTCGTAACCGTTTGGGATACTATTCACAACGCCACATAGTACCGCATGATTTCTTCTGACTGCCCGGATTTTCTCTTGAGAAAATTATGAATTTCACTTTAAAAACCGTAAGTTTTTCCTTCATATTTGGCTGCTTCCTTTACTTTATTCAGACGATCAATTTCTTGGTTATCTTCGAATTGCCTCCGCAGTCTTTCAACTTCATTATGGATACCGGTAGTCATCAGCTGTTATCGCAGTCTTAGAATTCTTGATCGGAGCCTCTAATGTCTGTTTTTCTAATCACTGCTCGCATTCTTACTCGTTGAAATATTGACTTGGATTGATACATCGTTGTTCAAATGAATTTCGTACTCGTCATCCAATGCATTTCCTTCAATTGAAGAGCTTGTTTTATCACAGATTTCTTCCGAAGAAATATCTTGTCGCTGTCTGGTCTTTCGTGGAGCAATTTTTCTGGTTTGAAGGTAATGGGGATAATTCGAAGACCGACTAGGTACGCTGTCTGGCTTCAATATAGTTTTCTTTTAGTTTTACCTTTTATATCCATCTCTAAAATTCAGGCTACAAACACGAGAATAATCGAATGGAATCCATTGATTACCCTTGGTTGATCCTTGGACTGAAATGAAATGGCGTATGGCTTTTAGTGCCGGGAGTGTCCGAGGACATGTTCGACTCGCCAGGTGCAGGTCTTTTGATTTGACACCCGTAGGTGACCTGCGCGTCGTGATAAGGATGAAATGATGATGAAGACGACACATACACCCAGCCCCCGTGCCAGCGAAATTAACCAATTAAGGTTAAAATTCCCGACCCTGCCGGGAATAAAACCCGGGACCCCTGTGACCAAAGGCCAGCACGCTAACCATTTAGCCATGGAGCCGGACATCCTTGCACTGATATAGCGTTAAGCCAATTTTCTGAAAGTTCTTTACTTGGGGGGGGGGGTGTAAGAGAAATCCTCACACCTGAAGAATTTGGATTTCCTGCTTTGATATACAGAGAGGAACACAACAATTAATCATTTTATAACCAGAGACACACACACAAATGCTCGATACAAACGCCCTAGAACACAACAACGTGGGTACGGAGATAAGTTGGGTGCATTAGCTGGCGCCCCTAGCGGAGGTTCGTGACACTTAGAGCTCACACTGAGAAGCATGTTAACTGGATGGCACAGAGCAGGTAGTATATAGTTTTGAGACGGCGGTGGTTTAACGACTTGAAACAAACACTGGAAGAACAAATTTGATTTGTAACAGTCAGTGGGACCGGTTGAATTTAGGAAAGCATGCATTACCAGTCACAACTACGGATTATACGACACTTACTGAAAAGAGCACTGGCTGCACTGGGTGCAATGTCCCGCTATGTCTGGCTCAAATAGGATTTTTGAGGGGTGAAGATGCAAAACTCTCATTCTCAAATTATTTACGGTATTGAGTTATGCATATCACCATGATCATCTTGTAAAAGCGCATCGAACTGTGATGGTAGTTTGAACCAAAACGCACATTTTAAGACTGAAAAATATACTGTAAATGGAGTTTTGAAACATAAGTCACATTATCCAACAGATATTTTGCAGCAAAATTCACTCTCTCCATTCCAACCAATCTGAGAGCATGTGGTGCCCCCAGGGCATCTTGGGATTGTTTTCACTCTGTTGATGTTTTGTTCACCTCATTCTTAGCATTAACCTCTCAGTTTACGCAGCAAGTTTTTAATTAATTAATCTTTTATTATTACGGCTGGGAGCCTGCAGGAGGATTGTTCTGACAAGAACTAAAGCGAAGGACGTACTTGTTCGGGGAGAGTACACATACAAGTCAGACCCTGGAGCGTCCAAATTTCTGACCAAGCCAAGGAAACGGTTTTCTAACATGAGTCCTAACGTTATTCCTGCGTCAAACACAACAAAAGAATCCAAGAAGGTTGATGTCAACAAATTGTTAAGGAAACATCACGGGGACCACTGGAGAGATAACGAGGAGTTGCTACTTTTCAAAAACATTATTGATGGGGCTGATGACACTGAAGAAGAGGAACCAGTTTGTGAGCCGATTGAAGAAGTCATTGTCATTAATGTGTAAAACCTGTAGACTACTATAAAGTGTCTAACATTTTAGATATTAAAATTTGTTATTTTCTTAACGGTTTTTGTTTCTTTTTTGCTAACCCAACCAATAACAGCACACCAACCCACGATATTTTCCTTGGTCCGTTTTCAATGTTAAACCGTTTTGTTTCATAACTAACATTATCCATGAAAGTTTGTTGCAAACTCACAGTTGACCACAGTTTTGTTCAAAACTCACATTGTCTGAATTTTTATTTAAAATTACAAAATAACCCTCTTTACACAAAACTTTGCAGTGTGGGCAAACAGTTCATATTGAAACAAACTTGTAACAAAAAAAAAGTACGATACCATGGCCTTCAACATTAAACAGTTTTTCACTTTTTCCGAAAGTTTGGAAAAGTGGAGAATATGAGTTTTGCATCTACACCCCTCATATATAAGGGAGAAGGAACCTCTCCGGGTGGAAAAAAGAATACAAAAGCAGGTCCATAAGTCATAACGCATGTGGACAGCCATGCGAGGAGGGATCAAATGATTGAATTTTACGATCCAATTCTTCGCACACTAACGGAAATAAAATTGTACGGTTCTTTTAATACATGTACATATGCATTATCATTATAGTCCGATATGCTTTTCAACGTACAGTCTACAAGCTTCTGTGAATTTACTATAAGGGCACGTGGCAACAATACTCTATTTGAACTAGTGCCATGGCATCATTTCGTTCTATACCTCTTATCCTTAAATCATTACAAACTGAACAAACCACTGTCATCTTGGTCTTCCTCTACTCCTCTTATCCTCCATAATAGAGACTAACCTATCCTCTTCCATTCGTCTCACATGTTCCCACCACCGACGACGTTTTTTTTTACGTAAAGCATCAGCCATTGAGTTCATTCCTAACTTAGACTTTATCTCCTCCTTCCGAGTACTCTGTTAGTAAAAGCAATAATTCTCGCTACTTTCATGTCTGTTACTTCTAACTGATGAAGAAGATATCCTGAGTCCACCCAGCTTTCGCTCTCGTAAAGCAAAGGTAGTCTGAAAACACACTGATGTAAAGACAATTTCGTCCGGGGCTTACTTCCTTCTTACAGAACACTGTTGATCGCAACTGTCAGCTCACTGAATTTGCTTTACTACACCTTGATTCAATCTCACTTACTATATTACCATTCTCGGGGAACACACAACAACAATACATAAAATTATCTACCTGTTCCAGCTTTGTATCACCAATCTGACATTCAATTCTGTTGATTATCTTACCTACTGACATCAGTTTAGTCTTCGAGAGGCTAATTGTCATTCCATACTCATTACACTTTTTTTCAAGTTCCAGTACATTAGACTGCAGGTTTTCGGCATAATCTGCCATGAAGACGAAGTCGTGAGCAGAGGCCAGATTGTTTACTACATTTCCACTTGCCGGAATCACTCCCTGCCAATTTATACCTTTCAGCAAATGATCCACGTAAACTACGAAGTGCAAATGTGAAAGATTACAGCCCTGTCTAACCCCTGTAAGTATTCTGAACAAAAAACTCATTCTACCATCAATTCTCACTGCAGCCCAAATGTCAACGTAAGTGCCTTTGATTGATTTTAATTATCTACCCTTAAATTCACCCCACGCCCCCCAGTACGGTGAACATCATTTCCCTCGGCACCCTGTCATATGCCTAGCCTACTCTAAATCTACGAAACGTAAACACAAATGTCTATACCTCTGGTAGGATTTTTCAATTATCTGGCGCATAGCGGTACTGAAATTTTGATCCTGACAGCCTCTATGCCATCTGAAACCACACTGGTGTTCATCCAACTTCCTCTCAACCACTGATCGCAACCTCCCTTCCAAGATGCCAGTGAATAATTTGCTTGGTATAGTAATCAATGAGATACCTCGAAAGTTGTTGCAATCCTTCCTGTTCTCTTGCTAATAGATAGGTGCAATTACTGCTTCTGTCCAATCTGAAGGTAACTTATCAACACCCCATTCTAATCTTACCATTCTATGAAGTCATTTCATCCCTGCCTTCCCAATATACTTCAACATTTCAGGTCCATGTTAATCTATTTCTGCTGCTTTATAACAATGGAGGTTATTAACCATCCTTTCCACTTCCTCAAGCGTAATTTTACCAATATCATTTCCTGCCTGCCCATTAACTTGGTTGTTCGCGAAACCACCAGGAAGATTTCCTTTTACATTGAGAAGATTTTCAAAATATTCCCTCCACCTCTCCAATGATTCCCAGGGATCTATTATGAGTTCATCTGAATTACCCAAAACACTGTTCATTTCTTTTTCCTTTACTTCCTGGGACTTTTTATTACTGCCCAGAGAGGTTTCGCTGCTGCTTGGCATAGCCTTTCCAGGTTATTACCGGTACGACAATCTTCCCAAGATTAATTTTTGGGTTCAACAACTATTTGTTTCGCTGTGTTTCATTCATCTACGTACAATTCCTTGTCTGCATCAGTCCTTCTTTGGAGCCATTTCTGATAGGCCTTCTTTTTACGTTTACAAGCTGCTGTCACTTCGACAGTCCACCAAGATGTTCGTTTTTCCCCACTTGTACACGTAGTCGTTCCTAGGAATTCCCTTCCTGTTTCTAATACAGCAGCCGTGTATATCACATATTCTCTTTCTATATCCTGAACCTGCTTACTGTCTACTGTTCAAAACTTATCACTAATCATATCCATGTACTTCTGTCTAATTTCCTCGTCCTGGAGATTTTCTACTCTTATTCCTTTGCAGACAGATTTCACTTTCCATATCCTAGGCCTAGAGATACTTAGTTCACTACAGATCAGATAGTGGTCTGTACCACCGAAAAATCCCCGAAAACTCACACATTCCTAACAGACTTCCTGAATTTAAAGTCACTTAAGATATAGTCTACTTTATGGATCTGGTAACCCTAGCCTCCCATATGTAGCGGTGAATAGCCTTATGCTTGAAGAATGCATTCGTAACGGCTAAACACAAACTAGCACAGAAGTCCAGAAAACGCTTCCAATTTCCATCAGCTTCCATAAATATACCACACATTTACCAATCACCCTTTCGTATCCTTCAGTTCTATTCCCAACTCCCGGATTGAAATCGCCCATTAGCACTATTCTAACCTTGTTGTTGACCCTAACTACGATGTCACACGATGTTTCATAAAACTTGTCAACTTGATTATCATATGCAACCCTCAAATGGTGAATACACTGAGATAATTCTCGTCCTTATTCCTCCAACTGCCAAATGTACCCACATCGCTGGCTCATTTACGTGCCTGAAGGAAACTATGCTGCGTACAGTAATATTTCTCATGAACAGTCCTGCCACATACTCTGCCGGTCCCTTTTTAACACCCAACAAGCACCCTTTACAATCTCCTGTCTCTCCCTCGTTATCTCTTCTTACCCGAATACCACTTACCCCTAGTACATCTGGGTGCGTCACCTCTAAGCTGACTCAGCCAGTTCTACTTTATTTCTTTCAAAAGCCCCATTAATACTGATAGCTCCCCATCGAATTCCATTTCTTTCGCCAAGTTGTTTCCAAGGATTCCCTTACCTCTCAAATGAGAGTGGGGCTCCATTACTCCCATAGGTCCGAGGATTGCTTAAAACGTTCTGAACTCCGCAAATTCATGAAGCAGGATGCTACCTTACTTACACATAGTCCAAGTGAGGATCTCTCCTGTAACGGGTTAGGGACCATCGGTGGATTGTGTAGTTCTAGCCGTCTGAGCACGCGAAGGGCTATTACAAAGAACCGTTCGCGTTCCGTAGCAACTGGTATCGCGACCCTCAGGACCACTTACTAAGCCTTTCAGCCGTTGCTCATGGTTCACGAACTAGAATGTGACTACAGTAACACACACCAGGGACCATCAGTTATTATTATTATTATTATTATTATTATTATTAGGTTCGTTACGCCCCCTGAGGATCACGAGTGACTTGTTCGGTAAGTCTTCTTTCTTCCCAATACCTCTTCTTTCTCTCGGCTTCCATGATCTGAATCTGTATCCTGGTGTCTGTCCATCTGTTACGTTCCACGAGCTTTTTGTATTTGGACCTATCCAGTACTGTCATTAGTGGATATTTTTCCTTTATGCCAATAGTCTCCCTATCTTCTCTGACTTCCTTCATCCACTTATTTCCGTTTAAGCAGGTTGCGTTCCATATCTTCTTCGTCATCCTACTGTCATCCATCCTCATGAGATGTCCAACAAATCCTAACCTTCTCTTTCCTATCACACTCGAGATTGGTTCTATACTCGCATATAGTTCCTGCCTTGATCTGTATACCCAGATTTCACCTTGCTTTTTGGTGTCCCATATACACTGACTGACAGAGCAAATGCAACACAAAGAAGGAGTGGTCAGAACTTTATGCCAACTGCAGGGTAGACTGACGTCACTGAGGTATGCTCATGATGTGAAATGCGCCGCTGTGCAGCACACGTAGCGAACGATAAATGGGACACGGCGTTGGCGAATGGCCCACTTCGTACCGTGATTTCTCAGCCGACAGTCATTGTAGAACGTGTTGTCGTGTGCCACAGGACACGTGTATAGCTAAGAATGCCAGGCCGCCGTCAACGGAGGCATTTCCAGCAGACAGACGACTTTACGAGGGGTATGGTGATCGGGCTGAGAAGGGCAGGTTGGTCGCTTCGTCAAATCGCAGCCGATACCCATAGGGATGTGTCCACGGTGCAGCGCCTGTGGCGAAGATGGTTAGCGCAGGGACATGTGGCACGTGCGAGGGGTCCAGGCGCAGCCCGAGTGACGTCAGCACGCGAAGATCGGCGCATCCGCCGCCAAGTGGTGGCAGCCCCGCACGCCACGTCAACCGCCATTCTTCAGCATGTGCAAGACACCCTGGCTGTTCCAATATCGACCAGAACAATTTCCCGTCGATTGGTTGAAGGAGGCCTGCACTCCCGGCGTCCGCTCAGAAGACTACCATTGACTCCACAGCATAGATGTGTACGCCTGACATGGTGCCGGGCTAGAGCGACTTGGATGAGGGAATGGCGGAACGTCGTGTTCTCCGATGAGTCACGCTTCTGTTCTGTCAGTGATAGTCACCCCAGACGAGTGTGGCGTCGGCGTGGAGAAAGGTCAAATCCGGCAGTAACTGTGGAGCACCCTACCGCTAGACAACGCGGCATCATGGTTTGGAGCGCTATTGCGTATGATTCCACGTCACCTCTAGTGCGTATTCAAGGCACGTTAAATGCCCACCGCTACGTGCAGCATGTGCTGCGGCCGGTGGCACTCCCGTACCTTCAGGGGCTGCCCAATGCTCTGTTTCAGCAGGATAATGGCCGCCCACACACTGCTCGCACCTCCCAACAGGCTCTACGAGGTGTACAGATGCTTCCGTGGCCAGCGTACTCTCCGGATCTCTCACCAATCGAACACGTGCGGGATCTCATTGGACGCCGTTTGCAAACTCTGCCCCAGCCTCGTACGGACGACCAACTGTGGCAAATGGTTGACAGAGAATGGAGAACCATCCCTCAGGACACCATCCGCACTCTTATTGACTCTGTACCTCGACGTGTTTCTGCGTGCATCGCCGCTCGCGGTGGTCTTACATCCTACTGAGTCGATGCCGTGCGCATTGTGTAACCTGCATATCGGTTTGAAATAAACATCAATTATTCGTCCGTGCCGTCTCTGTTTTTTCCCCAACTTTCATCCCTTTCGAACCACTCCTTCTTGGTGTTGCATTTGCTCTGTCAGTCAGTGTATGTCTCAAGATTCTTCTTTCCTCCTTCTCCAATTGTATGTATGCTCTCTTGCCCAATGTCAGCGTCTCAGTTGCATATAATGCAGCATTCCTCATAGTTATCATGTAGTGTCGCAGATCGGCGTTCGTCCATACGTAGTCATGGCTGCATATCGTAGTTTCAGCAGCAGTTGAGCTCTGTCTGTGGTACTTTTGTTGCTTTGTACTTTACCCGTGATGTTCTCACCTAGGTACCGGAAGCTGTCGACTCTCTCTATCACTTGGTCTTTTACATTCCAATCGGTCTTTGTATTCAGTATCTTCGTCTTGTTGTAGGCTATTTTTAGACTAACCTTTGCTGCAGTCTCAGCTAGATTTGCTAGTGCCAATTTCGCGTCTTCTTCCTTCTCATGTAACAACACCATATCATCTGCGAAGGCAAGGCAATCCACTATGACATTGTTTTTGATCTTATATTCAATCTGTACACCTTCAATTCTCATGGTTCTATTCAACTGTAGCCACTGCTTCACCACTTCATCCAAAACTAGGTTAAATAATATTGGCGACAGACCATCCCCTTGTCGGACTCCTGTCGTAATTTCAAAGCTGTCTGACAACATACTCCGGTATTTAACTCTAGAGGTTGTAGCCTTCAGTGTTTCGCCCACCAATGCGTGTGTCGTAGAATCCAATCCTCTGTCGCGTAGGATGTTCAGAAGTGTGTTTCTGTCTATCGAGTCGTAGGCTTTTGCGAAGTCTACAAATGTAACTATTGTGTCCTTTCCTTTCCTGTGTTCTATGATTCTCTTGAGTCCAAAGATCTGTTCTACGCAGTTTCTCCCTTTCCGGAAAGCACCCTGGTATTCTCCTATGGTCGATTCAAGCTGTTCTTCCATTTGGTTCAGCAATAATCTCGAGAGTATCTTGTATCCACTGTTTAGCAGTGAGATACCTCTGTAATTATCCAGTATTCTTTTGTCTCCTTAAGTTCCGGTATAATTATGGCTCCTTTCCAGTCGCTAGGTATCTTCTTATTTATCCAGATGTCCATTATTATTCTGTACATGCTTTCTTCCATTGCAGGCCACCCCATTTGATCTCCTCGGCGCATATTCCATCATTACCTGCCGCTTTGTTGTTCTTGAGATCCTTGATTGCCTTCACAACTTCTGTTCTGGTGGGTGCTCGTCCTTGGTTGATGTATCTGCTGTACTGTAGAGTCATACTCCTTGTGGGTGCTTCTGTGTTCAGTAGATCTTTGAAATATCTTGCCATTTCCTCGCATACGTCTTTTTCACCTATTTTCAACTCGCCATCTTGTTCTTTCACAAAAGGTTCTCTCGCCTCATAACCCTTTATCCTGCTCTTCATCTCCTTAAAAAAGGATCGCGATTTGTTTTTCTTAAACGCATGATCAGCTTCTTCCAGCCTTTCATTCCACCTTTTCCTTCTGGCATTCGTGATCATCTTGGCAGCCATCTTTCTCGCTCTCTCGAATGTTGACAGGTCCTATTCCTTCTTGGTAGTCTGCCACCTTACCCACAACCTCCTCCTGTACTCTACCGACTCTACACATTCTTCTGTCTACCACTCATGCTTCCTTCTCTTGTTATTAGTGGCCAATTGTTTGGATTCTTCTCTAACCTTGTCATTTAAGTTTTCCCATTTACTCTCCACTGTCAGGTTCTTCATGTACTGATCTCGGTTTTTGTTCAGCAGTTCTCTGTCGATCTGGTGTGTGTTTGTGTTTCTCCTAGTTCTGTTTGGTATCCATCTACATTTGATTTCAGTAAGATAGTGGTCAGACTCCATTCTGCTGTTTTTCCTGACTTTGGTGTTCATGATCTCTGCATGGTTTTTGTCTCAGATCGCTACGTGGTCTGTCTGCATTTCACCAATTCTATTGCCCGGACATACCCAGGTTGTCTTTTTACTCGCCTCGGCTTTATAGTGTGTGGTCATGATTCTCATCTTGTGTCTTTTGCACAAGTTCGCAAGCCTTTCTCCATTGTTATTGGTTCTCTTGTGTGCAGGGTAATCCCCTACTGGGCCTTTGAATCTCCTTTCAGTGCCTAGCTGTGCATAGAAATTATTATTATTATTATTATTATTATTATTATTATTATTAGGGAGCGATAAGGTTCCTAATCCACCTCATCAGCACTTCTTTTGCTGCGTCAGCAAGCGAGGTCATTGACCCCTAGTAGTGTACCTAGGCGGGTTCTGACTCCGAGGTCATTGACCCCTAGTACCCTAGCGCCCCTAGGCTGTCTCATAAGGAGCTGTGTATAGCCGCCATCTTGTGCAATTAGATAGCCACCATCTTGCGCAAGCGTCCCTACGACGTCTCATAAGAGCCTATGTATAGTAGCCATTTTGTGCAAGTGGCCCTAGGCCATCCCATAAGGAGCTGTGTATAGCCGATATCTTGTGGAATCGTTGTCGGGAAAGACAATTGCCCCAAAACTAAGGATAGCCCCCTTCAAGGTAGCGGATGTGGGGTTAGGCTCGCTCTCTTAAGTGTCGGGAAGGGCAATTAGCCATTAAAGTGAGGTTACGCCTCTGAAAATTGCGACCGAGCTCGATAGCTGCAGTCGCTTAAGTGAGGCCAGTATCCAGTAATCGGGAGATAGTGGGTTCGAGCCCCACTCTCGGCAGCCCTGAAGATGGTTTTCCGTGGTTTCCCATTTTCACACGAGGCAAATGCCGGGGCTGTACCTTAATTAAGGCCACGGCCGCTTCCTTCCACTTCATAGGCCTTCCCTATCCCAACGTCGCCATAAGACATATCTGTGTCGGTGCGACGTAAAACAAGTAACAAGTAGCTGAAAATTGCGAATGTGAGGTCACGCTCGCTCTTTTAAGTAAAGTCAGCAAATCGGCCTAGTCCTTTTACTATTCTAGGGGTCAATGACCTTGGAGTCAGTACCCGCCTAGGTACACTACTAGGGGTCAATAACTTCCGGTGCTTACGCAACAAAGAAAGTGCTGACGAGGTGGAGTGGGAACCCTATTGCTCCTCTACTATTATTATTATTATTATTTCGGAAATATCGCGGATCACAGAGGTGTAAGTAGGTGCTGGGCTGAAGGTGGATTGACAAGGATTTGACAAGAGCATAATTTAATGAACTAAATTTTGAAATTTTGTTCCTTCCTTCTTGTTTTTCTTATTTAAAATTTGGTAAATATGAGATGTGAATAAACAATAGCAATATAATAATGTACTCGTTAGCTTCAACAACAACGAGTTAAAGTCCAAAATCAGATACAAAAGTAGAGAGAATTTTCAGCATGATAATATACGAGGGATGAGTATTTTAGCTCTGAAACAGGTACACTATAGTATAAGAGTAGGTTTGCTCCATTAACTTCCATAGCCTAAAAGTCTAAGCTCCAAACTCTAATAAAGTCCAGTTTCTAAGAGGCATAAATAACTTATAGCACACAAGGTTATACAATTGCAACCTTCAAATGAGGTATTTACAGTCACTTCTGAGCAAATATTTTCTTATTATTTTCCGGAAACATGAAGAGGGGCAATGAGTGCCCATACCAAATGGCCACAATGTAAGAGTGATAATGATCGGCCAAAAACAAAATGCAGGGAGGCGAAAAACCAGCACTCCTTCTAGAAAACTCTTCAAACCTTAAGTGGGCTCATAGCCCCAAGATACAGAGGCTAAGGCTATTGTGCGCCAGGGCGACTAAATAATAAAATTGTATACCAAAAACTTTAGTCACCCCATACCGAGTTGAATGGTAGTCAACAGAGGGTAATCACTCTTGTCCCCTAACATTACATATATCCCAGTTGGGAATAAAACAGACTGGCGAAAATGTCATATTTAATCCAACAGGTTTAGAAATTTACTTCCCTCAAGCTATCTCCGGGAGCTATCACATGTTAAGAAAATTCTGTCATTACCTTGTATTGCTGGGCCTTCCGAACGCAGATCTGCGACCTCTGCCACTTTAGTATACGCCGCACACAAAAGAGTGGAGCCATGACAATGACAACACGGTCTTAATCCGCCCAGCGTTTTTAGTATCTCGAGCGGAAGTTAGTGAACTCCTTACAGATAGGCATTCGCAAATTCGAATTGTTTGATAGGTATGGGAGATTGAGCGGGGAGGTAGATGTGATGACAACCTTGACACAAGAACAAAAAAAACTTCAAAACTATGCTAAACCACTTCTGAAAATTAGCATCATTTTAAGAATTAATTGCCGTTAATCTCGCCAGAGAGGGTACTTACGCCAATGGTGGAGGCATCTAACAGTTGAAAATCCAAGTGTCTTGCATAACATTATTTCAAGTTCAATTACATAGATGGCCTTATAGAATGCACGCAGTTCGACCGGACGGAGAAAGTGCACACTCGGTACAGACCGCCACCCCCTAAGGTCTAACCACGGTATGAACAGCTTTGAAATCTTGAATCTTGCCATGCATAATTTTTTAGAAAACTTATATAAGTTGGAGTATCACTTGATAGAGAGTCCCTTCTTGTATATTTTCTGAAGTAAAGTAGTTCAGATAGTGTTTGCAAAGTAGCAGAAATTCGGGCTGTTGCTCCCAGAGTCTGTAGCAAGAGTGGCTGCTGCTGACGATGACTGGATGGGAACTCTGAGGTACCATCCACAAAGTACCAAATAGAATTGTTCGGGCCTAGGAAGGAGTGGGCGGTTGGAGTCCAGCTTCCAAGCCTATCCCAAGGTTGATAGTCCCAAAGGCCGCAGTTTAAACAGATTCTCGGCCGGAAAGAGGCGGGCCCATACCCTCACCGGCATCTCTCGCAGGTTGACACTATGTGGTCTCAGGTGAAAGTAGGGCACTGTAACATTGAACTTTGGGGCAAGAGTATGTGACTCACAGGCAGTGCAGAGGACGATATATTGGGAAATTGAGCGTATACACAGAAAGTAGGGGAAAAGAGGCGCAAGGGACAAACAAGACAGCATAAGACGAATGACCTGAAAGCTGTGAGACTACATAGAAACATGGCCCATGACCGAACTAACTGGAGACAATGAATCACAACACCAGGCAGGACTAATTTTAAAAGAGCAGAATAACAAGAAGCAGGTTGATGAATAATCTGTTATAGAAAAGGGATACAATGGATATTTTGCACATCCTAACATTTAACTTACTATGTTCAAATTTTCTCCCCCAAAAGCCTATGTCTAATATCTATTTCAACTAAATAGTGTTTGAATGACAGAGCACCTCTGGATTACGTGTTTAAGGTATTCATAAACGTTTGAAATGGCGTATTTAGACAGAATTTTCACTTTTTCATTTTTGTTTCCTGATGAAAGATTTATTCTTCTACTTTAAGAAAATGTATAGTACTTACATATTTCGTGCATAAATATGCTCAGAAAATTGATATAAAGGGAACAGTGCACCCGTGTCTCGGTCTAAGATGGGCGTGGCTTCGCTTCACGGAGAATTTCATGGTTCCGTTCGTTTTAATTTAAGTTTGGCGCTCGTTGTTATAGAATAGCTCTCCATAGATGGCTCCACATGCGTATTCTTTGTATGCAACAGTAATACTATTTGGTATTGAGAGCTTCCATGGTTTCCATAACTGCGTGTTTTTAGTGAAAAATATTGTCATGTTGCCTGTTTGCCTGTGTGCCTTTGGATGTATATTCGTTGTTGAGATAATGTCCAGAAACTGTATTGGATGTAAGAAACATTCAAATGATTATAAGCATTCCCCATTCTATTTAGGTTGGAAAGCTGGATCATGCTGCAGTCTTTGCCAAAAATTACAGTGGGTCTTCGCCTAATATGGAACAGTAAAAATATTTTCTCGCTCGGGTGAGAGTAGAGGTCTGGAGCATGTAGATTTCTATGGGGATGGGGATTCCAAAAGTTACAAGGTAGTGTGTGATTCCAATCCATACAATGGTAAAGAAGTCAATAAACTGGAATGTGTGGGCCACTATAAAAAGCATGTAGGAACAGCTCTTAGAAAAATTGCACAACATAACAAACCATGGGCGCTAGAAGCAAATTAACTGGAACACTGATAGACAAGTGTCAGAGTTATTTTGGAATTGCTTTGCGTTCCAATTACAGTTTCATGAAAGATATGACAAATGCTGTATGGGCAACATTGTATCATTTGACTGCCCATAAAGCGCCTCCCCACCACAGGTGCCCTATAGGAACAGACAGCTGGTGTTTATACCAACGAGCCACAGCTGGCAATCTACTTGAAAATTATAACCTTAAAGCAGGAATACCACTGGAAGTCCTAATGCAATGGTAAGGTAAGGGTTATTCTGCCCGAAGGCAGGTCCGAACCTCCGCAGAGGTGTTCCTGAGCCGGAGTTTACATGCAGAAGGGTGGCCAGTTCCTTTCTGCTCCTCCATTCTCTTACCCCCACCAACAGCGTGTGGCACCCCATCCAACTTCTGACCACGCCCAATGTTGCTTAACTTCGGAGATCTCACGGGATCCGGTGTTTCATCACGGCTACGGCCGTTGGCACATGCAATGAAGCCTGGGTATGAAAGGCTCTGTAATCCAAAAATGTTATTCAAATGTCTTCATGGTTTGACTCAAAATACCAATGTGTCATGCAATGGTACGGTATGGATGAGGTGTAGAAAAAATACATATGTGGGGCTATCCACTCTCAAACTGGGTATCTTGGATGCAGTTTTACACTTTAATTGTGGAAACAAGGTTCAAATAGAGGTTTTAGGAAGAATTAAGGTTGTGCCTGATATGTACTCAGCATCAGGAGTGTCACAAGCTGATGAGGCATGTGTACGCATAAGTCAGCCTCAGAACACTTCTGAACAAAGACAGCGAAGGAGGTACCTCAGGGGAAGAAGAAAGCTGAAATAGGACAAGACACTTGAAGGGGAAGGTCGCATCTATGCAGCGAGAGAATTCTAATACTTTCAGGTAAAAACAAACAGGTCTAATCATAATACAACCCTTTAAATATACTCAAAACTAAAAACTATGTTTTCTTTTCAGGTTCAAACAACAATGTGTCGAGTTCTAAATCGGATATCTACCTCGAAAAGGTCTCAAATTGATGATAATTAATTTAGGAATATCTTGTACTAGAACTGAGAAAAAATATATCCCCGTTCAAAAACTGAGAACGAAGAAATCAAAAAATTATTTTTGAAATTTCGAATTCTTGAAATAAGGTGTTAAAATTCTTTGTGAAATCGTGATAAACTAATACATTTAGTAGGAGGCACCAAGAACACTAACGATGATAGTTCGGCGAAAGAAACATTAAAATAAATGCATTTTTGTAGTTGCTAGATAGTCTCAAAAAAGTGAAATTTTGTTAACAAAAAATTCTTGGACAGCCCTTAAATGATAAAGTGGGCAATCCTATAGTACAACAGTCTTCATTTACCTTCCTGTTTACTACTAACACAATTTTAAAATTTTTGTGTAAAATTATGGATTTTGTAATGAAGCGAACATGAATACCGGGGACAAACAAGACAGCATAGAACAAATGAACTGAAAGCTGTGAGACTACATAGAAACATGGCCCTTGACTGAACTAACTGGAGACAATGAATCACAACACCAGGCAGGACTAATATTAAAAGAGCAGAATAACAAGAAGCAGGTTGATGAATAATCTGTTATAGAAATGGGATACAATGGATATTTTGCACATCCTAACATTAAACTTACTATGTTCAAATTTTCTCCCTTAAAGCATATGTCTAATATCTATGCCACAAAATAGTGTTTTTGCAATTCATATTTCTGCTGACATCCGTCATAGATAGCAGACGATCAAAATAATTAATTTATTTTCACCCTAATCACATCTATAAATATGAAGACTGTGGAGGAATGACAAAAAGAGGTCGGCTCAGGGCCTTGTGACACTCGACATCTACAAGTGAAAGGACACCGCATCACTACATGTTTAGTTCAGGACTATGTGTCTACACAAACTTAAGTTAGCCTCATCACTAATTATTTATTTCAGGGCGATGTGTTGTTCCAAAAATGGAAGGAAATCTCATCAGTAATTGGTAAGCTCATAAACATGTGCCTTTCCACATGTCAGCAATTAGGAAATTTTATGAACCTTAAAACCTGTTCATATGTAATTCAGTACCAAACTGACAAGGCAAATATCTTACACATTTTAAAAGAAGTCATTAAAGTTGCTGCCTGATATTTGTAGACTGCTGAAATGAAAGTCAGGATAACATAGCACATGAGGTGAGATATAAAACAAAGTGGTATGCAGTAGATAAGATCCGGTCAACTGAATCATTCAGAAGCATATACAAATCTATGATATACAATGGCCTAAGCTACATAGACCATGGACTCTGCCTTATATACCAAGGAAAAAGCATACACACAAAATGCTTGTCGCTTTGTTGGTTCGAGACTGCATCTGCACAAGATATGTTTAGGAAGAAGAAAGCTATTTAAACTCCATCCAAAAACAGAATTGTGCATTTTGCATGTGAAAAGTATTCATAAGGAACATTTCTATTGGTGGCCATAATATATGATTGTTCTCTAACAGCCTATTGTGTCCAGTCACGTACAAATTACAAAGAAACAGCAGAATTTCCTCGTCGAAGAGTTGTATTTGGGCGATCTTCAGTTGTGTGCATGGTTCTACTCTGACTAATGAAAGCATGTAAGCTGGTACTGGGTAGTTCTGAGGACTGAAATGAATATTTTTTGCTACTGGTTGCAAATGTACAGTAAGAAGAAATCAATGCATCATATAACAGTCAAGAAGACTCTAACCACCAACAAAATCAAATAAACCTTTCAGAATTCATAGTTTCCATCACTAATCTGGTCTGAAGTCAAATAATAGGCTATGACTAGCCATTGCAGGACATGCTGATAGAGGGGCTCAGTTAAGATTACCAATCCGAGATTATACCATCATCTCCCAGGTATTATCAAGGATTGTTGCGCACAGTAATGAACAAAGGTGTGACAGCACAAAATTAATTAGCATATAGTCCAAAGGCACACCTACAGTTCAAACAAACTACTGCATTTAATGTTTGAAAACAGGATGTACACTTGTGCTACTTTTTAACCTCAGTGATAAAAATTACAATTTTCAAATAATATTATATCATTGCATTATTATTTACCTCCTTTTACGAGATAATAAATTCACTTACTTGAAGTATTCTGAATTTTTAGGCAACCTGCACAAATTTATAGTTCACTTGTAGCTGTCCATTTTATTAGTTTATACTAATTGTGTAAATGTGTTTGCAATCAACAAGCTACAAGCAATTGACTGACAATGAGCAATAAAATGAAAAGTGGGAATTCGCGACAATCAGCACGTGTGACCACAACACTGGAACAAACATAAATTAAATGCCACAAATTTCCTTTGCTTACAAAAATGTGGACGTTTTATTTGAAAACTATATCTAAGCTGTAGCACAACTGACCTGAACGTTTCATTTCTACTACAACTTATCTGCTTTGGGATCTACAAATGAAGGAATCTTACTTAACACACAAGAGAAGAGAAAAGATCATTAGAAAGGAATCTATCCAAATAAATACTTGAAAATGGCATTCTTTGCCTTATCACACTAATGAACTCAGGCATCGTTATATTGATTAATGAACCTAATTATGTTGGTTTAAAATTATTGTACTGTTTACAATGTACATAAAACGTAACAGCTTCGAATTTGTATATTTAGTTTATAATCTACAAAAATGGCTATTTCTGTGTGTCACTTTTGGTACTGTACCAGGGAAAATTAAGGATATGGGCATGAGAATCTTGTGAAGGGGGGAACGGTCCTTAGGGAGCAGATACAGAGAGATTTAGATGCAGAGCGGAATAATGGATAGATTTTAAAACTTAATTTATTCACCTGGAGAATTTGATGAATAAGTTCCGTATTATTTCTGACTCGTAGCATTAAACCAAATTAAAATATTGGCTGAGCAAGTTCATTTCGCCTGGCTAATTGAAACAAAATAAATATTTATGAATGTCCATCTTTTAACATGAAACGATTATCTTTCGTTGAAAATCAATAAGTTGTTTCCTGATCAAGTTCATAAAGTTCTTCAAGTATTGGTTCAAATGACGAAAACTGAAAATGAATGTAACACCCTTTCACTTGAAAAATTAATTTCCCTACACCACTTTCAATATTTTAACACTTCAAAATTTGGCAAATTTTATCTTCATCTAAAGTTCGGTGCTATAGTCTATTTTAGAACTGTCACTCAACATTTATAAAATTTAATGTGAAATCCGATGAGCGAAATAGTTCGTTAAATTATGAATGAAACCACTGATTCTACAGTTCAACTTGTAATATAGTCTGTTTAAATCTCAAGTTTGTTTACAGTGGCAGTCATATCACCAAAAACATCCAAATATCAAACTGAAAATGTACAGAAATGCGGTTCAACGAACATCATATGAAGTCCTCGACAGCTGGTGTTGTGATGCTATCCCCACGGTACTACATCTGATTCCCGCGTAGTAACCACGTTCCGAATCCAACCTCAAACCGCGTTCCATGTCCCGCGTAGTAACCACGTTTAAATTCTATGAAGTCACCACGTTCCAACTCCCACGTAGTCGAAATGACAGCAGCTTTATCTGACAAAATAGGCACTCGGTCAGAGTTTCAGCGTGTCACTTATAAACTTTATAAACAAGAAAACGTTCAGCTGACAAGATTAACTTCTGAGTGTTCTATGCTTGTAAGTCGTACAATTGGCACTGTATTTTACTACGTGAATTTCCTCTAATATTTAATCACTGGTAGATGATTGTTATTGCTCATTAGATTGGATTCACTGTTTATGTTGCACAGTTATAACATATTTACACACGAAAATCAGTCTCATCCACCTTAACGAAATACTTAATTCGCGGATATTTACAAGTTCCTATGACGGCAATGTCATACAATGTCAAATACTGTTCACTTGTGATGAAGGTTTAACCGTATTAAATCTTCAACCAGTAATTATTACACACGTACTTAAGGTAACTTCATGAAACAGATTAGTTTGACAGATTAAATGTTTAATTATTTCACTTGAAAATCGTCTTAATATTCATACGCTTATTTCTCTTGAATGTTTAAAGTCAGTTTCATTTCAATATGAATAGAAGTTTAAATCAATTAAATTTGTTCGATTTGCAGTGGAAAGTACTAAGTCTGTACAGTGATTAAATATCATAAATCTTTGACAACACTTTGAAATTATTATGTTAGTATCATATCACTAGAAAAGTTTCTAAGTTCCAACACGAGTTATTGTTTTATAAGTCTTGGCGAAAACTTTACCGTTGAGTTCGTACGATGTGATGTTTTAAGTTCGAACCTCGCGAACCCGTTCATGTGAGACAGCATGACTACACGACGACAGCGATTTGAGAATTGAACTGACTTGACCTAGCAAAACCCCGTTCTTTTATACCAATCTGCCGAGCTCAGCTTCCTCTCCTCTCGTGGAAAAATCAAGTTTTTTAATACCCAAATTACTCTTTAAGTCCGTAGGACGACATTAATGAAATTGCAGTATGTTTGAATTTAAATAATGGGCTATACGATGGCGTATCTCATTAATTGATATATCAGTGGGTTCCAAAGTTAGTACAATTTCTTGTAGTATGTTCGACAATATCAGGGGGTGTTCACGTGATAACTGCATCACGCTCTGCGTGACGTACCTTGCTTGCTGTATGCATGCTCGAACCGTTCTGTTGCGCTACATCGCATGCTAGGGTACCCCCGCTGCGCTGACTTCCATTAAATAAAATTATGTTCCAGGCCACACAAGGTTCCTGGTACAGTACGAACGTACAAAATTACTGAGACTATCTGGAGGTAATATTTGCAGACGGCATTTCAGATAATAAGAATGTGATGAACAAATGATGCATTGACAGTGAAGGAAATAACACATTTTACATGGTTGCTTAAAGGTACTGTAAAGAAATACACTACAAAAATATCTAGCTTTCCCAGAGATTATTTTTGTATACATATATATATCATTTAATATATATTAATATATATTCAGTATAACTACATGACGGAACAAAAATATGATCTTACATTTCCTGAATATTTTAGATAAATATAACCAACAGAATTTTAAGATATTAGCGTTTAAATGAAACTTTGTAAAGAAACGATTAAACTGATGAAAATGGCCAGCTTTTGGACATAAACCAACCACTACTGAACACAACTGTGAATAGGTACAATATATTCCATATAGGATTCGTAGTGTACGTACTTTGTTTCTTCTTTGATGTACGGCAACAGCTGATCATCAGCATGTTCTTCTATGAATATTTCCTCCTTAATATCTTCAGAAGGCTGTAAGTAAGAAATAAGAAAACTAGAATAAAGAAGTAAGGGAATAAAATATACAGGCCTAAACAAGAAACAGCTGAGAAAATAAATTTCACAGTGGCACAAGGAGAGTATAATTAATTTATCTCCCATTTAAAAAATATGAGAGTGGAACAATCAAATCAAAATCACTTCAAATGCAATGGAGGTGTCTACCTTGGTGGCAAATGGCACACAAAAATACCTTACTATCAAGCATTAAATTGTCAATGAACAGACAGGAAGACAATTTCCTAAAATACAGTATTATACAATTTACACTAACTTTTTCCTTTTAAACACACAGCTCATCATTAATACATTTACAATATTTACAAAATTTAACTCATGATGATGATGATGCTTGTTGTTTAATGGGGCCTAACATCGAGGTCATCGGCCCCTAATGGTACGAAATGGTATGACGAGTTAAAAGTCCAAAATTCTCCACTGACCAGAACTCAATACGTGAGGACGAAGAATGAATGAATGGACATGAATTTAAAGCAATCAGTGGATGCGACCCGCAATGCCTTACATTCACAGAAACTTACGTAAAACAATAGGATTACTGACCAAGGGACTGTTGCTATAGCGTCACACTGAATGGATGATGCTTGCAGTCTAAAGGGGGTCGAAAATCCAAGTTATCGGCCCCGCATAACGCTACTTACCTCTAGGAAGGTAGAATATGGTATTTGTCATGTTGCGGTACTAATCAAAAGTAGCAGAGACTTGCGGCATTCCACACATTATGGTACTACACACAGGTTATGAAATTCGACATGCAATACAGACCTATGGGTTTTCTCACCTTGCAGCGCCATTTACAGGCAACGTAAACCTATGGTGTTCATCACATAAGAGTACTAGCCACAGGGACCTGCACTATCCCGCGGTGTTCCTCATAGAGTGGGTACTAATCACAGACAAGGCAGGACCATGGTAGCTATCATCTCATGGTCCCACTCATATGGTGGTACTAATCAGAGATACTGCAGAAGCCGATCGCACGGTGCTCCTATGATACTAATCACAAACCTATTTGGTGCCTAATATAGTGGTACTACGCGCAAGTAAAAGCGAACCATGATGTTCTCCGCATGGTGGTACTAATCACAAGTAGTTTCGTGGTTCCTTGGTCGCCCCTTACGACAGGCAGGGAATAACGTGGGTGTATTCTTGGTCAGCGTCCCCCAACCCACAGGGGGGTTGTGTGTTTGGTCCGCGAGAGGTATTTTATTTTCCTCAAGTCCGCCAGCAAGCCGCTTAGGACCCCTATCCGCCACCTGGGACGCGCCACGTGGGAGTATCACTTCTCCCCCTGCTACGCCAGCGTAGTAGGTTCGTGGAAATTTTACTCATAACATCTTCTGTATTTAAAAACATTATCAACTCATATACAACATGTGGAGTAATTTCAAACAATAATATACAACTGCTATTAGATTAAAATTTACATTGCATTTATATATTTTATTTTCTTACACTTTTTGGAACCTAACTTGCATAGCGACCTGCTGCGTCTTAACCCAAGTCCTTTCGCCACTGCTTTTTAGACAACTGATAAGAGATAGGATTGTGAAAATCGACACACTGTAGGATAGCAGTAGACAACTTAGCGTAGAAAAAGCGGAACATTTGTAAATATGTACATTTAAAATTACCTATATATTTGTGAATATTCAGCGGAGAATATGCACACATACATACGGGGATGGAGGCACTTCCGTGCATTTGTACATGTAGAATTATAGGAAATAAATAAATAATGGTATTAATAATAAATACTATCTCCAAAATATTACCCAATACTATTCCTCTCTTCCTTTTTCCTTTCTGCTTATCCCTATTTCATAAATGACTAGCTATTTTATTTATCCTCTTATTACCGGAGTAATAATGTATACCCTCTCTGTGAATACTTTAGTGCTGGCGGCATGGCCATTGAAATTCGTGTCTTTAATGCGGTTTGCCGCTGCGTTATTCATCAAGTGATTCATGGTCACAGATACCATAGATTTCAATATTTATAAACATTAACTTCCACCGGCTTTCGTGTTATTAATGTGCCCATCTGTGGTGTATGGCCAGACAGTGCCTTTTCCAGTATTTTCTTGCATTCTAGTGTCGTCGGTATGAAGTATCTCGCCACTCTCCCCCTCCACCGAGCGGGTATGAGCACGTAAACATTGGGACTGTGGTCTGACTTCTGGCTTCTGGGTTGTCGCCAATAAGGTTCTGTGATGGAAGGACGGCGTGCTTCTCCGCTTGGCGGGATGGATAGACCCAGGGTGAAGTTGGTTTGATAGGGCTTACGCCCTCGTCAACTTTGCAATTTAATTTCAAATTGTGTTATCATTTAATGCACCTCGCCTGGAATTTTTGAGTGCACTCTAAGGGTTACCTTTACCATACGTAAGTAAGGATATTATGCTGAAGCGTACTGACGACTACGGCAAGATACTACACTGTAAGTGTTTTTTTAACTCATCTTTAACTTGTTCCAACTGGTGAACTGAATATTTCTAAATGCCTTGTTCCGCCATTGTGAGGGAATCTTGAAACGTGAAATTTCTGAAGCTATTTCGAAGAATATAAGGATTACGGAATTTCGTGAGCTTGTACTATCAAAATTTATCCCTTCTTTAGCACTGCAAAATTTGTTTCCTCAATATTGTTTTAGGACTCAACTATATCTTAGACTCGAGGTTTTATTGCATGGTATTTCGAATTTCGGTGCCAGAAGAAGAAATGGTGGCACATATTCTGAAAGGTTTTCCTCCCTCCAACCGATCCTACCTCTTCCTCAGGAAGAGCCCGACTAATTTTGTGGAATTAGAGGCTGCTTGTACCTTTGCTGAATATGTGAAGCACGGGGACGCGGCCAGACCCATCTGCCACCCTCCTCCTTTTAACCTGGCCTCGCCTCAATCTAGGGATAGTGGAAATCTTAAAAATGGTATAATTGTGGATTACGTGACCACCTTCGGAATGCTCGCCCGTCAATAAAGCGTAGTACTGGGCCTTGTTCTTATTTGTGTGGGTCCAGGCAGCATATTCAGAATAATTGCCCAACCTCTTTCAAAAAACGCAATACAGACTAAAGGTTAATTGTAATACTTGTGAATCTTGCCCCTGAATTTTCTGTGGATTCAGAGAGAGTTATTTGTCGGCAGGAATGTAATAAAATCTCCGATTTGGCTGAGTCTATAAGTACCTTCGCGAAGGCAGAGCTGAATAATGAACCGATTGTTGCTTTAAATGACTCGGGTAACGTTGTCACTTTAATACATGATGATGCTTGTTGTTTTTTCTATTTGCTTAACGTCGCACCGACAGAGATATGTCTTATGGCGACGATGGGATAGGAAAGGTCTAGGAAGTGGAAGTGGCCGTGGCCTTAATTAAGGTACAGCTCCAGCATTTGCCTGGTGTGAAAATGGGAAACCACTGAAAACCATCCTCAGGGCTGGCGACAGTGGGGCTCGAACCCACTATCTCCCGATTACTTGATACTGGCCGCACTTAAGCGACTGCAGCTATCGAGCTTGGTGCTTACCGTCTTTCACCTCCTCACATCGAAGGTCAACAGCCCACTTTAATTGATGCCAGTTGGTATGATGAAATAAGGTGCTCTTGTAAACTGCCTGAGTTGCACAATGTCAAAATTGCATGTGTCACGGCTAATAAGGATAATATGGAAATTTTTGGATCTGTTGACGTGATATTGCGTATTGTTAATTTTACTTGGAAGGTTCATTGCTTGGTATCTCCGAAGCTAGCTTGTAGTATTATTTTAGGCACTGACTTCTTGTCAAGGACCAGATTCGTTTTAGACCTCATGGCTAGACAATTCTACTTTAAATTTTCCTCAAATTGTAACGTCGATATTATGTCAAAATCAGAGGCGAAGGTTAAAATTAAAAAAAGTGAAGAGGTATGGAATTCTTTTGAAGAAGTACAAATGAAAATAGAGGAAACTGAGATCACTGATGAAACAGCTGCATTACAGTTTGAAGAGGAATGTGAGGGAGAGCGAGAGCTATTTGAATCTATTTATTTCCGCGCAGTTACACAACTGCAAACTATAATAGATGAAGCAGAGGATGTTCAAAATAATTTACTAGCTCAAATGAACACGGCAGTAAACAATGCCGTTCATCAACAGGAAGTTCCACAACATCATAACAGAAGAATGTAGAAATTACCAGAAATTAAATTACCGGAATTCAACGGCGAATTCACAAAATGGTTGCTTTTTAAGAACAGTTTTCAGTCAACCATTCATAATGATACTCAACTAACAAATATCCAAAAATATCAGTATCTGATCGGTCTTCTGCAGGGCGAGGCACGCAAAGTCATTCAAGGTTTTACCATTTCAGAAGAAAAGTACACAAGTGCGTGGAACTTGCTGTAGATACATATGATAATCAAATGATGATAATCGAGACACATCTAGATGAACTTTTCAAGTTTCCTACAGTTTTTAAAGAGAACAAATCTGAATCACTCAGGCAATTGGAATTTCATATTCAAACTCACATGGCTTTATTAAAAGCAATGAAGCAACCGGCACAATATTGGGACACATTGGTTATTCATCTAGCAAGGAAGCAGCTGGATTTCATTGAGCAAAGAGACTGGCAGGAAAGGGTGAAAGGCAACACTCCACACAAGATGCCAACATTGGATGTTTTCTTGAAATTTTTAACTGAGCGTTCCCAATCATTTATGCTTTTAAATCATAACAAAACCAAGGCATTGAACACGAAGGCAAATCCGAAGGACAAACAACCTAGCAAGAAAGTTGTTATGACGACGTCTCAGGCAAGCTGTAATCTGTGTGGTGGAAGTCACCCCATTTTTACATGTGAAGAATTAATTAAACGATCAGTTGAAGACATAAGAAAACTGCTTCGAGAAAAAGGATAGTGTCATAACTGTTTGAAGCCAGGACATATTGCAAGAAATTGCAGAGGATCAAAATGCAAGAAATGTGGACTTCTTCACAACACACTTTTACATGCTGAGGAAGATGACAAACAGAAACAAAATGTTAAAGAAAATCGAGTGCCCATAAACCTGTGTGTCGAATCTCAGCATTCACCTGCTTCACTCAATGTGAGCTTGGCGAAAGGAATAAAATCACAAATACTTCTGTCAACAGCTTTAATTGATGTGAAAGATGTTCACGGAAGAAGAATGACATGCCGAGCCTTATTGGATCCGGGATCTCAGTCGAATCTAATAAAGGAAGGTCTGTATAAGAAACTTGGTTTACCGAATGTCAAGACAAACACACAGATCATTGAGTAGATTGTTCCAAAGTGGAAACAAAAATGATAACGAGAGTACACCTCGCTTCAAGGAATGACGGATTTGAGGTGGAAGCAGAATTTCTAGTTTTGCCAACTATAACGGGACGATTGCCACAGTTGGAGATCAAGAAGGACAAGATTATTATTCCTAAGGACATTCGCTTGGCAGATCCCACATTCAACAAGCCTGGAGACATAGACATGTTAATTGGTGCAGGACTTTACTAGAAAATAGTCATTGGTCCACCCAAGAATGAAGCTGAAGGACAACCAGCTCTGCAAAACACCCGATTAGGCTGGATTATAGGCGGTGAAGTTTTTGAGAACAAACAAGGATCAACAACAACATGCATGGAAATTAGCAATCAACAATTATCAGATCAGATGGAAAAATTTTGGAAAAAAGAAGCAATTCCGGAGATTCAACATTACACATCAGAAGAAAGAATATGTGAAAGACAGTTCACGGACACTGCTTCGAGAGATACAACAGATAGATTCATCGTAAGGCTCCCTATCAAGCCAGATGTCATCCTCGGAGAATCAAGAAAACGCGCACTAAACAGACTAGAATCATTAGTCAAGAGGTTAAGCAGACACCCCGAACTCAAGACAGCTTATGCAGATTTCATGAATGAATACAAAAACTAGGACATATGAGCTTGATTGAAAGAAACCAAAATCAAGATGTACCAAATTCATACTTCATACCCCATCAACCAGTGGTACGACCAGATAGTGACACCACAAAGGTCAGAGTGGTATTTGATGCCTCGGCAAAAACATCACTCGGGACATCACTCAATGACAAGCTCATGACAGGACCTAATTTACAGCGAGATCTTTTTCACAGTGTACTTAGATTTCGCAGCCATAAGTACGTCATGACGGCAGATGTGGAAAAGATGTTTCGGCAAATACTCATCCATCCTGAAGATCGAGCATTCCAGCAGATTTTGTGGAAAGAGGAATCTTCAGCCCCTGTGACGATTTATCAGTTGAATACAGTAACATACGGAACAGTATCGGCACCTTACCATGCCATGAGATGCCTAACTGAAATGGCTAATCTTCATGAAAATGAATTTCCAGCAGCAGCAAAGGCTATTCACGATGATTTTTATATGGATGACTGCTTAAGTGGAGGAGACATTCTAGAAGACGTGATCGGGCTACGGCGGCAAATACAACATATACTCAAGAGTGGTGGAATGCATTTGAGGAAATGGAGGTCCAACAGCAAAGAGATCTTGCAGGATTTGGAGAGCAAAAGCGACGAAGGGACTTTACTGGTTTTAGACAAAGGTGAAGCTAGTAAGACTCTTGGACTCTTCTGGGACTCAGCACAAGATTGCCTTCAGTTTCGAGTTGAGCTGGAAAAGCAGTCACCAAGATCCAAAAGAGAAGTCGCCTCCAAAGTCGCACAGATTTTTGATCCACTAGGACTCGTGGTTCCAGTACTGATCAAAGGAACGATGTTGATGCAACACTTATGGGTAGATGGATTTGAATGGGATCAGCCATTGTCTCGAGAGCACCTTCAGATTTGGAATGAGTACTATAAGTCATTAGAAAGACTGAACAACATCAGAATTATGAGAAACATAAATCCCGGGAATTGGTCTGGTTCTTTTGATTTGTTTGGATTTAGTGATGCTTCACAGAAGGCTTTTGGAGCATGCATTTATGCAGTTTGTCAAACGCAAAGTGGTCTCTACATTTCCAATTTACTTTGTGCGAAGACGAAAGTATCTCCTTTAAAAACCATTTCGTTGCCAAGACTCGAATTGGAGGCAGCCCTTCTTCTTGCACAACTTGTCAAAACAACAGTGAGTGCTTTGAAAGAAAAAATTGGTCAGATGAGATTATGGAGTGACAGTACAATTGTTTTGGGATGGATCAACACTGAGCCAAGGCTGCTGAAGACATTTGTGGCAAACAGGATTGCAAAGATTCAAGAAGCCACTGATGCAACCAACTGGAAGCATCTTCCTTCGACTGAAAATCCAGCTGATCTTCTCTCAAGGGGAATTACTTCAGCAGAACTCGAAGATAAAAAGCTGTGGTGGAGTGGACCTTCTTGGCTTCGCACACAACGTCAATAACCAGAGAATTCAGAAGAATTTGAAACAGAACTACCAGAGCTGATGGTCACAGCAGTTACGTTGACAGCAACATCAACCAGCATTCTACTGAATAAATTCTCGTCATTTCCGAAATTATGACGTATAGTAGCATATTGTCAAAGATTCATTTATAATTGCAAACTCAAACCGTCAGAAAGGAAAAAGGGTTCACTAGAAATACAAGAAACTTGTGAAGCAGAGAAAGAGGTAGTCAAATGGACACAATTAGAAGCATTCCCTCAAGTACTGCATTGCTTAATTAATAATCAAGACCTCCCAAAGAAGAGTCCTCTAAAGTCACTCAGTCCGTTTCAGGACAGTGATGGATTGATTAAGGTTGGAGGAAGGCTTCCTTTTTCGGAGCTAACATCAGAACAGAGACATCCTGTGCTTCCACCAGCAAATCATCACATCACCAGAATGATCATGGAAAATGAACATCGTCGTCTGAAGCATTGTCCCCCAGAGCAACTGCTTAATGCAACTCGACAACGATATTGGCCTATCAGCGGCAGAAGAGAAGCGAAAAGAATTGTCAAGAGGTGTCTGAAGTGCTTTCGTTACCATCCTACAGTTCCGGAGGTACGCATGGCAGATTTACCAAAAGAAAGGGTTACGTTAGTTGTTCGACACTTTGTTACCACAGGAGTGGACTATGCAGGTCCAATATCTGTAAGAGAAGGCCACAGAAGGGGCCTCATTCATACTTACAAGAGTTACATAGCTGTATTTACATGCTTCAGTACCAAGGCAGTGCATTTGGAGTTGGTGTCGGAGCTAACGACCGAAGCTTTCTTAGCTGCACTGCAACGATTTACGGCGAGAAGAGGTTTGTGCAAGCAGCTTTTCTCTGATAACGGGAAGAATTTCGTTGGAGCAGCCAACGCACTACAAAATATCCAGTCCTTTTTGGAAAAGGGGTCAACGACCATTACCTCCTCACTCGCTCAGCAGCAGATACAGTGGAGTTTCATTCCTCCCCGGTCACCCCACTTTGGGGGATTGTAGGAAGCAGCTGTAAAGATGATGAAAAGACATTTGCTGACTGAAACACAGGGACGCGTGCTAACTTTCGAAGAAACCTACACTATTCTTTGCGATATAGAGGCTGTATTAAATTCACGTCCCCTTACTCCCTTGCCAAATGATCCAAATTATTTAGAAGTCTTAACACCAGCACATTTTCTTCTAACTGACTCGATCGTGCAACCTGTGCAAAGGGATTTGTTGAGAGAACCCGATAACCGCTTGTCACGTTGGCAGCACTTGCAGGAAATTCGGCAGCGGTTGTGGCAGAGATGGCAGCGAGAATACCTGCAGGAATTGCAAAAACGCGTCAAGTGGCATGATACCAATCGACGTAT
Source organism: Anabrus simplex (assembly GCF_040414725.1). Lineage (NCBI taxonomy): Eukaryota > Metazoa > Arthropoda > Insecta > Orthoptera > Tettigoniidae > Anabrus > Anabrus simplex. The sequence goes on from NC_090279.1 coordinate 65,380,844, forward strand.
TGATGTTGATTCTTTGGTGCTATTAATTGAGGACAACATCCCTCCTCTAGAGTGGCCCAGAGGTAGGATGGTTCAAGTTCACCCTGGACGAGATGGTGAGGTGAGGGTTGCCACCGTTTGGACGGCTGGTGGAACTTTCACCCAAAGCATCAAGAAAATATGCCCTCTTCCCATTGAAGGGGATGACAAGGAGAACTGAATTCAAGATTTCCTGTGATATTTCTAACTTTGTGTTATTTTTCATCCAAGATATAATTTCAATATTATTTTCTTTTAATCATAAAAATATGATGTATAGAGTTTTGTATTAACGCATATGTTAAGAATAAGTATTTTTACAATAGGTATAAGATTACAATAATTAGTTGAAAGAACTCCTTTCAATGGGGGCAAGATGTTATGAAGAGACTTTTAATTTTTGTAAATGTATTTCATTAATTGAAGTTGGCACTTTTCAAGCCTATTACCGATTGGTCAGATGATTTTGTATTGTTGAAAATGGTTACGCAAGCAACAGTCATGTCCGTCATCAAGTTGTGATATCGCATCATTAAGACATATTAAATGCAATAAAGTATAGAAGGCACCAAGTTCCTTTACTTCAAAATAAAAAACAAACAGTAAGAATACTGGAATTAATCTTGCACATATGAATGTATATAATTATAATAAGCTTGATATCAGTATCGATAGGTACATTTATAGTTGCATTGATATTTTTTTGAAACCATAATTAAGAAACATATTACTTATCTCATGTCGTGAAGAAGTTATAATGAAAATCCAAACCAAAAATTTCAAATGAGAATCCAGTGGATGTCCCGAAGCTAGCCCAAATAATACTAACAGGAAGATATACCACTCCCTCCATGATAAATAAAGAATTATCCCTCTCTTACCCAATGAAACATATTGAAATAATGAAAATGGTTATATGACCGGATGATATTCAGTTAAATGAATATAATATGATGAATTCAATTATGTTTACCATGAAGATTACGAGTTCAAGAATGATATTATAATATGAATCCAATTTCTTTTCACTATTGCTGATAATTTAATTCCTATTTTAATTATAAAACATTAGCATGCTAATAAATTAGATCTAGGCTTATTTATGTGTTTCTTGGATAGTATTAGAGCTATTTAAGGTTAGATATGCTGAGTAATGAACCTCATATCAGGTTTTCACCTACTTCCGGGGGAATTGAATGATTGATTAGAATCATGACTACTCTTCAACGGAACCTACGACTGTTTTGTATAATTTGAGAGTTTAATGAGATGTTTTACCCTGAGAACCGAATGTATACCTCCGACCATCGTACTTATACATGCGAGAGACCCCCGCGTACATGATGGTTATCTTAGTTTTGGGTCATTTGCAGCCGAGGCATGATATTATGATCGCCCAACGAGAGTTATATGAGTAGATAGGTGCCGATGACAGGAGAGAAGTTGGTAGGAAAGGTGTAATACGTAAGTAAGGATATGACGCTGAAGCGAACTCACGACTATGGCAAGATACTACACTGTAAGTGTTTTTCCAACTCATCCTTAACTTGTTCCAACTGGTGAACTGAATATTTCAAAATGTGAAATGCGTACCGCGACAGGATGTAACTTTGCATCAACTAAACTCTACGTTTTAGCCCTGCGGTGTTTGAACACTTTTCGAGTCAAAAAACTTATATATAAACTACTTTTGTTTACCAGGGCCTTGCACCTGCTGTGAATTAATATTAATTCTTATTCTTGGAAATTGTAAATTTAATACTCAATGATTGGTAGCGGCTTTCTAGCCCTAATAAGTAGGGGTTAATGCAATGTTTTGGCAGGGTTATTAACCAAGCGAGTTTCTGCAAGCATGTGGAACAAACGTTCGTTTTCCATCTTAATTTTCCTACTTCTGGGTTATATTATAAAATTAATTTGTTTGGTACTTTCGTGATTTTTCGACGTCCTGTTTTTCTTTTGTCTCTTAATATGTACATGCCTATTGTTGTTTGGTGGCCTATGATTGGCCATTTTCCTTAACTACCTAGCGTATTTTCGTTGTAATGGGAATATTATGTTGACTGAAGGTGATGCTGATTGTTGATGGATGTTGGTGGAAATGAATTGATTTCCCTGTTATGAATTTAGTATTGTGGGTTGTTTAACGTGTTTTTCTTTTAATTAATTTTGGCATTTTTCTCTCCCTGCTGGCATATTTTCCTATCCTGTGTCGCGGACCTTATTATTATTATTATTATTATTATTATTTTGGGGTAAACTAATTCTTGGAAAATTGATCGTAATATTCCACCCTTCCTTGTGGGAGCTCCTTGGAATATACCCCAAATAACGTTTCAGTATCAAGAAAATCACTATTTAAGTACAACTACATAACCATTCTCTAAAAGAGGGAGTGTTTTACTGACATGGGCATAACACATATGAAAAAGATTTCAAAGTCTTTTAAGACTTACTGGAATCAAAAATGATAACATCCCTAAAACCAGTAGCTAATTATAATGAAACTGAAGCAAATATTTATTTAAATCAAGAGAATTTGTCAAACAGACAAAATGCCTTCCAAAAATTAAAATTACCAAGTTTCGACAGAGACATAATGTTGTGACTATACTTCAAGGGCAATTTTTAAAATAAGATCACTAGAAATTAAGGCCTAACTGGAATCAAAAGTTTCAAAATATCACCTTGTCCCTGAAAGTTTAGACAAAGAAAACCCTAGTAAGACATTGCCATGATTGAACCAAATATAACCATACTGTAGAACTTAATTCATAACCACTACCACTGCCCTAAGCTGATTGCATTGGAGTATGCGAAGCACATCATTGAATGTACAAATAAGCTCTGCCCCACTTGTAGCATTATAATGAAGTTAGACATTATTATCAGGATCTCGACTTGTTCATTAAGGCTTGTCTCTACCCCATTCAATCTTTCTAATCTGAATGGGTTGCATCAAAACAGATTTAATATTCAATTGCTTGTAACTGACAAAATATGAACTGTATATGCCAAAAAACTTGTGTATTTGTTCATCTCCTTTAGTAGGTATTGACATGATTTAAAAATATTTTTCAGTTGCTGACTACTCTACCAGTTCAAAAAATTACATATATGATGAATGGATCAAATGGACATATCCATTAATATCAATGCTGCCCTACCTGCTGGTCACTACACAAACAATGTTCGACTACCCCCACGACTAGGGAGTGCTGCATTGTTTCTGTGATCAAATATGGCTGATCAGCCGTTAATGAGAAATCTATATGAAATATATTATAAGAAATTAGTGAGAGTAAACATGAAGAGGAAGCTGATGATGCATTGGCTGATCCTGAATTTGTGTTTTCCAAAAAACTGATGACGATCACGTTTCTCTGGAGGGAGAAGAAAATGACGAGCTCCAAGTATCTGGTTATAAACTACAAGATGAGATTGACTCTGTACAAAAAGAAGTGTACATATATCGAAATGGGACGGAATGGAGAAAACAACCATATTGACAATCAGGTGTAAGGTACGTACCACATTCAGCAGAACCCCTATTTAACGTTTTTACAGGGACCTGAATTTTTATTGTTAAATGGAGGTTAACATATATTGTGCCATCATACATTATTTACACAATGACAGCAATAAAAGAAGGAGATATCTACATTATACACTGTACTGTAGTTACAGTTTGTGCTGCATTTTGACAATTTTTTTGTTGCTGAATGCAAATCTCTCCAGTTTAAGGTTTTTCTTATAAGGTTATGCATGATTTTTCATAAAAGGCAGGAAAGATACCGAACTCACACAAACCCATTAAAATTACTACAGAACAGCAATCAGTTTGTTTAAACATTATTTCGGATGTTTTCCAAGCAGCAGCCGACTCATTAGCATGTATTTTCTAATTCCAATTGACTGAACACCCATACTATATTTCCTTTTTAAGAACTGCAATAGCATCAGTCCAGAGGCTTGTTGCAAACATTGCCAGTTTCCTATTTCAAGCGGCATCACCTAACCTAGGTATCAATTGCAAGAAATCAGCTTCATTTCCCGTATCAAATCCTATTTACAAAGAAACAGTAACAGTAAAAATTTCCACCTATTTGATACTTATATTTGCATTAAGCAAATCAATTAATCACACACAGTACATGTTTCATTCCATTTTGAAACATCTTCAGCTGTATTACATTGCTTAGGTTAACTCATTAGGTATTTATCTTTTTAAGAACATCTCAAACAGGTACCTTGTTTTTCTTAAAATCTACATAAATTTAAAATTTGAAATAAATTAAAATCAATGTGGATGGTTGAATGGGGTGGTGAAATGAGAGGGAAATGGATCTGCTTATGGTTAGCCTATTTATAAGAAATCTATTCACTTGAACAGATGTTGTAAAAATGTTTCCAGCACTTTTATCAACAAAATATTCTGCTTGTCTTCTAATAACAAGTTTTTTGAAAATATTACTTTTCTTTGTCACCGTCCTGAATATTACAAGGTGTTCTCTTTGTTTGCTCCTTCAAAGGTGATTGCTATTTGTTTTAAATTTACAAAAATATCTCTTGAATTCAGTTAGTTCAGGATCCCTGAAGCTGATTGCTGTTTTACTATTAATAAAAGAGCTTCCCCATAGTCTTGTTGCTAAAATCTACTATGTCCTTGGAGGAGCACAGCTAATGCAGCCTTCGACCCCATTCAACCATCCACTTTCATTTTAATTTATTGCAAATTTTAAATTTATGTAGATTTTAAGAAAAACAAGGTACCTGTTTGAGATATTCTTAAAAAGATAAATACTTAGTGTTTTCACCTAGGCAATGTAATACAGCTGAAGATGTTCCAAAATGGAATGAAACATGTACTGTGTATGATTAATTGATTTGCTTAACGCAAATATAAATATCAAATATGTGGAAATTTTTACTGTTATTGTTTCTTTGTAACATAGGTTTGCCGTGCACATTTTATAAAAATAAATTTCAAGCTCCCTGTAGAATAATAACAATTTTACTATAAATATACATGGGAACAGCCATTCTGAAATTTAACAAGATGCAAAAGTGCATAACCTAACCTCTGAAATTAGTTATGCACACCACTGTATCTTGAGAAGTATGACATTCTTATTTTATTTCAGAACATAGTAAATTAAGCAATCTTTTACTTCAGCTTTTATTTCTAAGAGTTAACAAGTGCTGTCATTGCACTTATTGCAAAAATATGTTATCCCGATGTTTAATACACCAGTCTGTGTTGTGAGAAGACCTCAGACTCACTCAAGATCAATTCACTCATGCGTAGCAATGAATCAACACAGAAGACGATTGATCACATTCAATATAAACCCTGGAGTAGAGTGTATGAATATTGGTAATGGATGAAAACTAACATGCCTGAATTTGCCTGTGATAATGGATGAAACGGTAAAAGGATTCTCATTGTATTGTAACTAAAGGATATTGCACAGATTAATACAGGAATTTTCATAGATTATAATAACATTGTCATTAAAACGGGGGTTCTGTTCTACTACATCGGCCGCGAACAGATGTCAATCAGAGTCAGACATCTCATTTTAGCTCTAAGTGCCCATGCTTCAAATTCCTCTTCTGCCTTGAATCATCCTTAGCAAGCTTATGATGTCTTTTGCAGTGGTTCTTAATGTCCCATAACCAAAATATAGGAAAATTTTAACATTTCCTTAACGCTAAATGCGAGTTTTGCCCTACAGTATTTTGAATTTTGAATTATGTAAAATTGAATATAGTGCTAAATCGAGGTCACACAAAACTGGGGTTGCACTGTAATATGAACAATGCTATTGCTTCATTTACATCATCGACCTATATCTATAGGCCTATATGCTCTTCAATATTTTAGTTGTTTATATTAATAATACTTCAGAGAAACGTAAATTTCAATTATGCGTATTCCAAATTGAGTAACATAATGAGAATTGCACCTGGACCCAAGAGATATGCTCTTCAGAGGACAGGTGATCCCAGATGTTGGCAATGAAGTTATTCATCATTTATAAAATGCTGGAAACCACTTTATGGGAAACAAATTTTGAAATGAAGAGGGTTTTTGCAGATAAAAGGAAAGCTACAAGCCCATTTCTTTGATAGAGTTTGAAGCATTTCTAGATATGTACGATTTACACAATTTGGAAACAATAGCAGTTTCTGTCTTTTGTTAACTGCTAATAATCACAATCAACAATAACATGCAGTTATCTATTTTTGCAGGCTTGATTTTGCTGGAGTCTACAAATCAGTGGGCAAATCACTTCGAGAAGTATGGAATGAAGCAGACGGTCACCCTATCCTTCGAGCTACAATATCTCTTCAATGGTCCCAAATGATAACCCAGTTTTGAGCTTCGATAATAAGGAAGAGAGACCAGCCCATAGATGTAATGGCAAGTTAACAGCAAGAAGAGATGTTCATGACATGTTCGTTTCACAACTACCTAAAGTGTTTGTTCCATTTGAAAATAATACTGTGGATGAACATCTGGCTTCCTTTAGGGAAAATGCCTCTTTAAGCAGTATTTATCTACCAAACCAAGAGGAAAATATGGAACAAAACTATGCCTCCTCTCGGATTTGGACACGGTTTTTGTGTGCGCCTCTGCAGTTGACAATGCTACATCAGTAAACAGAGAGAGAGAAGTGAACAATGGAAGGAATGTGGTATTCAGACTTGTCAAAGATATTGAGGGAACAGGGAAAAACGTCACTACAGAAAATTTCATTACCGACTTTACCCTGGTTAGTGAGCTTCTGAAAAAGAACCTCAATTTCAACAATGACAATTTTCTACTAGAACGTTCCTAGAGACTTAACACTTGTTGATCTCATTTTGCATACTCCTCAAATGGACCTATTCATAAGAACTCAAATTTTCATACACCATTTAATAATGTATCAACAAACTCATAAAAACTAACCAGTTCTCCAAAACACAAAATTGAGATGAATCTCTGATGGACAGGTTAGTACAATTACTTACGAAAGATAAAAGGTGAACATCAAAGAGACATATGCATGTGCTGGCCAAGAAAGGTTATACTATGGATTGTACACAGGGGTAAGATATAAATAATGCACAAGCAGTCAGGAAAATACAAGGACACTAGTGCATGAACAAGAACTGGCTACTTCAGATATATTGAAAGCCAAGGCACAACAACTTACAAACAGTACAACACAAAAAAAATCAAAAGGTAATTCACAACCAAACACAAAGGAAATACTACAAAGATCAGTGAGAGTGTCACCAACATTAACAATTAGTTACATTAAACAAAACAGATATTTCCTAACCAACAGCCTTTCTCTTGACAAGACTATTCAAAGAAAACATTAAAGGCTCCCAGTTTGAAGTTGCTAACGATACAAATGAGTGGCACCATGTGCCAACCAAAGAGAAACCCGCTGACTTAGTGTCTCTATAGAAAAAATATAAGAACAGGTGACTGATAAAAGATCAGCATTTTCAATTACAAAATCTGGGCATACAGTAAGAATTGAAATGACTAGAAAATATGAGCAAAGCAAGTTCAAGATAAGACTATTATGCAGTTCAGGAATGTAAACAAATTTTTAATTCCAGGATTTTTGAGAGAATTGACACACAGAAAGTTCATTTTCCCATAACGTCCAAAGGCATTCCAAATAAAGGAATTACACATGCAGCTGCACCTTTATGGATACATAATCAAATATTACCATTCAAGAGTCTTGATGATGATGATGATGATGATGATGATGATGATGGTGATGATGATGATGATGCTTTTTGTTTAAAGGGGCCTAACATCTACGGTCATCGGCTCACTCGAGAATCAAACGCAGTTTACAATACCTTATGGTCGAGAATAAGTCCCATACCAGTGTGAAAATTTACACCAGCATAAGACAAAGATTTTGCCCTCTGTCCAACAGCCAAAGAGTGCATCAAGGTAACAGGTAAAGACAAATACTTGTAAAGACGACATGAAGAGGGGAGGTAGAGGAAAAGTCATGACACATGGCACTAGAAACGCCGAAAACATCCATGAAGAGTGTAGAGTGTACAATCTAAAACCGATGATGCCATCCATGTTTGATGCAGGTAATCGGCTGACTGCAGTCCCGTAACTGCAGCAGTGTGCACATGTCAAATGCCAGGAAGAAAGCAGTGGTAAATGACGAATGCGGCAGAGGTGAGTTGACAAGATAAAACCTATGCCTCATCAATCTCTACTCGTATGCAACCTACAAAACAAAATTCACTATTTTGGATAACATAAGAGAACAACACCAATGGAAAAACAGCATGAAGCAAAATTCCAGCAACACATGATGGCAGACACGTCAGTTAGATACACTGTATAACTCCTGTGAAGAAATTATTTAAAACTTAGTTGATCTAAACAAATGGAAATTAAGCATGTCCTGTCCCTGGAAAAAAACGTCTGAAAAATAACAAGTTCTGCCAGGAATATATTAAATTCATATTAGAATTCAAATCACTTGATAACATGAGAGGAATGTGAAAACCTGCAGGAAGAAAAACACTATTAAATTCCACATTACCCTGTCATAAATCATTCAAGTAAAACAACAAAAACACTTGTTAATATCAACGCTTCAGTCAAGACTGACAATGGCATTAGTCTCAACTACATACACCATGAAGGGTCATCCACTCAAGAACATCTCCTCTCTATAATCATCTGACTGCGGGCTCAACAAATAGCATTTACGTGTGTATGTCAGATTGTTTAGCAATAAAATGTTGCTCTGTGTAAAATGCAAGGCAGCAAAGCTTTACAAAAAATTGGTTTTTCATAACTCTCCCTTCAAAGCCTGAGATTTGCGGAGCCTTTCTCTTGAAAAGACTACTCAAAGAAAACATTAAAGGCTCCCAGTTTGAAGTTGCTAAAGATACAAATGAGTGGCACCATGTGCCGTCCAAAGAGAAACCCGCTGACTTAGTATCCAGACGACCACAAATGGACACAATTGTCAACAATACAGTTTGTTGGCATAGTTCTGGATGGTTGAATCAAGATCCTTTGAGTAGGAATAAATGAAAACGTGATGTTCGAATTAATCTCCCAGTTCAAAAAATGCCACAAATGCTTTTAGAGACTTGATGATGACTTATTCATAACAAAAGTTTCAAGATTAAAAAAGGTACAGAGAGTAGCTGCATATTGTTTTTGATTTATCTCAGATTGTTATAAACAAGAGTGAAATTCAAGTCCACTCTTCATATCGGAGTTGAACCCTCCACTCAAATGTTGCATTAATGTTCTGTAGAAAATATTAAATCATATTGATTATAACCATAATCATAGATCAAGAAGCCATCTCCTTGTCGAAAGAAGACTGCACAATACCTTAATTCTAGTGGGGAGGAAATATTAGATCATTCTGTATATATATCATCATCTCACTAATCTAATTATCATTGCGGAACAACTTTGACTATTTCATCATGGCAGTCAACCCTTATAACATCTCTGAGAGGCAAGTTTCGGATCCCACCAGCAAGGGGGGCGGTAAAGAAGCAACATTTATGCACGTCTCAAGGGTCGTAAGTTGAATGCAGATACTTCTGAACAATTAACGCGAAATACACAAAGTGTGCGTGTACCCATTTCTTAACACTAGTATAGACTATGCTGGCTCAATTCTCATAAACATTGGCGTGAGATGGAACAAGACCAGACTGCCTAGCAACCAAGTCTCTCTACATAGACATGATACCTGATCTCACAACAACTACATTGCTCGCCTCTCTTTGTTCACTTATTTTTACAGAGGTCACCCCCTGAACATTTACAGTGATAATGGCACAAACTTCTTCAGAGCAGCTAAGGAAATCAAGGCCTTTCTGAAAAACAATCCTGAGAAAAACCAGCTCTTCCCTGCAACTGCAGGCATGGGACTGATACAGCATTCCATCCCTCCTGCTGCATTACACTTTGATAGAAAACGAGAAGCAGCTGTCAACATTCTGATATATCACCTTAGAAGAGTGATGAATTCTTATTTCTTGACGAACAAAGAATGGACCACTCTTACAACACATACTCACATCTCCTCACTAAAGTTAAATGACGACACTTTTGACACTTCTTACCTAACTACATCCAATTTCCTTGTAGGAGAGAAAAATACTACACTCCCTGACCATGATTATACTTCCTCTCTCATTATCCAGATGGCTGTATATTGACCAGCCAACCCAGAATTCCTGAAAGAGATTGTCAATTAAATATCCCAATAAATACCCCATAACAACATAGTCACACTGAAAGAAACACATGCTATGCAGTGGACGATGGCAGTGATCAAATGTGTATCCTAATTCATGTAACAAATGTTCAGGTGAGAAATGGGGAACATACAAAGCCTATTCACAAACACTGTCCTTTACCACACATGAAACAGAAAGGCAAGGTCACTCTTGAAGGGCTCATTTATTCATTGAAAGTTTAAGTAATATTATAAGTCACCATAGACTAGTATCATCACAGACCACATTAGGAAGGATATGAATGTTTTCTACTTGTAAGTGAATTCTGACAGTAAGCAAGCAATCACCTGCAACTTGTATCTACAAATAATTGTATTATCTAGAAGTCAATAATTAACATAATCAACAAGATTACAATGGTGTTTCATTTGGAACAACTGGTAAAATACCCAGCAACAGTAACAAAAAAGTGCTCCTTATAGCAACTCCGTGTTTGAAAATATTCACTAAGTCAAAAATATTAGTAGCAATGATACCACCTCCCAAATGATATACAGTAGAGGTCTTTGGATCTATCCCAACTGCTGCGTGATACATAATGCAAGATCTTAAAGAACATGAAAGAAAGGTGAAAATTAGGTAAGTAAACAGTCAATCTCATAAAAAAGTGTATCAATCATATGTATTGAAATGAAGGGTCAACCACTGATATCTGTTCAGCAATTTTCTATTTTCAGTACCTAACAATGGCTTATCAAATTATGTACATTACCTCAAGTGAGTTTTCCTGCATTGGCCCTGGCTCTGTTAACTCTGATTTGGCTTCTTTTTTCAGTGGTATCATTTCTGACACATTTTCAATATTTTCCTGTGGAAAATAAGATACATAAATTATGCACGTAACACACATTTACAAATACTGTCACCAAATTTACTACTTCCAAGTATTACAGTTACTTTCAAAATGTTACTACTGTTTAAGAGAGATTTCTACCAGCAGAGGATTTCAAAACCAAAGGCTGCACTGAGAATGGTGTTATCATCCTTGTTCAAACCTAAAGTCAGAGAAAGCATGAGACTGAGAACCAAATATAAAGTGAGAAGCATTTTCTAGCCATATCAGAAGATATCCCACCAGAGATGGAATTGGGACCATCTCGCAAAAAATTTTGGAAGGAATCTGCCACAGACATAAACACTAAATTATATTAATTGATTTTATGTATCCAATTACGTCTATCAAATCATTGACGTTGTTTGAATCACATCCAAGTATTAAAACTGTCCTAAATATTTTGCCATACAGTGAGAAATATTAATACTATGCTCCTAACATACATTTTGTTTAGACAGATAGATCAAAATCCCTTGAAACATTTTAATCACTTTCTATAATCTGGTTTTGCCAAGCTCACAGGGGATAAACACTGCATTGAGACAGTTCTGTTCATCCAAGTGTAAAAATAAAAAACGAACATGAAAGAAGCAGGCTTATCACAGTCATAGACTAGGGAAAGATGTGATGCAGGTCAAACATAAAGCAACTACAAATGAAATGTTTTACTACTACAAGGATGTTATGCAGTGTTCTGTGAAGAACTGTGGGGATGAGAACACTATCAGTGTTGGAGTGTACATCTGCAGTTACAGAAGCTCTTTCATGATCTAAGAAGGTCATCCAATAAATAAGTTTCCTTATTTTTTCTCTGCAAACCACATGTTTTAGAATTAAGTTGGTACTGTAGGAACTTCCACTGGCGTATGGCTGGGGTAAGGTGATCTTCAACCGCACGTGCTTGCTCTGTGTTCACCAGTACGGCGCTACCTGCCATGGAGCTACCAATTGAAAGCCTTTCCACTTGTGAACTCTGTCCTGTTATTCGCTTTTCCACGGCAAAAAATGAAATGGCTACCAATATTCATTGCCATTTGGTGTGAGTTTATAGTGAAAGATGCATGCTGCCATTCATGGTTCCTGGAATGGCAGCAAGATGTATATGATGACAGCGCAGCGCCAGGCCCATTACAGCCACTGTTGGTCAGAATGTGGTGGACAAAGATTAATGCGTCAGCACTGATGAGATACTGAATCTACTGCCTCCCGGCACGGAAACTGGGCAGTCCTTTATTGCAATGATATTGTTTAATGTCTTGCAGTATTGAAAAGTCTGTGCAAGATGGGTCCCAAGTTTTCTTACTGATGCTCACAAGCAATAACAGAACGAGGTAGCCTGAGCTTTCCTGCAAATGCTTCAAAGAGAGGGAGATCAAATGTTTTCCCGCATTGTTACTGGAGATGAAAGCAGGGTGCATTATTCAACTCTAAAAACAAAACCACAAAGCATGCTATGGAAGAAACTTGGTGAACATGCTCATAAAAAAGGGCCAAGACCTCAGACTCTTTTTACAATTTACTTTACATCGCACCGACTCGACAAATTCATCCTGCGTCCTTTGAGCGGAATGGGCAATATTTTCTGAGACAAGACCAGAACGTTTTCGTTGGATTTCAACTCTGAGCTTCGTGAGGACCGTGCAGGACCTCTCATGTGTGACCACAGTGCATTGGGGCAGTCAGTCAGCCAATACAACATCATTACAGTCCCAAAAGGAAAAGTAGTGTACGAGTTATAGAATGAAAATTAAATATTTCTCAAAGTTGTAAAGAGCCTAGGAGTGGGAAGGAAGCAGCTGTGGCGTTAATTAAGGTACATCCTCAATGCTTACCTGGTATGAAAATGGGAAACCACGGAAAACCATCTTCAGGGCTGCCGACAGTGGGGTTCGAACGCACTATCTCCCAGATGCAAGCTCACAGCTGCGCGGCCTTAACCGCATGGCCAACATGCCCGGTTAGACCTCAGCCTCTGTAGGCATAGTTTTGGCTACTGCCTTTTGGGACTGTAATGATGTTGTATTGGTTGACTGACTGCCCCAATGCACTGTGGTCACACATGAGAGGTCCTGCATGGTCCTCACGAAGCTCAGAGTTGAAATCCAACGAAAACGTTCTGGTCTTGTCTCAGAAAATATTGCCCATTCAGCTCAAAGGACGCAGGATTTGCTGCAGAACTTCAAACGGGACCTTTTTCCCCATCCACCTTATTCTGCGGAACTTGCCCCGAGTGATTTCCATCTCTATCCACAACTCAAGTTGCACCTTGGAGGTAAGCGGTTTGCAACTGATGAAGAGGTGGAAGAGGAAGTGCACCGCTGTCTACAGAGATGGGACCCGACCCGGTATGATGAAGGTATCAAGAAACTGCTGCCAACATAACAAAATGTTTGGACTGAAATAGTGACTATGTGGAAAAGTAGTGTACGAGTTATAGAATGAAAATTAAATATTTCTCAAAGGTAAATAAAACCAAGCACCATGGGGCAACAGCCCCCGTAGGGCGATGGCTTACCAAGTGACCACTGCTCAGCCCAAAGGCCTACAGATTACGAGATGTCATGTGGTGAGTACGAACAATCCTCTCCGTCGTTATTCTAGACTTCCTAGACCAGGGCCACCATCTCACTGTCAGATAGCTCCTCAATTTTAATCACATAGGCTGAGTAGACCTCCAACCAGCCCTCAGATGCAGGTAAAAGTCCCTGACCTGGCCAGGAATTGAACCCGGGGCCTCTGGGTAAGAGGCAGGCATGCTAACCCCACACTGCAGGGCCAGCACAAGTGTAAATAGCCTGCTTGTATTTTTTGTAAAATAGGGAGACCTATTTATCGGATGGCTCTCGTACTACGAGACCTTTAAATTTTTCACTTGGATTCATGAAACATTTTGACACTACAGGGGTGCAGGAGGGACTGTGATCAAAAGCTTACATTTTATTACAAGTTAGTTTACTAATAAAAGCGAATTTAAGTATAAAATTCCAGAATATACTCACTTATCCCATTTAATACAGAAGAAATCGAACAGTAGCTGAACTAAGGAAAGGAAGATAAAATGACGCACAAAATGGAGAGTTTGTTAAAGATGAAGCCATACTTTCCATTGTAGACTTAGTTAAATGTAACAAAAAACTTTCTAGTTTGTCAAACATACAATTTTAACATAAATTATTACACTATAAAGATACCCGTAAAAAATAAACACTCTATTATACAAAGAATGACATGTTTCATTTTACAAGAACATCCTCAGACTCTATGAAATCACACAAAATATGCATATATGTACAGCATTGTTTACGTTGCATAAACTTGTCAATGATAGAGAGTTCAGTGATAATATGAGCCAGTACTGACAAATAAGAAATTTACAAGTATTAATATATCGAGAAAACTCCTGAACTTATCTAGACTGCCAATGCCAACTTTGTTGTCACCAAATACTATTTCAGGACTGTGGTCATGGAGAGGTAAGTGGAAAGTTTTGAGTATAGCACAAACCTTACGGAGAGGGGAAGGGAAGCATGAGAGGGGAGTGCAGAACATTGTGGATCCCTCCTACTGGATGTTAAAATCTAGTACACTGTACCATGGAGAGGAGAGGGGGAAGTAGGATGGAACGAGTGGAGCACTGTGGAATACTCTTTCCACACTGGAGAGGGGAGAGAAGGTTATTAACCTACTTCATGTTATAATGTACTTTTATGTAAGATGGATGAATGCAACTGAATGATTTTAGATGAATAATGTATGGAATTGAAATAGAGAATATCTATAGGATATTATTGCGATAAATGCCAATTTAAAGAGTAAGTATGGTCCAGATATTATGTGAGTAGAGCGATGTGCGGGGAATTTTTTAAGTGTGTATGGTCATTTAAGTTGGTTACGTTAGCATTTTTGCGATGTAGATCTCGATTGCTTCCCTCATATTCGAAGATTTGATTTTATTTTCAATGTGTAAAATTTTTGGATCTGTGTTGATGTCTGTGAAATAGTGTGAACTGTCGTACATGTGCTCCCCAAAGGCTGAATGCTAATTATATCTGATCGTTTATTGTGTTCTTTGAATCTTGTGTGGAAATTTTGTTTGTGGCATTGCAGTTAAGTTCTTGGAACTTGAGTTCATAGACTCGTGACTTTGAGAAAGGGTCTTTTTTTGTTTAGGTGCACTTGTTGATGTGTCTCTGCAGTGTGTTGTTCATCCTAAAGGTTAATTAAAACCCTGTTTCCTAATGATATAACCTACTTTTTATGTGTTATTATTAATGTAGTTGAGAACCAAGTGTGGTGGTTTTCCAGGGACTTTTCTTTTGTTTATTTAATATTTTATCTACTGTGCCTGGAGGGTGGTTGTCTTCTTTCATGATTTTTTTAACAATTTGTGCCTCTTCATTGAACTCTATTGTGCTCATTGGTATGGAAACAGCTCTGTGAATCATTGTACTCAATCCAGCTATTTTTAGTGTGTATGCATGGTTAGACTCGTCAATAGCATGCAACACCTGAGTGGGCTTTCTGTACACTTTGTAAGACAGGTTTCCATTATTCCTGCTGATTGTGGTGTTATTTTCTTATTAGATTCTTGCTCCATTGTGAAGCTAGTGGAATTTTGTAAATAATTTAGTGTGTTTAATAACTGGTGTGCATTAGTGAAGTCATTATCATATGCACATGATGTCGCCTACATACCTGCTCCAGTATAATATTCCTTTTGAATGCTGATACGTTCAGAAGATGTTTTCAAAGTTATTCAAAAAATGTTTGCTATTATACCTTATAATGGTGGGCCCATGGCTAACCCTTCTTTGTGGCAATAGATCTTGTCAGTGAATGCAAAGCAATTTTGGTGTAGCATTGTTCTAATAAGGCTAATTATTTCTTTGGTTTCCTGCAGTGAAGTATTTTCTTTATGAAGATTTTCGATAATTTTAATAGATTCATCTATTGTTACGTTGGTGTACATGTTAGTGATGTCAAAGGGTATCTTTAACCCTTTACCACCCACATTTTTGCTCCGCTTATCCCCAGGTTTCAACCTATTAATTAGGAAACATTCAAGCAGAGCACACCGTTTCATTTTCAATAATATTAGAAAACATGCCATCATTTACAACATTTAACATACCATCATGTCCATTTCTCTATTCATTGAGTCATAAGTTTGTCGGTTCAAACCCCCACCCGTGCTGGAGATACTCAACACTGAGGTAGGCTGTATTTGTCATATTCTCATGTTGTCTAAATCCCCCTAAGCCAATAAAGATGAGATTCTGGAAGTGTAATGGTGACCTTGTATATCAACTTTCATTTCCTCTAGCAAGTGTCTTCCCATTCTGTTTCTATTTTACTGAAATGCGCCTGTTTGATTGCTGCATTGATATATACGCAATCGGTAATGTCACTGAATAGATTGTCTCCGCCTAACATATGTAAAAATATAACCTATTTCTCATAATACTCTTTTGAAATTATTGATAGGTTCAACATCATCCATACAATCATTGAGTAATGAAACAAAATGTTTGTGTTACCTGAATTGCAGCCGCATCATCATCAGGTCCGATTTCTAGATATCCGTTTTCACTTATATCACAGTTATCAGTAAAATTATCTCTGTTGATATGTTATTTACTCACTAAAAATTTACCTCCACCCCTGCTCAACAATTCTGTGTCATTTCTTATGCCGTTATTGAGCTCAGTCTCAATATCCGCAGTATTCAATCCCGTCATGTTTACGAACTAAACAGCTGACCAGCACTCGCGGAAGTTCAAGTCAATCAAATCAAATCAAAATCTCTTTATTTGCAAATGAGGTATCTACCTCGGTGGCAAATGGTACACTAAAATACATTATTGTCAAGCACTAAATTTTAAATTAACAGGAGACGAAGAAAATTTTCCTAGAATACAATATTATACAATTTACGCTAATAATTTGTTCTATTAAACACACACATCATCCTTAATAAATTTATATTGTTTACAAAATTCTACTTATAATATCTTACAAACATATTCAACTCATATACAGTACGGTATGTGAAATTACTTCTAATAATACTATACAACTGGTATAAGATTAAAATTAACATACAATTTATTTACATATTTATATTTTACCCATTTTGGAACCTAAGTAGCATAACGACCTGCTGCGTCTTAACCAGAGCCCCTTTTGCCACCACTTTTCAGAGTTCCTGAAGGGCCTTCACAGCTACCGTAGCGGTCCCAGGGCCCTCGAAGTCCCCACTGTACTTCACTACTACAGGCAGTCCCCTACTTGGGCTGTCCAAACACCTTAGACCAGGGGATGGAATTAATTTAATCACACACATTTATTATTTACAATATCCTGCACTGGTCGAATGCCCTCTAACATTTAATTTATTATCTCTGTTGTTGTTTATTCTCTTCTTGAATATCTGTACAGATTTTGGAAAAGGATCAAACACTACCCCTGGTAAACTGTTCCACTCCTTCACGCCCTTCCCAATGAAAGAAAATTTACCCCAATTGCTTCTGCTAAAATTCCTTCTAATTTTGTACTTGTGGTCAGTTCTACCAATATAATTATTTTCCAACCGAAGCCTCTCACGGATATCTCCCCATGCTTCTTCTCCTGTATAGGCTCTATATAATCCAATAAGTCTACTTTTCTCCCTTCTCTTACTTAAAGTTTCCCACCCAAGTTCCTTTAACATTTCTGATACACTACTCCTTCTCCTGAAATCCCCTGTTACAAACCTTGCTGCTTTCCTCTGCACACCATCTAGTTCTTTTATTAGGTATTCTTGGTGAGGATCCCAAACACTGTTTGCATATTCCAATAATGGACGAACCATACTTAAGTTACTTTTTTCTTTTAATTCTTTGTTGCATCCTTTAAGTAGCCTCATTATGACATGTAACGATCTGTATGCTTTCCCAACAACATCATCAACATGACCCTTCCAGTGCAAATTACTTTCAAATCTCACACCTAAGTATTTGCACTTGTCATCTTTTGGGATAACTACCTCGTCCAAAGTATATTCAAATTCAGTTTTAAAGGTCCTGTTTGTAAATGTTGTAACAGTTGATTTGCCTCCATTAATCTTCATATTATTTTCTTCAACCCATTCCTGGATACTGTCAAGGTCCCTTTGTAATTCTGAACAATCCTCAATGTTATTTATTTCCCTATAAACAATTATGTCATCTGCATACAATCTTATTTTCGATGTTATAGTGTTCCCTAAGTCATTTGCGTATATTAAGAAAAGTAACGGACCGATTATACTACCCTGTGCAATTCCCTTCCAGACTTTCTCTTCCTGTGATATATTATTTCCTACTTTGACTTTCTGAACCCTTAAATTTAGAAATGTTCTTATCCAACGTAACCCTTACGTCCAATCCTATTCCCTCCAATTTCTTTAATAATATTCCATGTTCCACTCTATCAAAGGCTTTGGAAAGATCTATGGCTATGCAATCTAACTGGCCTCCTGAATCTAACTGATCTGACATGTCCTGCTGAAATCCCACCAGTTGTGCCTCGCAAGAAAATTTCTTTCTAAATCCATGAACCAATTTTTATCATCACATATCCCTCTGATGTACTTTGCTATTAAACTCTCCAGTATTTTACAAACTATACTGGTCAGGCTGATTGGTCTGTAGTTCTCTGGTTTCCTTTTATCACCCTTTCCTTTATAAATTGGTATTATTATAGATTCCTTCCATTCCTTTGGTATCACACTATTATTTATGACATAGTCAAAGAGAAATTTTAAATAAGGCACTATATACCACACCATTGTCTTTAATACCTCCCCAGTAATTTGATCACTTCCTGCTGCTTTTCCTTGCTGAAGCAGTTGGATTTCTCTGAAAATATCTTCATTTGTGAATGAGAAGCTTCTTGTTTCCCTCTGTGTCTCTCCCTCTCTATCTTCTGTTACGGTTTCCAAGTCCTGACAATCTTCTACTGAATCTCGGAATTCCCTACTAAAGAGGTTTGCTTTCTCAGTATCTGTTAAATAGTGTTCACTCCCTTCTCCCACCATTGTAGGAATTTGGATTCCTTTTCCTTTTTGATTCCTAATATATGAATACAGCTTTTTCCATTTCCCTTCGTGGTCATTACCCTCTTGAAGAATGCCATTCATATTATTCTGTTTTGCTTCCTTTTTTAATCTATTCAGTTCCCTCATTAGTTGTTTTCTAGTTTCTCTATTCTCCCTACCTTCTTTGATTTTCCTGTTTACTATTCTACATTTTCTTTTTAATTTTCTTATTTCCCTTGTGTAATAAACAGGGTCTGAGGTCATTTTACCCTTCTTAACAGGTACAAATCTCTTCTCTCCTTCCCAAATTATTCCTTTAAATTTAGCCCAAAGTGTATCCACATTATTCCCTTCACTTATCCAACAACTGAATTGTGATTTAAGGTAAGTCCCAAATTCATCAACTTTAGTTTTTCTGTATAATTTCTTGTCTTTTGTGATCCTCTTATTAAGCATTTTTGGTACGAGACCTACATCCATTATTACAGCCTTATGGTCACCGATTCCTTCAATTACCTCAGTTTTATCAACAATTTCCCATGGTTTAACCAAGAATACATCTAGCAAGTTATTGAGACGAGTTGGTTCTTGTACTACTTGTGTAAATCCACACTCCCAAATTAACTTATTTGCCAGTTTCTGTTCATGGGCTTCACTTGCAGCTCCATTCCATTCAACTTCAGGCAAGTTTTGATCTCCCCCAATTATTACCGTATCATTATTGTTTTTATGAGTATAATCTATTATTTTCTCAAATATTTCCATATCTCTTTCCTCTCTTCCAGGCCTATATGTTCCTATAATTCCCACCTCCTTCATATTATCACAAACTAATTTTATCCCTAATATTTCACCCCTTTCATCAGTAAACCATTCATGCGAACAATAAGTTTCCTTCACCAGAATAAATACCCTTCCTCCTTTTTTATCTCATCGGTCTCTACGATAGACTGTATACCCTTCTGGAAATACTTCTGTATTACCCACCCCTTCTCTCAACCAAGTCCGTTGTCTAGACAACTTCAAGCCAAATTCTCACTTTTCTTTTATTTCCTAAGCCTTGTATATTGTACTGCATGTTCATCAAAGCCTAATAAACAATTCACAACAAAAAAATACAAAACTATGGCATAGATTGCACACGTATGCAGATAATGCAGCTGGGTGTTTTCGGGCAATACGGACCGTAGGCAAAGTGAACAGTTGGGCGCTTTCGGGCGGGAAGGGGTTGATTAGTTCTAGGCTGGTTTTAATTTATCTGTCTTCTTTAAGTGAGATTTTCTCTTTTAGGATTTTTTCAGTTGTTAGCTTAAATTTTAAATTGGCACAACATAATTTACTATTGGTCTAATGGGACATGAACTTTTGTGTATTTTGGGGATGGCTCTTACTGTGGGGAGTTTGGGATTTTTTGATAGTGAGGCTTTCCTTTTCTTGTTCTGTGAGAATAAAGTCTGTTTGCTGGATAGCTTATTTTATTTTGTTTTGAAATTTATTTGTAGGGTCACATTGTAGTTCTTGAATTCCGTTGTTGATGACAGCTATTGATATTTTCTATATACCCAAGAATAGAACATAACAAGAAGTGTCAAGAGTATAGATCTTTAATAGCAGTGCACTCGCATCTCAGATATGTTCAGACACCGTTCTCTTCTGTAGTGTCTATAATTTAGAACTCAACCAGCAAACATTTATTCAGAGAACAGTGTGCATAAGCTGCAGAATTTCACCTTTAAGCAACTCCTGGACAATATCACATCTATAAATTAGCAGTTCACAGTGTTGGGAGTAGATTTTTGCTGCCGAGTCACAATTATTCATTGAATATACCTCTTCCAACTCTCAAGGTTTTCAAAGACTCTGAGGTGCAAGAATGATGTGCAGGAATTCGCTTTTATGCCGGTATAACTACAGACGTGTGCTGGGATATTCAGCTTCATCAAATATCTCTAGAATGGACCCAAATTACACTCCCCAACATGAAAGTAGAATGTTATCACATCACCATGCAAGCTATCAGATGAAGAGAGACTGAACCGTAAGGCACACATTCAGAAGATTACAATGGACTGTGTTTACAGTAGCAACAGACAGAGCAAGGAAAGATGATGACAATAAGTCGCTTCTTCTCCAAAATTATTTCACAGCTTCTCCGCCAAGGCAGAGTTTTACTATGAGATCACCCAACATTAGTAACATTGTAAAGAAGTTTAAATGATGCAAATCTTACCTGGTATTTCTTTTGGAGGAAAAATATGTTCACTATGAGATTCAAAGACCTACTGGCCATAACCGAATTAAATCCAGCACCCACAATTGTCCTTCAGTTCAGCAGCTACTAGCACTAAAATTGGATGATGTATGATAGGAGATGACGTCAATCCCACAACGATACCACTACCAAACCATGGAGAATAAAAACATAACCATACAACCTACGGAAATAAATTTCAATAAACGCCAGAGATAATCATTAAACAGTCATTTGATGGGTACTTAGCTCATGAAATGTCCTGATGCCTCGATCTTGAAACGCTGCCTGTCACAACTTCATTGGTAGCTGGACCTAACCAAGGTTCCTTCACTATCAAGTCCACAACTTTAATTCAGCTTTTTGCCACTATCAAACATAGCATGCACTGCCATCTCCCTAGTAAATGCTAGAGGCCAATTGTCCACTTGGCGACAATAATCTGGGGGCATGTGCCACCAGAACCCCTTTCCTTGTCCCATGAACAAAGTTTCTGTCACTAGTTGGACCTATAGATGTATATAAATACTGTTGTTTGTACTTCCTAAGAGTTGGCTGCCTTGTGTAGTACATTATCACATACTCCCAGACAAAGAAACAAAAGAGAGACATACTTTTCCTAGATGCCCATGTAGCAAATGGCGACTGCTGTGGTTAATATTGGGGAAGCACATAGTAAAATATGCCCCTGCCAAACTTATTCAGCTACTAAGGGTTAAACTCTGACCTCTATAAAGTTATTTGCCATGAGACTCACAAGTGATGCATTTGTTGTTCTTTCAAGCCAGGCTGGTTCCTCTTTGATTTTTACTTGCAGGTCCATTTCACACTGCAACTGAAGTAGTTAGAAGGTACTGGGGTTCTTGATTACTTCCAATGATTTTACACTAAAACGTAGGCCAGAGAAATATATTACCTTATTTCTGTCATTGCTACTTAGGTTATCTGTCAACAGACTAAGCATTTTGCTTGAAATTTTACATGACAGTCAATATTATGAACATACCAAAAAGACTCAAAATTTTACATGACTGTTAATATTGTGATCATACCTATTGGACCTCAAGTTTTCTATGACTGATACAATGCAGAAGAATCTCCATAACAACACTGATAACCATAACAAGAATTCTACATATGATATCCTAAACGGAAATTTCTCAAAATTTCGAACCCTACTACCTTATGTCGCAGCCTACAGTGTAAAGAACAACTCAACATTCACAGCGTCACTATTAAATTGCAAACATAGGTAAATAACACAGCAACACAATAATTAAAATTATGCACTACATATTGTAATTTCTTTCTGAAACTAATATACGCGATTCTTCACCTGCGTAGCCCTTCAGAAATATTCTTCACTCCAAAAAATTTTGATAGGTAACGTAAGTTACGTTATATTGCTACAACACACGAGGAACAGATTTGCTGGCACTTGTGACACAAATGCCAGGAGTTTTCAAAAAGAATGCCAGTTATATGCGTATACAGTTTTAATGCTTAAGTAGAAATAAAATTTAAGAAAATTAAGAATATTAAATGTTAAAAGTATGTAGAATGCTGAAAATGAGAAAGATTAGTATTAACTTCTTACTGTTCCCAATTGAGATGTATAATTTTCGCAAAAGTAAATTATAGAACTTGAAACTTACCGACAATAGAGATTGTGGGCACAGTGTAAATGATAGAAATCACAATTTCTCAATGAAGAAAATCTGTAGCACAATAAATTAAGGGAATAGGCTGTACAAATGGCTAATACGCGTCTTATGTAACACATACCTCACACCTGAAGACAAACCTGATATTTTAATTCAGTGTAATCACTTAAAACAAACACTTAAAGAACGGATTTGATTTGTATCAGTCAGTAGAATGGGCTGAATTTAGGAAAGGATGAATTACCAGTGACAACTCCAGAGTACACGACACTTCTTGAAAACAGCACTGGGTGGCAATGTCCCGTTATATTTGTAACTATCAACTATCAATACAGTCCTGTTCTAGTGGGCTTTACACGAGGTCAAAGAGAATGAGTAAGAGATGACTCTCAACGTTATTTTTCACTTCTGTACGCAATGACTGCGCAAAGATCGCCAGGAATTGCACACCAGCGCCTCTAGTGTAAACAGGGCTGAACTAAAATTACCGGGCAGGTGATTTAAATCGTTTAGCACGCGGAGGGTTCACAGGTTCTCGTCCCCCCTCCACTCTTAAATATTATATTAAATATATTTTTTCTTTTTTTCTTTCTCTTATATTTTTCTTTCATTTCCTTTTCTTTCTTTCCTTCTTTCTGTTACCTTTTTCTGAAATACTGCATTCTGAACAACAATACACCTGGAGGTTGGCCTGTCCTTTATTATTATTATTAATAATTTTTTGCTGGAGAAAAGAAGCTCACCACTTGTGCTGCTTATTATAATTATTTCAATTATGGAGCTATATTTTATTTTTACTAATTCACAAAGCCTTGAAGGATCGGAGTGACTGGCCTTGCCTGTGCTGCTTTTGTTTGTTTCTGCTGAGGAAAAAGGAAGCTAACTCACAAAGGGAGGAAGGAAGTGACCTGAAGGTGAGTGGGATTGGCAATCCTTATCTCAGATTAAGACCTATGACAGAAATAGACACTAACATCCCCTCGTACATCAGTCCTCTTTAACACTACTTAAGCCAACTATAACAGTCAATAGTATCAAGATATGCCACTTATGCAGGAAATAAAATATAAATACAATGTATTAAAGAAAACCATACAC
This sequence comes from Anabrus simplex, assembly GCF_040414725.1. Taxonomy (NCBI): domain Eukaryota; kingdom Metazoa; phylum Arthropoda; class Insecta; order Orthoptera; family Tettigoniidae; genus Anabrus; species Anabrus simplex. Next base: position 65,405,086 of record NC_090279.1, read on the forward strand.
AGGAACCAAAATGATGAAAGGAAACTCATATGGTAAGGAGGGAGTTTGTAGGATTCAAAAGTAAATTGAAATGAAACATGATCTTTTGATTTATGGAGCTATATTCTACCTACTATCCACAGTGTTACAGGTATAAAATTGTGTAGAAATATGAACAAAAGTTTTAGTGATCATAGTATATCATAATCTCATGACATTATATTCAGCAGTGTTAATCATCAATTAATATTCATCAGCCAGAAAACTATTCAATACAACACAAATACAAGATCATTCATTTATGAAAGAAAGAATGGAACTGACAAGGTACAACATAATACTTTTCTCTCTTATTGCAGTTTAACGTTGCACTGACATTGCAAAAGTTTTCAGCAACACCATTTGTATTTTCCCAAGGAACTTACTATATGATACATCTTTCGGTCTGTCAAAAGAGGCACCTAGGGCCACACACTGAAAAATATTGAGATTTGTACTTCTTTTGCATCTACTAGAGGATGGCAAATCTCTGGCAGAGTAGTGTTTGAAGAAACCAAGACATGATAGCACATACTCTGTTCCTACATACTGCACCAAAACACAACATATCATTCAATCAGTCTTCTGCATTTAGATGATAAACAATGTCAAACTACAAAATTGTATGCATCCCTTGTATTCATTAACCTTAGTATCTACTGTATATTGAAGGCAGAAATCTATGTTGGTGGTTGCAGAGTAGGCTGATCTGTGGTCTGAGAGCATGCACTCCAACCGGCCAACCAAGCAGAGGAGGGGTGGCTATGGTTCCATGGTTCCACCGTGTTTCTACACCTCTGCATTTGGGACACAGAAACGGGCTGTTCCCCTACCACTGGCTGTCCTGAGAATGGTTTCTCCTTTCGCCTGCAGTAAGGCGAATGATGGGACAGTTCCTAGTATATGTCATGGCCACCAAACATCCTGCCCTCACCACAAATCTCCTTGCTTAAGATGATGATGCTTGTTTATTAAAAGGGCCTAAAATCTAGTTCATTGTTTTAAGAGAAAGTACAACTAGGCAACCATCCCCTATATATATTAGTAATCGGAGAGAAGAAATGGAAGGGGGCTGACACTAGAAAAAATGATGGTATCAGCTAAGGAGGACCAGGGCCATGGAGGGAAAATAAGACTCCCTAGGCCTCCATACATAATACAATCGGGGGCAGAAAAGAACAGGTCGTGATCGAGGTAGATCAGATAGGATAGATAAAAGTGGGGAGCCTGGCACAAGTAAGAGGAAGCAGTGCCAAAATTCAATTAAGGGCTCCGTGGTCGCCTACCCAAGCTCCCAAGTGCAGAGACCACATGGGACCCCTTTTAGTCGTCTCTTACAGCAGGCAGAGGATGCTGTGGCTGTTATTCTACTGGCCCTACCCACAGGGGGACAACTATGATAAGGCTAGTTGCTTTACGTTGCACCGACACAGATAGGTCTAATGGCGATGATGGGACAGGAAAGCCATAGGAATGGGAAGGAAGCAGCCGTGGCCTTAGTTAAGGTACAGCCCCGGCATTTGCCTGGTGTGAAAATGGGAAACCACAGAAAACCATTTTCAGGGCTGCCGATATTGGGGTTCGAACCTACTATCTCCCGAATACTGGATACTGGCCGCACTTATGTTTCAAATTATCCGAAATTCATTTGCCTTGGTGTGGTATGTTTTCATGTTCTGGCCACAGGAGATTAGTAAAACAAGAACAGTAAGGATGCTTACCTCAAATATCTTGTACTTTTTCTTCAAACACGCAAACGAATATAACAGATATACGCATACAAATCAAAGTAAAGCAAAATATCACAAACGTCAAAAACGTGGTCGTCCCACGTGGTCCAAGTTGTCAAACTCAAATCGACCAATAGCAATCGGAAGGTGTTTCTACCAATAGGAGCTGCCGTATACGTCACGTGGGCTTAGGGTGAGTGACGTGATGTACAACAGCGCGCCCACGCGGGTGGAGGGCAAAAGTATTCAGTCTAAGCCGGGCCCTCGGAAGGGTAGGACCTATGACGCTGTCAAACCCTTGCACGTGGTAGTGGTGGGGGTAAGGTTCGGCAGTTCGGTTCACTGCCGTCTCAATCCTACACATATAGATTGAGACGGCGGTGGTTCGGTTATTGATGTTGGGGAGGAAGGGGCATTATCGTTGAAGGAGGGGTTGGATATGGGTGCGGTATAGTAGCCATTACTGAATGAAAACGAGCTCATTTGCGAGCTTTAATCTGAAAATGCAACAACCGGACAACATTATAGAGATCATTTTGCAGTTGCTCACAATCTTGTAACTTATTTGTTACTCTGTACAGAATAACATGATCTGCGAAAAGCCTTATCTCTGATTCCACTTCTTTACACATATCATTCATATATATAAGAAAACATAAAGGTCCAATAATACTGCCTTGAGGAATTCCCCTCTTAATTTTTACCGGGCCAGATAAAGCTTCACGTACTATAATTCTCTGAGTTCTATTTTCTAAAAACAGAGCCACACAATCAGTCACTCTTTTATCTAGTCCAATTGCACTCATTTTTGCCAGTAGTCTCTCATGATCTACCCTATCAAATGCCTTAGATAGGTCAGTCGCGATACAGACCAATTGACCTCCTGAATCCAGGATATCTGCTATGTCTTGCTGGAATCCTACAAGTTGTGCTTCAGTGGAATAAACTTTGCAACAGTATGGCTTCTTTTCTGTTTGTGTCCGCATATGAACAGTTAGGTCAGACTGCCTTTCCTTGTGAATGATTTGCCACAGATATTGCACTGTAAGGTTTCTCCTCTGTATGGGTCCGCATATGTTAGGAAAGTTTGCCTATTTTTATGAATGATTTGCCACAGACATTGCAGCTGTATGGCTTCTCGCCTGTATGGGACCGCATATGACCAGTTAGAATGCCTTTCTGTATGAATGATTTGCCACAGACTGTATGGCTGTATGGCTTCTTGCCTGTATGGGTCCACATATGATCGGTCAGACTGCCTTTCCTTGTGAATGATTTGCCACAGATATTGCACCTCTACGGCTTCCTGCCTAATGGGTCCGCATATGAACGGTCAGATTGCCTTTCTTTGCGAATGATTTGACACAGACATTGCATTTGTACGGCTTCTCGCCTGTATGGCTAAGCATATGATCAGTCAGACTACCTTTCCTTGTGAATGATTTGCGACAGACATTGCAACTGTGAGGCTTCTCCCCTGTATGGGTCGGCTTATGTTCGGTTAGTTTAGCACTCTGTATGAATGATTTGCCACACACATTGCATCTGTATGGCTTCTCGCCTGTATGGGTCCGCATATGCACAGATAGTATGCTTTTGAGGATGAACGATTTGCCACAGATATTGCAACTATAAGGCTTCTCGCCCGTATGAGAACGAATGTGAACTGCATGGTGGTGTTTACTGCTGAAGGATACACCACAGACATCACAGCTGTATGGCTTCTCACCTGTATGGGTCCGCATATGAACGGTGATATTGCGTTTCTGTATGAATGATTTGCCACAGACATTGCACTTGTATGGCTTCTCGCCTGTATGGGTGCGCATATGTTCGGTTAGACTGCCTTTCTGTAGGAATGATTTGCTACTGACATAGCATTTGTACGGCTCCTCGAATGTGTGCGTCATCTTGTGATAAGATAAACTGCTTTTCTTGACGAATGATTTGCAACATACAGTGCATAAGTGTGGCTTGTCGCCTGTGTGAGACTGCTTAACGTCCGACCTTTTCCTGATATTTTTATGAGATACTGAAAATTCGTCTATAATCCCACCTTTATGCAAATGCGTGTCCCCTGTCAGAATTTTCCTCTTTGTAAAGCATTTATCAGAAAAACCGCACACTTGGAGCGGGTGGATCCTGAGGTGTTTCGACAAGCTGCTTCGGCTACACACCTTTCCACAGTGATCGCACTTGAAGGGTCGATCTTCCTTGTGCCTCTTCAGATGTCGCAAGAGGTCCAACTTCCCAGAAAGGACTTCACCGCACACACTACACCTAAAACTAGATGATCCGCAGTCCGGAGGTTGATGATCTCTATAGCTCACCTCGGGTCTCGATCTACAGTGACAAATTAAAACCATGTGACCAATAGTTCAAAAGCCAAATCCACTACAACTCTTACACAGGCGATTTGCTACTGCACATTCCAATCACTGATATCCAGTGCGGAAAGCTCGTTACTCAAACATTACATTCCTGAGAGCAAACATCATCTGAGGTTAAATTTCAAAAGCTCTCACTTGTTACGTTTCTTAATCACGATATCACGGGCAAGAAACTTGTCACGGTGTACAAATGTACGAGTTAATAGACAACCTCATTTGAAGAAAGCATGAGAAGTGGTCCGGCCTAAAAGGGTAAATAGTCGTACAAGCTCTTTAATCCAGCACATATAATTCTATCGAAATCCGTACTCTATTCTCCTACATAAAGAACGGCATATGCTTTGGAGTTTTGATCTTGTTGAAGCACTCTGCACTTTGTCGCAGGCAAGTAATAATTTTTGTAAAGGACCTTGTTCTTGAGGTTGTTTGAGAGAATGTCTGTGTTGTAGATATTAATAAAGTTGAGAATGTTTGTCGACATTCAGCAACATCTGCTGAAACCTGGCTAATCTTTTATGAATGTTATTTTGTCACACAAATATACAAATTGTATTTGTACATTGTTATCATATCACTATACCATTTTATTATGTCACTGTGTCGCTTTTCCGAAATATGTATCTTTGAGGTGCAATCAAACATAGCCAACCTATATATAGGACGGTAGGTTTATACAAGCACGTTCATACTTACTACCATGTACTACATCAGTCTACGTCTTAATTCCTGTATTTAACACGGAAGCCACTAATCCGGATGAAATCCTGCAAAAGCTGAAATATAACAAGTATACGACGGCTCTCTCGCTAGCATTGATACTGTCTTTTCTCCTCAAGACACTGCTGTTAAAGACATTATGAAGGCAACACAGAATATGGCATTGGTGGTAGCGTTTTATTACAATGTTCTAATATCCTGATTTTGAAACCAAACGCAACCTATCATGCCCTTGAATATTCGTACACGTATTACTTTAACAATACGGATAGAAGGAGCATGAAAATCAAGGCTTGAGCCAAAATTCGAGATAACAAGACGTTGAATTGCACCGTAGTGGATATTGCTGCTATGTAAAAGAAGAAATATTATTCTATTTATTTCAAAAGATCATGGGCAACGTGATTATTTTTAGTGGATTCATTACATAGTTGGATAGCATCCAATTCTGAGCCTGTCTCCCCACCACAGAGTAGTTCTACATATTCTACGGAAGAAGGGCGGGAAATGCAACTTTCTTGGTTAAAGGTGAGATCCTCTTACAACTGCCACATGGGAAAATCGATCACGCAGGCTAAAATATATCGTAACATGAACTGGTACTTTCCAATTCATGCTGTATGAACTGAATTCACAAGGCCCAGTCGAATGCATGACTGGCTCACAAGCAAAGTAATGGGAGGCTCGACCATGCATTGTTACTGCACTGTTTGGAGAAAATAAGTGGACAAATGAAAGGGGGGCATTGATTCCAGATATGACAGACTAAATCTCTTGATCATCAAACAAGATATTGATGTTGACACCACTAGACAACAGGGGGCAGGAAATACGACACTGGATTGTATGTCATGCGTTCTGTGGCATATCACACCAAGCAAAGGTGCAAAAGCCTGTAACCCTTCTTCTTTACGTGAAAACGTGATTCCTTTGACAAGTAATTTATCAGGTTCACAATTAGTTTTCAGTAAAATAATGTTTCATTTTGCATTGATAAATATTCTACACGAACCAGCTATATTGCTGTAACACGTGGCGCTTCCCAGGTGACGGATACGGGTTCCCCGCTAGCCTGCCGATGAACATGAGCAAAATATAGAAGCTCTCGCGTACCAAACATGTACAAAGTCTTTCATGGCAACTTTGCGGAGATGGAGATGTTCACTAGGGACCAGATGGCGGAAGAGGTACACTCAATTTCTGGAAGTTAATGCAGAAAAGAGGGTAGCGTTTCTTCTCTACAGGAGTGGCTGCAAAAGGCATCTGTTCTCCATGTCCGCAGCTGCGTTACTACCTTCCGTCATGAGCCCTGAAATGCTTCAAGACAAGCCGGCCGTAAAATAATACCGTTACATCATTACAGAAATGTCTCATGGTATCGGAGCCAAGGTTAGTGCAGCCCCTGGAAGGGACGCGCATTGGCAGTGCCCAGTCAGCATGAAAAGTATGCTAGGGTTACCGTCGCACGGGCTGTGACGGCTAACCATGCTAGTACCCCCATTTTGTATCCCATCATTGAATTATGCCTGGGTGAAGTAGCACTGCACTCGAGAGAAGGCTTGTAGGCATCTGAGGGGTGCGGAAAAAAGATGGAATGGAGAAAAGTCATGTGAAAAGAGGTGTGGTTACTAACTGGTGTACAACAAAACCGAAGAACAGCTCATGGTGTTGACATTGTCATATCAGCTAAATTTGACGGTTCAGTGCCGAGGTGCAAAAGTTTGACAATCGCTTGATGTAACTCGTCCGCATTGGGGATAGAAGGAAATTTCAATTATTCAGCGCAACGCTCCACAAACTGACGTGCGCATGGAAACCAAAGATGCGTTCTGGACACCGCCTGACAAGAAGACCGCTGACTATCTTATCGCTGCCGCTGATCTGAATGGACGTGTCGGACCGAGGAAAGAAGAACAAACAGTCCATGGCGTTCATGGACATGGAGAAAGGAACGACGATGCCCAACAAATTCGCGATTATGCAGAAACTGATCATCGCAAACACACGGTTCAAAAAGAGTGATATTCATCTACTCTATACTACAGTCGCTCCCATCCAATTCGCATTGACTACATCCTTGTGAGAGGGTGAAATCTCGAAGATGTTCTAGAGATAACAGTTGCCCCTTATTAAATCCTTGCGATGCAACAACGATCAGTCATCTAAGCTGTGGATAAAGTCACCAAGAGCCCAATACTTCACAGGAAATAGACAAATTGGGATCAAATAGTTGCCCCTGAAGAAGGAGACTAACGTCGTTGCAGAAGTTACAGAGTCACAAATCACCATAGTTGAAGTGAGCCGGACTTAACTGAAAGACGCCTTTCGCTCTATTCCTGGAACAATTAAGTCAGGGCGACGACAACGAAGGATTAAACATGGCATATGGCCAAGGAATGAAGATGTTAAATATGCAGTACGGTTAAAGAAGCAGCTGTACCACGAGTTTCTTGCTCGTTGGAATGCCTACAAGGCAGCCACTCGTAAAATGAAGGAGGTATTTGCGTAACAAAATCAAACCGGTAGGCAGGTCTACATGTGAAACATGACATGCGCGAATTCGAGCGGAATTTTTAACGGCTAGTCAATCGAGCCATCGCAAAACGTCAGAAGTCCAACGTTTTTACGGCATCAGTGAGGAAACAGACGACTTGCTACTGGACAGGCGGGAAGCGCGAGTACACAGGTGGAACTATTTTGACAACATCTCAATCATGGAATTTCCGTATCTACCATACCTAATCACCTCCGCTGTTGAAGGTACAACGTAGGAAAATGACGTCACTAAAGTCCTGACTATGCTGAAGGAAATGAAACCAGGGAAAGCCATCTGTCCCGATTATCTTCCAGCAGAGTTTTGTTTCTCTCAATGGGGGGATGCAGCAGTGTGGCAAAAGCAAGCTTTTCAACCATATCATCAAAGAAGGTCAAAAACAAACAGACTAGCGATGGAGTATCAATTCAGAAATAAGGGAAGCCCTGCCGATTTTTTCTAATCACGGCCCGAACATACTTCTGAGCCTCGCAATGAGAGACTTAGAACAAATCTTCGACAAAAGGATTAGCGATTTAGACAAACCTACAACAAGCCAAGCTGGATGTGTGTAAAATTGTGGCGCATTAGGAGAAACCCATGCTGCCGGACTATTACTTGAGAAACACTGTGAAAAGAATAAGAGGCTTCATCACAAATTTCTGGACCCTTAGAAGCCCTTCCATCGGGTACTTCATGACCTAATCAGTCAGCCCTACAAGTACATGGCATTCCAGAGCACCTTGCTGAGAGGGTATAATTGCTCTACAAAGAACAAATGAGTTGTGTTCAAGCTGCCGCAGGAGCGTCTGATGACTTCCGCATAACTGTAGGAGTCCATCAAGGCCCCGGCTTATCACCACTGCAGCTCATTCTTGTGATGGACACAATTACCACAAACCTGCGCAGTTCAATACCACGGACACTTCTCTAAGCAAATGATATCATTTGGCTGAAGAGAATAAGCTAGACCTGCAGCGTCAAACAGAAGACTGGAACAATCGACTAGCGCAATAAACCCCGCGCCTCAACAAGAACAAGACAGAATAGTAGTATAATAGGACAGATCTGCCGCCACCACCTCCTCCGGCTCCCAGAGGCCTCCTCCACCACCACCACAGCCAGAGGCCTCCCAGAGGCCTCCTCCACCACCACCACCACAGCCAGAGGCCCCCCAGAGGTCACCTCCACCATCCGCGGGAAATTTGAATTTGTAAACAAATCCACGTGCTTTTTTGACAGCTGTCATCCGCCATCTTTAAACCACAGAGCACTGTGCTGCCCTCTTTATCGCAGTAGCTGCAAATTCGTCACCAGTCATCCGCAGTGCTGCCGTCTTAACGGGCCTAAACTTTAGTGCTACCAACTTAACCTCACTAGCGCGAGATTTGAATCGGTAAACAAATCCACGTGCTTTTTGACAGCTGTCATCCGCCATCTTTAATCTATAGAGCACAGTGCTGCCCTCTTTAGCTACTTACCTTTGAAATGTGGTGGCGGATAATTTTAAAAATGCTTTTTGACAGCAGCCATCTTTAATCTAGAGAGCACCGTGCTGCCCTCTTTAGCCAGATATCTTTGAAATGTGGTGGCAGGCAATTCCACATGACAGCAGCCATCTTTAATCAAGAGAGCACCGTGCTGATCTCTATGTGGTGGCGGCAATTTGAAAAATTCTACATGCTCTTGTTTGGAAACAAACTCACGCGCTATTTTGACAGCCGTCATCCGCCATCTTTAATCAACAGAGCACAGTGCTGCCCTCTTTAGCTAGATACCTTTGAAATGTGGTGGCGGCAAATTCCACGTGCTCTTGTTTGGAAACAAAGCCATGTGCTTTTTTGACAGCTGTCATCCGCCATCCTTAATCAAAAGAGCACTGTGCTGCTATCATGCGGGCAATTTCGTCAGCTGTCATCCGCCATCCTTAATCCACAGAACACCGTGCTGCCCTCTTTATGGCTACTACCTTAAGCACGTAGCAGCGGGCAATTTGAAAAGTTCTGTTAGCTATCATCCGCCATCTTTAATCAAGAGAGCACCGTGCTGCCATCTTTAGCTAGATACCTTTGCAATGTGGTGGTGGATAATATAAAAAGAAAAATTCTACAGCAGCCATCTCTCGACGCTAATTGCATAAGATGGTGGCTATACTTGACTCCTTAAGGGTGCTTACGCAAGATGGCTGCTATACATAGGTTCTTATGAGACGCCCTTGGGATGCTTGCGCAAGATGGCAGTTATACATGACTCCTTATGAGATGCCCTAGGGATGCTTGCTCAAGATAGCGGCTGCTCTTATAGGACGGCTTAAGGGTCCTGGCACAAGATGGCTTGAGACGCCCTAAGGATGCTTGCGCAAGATGGCGGACACAAGATGGCGGCTATACACAACTCCTTATGAGACGCTTTAAGGGTGCTTGCGCAAGATGGCTGCTACTCTTATGAAGAAAGCTAGCTTAGAGGCTAACGTGTCGTGCTAGTTCGATTCATTAAATTTAGGACTTAAATGCAAAATGTTAAATATCTCGCAAACGGTGCATCGTTTGGTAAAAATAGCCACATGCTTTTTTGACAGCTGTCTCCTTGACGAACCCTAACCTCACTTTGGAGGACAATAGAGCGTCGCTAACCTCACTACTGCCATCTTTACGGCGGTAAACCTCAAGGCTGCGTAGAATTTAAAATCCAACAACAGAACATTGCTAACCTCACTCTTGCCATCTTTACGGCGGTAAACCTCAAGGCTGCGTAGAATTTAAAATCCAACAACAGAACATTACTAACCTCCCTGCTATCATCTTGAAAAGTTCAGTGTTCGAAACACTAGTTAGAAAAACGTAACTCATCGCACCTCGGGGATTTTATTAGGTAAGACGTAACCCCTAGGTTCCATTCCTTGTTCTGAACATAAAACCATTTACCAATAAAGATTAATTTTCTACACTTAACAAAGTACAAGCGTTCTTGCTGATAGCGATCGATGAGGTTGTTGCTCCTTTAGCCCATTAGCCCTTTAGCCCATTAACCTTTTGCCCATTAGCCCGTTAGCCCTTTTGCCGATTAGCCCTTTAGCCAATTAGCCCTACAAGGAATGTGCAGTAAGGAGGAGGAAGAGTCCTTTCATCCTTTTTGCCCTTCTGATAAGATGTAACCCCTGGGTTCCATACAATATCACGATTTTTTTCGGCTCAGCATTTTTCATAGTAGCCCTCGCCTGCACAAGCTACATGCTTGTTATCCATGTCAACAGATTGAAAAAATATGTTTCCGAACCGATATTTCATGTTACATATTTATGTAATAACTTGTTCAACAGCTAGGGACTTAAATGTAAGCATAGTATTTCTTATAGCACTAGCGGTCTGTTTAATTTTACTTCCCGCATAAGCTACATGCTTGTAACCCATGCCAACAGATTGACTGATATTTCATGTTACATGTTTATGCGATATCTTGTTCGACTGATTTTCACACAAGACGAATGATGGAAGGTAAATAATTTGAAGTTGTACTTTTGCTATATCGTTTACCGAGCGAGTTAGCTGCGCAGTATGGGTACAGTGTTTTTTTATTTTTACACTAGGCAAATCATTGAAGTTGTAGTTTTGCAATATTGCTTACTGAGCGAGTTAGCTACGCGATATGTGCACAGTGTGTGTCCATAGTTTTTGATTTTACACTAAGCAAATCATCAAAATTGTACTTTTGCTCTGAACACATCAAACAATGTTCTGATCATATGTTGAAGTTAACAACATCGATTACAGTGTTCGATTCTAGTCTAGTTATGTTTCGTTCTGATCTTCTTAGAACATGTTCTAAACACATGTTGTATTGAGTACAGTGTTCGATTCTAGTCTTGATCACTTATTTTGTGTTCTGAACACATCGATCAATGTTCTGATCACATGTTGTATCGAGTACAGTGTTCGATTCTAGTCATGATCACTTATTTTGTGTTCTGAACACATCAATCAATGTTCTGATCACATGTTGAAGTTAACAACATCGATTACAGTGTTCTATTCTAGTCTTGTTATGTTTCAATCTGATCTTCTTAGAACAAGGGTATCCCCAGATATATTCTAAACACATGATGTATTGAGTACAGTGTTCGATTCTAGTCTTGATCACTTATTTTGTTTTCTGAACACATCAATCAATGTTCTGATCACATGTTGTATCGAGTACAGCGTTTGATTCTACTCTTCTTATGTTTCGAAAGTCTAAACATGCACAATAATGTTATCGGTGCACACGCTTGCCTTCGCGATGCAGGTTTAAACTTGTTCGATATAAAGCTATGCCTTGACATAAGAGGCGGAGGAGGAGGAGGAGGTAGAGAAGGAGGAGGTGGAGGAGAATGATAAGGCCTTAACAGCCTATGAATAGTCGCCATTGTTTAAAGATGACAACTGTTAAAGCATTTTTCAAATTATCCGCCACCACATTTCAGCTAAAGAGGGCAGCAGGGTGCTCTATTGATTAAGCACATAGAATTATAAATTGCCCTCCACCGCATGCATAACAGCAGCTGTTATCTTGCGCAGTAGCCTCTAAGCTAGCTTTCTTCACAAGAGTAGCCGCCATCTTGTGCGAGCACCCCTAGGTGTCTCATAAGGAGCTATGTATAGTCACCATTTTGTGTCCGCCATCTTGCGTAAGCATCCCTAGGACGTCTCAAGCTATCTTGTGTCTCATAACAGTAGCCACCATATTGTAGAAATAGATAGCTGCCAATGCCAAAGGGCTTAAGTAGGAATCGAACCGTTGATCTCATCATTAGACTATGTTTTTTCTTGTTCCTGATACTACGAACCTACGTATTAGGCGGAAAAATTTGGTCCGTTTTGCTCTACGATGCACCGTTTGCGAGATATTTAACATTTTGCATTTAAGCCCTAAATTTAATGAATCGAACTAGCACAAGTTAGCCTCTAAGCTAGCTTTCTTCATAAGAGTAACAGCCACCTTGTGCAAGCACCCTTAAAGCGTCTCATAAGGAGTTGTGTATAGCCGCCATCTTGCGCAAGCATCCTTAAGGCGTCTCAAGCCATCTTGTGCAAGGATCCTTAAGCCGTCCTATAAGAGCAGCCGCTATCTTGAGCAAGCATCCCTAGGGCATCTCATAAGGAGTCATGTATAACTGCCATCTTGCGCAAGCATCCCAAGGGCGTCTCATAAGAACCCATGTATAGCAGCCATCTTGCGTAAGCACCCTTAGGGAGTCATGTATAGCCACCATCTTATGCAATTAGCGTCGAGAGATGGCTGCTGTAGAATTTTTCTTTTTAAATTATCCACCACCACATTCAAAGGTATCTAGCTAAAGATGGCAGCACGGTGCTCTCATGATTAAAGATGGCGGATGACAGCTAACAGAACTTTTCAAATTGCCCGCTACTACAGAGGGCAGCACGGTGCTCTGTAGATTAAAGATGGCGGATGACAGCTGACGAAATTACACGCATGATGGCAGCACGGTGCTCTGTTGATTAAAGATGGCAGATGACACCTGTCAAAAAAGCACATGGCTTTGTTTCCAAACAAGAGCACGTGGAATTTGCCGCCACCACATTTCAACTACAAAGGGCAGCACGGTGCTCTGTTGATTAAAGATGGCGGATGGTAGCTGTCAAAAAAGCACGTGAGTTTGTTTCCAAACATGAGCACGTGTAATTTTCCAATTTGCCGCCACATTTCAAAGATATCTAGCTAAAGATGGCAGTACGGTGCTCTCTTGATTGAAGATGGCGGATGATAGCTAACAGAACTTTTCAAATTGCCCGCTACTACGTGCTTAAGGTAGTAGGCATAAAGAGGGCAGCACGGTGTTCTGTGGATTAAAGTTGGCGGATGACAGCTGACGAAATTGCCCGCATGATAGCAGCACGGTGCTCTGTTGATTAAAGATGGCGGATGATAGCTGTCAAAAAAGCACATGGCTATGTTTCCAAACAAGAGCACGTGAAATTTGCCGCCACCACATTTCAAAGGTATCTAGCTAAAGAGGGCAGCACTGTGCTGTGTTGATTAAAGATGGCAGATGACGGCTGTCAAAAAAGCGCGTGAGTTTGTTTCCAAACAAGAGCATGTAGAATTTTTCAAATTGCCGCCACCATATAGAGGGCAGCACGGTGCTCTCTTGATTAAAGATGGCTGCTGTCATGTGGAATTGCCTGCCACCACATTTCAAAGGTATCTAGTTAAAGAGGGCAGCACGGTGCTCTCTAGATTAAAGATGGCTACTCTCAAAAAGCATTTTTCAAATTATCTGCCACCACATTTCAAAGGTAAGTAGCACTGTGCTCTATAGATTAAAGATGGCAGATGACAGCTGTCAAAAAAGCACGTGGATTTGTTTACCGATTCAAATCTCGCGCTAGTGAGGTTAGGTTGGTAGCACAAAGGTTTAGGCCCGTTAAGATGGCAGCACTGCGGATAACAGGTGACGAATTTGCAGCTACTGCGATAAAGAGGGCAGTACAGTGCTCTGTGGTTTAAAGATGGCGGATGACAGCTGTCAAAAAACACGTGGATTTGTTTATCTATTCAAATCTTGCGCTAGTTAGGTTAAGTAGGTACTACTGAGGTTTAGGCCCGTCAAGATGGCAGTACTGAGGTTAGCGATGCGTTGTTGTCTGTCAAAAAGCATGTGGCTGTCAAAAAACACGTGGATATGTTTACAAATTCAAATCTCGCACTTGTGAGGTTAAGTTGGTACTACTGAGGTTTAGGCCCGTCAGAATGGCAGTACTGAGGTTAGCGATGCGTTGTTGTCGATGACAGCTGTCAAAAAGCACGTGGCTTTGTTTACAAATTCAAATTTCCCGCGGGTGGTGGAGACCTCTGGGAGGCCTCTGGCTGTGGTGGTGGTGGAGGAGGCGTCTGGGAGGCCTTTGGCTGTGGTGGTGGTGGAGGAGGCCTCTGGGAGCCGGAGGAGGTGTTGGCGGCAGAACTGTCCTTTTATACTACTCAGAATACATTGCATTACATCGTCGAGAAGTTGGAAGCATGCATGTTGACGTTGAAGATATTGCACGAGTAGAGATATTTAAGTATATTGGCTCCACAATCTATGATTATGGCCGACTTACTGATGAAGTCAACTTAAGTATATACAAAGCCTGACTGAAGTGGAGAATGACAACAGGCGCCCTTCCGAACTTTGGACGAAGGGCCATCTCTAAACTAAGTTCTACCGAACTGATATCTGTCCTATCGATATCCATCCTGTCATTTTCTACGGCAACGAATGCTGACCAGCTCTAGAGGTAGAACGCCAACTAAGCATCATGGATACGAAGTTGCTTAGGTGGAAGGCTGGCTTAATTAGACTAGATCACATTTCAAATTATGATATTAGAAAACGTTTTGGCATTGCACCGATCCAGAAGAAAATTGGGGAAAGGCATGTGCGCTGGTTTGGGCATGTGTTACGTGTAGAGGACGATACAATGGGAAAGTAAGACTATTACGCAGAAAGTCGGTGAAAAGAGGCGCTAGGGACGAACCAGACAGTATAGACTGATAAAGTGCACAACGGCCTGAAAGTTGGAAGACTACATGCAGACATGGCCCGAGACCGATCTAACTGGAGTCAATGAACCACAACACCGGACCCTGCCACCAGATGCAGACTGATGAATATTCTGTTACAAAAATGAAATGCAATGGATATTTTACACATCCTAACATTCAAATTAGTTTACTGTATGTTCAAATTTTCTCCCCTAATGCCTATGTCCGATATCTATAAAAACTTATTTTCACAAAATAGTGTTTGAATGGCTGACCGCTTCTGGATTTCGTGTTTAAGTGACTCCTATAAATGCATTGTGAAGAAAAACTTATAACTCAAAAAAATAAAAAATTGGGTATATCTGTGTTAAATGGGAAGGACAGTTTGAATATCCGGTGAAATTCTATGAGTACCTACAAGAGGGGAGTCCGTCAGTGTATTCTAGCCTGAATAGAATTTTGCAATTCATATGTCTGCTTACATACGTCATAGACAGCAGACGATCATATTAATCAGTTTGTTATTTTCACTCCGATCACGCCTATAAATATGAAGACCATGGAGGAGTGGCACAAAGAGGTCAGCTCAGGGCCATGTGACACTCAACGCTCTAAGACTGGAAGGAAGCCACATAACTAAGTGGTTACTTCAGGACCGTGTGTCTACACAAACGGAAGTAAGCCTTATCACTAATTATTTAGCTCAGGACGATGTGTCTCTTCACAAATGGAAGGTAATCTCATCACTAATTGGTAACCTCAGAAATACGTGTATTTCCACAAGTCAGCAATTACGAAATTTTATGAATCTTAAAATCTTTTCTTATGTAATTCAATACCCAACTGGCATGGCAAATAGTTTAGACATTTTAAAGGAAGTCATTTAAGTTGTGGCATGATATTTGTAGACTGCTGAAATGAGAGTGAGGAAACAATAGCGCCTGAGGTGAGATATAAAACAAAGTGGGAAGTAGCAGATAAGATCCGGTCGACTGAATCCTTCAGAAACATCTAAAATCTATGATGTAAAATGGACTAAGCTACGTAGACAATGGACTGTCCTCTGACATATATGCCAAGAAAAAAGAAGACATATAAAATGCATGTCGTTTTGCTGGTCTCTGCACAAAATATGATTAGAAAGTAGAAAGCTAATTTAGACTCCATCAAAAATAGAAATATGATTGTGTGTGAAAAAGATTCATAAGCAACATTTTTACTGGTGGTCATAATACAAAATTGTTCTCTAACGTAGCCTATTGTGTCCTGTTACACATGAATTACAAAGAAACAGAGTGTGTGAGCTGGTACTTGGTAGTTCTCAGGACCGACATGAATATTTCTTGCCACTAGTTGTGAAAGTACAGTAGGAACAAGTCAGTGCATCAAATAAGAGCCGAGAAGACTAACCACTCACAAAATCAAATAAACCATTCAGAATTCATAGTTTCCATCACAAATCCGGTTTGAAGTCAAACCTTAGGCTATGACTAGCCATCGCATGACCTGCTGATACAAGGGCTTGGTTAAGAGCACCAATCCGAGACTATACAATCATTTCCCACGGATTATCAAAGATCACTTCACACAGTAACCAACAAAGGTGTGACAGCAAAAAATTAATTAGCAATGTCACAACTACAGTTCAAAAACACTACTGCATTAAATGTTTTAAAACAGGACATACACTTGTGGTACTTTGTAAGGTCAGTGACAATAATTACAATTTTGAAAGAATATTATATCACTACGTTATTTACCTATTATTATTATTATTATTATTATTATTATTAGCATAGGGCAACAAGTTAGATACATAAATACAAATATATAGTATTTACAAATATACACAGACAAGAAACATATTTTATAGCAGAATGTCCAGTTAAGTGATCCACTGTATAGCTTCCTCTGTTGGTTCCAAAAAGTCACTCGGGCTACCTGTGTAGGAACGTCGTGTACATTCACTTACAATATGGGGATCATCTGTCGAGATAGACCACAGTCGCACTCTGGTGATGAGATATATTTCCACTTATAAAGGGCATCCCTGCGTCGTCCATGATTTGCTCTCACCCAATTCAGAGTGGTCCAAATCTTACGCGGTAGATGATGTTCACCAGAAAAGATGTTGTGTAAGGAACTGTCTGTGGCAACTTTCCAGCGACTTCTCCATTCTCGTAAAGCGTGAAAATTCCCATCAGCCAATGCGACAGCATCATGCAAAGACGGATGTCGTGACTCCAACCTCGTTACCTTGAGAACAGGAATATCATCCAAAACAGGCAGTTGAGGCTTCATTTCTATCTTCTTGAACTCTCGGATGGGAGAATTTTATCTTTTTAAAACAGGTGGCATTATACCTGACAGAATTGGGAGCCAATAAAGGGATGTGGACTGGATAGTACCAGATATTAACCGCAAGCTAACATTCAGTTGAGTATCAATTAGTCTTGTATATGGGCTATCCAGCCAAACTGGTGCACAGTACTCACCACACGAGAATACCAGTCCCAAAGCAGATCATAAAGTCTTTGCTGATGAACCCCAACTTGAGCCATACAATTTCTGAAGGATAATATTACCTGTTTTGTGCTTTTTTGACAGATTCATAAGATGTTGTTTGTAAGATAGTGTGCGATCAAGTGTAATCCACAAATATTTGGGATAGCTGCTATGCCGAAGTTCTTGGTGACAAAAACGTATGTGAAGTTTAATGCCAGCTTGGCGATTATTCAGGTGAAAACATGACACTTCTGTTTTGTTAGAGTTAGGACACAGTTGCCATTTCTTGAAGTACATTTCAAGTGAAATCAGGTCTCTTTGTAGCACTTCTTCTGTCACACTAAGGTATCGATTTTGAGTGGCTAGTGTTATGATATCAGCATAACAAAATGTTTGCGATGATGTTTCTGGGAGATCGGAGATATACAAATTGAACAGTAGGGGAGACAGTACCGATCCTTGAGGTAATCCATTTTTGAGCTTCCTTTCTCTACTCATACTATTTCCCATACACACTCGAAATCTTCTGTCATTGAGCATATTGCTTATAACCTGCACGATGGTCCTACGGGGTGCAATTCGGAGAAGCTTGTAAATTAATCCTTCCCTCCAGACTGCGTCAAATGCTGCTGTAAGATCAATGAATACAGCTGAGGTCTTGAGTTGTTTCTGGAAACCTGCTTCCATGTGGAATGTCAGTAAAAGCACTTGATCGCAGCAGCTGCGATTTGACCTGAATCCAGCTTGATCAACTGTAATACGCTGAAAAATAGTTGCGCTGTTTCTGTTGTGGAATAGCCTCTCAAAACGAAGGGCAATGGGTCTATAACTGCTTGGGTCATTGGCAGGCTTACCTGGTTTCAAGATGGAAATCACTTTCGTTCATTTGAATTCTGCCGGGAGTTGTCTGTTCTGTAGAAGGTCGGTAAAAAACCTTAACAGCCAACTTCTTGCATTCTTCCCTAAATGAATGCGAAATTCTGGACGAATGTCGTCAAAATCTGGAGCTGTACTTGGTTTAACGTCTTTGAGAGCAGCATCGATGTCTTGCACCGTAAGCGGTTGTGAATACCTTGATGTGCGTGGTGTTCTTGATTCCAGAGTTTGGAGCTGGCGCCGTTTGTATTTGGTATGTTTCTTATCTGATGGAGTTTGGGAAGTTGTGACGATGTGAGATGCTACTTCATCCGGAGTAACTCCAGGCTGTTGCTTCACCAAAGGTGTCCGTCCTCCAAGTTTTCTGCGGTGCCCCCAAGATCTTCTACTGGAATGAGTTAGGTCGATATTCTCCACTGTCTCAATCCACCGTTCTCTCCGGGTAGTATCCATGCTGGAAAGAAGTTCATCAGCTATGTCTTCATCACCAGTATGCAGATATTCGTTATAGAGTGCATCAGTCTCTACATTCTAACAAGGGATGTATTCTTTTCTATGGCATACTCTTCTTAGCCGCCATCATAACTGCATCTACAAAACGCTTGTAATTGTTCTTAGGGGCAATCCACCGAACACATTTATCCAGTTCAGTGGTGAATGTTGCCCAATTTGCTTTTCTGAAGTTCCTCCGAGCATGTGGTATTGACCGTACAACAGGAATTTTGATGCCAATGTCCTCTACAAAGGGGCCATGTTGACTGTGGGGAAAATGTCTTAACACTTTACGACTGGTATGTAAGGGCTGTCCTGCCTCATTGCAGCTAACAAATCACCAGTCAGGATTGAAATCCCTATTTCATGCAGCTGACTGGAAAGTACCAAGATCTTTTGGGTCAAAAATCAGATGGAGATTGTTCATTTCTGTCTATTCTACGAGTTTCTTTACACATTCATTGTCATTCGAGTACTTCCATAGTTCGTGATGGCTGTTGAAGTCGCCTATATAAACTGCAGGGTGTTGAGCAGTCGGGAGTACAGTACCTGACCACTGTGCGTTTGGGGGTTTATAAATGTTAAAAATAGTAACATGTGCCACTCGCACAGCAACACAATGGATGTCTTCGTCTTTGTCTTCGTTTAGAAAGAGCAGTGAGGCATCTTGGATATTATTACGAACATAAGTAGCTATACCATGTGCATTGTGATATGTTGCACCAAGAGCTGTGAAACCATTAATGAGGCCCCTTTTCGGAAACTCTTCTTTATCGGCTGTATGGATTTCATGTATACCCACAACATCTATATTATTATTCAGGATAACTTTGGATAGGTAGTCACATTTTGCTCTGCTGATGCTTTCTACGTTAAGCTCGAAAACATGGATGAAAGGTACGATGTTTCTTGTTGGTAGCTCTGAGAAGAGCCATTTCCATGAAATACTTCTGTTATTGCTGGAGGATCTTTAAAAAGATAGGTCCAGCAGCCACAGTTATTGCTTTCTTAGCACCACCCGGGGGTCACGTGTAGGGCACTTTGAGGGTAAACCTACGGACGTGAAGCAATAATGTACCGCCTATTTATCTACTTTTATGAGATAATAAATTCACTTACTTGAAGAATTCTGAATTTTTTAGGCAACCTGAACAAATTTAAAATTCCACTTGTACCTGTCCATTTTATTAGTTAATACTAATTGTGTAAGTATGTTTGCAATCATAACACTAGAAGCACCTGACTGACAATGAACACTAAAATGAATCAGAAAGTGTGACCACATCACTGGAATGAACATACATCAATAGCACAATTTTTTATGCTTACAACAATGCACAAGTTTTATTTGAAAACTATGATACCGAAGATGTAGCATAACTGACCTCAAAGTTTCATTTCTACAACACATTATCTGCTTTGGCGTCCACAAATGGAGGAATCTGACTTAACACACAAGAGAAAAGAAATGATCAGAAAAAAGGAATCTAACCAAATAATTTCAAAATGACATTCTTCGAGTTATCACATTATTGAACTGAGCCATCATTATATTGATTAATGAAACTGATTATGTTAGTTTTAAATATTTATTGTTTACAATGTACATAAAACTTAACAATTTCGAATTAGAAGATTTAATTTCTAATCTACAAGTATAGCTTTTTCTGTGTGTCACTGTTGGCATTAATGTATAAAAATATTACTCAGAATATCTGGAAGCAATAGTTTCAGATAGCATTTCAGATGATAAGAATGTGATTAACAAATGATGCAGAGAAAGTGAAAGAAAG
Source organism: Anabrus simplex (assembly GCF_040414725.1). Lineage (NCBI taxonomy): Eukaryota > Metazoa > Arthropoda > Insecta > Orthoptera > Tettigoniidae > Anabrus > Anabrus simplex. The sequence continues at coordinate 65,425,664 of NC_090279.1, forward strand.
AACACTTTTTCATGGTTGCTTAAAGGTATTGTAAACAAATACACTTCAAAAATATCTAGCTTTACCAAAGATTCTTTTTGTAGATATATATTGAATAAAACTACGAGTACATGATGGAACATTAAATATGACCTTAAAGTTCCTGAATATTTTTGATAATTTTAACCAATAGAATTTTCAGATATTAGTGTTTAAATGTAACCTTGTAAAAACAGGATTGAACTGATGAACATGGCCACTTTTGGAGATAAACCAACCACTACTGAACACAACTGTGAATAGGTACAACATATTCCATATTGTATAAAACTTGTAGTGTACGTACTTTGTTTCTTCTTTGATGTATGGCAACAGCTTTTCATCAGTTTGTTCCTCTATGAATATTTCCTCCTTAGTATCTTCGGAAGGCTGTCAGTAAGAAATAAGACAAGTAGAATAAAGAAGTAAGGAAGAAAAATATATAGGCCTAAAATAGAAACAGCTGAGAAAATAAATTTCATAGTGGCACAAGAAGAGTATAATTAATTTATCCCCCATTTAAAAAATATATAATGGAAAGGAACAATCAAATGAAAATCCCATTAAATGCAAGAGAGGTGTCTACCTTGGTGGTAAATGGTACACAAAAATACATTATTATCAAGCACTAAATTTTATAAGGACAGAGAAGAAGACAATTTCCAAAAAACAGTATTCTACAATTTTTGCTATTTTTTTATATTAAGCACACAGCTCATCCTTAATAAATGTATAGAATTTACAAACTCTTACTCATAATGTTCTCTGTTTTACAAACATAATCAACACACATACCACTTGTGCAACTACTTCAAATAATACTATACAAATTCTATTAGGTTAAAATTTACATTGCATGTACTAATTTAATTTTTTACCCTCTTTGGAACCTAACTTGCACAATGACCTGCTGTGTTTTAACCTGAGTCCCTCTGGCACTGCTTTTAAAACAATTGATGAGATATAAGAACATGGAAAGGAACACACTGTTGGACAGCAGTAAACACAGTAGCATAGAAAGGTAGGAACATTGCAAATTTGTAAATTTAAAATCACCTACATATTTGTGAATATTCAGCAGAGTATATGTACACATACATGTATGGGTGGAGGTACTTCCATGTATGTGAACATGTACAATTTTAGGAAAATAAATAATAGTAAGCAGTATCTCCGAATCATTACCCAATACCATTCCTTGCTTCTGCTTCTCTTTCTGTTGATCCCTAATTCCACAATGACTAGCCATTTCTTTCATCCTCTTATATTCATACTGCCCTGTTCCCATCTTCCTACATATGAGTTGACTTGTCACCTCTTAGTTCATTTCCATGTTCCTATATACTTTCATTCCAAAAACACTTCACTGTAATATCAAATAATCCCACAGTACTCCTACCACTTTCCCAACAAGTGGACAATGCTTAAATGATAAGCATAGAAATGTCCATCATCCCCCATCTGTACATCACATTAAGACCAAAAGCATAAATCAGTTAATGTCCCAATCAATGAATGAATCAATCAATGAATCAATCAAACAACAGCAATTAGGGCTGTTGGTTGTTTATATAGAAAAAAGATTGTGGAAATATATGAAACATATTATTACAATCACAAAATCATTTTCCTATAAGTGAACATTTGCCAAAATTTGTCCCCTTGAATTCTAACTTATCTTCATGTTGTGACCTTTCCTACAGTTAAAGAACATGACTTAAATGTATTCATCAACTAATGTCATTCCAAGCCATCTCTCCAATGACATCTCAGAATATACTGCTTAATCAAACAACTTGTCTCCTTTCTCCAAGTCTCCCCAGCTGAAACTTTGCAACATCTCTGTAACACAATTCTTTTGTTAGAAATCACCCGCAAGAAATGGAGCTATTTCTGTGGATCATTTCCTGTTCTCTACTCAAGTAATACTGGTGATGGTCTCACACTCTCATTGTGGCTTTGCTGCAGACTTATATGCCCTCTCCTTTACAACCCCTAAATAACCACATAATCATATTAAGAGATCTGTAAATTTTATTTTCAATATGTTTAAATGATTACCATAATGAAGCTATATCCTTATTATGAATAGCTAGGTACTTACAGAGATCCCCATGAAGAAATTTCACCCATCAATACAATAATAAAACCGGAGAGGACTATTTCTATATGTGAAACAAAGAAAGTGACTTTTCACCATGTTTACAAATATAGCATTGCCCGATGTCCATCTTACAATATTGTCAAGGTCTTTTTCAGTTAGTCATAATCCTGAAACTTATTTATTACACAGAGCCTCATCACTTTTTTCAGTTCATTATTCATATTGTTTAATATATCAGAAAATAAAGGTCCCATAATAATGCCCTGTGGGACCCAATCCCATAATTGTTACAGGATCAAATAAAGCTTCACCTACTCTAATGCTCTGAGTCCTATTTTGTAGAAATACACCAGACGTGGCCAAATTTTAATGGTAAAAGTTATATTTCTACCTTTATGTAAACTATCGACCTTTATAGCCTAATCCTTGAACTTGTTTGGAGGCAAAGTTTCCACTTGGGATATCCTGGTCCACACTATTGTATTTTTTCATACAGTGGCTACAGTGAGAACCACAATGTAATTTCATTATTCACATGGTTTTGTGTCATTTTTGTTACTGAGCATGTTCTGTTGTTTATCTTTATTACCTGCATATTGTTGCTGTTTGGAAGTAAATAATGTGACCTATTATTAAGACTGTGCATTCTGTAAATTACATGTATTATTGTTACCGTTCAGGAGTTCAGTTGATATTTCTTAAGACTGGTTCTAGAGAACTGTCAAAATTTGAGGTTATGGGGAGACGAAGAGACCTTTCGCCAAGAAAGGCATTGTCAGAGAGCTACTTATTGAGAAACGTCAATCACAACAAGAAATAGATTCTAGATTGCAAATACCACAGCAATCTGTAAGTAGAATTTTAAAATGTGAAGATAACGGGAAGACAAAATGTGATGATGATATGCTTGTTGTTTTAAGGGGCCTAACATCGAAGGTCATCGGCCCAAGACAAAATGTCAACAACGTGTTGGAAACTGTGTGCAGAAGAAGAAACCAACCCCAAGGAGGAAGCAAAACTGATTAATTTGTCAGTAAACAACCGCAAGGTTACTAGTTTGGATTTACGTAAGAAATTAGAAGAGTATGGGTCATTTGTATTAGCCAGGACTCTGAGGCGAGAGCTGTTTAATGCTGGAATGAAAGCAAGATGACCTCAAGGCAAAGCGAAGTTTACTCCTGCTATGGCTCTAAAGAGGTTCCAGTGTGCCACGACTCTCCAGAATTGGTCATCTGATGAATGGAAACAGGCAAGTCCATGACAATTACTGTAATTCCTAAATTACCATTCATTATTCCATTATAACCCAATCTAAGTGATGTAACCGTACAGCACAGTAAATGTATGAAATTCTTCTTTTAAACCTTACAGCTTATTGCATTTAATGCTAGGCTTATTTGTTTTATTTATTTCAGGTTTGCTTTGGTGACGAATTGGTATTTCCTGTCATAGAAGAGACAAGTCAATATGTCAGAAGATAAGGAGAAGCATTCTATCCAGATTGAGTGAAGCATCCAACTTTAGTGATGGTCTGCAGTGTGTTTTCTTGGTATGGCTGTGGACGATTATATATTGTAGAAGGAACTATGAGACGTGAACAGTATAGTATTAAGAACCCGTTTGGTAGCTCAGGTGCAAGAGTAATTCGGCCAAAGTGAATTTATTTTTATGCAAGATAAGATTTTTATGCAAGAACAAAGCCTAGAAACAGTCCAGACATGAACTCCATAGAATATCCTTAGAAAATAGCAAAGAAAAGTCCAAAAAAGTATAACGACAGAAATTGGCTTGATTGAGAAGCTCGGTCAGATCTGGTGTCATGATGACGATTTAGAGAGTCAGTGTAAAATACTGTTTGAGGCTATGCCCAGTCTAAGCAAGTCGCTCATGAAAGCTAAGGGGGTGCATAAAAAGTACTAATGTCATCAACTTTAAAATTGGTAACATCTTATCTGTTCAATTCTCGAATTTTTAATGTTTAATAATTTGGCCATATCTTTATCTATCCCGAACGCACTAATTTTTTGTCAGTAGTTTCCCGAGATCTACCCTAAGAAAATCCTTGGATATGTCAATCGTGATACATTTGACTTCCTGAATCTAATATATCTGCTATATCATGCTGGAATCCACAAGATGAGCTTCAGTGGAATAATGTTTCCTAAATCTGAACTACCTTCTATCGAGCCAGTTGGTAATTTCTTAAATGTGTATAACATAATCAGAAAGAATGCATTCCAAGAGCTTGCATGCAACACAAGTCAAGACGACTATTGTGTAATTACTAGCTCTAAGTTTAGCACATTTTCTCTATACACAGAGTGCTATTATACTAAGCATTCATTCATCTGGTATAGCTGTTTCATACATACTCTAATCAATATCTCAAAGAACTGACTTTCGTATATGCCCAGAAATTTTACCCATCCCAGCAGCATTTCTAGTTTTAAATTTTTGTGCATTACATTCAATGTTCAGTATAGTGGATATTGTAAAGTAATTTCAAAGGATTAGGTGAAATTGTCAACTGCGTCAGGTACTGCAAAAGGACATGATCATACCATTGGTGACATATCCTATGCATCACGAGTGACGGCTGCGATGCCCATCGACTAATGAAGTATACACATTCACATGTTGTGTAATTGCTACTTCATACCTTTCTAAATCTGTCAACATTCAACACCGTACACAGCAACAAGCCGTAGTAACACGGCTGAAAGTAATTCCAGTATCAAGGAAGACAATGTACACTGCCGGGTGGTGCTCTCAGTGCTTTTCAATTAGCATTTTGGCAGTGAAAATTGCATGAGTTGTTCCAACACCCTTAATGAAGATGCATTGTATAGCAATAATGCCGGCGATTTCACCCAGTCAATAATGAAGGCTACTCTAAAAGATCATCTCATGTACAATTGGGTGCAATTTGGATGGTAATTTGCACATTCTGCTAAATCGTCATTTTGCTCAAAAATAGGCACAAGGATGTTTACAGCCCAATGACAGGGAACAGAGCCAGAGTCAACTCTGGCACTGAATAAGCTTGTCAGCCAGTTGATAATGAGTTCATTAAACTGCCTCATCTTCCAACTATACAACAAGCAAAGTCTCTCACTGAGGGACAAAGGAAAAGACACAACAATCAAGAAAAAGGTTTATCACAATAGTTCTATGAACTTTGACTGTCCTACATCAACACAGATCTATCCATATTAAGAAACAAAGTACAAATTTATGTGAAGATAAACCGACGTCCAGAATTATCGCATGGAATATTTGGAAGCTAATACTCAGAGAAGTGTACGAAAATACTAGTAAATTGCAAGGTATATGCTGTAAACGGGAATCATGCATCAAAGGTATCTGGGCATAGAGAAATACTCACGGGTCAATTTATCTCCAAAATGAGGAGACTGGGTTGGATCAAACACATTTCAATGACACATGGGTGAAATATCAATTAAGAAATAGTAAATGTAATGATTATCATTATTTTACTGTAAAACCAATTATAGTATTAACATTAACAGCTAAACGATAGCTGGGCATCTCAGAGAAGTTAACTGTTAATAATGTAGAATGACACTGCGTAAGCACTGTACAAGTCTACAGATAATTTCACCTTAAAGTTCTACACAACAATCTATACTGAAAATGCGATTTTCACACCACACACAGGATTTCTGCAAACCAATTTTACTAATTCAACAAGGCATCAATAAATCAAAATAATGCACTTTTAATACTTCTGTATAATTAATACAGCAGTATATACTGTGGAAATAAATCTTTCATCTACAACACACTGCACCCGAAAATGGCATAATTGGAGTTAAAATTGAGATTGCCGCAAAAGCTTAATTTAATTCGGCCAATGGGTCATTTATAACAGCTCTGGTGAAGGCCAAGATCTGATAACCTTGGAGAAATTCGCCTTTAAGCTCATAGCTGCATGGTCGTGTGGCGACCCGTCCCTATTTTCTTATTGGTCAGGAGGTTAACATGCGACAGATATGAACAGTTAAAATTTTCAAGGCTAACACCGCCCGGCAAGTTTTCAGAATTCTTCACAAGAACAGTTTTGAACCATGATACTATAAGAAGACGTGAAGAAATGTATGATTGGTTTCCTACTAATCAAACCTTCTAGACTGAGGACTGATAAAATCAGTGTGAAACCGACGCTCAACTTACTCAGATTTTACTCTACTGTTTTCATACTGCTCTACTTTAAAGCACAACTTCACTTCGCTTTCCCACTATAATTCGACAAGATATTCAATGCCAAACGTCGTTTATTAGCCGTGATGTCTTACAAAGGGAACACATTATTTCGTCTTCTGCGCGACATAACCACTACAATATTAATTCCAGAACACATGTGGTGTGCAAATCATCTGAACCCGCAAGTTACCTGTCGACTGACATTTAGATAGGCATGGTTGGAACACATATTAATGTGCCATTTTAGTTTCAGTATGTGTCAGTATGTGTATATGTGTGTGAGTGGAAGCCTACTGTTACAAGAAGCCTGCAAGACAATGAACAAGGGGAATCATCATGCTGCTTGCAAGAGGAATCTCTACTTTCATCATGGTGCACCTTGCAAGGGATATTACTTCCGGAATGTGCCACTTAAAGGGAAGATCCCACGACACCCTAAAGGGTGCTAAAGGGACCAATCGTGAGACGTTGCCAGCCAGGACTTAATCAACTTCCATCATAAAAGGTAGAGAACCTTTTTAATATTAATTTCCTTTTCAGAAGGACTTCATTCTTGAAATAATATCTTCTATTATTTTGTGTTGTTACAGATTCTTACCGCTTCTCATCTACTTATTGGTGTTGGTAAATTTTGTGAATGATTGAAATACACTCATGTCCATAAAATCCAGAGCACCTTGAAAGACTAGGAATAGGAAGTTCATATTCACAGGACATATGCATTAGTATGTTCTGAAGAAACGATTAGCATTTGAAACATGCCGATCCTCAGGTTCAAGGTCCACATCGATATCCCACGGACTCGTAAATTGTGCCTGCGGCTCTCGTTGTCACTATAAACCAAAGGTAATGGATCAACGTGACTTGAGCAGACGTGCCTGATGCCTCGCAGACGTATGCAAGAAAAGTATTGTCAAGTTAGTGAGTTTGAAAGAAGGCGAATTATTGGCATGAGAGAACGTGATACATCTATCTGGTAAACTGCAGCTTGTGTGCGAAGTGTGTCGGCAGTGCAGCGGTTGTGTACAGAACGTTCATAGAAGGCCGTAGATCACGAGATGGGTCCGGTCACACCAACCAGAGAAGATCGACACCTCATCCGGATGGCATTGCAGCACAGATTTGCGTCTTCCTCGGCTCTGGCGCAACAGTGGAACAGTGGAACACATCGTTCACTACCAGGAGTGACAATCCGTCCCCGTTGATTACGATATGGGTTACCAGCGCGTCTTCCACTTCTCCGCCTAACTTTGACCAATGTGCATAAACATGCTAGACTGCAATGATGTATGAAACGACGTCACTGGGGACAGGAATGGCAGCAGATAGTGTTTTCGGACGAATCCGGGTCCTTTCTGTTTGAAAATGATGGCCGCATTTTGGGTCGCCGCAGACAGGGGGAGAGGCATCACACTGACTGCTTTCACACAAGACATACAGCGCCAACTAAAGGCGTTATGGTGTGGGGTGCTATTGGGTACAACCACAAATCAGAGTTGGTGTGTGTCCAGGTCACTGTTACCAGTTTGACCTACGTGAATGGCATCCTGCGAATTTAGCCACACCCTTTCTGCACAACACCCCAGACGCCTTCTTTCAGCAGGTCAATGCGCGACCACATGTCGCTGCATGAACACGTGCTTTCTTGTTGTCACAGAATGTCAGACGATTGCCCTGGCCCACCTGAACATCGGACTTGGCGCTAATTGAAAATGTGTGGGATATGGTGAAAGGACGGGTGTGGAGCTCTGACCCAATGCCAACCACCAAAGATGAACTGTTGAGCCAGGTGAATGCAGCATGGATGACTATAACCCAGGACCCCATCTGTGCCTTATACGTGTTGATGCCATCACACATGGAATAAGTTATCAGTGCCCCTGGAGGACTCAGCGCCTACTAGGCAACGCGGCACATGCCGAACCTGGGGTACTGAAATGCTAATCGTTTCTGCAGAAAATACTAATGAACATGTCCTGTGAATATGAACTTCCTACCTTTAGTCTTTCAAGGTATTCTGTTGTTTATGAAGATCAGTGTTCTTCTAAGAGCTGAAATGTGTTGATATTGTAATAGTTCTATTATTTGAATTTCATTAACAACGTAGTGCAGTAACAATTAAGTGTAAAAAATCACAGACCAATTTGTTAAACTTAGAACCTAAAACACTAACAGGGATGGATACGGTGCATTCCTTTGTGAATTTTTTACATAATATTACACCTCATCTTGCATAATTTCATCAATGAAGTATAAATTGTCACCCAAATGTTACTTATGTACATTAGGAACTAAACTTATGATATAAAGGTAAGTTATGTTAAAAGTAATGAACGTGGATGTAAATGAAGGAGTGTTAATAACATACGATGCTCTATTTAAGAAGGCGGTTAGTGCTCAATGGAAATGGCCTAGCCTTCTTAAGTGACAGAATGGAATGATAGCTCATATTTATGAACAGTGAGGAAGTAGCAACCAATATTGCATTATGGAGAGTATATTATTGAGCATATGAAGCGAACAGCACAGTTTAAGGTAATAAATCACTCTCTGTGCTCACTCAACAACACCAAGCTTGTCTAATTAAGGAAACGTATCTAATTAATGCAAATATTAAACCATTATTAGGCTATCTTCTATAATGTGGGAAGATAGATTGACAAATCATCTTAATGTGCTAAAGTGATCATTCTTCTAGTTATTCGATCATGATTCTTATAGCGAGAGAGACATAAGTTCTCGAATGTTCAATAAATGATGAAGAACACACGTAATGTAATAATCATGCCTAACTAAAATGATTAACCTCACATGACCTAACTTTTGGAGGGTGGGGGTATTTGAAAAGTAGGGCCTAGCCAAGAATGCAAACTTCACCTAACATGCATGGATTCGACTCGAGGCCTAACATCACAGGCCATGGACTCAACCCTAGGCTTAACCTTACAAGGTCATTAGCTTTACAGACTCAAGTTTGATGTCCAAGAGTGCTGGCTTAAGCTATCAAGCACGGATTTGCTGCCCGGCTTAACCTTACAAGGGCGTTACAGACTCGAGTTTGACATTCAACCCCAGGCTTAACGTTACTAGACAAGATGAGACATGGTGCATGGGCTTTAGGAGCTGAGCTTCGTAGTGCAATGCGGCCATTCACATTATTTTAATAAGACAAGACAGATGGTGTAAAGCTTAATACATGTGCTTTATTCATGGGGGCATAACGCGGAAAGTTGACATCAGGTCATGGAGCTGAGTGACTGCAAAAGGCCAAAAGGGCTACAAACTAAAGGGCAAAAGGGAATGAGGTATGGTCTAGGGCTCAGATCTGAATGTGGAACAAGATGCTGGTATGGGACTGTGGAGATGGTGAAAGGTTTAACACATGTGCACTATTCATAGGGACATACCTCTATAAAGCTATTTCAAGGTCCTCAAGATGAGCGGCTGCAGAGTCAGAGATGTTGTTGCGTAATGTACTGCTGGTTTTTAGTGTTTGGAACTCTAAATGTTTATTGTAACAACTCGAGCTCAGAAATTTGAATTTTAGAATTATTCTAGAATTCCTTTCTTTTGCTAGTTGTTTTACGTCGCACCGACACAGATAGGTCTTATGGCGACGATGGGACAGGAAAGAGCTAGGAGTGGGAAGGAAGCGGCCGTGGCCTTTATTAAGGTACAGCTCCAGCATTTGCCTGGTGTGAAAATGGAAAACCACGGAAAACCATTTTCTAGAATTCTAGAAATATAATACTGTTGATATCACTTAAGAGATTAAAACTTAAGCGTTCAGAACATCATAAAAATGTTCACTACATGTGACTGGGACTGCTGAGTATCATGCTAAGTAAATGACTGCACGCTGAAAGTTTCTATTTAATTCTAAACACCTAACATTTGAGCTGCATCAAATTAAAAAATTCCCCACACCGACTGGAAATCTAACTCAGCAATCTTTCCGTTGGACTGCTGTCTACCATAGTAACTAAATTATTGTGTGCTAAGTACAGAAACACCCAACTTTTGAGCTACAAGAAATGAAAATTTCGCCGAGCCGTCTAGGATTTGAACCCGGGACTCATTTACATGGGAAACAAACAACCATGCTAACTAAATGACTGTACATTAACAGCTTATGTGTTTCACTGAAGCACCTAGTTTAGCGTTACAAGATTCAAAGGAAAAATCACTAGCAATACTAGGATTTGAACATGGAGCACGCTTGGACCCAAAGCTGAAGTGCTATTCAAATATCTAACTCCAAAAATTCAAACTTCTAATTCTGAGCAAAGAAAACAATTGCTGATTTGGGTTCTCAAACCTGGAGCTAACTTCGACTCAGAACTAAAGGTCTTAAGTTCATAAGAAGAAAAGATGTTGAAAGACCTCAACCTGACCCGGAGTCGATGACAAGCTTTTCTTTCACTGAAGACTAAGTGTGAACGATTGGCACAAACTATGTTAACTGAATGTGGAAAGAGAATGCAACAAATTTTGTATTAAGTAAGGTCGTGACACATGTACGTCTCAGCAAAAATGAAATTGATTGTAGGAATATTCTGATTAGACTTGTAAATATTTGCTGTGACATGAAATACAAAGTTCATTGTTTTTGCAATTAGCCTAGCATGCACATCTTAGAAAAAGAACATTGGCGGTACGAGCAAGTTGACCAGACTTGGAAGTAACGTAATTGCTAAGACAGGGAATACAAAGTTTAGTGTTCGCGCATCGAACTGTGGGATGCAGGTTTGAAACCTGGAGATGTGTAATTTCCTGCTGAAATGTTTACATCACATGGCACCTAACATTAGAGCAGGGAGCAATTAAAAAATCCCCAGGCCACCTGGTAATCAAATTCAGCACACTTTCCCTTGGACTGTTGACTATCATAATAGCAAAAGGATTCAATACACACAACCATCGAGCTAAGATAAATTAAAAATCACCGACCAAACTAGGAATCGAACCAGTGGCTTCTTTACATTGGCAAGAAACAAGAATGCTAACTGAAGGACTGTACATTAAAAGCTTGTTTGTTTAATTGAAACACATCAAATTCGAGTTCCTTTCACGGGGGGGGGGCAATAATAATACTATCCTTACGTCTTACTAACTACACTCGAAAGTTTGAAAAGTTTGCAATAATAATTTTGAAGAACAAAACTGCTTTCATGCTGAATAGTCAACGTTTACGCACAATAAGAAACTTTAACCTCTTGAGCTACTCAGCTCCGCAATGAATTTGCTAAATGCAGAAATTTCAATCCCCGCTTTAAACAATTTTTCAAGTTGCCAATGTGCCAGAATTTAGTCCTGCAAGCTTTCCTTCATGTGCCAGTAAATCTAACGAAACAAGGCGGACGTATTTGAACACTTTCAAATACCATTGGGCTGAGCTAGAATAAAACCTGCCAAGTTGGGGTTAGAAGGCTAGCGCCTTAACCGTTAGAGCTACTCAGCTCGGCTATTCAATTATTAAGTACCATAAAAAACACACACTAATAATGATGATGATAATAATAATAATAATTTGTAGAATCCTACCCACAAACAAATGTTACAGTTTTCGTGTTTTTATTGTTGGCAAAAAACATTTCAAAATGAGGATCGGGATAAGGTTAACTATGCAGGGAGCCACATCTGAGTACTCTCTAACACTACTGATGAATGATATAAGGAGAAGAAGAAGAGGAGGAGGAAAGGCCAGGATGAGGAGAAGAAGGTGAATAAGAAGAAATCTGTCGCTCTACAAGCTCGTTTCATAGAGATATTTTGAGCATAAACTTTTAAATCTTCCTCAGTTTGATATCCCTCTGAACTCCTGCAGAAGGAATTTCCATTCACGGCTGGCCACAACAGTGAAGGAATTATTGTAGGTAAATGATTTTTGCTTAGGAATAGCGAGCAATGTCGAGCTCAGCGCTCTGGTGTTTTGATCATGGTGTTCAGAAAGGCTATGAAATTGTTCATACAAGTATGATGGGGATTGTAAGGTAAGGATTTGATGCAATGAAATTAGGGTATGCAGCTTGCGTATGTCTTCAAGGCGTAGCCATCCGAGGTCGACATAAGACTGGGTAAAATGATCTGAAAATTCCAGATTAAATATAAATCTTACACAGGCATTCTGTGCACATCGTAGTTTATCCCGAAGCTCGGTTTTCATGCCTTTGTAAACTACGTCACAATAATCGAATATTGGAAGTACGAGGGTTTCAACTAGTTTCTTCCTTAAACTGAATGGGGAAAGTAAATTTGAAATTGTTCAATACGTGCAGCATCGCGAAAAATCGTCTACTCACAGATATTGTCTGATCCGTCCACGTGAAGTGCTGTTCAATGACCACTCCGAGACGTTTTAGAGTAAAGCTTGCCTTTGAAGTCATACCTGAGGAGTGGACATGCAGTAATTAGTGGAAATAAGTCTTGAGTGGGCAACTGCTATGGTTTGGGATGTTATGGGTTTAAAATAAGTCCATGCTGGGATGATCATTAGCTTATGGCTTCTAGTGTGCCGTATTCATGTGTGACATATGCTACAGCGCAAACAATACCAACTAGCACGAGGTCCGGAAACATGGCGCCGGAGCAGTTTAGACGAGGACTGGTTTATAAATGTCGAATACGCAATGAAGTGATTGTGAAGAAAGGACTTTACTTTCATCTCTAAGCGGAAAAAACGTGTATATATGTGTAAATATTGTTAGAATTAAATCAAATGTAGAATGTATGAAAACAAGACGAAACCAAAGATTGAACACATAGGGTAATGTTACGGAGTATAAAATATCGATATTTGTTAATAAGAACGGTAGCGACATCTAGGTGTCACTTGATGTAAGTAAACACCTAAGATATAGTTCCACATCTAGTATCTAATTTTGTTATTCTATGAATTGTGTAAAACGTTAAAAGTATTCTTGTTCATTGTTAATGTCAATGTGATGGTAGTATGGAAATGATACGTAAAAATTAGAAATTGTATGCAAAAGGAAGTTATTAGGGGATATGTATATGCAGTTAAGTGAATGCACCTGGCCTAAAATAACGGTGATATGCTTATGATTGTATAAAGGCCAAGCCATTACAGAAGGAGCAATACGATATATAATAGAGATTGTCCGTATCGTAAATAACTTCATATAATCAGAAGTGTATGCGTAATTGATTTACTAGTGGCTCTGTGTGTTGTCAAAGAACTAATATTAACCTTTTTCAGGTGTAATCTGCATGAGTCTAAAATGATGTCAGAAATGTATTCAAGAAGTACTAATTCACAGGAGAATATGGAGTGCTAAAACATGTACGAGTAGATCCAGCTGAGATGGTGGAGTGGTTACCGGGATGGATAACCTAAGCCAGTGATTCATATAACCCTGGCCATTCAAGTCAGTAACTGCTTTCCATTATAATGATGTCTTTTTACTGTGTGCACTTTATTTGATGCAACATGCATCTGTATTTTATTTTAGTTACTAGTTTCTTTAATGTAGGTAGTAATGTATATGTAGTACATGTTCGGAAGTAGTTCACCAAAACGTAATAGTAATTACACCTCGAGCGGCGTGATATTATGTTGTTTGGTATATAGGAATTCCCATATGCGTTTGGCGACTCGGCATTCGAAATGATACGATACCATGCGAGTGAATGAATGGTTATGTTAGTGGATGACTTCGACATCGCTTATATTATGTTGTAGTGCCGTGATTACTGGAAGACACGAGCCTATGTATACATATGTAACAACATTAACATAGGATCAGCATATTTATCGCGAAGCTAACCTTGGTAATGCAGGTAAGTGACACAAATGTAGTAATGTTGTGAGTAATGACACTAGTGTGAATCAACGTGAGATAATAATAATAATAATAATGACAATGATGTTGGTGTGAATGTCAAATATATTAAGTACCTGCGATGATGGTGGTCATTGTGTTGATGAATAATTCAAGTGTATTAAGTGCTTGTGGTGGTAATAGTTATTATGATGATGAATAATAAAACATGGGGATGATATCGTGATATGCCACTGATGTGTGGGTTAGCTTACATAAAATTTAGTGGTTGAAATAATGAAAAGTGCTGTGCTGTGTGGATTATTTAATAAGATGGGAGGTGACAATGAAGATTCATCTTGATGTCGCTACATAGAACGTATTATTTAATTGCGTTATGCCAGTGTGAAGTTAGATAAAGCAAAAGGAGGTGTAACACTCGTATATAAGCTAATGCTGAAATTGTAATGCCCTGGTATACGATGATGTTAAGGTTATAATACTCTTACATGATTGAATGCTGGGATCGTAATGTTGATATGTAAGTGTAGGCTAAGGTGGTAAGGCAGATAATTATTAACTGCGATGAGATGTCGGTCACAATTGTCCTATCGATTATCGTTACGTTTCGGATGTCATATTCAAAATTTATGTCAATCATTAGGGTTTTTAGTCAGTATGACGGCGACGTGTTTGAGGCGTGCATAAGGCTTACCACGCGTACGGCTTCGAGGATATATGACGTGATATTAATAAGTTAGATGTTTACTTCATGGACATGGTAGTTCAGTAGATGTAGTAGAGATGCCGTATATGGTTTTATTAACATTTGAGAGTATATATTCTTGTCCTTATGTATATTATCTTTGATTATTTATTTCATGCATTAGCATTAAGGTAACATGATCCTCGAAGGTATGCGCGAGGATGGACGTGTAATTATTGTCGCGTTGAGGCGAACCTCATCAGGACGTACGAGTTAGTTAAGGTGGTGATGATTATTTATTTTAATTAGGTTAGGCATCACATATAAAAGACAGTATTATCAGCTGAATTTGACATGAACGAGATTCTCCTATTGAAAATCAGACATCAAATCAAAACTGAGGGAATAAGAATACCTAAAACTTGTGGAGCAAAAGAAAGAACACGGTCATAATAGTAATTTTCCAGGTTTAGGCATGTTATTGAATAAATATAGATTTAGGTTTGGAATTTCAAATAGCTATTATAAAATGAGGAATGATCAATTTGAAATCACTGCATTATGTTGAATCGGGTATAAATTAATTAAATTACGACAGCCGTTTTATGTCATTACCAATTTGTTTTTCGGTAATATTTGAAATCTGGGTTATACTTTGGTTTCGTCTTAACTAGTAGGATCATTTATATTGATAAATATAATCCGATCCAGAATATCTCCATCTTTTCATTATAAAATAGATATACATGGCCTTACTTATGAAATTAATTCAAATTCCAAGATCATATTTGGTATAATCAATTTTAATTCAAGACAAGGTCTCGATTGTTACAAGCATGTCATAAATTATGAAAATAGGTGATGCAAACATAACGGCGATTGGCTTAGAAACTTTAATATAGAAATTTGATAATAAGCCGCCCGATAGGATTCCGAATCTAATTTTCCACCGTTGATGCGATTTCTATTCACCGGAACATATTAGCTAGCTGAGGCACATACAAAGTCCTGTGATCCTATGAAACAGCCCCACAACAATAAAAGAACCCATCAAGACCCTGGGTGTAGAGTGCTCCCAATGCTAACCTATGTGGCAATGCCACGAGGAGGGCGTACTAGATCCATGCTAATTTCCTCGATTGCTTCCGAAACGTCTGTTGGTTTTGCATGGATATACAATTGTACGTTGCCAGCAAAAATGTGACATTTAAAATGAGTAAGCTGTTTAGCTAAGTCATTGATATAGACAGAAAGTGGCAAGGGAGCTAGGGTTGACCCTTGTGTTACACCTGTTTTTACATATTGCCACGAAGAAAAGGTACCCTGATTGACGACACTTTGGTGACGTTCGCGTAAATAGGGTCCCATCAATTTCAGAGTACTGTAGGAGAACCCTAGGCGATAAAGTTTGGATAGGAGCAACTCATGGTCTACAGAGTCAAATGCTTTGCTGAAGTCCAACAATACTAGAATTGTCAGCTTTTGCTCATCAGTAGCCTCATCATTCACGCTTAGTAAGGTAGTACATGTACTGTGATTTCGTCGGAAAGCTGACTAGTGTGGGTCTAGTATGTCGTGGTCGTTGAGATAGTTCGTGATTTGATTATGCACAATGTGTTCGAGTCCTTTGGCTATTATAGACAGTATATTAATAGGTCTGTAGTCACTGTTTAGTCTAGGAGATTTTGTTTTTTGTAAAGGGTGTACCAGGGTCATTTTACAGACAGTTGGAAATACACTGTTTTGAAGGAAGAAGTTGTATATGAATGTCAATACTGGAATAATGGTGTCGATAATTTTATTTATCATTATAATGCATATGTTGTCCACCCCTGTGGATTTAGTTTTAATTTGCAAGAAAAGCGCTTTCACTTGCAGAGGTGAGACATAACTACAATAAAATTTGTCTCTGCCTATGCGTAGTGGGTTTTAATTTGCACTCAAAAGATTTTCTTTTGCTTCTTCGTTTAACTGAACATGGAAAGACATTAAGTGATTATTGAATTCATCAACAGACAACTCCAAATCGTCTACCTTGTTCGGTTTATTTAGTCCGAATTGTCGGATTGACTTCCATAAGGTACCGGGTCTTACGTGAGGTTTTACAAAGTCATGGGCGAACGATAGTCGAGCGTTTCTTACTGTATCAGCCGTTTTAATACATAGTCATTTGTAATAAAGTTTTCCTCTGTCGGGTAATGTTTATATTTCATATGAGCTGCATCCCGCTTGGCCATCACTACTTCTAATATTTTTTATCCACGGAGGAGTCTTTTAAAGATGCGTGCTGTTCATAGAGGGGCGTGTTTGTCAAAAATGTGAAATATCATGTTATTGAAAAGGTAGACCATGTTGTCAATGTTAGTTGTATGAGTTATCTCCTGCCACAGCATCGAAATAGCGTCTTTCAATAATTTTTCTATGTCAATATGGCTATAGTCTCTGTAAGTCACATATTTAGGTTTATGTTTGGGGTATTGCAGTGCGTAAGACATAAAGATAATGTCATGGGCTGACAGTCCGGGAGGAGATATCTGGCCATGATGTAATACTCTGTCAGGGTTGTTTGTTACTATTACGTTCAGTAGTGTGTGTGAAGTTTTAGTGTGGTGAGTGGGAGAAAGTAGGAGGATCGCCATACCGCATGCCAGAAACATGTTCAATAGATGGGTGGTTTTTGAACGATCTGAATCTAGAAGGTTTGTATTGAAGTCTCCCATCATTATAACATGTTTGTACATAGGTTCTGTTAAGATCTGTCTCTAAGTCATTCAGACGGTGAGCTTTAGGTGGCTTGTATACAGCACCTACTAAGCATTTCACAGTAGAGACCTGTATCTCTATGAACATGTATTCAGGTTTTCGCTCATACGGTTGAGGAGACTGACTGATAATTTGAGGTATCAAGCACAAAGAGACAAAGCACAGACCCCACCTCTCCCTTTGCCAAGTCTCTCATTCCTCAGAAGGCAGTAGCCAGGTAATTCCAGATTCTTAGCCTGCTGTTTGACTTTGAACCAACTTTCACTGCATAAGATTATATCAAAGGACAGTAGTATGAAAATCGCTTTTAGTTCATGAATACGAGCTTGAGAAACTAAACTCTTTGCATTAAGGTGACATGTGAAGTGCGCTTTTATGTCTATTTAGGGCTGACTGGAGAATGTGTGTTGCAGCTTCAAGGACTGGGGATTGGGCCAATGGACTAGCAGGTAGAGAGGTTGAAGGTATGGATTGGGAAGGGGAAGTGTGACAAGGGAAAGTATTGCTATGGTCATAGGGAATCGGCTGTGGTATGCATTGCCAATTAGTAAAATAAAATTAACTAGAACACAGCATGCGACTATATCCTATGAATGGTCAGCAATGAACATATTTTAGATAGTGAAATTGTCCGTAGTAGTAATAATATTAATAATAATAATAATGTGCAACAGCAGATTAGGCATAAAGAATACACAAGTAGGAGCTTATTGTACGTAGTGTTGGTGTGAGATCTATGTGGACGTAATATGGAGGCCTAACTTAAGTTAGAACCAGCTTAGGAAAATTAATAAAAAGGGTAAGTAGATGGACAGGTGGTAGGATCAGAAGGGAGATAAGCAAATAGATATTTAGATAAATAGATAAATAAATACAGTAAATGGATAGATAAGTAGAGAGCTAGATACATAGATAAAGCAACTTGAAAAAAGTAGGTTCTCAGCTGTGACTTATGTTGAAAGATGGGAGTGGACTCACATTGCCAAGTGATAAGGCAGCACAGCAACAGAAGCTTATGCCATAGGAAGTTCCATTAACTGGCACACTCTTAATATCATCCCGTCGGCATTTTTGATTACGATGTCTCCTGAGTAAGTCAAAGTGTTTGTACAACCAAAATGCAGAATTGCCATTTTCAAGATGGACATTCTGATGGCCATTAGATCTTCATGGATTTTCGTGGATGAGCCTTTCAGTTTCCTTTTCCTAGTGAAGATATCCTGACATGAGCGATAGGACAAAGATTTCACTAGGATAGGTCTCATTTTCCCTGGTGATCAAGGTCCTGCTCCGTGACACCTATCAATGCCATTAAGTCTAACATCTACACCTACTGCTTTGCACATGTTCAGCACTGGTTCATCACAGCTTTCGTTCGAACATTCAGGGATGCCGAAAATTCTTACATTACTTCTGCTGTATTGCTCCAATGAATCACACTTGGCATCCCTATCCTTCTTCAGTTTGTGGATTTCTGTCTCCTTCTTATCAAGTTTTTTAGGTAACTCTGAAAGTGTTCTGATATTAAATTTTAAACTTTTTTCAAGTTCTTTTTATGGCCACTTCTGTTATGCAGGTCAAAATGGCCTGCACAATTTTTTCAAGGAAGCTGTCCGAATTAATGAAGTCGTCCACACACTTCATGAGGCAGCGTATGTTGGCAGCACTGGTAGTGGCTGGGCTTCCAACTCCATTGTTTCGGTGGGCCATTTTCTTTACAATGAAAATTTGGAACAAAAAGAAGATCAATACCGACAAAACATGTGGGTATATACAAATGTAACATTTCTGCAAGTTTTTATCACTTCCACTGCTGTATAACACCTTCAAATCACTTGATTACTGTGGAGCCTCATTCACTCACGTCCGTCGCCAAACATTTCAACAGATAGGTTAGAAACTATACATGGTGCGGCCTGAACGGTGTCCTGATGCATTATACATTTACACAAGGTTTACCTACATCAGTACGTTTAATAATTGTAATAATAATAATAATAATGAGCACTAGAATGAGTATTAAGTTTCAGCGAATTTCACACTTTAATGCATTCTTGTTGTTGTTGATGCTTGTTGTTTTAAGCGGCCTAACATCGAAGGTCATCGGCCCATTTCCTGCATTCAGTCAGTGTTTTTTGTCAGTATATACATTTTATGAGGTAGTGACTATCGCACATGTCATTTCAAAGTAAACAAACAGTCATCCGTTGGGTTGTGGTATTTTGTCTATACGCAAATTTTGTTGTGGAAGCAATGTATTTAAGCGATTAGAAAATTGAGAACGCAATGTAGGCCTTGCCACTCCCCAACAACACAGAATATACAATAGTAAGCAGATCAAAACGTTGAAAATTCGATAGATCAGTCGATCAATCATAGGGTGGTATGAATAAAAATGAGAATATAGTAGGTACTCAACTTTTCTGAGTATATACTCCACTTCATAAGAATAAAGTTCTTGAGAATGTACTCACTAGCTGAGTATATACTCATGTTATGGAGATGGTGTAGTATATACTCACCTTCCTAAGAGTCTGAGAGTAGTTTCTCATATGTGCTATGAATAAAAGGGAGTACCTTCTCAGATTGATGAGTATATACTCACTTTGTTTTGAGTATGGCTGATAGTTGTCTCAAGCTTGAGTATATGCCAATTTTTAGCTTCTGAGGAGAAATAATATGGCTGAGTTTATTAATAATGTGGTGCCTCATGGAAACGTTTACAAGGAGAGAAGTGAACATGTGGACTCTAATAATTTTAAAAGTCTATATCGTTTTTCCAAAGTTAATGTGGACTGGTTAAACCTATACTTATTTGGACCGGAGAAACTGGAAACAAGAGGTGGTGCTGTTAAAAACATAGTAAAATTAAAAGCATTTTTAAGATTGGTAGGTGACCCAGGATTCCAGTGTGGCATAGGAGAAGATCTTGGAATCCACCAAACAACTGTGTCTAAAAATCTTGTTGAGGTTATGGACCGCATCATGGCTAAAGCTGCAGTGTGGATAAAATTTCCTCAAACAGATATGGAATTTGAAGTTGCGAAACAAGAGTGGCAGGAAAAGTACTACTTTCCAGCAGCGATAGGTGCTCTTGACTGCACCCATGTTGGAATTAATAAGCCTACACATTATGGTGATGAATATGTAAACAGGAAAGGTTATACAAGTATTACTGTACAGGCAACGTGCATTGCCAAGGAAGTTTTTACCAGTGTCGATACATCATGGCCTGGATCTGTGCATGATTCTCGAGTCTGGAGAAATTCAGCTGTCCAGACAACAGTAAGTCTGAATAGGGTAAATGCTTTACTGTTAGCGGATAGTGGCTATGGTATTGCACCTTGGCTTATGACACCTTTCAGAAATCCACAAACACCTCAAGAAATTGCTTATAACAGGTGCATTACCAAAGAAAGAGTTGTGATCGAACGATGTTTTGGGCAACTAAAACAACGTTTCCCAATTCTTCAGTACAAAGTACGCCTATCTTTAAATGAAGTGCCAAAACTGATCATTTGTTGCTGTGTGTTGCACAATATTGCCAAGTACTTACAGGATGAGGACCCTGAACTACAACCATTAGGTGGCAATGTAAGGTTAGAAGATGGAAATGAGGATGACATGGCAGCTGCTGCAAATATTAGGTGGAATGGTGAAGCTAGGCGAAATGAATTGGCAGAGATAATATATCAAGGTGTTTGAGTTGCAGCAAGTACCAGTGTCACTCTGTTTATTGTTCACTAAAAAAAATCAAAAATGTATGCAAAACAATTTATTTTTAAATATATATATACTCGACTCTCATTCTTTCATCTCTGATTTTAACTTTTTTTCTGTGAGTTCCAACACTCTTATCTGCTTTAACAGCACCAAGCGCTGCAGGTTTGTGTTATTTAGAGTTCTGGTTTCGTCATTTTCATAGTCATCCAAAACACTTCTTTTTCGTTTAAGGGTGGCTACATTTGGAGAGTTGACGATTTCTACAGGACTCCCTCCTTCTCCTCCCTCTTCCAATACTACAAATTCCACTACAGGTGGAGGAATATGTTGTGGCTGAACTTCAGTAAGCCCTACTCCAACCGCAGTTGCTCCTACGAAAAAAAACGAAAAACGTTTTAATTCACTAATTCAGTTTTCTACGGACAAGTGAATTAAACGGAGCTAAAATCCCAGGCCCGGGATTCAAACTCGGTACTCTGAACCAAATGCCTAGGTGCTATTTGGTTCTTATAAAGCAATAAATATAAATATCTTAACCTTAAAGTTTGTAGTGTTGGCACACAAAATACTGAACTTTCTACAACCTCTATAAACCTGTTCAAGAAAATAATCGTGAATATACTTTAGGAACATACCTGGAATTCGTGTCAATGTTGGATTAGTATCCCCATCCAACAGCTCGTGGATAATATTCTCCCAGTCCTTCAGCACTATCCTTTTATTCCCCGTTTGGTTTAGGTCGCACTTTTGCTTCACCCTCATTTTCATGTTGTTTATCCTTTTCGTAATGGTGCCGATCTCAACTTTCTTGCCGCACATGGCTATCAATTTCCTTTGAATTGCCTCCAACGATTCGGATTTTTCTTTCCGAACCGCCGGCAGTTGGGACTTACTAAAAAGTACCGCATGTTCCCGCAATATATTCGAAAATGTTACCGGATGAATACTTTCCATATCGACGAACTTCACAAACGAACAATCAGTGCAAACTACAAAGTTACAAACCAAACCGGATCCAGTTGAGGTTATGTTGCGATTGGAAACAAACAACATAACAGTTGACGATCGTACACAACATGAGTATCTACTCAGTTTCAAACGATCCACATGGCGGTGCGCTTGAGTATCTACTTCATCACAGAAGAATCTTTTTATTCTTACCAAATGGAGTACATACTACTTGGACTGAGAATATACTCCTACTAAATGCTCATGCTCATGAGTATGTAGTTTGAGTAAGTACTCACGTTTTATTCATACCACCCATAGTCGCTACTGCTTGCCTATCCATATAGCTACTGATGCTATTGGTTACTTCACATTCAAGATTACACTTGTTTTCTTTAATGTTTATTCAGATTTATTTACAATTTATTCCTGGCATAAAAGACATACCCAAGATTAATGTTATAAAAATTTAAACATGTGCTTCTATTAATGGATAAACATCGTATGACCATTTCATCTGGTAGAAGAACGAATTTCGAGACTTTTTTCTGAATTTCCTGTTATTTCCTGGATTTCCTGCTATTTATTGAATTCCCTGACATTCCCCGGTTTCCCGTATGGGCGAAACTCTGTTAAACCTGTATTTGGATGGTGAGGCCAGTCTTCTTCTTTTTTTTTTTTTTTTTGTAGAAGTGAAAAGATGTTCATGAATGTGTGTTAATGTGTATGTCTTTACTAGCTGATGTGATAACCTCCTCCTGTCTTATTAGTCAAATGGGGACGCTCATGCTTGAACTTGGCTACAGC
Organism: Anabrus simplex; assembly: GCF_040414725.1. Classification (NCBI taxonomy): domain Eukaryota; kingdom Metazoa; phylum Arthropoda; class Insecta; order Orthoptera; family Tettigoniidae; genus Anabrus; species Anabrus simplex. The sequence continues at coordinate 65,448,738 of NC_090279.1, forward strand.
TTCAATGTTGAAATCTACTATTGAGGGATGTGTGGTAAAGAATCTGTAATGAGAGGAGGGTAGGAAGATATTCAAGATTAGGAAATAAGGGTTAAATTTGACAAAAAAACGCTGTGTATACATTTACTTACCCCCTCGAGCTTTCTGGTGTTAACTAGTTGCCTTTGCAGCAACAGAACAAATGACACTTCCACATCTTGTATTGTATCTGTGTGGCATTTCGGGAATGGAGTGTGGCGAAGGAGAGGAGATAGGCGGAGCATTGAGCTTATGCAGTGTTGGCTGTAGGCTGAACATTTACACCAATAATGGCACAAACTTCTTCGGAGCAGCTAAAGAAATCAAGGCTTTCTCGCAAAACAACCCTCAGAAAACCAACTCTTCACACAACTGCAGGCATGAGACTGACATGGCATTTCATCCCTCCTGCAGCAACACACTTTGATGGAATCTGGGAAGCAGCTGTCAAGAGTCTGATATATCACCTCAGAAGAGTGATGGATTCTTATCGCTTCACCAACAAAGAATGGACCACTCTCATAACACATACATCCTTTCACCAAACATCTTTTAGACGTGCCTTAATTGTGTAAATTGGAATTTGTGAATTTAGACATGTCTTAATTGTGCAAATTGTCATTTGTGAAATTACAACAAGTCTCCTCATATTTATAACACACGTTCCTCTATGTAACACTTTGACTAGAGTGATCAGGATTGTGATTTTTATCCCTTAGGAATTAGATCATGGCTGATGATGCCCATGCAATGGGCATAACATGTCTCCTTAAATTAGTATGACAAGATCAAAATCTTAATATTAAGAACCCAACGTGTACTGAATACATGGATTTCAATAAACTTTTGTAACATTGTTGAATTAATGTACATTTTAATACGGACCAGTCATGAGATTTGTGACATATAATTATCTGAGATTGTTGTAAACAACCCACGGAGAAAGTCCACTGTTTGTATCGGAGATGAACCCTGCATACAAATGTTAGACTAATGTTGTGTAGGAAACTATCAACTCATATATAGACTATACATCCAATCATACATAAGGAAGGCCATCTTCTTGTCGGTGGAAGACTGCACAATACTCCAATATTAGTGGACTGGAAGAATTAGAAATTCTGCTTCATCTCACAAATATAATTATGATGGCAGAACACCTTCATCTACTTCATAATGGCACTCAACACACTGAGAGAAAGGTTTAGGATCTCATCAGCAAAGGGGACTGAACGAAGCCACACTCATACACATCTCAAGTGTTCTAAGTTGAATGCAGATAACTCAGAACAATTAATGCAAAATACACAAAAGGTGCCTCTAACCCTGACATACCCATTTGTTATAACTAGCATAGAGTATGCCTGCCCAATTCTAGTAAAAAATCGTGTGAAATCGAACAAGACCAGACCACCTATCTACCAAGGCTGTCTAAATATACATGATACCTGATCTCACCACAACAACATTTCTCTCCGCACTTTATTGACTTAGTTCTCATAGAGGTCAACTCCTAAATATTTACAGCAATAATGGAACAAACTTCTTTGGAGCAGCTACAGAAATCAAGGCCTTTCTACAAAACAACCCTCAGAAAACCTACTTTTCACACAACTGCAGACATGGGACTCAAGTGGCATTTCATCCCTTCTGCAGCACCACACTGGTGGAATCTGGGAAGCAGTTGTCAAGAGTCTGATATATCAGCTCAGATGAGTGATGGGTTCTTATCGCTCCACCAACAAAGAAGGGACCATTATTAAAACACATACTCACATCCCCTCACCAAAGCTAAATGATGACCCTTTTGACACTTCCTACCTAACAACATCCCATTTCCTTATAGGAGAGCCGATTACTTCACTCTCTGATCATGATTATACAACCTTGCCCACAAGGCTATACTTTCAGCAGCTAACCCAGAACTCCCAGAAGAGATGTTGAAATGAATATCTCAATAAATGGGCAATGAAATATCCCAGAGCAACATAGTCAAACTGAAAGAAGATGACACGAATGCTATGAAGTGGGTGATGACAGTGATCTAATGTGTATCCTGGTAATACCAATATAAATGGTCCATTATTGGACATTTGGACGGACCATTTATATTGGTATTATAAATTTACTCATTCGGAACAAATGTTTGAGGTTCCCTATGGGAATCAACAATCAACATATCATGGTAATGACGAATTCATTCACGTAACGAAAGTTCAGGTGAGTAACGGTGAACTTACTAGCCCTATTCACAAACACTATCCCTTACGAACTACGAAACATAAAGGCAAGATAACTCTTGAATCGCTTATCTATTCCTTGCATGTTGAAGTAATATTGTTCCGGGATTATCTGTGGAACGCAGAGAGGTGAAAAAAGGTGTCGGCTTTGAATGGGTCTATCTACGATATCAAAGATTAATTTAAACATTAAAATAAAGGTTATATTTCTTTTCAGATCTCAAACTTAACAAAAATTTTCACTAGGTGAAGGAACAAAATGTCAGATACAAAATAGAAAACAAAAATAGAAAAGCAAGGGATGGAAATTACAAGTTTTGAGCTTCCAGCTCCAATTTACAAGTTTACAACTTCACAAATGTTGTGTTTGTTTAGATAACGAGAGATATCTCCCAAGACACAGTTCAAGAGCACCTTGCTCCAAAGGTTACACGTACAGCCTTCCGAAGGCCCCCTCAATATTACACCAATATCACGAAAGAGTTTACATGCTCTTTAAATTCAACCAAGGAGGCTATGCTCAAACCTTACAATTTCTTGCCTCTTAAGGCACAACGTACAATTTACAATTCCTTTACACAGGGGTATCTATTACCCATACTACTGGGCCTTTGTGGAAAAGAAGAACAGGATAAAATACTGGCCCAAACTCAAAATGTATGGAGCCGTACCCTTGCGCTCCTTTAAAACCAAGATTTAATACCCTACTTGGACTTGTGGCCCGATGATGCAGAGGCTAGGGAATCCCACACTACTGAGGTGAATAGAAAAAGGAGTTAATGAGTGATTTACAGAAGGAAAAAAAGTTACAAAATCGTAGTCACCTCAAGATAAATTGAAGGAGAATTCGAGATGGTAAAGAATTCTCTATTCACCGATTTACAGTTTAAGCCTGTATGAAATTTTACATTAGCAGAAAGAAAGTTTACGTTACAGAAAACAGATGATTACATAGTTAAATATAAGAACCTACCCCTCGGGTGAGTTTGCGGAAATAGATACAGAGATAGAAAACTGGTGGCTTTTACCTGGGCTGATGTACTTCCTGCCGAACACTTAGGCACACAGCCTCCTCTATTAACACACACACTCAGAAATTTGACGAGTTTAGACGAGGTATCTAGAAAAAAGCCGCGGCATTTATACCCGAGGGGAGGGTTCGAGAAGGCATCGGACTAAATCCGACCACATCCTCTCAATTTATTGGATACTCAAGTAGATACAAGAAGCTTATTATTGGCCAGAAAATAAATACAGAAAATTTGTGATTGGCCAGACTCCAAAACTGGCAGGATGAGAAGGAAGTGTTGCAAACCATGAACTATCAAAATACATGAAAGTCAATTTAGATGAGAAAACTTATCAACACAAGACTTCTTTAAATCATTAATTATTACACCTTGCACCAGAGTGCATGACTTCAGTTTTTTGTACAGTCATCTATGGAGAAAAGTTCAAACTTCTAGATGTACACCAAAACAAAACAAAGAAATCCAGTCAGTTTAAGTAACTTTAAAATAAAATATTACTCAGTTATTCAGTAGTGACATCTTAAGATTACTACTTTATGCATTAGCAGTTTCAAGTTTTGTTCAATAGATAGTGTTCCTTAAGGCACTTCTATTAAATGTGCGGGGTTGAGGTTTACTTCCTGGTACAAATATTATAAGTCAAAATGGACTAGTAACACCACAGACCACATTAGGGAGAATAACAATATTTTTCACTTCCCAAGAGATGGCTGCAATGTGTGTGGTATACAAGCGAATGCTGATAGTAAACAAGCATATAACCTACAACTTGTATGAACAAATTATCTAGAAATCAATAATTAATATAATCAATAAGATAACAAAGTTGTTTCATTTGGAATCAACTAGTAAAATATCCTGTAACAGTAACAAAACAATGTGTCTTTTAGCTACTTTGTGTTCAAAACTATTTACAAATTCAAAAGTATTAGTAGGAATGATACCAGATCCCAAATAACATAGAATAGAGGTCTTTGGAATAATCTTAACTGCTGCACAAATCATAACACAACATTGTGGAACAACTTGAAGGAAAAGTGAAAACTAGGTAAGTAAACAGTCAATCTCATAAAAAAGTGTATTTTCTGTAGGACTATCAATCATGTGCCCTGAAATGAAGGATCAAACCCTGGTATCTGTTGAGCAATTATCTACCCATTTCCATTTCCTGATGATGGCATATCAAATTATGTACATTACCTCACGAGAGTTTTCCTGCGATGACCCTGGCTCTGTTAATTCTGATTTAACTTCTTCTTTCAGAGCTATCACTTCTGATACGCGTTCAAAATTTTCCTGTGGAAAATAAGATATATTAGGTATGCTCACAACACACATCTACAAATACTGTCACTAACAAATGAGTATGTTAATTCAATGATTTCCAGTATTACAGTTACTTTCAGAATTTCACTGATGTTTAAGGATGATTTCTACCAGCAGAGAACTGTTATAACCAAAGGCTGTACTGAGAATGGTGTTACTATTCTTGCCCACTCCTTATGTCAGAGAAAGGATGAGATGGAGAACAAAATATAAAATGCAAAATATTTTCTAGCCATATCAGAAGATATAATACCAGGGATGGAATTGGGGCCATCTCACACAGAATTTGGAAGGAAGCAGCGATAGGCATAAACACTAAATTGTATGAACTGTTTCATATGTACAATCATATCAATCAAATCATAAAAGTTGTGTGAACTAATTAGAAGCGTTACAACTGTTCTAAATAATTTTTTGTTCTCAGCATACAGTTTGTTTATAGACAGATTAAAATACCTTGAAATAATGGAATCATATTCTCTACTCTGGTTTTGCTAAGATCACAGGGGCTACATAAACCATTAAGGCAGTTCTGTTTCAAACAGCATATTTCAATGCTTCCAAGTTTAAAATGAAAAAAATAAACATGAATGAAGCAGACTTATCACAGTCATATACCAGCAAAATATGTGATGTAGCCCAAAGGAAAAGCAACTAGAAATGAAATATTTTACTACTATAAGCATGTTATGTAGTGTTCTGTGAGGAGCTGAGGGGATGAGAACACCGTCAGTGGAGAATCAGCAGTGTTGGAGTGTATATCTGCAGTTTCAGAAGATCCCTTATGATCTACGACAAAACATTTAAATTTTTCACTTGGATTCATAAAACCTTGTCAACAGTAAAGGGGGGGAAGGGACTGTGAATGAAAGCTCATGTTTTAATATAAGTTAACCTACTACTAAAAGTGAATTAAAGTATCAAGTTCTACAATATACCAACTTAACGCATTCAATATAGAAGAGAACAGTAGCTAAACTAAGGAATGGATGAAAAGGATGAACAAAAAGGACAGGGAAATAATGAAAAAGAGGAAAGAAAAACTCCGTTTAATGTGCCTTAAGTGCCTTAAGAAATTCTTCTCAGAAATCCTACATTCTAGAGCCCTTAGACATGGTTTTCTATATAACATAGGCTGACCTGCATTTGAGGAATAAAATGAGCTAATCACTACTCAGCCTTTTTGAATGAATTCAACGCCTGAGCAAAATACTTATTCTGAGATAAGTATATTCAGATTTTGAGCTATTTTATCCCTCACATGTCATAGGCAAATCTGCTCTTTCTTCAACACACATAATATCTTCCAGCACATTGTGGATGTGAGGGTAACCCAGAATAATCACACCTGTGTTGACTTTTTGTTTAGCAGACTGGGATATCGCCTCAAAAACACTAACGAATGATTTGTGATTTAACTTCTTCTACACTATTTATGGTAGGAGTAATCATTTTTAACATGTGGTGCTAATGGTGGTGCAGTACTGTTGGAGAATATTAGTTTTAAAATCAATACAATGGGCCAACCATCCTCTATTATAATCGGAGGGGGAAAATAGAAGAGGTGCATTCCCTACAGGAAAGTTATTTAGATACTGACAGTAAAAACTACAGACTAATCCAACCCCAACCTTAATTTCCTAAGAGTTGGCAGCTTTGTGTAGCATGTTGTGATGTATTCCAAGACAAAGAAACAAAACAGAGTCATATTACACTTAGATGTCCATGCAGCAAATGGTGACTGCTGGTGTTAATATTGGGGAAGCACATTGTAAATTATACCTCTGTCAAACTTATTGAACTGCTAAGAGTAAGTTTCTATAATGTTATCAGGAATGAGACTTACAAGTGATGCATTTGTTGTTCCTTCAAGCCCGACTGGTTCCTCTTTGATCTTTATTTCCAGGTCCATTTCGTACTGCAACTGAAGTAGAAGGTACTGGGATCGTTGATTACTTCCAATGACCTTACACTGAAACATAAGCCGGAAAAATATATTATCTTGTTGATGTCATTGCTACTTATGTTATTTGTCAACAGACTAAGCAACAAGCTTGTAATTTTACATGATCATCATATTATGATCATAATGAAGAACTCAAAATTTGATATGCCTGTTGATATTGTGATTATAGCTAAGGACCTCAAGTTTTCTATGACTGATACTTCGATCATAGCTAAAGGCGTGTAGTTTTACATGACTTCTAAAACAGTGATCACTTAAATAGGAAATATAAGTTAACATATCTGTCAATATCAAGATCATAGTCAAAGGACCCCTAGTATTATATGACACCATATATCATACAGTTTTATATGGAACTGAAACCGCAACAAGATGACATTTCTTATTAAAAATACAATGCGTATCGCTTGTGATCGAAATGCACAAAACTTCTTGAAAATTCAGTGACTATTCCGTTTGCATATCACTCTGATCACCTGGGTCCATATCTTGAAATCTTCCTACAATTTATGAAAACCTATAACTTGTTTTCCGGTCATTGACCAGGTCAGGGATGGAATGAATGAAGAAGATAAAGGCTATTAGTATGACAGGGTCGCCACTCCCAAAGTGATTTATTAATGACTGATAGTTGATATGAAATGAGAATGGAGTGTGTTGCTGGAATGAAAGATGACAGGGAAAACCGGAGTACCCGGAGAAAAACCTGTCCCGCCTCCGATTTGTCCGGCAAAAATCTCACATGGAGTGACCGGGTTTTGAACCACGGTATCCAGAGGTGAGAGGCCGATGCGCTGCCGTCTGAGCCACGGAGACTCCCTTCCTACAATTTATATCCTTTGCAATTAGCTTCAAAACTAACTGAACAAGATGACAACTCTTTGAGATTTGTTCTATCAAAATTTTCCTTCTCAGGATCAAATTCTCTCAAAACATTCTCCCCTCATCCAGCTGATTCACTATTTCTTTATTTGAGACATTTTCTATCAATCTGATAATCAAGAACTTCTGATATCATGACCATTCAAAGGATTCAACTCTGTGTTTTCGGCACCAGTTATTATCCGTGTTTCACTTCCATATGGTGTCGTACTCCATATTCAGTGTAAACATAATTTTAAAATTTTTCAATCTGTGAACCTAACGAACGTGATGGAGAACAGATGGAAATTAAGGCAGGATTCAGTGATGATATTTATCAATATTTACAAGGCATGTGTTAGTGTACCATGGCACGTGATCTCCGATGCACTGATAAAAAAAGGGCAGGGAGAGGAGAACCAATTATAAAAGCCATGAAAGACAAATGAGTAAGTAGTATGAATACTACGATGGGACAAACTATCTGGTTCAAAGTAGAAACAGGACTTCAAAAAGGATGTGTTTTATCCCTTCCAATCTTCACTACAGTCATGGAAGAAATCCACAAAAGTATACAAACAATGGGAACCAAGAAGGCATCTCTGCAGATGACACAGTAATATGCGGAGAAGATGAAATGGAAGCACAAGAACAAGACACTGTATGGAATTAGGAGATAGAGGAATATGGAACGAAAATAAGTATGGAAAAGTGTATGATAGTAGTGGTGTCGAGAGGTAATAGAGAAGGAAGTGGGAATATTGAAGTAAATGGAAGACCATTAGAAGTTGTGGAAAAAGCTTCAAGTATTTGGGGAGAATAATTGCAGAAGATGGGAAAATCAATTAAGAAATTGGAAAGAGAATTGAACAAGCCAATGAGTTTTACTAATGTGTGAGATGTATAGTCTGTACCTGGGACGTCCGAAAGATATATGAGAAAATTCAGCACCCAATGTATTACAAAACAATTTTGACATATGCATCAGGCACATGGACAACAATAAAACATGATGAAAGCAGAATGCAAGAGGCCAAGATGAAATTCCTTAAGAGAAATAATAGGGTGGGCAAGAAGGGATAAAGTCAGAAACATAGACATCAGGGAGAGGGTTGGATTCCCTGAACTGAAAGGCAAGATAGAGTCCCGTAAGCTAAAATGGTATGGACACATGATGAGAATGGAAGAGGATAGAGTACCAAAGTAAGTATTTACAGAGAAAGTCATAAGAGAAAGACATCGGGGAATGCCCAGAAAAGGGTGAATGGATATGGAAAGGAGAGTACAGAGAAGAATGGAGTAAATGTAGAAAAAAATATTCGAGGAAGGAAGGGAGTGGTAGAGAAAAACTGAGGAGGTACTTGATTCACATTTCAATGCAAAAGACTGGAAATGGAAAATGAAGAAAATTCTACTGATATGAAGACAAAAATTTATACAATTGTCCTATCAGCTCATTGCACTGAGCAATGCCATCAACAATTACTTAAGTGTCCTTTCTTTATTTTTCTGTGCAGGTCACGTCTAATGACACAACCGAGTGGTGTTTACCAGAGCGCCCTTGTAGGGAGTTCCATGTCAAACAATTGGTTTAAATGTTTAGCAGTTTCAATCAATCAATACTGATCTGCATTTAGGGCAGTCACCCAGGTGGCAGATTCCCTATCTGTTGTTTTACTAATCTTTTCTTAAATGATTTCAAAGAAACTGGAAATATGTTGAACATCTCCCTTGGTAAGTTATTCCAATCCCTAACTCCCCTTCCTATAAATGAATATTTGCCCCAGTCTGTACTCTTGAATTCCAACTTTATCTTCATATTGTGACCTTTCCTACTTTTAAAGATGCCACTCAAACCTATTCGTCTACTAATGTCATTCCATTCCATCTCCCCGCTAACAGCTCCGAACGTACCACTTGTTACAAACCATCACTCTCATTTTGGTTCCATATTGAAAACAGCAAGCACACTTAGTTTACAAAAGGAGTATATTTATTACCCCGTCAATCCAATACAATTAATACCACGTTATGTGGTTAAATAAACATAGATGTTCAAAATTTTAAGGGGACATGTTTCGCCCTTCCCGTATTTGGCATCATCAGCCTTATTTAATCTTAAAACGAACATTATTTAGAGGACAATAATATTTATGTTTTCGAAAATTTGAACTGTGATGTCTTAAGGTTAAAAACACTAAGGAATAGTAGGTACAATGTATGATGTTGAGACATGACATATACAGCACATGTTAAAATCATTGTAAACAATTTTAAAATCTTTGTCCAAAAGCAAATTTGTGTCATATAAAATTCTAAAAACAACTCTTGTCTGGAACTGAAGTGGATCTTCATAAGAAAATTCGAGCGTATGTTAGCTTGAGGCAATTGTCAATACAAGTCTTCAATTGAGTAGCTGGTTGAAACGTTGAGGCTGGATTTTGTTTATTTTTGCGAAGAGGAGCTAAAGAATATTGACCAGGAGAAGAGGCGAATGCTTCAAATTATCTTATTAAGTTGATTGATCCATAAATTATCGTAATATATAGTAATATAACCAATGCAAGGAAAGATGTTGTTGTGCTGGTTGAAGCTGCTTTTGAAACAAGTATATCTGGTATTTGACAGGTATGTTTGAATTTCTCGTGAAAGTGTATTCCCTCTAGAAGATGTAGACCATCGTGGAAAAGGATGTGCATATACTGTAATGAAACAAAGAAGAAAGACGTGTAACACGGTGTGTGTTTTACCTTCCCCTCAACATTCGATCCTCCTCTACCACATCGATACAACACGAGGAGTAGGAACTCCAGACAGAACAACGCTGCTAATACACAAAGATATACATAGTTACGGCGAATGAGTAAGTACCCGTTTTACATAATACATAACTCTTGGATATTAACATACAATTAAAACACACACCGTCATACACGCCTTTCTTTTTGTTTGTTTCATTACAGTATAACCACATCCTTTTCCACGATTCTCTACATCTTCTAGAGGGACTACACTTTCACGAGAATTTCAAACATACCTGTCAAATACCAGATATACTCTTCTCAAAAGCAGCATCAACCAGGATATCAGCATATTTTTTGCATTGGTTATATTACGATAATTTATGGATTAACGAACTTAATAAGGTAATTTAAAACATTCGCCTTTCCTCCTGGCCAATATTCTTAGGCTACTGTTCACAAAAGGATACAAAATCCAACCTCAACGTTTCAACCAATCTAGTCTATTGAAGAATTGTATTGACAACAGCCTCAAGCTAACATATGCTCGAATTTTCTTACGAAGAAGATCCACTTCAGTGCCAGACTAGAGTTGTTTTTAGAATTTTATATGAAACAGATTTTCTTTTGGGCAAAGATTTTAAAATTGTTTACGATGATTTTAACATATCTTGTATATGCCATGTCTCAACATCATATTTTATAATTACTATTCCTTAGTTTGTTTAACCTTATGAAAACACAGTTCAATTTTTATAAATCATAAATGTCAATGTCCTCTAAATAATGTTTGTTTTAAGATTAAATAAGGCTGAAGATGCCCAATAAAAGAAGGCGAAACATGTCACCTCAAAATTATGAATTTCTATGTTTATTTAACCACATAACATAGTGTAATGGTTGTAGAGTCAGCCATGCTAACTCGCTACGGCCGGAGCATCACCCATCGCTCCACCCCCTTTACGCTCGAGCGCGCCAATCCGCGAGCAACACTCAAGCGCTGGGCCAGCCCTTCTCACTTCCATCCGTGGTCGCGCCGCAGCGAACTACGGAAACGACTGGAAGATTAATCTGGAGTCTTCTATTTCGCGAGGTTCCTCGATCCATCGAACATCCGGACTATTCCAGAAGGGCTGGCGCAGGTATAAAAGGGCAGTTACTTGCCTACAGTCAGTTAGTCAGTGAGAGCTAGTCAGTTAGAATTGGAGAATGACAGTTAGTTAGTGAGTGAGTGGGAGCGAGATTGAGTTCGCTGGAGAGCAGTCAATGATAGCCTGACATAGTGCAGCCTGATCGAGTATCTGTCTGTCGGAGCCGACGACTCGTTCCTGTCTTCCTGATATCGTGTGTGTGTGTGTGTGTGTGTGTCCCTTGAGACTGGCTGCTGGAGGAGAACCTGGAGTGTTCTGGAGCGGCGAAGAAGGGAACACTAGGAGACGACGTGTGAAGACTGCGGAGTTCAACGGGTTGAGTGAACAGCGGATATTATCCCGACGTGCGAGGCTGACGACCGTGACAGCGCTAACGAGTGTGACTGAGTGGCTGAGAGAGTGTACTGTAAATAATCGATGACTCTGTGCGTGTGTGTGTCATTGTAGATGGAACCTAAGAGAAACTAAGAGAGAGAGTGCGCGAACCGTAAGTGTACTTGTGTAACTTGTAAGCTCGGCTATCGTCTGTGTGTGTGTGTAAATCTGCAATTATAGTGCTTAGTTAATAAATCATAGAAATAGGTTGCTACCAGGTGCTGTATGCATTTATTTACTTAGTTACCCCGCCAACACGTTACAATAGTATTAATTGTATTTCATATGTGGGGTAATAAATATACTCCTTTTGTAAACTAAGTGACATACCACTTAGCCGAGCAGCTCGTCTTCTTTCTCCCAATTCTTCCCAGCCCAAACTTTGCAACATTTTTGTAACGCTACTCTTTTGCCGGAAATCAACCAGAACAAATCGATGAGCTGCTTTCCTGTGGATTTTCATTCCATGAATCAGATAATGCTGGTGAGGGTCCCATACACTGGAACCATACTCTAGTTGGGGTCTTACCAGAGAATTATATGCCCTCTTCTTTATATCCTTACTACAACCCCTAAACACCCTCATAACCATGTGCAGAGATCTGTACCCTTTATTTACAATCGCATTTATGTGATTACCCCAATGAAGATCTTTCCCTACATTAACACCTAGATACTTACAATGATCCCTAAAAGGAACATTCACCCCATCAATGCAATAATTACAACTGAGAGGACTTTTCCTATTTGTGAAACTTACAACCTGACTTTTAACCCCGTTTATCAACATACCATTGCCTGCTGTCCATTTCACAACATTATCGATGACACTTTGCAGTTGCTCACAATCTTGTAACTTATTTATTACTCTAACAGAATAACATCATCCACAAAAAGCCTTACCTCTGATTCCACTTGTTTACTCATATCATTTATATACAAGAAAACATTAAGGTCCAATAACACCGAATTGAGGAATTCTCCTCTTAATTATTACAGGGTCAGGTAAAGCTTCTCTGAGATCTATTTTCTAGAAATATAGCAACCAATTCAGCCATTCTGTTGTCTAGTCCAATTGCACTCATTTTGCCAGTAGTCTCCCATGATCCACCCTATCAAATGCTTTAGACAGGTCAATCACAATACAGTCCATATGACCTTCTGAATCCAAGATATCTGCTATATCTTGCTGGAATCCTACAAGTTGAGCTTCAGTGGAATAATCTTTCCTAAAACCGAACTGCCTTTTATCGAACCAGTTATTAATTTCACAAACATGTCTAATATAATCAGAAAGAATGTCTTCCCATAGCATACATACAATGCATGTCAAACTTACTGGCCTGTAATTTTCAACTTTATGTCTATCACCCTTTCCTTTATACACAGGGGCTACTATAGCAACTGTCCATTCATTTGGTATAGCTCCTTCAAGCAAACAATAATCAAATAAGTACTTCAGATATGGTACTCTATCCCATCCCATTGTCTTTAGTATATCCCCAGAAATCTTATCAATCCTAGCCGCTTTTCTAGTTTTCAACTTTTGTATCTTATTGTAAATGTCATTGTTATCATATGTAAATTTGAATACTCTTGAGCATTAGTCTCCTCCTCTATCTGGACATTATCCTTGTATCCAACAACTGTTCATTGTTCCCCAGGTGGTACAAAAATTGTTTATGTTGAATACCTCGAGTAGTGCCTCAGGGAATTCATTTCACCCAATAGCAGTGTTTTTAGTCACTTTGTGATACTTCACTGTAAATGTAAACTTACTGCACTAACAATGAATACTACAATTTCTTCTACAGGTAATATATAAACTTTGTTACTGTGGCTAATTGAGTCGATTCTTACACATTGCCGGGGAACAGATTTCTATCTAAACACATATCTATTCAGGAAACTATGCTCAATAGTATTTTGTATATTTGAATGTAGGGGACACTACTGAAATGTGCTGTGTTTACTTGTTCTGGCCATCACAGGTTATTCTATTAATATGTTATTAGCTTTACTTTCAAGCAACTACTTTTACAGCTTCCACAGCCAGAATGTATTCCTGGGGATTGTTCTTCCATTCCTGCTAGCAGTTTAAAGTTGCACTAACAACTCCAAGGGAAAGGGATTAGATTAGGTACGCAGCAGCTTTAATTAAGGTTAATTAATGATAAAATGGGGAACACGGAAACGTTTTCCAGGGCTGCAGATCCTAGGTTTCGACACCATGCAAACTCACCGCCACTCGCCCCTGATAATCTTCTACACACCAATAAATCAGAGAGGCAGCCAACTGTTACCTACATCATCACGAATAAAAACCGGATGTAGCTGCTGTGGGATAATGATGTCATACTGAAGAATCTCCATAACAACACTGATATAACAAGATACAGATATCCTAAATGGAAACATTTCAAGATTTGGAACCCTACTGCCATATGTCGCAACCTGTAGTGTAAAGAAAACAATAATTAAAATTACACACTACATACTGAATTTCTTTCTGAAACTACCATCCGCAATCCTCATCTGCGTAGCTCTTCAAAAAAAGATCGTCATTTCACTAAATTGAGATATATTGCTGCTACACACATCTTGCAGGTACTTGCAACGCACAGGCTGGGAGTTGTTTAAAAAGCGAGCTAGATATATGCGTATTCATTTTGAATGCTTAATTAAAAATAAAATTTAAGAAAATTAAATAGTAAAAATTAGGAGAATGCTGAAACTGAGAAAGATTAATATTATCTTCTAATATTCTCAACTGAGATCTATATATGTAGCAAAAGTATATGACTGAACTTACCGACAATATGTTACTGGTTGTGAACACAGTGTAGAATGATACAAATCACAATTCCTCAAAGAAGAAAATCCGTAAATCACTTAACGGAATAAGCTGTAGAAATGGCTATTACGCGCCTTATATAACAACATATCAGCCACTTCGAAACAAAACCGGATATTTGAATGTTGATAAATCACCTACAACAAACTCTTGAAGAACAAATTTGATTTGCAACAGTCAGTAGATCAGGCTGAATTTAGGAAAGGATGTATTACTAATGACCACTGCAGAGTATGCGACACTTCTTCTGCTTCTGAATGTGCTTGAAATGCGAATGGGCTTGTTATATCACCCAGTTCCAATACTTGTAATAAATCACACTGTAACACTCATATACAGTATACCAAAATACACAACTGTGGGGAGAGTTGTAGTTTAACATATTCGTAATGTCTACAATTGCAGTATGCGACACTGGGTGCAATGTCCCGCCAAGTCTGGCTCAAGGAGAATATGTAAGAGAGAAGGAACCTCTCCGGGTGAAAAAGGGAATACCAAAGCAGGTCCATAAGTCTTAAGGAGTGTTATGCCATGGAAGGAGGGATCAACTGACTGAATTTTACGATCCAATTATTCGTACACTAGGGAAAATAAAATCGTCCGGCTTTTATACATATATACATGCATTTTCATTATAGTCCGTTGTGCCTTCCAGCGTTCAGTCTGCAAGCCTCTGTGAATTTACTATACGTCACGACAATCCTCTATTTGCAACTAGTGCCGTGACCTCATTTAATTCTATACCTCTTATCTTTAAATCGTTAGAAACTGAGTAAAACCACTATCATCTTGGTCTCCCCCTACTCCTCTTACCCTCCATAATAGCGACTATTATTCTCCTAGGTAACCTATCCTGCTCCATTCGTCGCATATGCCCCCTCCACCAAAGACGATTTTCGCGTACAGTTTCATCCATCGAGTTCATTCCTAAATTAGCCGTTATCTGCTTGTTCCGTGTACTCTCCTGCCATTGTTCCCACCTGTTTGTAAAATCAATAATTCTCGCTACTTTCATGTCTTGTACTTCTAACTTATAAATAAGATATCCTGAGTCCACCCAACTTTCGCTCTCGTAAGGCAAAGATGGTCTGGAAACACACCGATGTAAAGACAGATTCGTCCAGGAGCTAACTTCGTTTTTACAGAACACTGTTGATCGCAACAGCCAGCTCACTGCATTAACTTTACTACACCTTGATTCAATCTCACTTACTATATTACCATCCTGGGGGAACACAAAAAAAAACTTAAAATTATCTACCTCTTCCAGCTTCGTATCACCAATCTGACATTCAATTCTGTTGACTTTCTTACCTACTGACATCAATTTAGACGTGGAGAGGCTAATTGTCATACCATACTCATTGCACATATTTTCAAGTTCCAATACTTTAGACAGCAGTCTTTCGGCACAATCTGCCATTAAGACGAAGACGTCAGTAGAGGCCAGGCTGCTTAATACATTTCCACCTGCCTGAATCTCTCCCTGCCAATTTATACCTTTCAGCAGATGATACACGTAAATTACGAAGAGCTAATGAGAAAGATTACAGCCTTGTCTAACCCCTGTAAGCATCTAGAACCAAGAACTCATTCCACCATCAATTCTCACTGCTGCCCAATTGTTGATTCTAATAATCTACCCTTAATTCCATAGCCCCTCAGTATGGTGAACATCTTTTCCCACGTTACCCTCTCATATACTTTCGCTAGATCTACGAAACATAAGCACAACTGTCTATTTATCTCGTAACATTTTTCAATTACCAGGCGCATACCGTACTGAAAGTCGGATCCTGACAGCTCCTCTGTGGTCTGTAACCACACTGGTTTTCATCCAACTTCCTCTCAACAATTGATCACACCCTCCCTTCCAAGATGCCAGTGAAAAACTTTGCCTGGTATAATAATCAATATGATACCTCGATAGTTGTTGAAATTCTTCCTGTTCCCTTGCTTATAGATAGGTGCTATTAATGCATGTGTCCAAACTGAAGGTACCTCACCAACACTCGGTTCTAATCTTAGGTACTACCGGTATTCTATGAAGCAATTTCATCCCTGCCTTGCCGCTATACTTCACTATATCAGGTCTAATTTCACCTATCCCTGCTGCTTTATGACAATGGAGTTTATTTACCATCCTTTCCATTTCCTCAAGCGTAATTTCACAACATCATTTTCTTCCTCCCCATGAGCTTGGTTGTTCGCGACACCACCAGGAAGATTTCCTTTTACGTTGAGACGATTTTCAAAATATTCCCTTCACCTGTACTGTGGTTCCATGGGATCTATTATGAGTTCACCTGAATTAACCAAAACACTGCTCATTTCCTTTTTCCTTCATTTCCCAAGATTATGTATTTCTGCCCAGAAAGGTTTCTCTGATGCTTTAAATAGCCTTTCTAGGTGATTACCAAAATCTTCCCACGACTTCATTTTCGATTCAACGACTATTTCTTTCGCTCTGTTTAATTCTTCTGCGTACAATTCAATGTCTGCATTGGCCCTTGCTTGGAGCCATTTCTGATAAGCCTTCTTTTTACGTTTAGAAGCTGCTGTCACCTCATCATTCCACCAAGATGTTCGCCTTTGCCCATCTTTACACACAGTCGTTCCTAGTCATTCCCTTGTTGTTTCTACTACAGCATCCCTGTATACCACATATTCTCTTTCTATACCAGTAACCTGCTTACTGTCCACTGTTCGAAACATGTCACTAATAATATCCATGTAGGCCTACTTCTGTCTAAATTCCTCGTCCTGGAGATTTTCTACACTTATCCCTTTGCAGACAGATTTCACTTTCTCTGTCCTAGGCCATTGAGATACTCGTACTTACTACAGATCAGACCGTGCTCTGTATAACAGAAAAGTCACCTAAAAACTCGTACATTCCTAACAGACTTCCTGAATTTGAAGTCGGTTAATATATAGTCTACTTTATGAAACTGGTACCCCTAGCATTCCACATGTAGCGGTGAGTATCCTTATGCTTGAAGAATGTAGTCGTAACTGCTAAACACATACCAGCACAGACGTCCAGCAAACGCTTCCCTTTTCCATTCGCTTCCATGTCTTCCCCATATTTACCAATCGCCCCTTCGAATACTTCAGTTCTCTTTCCAACTCTCGCATTGGTATCGCCCATCAGCACTATCCTATCTTTGCTGTTGACCCTGACTGCGATGTCACTCAATGTTGCATAAAACTTGTCAACTTCATCCTCATCTCCACCCTCACATGGTGAATAAATTGAGACAATTCTCGTCCTAATTCCTCCAACTGCCTAATCTACCCACAACGTTCGCTCATTTACGTGCCTAACAGAAACTACGCTGCGTACAATAGTATTCCTGATAAACTGTCACCTTTTTAACACAAATCAAGTATACTTTATAATCTCCTGTCTCTTCCTCATTATTTCTTCTTACACTTAATTTCACTTACACCTAGTACATCCAGATGCATCCTGTTTTCTGACTCAGCCTGTTCTACTTTCTTTTTTCCGTAGCTCCCCATCGAATTCCATTTTTTTACTAAGTTGTTTCCAAGGAGAACCTCGCCTGTCAAGTGAGAGTGGGTCACCATTACTCCCATAGGTCCGAGGCTTTCTTAAAACGTACTGAACTTGGTAAATCCATGAAGCAGCATGTCACCGTACTTACACATAATCCCGGTGAGCATTTTTCCTCTAACGGGTTAGGGACCACGGTGGATTGTGTAGTCCTAGCCGCATGAGCGAATGAAGGGCCATTATACAGAATATCTCTGAGGACCCACTCCTGTTCCGTAGCAACTGGTATCCCGACACTCAGGACCACTTACTAGGCCACTCAGCTGTTGCCCTTGGTTCACGAACTAGAACGTGACTTCAGCAACGTACACCATGAACCATCTAATATTATTATTCCGGATATATCGTGCATCACAGAGGTGTAAGAAGGTGTTGTGCTGAATGGATGGACAAGGAATTGACAAGAGCATAATTTAATGCCCAAAATTTTGAAATTGTATTCCTTCCGTCTTGTTCTCTTATTTAAAATTTGGTAAATAGAATATCTAAAAAAGCAATAACAATATAAAAATGAACTCGTTAGTTCCAACAACAACGACATAAAGTCCAAAATCAGGTACAAAAGTACAGAGAATTATCAGGATGATAATATACGATGGATGAGTATTATTAGCTCTGAAACAGTTATACTATTTTATAAGAGAAGGTTTGCTCCATTAACTTCCATAGCCTAACAGTCTGAGCTCCAAACTCAGAGGCATGACTCTCTTATAGCGCAGAAGGTTATACAATGGCAAACTTCAAATCAGGTATTTACAGTCAATTCCGCTCTATTGTTTTTTTTTCGGAAACATAAACAGGGGCGATGAGTGCCCATAATAAATGGCTATGATGTAAAAAGGTAAAGGTTGATAAAGATCGGGGGAAAACAAAATGCATGAGGGCGAAAAACCTGCGCACCTTGTAGAAAACTCTTAAAACCTTAAGTAGGCTTATGGCCCCAACATACAGAGGCTATGCGTATTGTGCGCCGGGGAGACTAAATGATAAACATTAAATACCAAAATCTGTTAATAATTTTAGAGGATAAGAAACTTTAGTCACCCCATACCGAGATGAACGGTAGTCAACAGAGGGTAATCACTCTTGTCCCCTTACATTATGTATTTCCCAGTAGGGAATAAAACAGATTACTTAGATTGGCGAATTTTTTTACATTTAAACAGCAGAGTTTCGTAATGTACATGAAATAAAAGAGTTTTGAATCATTTCATATGTTAAGAAAATTCTACCATTACCTTGAGTTGCTGGGCCTTTGAACGCCGACTGCGTCCTCTGCCACTTTAGTATACGCCGCACACAATAAACTGGAGCCATGATCATGACAATACAACCTTAAAGCGCTCAGCTTTTATAGTATCTGGAGGGGAAGTTCCAGAACTCTTTACAGATAGGCTGGATGCTTGTACACACCCCAAAACAAAATTTATTTGGCTAGAGAAAGTATACACAAATTATCTTTAATCCCGGCGGAGAGGACAATTAGGCCGATGGTAGAGACATCAAATAGATGAAAATCCAAGTGTATTGCATAACATTAATTCAAGTTCAATTACATAGATATCCTTATAGAAGGCAAGCAGTCTGACTGCACGGAGAAGGTGCACCCCCGGTACAGACCGCCACTCCCTAAGGTTTTGCCACGGTATGAACAGCTTTGAAATCTTGAATCTTGCCGTACATAATTTTTGATAAAACATATATAAGTTGGAGTATCACTTGATAGATAGGCCTTTCATGTTTAGTTGTTGAAGTAAAGTAGTTTAGATAGTGTTTGCGAAGTACTAGAAGTTCGGGGTGTTGCGCCCAGAGTCGACAGCAAGAGCGGCCGCCGATGACGATGTCAGGATGGGATCGCCCGGGCCCCCAAGGTACCCTCAGATATCATCCTCCCGTATATTTTGAGGAGCAACCAAGGCGATGGTCACAAAGTACCAAGTAGCATTGTTCGGGCCAAATATAGAGTGGGCGGTTGGAGTTCAGCATCAAAGCCACTCCAGAGGATGATATTCCCAAAGGAGTCAGTTTGGACGGAGTCTCGGCCGGAACGAGGCGGGTCCATACCCCGCGCCGGCATCTCTCGCTCATTGACACGACGTGGCCTCAGGTGAAAATATGGCACTGTAGTATTGATTTTTGGGGCAGTATTCAGTATCTCTTCATTCGTGATTCGTGATTCGATCTATCCATCTCACCTTCAGCCTTCTTCTGTAACACCACATTTCAAAAGCTTCTATTCTCTTTCTTTCTGAGCTAGTTATCATCCATGTTTCACTTCCATACAATGCCACGCTCCACACAAAAGTCTTCAAAAACATCTTTCTAATTCCAATATCAATGTTTGAAATGAGCAAATTTCTTTTCTTAAGAAAGCTCTTCCTTGCTTGTGCTAGTCTGCATTTTATGTCCTCCTTACTTCTGCCATCATTGGTTATTTTACTACCCAAGTAACAGTATTCATCTACTTCCTTTAAGACTTTGTTTCCTAATCTAATATTTCCTACATCACCTGCCTTCGTTCGACTGCACTCCATTACTTTTGTTTTGGACTTATTTATTTTCATCTTGTACTCCTTACCTAAGACTTCATCCATACCATTCTGCAACTTCTCGAGATCTTCTGCAGTAATACCAATATAAATGGTCCATTATTGGACATTATAATACCAATATAAATGGTCCATTATTGGACATTATAAATTTTCCAGCTAACTCATTCCTGGTGGCCAGCGTTTCGCCCTCATGTGCAGTCTCAGATAAAATAACAATATCATCGGCAAATCTCAAGGTTTTGATTTCCACTCCTTGGACTGTGATTCCCTTTCCAAATTTCTCTTTGATTTCCTTTACTGCCTGTTCTATGTAAACATTGAAAAGGAGAGGAGACAAAGTGCAGCCTTGCCTCACTCCTTTCTGGATTGCTGCTTCTTTTTCAAAGCCCTCGATTCTTATCACTGCAGACTGATTTTTATACAGGTTGTAGATAATTCTTCGTTCACGGTATCTGATCCCTATTATCTTCAGAATCATAAATAGCCTGGTCCAATCAACATTATCGAACGCCTTTTCTAGATCTACGAATGCCATGTACGTGGGCTTGTCCTTCTTGATTCGATCCTCTAAGATCAGACGTAAAGTCAGGATTGCTTCACGCATTCCTACATTTCTTCTGAAGAAAAATTGATCTTCCCCCAACTCAGCTTCAACTTGTTTTTCCATTCTTCTGTAAATAATACGTGTTAAAAATTTGCAGGCATGAGATACTAAACTAATAGTGCGGTAGTTTTCACACCTGTCAGCACCGGCTTTCTTGGGAATAGGTATAACAACATTCTGCTGAAAATCGGATGGGACTTCTCCTGTCTCATACATCTTGCACACTAAATGAAATAACCTTACCATGCTGGTTTCTATTAAGGCAGTCTGTAATTCAGAGGGAATATCATCAATTCCAGGTGCCTTGTTCCTATTGAGGTCACTCACAGCTCTGTCAAACTCTGACCTCAAAATTGGGTCTCCCATTTCATCAGCATCAACAGCCTCTTCATGTTCCAGAACGAAATTATCTACATCGTTACCTTGATAGAACTGTTGGATATGCTCCTGCCATCTTTCTGCTTTGTCTTCTTTCCCTAGAAGTGGCTTTCCATCTGAGCTCTTAATATTCATGCACCTAGATTTCCTTTCTCCAAAGGTTTCCTTGATTTTCCTGTATGCAGCATCTACCTTTCACAGGACCATACAGCCTTCGACATCCTTGCACTTCTCCTTCAGCCATTCTTCCTTAGCTACCTTGCACTTTCTATCCACTTCATTCTTTAATCGCCTGTATTCTTTTCTGCCCTCTTCATTTCTAGCATTCTTGTATTTCCGTCGTTCATCAATCAGGTCTAGTATCTCCTGAGTTATCCACTGATTCTTAGTTGATCTTTTCTTCCTTCCTAACATTTCTTCCGCAGCCCTACTGACTTCATGACTCTCCACTCTTCCTCTACTGTGTTTCCTTCGGCCTTTTCATTTAGTCCTTGTGCAACATGTTCCTTGAAACAATCCATCACACTCTTTTCTTTCAACTTGTCTAGATCCCATCTTTTTGCATTCTTTCGTTTCTTCAATTTCTTCAACTTCAGACGGCATTTCATGACCAACAAGTTGTGGTCAGAGTCCACGTCTGCTCCTGGGAAAGTTTTGCAATCCAATACCTGGTTTCTGATTCTCTGCCTAATCATAATGAAATCTATTTGATACCTTCCAGAGTCTCCAGGTCTCGTCCACGT
Organism: Anabrus simplex; assembly: GCF_040414725.1. NCBI lineage: Eukaryota > Metazoa > Arthropoda > Insecta > Orthoptera > Tettigoniidae > Anabrus > Anabrus simplex. Next base: position 65,471,155 of record NC_090279.1, read on the forward strand.
ATACAGCCGTCGTTTGTGGTGTTTGAACCAAGTATTGGCGAGGACTAAATTATGGTCAGTGCAGAATTCAACCAGCCGACTTCCTCTTTCGTTCCTTTGTCCCAATCCAAATTCTCCTACTGTGCTACCTTCTCTTCCTTGGCCTAACACTGCGTTCCAGTCTCCCATCACAATTAGATTCTCGTTACCTTTGACATATTGTATTAAATCTTTTATCTCCTCATATATTCTTTCGATTTCTTCATCATCCGCTGAACTAGTAGGCATATAGACCTGCACTATTGTGGTGGGCATTGGTTTGGTGTCTATCTTGGCGACAATAATTCTTTCACTATGCTGGTCGTAGTAGCTTATCCGCTGCCCTACTTTCTTATTCATTATTAAACCAACCCCTGCATTACCCCTGTTTGATTTCGTGTTGATAATTCGGTAGTCGCCTGACCAAAAATCCTGTTCTTCCTGCCAACGTACTTCACTTATACCAACTACATCTAACTTTAGCCTATCCATCTCCCTTTTCAGATTCTCTAACCTACCACAACGATTCAAACTTCTAACATTCCACGCTCTGACTCGCAGAATGTCAGTATCCATCTTCCTGATGATCGCCCCCTCTCGTGTAGTCCCCACCCGGAGATCCGAATGGGGGACTAGTTTACCTCCGGAATATTTTACCCGGGAGGAAGCCATCATCAGTCCATCATTCATACAGAGAGAGCTACATGTCCTCGGGAGGTGGTTACGGCTGTAGTTTCCCGTTGCTTTCAGCCGTGTAGCAGTATCAACACAGCTAAGCCATGTTGAGTATTATTACAAGGCCGTATCAGTCAATCATCTAGACTGCCGCCCTTGCAACTACCAAAAGGCTGCTACCCCCCTTTCGATGAACCATTCGTTAGTCTGGTCTCTCAACAGATACCCATCCGATATGGTTGCACCTGCGGCTCGGCTATCTGCATCATTGGGACACGCAAGCCTCCCCACCGCGGCAAGGTCACATGGTTCGCAGAGGAGGAGTATTAGAATATGTTGGTACGATTCATAAATACAAACGTAACACTGCCGCAAGTTTTTATCAGTTCCACTGCTGTATAACACCTTCAAATCACTTGATTACTGAGGAGCCTCACTCACCCACGTCCGTGACGAACCATTTCATTAGATAGGTTAGAAACTCAACATGGCGCGGCCCGAAGGGTGTCACGATGCATTACTCATTTGCACAAGGTTTACCTACAACAGGACATTTAATAATTGTAATAATAATAATAATAATAATAATAATCGCAATAGCAATGAGCACTTGAATGAGTACTAAGTTCAAGTGATTTTCACACTTACTTGCATTCAGTCAGTGTTTTTTGTCTCTTTTTTACATTTTACGAGGTAGTGACTATCGCACACGTCATTACATAGTAAACAAACAGAGTCATCTGTTGTCTATGTGCATATTTCGCTGTGGAAGCCATACATTTAAGCTATTAGAAAGCTGAAAACGCAATATAGGCCTCTCCATTCAGCAACAACACAGAATATACAATAGTAAGCAAATCAAATCATTGAAAATTGGATCAACCGATCAGAGCGCTATAGGCTACCCATATAGCTACTGAAGCTATTGGTTACTTCACATTCAATATCACACTTGGTTTTGTTTGAATGTTTATTCAGTTTCCTTCACAATTTATTCCTGGCATAAAAGACATAAGCCTACCCAAGATTAGTGTTATAAAAATTAAAAAATGTGCTTATATTAAGGGATAAATAAGATACTTCCATTTTATCTGGCCGAAGAACTAATTTCCAGATATTTTCTGAATTCCCGGACATTTCCTGGTTTTCCGCTATTAATCGAATTCTCTGACATTCCCTGATTTGCGGTTTTCCATGCAGGTGCACACCCTGTTAAACCCTTATTTGGGCCGATGACCTTCGATGTTAGGCCCCATAAACAACAAGCAGCAACAAACCCATATTTGTATGGGGAGGCCATTCACTTTTTATTTTCGTTGAAGTGAAAAAATGTTCATGATCGTGTGTTGCTATGTATGTTTTTACTAGTTGATGTGGTAACCTCCTTTTGTCGAATTAGTCAAGTGGAGACGCTCATGCTTGAAGTTGGCTACAGCTTCAATGTTCAAATCGACTACTGAGGGATGTGTAATGAAGAATCAGTTAACGAGACAAGGGTAGAACGATATTTAAGATCAGAGAAAAAAGGGTTAAATTTTGTGAAAAACACTGTGTATACATTTACCTACACCGTCAACCTTTCTGGTATGAACTAGTTGCCTTTGTAGCGTCAGAACAAATGACACTTGCACTTCTTCTATTGTATCTGTGTGGTATTGAGGGAACGGGGTGTGGCGAGGGAGAGGAGATGGGCAGAGCATTGAGCTTATGCGCTGTTGACTGTAGGCTGAACATTTACAGCGATAATGGCACAAACTTCTTCAGAGTAGCTAAAGAAATCAAGACCTTTCTGTAAAACAACCTTCAGAAAACCAACTCTTCACACAACTGCAGGCATGGGACTAAGTTTCCTCCTTTTTATAACACATGGTCCTCTATGTAACACTTTGACTAGACTAATCAGGATCGTGATTTTAATCCGTTAGGCATGAGATCACGGCTGATGATGCACATGCAGTGGGCGAAACATGTCCCCTTAAATTAGTATGACAAGATGAAATTCTTAATTTTGAGAACCCAATGTGTATTGAATACGAGGATTTCAATAAACTTTTGTAACCTCGTTGAATTAATGTACATTTCAATATGGACCAGTCATGAGATTTGTAACATATAATTATCTGAGATTGTTGTAAACAACACACGGAGTGAAATTAAAGTCCACTGTTTGTATCGGAGTTGAACCCTTTACACAAATATTATATTAATGTTGTGCAGGAAACTAACAACTCATATAAAGACTATTTATCCAATCACAGATCAAGAAGGCCATCTTCTTGTCAGTGGATGACTGCACAATACTCCAATACTAGCGGACTGGAAACATTAGAAATTCTGTATCACCTCACAAATATAATTATGATGGCAGAACACCTTGGACTACTTCATCCTGGCACTCAACACTCTGAGAGACAAGTTTAGGATCTCTTCAGAAAGGGGAACAGAAAGAAGCCACACTCATACACATCTCAGGTGTTACATCGTGTCATACTAATTTATGTTTCGCCCATTGCATACGCATCATCAGCTGTGATCTCACGCCTGGGGGAATAAAAATCAGGATCCTGATTACTCTATGCAAAGTGTTACATAGAGGAATAATTAATGAGAAATACATAAATGGTGCCTTTAACCCCGACATACCCATTCCTTAAAACTAGAACAGACTATGCTGGCCCAAATCTAATAAAAAAAATGTGTGAAATCGAACAAGACCAGACTGCTAGCTAATAAGGCTCTCTACTTAGACATGATACCCGATCTCACCACAACAACATTTCTCTCCGCACTTTATCAACTTAGTTCTCATAGAGGTCAACCCCTAAGCATTTAGAGCAATAATGGCACAAACTTCAACGGAGCAGCTCCAGAAATCAAGGCCTTCCTGCAAAATAACCCTCAGAAAACCAACTCTTCGCACAACTGCAGGCATGGGACTGATGTGGCATTTCATCCCTCCTGCAACACCACACTTTGGTGGAATCTAGGAAGCAGCTGTCATGAGTCTGATTTAATGCCCCAGACAAGTGATGGATTCTTATCGCTTCACCAACAAAGAATGTACCATTCTTGAAACACATACATCCTCTCACCAAAGCTACATGATGAACCTTTTGGCACTTCTTACCTGACTCCAACCAATTTCCTTATAGGAGAGCCAATTACTACACTCTCTGGTCAGGATTATACTTCCTCTCTCATCACAACCTTGCCCACATGGCTATATTTTCAGCAGCTAACCCAGAACTGCTGGATGAGATGGTGAAATGAATATCTCAATAAATGGGCAATGAAATACCCCATACCAACATAGTCATAGTAAAAGAAGATGACACACATGCTATGAAGTGGACGATGACAGTGATCAAATGTGCATCCTGGTAATGATGAATTATTCATGTAACGAATGTTCAGGTGAGTAATGGTGAACTTACAAGGTCTATTCACAAACACTATCCCTTACGATGTATGAAATAGAAAGGCAAGAGAACTCTTTAATGGCTTATTTATTCATTGCATGTTTAAGTAATATTGTTCCGAGATTATCTGTGGAACGCAGAGAAGTGAAAGAAGGTGTCAGCATTAACGGGTCTATATACGATATCAACGATTAATTTAAACTTTAAAACAAAGGTTATATTTCTTTTCAGATCTCAAATTTAACAAAATTGTTCACTAGGTCAAGGAACAAAATATCAGGTACAAAATAGCAAACAAGAATAGAAATCCAAGGGTTGGAAATTAATAGTTTTGAGCTTCCACCTTTAATTTGCAAGTTTACAACGCCACAAATGTTGCGTTTGGTTAGGTAACGAGAGATATCTCCCAAGACACAGTTCCAGAGAACCTTGCTCCAAACGTTACACATACGGCCTTCCAAAGGCCCGACTGAAAATTGCACCAATATCAGACAAGAGTTTACATGCTCTTTAAATTCAGCCAAGGATGCTGTGCTCCCAATTCCTTACAGCCTACTCAAGGAAACATTACACAAAACTATACAATTTCTGGCATCTCTAGGCACAACCTACAATTCTTTTACACAGCAATATATTGTACCCATAATACTGGGCCTTCGTGGAAGAGAACAACAGGTTATATTACTCGTCCAAACTCAAAATGTATGCAGTCGTAAACTTGCACTCCTTGAAAACCAACTTTTGAAACCCTACTTGGGCTTGTGGCCCGATGATGCAGTGGCTAATTCCACACAACTGAGGTGACTCGAAAGAGAAGTTAATGAGTGATTTACAGAAGAAAAAGGTTACAAGATCGTAGTCACCTCAAGATAAACTGAAGGGGAATTCGAGAGGGTAACACACTCTCTATCCCCAATTTACAGTTTAAGTCTGTATGAAATTTTACATTAGCAGAATGAAAGCTTACATTTTTGAAAACAGATGGTTACATAGTTAAACATTAGAAGCTTCCACTCCTGTGAGTTTAAGGAGATAGCTACAGATATAGAAAACTGGTGGCCATTACCTGAGCTGACGTTCTGCCTGCCTAAGAATTAGGCCTCCTGTCTTAACACACACTCAGAAATTTGACGAGAATAAGACAAGGTGACTAGAAAAAGTCGCGGCTTTTATACCCGATGGGAGGGTTCGAGAAGGCTCTGGGCTAAATCCGACCACACCCTCCCATTTTATTTGATACTCAAATAGTTACAAGAAGCTTATGATTGGCTGAAAAATAAATACAGAAACTTTGTGATTGGCCAGACTTCAAAGCTGGCGAGATGAGAAGGAAGTGTTGCAAAACATTGAAGTATCAAAATAAATGAAAGTAAATTTGAGGTGGAAAATACTTATAAACCCAAAACTTCTTTCAATCAGTAATTATTCCACCTTGCACCTGAGTGCATGACCGTAGCTTTTTGTGGGGACATCTATGGAGAAAAATTCAAACTTTTTGATGTACACCAAAACAAAACAAAGAAATCCAGTCAGTTTAGGAAACGTTAAAATAACATACTCAGTTATTCAGCAGTGACATCTTCTGATCAATATCGCAACTTTATGCATTAGTGGTTTCAAGTTTGAAGTTTGTACCTCCCGGTACAAATATTACAAGTCACATTGGACTAGTACCATCACAGACCACATTAGAGAGAAAAAGAATATTTTTCACTTGCCAAGAGATGGCTACAATGTGTGTAGTATACAAGCGAACAATCACAGTAAACAAGCATATCACCTGCAACTTGTATCAATAAATTATTATTTTGAAAACAATAATTAATATAATCAATAAGATAACAAAGGTGTTTAATTTGGAAACGACTAGTAAAATATTCTGTAACAGTAACAAAAGAATGTACCTTTCAGCTACTTTGTGTTCAAAACTAATTAACGAATTCAAAAGTATTAGTAGGAATGATACCAGCTACCAAATGACATAGAGTAGAGTTCTTTGGAATAATCCTAACTGCTGCACAATTCATAACGCAAGATCGTGGAACAACTTGAAGGAAAAGTGAAAACTAGATATGTAAACAGTCAATTTCATAAAAAAGTATATTATCGGTAGGACTATCAATCATGTGCACTAAAAAGATGGATCAAACCCTGGTATCTGTTGAGCAATTTTCTACCCATTTCCATTATCTGACGATGGATTATCAAATTATATACATTACCTCAAGAGAGTCTTCCTGCGATGACTCTGGCTCGGTTAACTCTGATTTAACTTCTTCTTTCAGAGCTATCACTTCTGATACATGTTCAAAATTTTCCTGTGGAAAATGAGAAATATTAGGTATGCTTAAAACACACATCTACAAATACAGTCACCAACAAATGAGCATCTTAATTCATTAATTTCCAGTATTACATTTACTTTCAGAATTTCACTAATGTTTAAGGAAGATTTCTACCAGCAGAGGATTGTTATAACCAAAGGCTGTACTGAGAATGGTGTTACTATTCTTGCTCACTCCTTATGTCAGAGAAAGGATGAGACTGAGAACAAAATATAAAATGCCAAACGTTTTCTAGCCATACCAGAAGATATAATACCAGAGATGGAATGGGGGCTATCTCACACAGAATTTGGAAGGATGCAGCCATAGGCATTAACACTAAATTGTATGATATGTTTTCATATGTTCAATCATATCAATCAAATGATTAAAGTTGTCTGAACCAATTAGAAGTGTTACATTTCTAATTGATTTTTTGTTCTCAGCATAGAGTTTGTTTATAGACAGATTAAAATTACTTGAAATAATGGAATCACATTCTCTACTATGGTTTTGCTGAGATCACAGGGGCTACATAAAACATTAATACAGTTCTGTTTGAAACAGCATATTTCAATGCTTCCAAGTGTAAAATAAAAAACATAAACATGAAAGAAGCAAACTTATCAGAGTCATATAACAGTGAAAGATGTGATGTAACCCAAAGTCAAAGCAGCAGGAAATGAAATATTACACTACTATAAGCATGTTATCTAGTGTTCCGTGAGGAGCTGAGGGGATGAGGACACCGTCAGTGGAGAATCAGCAGTGTTGGAGTTAATATCTGCAGTTTCAGAAGATCTTATATGATCTACTACGAGACATTTAAATTTCACTCTTAGATTCATAAAACCTTGTCAGCATTACAGGGGGGAGGGACTGTGATTAAAAGCTTATGTTCTCATGTAAATTAAGTAACTAATAAAAGTGAATTAAAGTAACAAGTTCTAGAATATGCCAACTTAACACATTCAATACAGAAGAGAAGAGTAGCTGAACTAAGGAATGGATGGAAAGGATGCACAAAAAGGACAGGGAAATAATGACAAAGAGGAAAGAAAAAAATCTGCTTAATGTGCCTTAAGTCCTTAAAGTGTCAGAGCCCACTAAGAAGGGGCATATAAAAGAAATCATTCTCAGAAATCATACATTCTAGAGCCCTTAGACATGGTTCTCTATATAACATAGAATCTGACCTGTATTTGAGAAATAGAATGAACTAATCACTACTCTGTCTTTCTAGAAGAATTCAACATCTGAGCAAAATAATTATTTTGAGAGAACGTACATTCAGATTTTGATCTATTTCATCCCTCGTACGTCATAGGCAAATCTGCTCATTCCTTAAAACACATAATATCTTCCAGCACATTGTGGATGTGAGGGTAACCCAGAATAATCACACCTGTGTTGACATTTCGTTTAGCAGACTGGTGTATCCAGGCTCAAAAACACTAATGAAAGATTTGTGATTTAACTTCTTCTACACTAATTATGGTAGGAGTAATAATTTTTAACATGTGGTGCTAATAATGGTGCAGTAGTGTAGGAGGATATTAGTTTTTTAAAGTACAATTGGCCAACCATCGTCTATTTTAATCAGAGGGGAAAAATAAAAAAGGTGCAACCCCTAAACCAAAGTAATTTCAATACTGACAGTAAAAAGTACAGACTAATCCAAGCCCAACCTTAAGTTCCTAAGAGTTGGCAGCTTTGTGTAGTGCGTTATGGTGTATTCCCAGACAAATAAGCAAAACAGAGTTGTACTATGCATAGATGCTCATTCAGCAATTGGTGACTGCTGGTGTTAATACTGAGGAAGCACATAGAAAATTATGCTCCTGCCAAACTTATTCAGCTATTAGGGGTTAATTTCTGACCTCTATAAAGTTATCTGGAATGAGACTTACAAGTGATGCAGTTGTTTTTCCTTCAAGCCAGGCTGGTTCCTCTTTGATCTTTGCTTCCAGGTCCATTTTGCACTGCAAACTGAAGTAGTTAGAAGGTACTGGTATGGTTGATTACTTCCACTGACCTTACACTGAAACATAAGCCAGAAAAATATATTACCTTATTGATGTCACTGATACTTATGGTGTTTGTCAACAAACTAAGCAACAATCGTGTCCATTTTATATGACCATCAATATTATGATCATACCAAAAAACCCGAAATTTTACATGACAGTTGATATTATGATAATACCTATAAGACCTCAAATTTTCTATGACTGATACTTCAATCAAAGCTAAGGACCTGCAGTTTTATATGATTTCTAAAACAGTGATCACTTCCATTGGAAATATAATTTAACATATCTGTCGATATCAAGATCATAGTCAAAGGACCCCTGCTATTACATGGCCGAGCTTGATAGCTGCAGTCGCTTAAGTGCGGACAGTATCCAGTATTCGGGAGATAGTGGGTTCGAACCCCACTGTCGGCAGTCCTGAAGATGGTTTTCCGTGGTTTCCGATTTTCACACCAGGCAAATGCTGGGGCTGTACCTTTATTAAGGCCACGGCCGCTTCCTTCCCACTCCCAGCCCTTTTCTGTCCCATCGTCGCCATAAGACATATCTGTGTCGGTGCAACGTAAAGCCAATAGCAAAAAAAAAAGTATTACATGACACCTTATATCGTATTAATAGCTAACATACAGTTTTATATGCAACTGAAACCGCAACAAGATGACCTTTCTTACGGTTTGCATATCACTCTGATCACCGGGGTCCATATACTGGAATCTTCCTACCATTTTTATCCTTTGCAATCGGCTTCAAAACTAACTGAACAAGTTCCCAGTTCTTTGAGATGTGTTCTATCAAAATTTTCCTTCCCAGGATCAAATTCTCTCAAACCATTCTCCTCTCATTAAGCTTATTCACTATCTCTTTATTTGAGACATGTTCTATCAAAATGATCTTCAAGAACTTCTGATAACACGGTATTTAAAAGGCTTCAAACTCTGTTTTTCTTGGCACCAGTTATTATCTGTGTTTCACTTACATATGGTGTCATACTCCTTACTCAGTGTAAACATAATTTTAAAAGTTTTTAATCTGTTCAACCTAAAGAATGTGATGGAGAACAGATGGGAATTTAGGCTGGATTCAGTGATGATATTTATCGATATTGAGAAGGCATATGTCAGAGTACCATCGCAAGTGGTCTCGGATGCACTGATAAAAAAGAAGGCAGGGAGAGGTGAAGAACATATTATAAAAGCCATGAACGAAAAGTGAGTAAGTAGTATGAATACTAAGATAGGACAAACAAACTGGTTCAAAGTAGAAACAGAACTTCAAAATGGATGTGTTTTATCCCCTCCAATCTTAATTACAATCATTGATGAAATCCATAAGAGTATACAACAAAAAAATGGGAACCAAGGAGGCAAAGGCCTCACTCTTTGCAGATAAGACTAATATGTGGAGAAGATGAAATGGAAGGACAAGAACAAGATAATGTAAGGAATCAAGAGATGGAGGAATATGGAACGAAAATCAGTGTGGAAAAGAGTACGATAGTAGTGCTGACGAGAGGTAATAGAGAAGGAATTGGGAATATTGAAGTAAATGGAAGACCATTAGAAGTTGTGGAAAGTTTCCAGTATTCAGGGAGAATAATTGAAGAAGATAGGAAAATAAATTAAGAAACTGGATAGAGACTTGAACAAGCCAATGAGTTTTACCAATGTGTGAGATGTATAGTCTGTAACTGGGACATCCAACGGAATGCAAGAAAATTTTGCACCCAATGTATTACACACCATGGATAACAAAAATACATGATGAATGCAGAATGCAAGAGGAAAAGATGAAATTCTTTAGAGAAATAATAGGGAGGGCATAAAGGGATAAAATCAGAAACATAGAAATGAGGGAGTGAATTGGATTCCCTGAACTGAAAGGTAAGATAGAGACACATAAGCTGAAATGGTATGGACACATGATGAGAATGGAAGAGGATACAGTTCCACAGTAAGTATTTACAAATAAAGTCATAGGAGAATGACATTGAAGAATGCCCAGAAAGGGGTGAATGGATACAGTAAGGAGAGTACAGAGAAGAGTGGAGTAAAATTAGACAAAATATTCGAGGAAGGAAAGGAGTGGTGGAGAGAGAAAAACTGAGGAGGTTCATGATTCACATTCCTACCCAGAAGACTGGAATGGAAAATGAAGAAAATTCTGTTGAAATGAAGACAAAAGTTTATACAATACTGCTATCAGCTCATTTCATCGAACAATGCCAGCAAACTTTACTTAAGTGCCTTTTCTTTATTTTTCTATGCATGTCATGTCTAATGACACAACCAAGTGGTGTTTACCAGAGAGCCCCTTGTAGGGAGTTCCATGTCAAACGAGTGGTTTAAATGTTAAGAAGTTTTTATTGTTTTGCAGGTCGTTCGAAAATTGTCTATGTTGAATACACACAATATTAAACAGAAGGAAGGATCCACCTTTCAATACTCCGTTTTAAGTTGAACCAAATAGAGGTTACAACTTGTTCGTTTGGGACCGGTTTCAACACATTTGAAGTGTCATCATCAGCCAATTGGCAAAGCAGTGAAAAAATTAAGTCATAAATGTCTAAAAACAACTAACACAGTGATCATTACTTAACAACGGAGTATTGAAAGGTGGATCCTTCCTTCTGTTTGATATTGTGCGTTTCTCTATTCAATACGGGAAAATCATGAAATTTTTAACTTTATATGTTGAATACCTTGAGTAGTGCCCCAGAGAATTCATTTCACCCGATTGCAGTGTTCATTAGTCACTTTGTGATATTTTACTGTAAATGTAAACATACTGCACAAACAATGAATACTACAATTTCTCCTACAGGTAATACAAGCTTCGTTCCTGTGGCTAATTTTGTAGATTCATACACATTGCCAGGGAATACATTTCTATGTAAACACATATCTATTCAAGAAACTATGCTCATTTGTATTTTGTATATTTTAATGTAGGGGACAATACTGAAATGTACCGTATTTACTTGTTCTTACTACCGTTTACAGTTTCTACAGCCAGAATTTATTCCTGAAGATTGTTCTTCCATTCCTGAAAGCAGTTTAATGTTGCACTAACAACTCCAAGGTAAAGGGTTAAGATTAGGTATGCAGTGGCATTAATTAAGGTTAATTAATGATAAAATGGGGAAACCACGGAAACATTTTTCAGGGCTGCAGATACTAGTATTCGACCCCATGCAATCTCACCACCACTCACTCCTGAAAATCTTTTACACAGCAATAAATCAGAAAGACAGCCGACAGTAACCTAAATCATCACAAAAACGTACCAGAAATAGCTGCTGCGGGGTATTGATGTGACACAGAAGAATCTCCATAACAACACTGATAAAACAAGATACAGATATCCTAAATGGAAACCTCTCAAGAATTTGAACCCTACTTCCATATGTCGCATCGTACAGAGTAATGAACAACTCAACATTCACAGCCTCACTATAAAATTGCACACAGAGGTAAATAACACAGCAAAACAATATCGGTAATTAAAATTACACACTAAATATTGCAATTTTTTGTCTAACTACCATCCGCATTTCTTCATCTGCGATGCTCTTCAGAAAAAAAAATCCTCATTCCACAAAATTTAGATACATGATAGATTGCTACTACACACAACTTCCAGGTTCTTGCAACGCAAAGGCTGGGAGTTTTCTAAAAAGCATGCTAGTTATATGCGTATTCATTTTTAATGCTAAATTAAAAATAAAATTTAAGAAAACTAATAACTTTAAATATTAAAAATATGTAGAATGCTGAAACTGAGAAGGATTAATATTAACTTCTAATATTCTCACTTGAGATCTATACATTTAGCAAATGTACATTATTGAACTTGAACATTACCGACAATATGTTAGAGGTTGTGGACGCAGTGTAAAAAGACATAAATCACAATTCCTCAATGAAGAAAATCCGTAACTTTCTTAACGGAATAAGCTGCAGAATTGGCCTTATTTAACAACATACCAGCCACTTCAAAACAAAACCGGATATTTGAATGTTGTTCAACCACTTAAAACCAACTCTTGAAGTACAAATTTGATTTCTAACAGTCAGTAGAACAGGCTGAATTTAGGAAAGGATGTATTACTTAAGACTTCTTCTTCTTCCTCTTCTTCTTGATACTTATGGACTTTTTTACTGTCGTCCAGCCACTATGCGTATAAAAAGGAGATCACACGCCAAATAGAGTCCAAAAAACATAGGATAAGTGCATTTTGCACATATTATAGAGGGTTGAAAAAACTTATGTCTTGAAAGCAGTCTAAGGGTTCACTGTTCACATACAACCAAAACTTGCACTGGATTCAAAGATGGAAGCCAGAACAGCACGCAATAATGATAGGTATAAATTTGTGGAGAGAACAAAATACTATACGCGCACTTTTTCTTGAGCCCGATTTTTACGGGGTGAAGAGCAAGGAGGGAGTGCTGCCAGTTCCGGTTATATTGCCAACTGGATGGAAATGAAATCTAAATTGAATCGATAATATGATCGGTCGATATGAATTTTCTAAACATTTATTATCTTACGTCAACAATTGTGTCACACATACATTATTTAACATTTCTCAATGAGAATCTTGTTACTAGCATGAATTATATAGTTTAGCTTTGCTGTGTAAACAACAACAGTACTGGTTTGCAAAGTGTACGCCAGATGTCGCACAGCGATGAATAAGCGATTCATAGTTTGTGTTTCAAAGGTTGCCGATATGGATGTCGAAGATAACCGAGGTCTACCGATTCAGCACTAGGGAGCTCTGGGCTCAAGAAAAAGTGCGCGTATAGTATATGGAGCACCAGTAAATATGATCGAACTGCGAACATGTCATGTAAATTCTTGTATGGAACGTAACAATGTAAAGCAGGTGAGAAGGGGGAAAATAAGGGTGTGTGACACAGAAAAAAGCACAGGGACACAAAGGTACTAAACTTCACGCCGAAGTGGCCTGTCTTGGCGACTTGTCTACTACTCAAACACAACACCGGGCCTACAATTGGGATAGACAAACACTTAGGAAAAATGTAGTAGGGAGAAAGGAAAAAAATAAAGCTAATAGGAGTATTAATGGAAGGAATATGGATGAGTTGAGGTATAGGCCTATACCAGAGAATTTAGTGCAGAAATGAGAATACTATCCTAAAAACAGTAGTGCGCAATGCTCTGATTTAGTTAGTGAAAGACGAATGCACCGGAATTACGTATAGCACGATGGACGGGAGTAACAAAAGACTGTAGCTCTGGAAAGTAGCGAGACAAGCGGTAGCAACTAAAGTGAAGTATAACGGGAGCCAAATGAAAACTAAGATCAAATGAAAATGAAATGTCGTATGGCTTTTAGTGCCGGGATATCCCAGGACGGGTTCGGCTCGCCAGGTGCAGGTCTTTCTATTTGACACCCTTAGGCGACCTGCGCGTCGTGATGAGGATGAAATGATGATGAAGACAACACATACACCCAGCCCCCGTGCCATTGGAATTAACCAATTAAGGTTAAAATCCCCGACCCGGCCGGGAATCGAACCCGGGACCGTCTGAACCGAAGGCCAGGGCGCTGACCGTTCAGCCAACGAGTCGGACACTAAGATCAAATGAAAATGGGTGAATAAACGTATATACCAGTGAAATATGTAATTAAAGGACCAAAAGCGTGGTATGATTAGAGGGTCAAATGAGCATCTTCAATAAATTGATTAAGAACTGCAATGATATCAGATGAGAGATAACTAATAGACAAGTAAGACTTGTAGGAAAGGGAATTTTCATTCGTGTCAGGCTAGCGAGTAACTTTCGCCGGGGTGCAGAATAGACAGGACATTGAAAAATGAGATGGTTACTATCCCCTTCTAATTCACCACATACACAGTTAGGATGATTAACTAAATGAAAACGAAACTTGTATTGCGGCGTAAGGGAATTATTGAAACGTAATCGAATTATGTTAGTGATATGTCGACGTGTGTATGAACCCTTGGCAAACCAGGGTTTTGTGGTAATATGTGGTTGTAGTTGATAATAATACGTGCCTCTAGAAGGTGCAATTCGATTCCAGTCATCTTGCCAGGAGCTGTAGGCCATGTCCTTAAGACTGGGATAGAAATCAAGTGGGGGTATAGCTACTGTGAGAGGGGGCGTGGGGAGTCGACTTGCTTCTTTAGCAGCAGTGTCCGCTAGATCATTACCAAGAATATTGGAATGTCCCGGTATCCATACGAGTGTAATATATATGCCATTTTGTTCAAGGTGATAAAGTAGGGATTTAACAGTATAAATATATAAATTTAAGGATGGAATAACAGAGGATAATGCCTGTAATATACTTTTAGCGTCGGTATAAATAGTAGCTTTTGGCAAGGAATGTTGTTGTATGTAAATTAATGCTTGTTGAATGGCAAATAACTCTGCAGAAAAGATGGAGAAAGTAGTCGGAAGATGAAAACTTTCAATTGTGTTGGAGTCTCTAATAACAAAAGCAGCACCGACTCCTTGGGGGTGTTTTGCCCCATCTGTGTAAAAGTCTACACCGATAACAGAGGGAGATATGCGCATTCTTTTTGACATGGAGTAGGCGCAATCAGCGATAGCTGACGATCCTGTTAATAAAGATGTATGAGAGAAAATTATTGTGGGTGTGTAGTGTAAGCTTGCAAATGGAGTAGAATGCATGGGTATGGAAGGAGTTCTAAGGATCGAAGTGCAGAATCTGTTTATAATGGTATATGCAGTATATATAGCTGGCACGCGTCCCGATCTAGGCGGACATTGTTGATAGTAGTCATGTAAGAGCTGTAGCTTTGGAATTAAAGGGGAAGATGAAAAAGCAAGCCTTTTAATCAGATATTTTTGTGAGAGCAGTAAACGCCTTATCGCAAGTGGGACTTCACTCGTTTCCACTAATAATGCATTGGTTGGGGTAGTCTTAAGTGCTCCAATACAAAGGCGTAAAGCTTGAAATTGGAGGGTCTTGAGTGGAATAAGCGAGGTAACTGAAGCGATGTCTATTATGTGAGCTGAATAATCAAAAATGGAGCGTATAAATGCTTTGTATAAGGAAAGAGCAGTATTGTGGTCGGCGCCCCAGTTACGACGAACTACAGTTTTAAGAATTTTGATAAATCCATCAACTTTTTGACGTATCAAAGTAATATGACGTTGCCAGGTGAGTTTGTGATCAAAGATTATGCCAAGGTATTTATGATGAGTAGTGAGAGGGATACTATATCCCTCAAAAGTAAAGGGAGAGTGATCATATGAACGCTTATGAGTAAATATCATTGCCGCACATTTTTCGATGGATAGTTGAAGGCCATTATCTTGAAACCATATATACACGTGACTCATGACCTGGTTCATCAGCTGTCGGGCAACATCAATGTTGTCTTGCGATGTGTAAAGAACTATATCATCTGCATAAATAAGTGCTCGGGCATATTGTGAAATGAGATGTTCCAATTCACTGATATAAAGGGCAAATAAAATTCCGCTTCATATATCACCCTGAGGCAAACCATTACAAGCAGAGCGGCTGGGTACGTGATGATACGATTATTTGATATTTAATGAGCGATATGTATATAATTTTTGCAGGATAACAATAAAGGCGGGAGGAATGCCTTTTACCGCTAATTTTTCCCAAAGACAGTGAAGTCATATGCACCTTTGATATCTAAAAATATAAAAAGAGTACTTTGCTTTCGATGTTTGGCTAGGAGCAGGTCAATAGTAAAAATATTAATAGGATCTTGGGTGCTTTTGCCTTTAAGGAAAGCATATTGATATTTAGGTATTAACTTATAATACTCAATAGTCCATAATAGTCTTTGTAATAATACTTTTAAGAATGTCTTACGAATACAAGATCCAAGTACAATACCACGATAACTGTTTGGATCTGTTGCGGTTCTTTGTGCTTTGAGGATCGGTATCAGAAAAAAATCAGTCCAATGCGGTGGAATATGCTTATTCAGTAAAATATCATTATAAGAATTTAGAAGTGCATTTTGTGCTCGTAAGGGTAAGAGCCGGAGCATAGTGTATGAAATATAGTCCGGGCCTGGGGTGGATTTAGAGGTGGAATGAAGGACAGCTGATATTTCACTTAATTGAATGGGTTGAATTAGAGTGGAGTACTGTGAGCGAACATTATACGAGGGAAGTTCAAAATAAGGTATCACATAGTCGGGGGTCAGAGAATGCAGAAACTTATTGATGATATCACGTGGGATGTTTCGATGTACTTGATGTTGAGAGGCACGCGACAACATACGAATAGCGTTCCATAAATGCAGAGCTGACATATGAGAATTGAGAGAGGAGATGAACGACTTCCACGCAGCACGTCTTTTCTGATTAAAGATAAGTTTAGTTTTGGCAATATGATTCTTTAAACGTAAATAATTATTTCGCGTTAGAGAACGACGATATGTGCGGAATAAAGCCTTGCGGGTTAATATTAATTGGTGACATTCCTTATCCCACCAATGGATATAATGGAACGGGCGAGGAGTAGAAGAGGCGAATGGTTTGGGAGGATGATAGATATCAAGATACTGATGAAGAAGTGACATAAGGGAAGAGTACGTGTTGATGCGCTCGGAGCTATGACGAAGATGATATTGCCTATAAGATATATGTGTCTGTTCATCAAATGATCGTATTGAACGTACATTGCTGGATGACATTGAAGTGGGCTGGTCTTGTATGGGTCTACCAACCCCATACGTAATCCATATGGGATAATGGTCGCTGGTGTAGGTATCTGAGAGTCTTGACCACGTAATTATAGGGGTCAAGATTGATCGACAGAATGTTAAATCAACCGCACTAGGTGGGGATCCAGGTACAGTGAGGCGAGTGGGGGATCCATCATTAAGAAGAGTTAGGTCATGCTGCTGAGACGCTATGAGGAGATATGAGCCTCGTGGGGTATCACTAATGCCACCCCATGCTGTATGGTGCTGATTGAAGTCCCCAAAGATGATAATATGAGACAAATGATGAAATTGATGGAAAAAGCGAGACCAACTCGAACTCGAAATATAAATATCAGGGGGCAATACAGGTTAATAAGGTGTAGTTGCCGATAAGAAATGGCGACAAGAAAAGTATGTGGAATGTAATACTGTGTAGGTAATGATTGATATGAGATCGTATAATGCATAAGAAATGCAGCCCCTCCATACCCCGGGCCATCATGCCGCACAAGATCATATCCGGGAAGTAGAAAATTTGTTTGTTCGGAAAACCATGTTTCCTGTAAAGCAATAACATGTGCATGAGTTTCATTAATTATTAACTGAATATCACTCTTCTTATGAAGGATACTCCTAGCATTCCATTGGACGATATTGATAATATAACGAAAAAATATCACTTAAGCTGTCACGTAATTGGTAAATAACATGCTGTAAAAAGGGTGACCGCCTACCGCCTGCAGCAGGAGGATAAGAATTTTATGTATGTCCTGTTGTAAGTCGTCTTTTTGGCGATAAACGGGACGTTGTGGCTGGTCAGAAGATGGAAGGGAGAAATTACATTTGCCAAAGGAGCCGGGAATTTCGGCTGTGAAAGGGGTGGGGGGAGCATTATGTTCATAGGCACAGTAAGTGGATTAGGGGTATCCCGAAGGATGGCCATGTGTGCAGCTCGATCATACCCCTGAGCGGGTTGCGGTCTGGGTGATTGAGTAATAATATGAGTAAACTTTCGTTTTCTCGGATTTGAAATAGGAGAAGGGGAGTTATCAGCAACAAGAGGGGGAAATTGTTGGGGGTGTTGCGCTGGGCAGTAGCTAGGTGGTGAAATCTTGGACTTGGTCTCAAGAAAAGATACATGCTCGGTGCTCATTATTTTCTTAATAAGCTGTTGTTGTTTGCACTCGGGGCATGACTCATGTCCTGTGGGATGGTCCCCATTATAATGAGCACATTTGGTATACTGCTCCGTACACTTATCCGTAGCATGCGACAAGGTGCATTTGCCGCATCGGAACGTTTGCGAACGACACTGACGTATTGTATGGCCGTATCGCTGGCATTTTTTACAAATTGTGGGATTAAAGATAAATGGTTCCACCTCCAGAAAGACACTATATAGAGAGACATATCGTGGCAACTGCTGGGATCGGAAAACTACTTTTACTGATCCAGTAGGAAGGTATTCGATAGCCTCATTAACAACCGCTTTACGTTTTAATCTCTGGACAGATTTAACAATGTAGTCTGATTTGAGATGTTGGAGTATAGATTCCTCAGTCAAATTTTATCAACCCCTCTTATGATACCAGCACGGAATATGCTTGTGCTTGGAATATATGCCCGTGCACAAATAGATTCTAATAACGGGTGACTCAAAATTTATTTGCTTGGGTAGCATGCTCAAATTGCACCTGAAGACGATTTCTGCCCTTACGTATGATGGATTTTACTGGTAAATTTCGATCATAAAATAACCGACCTAAGTTCATAGGATGCAGCTCTCCAACATTTTTGTCCGTTACAGATTCTACTAGAACAATGTAAGGACCAGAATGTTCTCGAGTGTATTCGTCCGAACTAATCAAAGATGTCGACTTTTGAGTATTCTGAGTGGTTTGTTTGTTAGGTATTGGATCTTGAGAACTTTGATTATTAGATTGACTATTTAGAGGAACATCGTCCATTTCCACATCAATCTCCTTTTCAACTGGTAACTTGGAGATATCCAGAAGGGACCTCCCATCACTGGCGGCAGCCATCACACGCTAACTTCACAAGACACAAAGCACGAACAAACTCCTCGCGACCACCAAGTAAATACCGTGCACACTGTACAACCGAACTGATTCGCAGCACAGCGTACACTGTATTACTTAAGACAACTACAGAGTGTGAGACACTTCTTCCGCTACTTGAAATGTGAATGGGCTTGTTATATCACCCAGTTCCATACTTGTAATAAATCACGCTGTAACACTCATATATACTAAAATACACAACTGTGGGGAGAGTTGTAGTTGAACACATCCGTAATGACTACAATTGTAGTATGAGGCACTTACTGAAAAGTGCACTGTTGGCACTGAGTGAAATGAGTAGTTTTTAAGAACCTTGTGTCCCGCTATGTCTAGCTCAAAGAGGATATATAAGGGAGAAGGAACCTCTCCGGGTGAAAGAAAGAGAATAAGAAAGCAGGTCCGTAAGTCTAAACGAATGTGGACAGCCATGGAAGGAGGAATCAACTGCCTGAACTTTACGATCCAATTCTTCGTACACTAACGGAAATAAAATCATACGGTTATAATACATATATACATGCATTATCATTAAAGTCCGTTATGCCATTCAGCGTACAGTCTGCAAGCCTCCGTGAATTTACCAAAACGGCACGTCGTGACAATCCTCTATTTGCAACCAGTGCCGTGGCCTCATTTAGTTTTATAGGTGGGCCGGCGTAAGGTTGCACATGACAGCTGCGCACAATATTGGTCACACTGCATTGGCGCACGAAGCGATGTTGCCGCCGTAACAGCAGCTGATTGCACGACACATGGGTTTTTAAAAACATGGGAGAAATGTTTTTAATGTCATCGCGATGATACATAATACAAATGAAATCTGCCGACAAAAATTGAACTTTCAACTCACCGATTATTCATCACACAACATTATACGAGCTAAATATACTAAGAAGTTCTTATTATCGCGATGTTAGAAAACACGGAAGAAATCGGCCGACAAGGATCTCACATCATATACATCTACACCAATAAATGTTAGAATAATATACACCGGTGCTAACACAAAATGTTTCAAGTAAATTCTATAAAATTAACGAAAATTCAGAAACCTTATTTTCATACCTGATTCACAAAGGCAGAGGCTCGATACCCTCCAGTTCACTGCCATCACCCTCGTTGTCATTGTCATCATCGTCTAGGCAGATCACCAACTCCTGAGAGTCACTGATGATGCCATGTATTGTCATTGCCGAATTAATGAATGCTGCGACATGGCTAAATTTCTTCCTTCTTCGAGCAATACTCTCCCGGAACAGTCCTTCCACTTCAGTAACTGTGAAGGACTTTTTTTAAGTGCGTACGTAATGTTTTACTTCACCCCATACCGTACCAGCTCAATGAGGTTGAAGTGACAGTGGTACGGCGGCAACCTAATAACCTAGTGTCCTTGTTCCTTCGCTACCTCGTCGACTATTTTTTTTTTGCTATTTGCTTTACGTCGCACCGACACAGATAGGTTTTATAGCGACGATGGGACAGGAAAGGCCTAGGATTTGGAAGGAAGCGACCGTTGCCTTAATTAAGGTACACCCCCAGCATTTGCCTGAAGTGAAAATGGGAAACCACGGAAAACCACCTTCAGGGCTGCCGACAGTGGAATTCGAACCCACTATCTCCCGTATGCGAGCTCACAGCTGCGCGCCCCTAACCGCACGGCCAACTCGCCCCGTGTCGACTAATTTAGTCATACACATATGCGCTGGGATATTTCTTTACTGCAGCCATTCCACTTACAGTTCTTAACGGGCGCTCGAAGAAGGGGTCTTGTCCATTATCACGGATTGGTAACGTGCATTGTCCATAACAATGACAGAAGGGACTTGGAGCAGTAAAAATCGTACTCATGTCTTCGTATTGCATCAGCCTGGAAAGAATTAATTCCTGTTACAGGAGATAGCTTAATTCGTTTCTTTCCCGGAGTGCTGTGAAACAAGTCCCTACTATCAGCCCCGTTTTTGCTACTGCTATGTACCCCAGTCACTTTTTCCTTCTGTTCTTGGAGGCGAACACCTGTTTGAATGAAAGTACGCTTTGAAAGCCCTAATGTTTGAGATATGCGATCCACAACATGATCTACAGGAACGGAGAGACGGATATACAAGCGTACGAATTTCGTCTCCCTCTCGTAAAACTCACGAGTTCTCCGCACTAATTCTAATGCCTGAATATTAAGGGACACCCCGCGGCTCAAAGGATTATCACTTCGCGCTTCATGACTATGTTGTCATTTCCGAGACATCGCACTGCATTCGTTAAAATAAAATTTCACAATTATCTCACAATGAAAACAAAACTTTCATATACGCGCGAATCACACCTGACCACGTGCTAGCGGCGACAGACAAAACGGCAACACTTCAATGCAGTAGTCAAGCTACTTATAGATGGCACCACTATCCTACCTATATTGCCAACAACAATCAACTGAAAATAGTTCGTATTTATTTTGTAGCTCGCTTAAACCTTATAATATCTTTTAAATGCTCATATTTGTGTAAGCAAATAAAAGATTATGAACACTATACGGAATTAAATACGAATTAACATGAATAAAATGCGTAACTGTATCTGACATAAAAAGGAGTGGATTGGTGATTCTGATTGACGGGTGACGTTCTTCATTTCATTTTTGTAGTGTTACCAACATGACTTAAAACTGTCAAGTGCAACCTTGTGCCGGCCCACCTATATACCTCTTATCATTAAATCGTTAGAAACTGAATCAAACCATTGTCAACTTGGTCTCCCTCTGCTCCTCTTACCCACCATAATAGAGACTATTATTTTTCTAGGTAACCTATCCTCCTGCATTCGTCGCACATGTGCCCACCACCGAAGACGGTTTACGCGTGCAGCTTCATCCATCGAGTTCATTCCTAACATAGCCTTTATCTGCTAGTTCCGAGTAGGCCTACTCTCCTGCTATTATTCCCACCTGTTTAAAAGCAACAATTCTCGCTACTTTCATGTCTGTTACTTCAATTTTATGAATAATATATCCTGAGTCCACCCAGCTTTTGTTCTCGTAAAGCAAAGATGGTCTGGAAACACACCGATGTAAATACAGTTTCGTTCGGGAGATGACTTCCTTCTTACAGAACAATGTTGATCGCAACTGCCAACTCACTACATTGGCTTTACTAGACCTTGATTTAATCTCGTTTACTATATTACCATCCAGGGGGAACAACCAACAAAAAAACTTAAAATTATCTACCTGTTCCATGTTTGTATCACCAATCTGACACTCACTTCTGTTGACTTTCTTACCTACTGACACCAATTTAGTCTTGGAGAGGCTAATTGTTATTCCATACTCACTGCACTTATTTTCAAGTTCCAGGACATTAGACTGCAGGCTTTCGGCACAATCTGCCATTAAGACGAAGTCGTCAGCAGAGGCCAGACGGCATACTAAATTTCCACCCGCCTGAATCATTCCTTGCCAATTTATACCTTTCATCAGATGATCCACGTAAACTACGAAGAGCAAATGAGAAAGATTACAGCCTTGTCTAACCCCTGTAAGTATCCTGAACCAAGAACCCGTTCTACCATCAATTCTTATTGGAGCCCAATTGTCATCACGAATGCCTTTGATTGATTTTAATAATCTACCCTTAACGTCATCCCCCCCCCCGCAGTATTGTGAACATCATTTCCCTCGGTACCCTGTCATATGCTTTCTCTAGATATACTAAACCAATGCACAATTGTCTATTCATTTCCTAACATTTAACATTCACCTGGTGCGTACTGAAAATTGGATTTTGACAGACCCTCCGTGCTCTGTAACCACACTGGATTTCATGCAACTTCCTCTCTGATCGCACCCTCTCTTCCGAGATGCCGGTGAATACTTTGCTTGGTATAGTAATCATACAGGGAACGGATTTATATGTACTAATATTTTTTGAAATATGTACATATATATTTAGTTATTGTTTTTCAAATATGGAATTATATATGGACTTAAAATTGCACATATAACATTCATTTCTATTTTTATCAAAGTTCAAAGAAGCTAAACAAAGTAGATCTACATGCAACATAATGTTGCACTTCACATTTTAATATATTTGAAGAACACACAATATTTTATTCTCTGTTACCAAAAGAATGGATTACAAAATGTTATTTTAAGTGCTGCAAAGTGAATCTCCATCTATTATCTGTAAGGACAGTTTTATATTGACTGAAACTGCGTTCAACATCGGAAGACGTAATGGGGGCATAATTCAACTTCACAATGCCTACTGGCGTTAAATCCAGTGTTCATTTTACAGTTAAATCTCCACACACATTGCAGCAACCATTGTCATTTCTTCATATCCGGGGTTATTTGAAAGCACAGTGGCCATCTCTTGTTTGCTTCATTTGCATGATTTAGTTGTTCCACAGTTTTATTCACAATTTCACAATTTTCAGATAGTGTTAGATGCGAGTTTTGGAGCCTTTTCAGTGTTTTTTGATGCATAAAAAATTATGCTGAATGTAACATAAGTCATTTTTCACATATATGTCGCAAACAACTGTTTTCGCGGCTTCAATTGAGGCTGCATCTTCAGACTCCATGGTATGCAGAACGTTCTTAATACAGCCTATATATATTCAACATAATATTCAATCGCTTGCAGCCACGAACCCCACCTAGTTAGAATCGGCTTAGGCGGCACTGGAATCTCTGGGTACATTTCTTTCAAAAGATGAACTCTTCTGTGGGCTTTGAGAAAAACTGTTTTCACTGAGGAAATCAATAAATTTACCTTGGGGTAACTGCCTTTTACCACTTCAGCCACACGATGAAAGGCATGTGCCACACATGTTAAATGAGTCATCCTTGGATATACAGCACATAATGCTTCTCCGGCGTTCATCATATAAAGTGCAGACTCGCTAATAAAAAGTAACACTTTATTATACTTAACGCCCTGTGGCCAGAGGTTACTCATAGCCTCATTGAACAGTTTTGCTATAGTTTTGTTATCGCACTTTTCTAAAACATCACAGGGTAAGAGAATCCGTTTACAATAATCTTCGCTTAAAAAGCCAATGATTACGTTGCCAATTAGCCTGCCTTCTTTGTCTGTTGTCTCATCCATGGAAACCGAAATTGGACCGTCTTTAATCTCTTGCCTTATCTTCCGAACAGTTTCATCGTATATGGCTGAACAGTACGTTTTTCTGAACGTTGACTCATCCGGGATGGATCGTTTGGTATATTTCTCGAGGAATTCCATGAAGCGCTGATTATAAGAGAGGTATGTCAGCAGAGATGAGAGCACGGCAGAGATCGGTGTTGAACTCGAACGTTACACTGGAAGTTGCTGGTTGTGTCAGAAACAACTGTCTCTGCTTGGAATCTCCTTGTTTGTTAGCCTTGTGTTTACTGGTTGAAACGTTCTGTTGCACTAGGAACATTTGAGTAGATGTCACTGCACAATGACACAAATTACAAAATAATATCTTACTGTCAGTTGATAAACCATCTTCTTCAAATTCTGATACGTAACTTTTCAATTTTAAACTGGTTGACTGAGCTACTTTAGGCACATTGTAACAATGTTAATGTCTTCAATGAATATCAATATACCACTGCACACACTGAACGTACTAGAACACTATGATCCGTCTCACTGATAATTCAAACTGTGAAGACTGGTAGTGAACTAGATGGAGTTATGAAGCAATCGACGGGAATGCCCGAATTAACTAATCCGGAAACCACTAGCACATCGTCGTTGAATGAGATTTCCCTAGTTACGAAAGCATGGCACAGACACAGTCGATGTTATGTAATGCAGCTTATCAGTGCTGTAAGTGTGATTCAGATAGTCACGGTACTGATCATCTGATCTCCACCACTTCCGGGCTCAACCTCTCTCTTTCTTTGCACCGCTTTTCAGCTTACTTTATCAGCCCAGACCTGGACAGGCGTGATAATGACCTGCACACCACTTAAAATATTAATTTTTTGAATATTGATTTTTAATTTATTTCTTCATTATTGAGATGACTGCTAATTTAATATAATTTAATACTTTTTAACCGAAATATGGACTATATTGATTTTAATGACGAAGAATATGGAACATATGTACTAAACTCCGAAATATGGAAAAATATGGAAAATGAATACTCCATTTTTTAACTCAACGCGTCATGATTCGTAAAGATAATGAAAAATATAATTAATTTTATCTTCCTAAAGAGATATGCATTTACATATAAATCTGTTCCCTGCTAATCAATGAGATACCTCGATAGTTGTTGGAATCCTTCCTGTTCCATTGCTTATAGATAGGTGCAATTACTGCTTTTGTCCCATCTGAAGATACCTGACCAACACTCCATTCTAATCCTACTACTCTATAAAGCAATTTCATTCCTACCTTCCCAGTATACTTCACCATTTTGGGTCTAAATTCATCTATTCCTGCTGCATTATGACAATGGAGTTTATTTACCATCCTTTCCACTTCATCAAGCGTAATTTCACCATCACTTTCTTCCTGCCCATTAGCTAGGTTGTTCGTGACACCACCAGGAAGATTTCCTTTTACATTGAGAATATGTTCAAAATATTCCCTCCACCTCTCCAGTGATTCTCTGGGATCTATTATGAGTTCACCTGAATTACCCAAAACACTGCTCATTTCCTTTTTCCTTTACTTCCTATGATCCTTTATTACTGTCCAGAAAGGTTTCGCTGCTGCTTGACATAGTCTTTCCAGGTTATTACCAAATTTCTCCCACGGTTTCTTTTTGGATTCAACAAATATTTGTTTCGCTCTGTTTCATTCAACTACGTGCAATTCCCTGTCTGCATCAGCCCTTGTGTGGAGCCATTTCTGATAAGCCTTCTTTTTACGCTTACAAGCTGCCGTCACTTCATCAGTCCACCAAGATGTTCGCTTTTCCCCACCTTTACACATACGCGTTCCTAGGCATTCCCTTACTGTTCCTGCTACAGCATCCCTGTATGCCACCTATTCTCTTTCTATATCCTGAAGCTGCTTACCGTCCACTGTTCGAAGCTTCTCACTAATCATATCCATGTACTTCTGTCTAATCTCCTCGTCCTGGAGATTTTCTACTCTTGTTCGTTTGCAGGTAGATTTCATTTTCTGTATTCTAGGCTTAGAGATACTTAGTTCACTACAGATCGGATAGTGGTCTGTATCACCGAAAAATCCCCGTAAAACTCATACTTTCCAACCAGACTTCCAGAATTTAAAATCGGTTAAGATATAATATATTTTGTGGACCTGTTACCCTTAGCTCCCCAACTGAATAGCCTTATGCTTGAAGAATATATTCGTAACAGCTAAACACAAACTAGCATAGAAGTCGAACAAACGCTTCCCGTTCCCATTAGCTACCATGTATTCCCCACATTTACCAATTACCCTTTCGAATACTTCAGTTCTGTTTCCAACTCTCGCATTGATATCGCCCAATCGGCTAACGTATGTGGCTGTTGGCCGCAAAATTTTTAACCAACTCGCCGTTTCGTCTCAGCGCATCACAGTGTAATGGAAAGAGCCAGTATAACTAAGTTACACCCTTCCCCATTAGGCGGCACGGTTTCCAGAATTCTCCACGACAGTGTGTCTTCTAAGTTCATAGGTGTCAGATCGGCGGCTGTCCGGCGCACGTTAGCCAGTGTGTCTCAGCTCTTGGTCACAATGTAAGTGTATGTTATTATAATTTTGTTTTGTGGATTGCTTTGTAAATAGGTGTTTTCAACGACATTAAGTACAAAATTATTAATGTCTAATACAAATAAGTACATACTATAAAACTTTTGTCATAATATAAAATATACGCATCCTTACTTAGAAACTTGACCAGCTACTACTACTTCTGTAGCTAAACGCTTGCTGAGCATCTTCTGAAGAATAGCATTACATTCCTTGGGATTCTGCGTGAAGTCTTTGCAGTGTGATTTTCGAAAGTTCCAGAAATTACTTAGTGCCTTTACTTTCTTTTGTACGAGCGTCAATCAATCAATCAATCAATCAATCAATCAATCAATCAATCAATCAATCAATCAATCAATCAATCAATCAATCAATCAATCAATCAATCAATCAATCAATCAATCAATCAACAAATCAATCAATCAATCAATCAAACAATCAATCAATCAATCAATCAAACAATCAATCAATTAATCAATCAATAATTAAACCAATCAGTCAATCAATCAATACTGATCTGCATTTACAACAGTCGGCCAGGTTGCAAATTCCCTATCTGTTGTTCTCCTAGCGTTTTCTCAAATGATTATTAAGAAATTGGAAATTTATTGAACGTTTCCCTTGGTAAGTTATTCCAATCCCTAACGCCACATCCTATGAACGTACATTTGCCCCAATTTTTCCTCTTGAATTCCAGCCTTATCTTCGTATTTTAATCTTTCCTACTTTTAAAGACATCACTCAAACTTATTCGTCTACTGATGTCATACCGCGCTATCTCTCCACTGACAGCTCGGAACATACCACTTAGTCGAGCAGCTCGTCTCCTTTATTCCAATTTTCCCAGCCCAAACTTTGCAACATTTTTGTAAAGCTATTCTTTTGTGACATATCACCCAGAACAAATCAAATCAAATCAAATCAAGCTGCTTTCTTTTCGATTTTCTCAGTTTCTTTCTCTCATCAATATTATTCGGCATATTTTCAGTTTACAGGCTGGTTATGTCTTCAAGCTTATCCAGGAAACATAGAGGAGAACTAATGTGCTAAGCTATGTGAACGGAAATTAGGTCAGCTTTCAAGCTCATTTCTGAATTGAGAATAATAATGTTAATATTTCTACTAACTAAATCTATGGTTTTTATAAAGGACAAGGAGCCAGAATTTCGTCCCACAAGAATTCTTTTACGTACCGGTATGTCTGCAGACATGAGACTGGGGTATTTGAACACCCTCAAATACTGCCGGACTCGAACCCGCCAACCCGAGCTAGTCATACGTTCCCTCCTTCATCAGCTTAAATTAAATGTAAGTTAAATATTTCCTGCCTTTATTTTGATTTAGGCATTAGTATAACCGTATTGTCAACGGGAGGGGGGAGCGAGAGAGATCTAGATTGTATATTTTCTTGCAATTTCCATAAGTTCAAGGACTTACCACGTAGGACCTATACATCCTTCCTTTGGCTTGGATGTTGTTTATACTTATTCTCTCTTCAATAAGCAGTAGGGGAAAGGGGGGTCATTTTAAACATGTTTTGAACTTACAATTTGGTGTATCTCAAGCTTACCACATTAGGGACGCCCAGGAATTATCCAGGGGCACTAATGAGTCGAACAAAATTACCAGATTTGTTAAATATATTGGCCTAAGTCACACTGATAGAGGACAGGTTGTAAGGCAAGAATGGCATAGGAAATATGGCTAATACTAAAATGAAAGGAAGCGGTCTTTGCCTTAATAAGGGTACAGCCACAGAATGAGCCTAAAGTAAAACGAGGGAACCAAGGAAAAAACAATTATAACTTCAGATCTACCGACTGAGGGGTTGGAATCCACCACCTCCTGAAAGCAAGCTCACAGCAGTGTAATCGAACTGCACAGCCAATTCACTCAGTTTCTTGTGACGCGCAATACCACATGGGCTTTCTCTCTCCCAAATTACACAGTTTCGATCTATACCAGTTATAACCGTATATGGATCTTCAGATCTTTAATGATACAAATAAGTAAGAACGTTATGTACTGCAATAAAAGGCATTTCCCTAGCCTGTAGTCTAATTGGTGCGGGTATAATTAACCGAGTGATGATGATGGTGGTGCTTTTTGCTTGAAGGGGCCTAACATCTAGGTCATCAGTACCTAATAGTATGAAATGAGACGAAATAGAATGACGATTTAAAATTCAAAATCGTCCACAGAGCAGAATAAAAACGTGATGATGAAGAATAAATGGGTGGATATGAATTTAAAATAATCGGTGGATCCGACCCAGAAACTATCATATACGATAGTATTACTGACCAAGGGACTACTTCTAAAGCATAATCCTGAATCGAGGATGCTTGTTTTGTAAAGGGGTCCAAAATGCTGGTCAATGGCCCGTCATAATGACACGTATCGCTAGTAAAGTAAAATTATAGTATTTGTCATGTTGCTGTACTAATAAAAAGTAGTGTAGACTCATGGTGTTCCACACATTATGGTATGACTCAAAAGTATTTTACTTCGCACATGTAACGGAGACCAATGGTGTTTCTCACATTATGACGCTACTTATAGGCAACGCAAACCCATAGTGTTCCTCACCTAGGTGTACTAATCACGGGTTCCAGTATTCCCTTGGTCTTCTTCATATAGTGGGTACTAATTACAGGCAACGCAGACCCACGGTGTCGCTTATATAGTGGTACTAAACGCAGACAACGCCCAGACCCGTGGTGTTTCGCACAATGGTACCAATCACGGGTACTGAAAAACCCATACAGACTCACCTTATGTTGCTACTAATCACAAATCTACTGCGTACCTAACATAGTGGTACCACTCGCAAGTAAAGGTGACCCATGGAATTCCCCGCATGATGGTACTAATCACAATTATTTTCATGGCTCTAACACTATCATCCCTGTGTAGCCCCTTATAGTCGCCTCCTATAACAGACAGAGTACATCGTGGGTGTATTCTTCATCTTCGTCCTTCACCCACACGGGGTGTATAACAAATCTATTTGGGAAGAAATACTTTTATACTGTGTCTACATCATAAAGAAGTCATGTTGCCATAGCGATAACAATAAGCAATAAAATAAATGAATCCAAAGAGATAAGCATAATTTACTTTATTAAATATTAGTTTGTTTACATTTTAAGAGATACCGTATGTAATATTAATAATAATAATAATAATAATAATAATAATAATAATAATAATAATAATAATAATAACAAAAGTATGCAATACAAAATAAATGAACGGTAATTTACAACATCAAGAGCCATTCCATGGACAATGAATTACATACAGAGCAGGTTGTGTGAATAAACAAACATAATAAACATGAGTATTTGTATTTAAAAAGGAAAGAACAAAATCATCTCCGTACAAGCAAGCAATGGGGGCCATTGGAATGGTGAAAGGTAAAGGCTTCCACTATTCATAACTTTGGCACTTGGTGGGGTAGAGTGTTAGCTCTACATTCAGCATTAACATTGGAACTTGCTCACTGACTTGAAGCTCGGTGACCGCAAGTTCTTCACGCCAAGTGACATTGATTTGTTAATGGGTACAGAACATTTCTTTTCATTATTGAAACTTGGTCCCAGAACTCGATCACCAGATTATCCTATTCCTCAAGACACTGAACTGGGATGGATTATTGCTGGACACTTCCATCAGGGGGAAGAGAATAATGTCTTACATTAATCACATGTTTCTCGAAGTCAGAGGACAGGTTAGACACGCAGCTACAGCAGTCATGGGAAATAGAAGAGATTACGTCCCCAGTCATGACAAGAGAAGAGAGAGCAACAGAAAGGCACTTTACTGTACCACTAGGGAAGCTACAGGTAGATTTATAGTATAGTTACCCCTCAAGCACAAACCTGAGATTCTGGAAAACTCCTTCAGTCATGCCATGTCAAGACTAGCACAACTAGAACTGCATTTCAGTAGGCAGCCCTCACTTAAGCACGAGTTCTGTAACCTTCTTCACGAGTATGAGGCCATGTGGTATATGGCTAAGGTCAGGGAATGAAGGTGGAAACTATTATCTACCACATCATCCAGTTTTTAAGCTTAGTAGCTCAACTACAAAAACGAGGGTTGTATTTGATTAACCTGCTAAAACTTCTAAAAATATTTCATTTAATGATATATTAATGGCTGGAATGACAATACAAGATGATCATTACTCCATTATTCTAAGATTTAGAATTCATATCTTTGCCTTCACTGCAGATATTGCTGAAATGTATCGGCAAGTCATGGTTCATGCAGATGATAGGAACGCTCAGCTTATTATCTGGAGTGAATCTCCTAGGAACCCACCCTGTCATTATGGACTGACAACTGTAGCATATGGTACAGCAGCAGCAGCCTTCCTAGCTACCAGATCACAGAAGCAACTTGCTGAAGATGAAGAATCGAGGTTTCCCCAGAGACGCACAAGTTGTTCGCAGAGATTTTTATGCTGATGACCAAGTAAGCGGCTGTGAAAATATAGAGGATGCTCTTCAGTTGCAGTCGGAAACTATTAATTTACAAGAGAGTGGAGGATTTCACCTCTAGAAATGGTGTGCAAACCACCCAGCATTACTGGAAGCATTTAGGACAGTCGCCCAGGTGGCAGATGTTACCCAGTAAACAGAACACAAATCTAAACGAAACCTCGCTGTAATAATACACATGAGCAGGTATATTATATACACATATGCCGTAAGTCAATAAGAATACACAAAGGCTAGGTCTGCAAACCGCATTAAAATTCGAGACAAGACATGTTTAGGTTAGGTTTGGTTAGGATAGGTTCATAACGAAGTATTTTTCCATTTCAACTGATTCTCATTGTCAGAAACTTATCACAGGAATAAAGTTAAAATTAACACTTGCCCTAATTAATTGTGAAACTCTTGCCATAAAGTCCATATCACTAAGAGTGACAACTCATCGCCTTCCTTTTTCAATAACCCGTAGCAATGTCTGAAAAGATTTCTGTGAACGAGGTAACGTTGCTTTCATTTCGTAGGAGTCCTTGATGATATTTCGTGCTCGTTATACATCCTAACTGATTTCTGTACTAAGTATTGGACGAAATAAAACCAAATTAATAAAATGCTGCGTTCACACATGCTACGTTATCATATGCCACCTGGCAATAGCCAAACAGATTTACAATTATACCCGCAAATGTAATACTAGTGACTGCAGTGGCAATACGTAATTCAGGCAATTCACGAGATAAATCCTGACTGTATAGTGCCAACGTGGCAGACGTCTTATCGGAAAGTGGGGTCCCTAAACTGTATGGTGAGCGATACTGAATAGAATCCCAACAGTTAGAGAAGTAACTATAAATCACTATATTTACATTACAGGGGAGAAAGAGTAAGGTTGCACCCTTAGTGTACGGGCTTACGTGCTCAAGAGTACAACAATGGTCATTTGAGTGTTGCAGCCAATGGCCAGAGATGAAAGTGAAGAAGTGAATGACAACAGGGAAACGATCCAGATTCTCTGCCTGTGTAAGTTGAAAGCTCAAGTGGAGAAGATGTTAATGTTTTCCATCAGGTTTTTCGCGAGAAGAATGCTGTTCGCAGGTTGAAAACAGCGGAAAGGGAAAATCTTACACCACTTTAGAGCCAGAGTAATGGAACCACTTAGCGACTATCGATCAAAGTGTAAAGAGAGACTTCATGAAGACGTACGAGAAATATTATTGAAAGAATATTGGTCTCTTGGCAGCAGAGGTAAGAGAACACCACATGTTGATACTGATAAGGAGATATTTAGAATTGTGTCATGTGTTTCATATCTTAAGACAGATGTAGAATGAGTAAAAGTGCGCAGGGGAGAACACCACATGTTGATACAGAACAGGAGATCCTGATGAGGGGACATTTATAATAGTGTCATGTGTTTCATATCTTAAGACAGATGTAGTATGAGTAGAAGTGCGCATGGGAGAACACCACATGTTGATACAGAACAGGAGATCCTGATGAGGGGACATTTAGAATTGTGTCATGTTTTCCATATCTTAAGACAGATGTAGTATGAGTAAAAGTGCGCAAGGGAGAACACCACATGTTGATACATAACAGGAGATCCAGATGAGGGGACATTTAGAATTGTGTCATGTGTTTCATATCTTAAGACAGATGTAGTATGAGTAAAAGTGCGCAAGGGAGAACACCACATGTTGATACATAACAGGAGATCCTGATGAGGGGACATTTAGAATTGTGTCATATGTTTCATATCTAAAGACAGATGGGGTATGAGTAAAAGTGTGCGGAGGAAGTTTTATAAACACATCGGCAGTAATGAACAAAAATGCTTCAACATATGGCATAACGCAAGAAGAAAAGGGAGGAAAATCCACAGTTCTAGGCCTCTGGCAAGCAACTCAATGCTGAAAATATCCTAGCGATGTGACATACGACTGTTAAGTAAGTAAAATATAATAAACTATGAGAATATATTCTATATTGATTCCTAAAAACTGCAACCATTTGTTTAATCATCGTCACCCGGTCGATTAGTTTAGCAGTTTGCCTTTGTCTACCATTACGAGCGCTAGCGTGAGCCAATGCATTGTGTCACTTAAGCACCACTACGAGCGCTAATGTGAGTCTATGCAGAGTTTCACTTAAGCCTCCGTCCATATGGCCCCTCATGGATCCCGATCTCCCGCGACACCCGACACCCCTACGGTATACTCTACCGCTGGACCCGCCTGGCGATGGGACATAGCCTGGCCAACGCTGGGCTGTTGCAGTCCCTTGAGTTCGGTGTTCAGATGATCCCTGGCTCATCCATAGCCCCGATCTCACGGACGCTCTCATGCGCGAGATCGATGTCCATCTTACCCAGATTCTGGGCATCACCCTCAACTATTCCAAGTCGGTGCTGCATCCGACTCCCATACTGACGTATCTTGGCGTCACCATCGACATCCCCAGCCAAGAGGTGACCATGCATCATGTCACCCAGCAGCGCGCCCTCTCCCTTGTGCGCGAACTGCCCGACCTGTCCCCACATCAACTCCAACAGGCTGCCGGCTACTTTTCTTGGCTCTGCTGGGTCATGGGGTGGCCGGTATTCCCTGCTAAACACATCCTTTCAGGCGAGATCTTTTGGGTACGACGACTCTTCACCCCTCAGTTCCTGTCGACGCCCCGCCAGATGTCCGGTGGCTCTCTACAGCGACGCCACCCCACAAAGCGTTGCAGCAGTCTGCCCTGCAGTGAACCAGGCCTGGGCACAGGCATTCCACCAGCCTCATCGGATCAATGTGGTCGCGGTCGTGGCAGTGCATCACTTCGTACAAGACTTTGCCCACTTGTTCTTGTGTGTACGGACAGTTCCGTGGCCCGATACACTTTGTAGTCGCGCCGCGGACCTGCCCTCCATTCTAATGTATTTCTTCTTGATTTGTATGTACAAGTTCTCAATAAAGCAGCACAGAGAGGCGTTTGCCTCTCGTGGGGGCCCATAGCGACGGCCGATAATCCTGCTGACGCTCCCTCTCGGGAAGTGCTGTCCTCAGTACACGCGAGCCTCAATTCTATATAAGGAGACTCGCCCCTGGGGGGACGTCAGTCGGCTGTCGGTTCGGGGTGATGGGGCGTCACCTTTCCACCGCCGGGCAGCATTCCGCGCAGCCGCGCGCGTCCGGGCGACGGTGGCGAGAGGCTCCCCTGGAGACCTACAATCGGGCGTCCGACCAGAGGGTACTCCCCAAACTCGCTTAGTCGGCACGTCGATTGTGGCGTCAAGCTGGAACCCTCAAGTGCTTTATAAACATGAAAGAATACAGGAGGGCGGTCCGAAGATCTAGTACAAACAAATTATGCATGAAAATACCATTAACAAAGAATAAGATCAAGGCTGCATAGACTGTAATGAACAAAACAATACACAGAATCACTCCACAAGTCCATGACACAACTGGTGATGGCTGATGTACGGCGTGCTGGGCGGCAGGCAATTCCCAGATGTCGTCACAAGGTTGTCCCTCCGGATGGCGCCCCACGGGCCCCTCGAGCGCCGCGACTGACCGCGGGTAGCCTGGTGGGGTTCTGAAACTGGAAACCGGGCGGCAAGTTGACCAGGTCATCAGCGCTGGCGTTGTCCACCTGGACAGCCATGCTCCACCCCTTGGTTAGTGCGTAGTACAGGATCGATGCCCCGGTATAGAAAAACCTGCGTTGGGCGTGATCCATTTTTCAAAAAGTCAAACATCCCTGAGAGTGCTGAACCAAGGAACACATTATAGAAAGAAAACTTCAGCTAGGATTTGAATAAGATAGAAAACGAGTAATGACGAAGCGGTTTTAGGCTCGAAGTGATTTTCGAAATTTGCTTTCTTAGTTTGATAGAGCTCTCCAGTGCTAACAACATAACACGTTAGCCCCTCAACTCTCGGCACAATTGAGGAAATTCCCTACTTTTATGGTTTTCGCAGTATTGGGACCCTACATTGTCAGCTGAGACATGTTTTCTGTATTAAAGTCACCTGGTGATGCGATGTGTGGCTGAGGTTCGTTCGTTTGAATCTCATTACGCATGAAGAACACTATGTACTCCGTGTCGGTCGCACTCTATATTCTAGGGAATATCTTTCAAACATGTCACAAGTGTGGAAATCTACAAATGAAATTGAAGCTAGCCAAGGATTAAGGAGAACAAGTGATCAAAAATGAAATTTCTCTTCATCAGGTGAATCCTTCAGTTCGACTGAAATCAGAATACACACTGAATGATGACACAAACCTGTTTGTATCGAATAAACTACAGCCGAATATTTTTTCATCACTGCACTTCCGATTTCCAAGCAAAAGTACAAGGATCTGTTAGTCCTTTACCGCTGATTGACACAGTCTTCGAAGTTGAAGTCCACTGCGGAAGCTGAAAATACACTTCCTGATAGAGATGAATTCACTGAATGTAAGTGTGCCCTGTCAGAAGGTGTAATTGTGCAAAATACACTTGCATTCTTATGAAAAGTACGACATACTTGGTGTTGTCAAAACAGTTGTCAAGTGTGAAACTTAATTTTCTTATAATACTTCAATTATTTTACGTTATTCTCCGTTCGTTCTCTCAGTATACGGTATACTAAGTCCCATTAATATTAAGAAGGTCAACGACATAAGGAAACTTATAGTGTATATTGGTGGTAAGATGCCAGTTTCTACCATGACACTGTCAACAACTGTCCAATTACTGAGCAGGAAGCTCTGCATGAAGAAGAATTCTGATCCCCTTAAAGAGAAGCTACTTGCAGTTATTGTTTTATATTCTTAACCTACGGCCAGGGACTACAATATGTTCATTACAATGGTTACAAGGTCAGTTCTCGATGAGAGAACATGAACCGTATTGAAAAATGTAATGTACTATAAGACGGAATGAATATGTTTGCTGATTTTTTTGTTAAAATTATAATATGTCCGTTGTTTAGGATCACTTCATAATTGTCTGATTTCTAAATGTTATAGGTTGATTGAAAAGCGACATTGCGACGGAAACTCAAATTAAAATCAAATCTAAAGGACAAGGATGAAAATTTCGTTTATATTTTCTAAGAAAAGTCAGTTCACTTGGAAAACTGTACGCATCCAGAAAACAAAATTTGATTTTTCTTACCTTCAGGGATGGGATCTGAAATCCGTATTATAGGAATAAATGGCCTTTTACTAATTATATACAAATTCGAAAATTTCGTTTGTTAATTCCATTTTGTATCTCTCCTGTTATATGCAATATTTTGGACGTGTCCCCTTTTCCAGATGACCGACTCAGTCAGTGCCAATCGCTCAGCTTGACTTACGCCAGGAGAAAGTTGCTGTTCACCACAGGAACTGACTCCAGAGGTGAGAGAACTCAGTTCTTTCTGATAACTACTAGCAGTAGAACTTTGCCGTATACAACAGAAACAGGCTCCAGAGGTGAGAGAACTCAGTTCGTTAGCAGTAGAACGAGGAACTCTCAGTAACGTTACCAGTTCTAGCCGTTACTAGGAACGTACAACTTACCGGAAGTTCCATGAAAAGGTAAACATCGTCGCGCTAAGAAATGAACAATGCCAATTACAACGCCTCAGTTCTCTTTGAATGAGAATCCAATTGCTTTTAGATGTTTCCTATTCGCTGAGATACGAGTATAAATGTCCTCCATCACCAGTGAGAGAAATTTGGCTACAAGTGAACAAAACG
Organism: Anabrus simplex; assembly: GCF_040414725.1. Taxonomy (NCBI): domain Eukaryota; kingdom Metazoa; phylum Arthropoda; class Insecta; order Orthoptera; family Tettigoniidae; genus Anabrus; species Anabrus simplex. The sequence continues at coordinate 65,508,345 of NC_090279.1, forward strand.
CATGGTGCATTCCCTAGTACAGCTACGAGAAAGAACGAAATCATTTTGGACCCACGAATTAACCTGCTACTCATTTCTGGAGCAGGCTGAGTGAACCTCTGGGTCATGTGCTGCTCCAGAAAATGAAATCTATTTTCTCACGTTTCTCGAACTCACACCCTTCCAGGAGAATCAAGGACGTTTTGGCAACCTCGGCTATGCAGACCTTGTTAAATAGAGTTCTTACTGTAAGGGTGAGTCTCAATTCTGTGAAGACAGGTGACTGGTGTAAATTCAGGATATTTCTCCCTCTCTCGGACGACCAATGAGTTACATCCAAGTGTTAGGCGATTTAATACGCGTGCCTAACGGCAACACAAGAGTTCATAGACAATAAAACTGCATTTTATTCGTCGTAATTTTACATTGAAAGAATGTTTAACTTTACTCTGCGCGTTTAGCAGTTACAAGAGCAAACAGGTGTTTTAGAAAATAACCTCAGAGTGGTCATAAGAAAGGCGATGGTAGTAAACAGTTAAACACCGCGGGTGTGACTGTACTTCTTTAAGTAGCTCACATTACGGTATCTGCAATAAGAAAATGTGTAGATCTGTTTTTATCGTGAGAGGAATAAGGACTACCAAGTATATCCAGATATATTCATCTAACAAACGTTGAAGAAACTGCAACTCAGGTACATTTTACCGCACGAGCTACTCATGTCTTGAAAGTAGCAGTTATACATCACAATGAAAACAATAACAAGATATTCATAGCACAGCGGACAGTAGCGTAGCCAGGATTTCAGTTTGGGGAGGGGGGGGGCATTCATCCAGAATTTTATTTTGATAGGTGTCCAAACTTCCATAGTTTAGGTGGTGTAGAATACCGAAAAAGGAAATGAGTGTCCTTGGATCCAAGTAAGAGTGGTGGATTCGTGCGGATTCCGGAAGCTAATAGTAATTTCCTTCTTCTTCTTCCCCACTTTTCCCTCATCTGTGGGGTCGCGGGTGCGAAATGTGTCGCACATGTGGATTTGGCCCTGTTTTACGGCCGGATGTCCTTCCCGACGCAACAATGTATAGAGGGATGTAATCAGTGTTGTGTGTTTATTTGGTGGTTGGTAATGTAGTATGTTGTCTGAATATGAATATGTTGGGACAAACACCCAGTCCCAAGCCAGAAGAATTATTCAGACGCGATTAAAATCCCCGACCCAGCCGGAAATCGAACCCGGAACCGTCTGAACCGAAGGCCTCAACACTGATCATTCAGCCAATGAGTCGGACTCCGGAAGCTAATATTAATGCACATTATATATAAAATGCTCAATAAAAGAACTTTCGTTAAAACTCCTGGGGTGTCTGGACTCCTTGGACGACAGCTCCCGGTCTCGGCTACCTCTGTTACTCCCATCCCAACATAACTGCAGCATTTCATATATTCCGCGTAGAAGTGAAATGAATGCAAGAATAAACACTTTGAGTAAGGATGCAATATTCTGGTTTAGAAGAAATACGGTAATGTTATAATAATAATGGTCATGTGATAAGCAATAAAGAAGTGACATTTTATACAAATAATGCGGCAAAGATACACACACAAACACACACGCGCGCGCTTGCGCGCGCGTCGAATACAGGTTTCTTGTCCATGGCTAGATGATGAAGGCAAGAGAATGATGGCCCACCGTGACTCGTTATTTCGACATTATAAACAAACCCTAGATGACACAGACTTCGAATCTAACCGCATCTTAAGAAATCGCACAAAGCAGTTAATCAGAAATTTAAAAAATGCATATATTTTCGGATTTCAGCTAACAACTTAAATTCTAATCGCGCATGGGACCAACTTAGAGCTCTGGGAATAGGAAAACATCAACAGAGACAGACAACTCCTGACATTCCACTTGACGAACTGAACGATTACTTTAGTAGAATGAATATTCAACCTACCCAAATTAACTGCACCGACTCACCGCCCTCCCCTCCAGCCAATCTGCCATTCACATTTCACAGTGTCACAGAAAATCAGGTTAAAAGGCTTAGTACTCGATAAAATCAAAGACTACAGGTGTATATGATATTCCTATTACTTTTATACATAACATTATGAGTAACCGTCAACAGCGTGTAACAGTAAACGACAAGGCCTCTAAATGGAAAATGAAAGTGTTGCCCCACAGGGCAGTATTCTACGGCCCCTAAGTTTCTCTATTTATATCAATGACATACCATCTGTGACAGGAAATAACACACATGACCTCTTTGCTGACGACCTTTAAATAGGCTATATCTTGGCACAGGCCAGAGTAAAGTGTAGCTTCCACCGAAGTTCCAGTCAACATCCATGGCTGTGACAATATGGAAGTTGCTGGGGTATGGGTGTTGCTGAGTAATGACATTGAGAGCATGACTAGTGCATCTGAGTGTTATGAAAGGTGCTGCTCATAGGGTCAGTTGTGCTGCAATAGTACTTTCTGACCCAGTGAGGAAAGCAATGGCAAACTACCTCACTCCTCATCTTGCCTAGTACGCCTCATTTTAGTGCTGCCATTGGTTTTTGGGGTTTCCTCATAACCGCATAACCTTTGGTGGTGCTATTTGAGGATCCAACCAGCCTCTGGGCTGATGACCTAACAGATAGACATCGACACTGCAAGACAAGATATTAACAGGGACCTCCGACGACTCAGTGTATATGCACAACGAAGCTCTCTTATACTAAACTGCAAAAAAACTCAGACAATTATAATTGGATCACGAAAATTACTGAGCTTCTCAAACAATGTCGCAATCCCGCCTATCCTACTGAATGGTAACATTATTCCCTACAGTAAAACGGTTAAAAATCCCGGCGTAATGATGAATGTAACAGTTGATTGGTCTGATCAAACGAAAGGAATACGTAAAAAGATTTTTGGAGTACTTCACCCTCTTAAACGACAGAGGAATGTATTTCCATTTGAGCTACAGGCCAAACTAATACAGACACTCATTCTCCCTATTCTTGATTATTGTGACGTTGTTTTAGTTGACATGACGAGAGAAGAAACACTTAAACTTCAACGAGCACTGAATTCCTGCCTGCGATTTATTTACAATATCGAGTACCGTACGATTTTCATATCACCCCATACTATCAGGCTGTCTCATGGCTGATGTCTGAAAAACGTCGGCAGCTGCACACTTTAACGATGGTGATCAGAGTGGTAGCTGGAAGTCAGCCAATGTATATTTATTCTAAATTCGTCTTTTTATCATCATTTCACAACATTAATACACGTTCTAGATCCATTCTTTCTATTTCACTGCACCGCACAAATAAAATTATTAGATCATTTGTGGTGACTGTCGCCAGATTATGGAATTCCCTGCCAGTTCAGATCAGAGAAACTAGCTTTTTTAAATCACGATTTAAGGTCACCTGCCGAGACTACCTGCTTGAGGACAGCTGACTGAATGGTTGAAATATGAATGTGTGCGTTCCTGAGGAATAGCCATGTTTAAGAGTTTTTAATATTAATTAGTTCTAATATTAATTTACATACATACATACATTATCATTATAGACTGTTATGCCTTTCAGCGTTCAGTCTGCAAGCCTCTGTGAATTTACTAAACGTCGCCACAATCCTCGATTTGCAACTAATGTTGTAGCCTCATTTTGTTCTATACCTCTTATCTTTAAATCGTTAGAAACCGAGTCAAACCATCGTCGTCTTGGTCTACCTCTACTTCTTTTACCCTCCATAGCAGAGTCCATTATTCTCCTAGGTAACCTATCCTCTTCCATTCGGCTCACATGACCCCACCACCGAATATTTAGTAAGTAATTTATTTAAATTTATTTTAAATTTTATTAATTTATGTAGTTTTAACTATTTTAAGAATCTCGGTATTTTATTTAAGATGTTGATTAGTATGTGGTTAAGTGTACAAGAGGGCCTGGAGCCCTAACTTCGCCACTGTACTGAAGGCACTAATAAATAAATAAATAAATAAATAAATAAATAAATAATGTAAAGCGTATGGGTATAGATATTTTGTTAGTTGGTAAAGAAAAATACACGTTACAACAAATGCTATGTAGGGTTTACCTTGTCCTGTTAGTTTCCAACGCGGTTAGGGCCACGCAGCTGTGAACTTGCATCCGGGAGATAGTGGATTCGAACCCCACTGTCGGCAGCCCTGAAAATGTTTTCCCGTGGTTTCCCATTTTCACACCAAGCAAATGCTGGGGCCGTACCTTAATTAAGGCCACGGCCGCTTCCTTCCCACTCCTAGGCATTTCCTATCCCGACGTCGCCATAAGACCTATCTGTGTCGGTGTGACGTAAAGTAAATTGTTAATTACTTTTCCACGCAAGTCTGGGATACAGAATATAGTAGTATAAAGAGTTTCGTGACGCTAATATTCGTATCTATAATTTTTATTAACGTGCCAGAAATCAACGACACTGAGCTGTTGCCATTTCAACACCGTTTTAAGGGTTACCGATCCAATCCGGGATTTGAACCTGCGAACTCAGACTCAGAAGGAGAGCGACTCAACCAACTGAGCCACATGAAAACGAGGCGTTTGTGATTATTGTTATAAATAGATGCAGCTAGTATTTTTACAAAGGTTTTATGAGGAGCATTTAAGGCGTACGTTTTCTTACTGTCCTAAACGCACGAGGCCGGACAGAAGAACTAGCTGGAAGCTAAGGAACCTTGCAGGGGTGTCGCTTCCTTCTCTGTTCACTTTTCCAAATCAAACTCCATGACGTAACAGCCCCGAAGCGCCATCGCCTACCAAGCGACGGCTGTTCAGGCCGGAGGCCTGCAGATTACGAGGTGTTGTGTGGTCAGCACGACGAATCCTCTCCGCTGTTATTCCTGGCTTTCTAGACCGGGGCCGCCATCTCACCGTTCGATAGCTCCTCAATTATAAACACGTGGGCTGAGTGTACCTCGAACCAGCCCTCAGATCCAGGTAAAAGTCCCTGACCTGGCTGGGAATAGAACCCGGGGCCTCCGGTAAGAGGCAGGCACGCTACCCGTACACTGTGGGGCCGGCTGGTACTTTTAGGTCTCCTTATTTTCGAATTTGACTTAAGACATCCTGCATTCGATTCCCGGCACTGACAGAGTTAAGAAAGGCATGGGATGGGGAGGATACAGCCTTGTTTTTGGGTGCAGTAGAGTTTTCCTTGAGTCTCTCGTAATCGAAATATATACGGCCTGGAAGGTAGTCACCTTCACGGGGTGTAGTACCAAAGTGGTTCCTTTTTTTTTTAAGAAGACAAATTAAATGAAGATTCTACTTCCTCACAAACGAAGAACGATATTATCAATTTTACGAACAGTTTCAATAATGCAGCCGGTTTATGTTAAAAGTACAAAAGCTATGATTGTACATGGTAACAATCAAAACCAACAATATCTACTGAAGATCCGTCACCGCACTCGGTAGGACCGGCTTTCTTTTCATATTCACCGGGCGAGTTGGCCGTGCAGTTAGGGGCGCACAGCTGTCTGCTTGCATCCGGGAGATAGTGGGTTCAAACACCTCTGTCGGCAGCCCTAAATATGGTTTTCTGTGGTTTCCCATTTTCACACCAGGCAAATGCTGGGGCTGTGCCTTAATTAAGGCCACGGCCGCTTCTTCCCACTCTCAGCCCTTTCCTTTCCCATCGTCGCCATTGAAGATCTACGGTGTGACGTAAAGCAAATTCTAAATAAAAAATAGAAAATCTTTTCACAACCCCTTCCCAGGGAAAGTTGTATCCACACTACTGGCCTGGACTTACACCCCACCCACTGAAATTATTTTGTGGGTACGCCACTGCATCCACTCACCATTTAAGGTACAAGGTAAGTCCGAAGAATGGTTGGATACTCAAAATACACCACCATAAATGATGCGGTTCTGGCTCAAAAGTATAAAGAAAGGTAAGGGACGGGATCTAGTGTTTTAAGTAGAATCCGTATCAATAGAACGTGACTACCCATTTTAAAAATGTTTCATGTATCGACTGCGATACAAGCCTGGGCCGTCCTGATGGGAAGATAGAAGCATTGGAACGGAGTTATCATGCCCGCCAATTATAAAGTATTTACCCGCACTTTTGATGGTGCCATTTGAGGTTCCAATCAGTCCCCGGGCATTTGACAAAATATATAGGCCTACCTATCGAACTTAGGCAAGCATCCGCGATTGTCTTGGCACTGTAAGAATTTAAAAAAAAAAACTTTTTCATAACTTACCGAGGATGCACATAGTGTTGGCTTTTCAGTGACAAAACGGTCCCTCTTCAAAAAATGTTACTTATATGGCACAAAATGAGGAACTAACGTGCAGATCACAATCCTGTCACAGTCTTCCCAACGCTGCAACTCAAACACAGCACATCTCTCAACCACGGTGCAACCCGAGGATCCCTAGGACATTGTTGTTTCCTGGAACCGATCTGCAAAAGCTGACATGATGTTGTAAGCTTGCAGCTGTTTCTGGACGTGGCCCCCGTTATCTCGGTGGTCACGTTCCGGCCCCCTACTGAGTAATCCCCTGCTAATTGGCCTTTCCTTCATGTCTTGAAATTTGTCAATACACGGTTTCATTCCCAATACTGAGGCCTCTACAGGAAAATATCCTCGCGCATCACAATCCTAAGTGTCTTCCTTTCATTCAAGCAGTACAAATATGGAGAATTATGTATGTCCCTATTGAGCCCTACTAATAGATTCTTGTCGCTACGTTAATTTAACATTTCGGCGTACGTTTTTAAGTTGTTCGTACCGTACGTAAAACAACGGCTAATCCTCGCTCTAGTTTCAGGAAATATTTTGGGGGGGGCCGGCCCCCCTGGGCCCCCCCTGGCTACGCCAGTGACAGCGGACATTGAGCAGGTACGGCAATTGCTTGTTTTAACCACTTAGAATATAATTAACTACTTCTAAATCCCGTAATGGTCCACATTGTTTATTTTCGTGTTATATTAGTTATATTACTCGATTGTAAGCACTTCTGATACGAATAATAGAAACACTCACTCGGATCATGAACTTAATAGTGGGCACTAGGAAAGTTTTGCAATACACAGAACCAGTTGGGTGGACACCGCATTTATGGTGAGGGATGAAAAGAGGGGTTAAAACCGGTCTAGAAGACAGCAAGGCACGACCTTCACACCAGTTGTTCTAAGGGTGGTCTAAGGGTGAATATCGCGCAAATATCCGCTACAGTTTTGCTCGTGTATTAACTGTTGGCCAGTGCCTAGAGGAAATGCCTCTGGTGCTGGGGAAAGACTGTCCACATCGGAAAACAATTTTCCGCTGGTATAAGGAGTTCCAGAGGGGAAATTTTGGGGTTCAAGGCGATCCTCATTCTGGGCGACCCTTTGAATCAGTGACTGAGGAAAACATTGAAGCTCTGAGGAAAATGTTGCAGCAAGAGGGGCGGATGACATATCGGCAGGTAGAAGAGACCTTCCACATTCCTGCACCAGCTATTCATTCAATTCTACACGAACATCTCCATGCTAGAAAGGTTTGTTCCCTTTGGATGCCCCATTCACTTTCAGAGCAAAGGGCACATCGAGTGAAATGGTACCGAAAAAAGCTTAAACAGTTTGAAAATGAGACTTCGTGTAACGCCAATAGCATCGTTACAGGTGACAAAACTTGACTCTATTGTTACGATGTCGCAACAAAATCCCAGAACAAGGTGTGCCAGTTTGAAGATGAGGGTACTCCTGTGACTGAGCGAAAGTCAAGGTCAGTGAAGGAAAGGATGATTGCAGTATTCTTCACTGAAGGGGTCATCCTGACTCGGCTTGTGCTAGAAACACAAAGGACAGTTACTGCGAAGTGGTACAGTGAGACTTGTCTGCCTCAGGTCACTCAGGCTCTGAAGCAGCTCCGTCCAAGGTCACGGCTCAACACTTGGCTCTTGCATCACGACAATGCTCCAGCACATACAATTTTCCGCTGGTTTAAGGAGTTCCAGAGGGGAAATTTTGGGGTTGAAAACGATCTTCATTCTGGACGACCGTCTGAATCAGTGACTGAGGAAAACATTGAAGCTGTGAGGAAAATGTTGCAGCAAGAGGGACATCGTGCTAATGCAACAATGGATTTTCTTGCCAGATCAGGGTTGTCTGTGCTTGATCGCCCTCCATACAGTCCTGATCTTGCCCTTGTGAATTCGCAATCTTCCCAGAAGTGAAGATGAAGCTGAAAGGGCGGCGTTTTGCATCCGACTAGGAGCTTCTGGCAGCATGTTATCAAGAGTGCGAAAAATTAATCGAAGAAAAGTGGCAGAGTTGGTTCAGTGACTGGTTTCGACGTATGTAGAAGTAAATTGAGTGGGATGGAAATTATTTTGAAAAAGTCTAAAGCGTTCACTCACATTGCAAAACTTTCCTAGTGCCCTTTGTATTGGGCATTTGGAAAGAGATCCTCTAGCGAACACCAATCCATGAGCAAGGGAGATGGAGGGAAGATATTTCGTTGATCAGTCACAGGCAGTGTGTAGGCTGAGAGCACAAGATTGTCACTATCAGTCAAGTAATAGAACGATAGGAAGAGATAGTTATGTTCATGGCAGAGTACCAGGAGATCGGGAACAGATTGTTACAGAACTGATGACAATCTTCCTCTCTTAACACCAATCAGAGGACAATGAATCTATCGATAAAAGGAAGCCTCACACAAGACTCAGCTAGCGGAACAGTGGAGGAGCCTCACACAAGAGCCAGCTAGCGGAACCGTGGAGGAGCCTCACACAAGAGTCAGGTAGCGGAACAGTGAAGGAGTGTCACACAAGAGCCAGCTAGCGGAACAGTGAAGGAGCCTCACACAAGAGTCAGGTAGCGGAACAGTGAAGGAGCCTCACACAAGAGTCAGGTAGCGGAACAGTGAAGGAGCCTCACACAAGAGTCAGGTAGCGGAACAGTGAAGGAGTGTCACACAAGAGCCAGCTAGCGGAACAGTGAAGGAGCCTCACACAAGAGTCAGGTAGCGGAACCGTGGAGGAGCCTCACACAAGAGTCAGGTAGCGGAACAGTGAAGGAGCCTCACACAAGAGTCAGGTAGCGGAACAGTGAAGGAGCCTCACACAAGAGCCAGCTAGCGGAACAGTGGAGGAGCCTCACACAAGAGTCAGGTAGCGGAACAGTGAAGGAGCCTCACACAAGAGTCAGGTAGCGGAACAGTGAAGGAGTGTCACACAAGAGCCAGCTAGCGGAACAGTGAAGGAGCCTCACACAAGAGTCAGGTAGCGGAACAGTGAAGGAGCCTCACACAAGAGTCAGGTAGCGGAACCATGGAGGGGCTCACACAAGACTCAGATAGCGAAACAGTTGACTAGCCTCACACAAGAGCCAGCTAGCGGAACAGTGGAGGAGCCTTACACAAGAGCCAGCTAGCGGAACAGTGGAGGAGCCTCACACAAGAGCCAGCTAGCGGAACCTGGGAGGAGCCTCACACAAGACTGAGCTAGCGGAATCGTGGAGGTACCTCACACAAGAGCCAGCTAGCGGAACCTGGGAGGAGCCTCACACAAGAGCCAGCTAGCGGAACTTGGGAAGTACCTCACACAAGACTCAACTAGCGGAACCGTGGAAGAGCCTCACACAAGAGCCAGCTAGCGGAATCGTGGAGGGGCCTCACACAAGAGCCAGCTAGCGGAACCGTGGAGGAGCCTCACACAAGAGCCAGCTAGCGGAACCTGGGAGGTGCCTCACACAAGACTCAACTAGCGGAACCGTGGAGGAGCCTCACACAAGACTCAACTAGCGGAACCGTGGAGGAGCCTCACACAAGACTGAGCTAGCGGAACAGTGGAGGAGCCTCACACAAGACTGAGCTAGCGGAACAGTGGAGGAGCCTCACACAAGACTGAGCTAGCGGAACAGTGGAAGAGCCTCACACAAGAGCCAGCTAGCGGAACCGTGGAGGAGCCTCACACAAGAGCCAGCTAGCGGAACCTGGGAGGTGCCTCACACAAGACTCAACTAGCGGAACAGTGGAGGAGCCTCACACAAGACTGAGCTAGCGGAACAGTGGAGGAGCCTCACACAAGACTGAGCTAGCGGAACAGTGGAGGAGCCTCACACAAGAGCCAGCTGGCGGAACAGTGGAGGAGACTCACACAAGAGCCAGCTAGCGGAACAGTGGAGGAGCCTCACACAAGAGCCAGCTAGCGGAACAGTGGAGGAGCCTCACACAAGAGCCAGCTAGCGGAACCGTGGAGGAGCCTCACACAAGAGCCAGTTAGCGGAACCTGGGAGGAGCCTCACACAAGACTGAGCTAGCGGAACCTGGGAGGTGCCTCACACAAGACTCAACTAGCGGAACCGTGGATGAGCCTCACACAAGAGCCAGCTAGCGGAACCGTGGAGGAGCCTCACACAAGACTCAGATAGCGGAGCAGTGGAAGAGCCTCACACAAGACTGAGCTAGCGGAACCGTGGAGGGTCCTCACACAAGACTGAGCTAGCGGAAACGTGGAGGGTCCTCACACAAGACTGAGCTAGCGGAATCGTGGAGGTACCTCACACAAGACTCAGATAGCGGAGCAGTGGAAGAGCCTCACACAAGGCTCAGCTAGCGGAACCATGGAGGGGCTCACACAAGCCTGAGCTAGCGGAACCGTGGAGAAGCCTCACACAAGACTGAGCTAGCAGAACCGTGGAGGTTTCTCACACTGTTACCGAGGTAACGTTTTTAGCCTTCCCCATTTATGTTTTGGACTGGCTATCGCTGTAGAAATTAGTGTCACTTCATGCTCATCTTACAAACTGGTTTTCTACGACTACTTCTACGTTACTGGAGGCCATACTCCTAACTTATTATTTCTACTTGCCTAAAACACTCTGTTCTATTTTAATTCAAGAACTGTCTGTCTGATGGACTAATTAATATAAAAATAGGATCAAATCAGTATAAAGTGTGCACTATGGAACAGTTAAATGAACTAAAGTGATATGCGGGAGAAATGGTCACAACATTTTGTAACTTTCTATTGTAGTTTAATTTTAAAGTTATCCTTGTAGTATATCGTAATTTTTAACTTTAACTCCCTATTAGAATGTAATTAGTAATATAGTTTACTTTTGCTTGCCGTAGTGGTAGATTGGTGTTAGTAGCAGCAGACTTGGTTCAGTGCCTTATTTTTGTCGTGTTTATTTCCACTTACATTATTGACACATTGCCATTATCGTATTGATCGCTGTAAATTGTTATTCCCATTCCCATTATTGTCCTAATCATCTCCAACGTAACTGAGAACAACGTAAGTTACAGTCCCCCTGATGAACTTGAGACAAACGAGCAGGCTCCCCTCTTCCTTGCAAACATTCCTCACCTTTCATTTACTGCACCTTCCCCCACTGTCGCTTGAACCAGCTGTGCAGGCAACACACACCCATTGTCATCTGAGATTTCTTGCCAATCCCAGTCGACAAGGGATATCATTAACCACCAGCTTTCTGGGTATAGTAATGCTTTAAATATTTGCAATATAAACGCTCAAAGCTTCCTTGCAAAGGCGCAAATGGATGAAATAAAAGCCCTATTTATGCCTCCCAGTTTCCACGCAATAATAATCACTGAATCTTGGTTAAAATCACACCACGCAATAGAAAGACTGCAGCTGGCGGGTTATACATTTCTTAGATCCGACAGATTAAGTAATCCCTCCGGGGGTACTGCCGCATACTGTATGTTATGACCAGCTTACGCCCTAAAATAATCTGTAGGTCTCCAGGTCCGTACGAGCGAAAACCTGAGTTCATGTTCCTGGAAATAACTGTGAGTGAAGTAAAATGTCTTCTGGGTGTAGTATATAAACCACCGAAAGCGGGATTTTTATGCGATCTAGAGACTCAAATACAAGATTAAGTCCCTGATTACTCAATATAATTATAACGGGCGACTTCAACATAAATCTTCTTGAACCTAACTCTCCTCAGACAACCCACCTATTAACTTCTTTTAAAGCTTGCCATTTAACGTTTCTCCATCTCAACGCTAGACATCACACACCTTAATTGATGTCATTACCACTAACGAACCTAAATTAGTTCTTCATCGCGGTCAAATTAGTGCCCCAGGCATATCGCGACATGATGCTATATTTATGGCCTATTCTATTAAAAGTGCCAAGTTCAAACCGAAAATAATTTCATATAGAGATCTACGAAGAATTGATAAGAATAAACTTTTACAAGACACAGTTGCAGTGCCATGGTATGACATAATTAAACTTAACCTTCTAGCGCTCGCGCTGTTTGGAATAACACACGCGATCGCAAGGCGGCATTTTGACCGCCCATTTTTAGTTGTAATTTTATTTCTTTCACTCAGTTTTTTATGAATGAATAATGGACAATATAGTTAAATAACTTGATATACACATATTTAAATGTTTAAAATAACTTTATTCACACATATTTAAACGAAAAGTTAATGATGAACCCTTAAACATAACAATTTCGAAATAGCATAAGTAAAGTTCACCAGTCAGTCACAACAATCATCTTCAACAGAAAATATAAATATTTAAAAAGTAAGGAACTGAAATCCGTCTCTAATTTAAGAAAGCATCATTGAACACAAACATTTAAGAAAGCATCATTGAACACAAACATTTTGAATTTAAATCACGTACGATGCACTTCCTTGGAATAAGCTAAACCATGTCGTTATCATTGTCCTCCAAACCTTCATCGCAAATGTTACAGGTTACTTGAAACGACGTATGATTTTTGCAGACATATCTCGTGCATCAACCGAGTTCTGTTGTTTCTTTAGAGCCACAGTAATAGCAAGTAGGTCGCCTGTTTGATGAAGTTCCGGCGGTTGCTGGTTGTTGTTCCCTGTCAAGAAAATATACAGTTCTTCAGGAAGGCACCAAAGTTCTGCACGATCTTTCAAATTGTCGGCCATTAGGTCCATCGCTAAGTTTTCTCCTTACAGTGGTGTCGTCAGGGTGATTTGCTTGGAATATCTTCAAAGAATTTATTCCAGCGACATCAAGTAAGCGAAAAAAAGCAGCCATCAGCCATCTTTGCGTTCTTCTAGAGGTAGAATATCTCGAGCTCATCAAGTCTCCTTTAGTAGAATTATAATCCGCCATTTGCAGAGGTTTCCCGGTTTATTTGTCAGTCTCTTCAGTATCGTGCATTGTGGACAACAGTAGTACAAACTTCTTTCTTTTAGGTTTTATCATCCTGGCATGCAAATTGATACTTTCCAGGAACTAAATGCTTATTTTCTGTCACAAATTCAGGAGGAATCTCCTTTTTATTTCACCTCAGGGTGCCTAGAAATGTCAGACCTACTCCCAGTAAGTATTCGGCAAGTGGGTAACTGCTAAAATAGTTATCAGTAGTTACGTTCCGATTAGTACATTTTATAGGCTCGGTCAATCTTTTCACTACATCGAAAAGTTTGTTGGAGGTTACGAAAGGTCCGGGCTTTTGCTTCCCACAATATATCTCCACGTTTTAATTGTAGAACGTTCTTGTTTTCATATCATCGAAGCGAAGGCTCCTCATCAGAAATCGAAAACGATTTTCACTGAAACTGGCACCCAGAATTGTTATTCCAGTATCGTTATCAGTGAAAAGTTCTGCAAATTAGTTCGGTTTCCCCTGTTTACAGCCATCAAGAACAGAGCATCAAAAACAGCTAATATTTCTGATTTTGTAGTGTCCTTGTAGTCCCTCTCCCGACCTTGAGGATGTTCCACTCTTTTGACAGCAATAAAAATATTTGTATATTTGACAATATCGTCAATCATGTCCTCACTTATAATTTGAAGAAAGCATTCCTGTCGAGTTTTGCACTGGCGAACAGGTCCCCTAGGGAGAGGGGAAATTTTGGTTATGTTTTTTGATTTCGTTTTAGAATGTGCTGAAACGGGTTTGTTTACACACAACGTTTCACCATCCTTTGCAATGAAGTAGCGAACACTGTCGATGTCATAGTCATCCTCTTCATCAGGGCTGTCTACGTCCACTTCAGAGTCACTGCTATGCCTGTCTTCTTCAATTTGTTGTGGCTCAAAATCTATGTCATCTAGATGGTCGATTTCGTTATCTTCTCTATCTTCGCCTACGTCCTCTAGATCTTGGAGAATTTGTAGAATATCGTCAGGTTGGCAGTATCGGGCCCTGAGAAAAAGACATTTATTTATTTTGTGCGGTAGTTATGTTTTTTTAATATGTTTGAGATTTGAAATATATATCCTCTTGAAGTACACAATTAGCAATTGCTTACAATACTCTAATAAACATAAAATATGTACTAACATTTTTGGTTATTACGTTAGAGGAGCACTCGATCTTCTGTTCCACGCGCGCTCGCAAGGCGGTTTTGTGGCCGTCCGTGCGGCCGTGCGTGACCAGGACAACTTTGACACTGTCTTCCTACGAGCCGCGGCGAGTTGAAGGACAAATGTGAACGGCATCTAGTGGCAAGATAGCCAACTAGAGAATACTCTTGGTCCCCGCATAATTTCTCAGAACCGTTTACATATACCGCGTTTTTTTCCAAATTGGCGGCCAATTTGCAGCCAACGCGAGCGCTAGAAGGTTAAACACATAAATGACAAAGTGACTCTCTTCAATCAACACATGACTGAACTGTACGATAGACATGCCCCTGAAAAGAAGGCTCGAGTTACGCGAAAGCCAGCTCCTGGCTCTCAGATGAGATTAGAGCACTAATGGCTGAACGCGATGCTGCTTATAGACGAGTTAAGAAACATTGCACTCCTGACAATCTACTGAACTATAATAGACTAAGAAACGCTACGACCCAACAGATTAGAAACGCGAAACTACGACACGCTCACAGTTAAATTCAAAGAAATGCTTCAACAGCTGCATTGTGGAAATGCATAAAGAGCTTTGGAATTACCAAAGGACGAGACGACGACGAAAAAAATAAACCCTTGGAAAAACTGAACGATTATTTTTCATCTAACTGCACATTAAATGCAGCCCTGAAACAGGAAGTTCTAGACGGGAATTATGCAAAGATGCGAACAGATAGAGAAAACTTCTACTTCCGTCCAACAACCCACTCACAAGTCAGGTTTGCTATAAATCGGATAACATCAACGGCAAAAGGAAATGACAGTATAGGAATAGAGATGATAAAAAATATTCTGGATGTGATATTACTTGCACTAATTAACAAATTTAACTCTTCCCTTGTAGAGAGCACATTTCCCGTGAAATGGAAAGTGGGCATTATACGTCCTCTAAAAAAGTAGCATCCCCTTCTGAACCATCTGACTATAGAGCCATCTGCATACTTTCTGCTTTATCCAAGGCGCTAGAGTTCATCGCTCATAGACAAATAACAGACTACATGACGACTTACAACATACTTGACCCACTACAATCTGGTTTTCGTCAAGCACATAGTACTACAACGGCACTACTGAATGTCACAGAAGACATCCGAGAAGCTATGGACAACAAGGAAGTGACAGTTTTAATACTCCTAGACTTGAGCAAAGCTTTTGACTCTGTTGAAATTGACATTTTGCTCTCGAAATTGTATTCCCTCTATTTCTCGGATAGCGCCCTCCTTTGGTTGCATTCCTACCTGCATGGCCGTCGGCAGTGTGCTACAGATAGAATAAACAAATCAATTTGGAGGTCTGTGCAGTGTGGTGTACCCCAAGGGTCGGTGTAAGGACCCCTTCCTTTTCCTATTTACATTAATGATGTCTCCCAAATCCTAACACACTGTAAATACCATATTTATGCTGAAGGTGTAGAAATGTACCTCCATACATCTCCAAATCTAATATTTTTGGCCGTAGACAAATTCAACCAGGATTTAACATCGTTTTCTTCTTGGTCATTGAGATGTGGTCTTTGGTTTAACCCAGCAAAAACGCAAGCCATCATCCTTCAATACCCGAAACTACTCGCGAAGGTCAATCCACCAGAGATTCCATCTATAAGGTTGTGTAATAGTAACATACCATTCATGTCATCAGTAAAACTCCTAGGTGTTACTTTCGATGATGACATGTCATGGAAAACGCATATTACAAACATCACCCAGAAAACATTCTCTGCATTGCACATGCTGCACGGGTATAAATACTTATTTTTCTGAAAAACTCAAAAAATACTGGTAGAAGCTCTGGTTTTCCCTCATTTCGACTATTGTGACGCGATTTATAGAGACACTCGGGGCATGTCATTGAGCAGATTACAACGTGGTCAAAATGCATGTGTGAGATTCGTCTGTAACCTACGGTACTATGACCACGTAACTCCTTCATATAACCACCTATCTTGGGCCCCGACTAGAAATCCGTCGCACTATGCCATCTCCATAAAATCCTTAATTCTTCAAAGCCATTTTACCTTACTTCATATTTCAAATACCTATCCTCTTATCATAGTCTTAACACCAGATCTGCTAGTAATTCCATCATCGCTTTACCTACCCATAGAACTGCCATCTACGATAAATCATTCACAGTAATTGCCTGCCGTGAGTGGAACCTCCTTCCCGAAAGTATCAGAGGGTTAAGCGCTATTCGCACTTTCAAGGAAGCACTTTGGAGACATTTTATGCACTAGTAAGGATCATGGAAACATGATGCTGCTACTTACAACCATTCTCTTGTTATGCATGTCCTGGTAGAGAGTCTAAAATTCTTATCCGATATGTTTTTAAAATCAAGTTTTATGTACTGCCTCTTTCTTTTACATGTAGAATATTAGTTTGAAGAATTTATCCTTTTATTATATCTGATTTATTTCATCTTAATTTAATCTTAATTTATTTCATCTTAATGTAATCTCACCATCCTTGTATTTTTGTTAATTTAATTTGTATGAGATCTACTTATTGTAAGTAATACAATGTAATATATGTATATTTCACTTCCTGGTTTGATGGAAGAGGAGGCCTGAGGGCCTTATATATCGGTTTTGTTACAATCTGTACCCCTTCTGAATGTTCATTCTTGTTTTCCATGGTTTCACAAGGCTATGTTCTTTACCATATTAAATCTTAACCAGGCATATAATAAATACCTCTGGCAGAAGAATCCAAACACATGACGGCTTTCGCCACGGATTGGAATCTGTATAAATACTGCCGCGCCCCTTCGGGATCCACACGTCTGCAGCTGTCCTTGCTAGACAGCTGGAGAGGGTCTTCTCTGATATCAAATTCGAATATCTGAAACATTACCTCGATGATGTCGTCGTGTTTTCAGTGACCTCCAAAGAGCACTTAGATCATCTGACGGAAGTCTTCAATCGCCTTCGGAAGGCTGGGTTGACTGTTAAATTATCTAAGGTAGCCTTTGCTAATCCTTCTATGTCGTTCTCAGGGCATACTGTGTCGCCCGATGGTGTTTATATTGACCATCCCTGAACACAGGCTATTCGTGACTTCAAGCCTCCGAAGGACATAAAGGGAATCGCTAGATTCATAGGCATGGTGATTTTTTCAGGAAATGTATTTTTAACTTTGCTATTAGGGCGGCGCCCTTGAACTTACTTCGCAAGAAAGGTGTAAAATTTGAATGGGGGCCGTCGCAGCCAGTCGCTTTTGAAGACCTTAAATTAGCTCTTTGTAACGTCCCTGTACAAGCCATGCCCGATTTCTCTAAGAAATTCATTGTCCAAAGTGATGCCTGTTCATCTTCTGTGACTGTTGTCCTTTTTCAGGAAACGGAACTCGGAAGGCGGCATACCTTCTATGCGTCTAGGACCTTATCGGCTCGAGAAGTAAAGTATTCTAGCTATGAATTAGAGTCTTTGGCAGTCTTGTTTGCCCTGGAGAAGTTACGCCTTTATCTGGAACATGTCAAAATTGAATTAGAAACATACAAGCAGCCTTAAGGTGGGTTTTAGCAAGGCCTCGTAGTAACGGACGTAACGCCCGTTGGGCTATCAGGATCTCAGCTTTCCTATGTGATGTACGACACATTAGGGGATCATAAAATGTAGTTGCTGATGGACTAAGCAACATGTTTTCTAGTGATATTGAGACCAGTGAACAGGAAATTCTTCTCTTTCTATGCCCACACCTCTTAGTATTAATGCTATTTTGACGGATGCTCCTACGCTGTTTCGTGACACTGAGATTTAACAACCAGAAGATCCCGTGCTGGATCCGATAATGGAAACCCTTTCTTCTGGGGAACATGTTGTCCCTTACGTATTGGGGAACGGGGTTTTGTGTTGCCCTTCGAGGCATGATCAGAAAGTTGTAGCTGCAACCTTTCTTGTGTCAATGATCTTCAAATACTATCATGAGACCGCATTAGGGATCAAAGAGGAACGGGAATAAATTTATTATTGTACTAGCTGATGTACCCGTGCTTCGCTACGGGATTCTCACAAAGACTGACTTTGTGCTTTTCCTAACCTAAAATCAACATAGGTCATTACAAAAACGTAAGTATGAATGTAGCGATTAAAATCAATGCTATCATATAAAATACTCGATCAAATGGAAAGCCGCACGTTTTATCACATTTAACGAACAGTGTTGCGGTTAGATTGCGGTGCCAATCTAATAGTCCAAAGTTCCAGAGCTGGGATGACCAGGCCGCAGATTGTCATTATTCCGCTAAATATGCACACTGTTCATTCCAATCAGTGTCTCAGTGTAGGGATTGAATAGCTTGAATGCTATTATGATCCAGTGTGTTACGTACCAGTAGTATCAGAAAATTTATAAACCAGGGGAATGGCATGCTAAAGACGAAAGTTATCTAACTCCCCAGCTACTTCCCATCAATATTCATACAGGCTGTTACACTCTGTACGACTGGGCGAGTTGACCGTGTGGTTAGCGGTGCGCAGCTGTGAGCTTCCATCCGAGAGATAGTGGATTCGAACCCCATTGTCGGCAGCGCTGAAGATAGTATTCCGTGGTTTCCCACTTTCACACCAGTCAAATGCTGGGCCTGTACCTTAATTAAGGCCTAAGGCACTCCTAGCCCTTTCCTATCCCATCGTCGCCATAAAACCTATATGTCGGTGCGACGTAAATAAAAAAATACTCTGTACGCAGCAGTAATCCTATCTACCGGAGATGAGGGGCAACAGAAGACATAAAGCACATCACGACAAACAATGGTCAATGTAATGTTATTGTTGATCAATGTTATGAGCTTTCTATATTGTAGGCCTTCACATTTAGTTTTCTTTCGACTCTGTGATTTGTAAAATATTTTATACCATAAACTGTAGTTTCTTATTCTGCGACTTTACATACCGATTTTCATTAAATACTTTTTACCCATTTTCTCGTTACTCGGCGCTGACATGGACCTAGTAACAAAAATCCAAGGAAATTCGATTACACTTCTAATAACAAATATTTGAGAATTACATTTTAGGCCTCCCCCTAAACTACCATTTCACTCAGCGTGAATAAAATAATTTACAGCCTAGACTATAGCGACTTATTTCCTGACTTTGCATACCGATTTTCATCAAGATAGGACTACTAATAACAACAATATTTGAAAATTAAATTTTAGGCCTTTCCCTAAACTACCATTTTCTCAGCGTGAATACAATTATTGATAGCCTAGATTGTAGCAACTTGTACCCCAACTTTTTATACCCATTTTCTTTAAAATACGACCACTAATAACAAATAGTTGAGAATTCAATTTTAGGCCTTCCACTAAACTGCCATTTCACTCAGCGTGAGTAAAATGATTTATAGCCTAGATTGTAGAGGCTCATCCCCCGACTTCACATACCGATTTTCATTAGACCACTAATAACATAAATAGTTGAGAATTCAATTTTAGGCCTTCCCCTAAACTACCATTTCACTCAGCGTGAGTAAAATGATTTATAGCCTAGATTGTAGAGGCTCATCCCCCGACTTCACATACCGATTTTCATTAAATTCTCTTCAACCGTTTCCTCGTGATGCGTGTACATACAGACAGACAGACAGACAGACAGACAGACAGACAGACAGACAGACAGACAGACAGACAGACAGACAGACAGACAGACAGACAGACAGACAGACAGACAGACAGACAGACAGACAGACAGACAGACAGACAGACAGACAGACATTACGGAAAAGTAAAAAGTGCATTTTCTTGTTACTATAGACATGACCGATACAGAAATACCATTATTTTCAAATTCTGAGCAATGTACAGACAAAACTCTTATTTTATATATATAGATGTGTAGACGGCTTCACTAGATTTTCATGGTTGTTTCCCACTAAGCTGACTACAGCTCACTCTACCATTTCTTGTCTTAATACTATCTTTGCTTCTTTTCGTCCCTGTCAAAATATAGTTTCAGATAATGCAAAGGCTTTCACTTCTAACTTATTCCGGAAATTCTGTTTCAATCTGTCCATATCCCATCTAACAACTTCAGCTTATTACACTCAACCATCTGTGGCTGAGGGGAGCAATCGTAATTTTCGATCTGCGTTGATCGCTTTTTATCATGGAGATCATTCCAAGTGGGATACTTCTCTGCATTGGTTATGTTTTGCTATAAATTAGGCTGTTCATGAGTCACACAAGTTCACTCCCGCCTCTCTCGTGTTTAAATTTATTCCCAACACGCCGCTGTCTAATCTTTGGTCACTCAATGACAGATTACCAGAGACAATAGGTCCTGATAATATCAGAGACCTATGGAAGAAGGCTGAAAGTAATCTGAAGGCTTCTCATGATTAGAAAGAGATATGATCGTGGACGTAGGCCCACCAATTTAAAGGTTGCAGATCAAGTCATGGTTAAGAATTTCGTGCCTGCAGGAAAACTTGCCCCCAGATTTCATGGGCCTTATATTTTTTGGACTTCTTAACTCCCGTCACACTTTTGGTCAGTTAGTCAGCCACTGAGACGTTATTTAGAGCCCACTTTCGCAGATTAAACCGGTATAATCTTTTGTTTTGCAGTATAGGCCACTAAGTCATGGCAGTAAGAAAACTGTAATCTTCCTTCGGGGTCAATTCTGTAACAACATTTTTAAATATCAGTTTGTAAGGTATATGGAGAGGCCATATCCACCTAACGGCAGTATCCTATGTATATACTTAATCCTATACATCCTTCCCCTCTAGTGAGGTTTATTTTATCCCGTTGCCCGCCTCTAATCCCAAGCCTGCTAGTGACACATGCAGCCCGCCTGATCTGAAACTGCAACTTAGAAAAATACACAACTCTTGCTCCCCACAAAAACAATTTTTGTCGCCAAATAAATGACAGTTTCATCTGGCGAGGGATACCGGCGTGTGGTAACGGCCCACTCTGCTCTAGCCCACTCTCCTGCATAACGGCACACTAGAACACCATCATTTCTGGCGTGGGCTGTGGTGCGGTAACTCAATCGCCTACCCATCTTGGAGCAGTATCACTATATCTCGTCTGTGGCGACCATCACCATGGCTACCCCTCTCAAGGTAGCGGGAGAGATGTATCTGAGAGTACTGGGGGATCCGGGCGACCCCACCAGGCAAATGCAGACAATTATCTTTCCTATGTGGTGTACGACACATTGGGGGATCATAAAATGTAGTTGCTGATGGACTAAGCAACATGTTTTCTAGTGATATTGAAAATTATATTATTGCCGACAAAACTTGAACTGTATATCTTGTATTAATACGGCTGAAAGAAGATTTCAAAATTGTTTTCTTAACGTAATTTCTTAAAAATGAACTTTTTCAAGAAAATTTCTGTCTGTAAAGTACAACTTGGTATTTTTTCTTCTTAGAAGCAAAATGTCAAACTTTAACTGTTGGTTGATTTTCTGATTTCTCCTATCTTGTATCTAAGCTACCGAGCTAGTTCTGTACCTGAAATCTTGTTCTGTTACTGAGCGACTTGTTTTGTTAAAACTTAGCATAAAAACGGCCAAATAATTAATATAACTCTAAATTTAAAGCTTTTTATGAATATTTTGATTGTCATAGATAGACCATTTCATGCCCGCACCTTCTTTCCCCTCTGTACACCACGGTATCCCCGTAACAAAATAAATTATGAAAAATATACTTTATCTATGATGCCCCTCACTTGATTAAATCACTCAAAACAATCTAAAGAAGTATGATTTAAATGGAGGAGGGAAAATTTGTAGCTAGTCTCATACTGAATAATTTTATAATAAATATTCAACCATTGTTCCCAGACTAGCCCCTAAATTAATAAAACGATGTATTTCACTTCCCTCCTTTCACCAATGAGAGTGTGTTTAGCTGTTCGAACTGTGAGTCATTCTGTTGCTTGTGGCATAAAGGTGCATGTTCAATTTAATTCACTACCACCAGTAGTATAATTGGATGGTTCGGCGGCCTCCTCCTCCTCCCGCGGCGCGGGAAATTTGAATTCTGGCGCGAAATTTGAATTTTGGCGGGAAATTTGAATTTTGGCGCGAGATTTGAATTTGTAAACAAAGCCACGTGCTTTTTGACAGACAACAACGCATCGCTAGCCTCACTGCTGCCATCTTGACTGGCCTAAACCTCAGTAGTGCCAACTTAACCTAACTAGCGTGAGGTAAACAAAGCCACGTGTTTTTCGACAGCCACGTGCTTTTTGACAGACAACAACGCATCGCTAACCTCAGTACTGCCATATTGACGGGCCTAAACCTTAGTGTTACCAACTTAACCTAACTAGCGCGTGGTAAACAAAGCCACGTGCTTTTTGACAGCCACGTGCTTTTTGACAGCTGTCATCCGCCATCTTTAATCACCGTGCTGCCCTCTTTAGCTACTTACCTTTGAAATGTGGTACGTCACAGCTGTCATCCGCCATCTTCCATCGCAAACCTCAGTGCTGCACTCTATGTAGTGGCGGCAAATTCCACGTGCTCTTGTTTAGTAAACAAAGCCACGTGCAGCTGTCATCCGCCATCTTTAATCACCGTGCTGCCCTCTTTAGCTACTTACCTTTGAAATGTGGTACGTCACAGCTGTCATCCGCCATCTTGCATCGCGAACCTCAGTGCTGCACTCTATGTAGTGACGGCAAATTCCACGTGCTCTTGTTTGGAAACAAACCTATGCGCTTTTTTGTCAGCTATCATCCACCATCTTTGAGCACCATGCTGCCCTCTATGTGGTGGTGGTAAATTCTACACGCTTTACAAACCCATGTGCTTTTGTCAACCGCCAGAGAGCACCGTGCTGCCCTCTTTACGCCGGTGGCAAATTCTACGTGCTTTTTGACAGCTGTCATCCGCAAGAGAGCACCGTGCTGCCATCCTTAGCTAGATAGCTGTGGTGGCGGCAAATTCCACGTGCTCTTGTTTAGTAAACAAAGCCACGTGCAGCTGTCGTCCGCCATCTTTAATCCATAGAGCACTGTGCTGCGGGTAATTTCGTCAGCTGTCATCCGCCATCTTTAATCTACAGAACACCGTGCTGCTCTCTGTAGTAGCGGGCAATTTGAAAAGTCCTGTTAGCTATCATCCGCCATCTTTGAGCACCGTGCTGCCCTCTTTAGTTGAACTGTGGTAGCGGCAAATTCCACGTGCTCTTGTTTAGTAAAAAAAGCCACGTGCAGCTGTCATCCGCCATCTTTAATCCATAGAGCACCGTGCTGCGGGCAATTTCGTCAGCTGTCATCCGCCATCTTTAATCTACAGAACACCGTGCTGCTCTCTGTAGTAGCGGGCAATTTGAAAAGTTCTGTTAGCTATCATCCGTCATCTTTGAGCACCGTGCTGCCCTCTATGTGGTGGCGGCAAATTCCACGTGCTTTACAAACTCACGCGCAGCTGTCATCCGCCATCTTACATCGCAAACCTCAGTGCTACACTCTTTAGATAATTTAAAAAAGAAAAATTCTACAGCAGCCATCTCTCGTCGCTAATTTGCACAAGATGGTGGCTATACATGACTCCTTAAAGGTTCTTATGCAAGATGATCGCTATACATAGACGCCCTTGGGATGCTTACGCAAGATGGCGGTTATACAAGGCTCCTTATGAGACACCCTAGGGATGCTTGCGCGAGATGGTGGTTGCTCTTATGAAGCGGCTTAAGGATCCTTGGCTAGAGACGCCCTAAGGATGCTTGCGCAAGATGGCGGCTATACATAGCTCCTTATGAGACAGCCGGTACTCGATACAACATGTGATCAGAACATTGATTGATGTGTTCAGAACACAAAATAAGTAGAATCGAACACTGTACTCGATACAACATGTGATTAAAACATTGTCTGGTGTGTTCAGAACACTACATAAGTAGAATCGAACGCTGTGCAACATGTTAGGGGATACCTTTGTTCTAAGAAGATCAGATCGAAACATAACAAGACTAGAATTGAACACTGCACTCGATGTCGTTACATGTGATCAGAACAATGATTGATATGTTCAGATCACTAAACAAGTAGAACCGAACACTGTACAACATGTTAGGGGATACCTTTGTTTAGATTGAAACATAACAAGACTAGAATTGAACACTGCACTCGATGTCGTTACATGTGATCAGAACAATGATTGATGTGTTCAGATCACTAAACAAGTAGAATCGAACACTGTACTCGATGTCGTTAACTTCTACATGTGATTAAAACATTGTCTGGTGTGTTCAGAACACTACATAAGTAGAATCGAACGCTGTACAACATGTTAGGGGATACCTTTGTTCTAAGAAGATCAGATTGAAACATAACAAGACTAGAATTGAACACTGCACTCGATGTCGTTACATGTGATCAGAACAATGATTGATGTGTTCAGATCACTAAACAAGTAGAACCGAACACTGTACAACATGTTAGGGGATACCTTTGTTCTAAGAAGATCAGATTGAAACATAACAAGACTAGAATTGAACACAGCACTCGATACAACATGTAATCAGAACATTGATTGATGTGTTCAGATCACTAAACAAGTAGAACCGAACACTGTAAAACATGTTAGGGGATACCTTTGTTCTAAGAAGATCAGATTGAAACATAACAAGACTAAAATTGAACACTGCACTCGATACAACATGTAATCAGAACATTGATTGATGTGTTCAGATCACTAAACAAGTAGAACCGAACACTGTACAACATGTTAGGGGATACCTTTGTTTAGATTGAAACTAACAAGACTAGAATCGAACACTGCACTCGATGTCGTTAGCCTTAACATGTGATCCGATACAACATGTTAGGGGATACCTTTATCCTAAGAACCGAGCACTGTACAACATGTTAGGGGATACCTTTGTTTAGATTGAAACTAACAAGACTCGAATCGAACACTGCACTCGATGTCGTTAACCTTAACATGTGATCCGATACAACATGTTAGGGGATACCTTTGTTCTAAGAAAATTAGATTGAAACATAGCAAGCCTAGAATCGAACACTGTAAGAACATTGTTTGATGTGTTCAGTACAACTTCAATGATTTACCTAGTGTAAAACACACACTGTGCACATATCGCATAGCTATCTCAAATCAAAAAAAACACTGTGCACATATCGCATAGCTAACACTTCAAATGATTTGCTTAGTACGAAAAAATAAAAAATAAATCTATACCGCGTAGCTAACTCGTTCATCGCACTGCTCAGACGCTTAGTAATTGCGAATACACTCATACGAAAATCAAGAAAGCACACTGCGTAGCCAACTCGCTTAGTAATTGCAACACTGATACACACACGGATAAGAATGTTCCGAGATACTACATACTTACATGTTTTTTAAGGGGGGTGAAAGATCATAAATTATATGTACACATGTTGTCTCCTCCAAGTTGTAAGATGAAATAGACGCAGTACTGCGAGTTTCCGCTCTAGCTGGCGAACGGAAGTAGCATGATATCTCAGCAAAAAATACGTGTGGGCTTGCAAATCAGACACAGTGATGGATACCGCGATTCAAATCCTGGCAACTTATGCCGTCGGGAAGGGCATCCGGCGAGCATCTACCTGTTAATCCCCGATTCTCGAGTTGTCAAACAGATTCTTAATCCCAGTTCTTTGACGTCAGGAAGGGCAACCGGTCGAAAACAATAGTGTATGATGTAAGAGCTTAGATACTGCCAGTTTTGCGTCAGGAAGGGCAACTCAACAAATTCTTGCGATTTAAAATCTTAGTTTTGCGTCAGGAAGGGCATCCGGCTGTAAAACAATAGTTCGTGATACAGCGATTTACAATCTAAGAAGAGCATCTAGCTGTAAATCCCCGATTCTCTAGATGTCAAAGGATTCTTAATCCGAGTTCTTTAACGTCAGGAAGGGCAACCGGTCGAAAACAATAGTGTATGATGTAAGAGGCTAGATACTGCCAGTTTTGCGTCAGGAAGGGCAACTCAACAAATTCTTGCGATTTAAAATCTTAGTTTTGCGTCAGGAAGGGCATCCGGCTGTAAAACAATAGTTCGTGATACAGCGATTTAAAATCTAAGAAGAGCATCTAGCTGTAAAACCCCGATTCTCGAGTTGTAAAACAGATTGTTAATCCGAGTTCTTTGACGTCAGGAAGGGTAACCGGTCGAAAACAATTATCGAACACGCATCGCGAAGTCAAGAGTGTGCAGCGATATGCATGTTTAGACTTGCAGATTACGAAAGAAACATAACAAGACTTGAGTCTTAAAACAAATTCTTGCGATTTAAAATCTTAGTCAGGAAGGGCATCCGGCAGTAAAACAATAGTTCGTGATACAGCGATTTAAAATCTAAGAAGAGCATCTAGCTGTAAAACCCCGATTCTGGGGTTGTAAAACAGAATCTTAATCCGAGTTCTTTGACGTCAGGAAGGGTAACCGGTCGAAAACAATTATCGAACACGCATCGCGAAGGCAAGAGTGTGCAGCGATATGCGAGCATCTAGCTGTAAATCCCCGATTCTCGAGTTGTAAAACAGATTCTTAATCCGAGTTCTTTGACGTCAGGAAGGGCAACCGGTCGTAAACAATTATCGAACACGCATCGCGAAGGCAAGAGTGTGCAGCGATATGCGAGCATCTAGCTGTAAATCCCCGATTCTCGAGTTGTAAAACAGATTCTTAATCCGAGTTCTTTGACGTCAGGAAGGGCAACCGGTCGAAAACAATTATCGAACACGCATCGCGAAGGCAAGAGTGTGCAGCGATATGCATGTTTAGACTTGCAGATTATGAAAGAAACATAACAAGACTTGAGTCTTAAAACAAATTCTTGCGATTTAAAATCTTAGTTTTGCGTCAGGAAGGGCATCCGGCAGTAAAACAATAGTTCGTGATACAGCGATTTAAAATCTAAGAAGAGCATCTAGCTGTAAATCCCCGATTCTCGTGTTAGATTCTTAATCCGAGTTCTTTGACGTCTGGAAGGGCAACCGGTCGAAAACAATAGTGTATGATGTAAGAGGCTAGATACTGCTAGTTTTGCGTCAGGAAGGGCGACTAGTCTTAAAACAAAACAGATTCTTAATCCGAGTTCCTTGACGTCAGGAAGGGCAACCGGTCGAAAACTATAGTGTATGATGTAAGAGGCTAGATACTGCTAGTTGTGCGTCAGGAAGGACAACTCAACAAATTCTTGCGATTTAAACTCTGTAAAACATATTTTTAACCCCAAGAGAATCGAACCCGAGACTACCAGGTGAGAGGCATGCACACTAAACTAAACTGTAGGCTATGGGTTTGTTCTACAGTCTTTGAAGTTGTATCAGAGCGAGTCGCGGAATGCATGTGTTAGCTGAAATTGTACACGTATTTTCCGGCTTGTGTAACCTAGAACGAAGACACGGTGTGCTGATAAGCGACTTGTAACTCACGAACGTCTTCTTAGCTGAGTAGCATTCAGCCCATGTAAGCTCTGTACGGAGAGGTTAAAACACAGTACCAATTAAGGTTGTAAAATATTCTGTTCTGTAAAACTGAAATAGTCCTCCTCTGTGGTGTAGTAGTTAGTGTGATTAGCTGCTACCCCCCGGAGGTCCGAGTTCGATTCTAGCCTACTCCTACCGAAGAAGCCTGCACAAGGCTTATTGTCTCCATCCGACAGATGAATCACCATCTACGTCTTGTACTCAAAAATCATTTTCGAAGGAGTCTGCACAAGGTTTAACGCCCCCCCTATCAACAGCCCTTACTTAATACTGGCTTTTTTGCACACCCCGCCTCTTAGATCATACACCATAGTTTTACGACCGGTTGCCCTTCCTGACTAGGATTTTAAATCGATAACTAGATATCCCGGTACCGACAAATAGCCTACTCCTACCGAAGAAGCCTGCACAAGGCTTATTGTCTCCATCCGACAGATGAATCACCCTCAACACTCTTGTACTCACAATCATTTTTGAAGGAGCCTGCACAAGGTTTAACGCCCCCATCAACAACCGTTACTTATTGCTAGCTTTTTTGCACACCCCGCCTCTTAGATCATACACCATAGTTTTACACGACCGGTTGCCCTTCCTGACTAGGATTTTAAATCGATAACTAGATGTCCCGACATAGCCTACTCCTACCGAAGAAGCCTGCACACAGCTTAACGCCTCCGTCCAACAAATGAATCACCCTCAAACACACTTCAATCATTCTCACTACTTCGGAAGATAGCGGGTTCGAACTGGAAGCTGCAAAAAATAGCATATACTAGGCGAGGGACCTGCGCGATCGTCATTACATGATCTAGCCGGATGCCCTTCCCGACGGCATAAGTTGCCAGGATTTGAATCGCGGTATCCATCACTGTGTCTGACTTGCAAGCCCACACGTATTTTTTGCTGAGATATCATGCTACTTCCGTTCGCCAGCTAGAGCGGAAACTCGCAGTACTGCGTCTATTTCATCTTACAACTTGGAGGAGACAACATGTGTACATATAACTTATGATCTTTCACCCTCCTTAAAAAACATGTAAGTGTGTAGTATCTCGGAACATTCTTATCCGTGTGTGTATCAGTGTTGCAATTACTAAACGAGTGAGCCGAGCGAGTTGGCTACGCAGTGTGCTTTCTTGATTTTCGTATGAGTGTATTCGCAATTACTAAGCGTCTGAGCAGTGCGATGAACGAGTTAGCTACGCGGTATAGATTTATTTTTTATTTTTTCGTACTAAGCAAATCATTTGGAGTGTTAGCTATGCGAAATGTGCACAGTGTTTTTTTTTATTTGAGATAGCTATGCGATATGTGCACAGTGTGTGTTTTACACTAGGTAAATCATTGAAGTTGTACTGAACACATCAAACAATGTTCTTACAGTGTTCGATTCTAGGCTTGCTATGTTTCAATCTAATTTTCTTAGAACAAAGGTATCCCCTAACATGTTGTATCGGATCACATGTTAAGGTTAACGACATCGAGTGCAGTGTTCGATTCGAGTCTTGTTAGTTTCAATCTAAACAAAGGTATCCCCTAACATGTTGTACAGTGCTCGGTTCTTAGGATAAAGGTATCCCCTAACATGTTGTATCGGATCACATGTTAAGGCTAACGACATCGAGTGCAGTGTTCGATTCTAGTCTTGTTAGTTTCAATCTAAACAAAGGTATCCCCTAACATGTTGTACAGTGTTCGGTTCTACTTGTTTAGTGATCTGAACACATCAATCAATGTTCTGATTACATGTTGTATCGAGTGCAGTGTTCAATTCTAGTCTTGTTATGTTTCAATCTGATCTTCTTAGAACAAAGGTATCCCCTAAAATGTTGTACAGCGTTCGATTCTACTTATGTAGTGTTCTGAACACACCAGACAACGTTTTAATCACATGTTGAAGTTAACGACATCGAGTACAGTGTTCGATTCTACTTTTTTAGTGATCTGAACACATCAATCATTGTTCTGATCACATGTAACGACATCGAGTGCAGTGTTCAATTCTAGTCTTGTTATGTTTCAATCTGATCTTCTTAGAACAAAGGTATCCCCTAACATGTTGCACAGCGTTCGATTCTACTTATGTAGTGTTCTGAACACACCAGACAATGTTTTAATCACATGTTGTATCGAGTACAGTGTTCGATTCTACTTATTTTGTGTTCTGAACACATCAATCAATGTTCTGATCACATGTTGTATCGAGTACTGGCTGTCTCATAAGGAGCTATGTATAGCCGCCATCTTGCGCAAGCGTCCTTAGGGCGTCTCTAGCCAAGGATCATTAAGCCGCTTCATAAGAGCAACCACCATCTCGCGCAAGCATCCCTAGGGTGTCTCATAAGGAGCCTTGTATAACCGCCATCTTGCGTAAGCATCCCAAGGGCGTCTATGTATAGCGATCATCTTGCATAAGAACCTTTAAGGAGTCATGTATAGCCACCATCTTGTGCAATTAGCGTCGAGAGATGGCTGCTGTAGATTTTTTTTTTAATTATCTAAAGAGTGTAGCACTGAGGTTTGCGATGTAAGATGGCGGATGACAGCTGCGCGTTTGTAAAGCACGTAGAATTTGCCGCCACCACATAGATAGCAGCACGGTGCTCAAAGATGGCGTATGACAGCTAACAGAACTTTTCAAATTACCCGCTACTACAGAGAGCAGGGCGGATGGTAGCTGTCAAAAAAGCACGTGAGTTTGTTTCCAAACAAGAGCGCGTGGAATTTGCCGCCACCACATAGAGGGCAGCACGGTGCTCAAAGATGGCGGATGATAGCTAACAGAACTTTTCAAATTGCCCGCTACTACAGAGGGCAGCACGGTGTTCTGTAGATTAAAGATGGCGGATGACAGCTGACGAAATTGCCCGCAGCACGGTGCTCTGTTGATTAAAGATGGCGGATGACAGCTGCACGTGGCTTTGTTTACTAAACAAGAGCACGTGGAATTTGCCGCCACCACATAGAGGGCAGCACGGTGCTCAAAGATGACGGATGATAGCTAACAGAACTTTTCAAATTGCCCGCTACTACAGAGAGCAGCACGGTGTTCTGTAGATTAAAGATGGCGGATGACAGCTGACGAAATTACCCGCAGCACAGTGCTCTATGGATTAAAGATGGCGGATGACATCTGCACGTGGCTTTGTTTACTAAACAAGAGCACGTGGAATTTGCCGCCACCACAGATATCTAGCTAAAGATAGCAGCACGGTGCTCTCTTGCGGATGACAGCTGTCAAAAAGCACGTAGAATTTGCCACCGGCATAAAGAGGGCAGCACGGTGCTCTCTGGCGGTTGACAAAAGCGCATGGGTTTGTAAAGCGTGTAGAATTTACCACCACCACATAGAGGGCAGCACGGTGCTCAAAGATGGTGGATGATAGCTGACAAAAAAGCGCATAGTTTTGTTTCCAAACAAGAGCACGTGGAATTTGCCGTCACTACATAGAGTGCAGCACTGAGGTTTGCGATGCAAGATGGCGGATGACAGCTGTGACGTACCACATTTCAAAGGTAAGTAGCTAAAGAGGGCAGCACGGTGATTAAAGATGGCGGATGACAGCTGCACGTGGCTTTGTTTACTAAACAAGAGCACGTGGAATTTGCCGCCACTACATAGAGTGCAGCACTGAGGTTTGCGATGGAAGATGGCGGATGGCAGCTGTGACGTACCACATTTCAAAGGTAAGTAGCTAAAGAGGGCAGCACGGTGATTAAAGATGGCGGATGACAGCTGCACGTGGCTTTGTTTCCAAACAAGAGCACGTGGAATTTGCCGCCACCACATAGAGTGGCTTTGTTTACCACGCGCTAGTTAGGTTAAGTTGGTAACACTAAGGTTGGGGCCCGTCAGGATGGTAGTACTGAGGTTAGCGATGCGTTGTTGTCTGTCAAAAAGCACGTGGCTGTCGAAAAACACGTGGCTTTGTTTACCTCACGCTAGTTAGGTTAAGTGACAGCTGTCAAAAAAGCACGTGGCTGTCAAAAAACACGTGGCTTTGTTTACCTCACGCTAGTTAGGTTAAGTTGGCACTACTGAGGTTTAGGCCCGTCAAGATGGCAGTACTGAGGTTAGCGATGCGTTGTTGTCTGTCAAAAAGCACGTGGCTGTCGAAAAACACGTGGCTTTGTTTACCTCACGCTAGTTAGGTTAAGTTGGCACTACTGAGGTTTAGGCCCGTCAAGATGGCAGCAGTGAGGTTAGCGATGCGTTGTTGTCGATGACAGCTGTCAAAAAGCACGTGGCTTTGTTTACAAATTCAAATCTCGCGCCAAAATTCAAATTTCCCGCCAAAATTCAAATTTCCCGCCAGAATTCAAATTTCCCGCGCCGCGGGAGGAGGAGGAGGCCGCCGAACCATCCAGTTATACTACTACCACCCTCTGCAGTTATTCGGGCTGTTTTAATTGAAATATGTGACTTACTGTTTGATATCTTGAATTCTTCAAAATGTAGTATCAGTCTCTAAGCAGTATAGACAACACCTTTGCAGTGTTTCTAATAATTTAGAAAAAAATTGGTAGAAATTGAAAATATCTAAGGCAGATCATTGTGTTGAACAGAGGTGCTAATAGTAAACTCAACCCAATATGTATTCAATGTTGGGTAGATAATCAATCAATCAATACTGATCTGCATTTAGGGCAGTCGCCCAGGTGGCAGATTCCCTATCTGTTGCTTTCCTAGCCTTTTCCGAAATGATTTCAAAGAAATTGGAACTTTATTGAACATCTCCCTTGGTAAGTTATTCCAATCCCTAACTCCCCTTCCTATAAATGAATATTTGCCCCAGTTTGTCCTCTTGAATTCCAACTTTATCTTCATATTGTGATCTTTCCTACTTTTATAGACGCAATTCAAACCTATTCGTCTACTAATGTCATTCCACGCCATCTCTCCGCTGACAGCTCGGAACATACCACTTAGTCGAGCAGCTCTTCTTCTTTCTCTCAATTCTTCCCAACCGAAACATTGCAACATTTTTGTAACGCTACTCTTTTGTCGGAAATCACCCAGAACAAATCGAGCTGCTTTTCTTTGGATTTTTTCCAGTTCTTGAATCAGGTAATCCTGGTGAGGGTCCCATAAACTGGAACCATACTCTAGTTGGGGTCTTACCAGAGACTTATATGCCCTCTCCTTTACATCCTTACTACAACCCCTAAACACCCTCATAACCATGTGCAGATATCGGTACCCTTTATTTACAATCCCTTTTATGTGATTACCCTAGTGAAGATCTTTCCTTATATTAACACCTAGATACTTACAATGATCCCCAAAAGGAACCTTCACCCCATCAACGCAGTAATTAAAACTGAGAGGACTTTTCAATGCTCTTAAGATTTTGGGGGTCAGAATTGATGGAGCAATGGATTTTCAATTTCTCTTCACTAGAAGACTGACACAAGATTGTCTGGAAAAGTCATTTGCCATTGTCAGAAGTAAAGAGGGCAATAATATAGCTCCAGATGCATCTGATATTCACAGTGCATTAAAAACTGCGGGATAAATAACTTACTATCCCCATCACAAGATAGCAATTGTGAGGCTGATGTTGTAGTATTCCTAACAAATACAATTATTTGAAAATGAGTTATGCTGTGAATGAAAGATTAAATATTAGTGATAAGAGACCTAACTGCAATGAAAAAAATATATCATCGACTGTAATGTGCAAAATACACAGGCAAATGCAGACAATTATATTATTGTTTGGCAATCCAAAGACTGCACACAATGAGTGTGAAAATGTTTTGATGTTCCTTGACCTTAATTTCAATGGCCCAGAAAACTTCCTCTTACTAGTGAAGAAATATGAATCAAGTAACATGCTTTTCCCCAATGATTGTTCTCACATGTTGTGTTCTAAAATGTGCAGTGATTTTCAGAATAATCGAAATTAATTCATATGTGAAATCACTCAAGATGTCAAGAACAAGTTAGTGAAGACCTTAATGAATGAATATGTTAGTGTAGAAGGTGTGTTATTCCTTGTTGGCACATAAATACTCTGCAGTCCACAATACAGCTTTTGTAAATAAAAAAATGGTTTATATACATATCAGCAGAGTCTGGCTCCATGGATAAATGGTTAGCGTGCTGGCCTTTTGTCACAGGGGCCCTGGGTTCGATTTACGGCAGCGTCGGGAATTTTAACCATCATTCGTTAATTTCTCTGACACGGGAGCTGGGTGTATGTGTCGTCTTCATCACCATTTCATCCTCATCACGACGCACAGGTCGCCTACGGGAGTCAAATTAAGAGACCTGCACCTGGCGAGCCGAACTTGTCCTTGGACACTCCCGGCACTAAATGCCATACTCCATTTCTTTATCTCAGCAGAAATAAAATGCCAAGTTACAGAATGTAACAAATATGTAATTTCATGTTCAAGTGCACTTATATGTACATAATATAGTATATATATATATATAATTATGGTATGTGCATGGTTTTCAGTACATATGGTTGCCTATCCTGTAGTTATATGCAAATTGTTACAGAAATTTGTCATGACTTAACTTCAATTTGTGGAAAATAGCATGTGTACCGTAGGAAAATATACTTTTGAATGTATATGGCACATGTTAAAAAGTGGACGGTAGGCTATCACATGAAAGATTCAGTAGTTTTGGTCTAGGTGTAGCCCTAAAATTGATGTTACTTTCCATGCCTTAGGGTATTTCGTGACGAATGAAATGTTATAACGGCAGATCAAACATTTTGTACTTGAAAAGCTATTCCATAATTCGTTTAAAAATTAAAACTTAAAATCAATACAATACAATAAAATTTCGAGACCTCTGGTTCAGGTATTACGTCATAGCAGCCACAAGGAGCAGTCGACAGCGAGCCGCTAGATTGCGGTAGTGGCGCTGCCTCGTCGGAAAGCTACGCACTTTTGAGAGTGTTTCTGCTATTATCTTTATAACCTGCTTGGTGTGGCCATGTAATGGGTACGGACGGCACTTCACATCACACCATCTGAAAACAGGCCACGTGGTCGGTCCTAGAAACACTGGCTTGATCTCCTTCAAGAAGACATGAGGGATTTTCATCTTGTTTCAAATAATGTTCTTATAGAACCAAGTGAAGATTGGCTTGCGCAAAACAGCAGACCCTGCTCCATTGCGGGACAAGCGCTAACAGGTATTACTTGCCTATGAAGTGCTCTGTAACAATCAGGATGTAACAATAGAGTAAACTGTACTCTGGTCCGACATCACTACCGTTAACACGTAGTAATACGAGCTTGTGTCATGAGCACGAATATCTTACTTATAGAGTTGGCAAGTCATTGAATTACTTGTAACGACTACTTTCTTAGTAACTTTTACTCGTAATTTACTTCTGCAAATAAAATTGTGATCGATACATTGTAGTAAACGATATACATCACATCGAGATCTTGGTAGCTTTGGCCCCCAGCACCCGTTCATTTAATCACAGCTTGTTGAGATTTAGGAAGTACAACTGGAGGAGAAGTGAAGGTATCGGCAAAGTAGAGGGAGGACTCCCTAGGACTCGAGCATCTCAAACCGTGGAGGAGCCTAATACCAGACTCAGCTAGCGGAACCGTGGTCACAAAACGACCCTCCCAAGTTGACTGTCCTTGGTCTCCCTTAAAGTCGCCTCATACTACAGGCAGGGAATACAGCCCCGACGTCGTGGAGAATAGAGCCGGAATAAACACGTGACAATGAACGGGTTAAGGCACTTCCACTCCCCTATTTGAATAAGTTACCCTGAAAACTCGAAAGTGACATTCTATTTTCGCTCGGGAGCTATCATTTTGAATGTCTGTTTAGTCTAACGCAGCAATGATAGACACTTAATGTCCTTATACCAAAAGGTACAAAACAGACTAATGCATTTCCCCCTGGCATACCCACTGGAAATAAGTCAGTGATTCTCTGAAGACTCGCGTTCTGCGATGATTGTAACTTTACTGATTACATTCAGAAATTAATTTCTGCTCGGGTAACTAATTGAGCCCAATCACTTTTTTCCCACTTTTCCCGTCACAGCTTAGTTACAGCCCGAAAATGTTTCCACAGAGCTAATGACCACATAAGTGTCGGGAGAAAGTGGGATCAAACCCCACCTCAGCCAACTTGAATATTGATTTCTGTGGTTACCAAATTCCACACCAGGCAAACTAAGGCCAGAGTAACTTCCCTCGCTATCTCATTGTCATCGTAAGACCTGTCCACATCAAATAGTGAACCTGCCAGCTGGTGACTGCCCTATATGCAGATCAGTGGCGACTGACTGAATGTTGCACCCTCCTGTTCCAATACCACGGTTATTCCTGAATGTATCAAGGAATCATATGAGGCACTTCTTGTGGGAAGATTCGCAAATGATTTGTTGGAAGTAAGAGTGTAAATGTTCAGATTGAATTGCATAATATCGCATAGTGCAACTAGTGACCTACTGAAGTTTCTTATGGGATCAATAGTTGCTTTGTAGCGACAGGCCTCTTATGTCGTTGGCCGTTCTCCCCCTGTACATGGCTCAGTATGACAGCCGTCAGCTTCCTCCTTTCAACCTGTGTTATATTCAAACCCATTCTGCCATTTCAATGAAACCACGGCATCATAACATTCAGCTAGGGTTCGATTCCAGGTACGTAGTTAAAAAGGTATATGCATCTCACTGGGGTTCACCTGAAATTAGCTGCACTATTTCAGGGTGAGGACGCGAGTTTACTGAGCCAACGGCTTTTCAAATCAAATATTTACTGCAAAAAATATATTTATCGTCATAAGTTAATTGAGATCATTAATTATTATTTTGATAAATACCATACAATTAAACTCAGAATGTAGTTTCTAATTTCAAGCCTGATTTCATACTCTGGTAAAATCGCATTTCAAGCACTGGGATAAGTGGATCATATGTCTGCCTTATTTTCCGCTGACACAGCCACTTGCTTCGACTCTCACCTTCACCCTTGTTTAAAAGGTAATTCAAATACTTCTGCAGGGCTCAATGCAGGAACTACTGTAGTGGTGAGGAGGGAAAACATGAAAATTATAAGATGACTGAAGTGCTTGTCATCTATGTGGTGGGAAAATTACGTACAATATTTCAAGTTTCCCATCTGTGCCACATCTGAAGGCCACCTACCTATCTGAGATCATGCAACATGTTTCGTTGCCGGTGTCTTTAACGGAAACGTTTCTCGAGGTCACTTACCTGGATGATCTACGGTGCTGACTATCCACACTGTCCTCAGCCTGTAGAGCGGCTTCAAACACTTAATTGGACGATACTGTTTATTACTCTACTCAACTCCCAATTAGAGAGCGGCATATGTTCTGCAGAGAGCTGCTAATTTAATCACAAGGAAGATGGTTCTGGGGCCAACACTAACTCACATTTAACAGTTTTATTACCTTGGAACAATTTATTTACATTAGTACAAGCCTTAGCACAGAATACCATTCGCTTCTAGGCAACGACACAACACAGAGTTCTTTGTTACCGGTAGGATCCCTCACCGTTGTAGCACTGAACCTCCTGAGAGGAGGAAGGGCTCCTCCTCACCTCCACGGCGCAGGTAAGGATCATAGTGTCGATAGAGGGAGACACACTACATTACTGTTGTGTGTCCAAGTAACTTACTTATTCAGTGAGCACTGTTCTAGGAAGCGTACCACCTCATGGTGGCTTCCCCTCTCCGTTTGGCAAGGGACAGAGATGTGCAACTATTAGCCTTAGCATTGAGACTAGTGGGGTCTAGTGTGGTGAGGTACTTCACTACATCGAGGTGACCCCACTGAGCAACTTGTACAAGAGTAGTACCCAGCAACTCCTCAGTAATACTTCCCTCCTCCACCAGGTACATCACCACCTCCACTTGGCCCTCTATGGCTGACAAGGTCAGTGCAGGCACTTCTTGTCTGTGGGTACCAATGTTCAAATCAATGTCCCTCCTTCGAAAGGAGAGATAGTCCACTCGACCTCGATTTTCTCCTTTCCTACCAGAGCATCCACAACATGCAGCTGTCCCCTATCTGCAGCATGGTTCAAATCGGTGCGCATCCTGTCCACACAGGGATTTCTTGCAAGAAGGAAATTCACCGAATTGATATATCCTTGATCAGAGGCCCAATGTAGAATTTGCTGAAGGATTTCGTGACGTGGTTCGTACTCGACGAGCAGTTCCCGCCACCGTGGACCTTCCTCTTTCTTCCGCCACTTTCTCTGTCTCTCTGGGGAGGAAGTTTCTCTCTCATTCCGCACGCCAGCTCTCTCTTCTCAACAAACTTCTCTCCGTCCTTACACGCTCTTTCTATTTCCTCCTGTCTCTTCTTTCATGCTCTCTCCACCTCCTCTTCTCTGTCCTTACGTGCTTTGTCCACATCCATTGCTTTCTTCTCAAATGCCTCCTCCCTCTGTTCTATCACCATCTCACTCTATTTCAGCAATTCTTCCCATAAACTCGGGCTGTTCTCTGTCTCCTCATTAGTTCTCTCCAATTCTTCCACCACTCTGGTATCTTCTTTCAGCAGCAATTACCTTATCTCCACATGTTACGCCAGTGATCCGCAGAGTGCCGCACAGAGTTTGCACCGAGTCTGGAACACACAATAACACCACAAATTAACAGAGAGTCCTCCTTAGAGCTGGTTTACATGGGAAAAATTTTAGTGAAACAGGCCACCATAAGAATTACCTGAAGGGAAATTGATTCAGTTACGAAGTGCTGCAGACATGGCAACCCTTTTATAATGTTCTGGAAACTTACTTCGTCAGCTGAGTGGCACTGTAGCCAGGTTGCCAACAAAGAAAGAAAGAATAAATTGCACGCAAAAAGAATGCTTTAAACGTTGAATTTTTTTGTTATATAGAGTCCTCACCTGTCATTTTGAATGCCACACGTTTTGTATTAAACTACCTGTATTTCTCAATGTTGACGGTTGAATGTTTACTAGGATTGTTACGACCTGTCAATTATCTATTATGTGAATTTTTGCAGATTTCTTTACTGTGAGAGTAATTGATATTCTTCACTTTTTAATTTTAGTTCCAAACTTATTATATTTTTAATTTAAAAATTCTATTATTCAGTCTTAGTTCTTTCTGGTAGATCAGTTTTTCTAGGGAATAGTTCATCCTTTCAAATTAATAGCAACCCTCGATTCCCTATTCAAAGAAACTTAAACAAATATAATTAATTCCAGACTCAGCTTGTGGTCCTCTAGCCGCAAATACCACGCGCGGAAGCTGAGAGACATTAACACCCCTTCTTAGTCGTTTCTTACAGCAGTATTCCATCACCCTCCAACCTATGTTACATCACTCCACCGAGAGTCGCAAGTTAGGAAGGGCATCCGGTTGGGATGATAGAACCTCGAATTAGGGTAATACGTGAAAAAAGCCCTAAAACAGCCTCCGCCGGGTTAGTGAAATAAGAGCCCATGTACACGCGTGCTTCTACTTACTTGTGTTAGGCCACTCACTTTTATCTATCCTATCCGACCTTCCACGGTTAACTCTTGTTCTTTTCCGAGCCCCCACGCTATTAGGTTTACGAGGGCTAAGGAGTCATTAATTTTCACACCTTTCGTAGCATTTGTCTTTCTTTGGCTTATACCTTGCGCGGTCGCTCAACTCTCCAAGACCTAAAGTCGCTTTTCAGTGTTACGCCTCAATGAATAAAGAATATGTATTAAGTCTTACACCATCTCCCTGGTACCATGTCAAGTCCCGGGAGGTTACCGCGTGGTCAGCGCAACGTTAGGCCTGCAGGGGCATCGAACGTGAAGTGTAGGTAGGGATCTTATTCTGTATTCGGGAATTCTGATAATACGCGAACTCCTGCAGGGCTAAATTCTAGCAGCACATTATTTTTTACGTATTATATTGGGTATTTAGTATGAAGATAGTTTAGATCTTCCTGTGTGATTGTACTGTACCTAAGTTGTGAACTTGTAGAAAAAATGAACTTTGTATTCCATGTGTCAGCAAATACATCCAAAGCTAGTCAACTTGCACGTGCTGATATGTGCATGCTAGGCTCTCCGTTTCTAGAACTTCGAAGATGCTTCCCAATATACGCCGCCTATGAATAAAGCATTTGTATTACACCTTACATTATATTCCTAGTCCTATGTGTAGCCATCAGCTTCCTCCAATCTCAGCATAAAAGTCCCTGGATCTTGTCTCATCTCGTCTATTTAGGTTGAGCGTAGGATCGAATCTCAAAGTTGAGACTGTAACGCCCTTGTAAAGTTAAGCCTGGCGTCAAATGCATGGGTTAACCTAGCACTTTTGACTATAATCACGTCAGCAGTTAGGCATTGAGAGGTCAACGCGTGGGCGAGGCGGGGTGATGTACTGGTCATCCTCCTCAGTTGTATCCCCGACACCCAGAGCCTGTAGCTCCAGGACACTGCCCTTGAGGTGGTAGAGGTAGGATCCCTCGCTAAGTTCGATGTAAAAAACCGATCCTGGAGGGTAAACAGAAGAAGGAATTAGGCAATGCCTCTATAAGGCTCTGTGTATGCCTATTTACCGCTGTGTCGTAGCTCAGCTCTCCCCTGAGTTAGTCCTCCCTTTTAGTCACCCTTACGACTGGCAGTGCACCATTGATGCAATTCTACCCCTCCACCTCACCTCATAAAAATGAGGATCTGAGTGGAATGATGTCATCATAGTAGCAAGAGTTGTAGTGACGTCACCGCGAACAAGCCTTGACCTGTAGCTGAAGACTCCGAGTTCTCTCAAGTCAAGTGTCTTGCGCCATAACACACTATCGCATTCCTTTACAACACCAGATCGGGAAAATACAGCTTAGCTCGCAAAGTCATTTTTTCTGCTGACATGTACACGTCACCACATTTACTGTAGACAGTATACCTTCATCGTACACATATTTCAATCAGGGTGAGGAAATTTGAATTGCACATAAGCTCTTTAGTTTCGAGCTTATGTCAACTCCACGTTCGAATCCTTAGGAGTAGCATTTACTCTGCTTATCTAGGGCTGAAGTGCCCCCTAAAAGAGTTAGCCTAGGAGGTTAGATAGACGACAGCTTAGCTAACAACTTGCCTAGACTCAGCAAAAGACCCCAAGAGTAGTATAATTGGATGGTTCGGGCGCCACCACCTCCTCCGGCTCCCAGAGGCCTCCTCCACCACCACCACAGCCAGATGCCTCCCAGAGGCCACTTCCAATACCACCACAGCCAGAGGCCTCCTAGAGGCCTCCTCCACCACCACCACAGCCAGAGGCCTCCCAGAGGTCTCCTCCAACACTCGCGGGAAATTTGAATTTGTAAACAAAGCCACGTGCTTTTTGACAGCTAAATCGACAACAACGCATCGCTAACCTCAGTACTGCCATCTTGACGGGCCTAAACCTCAGTAGTGCCAACTTAACCTAACTAGCGCGAGGTAAACAAAGCCACGTGTTTTTGGACAGCCACGTGCTTTTTGACAGACAACAACGCATCGCTAACCTCAGTACTACCATCTTGACGGGCCTAAACCTCAGTAGTACCAACATAACCTAACTAGCGTGAGATAAACAAAGCCACGTGCTTTTTTGACAGCTGTCATCCGCCATCTTTAAACCACAGAGCACTGTGCTGCCCTCTTTATCGCAGTAGCTGCAAATTCGTCACCTGTCATCGGCAGTGCCGCCATCTTGGCGGGCCTAAACCTTAGTGCTACCAACTTAACCTCACTAGCGTGAGATAAACAAATCCACGTGTTTTTTGACAGCTGTCATCCGCCATCTTTAAACCACAGAGCACTGTGCTGCCCTCTTTATCGCAGTAGCTGCAAATTCGTCACCTGTCATCCGCAGTGCTGCCATCTTAACGGGCCTAAACCTTAGTGCTACAAACTTAACCTCATTAGCGCGAGATTAGAATCGGTAAACAAATCAACGTGCTTTTTTGACAGCTGTCATCCGCCATCTTTAATCTATAGAGCACAGTGGTGCTCTCTTTAGCTACTTACCTTTGAAATGTGGTGGCGGATAATTTGAAAAAAACTTTTCGACAGCAGCCATCTTTGAGCACCGTGCTGCCCTCTTTAGCTAGATACCTGTGGTGGCAGGCAATTCCACATGACAGCAGCCATCTTTAATCAAGAGAGCACCGTGCTACCCTCTATGTGGTGGCGGCAATTTGAAAAATTCTACATGCTCTTGTTTGGAAACAAACTCACGCGCTTTTTTTGACAGCCGTCATCCGCCATCTTTAATCAACAGAGCACAGTGCTGCCCTCTTTAGCTAGATACCTTTGAAACGTGGTGGCGGCAAATTCCACGTGCTCTTGTTTGAAAACAAAGCCATGTGCTTTTTTGACAGCTGTCATCCGCCATCTTTAAACTACAGAGCACCGTGCTGCCCTCTTTATCGCAGTAGCTGCAAATTCGTCACCTGTCATCCGCAGTGCTGCCATCTTAACGGGCCTAAACATTAGTGCTACCAACTTAACCTTACTAGCGCGAGATTTGAATCGGTAAGCAAATCCACGTGCAGCTGTCATCCACCATGTTTAATCTATAGAGCACAGTGGTGCCCTCTTTAGCTACTTACCTTTGAAATGTGGTGGCGGATAATTTGAAAAATGCTTTTTGATAGCAGCCATCTTTAATCCAGAGAGCACCGTGCTGCCCTCTTTAGCTAGATACCGGTGGTGGCAGGCAATTCCACGTGACAGCAGCCATCTTTAATCAAGAGGGCACCGTGCTGCCCTCTTTGTGGCGGTGGCAAATTCCACGTGCTTTACAAACTCACGTGCTTTTTCTGACAGCTGTCATCCGCCATCTTGCATCACAAACCTCAGTGCTGCGCTCTTTAGCTAGTTACCTTTGAAATGTGGTGGCGGCAATTTGAAAAATTCTATGTGCGCTTGTTTGGATACAAAGCCACGTGCTTTTTGACAGCTGTCATCCACCATCTTTAATCAATAGAGCACTGTGCTGCTATCATGCGGGCAATTTCGTCAGCTGTCACCCGCCATCTTTAATCTACAGAGCACCGTGCTGCCCTCTATGTAGTAGCGGGCAATTTGAAAATTTCTGTTAGCTGTCATCCGCCATCTTTAATCAAGAGAGCACCGTGCTGCCACCTTTAGCTAGATACCTTTGAAATGTGGTGGCGGCAATTTGAAAAATTCTATGTGCTCTTGTTTAGTAAACAAAGCCACGTGCTCTTTTGACAGCTGTCATCCACCATCTTGAATCAATAGAGCACTGTGCTGCTATCATGCGGGCAATTTCGTCAGCTGTCATCCGCCATCTTTAATCCACAGAGCACCGTGCTGCTCTCTGTAGTAGCGAACAATTTGAAAAGTTCTGTTAGCTGTCATCCGCCATCTTTAATCAAGAGAGCACCGTGCTGCCATCTTTAGCTAGATACCTTTGAAATGTGGTGGCGGCAAATTGAAAAATTCCACGTGCTCTTGTTTAGTAAACAAACTCACGCGCTTTTTGTCAGCTGTCGTCCGCCATCTTTAATCTATAGAGCTCAGTGCTACACTCTTTAGGTACATACCTTTGAAATATGGTGGCGGATAATTTAAAAAGAAAAATTCTACATCAGCCATCTCTCGACGCTAATTGCACAAGATGGTGGCTATACATGACTCCTTAAAGGTGCTTATGCGAGATGGCCGCTATACATAGGTTCTTATGAGATGCCCTTGGGATGCTTGCGCAAGATGGCGGTTATACAAGGCTCCTTATGAGATGTCCTAGAGATGCTTGCGCAAGATGGCGGTTGCTCTCATGAGGCGGCTTAAGGGTCCTTGCACAAGATGGCTAGAGATGCCCTAAGGATGCTTGCGCAAGATGGCGGACGCAAGATGGCGGCTATACACGACTCCTTATGAGACGCCTTAAGGGTGCTTGCGCTAGATGGCTGCTGCTCTTAGCTTAAAGGCTAACGTGTCGTGCTAGTTCGATTCATTAAATTTGGGGCTTAAATGCATAATGTTAAATATCTCGAAAACGATGCATCGTAGAGCAAAACGGACAAAATTTTTCTACTCAATACCTCGGTTTGCAGTATGGGGAACATGATATCATAAGAAAAACATAGTCTAATGATGAGATCAACGGTTCGGTTGTAACTTAGGCCCTTTGGCATTAGCTCTGTTTCAGCTTGTAATGAAGCAAGTCTTCGTAACATGATCAGGTCTAGCTATGGTAGAGAGTATAACGTACCGTGCAGGTTCGATTCATTACATTTGGGGTTTAAATGCAAAATGTTAAATATCTCGAAAACGGACAAAATTTTTCTACCTGATACCTAGGTTTGCAGTATCAGGAACATGATAGCATAAAGAAAACATAGTCTAATGATGAGATCGACGGTTCGATTCCTACTTAGGACCTTTGTCATTGGCAGCTATCTATTTCTACAAGATGGCGGCTATACATAGCTTGTTATGAGACAGCTTAAGAGCGCTTGCACAAGATGGCTGCTGCTCTTATGAGACGCCCTAGGGGTGCTTGCGGGAGGTAGCAGCGACAAGACGATGACTATACACAGCTGCTTATGATACGGCCTAGAGGTGCTTACACAAGATGGTGGCTGCTCTGATGAAGAAAGCTAGCTTTGCATCGTGCAGGTATTTTTACAGCACTAAACCTCATACCTTTGAAATGTGGTGGCGGGTAATTTGAAAAATTCGACGTGCTTTTTCTTCACAGCGGCTATCTTTAGACAATAGCGGCTATACATAAGCTGTTAAGGCCTCCTCTAATGTCAAGGCATAGCTCTATCGAACAAGTTTAAACCTGCATCGGAATAGCTAGAGTAAGCACGTGCTGCAGTGATGACGTCATTAAGCATGTTTAGACTTGCAAATCACAGAAGAAACGTAACAAGGCTGGAATCGAAAATTTCACTCTATGCCGTT
Organism: Anabrus simplex; assembly: GCF_040414725.1. Classification (NCBI taxonomy): domain Eukaryota; kingdom Metazoa; phylum Arthropoda; class Insecta; order Orthoptera; family Tettigoniidae; genus Anabrus; species Anabrus simplex. The sequence continues at coordinate 65,553,047 of NC_090279.1, forward strand.
AACTTTATCATGTGATCGGAACATTGATTGAAGTGTTTAGAACACTAAATAAGTAGAACCGAACACTGTACTCGATACAACATGTGTTTAGAACATGTCAGGGGATACCTTTGTTCTAAGAAGATTAGTTTACCGCACATTCCTTGTAGGGCTAAAAGGCTAAGGGGCTAATGGGCAAAAGGGCTAATAGGCAAAAGGGCTAAAGGGCTAATGGGCTAAAGGACTAAAGGGCTAATGGAGCAACAACCTCATCGATCGCAATCAGCAAGAACGCTTGTACTTTGTTAAGTGTAGAAAATTAATCTTTATTTGTAAATGGTTTCATGTTCAGAACAAGGAATGGAGCCTAGGGGTTACGTGTTACCTAATAAAATCCCCGAGGTGCGATGAGTTACGTTTTTCGAACTAGTGTTTGGAACACTGAACTTTTCAAGATGATAGCAGCGTGTTTAGCAATGTTCTGTTGTTGGATTATAAATTCCGCACTACAACATGCATTAGGTGGCAGCCTTGAGGTTTACTGCCGTAAAGATGACAAGAGTGAGGTTAACAATGTTCCGTTATTGGATTTAAATTCCGCGCTATAACATGCATAAGGTGGCAGCCTTGAGGTTTACCGCCGTAAAGATGGCAGCAGTGAGGTTAGCGACGCTCTATTGTCCTTCAAAGTGAGGTTAGGGTTCGTCAAGAAGACAGCTGTCAAAAAAGCACGTGGCTATGTTTACCAAACAAGAGCACGTGGCTGTGACGTCACGGTCACTTAGTAAGCTGCCTCAGCATGCAATGTTCAATGTCTACACCTACGTAGTAAACATTCTGCTATGTTTACAAGATTTTTTACACATAACTATTCTTTATGCTTTAAGTTCATGCACATAGGCTATGCTAAGATAGCAGCACAAACACATGCGAACTTTGTACATTCTAATGGAATAATTTAGTACTGCGTGCATCATAGATGCATGATGTGTACACGCATTTAAACATGGCTGTACTTAATGCTGCTGCTTTGTTTACAAGATTTTTATACATTGCTATTCTTTATGCTTTAAGTTCGTGCACACACAAGCGATAGTCGTACGCTCTGGCAGGAGAAGTTTAGTACGATATTCGATACATATATTATCGATAGGTGATGTGTACACGCTTTGGAACATAGCTTTTTTTTGTGCTTTAAGTTCGTGCACATAGGTTAGGGATTCACAAAAGCGATTGCTACATGCTCTAGCGGAAGAAGTCTAGTACGATAGTCGATGCATGTAAAATCGATAGGTTATGCTAAGATAGCAGCACACTTACACGATTTTAGCACAATCTAGTGGAAAAAGTTTAGTATGATAGTCGTTTCGTGCAAAATCATTAGGTAATGTGTACACGCTTTGAAACAAGGCTATTCTTTGTACTTTAAGTTCAAGCGTACAGGTTATGCTAAGATAGCAGCACAATCTAGCGCAAGAAGTTTAGTACGATATTTGATACCTGCAAAATCGATAGGTGACGTGTACACGCTTTAAAACATGGTTATTCCTCGTACTTTAAGTTCATACGTATAGGTTAGGCTAAGATAGCACCACAGTCTAGCGTAAGAAGTTTAGTACGAGAGTCGATGAATGCAAAATCGATATGTGATGTGTACACACTTTGAAACATGGCTATTCTTTTTACTTTAAGGTCATGCGTATAGGTTATGCTAAGATAGCAGCACAATCTAGCGGAAGGAGTTTAGTACGATATTTGTTGCATGCAAAATCGATAGGTAATGTGTACACGCTTTGAAACATGGCTATTCCTTGTACTTTTAAGTTCATGTGTATAAGTTATGCTAAGATACCAGCACAATCTACCTGCAGAAGTTTAGTACGAGAGTCGATACATGCAAATTCGATAGTTGATGTGTACACGCTTTGAAACATGACTATTCATTGTACTTTAAGTTCATGGGTATAGGTTATGCTAGGATAGCAGCACAATCTAGCGGAATAAATTTAGTACGAGATTCGATGAATGCAAAATCAATAAGTAATGTGTACACGCTTTGAAACATGGCTATTCTTTGTACTTTAAGGTCATGGCTATTCATTGTACTTTAATTTCATGGGTATAGGTTATGCTAAGATAGCAGCACAATCTAGCGGAAGAAATTTAGTACGATATTTGATGCATGCAAAATCAATGAGTAATGTGTACACGCTTTGAAACATGGCTATTCTTCGTACTTTAAGTTCATGTGTATAAGTTATGCTAAGATAGCAGCACAACCTAGCGGACGAAGTTTAGTACGATATTTGTTGCATGCAAAGTCGATAGGTAATGTGTACACGCTTTGAAACATGGCTATTCTTTGTACTTTAAGGTCATGCGTATAGGTTATGCTAAGATAGCTGCACAATCTAGCGGAAGAAGAGCTTAGTACGGGAGTCGATGCTTGCAAAATAGATAGGTAATGTGTACACGCTTTGAGACATAGCTATTCTTTGTACTTCAAGTTCATGCGTCTTAGTTATGCTAAGATACCAGCACAATCTACCTAAGATACCAGCACAATCTACCTGCAGAAGTTTAGTACGAGAGTCGATACATGCAAATTCGATAGTTGATGTGTACACGCTTTGAAGCATGACTATTCATTGTACTTTAAGTTCAAGGGTAAAGGTTATGCTAAGATAGCAGCACAATCTAGCGGAAGAAGTTCAGTACGAGATTCGATGAATGCAAAATCAATAAGTAATGTGTACACGCTTTGAAACATGGCTATTCTTTGTACTTTAAGTTCATGTGTATAAGTTATGCTAAGATAGCAGCACAACCTAGCGGAAGAAGTTTAGTACGATATTTGTTGCATGCAAAGTCGATAGGTAATTTGTACACGCTTTGAAACATAGCTATTCATTGTACTTTAAGGTCACGCGTATAGGTTATGCTAAGATAGCAGCACAATCTAGCGGAAGAAGTTTAGTACGAGAGTCGATGCATGCAAAATCGATAGATGATGTGTACACGCTTTGAAACATGGCTATTCATTGTACTTTAATTGTATGGGTATAGGTTATGCTAAGATAGCAGCACGATCTAGCGGATGAAGTTTAGTTCGATGGTCGATGCATGTAAAATCGGTAGGTGATGTGTACACGCTTTGAAAAATGGCAATTCATACTGCTGCTCTGTTCCCAAGACTTTTAAGCATAGCTAATCCTAATGCTGCTCTTAACGACGTCGAGCTAAGGATTGATTACGTGACCGTGACGTCACGACCACGTGCTATTGTTTGGTAAACATAGCTACGTGCTTTTTTGACAGCTGTCTTCTTGAGGAACCCTAACGTCACTTTGAAGGACAATAGAGCGTCGCTAACCTCACTGTTGCCATCTTTACGGCGGTAAACCTCAAGGCTGCCACCTTATGCACGTTATAGCGCGGAATTTAAAATCCAACAACGGAACATTGTTAACCTCACACTTGTCATCTTTACGGCAGTAAACCTCAAGGCTGCCACCTTATGCATGTTATAGCGCGGAATTTAAAATCCAACAACGGAACATTGTTAACCTCACTGCTGCCATCTTTACGGCGGTAAACCTCAAGGCTGCCACCTTATGCACGTTATAGCGCGGAATTTATAATCCAACAACAGAACATTGCTAAACTCTCTGCTATCATCTTGAAAAGTTCAGTGTTCCAAACACTAGTTCAAAAAACGTAACTCATCGCACCTCGGGGATTTTATTAGGTAAGACGTAACCTCTAGGTTCCATTCCTTGTTCTGAACATGAAACCATTTACAAATAAAGATTAATTTTCTACACTTAACAAAGTACAAGCGTTCTTGCTGATAGCGATCGATGAGGTTGTTGCTCCTTTAGCCCTTTAACTCATTAGCCCTTTAGCCCTTTTGCCCATTAGCCCTTTTGCCCATTAGCCCCTTAGCCTATTAGCCCTACAAGGAATGTGCGGTAAACTAATCTTCTTAGAACAAAGGTATCCCCTGACATGTTCTAAACACATGTTGTATCGAGTACAGTGTTCGGTTCTACACTTCAATCAATGTTCCGATCACATGATAAAGTTAACGGCATAGAGTGCAGTTTTCGATTCCAGTCTTGTTACGTTTCTTCTGTGATTTGCAAGTCTAAACATGCTTAATGACGTCATCACTGCAGCACGTGCTTACTCTAGCTATTCCGATGCAGGTTTAAACTTGTTCGATAGAGCTATGCCTTGACATAAGAGGAGGCCTTAACAGCTTATGTATAGCCGCTATTGTCTAAAGATAGCCGCTGTGAAGAAAAAGCACGTCGAATTTTTCAAATTACCCGCCACCACATTTCAAAGGTATGAGGTTTAGTGCTGTAAAAATACCTGCACGTTGCAAAGCTAGCTTTCTTCATCAGAGCAGCCACCATCTTGTGTAAGCACCTCTAGGCCGTATCATAAGCAGCTGTGTATAGTCATCGTCTTGTCGCTGCTACCTCCCGCAAGCACCCCTAGGGCGTCTCATAAGAGCAGCAGCCATCTTGTGCAAGCGCTCTTAAGCTGTCTCATAAGAAGCTATGCATAGCCGCCATCTTGTAGAAATAGATAGCTGCCAATGCCAAAGGGCCTAAGTAGGAATCGAACTGTCGATCTCATCATTAGACTATGTTTTTCTTATGCTATTATGTTCCTGATACTGCAAACCTAGGTATCAGGTAGAAAAATTTTGTCCGTTTTCGAGATATTTAACATTTTGCATTTAAACCCCAAATGTAATGAATCGAACCTGCACGGTACGTTATACTCTCTACCATAGCTAGACCTGATCATGTTACGAAGACTTGCTTCATTACAAGTTGAAACAGAGCTAATGCCAAAGGGCCTAAGTTACAACCGAACCGTTGATCTCATCATTAGACTATGTTTTTCTTATGATATCATGTTCCCCATACTGCGAACCGAGGTATTGAGTAGAAAAATTTTGTCCGTTTTGCTCTACGATGCATCATTTCGAGATATTTAACATTATGCATTTAAGCCCCAAATTTAATGAATCGAACTAGCACGACACGTTAGCCTCTAAGCTAAGAGCAGCAGCCATCTTGCGCAAGCACCCTTAAGGCGTCTCATAAGGAGTCGTGTATAGCCGCCATCTTGCGTCCGCCATCTTGCGCAAGCATCCTTAGGGCATCTCTAGCCATCTTGTGCAAGGACCCTTAAGCCGCCTCATAAGAGCAACCGCCATCTTGCGCAAGAATCTCTAGGGAGTCCCATAAGGAACCTTGTATAACCGCCATCTTGCGCAAGCATCCCAAGGGCATCTCATAAGAACCTATGTATAGCGGCCATCTTGCATAAGCACCTTTAAGGAGTCATGTATAGCCACCATCTTGTGCAATTAGCGTCGAGAGATGGCTGATGTAGAATTTTTCTTTTTAAATTATCCGCCACCATATTTCAAAGGTATGTACCTAAAGAGTGTAGCACTGAGCTCTATAGATTAAAGATGGCGGACGACAGCTGACAAAAAGCGCATGAGTTTGTTTACTAAACAAGAGCACGTGGAATTTTTCAATTTGCCACCACCACATTTCAAAGGTATCTAGCTAAAGATGGCAGCACGGTGCTCTCTTGATTAAAGATGGCGGATGACAGCTAACAGAACTTTTCAAATTGCCCGCTACTACAGAGAGCAGCACGGTGCTCTGTGGATTAAAGATGGCGGATGACAGCTGACGAAATTGCCCGCATGATAGCAGCACAGTGCTCTATTGATTAAAGATGGTGGATGACAGCTGTCAAAAAGCACGTGACTTTGTTTCCAAACAAGAGCACATAGAATTTTTCAAATTGCCGCCACCACATTTCAAAGGTAACTAGCTAAAGAGCGCAGCACTGAGGTTTGTGATGCAAGATGGCGGATGACAGCTGTCAGAAAAAGCACGTGAGTTTGTAAAGCACGTGGAATTTGCCACCGCCACAAAGAGGGCAGCACGGTGCTCTCTGGATTAAAGATGGCTGCTATCAAAAATCATTTATCAAATTATCCGCCACCACATTTCAAAGGTAAGTAGCTAAAGAGGGCACCACTGTGCTCTATAGATTAAAGATGGTGGATGACAGCTGCACGTGGATTTGTTTACCGATTCAAATCTCGCGCTAGTAAGGTTAAGTTGGTAGCACTAAGGTTTAGGCTCGTTAAGATGGCAGCACTGCGGATGACAGGTGACGAATTTGCAGCTACTGCGATAAAGAGGGCGGCACGGTGCTCTGTAGTTTAAAGATGGCGGATGACAGCTGTCAAAAAAGCACGTGGCTTTGTTTATCTCACGCTAGTTAGGTTAAGTTGGTACTACTGAGGTTTAGGCCCGTCAAGATGGTAGTACTGAGGTTAGCGATGCGTTGTTGTCTGTCAAAAAGCACGTGGCTCTCAAAAAACACGTGGCTTTGTTTACCTCGCGCTAGTTAGGTTAAGTTGGCACTACTGAGGTTTAGGCCCGTCAAGATGGCAGTACTGAGGTTAGCGATGCGTTGTTGTCGATGATAGCTGTCAAAAAGCACGTGGCTTTGTTTACAAATTCAAATTTCCCGCGGGTGGTGGAGGAGACCTCTGGGAGGCCTCTGGCTGTGGTGGTGGTGGTGGTGGTGGAGGAGGCCTCTAGGTGGCCTCTGGCTGTGGTGGTGGTGGAGGTGGCCTCTGGGAGGCATCTGGCTGTGGTGGTGGTGGAGGAGGCCTGTGGGAGCCGGAGGAGGTGGTGGCGCCCGAACCATCCAATTATACTACTCCCAAGTTCGCTAACCCATGCTCTCTCAAGTTAGGCGCCCGTTTTAATACCCTCTTTCGACAGTATCCCATAAGATAACGGCATCCTATTGTCTGGAGGTTTCAGAGGATCTAACGCGTGTCTAGAGGTTGATTGAGCGTCGCAGCCAACTTGCGCATTAGCCCCTGTGCCAGCTCCACCTATTTTTCCCTACTCAGGGCATTTGGTGTTTTACGAGCCCCAGCGGAATAGGTTTTCATATTTGTTTTCTCGCGTTTTTCACACCTTTTAATAATACTTTCCTCTCATCATTAGGCACGGTAAATATATTTACACTGTACCCGCGGCTACACAAAGTAAAATACCCTCATGTCGGGAAAAGGCGTATTTATTGCTTCTATATTCTTGTTGGATAGTTTTTATACGTACAGTATATACAGTAGTACGTCTCCTTGCTTAATATGTTCTTTTTTGTTGTCCCCTGTAGGAACGTTTTAACGAGGTTTTACTGTCATAAATGTCATAAAAGAATATTTAAACTACCCTATTCATAATTCATAAAATAAACATGTCCGTAAGTTCAGTAATAAATTTTAGCAATAGTCCAACCTATATGATGGCAAATTTTATCCACTTTTTTAGAAATATTTTAAGTTCACTTTGACAGCTGTACTCAACAACAAAATTGAATTTTGCAACAGCACCAAGGATTCTCAATTAGAGGAAAGTAACACAAAGTAACACAAAAGTAACATAAAAGACATATATGCCAACATGTCAAGTTCTAAAACAATAGATATTATAAGTGATAGGAATTCATGTGATGATGAGTAGCAAGAGGAAGATGTGCCTCAAGTGCAGGCAGCAAACATGGCACGTAGTCTTCAGGATTGTCTTCAGTCATGAAGTGATGGGCCAGAGTCTGTGTTAAATTCACGTGCAGTGGTTCCTGACTGCCTTGAATATTAGTTTGTGTCTGGGAGTGTTCAGAAGAAATTCGCAGACTTTTTCACAATATAAAGTCGAGATGATAATGTACCGGTAAAGGGTAAAATTTCAGATGCTGAAAGCTTCTAATTATAACATTAACACATACATATTCCTGACAGAAAACTACACAAACACTGCTTCCTACCGAAAGAGACCAGAATAGATTTATGTTTACAATTCTTATCTCTAACATCCTCTATTTCTTTTTCAACTTCATAAAGGTTATGAAAATTATTTTCAGGCCCCTCTACAGATGACAGATATCTACGTTAAGTGTCCACTGCAGCATTTGCCTCAGTACTGGTCAGCATCAATCTTCTTCTTGTTGTTATGCTACCAACTCCTCCACACTTCTTTTCTCTGCAATTATTACAGAATCCTCCCCACAAAAGAAGTCTTCAACAGTGCAGTTTGACTGCAACATTCTCCATACATCAGGAAGCAGGCCTCCTTCTTTCACTGGCAGGCAAGAGTTGAAATTGTAGTCTGCTTCACAACTTTCCAATACTTCCTAATAAAGTGAAGCGCACCCAAGATTGAAACTTAAAATTATACGGAATTAAATATGGTTCTCCCTACGGAATGACTTAAAACCGGCTCACTCCCAGCTGCGGAGCGATTTCCCTAATTGAAGGATATGTTTAATTACTTGCTTAGAAACCATATTAGACTAAAATGAACTATAGAAGGACCCTAAGGTAAATATCTATTTGAATATAGTGTATTTAATACTTGAAAAATCCTATTTTAATTTTTCAATCCTTAGGCAAGGAGTTCCAAGAGCTTTCACACTGTGATACAGAGCTTGTTTTTCCCTAAGAGTTGAGCTCTGGTGTTTGTTTAAAGAGTAAATTATACCTAAATATTTTAGGCAGTTTACTAACAATCTATGCATGGAAATAAATTTTATGTACTGTACTTGTAAATTGTAGATTTACAAGGTTTACATGTACTTAAATCCAATAAATTGTAATAGTCACGGCATTTTCTTGTTGGCTAGCACTTTTGAGGAATCCAATTTATATAGGCCTACCTACAATTCATAAGTGACATACACGGACTATATTACACTACAGGGAATATTTATAGTATTTAGAGTCTTCACAGTGTTTCGCATTTTACAGCTGTTCATTATGATACACACACAAAAGAAGACCATTTTCATCCCGATTTCGAATTATTGGTATAATTACATTCCGAAATACGGTCGTATTCTTGGTACGTGAACTTTCCACCCTGGCCACCATTTCCATAACAAGAAGTTCTCATCAACGGATACTTTGCCATCGGAGTATAAGCTTCCAAACTTTTTTCTACCAGGTGGTTAAATACTGCCCTTATCTTGTATATTTAGGGAGGAATTTGTCAATTATAAGCCTCATTGTCATAGAAATGTAAAAATGTTGCGAAGGAAAATATAATAATAATGTTATTGGATGATATGACCTACCTAATAGCTGTACCAGCACACTGACAGACTAACAGACATGATCAGGAAACGCAGACTAACTTTCTATGGGCGCATACAGAGACTGGATAATAACAGACTTACAAAGTTCAAGCAAGAAAACAAATTCGTATCATGAAATAGCGGATGTCTTAAGGCAGGTCGGGATCAACAGGAAAATGATAGGAGACGTAAAATAATTTATAAAAAAATGAGGAATATAAAATTTGTAGTAAATGAGAAGAGGAAGACAGGAACATTGAGGACAGAACAAAGGAATTAGGAGCATAGCCAAAGGACGAAGAGATTTTGGGAAAAGAAGATGAAGAAGGGAAAGAAGTGAACATTGTGTCATCATGAGATATTCGCGTTGAAACTCTGTCCATAAGAGCAAAAATTATATGAATGAATTTAATAATGTTATTGGCTTTACGTCCCACTAAAACTAGATCTACGGCTTCCGGAGACGCCACGGTGCAGAACTCGGCCTTGAAAGTGTTGTTTCGCATGCCAGTAAATCTACCAACACGAGTCTGACATATTTGAGCACCTTTAAATACCACAGGACTGAGCCAGGATCGAACCTGCCAAGCTGGGGTCAAAAGGCCAGCCAGCACATCAGCCGCCTGAGCCACTCAGCCCAGGGAGAAAAGTCCATTTGTGTCATCAGCTCATACAAAATAGGCGTAGTCAACAAGCGATTGCGAGAAATATAATGTCCTAATTTAGGTTTCTGTAAAATCCCCTGCGGCAACAGTATGCCCACAAGAAGATTTATTACGTACTTATTTGTCCGGACCCGGTGTTAATGTGGATTCCTTCATAATATCTTACTAACCTGGGTTTTCCGTGTAATTTCCTTCTAGGTATCTTCTGTATGTTCAGCTATGTTCCGGTATATCTCGTCATAAAAAATAATTAAAATATTTCGCTCAGTTTCCTTTTCCCTAAAACTCTCCCTTTACATCATGATGGAATTTTGGATCAAAGCGGGACCTTCTTTGTCTATTTTCATTCCAAATTGACGAAGAAGTTGTACTGCTTTTATGATGATCAGTATTATCATTACCACTGGCATTGTCATGGTTGCTACAAGATCTGGTATCTAACACTTGTTGTCTGTTTTGCGACGGCGGAATATTCGCATCAGCTTGGCCCGAATCCTGTGCATTCTAGCCTGCAGTACTAGTTGCAGGTAACTTTCTGTAACTTACGAATTCCCCTTCGGCAGAACTTATTTCACTAAGATCACTATCCTCCCCACTAAATTCCAACATTTCATTTATCACGACCCGTAAATATTCTTCCTGTAATGGTGGCGACCTGTAACTAATTTTAGACATTTTAGCGAAAGAAATGTAAGAAGTAGAATAGAATTGAACCCTGGTCTCTGCAGTTTGGTAGAAAATCGTAAATTGTGCTCGTGTTACGGAACAAATGCGTGGGATATTAAATATTCTCTAACTCGCTGTAAACACACTAGAGTCATGAGAGAAGAACTCAGTACCAGGGATAATAAATCAGGCCACAGTTCTGAAGTGCCATCAGATTGGTCTGTGTAGTATCATAATCTCCAGAAATCCCTTCTACAGCTATAATATTGTGTCTAAGGGACAAGCTAAACCTTCAGCGCGAAGCTATTAGGCTTTAGGTCGTTCTTGCCTGGACCTTAGTTGCGTTATTTTATGATGCAAGCAACACGTGCGAGACACGTTGGTATTGAGAGAACATAGTTGAAAAAATCACCTCAGAGGGCAGGCTCTTCCAGAATACACAGCTGAAAAAGAAATAAACATCTGCAGCAAGGCAATGCCGAAACAATTACTTACAATGGGCGGATATATCCATGTTCCCAGCCGTGCAAGCGATTTGTAGCCGCGGATCTCGCCACATCGCAAACTGAATGGGTAAATAATACCTGAAAAAATAATCTATTGGGTAGGTGACTCCTTGGCAGGTAGTAACTTCGCAACAGACCGACTCATCCTGTAAAGTACAGGATAATAGTAGTAAACGGACTCCAGAAATACCGTAATAAAATTCTAGCATGCGTTATTTGTACAACGAATATCCATAATGCGAAAATAGAATACTGTACATTAAAATAATAATAACATTGATAGTAATATCCACCGAATAAGCATGCTGGTTTCACTGTGGAAAAGAAAATGTAATATTAAAACCATTGTATATTCAGAACTTCCAACAGGGACAAGGAAGAGAGCAGATAATTTTATCACGGATTCAAATTAGGGGACATGTCGGAAAATCAAGTTAAACTCCTTTACATCGATATTTATGCCATTTTTATCACAGCCATTATATACGATGCACTTTATTTAAAGATACTAACATTATAACATTTTGCATCCCAAGTATAAAAACTCCTACTTTCAGCTGGAGATATATCACATGCAATGTGCTTCAATGTGGTAGCAAACACTTGTACTGAATTGTGGATTTGTGACAATTAGGCCTACTTTCTACAGAGTCTTTGGGGTTACACCGCTAAGTCTTAAACTTATTATCATATTATAAGTTCAATATTAATAGTTCATGGTGTAGGTTACTGTAGTCACGTACTTCAACAGATGAGTGGTCCTGAGTTCGGGATACAAGTTGCTACAGAACAGGTGAGGGCACCGCAAGAACATTCTGAGTTGTAGCCCTCCCTGTTAAAAACCACTGCAGTGAGCTAAGAGTTTGATCAAAGGCATTCTGTGAGAAAGAATTTCCAGACCACACTACCTTTTCATCGGTCTGTTTTCACATCGACTTTGCTGTATGGGAGTGAAAGCTGGGTGGATGTGGGGGTACATTATTTATGAGATATAAGTAACAGACCTGAAAGTAGTGAGAATGACTGCTGGTACAATCAGATGGAAACAATGGCAGGAGGATATTCGGAATGAGGGTTGTTCAATCCCAACTCGTACAGTAAAGCTGCTGATCTAATCTGGCTTTGGTGGTGGGGTCATGTGAGGCGAGTAGCTAAGAATAATATATACTGCAATAGAAGGTAAGAGAAGTACAGGGAGGACCAATACGACGATGGTTAGACTCAGTTCTTAACGAGATAAGGATTAAAGCTATGAAACTAAATGAACCACAGAGGGTTGCAGACTGAACGCAGAAGACGTGACAGTTGGAAATTAAGAAGTACATAAGACACACTTCCTGAGTCTTTGACAGTAATTTGTGTTTGTATCAAGCCTGTCCTTATTCCTCCTTCCAAGATGCGCAGGGATGAAATGACGCCTGATGTCACTAGTTGCAGCAAAAGATGGCCGATAAAAAGCTTGGTCACGTGCCACAGCTTGTCGCTTCCCTCTGAATACCTGATGAATTCAAAAATGTGAAAGAATTCAACTTCAGGAGAAAAGAACTAACAAGTAGATTTTGAGATAAAACAAACAACACTGAAATTACAAACAAGTTATAAACTTCAAAACTTGGCATCATAACATGAAATGTGATCACAGCGTGCCATTCCCCCAAAATACTCTCAAGATTTCACAAATTACCTTTACTTCGCCGCCTGCATTGCTGCTAACGTCACTTCGTTTGTTACTACGCTACTGACTTTATACTGCCTCGCCGTACAGCTGCTACCTTCGCTGATTCTCCTCACTTCTGCAACCTGGGAACCTCTATGTTACTACAACATCAGCAGCCTGGAATCATCTTATGACAAATGTGTTTTTGAACTTTCTACACTCGCCCTATAACAGATCAGCCCTCCGCTTCTACAAATCAGTTCAATTCTGACAGCGGTGTGGTTCTGCTTTCGGTGTATTTAAGTTTACTTAACATCTTTGCTATCTGGACTCTTGTTCAGCACGGCATGGGTGAGAAAAGATTTCATATTTATATTTTGTTGTGAGCATTTAGTCCTCACAGTACGGCTTATTTACGTTCATTTCAGCAGCTCCGTTAGTCAATCATCTACGAGTGTTTATTATGCTATCTCGAAATTTATGAAGTTCCCAGAGAAGCACAGTGATTACAGGTGGTTAACGATCCTTTGCATTATTTTGGTTACGTAACTGCGTGTGGCCATGCGGACTATTTTTCTTTACTTATGCCATTTTCAACTACGCGGGACGGTTGCTTCGATTCATGCACCTCCCCGAGTTCCCCTTTTCCTTTTTCCAATTATGGGGTTCTTCCTTTTTAATGTTCGCCACTTCTTGTTATTGTTTATCTGAGATTTGGTGTCAGGATTATTTTCTTAAAGTAACTTTCACTGTTGTTATCTTTGCGACCATTCAAGTAATATGCGGCTGGTACACTGCGTCCTGGTCAGTGATTCGTTTTATGAATGTTATTCCGTGTTGCTCTCTTAACTTGGTCCTCTGAATTGTGTATTTAATTCTTAGCATTAATACGTGTTATACGTTGAGTTGTTTGAAATATTTTTCTACTACCTTTTGTCAATAATGTACTTTTCTGCGAAAATCTCTGGTTTCTGAAATGCTTCCACGAACCTAGCTAATTCATATTATCATTGCTCGTTGTCGGTTGGACATTAGTTTTTGTATTGATGTTCGTGAGTTTTATTATCATTATAGCCAACTCGCTTGATTTAAAGTCAACTCACCACGGTATATTAAACATTTGATACTTATCCTAACGCATAACAACCGGAACACATATTTATGTGCCCTGGTACAGCACGTGTTCACTTCACAACGGTCCTTTGGAGATTGTTCAGTTCCCCGGATCTCACACCTGTTGATGTCTACATATGGGACATGCTGAAAGCTCTGTCTAATAGTATACATGAAGACTGGGCTACATAGGAATGGGGTACAATCGGGAAGGGAAGATATGGGATTGTGTAAAAAGGTGGTCCAAAGAGTGAAAGACACTGAAGGACAAACGAACGGACAAAATGTACTAAATTATCTAAAGAAAATGAGTAAAATATGGCAATAAGAACTGAAATGTTAACAAAAAGGGAGATGAGAGGGATAAAGCTGTAAGACAAGGACATCCGGAAATCTGATGCATTATATGCTATAAAAATATGGAAGCGGGTAATCTAATAGAAGACTGTAAGGAGAAGAAGAACAGAGTGAAACATGGATGAGAAGGAGATAGGAAAAATAGAAAAGGAAGTTGAACTTAACGCGCTCGTTAAGGTGTTAAACAGAGAATGAAGACACCAGCAAAACTATGTACAATTATGTTTAGAATATGGGAAAATAAATTAGTAGAAGATTAAAGCCGAGGAGATACATGCAGCTAGTAGTAAGGTTGTGCATGCGGAGGTATCCTAGACGCTATGACGTAGATAAAGTCTGGGAAGTACCTCAAATACTAAGTTTATATAATGACAAGCAAATGTACCCGAGCTTCTCTACGATATTCTACATTGTATACGGATTTCTCCGTAAATTACTGTAAAGGCAGTTAGTAATATTACACTAAATTTCATGTCTGTTAGCGAGTCCGAGAAAGAAAACAGGGAGGACACTATACGTTGTTTCCGATGTGAGGTAGGCATTGGGGAAATTTTCTTGATAATAGCAGGCCACATATCCTACCACCAATCACAATCGAGTTCGGTAATTTCTACTATAATGACAGGCTCATTTGGCAACTACCATTCACAGAAGAGATGGAGAGTTTTCATTATAAAGGCAGGTCCCTTTTCCCCATGTCAGTCACGATCGAGTTGAAGGAATTTCATAATAATCGAGAAATGCAGCGCTAACGTATCAATTGGGACACGACAATAAACCATAGGGGCAAAGTTGTAGATCTCTCCAAATTGAACGGCGATTGTGCTATATGTTTTTAGTACGCCTTACAGTGTAGCGACCATCTACCCAGAAACGAAGGCCTGCACCGTTCGGGAAAGAAATATCGAATAAAGTCTGCGGTAAAATAAACAATACTGAAATTACAGACACGCTATGAACATCAGGATTCGTCATTATAACCTGAAAGGTGACCACGGAGTCACATATCTATGCACCTTGGTCCTTTGGAGATTGTTCAGTTCCCCGGACGTCACACCCGTAGATGGCCACATGTGGGGCAAACTGAAAGAATTTTTTTTTCAGTCAAGACGACTCTATCTAGAAATGTACATGAATTGCAAGAGAAAACTGTCTGCTGCAACCAGTATTTACAAATATGTTGGACGATCTACAGGAATCATATGATCAATGCATGACGCATTAGGCCACACTTTTCACAGACTTGCACAGCAATGTGCATACCAGTTCATGCCAGTGCTTCAAAATTAACACATTACACACTGCCTACGCAAACATATGAGGAAACGGAATAAGCGAAGGAGACATCGGCCATTTATCCAGCGAACATTTACGGGCGATTTTACAATTCTCTATATGTCTTTAGTGGGAAGCTCCCATAGCCAGGATCTCAACTCCATTTTCCTAATTATTATGCTTCTCAGTGTTGCTGTTAATCTTCATACAGCAACAGCGATTGCACTCAGACCGGCTACTCCATGCCAGGGAAAGGCTGAGCATTGTAGGCTTCAATTTGTACGAATGAAATCATGTGATTCCTATGGGAGAATTTGAGGCATGTAGAGACAATTGCTCATGGATATCTGTGACCCAAAGTGCTCCCTCTGTTTTCCCATGTAAGCTGTCTTGTATATGGCAACTATTTCCAGGTACTGGGGAGACTCACTTCACTTCACAACAAGCCAAATTTCTTATTAAAATGTCTACAAATAACATTATGAAGGATGCACACTGGTACCAGTCATGCTTAAGGGAGAGTGTTGGCATATAAACCTGAACTTAAGGGTACATGTCTGTGAAGGACCATAATTTTAACTACAAGTCACACACAAGATATAAACAGTAGTATGCTTCATATACACCCGAAATTCACTGTAAAAGTGGAATTAACCTTTTAGAACCATAAAACAACAAAGAAAAATTAGTTAGTCAAGTATTTTAATAATTAGCCTACTTTATCCTTTGTAAGTAATTTACTTTTTGGGAGTGCAGACAGTTTTTAGGTACCTTTATCTCTGAAACTTATCAATAAAATCCACCATTTTAACTGTATACAGAGAATGTGTGTGTGCATATAGACTACTACAGAGAACATGCAGAAAGAAATGAATTAGCAGCATTAATTAAAACTTGGTACATAAAAATACAACAATTTTTTGTTGGGTGTAGCTGAAGTCAAGTCCTATTTTTTTAAGATAGGTCCATGATTGTAGTCTACTATTCTTCAATTATCGCACTGATTCTATGCACGAAGTTTCAACCTTCTAGCTTTAGTACTTTTGGTCTATTAAATTTAATATGTTAGAAAACTAAACTTTTGGGAAATTGGACTTAAAGTTTAACTTTGCTTTTAATGAAAGTTGTGGCGTAACCTAATGCGATTAATTCATTCCAGCCCCATAATCATCTTGGTTCAGAAGTTCTTCATCTTAATTCTTCCTCTTTATATTCCTTTGTCTGGTTCTTGCCTCCTTGGAAGTCACCTTGAACATTCTCTCTGCCTCAGCAACTTTTCTGTCAATAGCAGTGAGGAGGTAGAGGAAGATCCATAATAGCACAGAAAGTTTGTGTTGCTTTATACCCTTTGCCTATACACCGCATACCACAGGCTAGTCTTGTGTTCATGTTATAAATCTTCTTGTTACTTACCCCTGAGCTATATAGAGATTCCTCATGACCACAGACACTGCACATAATGATTCGTTTTGAGACTAAACTCTTTCTACCATTTACATCTTCAAGCAGTTCAATACTACTTTCACTCTCACAATATTTACACATTAAACATTTGTTCACTAAGCTGCACACAACACTCAGTTCAATTATCACAGACTCAGGATTTATGTTTGGAATCTTTTCTTCACTAAAGTTACTGCTGTATGAATCGTCCAAATATTTCAGTTTATTTTTTGAAGCACTTGATTGCACCTTAATGTCACTCTCACCAGAACCATTACTGGTATTGATTTGTGTTTCTTGCTCCTTAGATGTAAATCTATTTCCGTAGAACTTGCGCCTGCCAGCACCAAATTTCCTTGTCCTCGGCATATCTATGGAAATATTTGCCACTTATATTTTAAGAAAAACTGTTGTGATCAACACTGTAGTTTATTTATTACTGATGTGGAGAAAGATGAACATCGTGCAGGTTAACCAACTTTTGAAAGTTAAAATTACTATTTATGCACAGAAATTACCTTTACTGCTCCAAAGTGACTTGTTCAGGAAATATTATGAAGTTTAAATACATTTGACATGTAAAGGGGCGTGGCAGAGTTCTGCATATATTTAAGATTAGGGCTGTAAAAGGTCGTAAAACATTAATAATATGTACTTATCTTATATGGTTGGATTCGGGAAGGACTGGGGGATAGTATAAGAGCAAAATTTACTTTGATTTTTTAAAAACATTCGCGTACATGTTCCCTTAAAATACTAACTATGATTACAAGTAAATAATACATAACAATAGTAAGATATAGACAAGGAGAATATTTGAGTGATATATGTAACATAAATATTACATACTTTCGTGATTTGTCTTGGTTGTGGCAGTGAATTTACAGACGAGGAGGTGACAAGAGTAAGTTAATAAACATAATGAATTATTTTACATTTTATACGAGTTTTTTGAGTTGAGTTCTAAAACTGACCATGTACGTCACAAAAATTTACTGTATATTTATTTATACCTATTGCGTTATTTTAATTATATTCGTGATACTTCAGGAAAGGTGATATTTAATAGTTACATTAAATTAAGTGAAAACTATAATCATTCATTACATGAATTAGAACAAAAGGTAAGTCATACTTCCTGCAGTCTTGTACCTTAATCTGTATCTTAATCTCCCTCATTGAGGCAACTGACAACAGCCCCACATTAACCCTTTGACGCCGACATCCATATATCATGTACGACTCCCTTCCTACACACGCTACCGACCTCCATACGAGGTATAGATACCTGCAGGACCAACAACATTTTGTTGTTGTTCTTAAAATAATGAATGTTTGTTACGGTGTGCATTGACACATTAAAACATGATATGTATTTTCAAGTGCTTGCAGCAATCGCTAAGCAAAAACCAACCAAGTTCGATGTAAAGAAAACAAAAAAAAACAAGTAATACTTGCTGGTGCGCGAGAGAGAGGACTCAGCAGAGCGGAGCGTAGGGAAAGGTGCAAAGTGGGGTAATACCAATATTCAAATGTTGTGCCTCGAATAACCACAGACAGCGGTGATCACATCCCAAGTCAAGTGGCGATTTCAATTATGGGGCCTTTCCCCAGAGGAATTACCGCGGTAGGGACATATGAAAAAGGGCAAAGGAGAACACCAAAAAAAATGAAAACTCCCACAAGCACAGGTTTTAAAAAAATGAACACATATATTAAAACAACTCCAAGAAATAACAATTGTTTACACTACAAAGAGTAAGAATTTTGACCATTAGATACACCATTAAAATGGGATATCGTACAAATTATCGACAGGTTTTTATTTTGGATCATGTAGGTATCCAAAGGGGTAATCACACAAACCACAATAAAGCTTGGGGTGCCAAGTACCAGACAAGAATAAGTTTACATGGCAATGTTCACGCGAATGCCGCACAAAAGTAGCAAAGAATTATAAAAATAGGAACAAGTAAAATAATACAAGTTAAAAGGAATTTTCCAGTGCTCACAAAGGCACGTAACGAAACAACAGGATTTCCAGTGCTCGAAAAGGCACGTAATAAAACAACAGGATATGCCCCTAAAAACTAAGACACACCTTCTTTCTTTTAAGACAAGTAGGCACTAGAACTTTCGAAAGACACACACCAGACGAAGTGCAAATTTAGCAGAGCACCAAGCTACAAAATTTATTGATATGTTACTAGAAAATACGAATGGTAAACGAAAAGAAGGAAAAATCGGGAAAGAAAATTCAAGCAGGGAAAGGGGAATGATCAGGGTATGAAGTCCACTCCAAACGAGAGAAAAAAGTTCCAGTACAACTGTTCAAGACTTGAAGTCCAACACGCTTCCTCCTTCACATTTCCATCACCAAGTCAAAGTCAACAATTCGGCACAGTGAAATTTCGTTAAGTCCTGAAGGGACTATAGTTCGAAATCCAAGCGTTATCCAAGCCCATATGTTGAATGAGAGGGCGAAATTAAAATGGATGGTAATAATTACAGTAAACGTCTGCTCACCCAGTACGTAATGGAGAATAAAATCCGAATGCACTCGGACCAGCCGGTGCACCGCTCAAGCTCCCACTGCCGATTACAACACCAAATCACACCTGATCACCGGACAAGAGAAAGCGGCGAGTATATATACACGGAGCGAAGCGAGCTCGAGAACACACTAGAACCAGGTGACGTCACGGTGATTGCGCGTGGAGGGGTAGCAGATGAAGCAGTGGTGAGACAGCGTAGTAAGCAGAAGGTTCATAGAACAGCGCAATATAGTGTGTACTAAATCAAGGCGGAGAAGCAGGCATAAGGTAGGCGAAGTTGAGCTCGTAACATGTTGTAGAGATGGAAGTGGTATACCTTTGACCGTAAAGACCTCTACCTTCTTTGTATGTATGAAACATCCAAAATCAGTGTTTCTGTCTTTCTATCTGAAGTGTTTGAAATAGTCTGATCCCTATCCGCTTGAGAGCATGAAGTCGAATCTAGTAGATGTACGTTTCATTACGGGATGTCTCCTCACGTAGATTGATAGTAGAAATCGCAATCTCTTCACTGATATGAATGTTGACATCATCTGGTGAATTCATATACCGTAATTCTTTCAGTGCCTTGAAATCTGCTATGACTCCTTATTCGTTGAGAAAAAGGATATAGAGAAAATCCACCCAATCAATTACAAAGTCAATGCGGCCAATATGAGCTGATTACTTGTTATCATAATTAATTGACCCGCTGTCAATTTGAAATGACATTGCGTGGAACAGAAGGATGGCACGGAGCAGTTTGAATGAAAGGAAAGTAATACAGCTTTAATAAATCAGACGATATCAGCACTACACCAGACTAAACTGAGCGTAGCGAGAATGGGCGTATTAACAAAATAAATGGGAGTGCATGGTGCGCGCAGCAAAGTGACGGACGACGAAACACGCCAAAGTATACGCCCTCTTTCTCATGAACTATTCGACCCATTAACCTGGGATTGGTGCCAAATAAACCTTCGAACTATTGTTCTCAGTTCTTCCACTCAGTTACTGAGACAACGATTACCGTAGTTTTCACTGCATTGAGAAACATCCCAGGCAAATACAAGAACGTCACTTTCATTGTGTACAAATGCGGAAGGTCCCTTCTCTATTACTAAACCATCAAGGTAAATACAAAGTTAATGTAAACTACATTATTTTCAGTCTCTTCTGTAAACGTCTGAAAATAATCTGGACTAAACTGTATAAACTTCATGATCTGCATTGTCAGTGCTGAACTGTGCAAAGTATAATTCTTTGTTTTTTCCTCCTATTCAAAACCTTATTCAACCTCCGGAGGGGGTTACAAATTCATGTCAGGTTTACTTAAAAGAACAAGCATGTTTCGGTCATTCTTTATGGACATTTGAGGTACAGATTGTATTGTACTGAGTTTGAAATAATCTAGATATAAGGTACGGTAGTATAAAAATTCACAATCATGGTACACTACACATAACATTCACAAATTGTGGACATATTTTTTTTGATAAAACAAAAATTGCGTTTGGATAACAATCGTCTGATGTTGCTAAACTAATGCTAAATTGAGTCTGATACCCATGAACAGATTACACACAACCTTAGCCACATATTAATAATTTACTTACAGGTGGAATCATTATCATTGACAGTGCTCTATTAACTTTGATGAAACCTCCTCCATTATTCTGACGCTTTTAACAACAGGCAGCCATGAAATAGGTTCATAGCTTCTACGGTCATTAGACAAGGACAGGAGAGAAAAGTGGGAAGCAACAGTGAAAGATATGGACTTTGCAAAATCGAGCAGAAAATCTTGGAGGATCTTAAATCGACTTACTGGAAAACATTATTCTAAAAAGCAGCGCGCTAACTTGAGCCCAGATGCCATTGCAAATAGAATGGTTGAAGTCACCCGAGCCAAGAGAGATAAATGCCATACGAAAACTGTGAAACGTAAGCTCACCGAGCTCAAACATGGAACAAAGAAGAATGAGGAACTGTCTAGACCATTCTCTATTCAGGAAGTTGAAGCTGCTATAAAAATGCTGAAAACCTGTAAGGCTGCTGGCCCTGATAATATATTCAACGAATTCCTTCGAAATATGGGTCCACATAGCATAAAATGGATCCTTTCTCTTTTTACTTACACCCTTCAGACTAATAACCTGCCCAAGCAGTTCAAAGGGTCAAAGGTGATCGCCCTTCTTAAACCTGGAAAACCGGAGCAGAGACCTGAAAACTACCGCCCAATAGTACTTCTCAGTTGCACTTATAAACTCTTGGAGCGAGTCCTCCTCACTAGGATAGCACCACTCATTGACGCTGTAATTCCCCTAGAGCAAGCTGGTTTCAGAGGAAATCGTAGCTGCGCTGATCAAGTTTTGTCTCTTACCACTCACATCGAGGCACGCTTCCAAAAGAAGTTAAAATCAACAGCTGTCTTTATTGATCCGACAAGTGCATATGATACTGTCTGGCGACATGGACTAATTCTTAAAGTGCTGGGAGTAATTTCCTGATTCGAAATTGCAAACCTAATTTCCAACATGCTCTGTGAGAGAGAGCTTGTAGTATTCCCAGGTGATTCTAAAAGCCGGAAAAGAAAATTAAATAACGGTCTGCCACAGGGATCAGTATTGGCCACAGTTCTCTTCAACCTATACATCCATGACTTACCACCAACCACATCTACTAAGTTCACCTATGCAGACGACATTGCATTGGTAGCTCAAACCAGAAATTTTGAGGATGGAGAAGGCATTCCTTCAGCAGACTTGGTCAAAACGGCAACTTTCTTCAAGTCTTGGCGTTTGATCCCAAGTGCTTCTGAGACCGAGGTTTCATGTTTTCATCTCAGCAATTTACTCGTAAACTATGAGCCATCTGTCTTATTCCTTGGTGAGAAACTAAAGTACAACCCGTTCCCGAAATATCTAGGAGTCACACTGGACAGAACTCTGAGCTACAAAGAACGTCTCACCAAGCTCTCTCACAAAATCGCTACAAGGAATAACATCCTACACAAGCTTTGTGGCAGTTCCTGGGGAGCCTGAGCTGACTGCTTACGATTAACGGGTATCAGTCTTGTCTACTCTCCAGCGGAATACTGTGCCCCAGTCTGGCTGGAAAGTGCACATGTGCATAACGTGGATACTAAGTTGAATGATACCATGCGCTGCATAACTGGTACTGTAAAGTAAACACCTCGCCACTGGTTACCCGTACATAGTCATATCCCCCCACCTCACCTGAGGAGAAAGGAAGCTCTGCTGAGTGAAGGAAAGAAGATCTGGTCATCTCCCTCATTACCAGTTCACCAGGAATTTTGTTGCCCATCGCCACGACGACTTCGATCTAGGAGACCAGCAAGTATACTCGCTGTCCGACTCTTGAGGGATAATTTTAATCTAAACAAGAGCTGGCGGGATGAGTGGTCAATTTCAACATCTGGAACAAATGCTCATGACCTAAATCCAACCCTGAAAATGAAGGGATTCGACCTCCCAAGAAAACTATGGTGTCGCCTCAACAGACTGAGAACTGGGCATGGACGCTACAATTTCTTACGCCATAGGTGGGATTGGATGGTTTCTCCAATATGTGAATGCAATGAAGAGGAGCAGACCATGGACCATGTCATCCCGCGCTGCCCTCTTCATGCCTAATCCGGAAGCCCCAGCGACCTGTTTCATCTTTCAGAAAGTGCTGTAGAGTGGCTGAAACACTTGGACCTGGACTTATAAATTTGTAGTTATAATCACCATACGATTAAATAAATAAATAAACCTTTAGAACGAGCATCGACAATTATCTACAGGAACTCAAATGTTTGTTTATCAATAAAATAAAGTATACACGCAAGAGAAGAGAATATTTCTCCTCAAACAACCTTTTGAACAAGCTGAATTTACACTGAGAATACACAAAAATTTAATATAAATATTGGCATGATGATCATACGATTTTAATATTTTTAATGGGAACGGATACTCAGTATGTTAACAACCACTTTTACTGAATTGCGGGCTTGTGAAAAATAGGCCTACTTTCTACAGAGTCCTTGCAGTTATCCTACTAAGTCTTAAACCTGTTATCATGGTATACAATTTATATTAATAGTTCGTGGTGTAGGTTACTGTAGTCAGTTTATGAATCAGGAACAACAGCTGAATGACCTGGTAAATGGATCTGAGACTCTGGATAAAAGTTGCTACAGAATAGGAGTGGACATTTCGAGAAAACTGTGAGTTACGGCCCTGCTTGTGAAAAGTTACTGCAAGTAGCTCGCAGTTGTGAGACAGTATCTCTACATCGGTCTGTTTCTAGAGGAACTTTGCTGCAAGGGAGTAAAATTATTGGAAGTGGGATATCTTATTCATGAGTTTTAAGTAACAGACATGAAATGAGTGAGAGTGATTGCTGGTTCAAACAGGTGGATACAATGGCAGGAGATTATTCAGAATGAAGGGAGATAAAGGCCAAGTTATGAATGAACTCATTCGATAAATGTGTAAACCTGACTACTTTTGGGATCATGTAAGGCGAATGGAGGAGGATGTGTTATCGAGGGGAATAATGGACTCAGCCATAGAGGGTAAGTGAAGTAGCAGACTGAGACGACGATGGTTAGACTCAGTTTCTAATGAGGTAAACATTAAAGGTATGGAATTTAATGAGGCCACGAAGCCTTACAGACTTACCTTATCACTCCTTCCAAGTTGTACGGAGAAGAGAGAGTGTGACAAGCTGCAGGAAGTGATGGCCGATACACAGCTAGGTCACGTGTTACAGAGCTAATTGCTGCTCTCGCAATAACTGTTACATTCACAAGTACGTAGACTTGTGTAAAAAAAACCCTATAAGATGAACGTGTGGATCAGTCTCAATCACTTGGTAGACAACTTCAGACGTAAAAGAACTAACAAATATATTTTGAGTAGAAAGAAACAAACAATGCTGAAATTACAAACAAGCTATGAAGATCAGGTTTGTCATTGTAACATGAAAGGTGTCCACTGGGTCACATGTCTATGTTCTTTGGTACAGCACGTGTTACCCCACAATGGTCCTTTGTTCGGCACTCCAGATCTCACACCTGTAGACACCTACATATAGGACGTGCTGAAAGAATTTGTTTAACAGTCAGACGACTCTGTCTAGGAATGCATATGAATTACGAGAGAAGACTGTCTGCAGCAACCAGTGTTCATACACATGTTCCACAATCCACAGCAATCTTATGAACAAGGCGTGTTGCACATTTTGACGGAGTTGCACAGCGAAGTGTGTATCAGTCCGTGCCAGTGTTCCAAAATGAAGAAAACAGCTGTTCAGAGCCTATCCAAACATATGAGGAGGTGGAATAAGCGAAGGAGACTTTTTAGGATACATCAGCGAGTTGTCCAACGAAGAGTTAAGGGTGCTTTTACACTTCTCTACATGCCTTTATTAGAAAGCTGCCATAACCACGGTCTCATCTCTACTTTGCTAATTAACATGTCTCTCAGCATTGCTGTCCATTTTGATACAGCAACTGCGCTCAGACCAGCTACACCATGCCATGGAAACTCCGAGCTTTGTATGTTTCAATTTGTACCAATGAAATCATGCGATCGCTATCAGACGAGCAGAGACACAGAGAGACAAAAGCCCGTGGATAGCTCTCATCCTCCATGATCCTTCTCTTTATCAGTGTAAGCTGTCACGTGTAGGGGGAACTATTTCCAGCGGAGACCA
Organism: Anabrus simplex; assembly: GCF_040414725.1. NCBI lineage: Eukaryota > Metazoa > Arthropoda > Insecta > Orthoptera > Tettigoniidae > Anabrus > Anabrus simplex. The sequence continues at coordinate 65,578,164 of NC_090279.1, forward strand.
GTTTCATTAAACAACGAGCTTCACCTCTTCTCTAAATCTCTATGAAGCATATATATAGACACGAGTTTGCCGAAGGGAGAGTTTTTACTTATAAACATGTTAAATATTGTTACAGGTAAATAAGACGTAATATTGGTATGATATGGAAAAGGAAGACATATGAGTGATACATTTTACATATATATTACATACCTTCATGATTTTTCTTGTTTGTGGCACTGAATCCCTGGACGAGGATATGGAAATGTAAGTTAAGACAATAAACTTCATGATTGATCGTATTTTACCATACGAGATTATTGAGTAGATTTCTAAAATCTCACAATGCATGTCATATTAATTTAAGTTGATTTGTTTATACACATTTCATTATTCCAAACACATTTTTGATACTGCGGGAAAGGTTATATTAATTAATTAATTAATTAATTCATTCATTCATTAATTAAACTAAGTTAACGTAAAAATTATAATCAATTCATTTTGAAAATTACAACAAAATTTGAATCACAACTAATGTACCCACTTCCTGTCGTCTTGTTTTCTGAAACAGGATAGTTCACAGTTAACTTTCAGGATTCCAAGAGAATAATATGGAGGAAATACAATGAGTAAGGAGCCAAGCCCAGACAGCCTATGAACAAATGAGCCCTTAAAGCAGCGTTATTCAGTATAACAAACGTAAATTATAAGCCGTGGTTCAGCTTCTTACTGTGTTGCAAACTTACTAAAGGACAACACTCATTCTGCGCTAACTACATACCATTCATACAAGAACTGAGATGATATGCCATCTGGAGAAACACAATTTATGAAGCAACTTGTGCAAAATTCAATACAACCAATATTTACTGGTAGGCTGAATGGCATCCTCGATCAATGATGCGTGAAGAACACTTAAGGAGATCCCGATCATCTTCCTTCCGACGAAAGGCACAGGATAATTTACAACAACAAGATGAATGGGTTCATTTTATACAGCCCAATGAATATATTAAGATGGTTATGTGTAAACACATCTCCATCTCCACCATTCGCGAACATGTCCAATATGGCTTGAACAGTGGCAAAACAAGGCTGCCAACTTAGGAATCTTTACAAGACCATTTGGCTGGATGGGTTAGGTCCGGTTGGTGAGAAAAATTTAGGGATGACTACTCACCAAGGCGGCCTGGGGAGGGGGTGGGGGGGCATACCACAAGTTTAAAGCCGCGAAGCTGCCCGCAGGATTCTAGTACCTTACGTTACATCAGCACTGGTATGGCTAGTGAAAAGTCCACTGGTCTGGATAGTGATAAGACCACTGGTCTGGATAGTGAAAAGTCCACTGGTCTGGATAGTGACAAGACCACTGGTCTGGATAGTGAAAAGTCCACTGGTCTGGATAGTGATAAGACCACTGGTCTGGATAGTGAAAAGTCCACTGGTCTGGATAGTGACAAGACCACTGGTCTGGATAGTGACGAAACCACTAGTCTGGCTAATGACAAGACCACTGGTCTGGATGGGTAGGGTCCGGGCACTCACCAAACCATTGGGATGGACTCCTCCATAATTTCTGAAAATTGTCACCTGTACATTTCAACACATGTGCCGACAATTCTGCGATGTCCTTCTACATTTGTTGTTGTTTTTGTTTGAGTCATCAGCCCATTGACTGGTTTGATGCAGCCCTCCGTGCCATCCTATTCTGTACCTAACTTTTAATTGTACATATCTGCTTCACCCTACTTCTGCTCTATTCTGCCTGTCATATTCACACCTTGGCCTACCCCTACCGTTCTTACTGGCTACACACGCTGAACAAGTGCTGGGTGCTATCATTTTATCTCCCCCTCTCATCAAATTTAGCCAAATCGATCAACTCTCACCAATTCGATTTAGGGTGATGATGATAGTCTCTTACGTATCTCATTGCTTTTGATGAAGGGAGTGATAACCTTGAGAGCTACTTATTTATTTCGGTTTCAAACAACACGTACACGATTTTTCGTTTAATAATTCTTACCATACACCACAGAGATTAACAGCTCGGCAATTTTGGTTAAGAACCCAATGACTGTATCGACCTCTAAAACCCATCCCGCTGACCTAGAAAGTGTGCATCGTCAAATTCCCTTCAAAAGTGAAGAAAAAAGCTACAAAGCGAATCAAGATTGAGGCTCTTTATTACTCTGCATTGCATTTGGAGTAACAAATTGTGAAGCAAGTTCTCAAGTAATCAAAAAGGAATCATTCAGGAAGAGTCATTTCTCTTTGTGGAAAGACAAAGCTGAAATCCTTTCTTAAATTGTCAAAACCCAATGTCACCTACAGGTGGCACCTAATATTAATCTAATTTATTGCTTAAACTTCTCTGACTGTTGGAAGTACTCGAAGAAAGGTCTTGGAATTTGAAATGGACCATTTTTAATTCGCAGCCTGCACTGGTCAGTCAGCTCACGCTCAAGTACTAGAGGAAACTGACTGGATTGAAATGGAGAAGTAACTGCGCGTTATTATGTCACGGAAAGCGTGTGATAAAAGGTAATTATAATTTGCAGTTTATGCATGTATATAGCTTAAAGGATCAGAAATGAATGTGATACGTTCTTAAGCATAATATTACAATTTAAACATGTGTTATTGACATGAAAGGCATGATGTTACCTGTATGTGTCATTGGTCACATAAAATAGGCTTTTTGTCCAGTTTCAGTTATGGAGAGTATCTGATATTCATTTCATGTTTTCTCTCCCTTTTCAGTCTGACACTGAATGAGGTACTAGAAATGTTGGAAGATCTATAGATCTATAGATGATATTACTATGTTTCTACTAAATTACAGGTATTTTACAGATGACAGAAGTGGCGATGAGGCAACTAATTCTGTCGATCTCAATCCCCTTCCCGGTAGAATGTTTAGATTGACAATGGAAATAAATATGATATCAGCAGATGATGGTACGCCGGTACCTTCTAATGAAATGAAGCAGGCGCCTGGTTTTCCTGGGCAAATAAACGAGCACCTTCTAAGGAAAAATACAAGTTGTGGGCAGCTACGGAGGAGAATTTTATTTTCCGATTGTGTGAGGGACGGGCATGAGGAACCTTCAGAATCTGACGGACCGCAACTGTCTCCAGTTCAGTGTTTTGAGTTACTGTTCATTGCAGAAGAATATCATTGTGAAAATGTCAAAATTATACGTTGTGCACAGGAACCATATGTCAGACATAAATTCAGATGGCATAAGGGTTTATATCACTGTACTATTTTTGACTGGCAAAACGCATCTGGAAAACATAAGAATTTTTTTGGAAATAAATTCAGATGTTTACAATAACTTACTTTCCAAAGCATGAGAAGAAATACACTTCCAAAAATTAATCAATATTTGTATCCTTCAGAAAATATGAATCTTTCCCTCAATAACGAACTTAGCAAGGTACAAAAATACTTCAAATTTCTAAATCAAAACTTTGGGCAGTAATTTGAGGGAATCGGTTCACCTGACCTTGTAGTGGATGAAGCAATGGTTTCCTATTACAGCCGTCACAGCGCCAAGCAAGGGAAAACCGCTAAGGTTCGGCCTTAAACAGTGATCAATTCCTACACGATTTGCTTACCTCGTAGCGTTTGAGCCTTAACAAGGATCTAAACCAGCCCAGTATCCGCGACAGTCCAATATGCGTTAAGAGCAATAGTTGTCTTCGGAATTGAAAGTAGGCTACCAGCAGGCTGCAAACTGTAACTATACTGACCATTGTAACCTACAGGTGGCACCCCTGTATTCCTTTTTTTGTGGAACACTTTCCCTCTAGTTTTTTAGTTTTGCTTTGTTTTTCGTAATGTAGCTAACGTAATCTAAAATGAAATACATAGATCTATTTCGTACATTGTATTTGGGCTTTGACGGGTTAACATGGTGTGTGTGTGTGTGTGGTAACTATCGCAGACTCAACGAGTGTACTATACTTCACACTGATGACTTCAGTTACTTTCTTCAAGGTAAACCAGTGTTTCTTGAATTAGACACGTGACAAGCCTTCTGCCAGATATGCTTAGCAGATGAAGATAAAGAAAACTCAGCCCTACTCACCCCTTTTGGACTATTTCAGTTCAACTACATGCCGTATGGGCTTAAAAGAAATCACATTTATTGGAATGTTTTGAGAAGATTGAGATCGAAGATGGTTAGGATGATGTAACAATAAGGGAGTATTTTGGTTTTAAAAATTACTTAACAATTCAGAATTTTTGTTTTCTTCTGGAATTCTTCTATGAGACGATGAAACATATTGATAATTTGTATAACACAATTCCAATGTAGTTGCCATATCCAATGCATTACACCGTTTTGAATGAGCTGTTTCCGAAATAAGAGAGAATAATGAAAGGTATCAGGTAGGAGAGGATAAATGTTCTACTCCAGAAAAAGCTCTAAATAGAGTTCTAGTTTAAATCTCATTGTAGATGCCAAAGAGGTGTGGGATATAGTGATCAACCAAATGAAAGAAGAATTCCAAGAGTTTCATATATTAAGTAGTTTCGAAATTTTGTTCCGAAAAGTTTGTTACGGTTAGATAAATTTTCGCAACGAATTTAATCAATACTTTTTCATTAAGTTTCAGTCCATTTATCTACCAAGATAAATTGAGAAATGAACTTTCGGTGATTTATCGCAATGATACTCTAAGGATATTTCCTTCTGCCTGTGATTTGTTCACATTCTTCATGAAGCATTGATCGGAAGAATCGTTCTCTGAGGAACACAAAATTCTACAATTGCACTAACTATGCCAGTTTCAACAGCGAAAGCAGAGCGAAGTTACAGCACATTAAAATTAGTCAATAATTATCTTCGAATAATATGGGTCAAAACAGACTGAATTCACTCACTGTTTCTTCAATTCATAAGGAGGAAACTGGTGAAATGCCCAACTTCAACAGAGTCATTGACATGTTTGCCAGTCAGAAGAACAGGCGTGCTCAACCGCTGTATAAGTAATGTGTCTTTGGAGTCTATGTGGTAGAGTATAGATACCATGTTTCAAAAATACCTGCCTCAATCCCATTTCCATGGCCAGAAACTCTATATCGGGCCCCACTGGCGGAAATGATCACGAGCCGCCACTGTATGCATTCAGGTCTGATAATATTGTAATTGGTCTTGGTTCACGCTCCGGGACTGGGTGTTTGTGTTTGTCCCGGAATTCTCTCCTTCATGTTTACGCAATTCTGCCTGCTGTCATTTCTTGATGGATACAGTACTTTTGCAACCATCTCTTGGCGCAGGCCAGAGTAAAGTATAGCTTCTACCGAAGTCCCAGTCAACATCCATGACTCTGACAATATGGAAGTTGCTGGGGTATGGGTAGTGCTGAGTAATGACATTCAGAGCATGACTAGTGCATCTGAGTGTTATGAAAGGTGCTGCTTATAGGGTCAGTCATGCTGCAATAGTATTTCCTGACCCAGCGAGGAAAGCAATGGCAAACTACCTCACTCCTTATCTTGCCTAGTACGCCTCATTTTGGTGCTGCCATTGGTTTTTGTGGTTTCCGTATAACCGCATAACCTTTGGTGGTGCAATTGGAGGATCCAACCAGTCTCTGGGCTGATGACCTAACAGACAGACATTTACGCAATACTACCAACACGCAATAGGGATTACATCCCATCGCCTAGGCTTTGCGCCGGGAAAAGCATCAGATCGCAAAAAAAAGTCAAATCCACATGAGCGACAAATCTCGCACCCACTGCTGTGGTAGAACATAACAGATCCATGCCATAGTTACCGTACCAGAGGTATGCCCGACTCGTGCATTTAAAACTAGTGACTTGTAGAAGTCCATGAAGATCATGAAATCTGAAACCCAGTTTGGAAATAGTGTGAACGTTTCTCGACATATGTCACTACTATCGACTTATGTTGTGCCCTCTGGGGTGAAGATGAACTATAGAAATTCAGCATAAATTTTGTGCGTTAAGGTTTCCTAAACTGTAATATTTAGTGTTTGTTTTTGATGTTCAAGTGTTATCAAAACTGCTATCTCTTCCCACACGCTTAACGCGTTGGCCGCTGATAAATGTTGTATATTTATTTATCGACCAATCAAAAATGTTCTGATATTTATTAAATTAACCAGTAAGAATTCGGAGTGTGTCAGAGCCTTGCCCAGAACTTTCTGGATTTTCCTCTCCGCTGTAAAAGCCGAGGGCTGATGAGCCATGATGTCCTTTGTGACCGCTCCAGTCTAGAGCGTGTACGTAACGGAGGCTCCCTCGTCCATCTTCTGGAGGTCCACAAGCTCGAGATAATGGCAGTTTCGTCTTAACTATGTGATAGTTTTGAGAGCTAGCTTGAGAGGAAAGTTTCAAACGTCTAGTAATGTAACTTTTATTTTGTCAAATGTATATTTCAAACTTTAAATATAAAATTCAAACAAGTCAAAAGAACTTAACCATAATCATGGAATAGAGAATGAGTAACTCTCATGTATTCCCTCTCAAGTTGACATTGAGGTGACCATGATTTTGTAACCGTTAAAATCCATCTAGCATTTCTGTAACTTAAATATTTTCTCCACGTAGTCACCTCCGCAGTACTGTATAAGCTTAGTCTCTGTCATGTCGGGCCATAAGCCCAAATAGGGTTTTAAGAATTTCATGTAAATATCAAGTAGTGAATGTGTTCGCCTCCTTACCACTTTGATTTTCGGCCAGTAACTTTAACCTATCGCTTTTACCAAAGGCAAGGTAGAATGGGTACTTGTTAGCTCTGTTACAGTTAACGTCATTCATTTCATTTTTAGGCAATTGGACTGTTGAGCAGTTAGGGCAGTGACTACTGTTAAATTTTGTTAATTGTAGGTTTGCCTGGATGGGCCAGGAACTTGTAAATTTCGAGAATAGTCTACAAAAATGTGAATTTGTAGAACAAAAAGCTCTTCCCCTGATGTAGAAATTGGAAGATCCGTCTCCTTGACAATTGATTGAAAGGATCAGTAGCGCTGATTTAAAAATTGTAATCAGGTACCTTCATGCTCATATTGTTAATTTATTGTTATCTAATTTTTCCAACATTGTACCCAAGCTAACAAGCCAGATCTGTACCTGAATCGTTATCTGTTTAGCAAAGTGTAAAATTTAATATTTGAAAAGAAACAATGGAAAGAAATATCCCTCCAATTTTAAAGCAGCTATCATCCCTCCTCGGGACCCATCGTGTTGTGAGGTGATTGCCGTATTATTTATGTACTTATCTACGACGAAACACTTCGAGGTACAGTCATGCGCCTCGTGTTCCGAGCTATTAACGAGGTGGATATCTGCCAACACTCCTGCGTTACGGTACAAGCTACAGGGATGTATGAACATCTGCCATACACTCTGAATGTTCATAAGCGAAAAATTTCCATTTATATTTCAGAGAAGGTGCCTCTAGATTACCTTGCATTTATACCGTAGGCCCAGTAGGCTTCGAAACACTGTGCCGGCGCCATCAACACATCAAGGCTTCACTGTTTCGAAGCATTGAGATCACTTCGTGTGTCGTGTCGAGTGAACAGGAACCCACACACGTCAGCTACATCGATGCTTCGGAACGGCAGAGCTTTGAAACAGTGACGGTGCTTTGTTCATCTCCTCGCCACAATAGAAACACTCCGCGTGGCATTGTCCTGAAGATAAGCCGAGACTCTTTATATTCCGAATCGCGAGTCAAGTGCACTCCACAATGTAAGGTCTTTCACACGGAAACATTACATTATTGTTCTCAAAGCAGGGTCATATTATAAGAGAAAGTCGCTTCCGTTTGCCAAGTGCAAATGTTTCTAAAATTATTTTTTAAAACTTCAATTTGAAGTAAAATTTTAAACTGGAATAAACTAAGTCTGTTACTATACACATAATACCGATCTTGGGCTCTTCTGAGATTTAATTACTCATTTTATAATTATTCAAGTTGGTCCACTTAGACTACTTTTTCAACTGGATTACGTATACATAGAATAACTATTTTGAACTGTTTTTAAATTTCGTTAATCATTTTATAATTATTCACATTAGTTGCTGTTTAATGTGCATTTAACGGAAAAATTGATTGCTTTTAGTACCATTGTAAGCGCGTAATGAGGAAGGAAACGCTGTATATTACCGGTACTATATACTGGTACTACAATACTGTGCATCATATATTTATCATACTGTACGTTGTACATTTGCTCATTAAATACTTTATGATCGTCATATTTTATCTGTATTAGAACGTCGAACATTTTAGTCCGTGAATTAGACTTAGCTATGAAACGTGGTTCATGTTCCACCACGCCATCGCGAAGCAGTTTCTCTTGGATTCCGAGACGGAAGTGCGCCGTGTGTCGCTGTGCCGTATGAAACATTCAGCAGTGACAGTTAGGCCATGTCTATTATTAAAACAGTATTTAAGCCACACGAGGCGGAATAATTCAGGCTTATTCCATTCTACGTTGTACAGATATATTCACAATATAAATCTAGCAATGATTCATCTTCTTGTTCTTCTTCTACAGTATCCTTATCATATGTCGGCTGTCATCGGGGCGATCTGACCCTTGTCCTCAGCAAGTTGGGGTACCGAGTCCATACCATTCTCGTACAGTCCGTAGCCAAGATTTTCTCCTTCTTCTCCTACACCTCTTTCCTTAAAGTATATCTTTGAGATAAACTGAAGGAGGTCATTTATTTATTTGTGTCAGTCGCATAATACAGTAAAAATTACAAGAGAGATTATACATATTACAGTGGTGCTGCCTAGTGCGAGATATGAGCACTAGTATCTGGTGGATGTTATTCTTTACGTTGTCGCAATTCGCACTCTCTTTGAAGACTTCCACGTCGTCCAGGGCTCTCCGTACTTACGGAGCAACTTCTATTCAAGTTTCGCAAGTTTCAGGCGAGCTGGATGAGCAGCCCTGCCTGATCATGTCAAAGCATCGTGAGAGAGGAATTTTGCCTCGGAGTTGGCGCAGTGATACCTGCAAAGTGTGGCCACAGGTACATAGGTGTATCACTGTGTTCCAGTAGCTCTCCCATCTACTTGACCTGCAAGTTACAAGATGCTTCTTCATTCCTCACGTGAAAAGCATGGATCTGGGTTTTTGATGGATTTGGTTTTAACTTATAATTCTCTAAACGTATAAACTACTGCACTACCTCATAATTTCGAATGATATTGTACGTGACCTCCAGCTCGGAGTACTGTAGCCTCACATCTCAAAGGATGGTGTTCAGGCCTCAACAATATTAAGTAAGACAGGAGATACACAACACCGAAGTAAACATGGACGGAGAAAATGAAGTCCCTGTTACAGAGGATTTAAATAAATCTCTTGAAGGCAGTCCTTTGGACCCAGTTTCAACAGGGCTGCTCAAGCTGTTATCAAGTACGCAGGTGAGAGACCTAATGTACTGGACTTGCTTTAGTGATGTGCCAGCTACTCTCAAGTTTATAGGTTGAATGACATGATTTCTTACGATCATTAAGTTAGTATTTTTCGTGTTTAAACGCACAACTCTGTTTGACCACACAGTTCGCTAATATCTCTGGACTTTCAGCACTTATTGCAAACCGAAGGGTATCATCCGCATATGGCAGATTATTTATTACGATTCCTTTAACAATACTGATATCAGAAAAGCACCCTTTCATAGAAGTTATTGAAGAGGACTGATGTTAATACAGGTTGGCAACGTTTCGTATATCTTTTCCATCCAGACCAATATCATATAGTATAGTCAATTTACCATGTAACCAAAGAAGTCTCTGGACAACTGGGAATAAAGCAACACCAAGATGAATTAGTCTCTTCTGCGAGGAAACTTCCTGTATTTCACGGACATATATACCTTGATCATGACCAAGGGTTTCTAGTGTAATGTGTCTAACCGTCACCACCCTCTAGGTCCCCGGTACGACCTAGGGATGATGAGGTCAATAACCTTACCCACCAGGGAGAGAGTAGAAGAGAGAGGAAAAAGGACAGAGAGAGAGAGAGAGAGAGAGAGAGGGAGAGATCCTGGTGAGAAGGTTGCTAGCGTGTCCGCCCCAAGATAGGAGTTATAGCGAACACGAGGGAGAATGATGGGCACAAGAAAAACGACAACAAAGGTCCGAGCACAAGAAAATAACAAGAAACCATAGAAATAGCCAAAGGATAAAGTTACCACACTTACCGGAAGCAGCGGAGGAAGACGACTTAAGGCCGTGGAAGCTAATACACAAGAAAATCGGTGACAGTGCTCCACCGAACGTGGCGAATGAAAACCAACACTTAAATGAAATTAAAGAACTTTAATTGAAAAGGTAAATTGGAGGTAACAAAGTAAATCTTTGAGTTGATAAAACCTATGTTTATTTTAAGTAGTAAAACCAAAATCAGTAATTAAATTCAACATAAGGTTGAAAAGGGGGAAAAGGTAAATAACAATTAATAAAATGAATCAGAAAATATCAGGTATAGTTTAAAAGAAAAATTAATTCATTAGAAATTAACAATTAAGGTAAATAGATATTCTTTAACAGATAATAAATTATAATTATCATGAAAACAACAAAAGAAAAGAAAAGGATGACCTCCGTACCTAATGTGTTTTGAAAACAACGGAAAACCAATTGACATCCTTACATAAATACTACCTTGAAATAAAAATGTGATCGATCACGGATAATTAATAAATTAAAAATACCATACTCAGTTAACAAGGTTTTCAATTAAATTGATTTTCAACGCGGCCGCTTCTCATGATTACCAAAATTATATCGTTCAGTTTCCACCAAGGACAGTTTCCAAGACATATAGAAATTTACGTAGAAATACACAGCCGCCCGGGGCAAGAAAAGGGTGGTCAAAATTAATTAATTAACATTTAAAACAGTAAACGATACACTCAACTCAGTAATATATAATTCAAGATCCACACAGGCTCCATGCGCCAGAGTACATCAAAACCCGACAACAATACACACACAAAACCGTTGCCAAGGTAACCACAAAACAAAAGCAACACCTCCAACAACAAGGAGGAAAACAGGCTAGAGAAAAATTTAATTCATAGAAAACCCCAGAAGGGGGAGGGGAGAAGAAAACATACCAACGAAGGGAAAAACAAATCACAGGAAAACAAACAGAAACCCCAAAGAAAGTTAAGCCCGCTATCTTGGAGACTGTACCTTGGTTCACAAGGAAAGTTACAATTTAAGATGCCAAAAAAACTCATTTTAATTTTAAATTAAATATCCCAAATCAGTTCACTGTGGAACTTCCACATTACTGTGATTAGTTGCCGAAACTGTTTTTCAGATTTTCATAACCGCACACGCCAGTAGGTACCAATTTAACGACGAAGTTTAAATCATTATTATTATTATTATTATTATTATTATTTTTCCCATGTTTCCTGAAATCTTCGAAAATATCAAAATCCTCTTCTGGACGACGCTTAGAATGTTTCAAACACTGGTACATACCTTTGGTGGTGAAGATATTGTGAGAAATCCAAACCTGGCCATTGTTGAAAAGAATGCAGTCACGCGGTCACCAACAAGACCTTGTTAGCAAGCATCCAGGAGAAATATAGTTGAAAAAACATAATCAGAGGAAATGGCAGGAGGTCTCCAACTAGTTCTACGGGGGAACATCCCCGTTAATGCAATAATCACGGCGGTTTTAAGGCAATCCACCACCGCATAGCGTAGCACACAATCACACTCACGCTCATCATGGCTGCCTCAAGCGAACTGGCTCTCGCGTCAGAAGCGAGGAGGAAGCAAGTCTCTTGGTAGCAAGCGGGCGCATGCGCAGTTACGCGCAACCACACGAAGGCAGGACAATGGCGCGCAGCATACATTAGCTCAAAACGGTATATTGGCGAACAGCCGATTGACACTGATATTCCAGGGCACAAGGCCAGTCCAAAAAGGTTATAAAGGGAGGCTCACACTATTTAATATTGTCTCAGCCCTCCCGCCCCGAAACGACGACAAAATCTCATGCATATGCCATCAATGATGTGGTGGTCACACATATACTAAATTTGGGCGAAGTAGTCCAACAGAAAACGACCACCAGGATAAACTAGTTTTAGTTAGGAGTTCACATGACCAGGTTAATAGTTTAAGACACAGTTCCATATCGCGTTGTTTTTAGAAATAATTGGCGGGAGCGATCAACATCAGTGTCCAGAAACGTTAACCGAGCACTCAGAAAATCACCAGAGTAATGTTTTTCTTCAAATAGAGAGCACAATGACCAGAGTTCACCAAATATTCAGGTCCACCCGATACACTTCGGTTCAAGGCATCACACCATGATATAGTTTTTGACACATGACGCAGTTCACCTTTGATGTTTGGCAACTCTCACACTAATCACAGATATACTGACCAAAATCAAACGAAAACCACATGATTATTAGTCCACGCTTCCAGGTTATTTTCTAAAGCACGGTGGTAAATTAATTTTTAATGCACAAATACCTTTACAAGTCTCCTTTGATATTAAGGGAATGCATGATCTCGAGTTGCAAAAAGGTGACAACAGGGGAATGAACGCACAACGGGATCAGGGGAGGACCAAAGAGGGCGCAATTGGTGAATGTAAACTTCAAAATAAGTGAACCGCAAAATCTAGATCAATACAGTTTTGTTACACTTGATTGAGTCAGGGCCACGGTACACCACTCAAAACACAGTAGTAGGTAGTCAACAGGGTAAGCACCAGTAGTACACGGAGTATCATAATACCGGAATGGAACGAGCAACCACACCCATCACCATAGCCAAACGAGACCTCAAACTTCAACACTCGGTTCGGTTAGCAACCAGACACCCAGGATTAAAATTACCGCAAAACAACGACCCACAATCAAGAGCATCAACCACAACATAAGGTGCCATAACCACAGTGTCAAATAGCAATTTTCCACAGAAGTTCAGATCAGAAGCTCTGAGTAAAACAACGCCTAGCTTACAAGTACCATCACGACAGTACAACGCCTTACCACCACTAGCTAAACGTAAGTAAATATGACATAGGTTAAGAAAGTTTTTCATCTAGACGAAGGTCATTACACAGGCATACTCCAATGAAATCAGGTTAAGTCCAAAAGTTTAGAATTTAGTTAACACAGAGCTACGACACGGTGAAGAATCAACCACTAACAGATTCCAAAATCCACTGACAAGGGTATTAAGGAAATTTTCACAAACACAGGTTCAACTTCCCACATCAAAATACACCACCTAGTTGAATAAGAGTAAGGACAAGCAACCAAAATGCGATAGATAAATCCAGCTTCAAGAAGTCAGGGTTAGGATATCAAATATGGAAAATCCAAGGCTTAAAAGGGTAAACATGTTTAGAGCAAGGGAAGGATTGACTGGACCGGTTGGAGGCTTCTTAAAGTATCCAGATGGAGGGTTCGCGAATAGTCTGTCATCGACAACAGATCAGCCAAGCAACACCAAGCAACCGCACATATCATTAGTCACAAATAAGCGACATGGACTTAACGGAACAGAAATAGGGATAGAAGAATCACAGGAGGGACACAGACTGGAATCAGTAACCAACCTACTACACAGAACCTTAAATACAATTAATTTCACAATGGCCAGCCAATCAAATTAAAAGGCAAAGTAAAACGTCAGATCGGAAGACCAAAATGGAAAATATCGAGCAATGACGCACACAACGTACACCACCGGATACCCAATAGGGTCTCGGCATTACCCGGTCTATAAATACGTGACTTTCCCATCACACTGTCCCAATACGGCCACAGGTACTTTCTCCTATCCACCAGGAGAGCAAGCAAATAAAACATAAGTGGCGGAATACGAGGCGAGTCCATGGAAAATGCTCACAGTAGCATGAAGAAGGCATCACTCTACAAGAAGACCCCATAATCTACTCGCAGGAAGATTCCAGTACCGACTAAGGGAGCACTACTCCGTCCCATACCAGAGTAGCAAACCCAGAGCACGGTGGGATGACAAACACCAATGTCAACAGACACTAAGAGATCCACTGAGAAAAATAAAACACCATAGAGTGGTAGGTAAAATTAAAATGAGCTTTACAGTAGAAGAAATCACAGACACGACGACATCAGATCAATAGGAAATGCATGGAGACAGGGAAAGAAGAACCCGAGCATACCAAACAGACATTACTGAAAACCAACAAGCTAATTCTGAGAGTAGTAGATTCATGTAGAAGAAATGGCCATATCCACAGAACACGGAGTTAAATCAAAGACAGACACGAACACTGCCCATACCAAGGTGCCAACATCACCAAATAATACAACACCAAAGAATAACCCAACCATGACAAACCACACCGGACAGGTGTCAGCCCCACAAAGGGATTAAAGAAACACAAACATCCTCAACAACCTGCCGTGAAGTTCTCATGCCACCCCAAAATAAATCCCCCAAAACAATCCACGGTACCGTCACAATACAACCACCTTACATATGTCCAAAGCCATCCCAATCAAGGTTCAAAAGGGCATATACCACCCCTCAGGCAGAGGATCATCAACAACACAACACAAGACCCAACAAGCAGATATGGTAGGGAATACTTGAACCCACAACTCAAAGGAATTAGATAAATACCAATAGGTTAACAAATTTTGACAACACATATTCTAGGCCTATAATTACCATGGCAGTGCACGATACCAAATGGAGAGAATAATCAGGCATAAGAAACACCAAATTACCACGTAATGTTTACAGCAGGAAGAAATCCAAAGCAGTAGTTCAGAAAAGGTCAGTTAGATTAATTAATACACAGCAAGACAAGTTACGAGTAGGAAAACTAAAAGTGGCCCAGACACCAGATAAATGTACTTCAACTAGTTGATAGGTTACACGAGGAAGATGGTTCACGACACACCAGAAATAGTGAAACACGTCCGACCAATAATCAGGAAGGGAAAAACCAGTTAAAACTATAACAGCTCAGGCACAAGGCCATCTAGTTATCCCAACCTAATACCGGCCAACATGGCCCAACCATGACTGATGACTGCCTCACAAACAGTTGACAAAGGATAACTCCATTCACAAACCAAGACCAGGCATACATACATATTCACGGATGGGATGATAAAATGAAAGGACACTCATACCAACAACACACAGCACTCAGCCAAAGCACAAACACACAAAAGCTCGGTAATGATTGAGGCACATCATATAGGCAGATTCAATATACCAAATTCCACACAAGGATGGGAACACGTCTCTAGTAACAGGTCAAATAAACCAGACATGATCTCACAAGGGTGCATATTTAACGGCACACTAAAAGCCAACTACACTTCAGAAAACAGTAACCTAAACCAAAACTTAAAGAAATATTAATAGACAAGTAAGGTTAAGCAATTTCCAAATTAAAAACCAACCAAAGAGCACAGAAGCATCACAGGCTAGATTAATTACAAGATACCACGATGTTGCCCACTAGATTATCAGCTACTGACAGCAAAGAACGGTTACAGGCATGGAAACAACAGTGGTTAGCCATAAGTTGGTAGGGCCAAATAACTTTATTCACACAGCACCAATTAAATGGAAAGCACATACAACCATCAATGCCATAACACCAGGTCACAGTTCAAAACCATGAAAGGGCATAACACATCATCTGTACACTTCAGCACATAACCATTTACACAAATACGTAGGCATAATTGGACATGCTTAGTGGCAAGGTCAAATTATAGATCAGAATCACACGCCAGAGCTAACGCAACAGAAAACATTGAATTTAGAAGATAAATAAACAGTTAGCATGTTCACCACCGAGGTACCATAGAGGAAATATGCTAGAGATGATAATAACAACATTAAGTCTCGGAGCCCAAAGCAAGGCCAGAACAGATAACACAATAAAATGATCCCAGGACACACAATGTCACTCTCCAAAAGCAACTGAGCAACCTTCACATAACATAATGATCAGAAAAGCTCTCCAAGATAAAACCAGATTAATTCACACCGAAATCGCAACCACAGTATGCAGGTAGGCAGCAAAGGTACAAGGTTGACAGTCAGTACTCATAATACAGGACATGTACTAAGCGGTAGTACACCAGTAGCCCTGAGTCAACCAAGTCATACTCCATTACAAGTTGTTCAATTATTACAACTTCCACCAACCCAGAATAATTAATTACTTGCAGTCACTCACCAAATTCGCCGGGAAAGAGGAAGAAAAATTTACAGGTCACCTCGAAACAGCAAGGCAGAAGCAGAATTCACAGCACAGGTACCCATAGTGTTTCAAAATCATAATCAGCAAGTAGGTAAGTCCATACAGCTCAGCATAAACACAGTTGAAAGCAACAGGGAACTCCGAAACACAGGTACATGAAACAAATAACGTAGGGAATTACACGAGATCCTTGCATTTCCTTTTACAATAGTTATTGACAATAACACTTTTAGTTTCTTAGTCTTTGATTTCCATCCACCAACATTCACTACAGCACTGCACCCAGCAAGGGTAGAGGGGAGGAAAATTAGGCGGCACAAGGCAGAAACAACTAAGATTAGGCAGCAGAGCAACAACAACAACAACAGGTCTGCTACCACTCAAATCGGGTTCAGAACAACAGTGGAACAACAAAACAACCACCGCTCTGATACCGCTCTAACCGTCACCACCCTCTAGTTCCCCGGTACGACCTAGGGATGATGAGGTCAATAACCTTACCCACCAGGGAGAGAGTAG
The DNA here is from genome assembly GCF_040414725.1 of Anabrus simplex. Taxonomy (NCBI): domain Eukaryota; kingdom Metazoa; phylum Arthropoda; class Insecta; order Orthoptera; family Tettigoniidae; genus Anabrus; species Anabrus simplex. The sequence continues at coordinate 65,594,934 of NC_090279.1, forward strand.
AAGAGAGAGGAAAAAGGACAGAGAGAGAGAGAGAGAGAGAGAGAGAGAGAGAGAGTTCTGGTGAGAAGGTTGCTAGCGTGTCCGCCCCAAGATAGGAGTTATAGCGAACACGAGGGAGAATAATGGGCACAAGAAAAACGACAACAAAGGTCCGAGCACAAGAAAATAACAAGAAACCATAGAAATAGCCAAAGGATAAAGTTACCACACTTACCGGAAGCAGCGGAGGAAGACGACTTAAGGCCGTGGAAGCTAATACACAAGAAAATCGGTGACAGTGCTCCACCGAACGTGGCGAATGAAAACCAACACTTAAATGAAATTAAAGAACTTTAATTGAAAAGGTAAATTGGAGGTAACAAAGTAAATCTTTGAGTTGATAAAACCTATGTTTATTTTAAGAAGTAAAATCAAAATCAGTAATTAAATTCAACATAAGGTTGAAAAGGGGGAAAAGGTAAATAACAATTAATAAAATGAATCAGAAAATATCAGGTGTAGTTTAAAAGAAAAATTAATTCATTAGAAATTAACAATTAAGGTAAATAGATATTCTTTAACAGATAATAAATTATAATTATCATGAAAACAACAAAAGAAAAGAAAAGGATGACCTCCGTACCTAATATGTTTTGAAAACAACGGAAAACCAATTGACATCCTTACATGAATACTACCTTGAAATAAAAATGTGATCGATCACGGATAATTAATAAATTAAAAATACCATACTCAGTTAACAAGGTTTTCAATTAAATTGATTTTCAACGCGGCCGCTTCTCATGATTACCAAAATTATATCGTTCAGTTTCCACCAAGGACAGTTTCCAAGACATATAGAATTTTACGTAGAAATACACAGCCGCCCGGGGCAAGAAAAGGGTGGTCAAAATTAATTAATTAACATTTAAAACAGTAAACGATACACTCAACTCAGTAATATATAATTCAAGATCCACACAGGCTCCATGCGCCAGAGTACATCAAAACCCGACAACAATACACACACAAAACCGTTGCCAAGGTAACCACAAAACAAAAGCAACACCTCCAACAACAAGGAGGAAAACAGGCTAGAGAAAAATTTAATTCATAGAAAACCCCAGAAGGGGGAGGGGAGAAGAAAACATACCAACGAAGGGAAAAACAAATCACAGGAAAACAAACAGAAACCCCAAAGAAAGTTAAGCCCGCTATCTTGGAGACTGTACCTTGGTTCACAAGGAAAGTTACAATTTAAGATGCCAAAAAAACTCATTTTAATTTTAAATTAAATATCCCAAATCAGTTCACTGTGGAACTTCCACATTACTGTGATTAGTTGCCGAAACTGTTTTTCAGATTTTCATAACCGCACACGCCAGTAGGTACCAATTTAACGACGAAGTTTAAATCATTATTATTATTATTATTATTTTTCCCGTGTTTCCTGAAATCTTCGAAAATATCAAAATCCTCTTCTGGACGACGCTTAGAATGTTTCAAACACTGGTACATACCTTTGGTGGTGAAGAAATTGTGAGAAATCCAAACCTGGCCATTGTTGAAAAGAATGCAGTCACGCGGTCACCAACAAGACCTTGTTAGCAAGCATCCAGGAGAAATATAGTTGAAAAAACATAATCAGAGGAAATGGCAGGAGGTCTCCAACTAGTTCTACGGGGGAACATCCCCGTTAATGCAATAATCACGGCGGTTTTAAGGCAATCCACCACCGCATAGCGTAGCACACAATCACACTCACGCTCATCATGGCTGCCCCAAGCGAACTGGCTCTCGCGTCAGAAGCGAGGAGGAAGCAAGTCTCTTGGTAGCAAGCGGGCGCATGCGCAGTTACGCGCAACCACACGAAGGCAGGACAATGGCGCGCAGCATACATTAGCTCAAAACGGTATATTGGCGTACAGCCGATTGACACAGATATTCCAGGGCACAAGGCCAGTCCAAAAAGGTTATAAAGGGAGGCTCACACTATTTAATATTGTCTCATGTGGAATCCGAACCAGAGGGTGTCTTCATTTTACGAGGCACGTCCAGAAAGTAAGTTCCGTTTTAATTTATTTCCGCTGCAGCGCTGCGATCGCAGGTCCACACATGCACGGTAGACGCTCTGTATCAAGGAGAAGAAGCGTGTGCAATTTTGAGATCGCTGTCAGTTACGTACGCTTTGTTGTGCTTGTTTACAATGTCGGTGTTGATTGAAAATCCCGCCGCTTGTGAAATCAGATCTGTGATTCGTTTTCTGAATGCTAGGAAAGTGAAACCAATGAAATTTATCGGCAAATTTGCGACGTTTACGGACAAAATTCGATGAGTGATTCAATGGTGAGAAGCTGGGTCCGACAATTCAATGAAGGACGTAGTGACGTGCACGATGAAGAACGAAGTGGGCGTCCATCTTTGGTTATAGAAGAATTGGTTCACGCGATTGATGACAAGATCCGGGAAAGCCGCAGGTTTACAATTAGTGCTGTTTCCAACCTTTGAAGACACCGGCGGCAAACTTCTATGAAGAAGGTATACAAAAACGTGTGCCGCGCTATGACAAATGTCTGCAGTTACGTGGAAAAGTAGTTTAAGAGTTGTAGAATTTTGTGCAATAAATAATTTTTCTGTATCTTTACACAATTTAGTTTTATTACCAAACGGAACTTACTTTCTGGACGTACTTCGTATAACTCCCGAATTCCGTGGCCAGAACTCCAACCGCAGCCACCTCAGCGACAATGATAATAGGCTATCAAGCCCCCTGATCTTTGTCGTCAAATTAAGTCAGCAATACCCTTATGATAGGAACATCGGTCCTGGTTGAAATGGGCCTCTACTTTGTGTCAAAATTGGATGTCTTCATTTAAGGCACCATTTCGATGGATTCCGTTCCCGGACCACGCCTGGCTGAGGGTCGGTTGCTAAAACTGAACGCGACATTGTGTTCGAAGGGTGGGAGCGTCGCGGTTCGTGCGGTCACGGCCGCCGCCGCGTCTCCTAAAAAGAGCTTCACCCCGGTGGAGCTGGACCGGTCGAAACCACCACTGAGAGTGTGTTAGACGGGAGGGTTGGTCCGCGCAGCGTCTTTGTGTCTACTGGCGTCGGTTCGCCGCCCTTGCTCCGCGACCAAGCTCGAATGTGTGTGCTGTGTGTGCAGCGACCGAACATTTTGTGCGACACGCACAAACCAAACACGACCTCAGAGCAGGCGAGACTACCCGCTGAATTCAAGCATATTATTAAGGCGGGTACAGACATGCGCGCCTAACTCCGTAACGTAACCACGTCGCGCGCCAAGGTTAAACGGGGCAATGTTACGCACCGCGGTTGCGAGGTAAACTTTTCTACCCCGCGCCGCAGGTCGTAACGCGTAACCTACCAGCGTTCCGCCAGTTGAGACAGTGCAGCTTTGAAAGATGGATTTAGCTGCAGCAGCCTAATATATTTATTTGCATTATGCAACTAAACGGAAACATAGGCGATGTTGGCAAACTCGGCTATATTCATGTAGAACTACACATGGTGGTTCAAATTTGCTGGCTGACATGAAGTTTCAGACAGTTAGTGGGCATTATAAACATTTTACTTGCTAAACCTGACCAAGGCGTCGTTTCCGTTTCCAACGCTTTGTGTTGATTTTTGTTTTCGAGTTCCGCGCAAGGGTATTATTGCTTAGGCAATCAAGTCGAAGGTTTAAATGTTTCAATATGGGTACGTTTTTATTTACAGATAGGTCTTATGGCGACGATGGTATAGGAAAAGCCTAGGAGTGGGAAGGAAGCGGCCGTGGCCTTAATTAAGGTACAGCCCCGGCATTTGTCTGGTGTGAAAATGGGAAACCACAGAAAACTATCTTCAGGGCTGCCGAGAGTGGGGTTCGAACTCACTATCTTCCGGATGCAAGCTCACAGCTGCACGCCCTTACCGCACGGCTAACTCGCTCGGTAATATGGGTAGTGAAAGCATAGTAAAACAATTATTAAACAAGTTTTTCATCAAGTGAAAATAAACAAGTGATTGACTGTAGCCGACCCTGCTCAGCGATTTTCAGGCCTGACGACGGTTTTCTGTACTTTAGTTTTACAATATTATATTATTACAGTATATAAACCAACGGCCGTAGACGTGTTGAAACACCGGATTCCGTAAGATCTCAGAAGTTAAGCAACATTGGGCGTGGTCAGGAGGTGGATGGGTCGCCACGCGCTGTTGGTGGGGGGGTAAGGGAATGGAGGAGCGGAAAGGAACTGGCCACCCTACCGCACGTAAACTCCGGCTCAGGAACACCTCTGCGGAGGTTCGGACCTGCCTTCGGGCAGAATAACCCTTACCTACAGTATATAAGATTTTAGAACGGTGAAGTGACTGAACTGACCGAAATACACATTTCGTCTTTGAAAGAAAGTCGTAATTCTCTGCAGACTTTTCTTTTACTTTTCCTCTCCATGCCTTTCTATTACATTCGGGAATGTGCAAACTTATAAGTAATTCATAAATTTAATCTATAACAACGCCTGAACTTCTGGGGCAGGAAATACCACTGTCTTATGCGTGTTGTACACCATTACATTTTCCTGTCAGTTCAACATTTCACAAGAAATTTGTCAAATCTTGTCAAAGACTGTTCAACATTGCTGAAGGTTTGATAAGATTTGAATTGATTTGGCAAGGTTTGATAGTATTTCGTTTTAACATAAAGGAAAGGCAAACAGCTGTTGTAGTTGTTGGACTAGCAGCGGGGTACAGTCTTAAAACGAAGAGAAACGCGCAATAAATCACAATTTACATGGGCAAAATATTAATGTAGTTATCTTCAACATAATTTTTGCAATGTATTTACTGCCATAACATCATTTGTAGAGGTTAAGTTATACTTCATAGCTATACTCACATTAATTGAATAAAAATGACAGCAATGAAACGGAAATACGTATCTTATTACATGAAAACATATTAGAAATTCAATAATAATAATAATAATAATAATACATGTCTTTCCTTCTTTCTTAATCCGTTTACCCTCCAGAGTTGGCTTTTCCCTCAGACTCAGCGAGAGATCCCACCTCATCAATTTGATAGGGCCTAAAGTTGCTAAGAAGGATACCACATTCAGAGAGGCTATCTCGGTGCAAGAGAGACTGGCAGTGACAGTACGATTTCTAGCAACCGGTGATTCAAACACTAGTCTGCAGTATCTTTTCAAAATATCCAAACAGTCGATTAGTGTTATCGTACCGGAATGTGTCAAGCTCTGATTGAAGCACTAAACGGAAATATAAACGTAAGTAAGGAATTTATTGCTGGGATACCCGGTATTCTATGTTTCATACATCAAACATTATCTATTTTAATTGCTTATTCAACACAGAAACACTACTTTGTAAGTCCAATCAAGTCCTGAAAATCCATATCCACATCGTGGGAATTGCTTACTGTATTTCACTCAGTGGACAGACTGGAGTTGGAGTGAGGAGAATTGGGTGTTGTAGTAGTAGTATTCGGCGAGGATAAGGAAGCTGAAGGAGTGGGTGTTGAAACGGTGTAACCTTGAAAATGTGATGGGTTCGGCAGCTGATGAACATTATGTTGTGCAGCATGATGGGAATATTGGGAATATGTAGAGTGAACCGGAGAATGGAGTGGATGGAGAAAGTGGTCATTCCTTAAAATTTTGTTGAAATGCCTGGGATGGCCAGTTAGCCACAACATTTCCTTAGCTCTGTATATTTCAATAAAATGCAGTGTGTTTTGCTCGGTCCACAACATTTTTACTAATCAAGCAGACAGAGGCGAATGTGTGTTACGCGCCGAGGTCCTGTGTACGTCCAAGCTTGCTGTAACTTCCGCGCGCGCAGCTCTTTGATGTGACGCGGGAAAACCGACAAGCAGTGGAACGCAGCGAACCTCGTTCCGTATCGTTCATATTGCGGGCTAAGGTTGCGCGACGAGGTTACGCAGTACCGTCCAGACAGGAGCGCGACGCGGTTACGTTACGATGTTCTGTTACAAGTCTGGACGCGCCTTTAAGCGGAGGAAAAGAAACTAACAAGGATTCCCTTTGTAGCTGCGAGCGAAAAGGGAAGAGCCCAGCACCAAATCTCGCAGGTTCACCCTGCCGGGAAATGTGGTGTTTGGGAGGGTCCACTTATCCGGGAACCTGCGGCGAGTTCAAGTCCTTCTTGAATGGGGCCACGCTCCGCAGAGGGTGCCAGGCCCGTAGAGACCGCTGCGGCTTCCGGGAGGATCTCTCCTTAGCGTGGGGTTGCAATAGAGTGCAGCCGTAAGTGGGTGGTAAACTCCATCTAAGGCTAAATATGACCACGAGACCGATAGCGAACAAGTACCGTGAGGGAAAGCTGAAAAGAACATTGAAGAGAGAGTTCAAGAGTACGTGAAACCGTTCGGGGGTAAACGTGAGAAACCCGAAAATACCTCAAACGGGGAGATTCAAGCCTTATCCACGCCTCTTCCCCTGCTTGGGCCAGATGGGTCCGTCCCCCTGCACGGAGCAATCCGGCGTCAGGGTGGTAACAGGTTTCTACTCGGCCGGGTAGTGGTGGGGAGGTCGGTGGGCCGCACTTCTCGCCTCGTTGGACGTCGCGACCCGTTGGGTGTCGGTCTAAGGCCTGGGTGTGTAGCCTGTTCGTCCGCGTCGCAAGGCGTGTTCGTCGGACAGACCCCCGGTGTTCCGGCCGACGGCTCGACGGTATGTGTGCGCGGAGTTGATTCGCCGCCCTTCGGGGCAGGCGTCCGGCCCCTGACAAGCGAGGGCGCGTGGCATGGACGACGGACCTCCGGCCCGGCTCCGGCCCCGCTCAGCTGTTAGTTTGGGGATGCCTCGGACAGAAAAATCTTGTAGACTCCCGGCAGCGAAGCAAAAGCTTCGGGTAATTTCACGACCCGTCTTGAAACACGGACCAAGGAGTCTAACATGTGCGCGAGTCATAGGGTTGACACTAAACCTAAAGGCGAAATGAAAGTGAAGGTCCCGCCTCGTGCGGACCGAGGGAAGATGGGCCGCGCTGCTGCGCGGCTCCGCATTCCCGGGGCGTCTCGTTCTCATTGCGAGTTGAGGCGCACCCATAGCGTACACGTTGGGACCCGAAAGATGGTGAACTATGCCTGGCCAGGGCACTAGCAAGGGAGATGTGGAGCTACAGGCAAGAAACCAAGAGAATTTAGAGTTTTGTGTAAATATGTTGGAGGGAAGATGTTTTAAGATGTCCTTGATGAAGCGGGCAGTCACTTCACCACTGCCTGCTCCTTAGGCTCGAGAGCTTCCTGAACTCTCTGAAACTCTCGGTTTAGTTTTTCACGGCCGGTGTCTTCGCTGTATGCCGTGGTCGAATTGCGTTAGTAGTTGCCAATGTCCCACCGGAAACTGAGCGGGGCATTCCCAGGAATCCGGTCCGTATGAAGGTCAGTAGAGTACTGAAGGTGTGGCATCCAGTAAATGGAAGAGCAATCCGAAGCGGCAAGAAATTTATCTGAAAGGAAACATAAAACACTTTGTCGGTGTAGCTCGGAAGATGTAGCAAAATGAAACTGCCGTGAAAGTGGGAATCTGGCAACGCTTGTGGCCGTCGAGTGGAACGACGTGTTCCTACAAGCTGTGGCTCAGCTTACCTCGCCTTTCCGTTATGTATAACTACTCGGCCATGTGTACATACTTCAATCTGCACTGAACATACAACGGCCACACCCAGAAATCTCCTGAGCTGTATAGTGATTACCTTCCTCATGACGGAACTGCAACGTGAGTAAAAATTAGCCAAGTATACTCCATATCTTCGTGATGTGATGATGATTATTGTTTAAAGAGGCCTACCATTTAGCTCCTTGGCCCCTAATGATACGAAATGTAAAAACAATTTACACTGACTGACAGTGACAATGCAACACCAAGGAGGAGTGGTTCGAAAGGGATGAAAGTTGGTGAAAAAACAGAGACGGCACGGACGAATAATTGATGTTTATTTCAAACCGATATGCAGGTTACACAATGCGCACGGCATCGACTCAGTAGAATGTAGGACCACCGCGACCGGCGATGCACGCAGAAACACGTCGAGGTACAGAGTCAATAAGAGTGCGGATGGTGTCCTGAGGGATGGATCTCCATTCTCTGTCAACCATTTGCCACAGTTGGTCGTCCGTACGAGGCTGGGGCAGAGTTTGCAAACGGCGTCCAATGAGATCCCACACGTGTTCGAATGGTGAGAGATCCGGAGAGTACGCTGGCCACGGAAGCATCTGTACACATCGTAGAGCCTGTTGGGAGATGCGAGCAGTGTATGTGCGGGCATTATCCTGCTGAAACAGAGCATTGGGCAGCCCCTGAAGGTACGGGAGTGCCACCGGCCGCAGCACATGCTGCACGTAGCGGTGGGCATTTAACGTGCCTTGAATACGCACTAGAGGTGACGTGGAATCATACGCAATAGCGCCCCAAACCATGCTGCCGCGTTGTCTAGCGGTAGGACGCTCCACAGTTACTGCCGGATTTGACCTTTCTCCACGCCGACGCCACACTCGTCATCCAAGTCGCTCTAGCCCGGCACCATGCCAGGCGTGCACGTCTATGCTGTGGAGTCAATGGTAGTCTTCTGAGCGGACGCCGGGAGTGCAGGCCTCCTTCAACCAATCGACGGGAAATTGTTCTGGTCGATATTGGAACACCCAGGGGGTCTTGCACATGCTGAAGAATGGCGGTTGACGTGGCGTGCGGGGCTGCCACCGCTTGTCGGCGGATGCGCCGATCCTCGCGTGCTGACGTCACTCGGGCTGCGCCTGTACCCCTCGCACGTGCCACATGTCCCTGCGCCAACCATCTTCGCCACAGGCGCTGCACCGTGGACACATCCCTATGGGTATCGGCTGCGATTTGACGAAGCGACCAGCCTGCCCTTCTCAGCCCGATCACCATACCCCTCGTAAAGTCGTCTGTCTGCTGGAAATGCCTCCGTTGACGGCGGCCTGGCATTCTTAGTTATACACGTGTCCTGTGGCACACGACAACACGTTCTACAATGACTGTCGGCTGAGAAATCACGGTACGAAGTGGGCCATTCGCCAACGCCGTGTCCCATTTATCGTTCGCTACGTGCGCAGCACAGCGGCGCATTTCACATCATGAGCATACCTCAGTGACGTCAGTCTACCCTGCAATTGGCATAAAGTTCTGACCACTCCTTCTTGGTGTTGCATTTGCTCTGTCAGTCAGTGTAAAAGTCCAAATATTCAACCTCTGACCAGAATTCATATCTTGATTGTGAATAATGAATGGACTAATACGAAAGCAAGATAATCAGCGGATCCAACTCGAATATTAAACATTAAGAAGAATTCCAATAATCAATCCTACGAATACAAATATAAACACGACGATGAACAATTACTATGAACTTAAAACAATCAGCGGATCCGGTCCGAACTGGCGCACCTATCCAGAAGCTAACTTATAACAATGGTATATACTGACCAAGGAGCTGCTTCCAAAGCACATCCTTGAATCGATTATGCTTTGTGTCTAAAGAGGTCGAAAATCTAGGTGAACGGCCCCTCATAAAGGTACCTATCGCTAGTAAAGAAGAACCACGGTGTAATGGATTTAAAATTAATCTTCGCGATGATACGATGCATATTGATTATGTGTCCATTTTCTTGACTGGCCCACCGTGTATTCAAACTTCAGGATTCCATGGACTTTCTCTAATTGGTGATGGTGTGCTATCTAGCGGTCGACTTGGAATTTAAGCAGCGAGGTAGCTAAGTTGTCGTGCTATCTGGGCGCTAGAAGTGAAGCTTTCTCAGTCTTAGTCAGTCGACAATGCAGATAGCAGTTGTTTTGATTTTTGCTTCTTAACCTGAAAACGTTGGAAACTATTCTCTGCTGATTGTGCCCTAAGAAGAGTAGAAAATCATGATGCAAGAAGAGGAGATGGTCGCGAAATTAGACCCTGGATGATGGATTGTCCATCTAGGCAATAGGCCTGCACATTTGGTTATCCTTTTAGAATATTTAATATATCTTGTTTCCTTCGACCTCGTAAGTAAGTTGCATCCATCTTCTGTACTGAACTAAGCTACCAAGGAATGGATTAGTTAATAGTGTTAATACGCGGAGATATTTAACCTCAAAATTGAAATTCTGCATGTGGTTTTAAAAGAAATTGACTTCCTAAAACAGGTCCTCATAATAATCTAATATATGGTAATATTTTCGGGCTTCAAGTTGTAATGGTCATTATGGCATTTGTTTATCTTCTTGACTTTAGTTAATTAAAGTTTTGTGCACAAAACTAGATATGTTTATTATTATAATATTTTCAATCAAATGTCGGGCTACTAATAGAGAAACATTGTGCCTTTAATGTAGGGCTTCTAATGACTTCCTCGGTACTTCAAGTGCTTGTTTTGATTTCGGCGCTCGTCATCTGTTACACTCTGTGTAACAGAATGAAAATATACCGTGGCCATGCTGTGCTGAATTTGACATTTGAGTATCGAATTATTGTTGGTAACTTGATTTTCAGCTGATTTTTGGTGTGGATCTTCGTGCATATGGATGGTTTTTCTGATGAGTTTGATTAACTAATTTGGTTTAAGCTACCGTACCTTGGAGAATATTAGGGTTATTTATCCTATTTATGGATTTATGTCCATGTTTCGAATGATTTCATGGTGTTAACTGAAGTTATGCTTTTTGGTGGATTTAATTTAATTTTAATGCAGCCCTGGAGTAACCGAGAAATTCATTAGGGAAATTTCAGCTTTCTTTCAGTAATAGTTGTCTTAAGATTTTAATCTTCTATTGATCTACGTTTGTTTATTGTTCAAAAAGATTTTCTGCCTCCTGGCAATTTGAGTTAGTGTTAAAATAATTTATTTTCAATTGATATCCTTGATTAATTATTCTGAAAGGTGTTCACGTTCTTTGTGCAGTGGTAATTGATTGAGGTCGAAAATTCTTAAATTATTTACCTAATTAAATTTTGTTTGATCAATTTAATTTGAGTTATTTTTTCAGCCAATTAGTTAATTAAGCTTATTTTAGTTGATTTGCTAGGCCTCTTGTGTCCAGAGCTTCCTCAATCAGCGACGGCCTTCTGTTGGGATAATTCGTAAGTCGTCCTTTTGCTTATTTTATCCCTGGTCGTGCTAACACTCTTGACATTTACCTTATGTTGTGAGAACGGTATTTCTAGAAAATAACGTAAACATTCGGTGTTCCACACAAAAGGGCGCAACACTTAGGCAACTCAAACCCATAGTGTTCCCCACATAGTGGGTACTACTCACAGGGACCCGTTCTACCCCGCGGTATTCCTTGACATATTGAATAGTAATCACAGTGACCCGTACTATACCGTGGTGTTACCCACATAGTTGGTACTAATCACCGGGACCCGTATTATCCCGTGGTGTTCCTCACACTGTGGTACTAATGAGAGGTAAAACCCACACACGTGGTGTTCCTCACATAATGGGCATTAATGAGAAGTAAAACCCAGACCCGTAGTGTTCCTCGGAGGCAAACCCAAAATGTACCTCACACAGTTGTACAAATCTCAGGGAACAGTACTATCCGTCGTGTTGTTCACATAGTTGTACGAATGACAGGTAAACCCCAGACCCGTGGTGTTCCTCGAAACACAAACCCATTGTGTTCATCACATAGTGGTATAATCACAGGACCCCGTACAATCCCGTGGTGTTCCTCATATAGTGGGTAATAATGACAGGTGACCCCCAGACCCATGGTGTTCCTGGGAACATGAACCCACGGTGATCGTCACATAGTTGTACAAATCTCAGGGACTCGTACTATACCGTGGTGTTCCTCGGAACGAAACCCATGATGCTCGTCACGTAGTTGTACAGGGAACCGTACTATCCTGTTGTGTTCCTAACATAGCGCGCACTAATCACAGGACCCCGTACAATCCCGCGGTGTTCCTTACATAGTGGGTACTAATGACAGGTGACCCCCAGACCCATGGTGTTCCTGGGAACGCGAACCCACGGTGATCGTCACATAGTTGTACAAATCTCAGGGACTCGTACTATCGCGTAGTGTTCGTCACATAGTGGTTACTAATGCCAGGTAAATCCCAGACCCGTGATTCTCCATGGTGTTCCTCACATTGTGGTACTAATGACAGGTGAACACGAGACCCGTGGTTTTCCTAGGAACGCAAACCCATGGTATTCATCACATAGTTGTACAAATCTCAGTGACACGAACTATACAGGGGTGTTCCTCACAAAGTGGGTACTAATCAAGGGACCCGTTCTATTCCGGGGTTTTCCTCGGAATGAAAACCTATGGTGTTCCTCACATAGTTGTACAAATCTCAGTGACACGAACTATACAGGGGTGTTCCTCACAAAGTGGGTACTAATCACAGGTAAATCCTAGACCAGTGGTGTTACATGCAACGCGGACCCATGGTGTTCCTCATATTGTGGTACTAATGACAGGTAAACGGCAGACCTGTGGTTTTCCTCAAAACGCAAACCGCTGGAATTCATCACATAGTGGTACTAATCAGATGGACCCGTATTATCCGGTGGTGTTCCTCACATAGTGGGTACTAATTTCAGGTGAATCCTAGACCAGTGGTGTTCCATGCAATGCGGACCCATGATGTTTATCACATAGCGTAACTAATCACAGGGACCCGTACTATACCGTGGTGCTCCTCGGAACGAAGCACATGGTCTTCCTCACATAGTTGTTCAAATCTCAGGGACCCGTACTATCCCGTGGTGTTGCTCTCATAGTGGTACTAATCACAGGGACCCGTATTATACCGTGGTGCTCCTCACATATTTGTACTATTCACAGGGATCCGTAGTATCCCATGGTGTTCCTCACGGAGTGGGAACTAATCACAGGGAGCCGTACTATACCGTGGTGTTCCTGACAGTGCGTAGTTATCACAGGTACATCCCAGACCCATGCTGTTCGTCACATAGTTTCAGAAGTCTCAGGGACCCGTTCTATCCCGTGGTCTTCCCCACATAGTGGGTAAGAATGTCAGGAAAATCCCAGACCCGTGCTGTTCCTCGGAACGCAATCCCATGGTGTTCGTCACATAGTTGTGCAAATCTGAGGGACCCGTACATTCCCTAAGTTTTCCTCACATAGTGGTACTAATGACAGATAAAACCTAGACTTCAGATGTTCCTTGGAACGCAACCCATGGTGTTCGTCATATAGTTGTACAAATCTCTGGGACTCGTACTATCCGGTGGAGTTCCTCGGAACGCACGCCCATGTTTCCACAACCAGATGCTGAAACACCCGAGCGACGTTAGCTTCTTTTATCTCCCTGGGATCTTCTCACCGAATCTAGGCAAAGGGTTAGCCTCCGTCATAGTGATGGGTACTATAAATACACAGTGATCCTCTAACAGACCCATGGTATTCCTCAGTTTGTGGTACTAATCACAAGGAACTAAGCACAAGTAATTTGGTTCAAAATTCAGCATCCCTTGGTCTCGTCTTCCACGCACAGGGATCTGTGTGTTTGGTCCGCGAGAGCTATATTATTTCGCTCATGTCGACTGGAAAGCCAGGTAAGACACCCCTACACGCCACCTGGGACGCAGCACGTGGGAGTAACACCTCTCCCCATGCTACGGCAGCGTAGTAGGTTCGTGGATAATCTGCTGTTACTTGATGTCGTGTGTCCCCACTCCCTTACCGCTCTTACAACTGGCAATGGCTGCCATACAGAAAAGCCACATAAGATGACTAGACTCTAATTCTTCTGACAGTAACATTTTGAAGTCTGTTGGTGACGTTTACCATTTTCCACGAGCTGGTGGGCAATCTGTTTAGCTGTAACATTCGCATGACCCTCTGTAACTGATTGGTTACAACTCAGACGTTTAAGAAACCTCCAGCCTTTCTGGCTATCCTTCCTTAGATCAGTGCCCCATCGCTCCTGTTATTAGATATCGCTTTTAAGAAATCTTCCCCAGCTTGGACGGTATCGGATCTCAAATGATCGTTGTCAAAGAGATCACGATAGTTTCTCAATATTTCAATAGTTTTTGTATATAGTGTTCACCGTCAGCGAATTGAGATACGAGAAAAATTTCACGATATTTACATAATCATCACATTAAGGAAAATGCTCCATATTCAGAATGATCTCGTGCAGTGAAATAATACATTTCCCTCAATCAGCCTTCTTAAAATGACATCATCTTCGAAAAGGCACTCAGATTCTAACGATTTAAAGGTAAGATGTATTGAACCAACACGAGGCCACAGAACTAGTTGCAAACAGAATTTTGTGGTGGCGTTTTGTAAATTCACAGAGAGTCGCAGACTGAACGATGAAAGGCATAAAAGTCTGTAATGAAGATGTATGTATGAAAAGGAACTGTCTGCGGTCAGATTGCAGCATATATCTGGCATATAACAGGACGATGAGGGATTGTTTGCCCCACTGATTTCGCTGAAAACCGAGATATGTGTTAGCTTACGCAGATACTGTAATTTAATATCTGGATAATACCCATCCTCCATCTCGCACTGTTGAATGATGCTGGAAGTTTGTTATCATGCTGTAGAAATAGATTGCACGAATCTGTCCATTCTAAGCCAGCTTCTCCTCTTTCTTCGGTACCTGGGTAGCCCCATGTTGTATTATGACTCTTGATGTCACCAACCAAAAAATTCACATGTTGATGCTGGAAGGCACCACAAATCTAAATACAGTACCTGGTGGCTTGTTGATTGAGCTCTACTGTGCGAGTCTCAATGTCATCACGGGACATGATCTGGATGTTGGATAGCACTGAGGGTGTTCAACCACTAAAAGCATGACCTTGATTTTTGGACGGCGAAGATTCTAGTCTCGGCGACTTTCCTGAATGCATATTATTAGAGTGTCCAGTAAATTGCAAGGCTATATATTTTGTGTTGTCTTTCAGATTCTTAAAATTAAGTAAATAATAGAAATAAAATAATCAAAGTGCAAAATATTATTATGAAAACTTGCGTAACATAAACCAGTAAACCTGTATACACAGAGGACGAAGTTGAGCAGAAAATGGGAGCTGATAAGAGTTAAATATAGTCTGTGTATTACAGTAAATTCTACAGTCCGACTCGTTGGCTGAATGGTCAGCGTACTGGCCTTCGGTTCAGAGGGCCCCGGGTTCGATTCCCGGCATGGTCGGGGATTTTAACCTTCATTAGTTAATTCCAACGGCCCGGGGGCTGGGTGTCTGTGCTGTCCCCAATATCCCTGCATCTCACACACCACACATAACACAATAACACGCAGTTCCCTACACGTGGCAGATGCCGCCCCACCCTCATCGGAGGGTCTGCCTTACAAGGGCTGCACTCGGCTAGAAATAGCCAAATGAAATTATTTTTATACTAACTTCTACAACGTAGCATGGTGTATTTTGCTATGTGTAGGTCTGATTTGACCTTGTAATATTTTAGTGGAAGTTTATCACAGTTTCAGCTATTAATTTTTGTGCTGAAAAGACACAAGTAGAAATTTACGATGCTTGCGTATGGTAGAACTGTCACTGTGTTATAACCGACATTTATTCATTTTTTTTTAAGGATGGGACGTTAGATTGAGTGCATTTCTCACAAAATTTGTTCAGACGTAATCAGGAACATGTTTGCAGTATAGCAGTGAAATTTAGAGGAATTTTAAGTATGTTAATTTGTGAGATTTTATGTCCACAGACGTAGAATCAGTTGAGTATGCAAATTGGAAAGTTCTGGTCAACTTCTAATTTGTACATGTCAGCAATTCCAATATTTATTTATTTATTTATTTATTTATTTGGCGTGTGGCTACATCACTAAAACAAATAATATTTTAAAATATTATCTCAAACTAATAACAATAATTGATTTCATAACGCTAATAAGTTGAAGACAGGGGAGAGTTCGATTTTAATCTATCTCAGCAGTATAACTAAGAAATTTAGCATCTGAGCTTGCCTCAAGACACTTTCCGTGAAGCTAGTTAATCATAAAATTCATATCAAATGTTCGGCCTTCACAAAAGGTCTCATTATTTTATCCAACAATAGGCAGGAACGAATTCAGTCCCTGGAAAACTTCGTGCAATTGCATCTAAAACGAATCTAAAACTCATATAAGAAAACCCAATACATGGGAGGATCTACTCGATAATTACACAAACAAAATCTGGTAACTCATTTTCGCAAAATTACTCAGGTAAATAATTTCAAATACTTGGGGAAATCATCCAACAATCTACATTAAATCATGAGGAAAACAGAGAGAGATTTCTATATTACAAGTAGGCCATAGAACCACATGGAAAAGTACGACAAAGTATCAGTATCAAGCAACGCTATATTAAAGCATTATAACACCGTAATTAAGCCTCAAACATTACACACGTCAGAAACCTTGATCAGTCGACAAAGATCATTATCTAAAATGATCGAAAAACAAGATTGGGAAGTCCTCAGGGAAACCATAGCCCAGTATGCATAGGAGTGTGGATGAATAGGAGGTCTCCGGAATTATATCAACATATTGAGGAAATATCAGATACAATCTTTGGAAAAGGTGATTGAAGTTTGATTGCCATATTCAAAGAATAGATGATGAAAGACTCACTAAAAAATTTAATAATGCCTCCTCGCCTAAAGTCAGAATGACTGGATAATCGAAATTGAAAAGGACCTTCATGAATTCAACATACCAGATTAAATTATATGGGACACGCCTAGCTTTAGAACGTTGGTGAACAAACATCATTTTGCTGAGAACCCAAGATGAGTACACAGTTACACAGAAGGAAGAACAGATGATAAAGAACAAAGAGGGAAGAAACTCTGGCAAGAGAAGAAAGCACAACCATCTGCAAAATAAGTACAATCGCGCTTCTTAGTGGGGCAAAACATTTTGAAATAATAATAATAATAAGTAATGGAATGAGTAATAGTTACCATCCATGTGGTATGTTTTTTTTGTGAAGTGTCAGTCTGCGATACATTTGTCAGGAGGTGATAGCTCGGGGCTCGGTGTATGGAGGTTTGGGGTCTATGTTGAAGTCAGTGTCATATGCGTCTGGACTATTGTATTTCCAAGTGAAGTGAGAAACCTCGTAACTGTCCATAACTGTCGGTGGTAGATAAGTTCTATTTGTCCATGTAGTTATGAAACCATGCGACTCAGTTTGTGAGACATGCTCCATGTAGATACTCCAGAGGTAATGGTGTAGATAATGCCGAGGTTTCTTTGTAAAAATGCTCGAGGGAAAAAATCAGGACAGAGTGTTTTGAAATATGGTAAGGTCCATGGTTTGAACACAGAACAGGTTCGTATATCCAGAGGGATTCTTTGTTCATCCAATTACTCCATTAGTACCAGTGAAATGCATATCAAATTCTACAGATTCCATTAGACTTGAAATAATTCGTGATGGCAATAATGTTGACCGATATATTGTGATAATACAAGGATTTGGACGAAGATTTGTGCTGTAGTAAAAGGCCATCCGTGGCGAGATCTGTTTGCTCATTTGTGTAAGCCAGTGGAGAGCGGCAGGTATAAACCTGTTTGACGAGATAACAGGTGTTCACATTTATATGCGGCGGAAGCTCTTAGGAAATAGAGGCCCCTGTTACAACATTATTGATGTTACAATAAATGGGGAGTAATTTGAATTTCAATTCTACTGTATAGGCAAATGACAAGAGTGGATTCTCAGTAACATTCACGAACACTTGACTTTGTATTCTAGTTTCGATGTTTCCATAACACAGTCATAGTTCGTATTGCCACTGAGCGTTTAAATAATTACTTTGGTGACAGAAGGTTGTCCATAGATATTAAGATTTCCATTTCTTGATATATTCATAGTGCAGCTAGGTGTTAAGGACTGCCGATGGCGTGTCCTTCAGTGGAAAGCAGGATGGTGGTTGAAGTGCATGGAAGGGATTCTTGGGATTGCTCGCCCATGCTAGGATCGTGAAATTACGTAGCTAGTCAACTGCTCCTCGACGACAGGTGAGTATTCTTTGACACAATGAGTCAGTACCACATAGTATTCCATAGGGTGTAGTAGCACCCTGCAATTAGTCCACGGGATACCCATGATTTTTTGCCATGTTGTTTATAAAGGAGTTGTAATATTTTGTGTGTTTATATTTTAGCAGGACTATAAGTGGATGCAGTTGAACTCCGTGACCTAAAATATGTAAGGGTTACACATGAGTCAAGTTTATTTTGGGGTTTGACTGAAGGTTATAACTAAATGTTAACAGGATTTCTTTTCACAGGTTTTCATGAATTTATTCCAATCACTGACTTCAACCTGTTATTTCGGTTCATGAAACATCATTCAGTCAGTACAAATAACACTATTTTATGTTGTATAATTTTACGCTATTATTCACTGGCACTTGAAGTCCACTTGTTTTGGAGGGTCACTGTGGTCATCACGCACATTCAATTAACTTCAACGATAGGTCACTTTGGTCCTCAACCTTAAACATTAATATAGTGGGTGACCATGATAGCTCAGTGATGTACATTTCGACGTTTTTCAGATTCCATTGAGGGTCCAGGTATCTCGTCCTATGCTGATGGACAGTCAGTGGATGGCCTAAATTAAAAAGATATCGAAAACACTTCCTCATATTTAGACGATCGAGAAATCGGATGCATAACGCACAGTTGTTTATGGAGCTGAGCAGATTGAATCTCATGTTGTTTTCTAGTTAACCATAAACTGGTTTTCTGTGAATAGCCCTTCAGACTTTTTTTATGGTGGATATTAATTTCAACTCGAAATCATCCAGCCGCAGCGTTATATTAATATCACTGACCGCAGAACACTGTTTATGGCCATATTTGTTAACAAACCCGCCATCATTTTTCATTGTCTTTTATTGAATAAAATAGTTAGATTATGTAGGCTTTTAATTTATGTAGGCCTTCCTTGATACCCCAATAGTCATGTCTGGAAGTGACGAAGAGCCATTAACACCCCCTGAGATACAAGAGTTAACAATTCATGCTGAAGACCTGGAACAGGCAAACACCAGTTTGACATGACGAAAAGGGTTCATTACTCACTATGTCTCTTCAACACTTGCAACGTTGAGATATAAGAGATATTTAGTAACTTCCTTGTGGCCCCGTTAGAGAAAAGAGAGAGGCCAATTAACTGCCCCCAGGTAAAATAAATTGGAGAAAAGTACACTGCGGCTGTCAACATACGAGTCCCTACTTAAAAACGCCCCTCGAGAATTACGTGATATTCATGAATAGCTATGGGCACTGAAGTAGAACTTTCAATTTGCATTCAGAACCGGATAACAGACACAATATTATCGTACAAGTGCCGAGGGAGCATGTACAGTTTTGAGCTACTGGTCTACTCATAATTAAAAGAAAACACGACATGTAGGAAACGGGAGCACAGATATGCTCAGGTTTCAGCAACAATTTCTTAAATTGCGTCGTATTATGTCTTGATTCGGCACTTGCTAATTCCCTTGAATTGTTTATTCATAAGTCTGTATACTTCTTTCATGCGCTTCTAGTCTTTTACCACTTTTCTTTGTCATAGGATCCTTCTGTGTTCATCCGAATTAATTCTTATCCTCGTCCTGGACGGCTCCCAAACGATTGTTGATGAGCACACTTCTACTTTGGTCCGAGAACATAAAAAGGGTCGTCCATGGTTGAGAACAAGCGGTTGTATATATCTGTGGTTGATGAGGAGATAATTCATGAAATGAGCTTTGCTCTTTTCGTACACGGACCTAGCATTATGTTACCTGAAGATTTTCTCTCAGAGTACAAAAGGATGGACCGCTCCCCGATGTATGTTATGAGGTCGCAGAAAAGGTGCTGTTCTAGCTGAAGAGCTTACTACTTCTCTGCTGTGTGCGATCGCATGCGCCTTGCTACACCTCCGGAATTGGAGGACTTGTGGAACTCCGGACACTTGTGTAGTAGTTAGCGGGACGTTAAGCAAAATAACATTGTTATTAAATCACGTGCGGCTTAATCACGACGTGACGTGACGCTCGTGCGCCGTATCGCCCGTGTGAACCGACAGCGTGGTGCTGCGTGCGAACGATTTGCCAAGAAACACGGTGGAGTGCGGCATCTCACCAGTGTGGTTTACATGTGCGTGGGTAACTTAAATGATTCTCTTAACATTTTATCGCAAAACAGAGCACTCGTGTGTGTTCTGATCTGAAGTGTTAAAGGGACCCTCTTGGCTGTATATTTGTCACAGACATAACACCAGTATAGCTTCTGGCCTGTGTGAGTCCGCATGTGAACTGGTACGTCGGTTTTCTGGATGAGGGATTTGCAACAGATATTGCGGCAGTGCGCCTTACACCCGTGTGAGTCCGCATACGACGTGCTAGGTGGGATCTCCTGCTGAATACCCTGATTCAAACATTGCATGAGATTGGCTTCTTGCCTGTGCCAGTTAGCATATGAACTACTAGGCTGACTTTGATGCTGAAGAATATGCCACAGATATTGCAGCAATATGGCTTCTCGCCTAAGTGTGTCCGCATGTGATCTCCTAACTCGCGTTTCTGGATGAATGATTTGCCGAACACATTGCAGCAGTGTGGTATATCGCCTGTGAGGGTACGCATGTGACCTGCATAGATGGACTTTCTGGCTGAAGGAATTCCCACAGACGTTGCAAGAGTATGGCCTCTCAACTGTGTGTGTCCGTCTGTGACTTGCTTGGACGGATTTACTGCTGAATTACTTGCCACAGACATTGCAGCATTATTGCTTCTCATCTATGTGTGTCCGCACGTGAATAGCATGGACGGATTTACTGCCGAATAACTTGCCACAGACATTGCAGGAGTAAAGGCTTTTCGTCCGTGTGAGAACGCATGTGAATAGCTGGCCATACACGGACAGATTTTTTCGCAGGCCTCGCCTTTGGGGCCAGATCCGACAGACCGCCTGCCAGGCGTGACCTTCAGAGACCCGGCCTGCTGCTCTCCATCAACTGTGACACCAAGCCTGTCGTGTTGTGCAACATAATCTGTCAACATTCCAGACCCTCCCGTTAATGGAATGATCCCTTTGTTCTCGGCAGGCCAAGCCTCATCCGCTGGTCTTTCAAACTAGTTTGAAATCCTTGCCGGTCGGGTCCGCCGTACTTAGAACTGTGCGATGGACATGCAAGCAGACAGTGTCCAGAGAAAAAAAATTCTGTTGCGGCTGTTGGAATGTGCATCTTGCTGTATGTTAAATCATGCAAACAGAAAAATCGACCGATGTGGATGAAATTATGGATAGGAGAGCGAGACAGCTTTAGTTACACGAGTCTGATACAACACCTGAGAGAAAATGAACCGGACGATTACAAGAATTATTTACGAATGGACCACAGCGATTATGATATGCTGTTAGGTAAGAATGTACCGGGCGAGTTGTTCGTGCGGTCAGGGGCACGCGGCTGTGAGCTTGCATCCGGGAGATAGTGAGCTCGAATCCCACTGTCGGCAGCCCTGAAGTTGATTTTCCGTCGTTTCCCATTTTCACACCAGGAAAATGCTGGGGCTGTACCCTAATTAAGGCCATGGCCGCTTCCTTCCAACTCCTAGTCCTTCCCTATCCCATCGTCGCCATAAGGCCTATCTGTGTCAGTGCGACGTAAAGCCACTAGTAAAAAAGGACTTGTTTTGCGTAGCTATTACTGGAGAACAATCTAGTTGAAAGCGTATTTACTGAAGAACGACTGATTGTGACACTGTGACACCTCATGTTTTAATTGTCAGAGACATGGCCGCTCTTTGTACATTTCAATGAATTTCTCTAGCAGTGCCTTTGTGCACTCCATGCTTTCCTTACAAGAGGCTTGATCTGAGAGGCGAGGTCTTTCCGTTGAAGCGCTGACAACAGGTCTGGTCTGTAGCGGATAACGCCTCAAACTGACCTTGCTCACTAACGAGCAGCCCTAGCCTGTCGGTATGCGTCACAAAAGAACCTCGCCTGTCAGAATTCCTTTCCGTGTATGGCCGGCTAATAGCATGGTTGTCTTCCCTGCTAAAGGATTCGCCACAGAAAGTCTCGGCTGTATGGGTCCACATATGATGAGATAGAGTGTCTTTCCGGCTGAATGACTTTGCAACAGTATGACTTCCTGTCTGTGTGTGTCCGCATATGAACAGTTAGTGTGCTGTTCAGGATGAATGATTTGCCACAAACATTGCAGCTGTTTGGCTTCACGCCTGTAAGGGGTCCGCATATGACCGATTAGATTGCCTTTCTGTATGAATGATCGGTCAGACTGCCTTTCTTTATGTATGATTTGCCACAGATATTGCAGTTCTAAGGCTTTTCGCCTGTATGGGTACGCATATGATCGGTCAGACTGCCTTTCTTCATGAATGATTTGCCACAGACATTGCACTGTATGGCTTAACACCTCTATGGGTCCGCATATGATCGGTTAGTTTGCTTCTCATTATGAATGATTTGGCACAGATATTGCACCTATATGGCTTCTCGCCTGTATGGGTCCGCATATGAACGATTAGAATGCTTTTCTGTATGAATGATTTGCTACAGACATTGCAGCTGTATGGCTTCTCACCTGTATGGGTCCGCACATGTTCGGTTAGATTGCCTTTCTGTATGAATGATTTGCTACAGACATCGCAACTGTATGGCTTCTCGCCTGTATGGGTCCGCATATGAACGATTAGAATGCTTTTCTGTATGAATGATTTGCTACAGACATTGCATCTATATGGCTTCTCACCTGTATGGGTCCGCATATGATCTGTAAGAATGCCTTTCTTTCTGAATGATTTTCCACAGACATTGCAGCTGAATGGCTTCTCGCCTGTATGGGTCCGCATATGACCGATAAGATTGTTTTTCTGTATGAATGATTTGCTACAGACATTGCAGCGGTATGGCTTCTCGCCTGTGTGAGACCGCATAACGTCCGGCCTTTTCCTGAAATTTTTATGAGATACTGAGCATTCGTTTATAATCGCACTTGTATGCAATCGCGTGTCCCCTGTCAGCATTTTCCTCTTTGTAAAGCATTTATCAGAAAATACGCACACTTGGAGCGGGTGGATCCTGAGGTGTTCCGATAAGCTGCTTCGGCTACCTAACACCTTTCCGCAGGGATCGCACTTGAAGGGTCGATCTTCCTTGTGTCTCTTCAGATGTCGCAAGAGGTCCAACTTCCCAGCCAGGATGTCACTGCACACACTACACCTAAAACTAGCTGATCCGCCGTCCGGAGGTTGATGATCTCTATAGCTCACCTCGGGTCTCGATCTACAGTGACAAATTAAAACCATGTGACCAATAGTTCAACAGCCAACTCCACTACAACTCTCACACAGGGGATTTGCTACTGGACATTCCAATCACTGATATCCAGTGCACAGACCTCGTTACTCATAAACATTACATTCCTGAGAGTAAACATTATCTGAGGTTAAAATTCAAAACCTCTCACTTGTAACGAGAATGTGTTGCGTCTTTTCTTAATCACGATATCACGGGCAAGAAACATGTCACGGTTTAGAAATGTACGAGTTAATAGACCTCATTTGAAGAAAGCATGAGAAGTGGTCCAGCCTAAAAGGGTAAATACTCATACAAGCTCTTTAATCCAGCACATATTATTCTACCGAAATCCGTAGTCTGTTCTCCTACATAAAGAACGGCATATGCTTTGGAGTTTTGATCTTGTTGAACCACTCTGCGCTTTGTCGCAGGCAAGTAATAATTTTTGTAAAGGACCTTGTTCTTGAGGTTGTTTGAGAGAATGTCTGTGTTGTAGATATTAACAAAGTTGAGAACGTTTGCCGACATTCAGCAAGATCTGTTGAAACATGGCTAATATTTTATGAATGTTATTTTGTCACACAAATATAAATATTGTATTTGTACATTGTTATCATATCACTATAGCATTTTATTATGTCACGGTGTCGCTTTTCCGAAATATGTATCTTTGATGTGCAATCAAACATAGCTAACCTATATGTAGGACGGTAGGTTTATACAAGGACGTTCATAATTACTACCATGTACTACATCAGTCTACGTCTTAATTGCTGTATTTAACACGGAAACCACTAATACTGATGTAATCCTGGAAAAGCTGAAATATAACAAGTATACGACGGCTCTCTCCCAAGCATAGATACTGTCTTCTCTCCTCCAGACACTGCTGTTATAGACATTATGAAGGCAACACAGAATATGGCTTTGGTGGTAGCGTTTTATTACAATGTTCTAATATCCTGATTTTGAAACCAAACGCAACCTATCATGCCCTTGAATATTCTTACAAGTATTACTTTAACAATACGGATAGAAGGAGCATGAAAATCAAGGCTTGAGCCAAAATTCAAGATGACAAGACGTTGAATTGCACTGTAGTGGATATTGCTGCTATGTAAAGGAAGGAATGTTATTCTATTTATTTCAAAAGATCACGGGCAACGTGATTATTTTTAGTGGATTGATAACATAGTTGGATAGCATCCAATTCTGTGCCTGTCTCCCCACCACAGAGTAGTTCTACAAATTCTACGGAAGAAGGGTTAAAGGTGAGATCCGCTTACAACTGCCACATGGGAAAATCGATCACGCAGGCTAAAATATATCGTAACATGAACAGGTACTTTCCAATTCATGCTGTATGAAATGAATTCACATGGCCCAGTCGAATGCATGACTGGCTCACAAGCAAAGTAATGGGAGGCTCGACCATGTATTGTTACTGCACTCTTTGGAGAAAATAAGTGGACAAATGAAAGGGGGACATTGATTCCAGATATGACAGACTAAACCTCTTAATCATCAAACAAGATATTGATGTTGACACCACTAGACAACAGGGGGCAGAAAATACGACACTGGATTGTATGTCATGCGTTCTGTGGCATATCACGCCAAGCAAAGGTGCAAACGTCTGTAACCCTTCTTCTTTACGTAAATACGTGATTCTTGTGACAAGTAATTTATCAGGTTCACAATTAGTTTTCAGTAAAATAATGTTTCATTTTGCATTGATAAATATTCTATACGAACCAGCTATATTGCTGTAACTCGTGGCGCGTCCCAGGTGACGGATACGGGTTCCCCGCTGGCCTGCCTATGAACTTGAGCAAAATATAAAAGCTCTCGCGTACCAAACATGTACGAAGTCTTTAATGGCAACTTTGGCGGAGATGGAGACGTTCAGTAGGGACCAGGTGGCGGAAGAGGTACACTAAATTTCTGGAAGTTAATGCAGAAAAGAGGGTAGCGTTTATTCTCTAGAGGAGTGGCTGCAGAAGGCTCTGTTCTCCATGTCCGGAGCTGCGTTACTCCCTTCTGTCATGAGCTCTAAAATGCTCAAGACGAGCCGGACGTAAAATAATACCGTTATATCATTACAGAAATATTTCTCATGGTATCGGAGCCAAGGTTAGTGCAGCCCCTGGAAGGGACGCACATTGGCAGGGCCCAGTCAGCATGAAAAGTATGCTAGGGTTACCGTCGCACGGGCTGTGACGGCTAACCATGCTAGTACCCCCATTTTGTATCCCATCATTGAATTATGCCTGGATGAAGTAGCGAATAAGCCTCTGCACTTAAGAGAAAGCTTGTAGGCATCTGAGAGGTGCGGAAAAAAAGATGGAATGGAGAAAAGTCAAGGGAAAAGAGGTGTGGTTACTAACTGGTGTACAACAGAAACCGAAGGACAGTTCATGGTGTTGACATTGTCATATCAGCTAAATTTGACGGTTCAGTCTCCGAGGTGCAAAAGTTTGAAAATCGCTTGATGTAACTCGTCCGCACTGTGGAAAGAAGGAAATTCCAATTTTTCACAGCAACGCTCCACAAACTGACGTGCTCATGGAAACCAAAGATGCGTTCTGGGCACTGCCTGACAAGAAGACCGCTGACTATCTTATCGCTGCCGCTGGTCTGAATGGACGTGTCGGACCGAGGAAAGAAGAACAAACAGTCCATGCCGTTCATGGACTAGTGAAAAGAACGACGATGCCCAACAAATTCGCGATTATGCAGAAACTGATCATCGCAAACACACGGTTCAAAAAGAGTGATATTCATCTACTCAGTACTACAGTGGCTCCCATCCAATTCGCATTGACTACATCCTTGTGAGAGAGTGAAATCTCGAAGATGTTCTAGAGATAACAGTTGTCCCCTATTAAATACTTGCGATGCAACAAAGACCAATCATCTAAGCTGCGGATAAAGTCACCAAGAGCCCAATACTTCGCAGGAAATAGACAAATTGGGATCAAATGGTTGCCCCTGAAGAAGGAGACTAAAGTCGTTGCAAAAGTTACAGAGTCACAAATCACCATAGTTGAAGTGAGCCGGACTTAACTGAAAGATGCCTTTCGCTCTATTCTTGGAACAATTAAGTCAGGGCGAAGACAACGAAGGATTAAACATGATATATCGCCAAGGAATGAAGATGTTAAATATGCAGTACGGTTGAAGAAGCAGCTGTACCACAAGTTTCTTGCTCGTTGGAATGCCTACGAGGCTGCCACTCGTAAAATGAAGGAGGTATTTGCCGTAACAAAATCAAACCGGTAGGCAGGTCTATATGTGAAATATGATATGCGCGAAATCGAGCGGAATTTTTTGCGGCTAGTCCAATCGAGCCAACGCAAAACGTCAGAAGTCCAACATTTTTACGGCATCAATGAGGAAACAGACGATTTGCTACTGGACAGGCGGGAAGCGCGAGTACACTGGCGGAACTATTTTGACCACATTTCAATCATGGAATTTCCGTATCTACCAATCCTAATCACCTCCGCTGTTGAAGGTCCAACGTAGGATAATGACGTCACTAAAGTCCAGGCTATGCTGAAGGAAATGAAACCAGGGAAAGCCATCTGCCCCGATTATCTTCCAGCAGAGTTTTGTTTCTCTCAATGGGGGGATGCAGCAGTGTGACTAAAGCAAGCTTTTCAACCATATCATCAAAGAAGGTCAAAAACAAACAGACTGGCGATGGAGTATCAATTCAGAAATAAGGGAAGCCCTGGCGATTTTTCTAATCACGGCCCGAACATACTTCTGAGCCTCGCAACGAAGAGACTTAGAACAAATCTTCGACAAAAGGATTAGCGATTTAGCCAAACATACAACAAGCCAAGCTGGATTTGTGTAAAATTGTGGCGCAATAGGAGAAACCCATGCTGCCGGACTATTACTTGAGAAACACTGTGAAAAAATAAGAGGCTTCATGACAAATTTCTGGCCCCTTAGAAGCCCTTCCATCGGGTAATTCATGACCTAATCAGTCAGCCCTACAAGTACATGGCATTCCAGAGCACCTTGCTGAGAGGGTATAATTGCTCTACAAAGAACAAATGAGTTGTGTTCAAGCTGCCGCAGGAGCGTCTGATGACTTCCGCATAACTGTAGGAGTCCATCAAGGCCCTGGATTATCACCACTGCAGCTCATTCTTGTGATGGACACAATTACCACAAACCTGCGCAGTTCAATACCATGGACACTTCTCTAAGCAAATGATATCATTTGGCTGAAGATAATAAGCTAGACCTGCAGCGTCAAACAGAAGACTGGAACAATCGACTAGCGCAATAAGCCCCGCGCCTCAACAAGAACAAGACAGAATGCATTGCATTAAATCGTCGAGAAGTTGGAACCATGCATGTTGACGTTGAAGATATAGCACGAGTAGAGATATTTAAGTATATTGGCTCCACAATCTATGATTATGACCGACTTACTGATGAAGTCAACTTAAGGATATACACAGCCTGACTGAAGTGGAGAATGACAACAGGCGCCCTTCCGAACTTTGGACGAAGGGCCATTTCTAAACTAAGTTCTACCGAACTGATATCTGTCCTATCGATATCCATCCTGTCGTTTTCTACGGCAACGAATGCTGCCCAGCTCTAGAGGTAGAACGCCAAATAAGCATCATGGATACGAAGTTGCTTAGGTGGAAGGCTGGCATAACTAGACTAGATCACATTTCAAATGATGTTATTAGAAAACGTTTTGGCATTGCACCGCTCCAGAAGAAAATTGGGGAAAGGCGTGTGGGCTGGTTTGGGCAAGTGTTGCGTGTAGAGGACGATACATTGGGAAAGTCAGAGTATTACACAGAAAGTCGGTGAAAAGAGGCGCTAGGGACGAACCAGACAGCATAGACTGATAAAGTGCACAACGGCCTGAAAGTTGGAAGACATGGCCCGAGACCGAACTAACTGGAGTCAATGAACCACAACACCGGACCCTGCCACCAGATGCAGACTGATGAATATTCTGTTACAAAAATGGAGTGCAAAGGATATTTTACACATCCTAACATTCAAATTAGTTTATTGTATGTTCAAATTTTCTCCCTAAAGCCTATGTCCGATATCTATAAAAAATTATTTTCACAAAATAGTGTTTGAATGGCTGAACGCTTCTCGATTTCGTGTTTAAGTGACTCCTATAAATGCATTGTGAAGAAAAATTTATAACTCAACAAAATAAAAAATGGGTATATCTGTGTTAAATGGGAAGGACAGTTTGAATATCCGGTGAAATTCTATGAGCACTGTGCCGTTACATTGCCAAACACCACAACAACAACCATAACGGCCAGCCCAAGGTATGAACTAGCAGTTACACAACTGCACCAGTTCGTAAAAAATAAGTGGAAGCTTAATCAGACACTATACACTCCTTCCAACAACAAGAGAACAAGAAAAACTTACCTTAACAAGTGGAGAAGTGTCACAACAAACCGTGGATAATTTAAATTAACCCCTGTACTGGACATCAGAACACCAAAAAGTGAAAGAAAGAACAACAACATACCTTTAATAAGGTAAAATAATTTAATCTTGATACACAAAGCAGAACAACCTTATTTTAAATATAAAAATAAAATTAAATAAAACCGTCCATAGAAGAGAAAAACAAACAACAATATAAGGTAATTAACAACTCAGAAAAACTCCTGAAAAACTGAGGTCGGCCAACCAGAAATAAGTGTAAAAGGTACATGACTACATGATAATTACTTTAAGTGAGTAGTGCCTTTGGGGTGCTTTACAAAGGGTGACCTTCAAAGTACAAGTTTTCTCTTCATTTACTCTTACTTTCATTTAACTTATTATATTCGTCCGGATAGTGTGATCATGGAGCTTTCGCAAGGGGATCAGGGTAATTACGTCTCGAGTGACATAAACACAAGTAGAATAAACAGACATTCAGACAGCCGAACAAACACAAACCGGGAAAATATCAAGTCAAGAAAGTTTGGATAAAGTGTTAAAGTCACACAGACACCAAAATAAAATATTTACAAAAGCGACAGAATCCCAAAAACAACCACTACCATCACTACAGAGTAGCCATGGTAACCAACATTCGCCATCAAGAGTTGGCAATGACCAATCACAAAGCATAAGCATAACAATGCTCGAAACATAAGGAACCCGGAAATTCCAAAACTCATTCATTTACATTTTACAAGAAAAAAATAAAAGGAAAAGCAGGAATAAAATTAAAAGAGACCCAAACGAAATTTCTGATACCCTGGAGAAAACTCACATGGTCCTAAAACCTTTCCAAGAGGTAGAGTTCCTTTGAAGTACATATAGAGGAGATACACCTTATCTCCCAAAACTCCATATTAATAATAATCATTACTTTTCATAATTTCCAAACTAGATGAAACGTAATACACCTTCATACCACACATATCCAGATCATTAGGATGTGTATACTATATATATATATATAAATTTTTACAGAGGAAACCCAAAAAACTTGAACAGTTACTGCCTTTTAAATTTTTGAACCAACAACTAGCATTATGGCTTTTTCAAAGGTCTTAAACACACGAAAGTTCTAGAAGAGGGCATGTTTTCCAAAACATCATTCCGGTCTCCGGCGACTAAGTTCAATTTAAATGAAGAAGAAACTTACAGTTGCAGAATCAGGCTTGTAGTAACATCAAAGCGTCAGTTGCTCCATACTCACGTAATGATATCACAAAATATTGCATTTACTGCAGAAAGGAGGACGGTCTTCAAAATTTAAAAATTAAACATTTCGAATGGCTGAAAGACATCGCACTAATATATTATGTCGGATCCATAATGTGCGCTAAGGCCAAAAGCCGGAGCGAGTGAGTACCATGTCCTTCCTCCATCATGGTCAAGCTTCTTCTCATTTCATAATAGCCGATTACTCCCGCTAGAAGAGAGCAGTTCAACAAGATGGCGAGGAGCTCCCTGATTGGTCGGAGGCGAGGTCACGTTTCGACCACACCATAACAGATGGCAGCACACAGCAGAATGAGAGTTAAGTATCGAGAGCAAGTCCCAGAGAATAAATTAATTACTTAAGAAATATGATGGTTTACAAGTAGGAGAAATCCAAGTTGAGAATATAAACGTGACACTGTTTTCTACGGCTAATTGGCCAAATCAAAACCGTTCCTTGGGAAAGCAGTTTCAAATCCGTAATACTGTCTCAGTACCTACAAGACGGGAGTCCGTCAGCGTATTCTAGACTGAATAGAATTTTGCAATTCATATTTCTGCTTACATACGTCATAGACAGCAGACGATCATTTTAATCAGTTTGTTATTTTCACTCCGATCACGCCTATAAATATGAAGACCATGGAGGTGTGGCACAAAGTGGTCAGCTCAGGGCCATGTGACACTCAACGCTCTAAAGCTGGAAGGAAGCCACATAACTAAGTGGTTAGTTCAGGACCATGTGTCTCTACACAAACGGAAGTAAGCCTCATCACTAGTTAGCTCAGGACGATGTGTCTCTCCACAAATGGAAGGTAATTTCAACACTAATTGGTAACCTCAGAAATACGTGTATTTCCACAAGTCAGCAATTAGGAAATTTTATGAATCTTAAAATCTTTTCTTATGTAATTCAATACCCAACTGGCATGGCAAATATTTTAGACATTTTAAAGGAAGTCATTTAAGTTGCGGCAAGATATTTGTAGACTGCTGAAATGAGAGTGAGGAAACAATAGCGCCTGAGGTGAGATATAAAACAAAGTGGGAAGTAGCAGATAAGATCCGGTCGACTGAATCCTTCAGAAGCATCTAAAATCTATGATGTAAAATGGACTAAGCTACGTAGACAATGGACTGTCCTCTGACATATATGCCAAGAAAAAAGAAGACACATAAAATGCATGTCGCGTTGCTGATCTCTGCACAAAATATGTTTAGAAAGTAGAAAGCTAATTTAGACTCCATCAAAAATAGAAATATGATTTTGTGTGTGAAAAGGATTCATAAGCAACATTTTTACTGGTGGTCATAATACAAGATTGTTCTCTAACGTAGCCTATTGTGTCCTGTTACATATGAATTACAAAGAAACAGAGAGTGTGAGCTGGTACTGGGTAGTTCTGAGGACCGACATCAATATTTCTTGCCACTAGTTGTGAAAGTACAGTAGGAACAAGTCAGTGCATCACATAAGAGCCGAGAAGACCCTAACCACTCACAAAATCAAATAAACCATACAGAATTCGTAGTTTCCATCACAAATCTTGTTTGAAGTCAAACCTTAGGCTACGACTAGCCATCGCATGACCTGCTGATACAAGGGCTTGGTTAAGAGCACCAATCCGAGAGTATAGAATCATTTCCCAGGGATTATCAAAGATCATTTCACACAGTAACCAACAAAGGTGTGACAGCAAGAAATTAATTAGCAATGTCACAACTACAGTTCAAAAACACTACTGCATTAAATGTTTTAAAACAGGACATACACTTGTGGTACTTTGTAAGGTCAGTGACAATAATTACAATTTTGAAAGAATATTATATCACTACGTTATTTACCTATTATTATTATTATTATTATTATTATTAAAATAGGGCAACAAGTTAGATACATATATACAAATATATAGTATTTACAAATATACACAGACAAGAAACATGTTTTACAGCAGAATGTCCAGTTGAGTGATCCACTGTATAGCTTCCTCTGTTGGTTCCAAAAAGTCACTCGGGCTACCTGTGTAGGAACGTCGTGTACATTCACTTACAATATGGGGATCATCTGCCGAGATGCAACAAAGTCGCACTCTGGTGATGAGATATATTTCCACTTATAAAGGGCATCCCTGCATCGTCCATCATTTGTTCTCACCCGATTCAGAGTGGTCCAAATCTCACGCGGTAGATGATGTTCACCAGAAAAGATGTTGTGTAAGGAACTGTCTGTGGCAACTTTCCAGCGACTTCTCCATTCTTCTAAAGGGTGAAAATTCCCATCAGCCAATGCGACAGCATCATGCAAAGATGGATGTCGTGACTCGAGCCTCGTTACCTTGAGAACAGGAATATCATCCAAAACAGGCAGTTGAGGGTTCATTTCTATCTTCTTGAACTCTCGGATGGTAGCATTTCATCTTTTTAAAACAGGTGGCATTTTACCTGACAGAATTGGGAGCCAATAAAGGGATGTGGACTGGATAGTACCAGATATTAACCGCAAGCTAGCATTCAGTTGAGTATCAATTAGTCTTGTATATGTGCTATCCAGCCAAACTGGTGCACAGTACTCAGCACACGAGAAAACCAGTCCCAAAGCAGAAGATCATGAAGTCTTTGCTGATGAATCCCAACTTGAGCCATACAATTCCTGAAGGATAATATTACGTGTTTTGAGCTTTCTGGACAGATTCATAAGATGTTGTTTGTAATATAGTGTGCGATCAAGTGTAATCCCCAAATATTTGGGATAGCTGCTATGCCGAAGTTCTTGGTGACAAAAACGTATGTGAAGTTTAATGCCAGCTTGGCGATTATTCAGGTGAAAACATGACACTTCTGTTTTGTAAGGGTTAGGACACAGTTGCCATTTCTTGAAGTATGTATCAAGTGAAATCAGGTCTCTTTGTAGCACTTCTTCTGTCACACTAAGGTC
The DNA here is from genome assembly GCF_040414725.1 of Anabrus simplex. Classification (NCBI taxonomy): domain Eukaryota; kingdom Metazoa; phylum Arthropoda; class Insecta; order Orthoptera; family Tettigoniidae; genus Anabrus; species Anabrus simplex. The sequence continues at coordinate 65,627,912 of NC_090279.1, forward strand.
TCGAATTTGAGTAGCTAGTGTTATGATATCCGCATAACAAAATGTTTGCGATGATATTTCTGGGAGATCAGAGATATACAAATTGAACAGTAGGGGAGACAGTACCGATCCTTGGGGTAATCCATTTTTGAGCTTCCTTTCTCTACTCATACTATTTCCCATACACACTCGAAATCTTCTGTCATCGAGCATATTGCTTATAACCTGCACGATGGTCCTACAGGGTACAATTCAGAGAAGCTTGTAAATTAATCCTTCCCTCCAGACTGCGTCAAATGCTGATGTAAGATCAATGAATACAGCTGAGGTCTTGAGTTGTTTCTGGAAACCTGCTTCCATGTGGAATGTCAGTGAAAGCACTTGATCGCAGCAGCTGCGATTTGGCCTGAATCCAGCTTGATCAACTGTAATACGCTGAAAAATAGTTGCACTGATTCTGTTGTGGAATAGCCTCTCAAAAAGAAGGGCAACTGGTCTATAACTCCTTGGGTCATTGGCAGGCTTACCTGGTTTCAAGATGGAAATCACTTTCGTTCGTTTGAATTCTGCCGGGAGTTGTCTGTTCTGTAGAAGGTCGGTAAAAAACCTGAACAGCCAACTTCTTGCATTCTTCCCTAAATGAATGCGGAAAATCTGGATGAATGTTGTCAAAATCTGGAGCTGTACTTGGTTTAACGTCTTTGAGAGTAGCATTGATGTCTTGCACCGTAAGCGGTTGTGAATACCTTGATGTGCGTGGTGTTCTTGATTCCAGAGTTTGGAGCTGGCGCCGTATGTATTTGGTATGTTTCTTATCTGATGGAGTTTGGGAAGTTAATAATCATGTTATTTGCTTTACGTCCCACTAACTACTCTTTTACGGTTTTCGGAGACGGCGAGGTGCCGGAACTTTGTCCCGCGGGAGTTCTTTTACGTGCCAGTAAACCTACCGACACGAGGCTGACGTATTTGAGCACTTTCAAATACCACCGGACTGAGCCAGAATCGAACATGCCAAGTTGGGGTCAGAAGGCCAGCGCCTCAACCGTCTGAGCCACTCACCCCGGCGGAGTTTGGGAAGTTGTGACGATGTGAGATGCTACTTCATCCGGAGTAACTCCAGGCTGTTCCTTCACCAAATGTGTCCTTCCTCCAAGTTTTCTGCGGTGCCCCCAAGATCTTCTACTGGAATGAGTTAGGTCGATATTCTCCACTGTTTCAATCCACCTTTCTCTCCGGGTAGTATCCATGCTGGAAAGAAGTTCATCAGCTATGTCTTCATCACCAGTATGCAGATATTCGTTATACAGTGCATCAGTCTCTGCATTCCAACCAGGGATGTATTCTTTTCTATGGCATACTCTTCTTCTTAGCCTCCATCATAACTGCATCTACGAAACGCTTGTAATTGTGCTTGGGAGCAATCCACCGAACACATTTATCCAGTTCAGTGGTGAATGTTGACAAGTTTGTTTTTCTGAAGTTCCTCCGAGCATGTGGTATTGACCGTACAACAGAAATTTTGATGCCAATGTCCACTACAATGGGGCCATGTTGACTGTGGGGAAAATGTCTTAACACTTTACGACTGGTATGTAAGGGCTGTCCTGCCTCATTGCAGCTAACAAATCACAAGTCAGGATTGAAATCCCTATTTCATGCAGCTCATTGGAAAGTACCAAGATCTTTTGGGTAAAAAATCAGATGGAGATTGTTCATTTCTGTCCATTCTACGAGTTTCTTTCCACATTCATTGTTATTCGAGTACTTCCATAGTTCGTGATGGCTGTTGAAGTCGCCTATATAAACTGCAGGGTGTTGAGCAGTCGGGAGTACGGTACCTGACCACTGTGCGTTTGGGGGTTTATAAATGTTAAAAATAGTAACATGTGCCACTCGCACAGCAACGCAATGGATGTCTTCGTCTTCGTTTTGAAAGAGCAGTGAGGCATCTTGGATATTATTACGAACATAAGTAGCTATACCATGTGCACTGTGATATGTTGCACCAAGAGCTGTGAAACCATCAATGAGGCCCCTTTTCCGAAACTCTTCTTTATCGGCTGTATGGATTTCATGTATAACCACAACATCTACATTATTATTACGGATAACTTTGGATAGGTAGTCACATTTTACTCTGCTGATGCTTTCTACGTTAAGCTCGAAATCATGGAAGAAAGGTCCGATGTTTCTTGTCTGGTAGCTCTGAGAAGAGCCATTTCCATGAAATACTTCTGCCATTGCTGGAGGATCTTTAAAAAGATAGGTTCAGCAGACACAGTTATTACTTTCTTAGCACCACCCGGGGGTCACGTGTAGGGCACTTTGAGGGTAAACCTACGGACGTGAAGCAATAATGTACCGCCTATTTATCTACTTTTATGAGATAATAAATTCACTTACTTGAAGAATTCTGGATTTTTTTAGGCAACCTGAACAAATTTAAAATTCCACTTGTACCTGTCCATTTTATTAGTTAATACTAATTGTGTAAGTATGTTTGCAATCAAAACACTAGAAGCACCTGACTGACAATGAACTATAAAATGAATCAGAAAGTGTGACCACATCACTGGAATGAACATAAATCAATAGCACAATTTTTTATGCTTACAACAAAGCACAAGTTTTATTTGAAAACTATGATACCGAAGACGTAGCATAACTGACCTCAAAGTTTCATTTCTACAACACATTATCTGCTTTGGCATCCACACATGGAGGAATCTGACTTAACACACAAGAGAACAGAAATGATCAAAAAAAAGGAATCTAACCAAACAATTTCAAAATGACATTCTTTGAGTTATCACATTATTGAACTGAGCCATCATTATATTGATTAATGAAACTGATTATGTTAGTTTGAAATATTTATTGTTTACAATGTACATAAAACTTAACAATTTCGAATTAGAAGAATTAATTTCTAATCTACAAGTATAGCTTTTTCTGTGTGTCACTGTTGGCATGAACGTATAAAAATATTACTCAGAATATCTGGAAGCAATTGTTTCAGATAGTATTTCAGATGATAAGAATGTGATGAACAAATGATGCAGAGAAAATGAAAGAAAGAACACTTTTTCATGGTTGCTTAAAGGTATTGTAAACAAATACACTTCAAAAATATCTAGCTTTACCAGAGATTCTTTTTGTAGATATATATTGAATAAAACTACGAGTACATGATGGAACATTAAATATGACCTTAAAGTTCCTGAATATTTTAGATAATTTTAACCAATAGAATTTTCAGATATTAGTGTTTAAATGTAACCTTCTAAAGACAGGATTGAACTGATGAACATGGCCACTTTTGGAGATAAACCAACCAATAATGAACACAACTGTGAATAGGTACAACATATTCCATATTGTATAAAACTTGTAGTGTACGTACTTTGTTTCTTCTTTGATGTATGGCAACAGCTTTTCATCAGTTTGTTCCTCTATGAATATTTCCTCCTTAGTATCTTCGGAAGGCTGTCAGTAAGAAATAAGACAAGTAGAATAAAGTAGTAAGGAATAAAAATATATAGGCCTAAAATAGAATCCGCTGAGAAAATAAATTTCATAGTGGCACAAGAAGAGTATAATTAATTTATCCCCCATTTAAAAAATATATAATGGAAAGGAGCAATCAAATGAAAATCCCATTAAATGCAAGAGAGGTGTCTACCTTGGTGGCAAATGGTACACAAAAATACATTCTTATCAAGCACTAAATTTTAAAAGGACAGAGAAGAAGACAATTTCCTAAAAACAGTATTATACAATTTTTGCTATTTTTTTCTATTAAGCACACAGCTCATCCTTAACAAATGTATAGAATTTACAAACTCTTACTCATAATGTTTTCTGTTTTACAAACATAATCAACACACATACCACTTGTGCAACTACTTCAAATAATACTACACAAATTCTATTAGGTTAAAATGTACATTGCATTTACTTATTTAATTTTTTACCCTTTTTGGAACCTAACTTGCACAATGACCTGCTGTGTTTTAACCTGAGTCTCTTAGGCACTGCTTTTCAAACAATTGATGAGGTATAAGAACATGAAAAGGAACACACTGTTGGACAGCAGTAAACACAGTAGCATAGAATGGGAGGAACATTGCAAATTTGTAAATTTAAAATCACCTACATATTTGTGAATATTCAGCAGAGTATATGTACACATACTTGTATGGGTGGAGGTACTTCCATGTATGTGAACATGTTCAATTTTAGGAAAATAAATAATAGTAAGCAGTATCTCCGAATCATTACCCAATACCATTCCTTGCTTCTGTTTCTCTTTCTGTTGATCCCTAATTCCACAATGACTAGCCATTTTCTTCATCCTCTTATATTCATACTGCCCTGTTCCCATTTTCCTACATATGAGTTGACTTGTCACCTCTTTGTTCATTTCCATGTTCCTATATACTTTCTTTCCAAAAACACTTCACTGTAATATCAAATAATCCCACAGTACTCCTACCACTTTCCCAACAAGTGGACAATGCTTAAATATCCATCATCCCCCCTCTGTACATCACATTAAGACCAAAAGCATAAATCAGTTAATGTCCCAATCAATGAATGAATCAATGAATGAATCAATCAAACAACAGCAATTAGGGCTGTTGGTTGTTTATATAGAAAAAAGATTGTGGAAATATATGAAACATATTATTTCAATCACTAAATCATTATCCTATAAGTGAACATTTGCCAAAATTTGTCCCCTTGAATTCAAACTTATGTTCATGTTGTGACCTTTCCTACAGTTAAAGAACATGACTTAAATGTATTCATCAACTAATGTCATTCCAAGCCATCTCTCCAATGACATCTCAGAATATACTGCTTAATCAAACAACTTGTCTCCTTTCTCCAAGTCTACCGAGCTGAAACTTTGCAACATCTCTGTAACACAACTCTTTTGTTAGAAATCACCCGCAAGAAATGGAGATATTTCTGTGGATCATTTCCTGTTCTCTACTCAAGTAATAGTGGTGATGGTCTCACACTCTCATTGTGGCTTTGCTGGAGATTTATATGCCCTCTCCTTTACAACCCCTAAATAACCTCATAATCATATAAAGAGATCTGTAAATTTTATTTTCAATGTGTGTAAATGATTACCATAATGAAGCTATATCCTTATTATGAATAGCTAGTTACTTACAGAGATCCTCATGAAGAAATTTCACCCATCAATACAATAATAAAACCAGAGAGGACTCTTTCTATATGTGAAACAAAGAAACTGACTTTTCACCATGTTTACAAATATAGCATTGCCCGATGTCCATCTTACAATATTGTCAAGGTCTTTTTCAGTTACTCATAATCCTGAAACTTATTTATTTTCAGTTCATTATTCATATTGTTTAATATATCAGAAAATAAAGGTCTCATAATACTGCCATGTGGGACCCAATCCCATAATAGTTACAGGATCAAATAAAGCTTCACCTACTCTAATGCTCTGAGTCCTATTTTGTAGAAATACACCAGACGTGGCCAAATTTTAATGGTAAAAGTTATATTTCTACCTTTATGTGAACTATCGATCTTTATAGCCTAATCCTTGAACTTGTTTGGAGGCAAAGTTTCCACTTGGGATATCCTGGTCCACACTATTGTATTTTTTTCATACAGTGGGTACAGTGAGAACCACGATGTAATTTCATTATTCACATGGTTTTGTGTCATTTTTGTTAGTGAGCATGTTCTGTTGTTCATCTTTATTACCTGCATATTGTTGCTGTTTGGAAGTAAATAATGTGACCTATTGTTAAGACAGTGCATTCTGTAAATTACATGTAATATTGATACTATTCAGGAGTTCAGTTGATATTTCTTAAGAGTGGTTCTACAGAACTGTCAAATTTTGAGGTTATGGGGAGACGAAGAGACCTTTCGCCAAGAAAGGCATTGTCAGAGAGCTACTTCTTGAGAAACGTCATTCACAACAAGAAATAGATTCTAGATTGCAAATACCACAGCAATCTGTAAGCAGAATTTTAAAATGTGAAGATAACGGGAAGAAAAATTTGATGATGATGATGCTTGTTGTTTTAAGGGGCCTAACATCGAAGGTCATCGGCCCAAGATAAAATATCAACAACGTGTTGGAAACTGTGTGCAGAAGAAGAAACCAACCCCAAGGAGGAAGCAAAATGATTAATTTGTCAGTAAACAACCGCAAGGTTACTAGCTTGGATTTACGTAAGGAATTAAAAGAGTATGGGTCATTTGTATTAGCCAGGACTCTGAGGCGAGAGCTGTTTAATGCTGGAATGAAAGCAAGATGACCTCAAGGCAAAGCGAAGTTTACTCCTGCTATGGCTCTAAAGAGGTTCCAGTGTGCCACGACTCTCCAGAATTGGTCATCTGATGAATGGAAACAGGCAAGTCCATGACAATTACTGTAATTCCTAAATTACCATTCATTATTCCATTATAACCCGATCTAAGTGATGTAACCGTACAGCACAGTAAATGTATGAAATTCTTCTTTTAAACCATACAGCTTATTGCATTTAATGCTAGGCTTATTTGTTTTATTTATTTCAGGTTTGCTTTAGTGACGAATCGGTATTTCCTGTCATAGAAGAGACAAGTCAATATGTCAGAAGATAAGGAGAAGCATTCCATCCAGATTGAGTGAAGCATCCAACTTTAGTGATGGTCTGCAGTGTGTTTTCTTCAAATCAAATCCTCTTTATTTGCAAATGAGGTGTTTACCTTGGTGGCAAATGGTACACTAAAATACATTATTGTCAAGCACTAAATATTAAATTAACAAGAGAATAAAATTTTCCACAATACAATATTATATAATTTACGCAAACAATTTTTTCTATTAAACACACAGCTCATCCTTAATAAATTTACATTGTTTACAAAATTCTACTTATAATATCTCCTGTACTACTTACAAATATAGTCATCTGATATACAGTATGTGGAATTACTTCAAATGATACTGTACAACTGGTATAAGATTAAAATTTACATTGCATTTTTTCACTTTTTCTTTTCTTTACCCATTCTGGAACGTAAGGAGCATAACGACCTGCTGCGTCTTAACCAGAGCCCCTATTACCACCACTTTTCAGAGTTCCTGAAGGGTCTTCACAGCTACCGTAGCGGTCCCAGGGCCCTCGAAGTCCCCACTGTACTTCACCCCTACAGGCAGTCCCCTACTTTGGCTGTCCACACTCCTTAGACCAGGGGATGGAATTAATTTATTCACACACATTTTTTATTTACATTAACCTGCACTGGTCGAATGCCCTCTAACATTTCATTTATTTTCTCTGTTGCTGTTTATTCTCTTCTTGAATATCTGTACAGATTTTGGAAAAGGATCAAACACTACCCCTGGTAAACTGTCCCACTCCTTCACACCCTTCCCAATGAAAGAAAATTTACCCCAATCGCTTCTGCTAAAATTCCTTCTAATTTTATATTTGTGGTCAGTCCTGCCGATATAATTATTTTCCAACTGAAGCCTCTCACGGATATCTCCCCATGCTGCTTCTCCTGTATAGGCTCTATATAAACCTATAAGTCTAGTTTTCTCCCTTCTCCCTTCTCCCAACCTAGTTTCTTTAACATTTCTGACACACTACTCTTTCTCCTGAAATCCCCTGTTACAAATCTTGCTGCTTTCCTCTGCACACTATCTACTTCTTTTATTAGGTATTCTTGGTGAGGATCCCAAACACTGTTTGCATATTCCAATAATGGATGAACCATACTTAAGTAACTTTTCTCTTTTAATTCTTTGTTGCATCCTTTAAGTAGCCTCATTATGACATGTAACGATCTGTATGCTTTCCCAACAATGTCATCCACATGACCCTTCCAGTGCAAATTACATTCAAATCTTACACCTAAGTATTTGCACTTGCCATCTTTTGGGATAACTACCCCATCCAAAGTATATTCAAATTCAGTTTTAAAGCTCCTGTTTGTAAATGTTGTAACAGTTGATTTGCCTCCATTAACCTTCATGTTATTCTCTTCAACCCATTGTTGGATACTCTCAAGGTCCATTTGTAATTCTGAACAATCCTCAATGGTATTTATTTCCCTATAAACAATTATGTCATCTGCATACAATCTTATTTTTGATGTTATATTGTTCCCTAAATCATTTACGTATATTAAGAAAAGTAACGGACCGATTATACTACCCTGTGCAATTCCCTTCCAAACTTTCTCTTCCTGCGATATGTTAATTCCTACTTTGACTTTCTGAACCCTTGAATTTAGAAATGTTTTTACCCAACGTGTAACCCTTATGTCCAATCCTATTCCCTCCAATTTCTTTAATAATATTCCATGTTCCACTCTATCAAAGGCTTTGGAAAGATCTATGGCTATGCAATCTAACTGGCCTCCTGAATCCAATTGATCTGATATGTCCTGCTGAAATCCCATCAGTTGTGCCTCACAAGAAAATTTCTTTCTAAATCCATACTGGCTCCTCATGAACCAATTTTTATCATCACATATCCCTATGATGTACTTTGATATTAAACTCTCCAGTATTTTACAAACTATACTGGTCAGGCTGATTGGTCTGTAGTTCTCTGGTTTCCTTTTATCACCCTTTCCTTTATAAATTGGTATTATTATAGATTCCTTCCATTCCTTTGGTATTACACTATTATTTATGACATAGTCAAAGAGAAATCTTAAATAAGGCACTATGTACCACCCCATTGTCTTTATCACCTCCCCAGTAATTTGATCACTTCCTGCTGCTTTTCCTTGCTGAAGCAGTTGGATTTCTCTGAAAATATCTTCATTTGTGAATGAGAAGCTTCTTGTTTCGCTCTGTGTCTGTCCCTCTGTAACTTCTGTTTCGGTTTCCAACTCCTGACAATCATCTACTGAATCTCTAAATTCCCTACTAAAGAGGTTTGCTTTCTCAGTATCTGTTAAATAGTGTTCACCCCCTTCTCCCACCATTGTAGGAATTTGGATTCCTTTTCCTTTTTGATTCCTGATATACGAATACAGCTTTTTCCATTTCCCTTTGTGGTCATTACCCTATTGAAGTATGCCATTCATATAATTCTCTTTTGCTTCCTTTTCCACTCTATTCAGTTCCCTCATTAGCTGTTTTCTACTTTCTCTACTCTCCCTACCTTCTTTGATTTTCCTGTTTACTATTCTACATTTTCTTTTTAATTTTCTTATTTCCCTTGTATAATAAACAGGGTCTGAGGTCATTTTACCCTTCTTAACAGGTACAAATCTCTTCTCTCCTTCCCAAATAATTTCTTTGAATTTAGCCCAAAGTGTATCCACATTACTCCCTTCACTTATCCAACAACTGAATTGTGATTTAAGGTAAGTCCCAAATTCATCAACTTTAGTTTTTCTGTACAATTTCTTGTCTTGTGTGACCCTCTTATTAAGCCTTTTTGGTACCAGTCCTACATTCATTATTACAGCCTTATGGTCACCTATTCCTTCAATTACCTCAGTTTTATCAACAATTTCTCATGGTTTAACCAAGAATACATCTAGTAAGTTATTGAGACGAGTCGGTTCTTGTACTACTTGTGTAAATCCTCCCTCCCAAATTAACTTATTTGCCAGTTTCTGTTCATGGGCTTCACTTGTAGCTCCATTCCATTCAACCTCAGGCAAGTTTAGATCTCCCCCAATTATTACCACATCATTATTATTGTTCTTATGAGTATAATCTATTATTTCCTCAAATATTTCCATGTCTCCTTCCTCTCTTCCAGGCCTGTATGTTCCTATAATTCCCACCTCCTTCATATTATCACAAATTAATTTTATCCCTAATATTTCATCCCTTTCATCGGTAAACCATTCATGTGAACAATATGTTTCCTTCACCAGAATAAACACCCCCCTCCCTTTTTATCTCCTCGGTCTCTACGATAGACTGTGTACCCTTCTGGAAATACTTCTCTATTACCCACCCCTTCTCTCAACCACGATTCCACTCCTATCACCACATCAGTCTCATAAGATTCCATCAATGTACTGAATTTTAATTGTTTATTTACTACACTCTGACAGTTTACCAAGAGCAATCTCAGACCCACTTCCTCCCTAAAAATTGACTGTTGCAATTGGGTATGGCTGTGGACGATTATATATTGTAGAAGGAACTATGAGACGTGAACAGTATAGTATTAAGAACCCGTTTGGTAGCTCAGGTGCAAGAGTAATTCGGTCAAAGTGAATTTATTTTTATGCAAGATAAGATTTTTATGCAAGAACAAAGCCTAGAAACAGTCCAGACATGAACCCCATAGAATATCCTTAGAAAATAGCAAAGAAAATTCCAAAAAATTATAACGACAAAAATTGGCTTGATTGAGAAGCTCGGTCAGATCTGGTATCATGATGACGATTTAAAGAGTCAGTGTAAAATACTGTTTGAGGGTATGCCCAGTCTAATCAAGTCGCTCATGAAAGCTAAGGGGGTGCATAAAAAGTACTAATGTCATCAACTTTAAAATTGGTAACATCTTATCTGTTCAATTCTCGAATTTTTAATGTTTAATAATTTGGCCATATCTTTATAGTCACCCATTTAGCCACTGTTTTGTCTATCTCGAACGCACTAATTTTTTGTCAGTAGTTTCCCGAGATCTACCCTGAGAAAATCCTTGGATATGTCAATCGTGATACATTTGACTTCCTGAATCTAACATATCTGCTATATCGTGCTGGAATCCACAAGATGAGCTTCAGTGGAATAATGTTTCCTAAATCTGAACTACCTTCTATGGAGCCAGTTGGTAATATCTTAAATGTGTATAACATAATCAGAAAGAATGCATTCCAAGAGCTTGCATGCAACACAAGTCAAGACCACTATTGTGTAATTACTAGCCCTAAGTTTAGCACATTTTCTCTATACACAGAGTGCTACTATACCAAGTATTCATTCATCTGGTATAGCTGTTTCATACATACTCTAATCAATATCTCAAAGAACTGACTTTCGTATATGCCCAGAAATTTTACCCATCCCAGCAGCATTTCTAGTTTTAAATTTTTGTGTATTACATTCAATGTTCCGTATAGTGGATATTGTAAAGTAATTTCAAAGGATTAGGTGAAATTTTCAACTGCATCAGGTACTGCAAAAGGACATGACCAAACCATTGGTGACATATCCTATGCATCACGAGTGACGGCTGCGATGCCCACCGACTAATGAAGTATACACATTCTCATGCTGTGTAATTGCTACTTCATACCTTTCTAAATCTGTCAACATTCAACACCGTACACAGCAACAAGCCGTAGTAACACGGCTGAAAGTAATTCCAGTATCAAGGAAGACAATGTACACTGCCGGCTGGTGCTCTCAGTGCTTTTCAATTAGCATTCTGGCAGTGAAAAGTGCATGAGTTGTTCCAACACCCTTAATGAAGATGCATTGTATAGCAATAATGCCGGCGATTTCACCCAGTCAATAATGAAGGCTACTCTAAAAGATCTTCTCATGTACAATTGGGTGCAATTTGGATGGTAATTTGCACATTCTGCTGAATCGTCATTTTGCTCAAAAATAGGCACAAGGATGTTTACAGCCCAATGACTGGGAACGGAGCCAGAGTCAACTCTGGCACTGAATAAGCTTGTCAGCCAGTTGATAATGAGTTCTTTAAACTGCCTCATCTTCCAGAAGTTTGCTGGATGGTCATCCGGTCCTGGCGCTTTTTGGTCCATCATACTCCTAATGGCACTCTCCACTTCCTTTGATGTGATGCATAGGATGGGACTTACCATCAGGAATAGGGTGATGTGGTAATTCAATGCAGGAAATATCTACAAATGTTGTTGCCAATGATTGAGGATTTCTTGTTTGTCCTCTAATCACTGGTCATCTTTGTCTCTAATGCAGACAGTGTGCTCAATACTTGTGTCAATTTTCGTCAGATGGAAAACAGTTCTCTTCTTCCTCCCTTGAGCTCAGTGGTGTACAGTGTTTATCAGAATTACACCGACAAAAATTCAAGATGCTCTACGAATTATGTTAAGAATAATGGTTCAATCAGACTGGCGGGAAAAATTATATTTTTGAGAAAATGAGGTTAAATTGTTACTTCCTGGTGCGCTATTGAAATTGAAGAGCTGCTGCCGCCTTTCAGGGAAGATAAGGGTAGGGAGGTGTTGTGGAGTGTATGAGCAGACAGAGATAATGCTTCCTCATACGACTTCGAAAGGATTGTCTCTAACAGGCAATATCCACAGTCCATTTATCTAATAGCCGTAACTGCACACACAGTTAAATAACACATTGTATTTAAGACACGCATGTTAGTCAAGGAAAGCACCAGATTGTTTCTCCTCTCGTCTGTTTGTCGCAGTAATATTATATATTAATGAACATGCTCGAAGATTGTGTATTCCTTCCCTCATAATATTGTAAACTCAATGAAATACTGAATGAAGGAATCAACACGCCGAATGATTTGATTACAGTGTATGTTCAATAAGGCCCCCTCCTACTTTGGTGTATAGTTCACTATGGCGTAGTAGTAAGTGACTATGGACTATGTCCAGGATGTGTAGTGTGTGGCGAACGGTTTGGAAAGCTGCCTGTATTCTTGTTACAAGATGTCTTCTCTTTCTATAGGGTTCACATAGTAGTCAATTCGTGTAGAACAAACTGTACAGTGCCTACAGGAGTTTGGAAGCGACTATGCGAAAAGAACGAGAAACTTGTGCATTCGCATCGTGAATTACCTATTTCTCCAAATTTCACTTCCCCTCCCTTTTTTCTGATGCACAGCGGCTGACTCTCTGACATAGCAAATAGAGCAAGTTCATCAATCTGAACTGCATGACCGGATGTAACAAGGTCACTTTAATTTCCTCAAAAGGAAACATTTCCCCGAGAATCTGACTGCACCATCATTCTCAACATTCCACGAAGAGCATCCCTGATTTATCTGTCAGTATAGTTCTCAGACACCTTGTACACAGGTCATTACAGTGAGTGCGTCTCGATTCAGCGACAGATTTCTTAGCCACAGGTTCCTCAAAGACAATTCTTTCCCTGTGTTCTGGAGTCTTTTTTGAAAGCCAATTTATACACAGTATGCCTTCGTCTTATCCTACAACTCTTCTTGGACTGCAATCATCCATAGGAACGTTAGATACTGAATACAAGAGGAACTAGGTTATATCGTACCCAAGTTTACTGTGACGGTTGCAGTGAAAGATCTGTAGAATGTGTCTACATGTTGTCAAATGCATTAAGATCAACAAGAGGAAAATTTCTGTTGTTGTTAGGGTCTCCTTCTAGTCTTTAAGCTTCCACCACTTGATGTTCTCGAGGGCATAGAGGTCCTTAAATCCGCTATGCCTACCTTATGCAGAGGTGGAATACAGTCAGATGATGTGAATGTTCACATCCTTTCTTCGTCGTAGATCACGGTGCTGAACAATGATAAGGTCAATTTGCTTGCTGCAGTCACCACAAGTGAAACCTCAAATACGAGCTCCATCATCATATCAGGTACCGAAGGTATTACCACCATGGCAGCTATAAAAATTCTTAGTGACCATCATGCGCATTAAGGTCATCACAGAGAAGTGGAAACTCATCTTCAGTATACCCTGCAACATGACCTCGTAGTTCCTGCCAATGCTCTTCCTTATCCAGGTCATCACAGCCAGATTGTGACATAGAAAACACAAGTTCGAGAGGATGCAACGTCGAATGTAATTCACATAAGGCTGTCGGAATAGCACTGAACCTCAGCAACTCAATCTTGCATGCTTGCGCACACAATGAAATCAACACCATTCCTGCTGGATGTAACCTGGCAGATAAGTTCACAGACATCTTTGATGTCATGAGATTTCTGGCCTTTCCAAAGCGAGCAACTTAAAATCTAATTACATAGCTACACTTCAATTCTAAACCGGACTTACATTATCCAAATTGCAACAGGTTAACAGGAACAATAGAATGAAAAGATTAAGTAATAATAAAGCAAGAATGATATTTACTAATAAAATAACTATTCTATAATAATTCTAAGCCACATTTAGATGTATCCTAACTACAATAGTTTAACTGAAGCAAGAAATATTCCTAAAGTATGAATCTATGGAACTTATGAGAATGTAAATATTCATTGACTATGTACATAAAATTTACTTTTCCTTGATTTATCAAAAAGACAAAAAGGTGACTAGTTTGAATGTAATTATCAGTCAAAGAACAGTGGCCAGTTATAATCATAAATTTAAGCCATATTAATGAAAGTTAATTGAACATAACCTACGGCATATTGTTTATTTGATGGTTTCTACCATTTCTCTTTCACACCGACACAGATAGGTCATATGGCGACAATTGTGGCCTTAATTAAGGTACATTCACACCATTTGTTTGCTGTGAAAATGTGAAGCATGCACTTCAGGGCTGTCGACAGTGGCTTCGAGCCCAGCATCTTATAAATGCAGACCTAGAGCTACATGGCCAGTTATTCAGTACAACAAGGAAGCAATTGCTTGAATTCCTTCTCTTCCAATACTTACTGTGAGAGTATCTTAATATGTAATTTCAAACAATACGTTAAATAGTAAGTTTCTATTTTAAAAATTCAGCTTTCACAGTTCCCCAGATGTACATGCACATTTGGACATAAGTTTTCATATACATGTCCAAAATTTTACGATACATGGGGTTACTTTGGAAAAGTAAAGAGTAAAGTAGAATCCCAAAATTGTTGCAGAGCATGCTTTCCTCCCTTGAAGTCAAGATGGGCTGCCTACGTATGCTCTTCGGATCTAGGATCGAGGTGGACCTTACTTCTTCGCAGCTTCTATGTATGCCCTTCACCAAGAATCCCTTTAAGAGACTTATCAAGCCTATCAGCATTGTAATTACGATAGACAATGCTTCCAAATTTATGCTTATATTCTTTCAACACATTCCGAAGTAACCCCATGAAAGATCTCCTGCTCAGAAGAACAGCCAAAGATATGATTCTTGAGGTGATCAAGCTAATGCAAGTTGAACCTAACAGAACTTCAGTTAGAGTAGAACAATTCACTTCAACTAACATTTCTTGACAATGAGAACATTCGGTACCACACGATACAACAAGCAAAGTGTCTCACTGAGGGACAAAGGAAAAGAGACAACAATCAAGAAAAAGGTTTATCACAATAGTTCTATGAACTTTGACTGTCCTACATCAACACAGATCTATCCATATTAAGAAACAAAGTACAAATTTATGTGAAGATAAACCGACGTCCAGAATTATCGCATGGAATATTTGGAAGCTAATACTCAGAGAAGTGTACGAAAATACTAGTATATTGCAGGGTATATGCTGTAAACGGGAATCATGCATCAAAGGTATCTGGGCATAGAGAAATACTCACGGGTCAATTTATCTCCAAAATGAGGAGACTGGGTTCGATCAAACACATTTCAATGACACATGGGAGAAATATCAATTAAGAAATAGTAAATTTTACTGTAAAACCAATTATAGTATTAACATTAACAGCTAAACGATAGCTGGGCATCTCAGAGAAGTTAACTGTTAATAATGTAGAATGACACTGCGTAAGCACTGTACAAGTCTACAGATAATTTCACCTTAAAGTTCTACACAACAATCTATACTGAAAATGCGATTTTCACACCAGACACAGGATTTCTGCAAACCAATTTTACTAATTCAACAAGGCATCAATAAATCAAAATAATGCACTTTTAATACTTCTGTATAATTAATACAGCAGTATATACTGTGGAAATAAATCTTTTATCTACAACACACTGCACCCGAAAATGGCATAATTGGAGTTAAAATTGAGATTGCCGCAAAAGCTTAATTTAATTCGGTCAATGGGTCACTTATAACAGCTCTGGTGAAGGCCAAGATCTGATAACCTTGGAGAAATTCGCCTTTAAGCTCATAGCTGCATGGTCGTGTGGCGACCCGTCCCTATTTTCTTATTGGTCAGGAGGTTAACATGCGACAGATATGAACAGTTAAAATTTTCAAGGCTAACACCGCCCGGCAAGTTTTCAGAGTTCTTCACAAGACCAGTTTTGAACCATGATACTATAAGAAGACGTGAAGAAATGTATGATTGGTTTCCTACTAATCAAACCTTCTAGACTGAGGACTGATAAAATCAGTGTGAAATCGACGCTCAACTTACTCAGATTTTACTCTACTGTTTTTATACTGCTCTACTTTAAAGCACAACTTCACTTCGCTTTCCCACTATAATTCGACAAGATATTCAATGCCAAACGTCGTTTATTAGCCGTGATGTCTTACAAAGGGAACACATTATTTCGTCTTCTGCGCGACATAACCACTACAATATTAATTCCAGAACACGTGTGGTGTGCAAATCATCTGAACCCGCAAGTTAACTGTCGACTGACATTTAAACAGGCATGGTTGGAACACATATTAATGTGCCATTTTAGTTTCAGTATGTGTCAGTATGTGTATATGTGTGTGAGTGGAAGCCTACTGTTACAAGAAGCCTGCAAGACAATGAACAAGGGGAATCATCACGCTGCTTGCAAGAGGAATCCCTACTTTCATCATGGTGCACTTTGCAAGGGATATTACTTCCGGAATGTGCCACTAAAAGGGGAGATCCCACAACACCCTAAAGGGTGCTAAAGGGACCATTCGTGAGACGTTGCCAGCCAGGACTTAATCAACTTCCATCATAAAAGGTAGAGAACCTTTTTAATATTAATTTCCTTTTCAGAAGGACTTCATTCTTGAAATAATATCTTCTAATATTTTGTATTGTTACAGATTCTTACCGCTTCTCATCTACTTATTGGTGTTGGTAAATTTTGTGAATGATTGAAATACACTCATGTCCATAAAATCCAGAGCACCTTGAAAGACTAGGAATAGGAAGTTCATATTCACAGGACATATGCATTAGTATGTTCTGAAGAAACGATTAGCATTTGAAACTAGTATGTTCTGAAGAAACGATTAGCATTTGAAACATGCCGATCCTCAGGTCCAAGGTCCACATCGATATCCGTGCGCACAACCACGGACTCGTAAATTGTGCCTGCGGCTCTCGTTGTCACTATCAACCAAAGGTAATGGATCAGCGTGACTTGAGCAGACGTGCCTGATGCCTCGCAGACGTATGCAAGAAAAGTATTGTCAAGTTAGTGAGTTTGAAAGAAGGCGAATTATTGGCATGAGAGAACGTGATACATCTATCTGGTAAACTGCAGCTTGTGTGCGAAGTGTGTCGGCAGTGCAGTGGTTGTGTACAGAACGTTCATAGAAGGCCGTAGATCACAACGAGATGGGTCCGGTCACACCAACCAGAGAAGATCGACTCCTCATCCGGATGGCATTGCAGAACAGATTTGCGTCTTCCTCGGCTATGGCGCAACAGTGGAACACATCGTTCACTACCAGGAGTGACAATCCGTCCCCGTTGATTACGATATGGGTTACCAGCGCGTCTTCCACTTCTCCGCCTAACTTTGACCAATGTGCATAAACATGCTAGACTGCAATGATGTATGAAACGACGTCACTGGGGACAGGAATGGCAGCAGATAGTGTTTTCGGACGAATCCAGGTCCTTTTTGTTTGAAAATGATGGCCGCATTTTGGGTCGCCGCAGACAGGGGGAGAGGCATCACACTGACTGCTTTCACACAAGACATACAGCGCCAACTAAAGGCGTTATGGTGTGGGGTGCTATTGGGTACAACCACAAATCAGAGTTGGTGTGTGTCCAGGTCAATGTTACCAGTTTGACCTACGTGAATGGCATCCTGCGAACTTAGCCACACCCTTTCTGCACAACACCCCAGACGCCTTATTTCAGCAGGTCAATGCGCGACTACATGTCGCTGCATGAACACGTGCTTTCTTGTTGTCACAGAATGTCAGACGGTTGCCCTGGCCCACCTGATCATCGGACTTGGCGCTAATTGAAAATGTGTGAGATATGATGAAACGACGGGTATGGAGCTCTGACCCAATGCCAACCACCAAAGATGAACTGTGGAGCCAGGTGAATGCAGCATGGATGACTATAACCCAGGACCCCATCTGTGCCTTATACGTGTTGATGCCATCACACATGGAATAAGTTATCAGTGCCCCTGGAGGACTCAGCGCCTACTAGGCAACGGGGCACATGCCGAACCTGGGGTACTGAAATGCTAATCGTATCTGCAGAAAATACTAACGAACATGTCCTGTGAATATGAACTTCCTACCTCTAGTCTTTCAAGGTATTCTGTTGTTTATGAAGATGAGTGTACTTCTAAGAGTTGAAATGTGTTGATATTGTAATAGTTCTATTATTTGAATTTCATTAACAACGTAGTGCACTAACAATTAAGTGTTAAAAATCACAGACCAATTTGTTTAACTTAGAACCTAAAACACTAACAGGGATGGATACGGTGCATTCCTTTGTGAATTTTTTACATAATATTACACCTCATCTTGCATAATTTCATCAATGAAGTATAAATTGTCACTCAAATGTCACTTATGTACATTAGGAACTAAACTTATGATATAAAGGTAAGTTATGTTAAAAGTAATGAACGTGGATGTAAATGAAGGAGTGTTAATAATAGGCTTTAATAACATACGATGCTCTATTTAAGAAGGCGGTTAGTGCTCAATGGAAATAGCCTAGCCTTCTTAAGTGACAGAATGGAATGATAGCTCATATTTATGAACAGTGAGGAAGTAGCAACCAATATTGCATTATGGAGAGTATATTATTGAGCATATGAAGCGAACAGCACAGTTTAAGGTAATAAATCACTCTCTGTGCTCACTCAACAACACCAAGCTTGTCTAATTAAGGAAACGTATCTAATTAATGCAAATATTAAACCATTATTAGGTTATCTTCTATAATGTGGGAAGATATATTGACAAATCATCTTAATGTGCTAAAGTGATCATTCTTCTAGTTATTCGATCATGATTCTTATAGCGAGAGAGACATAAGTTCTCGAATGTTCAATAAATGATGAAGAACACACGTAATGTAATAATCATGCCTAACTAAAATGATTAACCTCACATGACCTAACTTTTGGAGGGTGGGGGTATTTGAAAAGTAGGGCTTAGCCAAGAATGCAAACTTAACCTAACATGCATGGATTCGACTCGAGGCCTAACACCTTAGGCCATGGACTCAACCCTAGGCTTAACCTTACAAGGTCATTAGCTTTACAGACTCAAGTTTGATGTCCAAGAGTGCTGGCTTAAGCTATCAAGCACGGATTTGCTGCCCGGCTTAACCTTACAAGGGCGTTACAGACTCGAGTTTGACATTCAACCCCAGGCTTAACGTAACTAGACAAGATGAGACATGGTGCATGGGCTTTAGGAGCTGAGCTTCGTAGTGCATGGCGGCCATTCACATTATTTTAATAAAATAAGACAGATGGTGTAAAGCTTAATACATGTGCTTTATTCATGGGGGCATAACGCGGAAAGGTGACATCAGGTCATGGAGCTGAGTGACTGCAAAAGGCCAAAAGGGCTACAAACTAAAGGGCAAAAGGGAATGAGGTATGGTCTAGGGCTCAGATCTGAATGTGGAACAAGATGATGGTATGGGACTGTGGAGATGGTGAAAGGTTTAACACATGTGCACTATTCATAGGGACATACCTCTATAAAGCTATTTCAAGGTCCTCAAGCTGAGCGGCTGCAGAGTCACAGATGTTGTTGCGTAATGTACTGCTGGTTTTTAGTGTTTGGAACTCTAAATGTTTATTGTAACAATTCGAGCTCAGAAATTTGAATTTTTGAATTATTCTAGAATTCTTTTTTTTGTTAGTTGTTTTACGTCGCACCGACACAGATAGGTCTTGTGGCGACGATGGGACAGGAAAGAGCTAGGAGTGGGAAGGAAGCGGCCGTGGCCTTTATTAAGGTACAGCCCCAGCATTTGCCTGGTGTGAAAATGGGAAACCACGGAAAACCATTTTCTAGAATTCTAGAAATATAATACTGTTGATATCACTTAAGAGATTAAAACTTAAGCGTTCAGAACATCAAAAAATATTCACTACATGTGACTGGGACTGCTGAGTATCATGCTAAGTAAATGACTGCACGCTGAAAGTTTCTATTTAATTCTAAACACCTAACATTTGAGCTGCGTCAAATTAAAAAATTCCCCACACCGACTGGAAATCTAACTCAGCAATCTTTCCGTTGACTGCTGTCTACCTTAGTAACTAAATTATTGTGTGTTAAGTACAGAAACACCCAACTTTTGAGCTACAAGAAATGAAAATTTCGCCGACCCGACTAGGATTTGAACCCGGGACTCATTTACTTGGGAAACAAACAACCATGCTAACTAAATGACTGTACATTAACAGCTTATGTGTTTCACTGAAGCACCTAGTTTAGCGTTACAAGATTCAAAGGAAAAATCACTAGCAATACTAGGATTTGAACATGGAGCACGCTTGGACCCAAAGCTGAAGTGCTATTCAAATATCTAACTCCAAAAATTCAAACTTCTAATTCTGAGCAAAGAAAACAATCACTGATTTGGGTTCTCAAACCTGGAGCTAACTTCGACTCAGAACTAAAGGTCTTAAGTTCATAAGAAGAAAAAATGTTGAAAGACCTCAACCTGACCCGGAGTCGATGACAAGCTTTTCTTTCACTGAAGACTAAGTGTGAACGATTGGCACAAACTATGTTAACTGAATGTGGAAAAAGAATGCAACAAATTTTGTATTAAGTAAGGTCGTGACACATGTACTTCTCAGCAAAAATGAAATTGATTGTAGGAATATTCTGATTAGACTTGGAAATATTTGCTGTGACATGATATACAAAGTTCATTGTTTTTGCAATTAGCCTAGCATGCACATCTTAGAAAAAGAACATTGGCGGTACGAGCAAGTTGACCAGACTTGGAAGTAACTTAATTGCTAAGACAGGGAATACAAAGTTTATTGTTCGCGCATCGAACTGTGGGCTGCAGATTTGAAACCTGGAGATGTGTAATTTCCTGCTGAAATGTTTACATCACATGGCATCTAACATTAGAGCAGGGAGCAATTAAAAAAATCCCCAAGCCACCTGGTAATCAATTTCAGCACACTTTCCCTTGGACTGTTGACTATCATAATAGCTAAAGGATTCAATACACACAAACATCGAGCTAAAATAAATTAAAAATCACCGACCAAACTAGGAATCGAACCAGTGGCTTCTTTACATTGGCAAGAAACAAGCATGCTAACTAAAGGACTGTACATTAAAAGCTTGTTTGTTTCATTGAAACACACCAAATTCGAGTTCCTTTCACGGAGGGGGGGGGCAATAATATATTCTCTTTACGTCTTACTAACTACACTCGAAAGTTTGAAAAGTTTGCAGCTCCGCAATGAATTTGCTAAGTGCAGAAATTTCAATCCCCGCTTTAAACAATTTTTCAAGATGCCAATGTGCCAGAATTTAGTCCTGCAAGCTTTCCTTCATGTGCCAGTAAATCTAACGAAACAAGGCGGACGTATTTGAACACTTTCAAGTACCATTCGGCTGAGCTAGAATAAAACCTGCCAAGTTGGGGTTAGAAGGCTAGCGCCTTAACCGTTTGAGCTACTCAGCTCACCTATTCAATTATTAAGTACCATAAAAAACACACACTAATAATGATGATAATAATAATAATAATAATTTGGAGAATCCAACCCACAAACAAATGTTACAGTTTTCGTGTTTTTAGTGTTGGCGAAAAACATTACAAAATGAGGATCGGGATAAGGTTAACTATGCAGGGAACTACAGCTGAGTACTCTCTAACACTATTGATGAATGATATAAGGAGAAGAAGAAGAGGAGGAGGAAAGGCCAGGATGAGGAGAAGGTGAATAAGAAGAAATCTGTCGCTCTACAGGCTCGTTTCATAGAGATATTTTTAGCACATACTTTTAAATCTTTCTCGGTTTGATATCCCTCTGACCTCCTGCAGAAGGAATTTCCATTCACGGCTGGCCTCAACAGTGAAGGAATTATTGTAGGTAAATGATTTTTGCTTAGGAATATCGAGCAATGTCGAGCTCAGCGCTCTGGTGTTTTTATCATGGTGTTCAGAAAGGCTATGAAATTGTTCATACAAGTAAGATGGGGATTGTAAGGTAAGGATTTGATGCAATGAATTTAGGGTATGCAGCTTGCGTAAGTCTTCAAAGCGTAGCCATCCGAGGTCGACATAAGACTGGGTAAAATGATCTGAAAATTTCAGATTAAATATAAACCTTACACAGGCATTCTGTGCACATCGTAGTTTATCCCGAAGCTCGGTTTTCATGCCTTTGTAAACTACGTCACAATAATCGAATATTGGAAGAACGAGGGTTTCAACTAGTTTCTTCCTTAAACTGAATGGGGAAAGTAAATTTCAAATTGTTCAATAGGTGCAGCATCGCGAAAAATCGTCTACTCACAGATATTCTCTGATCCGTCCACGAGAAGTGCTGTTCAATGACCACTCCGAGCCTGTTTAGAGTAAAGCTTGCTTTTGAAGTCATACCTGAGGAGTGGGCATGCAGTAATTAGTGGAAATAAGTCTTGAGTGGGCAACTGCTATGGTTTGGGATGTTTTGGGTTTAAAATAAGTCCATGCTGGGAAGATCATTAGCTTTTGGCTTCTAGTGTGTCGTATTCATGTGTGACATATGCTACAGCGCAAACAAAACCAACTAGCACGAGGTCCGGAAACATGGCGCCGGAGCAGTTTAGACGAGGACTGGTTTATAAATGTCGAATACGCAATGAAGTGATTGTGAAGAAAGGACTTTACTTTCATCTCTAAGCGGAGAAAACGTGTATATATGTGTAAATATTGTTAGAATTAAATCAAATGTAGCACGTATGAAAACAAAACGAAACCAAAGATTGAACACATAGGGTAATGTTACGGAGTATAAAATATCGATATTTGTTAATAAGAACGGTAGCGACATCTAGGTGTCAGTTGATGTAAGCAAACACCTAAGATAGAGTTCCTCATCTAGTATCTAATTTTGTTATTCTATGACTTGTGTAAAACGTTAAAAGTATTCTTGTTCATTGTTATGTCAATGTAATGGTAGTATGGAAATGATACGTAAAAATTAGAAATTGTATGCAAAAGGAAGTCATTAGGGGATATGTATATGCAGTTAAGCGAATGCACCTGGCCTAAAATAACGGTGATATGCTTATGATTGTATAAAGGCCAAGCCATTACAGAAGGAGCAATACGATATATAATAGAGATTGTCCGTATCGTTAATAACTTCATATAATCAGAAGAATATGCGTAATTGATTTACTAGTGGCTCTGTGTGTTGTCAAAGAACTAATATTAACCTTTTTCAGGTGTAATCTGCATGAGTCTAAAATGATGTTGTCAGAAATGTATTCAAGAAGTACTAATTCACAGGAGAATATGGAGTGCTAAATCATGTACGAGTAGGTCCAGCTGAAATGATGGAGTGGTTACCGGGATGGATAACCTAAGCCAGTGATTCATATAACCCTGGATATTCAAGTCAGTAACTGCTTTCCATTATAATGATGTATTTTTACTGTGTGCACTTTATTTGATGCAACATGCATCTGTATTTTATTTTAGTTACTAGTTTCTTTAATGTAGGTAGTAATGTAAACTGACTGACAGAGCAAATGCAACACCAAGAAGGAGTGGTCAGAACTTTATGCCAATTGCAGGGTAGACTGACGTCACTGAGGTATGCTCATGATGTGAAATGCGCCGCTGTGCTGCGCACGTAGCGAACGATAAACGGGACACGGCGTTATCGAATGGCCCACTTCGTACCGTGATTTCTCAGCCGACAGTCATTGTAGAACGTGTTGTCGTGTGCCACAGGACACGTGTATAGCTAAGAATGCCAGGCCACCGTCAACGGAGGCATTTCCAGCAGACAGACGACTTTACGAGGGGTATGGTGATTGGGCTGAGAAGGGCAGGTTGGTCGCTTCGTCAAATCGCAGCCGATACCCACAGGGATGTGTCCACGGTGCAGCGCCTGTGGCGAAGATGGTTGGCGCAGGGACATGTGGCACGTGCGAGGGGTCCAGGCGCAGCCCGAGTGACGTCAGCACGCGAGGATCGGCGCATCCGCCGCCAAGCGGTGGCAGCCCCGCACGCCACGTCAACCGCCATTCTTCAGCATGTGCAAGACACCCTGGCTGTTCCAATATCGACCAGAACAATTTCCCGTCGATTGGTTGAAGGAGGCCTGCACTCCCGGCGTCCGCTCAGAAGACTACCATTGACTCCACAGCATAGACGTGCACGCCTGGCATGGTGCCGGGCTAGAGCGACTTGGATGAGGGAATGGCGGAACGTCGTGTTCTCCGATGAGTCACGCTTCTGTTCTGTCAGTGATAGTCACCGCAGACGAGTGTGGCGTCGGCGTGGAGAAAGGTCAAATCCGGCAGTAACTGTGGAGCGCCCTACCGCTAGACAACGCGGCATCATGGTTTGGGGCGCTATTGCGTATGATTCCACGTCACCTCTAGTGCGTATTCAAGGCACGTTAAATGCCCACCGCTACATGCAGCATGTGCTGCGGCCGGTGGCACTCCCGTACCTTCAGGGGCTGCCCAATGCCCTGTTTCAGCAGGATAATGCCCGCCCACACACTGCTCGCATCTCCCAACAGGCTCTACGAGGTGTACAGATGCTTCTGTGGCCAGCGTACTCTCCGGATCTCTCACCAATCGAACGCGTGTGGGATCTCATTAGACGCCGTTTGCAAACTCTGCCCCAGCCTCGTACGTACGACCAACTGTGGCAAATGGTTGACAAAGAATGGAGAACCATCCCTCAGGACACCATCCGTACTCTTGTTGACTCTGTACCTCGATGTGTTTCTGCGTGCTTCGCCGCTCGCGGTGGTCATACATCCTACTGAGTCGATGCCGTGCGCATTGTGTAACCTGCATATCGGTTTGAAATAAACATCAATTATTCATCCGTGCCGTCTCTGTTTTTTTTCCAATTTTCATCCCTTTGGAACCACTCCTCCTTGGTGTTGCATTGTCACTGTCAGTCAGTGTATATGTAGTACATGTTCTGAAGTAGTTCGCCAAAACGTAATAGTAATTACACCTCGAGCGGCGTGATATTATGTTATTTGGTATATAGGAATTCTCATATGCGTTTGGCGACTCGGCATTCGAAATGATACGATACCATGCGAGTGAATGAATGGTTATGTTAGTGGATGACTTCGACATCGCTTATATTATGTTGTAGTGCCGTGATTACTGGAAGACAACCGAGCTCGATAGCTGCAGTCGCTTAAGTGCGGCCAGTATCCAGTATTCGGGAGATAGTAGGTTCGAACCCCACTGTCGGCAGCCCTGAAAATGGTTTTCCGTGGTTTCCCATTTTCACACCAGGCAAATGCTGGGGCTGTACCTTACATAAGGCCACGGCCGCTTCCTTCCCACTCCTAGGCCTTCCCGGTCCCATCATCGCCATAAGACCTATCTGTGTCGGTGCGACATAAGGCAACTGGAAGACACGAGCCTATGTAGACATATGTGACAACATTAACATAGAATCAGCATATTTATCGCGAAGCTAACCTTGGTAATGCAGGTAAGTGACACAAATGTAGTAATGTTGTGAGTAATGACACTAGTGTGAATCAACGTGAGATAATAATAATAATAATAATAATAATGACAATGATGATGGTGTGAGTGTCAAATATATTAAGTACCTGCGATGATGGTGGTCATTGTGTTGATGAATAATTCAAGTGTATTAAGTGCTTGTGGTGGTAATAGTTATTATGATGATGAATAATAAAACATGGGGATGATATCGTGATATGCCACTGATGTGTGGGTTAGCTTGCATAAAATTTAGTGGTTGAAATAATGAAAAGTGCTGTGCTGTGTGGATTATTTAATAAGATGGGAGGTGACAATGAATATTTATCTTGATGTCGCTACATAGAACGTATTATTTAATTGCGTTATGCCAGTGTGAAGTTAGATAAAGCAAAAGGAGGTGTAACACTCGTATATAAGCTAATGCTGAAATTGTAATGCCCTGGTATAAGATGATGTTAAGGTTATAATACTCTTACATGATTGAATGCTGGGATCGTAAAGTTGATATGTAAGTGTAGGCTAAGATGGTAAGGCAGATAATTATTAATTGCGATGAGATGTCGGTTACAATTCTCCTATCGATTATCGCTACGTTTCGGATGTCATATTCAAAATTTATGTCAATCATTAGGGTTTTTAGTCAGTATGACGGCGACGTGTTTGAGGCGTGCATAAGGCTTACCACGCGTACGGCTTCGAGGATATATGACGTGATATTAATAAGTTAGATGTTTACTTCATGGACATGGTAGTTTAGTAGATGTAGTAGAGATGTCGTATGTGGTTCTATTAACATTTGAGAGTATATATTCTTGTCCTTATGTATATTATCTTTGATTATTTATTTTATGCATTAGCATTAAGGTAACATGATCCTCGAAGGTATGCGCGAGGATGGACGTGTAGTTATTGTCGCGTTGAGGCGAACCTCATCAGAACGTACGAGTTAGTTAAGGTGGTGATGATTATTTATCTTAATTAGGTTAGGCATCACATATAAAAATACATTATTATCAGCTGAATTTCACATGAACGAGATTCTCCTATTGAAAATCAGGCATCAAATCAAAACTGAAGAAATAAGAATACCTAAAACTTGTGGAGTAAAAGAAAGAACACGGTCATAATGGTAATTTTCCAGGTTTAGGCATGTTATTGAATAAATATAGATTTAGGTTTGGAATTTCAAATAGCTGTTATAAAATGAGGAATGATCAATTTGAAATCACTGCATTATGTTGAATTGGGTATAAATTAATTAAATTACGACAGCCGTTTTATGTCATTACCAATTTGTTTTTCGGTAATATTTGAAATCTGGGTTATACTTTGGTTTCGTCTTAACTAGTAGGATCATTTATATTAATAAATATAATCCGATCCAGAATATCTCCATCTTTTCATTATAAAATAGATATACATGGCCTTACTTATGAAATTAATTCAAATTCCAAGATCATATTTGGTATAATCAATTTTAATTCAAGACAAGGTCTCGATTGTTACAAGCATGTCATAAATTATGAAAATAGGTGATGCAAACATAACGGCGATTGGCTTAGAAACTTTAATATAGAAATTTGATAATAAGCCGCCCGGTAGGATTCCGAATCCAATTTTCCACCGTTGATGCGATTTCTATTCACCGGTACATATTAGCTAGCTGAGGCACATACAAAGTCCTGTGATCCTATGAAACAGCCCCACAACAATAAAAGAACCTGACAAGACCCTGGGTGTAGAGTGCTCCCAATCCTAACCTATGGGGCAATGCCACGAGGAGGGCGTACTAGATCCATGCTAATTTCCTCGATTGCTTCCGAAACGTCTGTTGGTTTTGCATGGATATACAATTGTACGTTGCCAGCAAAAATGTGACATTTACAATGAGTCAGCTGTTTAGCTAAGTCATTGATATAGACAGAAAGTGGCAAGGGAGCTAGGGTTGACCCTTGTGTTACACCTGTTTTTACATATTGCCACGAAGAAAAGGTACCCTGATTGACGACACTTTGGTGACGTTCGCGTAAATAGGCTCCCATCCATTTCAGAGTACTGTAGGAGAACCCTAGGCGATAAAGTTTGGATAGGAGCAACTCATGGTCTACAGAGTCGAATGCTTTGCTGAAGTCCAACAATACTAGAATTGTCAGCTTTTGCTCATCAGTAGCCTCATCACTCACGCTTAGTAAGGTAGTACATGTACTGTGATTTCGTCCGAAAGCTGACTAGTGTGGGTCTAGTATGTCGTGGTCGTTGAGATAGTTCGTGATTTGATTATGCACAATGTGTTAGAGTCCTTTGGCTGTTATAGACAGTATATTAATAGGTCTGTAGTCACTGTTTAGTCTAGGAGATTTTGTTTTTTGTAAAGGATGTACCAGGGTCATTTTACAGACAGTTGGAAATACTCTGTTTTGAAGGAAGAAGTTGTATATGAATGTCAATACTGGAATAATGGTGTCGATAATTTTCTTTATCATTATAATGCATATGTTGTCCGCCCCTGTGGATTTAGTTTTAATTTGCAAGAAAAGCGCTTTCATTTGCAGAGGTGAGACATAACTACAATAAAATTTGTCTCTGCCTATGCGTAGTGGTTTGTAATTTGCACTCAAAAGATTTTCTTTTGCATCTTCGTTTAACTGAACATGGGAAGACATTAAGTGATTATTGAATTCATCAACAGAAAACTCCAAATCGTCTACCTTGTTCGGTATATTTAGTCCGAATTGTCGGATTGACTTCCATAAGGTCTTACGTGAGGTTTTATAAGGTCATGGGCGTACGATAGTCGAGCGTTTCTTACTGTATCAGCCGTTTTAATACATAGTCATTTGTAATAAAGTTTTCCTCTGTCGGGTAATGTTTATATTTCCTATGAGCTGCATCCCGCTTGGCCATCATTACTTCTAATATTTTTTATCCACGGAGGAGTCTTTTAAAGATGCGTGCTCTTCATAGAGGGCGTGTTTGTCAAAAATGTGAAATATCATGTTATTGAAAGGGTTGACCATGTTGTCAATGTTAGTTGTATGAGTTATCTCCTGCCACAGCATCGAAATAGCGTCTTTCAATAATTTTTCGATGTCAATATGGCTATAGTCTCTGTAAGTCACATATTTAGGTTTATGTTTGGGGTATTGCAGTGCGTAAGACATAAAGATAATGTCATGGGCTGACAGTCCGGGAGGAGATATCTGGCCATGATGTAATACCCTGTCAGGGTTGTTCGTTACTATTACGTTCAGTAGTGTGTGTGAAGTTTTAGTGTGGTGAGTGGGAGAAAGTAGGAGGATCGCCATACTGCATGCCAGAAACATGTTCAATAGATGGGTGGTTTTGGAAGGATCTGAATCTAGAAGGTTTGTATTGAAGTCTCCCATCATTATAACATGTTTGTACATAGGTTCTGTTAAGATCTGTCTCTAAGTCATTCAAACGGTGAGCTTTAGGTGGCTTGTATACAGCACCTACTAAGCATTTCACAGTAGAGACCTGTATCTCTATGAACATGTACTCAGGATTTCCCTCATACGGTTGAGGAGACTGACAGATAATTTGAGGTATCAAGCACGAAGAGACAAAGCACAAACCCCACCTCTCCCTTTGCCAAGTCTCTCATTTCTCAGAAGGCAGTAGCCAGGTAATTCCAGATTCTTAGCCTGCTGTTTGACTTTGAACCAACTTTCACTGCATAAGATTATATCAAAGGACAGTAGTATGAAAATCGCTTTTAGTTCATGTATACGAGCTTCAGAAACTAAACTCTTTGCATTAAGGTGACATGTGAAGTGCGCTTTTATGTCTATTTAGGGCTGACTGGAGAATGTGTGTTGCAGCTTCAAGGAGTGGGGATTGGGTCAATGGACTAGCAGGTAGACAGGTTGAAGGGATGGATTGGGAAGGGGAAGTGTGACAAGGGAAAGTATTGCTATGGTCATAGGGAATACGGCTGTGGTATGCATTGCCAATTAGTAAAATAAAATTAACTTGAACACAGCATGTGACTATATCCTATGAATGGTCAGCAATTAACATATTTTAGATAGTGAAATTGTTCATAGTAGTAATAATATTAATAATAATAATAATGTGCAACAGCAGATTAGGCATACAGAATACACAAGTAGGAGCTTATTGTACGTAGTGTTGGTGTGAGATCTATGTGGACGTAATATGGAGGCCTAACTTAAGTTAGAACCAGTTAGGAAAATTAATCAAAAGGGTAAGTAGATGGACAGGTGGTAGGATCAGAAGGGAGATAAGCAAATAGATATTTAGATAAATAGATAAATAAATACAGTAAATGGATAGATAAGTAGAGAGCTAGATACATAGATAAAGCTACTTGAAAAAACCAGGTTCTCAGCTGTGACTTATGTCGAAAGATGGGAGTGGACTCACATTGCCAAGTGATAAGGCAGCACTGCAACAGAAGCTTATGCCATAGGAAGTTCCATTAACTGGCACACTCTTAATTTCATCCCGTCGGCATTTTTGATTACGATGTCTCCTGAGTAAGTCGAAGTGTTTGTACAACCAAAATGCTGAATTGCCATTTTCAAGATGGACATTCTGATAGTCATTAGATCTTCATGGATTTTCGTGGATGAGCCTTTCAGTTTCCTTTTCCTAGTGAAGATTTCCTGACATGAGCGATAGGACAAAAATTTCACTAGGATAGGTCTCATTTTCCCTGGTGATCGAGGTCCTGCTCCGTGACACCAATCAATGCCATTAAGTCTAACATCTACACCTACTGCTTTGCACACGTTCAGCACTGGTTCATCACAGCTTTCGTTCGAACATTCAGGGATGCCGAAATATCTTACATTACTTCTGCTGTATTGCTCCAATGAATCACACTTGGCATCCCTATCCTTCTTCAGTTTGTGGATTTCTGTCTCCTTCTTATCAAGTTTTTTAGGTAACTCTGAAAGTGTTCTGATATTAAATTTTAAACTTTTTTCAAGTTCTTTTATGACCACTTCTGTTATGCAGGTCAAAATGGCCTGCACAATTTTTTCAAAGAAGCTGTCCGAATTAATGAAGTCGTCCACACACACTTCATGAGGCAGCGTATGTTGGCAGCACTGGTAGTGGCTGGGCTTCCAACTCCATTGTTTCGGTGGGCCATTTTCTTTACAATGAAAATTTGGAACAAAAAGAAGATCAACACCGACAAAACATGTGGGTATATACAAATGTAACATTTCTGCAAGTTTTTATCACTTCCACTGCTGTATAACACCTTCAAATCACTTGATTACTGTGGAGCCTCATTCACTCACGTCCGTCACCAAACATTTCAACTGATAGGTTAGAAACTATACATGGTGCGGCCTGAACGGTGTCCTGATGCATTATACATTTACACAAGGTATACCTACATCAGTAAGTTTAATAATTGTAATAATAATAATAATAATAATAATAATAATAATGAGCACTAGAATGAGTATTAAGTTTCAGCAAATTTCACACTTTCCTGCATTCCTGTTGTTGTTGATGCTTGTTGTTTTAAGCGGCCTAACATCGAAGGTCATCGGCCCATTTCCTGCATTCAGTCAGTGTTTTTTGTCAGTATATACATTTTATGAGGTAGTGACTATCGCACATGTCATTTCAAAGTAAACAAACAGTCATCCGTTGGGTTGTGGTATTTTGTCTATACGCAAATTTTGTTGTGGAAGCAATGTATTTAAGCGATTAGAAAATTGAGAACGCAATGTAGGCCTTGCCATTCCCCAACAACACAGAATATACAATAGTAAGCAGATCAAAACATTGAAAATTCGATCGATCAGTCGATCAATCATAGTCGCTACTGCTTGCTATAGCCTATCCATATAGCTACTGATGCTATTGGTTACTTCACATTCAAGATCACACTTGTTTTCTTTAATGTTTATTCAGATTTATTTACAATTTATTCCTGGCATAAAAGACATACCCAAGATTAATGTTATAAAAATTGAAACATGTGCTTCTATTAATGGATAAACATGGTATGACCATTTCAACTGGTAGAAGAACGAATTTCGAGACTTTTTTCTGAATTCCCTGTTATTTCCTGGATTTCCTGCTATTTATTGAATTCCCTGACATTCCCCGGTTTCCTGTATGGGCGAAACTCTGTTAAACCTGTATTTGGATGGTGAGGCCAGTCTTCTTTTTTTTTTTTTGTAGAAGTGAAAAGATGTTCATGAATGTGTGTTAATGTGTATGTCTTTACTAGCTGATGTGATAACCTCCTCCTGTCTTATTAGTCAAATGGGGACGCTCATGCTTGAAGTTGGCTACAGCTTCAATGTTGAAATCTACTATTGAGGGATGTGTGGTAAAGAATGTGTAACGAGAGGAGGGTAGGAAGATATTCAAGATTAGGAAATAAGGGTTAAATTTGACAAAAAACGCTGTGTATACATTTACTTACCCCCTCGACCTTTCTGGTATTAACTAGTTGCCTTTGCAGCATCAGAACAAATGACACTTGCACATCTTGTATTGTATCTGTGTGGCATTTAGGAAACGGAGTGTGGCGGAGGAGAGGAGATGGGCGGAGCATTGAGCTTATGCAGTGTTGGCTGTAGGCTGAACATTTACACCGATAATGGCAAAACTTCTTCGGAGCAGCTAAAGAAATCAAGGCTTTCTCGCAAAACAACCCTCAGAAAACCAACTCTTCACACAACTGCAGGCATGAGACTGACATGGCATTTCATCCCTCCTGCAGCAACACACTTTGGTGGAATCTGGGTAGCAGCTGTCAAGAGTCTGATATATCACCTCAGAAGAGTGATGGATTCTTATCGCTTCACCAACAAAGAATGGACCACTCTCATAACAAATACATCCTTTCACCAAACATCTTTTAGACGTGCCTTAATTGTGTAAATTGGAATTTGTGAATTTAGACATGTCTTAATTGTGCAAATTGTCATTTGTGAAATTACAACAAGTCTCCTCATATTTATAACACACGTTCCTCTATGTAACACTTTGACTAGAGTGATCAGGATAGTGATTTTTATCCCTTAGGAATGAGATCATGGCTGAATTTGCCCATGCAATGGGCAAAACATGTCTCCTTAAATTAGTATGACAAGATCAAAATCTTAATATTAAGAACCCAACATGTACTGAATACATGGATTTCAATAAACTTTTGTAACATTGTTGAATTAATGTACATTTTAATACGGACCAGTCATGAGATTTGTGACATATAATTATCTGAGATTGTTGTAAACAACCCACGGATTGAAATTAAAGTTCACTGTTTGTATCGGAGATGAACCCTGTATACAAATGTTAGACTAATGTTGTGTAGGAAACTATCAACTCATATAAAGACTATACATCCAATCATACATAAGGAAGGCCATCTTCTTGTCGGTGGAAAACTGCACAATACTCCAATACTAGTGGACTGGAAGAATTAGAAATTCTGCTTCATCTCACAAATATAATTATGATGGCAGAACACCTTCATCTACTTCATAATGGCACTCAACACACTGAGAGAAAAGTTTAGGATCTTATCAGCAAAGGGGACTGAAAGAAGCCACACTCATACACATCTCAAGTGTTCTAAGTTGAATGCAGATAACTCAGAACAATTAATGCAAAATACACAAAAGGTGCCTCTAACCCTGACATACCCATTTGTTATAACTAGCATAGAGTATGCCTCCTCAATTCTAGTAAAAAAACGTGTGAAATCGAACAATACCAGACTGCCTATCTACCAAGGCTGTCTAAATAGACATGATACCTGATCTCACCACAACAACATTTCTCTACGCTCTTTATCGATTTAGCTCTCATAGAGGTCAACTCCTCAATATATACAGCAATAATGGAACAAACTTCTTTGGAGCAGCTACAGAAATCAAGGCCTTTCTACAAAACAACCCTCAGAAAACCTACTTTTCACACAACTGCAGGCATGGGACTCAAGTGGCATTTCATCCCTTCTGCAGCACCACACTGGTGGAATCTGGGAAGCAGTTGTCGAGAGTCTGATATATCAGCTCAGATGAGTGATGGGTTCTTATCGCTCCACCAACAAAGAAGGGACCATTATTACAACACATACTCACATCCCCTCACCAAAGCTAAATGATGACCCTTTTGACACTTCCTACCTAACAACATCCCATTTCCTTATAGGAGAGCCAATTACTTCACTCTCTGATCATGATTATACAACCTTGCCCACAAGGCTATACTTTCAGCAGCTAACCCAGAACTCCCAGAAGAGATGTTGAAATGAATATCTCAATAAATGGGCAATGAAATATCCCATAGCAACATAGTCAAACTGAAAGAAGATGACACGAATGCTATGAAGTGGGCGATGACAGTGATCTAATGTGTATCCTGGTAATACCAATATAAATGGTCCATTATTGGACATTTGGACGGACCATTTATATTGGTATTATAAATTTACTCATTCGGAACAAATGTTTGAGGTTCCCTATGGGAATCAACAATCAACATATCCTGGTAATGACGAATTCATTCACGTAACGAAAGTTCAGGTGAGTAACGGTGAACTTACTAGCCCTATTCACAAACACTATCCCTTACGAACTACGAAACATAAAGGCAAGATAACTCTTGAATCGCTTATCTATTCCTTGCATGTTGAAGTAATATTGTTCCGAGATTATTTGTGGAACGCAGAGAGGTGAAAAAAGGTGTCGGCTTTGAATGGGTCTATCTACGATATCAAAGATTAATTTAAACATTAAAACAAAGGTTATATTTCTTCTCAGATCTCAAACTTAACAAAAATTTTCACTAGGTGAAGGAACAAAATG
This sequence comes from Anabrus simplex, assembly GCF_040414725.1. Lineage (NCBI taxonomy): Eukaryota > Metazoa > Arthropoda > Insecta > Orthoptera > Tettigoniidae > Anabrus > Anabrus simplex. The sequence continues at coordinate 65,662,431 of NC_090279.1, forward strand.
TCAGATACCAAATAGCAAACAAAAATAGAAATGCAAGGGTTGGAAATTACAAGTTTTCAGCTTCCATCTCCAATTTAAAAGTTTACAACTTCACAAATGTTGTGTTTGTTTAGATAACGAGAGATATCTCCCAAGACACAGTTCAAGAGCACCTTGCTCCAAAGGTTACACGTACAGCCTTCCGAAGGCCCCCTCAATATTACACCAATATCACGAAAGAGTTTACATGCTCTTTAAATTCAACCAAGGAGGCTATGCTCAAACCTTACAATTTCTTGCCTCTTAAGGCACAATGTACAATTTACAATTCCTTTACACAGGGGTATCTATTACCCATACTACTGGGCCTTTGTGGAAAAGAAGAACAGGATAAAATACTGGCCCAAACTCAAAATGTATGGAGCCGTACACTTGCGCTCCTTTAAAACCAAGATTTAATACACTACTTGGGCTTGTGGCCCGATGATGCAGAGGCTAGGGAATCCCACACTACTGAGGTGAATAGAAAAAGAAGTTAATGAGTGATTTACAGGAGGAAAAAAAGTTACAAAATCGTAGCCACCTCAAGATAAATTGAAGGAGAATTCGAGATGGTAAAGAATTCTCTATTAACCGATTTACAGTTTAAGTCTGTATGAAATTTTACATTAGCAGAAAGAAAGTTTACGTTATAGAAAACAGATGATTACATAGTTAAATATAAGAACCTACCCCTTGGGTGAGTTTGAGGAAATAGATACAGAGATAGAAAACTGATGGCTTTTAACTGGGCTGATGTACTTCCTGCCGAACAATTAGGCACACCGCCTCCTCTATTAACACACACACTCAGAAATTTGACGAGTTTAGACGAGGTAACTAGAGAAAGCCGCGGCATTTATACCCGAGGGGAGGATTCGAGAAGGCATCGGACTAAATCCGACCACACCCTCTCAATTTAATGGATACTCAAGTACATACAAGAAGCTTATGATTGGCCAAAAAATAAATACAGAAAATTTGTGTGTGGCCAGACTCCAAAGCTGGCAGGATGAGAAGGAAGTGTTGCAAACCATGAACTATCAAAATACATGAAAGTCAATTTAGATGAGAAAACTTATAAACACAAGACTTCTTTAAATCATTAATTATTACACGTTTCACCAGAGTGCATGACTTCAGTTTTTTGTACGGACATCTATGGAGAAAAGTTCAAACTTCTAGATGTACACCAAAACAAAACAAAGAAATCCAGTCAGTTTAAGTAACTTTAAAATAAAATATTACTCTGTTATTCAGTAGTGACATCTTCTGATTACTACTTTATGAATTAGCAGTTTCAAGTTTTGTTCAATAGATAGAGTTCCTTAAGGCACTTCTATTAAATGTGCGGGGTTGAGGTGTACTTCCTGGTACAAATATTATAAGTCAAAATGGACTAGTAACACCACAGACCACATTAGGGAGAATAACAATATTTTTCACTTCCCAAGAGATGGCTGCAATGTGTGTGGTATACAAGCGAATGCTGACAGTAAACAGGCATATAACCTACAACTTGTATGAACAAATTATCTAGAAATCAATAATTAATATAATCAATAAGATAACAAAGTTGTTTCATTTGGAATCAACTAGTAAAATATCCTGTAATAGTAACAAAACAATGTGTCTTTTAGCTACTTTGTGTTCAAAACTATTTACAAATTCAAAAGTATTAGTAGGAATGATACCAGATCCCAAATAACATAGAATAGAGGTCTTTGGAATAATCCTAACTGCTGCACAAATCATAACGCAAGATTGTGGAACAACTTGAAGGAAAAGTGAAAACTAGGTAAGTAAACAGTCAATCTCATAAAAAAGTACATTTTCTGTAGGACTATCAATCATTTGCCCTGAAATGAAGGATCAAACCCTGGTATCTGTTGAGCAATTTTCTACCCATTTCCATTTCCTGATGATGGCTTATCAAATTACGTACATTACCTCACGAGAGTTTTCCTGCGATGACCCTGGCTCTGTTAACTCTGATTTAACTTCTTCTTTCAGAGCTATCACTTGTGATACGTGTTCAAAATTTTCCTGTGGAAAATAAGATATATTAGGTATGCTCATAACACACATCTACAAATACTGTCACTAACAAATGAGTATGTTAATTCATTGATTTCCAGTATTACAGTTACTTTCAGAATTTCACTGATGTTTAAGGATGATTTCTACCAGCAGAGAACTGTTATAACCAAGGGCTGTACTGAGAATGGTGTTACTAATCTTGCTCACTCCTTATGTCAGAGAAAGGATGAGATGGAGAACAAAATATAAAATGCAAAATATTTTCAAGCCATATCAGAAGATATAATACCAGGGATGGAATTGGGCCATCTCACACAGAATTTGGAAGGAAGCAGCGATAGGCATAAACACTAGATTGTATGAACTGTTTTCATATGTACAATCATATCAATCAAATCATAAAAGTTGTGTGAACTAATTAGAAGCGTTACAACTGTTCTAAATAATTTTTTGTTCTCAGCATACAGTTTATTTATAGACAGATTAAAATACCTTGAAATAATGGAATCATATTCTCTACTCTGGTTTTGCTAAGATCACAGGGGCTACATAAACCATTAAGACAGTTCTGTTTCAAACAGCATATATCAATGCTTCTAAGTTTAAAATGTTAAAAAATAAACATGAATGAAGCAGACTTATCACAGTCATATACCAGCAAAATATGTGATGTAGCCCTAAGGAAAAGCAACTAGAAATGAAATATTTTACTACTATAAGCATGTTATGTAGTGTTCTGTGAGGAGCTGAGGGGATGAGAACACCGTCAGTGGAGAATCAGCAGTGTTGGAGTGTATATCTGCAGTTTCAGAAGATCTCTTATGATCTACGACAAAACATTTAAATTTTTCACTTGGATTCATAAAACCTTGTCAACAGTAAAGGGGGGGAAGGGACTGTGAATGAAAGCTCATGTTTTAATATAAGTTAACCTACTACTAAAAGTGAATTAAAGTATCAAATTCTACAATATACCAACTTAACGCATACAATATAGAAGAGAACAGTAGCTAAACTAAGGAATGGATGAAAAGGATGAACAAAAAGGACAGGGAAATAACAAAAAAGAGGAAAGAAAAACTCTGTTTAATGTGCCTTAAGAGCCTTAAGAAATTCTTCTCAGAAATCCCGCATTCTAGAGCCCTTAGACATGGTTCTCTATATAACATAGGCTGACCTGCATTTGAGGAATAAAATGAGCTAATCACTACTCAGCCTTTTTGAATGAATTCAACGCCTGAGCAAAATACTTATTTTGAGATAAGTATATTCAGATTTTGAGCTATTTTATCCCTCACATGTCATAGGCAAATCTGCTCTTTCTTCAACACACATAATATCTTCCAGCACATTGTGGATGTGAGGGTAACCCAGAATAATCACACCTGTGTTGACTTTTTGTTTAGCAGACTGGCGTATCGTCTCAAAAACACTAACGAATGATTTGTGATATAACTTCTTCTACACTAATTATGGTAGGAGTAATCATTTTTAACATGTGGTGCTAATGGTGGTGCAGTACTGTTGGAGAATATTAGTTTTAAAATCAATACAATGGGCCAACCATCCTCTATTATAATCGGAGGGGGAAAATAGAAGAGGTGCATTCCCTACAGGAAAGTTATTTAGATACTGACAGTAAAAAGTACAGACTAATCCAACCACAACCTTAAGTTCCTAAGAGTTGGCAGCTTTGTGTAGCATGTTGTGGTGTATTCCAAGACAAAGAAACAAAACAGAGTCATACTACACTTAGATGTCCATGCAGCAAATGGTGACTGCTGGTGTTAATATTGGGGAAGCACATAGTAAATTATACCTCTGTCAAACTTATTGAACTGCTAAGAGTAAGTTTCTATAATGTTATCTGGAATGAGACTTACAAGTGATGCATTTGTTGTTCCTTCAAGCCCGGCTGGTTCCTCTTTGATCTTTATTTCCAGGTCCATTTCATACTGCAACTGAAGTAGAAGGTACTGGGATCGTTGATTACTTCCAATGACCTTACACTGAAACATAAGCCAGAAAAATATATTACCTTGTTGATGTTATTGCTACTTATGTTGTTTGTCAACAGACTAAGCAACAAGCTTGTAATTTTACATGATCATCATATTATGATCATAATGAAGAACTCAAAATTTGATATGCCTCTTGATATTGTGATCATAGCAAAGGACCTCAAGTTTTCTATGACTGATACTTCGATCATAGCTAAAGGCGTCTAGTTTTACATGACTTCTAAAACAGTGATCACTTAAATAGGAAATATAAGTTAACATATCTGTCAATATCAAGATCATAGTCAAAGGACCCCTAGTATTATATGACACCATATATCATACAGTTTTATATGGAACTGAAACCGCAACAAGATGACCTTTCTTATTAAAAATCCAATGCGCATCGCTTGTGATCGAAATGCACAAAACTTCTTGAAAATTCAGTGACTATTTCGTTTGCATATCACTCTGATCACCTAGGTCCATATCTTGAAATCTTCCCACAATTTATGAAAACCTATAACTTGTTTTCCGGTCATTGACCAGGTCAGGGATGGAATGAATGAAGAAGATAAAGGCTATTAGTATGATAGGGTCGCCACTCCCAAAGTGATTTATTAATGACTGATAATTGCTATGAAATGAGAATGGAGTGTGTTGCTGGAATGAAAGATGACAGGGAAAACCGGAGTACCCGGAGAAAAACCTGTCCCGCCTCCGATTTGTCCGGCACAAATCTCACATGGAGTGACCGGGATTTGAACCACGGTATCCAGCGGTGAGAGGCCAACGTGCTGCCGTCTGAGCCACGGAGACTCCCTTCCTACAATTTATATCCTTTGCAATTAGCTTCAAAACTAACTGAACAAGATGACAACTCTTTGAGATTTGTTCTATCAAAATTTTCCTTCTCAGGATCAAATTCTCTCAAAACATTCTCCCCTCATCCAGCTGATTCACTATTTCTTTATTTGGGACATTTTCTATCAATCTGATAATCAAGAACTTCTGATATCATGGCCATTCAAAGGATTCAACTCTGTGTTTTCGGCATCCGTGTTTCACTTCCATATGGTGTCGTACTCCATATTCAGTGTAAACATAATTTAAATTTTTTTCAATCTGTGAACCTAACGAACGTGATGGAAAACAGATGGAAATTTAGGCTGGATTCAGTTATGATATTTATCAATATTTACAAGGCATGTGTTAGTGTACCATGGCACGTGATCTCCGATGCATTGATAAAAAAAGGGCAGGGAGAGGAGGACCAATTATAAAAGCCATGAAAGACAAGTGAGTAAGTAGTATGAATACTGCGATGGGACAAACTATCTGGTTCAAAGTAGAAAAAGGACTTCAAAAAGGATGTGTTTTATCCCCTCCAATCTTCACTACAGTCATGGAAGAAATCCACAAAAGTATACAAACAATGGGAACCAAGAAGGCATCTCTGCAGATGACACAGTAATATGCGGAGAAGATGAAATGGAAGCACAAGAACAAGACACTGTATGGAATTAGGAGATAGAGGAATATGGAATGAAAATAAGTATGGAAAAGTGTATGATAGTAGTGGTGTCGAGAGGTAATAGAGAAGGAAGTGGGAATATTGAAGTAAATGGAAGACCATTAGAAGTTGTGGAAAATGCTTCAAGTATTTGGGGAGAATAATTGCAGAAGATGGGAAAATAAATTACGGAATTGGAAAGAGAATTGAACAAGCCAATGAGTTTTACTAATGTGTGAGATGTATAGTCTGTACCTGGGACGTCCGAAAGATATATGAGAAAATTCTGCACCCAATGTATTACATAACAATTCTGACATATGCATCAGGCACATGGACAACAATAAAACATGATGAAAGCAGAATGCAAGAGGCCAAGATGAAATTCCTTAAGAGAAATAATAGGGAGGGCAAGAAGGGATAAAGTCAGAAACATAGACATCAGGGAGAGGATTGGATTCCCTGAACTGAAAGGCAAGATAGAGTCCCGTAAGCTAAAATGGTATGGACACATGATGAGAATGGAAGAGGATAGAGTACCAAAGTAAGTATTTACAGAGAAAGTCATAAGAGAAAGACATCGGGGAATGCCCAGAAAAGGGTGAAAGGATATGGAAAGGAGAGTACAGAGAAGAATGGAGTAAATGTAGAAAAAATATTCGAGGAAGGAAGGGAGTGGTAGAGAAAAACTGAGGAGGTACTTGATTCACATTTCAATGCAAAAGACTGGAAATGGAAAATGAAGAAAATTCTACTGATATGAAGACAAAAATTTATACAATTGTCCTATCAGCTCATTGCATTGAGCAATGCCATCAACAATTACTTAAGTGTCCATGTCATGTCTAATGACACAACCGAGTGGTGTTTACCAGAGCGCCCTTGTAGGGAGTTCCATGTCAAACAATTGGTTTAAATGTTTAGCAGTTTCAATCAATCAATACTGATCTGCATTTAGGGCAGTCACCCAGGTGGCAGATTCCCTATCTGTTGTTTTACTAATCTTTTCTTAAATGATTTCAAAGAAACTGGAAATATGTTGAACATCTCCCTTGGTAAGTTATTCCAATCCCTAACTCCCCTTCCTATAAATGAATATTTGCCCCAGTCTGTACTCTTGAATTCCAACTTTATCTTCATATTGTGACCTTTCCTACTTTTAAAGATGCCACTCAAACCTATTCGTCTACTAATGTCATTCCATTCCATCTCCCCGCTAACAGCTCCGAACGTACCACTTGTTACAAACCATCACTCTCATTTTGGTTCCATATTGAAAACAGCAAGCACACTTAGTTTACAAAAGGAGTATATTTATTACCCCGTCAATCCAATACAATTAATACCACGTTATGTGGTTAAATAAACATAGATGTTCAAAATTTTAAGGGGACATGTTTCGCCCTTCCCGTATTTGGCATCATCAGCCTTATTTAATCTTAAAACGAACATTATTTAGAGGACAATAATATTTATGTTTTCGAAAATTTGAACTGTGATGTCTTAAGGTTAAAAACACTAAGGAATAGTAGGTACAATGTATGATGTTGAGACATGACATATACAGCACATGTTAAAATCATTGTAAACAATTTTAAAATCTTTGTCCAAAAGCAAATTTGTGTCATATAAAATTCTAAAAACAACTCTTGTCTGGAACTGAAGTGGATCTTCGTAAGAAAATTCGAGCGTATGTTAGCTTGAGGCAATTGTCAATACAAGTCTTCAATTGAGTAGCTGGTTGAAACGTTGAGGCTGGATTTTGTTTATTTTTGCGAAGAGGAGCTAAAGAATATTGACCAGGAGAAGAGGCGAATGCTTCAAATTATCTTATTAAGTTGATTGATCCATAAATTATCGTAATATATAGTAATATAACCAATGCAAGGAAAGATGTTGTTGTGCTGGTTGAAGCTGCTTTTGAAACAAGTATATCTGGTATTTGACAGGTATGTTTGAATTTCTCGTGAAAGTGTATTCCCTTTAGAAGATGTAGACCATCGTGGAAAAGGATGTGCATATACTGTAATGAAACAAACAAGAAAGACGTGTAACACGGTGTGTGTTTTACCTTCCCCTCAACATTCCGATCCTCCTCTACCACATCGATACAACACGATGAGTAGGAACTCCAGACAGAACAACGCTGCTAATACACAAAGATGTACATAGTTACGGCGAATGAGTAAGTACCCGTTTCACATAATACATAACTCTTGTATATTAACATACAATTAAAACACACACCGTCATACACGCCTTTCTTTTTGTTTGTTTCATTACAGTATAACCACATCCTTTTCCACGATTCTCTACATCTTCTAGAGGGACTACACTTTCACGACAATTTCAAACATACCTGTCAAATACCAGATATACTCGTCTCAAAAGCAGCATCAACCAGCATATCAACATATTTTTTGCATTGGTTATATTACGATAATTTATGGATCAACGAACTTAATAAGGTAATTTAAAACATTCGCCTTTCCTCCTGGCCAATATTCTTAGGCTACTGTTCACAAAATGATACAAAATCCAACCTCAACGTTTCAACCAATCTAGTCTATTGAAGACTTGTATTGACAACTGCCTCAAGCTAACATATGCTCGAATTTTCTTACGAAGAAGATCCACTTCAGTGCCAGACTAGAGTTGTTTTTAGAATTTTATATGAAACAGATTTTCTTTTGGGCAAAGATTTCAAAATTGTTTACGATGATTTTAACATATGTTGTATATGCCATGTCTCAACATCATATTTTATAACTAATATTCCTTAGTTTGTTTAACCTTAAGAAAACACAGTTCAATTTTTATAAATCATAAATGTCAATGTCCTCTAAATAATGTTTGTTTTAAGATTAAATAAGGCTGAAGATGCCCAATAAAAGAAGGCGAAACATGTCACCTTAAAATTATGAATTTCTGTTTATTTAACCACATAACATAGTGTAATGGTTGTAGAGTCCGCCATGCTAACTCGCTACGGCCGGGGCGTCACCCATCGCCCCACCCCCTTTACGCTCGAGCGCGCCAATCCGCGAGCAACACTCTAGCGCTGGGCCAGCCCTTCTCACTTCTATCCGTGGTCGCGCCGCAGCGAACTACGGAAACGACTGGAAGATTAATCTGGAGTCTTCTAGTTCGCGAGGTTCCTCGATCCATCGAACATCCGGACTATTCCAGAAGGGCTGGCGCTGGTATAAAAGAGCAGTTACTTGCCTACAGTCAGTTAGTCAGTGAGAATTGGGGAGTGACAGTTAGTTAGTGAGTGAGTGGGAGCGAGATTGAGTTCGCTGGAGAGCAGTCAGTAATAGCCTGACAGAGTGCAGCCTGATCGAGTATCTGTCTGTCGGAGCCGACGACTCGTTCCTGTCTTCCTGATATCGTGTGTGTGTGTGTCCCTTCAGACTGGCTGCTGGAGGAGAACCTGGAGTGTTCTGGAGCGGCGAAGAAGGGAACGCTAGGAGACGACGTGTGAAGACTGCGGAGTTCAACGGGTTGAGTGAACAGCGGATACTATCCCGACCTGCGAGGCTGACGACCGTGACAGCACTAACGAGTGTGACTGTGTGGTTGAGAGAGTGTACTGTAAATAATCGATGACTCTGTGCGTGTGTGTGTGTCATTGTAGGTGGAACCTAAGAGAAACTAAGAGAGAGAGCGCGCGAACCGTATGTGTACTTGTGTAACTTGTAAGCTCGGCTATCGTCTGTGTGTGTGTGTAAATCTGTAATTATAGTGCTTAGTTAATAAATCTTAGAAATAGGTTGCTACCAGGTGCTGTAAGCATTTATTTACTTAGTTACCCCGCCAAAACGTTACAAGTGGCGTCAGAAGTGGAATGGACAAGTGTGATACACTAGTGGATAAACTCTTACGTAAAAACTGGTGTCAGAATCGAGTACCTGGTAGCTTATTTTCTAGCCGGCAGAAATGAATTCCGAACAGCTTCAGATTTTTCTAAGCAAGTTTGGTGAACTTGAAAATAAAATTTTATCTGGTTATGGTGAACTCATTAGTGAACTGAGATCTGAGCGGAGGTCAAACCCAGACCAGCTGAAAACCGATTTGAGTGAACGGAAGAGTGAGGACGAAGTGTGCTCTCTCGAAACCGAGGCCGACGTTGACGATGTGCGGGATGGGAACGAACTGGACGAAAAGGGATCCGAAGAGATGCTCGCGGTTGTGGAGTCCGGAGTTCGAGGCCCAGAGGTGGAAGTGAGTGCCCTGCGTGCGGAAACGATGGCTGTGGAGACGCGAATGAATCCTGCTAGCAGCGACGGCGGCTCCAGCATCGTGAAGTTGGAAAACCTACGGGACGACGGGATTACTTCCAAGAGAACATGCCGGACCCAGTTCAAGACCGGACGTCCAAGAAGAGTGCCGAATATCCGATCGCCGGGCCACGTGTACAACGCAGCCCCCAGCCAAGTTCGACCTACGAGGAGGTTATGGGATTGCTCGACGTACGCTGCGGGGTCCACCAACAGAGAGCCACCTACCGAGTCCAGTCGCAGGAGAGGACTCAGCGCACAGATATAACGCCCCGGATAATCGACGCCGAGATCGAGCGACTAGGCGACGTGACTGTGGAAGAGTTATCGCGAGGTGACACCAAGCTCGAGGCGGCTGACGCCTGTGAGAAACTACGTGGCGCTGAGATCCGTCCAGGGAGGACGATCGGCAAGAAACAGAACTAGGAAGAGGCTCTGATGATGGCCCACGAGACAGCGGCAGCGACTGCAACGGCACGGCTGGAGGGACCCCTACAAGGAGAGGGAGCACCAATGGAAGACGAACCGATGACCAACGAACGAGGATGCCACCTGACTAGGACACTTGTTCCGGCACGAACACCAAATTCCGCACCCCGGAAGAAGAGGAAATCCAGCAGGCCTATATCTGGGACGAGCAAACCAGTCCCCGGCATCGCACTAGAGAACTACGAAGGCGCTCAAGCCCTGAAAATAGACGCGGATGTGGACGAAAAGAAAACCACCAAAGATCCGGCTGCCACGCGAGGACTTGCTGATCGTTACCAACGGGAACGAGGACACCGTCGACCGGACCCAGCGGATCCCCCATGGGAAGGTGGTGGTCAACCGAACAAACTGTATTGCAGCGAAACGTGGAGGGGGCAATGTAATGGTTGTAGAGGCCGCCATGCTAACTCGCTTCGCCCCGGGGCGTCACCCATCGCCCCTTCCCCTTTACGCTCGAGCGCGCCAATCCGCGAGCAACACTCAAGCGCTGGGTCGGCCCATCTCACTTCTATCCGTGGTCGCGCCGCAGCGAACTACGGAAACGACAGGAAGATTAATCTGGAGTCTTCTATTTCGCGAGGTTCCTCGATCCATCGAACATCCGGACTATTCCAGAAGGGCTGGCGCAGGTATAAAAGAGCAGTTACTTGCCTACAGTCAGTTAGTCAGTGAGAATTGGAGAGTGACAGTTAGTTAGTGAGTGAGTGAGTGGGAGCGAGGCTGAGTTCGCTGGAGAGCAATAAGTGATAACCTGACAGAGTGCAGCCTGATCGAGTATCTGTCGGTCGGAGCCGACGACTCGTTCCTGTCTTCCTGATATCGTGTGTGTGTGTGTGTCCCTTGAGACTGGCTGCTGGAGGAGAACCTGGAGTGTTCTGGAGCGGCGAAGAAGGGAACACTAGGAGACGACGTGTGAAGACTGCGGAGTTCAACGGGTTGAGTGAACAGCGGATACTATCCCGACCTGCGAGGCTGACGACCGTGACAGCGCTAACGAGTGTGACTGAGTGGCTGAGAGAGTGTACTGTAAATAATCGATGACTCTGTGCGTGTGTGTGTGTGTCATTGTAGATGGACCCTAAGAGAAACTAAGAGAGAGAGCGCGCGAACCGTAAGTGTACTTGTGTAACTTGTAAGCTCGGCTATCGTGTGTGTGTGTGTGTGTGTGTGTGTGTGTGTGTGTGTGTGTGTAAATCTGTAATTATAGTGCTTAGTTAATAAATCTTAGAAATAGGTTGCTACCAGGTGCTGTATGCATTTATTTACTTACTTACCCCGCCAACACGTTACAATAGTATTAATTGTATTGCATATGTGGTGTAATAAATATACTCCTTTTGTAAACTAAGTGACATACCACTTAGCCGAGCAGCTCGTCTTCTTTCTCTCAATTCTTCCCAGCCCAAACTTTGCAACATTTTAGTAACGCTACTCTTTTGCCGGAAATCAACCAGAACAAATCGATGAGCTGCTTTCCTGTGGATTTTCATTCCATGAATCAGATAATGCTGGTGAGGGTCCCATACACTGGAACCATACTCTAGTTGGGGTCTTACCAGAGAATTATATGCTCTCTTCTTTATATCCTTACTACAACCCCTAAACACCCTCATAACCATGTGCAGAGAACTGTACCCTTTATTTACAATCGCATTTATGTGATTACCCCAATGAAGATCTTTCCCTACATTAACACCTGGATACTTACAATGATCCCTAAAAGGAACTTTCACCCCATCAATGCAGTAATTACAATTGAGAGGACTTTTCCTATTTGTGAAACTTACAACCTGACTTTTAACCCCGTTTATCAACATACCATTGCCTGCTGTCCATCTCACAACATTATCGACGTCACTTTGCAGTTGCTCACAATCTTGTAACTTATTTATTACTCTATACAGAATAACATCATCCACAAAAAGCCTTACCTCTGATTCCACTTGATTACTCATATCATTTATATACAAGAAAACATTAAGGTCCAATAACACCGAATTGAGGAATTCTACTCTTAATTATTACAGGATCAGGTAAAGCTTCTCTGAGATCTATTTTCTAGAAATATAGCAACCAATTCAGCCATTCTGTTGTCTAGTTCAATTGCACTCATTTTTGCCAGTAGTTTCCCATGATCCACCCTATCAAATGCTTTAGACAGGTCAATCACAATACAGTCCATATGACCTGAATCCAAGATATCTGCTATATCTTGCTGGAATCCTACAAGGTGAGCTTCAGTAGAATAATCTTTCCTAAAACCGAACTGCCTTCTATCGAACCAGTTATTAATTTCACAAACATGTCTAATATAATCAGAAAGAATGTCTTCCCATAGCATACATACAACGCATGTCAAACTTAATGGCCTGTAATTTTCAGCTTTATGTCTATCACCCTTTCCTTTATACACAGGGGCTACTATAGCAACTGTCCATTCATTTGGTATAGCTCCTTCAAGCAAACAATAATCAAATAAGTACTTCAGATATGGTACTCTATCCCATCCCATTGTCTTTAGTATATCCCCAGAAATCTTATCAATCCTAGCCGCTTTTCTACTTTTCAACTTTTGTATCTTATTGTAAATGTCATTGTTATCATATGTAAATTTGAATACTCTTTAGCATTAGTCTTCTCCTCTATCTGGACATTATCCTTGTATCCAACAACTGTTTATTGTTCCCCAGGTGGTACAAAAATTGTCTATGTTGAATACCTCGAGTAGTGCCTCAGGGAATTCATTTCACCCAATAGCAGTGTTTTTTAGTCACTTTGTGTTACTTCACTTTAAATGTAAACATACTGCACTAACAATGAATACTACAATTTCTCCTACAGGTAATATATAAACTTTGTTACTGTGGCTAATTGAGTCGATTCTTACACATTGCCGGGGAACAGATTTCTATCTAAACACATATCTATTCAGGAAACTATGCTCAATAGTATTTTGTATATTTCAATGTAGGGGACACTACTGAAATGTGCTGTGTTTACTTGTTCTGGCCATCACAGGTTATTCTATTAATATGTTATTAGCTTTACTTTCAAGCAACTACTTTTACAGCTTCCACAGCCAGAATGTATTCCTGAGGATTGTTCTTCCATTCCTGCTAGCAGTTTAATGTTGCACTAACAACTCCAAGGGAAAGGGATTAGATTAGGTACGCAGCAGCTTTAATTAAGGTTAATTAATGATAAAATGGGGAACACGGAAACGTTTTCCAGGGCTGCAGATCCTAGGATTCGACACCATGCAAACTCACCGCCACTCGCCCCTGATAATCTTCTACACACCAATAAATCAGAGAGGCAGCCAACTGTTACCTACATCATCACGAATAAAAATCGGATGTAGCTGCTGTGGGATAATGATGTCATACTGAACAATCTCCATAACAACACTGATATAACAAGATACAGATATCCTAAATGGAAACATTTCAAGATTTGGAACCCTACTGCCATATGTCGCAACCTGTAGTGTAAAGAAAACAACAATTAAAATTACACACTACATACTGAATTTCTTTCTGAAACTACCATCCGCAATCCTCATCTGCGTAGCTCTTCAGAAAAAGATCGTCATTTCACTAAATTGAGATATATTGCTGCTACACACATCTTGCAGGTACTTGCAACGCACAGGCTGGGAGTTTTTTAAAAAGCAAGCTAGATATATGCGTATTCATTTTAAATGCTTAATTAAAAACAAAATTTAAGAAAATTAATAAAATTAAATAGTAAAAATTAGGAGAATGCTGAAACTGAGAAAGATTAATATTAACTTGTAATATTCTCAACTGAGATCTATATATTTAGCAAAAGTATATGACTGAACTTACCGACAATATGTTACTGGTTGTGAACACAGTGTAGAATGATACAAATCACAATTCCTCAAAGAAGAAAATCCGTAAAACGGAATAAGCTGTAGAACTGGCTACTACGCGCCTTATATAACACCATATCAGCCACTTCGAAACAAAACCGGATATTTGAATGTTGATAAATCACCTACAACAAACTCTTGAAGAACAAATTTGATTTGCAACAGTCAGTAGATCAGGCTGAATTTAGGAAAGGATGTATTACTAATGACCACTGCAGAGTATGCGACACTTCTTCTGCTTCTGAATCTGCTTGAAATGTGAATGGGCTTGTTATATCACCCAGTTCCAATACTTGTAATAAATCACAGTGTAACACTCATATGCAGTATACCAAAATACACAACTGTGGGGAGAGTTGTAGTTTAACATATTCGTAATGTCTACAATTGCAGTATGCGACACTGGGTGCAATGTCCCGCTAAGTCTGGCTCAAGGAGGATATGTAAGAGAGAAGGAACCTCTCCGGGTGAAAAAGGGAATACCAAAGCAGGTCCAAAAGTCTTAACGAGTGTTATGCCATGGAAGGAGGGATCAAATGACTGAATTTTACGATCCAATTCTTCGTACACTAGGGGAAATAAAATCGTCCGGCTTTTGTACATATATACATGCATTTTCATTATAGTCCGTTATGCATTCCAGCGTTCAGTCTGCAAGCCTCTGTGAATTTATTATACGTCGCGACAATCCTCTATTTGCAACTAGTGCCGTGACCTCATTTAATTCTATACCTCTTATCTTTAAATCGTTAGAAACTGAGTAAAACCACTATCATCTTGATCTCCCTCTACTCCTCTTACCCTCCATAATAGCGACTATTATTCTCCTAGGTAACCTATCCTGCTCCATTCGTCGCACATGTCCCCTCCACCAAAGACGATTTACGCGTACAGTTTCATCCATCGAGTTCATTCCTAAATTAGCCGTTATCTGCTTGTTCCGTGTACTCTCCTGCCATTGTTCCCACCTGTTTGTAAAATCAACAATTCTCGCTACTTTCATGTCTTGTAGGTACTTCTAACTTATAAATAAGATATCCTGAGTCCACCCAACTTTCGCTCTCGTAAGGCAAAGATGGTCTGGAAACACACCGATGTAAAGACAGATTCGTCCAGGAGCTAACTTCCTTTTTACAGAACACTGTTGATCGCAACAGCCAGCTCACTGCATTAACTTTACTACACCTTGATTCAATCTCACTTACTATATTACCATCCTGGGGGAACAAAAAAAAACTTAAAATTATCTACCTCTTCCAGCTTTGTATCACCAATCTGACATTCAATTCTGTTCACTTTCTTACCTACTGACATTAATTTAGACGTGGAGAGGCTAATTGTCATACCATACTCATTGCACATATTTTCAAGTTCCAACACTTTAGACTGCAGGGTTTCGGCGCAATCTGCCATTAAGACGAAGACGTTAGTAGAGGCCAGGCTGCTTACTACATTTCCACCTGCCTGAATCTCTCCCTGCCAATTTATACCTTTCAGCAGATGATACACGTAAATTACGAAGAGCTAATGAGAAAGATTACAGCCTTGTCTAACCCCTGTAAGCATCCAGAACCAAGAACTCATTCTACCATCAATTCTCACTGCTGCCCAGTTGTTATCATAAATGCCTTTGATTGATTCTAATAATCTACCCTTAATTCGATAGCCACTCAGTATGGTGAACATCTTTTCCCACGTTACCCTCTCATATACTTTCGCTAGATCTACGAAACATAAGCACAACTGTCTATTCATCTCGTAACATTTTTCAATTACCAGGCGCATACCGTACTGAAAGTCGGATCCTGACAGCTCCTCTGTGGTCTGTAACCACACTGGTTTTCATCCAACTTCCTCTCAACAATTGATCACACCCTCCCTTCCAAGATGCCAGTGAAAAATTTTGCCTGGTATAGTAATCAATAAGTTACCTCGATAGTTGTTGCAATTCTTCCTGTTCCCTTGCTTATAGATAGGTGCAATTAATGCATGTGTCCAAACTGAAGGTACCTCACCAACACTCGGTTCTAATCTTAGGTACTACCGGTATTCTATGAAGCAATTTCATCCCTGCCTTGCCGCTATACTTCACTACATCAGGTCTAATTTCGCCTATCCCTGCTGCTTTAGGACAATGGAGTTTATTTACCATCCTTTCCACTTCCTCAAGCGTAATTTCACCACATCATTTTCTTCCTCCCCATGAGCTTGGTTGTTCGCGACACCACCAGGAAGATTTCCTTTTACGTTGAGACGATTTTCAAAATATTCCCTTCACCTGTCCTGTGGTTCCCTGGGATCTATTATGAGTTCACCTGAATTAACCAAAACACTGCTCATTTCCTTTTTCCTTCATTTCCCAAGATTATGTATTTCTGCCCAGAAAGGTTTCTCTGATGCTTTAAATAGCCTTTCTAGGTGATTACCAAAATCTTCCCACGACTTCATTTTGGATTCAACGACTATTTCTTTCGCTCTGTTTCATTCTTCTGCGTACAATTCAATGTCTGCATTGGCCCTTGCTTGGAGCCATTTCTGATAAGTCTTCTTTTTTACTTTTAGAAGCTGCTGTCACCTCATCATTCCACCAAGATGTTCGCCTTTGCCTATCTTTACACACAGTCGTTCCTAGTCATTCCCTTGTTGTTTCTACTACAGCATCCCTGTATACCACATACCGGTATTCTCTTTCTATACCAGTAGCCTGCTTACTGTCCGCTGTTCGAAACTTGTCACTAATAATATCCATGTAGGCCTACTTCTGTCTAAATTCCTCGTCCTGGAGATTTTCTACACTTATCCCTTTGCAGACAGATTTCACTTTCTCTGTCCTAGGCCATTGAGATACTCGTACTTACTACAGATCAGACAGTGCTCTGTATAACAGAAAAGTCACCTACAAACTCGTACATTCCTAACTGACTTCCTGAATTTGAAGTCGGTTAATATATAGTCTACTTTATGAAACTGGTACCCCTAGCATTCCACGTGTAGCGGTGAGTAGCCTTATGCTTGAAGAATGTAGTCGTAACTGCTAAACACATACCAGCATAGAAGTCCCGCAAACGCTTCCCTTTCCCATTAGCTTCCATGTCTTCCCCATATTTACCAATCGCCCCTTCGAATACTTCAGTTCTCTTTCCAACTCTCGCATTGGTATCGCCCATCAGCACTATCCTATCTTTGCTGTTGACCCTGACTGCGATGTCACTCAATGTTGCATAAAACTTGTCAACTTCATCCTCATCTCCACCCTCACATGGTGAATAAATTGAGACAATTCTCGTCCTAATTCCTCCAACTGCCTAATCTACCCACAACGTTCGCTCATTTACGTGTCTAACAGAAACTACGCTGCGTACAATAGTATTCCTGATAAACTGTCCTACCCGATACTCTGACTTTCACCTTTTTAACACAAATCAAGTATACTTTATAATCTCCTGTCTCTTCCTCGTTATTTCTTCTTCACTTACACCTAGTACATCCAGATGCATCCTCTTTTTCTGACTCAGCCTGTTCTACTTTCTTTTTTCCGTAGCTCCCCATCGAATTCCATTTTTTTTAAGTTGTTTCCAAGGAGAACCTCGCCTGTCAAGTGAGAGTGGGTCACCATAGGTCCCATAGGTCCGAGGCTTTCTTAAAACGTACTGAACTTGGTAAATCCATGAAGCAGGATGTCACCGTACTTACACATAGTCCTGGTGAGCATTTTTCCTCTAACGGGTTAGGGACCACCGGTGGATTGTGTAGTCCTAGCCGCATGAGCGAATGAAGGGCCATTATACAGAATATCTCTGAGGACCCACTCCTGTTCCGTAGCAACTGGTATCCCGACACTCAGGACCACTTACTAGGCCACTCAGCTGTTGCCCTTGGTTCACGAACAAGAACGTGACAACAGCAACGTACACCATGAACCATCTAATATTATTATTCCGGAAATATCGTGCATCACAGAGGTGTAAGAAGATGTTGTGCTGAATGGATGGACAAGGAATTGACAAGAGCATAATTTAATGCCCAAAAGTTTGAAATTGTATTCCTTCCTTCTTGTTCTCTTATTTAAAATTTGGTAAATAGAAGATCTAAAAAAAGCAATAACAATATAAAAATGAACTCGTTAGTCCCAACAACAACGACATAAAGTCCAAAATCAGGTACAAAAGTAGAGAGAATTATCAGGATGATAATATACGATGGATGAGTATTATTAGCTCTGAAACAGTTATACTATTTTATAAGAGAAGGTTTGCTCCATTAACTTCCATAGCCTAAGAGTCTGAGCTCCAAACTCAGAGGCATAACTTTCTTATAGCGTAGAAGGTTATACAATGGCAATCTTCAAATCAGGTATTTACAGTCACTTCCGCTCTATTTTTTTTCGGAAACATAAACAGGGGCGATGAGTGCCCATAATAAATGGCTATGATGTAAAAAGGTAAAAGTTGATAAAGATCGGGGGAAAACAAAATCCATGAGGGCGAAAAACCTGCGCTCCTTGTAGAAAACTCTTAAAACCTTAAGTGGGCTTATGGCCCCAACATACAGAGGCTAAGCGTATTGTGCGCCGGGGAGACTAAATGATAAACATTAAATACCAAAATCTGTTAATAATTTTAGAGGATAAGAAACTTTAGTCACCCCATACCGAGATGAACGGTAGTCAACAGAGGTAATCACTCTTGTCCCCTTACATTATGTATTTCCCAGTTGGGAATAAAACAGATTACTTATATTGGCGAAATTTTTTACATTTAAACAGCAGAGTTTAGTAATGTACATGAAATAAAAGAGTTTTGAATCATTTCATATTTTAAGAAAATTCTGCCATTACCTTGAGTTGCTGGGCCTTTGAACGCCGACTGCGTCCTCTGCCACTTTAGTATACGGCGCACACAATAAACTGGAGCCATGACCATGACAATACAGCCTTAAAGCGCACAGCTTTTATAGTATCTGGAGGGGAAGTTCCAGAACTCTTTACAGATAGGCTGGATGCTTGTACACACCCCAAAACAAAATTTATTTGGCTAGAGAAAGTATTCACAAATTATCTTTAATCCCGGCGGAGAGGACAATTAGGCCGATGGTAGAGACATCTAATAGATGAAAATCCAAGTGTATTGCATAACATTAATTCAAGTTCAATTACATAGATATCCTTATAGAAGGCAAGCAGTCTGACTGCACGGAGAAGGTGCACCCCCGGTACAGACCGCCACTCCCTAAGGTTTTGCCACGGTATGAACAGCTTTGAAATCTTGAATCTTGCCGTACATAATTTTTGATAAAACATATATAAGTTGGAGTATCACTTGATAGATAGGCCTTTCATGTTTAGTTGTTGAAGCAAAGTAGTTTAGATAGTGTTTGCGAAGTACTAGAAGTTCGGGGTGTTGCGCCCAGAGTCGACAGCAAGAGCGGCCGCCGATGACGATGTCAGGATGGGGTCGCCCGGGCCCCCAAGGTACCCTCAGATATCATCCTCCCGTACATTTTGAGGAGCAACCAAGGCGATGGTCACAAAGTAGCAAGTAGCATTGTTCGGGCCAAATATAGAGTGGGCGGTTGGAGTTCAGCATCAAAGCCACTCCAGAGGATGATATTACTAAAGGAGTCAGTTTGGACGGAGTCTCGGCCGGAACGAGGCGGGTCCATACCCCGCGCCGGCATCTCTCGCTCATTGACACGACGTGGCCTCAGGTGAAAATATGGCACTGTAGTATTGATTTTTAGGGCAACTGTAACTTACTCACAGAGAGTGTTACATGTGGTGCAGGTACGGTTGGCGACTTTGGAGGAATAGTGTACGGAGTTTCTGACACAGGTTTGGAGGCAGGGTCCTTAGTGGCAGAATAATAATGAGATCATTGAAGGGAAGGTTTAAAAAAAAGGATTTAAACAAAAAATGAAATTTAAGTTATGATGTTACTTAAATACAATATTTCACAGCCAACAGGGGCAGCAAGACTCCTTATTCTAAGTTGATTATATAAAACTTAAAGTAATAAGATGCTAAGGAAGGAAATATAATTAAATCAACATCATCCCTTGGTGGCATATACTGAAGAAGCAAATGCCTTTACACAGGTTTTACTTGACACAGGTGTAGCTCAAAAATCTTTTCATTTCATTGACAGGGGTAAGGAAATCAAGCCTAATGCAGGGTTAATGAAATCTGAGGGCAAGCTTGCCCGCGGAAACAAAGTTTTTAACCATTACCTGATCTCCAATTTTTTACTTGGTGGATCTTTGTCCACGGTCATACCTCATTTTTATTCTCCGGTGAGAGGCCTTAAGATTATTTCTAGCTTTTCCCCATAAATCTCGGATATTCTCTGGATCTATTGTCTGTGGCAAAATCTCATTGGTCGACTACGAATTTGACAAATGAGTATTTGGGACAAACTTAAACATAAGAGAAATTGGAGAAACTTGTGCTACTTATGAATGGCTGAGTTAAATGCTAATGATAACCAGTGTAAGGAAGTGTCCCTTTGGGAATGATCTTCGTGGTGAAAAGCAATAAGGGCAGGTCGAGGATTATGATTAACCCGCTCAGCTAGGGATGGTTGTGGGTGGTGCGCAGACGTCGTGACATGCGAGATAGAGAGATCGAAACAGAACATACGAAATCAATTACAGGGGAACGGCTTAGCGTTATCAGGAACAACATATTGACAGGGTCCAAAAGACGACAAAACAGAACTGAGACAAGAAATAGTAAACTGAGTAGTGGCAAGCCTAGTCGGAAACAGCCATAAAAACCGAGTAAAACCACCCACAACACACAAGAATGAATTTAATCCCATTCCCTTTATATTGGGGAAGGGTGTGACGTAATCCATGTACATTCGCTCCATAGGGCGAGATGCTTGGTGTGAGGACAACAGTCTTTAATTAGCTGACAACGTGGGCTTGCTAATCAAACAAGACTTACATGCCTTAACCAGTTCCCTAATCTCGCCATCCATGCTCTTCCAGATAAACGTCCCTCTTATCTTCTCTCTGGTTTTATAGATGAATAGATTTCCCCTAATGCGATCTCATGGTAATACTTCAAAATCATAGGTACTAGCACTGCTGGAACGACAATTTTTGTCTTCTGATCGTGCCTCGAAGGGCCACACAGATCTCCATTCCTCAAAACATAAGAGACGACATGTTCCGCAGAAGAAAGGGTTTCCATAATAGGAGCATGCACCGTGTCTCCACGCTGGCATTTGGCTATATCGTCAAATAACAAAGAGGCATTAGTCAAAAGTGCACTTATGCAATTGGTTTGAAAATAGAAGGGGAACGTCCTTCCTCCGGATCAACAGAATTAGAATCGCCGGAAAACATTCGGCTTAAGCCACTGCGACTTCGTTCTCCGACACTCGAATGTGTAGCACGTCAAACTGAAAAGCTGAAACCCTAGTCGCCCAACAGGTGATGCGTCCGGTACATCGGGGCCTAGGAAAAATCCAGCTCAGAGCCTGATCGTCGGTCTCCAATTAAAATTTAACGTGCTCAAGGTAGAGGCGGAATTTTTCGAAGGCAAATCAGACGGCCAGTCTTTTCAACTCATATCTAGAGTACTTGGTCTCTTGAGGTGACAATGTTCCAGGCGCATTGTTAGTTGGGCGCTTTCCGATTTCATATTCCTGAAGAAGAACCGTCGCACCGCAGATAAAGCGGTGTCTGTCTGTAAAGTTAACTTCTTGGAGAAATCTGGCATTGCCGAGACCGGGGCGTTACACAGAGCTGATTTCAGATCCTCAAACGCAGCTTCCTGTGATGTCCCCAATTCAAACTGGGCACCTTTTAGGGGTGCCTTCGTACTAGCAACGATTAGGAATTCACCATGCTGATGAATCTGGCAACACCTTTAGCATTTTTAGGAGGCTCGAATCTACGGATTGCGTGAGTTCTGAAATGATCGACCGAAACTCCAGAAGGTGACACAGTATGGCCCAAGAAGGACATGGATGGTTTAGCAAAAGGTACCTTTGACAACTTGATCGTCAATCCAGCTTTACACAAGTGTTTAGAGCTTTCTCTTGACGAGCGAAGTGTTCTTCAAAGGTCTCGGAAAAAACAACATCATCCAGATAATGGTACAGATAATTAAATTTAATATTGGAGAAGATGCTAACTAGCAGCCTATTAAAAACCGCCACGTCCCCAGGGAGCCTGGAAGGCATCCCGTTGTATTCATACAAGTTTCATTCACTAGCGAAACCAGTCAGATATTTCGATTCTTCCACCAGAGGTATCTGGTTATAGGTTTGGTTAAAATCTAATATGGTGAAGAACATGGCCTTACGTTTGAAAATATAAGAACAGTCACGTCCGTAGGGAGCCAGAAAGGCACCCGGTTGTATTCATGCAGGTTCAATTCACTAGCGATAGCAGCCAGATATTTCGATTCTTCCACCAGAGGTATCTGGTTTTAGGCTTGGTTAAGATCTAAGATGGTGAAGAACATAGCCTTACGAAACCAAGAAAGACACGAATGCAAGTCGGGAAGGGGTGCTGATTATAGAATTATCTTACGATTTAATGCCCTCTAATCAAGCCGCCTTGAGGTTTCTGAACCAGAAAAATGGGTGAATAATACGCCTACTTGGAGGGTCGAATGATACCATACCTCAGCATTTGGTCAATGATTTCCTTGAGGGACTTTGTTTCAGGTGGAGATAGCCTGTACAGAGGAAATCTTAGACGGACCGAATCCGGAAACTCGATTTTGTATTCAAGTAAGTCAGTCACACAAAGATTTTCCGAAAGACGTCGGAAAATGACTGACATAATTTACGAACGCAATTAGCCTGTTCCTCAGGTAGATGGCTAACGTCTAACGACATCTCACTCCCGGTAGACGAAATAACAGATGATGTTACAGAATTACATTTTAAATGATGTATATGGAATTTAATCCTAAATTTGAATGTGCAGGAGTTACTTTGAAAATCGAGCACAATACCGGAATATGACATGAAATCTACACTTAATATCACAGGCCATGACAAATTTTTACCAACAAATAACATAAAATTAGATGTAAATTTAGGAATACGAAGTTTCACCTGAGTAAATCTTAAAATTTCTAGTGGGCAAGAGTTAGCGAAAACACATCTTACAGAAGGAGAAACTTATTCAGGAAATTTACAACTAAGCTTTAATTTTGAATACCATTCTTCCGAAACAATAGAGTGAACACTTTCGGAATCTAAGAGGGCATTAACATGTTCATTGCTTATTTCAATTTTAAGGAATGGAACAAAATCTGAAGTATCGGAGGCAATCTTGAGGCACTCTTTTGGACCTTCAAAGATGGTCTTAGGCGTTCTTCCCTCTTTAGAAGATATGATTTCCGATTTAAACTGGGCTGGGCCTTGAGGTGCAGATAGTGGCGCGGACTCAGCCGAGCACCCTAGTCATTTTCTATTGCTGTGGTTAGCAAAGGTAAAACCAGAAGTAGGACAAGAAGATATACTATTTGACAAGTTACAGTTCTTAGCCTGGTGTGTGAATGGCCCACATTTGGAACAACCTTGAGAAGACGATCCTCTTCCGTACTGACTTTTAATGGGACAGCATAGTCCC
The DNA here is from genome assembly GCF_040414725.1 of Anabrus simplex. Lineage (NCBI taxonomy): Eukaryota > Metazoa > Arthropoda > Insecta > Orthoptera > Tettigoniidae > Anabrus > Anabrus simplex. The sequence continues at coordinate 65,686,260 of NC_090279.1, forward strand.
CATTTCTACCCGCAGACCCTGACATTAATTTATTAACTTTATTAGACAGTTCATAAATATGTTGAGCCAAGGAGTTTGGCATATTTTAGTGCTCATCTCTGATTTTAAGAGGAAATAGATCCCCTACACTATTACAGAAATTAAAGAGTATAGCATGAACACGTTTAAGCTGGTTTACTTTCCGGGTTGAACCGTGTTGTCGTTTTTTGTACATTATATACAGTTTGCTGACGTTCCGAATACATCGCAGTATTCTTTGTCAGGGCGACTGAAATACCCCTACTCGATCCGAGGTAACCAGTCTCCCAGGCAGCAATCCCACTACAAAGGGTGGTTCCTGACCTTGATCTATATATCCTAGCCTTTCTGGCTGACGTAACAGTGAAAAAAAAGAGATCTACATCATTCGGAATTCTTTCATCCGCACGAAGAAAATGCTTTCGAGAGCGGATATGAACTTATCATCATCATCAACATCCTAAACCATCTCCAGTTTCCCGGGTGTGGTATATGTACCATGTGCCTTGTACCATTCCTCCTCCACCAACTTGTTGCAATCATGACCTCTCAGCAATACATCGTTCTTAACTGAATCTATCCATTTCCTTCGTGGCCTTCCCACGGGTCGTCTTCCTTACTTTTATGTCAAATTCCTTCCTTGCAGTTCTGTTAACTGGCATCCTCTTCATGTGGCCAAACCACTTCAGTCTTGATATCTGAATCTTATTGAGGAGAAAATCATCTATTCCTACTTCTTCTCGAATTTTCTCATTCCTAACCTTGTCTTTCCTGGTTTTATGGATCACAGTGCGTAGAAATTTCATTTCAGCTGCCTGGAGTTTGTAATTATCTCTATTGGTCAGTGTTGTGGTTTCGAGACTGCATGTAAGAATTGGTGTATAATAGGACTTGTACAACGTCATTTTTGTTTTCATAGGTATTTGCTCATCCCACAGCATGTGTCTTACCTGGTGGAAAAATTGTGTTGCCTTATTGATTCGATTGTTCACCTCATGTTTTGCTAGGTTGTCATTTGATAGAACGCTACCCAAAAAGAGCGGAACTGAACTAAGCTAACTAATTAAGGAATATTACAATGTAATTAACATGCAGATAATTATGATAACCACACCTGATGATTTATTGTTTGTATAAAAGTTCTAGTCTTCTCTATTTACCTCTTGTGTACTGCTCTGTTTCTTTCTTATTAAACTCCGGGATGTTTCCCAAGGCTGAACAGAGCCATCTTCTCATAGTGTTTCTCAGAAAAATGTCAACACCATTTTGAGTCGAAGAACGACGTTAACTTTCAACAGTTGGCATGTGTATGGTGACGGTTTTATTCACAGCATTGACGCATTACCAGAAAGTTATTCCGAATGAAGAAGCCTTAACAACGTTTTAGCACCGGCAGCCACTCGCAGACCTGGTCTTGAATATAGAACTTGCAATTCTGTTTTCAGTTTTTGTTCATTCTACGATTATATGCCGATCCTACCTCGTTCCTACATCCTTGTTTGTTAAAGGGTTCACTTGCAGTCTCGTCGTATTTATAATCTCTGTGCATTGCTCTTTGTATCGAGATATCGATTATAGGAAATACCTTAGCATTGTTGATTTTACAGCGGTGTGAAAATTATTAGAAAATTTTGTATAAAATCACTTTTATTCATTGATATTTTTCTTCCAATTGAAATTAATCACATATTTAGTATTTGGTATGCATTCGCTTTGATTATATGGCAGATTCAGTGCGATATGGCATGCTTTCTACATTTTTTTTGCAGAAATCTTTGATTTGCTTATCATAGTGCTATTTATTAATAAGTGTCTCTATGATATTTATCTTTGCTGTAATGCTGTTTTTCTTCAGTTTTCATTTCACAATGGCCCAGAGATTCTCAATGGGGTTTACATCTGGACTACTGCAGGCCAAGAAAGTGCTTTTACTTTGTTTCCACTCAAAAGCTTCGTCACAGACTTCTCTTTATGGCAAGGAGCAACATCGTGTATGAATACAAAGTCACCATTGGGAATCCACTCTCTCATTTGCGTCAATAATCTTCTTTCAAGTACTGTTTTGTATTGAGGCTGGTTCATCATACCCTCTACAATATACAGACGTCCTATACACTCCAGACCATAACCTGGATGGGATGCTTGTTGCATGAACTCTTCATCAGTGCTTCTCCTCACGTACTCACTACTTTCGCCTGTTATTGCAAACACTGGTTCGTCGGAAAAACATGCCTGGAAAATTAAAAACATATCTAATACCATACATACATCAGTATAATGAAAATTAAATGAATAAGTTTCTTGCAAGGGGAATTTCATTCATTTGTGTTAAATTTGGATTTATCTTACTTCAGAATATCGTATCATAATTCAGGTTCATTGACTGGTATTATTATAAGTAACAAATTATAATTTTATAATACCTTGCTCCAGTCATCTCCGAATCGTTCACTCACGTCTTTTGCCCACGCTTCATCCAGGTGTCAGCGCAAGACACACACAAGCCAGTAACGGGAACATCTGATTCAGTTGTTTCCAAATCACTGTTTAGGTTCACAGCTTCCTGCACTGATGATGTCAGATTATCCTCACATTACTTCTCTTTGTATGAGTCTACCTTGCAGCTGGGGGTGGCATGTTCATAATTCCACAAAACAAGCTGGTATCTTCCCTTCCAATACCTGAACATCTCATTCCATAGCACAATCTCAGGTTGCTTCATAAGTCCAGTTATTCACTTCAGACGTTCTAGAAGCAATATAAAACTGACAGCTGTCACAATACAAATATAACGTACAGACTACCCCAACCCTCTCTTCGTCATCATATAACTTCAAATCTCGCGCACAACAGTTAGCACATGCACAAGCTGAACGAATAACTTCTCGGAGAATCCTCAAATCTATGAACCTAAACCCACTTGAGGATTTATCTTCCATCTTGTATTCATCGAACGAAATGCCTCAATCAATATTCGTCTCAGCAGCACTGGATATCTTGAACGAAGGACTGCGGATACTGGTATCCTGTTCTGTGCCTTGCCCTCATACATTCGATTTCTTTTTCGTAAACCGAGAAGAACTGTCCTTTTTTTACTTTCTTCAAAACTCTACGTTCACCTCAAGGCATACTGTTACTTTGAATAACATACAACTAACAAAATTAGCAATTGGTAAATCGGATATGAAACCACAGCAACACATATAGATAAATACGCTGTCAACAAAGGAACCTGAAGAATGCGGCGGCCATACTTTTCCACAGCTTTATTGATGACAGGTTTCCATGGAAGAAAGACAAACACGTGGAAATTCTCCGTAAGAGTAATGAAAAAACTCGTCCTACAGAGTTTGGCGTGGCAGTATACAAGCAGTTACAGATACTCATTTTTCTCATATTTACAGATGGCATTGACCTGTAATATTTTTTATTAAAATCCTGACATGTTACGGTATATTATGAGCAAATAAAATTTGCTATTTTTACTCATTTTTACGTATGTTCCCCCTTAAAAAGTGTTTTATGGGTATCATAGGTAGTTTAAGACAGTATGGTACATCATCTGTGTCAAGACACATACAAAATGTAGTTACTAAGGAGATACTCTAATATCAAAATAAAGCTACACTAGAGGGTTCGGTCAAAGCTTTAAGAGTATTATGTCAGCAGATTGGAAAAATGGAACAATACCCACTGGCTGGAAACGATCCATCATCTACGTTCCTATACAAAAAAGGCGATCTGTTGGACTACACAAACTACAGTACGCTTGTCCTAATATCACATGCTAGTAAGGTGTTGTTAAAGATCACGCAACGAAGATTAGAACCTTAATTGTCTAAACCTTGAGCTCGTTTTAGGATAGATATCATTAATAATATGCGTTGGATGGTAGAGGGAGCACAGGAGTTGGTCATCAGAAGGCCTTTTATAGTGTAAATCACAGGACCATGAGGGATGTCCTTAGACGGATTAACATCTCTCTGTTTTGGATCCCAACTACCGATTTAAATTCACACTCTTGACTTAGTTATATGGTTCTCCGAGTACTGATATACATTTTACCTGGACTTTTTCTGACCGTAATTTGGCAGGTGCGATCCTAGCTCAGTCAGGTGGTATTTGAAGGTGTTCAAATACGTCATCCCCAAGCTGGTAGATTTACGAGTAGGTAAATGTGCTCTTGCGGGACTAACTTCCGGCACCTCGGCGTCTTCGAAAACTGTACAAGTAGAGTAGTTAGTGGTACGTAAAGCCAATAACAAAAATATTCAATACTATTGTTGAAATTGTACTTTTTCTATTCTTCTGGGTTTATTTTATCTTACTGTATATTATTTACTTCTCATTGGCAACGGTCAGGTTTGGATTCGTGGTTCCTTCTTATAGTTAACCCCAGGAATACTAACGGGGGGTACATTGTGCCCACCACCTGCTATTTATTGCTCTGTTTCTTTTGACATTTGATATTAAAAGGCTGTAAAATGTATTCATTGTTACCAACTCCGAATGGTGTATTTGGTTTGCTCATTTTTACCATCTGAAGGCGGCGCAGTCATTCAAACATGAGTGAGCAAGAAGTAATCCCTTCACTTAATTAGTATTGGCAGGATTTATAGCGTTGTTGGCCACTCACACTAAAACTGAAATAGTTTCTTTCTTGACTGCTACTAGACATTACTAACTGGATAGTTCTGTGTGTACTCCAAGAGCATTGCACCTGATGGATGGTTGCTGGAATACTCTCCGAGATAGCTAATTCGTCTGAAGATGACGACATTGATATTACTGTTAGTGAAAACGAAGAAGGACTGAGAATATATATCTATATATTTAAAAAAGCGAGCTGGATTACCATCATGAGAGAGATACACAGATAAACCCAGTTTCAAAACTGTTATCCGCCAGACGCGTAGAAATGATTCATCAGACTGAATGTAGAACATTGAAAATACTTGCACTTTAACAACAGCTCAGTCAGCTGTTTATTTATGGGGTTGACAGCTGATAATGTTACCAAGTTGAAATATATTTCTTTAGTTGATTGTAAGGAATGTGAAATAAGTTGGTAAATATCTCCAATAATAAACATCAGAGAATCACAGGAACTTGACTTTAAGTGTTCGTCACAAAGCACACTCCCGTTGGTATACAATGACATTAAAAATAGGGTTGATATTCCTAGGGTTAAAATTGTAAGTCACGCAGATAACAATAGAACAACAGTGGAAGCTATTGGATGAGGGTGACAGTGGGTTGAGTGAGAAGACATATGCATAGAGCGGAACTTTCTTTCACACATCACAGGAAAACTAGAATCCAGCTTTGAATTGCTGATGCTAGTAAAATAAATTTTAATTTATCAACTGGGAAAATAAATTGTTAGATGATGCAAATATCTGTGAGTTTTCCGCAAATGTGTAGTAAAGCTGGAAATATGGTCATAATAATTATAACACCAGCTGCGCGGCGGAAATACTTGATGCGAGTCCCTCGACCTCTTGACGCGAGTGTAACGTCCAGCCGTCAGAGCAAATGAACACTATGACTATCTCGAGGAAGAACATCTTTACTATACACTCTTATGCCTTTTAGCGTTCCGTCTGCAAGACCTGTGAAGTTACTAAACGCCTCAAGAATAATCTATATTCAACTATCCCTGAGACCTCGTTTATTTTCGTATTCTTATCTTTAAAACTGATTCTGACCATTGTCTTCTGTGTTTCCCTCTACGTCACTTACCTTCCACAACTACTTCATTATTCTCCTAGACAACCTACCTTCCTCCGCTCGCTTCACATGACCTCTCCACAGAAGCCGGTTCACGTGTACCGCTTCATTTACCGTGTTCATTCCTAACTCAGTCTTAGTACCTTCCTGACATTGTTCCCACGTGTTTGTAGCAGCTATTTCTAACAGCAAACAGACTGGTACACAGATAGACTTTTTTCTTACAGAACACTGTGGCTGCGCGGTTAGAGTCACGCACCTGTCAACACCACTGTCGGCAGCCCTGAAGCTGGTTTTCCGTGGTTTCCCATTTTGATACCAGGCAAATGCTGGGGCGCTTCCTTCCCACTGCTGTCCCGTCGTCATAAGACTTATCTGTGTCGTAAAGCAAATTGTAAAATAAATAAAACACACACTGCGAGCTTCACACTTACTGTGCTACCATCCTGGGAGAATACACATCCTAAATAGCTGAAGTAATCTACCTGTTCCAGATTTGTATCACCAACTTCAGATTACATTCTCTTAGGTTTCTGGATACTCACTGCATTAGCTCTGCTGTACCAATCACACTTACTGTGCTACCATCCTGGGAGAATACACATCCTAAATAGCTGAAGTGATCTACCTGTTCCAGATTTGTATCACCAACTTCAGATTCAAAAATTCTCTAAGGTTTCTGGATACTCACTGCATCTATTTTCAAATTACTACTAGGCCACCATATCTCAGTGTTAGAGCAACCAACGCGAAGTTTCTAGATCCCGGGCTTCAGCAGAGTCTGCCAAACTGCTTACTGAATCCCTCCCTGTCACTTTTTACTTCCCAGTAGTTTATCCATTAAAAGTAGGAATAACAAACAGCTTTGTCTAATTCCTGAAACTCCTTGAACAAATAACTCATTTCGCTCTCCGTATCCCAACTGTCATCATAAATGCCTTTGATTGCTCAATTAGAGTATATATATTATTTGCTTTACGCCGCACATAAACTCAGATAAGTCTTATGGCTTCGCTGCGATAGGAGAGGCCTACGAGAAGGAAGGAATCTTCCGTGGCCTTCATTAAGGTACAGCCATCTTTAGGGCTGCCAACAGTGGGGTTCGAACCCACTATCTTCCGGATGCAAGCTCGCATACAGCCAACTCACCCGACAATTATAGCATATTATATTATGTTATATTATAAGAATAATTTAGTGTGGCTATTTCTAGCCTGGTGCAACCCTTGTAAGGCAGACCCTCCGATGAAGGTGGGCGGCATCTGCCATATGTAGACTACTGCATTATATTGTGGTGGAGGATAGTGTTAGGTGTAGTGTGTGAGTTGCAGGGATGTTGGGGAGAGCACAAACACCCAGCCCCGAGTCACTGGAATTAACCAATGAAGGTTAAAATCCCGACCCGGCCGGGAATCGAGCCCGGGACCCTCTGAACCGAAAACCAGTATGTTGACCATTCAGCCAACGAGTCGGATATTATATTATATTATATTATATTATATTATATTATATTATATTATATTATATTATATTATATTATATTATATTATATTATATTATATTATATTATATTATATTATATTATATTATATTATATTATATTATATTATAATAGTGGCTGCAGAGACCATAGGTCTTCGAATAGGAGCAGATGCATAAAAACAGCGAAAAATTTTTTCACTCGGTGACAAATTCTTTCTTTCTTAATCAGTTTACCCCACAGGGTTGGTTTATTCCTCGGACTCAGCGAAGGATCCCACATCTACCGCTTCAAGAACAGTGTCCTGGATCGTGAGACTTTGGGTCAAGGATAAACTGGGAAAGAGGGCAAGTGCCTCGTCCAGGTTGCCTCACAAAAGTTCAAATAAAGCGTATAGGAATGTTTTGAGATATTAGAGAGCTATCGGCTGTCCTGAAAATACTTTACTGCAGTTTCCTATTTTACTTGCAGGCAAACAGCCGATTCCTTCCAACTCCTCACCCAGTTCCATTTCATCTTCATTTTTCTAGAAAAATGTTCAAATGTTGAGGTTTTTTCCTTCATTAAAAATAGTTTACACCTGTTCAAGCAATTTTGCTAATTGGGCCTTATTTTTTCAAAATTTAACGATTAAAATCTCTCATACTTTTGTAGTCACATTCGCGCAGATACTTGCGGCTTGTAGTCGCTACGCATTCACGTTTGGAGCTGAAGGTTTCAGCACTGTTTTCTTTTACTAATGCATCTATTTTATTTTATTTTCTCAATAATTATTTTTTTGTTGTGGTCTCTTTTGTTTTAGAGCTATCTGCAATATTTTGAACCATTGTTACTCCTTGTTGCTTGACGTAAGTCTCGTCTTATTCGTTAGAATTTAAATGCAGCGCCGCGCTACGTTCATTCGCACTGCAACAACGCACTTTGCTCCACAATCAAGCTAAATTCTCTGATTCATCAGCAACTTTCATTTAATCCTATTGTACGCATGATAATGTATTGTCCACAGCGTCTACAGAAAGACAGTAGTGTAAGAGAAAATGGGGGAAAACCGTTCGTTTTTTCCTATAAACACCCAGTCTATTCAAAGATTTTAAAAATGATATGCATTTCAAAACCTTCCTCCGGATGTGTATACACTAAATATGAGGCTTGGTCGAGATCCATCCAGCCGTTTCGCCGTGATGATGGAACAGACAGACAAACAGACAGATAAACGGACACGAAAAATAAAAAAACACCGGATCGGTATTGAGTTGACCTAAAAAGGATAAATATCTGAAAATTTGGCAAAACAAATGAAATTACAGACAACGGACCGCCTACAACTTTATTTATATAGATAAGCATGGACACGTCCAGAAGTGCAGACCTTTATTTCGAGAGTCGCTGCTTTGAAACTGTACGACATACCTACAAACGGACCTCACCATCAGACCTCTCATTAAGTGTTTACATGGTTGGTCCTACGACATCTTCTCGTATCTCCTATATTCATGGGTTAGATTGAGTTAGAGTCATTGAAATGAGCAACATTTTGTGCAGTTTTATCACTCATGTGACAGCTAGAATCACAAAATTTGGCTATCATATGGCAACTGGTCATGTCAACATGCGAGCTGAATGTCGTCACTATATTATGTTTCCTATAAGTGTGCAAAGCGAGAACATAATCGTGTAAGAAGTACAAAATTAACTTGAAATCGAGAAATATATCTCTATTTAACGTATAGGGGATAGAAATACGACCAAAATTGTAGATCTCTCCAGAATGAAAAAGATTGTGCTTTCTGTTTTGTGAGATGACTTACCGCTTAGCCACCAATTATCCCGAAACAAAGGTCTGCACCGCCGTTAAAATTTCATCCCTATTCCGATATTTTCTGGCGCCAAAATTTATACATTTGCATAGCTTAGAATATTTCCTCAAAGGAAGAGTGTCCAGGCTTCGCGATTAGCATTCGCATATGTATGGAGGAAGAAAATAATACAGTTAAGAAAGTTGAAATTAATAGAAAATAGGTCAATAATTGAGGACAGTCGGATAGGATAATAATATGTAAACACCAAGTGAATGTATTGGAAAATCAGATACCGCTCAATAAATTATGCTGATATGAGTTAAGAATATAAGAAAGCGGCAACAGATGGGAAATTTAGGCGCAGGGATTCTTAGGTAAACACATGAGAAGATGACTAATGGTGTTATTACTTAAGCTATTCGATGACGGTTATAACCTCCAACGATATTCTGCCAATATCCCGCAGAATGGCCGATTGATGTCTCTCTTGCTTCCTACCCAAGGGACAACCACGAATTTACAGGAACGATGACAAAAATGGCAATACGCTACTTCCTTGCTGGCAAGCAGTCAGAGAAGTTGCCATGGTAACCTGTAGGTTCGTTGTCGGTCTGTCGGTCACTCAATGCAGAGCATGATACCCGCAGAAATTAGTAATTTTCTCCGTCATTCGAAGAGCAAGGTCAATTATGAACATACTATAAGTTGTTTATAATGAAGAGATGTTTCACATACAGACCACGACGTTATAACAGAAAATGGGGGGAAACTGTTCGGGTTTTCCTATAAACACCCAGTCTATTCAAATATTTTAAAATGATACGCATATCAAAACCTTCCCCGGGATGTGTATATAACAAATATGACGTTTGTTTAAGATCTATCCAGGCGTTTCACCGTGATGGTGGTACAAACAGACAAACAGACAGCAAACAAACGGACAAATAGACACGAAAAATTAAAAAAACACCGATTCGGTATTGAGTTGACATAAAACGGATAAATATCTGAAAAATAGGCAAAACAAACGAAATTTCAGACAGCGGACCCCTACAATTTTATTTATATAAATAACAGATAACATTTATGAAGCTAAATGAGAATACTTGCATGGTAAAATTTGCTATTAATTTGAGGTAATAACGTTTAAATGAGGTACCTCGATTATTTAACTTAAATATACTAAGTCCTTACAACCAATAATTAATTATTTAATATATCTTGAAGGAAACTGATTACTGCCAAATGGGTTAGAGCTCAAATTCTGGAATCCCCAAATTACAACTGTTTGATCAATCAATCAATCAGTCAGTCAATCAATCAATCAATCAATCAATCAATCAATCAATCAATCAATCAATCAATCAATACTGACCTGCATTTAGGGCAGTCGCCCAGGTTGCTTTTCTAGCCTAATCCTAAATGATTTCAAAGAAATTGGAAATTTATTGAACGTCTCCCTTGGTAAGTTATTCCAATCCCTAACTCCACTTCCTATAAATGAATATTTGCCCCAGTTTGTCCTCTTGAATTCCAATTTTATCTTCATATTGTGATCTTTCCTACTTTTATAAACGCCACTCAGACTTATTCGTCTACTAATGTCATTCCACTCCATCTCTCCCCTGACAGCTCGGAACATACCACTTAGTCGAGCAGCTCCTCTTCTTTCTCTCAATTCATCTCAACTCAAACTTTGCAGCATTTTTGTAACGCTACTCTTTTGTCGGAAATCACCCAGAACAAATCGAGCTGCTTTTCTTTGGATTTTTTCCAGTTCTTGAATTAGGTAATCCTGGTGAGGGTCCCATACACTGGAACCATACTCTAGTTGGGGTCTTACCAGAGACTTATATGCCCTCTCTTTTACATCCTTACTACAACCCCTAAACACCCTCATAACCATGTGCAGATATCTGTACCCTTTATTTACAATCCCATTTATGTGATTACCCCAATGAAGATCTTTCCTTATATTAACACCTAGATACTTACAATGATCCCCAAAAGGAACTTTCACCCCATCAACGCAGTAATTAAAACTGAGGGGACTTTTCCTATTTGTGAAACTTACAACCTGACTGTCCATCTCACAACATTTTCGAGGTCACGTTGCAGTTTCTCACAATCTTGTAACTTATTTATCACTCTATAGAGAATAACATTATCCGCAAAAAGCCTTACCTCCGATTCAACTCTTTTACTCATATCATTTATATATATAAGGAAACATAAATGTCAGATAATACTGCCTTGAGGAATTCCCCTCTTAATTATAACAGGGTCAGATAAAGCTTCACCTACTCTAATTCTCTGAGATCTATTTTCTAGAAATATAGCAACCCATTCAGTCACTCTTTTGTCTAGTCCAATTGCACTCATTTTTGCCAGTAGTCTCCCATGATCTACCCTATCAAATGCTTTAGACAGGTCAATCGCGATACAGTCCATTTGACATCCTGAATCCATGATATCTGCTATATCTTGCTGGAATCTTACAAGTTGAGCTTCAGTGGAATAACCTTTCCTAAAACCGAACTGCCTTCTATCGAACCAGTTATTAATTTCACAAACATGTCTAATATAATCAGAAAGAATGCATTCCCAAAGCTTACATACAATGCATGTCAAACTGACTGGCCTGTAATTTTCAGCTTTATGTCTATCACCCTTTCCCTTATACACAGGGGCTACTATAGCAACTCTCCATTCATCTGGTATAGCTCCTCCGACCAAACAATAATCAAATAAGTACTTCAGATATGGTACTATATACCAACCCATTGTCTTTAGTAGATCCCCAGAAATCTGATCAATTCCAGTTGCTTTTCTAGTTTTCAACTTTCGTATCTTATTGTAAATATCATTGTTATCATATGTAAATTTTATTACTTCTTTGGCCTTAGTCTCCTCCTCTATCTCGACATTATCCTTGTAACCAACAATCTTTACATACTGCTGACTGAATACTTCTGCCTTTTGAAGATCCTCACATACACCCTCCCTTGTTCATTAATTATTCCTGGAATGTCCTTCTTGGAACCTGTTTCTGCCTTAAAGTACCTATACATATCCTTCCATTTTTCACTAAAATTTGTATGACTGCCAATTATGCTTGCCATCATGTTATCCTTAGCTGCCTTCTTTGCTAGATTCAATTTTCTAGTACGTTCCTTCAATTTCTCCTTACTTCCACAGCCATTTCTAACTCTATTTCTTTCCAGTCTGCACCTCCTTCTTAGTCTCGTTATTTCTCTATTATAATAAGGTGGGTCTTTACCATTCCTTACCACCCTAAAAGGTACAAACCTGTTTTCGCATTCCTCAACTATTTCATTAAACCCATCCCAGAGTCTGTTTACATTATTATTTACCGTTTGCCACCGATCATAGTTACTTTTTAGAAACTTCCTCATGCCTGCTTTATCAGCCATACGGTGCTGCCTAATAGTCCTACTTTTAAGACCTTCCTTTCTATCACATTTATTTTTAACTACCACAAAACAGCTTCATGTTCACTAATACCATCTATTACTTCAGTTTCGTCTGGTTTTATCAGCACCACATACAAGACATTTTTCCCTCTGGTTGGTTCCATCACTTTCTGAGTCAGCTGTCCTTCCCATATTAACTTATTTGCCATTTGCTGGTCATGCTTCCTGTCGTTCGCATTTCCTTCCCAATTGACATCTGGCAAATTCAGATCTCCCGCTACAATCACATTTCTTTCCATGTCATTTCCCACACAGCTGACTCTCCTATCAAAAAATCCAAATCCGCGTCAGTGCTACCCTTTACCGATCTGTACACTCCAAATATATCAAGTTGCCTATTATCTTTAGAAATGAGCCTTAAACCTAGAATTTCATGTGTCTCATCTTTATCTTTTTCGTAGTTTACAAATTCTTCTTTCACCAGAATGAACACTCCCCCTCCCACCATTCCTATTCTATCTCTACGATACATACTCCAGTGCCGTGAGAAAATTTCTCCATCCATTATATCATTTCTCAGCCATGATTCAACTCCTATTACAATATCTGGTAAATATATATCTATTAAATTTCTTAATTCTATTCCTTTCTTTACAATACTTCTACAGTTCAACACTAACAATTTTATGTCATCCCTACTTGATTTCCAGTTCCGTGTTCCCTTACCACCGCTCCCTAGGCCACCCTGTTTACCTGAATGTACCTCCTTATTACCCTTCCAAACAAATTTCCTAACTTATACGTACCACTGCGGTTTAAATGAAGGCCATTTGAGCGCAGATACCCTATCTCCTATCCACCCATTAGGATCTAGAAATTTCACTTCCAGTTTCCCACATACCCACTCCACAGTCTCATTTAAATCCCCAATCACCCTCCAGTCAGTATCCCTCCTACACAGTATTCCACTAATAACTTCTCCGCTTTCTTAAACTTCACCCGTGCTGCATTTACCAGATCCCACACATCTCCAACTATGGTACTTGTATCAGCTTGCCTTACGTTGTTGGTGCCAACATGAAACACTACCACTTTCTCCTTCCCCTCCTCCCTCTCTTCTACTTTCTTCAACATCTGCCTCAACCTAATTCCTGGGTAACATTCTACCCTGGTTCCCTTTCCTCCACACACTTTCCCCACGTGTCTAACTATGGAATCCCCCATGATCAGATCCTCAACCCTACCCACCTCATTTGATCCACTCCCCTCCTGGTCAGCCCTATCTTTCGTGATAGCTGCAGAAGCTACTTCCTCCTCCCTTTTCTCCTTCCCATGACCCTGTTACACCTGTCTTTTCATATCCTCTACTCTGCATTTCCCTTTCCTACCTCTTCCCTTCCTCCTACTTCCACACATCTCACCAACAGTTCCCTGTCCGTCATCTTCCCTCTGTTGTTCTACCTGGAGTGACTCGTACCGATTTCGCACAGACACCTGTCCTGAATTCTGATCCTGAATAGAGCCCTTAGCCTTCAATCTCCTTCCCCTTAGAACATTAGACCACCTGTCTTCTACAACTCCCCCTCTCCTTCCCCTCCTTCTTGTACATCTACTGTAACCTGTACATTGTTTGAGGGAGTCCTATATTCCTTCCTGTCTTCTGTGAGAATCCTAATTATCTCCCTCAAACTTTACAACTCCTCCCTCATACCCCTCAATGCCTCGCCACACCCACAGTTCGTATACTCGCGCTCCTTAGCCATTCTTTACGGAAAAAAATGAAATTAAAAATAAAATAATTTAAAAAATAAATGAATGGAGGGATATATTGTCTGGGATAGTACTCAAAGATCACACAACAATTGTGATGTTTGGGACATCACTGTATATTTTTAATTATTGAACTATATATTTAATTGATAAGATGTATATATTTAATCACTGATAGGTCATTCTTAAATTAATATGTATATATAGGGTTTTTATCATCCATTTCAATCATCATTTCATTTCTTTGTATCGCGGCTATAACGTATTCCGAACGGACAAATTATTGGGTAAAGTATTTCAACATCACGCATATTTATAACTTGCAGTAAATTTTCCAATAGCCGTTGTGAGGTGACCAGAGTCAGCAGACTAATTTCAGCCCAGTTCCAGGAAAAGTACGTCATCGAGGTTACGAGAGACCTTACCCTCTCCACCGCATGAAGAGACAGTTGATACATTATTAACACCCACTTTTCAAACTCGGCTTGGGACGCTTTATTTCAGCGGGAAAGATCAACCTATGTGAATGAACGTAATGAAGCAGCGTGATGGATTGACAGCTATACATCGGAGAAGGGATGAGACCTCGAATCTTACTGGACCATGTGATATGGATGATGGAAGGAGACTTTTGAACCAATATATACCACCGACAAGGGCTGGAGAGGACATTCATACGGACAGCCGGACTTTCTCATTTATATACTTATAGATTCTACGTCTACACATCGGAGAAGATTTTAACTTAGTTCACTTCGCATCTGAGTATATTCTACTCAAAAGTTACTCTCATTGGGACTTTTTATCACAATGACGAGAGGTAGTCAACGGGAGACCGGTTCTGACTGGTATAGGGGAGGAGAGCTTTTATTATGAATTTAGCTACGCTACTGTTCCGTAATCCGGAAGAATACGAATGTATTCTCTCCATGAATATAACCCATGGGTTTTGCACTTAAAATTAGGACTCATTACGACTTTATGTAAGGAGTACAGTAGGAAGTGTTAAAGACAGGAAATGTGGATGTAGGACTGGAATCCAACAACAGATGAGGCAGCCTGTACGAGAGATCCACCCATCTTCAGCTTCAAGACAACAGAGTCTACATTTGGTGAGCTTATGGCATAAGTTACTGCAAGTCTTCGCGCAACAGTTCATTTTCTTAGAGTTAATTTCATTCACTTTTTCTTTTGCTTCCGTAAGTTCAGATTTCGTTAACACGCCGTTACGTCACGTTTTTCATCTTAATAAATAGCTGTTTTAATTTGTATTTTATGAAATGATTATTAATGATCCTTAAATTCCAAGTTAGTGTACTTAATGATTTGTGTTCCGTTCACCCCACCCCTGGGAGTTTTTTGAGTCTCATTACATATTTTTATTTATTATTATTATTATTATTAATAATTATCTACTTTTGTTTTCAAGCCATAAGCATGAAGACTGGCGCCCTTGGGATACTGTTTCTGGAGAAACAATGACATATCATTTATTTATTTTAATATTAAAGTGACCCGCCACGCTATAAATTTGTCATACATCTGTGGGCAAAGTGGGTACGTCACATATTGGCGCCACAACTCAGGGGCTCGTATATCATTAAGTACTGGTATAGAAGGATAAAATCAGTAGTTTGGGGGTAACTGTTGTGTATCCACAGTATATTTTCTTGTGTGTTTGATTTTGGGGGTAACATGGCTGAGCTAGAGGAGAAAGACATGACGCTGCGTAGTGGACACGTGCTGAAGGGTAGTACTTTAGGTAATTCTAAGGAAGAGTTAGATAAATGTGTAGAGGAGGAAACTGATACTAGGAGCGAAGATAGCGAAGGGAATAAGAGTAGGAATGACGAAGTTACGTTAGATTCAGACGATAGTACGATGGGGGGCGAGGCGGAGGTTAGCCCTGACATTGAAAGTAATAATAATCAGTTACTTGAAATGATGCAGTTAATGTTAAGTAAGATAGAGGATAGTAAATCTGAAATAAAAAATGAAATGGAACAAAATAAATCTGAAATAAAAAATGAAATAAAAAAGGAATTGGAACAAACTTGATCAGAAATTGTGTGATGAAGGAAGTTTCCTGAAAACACAGCAAGGCATTTTAATTTGTGCATGCCTTAGTAAGGACAATAAGCCTGCTCTAAACAGATTACGCAACCTGTTGGTGGAACAGTCTGTGGACGAAGAATGTAGGGAACCTTTGTCTGTACTTCAGGGAGGTGAGCAGGTTACTGTGACTCGCGGTAGACACGTTTTTAAATTGTTAGACGGATTTCTAGCTAGAAAATGTAGCGAACATAAATGGGCTATATGTGTACCCAAATCGCTACGTGTGGAGTTAATTTGGTTCGTCCACAGGGAATTAGGGCATTATGGTGCTAATAAGGTTCTGTATGAAATCCAACAGAATTTTATCTGGGACAAGATGGGAAGAGAAATCAGAAAGGTTCTTGCCACTTGTGATCTATGTCAGAGAAGTAAGATACCGAACCGTTACTTAGAGGGACCTCGTCAGGCAGTAATTGCAGAAAAATCTGGTGACTTGGTGTGTATCGACCTTTTCGGTCCTATTGTAAAAGGACAATACGGCTTTCAATATATTTTCGTTTTGATAGACGCTTTTTCTAAATTGGTCAGATTATACCCTATGAGGAAAGCAACAGGAAAATCCTGTAGTCGTATAATCCAAGAGAAGTATGTCCCTGAATTAGGTACTCCTCAAATAATATTGTCAGACAGTGGACCACAGTTTACATCGAAGAAGTGGAAAGCCGTAATTAGAGAATTAGGTATTACTCAGGTCCATTCATCCATCAGAAATCCTCAGGGGAACATGTGTGAACGGGTGATGAAGGAGCTAGCGCGCATGTTTAGGTCACTAGTTCACGAGAGGCATTCCGCTTGGGTAGCGAATTTATCCCTTATAGAGACATGGATCAATGCCGTTCAGCACGAAAGTACTAGATTGACACCTTTGCAAGTTCATTTCGGTACTAAGCCACAAAATGAATTGGTGAGAGTATTGGGTATTACTGTGGTGCCGCAGCGTAATGCTGAATTTTATGTTAGATTGGCCAGAGAAAACCTAGTAAAAGCTGGCAACCTTCGAAAGAAGCAGCAAAAACGTAAGGTATTGGATGAATTTGAGATAGGTGACCTTGTTCTTTTGAGAGTTCCCATGTTATCTAACAGTGAAGATAAAGTCACAAAAAAGTTTTTCCTTTTATATCAAGGACCTTATCGTATACATAAGAAACTAGGACCTTGTGCTTATAAATTATCTGACGGCGATTGCATTTTAATGGGTTCATACAACATTAGAAGTTTACGTAAATATATTACGAGTCTGGGGGATTTTCCATAGTGCTGGAATATAGGTCAGTGAGCCAGGCCACGCTTATCTCTTATATAATATACACCTGTCGCAGCGTGGAGTGACTGCTCTCTGGTAGGTGGAGTTTCCCAAGTTTTGTTTTGCTTGCTACACGATGTGTGTGTATTCGATTGACACGAGTTCATTGCCTATGTTACGTCTGTTCTCTTTACGTAACGCCATGTATGGGTAATCTAGTATTTGATTTCATATAACGAGGATCATTAATATTGCAGTTTAAAATTTGTAAATTCCCCGTCGACTATAAGAAGTCATCATAAAGACTTGCAATAATTTAACCTAGGCTAAAACCACGTGAATGTGTTAGCGTGTGTGAAGTGATAGTCATACAGCAAGAACGTATAAACACTTGAAAGAGTAATACGATGCATTTTGTTTGTGTAAATTTTGTACAGATCTAAATTGAATTGTCAAGTGTTGCATACACTGGATTCATGAAATCAGCAAGAGATGACGAACATTTGAGAAAGTGAGACATCAGAAACTCGCTAAGTTGTAATATTGTGTTTTAATGGAAATTTTGAAGTGTTATATATTATTTGTTATTAAGTTGTAGGTGGAACCATCAAGTTGTAATTTTGTAAAATAGTGTTATGTTCTAAACAGTAATGAATGAATGTACAGTTGTTTTGGAAACAAGTGAAACGTAAGTGGCAAAGTGTGGGTGTGAGCCCTCAACGAAGTACTACTTGTTTCAGGCTCAGAGGGGCGAATGTGATGTTTGGGACATCACTGTATATTTTTAATTATTGAACTATATATTTAATAGATAAGATGTATATATTTGATCAGTGATAGGTCATTATTAAATTAATATGTATATATATAATTATAGGGTTTTTATCATCCATTTCAATCATCATTTCATTTCTTTGTATCGCGGCTATAACGTATTCTGAACGGACAAATTACTGGGTAAAGTATTTCAACATCACGCATATTTATAACTTGCAGTAAATTTTCCAATAGCCGTTGTGAGGTGACCAGAGTCAGCAGGCTAATTTCAGCCCAGTTCCAGAAAAAGTACGTCATCGAGGTTACGAGAGACCTTACCCTCTCCACCGCATGAAGAGACAGTTGATACATTATTAACACCCACTTTTCAAACTCGGCTTGGGACGCTTTATTTCAGCGGGAAAGATCAACCTATGTGAATGAACGTAATGAAGCAGCGTGATGGATTGACAGCTATACATCGGAGAAGGGATGAGACCTCGAATCTTACTGGACCATGTGATATGGATGATGGAAGGAGACTTTTGAACCAATATATACCACCGACAAGGGCTGGAGAGGACATTCATATGGACAGCCGGACTTTCTCATTTATATACTTATAGATTCTACGTCTACACATCGGAGAAGATTTTAACTTAGTTCACTTCGCATCTGAGTATATTCTACTCAAAAGTTACTCTCATTGGGACTTTTTATCACAATGACGAGAGGTAGTCAACGGGAGACCGGTTCTGACTGGTATAGGGGAGGAGAGCTTTTATTATGAATTTAGCTACGCTACTGTTCCGTAATCCGGAAGAATACGAATGTATTCTCTCCATGAACATAACCCATGGTGGTTTTGCACTTAAAATTAGGACTCATTACGACTTTATGTAAGGAGTACAGTAGGAAGTGTTAAAGACAGGAAATGTGGATGTAGGACTGGAATCCAACAACAGATGAGGCAGCCTGTACGAGAGATCCACCCATCTTCAGCTTCAAGACAACAGAGTCTACATTTGGTGAGCTTATGGCATAAGTTACTGCAAGTCTTCGCGCAACAGTTCATTTTCTTAGAGTTAATTTCATTCACTTTTTCTTTTGCTTCCGTAAGTTCAGATTTCGTTAACACGCCGTTACGTCACGTTTTTCATCTTAATAAATAGCTGTTTTAATTTGTATTTTATGAAATGATTATTAATGATCCTTAAATTCCAAGTTAGTGTACTTAATGATTTGTGTTCCGTTCACCCCACCCCTGGGAGTTTTTTGAGTCTCATTACATATTTTTATTTATTATTATTATTATTATTAATAATTATCTACTTTTGTTTTCAAGCCATAAGCATGAAGACTGGCGCCCTTGGGATACTGTTTCTGGAGAAACAATGACATATCATTTATTTATTTTAATATTAAAGTGACCCGCCACGCTATAAATTTGTCATACATCTGTGGGCAAAGTGGGTACGTCACACAATAGGGTAATTAATCTACGACTACACTACAATACTACTCTATTTTTTATCCTACAACCTGTAACAGGATAAAAACTGCTGTTAATTACTGAATATCGAAAGTAATACACAAGAACTACACAATTCCAAACTGCAATTAAGCCTATCCTAATTACAACAACATAATTTTTAATAAAAGTTTCTACGGATACTTCTACTACACCAGTACTACACAAATAGTTTACAATAATAAAATAAGCACACTAAATTCTAATAGGACATTACTCGTATACTACTGTACAGTACACTACAGTAATTTTTAAACTACTTTCAGACGTATCCTAATTTCGATACCGGTACCGTATGTCACTACTAAGTACAAACAGATATGAACTTTGCAAGAACTATTGTACTCAAGAATTACCAACAAAGCTAAATGCTTAGACAAATTATTATTAGTATTACGGTCTAATAGGTACACACGAAAGATAACAAACGAATATATCAGGCAAGATACGGCACTATCTAAATGTACTGTACCAATACTACAATGTATCTACACTACACCACACTACGTTTGGTTAAATTCTTAAGTATCGAAAGGATTGCCGTACACGAAGAAAAACACGAATATAACTGGCAAGATACTATCTAATATATTATACCTTATCATCACTACAATTCTACTGAAATGTGGTTACGTGATTATTACAGCTGGTGGATTACTATTATTTTCCGTACTCCACGTGACTGAGAGTAAAAGTGTCCTTAATTAGGCCTACTGAAAAGTACGAGGTTGTCTACAATAATTTCTCAAATATTTCTATCAAAGCTACTCCAACTACTCCAGGGACTCTAACTGCAATTAGGCCTACTGGGATATATGAACTTTATTATTATTAGCTAACCGCTCATAAATACTGAAAGATCGAGGGAGTGAAGTATAAATTACGGATACTTTAACCTACTCAGAAATACAAATGATTGGAATACAAGGCCAGCTGATTTATATTTATATTTACTTGACTACACTACTCCCTTTGTTCACGACTGTAGCCAACAATGCAATATTTGAATATGAGGAGCGACAATAATCAATAACAATACAACGACTGTTAACTACTACCGTGTAATCTCTTTAACTACTTTTTAAATGGAAGACAGGCGTATCGTCTTTTTTAAATGTAGTAAATTATTACCTTCGCGATAGTTCGGACGGATATCTATACGAAATACCGGAGGAATTTCGGCGGAAGTTACGGTACTATTCCTTATGATAAGCTGCCTTTGTAAGTATTATACCAACGAACCTACAGATATTCACAAATATTTTAAAAGTTAATATTATTACCTAAAGTATTTCCTAAACCTAAATTCGAAACAAGGTACACCTAGCTAGCCTACTTAACCTAGAAAACGTAAATTACTGAAGACCAACTGAATTACTTGTTATAAAATTTAAATAAATATCACTACTCCTAATTTCTACCAACAGGCACTAAACACCACTATATAAATAGCACTAAATGAATCACAAATACAAAACATTAAGCTATTTCAATAGATTTTAACTACTTTATCACTACAATAATGCAAGAGCTCTCTCAACAGCCAACCGTTCTCAACCGCATCCAACAATGCAAGGCCAGATCAGGAAATAATTAAATCTCAACTTTTACGATTAACGTATTGATGTGACAATTACTAAATAGATAAACTAGCATCAAATCAATTACTATTTAGGACACAACCACGAAGTGACAAGCGTGAAGAATATATGTTATAGTCATGTGGTAATGATCCTTCACTATCAGCACATCAGTTGTCTATCATTATTTTTATAAACAAGAGAAAGGGCAAAAAAGTATTCATTATCAAAATAAATGCCATTATAAGGCAACAAACCTGAACAATAGACAAGGCATAATATAACGTACTGTAACCTAGTCTTAACCCTAGAACACTAACCCTTCGTAAATTTTACGACAGTAGGTAGCAGAACGGTATAGTTTAATGCCTTCCGCGCGTGCGTGCGTGCCGCTATTTTGTGTAGCTGATTTTTTCGAGCAGTTATTGACTGTGGCATGTGCGATTGTTGATATCTTTGCTCATTCTTGTAATAATTGGGTGGGTGTCGTCATATTCACGAACGGTTAGTGATAGTGTGAACTTATAAGTATAATATTTCGTCATGCCTTTTTTACATTTATACTTATTTAATTTATTTTCTTGGTAGTTTTGGTTTCTTTGCGATGTAAATAACCTACATTCATAATTTAAGGGTTTATTTTAATATGTTGTGTTATAAAATTAATTTTTTTATAAAACGTGTTCATTTAATACTTTTTGTGCGCCAAGTTTTCTACATTTAATAAATAATCACATAAAATTGTTTAATATCTACGTATTTTGATTCATGTTAAGTTCACGACACTATAGGAATTCTTAATAAACAAATTCTTGCCAAATATAAGCTGTTCCGTAGAAAATATAACAATTATAAATTGGAGTAGTCAAATTTACGAAGGTTTTGTAATAATGTGTGGCGAAATAATAATTTTGAGGCTTCGTTTACATCAGTAGAAAAGAATGTGACGATATATTATTAGGCCCATCCTCGCATATAAGAAACTTCGATAGACCTTGAATAAACTTTATGCAAGAATCAGATTAGAAATTATGTTAACAGAAGAAAAATTTGGTCCGAACGGTTATTAAGGATTCCCAATTTTATAATTATGAGATCGAACTATAGCTATTTTACCTGGTTATAAAATCGATACAGGAAACTTCTATAAATAAACTCTTTATTTAAAGCATGCCAATAACAATACTAGATCATTAAGTTTAAGGTTCCGGAATCAGCACATACTTAGTTAAGCTGATTATACATAATGAAATCAAACTGTTACAAGGGCATAAGAAAACATAATTGCCCAAAGTTAAATCAAAATGGAATAAAACATTTTGACGCCTAGCGCCGATGAAAAGTGTTTTTCTAGCCTGAAACCAACAGATATATTTAGCCAGGAACATAATCCAATCCTCTGAACAGCGTCTTTCGCCAGGAACACGAATATCCGCCTGCTGTCGACTCCATCTTACTCCAGACTACATGGGTCATTAGTATTTTGTTTGTATCAGATCATTTGCCACATTGTCGCAATTATGAATAGCGGCCACCAGGTGCGCCACCAACTTGATGAAGCTTTAGTAAATAGTCACGCCAACAGGTAGCGTTCAAATGCACACCAGATGCACAACTTTCCGAATAGTTCCTAAGTTATCAAGTTCCGTATTAACGTTACAAACAATATTCCTACAATAATAGGACATTCATTCAGAAAATGTATTTGTGAAGCACGTTCTATATTTTCTGTTTATTTGTGATAACTTTTGATAGCTCTGTTCATAAGGCATTCTTTCGAAATATGTGTTTATGAATCAAGTTCTTTTTCCGTTTATTTAGGAAGATTATGAAAACTCACCAATCTCATTTTCAGTGTCTGTGTCGTTCGTCTTCCCTCTTTGACATCCTGCCAGTTTTTCCTGAGCCCGTCGAGCAGCGCTTTCTTCCACTCCTGTGGTAAAGGGCCTGTCTGTCTTCTGGGTGCTGTCTCCGCCATGAAACCCTGATAGCTCTTCGTCATACTTCTGAAACAA
This sequence comes from Anabrus simplex, assembly GCF_040414725.1. Taxonomy (NCBI): domain Eukaryota; kingdom Metazoa; phylum Arthropoda; class Insecta; order Orthoptera; family Tettigoniidae; genus Anabrus; species Anabrus simplex. Next base: position 65,709,731 of record NC_090279.1, read on the forward strand.
CCCGTCATTGATTTCATCCTCACCGAGCTGAGTGGCTCAGACGGTTGAGGCGCTGGCCTTCTGACACCAACTTGGCTGGTTCGAACTTGGCTCAGTTCGGTGGTATTTTAACGTGTTCAAATACATAAGCACCTTGTCAGTAGATTTAATAGCACGTGAAAGAAATCCTGGGGACTAAATTCCCGCACCTCGGCAAATCCCAAATCCGTAAAAGTAGTTAGTGGGACGTAAAGCCAATAACATTATTATATCAATTTAGGAAGGCTCGGCTTCTGCCGGTAACATAATGGGCTGACTCGGCCCATGCAAGGGGTCACACTCTTGATTATGAAACTATAGGTACATATATTAACAAATATTTACAACAGAAATAATTACAATATATACATTTACTAGCGCTTTCCCCGCGACTTCGCTCGCGTCATAGTTGAGTTATGTCCCATTATATTATATTATTTCCCATTTTCTTTTGAAGTCAGCTGAACCAACCTTACGCGTTCATCGACATTTGTACGAAGTGTAAGACATGAACGTAAATGATGTGTTTTCCCGTCCCGGCTTCGGCCGGAATTGAAAACTTTCACGCGTGTTCCGAGTTCGCTGTTAAATGAAATTCTCTTGTAATAACAGTAGCTTCTATTGTTTTTTAACCCCGTCACACGTAATCTAGTGCCATTGCACAACTTAGGTGGTTTGAGGTTACGTAACAACATTACAGGTGCTCCTACTTTCAAACGAAGTTTGTGAGATGGGAATCCTGGAGGATTAAGGTAAGGTAAGGGTTGTTCTGCCCGAAGGCAGGTCCGAACCTCCGCAGAGGTGTCCTGAGCCGGAGTTTACGTGCGGTAGGGTGGCCGGTTCCTTTCTGCTCCTCCATTCCCTTACCCCCACCAACAGCGCTTGGCAACCCATCCACTTCTCGACCACGCCCAATGTTGCTTAACTTCGGAGATCTCACGGGATCCGGTATTTCAACACGGCTACGGCCGTTGGCGGAGAATTAAGAGTATTTAGGAATTCTACTGGATAACTGAGAGCATCGTCCGTTTGTAATACCGTGTCGACCGATTTAGACTCTATTTTTCTGCATCAAAATATGTAAGCAATGCTTGATTTAATTCAGGGACTCTCAAACGCCCAAAATCTCACGCGTGCAAATCGAGGCGCAAGAGCTCCGTGCACTGTGCATCGGTCCCGCTCGGCTCGGCTCGCACCAACGCCGCGTCTCTGGGCTACTCGGCTAAGCTCGGCTCAACTCGGCTCGGATTTGGAGCGCTACGGAGCAAGTGAGGAAGAGGGCGACAGGGGGAGCGAGCGGGACAGGCGTGGGGAAAGAGAGAGACAGCGCTATTGCTCCAAATCGAGGAGTGGGGGTCTGCACTCTGGTCATCGAAGCGAAGTCGTCTTTTGCACCGTGCACAGTGCATACACCAGGCGCATGCACCCTGAGAGGCCCTGATTTTATTCATTAGCAGTCTCATTAAAGTAAACCTGCAAAAATCCAGGATCTTGATGAGCATTTGGCAATAGACTGCCTATGGAATGCTAAAATTGACCTTGTACTTTGAAAGTAGGCATAAAGCCGGGTTGGATGACTTGCTTAGCACCAAAAGATGTCATTTGAAAACAGCTGCTATGTTTTCTAATTCGATCAAAAAAATTACCATGATCTGGATGGGCACCCATTAGTAACTCTACAATGGTTCAGGTGGAGATTAGAGTGGTGGCAGCAGAACCTTGCCAGAATCGCAACACTTGCCTGGTGTTTCATCTTTCCACTTGAGAGCATTGCAGTATTGGCATTTATGGATGATTGTACTAATGGTTCTCAAGCTGTTGTCTTCGTAATTCATTTCAGGATCGTAAGACATCCCGGAACGAAACTTAATTTTACATGGACGCAGTCGTCTTTCTTTTCGGATCCCTGGGTGATGTTGCTCATATCGCATTTGAATTGTCCTGTGATATTCGCGATTATTTTGCTGGCGTGTAGCTGCCGTTGCTCTATGAAACTCGGGATTATTTTTCTGGTATGTCAGTGCCGCTGCTCTGTGAACCTTGGGGTTATTCTTCAGGTACGTGACTGCCGCTGCTCTATGAAACTTGAGATTATTCTTCTGGTACGTGTCCGCTGCTGCTCTATGGACTTCGGGATTTTTATTTTGGTATTTACTTCCAGCAATGGTACCGTACGTGCGGAAGGATTATTTTGTGAAAATGTGGCTGCTTCTTTTTTAAACTGTATTTTTCTCGTACCGTTTGAGTATCGAGTACGACGTTTTTCAGAAACTTTTGTAACAACAAATGAAGCACTTGTTTCTTCGCACAGACATTCACATACAGTACGGTACTTCAAAATGTCCGTTAGAGAGATTACCAGTAAATCGCAATCTTTTTACGGGATTAGCTTCATCACTAAATATCCAGTATAACTTTATATCACGATAAACTTCAAAGCGGAATGGAAAAATTTTGCCTCCTGCCGTCAACTCACATGTTCCACCACAAGTTGAATCTTCTGACACGATAAGTCGGCACTATTATGAAGAGGAATAGTTATTACCAAGATGATTTTCGGACAAAATGGAAACAACTTACGAAACAATAGCTTCACGAACTTCATCAAACCGTAACTGAGTAGAATATAAAATGTACGAAAGAGATGTAAATAGACATGCACCGCCACCTACAATAGAAACAATGTTATGTGGCAACACTTCACCATTAATGTTTAGATAAGTTAAGCCATTATGCTATGTGCGTGAAAAAGACGTTATCGCGCTGCAGTCTGTTATCTGTCTCCTTGAAATATCACACACCAGTACGTTGTATCTTCTGGTATGAAATGTTTGTACTCTTCTGAGGAGGAGTAGTTATTAGCAAGGATTGCCAAGGTTCAAACCCTTATTGCTCAAGAGTTCTATCGCACTCACTTCATTACTGGTTGACAATATTATGCAAGTTGCCTCCGGTCTCTCCTTCGTCAATATGAGCGACATATCTTCGAACCATAGACAGCTTTGTTAATGACGCATGCTCGTGCCGAACTGGTACTGCTTTCGCCTAGCCTTTTCTACCAGTTGTATGGATGAAACAATTCATTTAAACTGTAAGCGGCGGCATAACTCACTAACAAAATATAAAACCGTAATAAATCTCATTGATAAAACAATATTCCTGAGGCTGCCCACAGGCAGATTCGAACCTGCATTTTTGCACTCTGTAGTCCGTTGACTTAACCGTTGCGCTATCAGCACAACGAAATACAACCTCTCACGAATTTACTCACAAACATTCGTATATGTAGGCCTATATACTGTTATTTGGTTCATTACCGTCTTAAAATACACGGAAGCGGAGTGAATCGGCACGTACACGTATGTGTTGGAGAAAGTGCCGCTGCCATTTTTAATTGGCAAAAGCCAAAGATTCATGCACGCAAGGCAAGCATTTCATCAGGAAAATCTTGAAAATACATATATTTCCGTTGACTTTTCAAGAAATGCAATATTTTTGAGACGATTTGGAAGACTGAATGTATATATATGTAGAATATTGTTAAAAAACGGATATTTTGAACACAAATGTAAAACCACATATCACCCCTTTTCACCCCTTTGAAATCGAAATTTTAAAAATTTCTTTTAAAATAGTATTTATGATATATGGAAATAAATATGTGAATGAATATAAGTACCTACAACATTTTTCACAGAAATGGAGAAAATCAACAAAAAAGTAAAATCACCTTTCAACCCTTTTCACCCTTCAAAAGAGGAATTTTTAAAAATCGTTTCTTAGTGCGCATCTAAGCTACGGTAGGAATAAGTCCTCAAATTTTCATGCAATTATCTCCAGTAGGTTTTGCTGTGCGTTGATTATCAGTCAGTCAGGACATCTTGCTTTAAATACAGTATATAGATGCAAGAAATATGCACAGATGATGTCGCTAAACAACTCCTTATCTCCCCTTTTGGGAATCTGTTCTTCAGTATTACTGGAACTGCGGCCTGGAACGTCATGCTGTTTGGCGTAAGTCAGAGGAAAAGTTGTTCCTAGAAACTTTCTCACAATGTGGCAGGTGCTCAGGAGGGTATCTTTCTGTAGTTCGACGTATGTGTGATGATGCAGGTTTAATGCGGCCAGAGAGCTGTGCAACCCTTCTGGAATAACACCGGTACATGATATTACTGTTGGAACTGTCGTGACTGATTCCTGTTTCCACAGGCATTGTATTTCTATTGCCAGTTCTGTGGATTTTAATATCCTTGTGGCTATTTTTTATTTATCGACTAGAACAATATCTGGCCTATTGTTGCAGAGTGTGACATCGGTTATGCCTTCTTGTACCATAGTAGTTTGTATGAAGAGTTTTCGAGAACGGGTGGAGGTGTATATTTCCAATATGCAGTTGATGACTGAAGAAATCCACATTTTACAGAAAGTTTCTGGTAAATGATTTTAGCTACCTGATCATGTCGGTGCTTCTAATCGTTGTTGGTCAAGGATGGGCAGCCAGAGATGACGTGCTTTATGGTCTCTGTAGTTCTGGAACAGCGGCGGCAGTTGTATGAGACGACTCTTGGATCATTCGTGATGAATCTACGGTGGTTCCGTGAAGCAATTACGTGAATTTGGATGGCCAGAACAAATCCTTCTGGTTCAGAGAAAATACCAGAGTAGGTCAGCCAAGCGTGCGACGGTGGTTTGTCGACATGAGGCTGATCCAGTTCGTGGGGGCATTTCCCGTGAAGAGGTTTTTCCTTCCAAGTGTCCATATTCATCTCCTTTGTAGGTGGGGTAGAAACAGGCATTTCCGTCGACGATGGATTGACAGGTGTATAGTTTATGTCAGCTCTGCAAACAGCTTGATGAAGACACGATGTAACAGCTCTCGAGTGGAAATATTCTCTTAGACTTGATATCAAATTGCTGTGTAAATTGACAATGGGTAAGAAGCCTTTACCACCTTCTGATCTCGGGAGTGTAAGACGATTGATTGCAGATTTAGGATGGTGCATATGGTGCCGGGTGAGTGAAAGTGCTGTTTTCGTCTGTAACTGCTGAAGTTCTGATTGGGTCCATTTTATGACGCCAAAGGAGTATATGAGCAGTGGTACGGAGTACATTATTATTATTATTATTATTATTATTATTATTATTATTATTATTATTATTATTGTACCGGGCGGTACACCCCCGCGCCGCTAATTTAAAAATTGCGCCAGTTGAAACTCCCCTACTGGAGGATGTCTGAACTTTATCTAATGTGTTAATTTTCAAGTTTCTCAGAAGATGTCACTACTTGGAAATTTTGAAGTTTCTGAACTTGGTCGTTTTCGATGTATTTTTGTTTTACCTGTAGTAAGAAGTGTGAACTTTCTCTTCTAGAGGACACTACTGAAGATCTACAATGGTGCACCCTAGTGCGAAGTGAAAGAACTGTTTTCTGGAGAAATTTTTATTTCAAAAGTTTGTTCCTTGTTAAATTTCTTTCTGTTATTGTTTAAGTTGGCTGTATAACCCTTTCTTTCCCCTTGTTTTGAATTTAGCCAATCCCGAATTTCTTTAATTAATTTATGCCCATTCAGGTGTATCTTCTCCAACTTGAATATCTTGCTTTACCCTAGCCAATAAAGATTTTGTGGGAGGGTGTTCTCATTCCTGAAACGCCTCGAACTTTCTGCGAGAGTATATAAACTGCTGATTTTCGGGTCTCCGCGCCACTTCTGTAACATATTTCTGTGTGCAAAGTACGTAGCAGGGGGCGGGAAGCGCCTCTTTCGTCGGGCAGCTGTACAACAACAAGGTAATGGCCGTCTAATAATTTATTTTCTTGCTAGCTCAGCAGTTTAACTCTCGGGGCAGGTCCGAAGCCTTTCGACATGTAACCTTCCTCTAAAATGTAAAGACACTTAGTTTCAATTCTATCTTTTAAACTAAAAACAGGGATAGAGAGTGCTTAACCCTCTCGAGCTCCCACTCATATTGCATCGAGGTGAACTTATTTTCTCAACATTTTCTTCCTTAACGTAATGTAAAGTGTCTTCTTATAAAAGTCACCTCTTTAGTATGGGATTAGCCCTTGCTGTAACGACCTAGTGCCAAGTAGGTTTTATATAAAGTGTATTAAGAGTGCGGAGAGCCTCCTTTCAAGTTGGTATTTTAGAGGCCATGTAATTAACCTTTTCTCACTTAATAGGCCTCAGTAGGTTGGGTATTTTTACCCCTGTGTTTATGTCCTTAGAGGACAGCTTGAAGGTGGAGTTTGGTGTGGCCTGGGATAGGCTTACATTTTGAGAGCGGGTTGCTCTTTATTGAAAATTGAGTTGTTGTGCGCCTCAAGGAGGCCTTACTGTGTAATTTGGAGCAATCGCTCCTGGGCATGAATGGGGTTTTCTGCCCCTCTGTTAAAACGTGTTTTGGGGTAAAGTTGGGCTAATTGCTCAAGAATTGTGAGTTCGGGACTCGAAGCCCAAATCCTGTAAATTCTGTAATTGCACTGTGTTGCCTTGCTATTCTGTACCTGCCATGCTTGTTATTTCTTGATTTTGAAAAGAAAATATAACCTTGTTAAATTTTAAATTAACTTTAATTTCGTAGCCTGAGACCTGTTCACCCCCGCACCTTCTTTCACCTCTGCTGTTCCACAGATATTTCGGAACAATTATTATTATTATTATTATTATTATTATTATTATTATTATTATTATTATTATTATTATTATTATTATTATTATTTCATCCTCCGTAATACCCACTTCTCTCAGATTTTCCGTAGTAGCCTGCGTTCTCTGTTAAGTTGTTTTATTATTGCGCTGGTTTCATTAATTTTTGTGAATATTTATAAGATGTTTGCCCTCGCATATTGCCTTTTAAGTAATGGCCCTGGATTATACAATGAAGTGTATCACTACCTATTGTTACGTGCCAGCCCTGTCGTAGTCCCTTTCACTACTAGCTGAAAGGCCTAAGGAGTCAGATGACCGGGGATCTCCCAGCTGGCCAGGACTTTCTGTGAATTGTACTCATTGGTTGGTTTCCCATTGAGTTTCTGCGAGATACGGAAGTGTTTTGTCTCTAGCCATATCACGCGAGCTGTAGAAAGGAGGCTAGCTGCGAACAGTCAGCGTTGGGTTACATATGGCAGAGGTGTTGGCTGTCCCTGGTGACCCACGGGGAGTTGTGGTCCTTGTGTTAAGTGAGCATGTGGGCTGCCATCGTCGTTTCACTGGAGTCACGACATTCTTGGGTATGGGACGGAGTACTGTGTGTGCTTTTCTGTGGACTGCGAACTGTCATAGAGTCAGCGCTGGAGCCCAGCTACCGTGAGTAATTCCTGCTGCTCAGCACTGTTGAATAGTTGCTGTGTAGTTGTTAATTGTATGCGATAGTAGAGGAGCAACGGACTGTCTGCCCTCGGGTTAGAACCATCATTGTTCCCAACTAGGGGTCAATAACCCCTAGTATAATAGAGGTACAATGGCGATTTTGCGGATTTAGCATAAGAGAGCGAGCCTAACATCACAGTAGCCATCATGAGGGGCCTAACTACACTTTAACAGCTAGTTACACTTCCCGATGCCTAAGAGAGCAAGCCTAACCTCATGGAGGGGCCTAACCTTAGTTGTACGGCTAGATGCGCTTTCTGACGTGAACAGTCGTTATCTTGGAGGGGCTTAACCTTACAGGACGTATTTTTACGGCGAGATGACTTTCCCGACGCTATCTTGAGTGGTAGGACAATGATGATTCTCGCGACGCTATCTTAAGTAGTAGGGCAATGGAAATTCGCATAAGAGAGCCAACGTAACCACATGGAGGAGTCTAACTACGCAGGGCTATAGTTTCATGGCCAGGTGCGCTTCCCAACGTGACTTGCAAAAGATGGCGGCCATACACAGGTTCTTATAAGACTAAATACTAGAACCTGAGTTAGAGGTTACTGTGCAATATGGCGGCTATACATACGCTCTTACGTGGCCAGCCAGGGGTGCTTGCGCAAGATGGCGGCTATACATAGGCTCTTATGAGACGGCCTAGAGGCACTTGCGCAAGATGGCGGCTGCACACGGTTTCCTATAGAGAAAGATGACGGCCATTGGCGTTTGCGCAAGATGGCGACTATACATAGGCTTTTATGGAGAATGATGACGGCCATGGGCGATTGCGCAAGATGGCGACTATACATAGACTCTTATAGAGAATGATGGCGGCCATGAGAGATTGCGCAAAATGGCGGCTATACATAGACTCTTATAGAGAAAGATGACGCCATGGGCGATTGCGCAAGATGGCGACTATACATGGGCTCTTATCGAGAAAGATAATGGCCATGGGCGATTGCGCAAGATGGCGATTATACTTAGATTCTTATGGAGAAAGATAACGGCCACGGCCATGGGCGATTGCGTAAGATGGGGACTATACATAGGCTCTTATAGAGAAAAATGACGCCCAAGGGAGGTTGCATATGATGGCGGCTATACATGGGCTATTACACAAAATTGCGGCTATACATGGGCTCTTATAGAGCAAATGCCGGCCAAAGGTGATTGCGCAAGATGGGGCTATACACGGCTTCTTTTGGAGAAAGATGACGACCATGGGCGGTTGCACAACATGGCGGCTATACACGGGCTCTTATGGAGAAAAGTGACGACTATGGGTGATGGCACAAGATGGCGGCTATGGGCGATTGTACAAGATGGCTGCTATACAAAGACTCTTATAGAGAGAGATGACGGTCATTCGTGATTGCGCAAGATGGTGGCTATACACAGGTTCATGTGGAGAAAGATGACGGTTATGGGCGATTGCAAAAGATAGCGGCTATACATAGGCTCTTATAGCCTCCTCCTACTCCGACAGGACACAGCCGCCCTCCTCCTCCTCCTCCTCTTCCTCATCTGTATAGCAAACGGGCAACAGGGCAGGGGACACAGCTGCTCTCCTCCTTCTCCTCCTCCTTATCCGTATAACAAGAGGACAAAAGGGCACAGGACACAGACGCCCTCCTCCTCGTTTTCCTCCTCCTCATCCGTAGAGCAAAACTGGAAAAGGGCAAATAGGCTGCTCTTCCTGGCAAAAGAGAAAATGGGAAGAAAGGACACCTCTTCTTTATCTGTGGGGCAAAAAGGCAAGAGGGCTCCCCTTCCCGGCAAAAAGGCCAAAGGGCAGCTCCTTATTCGTGGGGAAAAGGGCAAAAGTTTTTCTCTACATTATCTGTTTGGCAAAAGTGTAAAAGGGCTTCCCCCTCGTAGCAAAATGGCAAAAAGTCTCCTCTTTCTGGCAAAGGGGCAATAGGGCTCATCATCCCTACAAAAGGGCTCCACTTCCTGGCAAAAGGGCAACTCCTCCTCCTTACAGCTACTGAGGTTTGCTCAATCCCTCTTCCTACGGACAGATGCCTACTTACATTATTAAACTAATGTAGCGTTATCATCTTGTTCCCGTCGCAAAAGTTTTTACCCTTTTCGATTGACGAGGGAGCGGATGGAAGATGATGAGGTAAGGAGAACGTAATATTTTTTCGATTGCAATTGAAATGAAAACCTACAACCTGTTTTCCAGTCATTGACCGGGTCAGGGATGGAATGAAAGAAGCAGATATAGGCTGTTAGTACGATGGGGTCGCCACTCCCAAAGTGATTTATTAATGCCTGATGGATGCTATGAAATGAGAATGGAGAGTGTTGCTGGAATGAAAGAGGACAGGGAAAACCGGAGTACCCGGAGAAAAAACCTGTCCCGCCTCCGCTTTGTCCGGCACAAATCTCACATGGAGTGACCGGGATTTGAACCACGGTATCCAACGGTGAGAGGCCAACGTGCTGCCATCTGAGCCATGGAGGCTCCTCGATTGCAATTATCATGCAAAAATATAGAACTGAATGTAAATAAGTAAATGTTGTATGTTAGTATCCGACAAGGCAAAAGAGGTTCAATGGAGTTACAGAATGCAATTAGCAAAAATATAGATCTGACAAGCTAATGCTGTATGTCTTCATCCAGCAAGAGAAAACATGTTGACTGTTAAACATAAAACACTTATAACGCAAACACAATAGTTACTGTGTTGTATGTGTCTATTCGACAAGACAAGTTTAATCCTGTTACAATTAGCACACACTAGAATTGATTGTAGAACAAGCTAATATTGTATGTCTTTATCCGACATAACAAAACATGTTGACAATTAGTGTTGAGAACAGAAAACTTTTAACGCTACTGTGCTGTATGTTTCTATTCGACAAGTTACAATTACCACACACTAGAATTGATTGTAGAACAAGACGAAACATGTTTAAAATTAGTGTTTAGAACAGAAAAACTTATAACGCAAAATACTATGAGATTTAAAATCTGCGTTCTAGGATTAATCTGTGTTGACACAAGCGCACTTCTATGCAGTCAGCCTGCACACATAGAACTGCAAATGTTGTATAACTCTATCCGACGAACAGTTGTACATCATCTTAATTACTGCAGATGAAATGATTACTACATAGCAGGGGATAACTATGTTCTAAGGAGATTTATTTTGCGGGATTCGAACACATGCAACAGAGAAACAAATCTGTATAGCGATTTAGTTACCGTAACAGAATAAAAAATCATTCTACTGTGCAGATAAAATGATTTTAGTACTTACCAGGGGGTACCTTTGTCCTACATCATATTGTGTTAAGGATAAAATTTATGGATTTAAACCCTGTTGTAACAATATAAAAGATTTTTGGGATTGAAACCTTGTTTACAAGGGAGAGGAATAGAAGTGTACTTCCTCTTAAATCAAAAATCGCTACTATTATGGAGATAAAATGAGCTTTGAGAGGGATCGGTAATGTATATTGTTAACTTACCTTAATTTTAGAGACGGCGTAGTGTTTAGAACAGAAACAATTATAACGCGAAACATTATGAGATTTGAACTCTGCATTATGAGATTAATCTCTGTACTGATACAAAGAATCCATGTTTTCTTCTTATATTGTAACTAAATCAGACTTCGAAATCCATACATTTTATCTGCAGTGATTAAGAAGAAGTATGTCGGATGGAGATATACAACATTTGCAATTCAATGTAGTGTGTGTGTGTGTGTGTGTGTGCGTGTACGTGTACGCGTGCGTGCGCGCTGAATAAATGGAAGTGCCATTTTATCAATAGAGAGATTAATCTCATAATGCAGAGTTCAAATCTCATAATGTTTCGCGTTATAATTGTTCCTGTTCTAAACACTAAGCCGTCCCTAAAATGAAGGTAAGTTAACAATATACTTTACCGATCCCTTTCACAGCTCATTTTATCTCCATAATAAAAGCGATTTTTGATGAAAAGGAAGTACACATCTATTCCTCTCCCTTGTAAACAAAGTTTCATTCCCAAAAATCTTTTATAGTGTTACAACAGGGTTTAAATCCATAAATTATCTCCTTAACAAAATATGATGTAGGACAAAGGTACCCCCTGGTAAGTAGTAAAATAATTTTATCTGCACAGTAGTATTATTTCTTATTCTGTTACGGTAACTAAATCGCTATACAGATTTGTTTCTGTGTTGCATGTGTTCGAATCCCGCAAAATCGATTTCCTTAGAACAAAGGTATCGCCTGCTATGTAGGAATCATTTAATCTGCAGTAATTAAGAAGATGTACAACTGTACGTCGGATAGAGAGATACAATATTTGCAATTCAAGTGTGCTCGCTGATTGCATAGAAGTGCGTTTGTATCAACAGTAAGATTAATCCTATAACGTAGATTTTAAATCTCATAGTATTTTGCGTTATGAGTTTTTCTGTTCTAAACACTAATTTTAAACATTTTTTGTCTTGTTCTACAATCAATTCTAGCGTGTGCTAATTGTAACTTGTCTTGCCGAATACAAACATACAGCACAGTAGCGTTAAAAGTTTTTCTGTTCTCAACACTAATTGTCAACATGTTTTGTTATGTCGGATAAAGGCATTCAACATTTGTTTCTTCTACAATCAATTCTAGTGTGTGCTAATTGTAATAGGATTAAACTTGTCTTGTCGAATAGACACACACAGCACAGTAATTATTATGTTTGCGTTATAAGTTTTTCTGTTTAATAGTCAAAATGATTTCTCTCGTTGGATGAAGACATAAAGCAGTAGCTTGTCAATTCTGTATTTCTCCTAATTGCATTCTGTAGCTCTATCGAACCTCTTTTGCCTTGTCGGACAGTAACATACAGCGTTTGCCTATCCTACATACAATTCTATATTTTTGCATGCTAATTGCAATCGAAAAAATATTACCTTCTCCTTACCGCATCATCCTCCTACCGCTCCCTCCTCAATCGAAAAGGGTAAATACTTATGCGACGAGAACAAGAGGATAACGCTATATGAGTTTAATAACGTGAGTATGTGACGTTCAATTCTATTTGTGCAGGAAGGCATCTGTCCGTAGGAAGAGGGACTGAGCTAACCTCAGTAAATGTAAGGAGGAAGAGTTGGCCTTTTCCCAGGAACAGTGGCCATTTTGCTAGAAAGAGGAGCCCTTTTGTAAGGAGAAGGAGCACTTTTGCCCTTTTGCCAGAAAAAGGTACCTTTTTCCCCTTTTGTTATGAGGAGGAAGCCCTTTTAGCCTTTAGCCAAACAGATAATGAAGAGAAACACTTTTGCCCTTTTGCCAGGAAGAGGAACCATTTTGCCCTTTTGCCCTACAGATAAAGAAGAGTTGTCCTTTTACCCATTTTCCCTTTTGCAAGGAAGAGGATCCCTATTGCCCTTTTGCAATTTTGCTATACGGATAAGGAGGAGGAGGGCGGCTGCGTCCCGTGCCCTTTTGCCCTTTTGCTATATGGATAAGGAGGACGAGGGCGGCTGTTTCCCGTGCCCTTTTGCCCTTTTGCTATACGGATAAGGAGGAGGAGGAGGGTGGCTGTGTCCCGTGCCATTTTGCCTTTTGCTACACAGATGAGGAGGAGGAGGGCGGCTGTGTCCCGTCGGAGGAGGAGGATGCTATAAGAGCCCATGTATAGCCGCCATCTTGTGCAATCCCGCATGGCCGTCATCTCTATAAGAGCATATGTATAGCCGCCATATTGTGCAATCGCCTATGGCCGGCATCTTTCTCTATAAGAGCCCATGTAAAGCCGCCATATTGTGCAATCGCCTATGACCGGCATCTTTCTCTATAAGAGCCCATGTATAACCGCCATCTTGCGCAATCCCGCATGGCCGGCACCTTTCTCTATAAGAGCCCATGTAAAGCCGCCATATTGTGCAATCGCCATGGCCGTCACCTTTCTCTATAATGGTCCACGTATAGCCGCGATCTTTTACAATCGCCTATGACCGGCATCTTTCTTTATAAGAGCCCATGTATAACTGCCATCTTGCGCAATCGTCCATAGCCGTCATCTTTCTCTGTAAGAGTCTATGTATAGCTGCCATCTTGCGCAAGTGCCCCTGGGAAGTCTTATAATGCCTATGTATAACCGCCATCTTCCACAGTAACCTCTAACACAGGTTCTAGGAATTAGTCTCATAAGAACCTGTGTATAGCCACCATTTTGTGCAATTCACGTCGGGAAGGGCATCTGGCCGTGAAACTATAGTCCTGTGTAGTTAGACTCCTCCATGTAGTTACTTGTGCTCTCTTATGCGATTCTACATTGCACTACTACATAAGATAGCGTCGCGAGAATCATCATTGTCCTACTACTCAAGATAGCTTCGGGAAGGGTATCTCGCCGTAAAACTACGTCCTTTAATGTTAAGCCCCTCCATGATAACGACTGTCTACGTCAGGAAGAGCATATAGCCGTAAAACTAAGCTTAGGCCCCTCCATGAGGTCAGGCTTGTTCTCTTAGGCGTCAGGAAGGGCAACTAGCTGTTAAAGTGTAGTTAGGCCCCCTCAAGATGACGACTGTGTTGTTAGGCTCGCTCTCTTATGCTAAATCCGCAAAATAGCAATTGTACCCCTAATATACCAGGGGTAATTGACCCCTAGTAGGGGAGCAATGCTGGTTCTAACCCAAGGGGAGACCCTCCGTGGTTGTGGGACCGGCTTAGCTCCTCTATTTGCGATTGTGGAATTTCTCTGGAGATGAACCAAGGACCGATCATCGTGTGTCGGCAAGCAACTTCTGTGTGAGGTGAGAGCACCCTGTCCAACTGAGAGAGTGCGCTCATTCACGTTGAATGGTGTGCGTTATCCTGAAATAAATTAGAGTAATACAACAAACGGTGAGCGATTTGTGAAACTAACAATTGTTAAATTTCTCTTTTGAACTTGACCTAATATGTGTCGTATTGCCGTTACAAGAGCTTTAGGCATCCCAGCCATTAGGTCAGAGGCATCCTGAGTTGGAGTTTACTTGAGGTGGGCTCGCTCCTTCTCTACCCAACAGCATGTTGTGACCAGTTTCCGACTGTTTCCAGACAAACCGCACTGTACCAAATGCCATCACTTCGAGGCCTAATGATATATTTGATTCATTTTCATACCATAATATTTTAAATTTCATAACCATTTTATACGCACAGGATGAGATGGGTATCTCCCTGTGGAATGGAACAGACCATACTGCCAGCAACTCTACGCCGAGTGTCGGGTAGTGGAAAATAATCCGACTCCCTGACAGAGTGGTTGAACTATTCTGCGTGGAGGAATTTCCACTCAGTTTGATTACAAGGCATCTGACTTTCCGTTTCAGGAGAACCTTACAAACAATGTAATCCTACTCCTCACTATGTTTAAGGGTGAGAAAATACCTTCACAGACAGATGAACTGGATATACACATCGCCAGTCACGTAGGATTTAGCAGGCAAGGGAAAATCTTCTAAGTATTACCCCAGCAGTGTGTTTCGTGATGTAAATTTGGCTACCTGCCATGTATAGCACAAGTTGAAGCCAAGTGATTTAAGTACTAGTGTGACAGCTGGGCGAGCATGAGAGGGGATGCTGTGAACGCAACGTTACCGATGTAGTAAAGCGCAACGGTCATAGCCAGCTGTTAACACTATGAGAAAAATTTACTGTAAAAATACACTTCTAAAAGCAGTGATCCTAAGTCATCATATTAAACAATGAATACCCAGTTCAGATGTGATCTCACAATGCAGTTAAGTTGCCAGCAGAGTAGAACTCTCTACCATTGTGCACTGAACTATCATGTTCAGAGATTGAATCGCTATTCCTGTCACTACCAACATGTATGATGAGTTCTCCGAGCTACACACTCCTCATCCAGTACTCAACTCTTAACTTGTATGCAAGTTCATACTCATTCCATTCCTCACTTATAACGGCTGCAAAAGCACTGTGGTGATGCACTCTTTATCCCTGAGTACCTGGTACATATTTGTGTCAGCAATTAGTTGCTTCACAGTACTCCAATATGTCATTAGCTAGTTCTCTTAATTCGTATTTATTGCCAGATGTTGAAGGTACTTCATTAATCTGATGGGTGTAGTACAACACGTTGTCACACTTGATATGTTTGGTACCAACTTCAAGTCATGAAGTTATATACCTTCATTTCGTTTTCGATTTGAACATGCAGAGTGCGCAGGGTACAAACCGGTTCTCACTACATGCATATCACCTGCACTGTCCAAAGATAGAAGGTCTAGTGAATTATACTCCCAAAACTTCATTACAGTATAGGATGGACGGAAAAACGTTTCATCTAAAAAAAAGGACCGATCTCTTGTCTTTCTCTGCTGAAGTTATAAAGTACACCAATCTCTTAAGCAGAATTTAGTTTCTTCCATGTTCTTCACACTTATTAAATTTAAAGCCTATTGAAGGCAATACTTACCTCAGACGTTTGCGACTCGCCTTGTAATATAGCAACCTTGAAACGAAATGATTCTGGGTCCACCTTATTGAACACCAATGCGTATACTGTTGTCAATACAGGACAGCGAATATGAGATTTATAAATTGCAGATCGCCTAATTCCGTCTGATGATGCACTTACCTGTATCATCTAGTAAGTTTCCATTATTCACTGCTCCATTTTACCCAGAGTGGATAACTTCATCCCATTATCACCTCCCTTCTGATTTTCTCAATAAATGGCTGATGTTTCCTTAACACTGAAGCTCGTTTACTTGCTTGAAAGAAACGCAAGCTAAAGGAAATTGCACTCTTTTCTAAACCACAAAAAGCAATTACATTCCCTATGAACAACCTTGTTTTAGGACTTGGCATCACCTAACATACGGAGACAATACACTTACGAAGGAATACAATACATTAAATCAACGGCGTCAGCTAAAATATCTCACAAGACAGTTCAACATTCGGCATGCAAAAGCCGACAGCACAGCTAATTAGTCCCCTTTCCCGCCAGTACATACCTCGTTTTTACCAAGCTGTGCACAGTACGGACGAGAATTTCTTTTCCTCGAGAGTCTAGAGAAAAATGGCTAAAATGTGGAGAATCTCAAAGCATCTCGAAATAAATATAATGGTGCCACATTCCCTTGAGCTCCTTTGCGAATTGCAACAAAATGTTGGTGTTAGAACTTCTAGTTCAAAGTGCGGCATTCGGGTTATTTTAAACAACGGCATTTTTTGTTGATCTGTCCTGGAACACTTGGATTATTTCTTAAGAACACATTAAGGAATGACATAGAAAAGAACTTACTTTAGACGATCGTTAGAAATGAACACAAAAATAAAAATCAAACTTTCGCAATGGTTTCATGGGCTGTGAATTAGTGGAACATCCTTTTACATTATTTTAAAGACGTAATATTTATTATGAAATGTAAATTTCTCGAACATATGCAATGGTAATTACTTAGTATGTACTTTTAGAAAATTGAAATTGCAACACCATGAAGGCATAGAGTCGTTTGTGTTGATTTTCAAGATATGGAACGATGCCATGTAGGTATGTAACCGATTAAAATTTCAGACCCATTGGATTGTTGCTACAAGTCTCCCCACATGATTGGTCGCGGAGAAATCAACTCCAGTATATGGACTCTGGTGTGGCGTAGTTGACTTTCAGTCTGTGCAGTGAAGTGTTCCCCCGTAAAACATGCCTCGACGTCAGAGAAGAGCACGCTATCAACAACTGTCGCCGTTTGAGAGGGCTCGGATAATTGGGCTGTGTGAGGCTGGATTATCGCTAAGGACTGTCGCTGCACGTGTTGGCCGACAGGCATCTACGGTACAACGTGTATGGCGGCAGTGGTCAAATGAATGTACCCACACTTATAGACCTGGCACAGGCCCAGCACGACAGACAACTGTGAAAGAGGATCGCCGCATCATTCGGATGGCCCGGATGGAATCCCATGGAACAGCAGCGCAAATTCGAGCAGCTGTTGCACCCCACGTTACACAACAAACAGTTGGCAATGGCCTGCGTGCAACTGACTTACGAGCCCGTGTCCCTGCAGAAGGTGTTCCATTGACCCCACAACAGCGACGTGTAAGGCTGGCCTGGTATCGAGAAAGATCGACGTGGGTCGACGAATGGCAGAGGGTCGTCTTTAGTTATGAATCGCTCTTCTGTCTTGCCCGCAATGATCGCCGGAATCGTGTGCGCCGACGTACCGGGGAGAGGGGCCGCCCAGATCTTATTGTCGAGAGGCACACCGGGCCAACACCAAGCATTATGGTCTGGGGAGCTATTGGCTTTAATGTGAAATGACAATTAGTACTTGTTGAGGGCACTATGACTGCTCGACAGTACGTTGATAGGGTACTCAATCCAGTGGTTGTCCCTATGATAACGAACATTGCTAATGGGATGATTCAGCAGGACAATGCCCGGGTTCACACTGCACGCATCTCCAGAGAAGCTCTCCACGACATCACAACCTTAGAATGGCCCGCCAGATCCCCGGACCACAGTCCTATTGAGCATGTGTGGAACATGATGGGTCGACAACTGGACAACCGTCCTCAGCCACCTACAACTCTGGAACGACTGACCCGTGCAGTGCAGCAAACATGGTTCGCAATTCTTCGGGGAGCGATCCAGGGCCTTACTGACTCCATGCCTCGACGAATTCATCAATGTATTCCAGCTCGTGGTAGGCACATCCTGTATTGATAATTGTCCAAACTTGCGGTCAGAGGGACCTGAAAGTGTAATAATCGAATCACAACCTAACACTCGTCCTGCACGTTCAATTGCAGCAATGTAGCACCACTCCTTCTGGGTGTTGCAATTTCCATTTTCTGCAGGGTGTTTCCGGAGCAGATGTCATAAAATCAGATGTCCGCGTCACACTCGCTCGAAGATACTCCCACTATCCCCCATTTATTGTAAATAATTCACTTTACAGATGTATACACATATCTATACAGTGAGCAACATAAACATTGAATCATACAATAATGTTGACTGGACGAATCAGGCAACGTGATCTTGCTGTCACTGAACTGCGACTACCAGAGTCAAGTTTTGTCTGTCATAAACGTGTTAGATTGTTAATAACGTAAATCTAAATACAGGATGTAATGAAAGTAACATGAACATACACTTCTTTAACATGGCATTGCAGTTTATTTTCTGGGTTATCCCTGAAATATTCACGGGCCCATGATTTCCTCTTGGTAGCTATCAATATGCACTCTAAGAACTGCATCGCATTCACGGCAGTCAAATGATTAGGCTTAAATTAAATGACCGACTTTTACTCGTAGGTTAAGTGTGATGTTGCATACCTACTTACTTCCCCGTGAATAGATGGCCAAACTTCCATTCACGACACAACCTGTTGTCCCGTTGCGCCTGTCGTTCTCAGTGTGCCACGTAGCTGTGGTGTAAGGTGCGTGCTTATGTCCTCGAGAGCCTCATGAGGCATGCTTTTGTGAGAAAAAGCATTGAGAGGTTCTCGAGAAACTTGAGAGATGTCCTATTTTTCCTATCCCTAGAGCATAGTGACAAAGCATGGAACAGGAGCTATTCAATACTGGCTTAACGGAAACGTCTCCCATGAGACCTGGGTGAGCACTGACCTGCGTTCACCGTTCGACAACATTGGGCAATCTTCCCTTTTATTGGCTTGTGACGGTACACTCCCCTGTGCAGATTAGAAAGCTATTGGTCTTGGATGACTAGGGCCAAAAGAGCAGGTAAGTTATCGAGAAGTTTGCATTTCCCAGAAGTTTCACTTGGAGTTGCTGAGGTCTAGATAAGGAGGTACAGGCCTCACATGTGCTATTGGTGACTTGATCCGGCATGTGGAATGCGGTATCAAGAGTTTTAGTTCACGCTGGAAAGCTGAGCCTCCAAGAGTAAGAGCTGTTTCATGAGAAGATAGACATTTGTGGCTTCCCCAGAACACATTAGCAATATTGAGACACAACACATCGCAAGGGAAAGATTCCTCTACACGATCATGATCGTGTTGATCACCAGTCATATCAGTGCAGAAGTATGGAAAATCACAGACGTTGATCTGAAAAAGCAAAGAGGGTTTGGCTAGGACTGAGAAAGGAGAATGCCTCATACATTTTGTGATTTAGACAATAACACTCTTTCAATTCATGTTTATTACTATTAATTTGCAACATATAAAAGAAACAGAAGAAAAATTCTACTCATGACATCTCTAAAATACAAAATGAACTAAGATTAGCACAAAATCACATAATCTCTGTGTCACAAAACAATCAAGATCTCGCAAGTTAACATAACACATCTCGTTCCATAAGCTTTCTTGAGGAAACCACTTTTCATTGCTCAGAATTTAAATCCAGACCTCCTCGATAACCAACCTATGGCAATGTTATCCAGAAATCATGCCCCACTAAAATGATATTGTAAATGTTATTTAAACACCACTACTAAGTATGTTTTAGATTCACACAATATACTAGTCCTCATTCAATTCTGAAGGGCTCGAAATAAATACCCTACACAGGGTGGCGCAAAAGTCACTGGACACTGATTTAAACAAATGATTGAATTTCTGTTCCATTACAAATACAAACAATGCTAACTGTATTCTGTCTGCATGACTACATCTTCCAAGTCTTTGGAACATTTACATAGTGTATGACACAGTGTTCTATCACTGTCGAAATCATGAAATGCGTCGTGTATATAGTCTTTTATTTCAGCAATGGTCCGAGGATTTTTAAAATAAACAGAGTCCTTGACGACATCACGTAGGAAAAAAATCCATGCACGTGATATCTGGTGAACGTGGAGGCATGTCACCCTTCGACGAATCACTTTTCTATGGAAAGTTTCATTTAAATAATCGCGGACGGCAGTGGCATAATGTGGTGGTGCCCAACCATGTTGAAGGTAATTTTCTTGAAAGTTTTCAGCACACGCTGTAAGTCCTGGTAACAGATAATTCTGAAGCATGTCCAAATACTTATCCACTGTAACTGTTCCGTCAAAAATATGGTCCAAATACGCCAAATAGTGATATTGCCCCCAGACACTCACACTAGGTTGATTTACTTGTTCTTCTAAGAAAAGATGCTTATTCTCAGTATACCAGTACGTGCATTTATGTCCGTTAACTTAAAATTGGCCTCATCAGACTACAGAATGCTATTGAATGGGTTAGGATCATCTTTTTGTTCGCCAAGCATCAATTCACAAAACTTAAGACGATAAGGATCGTCTTGAAGTATCCCATGTCGTAAACGTGGTATGTTAATTTTAAACTTCTGTTTGTGTAACATTCTTTGCATTGACCCTCGTGATAAATTCAGCTCACTTGCTAATCGTCTGGTTGATTTTCGTGGACTTTGGTTCACAGCTAAACATACACGCAATTCATTTTCCTCAATTGTGACTGTTCTTGGGCGGTCAGATCCCGGTGCATCCATAACAGATCTATGTTCTTCAAAACTATTTCGTACGTCGTACGCTGTTTGTCTAGATGGTGGTTTTGATCTAAAGTGTTGTCCCCGTTCATTAACAACTGCAGTAGCACCACTTTTGAAAATGACAAAATTAAACCAAGATTCGTTGGTAAATCACATCAATGCTCACCATATTACAAGAAAAACACAAATTACATAGGACAATGAAATAACATTCCCAACAAATATACATTCACCAGCCTAGTGATACTTGAAATACACAATTACAGTGTATTTATAAGAAAATCATAATTATTGATAAACAATTTGCAAACACCTTAATGCACATTTCAATCATAGTTTTCAAATTCATACTGCAATGACACTTATTAAGGTTACAAAAACTGCTCTCAATTAGCAGAAATCCTAACACTAGCACCGCCTCTCTTTGATTCTGTAACTTAGGAAATTCTGGTTTGTAACTGTAACCAATTAACACATAGTTTGCACAGTGGCGGCTGTAACCCATCCCCACTCCAAGAAATACAAATATTTAGAAACATACCGGTGTGTGGTTTTCTTTCTTTGCCATTTGCCTTACGTCGCACCGACACAGATAGGTCTTATGGCTGCGATGGGACAGGAAGGGTCTGGGAATGGGAAGGAAGCGGCCGTAGCCTTAATTAAGGTACAGCCCCAGCATTTGCCTGGTGTGAAAATGGGAAACCACGTAAAACCACCTTCAGGGCTGCCGACAGTGGGATACGAACCCACTATCTCCCGGATGCGAGCTCACAGCTGCGCGCTTCTAACCGCACGGCGAATTCGCTCGGTGGTATGTGGTTTTCAGGGGCTCTCCACTGAGTTTTCCACACTGAACAAACACGCAAAACCCAACACATATACACATTCCTCATAAAAAACTATAAACCTATATAATTAAACACACAATAACACCTGCAATGGCAAAATATTCACCAATTCAAACACTTGGTGTGAGCGCGCAAAAACGTAACTTCTTAATGCTACCAACAACATTGAAATAAAAGCAGCAACGTCGTAATGCAAAATTACATGTTATGTTTTTATATTGACATTTATAAACTAGAGATTTTTAAATAAGGAAAATCACAGTGTCATGTCCTTATTTTGACAACATGAAAAGTACAATTTTTATAGTTCATCGATTTACAAATGTGGCTATGGAATAGGAAAGTTGGTGGTATTCTATCCTCTTTGGTATTAAAACAGCTCTACAGCATTTTGTGTTCCCGTTTGCTTTGAGCGATCCCCTCTTAAATACTATCGCTGAGTCACGAGGGTGCCAGCTGCCACGTTGTCATATCGGTCGTAATGCAAGTGTGACTAGTGCTAGTGCTGCCTCTCTGTGGTCGAACGAAGAATCGCTGTGAAGTGATGTCTTGGCTGTTGTTTCCACAGCCTGTCGGAACACATTCTCTTTGTATCGAAAAAGTTGGGCATGCATGCGTAAAAGGCAGAGTTCCTGGTTTCTGGCTAAAAGCTTAGCTCTCGCTGAGTTGTGACCACACAGCACCCGGCGTTCAGCGCACCAGTAGTTACCTGGTTGTGAGGGGAGTTGAATAATTTCTTATTATTTGGCTGACGCCTTTTCCAATGCACTGTATTCGATGTAGATAATATTTTTAAACTAATTTATTTTTCCAACAGGCAATGTGCTGCAGCACTTCAGCACATAAGGTACGGCCGCCACACAGGATATGACCATCAATGATGGACACTTCAAACCACCTCTCTACACTACTTTGGAATACATCACCATTTCCCTGTCACTATCCACAAGCAATTTCTTTTCAGCCTGCAACATTTTAATGCAGACATCACACTTTTAAAATGATATTTTAATCACTTGCAAACTGGTGTAGCTGTCAATGCAGACTAAAATCCATTGAGTTTCAAGGGGAACTCTGATGTGAACTACTTAAGATCTAACACATCTATATTATCAATAACTGTATCATGGCTATTGATATAAACATAATGAGCAAAGTCTGTCAAATAAAATTCACGAAGTATTGCAGACCTCATCTTCAATACACCTAACAGTTTGATCTTTCTTTCAGACTCAAGAATTCATTCCACAGAGGCATGAGAAGTGCAACCACTCAATCTCCTGTAGACACCAAATCTTCCCTCTGAACTGTCTGTCTACAATTTTGTAGTAAACACATAAGACCAGTGGAAATTATTGAAAACACACTGTGGTAAGTATGTGTATCAAAATAGTGTATGTTTCACTTGTCAATCTTCCTTCTGCTTATGACATGTGCCTAAGTGCATATATGTTTTAAACATGTAAGGAATGAAAGGTTCATGTTACGAGGACCAGTAATTGGACTAGCATATTCATTCCTGGTATATGTATCTTTCATGGGATGCTGTACGTTACAGACTGACCACCAGTTTTGAATTAATTTTAGGAACTGGACTGAGCTATCAGAAACATCTAAACCTTGAGCTTTAAGCAAATACAAATCAGCAACATTCTTATGGTCAAACACTTAACTGCTAATGACACATTCTGTCTCTATTGTTGTTGGATACAGAGCCATCCTAGATAAATTTGAAGCCATTTTTTGTAACAATTTCTTCTCTGAACGAAACAACTCTTCATGATCCGAAAATTTGGCCTGAGTAGTTATAATTTACAGACTGGCTCTGTACCAACACCAACACTGACCACATCACTAAAAACATCAAATGTCTTATCAACTTTTGGTATAATAAGAGAATGTCACTGCCCATATCATTAGTTTTGGAGAGTATCTTATTTGATTAATTATAGAGAGCTCTAACTGTTCCGGGACAAATTTTATTTTACCAATTCTCTCTGCATTAAACTTACAGGTCTAACTCAAGTGCGTTTTTTCAAAAGGTTCATAGAAAGAATCATCAGAATAACTTGTCAAATGACTTAGCAAAGTGTAAAACTTCGTCCATCTGTCATATTTCCGGTCTTCACAAGCACTAAAATGCTCTGTAGGCAAACACACATTTTTGTGAAACATTTGAACTGCAAATGAACTTGAAACTTTAAATCTCAATGTTGCAACCTTAATACATGACTCATCATCCACCTTCACAAACAATGTATAATCTTCCTTCACTATTCCATTGAATGGTTCAACGAATTTCTTCTGAACTTCACAGATGAAGGAGGTAAAATCTGTAAAATTGTCACATTCACACCACTTAATGAAATAACGTCTAAATACTAAAAATACCGCAACACTTAAAAATATCTTGATGACCGATAAAAGGACACTGCAACACTATTTACCACATAAAAATATTCGGTGGAAAACAAACCAAAACCAAACCCCATGGCACTACAGCCATGAAGGGCCTTGGCCTACCAAGCGACCGCTGCTCATCCCGAAGGCCTGCATATTGCGACCTGTCGTGTGGTCAGCACGACGAATCTTCTCGGCCGTTATTCTTGGCTTTCAAGATCCATTTGGTGGAAAATAAAAATCGCGAATTCCAGTAGCAAGATAACCTCAACCAACCACACACGTGAGCGGTATAAACCGAACTGAATGTAGGCATGGCCCCACACGCCGTCTATACGTGGCCCAATGTGACAGCCATGTTGTCACGTATCTATATATGCATTCTGGTCTGATAATATTGTAGTTGGTCTGGGTTCATACGTGAAGAGAAATTGACAATCCTTTCCAACATACGATAAGTCAAAGACGCCATGATAGACGACTTGAAGAGGCTGGGTGGTGCGCATACAGACGTAGAAGTACCGCACGATTGAATTTACTGAAAAGTGTTTCTTATTTCTACAACAAGGAGCAATATAATAAATATAAGAGATCCGTCCGACTCCTTGGCTGAATGGTCAGCGTTCAGGCCTTCAATTCGGAGGGTCCCGGCTTCCAATACCGGCAGGGTCACGATTGTAACTGCTTCTGGCTCGAGGACTGGGTGTCCCAACACTCTCCTCTTCATATTTATGCAACACTACCAACACGCAATAGTGATTACATCCCATCACGTAGGCTTGGCGTCGGGATGAACATCAGATCGTAAAACAGAGTCAACTCCACATGTGAGACACATCTCGCACCCACTACCCCAATGCTGTGGGAAAAGCGGTAGAATATAACAGTTCCATGTCATGGCTGCAATTGACTTATATTAAATTATCGACAAGAAGCACCAGCAGCCTCAGAGACTTTAAAGAGAATACACGATTATGTAACATAAGTCGCGCGCAGTTGGTACGATCTCAAAACTGACCCTCTTCCTTTCTCCTTGCCAGGATGACGATGAAGTGTTGTAACTGCACGTACAGTATTTTATAATTATTCAAGTTAGTTCACGTACGTAGATTACTAAGTACTGTTCATTTGCTAGTTAACATTTCATGAAGTTCACATTTTCTCGTTGTCAGAACGTCGAACATTTTCTTTAGTAAATTGGACTTAGCTATGAAGCATGGTTCATTTACCACGACGCCATCAAGAAACACTGTTTCTCTTGCATTCCGAGACGGAAGTGCGCTGTGTGTCGTCACACGGCTTCGAGGAAATTCGCTGTGGCGCATCGAATGTTTCGAAACAGTCAGCGGTGACATTTAGCCCATATTTACTGTTAAAACTGTATTTAAATATACAAGAGGCTTATCGCATTCTATGTTGTACATATATAATCACGATATAAAACTAGCAATAATTCTTCTTCTTCTACAATTTCCTCATCGCATGTCCGCTGTCATCACGGCGATCGACTCTTGTTCCCAGCAAGTCGGAAAAGTGTGGTGGAACGAAGCCCACAACATTCTCGTAGATTATGTACGCAAGATTTTCTCCTTTTTGCCCTACTCCTCTTTCCTTAAATGTCATCTATAAGATAAACTGCAGGAGGTCACATATTCATTAGAGCCAGTCCCATAATACAGTAAAAATTACAAGAAAGATGATACATATTAGAGTGGCGCTGCCTAGTACCAGATACTAGCACTAGTATCAGAGGGATGTTTTTCTTTACGTTGTTCTTGGACCTCCCAATTCAGTTTAAAGACTTCCATGTCGTCCAGGACTCTTCGTAGTAACAGAGAAGCTTCTGTTCAAGTTTCTCAAGTTCCAAGCGATCTGGGAATTTGCGGTTCCTGCTTCGAACATGGTTTCATTTGGATCTGCAAGTAGACAAGTTGATGTCTATGGAGAGGGCGAACTGTACGTCTCCACATTCACGGCTACTTCACGTCGAGTGTCAGGTGGAGCTATTAGTTTTAGTTGGTTGGTTTTAGATACCCTGCGATCAGTCAGTAAGTTTCTACGAGTGCAACGTAGAACTTCTTGGCATGTACAGATTTATACCATACAGCTGTGGCACTGTTTCTGGATGAGCGGCCCAATCTGATCACGTCAAAGCATTGTGAGAGGACTTTTGCCTCGGTGTTGGAGCAGTGATAAGTGCAAAGCTTGACCTCAGATACTTAGGCGTATCACTGTGTTCCAGTACATTTCCCAATCACTTCACTTGCAACTTTCAGTATTCCCCACGTGAAAAGCATATGTCTGGTTCTTTGATGGATTTGGTTTGAAATTATTATTCCCTAAACGTATAAACCACCACATTACCTCACAATTTCCAAAGACATGACCAAAGTACTCTACTTTCGGATATTGTACGTGACCTCCAGCTCGGAGTACTGTAGCCCCACATCTCGAAGGATGGTGTGCAGGCCTCAGCAACATAAAGTAAACCGGACGAGTTAGCCATGCGGTTATGGGCGCGCGGCTGTGAGCTTGCATCCGCGAGGTAGTGGGTTCGAACTCCACTGTCGGCAGCCCTGAATATGGTTTTCTGTAGATTCCTATTGTTACATGGGGCAAATGCTGGGGCTGTACCTTACGAAGGCCACTGCCGATTCCTTCCCACACACAGGCCTTTCCTATCCCATCGTCGCCATTACAACTAACTGTGTCGGTGCAACGTAAAGCAAATAGCAAAACCACCATAAAATAAGACAGGACATACACAACACTGAAGTAAACAGGAACAGAGAAAATGAAGTGACACGGGATTTAAATCATTATCTTGAATGCAGTCCTTGGGAACTAGTTTCAACAGGACTGCTCATGCTGTGATCAAGTACGCTGGTGAGAGACCTAAAGCACTCCACATGCTCCAGTGGTGTGTCAGGTACTGTCAACTTTATGGGTTGAATGGCATGTTTTCTTACGGTCACTAAGTTAGTATTTTTCGTGTTTAAACCCAGAACTTTTTTTGACCAATCAATTTGCCAATATATGTGGATTTTCATCACTTACTGCAAACAGAAAAGTATCATATGCATATTGCGGATTATTTATTTATTTATTTATTTATTTATTTATTTATTTATTTATTTATTTATTTATTTATTTATTTATTTATTTATTTATTTATTTATTTATTTATTTATTTATTTATTTATTTATTTATTTATTTATTTATTTATTTATTTATTTATTTATTTATTTATTTATTTATTTATTTATTTATTTATTTATTTATTTATTTATTTATTTATTTATTTATTTATTTATTTATTTATTTATTTATTTATTTATTTATTTATTTATTTATTTATTTATTTATTTATTTATTTATTTATTTATTTATTTATTTATTTATTTATTTATTTATTTATTTATTACGATTCAATGGGATGGGTTTAAAGCAATTGTTGAGGAATGTGAAAATAGGTTTGTACCTTTAAAGGTGGTAAGGAATGGTAAAGATCCCCTATATTATAACAGGGAAGTAAAGAGACTAAGGAGGAGGTGCAGGTTGGAAAGAAATAGAGTAAGAAATGGCTGTGGAAGTGAGGAGAAATTGAAGGAACTTACTAGGAAATTGAATCTAGCAAAGAAGTCA
Source organism: Anabrus simplex (assembly GCF_040414725.1). Classification (NCBI taxonomy): domain Eukaryota; kingdom Metazoa; phylum Arthropoda; class Insecta; order Orthoptera; family Tettigoniidae; genus Anabrus; species Anabrus simplex. The sequence continues at coordinate 65,737,432 of NC_090279.1, forward strand.
GCTAAGGATAACATGATGGCAAGCATAATTGGAGGCCATACTAATTTTAGTGAAAAGTGGAAGAATATGTATAGGTACTTTAAGGCAGAAACCGGTTCCAAGAAAGACATTCCAGGAATCATTAATGTACAAGGGGAGTGTGTTTGCGAGGATCTTCAAAAGGCAGAAGTATTCAGTCAACAGTATGTAAGGATTGTTGGTTACAAGGATAATGTCCAGATAGAGGAGGTGACTAATACTAAAGAAGTATTAAAATTACCTATGACAGCAGTGACATCTACAGTAAGATACAAAAGTTGAAAACTAGAAAAGCAGCTGGAATTGATAAGGTTTCGGGGGATATACTAAAGACAATGGGTTGGGATATAGTACCATATCTGAAGTACTTATATGATTATTGTTTGCTTGAAGGAACTTTACTAAATGAATGGAGAGTTGCTGTATTAGCCCCTGTATATAATGGAAAGGGTGATAGACATAAAGCAGAAAATTACAGGCCAGTCAGTTTGACATGCATTGTATGTAAGCTTTGGGAAAGCATTTTTTCTAATTATATTAGACATGTTTGCAAAATTTATAACTGGTTTGATTGAATTTTGGCATTTAATAGGGTAGATCATGGGAGACTATTGGCAAAAATGAGTGCAGTTGGACTTGACAAAAGAGTGACTGAATGGGTAGCTCTGTTTCTAGAAAATAGAACTCAGAGAATTAGATTAGGTGAAATTTTATCTATCCCTGTAAAAATTAAGAGGGGAATTCCTCAAGGCAGTATTATTGGACTTTTATGTTTTCTTGTACATATCAATGATATGTGTAAAGAAGTTGAATCAGAGATAAGGCTTTCCGAAGATGATGTTATTCTGTACACAGTAATAAATAAGTTACAAGACTGTGAGCAACTGCAAAATGACCTCGATAATGTTGTGAGGTGGACAGTAGGGAGTGTATGATGATAAACGGGGATAAAAGTCAGGTTGTGAGTTTCACAAATAGGAAAAGTCCTCTCAGTTTTAATTACTGCGTTGATGGGGTGAAAGTTCCCTTTGGGGATCATTGTAAATACCTAGGTATTAATATAAGGAAAGATCTTCATTGGGGTAATCACATAAATGGAATTGTAAATAAAGGGTACAGGTCTCTGCACATGGTTATGAGAGTATTTAGGGGCTGTAGTAAGGATGTGGAGAAGAGAGCATATTTGTCTCTGGTGAGACCCCAACTAGAGTAGATTACTTGATTCAGGAACTGGAAAAAATCCAAAGAAAAGCACCTCGATTTGATCTGGGCGATTTCCGACAAAAGAGTAGCGTTACAAAAATGTTGCAAAGTTTGGGCTTGGAAGACTTGGGAGAAAGGAGACGAGCTGCTCGTCTAAGTGGTATGTTCCGAGCTGTCAGTGGAGAGATGGCGTGGGAAGACATCAGTGGACGAATAATTTTGGATGGTGCCTTTAAAGGTAGGAAAGATCACAATATTGTAACAGTAAATGTGGTACTTCGGTAGACATGAGACGCAGGGCGTGTACCATTCGTTGAAGTGCGTACAGATGGAGAGGGTTTGTTTAGAAATAAATCTTAAATTTTTTCGTCCTAGGGCTGGCGATGTCCTTGGATTCCGGCAGCTCCTCCTTTTCCCATACCAGTGAACCACCATTTCTCCCCCGATGGAAGTTCTAGAAGATCCATCCGACGTCTTGAAGATCCATACGGTGCTGATGAAGGGCGTTGAGGTAGTCCTCGTGAATGATGAACGTGAATGAATATCGTTAAGCCTTCGGGCGAGTTAATGCAAAGACTGCATCTGCACAGATGAGAGGAAAGTTTATCAATGGTTTTAACAAGGTTCAAACACGAAAAAAAGGTATCTTTGAGAGTTTATCACATGGTGAAATGTCACTAAATTTTGTGCCGTGTTAAATGAAAAGAAGGCCACTGCACTGAGCATGTAAGCTTAATACTCATAAAAATAAAAGTCCACTCGAAACTTATCGTCGAATTTTAACAGAGTCACTTGAAGTTTGTGGCACTTGGCATAATGTAAAGTAATGCCGCACGACTTAGTTCTTAGTTTGAAACACTGTTCAACGTAATTTAATTGGATTAGAAAATAAAGATGTTTCACTCGTGAATTCGAACTCATTCACGTATTGATAATAACATGAAATTAAAAGACGAAATTAATCATGTATTGACAGTCCTCGGTTCGACTGTTCGTAAAATCGAAACGCACAACTGAATGTTCGTAGAATTGAAACGTGCTGTTTAGTATAATTGAAATGCACAGTTCACACATGCACAGTTTACAGTTCATGACCTAAAGTTCATGAAATGGTAAATTAGTGACGTAGTCATGCTTGCAATCGAGTAAATCTGGATTAAAACACAGTCTCATAAACTTGAAGTATTTAGTGCTCTGTAAGGAGCAAACTGTCCTAAGTCCTGTCCATAACATTAAACTTCAAATTACGAGCACTCGAAAACATTCGCAAGTCTTAGACACTCGTGTAGAATAAGCAGTCACTTGATAATGTTCAGACGAAGCACAATTTATATCACGTCCCGTCGGAGTAAAAGTTTATCACTCACAGTATAAAGAAATCCGTACAAGTCCATATTCGACGCGATTGGGTTAAAGTCCACAGACTCGAAGATTGATAGCCGCTTCACGCTAGATCACGGTCCTCGCGAACCGACTGTATGAACTCCACTGCCTAGCGTGCACATACACACTCTGGCCACATACTCAGACCACACACTTCTCTGCTGAGCGAAGCAGTACTGTATTTATATCTGATCTGGGCCTTCACATCTCGTTCCATAACTTCATCGCCTCATGCCAGATTTACGTGAAACTCTGCAGGAACGTAGATAAGGGATCGGGTTACACGATGATATTGTTAAATTTGTTTAATTATTATTGTGGGGAAAGTTATTACCCATAGAAACTCGAAGAACATTCCACATCAGTCTAGGCTCTGTGTTGTGGTGAGGCATGCTGTGACGTCACCCGATCTCTACGTCACACGCTCGCCGTCCAGTCAGTCTTTCGTAGCCGGCCCGGAGCGTAATGCGTAAGTTTTTTTTAAAGATTTCTATTACGGGGACTTAGTTTTGTACCGGCGTTACCGGCACAATATAAAGAGATAGAAGATTTAATACAATATGTAAAGGTGACGAGAATCTATTTGTGATGGGAGACTGGAATATTGTGGTATGCAAAGGAGGGTAAAGTAATATTGTAGGAGAATTCGGATTGGGACAAAGGAACGAAAGAGGAAGTCGGCTGGGTGAATTCTGCACTGATCATAATTTCGTCCTTGCTAATACTTGGTTCAAACACCACAAACGACGGCTGTATACGTGGACGAGACCTGGAGACACTGGAAGGTATCAAATAGACTTCATTATGATTAGGCAGTGATTCAGAAACCCGGTGTTGGGTTGGAACACTTTCCTAGGAGCAGAAGTGGACTCCGACCTCAACTTGTTGGTCATTAAATGCCATCTGAAGTTGAAGAAATTGAAGAAAGGAAGGAATGCAAGGGGATGGGATCTAGACATGTTGAAAGAAAAGAATGTGAGGGATTGTTTCAAGGAACATTTTTGCAAAAGGATTAAATGAAAAGTCTGAAGGAAACACAATAGAGGAAGAGTGGATAGTCATGAAAAAAGAAGTCAGTAGGGCTGCTGAAGAAATGTTTGGAAGGAAGAAAAGATCAAGTAAGAATCAATGGATAACTCAGGAGATCCTGGACCTGATTGATGAACGACGAAAATACGAAATTGCTAGAAATGAAGGAGGCAGAAAAGAATACAAGCGATTAAAGAATGAAGTGGATAGAAAGTGCAAGGTAGCTAAGGAAGAATGGCTGAAGGAGAAGTGCAAGGATGTCGAAGGTTGTATGGTCCTAGGGAAGGTAGGTGCTGCATACAGGAAAATTAAGGAAACCTTTATAGAAAGGAAATCTAGGTGTATGAATATTAAGAGCTCAGATGGAAAGCCACTTCTAAGAAAAGAAGACAAAGCAGAAAGGTGGCAAGAATATATCCAACAGTTGTATCAAGGTAAAGATGTAGATGATTTGGTTCGGGAACAGGAAGAGGCTGTTGATGCTGAAGAAATGGGAGACCCAATTTTGAGGTCAGAGTTTGACAGAGCTGTGAGTAATAAATAGGAACAAGGCTCCTGGAATTGATGACATTCCCTCTGAATTACTGACTACCTTAGGAGAAACCAGCATGGCAAAGTTATTCCATTTAGTGTGTAAGATGTATGAGACAGAAGAACCGCCATCGGATTTTCGGTAGAATGTCGTTATACCTATTCCCAAGAAAGCCGGTGCTGACAAGTATGAAAACTACCGCACCATTAGTTAAAGTATCTCATGCCTGCAAAATTTTAACACGTATTATTCACAGAAGAATAGAAAGACAAGTTGAAGCTGAGTTAGGAGAAGATCAATTTGGCTTCAGAAGGAATGTAGGAACACGTGAAGCAATCCTGACTTTACGGCTGATCCTAGAGGATCGAATTAAGAAGGAGAAGCCCACGTACATAGCGTTCGTCGATCTAGAAAAGGCATTCAATAATGTTGATTGGACCAAGCTATTTAAAGTGATTGGGATCAGATACCGAGAACGAAGAATTATCTAAAATCAGTCTCCAGTCATAAGAGTGAGGCAAAGCTGCAGGTTTCCCCCCCCTCCTTTTCATTGTTTACAGTTTACAAAGAATAGGCAGTAAAGAAAATCAACGAGGGATTTGGAGAGGAAATCACAATCCAAGGAGAGGAAATCAAGACCTTGAGATTTGCCGATGATATTGTTATTTTATCAGAGACTGCAGAAGATCTCGAGAAGCTGCTGAATGATATGGACGAAGTCCTGGGTAAGGAGTACACGATGAAAATAATTAAGTCCTATACCAAAGTAATGGAGTGCAATCGAATGAAGGCAGGTGATGCAGGAAATATTATATTAGAAAATGAAGTCCTAAAGGAAGTAGATGAATATTGTTACTTGGGTTAAAAATAACTAACGATGGCAGAAGGAGAAAATAAAATGCAGACTAGCACAATCAAGGTGGAACTTTCTTAAGAAAAGGAATACGCTCACTTCAAACATTTATACAAGAAATAGAAAGACGTTTCTGAAGACTTTCATCTGGAGCGTGGCATTGTATGGAAGTGAAACATGGACTATTACCAGCTCAGAAAGAAAGAGAATAGAAGCTTTTGAAATGTGGTGTTACAGAAGAATGCTGAATGTGCGATGGATAGATCCAATCACGAATGAAGAGATACTGAATTGAATTGGTAAGCGGAGATCGATTTGGCTAAATTTGACGAGAAGAAATGATACAATAGTAGGACACATCTTAAGACACGGAGGACTTGTTCAGTTGGTTTTGGAAACAAGTGTAATAACGGTAGGGGTCGACCAAGGTATGAATATGGCAATCAGATTAGTGCAGAAGTATGATGCAGTAGTTACGTAGAAGTGAAAAGGTTAGCAAATGATAGGGTGGAATGGAGAGCTGCATCAAACCACTCTATGGACTGATGACTCAAACAACAGCAACTTGTGAGATGACTTACCGAAGTGCCAAACTTCGTCCATCTGTCATATTTCAGGTCTTCACAAGCATAAGATTCCAATATAAAACTAAAGTGCTCTTTAGGCAAATACACAATTTTGTGAAACATTTCAACTGAAAATTAATTTGAAACTTTAAACCTCACTGTTGAAACGTTAGTTAATGACTCTCCTCTTCGTGAATACGCTACATTACCATCGAATTGTTTTGAAAATAAAATACAGTCCGTGGTTTCTCACTGGTAAGGTGAAGTAATTTTTAAAATCGTAAGTAGTTTTTGACTCTATCTGTTACAAACAATATTCTCTATAATATTAGTATAGATTTAATACATGGATCTTCAAACATGACACCTGACTAACTTTATTAATTCTGCTCATCACTAACTAACCGCTTAGTGCTAATTGAAAATTTTAACATTATTTCAGATGGTGGACACGTTAGCTATTTCAACTCAAATGCTAGAAGGATTTGTCTATAATTCATCACCTGCAGATCATTTCTCGTTTTCAGCAGTAATCATGTCAGCGTCACACGAAGAAGCCTCAACTTCAGAATGTTTAATTTTTTTTTAGTTATTAAATTGTGACACTAGAACTATATACGTTTGCTGCTAACCACATAGAAATTGGTAAATTTTCTGTTAATATTTTATGTATTACTTGTGAAATAAACCTAATTTCGAAACCCATAAACTGTGAGTGTTAATGCGAGCTCCTCGTAACTTGTTGTGGAGCACTGTATCCGTGCGGTCGCTGAAGTAAACATGCAGCCTGTTTTTGCCTATTGTTGTCAACAGCCAGGAAGAGTCCAGAAGTTCAAATTCAAGGGATGTATGCTTTGGTGACATACGTATTTAAGGCAGCAATAAAGCTGTTAGCACAGCGTATACCGGACAAAGTGTTTCACATCACCTGTTTGAGCAGACTACAGTATTGCGCTATGCAATATATGGTACTAAGGAAAAGAAGATTTATTTCTGTCATTCCCTCTTCTCACACACAGCGGCTGACTCTCTGTCATAGCACATACAGCAAACTCGTCAATTTGAAATGCACGGCCGGAAGTAACAAGGTCACTTTATTTCCTCAAAAAGGTACATATCCTTAGCAATCCAACTGCATCATCACTCTCAATATCACACGAAGAGTATGCCTGATTTCTTTGTCAGTATAGTTCTGATACACTTCGTACACATGTCATTACAGTGAGTGCGAGAGATTTCTTAGCCACACGTTCGGCAAAAACAATTCCTTCCCTGTGTTCTGGAGTCTATTTGAAACCCAGTTTATATACAGTATCTCTCTGTCTTTTTCTACAGCTCTTCTTGGACTGGAATCATCCATAAGAACGTTTGAATTTCAATGCAGTAGGAACTAGGTTATTTCGTACCCAAGTTTAGCTTCCACCACTTGACCTTCTCGGGGGTATTTATCCTTCCACCTGTACAATGCATTAAATCCTCTGTGACCACCTTATGCTGAGGTGGTACACAGACTACATGATATTCACATCGCTTCTTAGTCGGAGATCACGGTGCCGATCAAAGATAAGGTGAATTTGGTTGCTGCAGTCACCACAAGTATAGGTAATGAGATGATTGATCCACTTTTGAAGAACGTATTAACACTAAAAGCAAGACATTTGCTTCTGAAAACCAAAATATGAGTTCCATCATAATTTCAGATACCGCAGGTATTACATCATTGCAGTTATAACCATAATTTGTGTGACCAACATGCGCATTAAGATCACCACAGATAAGTGGGAACTCATATTCTGGACACGCTGAAACTTGATCTCGTAGCTCTTACCAATTCTGTTCCTTATGTAGGTCATCACAGCCGGATTGTGACAGAAAAAACACAAGCTCGAGCGAATGCAACGTCGATTGTAATTGACATAAGGCTGTCTGGATAGCACTGAACCTCAGCAACTCAATATTGTGGGCTTGCGCACACAATGAAGTCAACACCATTCCTGCTGGATGTAACCTGGTAGATAAGTTTATAGACATCTCTAACGTCATGAGATTTCTGGCCTTTCCAAAGCAAGCAACTTATTATCTAATTAACATAGCTACTCTTCAATTCTAAACTGGACTTACATTATCCTAATTACAACAGGTTATCTGAAACAGTCGAATTCAAGTTGGAACTACATTTCTAGGGACATATCTCCCCTACAATGAAAATATAATGTAATAATGAAGCAAGAATGATATTTACTAATAAAATAATCACACTACAATAATTCTAAGGTACATTTGGTTTTATCCTAATTACAATAGTTTAACTGACACAACAAATATTCGTAAACAATGAATCTATGGAACTTATGAGCCTGTAAATTTTCATTGACTACGTACATAACATTTAGTTCCCTTGGTTTTTGAAAGAGAATATAAGGTGAAAAGTTTGAATGAAATTATCAGTCAAAGAGCAGTGGTCAGTTGAAATCATAAATTTAAGCCCTACTAACGAAAGTTAATTAAACATAACATACGTCATATTGTTTTTAGGATGTTTTTATGATTTTACGATATGAGGCATTTCTCTTTCAAACCACACAGATAGGTCGTATGGCTATGATGAGCTTGAAAATGGCTAGGAGTGGGAAAGAAGCAACTGTGTCCTTAATTAAGGTACAGCCGCACCATTTGCAGCCCTGAAGATGGTTTTCCGTGGTTTCCTATTTTCACACCAGGCACATGATGGGGCTGTACCTTAATTAAGGCCACGGCCGCTTCCGTACCATTCCTAGCCCCTTCCTGCCTCATCGTTGCCATAAGACCTATCTGTGTCGGTGCGACGTAAAACAAATAACAAAAATGAAAATGTGAAACCATGGAAAACATGCACTTCAGGGCTGTCGACAATGGGTTCGAGCCCAGCATCTCCCAAATGCAGGCCGATACGTACATGGCCAGTTGTTCAGTACCATAAAGAAGCAATTGCTTGAATTCCTTCTCTTCCAGTAATTATTGTGAGTATCTTATTATGTAATTTCAAACATTACGTTAAAACGTAAGTTTTTATTTTAAAAACTTGGTGTTCACAGTTCCCCAGATTTACATGCAACTTTGGACATAAGTTTTCATATACAGGTCCGAAATTTGACGATACATGGGGTTACTTTGGAAACGTAAAGAGTAAAATAAAATCGCAAATGCATCATCTTTCAAAATTCTATGCAGAGCATGCTTTTTTCCCTTAAAGTCAAGGTGGGCTGCCTACCTACGCCCTTCGGTTCTAGGATCGAGGTAGCCGTTACTTCTTCGCAGCTTCTCCGCATGCCTTTCACCAAGAATCCATTTAAGAGATCAAGCTTCTCGGCATTGTAATTACGATAGACCTTGCCTCCAAGTTTATACTTATATTCTTGCAGCACAGTCCGAAGTAACCCCGCGAATGAACCCTACTCAGAAAAACTGCGAAAGACATGATTTTTGAGGTGATCAAGCTTACGCAAGTTGATCCTAACAGAACTTCAGTTACAGTAAAGCACTCGAAAACAAGTGACTTCAACTAACATTTGTTGACAATGTGAACATTCAGTACCACACCATACAAGAAACAAATTCTCTCACTGAGAGATAGAGAGAGACAGCAATCAAGAAATAGTTTTATCACAATAGTTCTATGAACTTCGACTGTCCTATATCAACACAGATCTATCCATATTAAGAAACAAGGTATACACTAGTTTGAAGATAAACCGACATCCAGAATAATCCAATGGAGTATTTGGAAGCTAATATTCAGAGAAGTGTAAGATAACACTACTAAATTGCAGGGTATACGCTGTAAAGGGGAATCATGGATCACAGGTATCTGGGCATAGAGAAACGCTCATGGGTCAATTTATCTCGAAAGGGAAGTGAGTAGTATAATTGGACAGTTCTGGCGCCTCCTCCCGCGGGAAATTTGAATTCTGGCGGGAAATTTGAATTTTTGGCGGGAAATTCGAATTTTGGCGCGAGATTTGAATTTGTAAACAAAGCCACGTGCTTCTTGACAGCTGTCATCGACAACAACGCATCGCTAACCTCACTGCTGCCATCTTGACGGGCCTAAACCTCAGTAGTGCCAACGTAACCTAACTAGCGCGAGGTAAACAAAGCCACGTGTTTTTTGACAGCCACGTGCTTTTTGACAGACAACAACGCATCGCTAAACTCAGTACTACCATCTTGACATACCTAAACCTTAGTGGTACCAATTTAACCTCACTAGCGTGAGATAAACAAAGCCACGTGCTTTTTTGACAGCTGTCATCCGCCATCTTTAAAACACAGAGCACTGTGCTGCCCTCTTTATCGTAGTAGATGTAAATTCGTCACCTGTCATCGGCAGTGCTGCCATCTTGGCGGGCCTAAACCTTAGTGCTACCAACTTAACCTCAAGATACCTTTGAAATGTGGTGGTGGCAAATTCCACGTGCTCTTGTTTGGAAACAAAGCCATGTGCTTTTTTGACAGCTGTCATCCGCCATCTTTAATCAACAGAGCACCGTGCTGCTATCATGCGGGCAATTTCGTCAGCTGTCATCCGCCATCTTTAATCCACAGAACACCGTGCTGCCCTCTTTATGGCTACTACCTTAAGCACGTAGTAGCGGGCAATTTGAAAAGTTCTGTTAGCTATCATCCGCCATCTTTAATCAAGAGAGCACCGTGCTGCTATCTTTAGCTAGATACCTTTGAAATGTGGTGGCGGCAAATTGAAAATTTCACGTGCTCTTGTTTGGAAACAAACTCACGTGCTTTTTGGACAGCTACCATCCGCCATCTTTAATCAACAGAGCATAGTGCTGCCGTCTTTAGTTTGAAATGTGGTGGCGGCAAATTCCACGTGCTCTTGTTTGGTAAACATAGCCACGTGCTTCTTTGACAGCTGTCATCCGCCATCTTTAATCCAGAGAGCACCGTGCTGCTATCATGCGGGTAATTTCGTCAGCTGTCATACGCCATCTTTAATCTACAGAGCACCGTGCTGCACTCTATGTGGTGGCGTCAAATTTCACGTACTCTTGTTTGGAAACAAATTCTATGTGCTCTTCAGCTGTTATCCACCATCTTTAATCAAGAGAGCACCGTGCTGCCCTCTTTGTGGTGGCGGATAATTTGAAAAATTATTTTTTGACTAGCAGCCATCTTTATTCCAGAGAGAACAGTGCTGCCCTCTTTAGCTTCTAACCTTTGAGGCGGTTAATTTGAAAAATTATTTTCGACAAGCAGCCATCTTTAATCCAGAGAGAACAGTGCTGCCCTCTTTAGCTACTTACCTTTGAGGTGGTTAATTTGAAAAAATTCTATTTAACAAGCTGCCATCTTTAATGAAAAGAGCATCGTGGCGCTATCTTGCGGGTAAATTTTACGTCACAGCTGTCATCCACCATCTTGCATTGCTAACCTTAGTGCTGCCCTCTTTAGCTACTTACCTTTGAAAAAAAAAATCTATTTGACAAGCTGTCACCCGCCATCTTGCATCGCAATCCTCAGTGCTGCACTCTATGTAGTGGCGGATAATTTGAAAAATCTTTATGACAAGCAGCCATCTTTAATCAACAGAGCACCGTGCTGCCATCTTTAGCTACCGCCATCTTACATCGCTTACCTCGCTGCTGCACTCTTTAGTTGAGAACAATGCAGCAAGGGAGTATGCAACCCAGTACCTAAGTCTCAACACAGACCAATCCTGTCAGTTTTACTTCGCTATCCGACCTCTGTATGTTCCCTTTCGTCGTAGATACAACTTCAAAAAAGGGAGATTGGTCAAAATGCCCTGCTTTACTGGATGATACGGTCCAAAACATCAAACCAATTCCTGAATCATATGAACAGGTCACTTAGGCTGTTAAGGAAAGTTCTCGTAAATCTATTCCCCGTGGATGTCGCACTAGTTACATCGAAGGTCTTAATCTGGATGCAGTCTCGCAACTAAATGACTACTACAAGCTATTCAAACAGACTCTAATAGGTGAGGAAACTATTACAGCAGCACACGCCCTAACTTCTCTAATAGCCTCATCGATAAGAGAGAGTTGGTGGTTATGACGCTGAGCAGCCAAAAGGCCTGGAGACTCCTAATTAAGTTGACCAGAGGTCCAACCTTGAGTAACACACATTCTTTTGTTACAGCCAATCAGATTGCCCACCAACTTCTCATGAATGGCAAAATAAAACAAGAAACCAAAACCCGGAGAGCTATGTTGAAGGTACCTGCGGGTAGGGATGAAGAAATATCTGAGCTCATGCAACATTTCAATTTCACTGAGTTGGAAAATGCAATTATCAAGTGCAAATCTGGTAAAGCTGCGGGTTTGGATGATTTGCGAGTTGAGAAAATAAAGAATTATGGAAGAAACACGAAAGAATTTTTGCTACAATTTTATAATAACTGCTTACAGATGTCCAATATTGTGGAGCAAAGCACGTGCAATTGCTGGTCTAAAGCCTGGAAAGGACAACAGAGACCCCAGGAACTACAGACCAATATCTCTTCTGTGCCACCGATATAAGATTTTCGAAAGAATGATACTCAACAGACTCATCCAGACTATCAACAAAAACCTCATTCCAAAACAGGAAGGTTTTAGACTAGGCATGAATGCTGTTGCACAAGTTCAAACCTCACGCAGTACATTGGGGACGGTTTTGAAAATTGACAAATTAGAGGGGTAGACCTCAGTGCTGCATATGATAAGAGTGAACCACCGTATACTGCTTCAGAAGATCTTTACACTCACGAAAGATTCAAAACTTACCAGATTGATGTCAACCTTGTTGCAGAACCGCAGTTTTTTATTTTCAAGGACAAAGAATCAGATGGAGATCACAGAAAAATGGATTGCCCCAAGGAAGTGTACTGGCTCCATTGCTATTTATTAGTTATACCAATGACAAACCACTCCCTAACAAAACAAGAAGTTTCATATATACAGACGACCTTTACTAGCCTGCCAATGTGCAACTTTTGAAGAGGTAGAACTTACACTTGACAGCGCTCGGAAGGAATTATTCACATAATACAAGGCTAACCACCTAAAGCCGAATCCGTCAAAATCTCTGCTTTGTGCTTTCCACCTCAAGAACAGAGAGGCATCAAGGAAATTACACGTCTCTTGGAATGGAACCCTCCTGGAACATTCTTTCACCCCAAAGTACCTAGGCGTAACGCTGAACCGCTCACTTACTTTCAGAAAGCACTGTTTCAACATCAATCACAAAGTCAATGCCAGAAACAACATCCTGAGGAAGCTGAGAGGTACAAACTGGGATGCAAAGCCACAAGTTCTTAGAACCACTGCATTGGTTCTGTGTTACACTGCTGCGTAATACGCATCCGCTGTGTGGTATAGATCAATACACGCTAAGACTGTGGACTTGCCCTGAATGAAGCTTGTAGATTAATCACAGGATGCCTGAAACCTACCCCTGTTGAGAAGATACACTGACTTGCTGGCGTTGCACCTCCAAGTAATCGTCGAGAAATCGCTGCTGATCAAGAACGACTAAGGATTGAGAATGTTGAAGCTCACCCGGTGTTTGGTCATCAACAATCTCAATCTAGGCTGAAATCCAGGAAAAGTTCCCTCCAGACATCGAATCCCTTGAAAGGACCACCAGAAAAGGCAAGACATTCCTTATGGAAATCTAAGCAGCAATAATGGATGAGGCCACGTGAATATCTTCCGGCTGGGTGTAATGAAGACTGGAGTGTTTGGAGGTCCCTTAACCGATTAAGAACTGGTGTCAGCAGGGCGAAGTAATCACTTAAGTTATGGGGCTTCACATCAGAGGACAGCAAGTGCGACTGCGGTGAAGAAAATAAACAGTGAACCATATGTATCAATGTCCTTTCAGCCCATTTTCATGCTCAGAGCATGATTTAATGCTTGCTGATTACAATGCCCTAGGTGTGGCTCAGTTTTGGAAAACACCATCTAGATGTACAGTAAATTTGGTCAATTTCCTATATTTGTTAATTTTTGGAATTTTCGTAGTTTGAAATTATTTTACTTTTACTGTATGATTAAGTATGATTCTGACACGAGTAAATAAATAAATAAACCAGACCCGTGGTGTTCCCCAGAACGCAAATCCATGGTGTTCGTCACATAGTTCTACATATCTCAGGGACCCGTACTATCCCGTTGTGTTCCTCATATAGTGGGTACTAATGATAACTAAAACCCAGACCCGTGTTATTCCTCGGAACGCATTCCCATAGGTTTCCTTCATAGTGGGTCTAATCACAAGGATGATGGAAATAAACACAGGTAATTTGGTCGAACATTCAGCATCCCTTGGACTCGTCCCCCACCCACATAGGTTTGATTGTTTGGTCCGCGAGATAAATTTTATTTCGCTCAAGTTGGCCGGAAAATCGGGTAGGACTCCCCCTATCTGCCACCTGGGACGCGCCATGTTGGAGTCATCACGACAGCGTGGTATGTTCGAGGTTAATCTGCTTTAATCTGATATCGTCTATCCCTCCCGGCTCACCGCTAGAAAAGCCGCATATTTTTTTTTGCTAGTTGCTTTACGTTGCACCGACACAGATAGGTCTTATGGCGACAATGGGACAGGAAAGGGCTAGGAGTGGGAAGGAAGCGGCCGTGGCCTTAATGAAGGTATAGCCCCAGCATTTGCCTGGTGTGAAATTGGGAAACCACGGAAAACCATTTTCAGGGCTGCCGACAGTGGGGCCCGAACCTACTATCTCCCGAATATTGGATACTGACCGCACTTAAGCGACTGCAGCTATCGAGCTCGGTGAAAAGCCGCATAAGGTGACTAAATTCTAATTCTTCTGACCGTAAAATTTTGAAGTGTGATGGTGAGGTTTACCATTCTCAACGAGGTGGCGGACAATATTTTTAGATGTTACATTCGCATGACCCTCTCTAGCTGTTAGGTTTACAACTCAGATGCTTAAGAAACCTCCAGGCATTGTGGCTGCTCTTCCTTATATCAGTCTCCTCCATTCATCCTGTTATTAGATATCGCTTTTAAGGGAACTTCCCCAGCTTGGAAGGTTTCGGAGCTCAAAGGATCGTTGTCAAGGAGATCACGATAGTTTCACAATATTCCCCTAGTTTCTGTATATAGTGTGCAGCCTCAGGGAATTGAGATACGAGAACAATGCTTCACGATATTTGCAAAATAATCATATGATTCAGTAAAAAGCTCTACGTTCAGAATGTTCTCGTCCAGTGAAATGGTACATTTCTCCTAATCAGCCTTCGTAAAATGATATCTTCTTCGAAGAGGAACTCACATTCTAAAGATTTAAAGGTAAGACGTATGAATCTAAGACGAAGCCACAGAACTGGTTGCAAATAGAGGATTATGGGGGCGTTTAGTAAATTCACAGAGGGTAGACGGTTGAACGCTGGAGGGCATAACAGTCTGTAATGAAGAACGATGAGGGATTTTTGCCCCACTTATTTTGCTGATAACTGAGATATGTTTGCTTACGCGGATACTGTAAGTTAAGATCTGGATTATATCCATGTTCCACCTCGCACTGTTGAATGATGCTGGAAGTTTGTTATGCAGTATAATTAGATCGCACGAATCTGCCCATTCTACGCCAGCCTCTTCTATTTTGTCGGTACCTGCGTAGCCCCATATTGTATTCTGACTGTTGAAATAACCAAACACAAAATTCTCATATTGATGCCGGAAGGCTCCACAAATCTAAACACAGTATCTGATGGCTTATTAATTGAGCTCTACTGTGGGAGTTTCAATGTCATTACGGGGGAGGATCTGGATGTTGGATAGCACTGAGGATCTTCAACCACTATGCCCTTGATTTTTGAACGGCGAAGATTCTAGTCTCGGTGAGTTTCTTGAATGCATATTATTAGCGTGCGGAGAAAATTGCGAGGGTATATATTTTGTGTTCTTTTTCAGATTCTTGGAATACAGTCACTAATAGAAATAAAATAATGAAATTGCTAAATATTATTATGCAAAAGTTCGTAAAATAAACCAGTATATCCATACATACAGAGGACGACGAAGAGCAGAAATTGAGCGGTGACAAAAGTTAAATACTGTCTGTTTATTCCAGTAACTTCTACAATGTCGTCCGGTGACTTTGCTATGTGTAGAGCTGATATGACCTTGTATTATTTTAGGAGAAGTTT
The DNA here is from genome assembly GCF_040414725.1 of Anabrus simplex. Classification (NCBI taxonomy): domain Eukaryota; kingdom Metazoa; phylum Arthropoda; class Insecta; order Orthoptera; family Tettigoniidae; genus Anabrus; species Anabrus simplex. Next base: position 65,753,191 of record NC_090279.1, read on the forward strand.
ATCACAGCTTCAACTATTAATTTCTGAAATTAAATTGAAGCAAGAAATTAAGTGGTTCAACCTATTCAATGCAAGTAAATAAGAAATGTAGTGTTACATTCTTATTTGATTAAAAGAGGTACCGGTTTCGACCACCAATCTGGGTCATCATCAGCCAATTAAAAATATAAAAACAATGAACAGGGAAACAAAAAATTAAAGGATATGTCTTTCACAAAAGCAGTTCATGAAGCATTATAAGACAATAGGGGTTAGGACTGTCCGATTTTAAATCATAAAATCCAGATGAACTCGAAGAACAGTCACTTATTTGTGTCAAAGCGCAAGTCCCTGAAGAGTGGCACAACACACGCGATGTCCGGCACTGTTTTCAACCAAATAAGTATGTAACACTACATTTCTTTTTTACTTGCATTGAATAGGTTGAACCACTTAATTTCTTGTTTCAATTTAATTTGTGATACAGTTCAATATGGAACATTATGACATTTTATTAATTTCTGTGTTGAGAGGACACGAGGCGAAAAGTACGATGCTTGCGTGCGTTAGAAAATTTCGTCAAATCATTATTCGGCATGGGACGTTAAATTTAGTGCATTTCTCATCGAATTCTTTCAGACGTAATGAAGCACGTGTTTGCATTAGAGCAGTGAAATTTAGAGGAATTTTAAGTAAGTTAATTTGCGAGATTTCATGAGCACAGACGTACAATCAGTTATGTATACAAATTGAAAAGTTTTGGTCAACTTGTAATTTATAAACGTCAATAATGGTAATAAAAATTATTTATTTGGCGAATGACTACATAACTAAAATCAATTAATATTTACAATAATGATTTCATACTAATAACAACAATAATTGATTCTATCACTCTAGTATGTTGAAGACAGAGTAGAGTTAGATTTTAATCTATCTCAGCAGTATAACTATGGTATTTAGCATTAGAGGTTGCCTCAAGGCATTTTCTGGCAAGCTGGTTAATGATAAAGTTAACATCAAATGTTTGCCCATCACATATTGTCTAGTTGATTTATCCAACAATAGGCAACAAATTTAGTCCCTAGAAAAACTTCATGAAACTGCATCTAAAATGAATCCGAATCTCATAATAGAAAACCCGATACACGGAAGTATCTACTCGGACAAACAAAACCGGGTAACTCAGTTTGGCGAAATTCCTCACGAAAATAATTTCTAATACTTGGGGAAATTCTCCAACAATCCACACTAAATCATGAAGAAAACAGAAAAAGTTTTCTATAGTACAAGTAGGTCATAGTATCACATGGAAAAGGTACAAAAATTAATATCCTGGAACGCTAAATTAATATATTATAACACGCAATTAGGTCAGAAGCATCACACATGTCAGAAACATTGATCAGACTGGAGAAAGATCACTATCTAAAATTATCGAAAAACTAAAAGGAAATATCCTGACGGACATGTTTGGCCAAGTATGCATTGTAGAGGGTGGATGAATAGGAGGTCTTCGGAATTATACCAACATATTGAGAAAATATCGGATACAATTGGAAAAAGGCGATTGAAATTTGATGACCATATTCAAAGAATGGTTGTTGAATGACAAACTAAAAAGATATTTAAGTATTCCTCCTCGCTAAAAGGCAAGAATAATTGGATTATCTACAAGAAAAGGACTTCGAGAAATCAGCTTTCCAGATTAAAGTACATGGGACAAAGCGAAGCATTATGATAAAAAGCCAGGATGAAAACAAAGGGATGGACCACTGTCCGGTATACACCTTGAGGTGTGACGAGGAGGCGCCGTTGTGGCTGAAGAACTTATTACTTCTCTACTGTGTGCGACCGCATGTGCCTGGCTACATCTCCAGAATTTGAGATGGTCCTATTCGTTCAGTAGTTAGTGTGACTTGAAACAAAACCACAGTAGTAAAACACGTGCGGCTTCATCCCGGCGAGACGTGACGCTCGTGCACCGACAGCGTGGTGCTGCGAGCGAGGATTTGCCACAAAACACGGCACAGGTCATCTCTCGAGTGTGGTTCAGATGTGCAGCATTATGTTACATGAATCTCTAAACATTTTATCATATTACTGAGAACACGTGTGCTTTTACACCAGTGTGTGTGTTCGGATCTGAACTGCTAAATTGATTTTCTGGCTGAAGATATGCCACAGATATTTCACGGTATAGCTTCTCGCCAGTAAGCGTTTTGGAAGTGCGATTCTTCCGTTGAAGTGCTTACTACAGATACTGCTTTGGTGTAGCTATTCTCTCGTGTGAGTTAGTATGTGACGTACCAGTTGGGTTTTTCTGCTCAATGATTTGCCACAGAAATTGGATTCGAACGACACCTCGCCAGTATGAGTCCGCATGTGACGTGACAAGGCGGATTGCACACGGAATTACTTGCTACAGATATTGCACGCATAGGCATCTCACCAGTGTGAGTTCGCATATGCCAAACCAGGCGGGATTTAGTGATGAATGGCGTGCTACATATATTGCATTTGTGTGACGACTCGCTGGTGTGTGTCTGTATATGACGTGCCAAGTGTGATCTACTGCCGAAAGCCTTACGACATACAATGCAACAAAATGGCTTCTCGCACGTGTAGGATCTCATGTGACCCGTTACTCGGGATTTCGTGGTGAATAATTTCCCATACACATTACAGTAATGTGGCTTATTGCCCATGTGAGCCCGCAGATGATATTTTAGAACGACTTGCTCGCTGAAGGATTTGCCGCATACAATACAGCAGTATGGCCTAACGTTCCTGTGAGTCCGGATATTTTGCGTGAGTCCACCTCGTTGCGTGGAGAGCTTACCACAGATATTGCAGCAGATTGGCTTCTCGCTGGTGTGAATCCGAATATGACGAGCAACGCAGGATTTCGTGCTGAAGGATTCGCCGCAGACCTTGTACCAGTGTGGCTCTTTTCCCGTATGACTCACCATGTGACGTGTTTGCTATACTTTTTGTACGAAGGATTTTCAACACACATTGCATCCTTGCGGCCTGTGGTCTGCGTGTGTTTTGATGTGACGTGCTAAATGGCATTTTCTTCTGAATAACTTGCCACACGCATTACAAAGCAGTGTCTTGTCTCCCGTATGAGTCTGTATGTGATATATTAACCCAACTTCCTGGCTAAAAGATTTTCCACAAATATTACCTTAATATGGCCTCTCGCCAGTATGAGTCCACATTTGTACCTCAAGTCCACTTTTATGGATGAATTGCTTCCCACACATAGTGCAACAGAGTAGCTTCTTGGCCGTGTGAAACAGAACGTGAAAAATTAGGCGAGAATTACTGCTGAAGGATTTGTAACAGATATCACATCGGTATGGCTCGTCAATTGTGTGAGATGACATGTGAGCGACTACGCTTTCATCAGTTGAAGGATTTGTAACATAGATGCCAGCGGTTTGGTTTGTCATCCATGTGAGTCAGTAGGTGAAGTGCTAAGTGGGATTTTCTACCGAATGACTTGTAGCATATATTGCATTAGAATTGCTTCCTGCCTATGTGTGTCTGCATGTGAGAGTCTAAGAAGGATTTCGTGATGAACGACTTACCACATACAATGCACCCGTGTGACCTTTGGGCTATGTGGGCCTGAATATGTCGTGAAAGGTGGCAAGTCATGCGAAGCGGGGTGCGATTACTAACTGATGTACAATGGAAGCCGAAGAACAACTAATGTTGTTGGCAAGGAAACCAAAAATCCCTTCTGAGCACTACCTGACTGGAACACTGCTTACTATCTTATCGTGGCCGGTTTCTCTGAACGGACGTGTTGGACGGAGAAAAGAAGCACACACAGTCCATGGCCTTCATGGATATGTTCAGAAGAAAGATGATTGCCAACAATTTCCCGATTATGCAGAAACTGATCATCGCGAACACACGGTACAAAGAGCGTGATATTCACCTAGTCACGTACTACAATCGCTCCCATCCAACGCACATTGACTACATCCTTGTCAGACGAAGGAATCTCAAAGATGTTCTAGAGACAACAGTTGTTCCTTACGAAACCTTTGCGATGCAACATCGACCAGTTATCTGTAAGATGTGGATAGTCACCAAGAGCTCAATACTTCGCAGGAAATGGACCAAATTGGATCAAACGGTGACGCCTGAAGAAGGAGGCCAACGTTGTTGCAAACGTCACAGTGCCACAAGTCACCATATTAGAAGCGAGCTGGACTAAACTGAAAGGCGCCGCACGCTCCATTCCTGGAACAACTAAGTCAGGGCGACGACAATGAAGCATTAACAATGGCACTTGGTTTCGGAATGACGATGTTATGTATGCAATACGGTTGAAGAAACAGCTGTAAAAGTAGTTTCTTGCTCGTTGGAATGCCTACACAGCAGCCAGTAGTAAAGTGAAGGAGGTTGTCGCTGTAACAAAAGCAAAGCGGTAAGCAAGTCTATATATGAAACTTGACATGCGCTAAAACGAGCGGAATATTTAACGGCTAGTCAAATCGGGGCATCGAAACACGGAACGTTCTACATCATCAATTAGGAACCAGACGGTTTTCTACTCGACTGGCGGGAAGCGCGAGTACACTGGCTTAACTACTTTGACAAAATTTCAATCTTGTAATATCCGTACCTACCAATCCCAATCACCGCCGCTGTTGAAGGTCCAATATAGGAAATTGACGTCACCCAAGTTCAGGCTATGTTGAAAGAAATGACACCAGGGAAAGCCATCTGTCCTGATTATCTTCCGGCAGAGTTTTGTTCCTCTCAATGGGTGGATGCAGCAGTGTGGCTAAAGCAAGCTTTTCAACCAGATCATCAAAGAAGGTCAAGAAGCAACAAACTGACGACGGAGTATCCATTCAAAAATAAGAGAAGTCCTGCCGATTTTTCTAATTACCGTCCGATCATACTTCTCAGCCACGCAGTAACACATTTCGAAAAAATCATCGACAAAAGAATTAGCGATTTAAACGAACACACAACAAGCCAAGCTGGTTTTGTGTAAAATTGTGGCGCAACAGGAGCAACACACGCTGCAAGGCTGTTACGTGAGAGGTATTTCGAAAAGAATAAGAGGCTTCATCATGACTTTCTGGACCCTGATAAGGACTTCCATCCGGTACATAATAACCTAATCAGTCAGCGCTACAAGAGCATGGCATTACAGAGCACCTTGTTGAGAGGGAATAATTGATCTATGTAGAACCGAGGAGTTATGCTGAAGCTGTCGCAAGAGCGTCTGATGACGTCCGCGAAACTGTACAATTCCACCAAGGCCCTTCGTATCACCACTGCTGTTCATTCTTTTGACGGACACCATTACATCAGACCTGCACATTCCAATACCATGGACACATCTGTATGCAAATGGTGCAGAGAATAAGCGCCAAACGGAAGATTGGAACAATCCACTAGTGCAATACGTCCCGCGTCTCAACAAAAAGGATAGAGAATATGTGATATTACATCGCCGAGAAGTTGGAAGCATGCGTGATGACGGTGAAAATATAGTACGAGAAGAGAAATTTAAGTAACTTGGTTCCAAAATCTCTGATGATGGCCGACTTACTGATGAAGTCAACTTAGGGATAAGCAAACACTGGCTGAAGTTGAGAATGACAACGGGCGCCCTTGCGACCGTCGGATGAAGGACCACCTGAAATCTAATATCTACTGAACTGTTATCCGTCCTGTCGTTTTCTATGGCAACGATTGCTGGCCAGCTAAAGAGGAGGTAAACGCCAACTAAGCATCATGGATACGAAGACGCTTAGGTGAACGGCTGACATAACTAGACTAGATCACATTTCAAATGATGTTATTAGAAAACGTTCCAGCATTGCACCGATAAAGAAGAAAATTTAGGAGAGGCGTGTGCGCTGGTTTGGGTATATTTGCGTGCAGAGGACGATATATTGAGAAATTTAGCGTATACACAGAAAGTAGGTGAAAAGAGGCGCAAGGGACAAACAAGACAGCATAAGACGAATGACCTGAAAGCTGTGAGACTATATAGAAACATGGCCCGTGACCGAACTAACTGGAGACTCACACCAGGCTGGACTAATTTTAAAAGAGCGGAATACCAAGAAGCAGGTTGATGAATGATCTGTTATAGACATGGGATACAATGGATATTTTGCACAACCTTACATTTAACTTACTATGTTCAAATTTTCTCCCTTAAAGCCTATGTCTAATATCTATGTTCTTATTTCCATTAAATAGTGTTTGAATGACAGAGCACCTCTGTATTACGTGTTTAAGGTATTCATAAACGTTTGAAATGGCGTATTTAGACAGAATTTTCACTTTTTCATTTTTGTTTCCTGATGAAAGATTTATTCTTCTACTTTAAGAAAATGTATAGTACTTACATCTTTCGTGCATAAATATGCTCAGAAAATTGGTATAAAGGGAACAGTGCACCCGTGTCTCGGTCTAAGATGGATGTGGCTTCGCTGCATGGAGAATTTCAAGGTTCCTTTCGATTTAATTCAAGTTTGGCGCTCGTTGTTACAGAATAGCCTTCCATAGATGGCTCCACATGCGTATTCTTTGTATGCAGCAGTAATACTATTTGAAATTGAGAGCTTCCATGGTTTCCATAACTGCGTGTTTTTAGTGAAAATATTGTCATGTTGCCTGTTTGCCTGTGTGCCTTTGGATGTATATTCGTTGTTGAGATAATGTCCAGAAACTGTATTGGATGTAAGAAGCATTCAAATGATTATATGCATTCCCCATTCTATTTAGGTTGAAAAGCTGGATCATGCTACAGTCTTTGCCAAAAATTACAGTGAGTCTTCGCCTAATATGGAACAGTAAAAATATTTTCTCGCTCAGGTGAGAGTAGAGGTCTGGAGTATGTAGATTTCTATGGGGATGGGGATTCCAAAAGTTACAAGGTAGTGCGTGATTCCAATCCATACAATGGTAAAGAAGTCAATAAACTGGAATGTGTGGGCCAATATAAAAAGCATTTAGGAACAGCTCTTAGAAAAATTGTACAACATAACAAACCCTGTGTGGTAGAGGCAAATCAACTGGAACACTGAGAGACAAGTGTCAGAATTATTTTGGAATTGCTTTGCGTTCCAACTACAGTTTCATAAAAGATATGACAAATGCTCTATGGGCAACATTGTATCATTTGACTGACCATAAAGTGCCTTCCCACCACAGGTGCCCTATAGGAACAGACAGCTGGTGTTTATACCAACGAGCCACAGCTGGCAAACTACTTGAAAATTATAAGCATAAAGCAGGAATACCACTGGAAGTCCTAATGCAATGGTAAGGTAAGGGTTATTCTGCCTAAAGGCAGGTTCGAACCTCCGCAGAGGTGTTCCTGAGCTGGAGTTTACATGCAGAAGGGTGGCCAGTTTCTTTCTGCTCCTCCATTCTCTTACCCCCACCAACAGCGTGTGACACCCCATCCAACTCCTGACCACGCCCAATGTTGCATAACTTCGGAGATCTCACAGGATCTGGTGCTTCAAAACGGCTACGGCCGTTGGCACATGCAATGAAGCCTGTGTATGAAAGGCTCTGTAATCCAAAAATGTTATTCAAATATTTTCATGGTTTGACTCAAAATAGCAATGAGTCATGCAACGGTACGGTATGGAAGAGGTGTAGAAAAGATACATATGTGGGGCTATCCACTCTCAAACTGGGTGTCATGGATGCAGTTTTACACATTAATTGTGGAAACAAGGTTCAAATAGAGGTTTTAGGAAGAATTAAGTTTGTGCCTGATATGTACTCAGCATCAGGAGTGTCACAAGCTGATGAGGCATGTGTACGCATAAGTCAGCCTCAGAGCACTTCTGAACAAAGACAGCGAAGAAGGTACCTCAGGGGAAGAAGAAAACTGAAATAGGACAAGAAACTTGAAGGGGTAGGTCGCACCTATGCAGCGGGAGAATTCTAATACTTTCAGGTAAAAAGAAAGAGGTCTAATCATAATACAACCCTTTAAATTTACTCAAAACTAAAAACTATGTCTTCTTTTCAGGTTCGAACAACAATGAGTCGAGTTCTAAATCGGATATCTACCTCGAAAAGGTCCCAAATTGATGATAATTAATTTAGGAATATCTTGTACTAGAACTGAGAAAAAATATATCCCCGTTCAAAAACTGAGAACGAAGAAATGAAAATTGTTTTGGAAATTTTGAATTTTTGAAAGAAGGTGTTAAACTTCTTTGTGAAATGGTGATAAACTAATACATTTAGTAGGAGACATCAAGAACACTAACGATGATAGTTCGGCGAAAGAAACATTAAAATAAATGCATTTTTGTAGTTGCTAGATAGTCTCAAAAAGTGCCATTTTTGTTAACAAAAAATTCTTGGACAGCCCTTAAATGATAAAGTGGGCAATCCTATAGTCTTCATTTACATTCCTGTTAACTACTAACACGATTTTAAAATTTTTGTGTAAAATTATGGATTTTGTAATGAAGCGAACATGAATACCGGGGACAAACAAGACAGCATAGAACAAATGAACTGAAAGCTGTGAGACTACATAGAAACATGGCCCTTGACTGAACTAACTGGAGACAATGAATCACAACACCAGGCAGGACTAATATTAAAAGAGCAGAATAACAAGAAGCAGGTTGATGAATAATCTGTTATAGAAATGGGATACAATGGATATTTTGCACATCCTAACATATAACTTACTATGTTCAAATTTTCTCCCTTAAAGCCTATGTCTAATATCTATGCCTTATTTCCACAAAATAGTGTTTGAATGGCAGAACACCTCTGGATTACATGTTTAAGTGACTCCTATAAACGCATTATAAAGATTAATATATAACTCAACAAAATAAAAAAAAACAGGAGTATCTGTTTTTATCGGGAGTGACAGTTTGAATATCCGGTGAAATTGTACGAGTAACAACAAGACGGGAGACCTTCAGTGTATTCTAGCCTGATTGGAATTTTGCAATTCATATTTCTGCTGACATCCGTCATAGATAGCAGACGATCATAATAATTTATTTTCACCGTAATCACGTCTGTAAATATGAAGACTATGGAGGAGAGACAAAAAGAGGTCGGCTATGTGTCTACACAAACTTAAGTTAGCCTCATCACTAATTATTTATTTCAGGGTGATGTGTTGTTCCAAAAATGGAAGGAAATCTCATCAGTAATTGTAATCTCATAAACATGTGCCTTTCCACATGTCAGGAATTAGGAAATTTTATGAACCTTAAAACCTGTTCATATGTAATTCAGTACCAAACTGACAAGGCAAGAAGTCATTAAAGTTGTTGCTTGATATTTGTAGAATGCTGAAATGAGTCAGGATAACATAGCATATGATGTGAGATATAAAACAGAGTGGTATGCAGTAGATAAGATCCGGTCAACTGAATCATTCAGAGCCTTATATACCAAGGAAAAAGCATACACACAAAATGCTTGTCGCTTTGCTGGTTCGAGACTGCATCTGCACAAGATATGTTTAGGAAGAAGAAAGCTATTTAAACTCCATCCAAGAACAGAAATGTGCATTTTGCATGTGAAAAGTATTCATAAGGAACATTTTTATTGGTGGCCATAATATATGATTGTTCTCTAACAGCCTATTGTGTCCAGTCACATAAAAATTACAAAGAAACAGCAGAATTTCCTCCTCAAAGAGTTGTATTTGGGTGATCTTTAGTTGTGTGCATGGTTCTACTCTGACTACTGAAAGCATGTAAGCTGGTACTGGGTAGTTCTGAGGACTGAAATGAATATTTTTTGCTATTGGTTGCAAATGTACAGTAAGAAGAAATCAATGCGTCATATAACAGACAGGAAGACTCTAAACACCCACAAAATAAAATAAACCTTTCAGAATTCATAGTTTCCATCACTAATCTGGTCTGAAATCAAATCATAGGCTATGACTAGCCAATGCATGACCTGCCGATACAGGGGCTCAGTTAAGATTAACAATCCGAGATTATACCATCATCTCGCAGGTATTATCAAAGATCGTTGCGCACAGTAACGAACAAAGGTGTGACAGCACAAAATTAATTATCATATAGTCCAAACAGTTCAAACAAACTACTGCATTAAATGTTTGAAATCAGGATGTACACTTGTGCTACTTTTTAACCTCAGTGATAAAAATTACAATTTTGAAATAATATTATATCATTCCATTATTATTTACCTACTTTTAGGAGATAATAAATTCACTTACTTGAAGTATTCTGAATTCTTTAGGCAACCTGCACAAATTAATAGTTAACTTGTAGCTGTCCATTTTATTAGTTCATACTAATTGTGTAAATGTGTTTGCAATCAACATGCTACAAGCACTTGACTGACAATGAGCACTAAAATGAATAGTGGGAATTGGCAACAATCAGCTAGTGTGACCACAACACTGGAAAAAAAAAATTAAATGCCACAAATTTCCTTTGCTTACAAAAATGTGGACGTTTTATTTGTAAACTATGATACCTAAGATGTAGCACAACTGACCTCAACGTTTCATTTCTACTACAACTTATATCTTTTGGGATCTACAAATGGAGGAATCTTAATTAACACACAAGAGAACAGAAAATATCATTAGAAAAGAATCTATCCAAATAAATACTTGAAAATAGCATTCAGTTATCACACTAATGAACTCAGGCATCATTATATTTATTAATGAACCTAATTATGTTGGTTTAAAATTATTGTACTGTTTACAATGTACATAAAACTTAACAGCTTCAAATTTGTATAGTTAGTTTATAATCTACAAAAATGGCTATTTCTGTGTGTCACTGTTAGTACTGTACCAGGAAAAATTAAGGATATGGGCATAAGAATCTTGTGAAGGGGGAACGGTCCTTAGGGAGCAGATACAGAGAGATTTAGATGCAGGGCGAAATAATGGATATATTTTAAAACTTAATTTATTCACCTGGAGAATTTGATGAATAAGTTCCCTATTATTTCTGACTCGTAGCATTAAACCAAATTAAAATATTGTCTGAGCAAGTTCATGTCGCCTGGCTAATTGAAACAAAATAAATATTTATGATTGTCCATCTTTTAACATGAAACGATTATCTTTCGTTGAAAATCAATAAGTTCTTTCCTGATAAAGTTCATAAAGTTCTTCAAGTATTGGTTCAAATGGCAAAAACTGAAAATGAATGTAACACCCTTACACGTGTAAAATGAATTTCCCTACACCACTTTCAATATTTTAACACTTCAAAATTTGGCAAATTTTATCTTCTTCTAAAGTTCGGTGCTATAGTCTATTTTATAACTGTCACTCAACATTTATAAAATGTAATGTAAAATCCAATGAGCGAAATAGTTTGTTGAATTATGAATGAAATCACTGATTCTACAGTTCAACTTGTAATATAGTCTGTTTAAATCTCAAGTTTGTTTACCGTGGCACTCATGTCACCAGAAACATCCAAATATCAAACTGAAAATGTACAGAAATGCGGTTCAACGAACATCATATGAAGTCCTAGACAGCTGGTGTTGTGATGCTATCCCCACGGTACCACGTCTGATTCCCGCGTAGTAACCACGTTCCGAATCGAACCTCAAACCGCGTTCCATGTCCCGCGTAGTAACCACGTTTAAATTCTATGAAGTCACCACGTTCCAACTCCCACGTAGTCAAAATGACAGCTGCTTTATATGTCAAAATAGGCGAAGTCAGGGTTTCAGATGTCACTTATAAAATTTATAAACACGAAAATGTTCAACTGACAAGATTAACTTGTGAGTGTTCTATGCTTGTAAGTCGTAAAATTGGCACTGCATTTACTACGTGAATATCCTCTAATATTTAATCACTGGTAGATGATTGTTATTGCTCATTAGATTGGATTCACTGTTTATGTTGAAGCACAGTAATAACATATTTACACACGAAAATCAGTCTTATCCACCATAACGAAATACTTAATTCGCGGATATTTACAAGTTCCAACGACGGCAATGTCATACAATGTCAAATACTGTTCACTTGTGATGAAGGTTTAGCCGTATTAAAACTTCAACCAGTAATTATTACACACGTACTTAAGGTAACTTTATGAAATAGATTACTTTGACAGATTAAATGTTTAATTATTTCACTTGAAAATCGTCTTAATATTCATACGCTTATTTCTCTTGAATGTTTAAAGTCAGTTTCATTTGAATATGAATAGAAGGTTCAATCAATTAAATTTGTTCGATTTGCAGTGGAAAGTACTAAGACTGTACAGTGATTAAATATCATAAATCTTTGACAACACTTTGAAATTATTATGTTAGTATCATATCACTAGAAAAGTTTCTAAGTTCCAACACGAGTTATTGTTTTATAAGTCTTGGCGAAAACTTTACCGTAGAGTTCGTACGATGTGATGTTTTAAGTTCGAACCTCGCGAACCCGTTCATGTGAGACAGCATGACTACACGACGGCAGCGAATTGAGAACTGAACTGACTTGACCTAGCAAAACCCCGTTCTTTTATACCAATCTGCCGAGCTCAGCTTCCTCCTCTCGTGGAAAAATCAAGTTTCTTTATACCTGAATTACTCTTTAAGTCCGTAGGACGACATTAATGAAATTGCAGTATGATTGCCTTTAAATAATGGGCTATACGATGGCGTATCTCATTAATTGATATATCAGTGGGTTCCAAAGTTAGTACAATTCCTTGTAGTATGTTCGACAATATCAGGAGGTGTTCACGTGATGGCTGCATCACGCTCTGCGTGACGTATCTTGCTTGCTGTATGCATGCTCGAACCGTTCTGTTCCGCTACATCGCATGCTAGGGTACCCCCGCTGCGCTGACTTCCATTAAATAAAATTATGTTCCAGGCCACACAAGATTCCTGGTACAGTACGAACGTACAAAATTACTGAGACTATCTGGAGGTAATAGTTGCAGACGGCATTTCAGATAATAAGAATGTAATGAACGAATGATGCATTGACAGTGAAGGAAAGAACACATTTTACATGGTTGCTTAAAGGTGTTGTAAAGAAATACACTACAAAAATATCTAGCATTCCCAGAGATTATTTTTGTATATATATATATATCATTTAATATATATTCAGTATAACTACATGACGGAACAAAAATATGATCTTACATTTCCTGAATATTTTAGATAAATATAACAAACAGAATTTTAAGATATTAGCGTTTGAAACTTTGTAAAGAAACGATTAAACTGATGAAAACGGCCAGCTTTTGGACATAAACCAACCACTACTGAACGCAACTGTGAATAGGTACAATATATTCCATATTGTATAGGATTCGTACTGTACGTACTTTGTTTCTTCTTTGATGTACGGCAACAGCTGATCATAAGTATGTTCTACTATGAATATTTCCTCCTTAATATCTCCAGAAGGCTGTAAGTAAGAAATAAGAAAAGTGGAATAAAGAAGTAATGGAATAAAATATATAGGCCTAAACAAGAAACAGCTGAGAAAATAAATTTCACAGTGGCACAAGGAGAGTATAATTAATTTAACTCCCATTTAAAAAATATAAGAGCGGAAATGAACAATCAAATCAAAATCACTTCAAATGCAATGGAGGTGTCTACCTTGGTGGCAAATGGCACACAAAAATACCTTACTATCAAGCATTAAATTGTCAATGAACAGACAGGAAGACAATTTCCTAAAATACAGTATTATACAATTTACACTAACTATTTCCTTTTAAACACACAGCTCATCATTAGTAAATATACAATATTTACAAAATTTAACTCATGATGATGATGATGCTTGTTGTTTAATGGGGCCTAACATCGAGGTCATCGGCCCCTAATGGTACGAAATGGTATGACAAATTAAAAGTCCAAAATTCTCCACCGACCAGAACTCAATACGTGAGGACGAAGAATGAATGAATGGACATGAATTTAAAGCAATCAGTGGATGCGACCCGCAATGCCTTACATTCACAGAAACTGACGTAAAACAATAGGATTACTGACCAAGGGACTGTTGCTATAGCGTAACACTGAATGGATGATGCTTGCAGTCTAAAGGGGGTCGAAAATCCAAGTTATCGGCCCCGCATAACGCTACTTACCTCTAGGAAGGTAGAATATGGTATTTGACATGTTGCGGTACTAATCAAAAGTAGCAGAGACTTGCGGTATTCCACACATTATGGTACTACACACAGGTTATGAAATTCGACATGCAATACAGACCTATGGCTCTTCTCACCTTGCGGCGCCATTTACAGGCAACGCAAACCTATGGTGTTCATCACATAAGAGTACTGGCCACAGGGACCTGCACTATCCTGCGGTGTTCCTCATAGAGTGGGTACTAATCACAGACAAGGCAGGACCATGGTAGCTATCATCTCATGGTCCCGCTCATATGGTGGTACTAATCACAGGTACAGCAGAAGCCGATCGCACGGTGCTCCTATGATACTAATCACAAACCTATTTGGTACCTAATATAGTGGTACTACGCGCAAGTAAAAGCGAACCATGATGTTCTCCGCATGGTGGTACTAATCACAAGTAGTTTCGTGGTTCCTTGGTCGCCCCTTACGACAGGCAGGGAATAACGTGGGTGTATTCTTGGGTCTGCGTCCCCCAACCCACAGGGGGGTTGTGTGTTTGGTCCGCGAGAGGTATTTTATTTCCCTCAAGTCCGCCAGCAAGCCGCTTAGGACCCCCTATCCGACACCTGGGACGCGCCACGTGGGAGTATCACTTCTCCCCCTGCTACGCCAGCGTCGTAGGTTCGTGGAAATTTTACTCATAATATCCTCTGTATTTAAAAACATTATCAACTCATATACAACATGTGGAGTTATTTCAAACAATAATATACAACTGCTATTAGATTAAAATTTAAGTTGCATTTATATATTTTATTTTCTTATACTTTTTGGAACCTAACTTGCATAGCGACCTGCTGCGTCTTAACCCAAGTCCTTTCGCCACTGCTTTTTAGACAACTGATAAGAGATAGGAATGTGAAAAGGGACACACTGTAGGGTAGCAGTAGACATCTTAGCGTAGAAAAAGCGGAACATTTGTAAATATGTAAATTTAAAATTACCTATGTATTTGTGAATATTCAGCAGAGAATATGCACACATACATACGGGGATGGAGGCACTTCCATGTATTTGTACATGTACAATTTTAGGAAAATAAATAAATATTAGTATTAATAATAAATACTATCTCCTAAATATTACCCAATACTATTCCTTGCTTCCTTTTTCCTTTCTGCTGATCCCTATTTCAACAATGACTAGCTATTTTATTTATCCTCTTATTACCGGAGTAATAATGTATATCCTCTCTGTGAATACTTCAGTGTTGGCGGCATGGCCATTGAAATTCGTGTCCTTAATGTGGTTTGCCGCTGCGTTATTCATCAAGTGATTCATAAACATTAACTTCCACCGGCTTTAAAGTTATTAATGAGCCCATCTGTGGTGTATGGCCAGACAGTGCCTTTTCCAGAATTCTTCTGCATTCTAGTGTCGTCGGTATGAATCATCTCGCCACACTCCCCCTCCACGGAGCGGGTATGCGCACGTAAACATTGCGACTGTGGTCTGACTTTAGGCTTCTGGGTTGTCGCCATTAAGGTTCTGCTGTGATGGAAGGACGGCGTGCTTCTCCGCTTGGCGGGGTGGATAGAGTGATTATCATGGACCCAGGGTGAAGTTGGTTTGATAGGGCTTACGCCCTCGTGAACTTTGCAATTTCCTTTTAAATTTTATTATCATTTAATGTACCTCCCCTGGAATTTTTGAGTCCATTCTAAGGGTTACCTTTACCATACGTAAGTAAGGATATTATGCTGCAGCGTACTGACGACTACGGCAAGATACTACACTGTAAGTGTTTTTTTTCAACTCATCTTTAACTTGTACCAACGGGTGAACTGAATATTTCTAAATGCCTTGTTCCCCCATTGTGAGGGAATCTTGAAACGTGAAATTTCTGAAGCTATTTCGAAGAATATAAAGATTACGGAATTTCATGAGCTTGTACTAACAAAATTTATCCCTTCTTTAGCACTGCAAAATTTGTTTCCTCAATATTCCTTTAGGACTCAACTATATCTTAGACTCGAGGTTTTATTGCATGGTATTTCTAATTTCGGTGCCAGAAGAAGAAATGGTGGCACATATTCTGAAAGGTTTTCCTCCCTACAACCGATCCTACCTCTTCCTCAGGAAGAGCCCGACTAATTTTGTGGAATTAGAGGCTGCTTGTACCTTTGCTGAATATGTCAAGCACGGGGACGCGGCCAGACCCGTCTGCCACCCTCCTCCTTTTAACCCAGCCTCGCCTCAATCTAGGGATAGTGGAAATCTTAAAAATGGTATAATTGTGGATTACGTGACCACCTTCGGAATGCTCGCCCGTCAATAAAGCGTAGTACTGGTCCTTGTACTTATTTGTGTGGGACGAGGCAGCGCATTAAGAATAATTGCCCAACCTCTTTCAAAAAACGCAATCAATGACTAAAGGTTAATAGTAATACTTGTGAATCTTGCCCTTGAATTTTCTGTGGATTCAGAGAGAGTTATTTGTCGGCGGGAATGTAATAAAATCTCCGATTTGGTTTAGTCTAAAAGTACCTTCGCGAAGGCAGAGCTGAATAATGAACCGATTGTTGCTTTAAAGGACTCGGGTAACGTTGTCACTTTAATATAAGATGATGCTTGTTGTTTTTTCTATTTGCTTAACGTCGCACCGACAGAGATATGTCTTATGGCGACGATGGGATAGGAAAGTTCTAGGAAGTGGAAGTGGCCTTAATTATGGTACAGCTCCAGCATTTGCCTGGTGTGAAAATGGGAAACCACGGAAAACCATCTTCAGGGCTGGCGACAGTGGGGCCCGAACCCACTATCTCCCGATTACTGGATACTGGCCACACTTAAGCGACTGCAGCTATCGAGCTCGGTGCTTACCGTCTTTCACCTCCTCACATCGAAGGTCAACGGCCCACATTAATTGATGCCAGTTGGTAAGATGAAATAAGGTCCTCTTGTAAACTGCCTCAGTTGCAGAATGTCAAAATTGCATGTGT
The DNA here is from genome assembly GCF_040414725.1 of Anabrus simplex. NCBI lineage: Eukaryota > Metazoa > Arthropoda > Insecta > Orthoptera > Tettigoniidae > Anabrus > Anabrus simplex. The sequence continues at coordinate 65,770,283 of NC_090279.1, forward strand.
CACGGCTAATAAGGATAATATGGAAATTTTTGGATCTCTTGACGTGATATTGCGTATTGGTAATTTTACTTGGAAGGTTCATTGCTTGGTATCTCCGAAGCTAGCTTGTAGTATTATTTTAGGCACTGACTTCTTGTCAAGGACCGAATTCGTTTTAGACCTCCAGGCTAGACAATTCTACTTTAAATGTTCCTCAAATTGTAAGGTCGATATTATTGATGCTCCTTTGGGTACCTTCAGAATTTCTTGTGTAGGTAGGCCGCTACCAGGGAAGAACAATGAAATCGATCAGTTGGATCTTGATCATTTGGATTATCAACAAGCTAATAAAGTCCGTAACTTGTGCCATCAATTTCCTGAGGTATTTACCAACAAGTTAGGACTGACGGATGTATTGGAGTACGATACTGAACTGTCTGACAACCAGCTTGTTAGAACTCCTCCTTACCTCTTTCACCTCCTCGCATGCTAGAACTCTAAAGGATTAACGACCAAATGCTTGCCAATGGTGTCATCAGACCGTCCATTTCTCCTTATGCCTCTCTGGTTTACCTGGTACCTAAACCCTCTGGAGGATACCGTGCCGTTATCAATTACAGATCCCTTAATCGCACATTCATCCTGCAATCTATTCCTTTGCCAGGTTTACATGTTTTGGGTGGTTCTCCGCCCACGTTCTTTACCGTGTTATATCTAAATCAATCCTATTATCAGATTCCGCTCTCTAAACCTTATATTTCCCTGAACCGCCTTCATCACGGACTGGAATATTTATGAGTACCTCAGGTTGACGTTCGGACTATCTTGCGGAGCAGCTGTTTTAACTAGATTTCTGAATTCTATTCAAGGGGATATCAAGTTTAAGTTTGTTTTCAATTACCTTGATGACTTGTGATCTTCTCGAATACCTTTGAAGAACACGTGGATCATGTCACGGAAGTCGTTGAGCGTTTGAAATAGGCTGGTCTTACTGTGCAACTATCCAAGGTAACCTTCGCCAAGCTATATATATCCTTTCTTGGCCATGTCGTGTCGCCCGACGGAGTCTCCGTTGATCAATCTAGGACCCAGTCTATCAGGGAATTCCAACCACCTAAGGACGTAAAAGGTGTTGCACGCTTTGTGGGTACGGTAAATTTCTTCCGCAAGTTTATCCCGAATTTTGCTGTGGTACCTCACCCCTTAACTATCAGAGGCGTAAGGATGTCGAGTTCATGTGGGCCCCTCCCAGCAAGAAGCCTTTGAAACTCTGAAACGTGCCTTATCGAATGCTCCTGTGTTGGCCATACCCGACTTTAGTAAACGTTTCATTGCACAAACTGATGCCTCTGGATAAGCTGTTGCTGGTGCACTCTTTCAGGACCATGAGGAAGGTCGTAGACTCGTTGCCTATGTGTTTAGGATACTCAATAATCTGGAGAGTAAGTACTCAATCTATGAGTTGGAATGTTTGGACGTGCTGTTTGCACTTGAGAAATTCAGACCCTTTATTGAACATGTAAATTTCGACCTTGAACCGACCCTAAAGAACGGTCAGAATCACTAGATGGGCACTTAGGATACCCACTTTTAGTTTTCAGGTTAAGCGTATCAGAGGTTCGGAGAATGTCACCGCTAACAGCTTAAGTAGAATGTTTGACGGGAGCTTTGGCCTTGATGTAAAATCTGAAGTTGAAGAAATTGACGAAACTAATATTGTTAGTGTGGGCGCCATTCTTCCGGATCTACCTTTGTTATACCATGAGTTTGGCGATCAAAAAGATGTTCCTGAGTTGAATGAAATCACCGACAAGATTAGTGACGGAATGGTAGTAAAACCTTATTCTCTGGTAAAGGGTGTTCTATGTTGAAAAGGTCGAATTGATGCTAATTTCATTATTGTTGTTCCCAAGGTCCTAGTGCCAATCATCTTCAAATATTATCACTGTTGACGCATTGGTGGTCACTTAGGCACATTTAAAACTAGGCAGAAAATCAGAAAATTCTTCATTTGGAAAATGGTTAAGTCCTGTAAAACTTGTGCTATCAGTAAACCCAACCTGAAGAACCGTGTTGGTTTATTTTCATTTTCAGAAGCCTCTCGGCAGATGGAAAGGTCATTCATCTTTTTTGTAGGTCCGCTCCCTCGCTTGGGAAACATTCATATCTTTGTGTGTATTGATGCGTACTCGGTTTTCCGGGATTATTCCCACTAGATTTATGACTTCTCGTACGTCTATTATGTTGCCTTAATTCTATCTTCGCATCCTTTGGTCCTCCCAAGTTTCTGGTTTATGACAATGCCAGTGCATTCACTGGCCACTTGTTTAAGAAGTACCTATTCGAGTTGAGCATTTCCCATGCTACTACAACTCCAAACTATCCAAACCCATCTTACGCCGAGAGAATGAACAGGAACCTGAAATCTTCCCTGATTGCATATCATCACAATAACCAATCCAAGTGGGATTCTTGCCAACACTGGTTAGCCCATGCCTTCAATTCTGCCACACACGAATCTCATAGTAAAACTCCCATGTTCCTTATGTTCTGTTACACCCCGTATTCTCCTATGTCCAACGAACGTGGTATTGATAATCTTCCCGACCTGTCTAAACCTAACTATGTTCAGAAGAAGAAATTGTCGGTATCCTGTAAGACAGGCAGAGATAAGTACAACGAATGTAGAAAGTCAACTAGGTTGAAAGTTGGTGATCAAGTTTTTGTCAGGTCCTATACCATTAGTAAAGAAATTAACAAATTTTATGCTAAGCTTGCTCCTAGGTATCAAAGTCCCTGTACTATTTTACAGTTTTTGTCTCCAGTATCGTTACTGGGGAGTGACCCCATCACCAAGAGGATTAGGCGAGTTCAATTTTCCCCGTTATAATTAGGTTATGTGTGATCCCTCTTCTCTCTTAAGGGCTTCTTGATAATACGTATGGTATGTAGTTCGGACCTGCGGATGAGGCCTACATTTCAGTGAGAAAATTTGTTTCATTATCTTTAGATTATTTTGTAACTATTCTGGTTGATTGTGAATTTTATTTAGTAACTTTTCCATGTATAGTATTTTTGTTTTGAGTATTGCTTCCTGACCGTATGACCTTTTTATCTCCAAAAATTGTTGTTTAGTAGTGTGCGAATTAATTACAACGTGTTATGATTTTCTGCACCAAATCTTCTGCATTCATGTCTCATGTGAATCTTAATATCACTGTGTAGTAGCTTACTACCGTGTACTTGTTACCATTGTATTTTAAAATGTGATTGTGGTTCGTGGCGTGTAGATCTTTTCACTTGCGCTATTGGCACCTATATATTTAATCGTTAATATCTCATTGCTCCTTTGGTTTGGGTGTATGCCTGCTCTGTCCATTAAAATTGATTCTATCCTGATCATTGAAGATTACTAAATTTTCATCATTAATTTAATTATGTATTATGTAGTAGCCTTTGTCTTGTAGCAAATTTTGGAAAATTGTACATAATATTAGGTCTGTGCATTGTTGTTCACTGGTATGAAAACTGTTAAGGTGTCCTAACCTGTATTTATCTTTAACTGTTCTAGTATTCTATTGCCTATGTCTTGTTATCCGACTTTAATTTGGTGATATAACTGTCTATTCCGGTTGTGGTATTGTTAGGTGTGCATTAAACGAACCGAGTAATCTGTTAGGTTAGTTTCTTTATTTGGGGGATTGACTAGGAACTGGAGAGTACCCGGTGTTAGAGCCTATTTGTTGAGTTTTGGGTGTGCCTGTGGATATTGGTTATTGCGGAACTCTGTCGATCGGACTTGGTGGTGGTTGGCTGTTTGCCTTTACGGCATGGACTTAACTGTCTTCACTGCTTTCGGTCTCCAACTTCTGGTGGTACGATTTCCTAATTTCCGATTGGTCTCATGCCCAACTTTTAATCATTTCTGTAATCAGTTGTGAATTACCCGTTAACTGAGTGATCTATTTCTAGTCATTCCTGTCCTTTTGATTTTCTGGTGAGTAAAATTTCACCCTATCTACCTTCTCAAAATTAGGCATCTGGGTTTTTCTTTCTGGTAATGGTGGTTAACTACGTTGTTATTTGTTGTGTTTTCGGGGCGCATGTGGTATTAATTCTGCATTCTTCTGCAGACCTTACTTGCCTGGTTTCTGTCTCTAAATTGGTGTATTATTCATGAAGTGTGTTAATCTATTGAGTTGTAACGTCCATGTCGTCCTACCTCGTCTACTTGTTATGGTGGTGTTATTTTTCACAAATTGCACCAATGGATCCTCTCCTTTCGAACCTAGTAGGTAATGGTTTTGGTCCTGAGTTAGTTATGTTGTAACGGTATGTGATTTTGTTTTAAGCTTGCATTGTGAGGTGGCATGATGGCTTCACGGCATGTCGTTGAGGATAGTTAGTGCTCCCTTCCCCCCATTTTTTCTAACGCATGTCCATTGAGATTCATTAAGGATGTATTGTTATTGTGTTGTATAATTAAATGGTTATAACACTTCGGTATGGTCGGTATTGCATTTAATTTACCCCTGTGTGCCCGTAGATTGGGAAATAAATCCCGGCATGGGTTTACCACTCTTCTTAGAAAAACCTGGTCTGCTTGCATGTACTTTGTGATTCCTGTATGACCTGGTCTATTCTTGTTTTGTTTTAATTCTCTGCATACCCTTTTAATCTGACGTCATCATGTATTTATCCTGTACTATAAAGTTCATTTTGGATTAACCTGCCAGTCTATTGGTCCTTTCCTCTCCGGAGTGTTGGTATCCGTTGCTATTAATTTTCGGTCATCTTGTCGTTCTGCGGGGCGCCAGTTGAGTATGGGATTAACTAGTGCTTCATAGGTGGTATTGAAGCCTCCCACTATTCGATGATCGGGTCTTTTCGTGGTGTTTTCTCCTTCACCGTTCTATTGAGCGTTTTCCGTCGTCCTAGTTCATGAACTACCATTTAAATTTTATTTACCTTGTTTCATATATATTTCGCACGGTACCTGTGGCTGTGTGGCTACAGTGTGAGTCTATGGATGTCACTTGTTACTATTCCGGATTTGTCCGAGATCCCTTGTGGATAACCGGTAGGGAATCGTGTCAGGTCTCTGCTCTTATTTCCAAATTGGCCACTTAGTTTCTAAACCATTTATTTAAATGAGTATTCCATTGTTGATATATATGTTTGAAAATTCGGTGAAGTTGTGAGGAATATAATTTAAGATTGGGTGACACTTCGGAATTTCTTTCTGCCATTTTCTGTCCTGCTCCACCATGGTGTTAATGATTGTGTTATTATGAGTTCCTATATCCTAATACTATTCTTGACTTGGTGTTGCTGATACGCGTATCCACCATCTGAAAGATCTTGAAGTCTCGAACTGCAGCTAACTATATTCATCTTGCTTTGAGTAATTATTCACCGTAACCCATGGATATTGATCTTTTTCTCATATCCAGTTTCTCAGTGTTTCCCTTATTTGTGAGTATAACTATATCTGATCTTATTTCTTCTTTAGAGGGGTTATGCATGGAGTGTATACGTAGCATTACAATTGATTAATTGCAAAATATAATTTCTAGATTTTGGTCGTGTATTTAATGGGTTTAAAAATTTATTTATTGGCTACTCCACTGATTTAAAAAATTAATCGTAATTTTAATTAACTTGGATTACTGTGTAATGTGTTATTGCTTCGCAACATGTTCTCCCTTGGTCAACGTCTGGTTATTTTGAAATTATGTGTGGATTGCTGTTCTCTTAGTATTTCAATTCTGGAAATGATTTGACATCTCTGGGTAGGTCATCTATATGAAGAGTACTGTCGGTGTGGCTGTGTTCGATAATTTGATGTGTTTCTTGCTGTGTTATCATGCATTTCTGGATCAGGTGTTGTGATCTGTAGCGTGTTCTTACTTGATTGATGTCAGGACTTATTGAACTTACCCTGTTTGTGGTTTGTTGTATTCTGTCAGCATTTTCTTTCCTAAGCTTAACTTATTTCTGTGTATTGTGTATGTTTGAAGTTGTATGTCTATGCAACGGTAGCTTCTCGTTTTCATTGTTGCTGGTGGTGTCTTTATTATGTGGCATTCCGATAGGGTTGCTGACGTGCACAGAAAACTAATTTGAGGTGATGACTATCTTTAATTTTCAAGTTAAATCTTTTCCTTATATGTTGTGCATAAAATTTCTGCCGATATATTTTATTTTAGCATGATATATTTATGGTTATATACTTCCTAGTACCTGCTCAAGGGTTGTTTAGGTAATTATTGTATTCTATTGTAATCCTGTTGTCCTTTTGCTCTTACTAGTAGTTGTATCCAATGCCATACTGTAGTCTTAAGTCAAGTTAATCCAATTTAAGATTGTGTAAAGGATTTACCTGTTGGATCTTGTGATCTTATTACATGCTCACCAATTTTGTTTTCCTATATTTGTTCATTTCTTTTCCTTGCCCTTCTGGGCGTTTTTCATTTGTTAAATTGGTTTATGCCACCCTGGCAATAATAATAAAATTGAAACCAAATGAAGGCGTTTCTTAACTTACGTAAGTCCGATAAACAATACTAAAATGAATGTCTAACATGTGATAATCTCAATTTGGGTGTATAATCGCGTGCATTTAAATCTAAGAAGGTTTATTATTCTACCAGTGAACATTTAGGAAGTTGTTCAGTTGTGTGTGTGTACCACAAAGTAACGAAATCTTTGAACAGTTGATACATATGAACTTGCGAGACTTGTTTATTGGAATTAAAACTTAGCAAATGATCTGGAGCATGAGTGTCACCATTTATCTAGGACATTAACAGATTTACCTGCGACTTGCGTGTAGCACCCCTTTAATGCATGGGACATCTTAATGATTGAATGTAACTGGACAGCTAGTGTCATTTAAATGCACTCAATTGTTTTTTACTCAATTCATATATGTTTTGGTTACTAATTGACTATTGGATTCATCTTGCTGGTGGTGCATAGACTGGGACATGTGATCGGTGGTCATTTTCTTATTCGGACTATTCCGTCAAAAACTCAGCTTGTATACAGACCACTACCTTATGAAAGTCATTATATGTTGTATATGTGGAGCTTCGTGGAGGGAGACTATTACCGGATTAAGAATTTATACCTCTCTGTGAATACTTTAGCGCTGGCCGCATGGCCATTGAAATTCCACTCTTTAATGTGGTTTGCTGCTGCGTTATTCATCAAGTGATTCATGGTCACAGATACCATGGTTTTCAATATTTATAAACATTAACTTCCACCGGCTTTAAAGTTATTAATGTGCCCATCTGTGGTGTATGGCCAGACAGTGCCTTTTCCAGTATTCTCATGCATTCTAGTGTCGTCGGTATGAACCATCTCGCCACTCTCCCCCTCCACCGAGCGAGTATGCGCACGTAAACATTGCGACTGTGGTCTGACATGTAGGCTTCTGGCCAGTCGCCATTAAGGTTTTGCTAGTGAGCTGTGATGGAAGGACGGCGTGCTTCTCCACTTGCCGGGATGGATAGAGCGATTATCATGGACCCAGGGTGACGTTCGCTTGATACGGCTTATGCACTCTTGAACTGTGAAAGTTAATTTTAAATTTTATTACCATTTAATGTACCTCGCCTGGAAATTTTGAGTGCACTCTAAGGATTACCTTTACCATACGTAAGTAAGCATATGACGCTGAAGCGAACTCACGACTATGGCAAGATACACTGTAAGAGTTTTTTCAACTCATCTTCAATATGTTCCAACTGGTGAACTGAATATTTCAAAATGTGAAGTGCGTACCACGACAGGATGTAACTTTGCATCAACTTTACTCTACGTTTTAGCCCTGCGGTGTTTGAACGTTATTCGAGTCAAAAAACTTATATATAAACTACTTTTGTTTACCAGGGACTTGCACCCGCTGTGAATTAATATTAATTCTTATTCTTGGAAATTGTAAATTTAATACTCAATGTTTGGTAGCGGCTTTCTAGCCCTAATAAGTAGGAGTTAATGCAATGTTTTGGCAGGGTTATTAACCAAGCGAGTTTCTGCAAGGATGTGGAACAAACGTTCGTTTTCCATCTTAATTTTCCTACTTCTGGGTTATATTATTAAATTAATTTGTTTGGTATTTTCGTGATTTTTCGACGTCCTGTTTTTCTTTCGTCTCTTAATATGTACATGCCTATTGTTTGGTGGCCTATGATTGGCCATTTTCCTTAACTACCTAGCGTGTTTTCGTGGCCATGGGAATATTATGTTAATTGATGGTGATGCTGATTGTTGATGGATGTTGGTGGAAATGAATTGATTTCCCTGTTATGAAATTAGTATTGTGAGTTGTTTAACCTGTTTTTCTTTTAATTAATTTTGGCATTTTTGTCTCCCTGTTGGCATATTTTCCTACCCTGTGTCGTGGACGTTATTATTATTATTTTGGGGTAAACTAATTCTTGGAAAATTGATCGTAATATTCCACACTTCCTTGTGGGAGCTCCTTGGAATATACCCCAAATAACGTTTCAGTATCAAGAAAATCACTATTTAAGTACAACTATATAACCATTCTCTAAAAGATGGGGTGTTTCACTGACATGGACATGACAGATATGAAAAAGATTTCAAGGTCTTTTACGACTTTCTGGAATCAAAAATGATAACCTCCCTAAAACCAGTAGCTAATAATAATGAAACTGAAGCAATGATTTATTTAAATCAAGAGAATTGGTCAGACAGACAAAGGTCTGCCTTCCAAAAATTAAAATTACCAAGTTTCGACAGAGACATAATGTTGTGACTACACTTCAAGGGCAATTTTTGAAATAAAATCACTAGAAATTAAGGCCTAACTGGAATCAAAAGTTTCAAAATATCACCTTGTCCCTGAAAGTTTAGACAAAGAAAACCCTAGAAAAACATTGCCATGATTGAACCAAATATAACCATACTGTAGAACTTAATTCATAACCACTACCACTGCCCTAAGCTGATTGCATTAGAGTATGCGAAGCTCATCTTTGAATGTACAAATAAGCTCTGCCCCACTTGTAGCATTATAATGAAATTAGACATTATTATCAGCATCTCGACATGTTCATTAAGGCTCGTCTCTACCCCATTTAATCCTTCTAATCTGAATGGGTTGCATCGACCCAGATTTAATATTCAATTGCTTGTATCTGACAAAATATGAACTGTATATACCAAAAAACTTGTGTATTTGTTCATCTCCTTTAGTGGGTATTGACATGATTTAAAAATATTTTTCAGTTGCTGACTACTCTACCAGTTCAAAAAATTACATATATGATGAATGGATCAAATAGACATATCCATTAACATCACTGCTGCCCTACCTGCTGGTCACTGCACAAACAATGTTCGACTACCTCCACGACTAGGGAGTGTTGCATTGTTTCTGTGATCAAATATGGCTGGCCATCAGCGGTTATGAGAAATCTATATGAAATTAGTGAGTGTAAACATGAAGAGGAAGCTGATGATGCATTGGCTGATCCTGAATTTGTGTTTTCGAAAAACTGATGACGATCACGTTTCTCTGGAGGGAGAAGAAAATGACGAGCTCCAAGTATCTGATTATAAACTACAAGATGAGATTGACTCTGTACAAAAAGAAGTGTACATATCTCGAAATGGGACGGAATGGAGAAAACAACCATATTGACAATCAGGTGTAAGGTACGTTGCACATTCAGCAGAACCCCTACTTAACGTATTTACAGGGACCTGAATTTTTATTGTTAAATGGGGGTTAACATAAATTGTGCCATCATACGTTATTTACACAATGACAGCAATAAAAGAAGGAGATATCTACATTATACACTGTACTGTAGTTACGGTTTGTGCTTCATTTTGACAATTTTTTGTTGGTGAATGCAAAACTCTTCAGTTTAAGGTTTTTCTTATAAGGTTATGCATGATTTTTCATAAAAGGCAGGAAAGATACCGAACTCACATAAACCCATTAAAATTACTACAGAACAGCAATCAGTTTGTTTAAACATTATTGCGGATGTTTTCCAAACAGTAGCCGACTCATTGGAATGTATTTTCTAATTCCAATAGACTGAACACCCATATTACATTTCCTTCTTACGAACTGCAATAGCATCAGTCCAGAGGATTGTTGCAAACATTGCCAGTTTCCTATTTCAAGCGGCATCACCTAACCTAGGTATCAATTGCAAGAAATCAGCTTCATTTCCCGTATCAAACCCTATTTACAAAGAAACAGTAACAGTAAAAATGTCCACCTATTTTATACTTACATTTGCATTAAGCAAATCAATTAATCCCACACAGTACATGTTTCATTCCATTTTGAAATATCTTCAGCTGTATTACATTGCTTAGGTGAACACATTAAGTATTTATCAGTTTAGAACGTCTCAAACAGGTACCTTGTTTTTCTTAAAATCTACATAAATTTAAAATAAATTAAAATCAATGTGGATGGTTGAATGGGGTGGTGAAATGAGAGGGAAATGGATCTGTGTATGGTTAGCCTATTTAAAAAAATCTATTCACTTGAACAGATGTTGTAAAAAATGTTTCCAGCACTTTTATCACCAAAATATTCTGCTTGTCTCGTAATAAGAAGTTTTTTGAAAATATAACTTTCGTTTGTCACTGTTCTGAATATTACAAGGTGTTCTCTTCGTTTGCTCCTTCAAAGGTGATTGCTATTTGTTTTAAATTTACAAAAGTACCTGTTGAATTTGGTTCGTTCAGGATCCCTGAAGCTGATAGCTGTTTTACTTCCCCATAATCTTGTTGCTAAAATCTACTATGTCCTTGGAGGAGCACAGCTAATGCAGCCTTCGACCCCATTCAACCATCCACATTCATTATAATTTAATGCAAATTTTAAATTTACGTAGATTTTAAGAAAAACAAAGTACCTGTTTGAGATATTCTTAAAAAGATAAATACTTAGTGTTTTCACCTAAGCAATGGAATACAGCTGAAGATGTTCCAAAATGGAATGAAACATGTACTGTGTATGATTGATTGATTTGCTTAACGCAAATATAAGTATCAAATAGGTGGAAATTTTTACTGTTATAGTTTCTTTGTAACATAGGTTTACCGCGCACATTTTATAAAAATAAATTTCAAGATCCCTGTAGAATAATAACAATTTTACTATAAATATACATGGGAACAGCCATTCTGAAAATTAACAAGATGCGCAAGTACATAACCTAACCTCTGAAATTAGTTATGCACACCACTGTATCTTGAGAAGTATCACATTCTTATTTTATTTCAGAACATAGTAAATTAAGCAATCTTTTACTTCAACTTTTATTTCTAAGAGTTAACAAGTGCTGTCATTGCACTTATTGCAAAAATATGTTATCCCTATGTTTAATACACCAGTCTGTGTTGTGAGAAGACCTCAGACTCACTCAAGATCAATTCACTCATGCGTAGCAATGAATCAACACAGAAGATGATTGATCACATTCAATATAAACCCTGGAGTAGAGTGTATGAATATTGGTAATGGATGAAAACTAACATGCCTGAATTTGCCTGTGATAATATATGAAACGGTAAAAGGATTCTCATTGTATTGTAACTAAACGATATTGCACAGATTAATACAGGAATTTTCATAGATTATAATAACATTGTCATTAAAACGGGGGTTCTGTTCTACTACATTGGCCGTGAACAGATGTCAATCAGAGTCAGACATCTCACTTTAGCTCTAAGTGCCCATGCTCCAAATTCCTCTTCTGCCTTGAATCAACCTTAGCAAGCTTACGACGTCTTTTGCAGTGGTTCTTAATGTCCCATAACCAAAATGAATAGAAATATAGGAAAATTTTAACATTTCCTTCATGCTAAATGTGAGTTTTGCCCTACAGTATTTTGAATTATGTAAAATTGAATATAAAATTGCATTGCTCTTATGGAATAATTTTCAGGACCTGAAATTTCTTCCATTAAATGCGGGTTTATTCAAAACCGGGGTCACACAAAACTGGGGTTGCACTGTAATATGAACTATGTTATTGCTTCATTTACATCATGGACCTATATCTATAGGCCTATATGCTCTTCAATATTTTAGTTGTTTATATTAATAATACTTCAGAAAAACGTAAATTTCAAATATGCGTATTCCAGATTGAGTAACATAATGAGAATTGCACCTGGACCCACGAGATATGCTCTTCAGAGGACAGGTGATCCCAGATGTTGGCAATGATGTTATTCATCATTGACAAAATGCTGGAAACCACTTTATGGGAAACAAATTTTGAAATGAAGAGGGTTTTTGCAGATAAAGGGTAAGCTACAAGCCCATTTCTTTGATAGAGTTTGAAGCATTTCTAGATATGTACGATTTACACAATTTGGAAACAATAGCAGTTTCTGTTTTTTGTTAGCTGCTAATAATCACAATCAACAATAACATGCAGTTATCTATATTTGCAGGCTTGATTTTGCTGGAGTCTACAAATCAGTGGGCAAATCACTTCGAGAAGTATGGAATGAAGCAGACGGTCACCCTATCCTTCGAGCTACAATATCTCTTCAACTGTCCTAAATGATAACCCAGTTTTGAGCTTCGATAATAAGGAAGAGAGACCAGCCCATAGATGTAATGGCAAGTTAACAGCAAAAAGAGAAGTTCATGACATGTTCGTTTCACAAATACCTAAAGTGTTTGTTCCATATGAAAATAATACTGTGGATGAACAGTTGGCTTCCTTTAGGGAAAATGCCTCTTTAAGCAGTATTTATCTACCGAACCAAGAGGAAAATATGGAACAAAATTATGGCTCCTCTCGGATTTGGGCACGGTTTATGTGTGCGCCTCTACAGTTGACAACGCTACACCAGTAAACAGAGAGAGAGAAGTGAACAATGGAAGGAATGTGGTATTGAGACTTGTCAAAGATATTGAGGGAACAGGGAGAAATGTCACTACAGACAATTTCATCACTGACTTTACCCTGGCTAGTGAGCTTCTGAAAAAGAACCACAATTTCAACAATGATAATTTCCTACCGGAACATTCCTAGAGACTTAACACTTGCTGATCCCATTTTGCATACTCTTCAAATGGACCTATTCCCAAGAACTCAAATTTTCATACATCAGTTAATAATGTATCAGCAAATTCATAAAAACTAACCAGTTCTCCAAAACACAAAATTGAGATGAATCTCTGATGGACAGGTTATTACAATTATTTACGAAAGATAAAAGGTGAACATCAAGGAGACATATGCACGTGCTGGCCAAGAAAGGTTATACTATGGATTGTACAACAGGGGTAAGATATAAATAATGCACAAGCAGTCAGGAAAATACAAGGACACTAGTGCATGAACAAGAACTGGCTACTTCGGATGTATTGAAAGACAAGGCACAACAACTTAAAAACAGTACAACACAAAAAAAATCAAAAGGTAACTCACAACCAAACACAAAGGAAATATTACAAAGGTCAGTGAGAGTGTCACTAACATTTACAATTAGTTTCATTAAACAGAACACACATTTCCTAACCAACAGCCTTTCTCTTGACAAGACTATTCAAAGAAAACATTAAAGGCTCCCAGTTTGAAGTTGCTAAAGATACAAATGAGTGGCACCATGTGCCGTCCAAAGAGAAACCCGCTGACTTAGTGTCCAGACGACCACAAATGAACACAATTGTCAACAATACAGTTTGTTGGCGTAGTTCTGGATGGTTGAATCAAGATCCTTTGAGTAGGAATAAATGAAAACGTGATGTTCGAATTAATCTCCCAGTTCAAAAAATGCCACAAATGCTTTTAGAGACTTGATGATGACTTATAACAAAAGTTTCAAGATTAAAAAAGGTACAGAGAGTAGCTGCATATTGTTTTTGATTTATCTCAGATTGTTATAAACAAGAGTGAAATTCAAGTCCACTGTTCATATCGGAGTTGAACCCTCCACTCAAATGTTGCATAAATGTTCTGTAGAAAATATTAAATCATATTGATTATAACAATAATCATAGATGAAGAAGCCATCTCCTTGTCAAAAGAAGACTGCACAATATCTTAATTCTAGTGGGGAGGAAATATTAGATCATTCTGTATATATATCATCATCTCACTAATATAATTATCATTGCAGAACAACTTCGACTACTTCATCATGGCACTCAACCCATCAGCAAGGGGGGCGGTAAAGAAGCAACATTTATGCACGTCTCAAGGGTCGTAAGTTGAATGCAGATACTTCTGAACAATTAATGCGAAATACACAAAGTGTGCGTGTACCCATTTCTTAACACTAGAATAGACGATGGCAGTGATCCTAATTCATGTAACAAATGTTCAGGTGAGTAATGGGGAACATACAAAACCTATTCACAAACACTGTCCTTTACCACATATGAAACAGAAAGGCAAGATCACTCTTGAAGGGCTCATTTATTCATTGAAAGTTTAAGTCACCATAGACTAGTATCATCACAGACCACATTAGGAAGGATAAGAATGTTTTCTACTTGCCACAAGATGGCTACAATGTGTGTAGTACGTAAGTGAATTCTGACAGTAAGCAAACAATCACCTGCAACTTGTATCTACAAGTAATTGTATTATCTATAAGTCAATAATTAATATAATCAACAAGATTACAATAGTGTTTCATTTGGAACAACTAGTAAAATATCCAGGAACAGTAACAAAAATGTGCTCCTTATAGCAACTCCGTGTTTGAAAATATTCACTAAGTCAAAAATATTAGTAGCATTGATACCACCTCCCAAATGATATACAGTAGAGGTCTTTGGATCTATCCCAACTGCTGCGTGACACATAATGCAAGATCTTAAAGAACATGAAGGAAACGTGAAAATTAGGTTAGTAAACAGTCAATCTCATAAAGAAGTGTATCAATCATATGTATTGAAATGAAGTGTCAACCACTGATATCTGTTCAGCAATTTTCTATTTTCAGTACCTAAGAATGGCTTATCAAATTATGTACATTACCTCAAGTGAGTTTTCCTGCATTGGCCCTGGCTCTGTTAACTCTGATTTGGCTTCTTTTTTCAGTGGTGTCATTTCTGATACATTTTCAATATTTTCCTGCGGAAAATAAGATACATAAGTTATGCACGTAACACACATTTACAAATACTGTCACCAACAAATGAGCATGATAATTTACTACTTCCAAGTATTACAGTTACTTTCAAAATTTTACTACTGTTTAAGAGAGATTTCTACCAGCAGAGTATTTCAAAACCAAAGGCTGCACTGAGAATGGTGTTATCATCCTTGTACAAACCTAATGTCAGAGAAAGCATGAGACTGAGAACCAAATATAAAGTGAGAAGCATTTTCTAGCCATACCAGAAGATATCCTACCAGAGATGGAATTGGGACCATCTCGCACAAAATTTTTGAAGGAATCTGCCACAGACATAAACACTAAATTATATTAATTGATTTTATGTATCCAATTACGTCTATCAAATCATTGAGGTTGTTTGAATCACATCCAAGTATTAAAACTGTCCTAAATCTTTTGCCATACAGTGAGAAATATTAATACTATGCTCTTAACATACATTTTGTTTAGACAGACAGATCAAAATCCCTTGAAACATTTTAATCACTTTCTATAATCTGGTTTTTGCCAAGCTCACAGGGGATAAACACTGCATTGAGACAGTTCTGTTCATCCAAGTGTAAAAATAAAAAACGAACATGAAAGAAGCAGGCTTATCACAGTCATAGACCAGGGAAAGATGTGATGCAGGTCAAACATAAAGCAACTACAAATGAAATGTTTTACTACTACAAGGATGTTATGCAGTGTTCTGTGAAGAACTGCGGGGATCAGAACACCATCAGTGTTGGAGTGTACATCTGCAGTTACAGAAGCTCTTTCATGATCTACGAAGGTCATCCAATAAATAAGTTTCCTTATTTTTTCTCTGCATACCACATGTTTTAGAAAAAAGTTGGTACTGTAGGAACTTCCACTGGCGTATGGCTGGGGTAAGGTGATCTTCAACCGCACGTGCTTGCTCTGTGTTCACCAGTACGGCGCTACCTGCCATGGAGCTACCACTTGAAAGCGTTTCCACTTGTGAACTCTGTCCTGTTATTCGCTTTTCCACGGCAAAAAATGAAATGGCTACCAATATTCATTGCCATTTGGTGTGAGTTTATAGTGAAAGATGCATGCTGGCATTCATGGTTCCTGGAATGGCAGCAAGATGTACATGATGACAGCGCAGCGCCAGGCCCATTACAGCCCCTGTTGGTCAGAATGTGGTGGACGAAAATTAATGCGTCAGCACTGATGAGATAATGAATCTACTGCCTCCCGGCACGGAAACTGGCAGTCCTTTATTGCAATGATATTGTTGAATGTCTTGCAGTATTGAAAAGTCTGTGCGAGATGGGTCCCAAGTTTTCTTTCTGATGCTCACAAGCAATAACAGAACGAGGTAGCCTGAGCTTTCCTGCAAATGCTTCAAAGGGAGATCAAATGTTTTCCCGCATTGTTACTGGAGATGAAAGCAGGGTGCATTATTCAACTCTAAAAACAAAACCACAAAGCATGCTATGGAAGAAACTTGGCGAACATGCTCATAAAAAAGAGCCAAGACCTCAGACTCTTTTTTCCAATTTACTTTACATCGCACCGACACAAATAGGTCTTATGTTGCCAATTGGAGAGGAAGAGCCTAGGAGTGGGAAGGAAGCAGCTGTGGCGTTAATTAAGGTACATCCCCAATACTTACCTGGTATGAAAATGGGAAACCACGGAAATCCATATTCAGGGCTGCCGACAGTGGGGTTCGAACGCACTATCTCCCAGATGCAAGCTCACAGCTGCGCGGCCTTAATCGCATGGCCAACTTGCCCGGTTAGACCTCAGCCTCTGTAGGCATAGTTTTGGCTACTGCCTTTTGGGACTGTAATGATGTTGTATTGGTTGACTGACTGCCCCAATGCATTGTGGTCACACATGAGAGGTCCTCCACGGTCCTCACGAAGCTCAGAGTTGAAATCCAACGAAAACGTTCTTGTCTTGTCTCAGAAAATATTGCCCATTCAGCTCAAAGGACGCAGGATTTGCTGCAGAACTTCAAAAGGGACCTTTTTCCCCATCCACCTTATTCTGCGGAACTTGTCCCGAGTGATTTCCATCTCTATCCACAACTCAAGTTGCACCTTGGAGGTAAGCGGTTTGCAACTGATGAAGAGGTGGAAGAGGAAGTGCACCGCTGTCTACAGTGATGGGACCCGACCTGGTATGATGAAGGTATCAAGAAACTGCTGCCAAGATAACAAAATGTTTGGACTGAAATAGTGACTATGTGGAAAAGTAGTGTACGAGTTGTAGAATGAAAATTAAATATTTCTCAAAGGTAAATAAAACCAAGCACCATGGGGCAACAGCCCCCGTAGGGCCATGGCTTACCAAGTGACCACTGCTCAGCCCAAAGGCCTACAGATTACGAGGTGTCATGTGGTGAGCACGAACAATCCTCTCCGTTATTCTAGACTCCCTAAACCAGGGCCACCATCTCACTGTCAGATAGCTCCTCAATTTTAATCACATAGGCTGAGTAGACCTCCAACCAGCCCTCAGATGCAGGTAAAAATCCCTGACCTGGCCAGGAATTGAACCTGGGACCTCTGGGTAAGAGGCAGGCATGCTACCCCCACACTGCAGGGCCAGCACAAGTGTAAATAGCCTGCTTGTATTTTTTGTAAAATAGGGAGACCTATTTATCGGTTGGATCTCGTACTACGAGACCTTTAAATTTTTAACTTGGATTCATGAAACATTTTGACACTAAAGGGGTGCAGGAGGGACTGTGATCTAAAGCTTACATTCTATTACAAGTTAGTTTACTAGTAAAAGCGAATTAAAGTATAAAATTCCAGAATATACTCACTTATCCCATTTAATACAGAAGAAATCGAACAGTAGCTGAACAACGGAAAGGAAGATAAAATGACGCACAAAATGGAGAGTTTGTTAAAGATGAAGCCATACTTTCCATTGTAGACTTAGTTAAATGTAACAAAAAAACTTTCTAGTTTGTCAAACATACAATTTTAACATAAATTATTACACTATAAACCTATCCGTAAAAAATAAACACTCTATTATACAAAGAATGACATGTTTCATTCTACAAGAACATCCTCAGAGTCTATGAAATCAAACAAAATATGCATATATGAACAGCATTGTTTACGTTGCATAAACTTGTCAATGATAGAGAGTTCAGTGATAATATGAGCCAGTACTGACAAATAAGAAATTTACAAGTATTAATATATCGAGAAAACTCCTGAACTTATCTAGACTGCCAACGCCAACTTTGTTGTCACCAAATACTATTTCAGGACTGTGGTCATGGAGAGGTAAATGGAAAGTTTTGAGTATAGCACAAACCTTACGGAGAGAGGAAGGAAAGCATGAGAGGGGAGTGCCGAACATTGTGGATCCCTCCTACTGGATGTTAAAATCTAGTACACTGTACCATGGAGAGGAGAGGGGGAAGTAGTATGGAACGAGTGGAGCACTGTGGAATACTCTTTCCACACTGGAGAGGGGAGAGAAGGTTATTAACCTATTTCATGTTATAATGTACTTTTATGTAAGATGGATGAATGCAACTGAATGATTTTAGATGAATAATGTATGGAATTGAAATAGAGAATATGTATAGGATATTATTGTGATAAATGCCAATTTAATGAGTAAGTATGGTCCAGATATTAAGTGAGTAGAGCGATGTACGGGGAATTTTTTAAGTGTGTATGGTCATTTAAGTTGGTTACGTTAGCACTTTTTGCGATGTAGATCTCGATTGCTTCCCTCATATTCGAAGATTTGATTTGATTTTCAATGTGTAAAATTTTTAGATCTGTGTTGATGTCTGTGAAATAGTGTGAACTGTCGTATATGTGCTCCCCAAAGGCTGAATGCTGATTATATCTGATCGTTTATTGTGTTCTTTGAATCGTGTCTGGAAATTTTGTTTTGTCTGACCTATATAGGTGGCATTGCAGTTAAGTTCTTGGCACTTGAGTTCATAGACTCGTGACTTTGAGAAAGGGTCTTTTTTGTTTAGGTGCACTTGTTGATGTGTCTCTGCAGTGTGTTGTTCATCCTAAAGGTTAATTAAAACCCTGTTTCCTAAAGATATAACCTACTTTTTATGTGTTATTATTAATGTAGTTGAGAACCAAGTGTGGTGGTTTTCCAGGGACTTTTCTTTTGTTTGTTTAATATTTTATCCACTGTGCTTGGAGGGTGGTTGTCTTCTTTTATGATTTGTTTAACAATTTGTGCCTCTTCATTGAACTCCATTGTGCTCATTGGTATGGAAACAGCTCTGTGTATCATTGTATTCAATTCAGCTATTTTTTGTGTGTATGCATGGTTAGACTCGTCAATAGCATGCAACACCTGAGTGGGCTTTCTGTACACTTTGTAAGACAGGTTTCCATTATTCCTGCTGATTGAGGTGTTATTTTGTTATTATATTCTTGCTCCATTGTGAAGCTGGTGGAATTTTGTAAATAATTTAGTGTGTTTAATAACTGGTGTGCATTAGTGAAGTCATTATCATATGCACATGATGTCGCCTACATACCTGCTCCAGTATAATATTCCTTTTGAATGCTGATACGTTCAGAAGATGTTTTCAAAGTTATTCAAAAAATGTTTGCTATTATACCTTATAATGGTGAACCCATGGCTAACCTTTCTTTGTGGCAATAAATCTTGTCATTGAATGCAAAGCAATTTTGGTGTAGGATTGTTCTAATAAGGCTAATTATTTGTTTGGTTTCCTGCAGTGAAGTATTTTCTTTATGAAGATTTTCGATAATTTTAATGGATTCATCTATTGTTACGTTGGTGTACATGTTAGTGATGTCAAAGGGTATCTTTAACCCTTTACCACCCACATTTTTGCTCCGCTTATCCCCATGTTTCAACCTATTAATTAGGAAACATTCAAGCAGAGCACACCGTTTCATTTTCAATAATATTAGAAAACATGCCATCATTTACAACATTTAACATACCATCATGTCCTTTTCTCTATTCGTTGAGTCATATGTTTGTCGGTTCAAACCCCCACCCGTGCTGGAGATACTCAACACTGAGGTAGGCTGTATTTGTCATATTTTCATGTTGTCTAAATCCCCCTAAGCGAATAAAGATGAGATTCTGGAAGTGTAATGGTGACCTTGTATATCAACTTTCATTTCCTCTAGCAAGTGTCTTCCCATTCTGTTTCTATTTTACTGAAATGTGCCTGTTTGATTGCTGCATTGATATATACGCAATCGGTAATGTCACTGAATAGATTGTCTCCGCCTAACATATGTAAAAATATAACCTATTTCTCATAATACTCTTTTGAAATTATTGATAGGTTCAACATAATCCATATAATTATTGAGTAATGAAACAAAATGTTTGTGTTACCTGAATTGCAGCCACATCATCATCAGGTCCGATATCTAGATATCCGTTTTCACTTATATCACAGTTATCAGTAAAATTATCTTTGTTGATATGTTATTTACTCACTAAAAATTTACCTCCACCCCTGCTCAACAATTTTGTGTCATTTCTTATGCCGTTATTCAGCTCAGTCTCAATATCCGCAGTATTCAATCCCGTCATGTTTACGAACTAAACAGCTGACCAGCACTCGCGGAAGTTCAAGTCCGTTGCCTAGACAACTTCAAGACAAATTCTCACTCTTCTTTTATTTCCTAAGCCTTGTATATTGTACTGCATGCTCATCAAAGCCTAATAAACAATTCACTACCAAAAAATACAAAACTATTGCATAGATTGCACACGTATGCAAAGTGAACAGTCGGGTGCTTTCAGGCGGGAAGGGGTTGATTAGTTCTAGGCTGGTTTTAATTTATCTGTCTTCTTTAAGTGAGATTTTCTCTTTTATGATTTTTTCAGTTGTTAGCTTAAATTGTAAATTGGCACATCATAATTTACTGTTGGTATAATGGGACATGAGCTTTTGTGTATTTTGGGGATGGCTCTTACTGTGGGGAGTTGAGGATTTTTTGATAGTGAGGCTTTCCTTTTCTTGTTCTGTGAGAATAAAGTCTGTTTGCTGGATAGCTTGTTTTATTTTGTTTTGAAATATATTTGTAGGGTCACATTGTAGTTCTTGAATTCCGTTGTTGTTGATGACAGCTATTGTTTTTTTCTATATACCCAAGAATAGAACATAACAAGAATTGTCAAGAGTATAGATCTTGAATAGCAGTGCACTCGCATCTCACATATGTTCAGACACCGTTCTCTTCTGTAGTGTCTATAATTTAGAACTCAACCAGCAAACATTTATTCAGAGAACAGTGTGCATAAGCAGCAGAATTTCACCTTTAAGCAACTCCTGGACAATATCACATCTATAAATTAGCAGTTCACAGTGTTGGGAGTATATTTTTGCTGCCGAGTCACAATTATTCATTGAATATCCCTCTTCCAACTCTCAAGGTTTTCAAAGACTGAGGTGCAAGAATGATGTGCAGGAATTCACTTTTATGCCAGTATAACTACAGACGTGTGCTGGGATATTCAGCTTCATCAAATACCTCTAGAATGGACCCAAATTACACTCCCCAACATGAAAGTGGAATGTTATCACATCACCATGTAAGCTATCAGATGAAGAGAGACTGAACTGTAAGCCACACATTCAGAAGATTACAATGGACTGTGTTTACAGTAGCAACAGACAGAGCAAGGAAAGATGATGACA
The DNA here is from genome assembly GCF_040414725.1 of Anabrus simplex. Taxonomy (NCBI): domain Eukaryota; kingdom Metazoa; phylum Arthropoda; class Insecta; order Orthoptera; family Tettigoniidae; genus Anabrus; species Anabrus simplex. The sequence continues at coordinate 65,792,073 of NC_090279.1, forward strand.
ATAAGTCGCTTCTTCTCCAAAATTATTTCACAGCTTCTTCGCCAAGGCAGAGTTTTACTATGAGATCACCCAACATTAGTAACATTGTAAAGAAGTTTAAATGATGAAAATCTTATCTGGAATTTCTTTTGGTGGAAAAATATGTTCACTATGAGATTCAAAGTCCTACTGGCCATAACCGAATTAAATCCAGCACCCACAATTGTCCTTCAGTTCAGCAGCTACTTGCACTAAAATTGGATAATGTATAATAGGAGATGATGTCAATCCCACAACGATACCATTATCAAACCATGGAGAATAAAATACAACCTACAGAAATCCATTTCAATAAACGCCAGAGGTAATCAATAAACAATAAACAGTCATTTGATGGGTACTTAGCTCATGAATTGTCCTGATGCCTCGATCTTGAAACGCTGCCTGTCACAACTTCATTGGTAGCTGGACCTAACCAAGGTTCCTTCACTATCAAGTCCACAACTTTAATTCAGCTTTTTGCCACTATCAAACATAGCATGCACTGCCATCTCCCTAGTAAATGCTAGAGGCCAATTGTCCACTTGGCGACCATAATCTGGGGGCATGTGCCACCAGAACCCCTTTCCTTGCCCCATGAACAAAGTTTCTGTCACTAGTTGGACCTATAGATGTATATAAATACTGTTGTTTGTACTTCCTAAGAGTTGGCTGCCTTGCATAGCACATTATCACATACTCCCAGACAAAGAAACAAAAGAGAGACATACTTTTCCTAGATGCCCATGTAGCAAATGGCGACTGCTGGGGTTAATATTGGGGAAGCACATAGTAAATTATGCCCCTGCCAAACTTATTCAGCTACTAAGGGTTAAATTCTGACCTTTATAAATTTATTTGCCATGAGACTCACAAGTGATGCATTTGTTGTTCTTTCAAGCCAGGCTGGTTCCTCATTGATTTTTACTTGCAGGTCCACTTCACACTGCAACTGAAGTAGTTAGAAGGTACTGGGGTTCTTGATTACTTCCAATGATTTTACACTAAAACATAGGCCAGAGAAATATATTACCTTATTGCTGTCATTGCTACTTAGGTTATCTGTCAACAGACTAAGCATTATGCTTGAAATTTTACATGACCGTCAATATTATGAACATACCAAAAAGACTCAAAATTTTACATGACTGTTAATATTGTGATCATACCTATTGGACCTCAAGTTTTCTATGACTGATACTATGCAGAAGAATCTCTATAACAACACTGATAACCATAACAAGAATTCTACATATGATATCCTAAACGGAAACTTCTCAAAATTTCGAACCTTACTACCATATGTCGCAGCCTACAGTGTAAAGAACAACTCAACATTCACAGCGTCACTATTAAATTGCAAACATAGGTAAATAACACAGCAAAACAATAATTAAAATAATGCACTACATATTGTAATTTCTTTCTGAAACTAATATCCGCGATTCTTTACCTGCGTAGCCCTTCAGAAATATTCTTCACTCCAAAAAATTTTGATAGGTAAGGTAAGTTACGTTATATTGCTACAACACACGAGGAACAGATTTGCCGGCACTTGTGACACAAAGGCCAGGAGTTTTCAAAAAGAATGCCTGTTATATGTGTATACAGTTTTAATGCTTAAGTAGAAATAAAATTTAAGAAAATTAAAAATATTAAATGTTAAAAATATGTAGAATGCTGAAACTGAGAATGATTAGTATTAACTTCTTACTGTTCCCAATTGAGATCTATAATTTTCGCAAAAGTAAATTATAGAACTTGAACCTTACCGACAATAGAGATTGTGGACACAGTGTAAATGATAGAAATCACAATTTCTCAATGAAGAAAATCTGTAGCACAATAAATTAACGGAATAGGCTGTACAAATGGCTAATACGCGTCTTATATAACACATACCTCACACCTAGAGACAAAACCTGATATTTTAATTCAGTGTAATCACTTAAAACAAACACTTAAAGAACGGATTTGATTTGTATCAGTCAGTAGAACGGGCTGAATTTAGGAAAGGATGAATTACCAGTGAGAACTCCAGAGTACACGACACTTCTTGAAAACAGCACTGGGTGCAATGTCCCGTTATATTTGTAACTATCAACTATCAATACAGTCCTGTTCTAGTGGGCTTTACACGTGGTCAAAGAGAATGAGTAGGAGATGACTCTCAACGTTATTTTTCACTTCTGAATGCAACGGCTGCGCAAAGATTGCCAGGAATTGCACACCAGCGCCTCTGGTGTAAACAGGGCTGAACTAAAATTACCGGGCGGGTGATTTAAATCGTTTAGCGCGCGGAGGGTCCGCAGGTTCTCGTCCCCCCTCCACTCTTAAATATTATATTAAATATATTTTTTCTTTTTTTCTTTCTCTTCTATTTTTCTTTCATTTCCTTTTCTTTCTTTCCTTCTTTCTGTTACCTTTTTCTGAAATACTGCATTCTGAACAACAATACACCTGGAGGTTTGGCTGTGCTTTATTATTATTATTAATAATTTTTTTGCTGGAGAAAAGAAGCTTACTAGCTTCTGCTGCTTATTATAATTATTTCAATTATGGAGCTATATTTTATTTTTACAAATTCACAAAGCCTTGAAGGATCGGAGTGACTGGCCTTGCCTGTGCTGCTTTTGTTTGTTTCTGCTGAGGAAGAAGGAAGCTAACTCACAAAGGGAGGAAGGAAGTTACCTGAAGGTGAGTGGGATTGGCAATCCTTATCTCAGATTAAGACCTATGACAGAAATAGACACTAACATCCCCTTGTACATCAGTCCTCTTTAACACTACTTAAGCCAACTGTAACAGTCAATAGTATCAAGATATGCCACTTATGCATGAAATAACATATAAGTACAATGTAAGAAAGAAAACCATATACAGGAACCAAAACGATGAAAGGAAACTCATATGCTAAGGAGGGAGTTTGTAGGATTCAAAGGTAAATTGAAATGAAACACGATCTTTTGATTTATGGAACTATATTCTACCTACTATCCACAGTGTTACAGGTATAAAATTGTGTAGAAATTATATTCAGCAGTGTTAATCATCAATTAATATTTATCAGCCAGAAAACTATTCAATACAACACAAATACAAGATCATTCATTTATGAAAGAAAGACTGGAACAGACAAGGTACAACATAATACTTTTCTCTCTTATGGCAGTTTAACGTTGTACTGACATTGCAAAAGTTTTCAGCAACACCATTTGTATTTTCCCAAGGAACTTAGTATATGATACATCTTTCAGTCTGTCAAGAGAGGCATCTTGGGCTACACACTGAAGAATATTGAGATTTGTACTTCTTTTGCATCTACTAGAGGATGGCAAATCTCTGGCAGAGTAGTGTTTGATGAAACCAAGACATGATAGCACATACTCTGTTCCTACATACTGCACCAAAACACAACATATCATTCAATCGGTCATCTGCATTTAGATGATAAACAATGTCAAGCTACAAAATTGTATGCATCCCTTGTATTCATTGGTCTACACTATTTACAATAAAAAATGTTCTATATCAAAAATTTTCTGCTACATGGAAAGGATGGAATCATGAATATATTTTAGGGTTTAAAAGACAAGAGAGAGCTTACAGAATCTGTGATTGCTCGCTCTTACAACATGCAGGAGGTACAAATAATGCTTCCTTTCAGACCATCCGCAGGAGAGGAGTTCTAATAAATTTACAGAAATATGTAGCTTCAGGATCTACATACAATAATATGGCAGCTGATCCAGCACAAAACATTCCCATGCCAAGTCACAACATAGCTCCACCTATTAAGAGCTATGTCCAAAGAATTGCTTGCTAATTTAGTACAGTATTGTGAAAAATATGCTGCTACTTCCACAATATTACGGTGTGCAAGGGACTTTGCTGTGACCTAGAAGAAATGCCAGTTGAAGACAGTGGAAACTCACTTCAGACAGTGCCATTTGTACCTACTGTATATCGAAGGCAGAAATCTATGTTGGTGGTTGCAGAGTAGGCTGATATGTGGTCTGACAGCATGCATTCCAACCGGCCAACCAAGCAGAGGAGGGGTGGCTATGGTTCCACCGTGTTTCTACACCTCTGCATTTGGGACACAGAAACGGGCTGTTCCCCTACCAGTGGCTGTCCTGAGATTGGTTTTTCCTTTCGCCTGCAGTAAGGCGAATGATGGGACAGTTCTTAGTATATGTTATGGCCACCAAATATCTTGCCCTCACCACAAATCTCCTTGCTTAAGATGATGATGCCTGTTGATTAAAAGGGCCTAAAATCTAGTTAATTGTTTTAAGAGAAAGTACAACTACGCAACCATCCCCTATATATATTAGTAATCGGAGAGAAGAAATGGAAGGGGACTGACACTAGGAAAAATGATGGTATCAGCTAAGAAGGACCATGCCCTTTGAGGAAAATAAGACTCCCTAGGCCTCCATACATATTACAATCGGGGGCAGAAAAGAACAGGTCGTGATCGAGGTAGATCACATAGGATAGATGAAAGTGGGGAGCCTGGCACAAGTAAGCGGAAGCAGTGCCAAAATTCAATTAAGGGCTCCGTGGTCGCCTACCCAAGCTCCCAAGTACAGAGCCCACATGGGACCCCTTTTAGTCGTCTCTTACAGCAGGCAGAGGATGCTGTGGCTGTTATTCAACTGCCCCTACCCACAGGGGGACAACTATGATAAGGCTAGTTGCTTTACATTGCACCGACACAGATAGGTCTTATGACGATGATGGGACAGGAAAGGCCTAGGAATGGGAAGGAAACAGCCGTGGCCTTAATTAAGGTACAGCCCCATCATTTGCCTGGTGTGAAATGGGAAACGACAGAAAACCATTTTCCGGGCTGCCGATAGTGGGGTTCGAACCTATCCCCCGAATACTGGATACTGGCCGCACTTATGTTTCAAATTATCCGAAATTCATTTGCCTTGGTGTGGTATGTTTTCATGTTCTGGCCTCAGGAGATTAGTAAAACAATAACAGTAAGGATGCTTACCTCAAATATCTTGTACTTTTTCTTCAAACACGCAAACGAAGATAACAGATATACGCATACAAATCAAAGTAAAGCAAAATGTCACAAACGTCAAAAACGTGGTCGTCCCACGTGGTCCAAGTTGTCAAACTCAAATCGATCAATAGCAATCGGGAGATGTTTCTGCCAATAGGAGCTGCCGTATTCGTCACGTGGGCTTAGGGTGAGTGACGTGATGTACAACAGCGCGCCCACGCGAGTGGAGGGCAAAAGTATTCAGTCTGAGACGCGCTCTCGGAAGGGTAGGACCTATGCCGCTGTCAAACCCTTTCACGTGGTAGTGGTGGAGGTAATGTTCGGCAGTACGGTTCACTGCCGTCTCAATCATACATATATAGATTGAGACGGCGGTGGTTCGGTTATTGATGTTGGGGAGGAAGGGGCGTTATCGTTGAAGGAGGGATTGGATATGGGTGCGGTATAGCAGGCATTACTGAATGAAAACAGCTCATTTGCGAGCTTTAATCTGAAAATGCAACAACCCGACAACATTATCGAGATCATTTTGCAGTTGCTCACAATCTTGTAACTTATTTATTACTCTGTACAGAATAACATCATCTGCGTAAAGCCTTATCTCTGATTCCACTTCTTTACACATATCATTGATATATATAAGAAAACATAAAGGTCCAATAATACTGCCTTGAGGAATTGCCCTCTTAATTTTTACAGGCCAGATAAAGCTTCACCTACTATAATTCTCTGAGTTCTATTTTCTAGCCACCCATTCAGTCACTCTTTTATCTAGTCCAATTGCTTTCATTTTTGCCAGTAGTCTCCCATGATCTACCCTATCAAATGCCTTAGACAGGTCAGTCGCGATACAGTCCAATTGACCTCCTGAATCCAGGATATCTGCTATACCTTGCTGGAATCCTACAAGTTGTGCTTCAGTGGAATAAACTTTGTAACAGTATGGCTTCTTTTCTGTGTGTGTCCGCATATGAACAGTTAGGTCAGACTGCCTTTCTTTGTGAATGATTTGCCACAGACATTGCAACTGTAAGGTTTCTCGCTTGTATGGGTCCGCATATGATCGGTTAGTTTGCCTCTCTTTATGACTCGCCTGTATGTCTCCGCATATGTTCGGTAAGATTGCCTCTCTTTATGAATGTTTTTCCACAGACATTGCATCTGTTTGGCTTCTCGCCTGTATGGGTCCGCATATGATCGGTCAGACTGCCTTTCCTTGTGAATGATTTGCCACAGAAATTGCAGCTGTAGGACTTCTCGCCTGTATGGGTCCGCATTTGATCGGTCAGACTGCCTTTCCTTGTGAATGATTTGCCACAGACATTGCATCTGTATGACTTCTCGCCTGTATTGGACCGCATATGTTCCATTAGTGTGCCTCTCTTTATGACTCGCCTGTATGGCTCCGCATACGTTCGGTTAGTTTGCCTTTCTTTATGAATGATTCCTCATAGACATTGCAGCTGTATTGTTTCTCGCCAGTATGAGTCCGCATATGACCGGTTAGAATGCGTTTCTGTATGAATGATTTGCCACAGACATTGCAGCGGTAAAGCTTCTCGCCTGTATGGGTCAGCATATGATCGGTCAGGTTGCCTTTCTTTGTGAATGATTTGTCACAGACATTGCAGCTGTATGGCTTCTCGCCAGTATGGGTAAACATATGATCGATCAGACTGCCTTTCGTTGCGAATGCTTTGCCACAGACATTGCACTGTAAGGCTTCTCGCCTGTATGGGTCCGTATATGTTCAGTTAGGTTACCTCTCTGTATGAATGATTTGCCACAGACATTGCAGCTCTAAGGCTTCTCGCCTCTATGAATCCGCATATGTTTGGTTAGGTTACCTCCCTTTATGAATGATTTGCCACAGACATTGCAGCTGTATACCGTCTCGCCTGTATGGGTACGCAAATGAACGGTCAGACTACCTTTCGTTGCGAATGATTTGTCACAGACATTGCAGCTGTAAGGCTTCTCGCCTGTATGGGTACGCAAATGAACAGTCAGACTACCTTTCGTTGCGAATGATTTGTCACAGACATTGCAGCTGTAAGGCTTCTCGCCTGTATGGGTCCGCATATGTTCGGTTAGGTGACATCTCTGTATGAATGATTTGCCACAGACATTGCACCTGTTTGGCTTCTCGCCTGTATGGGTCCGCATATGATCGACCAGACTGCCTTTCGTTGCGAATGATTTACCACAGACATTGCAGCTGTAATGCTTCTCGCCTGTATGGATCCGCATATGTTCGGTTAGGGTACCTCTCTGTATGAATGATTTGCCACAGACATTGCAGCTGTAAGGCTTCTCGCCTGTATGGGTCCGCGTATGTTCGGTTAGCTTACCTCTCCTTATGAATGATTTGCCACAGACATTGCAGCTGTATACCGTCTCGCCTGTATGAGTACGCAAATGAACGGTCAGACTACCTTTCGTTGCGAATGATTTGTCACAGACATTGCAGCTGTATGGCTTCTCGCCTGTATAGGTCCGCATATGTTCGGTTAGGTTACCTCTCTGTATGAATGATTTGCCACAGACATTGCAGCTGTAAGGCTTCTCGCCTGTATGAATCAGCATATGTTTGGTTAGGTTAACTCTCTTTATGAATGATTTGCCACAGACATTGCAGCTGTAAGGCTTCTCGCCTGTATGGGTCCGCAAATGTTCGGTTAGATTACCTCTCTGTATGAATGATTTGCCACAGACATTGCACCTGTAAGGCTTCTCGCCTGTATGGGTCCGCATATGTTCGGTTAGGTTACTTCTCTGTATGAATGATTTGCCACAGACATTGCAATTGTAAGGCTTCTTGCCTGTATGGGTCCGCGTATGTTCGGTTAGCTTACCACTCCTTATGAATGATTTGCCACAGACATTGCAGCTGTATACCGTCTCGCCTGTATGGGTACGCGAATGAACGGTCAGACTGCCTTTCCTTGTGAATGATTTGCCACAGACATTGCATCTGTATGACTTCTCGCCTGTATTGGACCGCATATGTTCCATTAGTGTGCCTCTCTTTATGACTCGCCTGTATGGCTCCGCATACGTTCGGTTAGTTTGCCTTTCTTTATGAATGATTCCTCATAGACATTGCAGCTGTATTGTTTCTCGCCAGTATGAGTCCGCATATGACCGGTTAGAATGCGTTTCTGTATGAATGATTTGCCACAGACATTGCAGCGGTAAAGCTTCTCGCCTGTATGGGTCAGCATATGATCGGTCAGGTTGCCTTTCTTTGTGAATGATTTGTCACAGACATTGCAGCTGTATGGCTTCTCGCCAGTATGGGTAAACATATGATCGATCAGACTGCCTTTCGTTGCGAATGCTTTGCCACAGACATTGCACTGTAAGGCTTCTCGCCTGTATTGGTCCGTATATGTTCAGTTAGGTTACCTCTCTGTATGAATGATTTGCCACAGACATTGCAGCTCTAAGGCTTCTCGCCTCTATGAATCCGCATATGTTTGGTTAGGTTACCTCCCTTTATGAATGATTTGCCACAGACATTGCAGCTGTATACCGTCTCGCCTGTATGGGTACGCAAATGAACGGTCAGACTACCTTTCGTTGCGAATGATTTGTCACAGACATTGCAGCTGTAAGGCTTCTCGCCTGTATGGGTACGCAAATGAACAGTCAGACTACCTTTCGTTGCGAATGATTTGTCACAGACATTGCAGCTGTAAGGCTTCTCGCCTGTATGGGTCCGCATATGTTCGGTTAGGTGACATCTCTGTATGAATGATTTGCCACAGACATTGCACCTGTTTGGCTTCTCGCCTGTATGGGTCCGCATATGATCGACCAGACTGCCTTTCGTTGCGAATGATTTACCACAGACATTGCAGCTGTAATGCTTCTCGCCTGTATGGATCCGCATATGTTCGGTTAGGGTACCTCTCTGTATGAATGATTTGCCACAGACATTGCAGCTGTAAGGCTTCTCGCCTGTATGGGTCCGCGTATGTTCGGTTAGCTTACCTCTCCTTATGAATGATTTGCCACAGACATTGCAGCTGTATACCGTCTCGCCTGTATGAGTACGCAAATGAACGGTCAGACTACCTTTCGTTGCGAATGATTTGTCACAGACATTGCAGCTGTATGGCTTCTCGCCTGTATAGGTCCGCATATGTTCGGTTAGGTTACCTCTCTGTATGAATGATTTGCCACAGACATTGCAACTGTAAGGCTTCTCGCCTGTATGAATCAGCATATGTTTGGTTAGGTTAACTCTCTTTATGAATGATTTGCCACAGACATTGCAGCTGTAAGGCTTCTCGCCTGTATGGGTCCGCAAATGTTCGGTTAGATTACCTCTCTGTATGAATGATTTGCCACAGACATTGCACCTGTAAGGCTTCTCGCCTGTATGGGTCCGCATATGTTCGGTTAGGTTACTTCTCTGTATGAATGATTTGCCACAGACATTGCAATTGTAAGGCTTCTTGCCTGTATGGGTCCGCGTATGTTCGGTTAGCTTACCACTCCTTATGAATGATTTGCCACAGACATTGCAGCTGTATACCGTCTCGCCTGTATGGGTACGCGAATGAACGGTCAGACTGCCTTTCCTTGTGAATGATTTGCCACAGACATTGCATCTGTATGACTTCTCGCCTGTATTGGACCGCATATGTTCCATTAGTGTGCCTCTCTTTATGACTCGCCTGTATGGCTCCGCATACGTTCGGTTAGTTTGCCTTTCTTTATGAATGATTCCTCATAGACATTGCAGCTGTATTGTTTCTCGCCAGTATGAGTCCGCATATGACCGGTTAGAATGCGTTTCTGTATGAATGATTTGCCACAGACATTGCAGCGGTAAAGCTTCTCGCCTGTATGGGTCAGCATATGATCGGTCAGGTTGCCTTTCTTTGTGAATGATTTGTCACAGACATTGCAGCTGTATGGCTTCTCGCCAGTATGGGTAAACATATGATCGATCAGACTGCCTTTCGTTGCGAATGCTTTGCCACAGACATTGCACTGTAAGGCTTCTCGCCTGTATGGGTCCGTATATGTTCAGTTAGGTTACCTCTCTGTATGAATGATTTGCCACAGACATTGCAGCTCTAAGGCTTCTCGCCTCTATGAATCCGCATATGTTTGGTTAGGTTACCTCCCTTTATGAATGATTTGCCACAGACATTGCAGCTGTATACCGTCTCGCCTGTATGGGTACGCAAATGAACGGTCAGACTACCTTTCGTTGCGAATGATTTGTCACAGACATTGCAGCTGTAAGGCTTCTCGCCTGTATGGGTACGCAAATGAACAGTCAGACTACCTTTCGTTGCGAATGATTTGTCACAGACATTGCAGCTGTAAGGCTTCTCGCCTGTATGGGTCCGCATATGTTCGGTTAGGTGACATCTCTGTATGAATGATTTGCCACAGACATTGCACCTGTTTGGCTTCTCGCCTGTATGGGTCCGCATATGATCGACCAGACTGCCTTTCGTTGCGAATGATTTACCACAGACATTGCAGCTGTAATGCTTCTCGCCTGTATGGATCCGCATATGTTCGGTTAGGGTACCTCTCTGTATGAATGATTTGCCACAGACATTGCAGCTGTAAGGCTTCTCGCCTGTATGGGTCCGCGTATGTTCGGTTAGCTTACCTCTCCTTATGAATGATTTGCCACAGACATTGCAGCTGTATACCGTCTCGCCTGTATGAGTACGCAAATGAACGGTCAGACTACCTTTCGTTGCGAATGATTTGTCACAGACATTGCAGCTGTATGGCTTCTCGCCTGTATAGGTCCGCATATGTTCGGTTAGGTTACCTCTCTGTATGAATGATTTGCCACAGACATTGCACCTGTAAGGCTTCTCGCCTGTATGGGTCCGCATATGTTCGGTTAGGTTACTTCTCTGTATGAATGATTTGCCACAGACATTGCAATTGTAAGGCTTCTTGCCTGTATGGGTCCGCGTATGTTCGGTTAGCTTACCACTCCTTATGAATGATTTGCCACAGACATTGCAGCTGTATACCGTCTCGCCTGTATGGGTACGCGAATGAACGGTCAGACTGCCTTTCGTTGCGAATGATTTGCCACAGACATTGCAGCTGTAAGGCTTCTCGCCTGTATGGGTCCGCATATGTTCGGTTAGGTTACCTCTCTGTATGAATGATTTGCCACAGACATTGCAACTGTAAAGCTTCTCGCCTGTATGGGTCCGCATATGACCGGTTAGACTGCCTACCTGTATGAATGACTTGCTACAGACATTGCAACTGTTTGGCTTCTTTCCTGTTTGAGTCAGCTTGTGATAAGATATACTGCTTTTCTTGACAAATGATTTGCAACATACAGTGCAAAAGGGAGGGTTGATGCCTGTCTGAATACCGATGTGACCTGCTAGTTTTTTCCAGCTGAAGGATTTTACACAGACGTTGCTGCAGCATCGGTTCTCGCCCGTGTGAGACCGCATATATTCTGGACTTTTCCTGAAATTTTTATGAGATACTGAGCATTCGTTTATAATCCCACCTTTATGCGATCGCGTGTCCCCAGTCAGCATTTTCCTCTTTGTAAAGCAATTATCAGAAAATCCGCACACTTGGAGCGGGTGGATCCTGAGGTGTTTCGACAAGCTGCTTCGGCTACATAACACCTTTCCGCAGTGATCGCACTTGAAGGGTAGATCCTCCTTGTGTCTCTTCAGATGTCGCAAGAGGTCCAACTTCCTAGCCCGGACTTCACTGCACACAGTACACCTGTAACTAGATGATCCGCCATCCGGAGGTTGATGATCTCTATAGCTCACCTCGGGTCTCGATCTACAGTGACAAATTAAAACCATGTGACCAATAGTTCAACAGCCAAATCCACTACAACTCTAACACAGGGGATTTGCTACTGGTCATTCCAATCACTGATATCCAGTGCAGAGAGCTCGTTACTCATAAACATTACATTCCTGAAAGTAAACATCATCTGAGGTTAAATTTCAAAAGCTCTCACTTGTTACGAGAATATGTTGCGTCTTTTCTTCATCACGATATGAGGCCCAAGAAACTTGTCACGGTTTAGAAATGTACGAGTTAATAGACAACCTCATTTGAAGAAAGCATGAGAAGTGGTCCAGCCTAAAAGGGTAAATACTCATACAAACTCTTTAATCCAGCACATATTATTCTATCGAAATCCGTAGTCTGTTCTCCTACACAAAGAACGGCCTATGCTTTGGAGTTTTGATCTTGTTGAAGCACTCTGCGCTTTGTTGCAGGGAAGTAATAACTTTTGTAAAGGACCTTGTTCTTGAGGTTGTTTGAGAGAATGTCTGTGCTGTATATATTAATAAAATTGAGAACGTTTGCCGACATTCAGCAAGATCTGTTGAAACACGGCTAATCTTTTATGAATGTTATTTTGTCATACAAATATACATATTGTATTTGTACATTTTTATATCACTATAGCATTTTATTATGTCACTGTGTCGATTTTCCGAAATATGTATCTTTGATGTGCAATCAAACATAGCCAACCTATATATAAGACGGTAGGTTTATACAAGGACGTTCTTACTTACTACCATGTACTACATCAGTCTACGTCTTAATTCCTGTATTTAACACGGTAGCCACTAATTACGATGAAATCCTGGCAAAGCTGAAATATAACAAGTATACGACGGCTCTCTCGCTAGCATTGATACTGTCTTTTCTCCTCGAGACACTGCTATTAAAGACATTATGAAGGCAACAAAGAATATGGCATTGGTGGTAGCGTTTTATTACAATGTCCTAAAATGCTAATTTTGAAACCAAACGCAACCTATCATGCCCTTGAATATTCTTACAAGTATTACTTTAACAATACGGATAGAAGGAGCATGGAAATCAAGGCTTGAGAAAAAATTCGAGATGACAAAGACGTTGAATTGCACCGTAGTGGATATTGCTGCTATGTAAAAGAAGGAATATTATTCTATTTATTTCAAAAGATCACAGGCAACGTGATTATTTTTAGTGGATTCATAACATAGTTGGATAGCATCCAATTCTGAGCCTGTCTCCCCACCACAGAGTAGTTCTACATATTCTACGGAAGAAGGGCGGGAAATGCAAATATCTTGGTTAAAGGTGAGATCCGCTTACAACTGCGACATGGGAAAATCGATCACGCAGGCTAAAATATATCGTAACATTGACTGGTACATTCCAATTCATGCTGTATGAACTGAATTCACATGGCCCAGTCGAATGCATGACTGGCTCACAGGCAAAGTAATGGGAGGCTCGACCATGTATTGTTACTGCCCTCTTTGGAGAAAATAAGTGGACAAATGAAAAGGGGACATTGATTCCAGATATGACAGACTAAATCTCTTGATCATCAAACAAGATATTGATGTTGACACCACTAGACAACAGGGGGCAGAAAATACGACACTGCATGGTATGTCATGCGTTCTGTGGCATATCAACACCAAGCAAAGGTGCAAAAGTCTGTAACCCTTCTTCTAGTGACAAGTAATTTATCAGGTTCACAATTAGTTTTCAGTAAAATAATGTTTCATTTAGCATTGATAAATATTCTACACCAACCAGCTATATTGCTGAAACACATGGCACTTCCCAGGTGACGGATACGGGTTCCCCGCTGGCCTGCCGATGAACTTGAGCAAAATATAAAAGCTCTCGCGTACCAAACATGTACAAAGTCTTTAATGGTAACTTTGGCGGAGATGGAGTCGTTCACTAGGGACCAGATGGCGGAAGAGGTACACTAAATTTCTGGAAGTTAATGCAGAAAAGAGGGTAGCGTTTCTTCTCTAGAGGAGTGGCTGCAAAAGGCATCTGTTCTCCATGTCCGCAGGTGCGTTACTACCTTCCGTCATGAGCACTTAAATGCTTCAAGACAAGCCGGCCGTAAAATAATGCCGTTACATCATTACAGAAATATTACTCATGGTATCGGAGCCAATGTTAGTGCAGCCCCTGGAAGGGAGGCGCATTGGCAGTGCCCAGTCAGCATGAAAAGTATGCTAGGGTTACCGTCGCACGGGCTGTTACGGCTAACTATGCTAGTACCCCCATTTTGTACCCCATCATTGATTTATGCCTGGGTGAAGTAGCGAATACGCCACTGCACTTGAGAGAAGGCTTGTAGGCATCTGAGAGGTGCGGAAAAAAGGATGGAATGGAGAAAAGTCATGTGAAAAGAGGTGTTGTTACTAACTGGTGTACAACAGAAACCGAAGAACAGCTCATGGTGTTGACATTGTCATATCAGCTAAATTTGACGGTTCAGTCTCCGAGGTGCAAAAGTTTGACAATCGCTTGATGTAACTCGTCCGCATTGGAGAGAGAAGGAAATTCCAATTATTCAGCGCAACGCTCCACAAACTGACGTGCGCATGGAAACCAAAGATGCGTTCTGGGCACCGCCTGACAAGAAGACCGCTGACGATCTTATCGCTGCCGCTGATCTGAATGGACGTGTCGGACCGAGGAAAGAAGAACAAACAGTCCATGGCGTTCATGGACATGGAGAAAAGAACGACGATGCCCAACAAATTCGCGATTATGCAGAAACTGACACCGCAAACACACGGTTCAAAAAGAGTGATATTCATCTACTCTGTACTACAGTGGCTCCCATCCAATTCGCATTGACTACATCCTTGTGAGTGGGTGAAATCTCGAAGATGTTCTAGAGATAACAGTTGTCCCTTATTAAATCAATTGCGATGCAACAACGACCAGTCATCTAAGCTGTGGATAAAGTCACCAAGAGCCCAATACTTCACAGGAAATAGACAAATTGGGATCAAATGGTTGCCCCTGAAGAAGGAGACTAACGTCGTTGCAAAAGTTACAGAGTCACAAATCACCATAGTTGAAGTCAGCCGGACTAAACTGAAAGACGCCTTTCGCTCTATTCCTGGAACAATTAAGTCAGGGCGACGACAACGAAGGATTAAACATGATATATGGCCAAGGAATGAAGATGTTAAATATGCAGTACGGTTGAAGAAGCAGTTGTACCACGAGTTTCTTGCTCGTTGGAATGCCTACAAGGCAGCCACTCGTAAAATGAAGCAGGTATTTGCCGTAACAAAATCAAACCGGTAGGCAGGTCTATATGTGAAACATGACATGCGCGAATTCTAGCGGAATTTTTAACGGCTAGTCAATCGAGCCATCGCAAAACGTCAGAAGTCCAACGTTTTTACGGCATCAATGAGGAAACAGACGATTTGCTACTGGACAGGCGGGAAGCGCGAGTACACTGGTGGAACTATTTTGACAACATCTCAATCATGGAATTTCCGTATCTACCAATCCTAATCACCTCCGCTGTTGAAGGCCCAATGTAGGAAAATGACGTCACTGAAGTCCAGACTATGCTGAAGGAAATGAAACCAGGGAAAGCCATCTGTCCCGATTATCTATAAGCAGAGTTTTGTTTCTCTCAATGGGGGGATGCAGCAGTGTGGCTAAAGCAAGCTTTTCAACCATATCATCAAAGAAGATCAAAAACAAACAGACTAGCGACGGATTATCAATTCAGAAATAGGGGAAGCCCTGCCAATTTTTCTAATCACGGCCCGAACATACTTTTGAGCCTCGCAATGAGAGACTTAGAACAAATCTTCGACAAAAGGATTAGCGATTTAGACAAACATACAACAAGCCAAGCTGGATTTGTGTAAAATTGTAACGCAATAGGAGAAACCCATGCTGCCGGACAATTACTTGAGAAATACTGTGAAAAGAATAAGAGGCTTCATCACAAATTTCTGGACCCTTAGAAGCCCTTCCATCGGGTACTTCATGACCTAATCAGTCAGCCCTACAAGTACATGGCATTCCAGAGCACCTTCCTGAGAGGGTATAATTGCTCTACAAAGAACAAATGAGTTGTGTTCAAGCTGCCGCAGGAGCGTCTGATGACTTCCGCATAACTGTAGGAGTCCATCAAGGCCCCGGCTTATCACCACTGCAGCTTATTCTTGTGATGGACATAATTACCACAAACCTGCGCAGTCCAATACCATGGGCACTTCTCTAAGCAAATGATATCATTTGGCTGAAGAGAATAAGCTAGACCTGCAGCGTCAAACAGAAGACTGGAACAATCGACTAGCGCAATAAGCCCCGCGCCTCAACAAGAACAAGACAGAATACATTGCATTACATCATCGAGAAGTTGGAACCATGCATGTCGACGTTGAAGATATAGCACGAGTAGAGATATTTAAGTATATTGGCTCCACAATCTATGATTATGGCCGACTTACTGATGAAATCAACTTAAGGATATATAAAGCCTGACTGAAGTGGAGAATGACAACAGGCGCCCTTCCGAACTTTGGATGAAGGGCCATCTCTAAACTAAGTTCTACCGAACTGATATCTGTCCTATCGATATCCATCCTGTCGTTTTCTACGGCAACGAATGCTGACCAGCTCTAGAGGTAGAACGCCAACTAAGCATCATGGATACAAAGTTGCTTAGGTGGAAGGCTGGCATAATTAGACTAGATCACATTTCAAATGATGTTATTAGAAAACGTTTTGGCATTGCAGCGATCCAGAAGAAAATTGGGGAAAGGCGTGTGCGCTGGTTTGGTCATGTGTTGCGTGTAGAGGACGATACATTGGGAAAGTCAGAGTATTACACAGAAAGTCGGTGAAAAGAGGCGCTAGGGACGAACCAGACAGCATAGACTGCTAAAGTGCACAACGGCCTGAAAGTTGGAAGACTACATGCAGACATGGCCCGAGACCGAACTAACTGGAGTCAATGAACCACAACACCGGACCCTGCCACCAGATGCAGACTGATGAATATTCTGTTACAAAAATGAAATGCAATGGATATTTTACACATCCTAACATTCAAATTAGTTTATTGTATGTTCAATTTTTCTCCCCTAATGCCTATGTCCGATATCTATAAAAATTTATTTTCACAAAATAGTGTTTGAATGTCTGAACGCTTCTGGATTTCGTGTTTAAGTGACTCTTATAAATGCATTGTGAAGAAAAACTTATAACTCAAAAAAATAAAAAATGGGTATATCTGTTTTTAATGGGAAGGATAGTTTGAATATCCGGTGAAATTCTACGAGTACCTACAAGAGGGGATTCCGTCAGTGTATTCTAGCCTGAATAGAATTTTGCAATTCATATTTCTACTTACATACGTCATAGACAGCAGACGATCATATTAATCAGTTTGTTATTTTCACTCCGATCACGCCTATAAATATGAAGACCATGGAGGGGTGGCACAAAGTGGTCAGCTCAGGGCCATGTGACACTCAACGCTCTAAAGCTGGAAGGAAGCCACATAACTAAGTGGTTAGTTCAGGACCATGTGTCTCTACACAATCGGAAGTAAGCCTCATCACTATTTAGCTCAGGACGATGTGTCTCTCCACAAATGGAAGGTAATCTCATCACTAATTGGTAACCTCAGAAATACGTGTATTTCCACAAGTCAGCAATTAGGAAATTTTATGAATCTTAAAATCTTTTCTTATGTAATTCAATACCCAACTGGCATGGCAAATAGTTTAGACATTTTAAAGGAAGTCATTTTGCGGCATGATATTTGTAGACTGCTGAAATGAGAGTGAGGAAACAATAGCGCCTGAGGTGAGATCTAAAACAAAGTGCGAAGTAGCAGATAAGATCCGGTCGACTGAATCCTTCAGACGCATCTAAAATCTATGATGTAAAATGGACTAGGCTACGTAGACAATGGACTGTCCTCTGACATATATGCCATGAAAAAAGAAGACACATAAAATGCATGTCGCTTTGCTGGTCTCTGCACAAAATATGTTTATAACGTAGAAAGCTTTCCGATCACGCCTATAAATATGAAGACCATGGAGGAGTGGCACAAAGTGGTCAGCTCAGGGCCATGTGACACTCAACGCTCTAAAGCTGGAAGGAAGCCACATAACTAAGTGGTTAGTTCAGGACCATGTGTCTCTACACAATCGGAAGTAAACCTCATCACTATTTAGCTCAGGACGATGTGTCTCTCCACAAATGGAAGGTAATCTCATCACTAATTGGTAACCTCAGAAATACGTGTATTTCCACAAGTCAGCAATTAGGAAATTTTATGAATCTTAAAATCTTTTCTTAATTCAATACCCAACTGCCATGGCAAATAGTTTAGACATTTTAAAGGAAGTCATTTAAGTTGCGGCATGATATTTGTAGACTGCTGAAATGAGAGTGAGGAAACAATAGCGCCTGAGGTGAGATCTAAAACAAAGTGGGAAGTGGCAGATAAGATCCGGTCGACTGAATCCTTCAGAAGCATCTAAAATCTATGATGTAAAATGGACTGAGCTACGTAGACAATGGACTGTCCTCTGACATATATGCCATGAAAAAAGAAGACACATAAAATGCATGTCGCTTTGCTGGTCTCTGCACAAAATATGTTTAGAACGTAGAAAGCTTATTTAGACTCCATCAAAAATAGAAATATGATTTTGTGTGTGAAAAGGATTCATAAGCAACATTTTTACTGGTGGTCATAATACAAGATTGTTCTCTAACGTAGCCTATTGTGTCCTGTTACACATGAATTACAAAGAAACAGAAAGTGTGAGCTGGCACTTGGTAGTTCTGAGGACCGACATGAATATTTCTTGCCACTAGTTGTGAGAGTACAGTAGGAACAAGTCAGTGCATCACATAAGAGCCGAGAAGACTCTAACCACTCACTAAATCAAATAAACCATTCAGGATTCATAGTTTCCATCACAAATCTGGTTTGAAGTCAAACCTTAGGCTATGACTAGCCATCGCATGACCTGCTGATACAAGGGCTTGGTTAAGAGCACCAATCCGAGACTATACAATCATTTCCCACGGATTATCAAAGATCATTTCACACAGTAACCAACAAAGGTGTGACAGCAAAAAATTAATTAGCGATGTCACAATTACAGTTCAAAAACACTACTGCATTAAATGTTTTAAAACAGGACATACACTTGTGGTACTTTGTAAGGTCAGTGACAATAATTACACTTTTGAAAGAATATTATATCACTACGTTATTTACCTATTCTTATTATTATTATTATTAGTATAGGGCAACAAGTTAGATACATATATACAAATATATAGTATTTACAAATGTACACAGACAAGAAACATGTTTTATAGCAGAATGTCCAGTTGAGTGATCCTCTGTATGGCTTCCTCTGTTGGTTCGAAAAAGTCACTCGGGCTACCTGTGTAGGAACGTCGTGTACATTCACTTACAATATGGGAATCATCTGTCAAGATGCACCACAGTCGCACGCTGGTGATGAGATATATTTCCACTTATAAAGGGCATCCCTGCGTCGTCCATGATTTGTTCCCACCCAATTCAGAGTGGTCCAAATCTTACGCGGTAGATGATGTTCACCAGAAAAGATGTTGTGTAAGGAACTGTCTGTGGCAAGTTTCCAGCGACTTCTCCATTCCTCTAAAGGGTGAAAATTCCCATCAGCCAATGCGACAGCATTATGCAAAGATGGGTGTCGTGACTCCAACCTCGTTACCTTGAGAACAGGAATATCATCCAAAACAGGCAGTTGAGGCTTCATTTCTATCTTCTTGAACTCTCGGATGGGAGCATTTTATCTTTTTAAAACAGGTGGCATTATACCTGACAGAATTGGGAGCCAATAAAGGGATGTGGACTGGATAGTACCAGATATTAACCGCAAGCTAACATTCAGTTGAGTACCAATTAGTCTTGTATATGGGCTATCCAGCCAAACTGGTGCACAGTACTCACCACACGAGAATACCAGTCCCAAAGCAGATCAAAGTCTTTGCTGATGAACCCCAACTTGAGCCATACAATTTCTGAAGGATAATATTACGTGTTTTGAGCTTTTTTGACAGATTCATAAGATGTTGTTTGTATGATAGTGTGCGATCAAGTGTAATCCACAAATATTTGGGATAGCTGCTATGCCGAAGTTCCTGGTGTCAAAAACGTATGTGAAGTTTAATGCCAGCTTTGCGATTATTCAGGTGAAAACATGACACTTCTGTTTTGTTAGAGTTAGGACACAGTTGCCATTTCTTGAAGTACGTTTCAAGTGAAATCAGGTCTCTTTGTCGCACTTCTTCTGTCACACTAAGGTCTCGATGTTGAGTGGCTAGTGTTATGATATCAGCATAACAAAATGTTTGCGATGATGTTTCTGGGAGATCGGAGATATACAAAGTGCACAGTAGGGGAGACAGTACCGATCCTTGAGGTAATCCACTTTTGAGCTTCCTTTCTCTACTCATACTATTTCCCATACACACTCCAAATCTTCTGTCATTGAGCATATTGCTTATAACCTGCACGATGGTCCTACTGGGTGCAATTCGGAGAAGCTTGTAAATTAATCCTTCCCTCCAGACTGCGTCAAATGCTGCTGTAAGATCAATGAATACAGCTGAGGTCTTGAGTTGTTTCTGGAAACCTGCTTCCATGT
This sequence comes from Anabrus simplex, assembly GCF_040414725.1. NCBI lineage: Eukaryota > Metazoa > Arthropoda > Insecta > Orthoptera > Tettigoniidae > Anabrus > Anabrus simplex. The sequence goes on from NC_090279.1 coordinate 65,812,617, forward strand.
GGAATGTAAGTGAAAGCACTTGTTCGCAGCAGCTGCGATTTGGCCTGAATCCAGCTTGATCAACTGTAATACGCTGAAAAATAGTTGCGCTGATTCTGTTGTGGAATAGCCTCTCAAAAAGAAGGGCAACTGGTCTATAACTGCTTGGGTCATTGGCAGGCTTACCTGGTTTCAAGATGGAAATCACTTTCGTTCGTTTGAATTCTACCGGGAGTTGTCTGTTCTGTAGAAGGTCGGTAAAAAACCTTAACAGCCAACTTCTTGCATTCTTCCCTAAATTAATGCGAAATTCTGGATGAATGTCGTCAAAATCTGGAGCTGTACTTGGTTTAACGTCTTTGAGAGCAGCATTGATGTCTTGCACCGTAAGCGGTTGTGAATACCTTGATGTGCATGGTGTTTTGATTCCAGAGTTTGGAGCTGGCGCCGTATGTATTTGGTATGTTTCTTATCTGATGGAGTTTGGGAAGTTGTGACGATGTGAGATGCTACTTCATCTGGAGTAACTCCAGGCTGTTGCTTCACCAAAGGTGTCCTTCCTCCAAGTTTTCTGCGGTGCCCCAGAGATCTTCTACTGGAATGAGTTAGGTCGATATTCTCCACTGTCTCAATCCACCGTTCTCTCCGGGTAGTATCCATGCTGGAAAGAAGTTCATTAGCTATGTCTTCATCACCAGTATGCCGATATTCGTTATAGAGTGCATCAGTCTCTACATTCCAACCAGGGATGTATTCTTTTCTATGGCATACTCTTCTTAGCCGCCATCATAACTGCATCTACGAAACGCTTGTAATTGTGCTTGGGGGCAATCCACCGAACACATTTATCCAGTTCAGTGGTGAATGTTGACCAATTTGCTTTTCTGAATTTCCTCCGAGCATGTGGTATTGACCGTACAACAGGAATTTTGATGCCAATATCCACTACAATGGGGCCATGTTGACTGTGGGGAAAATGTCTTAACACTTTATGACTGGTATGTAAGGGCTGTCCTGCATCATTGCAGCTAACAAATCACAAGTCAGGACTGAAATCCCTATTTCATGCAGCTGACTGGAAAGTACCAAGATCTTTTGGGTCAAAAATCAGATGGAGATTGTTCATTTCTGTCTATTCTACAAGTTTCTTTCCACATTCATTGTTATTCGAGTACTTCCATAGTTCGTGATGGCTGTTGAAGTCGCCTATATAAACTGCAGGGTGTTGAGCAGTCGGGAGTACGGTACCTGACCACTGTGCGTTTGGGGGTTTATAAATGTTAAAAATAGTAACATATGCCACATGCTCAGCAACACAATGGATGTCTTCGTCTTCGTTTTGAAAGAGCAGTGAGGCATCTTGGATATTATTACAAACATAAGTAGCTATACCATGTCCACTGTGATATGTTGCACCAAGAGCTGTGTAACCATTAATGCAGCCCCTTTTCCGAAACTCTTCTTCATTGGCTGTATGGATTTCATGTATACCCACAACATCTATATTATTATTCAGGATAACTTTGGACAGGTAGTCACATTTTGCTCTGCTGATGCTTTCTACGTTAAGCTCGAAAACATGGATGAAAGGTCCGATGTTTCTTGCCTGGTAGCTCTGAGAAGAGCCATTTCCATGAAATACTTCTGCCATTGGTGGAGGATCTTTAAAAAGATAGGTCCAGCAGCCACAGTTATTGCTTTCTTAGCACCACCCGGGGTCACGTGTAGGGCACTCTCAGGGTAAACCTACAGACGTGAAGCAATAATGTACCGCCTATTTATCTACTTTTATGAGATAATAAATTCACTTACTTGAAGAATTCTGATTTTTTTAGCAACCTGCACAAATTTAAAACTCCACTTGTACCTGTCCATTTTATTAGTTAATACTAATTGTGTAAGTATGTTTGCAATCAACACACTAGAAGCACCTGACTGACAATGAACACTAAAATGAATCAGAAAATGTGACCACATCACTGGAATGAACATAAATTCAATAGCACAATTTTTTTATGCTTACAACAATGCACAAGTGTTATTTGAAAACTATGATACCGAAGATGTAGCATAACTGACCTCAAAGTTTCATTTCTACAACACATTATCTGCTTTGGCATCCACAAATGGAGGAATCTGATTTAACACACAAGAGAACAGAAATGTTCAGAAAAAAGGAATCTAATCAAATAATTTCAAAATGACATTCTTTGAGTCATCACATTATTGAACTCAGCCATCATTATATTGATTAATGAAACTGATTATGTTAGTTTAAAATATTTATTGTTTACAATGTACATAAAACTTAACAATTTCGAATTTGTAGATTTAATTTTTAATCTACAAATACCGCTTTTTCTGTGTGTCACTGTTGGCATGAACGTATAAAAATATTACTCAGAATATCTGGAAGCAATAGTTTCAGATAGTATTTCAGATGATACGAATGTGATGAACAAATGATGCAGAGAAAGTGAAAGAACAAACACGTTTTCATGGTTGCTTAAAGGTATTGTAAACAAATACACTTCAAAAAATCTAGCTTTACCAGAGATTCTTTTTGTAGATATATATTGAATAAAACTACGAGTACAAGATGGAACATTAAAAATGATCTTAAAGTTCCTGAATATTTTAGATAATTTTAACCAATAGAATTTTCAGATATTAGTGTTTAAATGTAACCTTGTAGAGACAGGATTGAACTGATGAAAATGGCCACTTTTGGAGATAAACCAACCACTACTGAACACAACTGTGAATAGGTACAACATATTCCATATTTTATAGGACTTGTAGTAATACATACTTTGTTTCTTCTTTGATGTATGGCAACAGCTGATCATCAGTATGTTCCTCTATGAATATTTCCTCCTTAGTATCTTCAGAAGGCTGTCAGTAAGAAATAAGAAAAGTAGAATAAAGAAGTAAGGAAATAAAAATATATAGGCCTAAAATAGACACAGCTGAGAAAATAAATTTCATAGTGGCACAAGAAGAGTATAATTAATTTATCTCCCATTTAAAAAATATATAATGGAAAGGAACAATCAAATGAAAATCCCATTAAATGCAAGAGAGGTGTCTACTTTGGTGGCAAATGGTACACAAAAATACATTATTATCAAGCACTAAATTTTAAAAGAACAGAGAAGAAGACAATTTCCTAAAAACAGTATTATACAATGTTTGCTATTTTTTTCTATTAAGCACACAGCTCATCCTTAATAAATGTATAGATTTTACAAACTCTTACTCATAATATTTTCTGTTTTACAAACATAATCAACACACATACCACTTGTGCAACTACTTCAAATAATACTATACAAATTCTATTAGGTTAAAATTTACATTGCATTTACTTATTAATTTGATTTTTGACCCTTTTTGGAACCTAACTTGCATAATGACCTGCTGTGTTTTAACCTGAGTCCCTTTTGCCACTGCTTTTCAAACAATTGATGAGATATAAGAACATGAAAAGGAACACACTGTTGGACAGCAGTAGACACACTAGCATAGAAAGGGAGGAACATTGCAAATTTGTAAATTTAAAATCACCTACATATTTGTGAATATTCAGCATAGCATAAGTACACATACGTGTATGTCAACATGCACAATTTTAGGAAAATAAATAATAGTAAGCAGTATCTCCAAATCATTGCCTAATACGATTCCTTGCTTCTGTTTCTCTTTCTGTAGATCCCTAATTCCACAATGACTAGCCATTTTCATCATCCTCTTATATTCATATTCCCCTGTTCCCATCTTCCTACATATGACTTGACTTGTCACCTCTTTGTTCATTTCCATGTTTCTATTTACTTTCTTTCCAAAAACACTTCACTGTAATATCAAATAATCCCACAGTACTCCCACCACTTTCCCAACAAGTGGACAATGCTTATATCATAAGCATAGAAATATCCATCATCCCCCTCTGTACATCACATTAAGACCAAAAGCATAAATCTGTTAATGTCCCAATCAATGAATGAATAGATCAATAAATCAATCAAACCACAGCAATTAGGGCTGTTGGTTGTTTAAATAGAAAAAAGATTGTGGAAATATATGAAACAAATTATTTCAATCACTAAATCGTCTTACTATAAGTGAACATTTGCCAAAATTTGTCCCCTTGAATTCAAACTTATCTTCATGTTGCGACCTTTCCTAGACTTAAAGAACATGATTTAAATGTATTCATCAACTAATGTCATTCCAAGCCATCTCTCCTATGACATCTCAGAATATACTGCTTAATCAAACAACTTGTCTCCTTTCTCCAAGTCTCCCCAGCTGAAACTTTGCAACATCTCTGTAACACAACTCTTTTGTTAGAAATCACCCGCAAGAAATGGAGCTATTTCTTTGGATCATTTCCTGTTCTCTACTCAAGTAATACTGGTGATGGTCTCACACTCTCATTGTGGCTTTGCTGGAGATTTATATGCCCTCTCCTTTACAACCCCTAAAAAACCTCATAATCATATTAAGAGACCTGTAAATTTTATTTTCAATATGTTTAAATGATTACCATAATGAAGCTATATCCTTATTATGAATAGCTAGGTACTTACAGAGATCCCCATGAAGAAATTTCACCCATCATTACAATAATAAAACCGGAGAGGACTCTTTCTATTTGTGAAACAAAGAAACTGACTTTTCACCACGTTTACAAATATAGAATTGCCCGATGTCCATCTTACAATATTGTCAAGGTCTTTTTCAGTTACTCATAATCTTGAAACTTATTTTTTACAAAGAGCCTCATCACTTATTTCAGTTCATTATTCATATTGTTTAATATATCAGAAAATAAAGGTCTCATAATACTGCCCTGTGGGACCCAATCCCATAATTGTTACAGGATCGAATTAAGTTTCACCTACTCTAATGCTCTGAGTTCTATTTTGTAGAAATACACCAGACGTGGCCAAATGTTAATGGTAAAAGGTATATTTCTACCTTTATGTAAACTATTGACCTTTATAGCCTAATCCTTGAATTTGTTTGGAGGCAAAGTTTCCACTTGGGATATCCTGGTCCACACTATTGTATTTTTTCATACAGTGGCTCCGGTGACAACCACAATGTAATTTCATTATTCACATGGTTTTGTGTCATTTTTGTTAGTGATCTTGTTCTGTTGTTTCTCTTTATTATCTGCATATTGTTGCTGTTTGGAAGTAAATAATGTGACCTATTGTTAAGACTGTGCATTCTGTAGATTACATGTATTATTGATACTATTCAGGAGTTCAGTTGTATTTCTTAAGAGTGGTTCTAGAGAACTGTCAAATTTTGAGGTTATGGGAAGACAAAGAGACCTTTCGCCAAGAAAGGCACTGCCAGAGAGCTACTTCTTGAGAAACGTCATTCACAACAAGAAATAGATTCTAGATTGCAAATACCACAGCAATCTGTAAGTAGAATTTTAAAATGTGAAGATAACGGGAAGACAAAATATGATGATGATGATTGTTGTTTTAAGGGGCCTAACATCGAAGGTCATCGGCCCAAGACAAATTGTCAACAACGTGTTAGAAACTGTGGGCAAAAGAAGAAACCAACCCCAAGGAGGAAGCAAAACCAATTAATTTGTCAGTAAACAACCGCAAGGTTACTAGTTTGGATTTACGTAAGAAATTAGAAGAGTATGGGTCATTTGTATTAGCCAGGACTCTGAGGCGAGAGCTGTTTAATGCTGGAATGAAAGCAAGATGACCTCAAGGCAAAGCAAAGTTTATTCCTGCTATGGCTGCAAAGAGGTTCCAGTGTGCCATGACTCTCCAGAATTGGTCATCTGATGAATGGAAACAGGCAAGTCCATGACATTTACTGTAATTCCTAAATTATCATTCATTATTCCATTACAACCCAATCTAAGTGATGTAACCGTACAGCACAGTAAATGTATGAAATTCTTCTTTTAAACCTTACAGCTTATTGCATTTAATGCTAGGCTTATTTGTTTTATTTATTTCAGGTTTGCTTTAGTGACGAATTGGTATTTCCTGTCGAAGAAGAGACAAGTCAATATGTCAGAAGATAAGGAGAAGCATTCCATCCAGATTGAGTGAGGCATCCAACTTCAGTGATGGTCTGGAGTGTGTTTTCTTGGTATAGCCGTGGACGATTATATATTGTAGAAGGAACTATGAGACGTGAACAGTATAGTATTAAGAACCCGTTTGGTAGCTCAGGTGCAAGAGTAGGTTGGCCAAAGTGAATTTATTTTTATGCAAGATGGGCCTCCTTGCCACAAAGCCTAGACACAGTCAAGACATGAACCCCATAGAATATTCTTAGCCGATAGCAAAGAAAAGTCCAAAGAAAAATAACGACAAAAATTGGCTTGATTGAGAAGCTCGGTCAGATGTGGTGTCATGATGACGATTTAAAGAGTCAGTGTAAAATACTGTTTGAGGGCATGCCCAGTCTAATCAAGTCGCTCATGAAAGCTAAGGGGGTGCATACCTAGTACTAATGACATGAACTTAAAAATTGGTAACATCTCATGTGTTCAATTCTCAAATTTTTAATGTTTAATAATTTGGCCATATTTTTATAGTCACCCATTTAGCCATTGTTCTATCTTTCCCAAACGCACTAATTTTTTGTCAGTAGTTTCCCGAGATCTACCCTAAGAAAATCCTTAGATATGTCAATCGTGATACATTTGACTTCCTGAATCTAATATATCTGCTATATCCTGCTGGAATCCACAAGATGAGCTTCAGTGGAATAATATTTCCTAAACCTGAACTACCTTCTATCGAGCCAGTTGGTAATTTCTTAAATGTGTATAACATAATCAGAAAGAATGCATTCCAAGAGCTTGCATGCAACACAAGTCGAGACGGCTATTGTGTAATTACTAGCTTTAAGCTTAGCACATTTTCTCTATACACAGTGCTACTACACTAAGTATTCATTCATCTGGTATAGCTGTTTCACACATACTCTAATCAATATCTCAAAGAACTGACTTTCGTATATGCCAAGAAATTTTACCCATCCCAGCAGCATTTCTAGTTTAAAATTTTTGTATATTACCTTCAATGATCCTTATAGTGGATATTGTAACGTAATTTTAAAGGATTAAGTGAAATAGTCAACTGCGTCAGGTACTGCAAAAGGACATGATCATACCATTGGGGAGATATCCTATGCATCACGAGGGATGGCTGCGATGACCATCGACTAATGAAGTGTACACATTCCCATGTTGTGTAATTGCTACTTCATACCTTTCTTAATCTGTCAACTTTCACAACCGTACACAGCAACAAGCCGTAGTAACACGGCTGAAATTAATTCCAGTATCAAGGAAGACAATGTACACTGCCGGCTGGTGCTCTCAGTGCTTTTCAATTAGCATTCTGGCAGTGAAAATTGAATGAGTTGTTCCAACACCCTTAATGAAGATGCATTGGATAGCAATAATGCCGGCGATTTCACCCAGTCAATAATGAAGGCTACTCTAAAAGAACTTCTCATGTACAATTGGGTGCAATTTGGATGGTAATTTGCACATTCTGCTGAATCGTCATTTTGCTCAAAAATAGGCACAAGGATGTTTCCAGCCCAATGACTGGGAACAGAGCCAGAGTCAACTCTGGCACTGAATAAGCTTGTCAGCCAGTTGATAATGAGTTCTTTAAACTGCCTCATCTTCCAGAAGTTTGCTGGATGGTCATCCGGTCCTGGCGCTTTTTGGTCCTTCATACTCCTAATGGCACTCTCCACTTCCTTTGATGTGATGCATAAGATGGGACTTTCCATCAGGAATAGGGTGATGTGGTAATTCAATGCAGGAAATATCTACAAATGTTGTTGCCAATGATTGAGGATTTCTTGTTTGTCCTCTAATCACTGGTCATCTTTGTCTCTAATGCAGACAGTGTGCTCAATACTTGTGTCAATTTTCGTCAGATGGAAAACAGTTCTCTTCTTCTTCCCTTGAGCTCAGTGGTGTACAGAGTTTATCAGGACTACACCGACAAAAATTCAAGGATGCTCTTCGTATGATGTTAAGAATAATGGTTCAATCAGACTGGCGGGAAAAATTATATTTTTGAGAAAATGAGGTTAAATTGTTACTTCCTGGTGCGCGATTGAAATTGAAGAGCTGCTGCCGCCTTTCAGGGAAGACAGGGTTAGGGAGATGTTGTGGAGTGTATGGGCAGACAGAGATAATGCTTCCTCATACGACTTCGAAAGGATTGTCTCTAACAGGCAATATCCACAGTCCATTTATCTAATAGCCGTAACTGCACACACAGTTAAAGAACACACTGTATTTAAGACACACATGTAAGTCAAGGAAAGCACCAGATTGTTTCTCCTCTCGTCTGTTTGTCGCAGTAATATTCTATATTAATTAACATGCTCGAAGATTGGGTATTCCTTCCCTCATAATATTGTAAACTCAATGAAATACTGAATGAAGGAATCAACACGCCCAATGATTTGATACAGTGTATGTTCAATAAGGCCCCCTCCTACTTTGGTGTATAGTTCACTATGGCGTAGTAGTGAGTGATCATGTCCAGGATGTGTAGTGTGTGGCTGCCTGTATTCTTGTTACAAGATGTCTTCTCTTTCTATAGGGTTCACATAGTAGTCAATTCGTGTAGAACAAACTGTAAACTGCCTACCGGAGTGTGGAAGCGACTATGCAAGAAGAACGAGAAACTTGTTCATTCGCATCGAGAATTACCTATTTCCGCAAATTTCACTTCCCCTACCTTCTATTTCCTGACGCACAGCGGCTGACTCTCTGACATAGCAAATAGAGCAAGTTCATCAATCTGAACTGCATGACCGGAAGTAACAAGGTCACTTTAATTTCCTCAAAAGGATACATTTCCCCGAGAATCTGACTGCACCATCATTCTCAACATTCCACGAAGAGCATCCCTGATTTCTCTGTCAGTATAGTTCTGATACACCTTGTTCACAGGTCATTACAGTCAGTGCGTCTCGATTCAGCGACAGATTTCTTAGCCACAGGTTCCTCAAAGACAATTCTTTCCCTGTGTTCTGGAGTCTTTTTTGAAAGCCAATTTATATAGAGTATGCCTTCATCTTATCCTACAACTCTTCTTGGACTGTACTCATCCATAGGAACGTTAGATGTTCAATACAAGAGGAACTAGGTTATATCGTACCCAAGTTTACTGTGACGGTTGCAGTGAAAGATCTGTAGAATGTGTCTACATGTTGTCAAATGCATTAAGATCAACAAGAGGAAAATTTCTGTTGTTGCTAGGGTCTCCTTCTAGTCTTTAAGCTTCCACCACTTGATGTTCTCGAGGGCACAGAGGTCCTTAAATCCGCTATGCCTACCTTATGCAGAGGTGGAATACAGTCAGATGATATGACATTCACATCCTTTCTTCGTCGTAGATCACGGTGCTGAACAACGGTAAGGTCAATTTGCTTGCTGCAGTCACCACAAGTGAAACCTCAAATATGAGTTCCATCATCATATCAGATACCGAAGGTATTACCACCATGGCAGCTATAAAAATTCTTAGTGACCATCATGCGCATTAAGGTCATCACAGAGAAGTGGAAACTCATCTTCAGGATACGCTGCAACATGACCTCGTAGCTCCTGCCAATGCTCTTCCTTATCCAGGTCATCACAGCCAGATTGTGACATATAAAACACAAGTTCGAGAGGATGCAACGTCGAATGTAATTCACATAAGGCTGTCGAAATAGCGCTGCAACTCAGCAACTCAATCTCGCATGCTTGCGCACACAATGAAATCAACACCATTCCTGCTGGATGTAACCTGGCAGATAAGTTCACAGACATCTTTGATGTCATGAGATTTCTGGCCTTTCCAAAGCGAGCAACTTAAAATCTAATTACATAGCTACACTTCAATTCTAAACCGGACTTATGTTATCCAAATTGCAACAGGTTAACAGGAACAATAGAATGAAAAGATTAAGTAATAATAAAGCAAGAATGATATTTACTAATAAAATAACTATTCTACAATAATTCTAAGCCACATTTAGATGTATCCTAACTACAATAGTTTAACTGAAGCAACAAATATTCCTAAAGTATGAATCTATGGAACTTATGAGAATGTAAATATTCATTGACTATGTACATAAAATTTAGTTTCGTTGATTTATCAAAGAGACAAAAAGGTGAATAGTTTGAATGTAATTATCAGTCAAGGAACAGTGGCCAGTTTTAATAATAAATTTAAGCCATATTAATGAAAGTTAATTGAACATAACCTACGGCATATTGTTTATTTGATGGTTTCTACCATTTCTCTTTCACACCGACACAGATAGGTCATATGGCGATGATGAGCTAAAAATGGCTAGGAATGAGAAGGAATCAATTGTGGCCTTAATTAAGGTACATTCGCACCATTTGTTTGCTGTGAAAATGTGAAACATGCACTTCAGGGCTGTCGACAGTGGGTTCGAGCCCAGCATCTTATAAATGCAGACCTAGAGCTACATGGCCAGTTATTCAGTACAACAAGGAAGCAATTGCTTGAATTCCTTCTCTTCCAATACTTTTTTGAGAGTATCATAATATGTAATTTCAAACAATACGTTAAAAAGTAAGTTTTTATTTTAAAAGTTCAGCTTTCACAGTTCCCCAGATGTACATGCACATTTGGACATAAGTTTTCATATACATGTCCAAAATAATACGATACAAGTAAAGAGTAAAGTAGAATCCCAAAATTCTATGCAGAGCATGCTTTCCTCCCTTGAAGTCAAGATGGGCTGCCTACGTATGCTCTTCGGATCTAGGATCGAGGTGGCCCTTACTTCTTCGCAGCTTCTATGTATGCCCTTCACCAAGAATCACTTTAAAAGACTTATAAAGCTTATCGGCATTGTAATTACGATAGACAATGCTTCCAAATTTATGCTTATATTCTTGCAACACATTCCGAAGTAATCCCATGAAAGATCTCCTGCTCAGAAGAACAGCCAAAGACATGATTCTTGAGGTGATCAAGCTAATGCAAGTTGAACCTAACAGAACTTCAGTTAGAGTAGAACAATTCACTTCAACTAACATTTCTTGACAATGAGAACATTCGGTACCACACGATAAAACAAGCAAAGTCTCTCACTGAGGGACAAAGGAAAAGAGACAACAATCAAGAAAAAGGTTTATCACAATAGTTCTATGAACTTTGACTGTCCTAAATCAACACAGATCTATCCATATTAAGAAACAAAGTACAAATTTATGTGAAGATAAACCGACGTCCAGAATTATCGAATGGAATATTTGGAAGCTAATACTCAGAGAAGTGTACGAAAATACTAGTAAATTGCAGGGTATATGCTGTAAACGGGAATCATGCATCAAAGGTATCTGGGCATAGAGAAATACTCACGGGTCAATTTATCTCCAAAATGAGGAGACAGGGTTGGTTCAAACACATTTCAATGACACATCGGTGAAATATCAATTAAGAAATAGTAAATGTAATGATTATCATTATTTTACTGTAAACACTTATAGTATTAACATTAACAGCTAAACGATAGCTGGGCATCTCAGAGAAGTTAACTGTTAATAATGTAGAATGACACTGCGTAAGCACTGTACAAGTCTACAGATAATTTCACCTTAAAGTTCTACACAACAATCTATACTGAAAATGCGATTTTCACACCACACACAGGATTTCTGCAAACGAATTTTACTAATTCAACAAGGCATCAATAAATCAAAATAATGCACTTTTAATACTTCTGTATAATTAATACAGCAGTATATACTGTGGAAATAAATCTTTCATCTACAACACACTGCACCCGAAAATGGCATAATTGGAGTTAAAATTGAGATTGCCGCAAAAGCTTAATTTAATTCGGTCAATGGGTCATTTATAACAGCTCTGGTGAAGGCCAAGATCTGATAACCTTGGAGAAATTCGCCTTTAAGCTCATAGCTGCATGGTCGTGTGGCGACCCGTCCCTATTTTCTTATTGGTCAGGAGGTTAACATGCGACAGATATGAACAGTTAAAATTTTCAAGGCTAACACCGCCCGGCAAGTTTTCAGAATTCTTCACAAGACCAGTTTTGAACCATGATACTATAAGAAGACGTGAAGAAATGTATGATTGGTTTCCTACTAGTCAAACCTTCTAGACTGAGGACTGATAAAATCAGTGTGAAACCGACGCTCAACTTACTCAGATTTTACTCTACTGTTTTCATACTGCTCTACTTTAAAGCACAACTTCACTTCGCTTTCCCACTATAATTCGACAAGATATTCAATGCCAAACGTCGTTTATTAGCCGTGATGTCTTACAAAGGGAACACATTATTTCGTCTTCTGCGCGACATAACCACTACAATATTAATTCCAGAACACGTGTGGGGTGCAAATCATCTGAACCCGCAAGTTACCTGTCGACTGACATTTAAATAGGCATGGTTGGAACACATATTAATGTGCCATTTTAGTTTCAGTATGTGTCAGTATGTGTATATGTGTATGAGTGGAAGCCTACTGTTACAAGAAGCCTGCAAGACAATGAACAAGGGGAATCATCATGCTGCTTGCAAGAGGAATCTCTACTGTCATCATGGTGCACCTTGCAAGGGATATTACTTCCGGAATGTGCCACTAAAAGGGGAGATCCCACAACACCCTAAAGGGTGCTAAAGGGACCAATCATGAGACGTTGCCAGCCAGGACTTAATCAACTTCCATCATAAAAGGTAGAGAACCTTTTTAAATATTAATTTCCTTTTCAGAAGGACTTCATTCTTGAAATAATATCTTCTATTATTTTGTGTTGTTACAGATTCTTACCGCTTCTCATCTACTTATTGATGTTGGTAAATTTTGTGAATGATTGAAATACACTCATGTCCATAAAATCCAGAGCACCTTGAAAGACTAGGAATAGGAAGTTCATATTCACAGGACATATGCATTAGTATGTTCTGAAGAAACGATTAGCATTTGAAACATGCAGATCCTCAGGTTCAAGGTCCACATCGATATCCCTGTGCACAACCACGGACTCGTAAATTGTGCCTGCGGCTCTCGTTGTCACTATAAACCAAAGGTAATGGATCAGCGTGACTTGAGCAGACGTGCCTGATGCCTCGCAGACGTATGCAAGAAAAGTATTGTCAAGTTAGTGAGTTTGAAAGAAGGCGAATTATTGGCATGAGAGAACGTGATACATCTATCTGGTAAACTGCAGCTTGTGTGGGAAGTGTGTCGGCAGTGCAGCGGTTGTGTACAGAACGTTCATAGAAGGCCGTAGATCACAACGAGATGGGTCCGGTCACACCAACCAGAGAAGATCGACACCTCATCCGGATGGCATTGCAGCACAGATTTGCGTCTTCCTCGGCTCTGGCGCAACAGTGGAACAGTGGAACACATCGTTCACTACCAGGAGTGACAATCCGTCCCCGTTGATTACGATATGGGTTACCAGCGCGTCTTCCACATCTCCGCCTAACTTTGACCAATGTGCATAAACATGCTAGACTGCAATGATGTATGAAACGACGTCACTGGGGACAGGAATGGCAGCAGATAGTGTTTTCGGACGAATCCAGGTCCTTTCTGTTTGAAAATGATGGCCGCATTTTGGGTCGCCGCAGACAGGGGGAGAGGCATCACACTGACTGCTTTCACACAAGACATACAGCGCCAACTAAAGGCTTATGGTGTGGGGTGCTTTTGGGTACAACCACAAATCAGAGTTGGTGTGTGTCCAGGTCACTGTTACCAGTTTGACCTACGTGAATGACATCCTGCGAATTTAGCCACACCCTTTCTGCACAACACCCGAGACGCCTTATTTCAGCAGGTCAATGCGCGACCACATGTCGCTGCATGAACACGTGCTTTCTTGTTGTCACAGAATGTCAGACGGTTGCCCTGGCCCACCTGATCATCGGACTTGGCGCTAATTGAAAATGTGTGAGATATGGTGAAAGGACGGGTGTGGAGCTCTGACAAAATGCCAACCACCAATGATGAACTGTGGAGCCAGGTGAATGCAGCATGGATGACTATAACCCAGGACCCCATCTGTGCCTTATACGTGTTGATGCCATCACACATGGAATAAGTTATCAGTGCCCCTGGAGGACTCAGCGCCTACTAGGCAACGGGGCACATGCCGAACCTGGGGTACTGAAATGCTAATCGTTTCTGCAGAAAATACTAATGAACATGTCCTGTGAATATGAACTTCCTACCTCTAGTCTTTCAAGGTATTCTGTTGTTTATGAAGATGAGTGTACTTCTATCAGTTGAAATGTGTTCATATTGTAATAGTTCTATTATTTGAATTTCATTAACAACGTAGTGCACTAACAATTAAGTGTTAAAAATCACAGACCAATTTGCTTAACTTAGAACCTAAAACACTAACAGGGATGGATACGGTGCATTCCTTTGTGAATTTTTTACATAATATTACACCTCATCTTGCATAATTTCATCAATGATGTATAAATTGTCACCCAAATGTTACTTATGTACATTAGGAACTAAACTTATGATATAAAGGTAAGTTATGTTAAAAGTAATGAACGTGGATGTAAATGAAGGAGTGTTAATAATAGGCTTTAGTAACATACGATGCTCTATTTAAGAAGGCGGTTAGTGCTCAATTGAAATAGCCTAGCCTTCTTAAGTGACAGAATGGAATGATAGCTCATATTTATGAACAGTGAGGAAGTAGCAACCAATATTGCATTATGGAGAGTATATTATTGAGCATATGAAGCGAAAAGCACAGTTTAAGGTAATAAATCACTCTCTGTGCTCACTCAACAACACCAAGCTTGTCTAATTAAGGAAACGTATCTAATTAATGCAAATATTAAACCATTATTAGGCTATCTTCTATAATGTGGGAAGATAGATTGACAAATCATCTTAATGTGCTAAAGTGATCATTCTCTAGTTATTCGATCATGATTCTTATAGCGAGAGAGACATACGTTCTCGAATGTTCAATAAATTATGAAGAACACACGTAATGTAATAATCATGCCTAACTAAAATGATTAACCTCACATGACCTAACTTTTGGAGGGTGGGTGTATTTGAAAAGTAGGGCTTAGCCAAGAATGCAAACTTAACCTAAAATGCATGCATTCGACTCGAGGCCTAACATCACAGGCCATGGACTCAACCCTAGGCTTAACCTTACAAGGTCATTAGCTTTACAGACTCAAGTTTGATGTCCAAGAGTGCTGGCTTAAGCTATCAAGCACGGATTTGCTGCCCGGCTTAACCTTACAAGGGCGTTACAGACTCGAGTTTGACATTCAACCCCAGGCTTAACGTAACTAGACAAGATGAGACATGGTGCATGGGCTTTAGGAGCTGAGCTTTGTAGTGCATGGCGGCCATTCACATTATTTTAATAAGACAAAACAGATGGTGTAAAGCTTAATACATGTGCTTTATTCATGGGGGCATAACGCGGAAAGGTGACATCAGGTCATGGAGCTGAGTGACTGCAAAAGGCCAAAAGGGCTACAAACTAAAGGGCAAAAGGGATTGAGGTATGGTCTAGGGCTCAGATCTGAATGTGGAACAAGATGATGGTATGGGACTGTGGAGATGGTGAAAGGTTTAACACATGTGCACTATTCATGGGGACATACCTCTATAAAGCTATTTCAAGGTCCTCAAGCTGAGCGGCTGCAGAGTCACAGATGTTGTTGCGTAATGCACTGCTGGTTTTTAGTGTTTGGAACTCTAAATGTTTATTGTAACAATTCGAGCTCAGAAATTTGAATTTTAGAATTATTCTAGAATTCCTTTCTTTTGCTAGTTGTTTTACGTCGCACCGACACAGTTAAGTCTTATGGCGACGATGGGACAGGAAAGAGCTAGGAGTGGGAAGGAAGTGGCCGTGGCCTTTATTAAGGTACAGCCCCAGCATTTGCCTGGTGTGAAAATGGGAAACCACGGAAAACCATTTTCTAGAATTCTAGAAATATAATACTGTTGATATCACTTAAGAGATTAAAACTTACGCGTTCAGAACATCAAAAAAATGTTCACTACATGTGACTGGGACTGCTGAGTATCATGCTAAGTAAATGACTGCACGCTGAAAGTTTCTATTTAATTCTAAACACCTAACATTTGAGCTGCGTGAAATTAAAAAATTCCCCACACCGACTGGAAATCTAACTCAGCAATCTTTCCGTTGGACTGCTGTCTACCATAGTAACTAAATTATTGTGTGTTAAGTTCTGAAACACCCAACTTTTGAGCTACAAGAAATGAAAATTTCACCGACCCGACTGGGATTTGAACCCGGGACTCATTTACTTGGGAAACAAACAACCATGCTAACGAAATAACTGTACATTAACAGCTTATGTGTTTCACTGAAGCACCTAGTTTAGCGTTACAAGATTCAAAGGAAAAATCACTAGCAATACTAGGATTTGAACATGGAGCACGCTTTGACCCAAAGCTGAAGTGCTATTCAAATATCTAACTCCAAAAATTCAAACTTCTAATTCTGAGCAAAGAAAACAATCGCTGATTTGGGTTCTCAAACCTGGAGCTAACTTCGAATCAGAACTAAAGGTCTTAAGTTCATAAGAAGAAAAAATGTTGAAAGACCTCAACCTGACCCGGAGTCGATGACAAGCTTTTCTTTCACTGAAGACTAAGTGTGAACGATTCGCTCAAACTATGTTAACTGAATGTGGAAAGAGAATGCAACAAATTTTGTATTAAGTAAGGTCGTGACACATGTACGTCTCAGCAAAAATGAAATTGATTGTAGGAATATACTGATCAGACTTGGAAATATTTGCTGTGACATGAAATACAAAGTTCATTGTTTTTTTGCAATTAGCCTAGCATGCACATCTTAGAAAAAGAACATTGGCGGTACGAGCAAGTTGACCAGACTTGGAAGTAACTTAATTGCTAAGACAGGGAATACAAAGTTTATTGTTCACACATCGAACTGTGGGCTGCAGATTTGAAACCTGGAGATGTGTAATTTCCTGCTGAAATGTTTACATCACATGGTACCTAACATTAGAGCAGGGGGCAATTAAAAAATCCCCAGGCCACCTGGTAATCAAATTCAGCAAACTTTCCCTTGGACTGTTGACTATCATAATAGCTAAAGGATTCAATACACACAACCATCGAGCTAAACTAAATTAAAAATCATCGACCAAACTAGGAATCGAACCAGTGGCTTCTTTACATTGGCAAGAAACAAGAATGCTAACTAAAGGACTGTACATTAAAAGCTTGTTTGTTTAATTGAAACACATCAAATTCGAGTTCCTTTCACGGGGGTGGGGGGGCGCAATAATAATATTCACTTTACATCTTACTAACTACACTCGAAAGTTTGAAAAGTTTGCAATAATAATTTTGAAGAACAAAACTGCTTTCATGCTGAATAGTCAACGTTCACGCACAATAAGAAACATAAGGCCAGCACTTTAACCTCTTCAGCTACTCAGCTCCGCAATGAATTTGCTAAGTGCAGAAATTTCAATCCCCGCTTTAAACAATTTTTCAAGATGCCATTGTGCCAAAATTTAGTCCTGCAAGCTTTCCTTCATGTGCCAGTAAATCTAACGAAACAAGGCAGACATATTTGAACACTTTCAAATACCATTGGGCTGAGCTAGAATAAAACCTGCCAAGTTGGGGTTAGAAGGCTAGCGCCTTAACCGTTTGAGCTACTCAGCTCTGCTATTCAATTATTAAGTACCATAAAAAACACACAATAATAATGATGATAATAATAATAATAATTTGGAGAATCCAACCCACAAAGAAATGTTACGGTTTTCGTGTTTTTATTGTTGGCGAAAAACATTACAAAATGAGGATCGGGATAAGGTTAACTATGTAGGGAACCACAGCTGAGTACTCTCTAACACTATTGATGAATGATATAAGGAGAAGAAGAAGAGGAGGAGGAAAGGCCAGGATGAGAAGAAGAAGGTGAATAAGAAGAAATCTGTCGCTCTACAAGCTCGTTTCATAGAGATATTTTTAGCACATACTTTTAAATCTTCCTCGGTTTGATATCCCTCTGACCTCCTGCAGAAGGAATTTCCATTCACGGCTGGCCACAACAGTGAAGGAATTATTGTAGGTAAATGATTTTTGCTTAGGAATAGCGAGCAATGTCGAGCTCAGCGCTCTGGTGTCTTTATCATGGTGTTCAGAAAGGCTATGAAATTGTTCATACAAGTAAGATGGGGATTGTAAGGTTAGGATTTGATGCAATGAAGTTAGGGTATGCAGCTTGCATATGTCTTCAAGGCGTAGCCATCCGAGGCCGACATAAGACTGGGTAAAATGATCTGAATATTTCAGATTAAATATAAATATTACACAGGCATTCTGTGCACATCGTAGTTTATCCCGAAGCTCGGTTTTCATGCCTTTGTAAACTACGTCACAATAATCGAATATTGGAAGAACGAGGGTTTCAACTAGTTTCTTCCTTAAACTGAATGGGGAAAGTAAATTTGAAATTGTTCAATAGGTGCAGCATCGCGAAAAATCGTCTACTCACAGATATTGTCTGATCCGTCCATGAGAAGTGCTGTTCAATGACCACTCCGAGACTTTTTAGAGTAAAGCTTGCTTTTGAAGTCATACCTGAGGAGTGGACATGCAGTAATTATTGGAAATAAGTCTTGAGTGGGCAACTGCTATGGTTTGGGATGTTTTGGGTTTAAAATAAGTCCATGCTGGGAAGATCATTAGCTTATGGCTTCTAGTGTGCCGTATTCATGTGTGACATATGCTACAGCGCAAACAAAACCAACTAGCACGAGGTCTGGAAACATTGCGCCGAAGCAGTTTAGACGAGGACTGGTTTATAAATGTCGAATACGCAATGAAGTGATTGTGAAGAAAGGACTTTACTTTCATCTCTAATCGGAGAAAACGTGCATATATGTGTAAATATTGTTAGAATTAAATCAAATATAAAATGTAGAATATATGAAAACAAGACGAAACCAAAGATTGAACACATAGGGTAATGTTACGGAGTATGAAATATCGATATTTGTTAATAAGAACGGTAGCGACATCTAGGTGTCAGTTGATGTAAGTAAACACCTAAGATAGAGTTCCACATCTAGTATCTAATTTTGTTATTCTATGGCTTGTGTAAAACGTTAAAAGTATTCTTGTTCATTGTTAATGTCAATGTGATGGTAGTATGGAAATGATACGTAAAAATTAGAAATTGTATGCAAAAGGAGGTTATTAGGGAATATGTATATGCAGTTAAGCGAATCCACCTGGCCTAAAATAACGGTGATATGCTTATGATTGTATAAAGGCCAAACCATTACAGAAGGAGCAATACGATATATAATAGAGATTGTCCGTATCGTAAATAACTTCATATAATCAGAAGTGTATGCGTAATTGATTTACTAGTGGCTCTGTTTGTTGTCAAAGAACTAATATTAACCTTCTTCTGGTGTAATCTGCATGAGTCTAAAATGATGTTGTCACAAATGTATTCAAGAAGTACTAATTCACAAGAGAATATGGAGTGCTAAATCATGTACGAGTAGGTCCAGCTGAGATGATGGAGTGGTTACCGGGATGGATAACGTAAGCCAGTGATTCATATAACCCTGGCCATTCAAGTCAGTAACTGCTTTCCATTATAATGATGTCTTTTTACTGTGTGCACTTTATTTGATGCAACATGCATCTGTATTTTATTTTAGTTACTAGTTTCTTTAATGTAGGTAGTAATGTATATGTAGTACATGTTCGGAAGTAGTTCGCCAAAACGTAATAGTAATTACACCTCGAGCGGCGTGATATTATGTTATTTGGTATATAGGAATTCTCCTATGCGTTTGGCGACTCGGCATTCGATATGATACGATACCATGCGAGTGAATGAATGGTTATGTTAGTGGATGACTTCGACATCGCTTATATTATGTTGTAGTGCCGTGATTACTGGAAGACACGAGCCTATGTATACATATGTAACAACATTAACATAGAATCAGCATATATATCGCGAAGCTAACCTTGGTAATGCAGGTAAGTGACACAAATGTAGTAATGTTGTGAGTAATGACACTAGTGTAAATCAACGTGAGATAATAATAATAATGACAATGATGATGGTGTGAGTGTCAAATATATTAAGTACCTGCGATGATGGTGGTCATTGTGTTGATGAATAATTCAAGTGTATTAAGTGCTTGTGGTGGTAATAGTTATTATGATGATGAATAATAAAACATGGGGATGATATCGTGATATGCCACTGATGTGTGGGTTAGCTTACATAAAATTTAGTGGTTGAAATAATGAAAAGTGCTGTGCTGTGTGGATTATTTAATAAGATGGAAGGTGACAATGAAGATTTATCTTGATGTCGCTACATAGAACGTATAATTTAATTGTGTTATGCCAGTGTGAAGTTAGATAAAGCAAAAGGAGGTGTAACATTCGTATATAAGCTAATGCTAAAATTGTAATGCCCTGGTATAAGATGATGTTAAGGTTATAATACTCTTACATGATTGAATGCTGGGATCGTAATGTTGATATGTAAGTGTAGGCTAAGATGGTAAGGCAGATAATTATTAATTGCGATGAGATATCGGTCACAATTGTCCTATCGATTATCGTTACGTTTCGGATGTCATATTCAAAATTTATGTCAATCATTAGGGTTTTTAGTCAGTATGACGGCGACGTGTTTGAGAAGTGCATAAGGCTTACCACGCGTACGGCTTCGAGGATATATGACGTGATATTAATAAGTTAGATGTTTACTTCATGGACATGGTAGTTTAGTAGATGTAGTAGAGATGTCGTATGTGGTTTTATTAACATTTGAGTGTATATATTCTTGTCCTTATGTATATTATCTTTGATTATTCATTTTATGCATTAGCATTAAGGTAACATGATCCTCGAAGGTATGCGCGAGGATGGACGTGCAATTATTGTCACGTTGAGGCGAACCTCATCAGGACGTACGAGTTAGTTAAGGTGGTGATGATTATTTATTTTAATTAGGTTAGGCATCACATATAAAAAGACATTATTATCAGCTGAATTTGACATGAACGAGATTCTCCTATTGAAAATCAGACATCAAATCAAAACTGAAGGAATAAGAATACCTAAAACTTGTGGAGTAAAAGAAAGAACACGGTCATAATGGTAATTTTCCAGGTTTAGGCATGTTATTGAATAAATATAGATTTAGGTTTGGAATTTCAAATAGCTATTATAAAATGAGGAATGATCAATTTGAAATCACTGCATTATGTTGAATCGGGTATAAATTAATTAAATTACGACAGCCGTTTTATGTCATTACCAATTTGTTTTTCGGTAATATTTGAAATCTGGGTTATACTTTGGTTTCGTCTTAACTAGTAGGATCATTTATATTAATAAATATAATTCGATCCAGAATATCTCCATCTTTTCATTATAAAATAGATATACATGGCCTTACTTATGAAATTAATTCAAATTCCAAGATCATATTTGGTATAATCAATTTTAATTCAAGACAAGGTCTCGATTGTTACAAGCATGTCATAAATTATGAAAATAGGTGCTGCAAACATAACGGCGATTGGCTTAGAAACTTTAATATAGAAATTTGATAATAAGCCGCCCGATAGGATTCCGAATCCAATTTTCCACCGTTGATGCGATTTCTATTCACCGGAACATATTAGCTAGCTGAGGCACATACAAAGTCCTGTGATCCTATGAAACAGCCCCACAACAATAAAAGAACCCGTCAAGACCCTGGGTGTAGAGTGCTCCCAATGCTAACCTATGGGGCAATGCCATGAGGAGGGCGTACTAGATCCATGCTAATTTCCTCGATTGCTTTCCGAAACCTCTGTTGGTTTTGCATGGAT
Source organism: Anabrus simplex (assembly GCF_040414725.1). Classification (NCBI taxonomy): domain Eukaryota; kingdom Metazoa; phylum Arthropoda; class Insecta; order Orthoptera; family Tettigoniidae; genus Anabrus; species Anabrus simplex. The sequence continues at coordinate 65,834,562 of NC_090279.1, forward strand.
ATACAATTGTATGTTGCCAGCAAAAATGTGACATTTACAATGAGTCAGCTGTTTAGCTAAGTCATTGATATAGACAGAAAGTGGCAAGGGAGCTAGGGTTGACCCTTGTGTTACACCTGTTTTTACATATTGCCACGAAGAAAAGGTACCCTGATTGACGACACTTTGGTGACGTTCGCGTAAATAGGCTCCCATCCATTTCAGAGTACTGTAGGAGAACCCTAGGCGATAAAGTTTGGATAGGAGCAACTCATTGTCTACAGAGTCAAATGCTTTGCTGAAGTGCAACAATACTAGAATTGTCAGCTTTTGCTCATCAGTAGCCTCATCACTCACACTTAGTAAGGTAGTACATGTACTGTGATTTCGTCGGAAAGCTGACTAGTGTGGGTCTAGTATGTCATGGTCGTTGAGATAGTTCGTGATTTGATTATGCACAATGTGTTCGAGTCCTTTGGCTGTTATAGACAGTATATTAATAGGTCTGTAGTCACTGTTTAGTCTAGGAGATTTTGTTTTTTGTAAAGGATGTACCAGGGTCATTTTACAGACAGTTGGAAATACACTGTTTTGAAGGAAGAAGTTGTATATGAATGTCAATACTGGAATAATGGTGTCGATAATTTTCTTTATCATTATAATGCATATGTTGTCCACCCCTGTGGATTTAGTTTTAATTTGCAAGAAAAGCGCTTTCACTTGCAGAGGTGAGACATAACTACAATAAAATTTGTCTCTGCCTATGGATAGTGGGTTGTAATTTGCACTCAAAAGATTTTCTTTTGCTTCTTCGTTTAACTGAACATGGGAAGACATTAAGTGATTATTGAATTCATCAACAGAAAACTCCAATTCGTCTACCTTGTTCGGTTTATTTAGTCCGAATTGTCGGATTGACCTCCATAAGGTACCGGGTCTTACGTGAGGTTTTATAAGGTCATGGGCGTACGATAGTCGAGCGTTTCTTACTGTATCAGCCGTTTTAATACATAGTCATTTGTAATAAAGTTTTCCTCTGTCGGGTAATGTTTATATTTCCTATGAGCTGCATCCCGCTTGGCCATCATTACTTCTAATATTTTTATCCACGGAGGAGTCTTTTAAAGATGCGTGCTGTTCATAGAGGGGCGTGTTTGTCAAAAATGTGAAATATCATGTTATTGCAAGGGTTGACCATGTTGTCAATGTTAGTTGTACGAGTTATCTCCTGCCACAGCATCGAAATAGCGTCTTTCAATAATTTTTCGATGTCAATATGGCTGTAGTCTCTGTAAGTCACATATTTAGGTTTATGTTTGGGGTATTGCAGTGCGTAAGACATAAAGATAATGTCATGGGCTGACAGTCCGGGAGGAGATATCTGGCCATGATTTAATACACTGTCAGGGTTGTTCGTTACTATTACGTTCAGTAGTGTGTGTGAAGTTTTAGTGTGGTGAGTGGGAGAAAGTAGGAGGATCGCCATACCGCATGCCAGAAACATGTTCAATAGATGGGTGGTTTTGGAAGGATCTGAATCTAGAAGGTTTGTATTGAAGTCTCCCGTCATTATAACATGTTTGTACATAGGTTCTGTTAAGATCTGTCTCTAAGTCATTCAAACGGTGAGCTTTAGGTGGCTTGTATACAGCACCTACTAAGCATTTCACAGTAGAGACTTGTAACTCTATGAACATGTACTCAGGTTTTCGCTCATACGGTTGAGGAGACTGACAGATAATTTGAGGTATCAAGCACGAAGAGACAAAGCACAGACCCCACCTCTCCCTTTGCCAAGTCTCTCATTCCTCAGAAGGCAGTAGCCAGGTAATTCCAGATTCTTAGCCTGCTGTTTGACTTTGAACCAACTTTCACTGCATAAGATTATATCAAAGGACAGTAGTATGAAAATCGCTTTTAGTTCATGTATACGAGCTTGAGAAACTAAACTCTTTGCATTAAGGTGACATGTGAAGTGCGCTTTTATGTCTATTTAGGGCTGACTGGAGAATGTGTGTTGCAGCTTCAAGGAGTGGGGATTAGGTCAATGGACTAGCAGGTAGACAGGTTGAAGGGATGGATTGGGAAGGGGAAGTGTGACAAGGGAAAGTATTGCTATGGTCATAGGGAATACGGCTGTGGGATGCATTGCCAATTAGTAAAATAAAATTAACTAGAACACAGCATGCGACTATATCCTATGAATGGTCAGCAATTAACATATTTTACATAGTGAAATTGTCTGTAGTAGTAATAATATTAATAATAATAATAATCATAATGTGCAACAGCAGATTAGGCATACAGAATACACAAGTAGGAGCTTATTGTACGTAGTGTTGGTGTGAGATCTATGTGGATGTAATATGGAGGCCTAACTTAAGTTAGAACCAGTTAGGAAAATTAATAAAAAGGGTAAGTAGATGGACAGGTGTTAGGATCAGAAGGGAGATAAGCAAATAGATATTTAGATAAATAGATAAATAAATACAGTAAATGGATAGATAAGTAGAGAGCTAGATACATAGATAAAGCTACTTGAAAAAACTAGGTTCTCAGCTGTGACATATTGAAAGATGGGAGTGGACTCACATTGCCAAGTGATAAGGCAGCACTGCAACAGAAGCTTATGCCATAGGAAGTTCCATTAACTGGCACACTCTTAATTTCATCCCGTCGGCATTTTTGATTACGATGTCTCCTGAGTAAGTCAAAGTGTTTGTACAACCAAAATGCTGAATTGCCATTTTCAAGATGGACATTCTGATAGCCATTAGATCTTCATGGATTTTCGTGGATGAGCCTTTCAGTTTCCTTTTCCTAGTGAAGATATCCTGACATGAGCGATAGGACAAAAATTTCACTAGGATAGGTCTCATTTTCCCTGGTGATCGAGGTCCTGCTCTGTGACACCTATCAATGTCATTAAGTCTAACATCTACACCTACTGCTTTGCACACGTTCAGCACTGGTTCATCACAGCTTTCGTTCGAACATTCAGGGATGCCGAAAATTCTTACATTACTTCTGCTGTATTGCTCCAATGAATCACACTTGGCATCCCTATCCTTCTTCAGTTTGTGGATTTCTGTCCCCTTCTTATCAAGTTTTTTAGGTAACTCTGAAAGTGTTCTGATATTAAATTTTAAACGTTTTTCAGGTTCTTTTATGACCACTTCTGTTATGCAGGTCAAAATGGCCTGCACAATTTTTTCAAGGAAGCTGTCCGAATTAATGAAGTCGTCCACACACACTTCATGAGGCAGCGTATGTTGGCAGCACTGGTAGTGGCTGGGCTTCCAACTCCATTGTTTCGGTGGGCCATTTTCTTTACAATGAAAATTTGGAACAAAAAGAAGATCAATACCGACAAAACATGTGGGTATAAACAAATGTAACATTTCTGCAAGTTTTTATCACTTCCACTGCTGTATAACACCTTCAAATCATTTGATTACTGTGGAGCCTCATTCACTCACGTCCGTCACCAAACATTTCAACAGATAGGTTAGAAACTATACATGGTGCGGCCTGAACGGTGTCCTGATGCATTATACATTTACACAAGATTTACCTACATCAGTACGTTTAATAATAATAATAATAATAATAATAATAATAATAATAATAATAATAATAATGTGCACTAGAATGAGTATTAAGTTTCAGCGAATTTCACACATTCCTGCATTCTTGTTGTTGTTGATGCTTGTTGTTTTAAACGGCCTAACATCGAAGGTCATCGGCCCATTTCCTGCATTAAGTCAGTGTTTTTTGTCAGTATACACATTTTACGAGGTAGTGACTATCGCACATGTTATTTCAAAGTAAACAAACAGTCATCCGTTGGGTTGTGGTATTTTGTCTATACGCAAATTTTGTTGTGGAAGCAATGTATTTAAGCGATTAGAAAATTGAGAATGCAATGTAGGCCTTGCCATTCCCCAACAACACAGAATATACAATAGTAAGCAGATCAAAATATTGAAAATTCGATCGATCAGTCGATCAATCATAGTCGCTACTGCTTGCTATAGCCTATCCATATAGCTACTGATGCTATTGGTTACTTCAAATTCAAGATCACACTTGTTTTCTTTAATGTTTATTCAGATTTATTTACAATTTATTCCTGGCATAAAAGACATACCCAAGATTAATGTTATAAAAATTGAAACATGTGCTTCTATTAATGGATAAACATGGTATGACCATTTCATCTGGTAGAAGAACGAATTTCGAGACTTTTTTCTGAATTCCCTGTTATTTCCTGGATTAACTGCTATTTATTGAATTCCCTGACATTCCCCGGTTTCCCGTATGGGCAAAACTCAGTTAAACCTCTATTTGGATGGTGAGGCCAGTCTTCTTTTTTTTTTTTTTGTAGAAGTGAAAAGATGTTCATGAATGTGTGTTAATGTGTATGTCTTTACTAGCTGATGTGATAACCTCCTCCTGTCTTATTAGTCAAATGGGGACGCTCATGCTTGAAGTTTTCTACAGCTTCAATGTTGAAATCTACTATTGATGGATGTGTGGTAAAGAATCTGTAACGAGAGGAGGGTAGGAAGATATTCAAGATTAGGAAATAAAGGTTAAATTTGACAAAAAACGCTGTGTATACATTTACTTACAACCTCGACCTTTCTGGTGTTAACTAGTTGCCTTTGCAGCATCAGAACAAATGACACTTGCACATCTTGTATTGTATCTGTGTGGCATTTAGGGAACGGAGTGTGGCGGAGGAGAGGAGATGGGCGGAGCATTGAGCTTATGCAGTGTTGGCTGTAGGCTGAACATTTACACCGAAAATGGCAAAACTTCTTCGGAGCAGCTAAAGAAATCAAGGCTTTCTCGCAAAACAACCCTCAGAAAACCAACTCTTCACACAACTGCAGGCATGAGACTGACATGGCATTTCATCCCTCCTGCAGCAACACACTTTGGTGGAATCTGGGAAACAGCTGTCAAGAGTCTGATATATCACCTCAGAAGAGTGATAGATTCTTATCGCTTCACCAACAAAGAATGGACCACTCTCATAACACATACATCCTTTCACCAAACATCTTTTAGACGTGCCTTAATTGTGTAAATTGGAATTTGTGAATTTAGACATGTCTTAATTGTGCAAATTGTCATTTGTGAAATTACAACAAGTTTCCTCATATATATAACACACGTTCCTCTATGTAACACTTTGACTAGAGTGATCAGGATCGTGATTTTTATCCCTTAGGAATGAGATCATGGCTGATGATGCCCATGCAATGGGCAAAACATGTCTCCTTAAATTAGTATGACAAGATCAAAATCTTAATATTAAGAACCCAACGTGTACTGAATACATGGATTTCAATAAACTTTTGTAACATTGTTGAATTAATGTACATTTTAATACGGACCAGTCACGAGATTTGTGACATATAATTATCTGAGATTGTTGTAAACAACCCACGGAGTGAAATTAAAGTCCACTGTTTGTATCGGAGATGAACCCTGTATACAAATGTTAGACTAATATTGTGTAGGAAACTATCAACTCATATAAAGACTATACATCCAATCATACATAAGGAAGGCCATCTTCTTGTTGGTGGAAGACTGCACAATACTCCAATACTAGTGGACTGGAAGAATTAGAAATTCTGCTTCATCTCACAAATATAGTTATGATGGCAGAACACCTTCATCTACTTCATAATGGCACTCAACACACTGAGAGAAAAGTTTAGGATCTCATCAGCAAAGGGGACTGAAAGAAGCCACACTCATACACATCTCAAGTGTTCTAAGTTGAATGCAGATAACTGAGAACAATTAATGCAAAATACACAAAGGGTGCCTCTAACCCTGACATACCCATTTGTTATAAGTAGCATAGAGTATGCCTGCCCAATTCTAGTAAAAAATCCTGTGAAATCGAACAAGACCAGACCCGCCTATCTACCAAGGCTGTCTAAATAGACATGATACCTGATCTCACCACAACATTTCTCTCCGCACTTTATCGACTTAGTTCTCATAGAGGTCAACTCCTGAATATTTACAGCAATAATGGAACAAACTTCTTTGGAGCAGCTACAGAAATCAAGGCCTTTCCACAAAACAACCCTCAGAAAACCGACTTTTCACACAACTGCAGGCATGGGACTCAAATGGCATTTCATCCCTTCTGCAGCACCACACTGGTGGAATCTGGGAAGCAGTTGTCAAGAGTCTGATATATCAGCTCAGATGAATGATGGGTTCTTATCGCTCCACCAACAAAGAAGGGACCATTATTACAACACATACTCACATCCCCTCACCAAAGCTAAATGATGACCCTTTTGACACTTCCTACCTAACAACATCCCCTTTCCTTATAGGAGAGTCAATTACTTCACTCTCTGATCATGATTATACAACCTTGCCCACAAGGCTATACTTTCAGCAGCTAACCCAGAACTCCCAGAAGAGATGTTGAAATGAATATCTCAATAAATGGGCAATGAAATACCCCATAGCAACATAGTCAAACTGAAAGAAGATAACACAAATGCTATGAAGTGGGCGATGACAGTGATATAATGTGTATCCTGGTAATACCAATATAAATGGTCCATTATTGGACATTTGGATGGACCATTTATATTGGTATTATAAATTTACTCATTCAGAACAAATGTTTGAGGTTCCCTATGGGCATCAACAATCAACATATCCTGGTAATGACGAATTCATTCACGTAACGAAAGTTCAGGTGAGTAACGGTGAACTTACTAGCCCTATTCACAAACACTATACCTTATGAACTACGAAACATAAAGGCAAGATAACCCTTGAATCGCTTATCTATTCCTTGCATGTTGAAGTAATATTGTTCCGGGATTATCTGTGGAACGCAGAGAGGTGAAAAAAGGTGTCGGCTTTGATTGGGTCTATCTACGATATCAAAGATTAATTTAAACATTAAAATAAGGGTTATATTTCTTTTCAGATCTCAAACTTCACAAAAATTTTCACTAGGTGAAGGAACAAAATGTCAGACACAAAATAGCAAACAAAAATAGAAATGCAAGGGTTGGAAATTACAAGTTTTGAGCATCCAGCTCCAATTTACAAGTTTACAACTTCACAAATGTTGTGTTTGTTTAGATAACGAGAGATATCTCCCAAGACACAGTTCAAGAGCACCTTACTCCAAAGGTTACACGTACAGCCTTCCGAAGGGACCCCTCGACATTACACCAATATCACAAAAGAGTTTACATGCTCTTTAAATTCAACCAAGGAGGCTATGCTCAAACCTTACAATTTCTTGCCTCTTCAAGCACAACGTACAATTTACAATTCCTTTACACTGGGGTATCTATTACCCATACTACCGGGCCTTTGTGGAAAAGAGGAACAGGATAAAATACTGGCCCAAACTCAAAATGTATGGAGCCGTACACTTGCGCTCCTTTAAAACCAAGATTTAATACCCTACTTGGGCTTGTGGCCCGATGATGCAGAGGCTAGGGAATCCCACACTACTGAGGTGACTCGAAAAAGAAGTTAATGAGTGATTTACAGGAGGAAAAAAAGTTACAAAATCGTAGTCACCTCAAGATAAATTGAAGGGGAATTCGAGATGGTAAAGAATTCTCTATTCACAGATTTACAGTTTAAGTCTGTATGAAATTTTACATTAGCAGAAAGAAAGTTTACGTTATAGTAAACAGATGGTTACATAGTTAAATATAATAACCTACCCCTCGGGTGAGTTTGCGGAGATAGATACAGAGACAGAAAACTGGTGGCTTTTACCTGGGCTGATGTACTTCCTGCCGAACAATTAGGCACACCGCCTCCTCTATTAACACACACACTCAGATATTTGATGAGTTTAGACGAGGTAACTAGAAAAAGCCGCGGCATTTATACCCGAGGGGAGGGTTCGAGAAGGCATCGGACTAAATCCGAATGCACCCTCTCAATTTATTGGATACTCAAGTAGATACAAGAAGCTTATGATTGGCCAAAAAATAAATACTGAAAATTTGTGATTGGCCAGACTCCAAAGCTGGCAGGATGAGAAGGAAGTGTTGCAAACCATGAACTATCAAAATACATGAAAGTCAATTTAGATGAGAAAACTTATAAACACAAGACTTCTTTAAATCATTAATTATTACACCCTGCACCAGAGTGCATGACTTCAGTTTTTTGTACAGACATCTATGGAGAAAAGTTCAAACTTCTAGATGTACACCAAAACAAAACAAAGAAATCCAGTCAGTTTAAGTAACTTTAAAATAAAATATTACTCAGTTATTCAGTAGTGACATCTTCTGATTACTACTTTATGCATTAGCAGTTTCAAGTTTTGTTCAATAGATAGTGTTCCTTAAGGCACTTCTATTAAATGTGCAGGGTTGAGGTGTACCTCCTGGTACAAATATTATAAGTCAAAATGGACTAGTAACACCACAGATCACATTAGGAAGAATAAGAATATTTTTCACTTCCCAAGAGATGGCTGCAATGTGTGTGGTATACAAGCGAATGCTGACAGTAAACAAGCATATAACCTACAACTTGTATGAACAAATTATCTAGAAATCAATAATTAATATAATCAATAAGATAACAAAGGTGTTTCATTTGGAAACAACTAGTAAAATATCCTGTGACAGTAACAAAACAATGTGTCTTTTAGCTACTTTGTGTTCAAAACTATTTACAAATTCAAAAGTATTAGTAGGAATGATACCAGATCCCAAATAACATAGAATAGAGGTCTTTGGAATAATCCTAACTGCTGCACAAATCATAACGCAAGATTGTGGAACAACTTGAAGGAAAAGTGAAAACTAGGTAAGTAAACAGTCAATCTCATAAAAAAGTATATTTTCTGTAGGACTATCACTCATGTACCCTGAAATGAAGGATCAAACCCTGGTATCTGTTGAGCAATTTTCTACCCAGTTCCATTTCCTGATGATGGCTTATCAAATTATGTACATTACCTCACGAAAGTTTTCCTGTGATGACCCTGGCTCTGCTAACTCTGATTTAACTTCTTCTTTCAGAGCTATCACTTCTGATACGTGTTCAAAATTTTCCTGTGGAAAATAAGTTATATTAGGTATGCTCATAACACAAATCTACAAATACTGTCACTAACAAATGAGCATGTTAATTCATTGATTTCCAGTATTACAGTTACTTTCAGAATTTCACTGATGTTTAAGGATGATTTCTACCAGCAAAGAACTGTTATAACCGAAGGCTGTACTGAGAATGGTGTTACTATTCTTGCCCACTCCTTATGTCAGAGAAAGGATGAGATGGAGAAATAAATATAAAATGCAAAATATTTTCTAGCCATATCAGAAGATATAATACCAGGGATGGAATTGGGGCCATCTCACACAGAATTTGGAAGGAAGCAGCGAAAGGCATAAACACTAAATTGTATTAACTGTTTTCATATGTACAATCATATCAATCAAATCATAAAAGTTGTGTGAACCAATTAGAAGCGTTACAACTGTTCTAAATAATTTTTTGTTCTCAGCATACAGTTTGTTTATAGACAGATTAAAATACCTTGAAATAATGGAATAATATTCTCTACTCTGGTTTTGCTGAGATCACGGGGTCTACATAAACCATTAAGGCAGTTCTGTTTCAAACAGCATATATCAATGCTTCCAAGTTTAAAATGAAAAAAAATAAACATGAATGAAGCAGACTTATCACAGTCATATACCAGCAAAATATGTGATGTAGCCCAAAGGAAAAGCAACTAGAAATGAAATATTTTACTACTATAAGCATGTTATGTAGTGTTCTGTGAGGAGCTGAGGGGATGAGAACACCGTCAGTGGAGAATCAGCAGTGTTGGAGTGTATATCTGCAGTTTCAGAAGATCCCTTATGATCTACGACAAAACATTTAAATTTTTCACTTGGATTCATAAAACCTTGTCAACAGTAAAGGGGGGGAAGGGACTGTGAATAAAAGCTCATGTTTTAATATAAGTTAACCTACTACTAAAAGTGAATTAAAGTATCAAGTTCTACAATATACCAACTTAACGCATTCAATATAGAAGAGAACAGTAGCTGAACTAAGGAATGGATGAAAAGGATGAACAAAAAGGACAGGGAAATAATGAAAAAGAGGAAAGAAAAACTATGTTTAATGTGCCTTAAGAGCCTTAAGAAATTATTCTCAGAAATCCTGCATTCTAGAGCCCTTAGACATGGTTCTCTATATAACATAGGCTGACCTGCATTTGAGGAATAAAATGAGCTAATCACTACTCAGCCTTTTTGAATGAATTCAATGCCTGAGAAAAATACTTATTTTGAGATAAGTATATTCAGATTTTGAGCTATTTTATCCCTCACATGTCATAAGCAAATCTGCTCTTTCTTCAACACACATAATATCTTCCAGCACATTGTGGATGTGAGGGTAACCCACAATAATCACACCTGTGTTGACTTTTTGCTTATCAGACTGGCGTATCGTCTCAAAAACACTAACGAATGATTTGTGATTTAACTTCTTCTACACTAATTATGGTAGGAGTAATAATTTTTAACATGTGGTGCTAATGGTGGTGCAGTACTGTTGGAGAATATTAGTTTTAAAATCAGAACAATGGGCCAATCATCCTCTATTATAATCGGAGGGGGAAAATAGAAGAGGTGCATTCCCTACAGGAAAGTTATTTAGATACTGACAGTAAAAAGTACAGACTAATCCAACCACAACCTTAAATTCCTAAGATTTGGCAGCTTTGTGTAGCATGTTGTGGTGTATTCCAAGACAAAGAAACAAAACAGAGTCGTACTACGCTTAGATGCCCATGCAGCAAATGGTGACTGCTGGTGTTAATATTGGGGAAGCACATAGTAAATTATACCCCTGTCAAACTTATTGAACTGCTAAGAGGAAAATTCTATAACGTTATCTGGAATGAGACTTACAAGAGATGCATTTGTTGTTCCTTCAAGCCCGGCTGGTTCCTCTTTGATCTTTATTTCTAGGTCCATTTCGTACTGCAACTGAAGTAGAAGGTACTGGGATCGTTGATTACTTCCAATGACCTTAGACTGAAACATAAGCCGGAAAAATATATTACCTTGTTGATGTCATTGCTACATATGTTGTTTGTCAACAGACTAAGCAACAAGCTTGTAATTTACATGACCATCATATTATGATCATAATGAAGAACTCAAAATTTGATATGCCTGTTGATATTGTGATCATAGCTAAGGACCTCAAGTTTTCTATGACTGATACTTCGATCATAGCTAAAGGTGTCTAGTTTTACATGACTCCTAAAACAGTGATCACTTCCATAGGAAATATAAGTTAACATATCTGTCAATATCAAGATCATAGTCACTGGACCCCTAGTATTATATGACACCATATATCATATTAATAGCTATATAACATACAGTTTTATATGGAACTGAAACCGCAACAAGATGACCTTTCTTATAAAAATCCAATGTGATCGAAATGCACAAAACTTCTTGAAAATTAAGTGACTATTCCGTTTGCATATCACTCTGATCACCTGGGTCCATATCTTGAAATCTTCCTACAATTTATGAAAATCTATAACTTGTTTTCCGGTCATTGACCAGGTCAGGGATGGAATGAATGAAGAAGATATAGGCTATTAGTATGATAGGGTCGCCACTCCCAAAGTGATTTATTAATGACTGATAGTTGCTATGAAATGAGAATGGAGAGTGTTGCGGGAATTAAAGATGACAGGGAAAACTGGAGTACCCGGAGAAAAACCCGTCCCGCCTCCCATTTGTCCGGCACAAATCTCACATGGAGTGACCGGGATTTGAACCACGGTATCCAGCGGTGAGAGGCCGACGCGCTGCCGTCTGAGCCACGGAGACTCCCTTCCTACAATTTATATCCTTTGCAAATAGCTTCAAAACTAACTGAACAAGATGACAACTCTTTGAGATTTGTTCTATCAAAATTTTCCCTCTCAGGATCAAATTCTCTCAAAACATTCTCCCCTCATCCAGCTGATTCACTATTTCTTTATTTGAGACATTTTCTATCAATCTGATAATCAAGAACTTCTGATATCATGGCCATTCAAAGGATTCAACTCTGTGTTTTCGGCACCAGTTATTATCCGTGTTTCACTTCCATATGGTGTTGTACTCCATATTCAGTGTAAACATAATTTTAAAATTTTTCAATCTGTGAACCTAACGAACGTGATGGAGAACAGATGGGAATTTAGGCTGGATTCAGTGATGATATTTATCAATATTTACAAGGCATGTGTTAGTGTACCAAGGCACGTGATCTCGGATGCATTGATAAAAACAGGGCAGGGATAGGAGAACCAATTATAAAAGCCATGAAAGACAAGTGAGTAAGTAGTATGAATACTACAATGGGACAAACTATATGGTTCAAAGTAGAAACAGGACTTCAAAAAGGATGTGTTTTATCCCCTCCAATCTTCACTACAGTCATGGATGAAATCCACAAAAGTATACAAAAAATGGGAACCAAGAAGGCATCTCTGCAGATGACACAGTAATATGTGGAGAAGATGAAATGGAAGCACAAGAACAAGACACTGTATGGAATTAGGAGATAGAGGAATATGGAAAGAAAATAAGTATGGAAAAGTGTATGATAGTAGTGGTGTCGAGAGGTAATAGAGAAGGAAGTGGGAATATTGAAGTAAATGGAAGACCATTAGAAGTTGTGGAAAAATCTTCAAGTATTTGGGGAGAATAATTGCAGAAGATGGGAAAATAAATTAAGAAATTGGAAAGAGAATTGAACAAGCCAATGAGTTTTACTAATGTGTGAGATGTATAGTCTGTAACTGGGACGTCCGAAAGATATATGAGAAAATTCTACACCCAATTTATTAAAAACAATTTTGACATACACATCAGGCACATGGACAACAATAAAACATGATGAAAGCAGAATGCAAGAGGCCAAGATGAAATTCCTTAAGAGAAATAATAGGGAGGGCAAGAAGGGATAAAGTCAGAAACATAGACATCAGGGAGAGGATTGGATTCCCTGAACTGAAAGGCAAGATAGAGTCCCGTAAGCTAAAATGGTATGGACACATGAAGAGAATGGAAGAGGATAGAGTACCAAAGTAAGTATTTACAGAGAAAGTCATAAGAGAAGGACATCGGGGAATGCCCAGAAAAGGGTGAATGGATATGGAAAGGAGAGTACAGAGAAGAATGGAGTAAATGTAGAAAAAATATTCGAGGAAGGAAGGGAGTGATGGAGAAAAACTTAGGAGGTACTTGATTCACATTTCAATGCAAAAGACTGGAAATGGAAAATTCTACTGATGTGTATGTATGTTTAGTCCTCAGCCCGAAGGCTGGTTGGATCCTCAACAGCTCTGCCATCAGCTGTCATAGATGGCCTAGGCATCACTGAAGAGGCGTACTAGGGAAATGAGGAGTGAGGTAGTTTCCCGTTGCTTTCCTCACCGAGCCAGAAGTTGTAATTACATATCAGTCTGCCAAGCCCACTGAAATGCATGCACCAACCGACCCTATGAGCAATATTTTCACACCATTCATAGCAGGGACTGGCTGCAGAAGGAATGGCATTACTAGCATCACTCATACCTCAGTCACTTTCATTTTGTCAAAGCCAAGGATAAAGCTGAGACAGATCAATGGAAGTAACAAGATTGCTCTAGCCCATACCAGAAGACATAGTGCACTGTAAACACTAGGTCCCGCCAGCAAAGGCATATTCTACTGATATGAAGACAAAAATTTATACAATTGTCCTATCAGCTCATTGCATTGAGCAATGCCATCAACAATTACTTAAGTGTCCTTTCTTTATTTTTCTGTGCATGTCACGTCTAATGGCACATTCGAGTGGTGTTTACCAGAGCGCCCCTTGTAGGGAGTTCCATGTCAAACAATTGGTTTAAATATTTAGCAGTTTCAATAAATCACTACTGATCTGCATTTAGGGCAGTCACCCAGGTGGCAGATTCCCTATCTGTTGTTTTACTAATATTTTCTTAAATGATTTCAAAGAAACTGGAAATTTATTGAACATCTCCCTTGGTAAGTTATTCCAATCCAAAACTCCCCTTCCTATAAATGAATATTTGCCCCAGTCTGTACTCTTGAATTCCAACTTTATCTTCATATTGTGATCTTTCCTACTTTTAAAGATGCCACTCAAACTTATTCGTCTACTAATGTCATTCCACACCATCTCCCCGCTAGCAGCTCCGAACATACCACTTGTTACAAACCATCACTCTCATTTTGGTTCTATATTGAAAACAGCAAGCACACTTAGTTTACAAAAGGAGTATATTTATTACCCCGTCTATTCAATACAATTAATACCACATTATGTGGTTAAATAAACATAGATGTTCAAAATTTTAAGGGCACAAGTTCCGCCCATCCCTTATTTGGCATCATCAGCCTTATTTAATCTTAAACCAAACATTATTTAGAGGACAATAATATTTATGTTTTCCAAAATTTGAACTGTGATGTCTTAAGGTTAAAAACACTAAGGAATAGTAGGTACAATGTATGACGTTGAGATGACATATACAGCACATGTTAAAATCATTGTAAACAATTTTTTAAAATCTTTGTCCAAAAGCAAATTTTGTGTCATATAAAATTCTAAAAACAACTCTTGTCTGGAACTGAAGTGGATCCTCTTCATAAGAAAATTCGAGCATATGTTAGCTTGAGGCATTTGTCAATACAAGTCTTCAATTGAGTAGCTGGTTGAAACGTTGAGGCTGGATTTTGTTTATTTTTGCGAAGAGGAGCTAAAGAATATTGACCAGGAGAAGAGGTGAATGTTTCAAATTATCTTATTAAGTTGATTGATCCATAAATTACCGTAATATATAGTAATATAACCAATGCAAGGAAAGATGTTGTTGTGCTAGTTGAAGCTGCTTTTGAAACAAGTATATCTGGTATTTGACAGGTATGTTTGAATTTCTCGTGAAACACGGTGTGTGTTTTACCTTCCCCTCAACATTCCGATCCTCCTCTACCACATCGATACAACATGAGGAGTAGGAACTCCAGACAGAACAACGCTGCTAATACACAAAGATATACATAGTTACGGCGAATGAGTAAGTACCCGTTTTACATAATACATAACTCTTGGATATTAACATACAATTTAAACACACACCATCATACACGCCTTTCTTTTTGTTTGTTTCATTACAGTATAACCACATCCTTTTCCACGATTCTTTACATCTTCTAGAGGGACTACACTTTCACGAGAATTTCAAGCATACCTGTCAAATACCAGATATACTCGTCTCAAAAGCAGCATCAACCAGCATATCAACATATTTTTTGCATTGGTTATATTACGATAATTTATGGATCAACAAACTTAATAAGGTAATTTAAAACATTCGCCTTTCCTCCTGGCCAATATTCTTAGGCTACTGTTCACAAAAGGATACAAAATCCAACCTCAACATTTCAACCAATCTAGTCTATTGAAGACTTGTATTGACAATTGCCTCAAGCTAACATATGCACGAATTTTCTTACGAAGAAGATCCACTTCAGTGCCAGACTAGAGTTGTTTTTAGAATTTGATATGAAACAGATTTTCTTTTGGGCAAAGATTTTAAAATTGTTTACGATGATTTTAACATGTGTTGTATATGCCATGTCTCAACATCCGATTTTATAACTACTATTCCCTAGTTTGTTTAACCTTAAGAAAACACAGTTCAATTTTTATAAATCATAAATGTCAATGTCCTCTAAATAATGTTTGTTTTAAGATTAAATAAGGCTGGAGATGCCCAATAAAAGTAGGCAAAACATGTCACCTTAAAATTATGAATTTCTATGTTTATTTAACCACATAACATAGTGTAATGGTTGTAGAGTCCGCCATGCTAACTCGCTACGGCCGGGGCGTCACCCATCGCCCCACCCCCTTTATGCTCGAGCGCGCCAATCCGCGAGCAACACTCAAGCGCTGGGCCAGCCCTTCTCACTCCCTACATTAACACCTAGATACTTACAATGATCCCTAAAAGGAACTTTCACCCCATCAATGCAGTAATTAAAACTGAGAGGACTTTTCCTATTTGTGAAACTTACAACCTGGCTTGTAACCCTGTTTATCAACATACCATTGCCTGCTGTCCATCTCACAACATTTTCGAGGTCACGTTGCAGTTGCTCACAATCTTGTAACTTATTTATTACTCTATACAGAATAACATCATCCACAAAAAGCCTTACCTCTGATTCCACTTGTTTACTCATATCATTTATATACAAGAAAACATTAAGGTCCAATAACACCGAATTGAGGAATTCTCCTCTTAATTATTACAGGGTCAGGTAAAGCTTCTCTGAGATCTATTTTCTAGAAATATAGCAACCAATTCAGCCATTCTGTTGTCTAGTAAAATTGCACTCATTTTTGCCATTAGTCTCCCATGATCCACCCTATCAAATGCTTTAGACAGGTCAATCAGGTTATCCTCATCCCTATCCCCATTTTGCAATGTTTTTCACCCACAGTAAACACATGAAAACTGAACATTCGTCAATGTGATATACTTCTGGAATTGGACAAATTAATTGTAAATATTAGTAGGTTTATCTACATTATTATTATTATTATTATTATTAGTATTATTATTAGTATTGAAATTGTAATTCGTTCTTTGTTGTATGTTAATTTCTTCGCAGGAAGCAAAATGTTAATTTATATTTGTGTATTATAATAGTTATTTTTATGTACAGCAGGATGGCATAGTACCAAAGTAATTTGTTTCAGTCTCTTTTTTCATTTATTCAGTATGTTATACATTTTTATGTTAATTATGTATTTCACTGGTTAAGTGTAAGACAGGGACATGTGTCCCTAACTTTGCCAGTTAAAATAAATCATGTCTATCTATCTATCTATCTAATCACAATACAGTCCATATGACCTTCTGAATCCAAGATATCTGCTATATCTTGCTGGAACCCTACAAGTTGAGCTTCAGTAGAATAATCTTTCCTAAAACCGAACTGCCTTCTATCGAACCAGTTATTAATTTCACAAACATGTCTAATATAATCAGAAAGAATGTCTTCCCATAGCATACATACAACGCATGTCAACTTACTGGCCTGTTATTTTCAGCTTTATGTCTATCACCCTTTCCTTTATACACAGGGGCTACTATAGCAACTGTCCATTCATTTGGTATAGCTCCTTCAAGCAAACAATAATCAAATAAGTACTTCAGATATGGTACTCTATCCCATCCCATTGTCTTTAGTATATCCCCAGAAATCTTATCAATCCTAGCTGCTTTTCTAATTTTCAACTTTTGTATCTTATTGTAAATGTCATTGTTATCATATGTAAATTTGAATACTCTTTAGCATTAGTCTCCTCATCTACCTGGACATTATCCTTGTATCCAACAACTGTTTATTGTTCCCCAGGTGGTACAAAAATTGTCTATGTTGAATACCTCGAGTAGTGCCTCAGGGAATTCATTTCACCCAATAGCAGTGTTTTTTAGTCACTTTGTGATACTTCACTGTAAATGTAAACTTACTGCACTAACAATGAATACTACAATTTCTCCCACAGGTAATATATAAACTTTGTTACTGTGGCTAATTGAGTCGATTCTTACACATTGCCGGGGAACAGATTTCTATGTAAACACATATCTATTCAGGAAACTATGCTCAATAGTATTTTGTATATTTCAATGTAGGGGACACTACTGAAATGTGCTGTGTTTACTTGTTCTGGCCATAACAGGTTATTCTATTAATATGTTATTAGCTTTACTTTCAAGCAACTGCTTTTACAGCTTCCACAGCCAGAATGTATTCCTGAGGATTGTTCTTCCATTCCTGCTAGCAGTTTAATGTTGCACTAACAACTCCAAGGGAAAGGGATTAGATTAGGTACGCAGCAGCTTTAATTAAGGTTAATTAATGATAAAATGGGGAAAACACGGAAACGTTTTCCAGGGCTGCAGATCCTAGGATTCGACACCATGCAAACTCACTGCCACTCGCCCCTGATAATCTTCTACACACCAATAAATCAGAGAGGCAGCCAACTGTTACCTACATCATCACGAATAAAAACCGGATGTAGCTGCTGTGGGATAATGATGTCATACTGAAGAATCTCCATAACAACACTGATATAACAAGATACAGATATCCTAAATGGAAACATTTCAAGATTTGGAACCCTACTGCCATATGTCGCAACCTGTAGTGTAAAGAACAACTCAACATTCACAGCGTCACTATAAAACTGCACACAGAGCTAAATAACACAGGAAAACAATAATTAAAATTACACACTACATACTGAATTTCTTTCTGAAACTACCGTCCGCAATCCTGATCTGCGTAGCTCTTCAGAAAAAGATCGTCATTTCACTAAATTGAGATATATTGCTGCTACACACATCCTGCAGGTACTTGCAACGCACAGGCTGGGAGTTTTTTAAAAAGCAAGCTAGATATATGCGTATTCATTTTGAATGCTTAATTAAAAATAAAATTTAAGAAAATTAATAAAATTAAATGGTAAAAATTAGGAGAATGCTGAAACTGAGAAAGATTAATATTAACTTCTAATATTCTCAATTGAGATCTATATATTTAGCAAAAGTATATGTCTGAAATTACCGACAATATGTTACTGGTTGTGAACACAGTGTAGAATGATACAAATCACAATTCCTCAAAGAAGAAAATCCGTAAATCACTTAACGGAATAAGCTGTAGAATTGGCTATTACGCGCCTTATTTAACAACATATCAGCCACTTCGAAACAGAACCGGATATTTGAATGTTGATAAATCACCTACAACAAACTCTTGAAGAACAAATTTGATTTGCAACAGTCAGTAGATCAGGCTGAATTTAGGAAGGGATGTATTACTAATGACCACTGCACAGTATGCGACACTTCTTCTGCTTCTGCTTCTGCTTGAAATGTGAATGAGCTTGTTATATCACCCAGTTCCAATACTTGTAATTGTTGTCGGAGAGGTTATGGGCTCTATTATTTCACCCAGCCACTACACTTATTATCGTGATATTACACTTATAATGTGAAATCACACGCAATTAGTCCACAACGAAGGTCACACGCAATGAATTTCACTACGAAGGTCTCAAGAACAGTTGAGCATCAGGTCTATGTGCACATCTTACGTTACGCGAAACATAACAAAGGAAGTGCGTAGAAGCAAAAAACAGTGGAAGCAGGAGTATGTAACGGTGCAAACAAGAAACAGACAGTAATTTACAAATGAATATGAGAGTCATCCAAATATTGATTGATAGCATGTATTAGAGCAGGAGACATATCGGTAAGCAAGCAGGAGACATTGGTGGGGAGAGCTTTCTGAAGACTGAGAAGACGAGAAATAAAAGACGGACGAAAAGAATCATACACAGGGCATTGGAATAATTCTTCTTCTTCTTGGTTAGTTTTTGGACATCGTCGTAAGACGCTACGTCCAGTCACTGGTTTGCGGGATACGTAATGTCTGGGAGAGGTACCAACATTAGAAGGAATTAGTACACTACAAGATAGTAGGGTTAGCTATGTAATGAAGCTAATAACAGCCGGTAAGAAGGAAACGGAGGAAAAGACCAAGAATATAGAGGCTAAACTATCTAAGAGAACACGAAAACACTGGGACACAAGGTTCTAATGCTTCACGTCTGTGTGGTCTGCCACTACGTCTTACTACAAACAAACAAAACCGGACCACAAATAAGGGTTGGGATGCGAAAATTCGTACCTATAGGAAAGGAAAAGGTTACAATTGGATGTTACAGGGAACTAAAAAATTAAGTATTAAGTCTACAACGCGAAAAGTCGGTGGAAACACTAAACACGAAACATTTAACGGCAGTTGGTAACCCGCATGAAGAAGCTTAGCTACGAATTCATGACGGTGATGTTCAGATGTCTGACACTGAAAAAAGATATGATTGACAGTACCTACTGCTCGATCACATGGACATAAGTTACTTGCGATAAGATTAAGGCGATAGAAATGAACAGGCGTACACACATGATTTAAGCGGAATCGTAGGATTGTAGGAATATGATGCCGAGTGTAGCTACCAAAGGCGAAACACGGTTTATTAGGAATATCAGGCAGAAGCGTGAATAAGTGCTTACCTTTCAACTGGGAAGTTCGGCGCCATTCTGCACATCACTGATCGTGGAGGAAGTGACGACAGTGTTCCCATAAGTCTGTGTGTGGAACTGTGATATAGTAATCCAAACCAGTACCCTGGGCGACCTCTTTAGCTAAGATATCCGCTGAGACGTTACCATGTATTCCAGAATAGTCCGGAATCCATGTGAATAATACTGTAAACTTACGGAGGAACAAGTCATAACTTAATGTGCATAAATTTTGAATGTACCAATTATTGGTATGTTCGGGATTGTACAAATGAGAGCTTGTAATATTCCAGAATATCAAAAGAATATATCAAACTCACTAATTCATGTTTCGTATTTAATATGCTCCGACAATTCCATTGCAGTATCCGCATGTTTTACTTTATAGGAGGGGGAGATCCCGCGAGTCGAAACATCTCATCATATGCTGATTGTAACTTTTGCTTCCATATACCGGTTGTTTCAATGTTGGCGATTAGATCGGCAAATGTGTTAAAGGCGTGTGATATTGACGCGTGGGGATCCGAAGGTTGCCCTTGAGGACTTGGCTTCCGTGATGTAGATGCATTCTCGGTAGGAGTAGCAGGTATCAAACGCACTATTGGAGTTCCAGAATGTTCTGGAACCGTTTTCGGATTACTTAGTAAATTCAGATATGATGCCCTGTCATAACCTGGGGTGACAGGTGGGCGGGGGGGGGTTATTAACCACCATAGTAAATTTACGCTTTCGAGGGTGAGTTTCGTTCGATTGAGATGGTCTATTGGGTAAAGGAGGAAAATGTTGGGGCATCAGAAGGGGGTTAGATAGGGACTGTAATGGGGCAAAATAGTTTTTCACTTCAAAATATGATTTGTTTTCAACACTCATAATGCGTTTAATTTCTTTTTGTTGTTTATGGATTTCACAATGTTCTGCTCCCGCAGGATGATTTCCGCCACAGTTAGCACATTTAACGACTTGGTGAGTGCAATCTTCAGTAGAATGAGTAAGGGAACACTTCCCACATCTCGGCTCTCTGGAACGACAATTAGTAGCGGTGTGTCCCTACCGCTGACATCGTTTACATAATAAAGGAGAGAATATAAAGACCTGAACCTCTAACATGACTTTAAAAATGGACACGTGTTTCGGAAGTTGTTGACTCTCGAATACAACCTTCACAGTACCTGTAGGGATATATTCAGTTTTTCCGTCTTTCGATGAACGTCTATTTAGACGTTGTACTTTCACTACAGGATATGGTGAGTCTAAATAGGTGAGAATGTCGGATTCGGAAAGAGTAGTGTCTACTCCCCGTATGACCCCTACTCGCTGAATATTCGAAGACGGAATAAAAGCAGTCAATTTCTTTTCTGTAAGAAGGGGATGAGAAAGAAAGGCGTTTGCAGCCTTACTAGACATGAAAGTAACTTGAATTCTATTTCTTCCCTTCCTATGTATGGCCTTGACTTCACCAATGTGCCTCTCGTAGAAAATCCGTCCCAGAGCCATAGGGTGAACATGTCCTATTTTATTGGTAGAGTCAATCGATTCGACAAATACTATGTAAGGGCCAAGATGAGTGGTAGAATAGGTAGATACAGGAACGTGCGGACGCTGATCCGAATCACGTATTGAATCTTGAGAACTGTCTCGTTGGGTAGCAGTATTACTAACGTCCATGGGTAGATCCTTACTCACGGCACCTTTACCAATGTTAGGAGGTCGGCCTAAAGGGCCGCCACCACTATCTACAGACATAATAGTCCAAAAGGAATTACCCTATACTAGCACCAGAACAAACACAAAAGAAAATAACTAGGATACAAACACAAACATAAAACACTCTACTTATCTACAGACAGGAATACGCCGCTGCACCAGTGACCGGAGCGAGACGTGTGCACCGCACAACAGCCGAACACCGAATGGCATTGGAATAATAAATGATTTACATCAGCACTCAGAGTACCACATAAACAGGAGGAGTGGGGGGAGAGGTTAAAACGATGTTTATACAAAGGAGTAAGAGCATGGTTAAAGCGAAGACGAATAATGTTGGTAATGTGACGGCGAGAATAGTTACCCTTCAAATACCAAGGATAGGGAGGAATACAAGGCTGAATATTGTAATAATAGCGACCTTTATAAGAAGCTGATCTAGTCCAATCTTCTTGCCACTGACCATAAGCATAATGTTTAAGAATTGGATAAAAATCGGGTAGAGGAACTGCAAGTTTAAGTAGGGATTTGCCATCACGAACAGCTCGCTTAGCGAATAAATCTGCCTGTTCATTCCCATAGATACCTATATGACTAGGGACCCAGACAAAAGTGAGAACCACCCCAGATTGATGCAAAGTATAAATGAGACTTTTAACATGATACAAATACCAGTTAAAAGAAAGATGAGATGACTTGAGCGACTGAACTGCACTGAGGGAATCCGTATAAATAGCTGCGTTAGGTATAGAATGATGCTTGATGTACATGAGAGCTTGACGAATAGCAAAAATTTCCGCAGTGTAGATAGAAAAGTCACTGGGTAAACGATAGAGTTCAGCAACATTGGTATTGACAATTTAGAACGCTGCTCCAACGCCAGAAGAGTTTTTTGAGCCGTCTGTATATATGTGGACGCCAGAATCACTCAGAGCAAAACGTAGCTTCTTAAAAGGAGGGCCAGTCAACGAAGAACCAGGAAGAGAAGAGGAAAAAGAAGATGTAGGGGAGATAATGATAGAAGGAACAAAAAATAAACAATCAAAATTTACTGAATAAACGGGGGAAGAAGCAGTGCGTAAGATAGTGTTTTTATAGGAAAGAAGAAATTGATATGCATACAACAAAGCAGGCATCTTACGACGGCGGGCCTGTGAAAGAAGAGAATATTCATCTAATAACTGCAATTTAGGAAGCAATGGGTGTTGAGCCAGAGCAAATCTTTTAAGTAAATATTTAGATGTGATCATTTTACGGCGAATGGGAAGAGGGAGTTCACCGGTCTCGACAAGGAGAGCATTAGTAGGGGTAGACAACAATGTTCCAACACAAGTTCCCAGGGCTTTAAATTGTAAAGTATTTAAGTGGTTAAGAACAGAATCCGACGCAGTATCTATAACATGCGCACAGTAGTCGAGTCTAGAGCGAATAGTAGCGGAATATAACAACTGAGCTGTGCCAGGGTCAGCACCCCATGATCGTCTAGTAACCACTTGGAGAATTTTAATATACATATCAGAAGAATGACGTAACTGAGTAATATGATGTTTCCAAGATAATGAGCGGTCTAGCATAACACCAAGGTATTTATGGGAGGAACAAAAAGGAATGACGTGTGAATCGAAAACAAGTGGCTCAGAGTTAAACCTACGCTTAGAGGTAAAAAACATTGCACAGCATTTGGAGGTAGAAAGTTGAAGACCATGGAAAGTAAGCCATGTAATGACTTGCTCCATTAGCTGATATATATGGTGACGACACACATCGACATTACTATGAGAGTAATAAAGAACTATATCATCAGCATAAAAGAGAATGCGAGCTTTTTGGGTAACCAATTGTTCAAGATTACTCATATACAGGGCGAAAAGCAGACCACTTAAAATGTCTCCCTGAGGAACACCGACAGATGACAGACGACAAGGAAGAGAAGAATAAGCAGATTTAAGTGAAAGTTTCCGATACGTAAACAAATTACTCAAGATGTGGAGAAAATGAGCAGGAAAACCTTTCTTTGTAAGATTAGTCCAGAGAAGATGAAGTGGTATGGAGTCAAAAGCTCCTCGTATGTCCAAAAAAATAGCAATAAGACAATCCTTACGAATTTGCGCTAATAAAATATCGATAAGTAAAATGTTAATAGCATCTTGAGCACAACGACCTTTAAAGTAGGCGAATTGATATTTGGGAACCAAATTATAATATTCAAGAGACCACAGGATTCGTTGAAGGAGAATTTTTAAAAACGTCTTGCGGATACACGAACCAAGGACAATCCCTCGAAAGCCGTTAGCGTCAGTTTGAAGTTGACCAGGTTTGGGGATAGGCACTAAAAAAAATCATTCCAAGAGGTAGGAACAGAAGTAGTGAGAAGTATATTATTATAGAGAGCTAATAAAGCTTGTTTAGCACGTAGAGGGAGAATCCGGAGCATATCATATGATATATAATCAGGGCCCGGAGACGAACTCTTTGCATTACACAAGGTGGCCTCAAGTTCAGAAAGGTGTATAGGTTGGAGTAATACAGAAAAGCGGGAAGAGCATGGAGACAGGGGGATAATAAAGTCGGGCACGACATAATCAGGAGTGAGGGAGTTGAGAAAAATAGATAGAATCTGTGGAGGGGTGACAGAGGGTGGAATGTATTGAGAAGCTCGGGTAAGGGAACGAATTGCACTCCATAAGTGAGAAGACGAAGTATGAGCGTTTAGGGAGGAAATAAAGGATCGCCATGCAGCACGGCGTTTAGAAAGAAAAACTCGTCTAGTATAAGCAATATGTTGTTTAAGACGGAAATAATGGTGGGGGCTAATGTTTTCCTATATATCCGGAATAAACGGCGTCGTTTAAGAACCAGATTATGGCACTCCGAGTCCCACCATCGTAAAAAGGAAGAGGGGCGAGCAGAGTGGGAAGAAATAGGTTGATAGGGATGATAAAGATCGAGATAATGTTGTATAAATTGAAAGAGAGTAGAAAAGGACAAAATATTATCCGAAATAAGCTCAATACGATGGGTAACATAAGAAATAAAAGATACTCTATCAAAGTGACGGAGGGAGCGAACATTACTGAGACATGTAGGAGCGGAAGAAGAACTAGGAAACCTACCAAGACCATACGTAAGAATAATAGGGAAATGGTCGCTAGAATGTGTATCAGTAAGACGGTGCCAAGTTACAATCGAAGCCATTGCAGGACGACATAATGATAAATCCACAGCGCTGGGAGGAGAGCCAGGGGGAGTGAGGCGCGTGGGAAAACCATCGTTTAAAATGACAAAGTCAAGCAATTGGGAGGCAGTGAGGAAATAAGAACCCAGAGAAGTATCACTACTGCTTCCCCACATAGAATGATGAAGATTGAAGTCCCCTAAGAGGAGAAGCTCGTTATGAGAAGAAAATTGCTGCAAGAATCGACACCATTGAATGTGAGAAATAGAAAGATCTGGAGGGCAATAAAGGTTAATAATGGAACAGCGATTATATGAGATACCTATAACAAATGTATGGGGTAGACAATACGAGATATGAAGACGTTGATAGGATAAACTATGGTGAATAAATAAAGCAACACCACCGTAACCAACACCATCACAGCGTTCAACAGTAAAGCCATTTAAATAAAACTCAGAGGATGGGGAAAACCAAGTCTCCTGTAATGCAATAATGAATGGGGAAATTTCATTTATCAAAAATTGTAACTCATACCGTTTAGAAGAAATACTCCTAGCATTCCACTGCAGGATACGTAGCATCTAAAGAGAACATAGTGTGCACACAGTCACGAAGCTTATAAAGTGTATGTGCGACATGCGGCTGGTCCCCTAATAATTGAATAAGTTGTAGAAATAGTTGATGAATACCACTTTGGAGATACGCCTTTTGGCGTAGTACAGGGGAACTAGATGATTGAGAAGGAGCTGAAGGTAAACACTGAGAATTACGGGACGTAGACGGAACCGGGGACGGGGAGGATGAAGATGAAGTGGATGGAAAGACCGAGGTATGTGAAGACACTGGAGTGGGTCGGATGAGATTAAGATACCCAGACTTATCGAAACCAGGTGTTGGAATGGGACGGGGCTCTGTCATAACCACCTGAGTAAATTTACGTTTCCTCGGGGTTTCCACAGGTGAAGTGGAACTAGTAGAAGGAAGAGGTGGAAAAAGATGGGTATTATTGGACATGTCAAATTGGGTCGAGGGTATTCTAGCAGACGCCTCGGAAAAGGATAGATTTTCTGTACACATAAGCTTTTTAAGGGCAGTTTGCTGTTGATGAGTAGGGCAGTTTGATGAGCCAGTATAATGTTCCTGATGACAGTGAACACAGCGGCGAATATTTTCCTGACACTCTGATGTAAGGTGATGTAACGCGCAATGTCCACATCGGGGTGATTTAGCCTGACAGTTTTTAATCGTGTGTCCATATCGCTGACATTTTGAACAGATAATCGGGGAAAATATGAAAGGGGAAACCTCTAAATGCACTTGAAACAAAGAGACATATTGAGGAAGAGTCTGAGAACGAAAAACAATCTTAACTGTTCCAGTAGGAACATAGTTCACTCCACTGGGCTCCACAACCTTGCGGTTAAGCCGCTTGACCGATTTGACCCGAACATCAGATTTGAGGTATTTAAGAATGTCAGCATCAGAAACATCCTTTTCCACACCGCGTATAAGTCCAACACGAAAGATATTAGAACTGGGAATATATGCTTTCAAGGAGTGAGTTGCAAGTATTGAATGACGTAGAAAGGAATTAGCTTGGATCGCGGAACTAAATTCCACCAATAATCTATTGCGTCCTTTGGGCGTTATACCTTTCACAAAAATATCATTATCGTAAAACAAGCGCCCAAGCGCCATGGGATGTAGCCCACCAATATTTTTCGACTTAGTTGATTCAACAAATACAATAAATGGGCCAAAATGAGCCTGTTGATAAACCTCCAACTCTTCAGGAGGTGGGGGAGGTGGAGGAGGCGGCTGAGCGGCATTAGACTGTTGAGGTTGTAAAGGCTGCTGTAATGAAGTCGTATTTGAAGTGAGATTAATCAAATCGGTTTGCATCGGCACAGTTTCTTCACGACCAACATTGGCATTAGATGAGGGATCCGGTGCCTCATCTCCTCCACTATCAGTATCCATCACCAAAGCGTACACAGACACACACTCGCCAAACGGTCACACACTACTTGTCACCGCAGGCAAACACCAGACTGCAACCAAAGAACGATCCGCACCGTACGAGACACACGAACGGACTACCAATACTTGTAATAAATCACACTGTAACACTCATATACAGTATACCAAAATACACAACTGTGGGGAGAGTTGTAGTTTAACATATTCGTAATGTCTACAATTGCAGTATGCGACACTGGGTGCAATGTCCCGCTAAGTCGGGCTCAAGGAGGATATGTAAGAGAGAAGGAACCTCTCCGGGTGAAAAAGGGAATACCAAAGCAGGTCAATAAGTCTTAACGAGTTTTTAGCCATGGAAGGAGGGATCAACTGACTGAATTTTACGATCCAATTCTTCGTACACTAGGGGAAATAAAATCGTCGGGCTTTTATACATATATACATGCATTTTCATTATAGTCCGTTATGCCTTCCAGCGTTCAGTCTGCAAGCCTCTGTGAATTTACTATACGTCGCGACAATCCTCTATTTGCAACTAGTGCCGTGACCTCATTTAATTCTATACCTCTTATCTTTAAATCGTTAGAAACTGAGTAAAACCACTATCATCTTGGTCTCCCTCTACTCCTCTTACCCTCCATAATAGTGACTATTATTCTCCTAGGTAACCTATCCTGCTCCATTCGTCGCACATGTCCCCTCCACCAAAGACGATTTACGCGTACAGTTTCATCCATCGAGTTCATTCCTAAATTAGCCGTTATTGCTTGTTCCGTGTACTCTCCTGCCATTGTTCCCACCTGTTTGTAAAATCAATAATTCTCGCTACTTCCGTGTCTTGTACTTCTAACTTATAAATAAGATATCCTGAGTCCACCCAACTTTCGCTCTCGTAAAGCAAAGATGGTCTGGAAACACACCGATGTAAAGACAGATACGTCCAGGAACTAACTTCCTTTTTACAGAACACTGTTGATCGCAACAGCCAGCTCACTGCATTAGCTTTACTACACCTTGATTCAATCTCACTTTATTACCATCCTGGGGGAACACACACAAAAAAAAAACTTAAAATTATCTACCTCTTCCAGCTTTGTATCACCAATCTGACATTCTTACCTACTGACATCAATTTAGACGTGGAGAGGCTAATTGTCATACCATACTCATTGCACATATTTTCAAGTTCCAACATTTTAGACTGCAGGCTTTCGGCACAATCTGCCATTAAGACGAAGACGTCAGTAGAGGCCAGGCTGCTTACTACATTTCCACCTGCCTGAATCTCTCCCTGCCAATTTATACCTTTCAGCAGATGATACACGTAAATTACGAAGAGCTAATGAGAAAGATTACAGCCTTGTCTAACCCCTGTAAGCATCCAGAACCAAGAACTCATTCTACCATCAATTCTCACTGCAGCCCAATTGTTATCATAAATGCCTTTGATTGATTCTAATAATCTACCCTTAATTCCATAGCCCCTCAGTATGGTGAACATCTTTTCCCACGTTACCCTCTCATATACTTTCGCTAGATCTACGAAACATAAGCACAACTGTCTATTCATCTCGTAACATTTTTCAATTACCAGGCGCACACCGTACTGAAAGTCGGATCCTGACAGCTCTTCTGTGGTCTGTAACCACACTGGTTTTCATCCAACTTCCTCTCAACAATTGATCACACCCTCCCTTCCAAGATGCCTGTGAATACTTTGCCTGGTATAGTAATCAATGAGATACCTCGATAGTTGTTGCAATTCTTCCTGTTCCCTTGCTTATAGATAGGTGCAATTAATGCATGTGACCAAACTGAAGGTACCTCACCAACACTCGGTTCTAATCTTAGGTACTACCGGCATTCTATGAAGCAATTTCATCCCTGCCTTGCGCTATACTTCACTACATCAGGTCTAATTTCACCTATCCCTGCTGCTTTATGACAATGGAGTTTATTTACCATCCTTTCCACTTCCTCAAGCGTAATTTCACCACATCATTTTCTTCCTCCCCATGAGCTTGGTTGTTCGCGACACCACCAGGAAGATTTCCTTTTACGTTGAGACGATTTTCAAAATATTCCCTTCACCTATCCTGTGGTTCTCTGGGATCTATTATGAGTTCACCTGAATTAACCAGAACACTGCTCATTTCCTTTTTCCTTCATTTCCCAAGATTATGTATTTCTGCCCAGAAAGGTTTCTCTGATGCTTTAAATAGCCTTTCTAGGTGATTACCAAAATATTCCCACGACTTTATTTTGGATTCAACGACTATTTCTTTCGCTCTGTTTCATTCTTCTGCGTACAATTCAATGTCTGCATTGGCCCTTGCTTGGAGCCATTTCTGATAAGCCTTCTTTTTACGTTTAGAAGCTGCTGTCACCTCCACATTCCACCAAGATGTTCGCCTTTGCCCATCTTTACGCACAGTCGTTCCTAATCATTCCCTTGTTGTTTCTACTAGAGCATCCCTGTATACCACACATTCTCTTTCTATATCAGTAACCTGCTTACTGTCCACTGTTCGAAACTTGTCACTAATAATATCCATGTAGGCCTACTTCTGTCTAAATTCCTCGTCCTGGAGATTTTCTACACTTATCCCTTTGCAGACAGATTTCACTTTCTCTGTCCTAGGCCGTTGAGATACTCGTACTTAGTTCACTACAGATCAGACCGTGCTCTGTATAACAGAAAAGTCACCGAAAAACTCGTACATTCCTAACAGACTTCCTGAATTTGAAGTCGGTTAATATATAGTCTACTCTATGGAATTGGTACCCCTAGCCTTCCACGTGTAGCGGTGAGTAGCCTTATGCTTGAAGAATGTAGTCGTAACTGCTAAACACATACCAGCACAGAAGTCCAGCAAACGCTTCCCTTTCTCATTAGCTTCCATGTCTTCCCCATATTTACCAATCGCCCCTTCGAATACTTCAGTTCTCTTTCCAACTCTCGCATTGGTATCGCCCATTAGCACTATCCTATCTTTGCTGTTAACCCTGACTGCGATGTCACTCAATGTTGCATAAAACTTAACTTCATCCTCATCTCCACCCTCACATGGTGAATAAATTGAGACAATTCTCGTCCTAATTCCTCCAACTGCCTAATCTACCCACAACGTTCGCTCATTTACGTGCCTAACAGAAACTACGCTGCGTACAATAGTATTCCTGATAAACTGTCCTACCCCATACTCTGACTTTCACCTTTTTAACACAAATCAAGTATACTTTATAAGCTCCTGTCTCTTCCTCGTTATTTCTTCTTACCCTTAATTTCACTTACACCTAGTACATCCAGATGCATCCTCTTTTCTGACTCAGCCTGTTCTACTTTATTTTTTCCGTAGCTCCCCATCGAATTCCATTTCTTTACAAAGTTGTTTCCAAGGAGAACCTCGCCTGTCAAGTGAGAGTGGGTCACCATTACTCCCATAGGTCCGAGGCTTTCTTAAAACGTACTGAACTTGGTAAATCCATGAAGCAGGATGTCACCCTACTTACACATAGTCCTGGTGAGCATTTTTCCTCTAACGGGTTAGGGACCACCGGTGGATTGTGTAGTCCTAGCCGCATGAGCGAATGAAGGGCCATTATACAGAATATCTCTGAGGACCCACTCCTGTTCCGTAGCAACTGGTATCCCGACACTCAGGACCACTTACTAGGCCACTCAGCTGTTGCCCTTGGTTCACGAACAAGAACGTGACTACAGCAACGTACACCATGAACCATCTAATATTATTATTCCGGAAATACCGTGCATCACAGAGGTGTAAGAAGGTGTTGTGCTGAATGGATGGACAAGGAATTGACAAGAGCATAATTTAATGCCCAAAATTTTGAAATTGTATTCCTTCCGTCTTGTTCTCTTATTTAAAATTTGGTAAATAGAAGATCTAAAAAAAGCAATAACAATATAAAAATGAACTCGTTAGTTCCAACAACAACGACATAAAGTCCAAAATCAGGTACAAAAGTAGAGAGAATTATCAGGATGATAATATACGATGGATGAGTATTATTAGCTCTGAAACAGTTATACTATTTTATAAGAGAAGGTTTGCTCCATTAACTTCCATAGCCTAAGAGTCTGAGCTCCAAACTCACAGGCATAACTTTCTTGGAGTGCACAAGGTTATACAATGGCAATCTTCAAATCAGGTATTTACAGTCACTTCTGCTCAATTGTTTTTTTTTTTCTTTTCGGAAACGTAAACAGGGACTATGAGTGTCCATAATAAATGGCTATGATGTCAAAAGGTAAAGGTTGATAAAGATCGGGGGAAAACAAAATCCACGAGGGTGAAAAACCTGCGCTCCTTGTAGAAAACTCTTAAAACGTTAAGTGGGCTTATGGCCCCAACATACAGAGGCTAAGCGTATTGTGCGCCGGGGAGACTAAATGATAAACATTAAATACCAAAATCTGTTAATAATTTTAGAGGATAAGAAACTTTAGTCACCCCATACCGAGATGAACGGTAGTCAACAGAGGGTAATCACTCTTGTCCCCTTACATTATGTATTTCCCAGTAGGGAATAAAACAGATTACTTAGACTGGCGAAATTTTTTACATTTTAACAGCAGAGTTTAGTAATGTACATGAAATAAAAGAGTTTTGAATCATTCCATATGTTAAGAAAATTCTGCCATTACCTTGAGTTGCTGGGCCTTTGAACGCCGACTGCGTCCTCTGCCACTTTAGTATACGCCGCACACAATAAACTGGAGCCATGACCATGACAATACGGCCTTAAAGCGCTCAGCTTTTATAGTATCTGGAGGGGAAGTTCCAGAACTCTTTACAGATAGGCTGGATGCTTGTACACACCCCAAAACAAAATTTATTTGGCTAGAGAAAGTATACACAAATTATCTTTAATCCCGGCGGAGAGGACAATTAGGCCGATGGTAGAGACATCTAATAGATGAAAATCCAAGTGTATTGCATAATATTAATTCAAGTTCAATTACATAGATATCCTTATAGAAGGCAAGCAGTCTGACTGCACGGAGAAGGTGCACCCCCGGTACAGACCGCCACTCCCTAAGGTTTTGCCACGGTATGAACAGCTTTGAAATCTTGAATCTTGCCGTACATAATTTTTGATAAAACATATATAAGTTGGAGTATCACTTGACAGAGAGGCCTTTCATGTTTAGTTGTTGAAGTAAAGTAGTTTAGATAGTGTTTGCGAAGTACTAGAAGTTCGGGGTGTTGCGCCCAGAGTCGACAGCAAGAGCGGCCGCCGATGACGATGTCAGGATGGGGTCGCCCGGGCCCCCAAGTTACCCTGAGATATCATCCTCCCGTATATTTTGAGGAGCAACCAAGGCGATGGTCACAAAGTACCAAGTAGCATTGTTCGGGCCAAATATAGAGTGGGCGGTTGGAGTTCAGCATCAAAGCCACTCCAGAGGATGATATTCCCAAAGGAGTCAGTTTGGACGGAGTCTTGGCCGGAATGAGGCGGGTCCATACCCCGCGCCGGCATCTATCGCTCATTGACACGACGTGGCCTCAGGTGAAAATATGGCACTGTAGTATTGATTTTTGGGGCAACTGTAACTTACTCACAGAGAGTGTTACATGTGGTGCAGGTACGGTTGGCGACTTTGGAGGAATAGTGTACGGAGTTTCTGACACAGGTTTGGAGGCAGGGTCCTTAGTGGCAGAATAATAATGAGATCATTGAAGGGAAGGTTTAAAAACAAGGATTTAAGCAAAAAATGAAATTTAAGTTATGATGTTACTTAAATACATACAATATTTCACAGCCAACAGGGGCAGCAAGACTCCTTATTCTAACTTGATTATATAAAACTTAAACTAATAAGATGCTAAGGAAGGAAATATAATTAAATCAACAACATCATCCCTTGGTGGCATATACTGAAGAAGCAAATGCCTTTACACAGGTTTTACTTGACACAGGTGTAGCACAAAAATCTTTTCATTTCATTGACAGGAGTAAGGAAATCAAGCCTAATGCAGGGTTAATGAAATATGAGGGCAAGCTTGCCCGCGGAAACAAAGTTTTTAACCATTACCTGATCTCCAATTTTTTACTTGGTGGATCTTTGTCCACGGTCATACCTCATTTTTACTCTCCGGTGAGAGGCCTTAAGATTATTTCTAGCTTTTCCCCATAAATCTGGGATATTCTCTGGATCTATTGTCTGTGGCAAAATCTCATTGGTCGACTACGAATTTGACAAATGAGTATTTGGGACAAACTTAAACATAAGAGAAATTGGAGAAACTTGTGCTACTTATGAATGGCCGAGTTAAATGCTAATGATAACCAGTGTAAGGAAGTGTCCCTTTGGGAATGATCTTCGTGGTGAAAAGCAATAAGGGCAGGTCGAGGATTATGATTAACCCGCTCAGCTAGGGATGGTTGTGGGTGGTGCGCAGATGTCGTGACATGCGAGATAGAGAGATCGAAACAGAACATACGAAATCAATTACAGGGGAACGGCTTATCGTTATCAGGAACAACATATTGACAAGGTCCAAAAGACGACAAAACAGAACTGAGACAAGAAATAGTAAACTGAGTAGTGGCAAGCCTAGTCGGAAACAGCCATAAAAACCGAGTAAAACCACCCACAACACACAAGAATGAATTTAATACCATTCCCTTTATATTGGGGAAGGGTGTGACGTAATCCATGTACAATCGCTCCATAGGGCGAGATACTTGGTGTGAGGACAATAGTCTTTAATTAGCTGACAACGTGGGCTTGCTAATCAAACAAGACTTACATGCCTTAACCAGTTCCCTAATCTCGCCATCCATGCTCTTCCAGATAAACGTCCCTCTTATCTTCTCTCAGGTTTTATAGATGAATAGATTTCCCCTAATGCGATCTCATGGTAATACTTCAAAATCATAGGTACTAGCACTGCTGGAACGACAATTTTTGTCTTCTGATCGTGCCTCGAAGGGCCACACAGATCTCCATTCCTCAAAACATAAGAGACGACATGTTCCCCAGAAGAAAGGGTTTCCATAATAGGAGCATGCACCGTGTCTCCACGCTGGCATTTGGCTATATCGTCAAATAACAAAGAGGCATTAGTCAAAAGTGCACTTATGCAATTGGTTTGAAAATAGAAGGGGAACGTCTTTCCTCCGGATCAACAGAATTAGAATCGCCGGAAAACATTCGGCTTAAGCCACTGCGACTTCGTTCTCCGACACTCGAATGTGTAGCACGTCAAACTGAAAAGCTGAAACCCTAGTCGCCCAACGGGTGATGCGTCCGGTACAACGGGGCCTAGGAAAAATCCAGCTCAGAGCCTGATCGTCGGTCTCCAATTAAAATTTAACGTGCTCAAGGTAGAGGCGGAATTTTTCGAAGGCAAATCAGACGGCCAGTCTTTTCAACTCAGAGTACTTGGTCTCTTGAGGTGACAATGTTCCAGGCGCATTGTTAGTTGGGCGCTTCCCGATTTCATATTCCTGAAGAAGAACCGCCGCACCGCAGATAAAGCGGTGTCTGCCTGTAAAGTTAACTTCTTGGAGAAATCTGGCATTGCCGAGACCGGGGCGTTACACAGAGTTGATTTCAGATCCTCAAACACAGCTTGCTGTGATGTCCCTAATTCAAACTGGGCACCTTTCCTGCGGAGAAAGTTTAGGAGTTCCTTCCTACTAGCAACGATTAGGAATTCACCATGCTGATGAATCTGGCAACACCTTTAGCATTTTTAGGAGGCTCGAATCTACGGATTGCGTGAGTTCTGAAATGATCGACTGAAACTCCAGAAGGTGACACAGTATGGCCCAAGAAGGACATGGATGGTTTAGCAAAAGGTACCTTTGACAACTTGATCCTCAATCCAGCTTTACACAAGTGTTTAGAGCTTTCTCTAGACGAGCGAAGTGTTCTTCAAAGGTCTCGGAGAAAACAACATCATCCAGATAATGGTACAGATAATTAAATTTAATATTGTAGAAGATACTAACTAGCAGCCTATTAAAAACCGCCACGTCCCCAGGGAGCCTGAAAGGCATCCCGTTGTATTCATACAAGTTCCATTCACTAGCGAAACCAGTCAGATATTTCGATTCTTCCACCAGAGGTATCTGGTTATAGGTTTGGATAAGATCTAATATGGTGAAGAACATGGCCTTACGTTTGAAAATATAAGAACAGTCACGTCCGTAGGGAGCCAGAAAGGCACCCGGTTGTATTCATGCAGGTTCAATTCAGTAGCGATAGCAGTCAGATATTTCGATTCTTCCACCAGAGGTATCTGGTTTTAGGCTTGGTTAAGATCTAAGATGGTGAAGAACATAGCCTTACGAAACCAAGAAAGATACGAATGCAAGTCGGGAAGGGGTGCTGATTATAGAATTATCTTACGATTTAATGCCCTCTAATCAAGCCGCCTTGAGGTTTCTGAACCAGAAAAATGGGTGAATAATACGCATACTTGGAGGGTCGAATGATACCATACCTCAGCATTTGGTCAATGATTGCCTTGAGGGACTTTGTTTGAGGTGGAGATAGCCTGTACAGAGGAAATCTTAGACGGACCGAATCCGGAAACTCGATTTTGTATTCAAGTAAGTCAGTCACACTAAGATTTTCCGAAAGACGTCGGAAAATGACTGACATAATTTACGAATGCAATTAGCCTGTTCCTCAGGTAGATGGCTAACGTCTAACGACATCTCACTCCCGGTAGACGAAATAACAGATGATGTTACAGAATTACATTTTAAATGAGGTATATGGAAATTAATCCTAAATTTGAATGTGCAGGAGTTACTTTGAAAATCGAGCACGATACCGGAATATAACATAAAATCTACACCTAATATCACAGGCCATGACAAATTTTTACCAACAAATAACATATAATTAGATGTAAATTTAGAAATACGAAGTTTCACCTGAGTAAATCTTAAAATTTCTAGTGGGCAAGAGTTAGCGAAAACACATCTTACAGAAGGAGAAACTTATTCAGGAAATTTACAACTAAGCTTTAATTTTGAATACCATTCTACCGAAACAATAGAGTGAACACTTCCGGAATCTAAGAGGGCAGTAACATGTTCATTGCTTATTTCAATTTTATGGAATGGAACAAAATCTGAAGTATCGGAGGCAATCTTGAGGCACTCTTTTGGACCTTCAAAGATGGTCTTAGGCGTTCTTCCCTCTTTAGAAGATATGATTTCCGATTTAAACTGGGCTGGGCCTTGAGGTGCAAATAGTGGCGCGGACTCAGCCGAGCACCCTAGTCATTTTCTATTGCTGTGGTTAGCAAAGGTAAAACCAGAAGTAGGACAAGAAGATATACTATTTGACAAGTTACAGTTCTTAGCCTGGTGTGTGAATGGCCCGCATTTGGAACAACCTTGAGAAGACGATCCTCTTCCGTACTGACTTTTAATGGGACAGCATAGTCCCCATTTCTACCCGCAGACCCTGACATTAATTTATTAACTTTATTAGACAGTTCATAAATATGTTGAGCCAAGGAGTTTGGCATATTTTAGTGCTCATCTCTGATTTTAAGAGGAAATAGATCCCCTACACTATTACAGAAATTAAGGAGTATAGCCTGAACACGTTTAAGCTGGTTTACTTTCCGGGTTGAACCGTGTTGTCGTTTTTGTACATTACATACAGTGTGCTGACGTTTCGAATACATCGCAGTATTCTTTGTCAGGGCGACTGAAATACCCCTACTCGATCCGAGGTAACCAGTCTCCCAGGCAGCAATCCCACTACAAAGGGTGGTTCCTGACCTTGATCTATATATCCTAGCCTTTCTGGCTGACGTAAGCAGTGAAAAAAAGAGATCTACATCATTCGGAATTCTTTCATCCGCACGAAGAAAATGCTTTCGAGAGGGGATATGAACTCATCATCATCATCAACATTCTAAACCATCTCCAGTTTCCCGGGTGTGGTATATGTACCATGTGCCTTGTACCATTCCTCCTCCACCAACTTGTTGCAATCATGACCTCTCAGCAATACATCGTTCTTAACTGAATCTATCCATTTCCTTCGTGGCCTTCCCACGGGTCGTCTTCCTTACTTTTATGTCAAATTCCTTCCTTGCAGTTCTGTTAACTGGCATCCTCTTCATGTGGCCAAACCACTTCAGTCTTGATATCTGAATCTTATTGAGGAGAAAATCATCTATTCCTACTTCTTCTCGAATTTTCTCATTCCTAACTTTGTCTTTCCTGGTTTTATGGATCACAGTGCGTAGAAATTTCATTTCAGCTGCCTGGAGTTTGTAATTATCTCTATTGGTCAGTGTTGTGGTTTCGAGACTGCATGTAAGAATTGGTGTATAATAGGACTTGTACAACGTCATTTTTGTTTTCATAGGTATTTGCTCATCCCACAGCATGTGTCTTACCTGGTGGAAAAACTGTGTTGCCTTATTGATTCGATTGTTCACCTCATGTTTTGCTAGGTTGTCATTTGATAGAACGCTACCCAAAAAGAGCGGAACTGAACTAAGCTAACTAATTAAGGAATATTACAATGTAATTAACATGCAGATAATTATGATAACCACACCTGATGATTTATTGTTTGTATAAAAGTTCTAGTCTTCTCTCTTTAGCTCTTGTGTACTGCTCTGTTTCTTTCTTATTAAACTCCGGGATGTTTCCCAAGGCTGAACAGAGCCATCTTCTCATAGTGTTTCTCAGAAAAATGTCAACCCCATTTTGAGTCGAAGAACGGCGTTAACTTTCAACAGTTGGCATGTGTATGGTGACGGTTTTATTCACAGCATTGACGCATTACCAGAAAGTTATTCCGAATGAAGAAGCCTTAACAACGTTTTAGCACCGGCAGCCACTCGCAGACCTGGTCTTGAATATAGAACTTGCAATTCTGCTTTCAGTTTTTGTTCATTCTGCGATTATATGCCGATCCTGCCTCGTTCCTACATCTTTGTTTGTTAAAGGGTTCACTTGCAGTCTCGTCGTATTTATAATCTCTGTGCATTGCTCTTTGTATCGAGATATCGATTATAGGAAATACCTTAGCATTGTTGATTTTACAGCGGTGTGAAAATTATTAGAAAAATTTGAAAATTTTGTATAAAATCACATTTATTCATTGATATTTTTCTTCCAATTGAAGTTAATCACATATTTAGTATTTGGTATGCATTCGCTTTGATTATATGGCAGATTCAGTGCGATATGGCATGCTTTCTACATTTTTTTTTGCAGGAATCTTTGATTTGCTTATCTTAGTGCCATTTATTAATAAGTGTCTCTATGATATTTATCTTTGTTGTAATGCTGTTTTTCTACAGTTTTCATTTCACAATGGCGCAGAGATTCTCAATGGGGTTTACATCTGGACTACTGCAGGCCAAGAAAGTGCTTTTACTTTGTTTCCACTTAAAAGCTTCGTCACAGACTTCGCTTTATGGCAAGGAGCAACATCGTGTATGAATACAAAGTCACCATTGGGAATCCACTCTCTCATTTGCGTCAATAATCTTCTTTCAAGTACTGTTTTGTATTGCGGCTGGTTCATCATACCCTCTACAATATACAGACGTCCTATACCATGAACTGACGTAACACTCCAGACCATAACCTGGATGGGATGCTTGACAGTTTGTGCAATTAATTGGGGCAAGAACTCTTCATCAGTGCTTCTCCTCACGTACTCACTATTTTCGCCTGTTATTGCAAACACTGGTTCGTCGGAAAAACATGCCTGGAAAATTAAAAACATATCTAATACCGTACACACATCAGTATAATGAAAATTAAATGAATAAGTTTCTTGCAAGGGGAATTTCATTCATTTGTGTTAAATTTGGAATTTTCTTACTTCAGAATATCGTATCATAATTCAGGTTCATTGACTGGTATTATTATAAGTAACCAATTATAATTTTATAATACCTTGCTCCAGTCATCTCCGAATCGTTCACTCACGTCTTTTGCCCACGCTATATCCAGGTGTCAGCGCAAGACACACACAAGCCAGTAACGGGAACATCTGATTCAGTTGTTTCCAAATCACTGTTTAGGTTCACAGCTTCCTGCACTGATGATGTCAGATTATCCTCACATTACTTCTCTTTGTATGAGTCTACCTTGCAGCTGGGGGTGGCATGTTCATAATTCCACAAAACAAGCTGGTATCTTCCCTTCCAATACCTGAACATCTCATTCCATAGCACAATCTCAGGTTGCTTCATAAGTCCAGTTATTCACTTCAGACGTTCTAGAAGCAATATAAAACTGACAGCTGTCACAATACAAATATAACGTACAGACTACACCAACCCTCTCTTCGTCATCATATAACTTCAAATTTCGCGCACAACAGTTAGCACATGCACAAGCTGAACGAATAACTTCTCGCAGAATCCTCAAATCTATGAACCTAAACCCACTTGAGGATTTATCTTCCATCTTGTATTCATCGAACGAAATGCCTCAATCAATATTCGTCTCAGCAGCACTGGATATCTTGAACGAAGGACTGCGGATACTGGTATCCTGTTCTGTGCCTTGCCCTGATACATTCGATTTCTTTTTCGTAAACCGAGAAGAACTGTCCTTTTTTTTACTTTCTTCAAAACTCTACGTTCACCTCAAGGCATACTGTTACTTTGAATAACATACAACTAACAAAATTAGCAATTGGTAAATCGGATATGAAACCACAGCAACACATATAGATAAATACGCTGTCAACAAAGGAACCTGAAGAATGCGGAGGCCATACTTTTCCACTGCTTTATTGATGACAGGTTTCCATGGAAGAAAGACAAACACATGGAAATTCTCCGTAAGAGTAATGAAAAAACTCGTCCTACAGAGTTGGGCGTGGCAGTATACAAGCAGTTACAGATACTCATTTTTCTCATATTTACAGATGGCATTGACCTGTAATATTTTTTATTAAAATCCTGACATGTTACGGTATATTATGAGCAATTAAAAATTTGCTATTTTTACTCATTTTTACGTATGTTCCCCCTTAAAAGGTGTTTTATGGGTATCATAGGTAGTTTAAGACAGTATAGTACATCATCTGTGTCAAGACACATACAAAATGTAGTTACTAAGGAGATACTCTAATATCAAAATAAAGCTACACTAGAGGGTTCGGTCAAAGCTTTAAGAGTATTATGTCAGCAGATTGGAAAAATGGAACAATACCCACTGGCTGGAAACGATCCATCATCTACGTTCCTATACCAAAAAAGGCGATATGTTGGACTGCACAAACTACAGTACGCTTGTCCTAATATCACATGCTAGTAAGGTGTTGCTAAAGATCACGCAACGAAGATTAGAACCTTAATTGTCTAAACCTCGAGCTCGTTTTAGGATAGATATCATTAACAATATGCGTTGGATGGTAGAGGGAGCACAGGAGTTGGTCATCAGAAGGCCTTTTATAGTGTAAATCACAGGTCCATGAGGGATGTCCTTAGACGGATTAACATCTCTCTGTTTTGGATCCCAACTACCGATTTAAATTCACACTCTTGACTTAGTTATATGGTTCTCCGAGTACTGATATACATTTTACCTGGACTTTTTCTGACCGTAATTTGGCAGGTGCGATCCTAGCTCAGTCAGGTGGTATTTGAAGGTGTTCAAGTACGTCATCCCCAAGCTGGTAGATTTACGAGCAGGTAAATGTGCTCTTGCGGGACTAACTTCCGGCACCTCGGCGTCTTCGAAAACTGTACAAGTAGAGTAGTTAGTGGTACGTAAAGCCAAAAACATAAATATTCAATACTATTGTTGAAATTGTACTTTTTCTATTCTTCTGGGTTTATTTTATCTTACTGTATATTATTTACTTCTCATTGGCAACGGTCAGGTTTGGATTCGTGGTTCCTTCTCATAGTTAACCCCAGGAATACTAACGGGGGGAACATTGTGTCCACCACCTGCTATTTATTGCTCTGTTTCTTTTGACATTTGATATTAAAAGGCTGTAAAATGTATTCATTGTTACCAACTCCGAATGGTGTATTTGGTTTGCTCATTTTTACCGTCTGAAGGCGGCGCAGTCATTCAAACATGAGTGAGCAAGAAGTAACCCCTCCACTTAATTAGTATTGGCAGGATTTATAGCGTTGTTGGCCACTCACAGTAAAACTGAAATAGTTTCTTTCTTGACTGCTACTAGACATTACTAACTGGATAGTTCTGTGTGTACTCCAAGAGCATTGCACCTGATGGATGGTTGCTGGAATACTCTCCGAGATAGCTAATTCGTCTGAAGATGACGACATTTATATTACTGTTAGTGAAAACGAAGAAGGAACTGAGAGTATATATATATATATATTAAAAAAGCGAGCTGGATTACCATCATGAGAGAGATACACAGATAAACCCAGTTTTAAAACTGTTATCCGCCAGACGCGTGGAAATGATTCATCAGACTGAATGTAGAACATTGAAAATATTTGCACTTTAACAATAGCTCAGTCAGCTGTTTATTTATGGGGTTGACAGCTGATAATGTTACCAAGTTGAAATATATTTCTTTAGTTGATTGTAAGGAATGTGAAATAAGTTGGTAAATATCTCCAATAATAAACATCAGAGATTCACAGGAACTTGACTTTAAGTGTTCGTCACAAAGCACACTCCCGCTGGTATACAATGACATTAAAAATAGGGTTGATATTCCTAGGGTTAAAATTGTAAGTCACGCAGATAACAATAGAACAACAGTGGAAGCTATTGGATGAGGGTGACAGTGGGTTGAGTGAGAAGACGTATGCATAGAACGGAACTTTCCTTCACACATCACAGGAAAACTAGAATCCAGCTTTGAATTGTTGATGCTAGTAAAATAAATTTTAATTTATCAACTGGGAAAATAAATTGTTAGATGATGCAAATATCTGTGAGTTTTCCGCAAATGTGTAGTAAAGCTGGAAATATGGTCATAATAATTATAACACCAGCTGCGCGGCGGAAATACTTGATGCGAGTCCCTCGACCTCTTGACGCGAGTGTAACGTCCAGCCGTCAGAGCAAATGAACACTATGACTATCTCGAGGAAGAACATCTTTACTATACACTCTTATGCCTTTCAGCGTTCCGTCTGCAAGACCTGTGAAGTTACTAAACGCCTCAAGAATAATCTATATTCAACTATCCCTGAGACCTCGTTTATTTTCGTATTCTTATCTTTAAAACTGATTCTGACCATCGTCTTCTGTGTTTCCCTCTACGTCACTTACCTTCCACAACTACTTCATTATTCTCCTAGACAACCTACCTTCCTCCGCTCGCTTCACATGACCTCTCCACAGAAGCCGGTTCACGTGTACCGCTTCATTTACCGTGTTCATTCCTAACTCAGTCTTAGTACCTTCCTGCCATTGTTCCCACGTGTTTGTAGCAGCTATTTCTAACAGCAAACAGATTGGTACACAGATAGACTTCTTTCTTACGGAACACTCTGGCTGCGCGGTTAGAGTCACACACCTGTCAACACCACTGTCGGCAGCCCTGAAGCTGGTTTTCCGTGGTTTCCCATTTTGATACCAGGCAAACGCTGGGGCGCTTCCTTCCCACTGCTGTCCCGTCGTCATAAGACTTATCTGTATCGTAAAGCAAATTGTAAATTAAATAAAACACACACTGCGAGCTTCACACTTACTGTGCTACCATCCTGGGATAATACACATCCTAAATAACTGAAGTGATCTACCTGTTCCAGATTTGTATCACCAACTTCAGTTTACATTCTCTTAGGTTTCTGGATACTCACTGCATTAGCTTTGATGTACCAATCACACTTACTGTGCTACCATCCTGGGAGAATACACATCCTAAATAGCTGAAGTGATCTACCTGTTCCAGATGTGTATCACCAACTTCAGATTCAAAAATTCTCTAAGGTTTCTGGATACTCACTGCATCTATTTTCAAATTACTACTAGGCCACCATATCTCAGTGTTAGAGCAATCAACGCGAAGTTTCTAGATCCCGGGCTTCAGCAGAGTCTGCCAAACTGCTTACTGAATCCCTCCCTGTCACGTTTTACTTTCCAGTAGTTTATCCATTAAAAGTAGGAATAACAAACAGCTTTGTCTAATTCCTGTAACTCCTTGAACAAAGAACTCATTTCGCTCTCCGTACCCCAACTGTCATCATAAATGCCTTTGATTGCTCAAGTATAGTATATATATTATTTGCTTTACGCCGCACATAAACTCAGATAAGGCTTATGGCTTCGCTGCGATAGGAGAGGCCTACGAGAAGGAAGGAATCTTCCGTGGCCTTCATTAAGGTACAGCCATCTTTAGGGCTGCCAACCGTGGGGTTCGAACCCACTATCTTCCGGATGCAAGCTCGCATACAGCCAACTCACCCGACAATTATAGCATATTATATTATGTTATATTATAAGAATAATTTAGTGTGGCTATTTCTAGCCTGGTGCAACCCTTGTAAGGCAGACCCTCCGATGAAGGTGGGCGGCATCTGCCATATGTAGACTACTGCATTATATTGTGGTAGAGGATAGTGTTAGGTGTAGTGTGTGAGTTGCAGGGATGTTGGGGAGAGCACAAACACCAGCCCCGAGTCACTGGAATTAACCAATGAAGGTTAAAATCCCGACCTGGCCGGGAATCGAGCCCGGGACCCTCTGAACTGAAAACCAGTATGCTGACCATTCAGCCAACGAGTCGGATGTTATATTATATTATATTATATTATATTATATTATATTATATTATATTATATTATATTATATTATATTATATTATATTATATTATATTATATTATATTATAATAGTGGTTGCAGAGACCATAGGCCTTCGACTAGGAGCAGATGAATAAAAACAGCGAATTTTTTTTTTCACTCGGTGACAAATTCTTTCTTTCTTAATCAGTTTACCCCACAGGGTTGGTTTATTCCTCGGACTCAGCGAAGGATCCCACATCTACCGCTTCAAGAACAGTGTCCTGGATCGTGACACTTTGGGTCAAGGATAAACTGGGAAAGAGGACAAGTACCTCGTCCAGGTTGCCTCACAAAAGTTCAAATAAAGCGTATAGGAATGTTTTGAGATATTAGAGAGCTATCGGCT
This sequence comes from Anabrus simplex, assembly GCF_040414725.1. Lineage (NCBI taxonomy): Eukaryota > Metazoa > Arthropoda > Insecta > Orthoptera > Tettigoniidae > Anabrus > Anabrus simplex. Next base: position 65,878,768 of record NC_090279.1, read on the forward strand.
GTCCTGAAAATACTTTACTGCAGTTTCCTATTTTACTTGCAGGCAAACAGCCGATTCCTTCCAACTCCTCACCCAGTTCCATTTCATCTTCATTTTTCTAGAAAAATGTTCAAATGTTGAGGATTTTTCCTTCATTAAAATAGTTTACACCTGTTCAAGTAATTTTGCTAATGGGCCTTAATTTTTCAAAATTTAACGATTAAAATCTCTCATACTTTTGTAGTCACATTCGCGCAGATACTTGCGGCTTGTAGTCGCTACGCATTCACGTTTGGAGCTGAAGGTTTCAGCACTGTTTTCTTTTACTAATGCATCTATTTTATTTTATTTTCTCAATAATTAATTTTTTGTTGTGTTCTCTTTTGTTTTAGAGCTATCTGCAATATTTTGAACCATTGTTTACTCCTTGTTGCTTGACGTAAGTCTCGTCTTATTCGTTAGAATTTAAATCCAGCGCTGCGCTACGTTCATTCGCACTGCAACAACGCACTTTCCTCCACAATCAAGCTAAATTCTCTGATTCATCAGCAACTTTCATCTAATCCTATTGCAGGCATGATAATGAATTGTCCACAGCGTCTACGGAAATACAGTAGTGTAAGAGAAAATGGGGGAAAACCGTTGGTTTTTCCTATAAACACCCAGTCTATTCAAAGATTTTTAAAATGATATGCATATCAAAACCTTCCTCCGGATGTGTATACACTGAATATGAGGCTTGGTCGAGCTCCATCCAGCCGTTTCGCCGTGATGATGGAACAGACAGACAAACAGACAGATAAACGGACACGAAAAATAAAAATCACCGGATCAGTATTGAGTTGACCTAAAACGGATAAATATCTGAAAATTTGGCAAAACAAATGAAATTACAGACAGCGGACCGCCCTACAACTTTATTTATATAGATAAGCATGGACACGTCCAGAAGTGCAGACCTTTATTTCGAGAGTCGCTGCTTTGAAACTGTACGACATATCTACAAACGGACCTCACCATCAGACGTCTCATTTAGTGTTTACATGGTTGGTCCTACGACATCTTCTCGTACCTCCTATATTTATGGGTTAGATTGAGTTAGAGTCATTGAATTGAGTAACATTTTGTACAGTTTTATCACTCATGTGACAGCTAGAATCACAAAATTTGGCTATCATATGGCAACTGGTCATGTCAACATGCGAGCTGAATGTCGTCACTATATTATGTATCTATAAGTGTGCGAAGCGAAAACATAATCGTGTAAGAAGTACAAAATTAACTTGAAATCGAGAAATACATCTCTATTTAACGTATAAGGGATAGAAATACGACCTAAGTTGTAGATCTCTCCAGAATGCAAAAGATTGTGCTTTCTGTTTAGTGAGATGACTTACCGCTTAGCCACCAATTATCCCGAAACGAAGGTCTGCACCGTCGTTAAAATTTCATCCCTATTCCGATATTTTCCGGCGCCAAAATTTATACATTTGCATAGCTTAGAATATTTCCTCAAAGAAAGAGTGTCCAGGCTTCGCGATTAGCATTCGCATATGTATGGAGGAAGAAAATAATACAGTTAAGAAAGTTGAAATTAATAGAAAATAGGTCAAGAAATGAGGACAGTCGGATAGGACAATAATATGTAAACACCAAGTGAATGTATTGGAAAATCAGATGCTGCTCAATAAATTATGCTGATATGAGTTAAGGATATAAGAAAGCGGTAACAGATGGGAAATTTAGGCGCTGGGATTCTTAGGAAAACACATGAGAAGATGACTAATGGTGTTATTACTTAAGCTATTCGATGACGGTTATAACCTCCAACGATATTCTACCAATATCCCGCAGAATGGCCGATTGACGTCTCTCTTGCTTTCTACCCAAGGGAAACCACGAATTTACAGGAATGATGACGAAAATGGCAATACGCTACTTCCTTGCTGGCAAGCAGTCAGAGAAGTTGCCATGGTAACCTGTAGGTTCGTTGTCGGTCTGTCGGTCACTCCATGCAGAGCATGATACCCGCAGAAATTAGTAATTTTCTCCGTCATTTGAAGAGCAAGGTCAATTATGAACATACTAAAAGTTGTTTATAATGAAGAGATGTTTCACATACAGACCACGACGTTATAACAGAAAATGGGGGAAAACTGTTTGGGTTTTCCTATAAACACCCTGTCTATTCAAAGATTTTAAAATGGTACTCATATCAAAACCTTCCCCGGGATGTGTATATACCAAATATGACGTTTGTTTAAGATCTATCCAGGCGTTTCACCGTGATGGTGGTACAAACAAACAGACAGCAAACAGACAAACGGACAAATAGACACGAAAAATAAAAAAACACCGATTCGGTATTGAGTTGACATAAAACGGATAAATATCTGAAAAATAGGCAAAACAAACGAAATTTCAGACAGCGGACCCCTACAATTGTATTTATATAAATAACAGATAACATTTATGAAGCTAAATGAGAATATTTGCATGGTAAAATTTGCTATTAATTTGATGTAATAACGTTTAAATGAGGTACCTCGATTATTTAACTTAAATATACTAAGTCCTTACAACCAATAATTAATTATTTAATATATCTTGAAGGAATCTGATTACTGCCAAATGGGTTAGAGCTCAAATTCTGGAATCCCCAAATTACAACTGTTTGATCAATCAATCAATCAATCAATCAATCAATCAATCAATCAATCAATCAATCAATCAATCAATCAATCAATCAATCAATCAATCAATCAATCAATCAATCAATACTGATCTGCATTTAGGGCAGTCGCCCAGGTGGCAGATTCCCTACCTGTTGCTTTTCTAGCCTAATCCTAAATGAATATTTGCCCCAGTTTGTCCTCTTGAATTCCAATTTTATCTTCATATTGTGATCTTTCCTGCTTTTATAAACGCCACTGAGACTTATTCGTCTACTAATGTCATTCCACTCCATCTCTCCCCTGACAGCTTGGAACATACCACTTAGTCGAGCAGCTCCTCTTCTTTCTCTCAATTCATCTCAACTCAAACTTTGCAGCATTTTTGTAACGCTACTCTTTTGTCGGAAATCACCCAGAACAAATCGAGCTGCTTTTCTTTGGATTTTTTCCAGTTCTTGAATTAGGTAATCCTGGTGAGGGTCCCATACACTGGAACCATACTCTAGTTGGGGTCTTACCAGAGACTTATATGCCCTCTCTTTTACATCCTTACTACAACCCCTAAACACCCTCATAACCATGTGCAGATATCTGTACCCTTTATTTACAATCCCATTTATGTGATTACCCCAATGAAGATCTTTCCTTATATTAACACCTAGATACTTACAATGATCCCCAAAAGGAACTTTCACCCCATCAACGCAGTAATTAAAACTGAGGGGACTTTTCCTATTTGTGAAACACACGACCTGACTTTTAACCCCGTTTATCAACATACCATTGCCTGCTGTCCATCTCACAACATTTTCGAGGTCACGTTGCAGTTGCTCACAATCTTGTAACTTATTTATCACTCTATAGAGAATAACATCATCCGCAAAAAGCCTTACCTCCGATTCCACTCCTTTACTCATATCATTTTTATATATAAGGAAACATAAAGGTCAGATAATACTGCCTTGAGGAATTCCCCTCTTAATTATTACAGGGTCAGATAAAGCTTCACCTACTCTAATTCTCTGAGATCTATTTTCTAGAAATATAGCAACACATTCAGTCACTCTTTTGTCTAGTCCAATTGCACTCATTTTGCCAGTAGTCTCCCATGATCTACCCTATCAAATGCTTTAGACAGGTCAATCGCGATACAGTCCATTTGACATCCTGAATCCAAGATATCTGCTATATCTTGCTGGAATCCTACAAGTTGAGCTTCAGTGGAATAACCTTTCCTAAAACCGAACTGCCTTCTATCGAACCAGTTATTAATTTCACAAACATGTCTAATATAATCAGAAAGAATGCCTTCCCAAAGCTTACATACAATGCATGTCAAACTGACTGGCCTGTAATTTTAAGCTTTATGTCTATCACCCTTTCCCATATACACAGGGGCTACTATAGCAACTCTCCATTCATCTGGTATAGCTCCTCCGACCAAACAATAATCAAATAAGTACTTCAGATATGGTACTATATACCAACCCATTGTCTTTAGTAAATCCCCAGAAATCTGATCAATTCCAGTTGCTTTTCTAGTTTTCAACTTTCGTATCTTATTGTAAATATCATTGTTATCATATGTAAATTTTATTACTTCTTTGGCCTTAGTCTCCTCCTCTATCTCTACATTATCCTTGTAACCAACAATCTTTACATACTGCTGACTGAATACTTCTGCCTTTTGAAGATCCTCACATACACCCTCCCCTTGTTCATTAATTATTCCTGGAATGTCCTTCTTGGAACCTGTTTCTGCCTTAAAGTACCTATACATACCCTTCCATTTTTCACTAAAATTTGTATGACTGCCAATTATGCTTGCCATCATGTTATCCTTAGCTGCCTTCTTTGCTAGATTCGATTTTCTAGTACGTTCCTTCAATTTCTCCTTACTTCCACAGCCATTTCTAACTCTATTTCTTTCCAGTCTGCACCTCCTTCTTAGTCTCGTTATTTCTCTATTATAATAAGGTGGGTCTTTACCATTCCTTACCACCCTAAAAGGTACAAACCTGTTTTCGCATTCCTCAACTATTTCTTTAAACCCATCCCAGAGTCTGTTTACATTATTATTTACCGTTTGCCACCGATCATAGTTACTTTTTAGAAACTTCCTCATGCCTGCTTTATCAGCCATACGGTACTGCCTAATAGTCCTACTTTTAAGACCTTCCTTTCTATCACATTTATTTTTAACTACCACAAAACAGCTTCATGTTCACTGATACCATCTATTACTTCAGTTTCCCTATAGAGCTCATCTGGTTTTATCAGCACCACATCCAAGATATTTTTCCCTCTGGTTAGTTCCATCACTTTCTGAGTCAGCTGTCCTTCCCATATTAACTTATTTGCCATTTGCTGGTCATGCTTCCTGTCGTTCGCATTTCCTTCCCAATTGACATCTGGCAAATTCAGATCTCCCGCTACAATCACATTTCTTTCCATGTCATTTCCCACACAGCTGACTATCCTATCAAATAATTCCAAATCCGCGTCAGTGCTACCCTTTACCGATCTGTAAACTCCAAATATATCAAGTTGCCTATTATCTTTAGAAATTAGCCTTAAACCTAGAATTTCATGTGTCTCATCTTTATCTTTTTCGTAGTTTACAAATTCTTCTTTCACCAGAATGAACACTCCCCCTCCCACCATTCCTATCCTATCTCTACGATACACACTCCAGTGCCGTGAGAAAATTTCTCCTTCCATTATATCATTTCTCAGGCATGATTCAACTCCTATTACAATATCTGGTAAATATATATCTACTAAATTTCTTAATTCTATTCCTTTCTTTATAATACTTCTACAGTTCAACACTCACAATTTTATGTCATCCCTACTTGATTTCCAGTTCCGTGTTCCCTTACCACCGCTCCCTAGGCCACCCTGTTTACCTGAAGGTACCTCCCTATTACCCTTCCAAACAAATTTCCTAACTTATACGTACCACTGCGGTTTAAATGAAGGCCATTTGAGCGCAGATCCCTATCTCCTATACACCCATTAGGATCTAGAAATTTCACTTCCAGTTTCCCACATACCCACTCCACAGTCTCATTTAAATCCCCAATCACCCTCCAGTCAGTATCCCTCCTACACAGTATTCCACTAATAACTTCTCCGCTTTCTTAAACTTCACCCGTGCTGCATTTACCAGATCCCACACATCTCCAACTATGGTACTTGTATCAGCTTGCCTTACGTTGTTGGTGCCAACATGAAACACTACCACTTTCTCCTTCCCCTCCTCCCTCTCTTCTACTTTCTTCAACATCTGCCTCAACCTAATTCCTGGATAACATTCTACCCTGGTTCCCTTTCCTCCACACACTTTCCCCACGTGTCTAACTATGGAATCCCCCATGATCAGATCCTCAAACCTACCCAACTCATTTGATCCACTCCCCTCCTGGTCAGCCCTATCTTTCGTGATAGCTGCAGAAGCTACTTCCTCCTCCCTTTTCTCCTTCCCATGACCCTGTTACACCTGTCTTTTCATATCCTCTACTCTGCATTTCCCTTTCCTACCTCTTCCCTTCCTCCTACTTCCACACATCTCACCAACAGTTCCCTGTCCGTCATCTTCCCTCTGTTGTTCTACCTGGAGTGACTCGTACCAATTTCGCACAGACACCTGTCCTGAATTCTGATCCTGAATAGAGCCCTTAGCCTTCAATCTCCTTCCCCTTAGAACATTAGACCACCTGTCTTCTACAACTCCCCCTCTCCTTCCCCTCCTTCTTGTACATCTACTGTAACCTGTACATTGTTTGAGGGAGTCCTATATTCCTTCCTGTCTTCTGTGAGAATCCTAATTATCTCCCTCAAACTTTACAACTCCTCCCTCATACCCCTCAATGCCTCGCCACACCCACAGTTCGTATACTCGCGCTCCTTAGCCATTCTTTACGGAAAAAAATGAAATTAAAAATAAAATAATTTAAAAAAATAAATGAACGGAGGGATATATTGTCTGGGATAGTACTCAAAGATCACACAACAATAGGGTAATTAATCTACGACTACACTACAATACTACTCTATTTTTTATCCTACAACCTGTAACAGGATAAAAACTGCTGTTAATTACTGAATATCGAAAGTAATACACAAGAACTACACAATTCCAAACTGCAATTAAGCCTATCCTAATTACAACAACATAATTTTTAATAAACGTTTCTACGGATACTTCTACTACACCAGTACTACACAAATATTTTACAATAATAAAATAAGCACACTAAATTCTAATAGGATATTACTCGTATACTACTGTACAGTACACTACAGTAATTTTTAAACTACTTTCAGACGTATCCTAATTTCGATACCGGTACCGTATGTCACTACTAAGTACAAACAGATATGAACTTTGCAAGAACTATTGTACTCAAAGATTACCAACAAAGCTAAATGCTTAGACAAATTATTATTAGTATTACGGTCTAATAGGTACACACGAAAGATAACACACGAATATAGCAGGCAAGATACGGCACTATCTAAATGTACTGTACCGATACTACAATGTATCTACACTACACCACACTACGTTTGGTTAAATTCTTAAGTATCGAAAGGATTGCCGTACACGAGGAAAAACACGAATATAAATGGCAATATACTATCTAATATATTATACCTTATCATCACAACAATTCTACTGAAATGTGGTTACGTGATTATTACAGCTGGTGGATTACTATTATTTTCCGTACTCCACGTGACTGAGAGTAAAAGTGTCCTTAATTAGGCCTACTGAAAAATACGAGGTTGTCTACAATAATTTCTCAAATATTTCTATCAAAACTACTCCAGGGACTCTAACTGCAATTTGGCCTACTGGGATATATGAACTTTATTATTATTAGCTAACCGCTCATAAATACTGAAAGATCGAGGGAGTGAAGTATAAATTACGGATACTTTAACCTACTCAGAAATACAAATGATTGGAATACAAGGCCAGCTGATTTATATTTATATTTACTTGACTACACTACTCCCTTTGTTCACGACTGTAGCCAACAATGCAATATTTGAATATGAGGAGCGACAATAATCAATAACAATACAACGACTGTTATCTACTACCGAGTAATCTCTTTAACTACTTTTTAAATGGAAGACAGGCGTATCGTCTTTTTAAATGTAGTAAATTATTACCTTCGCGATAGTTCGGACGGATATCTATACGAAATACCGGAGGAATTTCGGCGGAAGTTACGGTACCATTCCTTATGATAAGCTGCCTTTGTAAGTATTATACCAACGAACCTACAGATATTCACAAATATTTTAAAAGTTAATATTATTACCTAAAGTATTTCCTAAACCTAAATTCGAAACAAGGTACACCTAGCTAGCCTACTTAACCTAGAAAACGTAAATTACTGAAGACCAACTGAATTACTTGTTATAAAATTTAAATAAATATCACTACCAACAAGCACTAAACACCACTATATAAATAGCACTAAATGAATCACAAATACAAAACATTAAGCTATTTCAATAATTTTAACTACTTTATCACTACAATAATGCAAGAGCTCTCTCAACAGCCAACCGTTCTCAAGCGCATCCAACAATGCAAGGCCAGATCAGGAAATAATTAAATCTCAACTTTTACGATTAACGTATTGAGGTGACAATTAATAAATAGATAAACTAGCATCAAATCAATTACTATTTAGGACACAACCACGAAGTGACAAGCGTGAAGAATATATGTTATAGTCATGTGGTAATGATCCTTCACTATCAGCACATCAGTTGTCTTTCATTATTTTTTATAAACAAGAGAAAGGGCAAAAAAGTATTCATTATCAAAATAAATGCCATTATAAGGCAACAAACCTGAACAATAGACAAGGCACAATATAACGTACTGTAAACTAGTCTTAACCCTAGAACACTAACCCTTCGTAAATTTTACGACAGTAGGTAGCAGAACGGTATAGTTTAATGCCTTCCGCGCGTGCGTGCGTGCCGCTATTTTGTGTAGCTGATTTTTTCGAGCAGTTATTGACTGTGGCATGTGCGATTGTTGATATCTTTGCTCATTCTTGTAATAATTGGGTGGGTGTCGTCATATTCACGAACGGTTAGTGATAGTGTGAACTTATAAGTATAATGTTTCGTCATGCCTTTTTTACATTTATACTTATTTAATTTATTTTCTTGGTAGTTTTGGTTTCTTTGCGATGTAAATAACCTACATTCATAATTTAAGGGTTTATTTTAATATGTTGTGTTATAACATTAATTTTTTTATAAAACGTGTTCATTTAATACTTTTTGTGCGCCAAGTTTTCTACATTTAAAAAATAATCACATAAAATTGTTTAATATCTACGTATTTTGATTCATGTTAAGTTCACGACACTATAGGAATTCTTAATAAACAAATTCTTGCCAAATATAAGCTGTTCCGTAGAAAATATAACAATTATAAATTGGAGTAGTCAAATTTATGAAGGTTTTGTAATAATGTGTGGCGAAATAATAATTTTGAGGCTTCGTTTACATCAGTAGAAAAGAATGTGACGATATATTATCAGGCCCATCCTCGCATATAAGAAACTTCGATAGACGTTGAATAAACTTTATGCAAGAATCAGATTAGAAATTATGTTAACAGAAGAAAAATTTGGTCCGAACGGTTATTAAGGATTCCCAATTTTATAATTATGAGATCGAACTATAGCTATTTTACCTGCTTATAAAATCGATACAGGAAACTTCTATAAATAAACTCTTTATTTAAAGCATGCCAATAACAATACTAGATCATTAAGTTTGAGGTTCCGGAATCAGCACATACTTAGTTAAGCTGATTATACATAATGAAATCAAACTGTTACAAGGGCATAAGAAAACATAATAGCCCAAAGTTAAATCAAAATGCAATAAAACATTTTGACGCCTAGCGCCGATGAAAAGTGTTTTTCTAGCCTGAAACCAACAGATATATTTAGACAGGAACATAATCCAATCCTCTGAACAGCGTCTTTCGCCAGGAACACGAATATCCGCCTGCTGTCGACTCCATCTTACTCCAGACTACATGGGTCATTAGTATTTTGTTTGTATCAGATCATTTGCCACGTTGTCGCAATTATGAATAGCGGCCACCAGGTGCGCCACCAACTTTAGTAAATAGTCACGCCAACAGGTAGCGTTCAAATGCACACCAGCTGCACAAATTTCCGAATAGTTCCTAAGGTTATCAAGTTCCGTATTAACGTTACAAACAATATACCTACAATAATAGGACATTCATTCAGAAAATGCATTTGTGAAGCACGTTCTATGTTTTCTGTTTATTTGTGATAACTTTTGATAGCTCTGTTCATAAGGCATTCTTTCGAAATATGTGTTTATGAATCAAGTTCTTTTTCTGTTTATTTATGAACATTATGAAAACTAACCAATCTCATTTTCAGTGTCTGTGTCGTTCGTCTGCCCTCTTTGACATCCTGCCAGTTTTTCCTGAGCCCGTCGAGCAGCGCTTTCTTCCACTCCTGTGGTAAAGGGCCTGTCTGTCTTCTGGGTGCTGTCTCCGCCTAAAACCCTGATAGCTTTTCGTCATACTTCTGAAACAACCCGTCATTGATTTCATCCTCACCGAGCTGAGTGGCTCAGACGGTTGAGGCGCTGGCCTTCTGACACCAACTTGGCTGGTTCGAACTTGGCTCAGTTCGGTGGTATTTTAACGTGCTCAAATACATAAGCCCCTTGTCAGTAGATTTAATAGCACGTGAAGGAAATCCTGGGGACTAAATTCCCGGACCTCGGCAAATCCCAAATCCGTAAAAGTAGTTAGTGGGACGTAAAGCCAATAACATTATTATATCAATTTAGGAAGGCTCGGAACATAATGGGCTGACTCGGCCCATGCAAGGGGTCACACTCTTGATTATGAAACTATAGGTACATATATTAACAGAAATAATTACAATATATACATTTACTAGCGCTTTCCCCGCGACTTCGCTCGCGTCATAGATGAGTTATGTCCCATTATATTATTTTATTTCCCATTTTCTTTTGAAGTCCACTGAACCAACCTTACGCGTTCATCGACTTTTGTACGAAATGTAAGACATGAACATAAATGATGTGCTTTCCCGTCCCGGCTTCGGTCGGAATTGGAAAGTTTCACGCGTGTTCCGAGTTCGCTGTTAAATGAAATTCTCTTGTAATAACAGTAGCTTCTATAATTTTTTAACCCCGTCACACCTAATCTAGTGCGATTGCACAACTTAGGTGGTTTGAGGTTACGTAACAACATTACAGGTGCTCCTACTTTCAAACGAAGTTTGTGAGTTGGGAATCCTGGAGGATTACGGTAAGGTAAGGTTTGTTCTGCCCGAAGGCAGGTCCGAACCTCCGCAGAGGTGTCCTGAGCCGGAATTTACGTGCGGTAGGGTGGCCGGTTCCTTTCCGCTCCTCCATTCCCTTACCCCACCAACAGCGCGTGGCAACCCATCTACTTCTCGACCACGCCCAATGTTGCTTAACTTCGGAGATCTCACGGGATCCGGTGTTTCAACACGGCTACGGCCGTTGGCGGAGGATTAAGAGTATTTAGAAATTCTACTGGATAACTGAGAGCATCGTCCGTTTGTAATACCGTGTCGACCGATTTAGACTCTATTTCTTCTGCATCAAAATATGTAAGCTATGCTTCATTTAATTCAGGGACTCTCAAACGCCCAAAATCTCACGCGTGCAAATCGAGGCGCAAGAGCTCCGTGCACTGTGCATTGGTCCCGCTCGGCTCGGCTCGCACCAACGCCTCGTCTCTGGGCTACTCGGTTAATCTCGGCTCAACTCGGCTCGGATTTGGAGCGCTACGGAGCAAGTGAGGAAGAGGGAGACAGGGGGAGCGAGCGAGACAGGCGTGGGGAAAGAGAGAGACAGCGCTATTGCTCCAAATCGAGGAGTGGGGGTCTGCACTCTGGTCATCGAAGCGAAGTCGTCTTTTGCACCGTGCACAGTGCATACACCAGGCGCATGCACCCTGAGAGGCCCTGATTTAATTCATTAGCCGTCTCATTAAAGTAAACCTGCAAAAATCCAGGATCTTGATGAGCATTTGGCAATAGACTGCCTATGGAATGCTAAATTTGACCTTGTACTTTGAAAGTAGGCATAAAGCCCGGTTGGATGACTTGCTTAGCACCAAAGGATGTCATTTGAAAACAGCTGATATGTTTTCTAATTCAATCAAAAAAATTACCATGATCTGGATGGGCACCCATTAGTAACTGTACAATGGTTCAGGTGGAGATTAGAGTGGTGGCAGCAAAACCTTGCCAGAATCGCAACACATGCCTGGTGTTTCATCTTTCCACTCGAGAGCATTGCAGAATTGGCATTTATGGATGATTGTACCAATGGTTATCACGCTGTTATCTTCGTAATTCATTTCAGGATCGTAAGACATCCCGGAACGAAACTTAATTTTACACGGACGCAGTCGTCTTTCTTTTCGCACCCCTGGGTGATGTTGCTCATATCGCATTTGAATTGTCCTGTGATATTCGCGATTATTTTGCTGGTGTGTAGCTGCCGCTGCTCTATGAAACTCGGGATTATTTTTCAGGTATGTCAGTGAAGCTGCTCTGTGAACGTTGGGGTTATTCTTCTGGTACGTGACTGCCGCTGCTCTATGAACCTTGAGATTATTCTTCTGGTACGTGTCCGCTACTGCTCTATGGACTTCGGGATTTTTATTTTGGTATTTACTTCCAGCAATGGTACCGTACGTGCGGAAGGATTATTTTGTAAAAATGTGGCTGCTTCTTTTTTAAATTGTATTTTTCTCGTACCGTTTGAGTATCGAGTACGACGTTTTTCAGAAACTTTTGTAACAACAAATAAAGCACTTGTTTCTTCGCACAGACATTCACATACAGTACGGTACTTCAAAATGTCCGTTAGAGAGGTTACCAGTAAATCGCAATCTTTTTACGGGATTAGCTTCATCACTAAATATCCAGTATAACTTTATATCACGATAAACTTCAAAGCGGAATGGAAATATTTTGCCACCTGCCGTCAACTCACATGTTCCACCACAAGTTGAATCTTCTGACACGATAAGTCGGCACTATTATGAAGAGGAATAGTTATTACCAAGATGATTTTCGGACAAAATGGAAACAACTTACGAAACAATAGCTTCACGAACTTCATCAAACCGTAACTGAGTAGAATATAAAATGTAAGAAAGAGATGTAAATAGACATGCACCGTTTGTGGCAACACTTCACCATTAATGTTGAGATAAGTTACTGCCATTATGCTGTGTGCGTGAAAAAGACGTTATCGCGCTGCAGTCTGCTATCTGTCTCCTTGAAATATCACACACCAGTACGTTGTATCTTCTGGTATGAAATGTTTGTACTCTTCTGAGGAGGAGTAGTTATTAGCAAGGATTGCCAAGGTTCAAACCCTTATTGCTCAAGAGTTCCATGGCACTCACTTCATTACTGGTCGACAATATTATGCAAGTTGCCTCCGGTCTCTCCTTCGTCAATATGAGCGACATATCTTCGAACCATAGACAGCTTTGTTAATGACACATGCTCGTGCCGAACTGGTACTGCTTTCGCCTAGCCTTTTCTACCAGTTGTATGGATGAAACAATTCATTTAAACTGTAAGCGGCTGCATAACTCACTAACAAAATATAAAACCGTAATAAATCTCATTGTTAAAACAATATTCCTGAGTTAAAAATAGGCTGCCCACGGCAGGCAGATTCGAACCCGCATTTTTGCAGTCTGCACTCCGTTGACTTAACCGTTGCGCTATCAGCACAACGTAATACAACCTCTCACGAATTTACTCACAAACATTCGTATATGTAGGCCTATATACTGTTACTTTTATTTTCTTTCCTTTAAGGATTTGGTTCATTACCGTCTTAAAATACACGGAAGCGGAGTGAATCGGCACGTACACTTATGTGTTGGAGAAAGTGCCGCTGCCATTTTTAATTGGCAAAAGCCAAAGGTTCATGCGCGCAAGGCAAGCATTTCATATGGAAAATCTTGAAAATACATATATTTCCGTTGACTTTTCAAGAAATGCAAGATTTTTGCTGTACTATTGAGACGATTTGGAAAACTGAATGAATATATATGTAGAATATTGTTAAAAACGGATATTTTGAACACAAATGTAAAACCTCATATCACCCCTTTTCACCCCTTTGAAATCGGAATTTTAAAAATTTCTTTTAAAATAGTATTTATGATATATGAAAATAAATATGTGAATGAATATAAGTACCTACAATATTTTTCACAGAAATGGAGAAAATCAACATAAAAGTAAAATCACCTTTCAACCCTTTTCACCCTTTAAAAGAGGAATTTTTAAAAATCCTTTCTTAGTGCGCATCTAGGCTACGGTAGGAATATGTCCTCAAATTTTCATGCAGTTATCTCCAGTAGGTTTTGCTGTGCGTTGATTATAAGTCAGTCAGGACATCTTGCTTTATATATATAGATGCAAGACATATGCACAGATGATGTCGTTAAACAACTCCTTATCTCCCCTTTTGGGAATCTGTTCTTCAGTATTACTGGAAATGCGGCCTGGAACATCATGCTGTTTGGCGTAAGTCAGAGGAAAAGTTGTTCCTAGAAACTTTCTCAGAATGTGGCAGGTGCTCTGTAGTTCGACGTATGTGTGATGATGCAGGTTTAATGCGGCCAGAGAGCTGTGCAAACCTTCTGGAATAACACCGGTACATGATATTACTGTTGGAACTGTCGTGGCTGATTCTAGTTTCCACAGGCATTGTATTTCTATTGCCAGTTCTGTGGATTTTAATATCCTTGTGGCTATTTTTTATTTATCGACTAGAACAATATCTGGCCTATTGTTGCAGAGCGTGACATCGGTTATGTCTTCTTGGTACCATAGTAGTTTGTATGAAGAGTTTTCGAGAACGGGTGGAGGTGTATATTTCCAATATGCAGTTGATGACTGAAGAAATCCACGTTTTACAGAAAGTTTCAGGTGAATGATTTTAGCTACCTGATCATGTCGGTGCTTATAATCGGTGTTGGTCAAGGATGGGCAGCCAGAGATGACGTGCTTTATGGTCTCTGTAGTTCTGGAACAGTGGCGGCAGTTGTATGAGACGACTCTTGGATCATTCGTGATGAATCTACGGTGGTTCCGTGTAGCAATTACGTGAATTTGGATGGCCAGAACAAATCCTTCTGTTTCAGGGAAAAGTCCAGAGTAGGTCAGCCAAGCGTGCGACGCTGGTTTGTCGACATGAGGCTGATCCAGTTCGTGGGGGTATTTCCCGTGAAGAGGTTTTTCCTTCCAAGTGTCCATATTCATCTCCTTTGTAGGTGGGGTAGAAACAGGCATTTCCGTCGACGATGGATTGAGAGGTGTATAGTTTATGTCAGCTCTGCAAACAGCTTGATGAAGACACGATGTATCAGCTCTCGAGTGGAAATGTTCTCTTAGACTTGATATCAAATTGCTGTGTAAATTGACAATGGGTAAGAAGCCTTTACCACCTTCTGATCTCGGGAGTGTAAGACGATTGATTGCAGATTTAGGATGGTGCATATGGTACCGGGTGAGTGAAAGTGCTGTTTTCGTCTGTAACTGCTGAAGTTCTGATTGGGTCCATTTTATGACGCCAAAGGAGTATGTGAGCAGTGGTACGGAGTACATTATTATTATTATTATTATTATTATTATTATTATTATTATTATTATTATTATTATTATTATTATTATTATTATTTCATCCTCCGTAATGCCCACTTCTCTCAGATTTTCCGTAGTAGCCTCTGTTCTCTGTTAAGTAGTTTTATTATTGCGCTGGTTTCATTAATTTTTGTGAATATTGATAAGATGTTTGCCCTCGCATATTGCATATATGAAGTGTATCACTACCTATTGTTACGTGCCAGCCCTGTCGTAGTCCCTTTCACTACTAGCTGAAAGGCCTAAGGAGTCAGATGACCGGGGATCTCCCAGCTGGCCAGGACTTTCTGTGAATTGTACTCATTGGTTGGTTTCCCATTGAGTTTCTGCGAGATACGGAAGTGTTTTGTCTCTAGCCATATCACGCGACCTATAGAAAGGAGGCTAGCTGCGAACAGTCAGCGGTGGGTTACATATGGCAGAGGTGTTGGCTGTCCCTGGTGACCCACGGGGAGTTGTGGTCCCTGTGTTAAGTGAGCATGTGGGCTGCCATCGTCGTTACACTGGAGTCACGACATTCTTGGGTATGGGACGGAGTACTGTGTGTGCTTTTCTGTGGACTGCGAACTGTCATAGAGTCAGCGCTGGAGCCCAGCTACCGTGAGTAATTCCTGCTGCTCAGCACTGTTGAATAGTTGCTGTGTAGTTGTTAATTGTATGCGATAGTAGAGGAGCCACGGACTGTCTGCCCTCGGGTTAGAACCATCATTGTTCCCAACTAGGGGTCAATAACCCCTAGTATAGTAGAGGTACAATGGCGATTTTGCGGATTTAGCATAAGAGAGCGAGCCTAACATCACAGTAGCCATCATGAGGGGCCTAACTACACTTTAACAGCTAGTTACACATCCCGATGCCTAAGAGAGCAAGCCTAACCTCATGGAGGGGCCTAACCTTAGTTGTACGGCTAGATGCGCTTTCTGACGTGAACAGTCGTTATCTTGGAGGGGCTAAACCTTACAGGACGTAGCTTTACGGCGATATGACATTCCCGACGCTATCTTGAGTGGTACGACAATGATGATTCTCGCGACGCTATCTTAAGTAGTAGAGCAATGGGGATTCGCATAAGAGAGCCAACGTAACCACATGCAGGAGTCTAACTACGCAGGGCTATAGTTTTACAGCCAGATGCGCTTCCCAACGTGACTTGCACAAGATGGCGGCCATACACAGGTTCTTATAAGACTAAATACTAGAACCTGAGTTAGAGGTTACTGTGTAATATGGCGGCTATACATACGCTCTTACGTGGCCAGCCAGGGGTGCTTGCGCAAGATGGCGGCTATACATAGGCTCTTATGAGACGGCCTAGAGGCACTTGCGCAAGATGGCGGCTGCACACGGTTTCCTATAGAGAAAGATGACGGCCATTGGCGTTTGCGCAAGATGGCGACTATACATAGGCTTTTATGGAGAATGATGACGGCCATGGGCGATTGCGCAAGATGGCGACTATACATAAACTCTTATAGAGAAAGATGGCGGACATGAGAGATTGCGCAAATTGGCGGCTATACATAGACTCTTATAGAGAAAGATGACGCCATGGGCGATTGCGCAAGATGGCGACTATACATGGGCGATTGCGCAAGATGGCGACTATACTTAGGTTCTTATGGAGAAAGATAACGGCCATGGGCGATTGCGTAAGATGGGGACTATACATAGGCTCTTATAGAGAAAAATGACGCTCAAGGGAGGTTGCATATGATGGCGGCTATACATGGGTCTATTATAAAGAATGCTGCCGGCCATCGGCGATTGTACAAAATGGCGGCATTACAAGGGCTCTTATAGAAGAAGATGGTGCCCAAGCGCGGTTGCACAACATGGTGGCTATACATGGGCTATTATAAAGAAAGATGACGGCCATGGGCTATTACACAAAATTGCGGCTATACATGGGCTCTTATAGAGCAAATGCCGGCCAAAGTGAACTGCATAAGTTGGCGGCTATAAACGGGCTCTTATGGAGAAAGATAACAGCTATCAGCGATTGCGCAAGATGGGGCTATACACGGCTTCTTTTGGAGAAAGATGACTACCATGGGCGGTTGCACAACATGGCGGCTATACACGGGCTCTTATGGAGAAAGGTGACGACTATGGGTGATGGCACAAGATGGCGGCTATGGGCGATTGTACAAGATGGCTGCTATACAAAGACTCTTATAGGGAGAGATGACGGCCATTCGCGATTGCGCAAGATGGTGGCTATACACAGGTTCATGTGGAGAAAGATGACGGTTATGGGCGATTGCAAAAGATAGCGGCTATACATAGGCTCTTATAGCCTCCTCCTACTCCGACAGGACACAGCCGCCCTCCTCCTCGTTTTCCTCCTCCTCATCCGTAGAGCAAAATTGGAAAAGGGCAAATAGGCTCATCTTCCTGGCAAAAGAGAAAATGGGAAGAAAGGACACCTCTTCTTTATCTGTGGGGCAAAAAGGCAAGAGGGCTCCCCTTCCCGGCAAAAATACCAAAGGGCAGCTCCTTATTCGTGGGGAAAAGGGCAAAAGTTTTTCTCTACATTATCTGTTTGGCAAAAGTGTAAAAGGGCTTCCCCCTCGTAGCAAAATGGCAAAAAGTCTCCTCTTTCTGTCAAAGGGGCAATAGGGCTCATGATCCCTACAAAAGGGCTCCTCTTCCTGGCAAAAGGGCAACTCCTCCTCCTTACACCTACTGAGGTTTGCTCAATCCCTCTTCCTACGGATATATGCCTACTTACGTTATTAAACTAATGTAGCGTTATCCTATTGTTCTCGTCACAAAAGTTTTTACCCTTTTCGATTGACGGGGGAGCGGTTGGAATATGATGAGGTAAGGAGAACGCAATATTTTTTCGATTGCAATTGAAATGAAAACCTACAACCTGTTTTCCAGTCATTGACCGGGTCAGGGATGGAATGAAAGAGGCAGATATAGGCTGTTAGTACGATGGGGTCGCCACTCCCAAAGTGATTTATTAATGCATGATGGATGCTATGAAATGAGAATGGAGAGTGTTTCTGGAATGAAAGAGGACAGGGAAAACCGGAGTACCCGGAGAAAAACCTGTCCCGCCTCCGCTTTGTCCAGCACAAATCTCACATCGAGTGACCGGGATTTCAAGCACGGTATCCAACGGTGAGAGGCCAACGCGCTGCCATCTGAGCCATGGAGGCTCCTCGATTGCAATTATCATGCAAAAATATAGAACAGAATGTAGAATAAGTAAATGTTGTATGTTACTATCAGACAAGGCAAAAGAGGTTCAATGGAGTTACAGAATGCAATTAGCAAAAATATAGATCTGACAAGCTAATGCTGTATGTCTTCATCCAGCAAGAGAAAACATGTTGACTGTTAAAAATAAAACACTTATAACGCAAACACAATAGCTACTGTGTTGTATGTGTCTATTCGACAAGACAATCCTGCTACAATTAGCACACACTAGAATTGATTGTAGAACAAGCTAATATTGTATGTCTTTATCCGACATAACAAAACATGTTGACAATTAGTGTTGAGAACAGAAAACTTGTAACGCTACTGTGCTGTATGTTTCTATTCGACAAGTTACAATTACCACACACTAGAATTGATTGTAGAACAAGACGAAACATGTTTAAAATTAGTGTTTAGAACAGAAAAACTTATAACGCAAAATACTATGAGATTTAAAATCTGCGTTATAGGATTAATCTGTGTTGACACAAGCGCACTTCTATGCAGTCAGCCTGCACACATAGAATTGCAAATGTTGTATATCTCTATCCGACGTACAGTTGTACATCATCTTAATTACTGCAGATGAAATGATTACTACATAGCAGGGGATACCTATGTTCTAAGGAGATTGATTTTGCGGGATTCGAACACATGCAACAGAGAAACAAATCTGCATAGCGATTTAGTTTTCGTAACAGAATAAAAAATCATTCTACTGTGCAGATAAAATGATTTTAGTACTTACCAGGGGGTACCTTTGTCCTACATCATAAAATTTATGGATTTAAACCCTGTTGTAACACTATAAAAGATTTTTGGGATTGAAACCTTGTTTACAAGGGAGAGGAATAGAAGTGTACTTCCTCTTAAATTAAATATCGCTACTATTATGGAGATAAAATGAGCTGTGAGAGGGATCGGTAATGTATATTGTTAACTTACCTTCATTTTAGGGACGGCTTAGTATTTAGAACAGAAAAAATTATAACGCGAAACATTATGAGATTTGAACTCTGCATTATGAGATTAATCTCTGTACTGATACAAACACACTTCTATGCAATCAGTACACACACACATACACACACACACACACACACACACACACACACACACACACACACACACATGGAATTGCCAATATTGTATATCTCCATCCGACGTACTTCTTCATCACTGCAGATAAAATGATTTTACTACTAAGCAGGGGGATACTATGAAAAATCTTACGCCTAAGGGTATGGATTTTTGCGGGATTCGAACACATGCAACAGAAAAAAATCTGTATCGATTTCGAAGTCTGATTTAGTGGATTTCAAAACCTCGCTCTACGTAGTTAAATTAGTGCACACAGGTAGGACTTTGCTAAGATAGCAGGTGTCATCTTAACGACGTAGGCGCACAAAATTTAAAATCTGCATTCTTTTTGACAAGTTCTAACGACATTGGCGTCGATTTTGAACTTCGGGTGCCGACGCAGAATACCACGTGACCGTGACATCACGACCACGTGCTCTTGTTTGTAAACAAAGCCACGTGCTTGGTCACGTTCTTTTTTGACAGCTGTCATCTTGGCGGACCCTAACCTCATTTTTAAGGACAATATATTATCGCTAACCTCACTGCTACCATATTCACGGTGCTAAACCTCATTGCTGTTAACTTGTGCACGTGGTGGCCAGGAATTCAAAATCCATGTGCTTTTTTAACAGCTGTGAAGATAACAGCTGCCATCTTTAACCACGTTGGTGCGATATTTTAAACAAAAGAACATCGCTAACCTCACTGCTGCCATCATGACGGGGCTAAACGTCACTGTTGACACTTTATGCACGTGGTGGCAGGCAATTTAAAATCCACGTAATCCTAACTCGGTACAATATTCCTCTGTGAGCCACGACATGCAGTCGACGCACACTGCTGTGTCATTAGTAATTTAACGCTTATTTCCGATCGCGAGCCAGCCAGCTCGCTCCATTGAAATATTTACTTTGAATGTACTGTGTGTTAAATGCAGATCTGTTCTTTTCCATTTCAGTATGTATGTATTGTTAATCTCAGGAAAGTGTGTGCTTTTCTACTGTGCGGTGCTAATAATTTACACGTCAACGCCTTCGAAAACAGGATGCTTTTTGTGTATGCATGTGTAATTTTACGATGCAGAGTAATAGTAGGCAGTGATTATTGTTTTACCGTTTATTCACACGCTACTGCATGTAGCTATCAGCTTGGAGCTAGCAGGTTTGAAGATGCGTTTCCGTAGTTTCTAATTTTTGCACCAGGTAAATAATGTAAGTCGTATCTTAGCTGTAATCAATTTTAGACTTTTGGGTTGACGATGTGTTAGCCTCCGGATCGTAAGATATTCGGTTCAAACTGTAATGTTAATCGTGGTAGTGGTGATTGTTGTTTTAAGAGAAATGTAACGTTTAATTCTGTATTTTTGTAGATCGATTTTAAACATTGTGTGCTCTAAGCATGTGCTGTAAGTGTCGAGACCTACCTACTGTGTGGCTGGGGGCTCGATTAGTGATTGTAGTGTTTCTTGTTTTATGAGGAAGTACATCTCTCCACTATTTATATCGTTCCGCTAACTTGGAGTTTCCCTTCTGTCAATGATTACAGCGTTATCGTTGCACAATTAATTAATCACGTTTTAGATTCCCGGGATTACAAGAAGATGGTAAGTATAGCCTGTTGTGATGTTTTTAAATTCTAATATGAATATCGACAGAAGATATAGTTGCAGAAAATCGCATTTTCTTGCACTATTTTATCTGCATGGTGGTAGTGATTATTGATTTATGAGGAAGTACATCAATTCCTCCCTCCCTGGGATCTAAGGGCGAATCCTATAGTTAATTTTTCTTTCTCTAGGTTATTTGCGATAAGAGAATAGGGTTTGAATCCATGTTTTCTTCTATTGTAACTAAATCAGACTTCGAAATCCATACATTTTATCTGCAGTGATTAAGAAGAAGTATGTCGGATGGAGATATACAACATTTGCAATTCAATGTAGTGTGTGTGTGTGTGTGTGCGTTTGTGCGTTTGTGTACGCGTGCGTGCGCGCTGAATAAATGGAAGTGCCATTTTATCAATAGAGAGATTAATCTCATAATGCACAGTTCAAATCTCATAATGTTTCGCGTTATAATTGTTTCTGTTCTAAACACTAAGCCGTCCCTAAAATGAAGGTAAGTTAACAATATACATTACCGATCCCTCTCACAGCTCATTGTATCTCCATAATAGAAGCGATTTTTGATTAAAAGGAAGTACACATCTATTCCTCTCCCTTGTAAACAAAGTTTCATTCCCAAAAATATTTTATAGTGTTACAACAGGGTTTAAATCCATAAATTATCTCCTTAACACAATATGGTGTAGGACAAAGGTACCCCCTGGTAAGTAGTAAAATAATATTATCTGCACAGTAGTATTATTTCTTATTCTGTTACGGTAACTAAATCGCTATACAGATTTGTTTCTCTGTTGCGTGTGTTCGAATCCCGCAAAATCGATTTCCTTAGAACAAAGGTATCCCCTGCTATGTAGGAATCATTTCATCTGCAGTAATTAAGAAGATGTACCACTGTACGTCGGATAGTGATATACAATATTTGCAATTCCATGTGTGCGCGCTGATTGCATAGAAGTGCGATTGTATCAACAGAAAGATTAATCCTATAACGTAGATTTTAAGTCTCATAATATTTTGCGTTATAAGTTTTTCTGTTCTAAACACTAATTTTAAACACTTTTGTCTTGTTCTACAATCAATTCTAGTGTGTGCTAATTGTAACTTGTCTTGCCGAATACAAACATACAGCACAGTAGCGTTAACAGTTTTTCTGTTCTCAACACTAATTGTCAACATGTTTTGTTATGTCGGATAAAGACATTCAACATTTGTTTCTTCTACAATCAATTCTAGTGTGTGCTAATTGTAATAGGATTAAACATGTCTTGTCGAATAGACACACACAGCACAGTAATCATTATGTTTCCGTTATAAGTTTTTCTGTTTAATAGTCAACATGTTTTCTCTCGTTGGATGAAGACATACAGCAGTAGCTTGTCAATTCTGTATTTCTCCTAATTGCATTCTGTAGCTCTATCGAACCTCTTTTGCCTTGTCGGACAGTAACATACAGCGTTTGCCTATCCTACATTCAATTCTATATTTTTGCATGCTAATTGCAATCGAAAAAATATTACCTCCTCCTTACCGCATCCTCCTCCTACCGCTCCCTCCTCAATCGAAAAGGGTAAAAACTTATGCGACGAGAAGAATAGGATAACGCTATATGAGTTTAATAACGTGAGTATGTGACGTTCAATTCTATTTGTGCAGGAAGGCATCTGTCCGTAGGAAGAGGGACTGAGCTAACCTCAGTAAATGTAAGGAGGAAGAGTTGGTCTTTTCCCAGGAACAGTGGCCATTTTGCTAGAAAGAGGAGCCCTTTTGTAAGGAGGAGGAGCACTTTTGCCCTTTTGCCAGAAAAAGTGCCTTTTTCCCATTTTGTTAGGAGGAGGAAGCCCTTTTAGCCTTTAGCCAAACAGATAATGAAGAGAAAGACTTTTGCCCTTTTGCCAGGAAGATGAACCATTTTGCCCTTTTGCAAGGAAGAGGATCCCTATTGCCCTTTTGCAATTTTGCTATACGGATAAGTAGGAGGAGGGCGGCTGCGTCCCGTGCCCTTTTGTTCTTTATATTACGGATAAGGAGGAGGAGGGCGGCTGTGCCCCGTGCCCTTTTGCCCTTTTGCTATACGGATAAGGAGGAGGAGAGCGGCTGTGCCCCGTGCCCTTTTGCCCTTTTGCTATATGGATAAGGAGGAGGAGGAGAGCGGCTGTGCCCCGTGCCCTTTTGCCCTTTTGCTATATGGATAAGGAGGAGGAGGACGGCTGTGCCCCGTGCCCTTTTGCTATATGGATAAGGAGGAGGAGGGCGGCTGTGCCCCGTGCCCTTTTGCTATACGGATAAGGAGGAGGAGGGCGGCTGTGCCCCGTGCCCTTTTGCTATACGGATAAGGAGGAGGAGGAGGAGGGTGGCTGTGTCCCGTGCCATTTTGCGTTTTGCTATATAGATGAGGAGGATGAGGGCGGCTGTGTCCCGTCGGAGGAGGAGGATGCTATAAGAGCCCATGTATAGCCGCCATCTTGCGCAATCGCCCATGGCCGTCATCTCTCTCAATAAGAGCCCATGTATAGCCGCCATCTTGTGCAATCCCGCATGGCCGTCATCTCTCTCAATAAGAGCATATGTATAGCCGCCATATTGTGCAATCGCCATGGCCGTCATCTTTCTCTATAAGAGCCCATGTATAGCCACCATTTTGTGCAATCGCCATGGCCGTCATCTTTCTCTATAATGGCCCACGTATAGCCGCGATCTTTTACAATCGCCTATGACCGGCATCTTTCTCTATAAGAGCCCATGTATAGCCGCCATCTTGTGCAATCCCGCATGGCCGTCATCTCTCTCAATAAGAGCCCATGTATAGCCGCCATCTTGTGCAATCCCGCATGGCCGTCATCTCTCTCAATAAGAGCATATGTATAGCCGCCATTTTGTGCAATCGCCTATGACCGGCATCTTTCTCTATAAGAGCCCATGTAAAGCCGCCATCCTGTGCAATCTCCATGGCCGTCACCTTTCTCTTTAATGGCCCACGTATATCCGCTACCTTTTACAATCGCCTATGACCGGCATCTTTCTCTATAAGAGCCCATGTATAGCCGCCATTTTGTGCAATCGCCATGGCCGTCACCTTTCTCTATAATGGCCCACGTATATCCGCGATCTTTTACAATCGCCTATGACCGGCATCTTTCTCTATAAGAGCCCATGTATAGCCGCCATTTTGTGCAATCGCCATGGCCGTCACCTTTCTCTTTAATGGCCCACGTATATCCGCTATCTTTTACAATCGCCTATGACCGGCATCTTTCTCTATAAGAGCCCATGTATAGCCGCCATTTTGTGCAATCGCCATGGCCGTCACCTTTCTCTATAATGGCCCACGTATAGCCGCGATCTTTTACAATCGCCTATGACCGTCACCATTCTCTATAATGGCCCATGTAAAGCCGCCATCTTGTGCAATCGCCCATGGCCGTCACCTTTCTCTATAATGGCCCACGTATATCCGCTATATTTTACAATCGCCTATGACCGGCATCTTTCTCTATAAGAGCCCATGTATAGTCGCCATTTTGTGCAATCGCCATGGCCGTCACCTTTCTCTATAATGGCCCACGTATAGCCGCGATCTTTTACAATCGCCTATGACCGTCACCTTTCTCTATAATGGCCCATGTAAAGCCGCCATCTTGTGCAATCGCCCATGGCCGTCACCTTTCTCTATAATGGCCCACGTATAGCCGCGATCTTTTACAATCGCCTATGACCGGCATCTTTCTCTATAAGAGCCCATGTATAACCGCCATCTTGCGCAATCGTCCATAGCCGTCATCTTTCTCTGTAAGAGTCTATGTATAGCTGCCATCTTGCGCAAGCGCCCCTGGGCAGTCTTATAATGCCTATGTATAACCGCCATCTTCCACAGTAACCTCTAACCCAGGTTCTAGGGAGTAGTCTCATAAGAACCTGTGTATAGCAACCATTTTGTGCAATTCACGTCGGGAAGGGCATCTGGCCGTGAAACTATAGTCCTGTGTAGTTAGACTCCTCCATGTAGTTACTTGTGCTCTCTTATGCGATTCTACATTGCCCTACTACATAAGATAGCGTCGCGAGAATCATCATTGTCCTACTACTCAAGATAGCTTCGGGAAGGGTATCTCGTCCTTTAATGTTAAGCCCCTCCAAGATAACGACTGTCTACGTCAGGAAGAGCATCTAGCCGTAAAACTAGGGTTAGGCCCCTCCATGAGGTCAGGCTTGTTCTCTTAGGCGTCGGGAAGGGCAACCAGCTGTTAAAGTGTAGTTAGGCCCCCTCAAGATGACGACTGTGTTGTTAGGCTCGCTCTCTTATGCTAAATCCGCAAAATAGCAATTATACCCCTAATATACCAGGGGTAATTGACCCCTAGTAGGGGAGCAATGCTGGTTCTAACCCAAGGGGAGACCCTCCGTGGTGGTGGGACCGGCTTAGCTCCTCTATTTGCGATTGTGGAATTTCTCTGGAGATGAACCAAGGACCGATCATCGTGTGTCGTGTGGCCCGTATTCCTTCATTCAAACCCAGCCATCTTCTGTGTGAGGTGAGAGCACCCTGTCCAACTGAGAGAGTGTGCTCATTCACGTTGAATGGTGTGCGTTATCCTGAAATAAATTAGAGTAATACAACAAACGGTGAGCGATTTGTGAAACTAACAATTGTTAAATTTCTCTTTTGAACCAAACCTAATATGTGTCGTATTGCCGTCACAAGTGCTTTAGGCATCCCAGCCATTAGGTCAGAGGCATCCTGAGTTGGAGTTAACTTGAGGTGGGCTCGCTCCTTTTCTACCCAACAGCATGTTGTGACCAGTTTCCGACTGTTTCCAGACAAACCGCACTGTACCAAATGCCATCACTTCGAGGCCTAATGATATATTGAACCCTTGAACTTACCATTCCATCGTTGGTCGGCCACGGCTGCTACAGTAGAACAATTTAGAACTCTTAAATCTTGGGTCGTTGCGGGAATAAATTCGGTCACGATCTTAACCAAACGATGGGGTTCAGAAGAGAGCCTAACTACTTGAAATGAGGAGCAAAAATGTGCTTACTAACTTTTATTAAACTGAAATAGCACGATAACATAGTTAATTTAATATGCATTCTTGCCACAAAAATAAAAAAATTAAATTATTGATTTTGAATGTTCCAAACACAGTCACATTACATAACATCACTTCGTTTCTTACAATGCCGAAGATTTGCTTCGGAGAAGCTAATACGTTAGTGGACAGCGAAACTGAAAAACTGAAAAAGGGAAGACCTGAAAACCGGGCACCTATTATTCCAAACGAGAACTGAGAGTTAATCCACACGATCCGTGGAAAATCTGACTTTCGACAAGTAGAACGCCTGATTTTCTCTCAATTAAGGTTATCCACCAGTCAAATACCCTTCACGGATACGGAACATCCGCCGAATGGACCCTTAATCGAACCAAACTGACTATCAGTTGCTTTGGATAGGTTGCGAAATATTAGGGGAAAGCATGGTGTTCACTACAAGTTAATGGCATCATTCACAATTGAAATAAAATTCCACCATGTATTTGTCATTCATGACACCCTTAAGTGATAAGTTAATCCCGATGCTGACTGTGCATCACCCAAACAGCTGTTCGGAAGGAACCAACAACCACATGACCCGGGAGGATCTTACGTTAGATCGTTCTTAAGGAACAAAACTGCGAAATGCAGGAAACACTTACTGATCATGCATTTAGAAGAAATGCCAAACACTGAAGTTAATCAAAAAGTGAAAAGTCACTTGAAAATATTATTATTGTTGAACCGATTTTCAGGTTAGAAATGGGTTTGTTATGCTTAATAAATTTACCAGTCCACGCTAAAATTTACTACAAATTTAAGGAATTCTTTCCCTTGAAAAACATGCTACCAGTACAGATCTCTCTATTTACTGTCTGTCCCAACACACTACTGGTAAAGTGATTACTTACTTACTTACTATGAATAAGACTGGAAACACGACAAGGTTGAAATAAAACAAAATACTGGCTGACGAATCGAAACCGCATTCGCAACTCAAGTCTCATTCTAAAACACTGAGTGTCAATATGCACACTATCAAACGAAAAACGGACGTCAAAACGAGGAAACAAAAGGTCCGTTAAAATTAAATTAACATCTCGAAGTCATACAGCTTAACACGCACGAAGAAACACAGTAAAATATTTAATCTAGATCGGGTCGATGTCCCACACTTGGACAGCCCTCGTTTGCCAACAGCAGTCCCGTTATCTCAATGAGAGCTTCACATAGACCCTCTACAATAAATCATATCGTACTGTCACTGCTACCTTCAACCAGGCCACTTCACAAAGAAGCAAACACAAGGAACATCTTAACCGAGACTTGAGTGTGTACAGCTACCATCCCAGACCTATCGTCGGGCTCACTTGAAATCTGTACAACCTAAACCTAATCATTATGTACATGATGCCTTCCAAATCCTATCGTCAGGCGTGACCTAGGACGCCTCATCATCAATGACTCCAAGAATAAACACGTGACGTCCTAAATCTATCGTCGGGCGTCAAAGTGGGTCGTACTGCGTCTCCCTTAACATATCAGGCGAACCGCAATTTCCAACAAACTCTGATATTCAACACTAAATTTGGTCAGACAAATACCACATGACGGAACCCACGTCTCTATTACCAAATGAATGCAAGTCGAAATACAGCAAGTATCTACCTCTCGAAAAATACAGTAAGTGTCTACCTCATCATAATATGTGAACTCAAAAATAAATATATAGACGTGACGAACGATTCTCCACCTCGAACACAATCTCAGCCTGTGCATTGAAATGTCAGGGCAGCCAATGAAAATTCCCAACACACGTTTCCCTTTTAGTGGATGCCTTCAAAATAATAATCATCACCATCGCATTCGAAATTCTCAGATCGCCTATCATCAATTCCAACCATCTTATCCATGACCTCTCCAATGAACAAATTAAATATAACCCAACCGTGTGTCAAAATTGCTCTTCAATCCGTGAGGCCGTACCTTATCTTAACAAAAATCACTGGATGTTTACTACCCAGACCTAATATTTTACCAGAGGCGTTTTCACTTGGAATCTTTCTATAAATTTCACAATGCTTCACATCGTAGTCATCTCAAATTCGGATTGATTGCGGAAAACAATACAGTCTGTTTCACACAGCCTGTTCCTAAATACTTCCTCTACAAAAAATGTCTCAACACTCTTTCTCCTCGCTTTGTTCCAGCGGTAACACTTCTCTCTCATCTCCACGTACATATACATCCATCGCTCTCAATCCCTTTTCCTTCAAGATCCTTTTCATACATCGATCCCCTGGTGAAAACGACAACCATTATTAAGCACATCTCTGCCTTTACTTTATTACGACTTTCGAACCTCTAGAATCCAAGAGCACACATCGACCTTTCGCAATTCAAGTATACACGATGTCTCAAAATTTTCTTCCCATTAATGACTGTGACTCTAACAAATTTTATTGACATTATCTAAATATGCTTACGATCCTTGTAAAAATAACTGGTTAAATGCAATTTGACATAGAAGAATTTCCTTATCCCGCGGTAGACATTATTATTATTATTATTATTATTATTATTATTATTATTATTATTATTATTATTATTATTATTATTATTATTATCCAACATTTCTGAATACAACTGACACCTGAATTACAATATTCGCCACGACAAATTTACACTTATAACGTTCACAAATCCGCACTTTGAATGATATCTCATCTCAACACCAAATTTTAAGCGTCGCATTTTACCGTTCTTGACATGAATTTTACACACTGAAATTTTCACACGCTGACCAAAATTTACAACGCCTTTCGCCTGATAATTACGCATATCACCCGACAATCATCTGGAAAATTTGGTTAGGACAGACAGTAACTAACCAACTAACTACATAATATAAAATAGACAGACCTGCACATTGGTGACATTCTCAGCATTCTGATTGCATCATCGCCAGCAACCTCGTACTTAGCCACTCATTTTCACAAATAACATTTTCATTTTCAAAATTTCACTCATCCAAACACTACCCTTCACACACACGAGATTAAAATTACCATAAATAATGCACTTTCTTTGTAACTTGCACCACGAACTTCCCTCGTTCTGCAGTCGACTCTAACTGTCTGATGCGCTTCCCAGAGTGGTTTCTCTCCCCGTTGTTTCAATAAGAACAGGTGTTCGGCCGATAAGGGAGTAGAACTATTTTGAATCGCTTCCCCCAGACCTTCTTCACTTACAAGAGTACAGGAAATGATAAAAATAAAATCTGCTGTGTAATTTTCAACCAGCCTACACCTTCCCAGTTCGTCTGCAAACGTTCACAGCTTCTCCAATCACTTTTCTTCTTAACTAAATATATGGACCTTAGCCACGAACATGTATTGAATTAGTGTCGGTCAATCTGGCGCGAATTTCTAATGACGACGGGCACGAGCTCCCGCGGCTTCCAGTTCCAGATCGACACTGCAAAATCTACGGTGGGGGGTTTCTTTTATAATTTCCGGAAGGACGCTATCCCCTCTATGAGGCTTGGTGGTGTAATCTGCCAAATTTGCTTCTAATAAACCGATTTTGATCAAACTTGTCCCGGAACTCCGGACAGACTTGCACTTATGTTAGGTGTTAATTTTATAATTTTTCTGCACTCACAACAGGAGAAATAAATTGTTTCTGGCCGTGCGTTTCGCGCGTTTTCTTCTGCCCACGACCTTGGCACGTGTAACTAGCTCGCTGTTCTCACGCTAACACACACTTAGGCTTAACTGCATCTGAAATTGTCCCTGGTGTCACTACCTTCACAGAGGGTGTATGAATAATTTTGCTTATTTATTTCTTCCTTTACTATATTGTCAACATCCCTCGTTGTGCAGAATTCATTAATTTAGAAAATTTTCGGGCACTCGAGCTCCACCGAGGTGTCCCGGCAATCCACGAGCTCGCCTTGCGGGAACCTTCCCACGCAACATCAGGCTCTTGGGAGCGCAAAATGGCTGCCCTCAAACATACAGTAGTTTCTGAATACCAAATAAATATTTGGGAAAAAATAAAAATTTTTCTCACCGTAGAATTATGGGTTCATAATCCACCTACAACCACGAAATGTTTACCCAGAAAGGGGAAATATTTAAACAGATATATTCCTTCAAAATTCTAAAGTGTACATGGGAATTTTGATACAGATGAACCATGATTCTACGTAAAATTTCCCAGCCGATCTCACTCTTGACGTAGGGCTCTGTTACTTTCACGTATTTCCCTGTTTTCTTCTTCCAACAATAGGATTGCGTTACAGATGTCATCAACAAAGTCTTCTCTTAAGAATGAACATTGTAAACATTCAGCGTCTTCCTCTTCTTTACTCCCACTGCTTGCCTGTCCTTGGAGTGGTGCCTCGACCTGTCTTCCTCTCGACGTGACGATCATATTTACTGGTTGTACCTCTTCTTCTTCTTCTTCTTCGGTGACCATTTCCCCAGCTGGTAAGGCTGCGTCATCCTGTAGTGGAATTCTTTCTTCGGCTCTATGATAAACCTGTAAATTCGTTGGATTGCTGTCTTCATTTAATGGGGGTTGCTAGGAGTCTGTTTCTTGTTGTTATTGAAGTTACGTGTGTCATTTGGTGGTCTCTGCTTCAGAATCTGGGATGAAAGACTCTGAACCTTTTCCTACTGGGAATTTGAAGTTGTTTTTCTTCTATCAAGAGTCGCCATTGACTCCTGCTCAAAATCTGGCGCAAACGGGTTCAGACCGGAGTTTCGTTGGTCTTGCCTATGTGCCTTCTGGAATTCCAGACTTTCAGCCCCGAAACAATCGGTATTGATGTCCTGGCGCTGTATCGCCCCCTGCCATTTTTTTCTTTCGTGGTCCTTCCTTAACCCGTCGGTGTACTGAACACGTTCACGGTACCGTTCATCCTCATCACGGCGGAAGTTCTGGGTTCGATTATTTCCCCAGTCCCTGCGGTTATTAAGTCCATTCCTGAAATTCCTCTGGTTTTCTCTGTCCCCATCGTATCGCCTCCAGTAAGGGTTCCTCCTTTGTGGATAATTCCAATTACCCCTACGCCTTTTCCAATCCTCATTTCGTGGATGCGAGGGTTCCCAGTTATTGCGAAACTCACGCCTCCGCTCAGTCGGCTGTGGTTTCCCCTGCTCTGGTGCCTCTGGACTTCCCTCTGGGACCTGGCTAACAGTGTTTACATGTTGCTCGTGCGACCGTCCCCCTCTGGGTGCTATTTGATTATGGGTATGATCCAATTGCCTAAGGATCATTTCTGCCTGCATGGGGGTCTCTACCTTTGATGCAATGAGCATCCTTTGTACTTCGGGAGGTAACTGCTTCTGGATGGCCTGCACCAACTCTTGCTCCGAGGGCGGCGCCTCAAGTTCTCTGAACTTTACCATTTGTGCAATAAAGTATTCACTGAACTTTGTAGGGCCTATTGCAGTATAACGACGTGAGTATAGCTCTAATCTAAGACTCTGCTGAATTTCCGTACTCCAAAATTTATTGAGAAACGCCCTCTGGAATTCATCAAAGGTATCAAAATGGTATCGGAAGCCTTTAAACCATAAAAGTGGTGCCCCCTCTAAATATCTTTCAGCTACCCTCAACTGACGTTCCTCAGGAATCTTGGCGTCCCGGATGTACTCCCTGAGATCCTTAAGAAATCCCTTCGGCGTGGTATGTGGACCTCCATTAAATTTCTTAGGCTGGTCCTCATGTAACTTGATCATGTTAATAACGTTTGTGACCCCTGAGCCTTGAGCTCGACTGGTATCTACATTTGAGCTCTGACCGTTATTATTCACATGATTAATATTTGGCAATTGACCACTGAGGTCAGAGTTAACAGCTGTCGAGGTTTGACTTAATACTTTGTCCACCTTGGACTGCATATCTACCACGCTGCTAATCCAACTGCTCACTTCGCTCTTAATGAACCCAACTTTCTTGTCTGTCTCTTCCTGGGCTGACGTGATTTCCCTTAAGTCCTGTTCTATACTAATTTGCCTGTCATTGAATTCCCGGGTATGTTCATTTTTCATTTCAACTAACTCCTCTTGAATTTCTTTAATTAAAACTTCGGAGTCCTCATTAGCCACTTGGAGTTTACTAATTGCTTCCTCATTAACTTGCAACAGTTTCTTCTCCATGGTTTCGGTTTTTGACAATACCTGACTCTCCAATTCCACACTAATTTTATCTACCTTGTTGTTCAGTGACTGAATGTCCGCAGATAATATTTGACGTTGTTCCTCTATTATGGTTAGCGTTTTCCCCTTTTCCTTATCACTGGAGATCCGCATCTCTACGACCTGTTGTGTAATGTCGTCCTTAAATTCAACCTGGCTGTCGATCAGCAGCTTATGCGCCGCCTGGCTTTCCAGTAAATGCTTGTCAAGTTCCTTTCTCATCTCATCCTGACTATCGCATAACCTACTGTACATGTCGTGGCTTTCGTCAAAACGCTTGTCCATATCGGTTTTTAAACTGTCATGGATTTTAGAAAACTGTTTGTCGAAATCGTTCTTTAAACTGACCTGCACTTCCGCAAATTGTTTATCAATCTCATTCCTAATTTCCACTTGGCTATCATCAAAACACTGGTTGAGTTTACCTATCTCACCCCTAACTTCCTCTTTAAGTTCGGTGCACATAGTGTATGTCTCATGAACTACATTCTTCAATCCAGCCTTCAACTCATCACTAGACTCTTTACACCTAGCCTGGGTATCCTCGATACTACTCTGTAACTCCTCACGAGTGTCCTTCAAACTCGACTGCAACTCCTCAATCTTACCATCCAAAATTTCATTATGAGTCTTCATATCCTCTCTCAAATTCTCGCTCTGGACTTTCGCGTCCTCCATCTTACTATCAAAACTCTCTAACATTTGCCCTTTCGTATCCTCCATCTTACTATCCAAACTGTCTATCTTACTATTCAAGTTCTCATTTGTCTTACTATTTAACATCTCCATCTTACTACCCAAATTCTCATTCTGGACTTTCGCGTCCTCCCTAAAATTCTCATTCTGGACTTTCATGTCCTCTATCATCTGCATTAACTTCTCCAAGGTCGCCTGACCTTCCATCTCACAATACCACAAAGAATACAATAATGAGTACGCTGGCTGTTGATGCAACCAGAATACTCCAAACTACCAAGGAAAGAATTCACTATCTACTGCGTTTTCACATACAAACGCTATTACAATTTAATACCGAAACTGACAACATTCCAACAGTTGTCTTATAAAATTTTGTTTACATGGCTGGTATCACAAAATTGTTTAATAAAAAAAAATCTGAAGTTAATAAGTTACTCTGGATAAATATCCCAAATAGTTTCACTTCCGTAAATTACTTAAATAACGAACATGTTAACGCATAAACTTTGAATGTAATTCAGCATTACCACTTCCAAAATTTATATTGGCAACATGACATAAGCTTCAATACAGCTTTAAATACTGGTTTCCTAAAATGCATTGTGACTGTTATTATTATTATTATCTACCAAGTAGTTACGCTCCTCATTAAACGTGTTAATATCTAGCACTCTCATTGGGCATAATTCGTTTAACTGTGGCTCAGCCATAAATTTCACCCGCTTGTATTATTTATAATGTGGCTTAAGCCTCAACATTATTTTATATTTTTCTAACATTTATTTTCAATGGATAATTTCATTATCGTTATCGTGGCATCGTATCGTTATCGTGACTTTGGGCTCCTCATCGTTATCGTGACATTAAGGCCCACAGTTGATGGCGCCACTTCTACTACTGAGGCCCATCGTGTACTATTATTCTACAATTGGTCATCATTTTACTGATGTCAACCAACATGACTCGTAGTTCTTCCTTTAATGCACTCAAGCCCTCTCTGTTAAGTGACTTAAGCCATCACGTTGGTGTTAATTTCATACTGTCCTCCAACGTGGAATATTATCATCCTCCTTATCGTGACTTAAGCCCCAGAGTTGGCGCGCCACTTCTACTACTGAACCCTTGAACTTACCATTCCATCGTTGGTCGGCCACGGCTGCTACAGTAGAACAATTTAGAACTCTTAAATCTTGGGTCGTTGCGGGAATAAATTCGGTCACGATCTTAACCAAACGATGGGGTTCAGAAGAGAGCCTAACTACTTGAAATGAGGAGCAAAAATGTGCTTACTAACTTTTATTAAACTGAAATAGCACGATAACATAGTTAATTTAATATGCATTCTTGCCACAAAAATAAAAAATTAAATTATTGATTTTGAATGTTCCAAACACAGTCACATTACATAACATCACTTCGTTTCTTACAATGCCGAAGATTTGCTTCGGAGAAGCTAATACGTTAGTGGACAGCGAAACTGAAAAACTGAAAAAGGGAAGACCTGAAAACCGGGCACCTATTATTCCAAACGAGAACTGAGAGTTAATCCACACGATCCGTGGAAAATCTGACTTTCGACAAGTAGAACGCCTGATTTTCTCTCAATTAAGGTTATCCACCAGTCAAATACCCTTCACGGATACGGAACATCCGCCGAATGGACCCTTAATCGAACCAAACTGACTATCAGTTGCTTTGGATAGGTTGCGAAATATTAGGGGAAAGCATGGTGTTCACTACAAGTTAATGGCATCATTCACAATTGAAATAAAATTCCACCATGTATTTGTCATTCATGACACCCTTAAGTGATAAGTTAATCCCGATGCTGACTGTGCATCACCCAAACAGCTGTTCGGAAGGAACCAACAACCACATGACCCGGGAGGATCTTACGTTAGATCGTTCTTAAGGAACAAAACTGCGAAATGCAGGAAACACTTACTGATCATGCATTTAGAAGAAATGCCAAACACTGAAGTTAATCAAAAAGTGAAAAGTCACTTGAAAATATTATTATTGTTGAACCGATTTTCAGGTTAGAAATGGGTTTGTTATGCTTAATAAATTTACCAGTCCACGCTAAAATTTACTACAAATTTAAGGAATTCTTTCCCTTGAAAAACATGCTACCAGTACAGATCTCTCTATTTACTGTCTGTCCCAACACACTACTGGTAAAGTGATTACTTACTTACTTACTATGAATAAGACTGGAAACACGACAAGGTTGAAATAAAACAAAATACTGGCTGACGAATCGAAACCGCATTCGCAACTCAAGTCTCATTCTAAAACACTGAGTGTCAATATGCACACTATCAAACGAAAAACGGACGTCAAAACGAGGAAACAAAAGGTCCGTTAAAATTAAATTAACATCTCGAAGTCATACAGCTTAACACGCACGAAGAAACACAGTAAAATATTTAATCTAGATCGGGTCGATGTCCCACACTTGGACAGCCCTCGTTTGCCAACAGCAGTCCCGTTATCTCAATGAGAGCTTCGCATAGACCCTCTACAATAAATCATATCGTACTGTCACTGCTACCTTCAACCAGGCCACTTCACAAAGAAGCAAACACAAGGAACATCTTAACCGAGACTTGAGTGTGTACAGCTACCATCCCAGACCTATCGTCGGGCTCACTTGAAATCTGGACAACCTAAACCTAATCATTATGTACATGATGCCTTCCAAATCCTATCGTCGGGCGTGACCTAGGACGCCTCATCATCAATGACTCCAAGAATAAACACGTGACGTCCTAAATCTATCGTCGGGCGTCAAAGTGGGTCGTACTGCGTCTCCCTTAACATATCAGGCGAACCGCAATTTCCAACAAACTCTGATATTCAACACTAAATTTGGTCAGACAAATACCACATGACGGAACCCACGTCTCTATTACCAAATGAATGCAAGTCGAAATACAGCAAGTATCTACCTCTCGAAAAATACAGTAAGTGTCTACCTCATCATAATATGTGAACTCAAAAATAAATATATAGACGTGACGAACGATTCTCCACCTCGAACACAATCTCAGCCTGTGCATTGAAATGTCAGGGCAGCCAATGAAAATTCCCAACACACGTTTCCCTTTTAGTGGATGCCTTCAAAATAATAATCATCACCATCGCATTCGAAATTCTCAGATCGCCTATCATCAATTCCAACCATCTTATCCATGACCTCTCCAATGAACAAATTAAATATAACCCAACCGTGTGTCAAAATTGCTCTTCAATCCGTGAGGCCGTACCTTATCTTAACAAAAATCACTGGATGTTTACTACCCAGACCTAATATTTTACCAGAGGCGTTTTCACTTGGAATCTTTCTATAAATTTCACAATGCTTCACATCGTAGTCATCTCAAATTCGGATTGATTGCGGAAAACAATACAGTCTGTTTCACACAGCCTGTTCCTAAATACTTCCTCTACAAAAAATGTCTCAACACTCTTTCTCCTCGCTTTGTTCCAGCGGTAACACTTCTCTCTCATCTCCACGTACATATACATCCATCGCTCTCAATCCCTTTTCCTTCAAGATCCTTTTCATACATCGATCCCCTGGTGAAAACGACAACCATTATTAAGCACATCTCTGCCTTTACTTTATTACGACTTTCGAACCTCTAGAATCCAAGAGCACACATCGACCTTTCGCAATTCAAGTATACACGATGTCTCAAAATTTTCTTCCCATTAATGACTGTGACTCTAACAAATTTTATTGACATTATCTAAATATGCTTACGATCCTTGTAAAAATAACTGGTTAAATGCAATTTGACATAGAAGAATTTCCTTATCCCGCGGTAGACATTATTATTATTATTATTATTATTATTATTATTATTATTATTATTATTATTATTATTATTATTATTATTATTATTATTATCCAACATTTCTGAATACAACTGACACCTGAATTACAATATTCGCCACGACAAATTTACACTTATAACGTTCACAAATCCGCACTTTGAATGATATCTCATCTCAACACCAAATTTTAAGCGTCGCATTTTACCGTTCTTGACATGAATTTTACACACTGAAATTTTCACACGCTGACCAAAATTTACAACGCCTTTCGCCTGATAATTACGCATATCACCCGACAATCATCTGGAAAATTTGGTTAGGACAGACAGTAACTAACCAACTAACTACATAATATAAAATAGACAGACCTGCACATTGGTGACATTCTCAGCATTCTGATTGCATCATCGCCAGCAACCTCGTACTTAGCCACTCATTTTCACAAATAACATTTTCATTTTCAAAATTTCACTCATCCAAACACTACCCTTCACACACACGAGATTAAAATTACCATAAATAATGCACTTTCTTTGTAACTTGCACCACGAACTTCCCTCGTTCTGCAGTCGACTCTAACTGTCTGATGCGCTTCCCAGAGTGGTTTCTCTCCCCGTTGTTTCAATAAGAACAGGTGTTCGGCCGATAAGGGAGTAGAACTATTTTGAATCGCTTCCCCCAGACCTTCTTCACTTACAAGAGTACAGGAAATGATAAAAATAAAATCTGCTGTGTAATTTTCAACCAGCCTACACCTTCCCAGTTCGTCTGCAAACGTTCACAGCTTCTCCAATCACTTTTCTTCTTAACTAAATATATGGACCTTAGCCACGAACATGTATTGAATTAGTGTCGGTCAATCTGGCGCGAATTTCTAATGACGACGGGCACGAGCTCCCGCGGCTTCCAGTTCCAGATCGACACTGCAAAATCTACGGTGGGGGGTTTCTTTTATAATTTCCGGAAGGACGCTATCCCCTCTATGAGGCTTGGTGGTGTAATCTGCCAAATTTGCTTCTAATAAACCGATTTTGATCAAACTTGTCCCGGAACTCCGGACAGACTTGCACTTATGTTAGGTGTTAATTTTATAATTTTTCTGCACTCACAACAGGAGAAATAAATTGTTTCTGGCCGTGCGTTTCGCGCGTTTTCTTCTGCCCACGACCTTGGCACGTGTAACTAGCTCGCTGTTCTCACGCTAACACACACTTAGGCTTAACTGCATCTGAAATTGTCCCTGGTGTCACTACCTTCACAGAGGGTGTATGAATAATTTTGCTTATTTATTTCTTCCTTTACTATATTGTCAACATCCCTCGTTGTGCAGAATTCATTAATTTAGAAAATTTTCGGGCACTCGAGCTCCACCGAGGTGTCCCGGCAATCCACGAGCTCGCCTTGCGGGAACCTTCCCACGCAACATCAGGCTCTTGGGAGCGCAAAATGGCTGCCCTCAAACATACAGTAGTTTCTGAATACCAAATAAATATTTGGGAAAAAATAAAAATTTTTCTCACCGTAGAATTATGGGTTCATAATCCACCTACAACCACGAAATGTTTACCCAGAAAGGGGAAATATTTAAACAGATATATTCCTTCAAAATTCTAAAGTGTACATGGGAATTTTGATACAGATGAACCATGATTCTACGTAAAATTTCCCAGCCGATCTCACTCTTGACGTAGGGCTCTGTTACTTTCACGTATTTCCCTGTTTTCTTCTTCCAACAATAGGATTGCGTTACAGATGTCATCAACAAAGTCTTCTCTTAAGAATGAACATTGTAAACATTCAGCGTCTTCCTCTTCTTTACTCCCACTGCTTGCCTGTCCTTGGAGTGGTGCCTCGACCTGTCTTCCTCTCGACGTGACGATCATATTTACTGGTTGTACCTCTTCTTCTTCTTCTTCTTCGGTGACCATTTCCCCAGCTGGTAAGGCTGCGTCATCCTGTAGTGGAATTCTTTCTTCGGCTCTATGATAAACCTGTAAATTCGTTGGATTGCTGTCTTCATTTAATGGGGGTTGCTAGGAGTCTGTTTCTTGTTGTTATTGAAGTTACGTGTGTCATTTGGTGGTCTCTGCTTCAGAATCTGGGATGAAAGACTCTGAACCTTTTCCTACTGGGAATTTGAAGTTGTTTTTCTTCTATCAAGAGTCGCCATTGACTCCTGCTCAAAATCTGGCGCAAACGGGTTCAGACCGGAGTTTCGTTGGTCTTGCCTATGTGCCTTCTGGAATTCCAGACTTTCAGCCCCGAAACAATCGGTATTGATGTCCTGGCGCTGTATCGCCCCCTGCCATTTTTTTCTTTCGTGGTCCTTCCTTAACCCGTCGGTGTACTGAACACGTTCACGGTACCGTTCATCCTCATCACGGCGGAAGTTCTGGGTTCGATTATTTCCCCAGTCCCTGCGGTTATTAAGTCCATTCCTGAAATTCCTCTGGTTTTCTCTGTCCCCATCGTATCGCCTCCAGTAAGGGTTCCTCCTTTGTGGATAATTCCAATTACCCCTACGCCTTTTCCAATCCTCATTTCGTGGATGCGAGGGTTCCCAGTTATTGCGAAACTCACGCCTCCGCTCAGTCGGCTGTGGTTTCCCCTGCTCTGGTGCCTCTGGACTTCCC
This sequence comes from Anabrus simplex, assembly GCF_040414725.1. NCBI lineage: Eukaryota > Metazoa > Arthropoda > Insecta > Orthoptera > Tettigoniidae > Anabrus > Anabrus simplex. The sequence goes on from NC_090279.1 coordinate 65,918,532, forward strand.
TCTGGGACCTGGCTAACAGTGTTTACATGTTGCTCGTGCGACCGTCCCCCTCTGGGTGCTATTTGATTATGGGTATGATCCAATTGCCTAAGGATCATTTCTGCCTGCATGGGGGTCTCTACCTTTGATGCAATGAGCATCCTTTGTACTTCGGGAGGTAACTGCTTCTGGATGGCCTGCACCAACTCTTGCTCCGAGGGCGGCGCCTCAAGTTCTCTGAACTTTACCATTTGTGCAATAAAGTATTCACTGAACTTTGTAGGGCCTATTGCAGTATAACGACGTGAGTATAGCTCTAATCTAAGACTCTGCTGAATTTCCGTACTCCAAAATTTATTGAGAAACGCCCTCTGGAATTCATCAAAGGTATCAAAATGGTATCGGAAGCCTTTAAACCATAAAAGTGGTGCCCCCTCTAAATATCTTTCAGCTACCCTCAACTGACGTTCCTCAGGAATCTTGGCGTCCCGGATGTACTCCCTGAGATCCTTAAGAAATCCCTTCGGCGTGGTATGTGGACCTCCATTAAATTTCTTAGGCTGGTCCTCATGTAACTTGATCATGTTAATAACGTTTGTGACCCCTGAGCCTTGAGCTCGACTGGTATCTACATTTGAGCTCTGACCGTTATTATTCACATGATTAATATTTGGCAATTGACCACTGAGGTCAGAGTTAACAGCTGTCGAGGTTTGACTTAATACTTTGTCCACCTTGGACTGCATATCTACCACGCTGCTAATCCAACTGCTCACTTCGCTCTTAATGAACCCAACTTTCTTGTCTGTCTCTTCCTGGGCTGACGTGATTTCCCTTAAGTCCTGTTCTATACTAATTTGCCTGTCATTGAATTCCCGGGTATGTTCATTTTTCATTTCAACTAACTCCTCTTGAATTTCTTTAATTAAAACTTCGGAGTCCTCATTAGCCACTTGGAGTTTACTAATTGCTTCCTCATTAACTTGCAACAGTTTCTTCTCCATGGTTTCGGTTTTTGACAATACCTGACTCTCCAATTCCACACTAATTTTATCTACCTTGTTGTTCAGTGACTGAATGTCCGCAGATAATATTTGACGTTGTTCCTCTATTATGGTTAGCGTTTTCCCCTTTTCCTTATCACTGGAGATCCGCATCTCTACGACCTGTTGTGTAATGTCGTCCTTAAATTCAACCTGGCTGTCGATCAGCAGCTTATGCGCCGCCTGGCTTTCCAGTAAATGCTTGTCAAGTTCCTTTCTCATCTCATCCTGACTATCGCATAACCTACTGTACATGTCGTGGCTTTCGTCAAAACGCTTGTCCATATCGGTTTTTAAACTGTCATGGATTTTAGAAAACTGTTTGTCGAAATCGTTCTTTAAACTGACCTGCACTTCCGCAAATTGTTTATCAATCTCATTCCTAATTTCCACTTGGCTATCATCAAAACACTGGTTGAGTTTACCTATCTCACCCCTAACTTCCTCTTTAAGTTCGGTGCACATAGTGTATGTCTCATGAACTACATTCTTCAATCCAGCCTTCAACTCATCACTAGACTCTTTACACCTAGCCTGGGTATCCTCGATACTACTCTGTAACTCCTCACGAGTGTCCTTCAAACTCGACTGCAACTCCTCAATCTTACCATCCAAAATTTCATTATGAGTCTTCATATCCTCTCTCAAATTCTCGCTCTGGACTTTCGCGTCCTCCATCTTACTATCAAAACTCTCTAACATTTGCCCTTTCGTATCCTCCATCTTACTATCCAAACTGTCTATCTTACTATTCAAGTTCTCATTTGTCTTACTATTTAACATCTCCATCTTACTACCCAAATTCTCATTCTGGACTTTCGCGTCCTCCCTAAAATTCTCATTCTGGACTTTCATGTCCTCTATCATCTGCATTAACTTCTCCAAGGTCGCCTGACCTTCCATCTCACAATACCACAAAGAATACAATAATGAGTACGCTGGCTGTTGATGCAACCAGAATACTCCAAACTACCAAGGAAAGAATTCACTATCTACTGCGTTTTCACATACAAACGCTATTACAATTTAATACCGAAACTGACAACATTCCAACAGTTGTCTTATAAAATTTTGTTTACATGGCTGGTATCACAAAATTGTTTAATAAAAAAAAATCTGAAGTTAATAAGTTACTCTGGATAAATATCCCAAATAGTTTCACTTCCGTAAATTACTTAAATAACGAACATGTTAACGCATAAACTTTGAATGTAATTCAGCATTACCACTTCCAAAATTTATATTGGCAACATGACATAAGCTTCAATACAGCTTTAAATACTGGTTTCCTAAAATGCATTGTGACTGTTATTATTATTATTATCTACCAAGTAGTTACGCTCCTCATTAAACGTGTTAATATCTAGCACTCTCATTGGGCATAATTCGTTTAACTGTGGCTCAGCCATAAATTTCACCCGCTTGTATTATTTATAATGTGGCTTAAGCCTCAACATTATTTTATATTTTTCTAACATTTATTTTCAATGGATAATTTCATTATCGTTATCGTGGCATCGTATCGTTATCGTGACTTTGGGCTCCTCATCGTTATCGTGACATTAAGGCCCACAGTTGATGGCGCCACTTCTACTACTGAGGCCCATCGTGTACTATTATTCTACAATTGGTCATCATTTTACTGATGTCAACCAACATGACTCGTAGTTCTTCCTTTAATGCACTCAAGCCCTCTCTGTTAAGTGACTTAAGCCATCACGTTGGTGTTAATTTCATACTGTCCTCCAACGTGGAATATTATCATCCTCCTTATCGTGACTTAAGCCCCAGAGTTGGCGCGCCACTTCTACTACTGAACCCTTGAACTTACCATTCCATCGTTGGTCGGCCACGGCTGCTACAGTAGAACAATTTAGAACTCTTAAATCTTGGGTCGTTGCGGGAATAAATTCGGTCACGATCTTAACCAAACGATGGGGTTCAGAAGAGAGCCTAACTACTTGAAATGAGGAGCAAAAATGTGCTTACTAACTTTTATTAAACTGAAATAGCACGATAACATAGTTAATTTAATATGCATTCTTGCCACAAAAATAAAAAATTAAATTATTGATTTTGAATGTTCCAAACACAGTCACATTACATAACATCACTTCGTTTCTTACAATGCCGAAGATTTGCTTCGGAGAAGCTAATACGTTAGTGGACAGCGAAACTGAAAAACTGAAAAAGGGAAGACCTGAAAACCGGGCACCTATTATTCCAAACGAGAACTGAGAGTTAATCCACACGATCCGTGGAAAATCTGACTTTCGACAAGTAGAACGCCTGATTTTCTCTCAATTAAGGTTATCCACCAGTCAAATACCCTTCACGGATACGGAACATCCGCCGAATGGACCCTTAATCGAACCAAACTGACTATCAGTTGCTTTGGATAGGTTGCGAAATATTAGGGGAAAGCATGGTGTTCACTACAAGTTAATGGCATCATTCACAATTGAAATAAAATTCCACCATGTATTTGTCATTCATGACACCCTTAAGTGATAAGTTAATCCCGATGCTGACTGTGCATCACCCAAACAGCTGTTCGGAAGGAACCAACAACCACATGACCCGGGAGGATCTTACGTTAGATCGTTCTTAAGGAACAAAACTGCGAAATGCAGGAAACACTTACTGATCATGCATTTAGAAGAAATGCCAAACACTGAAGTTAATCAAAAAGTGAAAAGTCACTTGAAAATATTATTATTGTTGAACCGATTTTCAGGTTAGAAATGGGTTTGTTATGCTTAATAAATTTACCAGTCCACGCTAAAATTTACTACAAATTTAAGGAATTCTTTCCCTTGAAAAACATGCTACCAGTACAGATCTCTCTATTTACTGTCTGTCCCAACACACTACTGGTAAAGTGATTACTTACTTACTTACTATGAATAAGACTGGAAACACGACAAGGTTGAAATAAAACAAAATACTGGCTGACGAATCGAAACCGCATTCGCAACTCAAGTCTCATTCTAAAACACTGAGTGTCAATATGCACACTATCAAACGAAAAACGGACGTCAAAACGAGGAAACAAAAGGTCCGTTAAAATTAAATTAACATCTCGAAGTCATACAGCTTAACACGCACGAAGAAACACAGTAAAATATTTAATCTAGATCGGGTCGATGTCCCACACTTGGACAGCCCTCGTTTGCCAACAGCAGTCCCGTTATCTCAATGAGAGCTTCGCATAGACCCTCTACAATAAATCATATCGTACTGTCACTGCTACCTTCAACCAGGCCACTTCACAAAGAAGCAAACACAAGGAACATCTTAACCGAGACTTGAGTGTGTACAGCTACCATCCCAGACCTATCGTCGGGCTCACTTGAAATCTGGACAACCTAAACCTAATCATTATGTACATGATGCCTTCCAAATCCTATCGTCGGGCGTGACCTAGGACGCCTCATCATCAATGACTCCAAGAATAAACACGTGACGTCCTAAATCTATCGTCGGGCGTCAAAGTGGGTCGTACTGCGTCTCCCTTAACATATCAGGCGAACCGCAATTTCCAACAAACTCTGATATTCAACACTAAATTTGGTCAGACAAATACCACATGACGGAACCCACGTCTCTATTACCAAATGAATGCAAGTCGAAATACAGCAAGTATCTACCTCTCGAAAAATACAGTAAGTGTCTACCTCATCATAATATGTGAACTCAAAAATAAATATATAGACGTGACGAACGATTCTCCACCTCGAACACAATCTCAGCCTGTGCATTGAAATGTCAGGGCAGCCAATGAAAATTCCCAACACACGTTTCCCTTTTAGTGGATGCCTTCAAAATAATAATCATCACCATCGCATTCGAAATTCTCAGATCGCCTATCATCAATTCCAACCATCTTATCCATGACCTCTCCAATGAACAAATTAAATATAACCCAACCGTGTGTCAAAATTGCTCTTCAATCCGTGAGGCCGTACCTTATCTTAACAAAAATCACTGGATGTTTACTACCCAGACCTAATATTTTACCAGAGGCGTTTTCACTTGGAATCTTTCTATAAATTTCACAATGCTTCACATCGTAGTCATCTCAAATTCGGATTGATTGCGGAAAACAATACAGTCTGTTTCACACAGCCTGTTCCTAAATACTTCCTCTACAAAAAATGTCTCAACACTCTTTCTCCTCGCTTTGTTCCAGCGGTAACACTTCTCTCTCATCTCCACGTACATATACATCCATCGCTCTCAATCCCTTTTCCTTCAAGATCCTTTTCATACATCGATCCCCTGGTGAAAACGACAACCATTATTAAGCACATCTCTGCCTTTACTTTATTACGACTTTCGAACCTCTAGAATCCAAGAGCACACATCGACCTTTCGCAATTCAAGTATACACGATGTCTCAAAATTTTCTTCCCATTAATGACTGTGACTCTAACAAATTTTATTGACATTATCTAAATATGCTTACGATCCTTGTAAAAATAACTGGTTAAATGCAATTTGACATAGAAGAATTTCCTTATCCCGCGGTAGACATTATTATTATTATTATTATTATTATTATTATTATTATTATTATTATTATTATTATTATTATTATTATCCAACATTTCTGAATACAACTGACACCTGAATTACAATATTCGCCACGACAAATTTACACTTATAACGTTCACAAATCCGCACTTTGAATGATATCTCATCTCAACACCAAATTTTAAGCGTCGCATTTTACCGTTCTTGACATGAATTTTACACACTGAAATTTTCACACGCTGACCAAAATTTACAACGCCTTTCGCCTGATAATTACGCATATCACCCGACAATCATCTGGAAAATTTGGTTAGGACAGACAGTAACTAACCAACTAACTACATAATATAAAATAGACAGACCTGCACATTGGTGACATTCTCAGCATTCTGATTGCATCATCGCCAGCAACCTCGTACTTAGCCACTCATTTTCACAAATAACATTTTCATTTTCAAAATTTCACTCATCCAAACACTACCCTTCACACACACGAGATTAAAATTACCATAAATAATGCACTTTCTTTGTAACTTGCACCACGAACTTCCCTCGTTCTGCAGTCGACTCTAACTGTCTGATGCGCTTCCCAGAGTGGTTTCTCTCCCCGTTGTTTCAATAAGAACAGGTGTTCGGCCGATAAGGGAGTAGAACTATTTTGAATCGCTTCCCCCAGACCTTCTTCACTTACAAGAGTACAGGAAATGATAAAAATAAAATCTGCTGTGTAATTTTCAACCAGCCTACACCTTCCCAGTTCGTCTGCAAACGTTCACAGCTTCTCCAATCACTTTTCTTCTTAACTAAATATATGGACCTTAGCCACGAACATGTATTGAATTAGTGTCGGTCAATCTGGCGCGAATTTCTAATGACGACGGGCACGAGCTCCCGCGGCTTCCAGTTCCAGATCGACACTGCAAAATCTACGGTGGGGGGTTTCTTTTATAATTTCCGGAAGGACGCTATCCCCTCTATGAGGCTTGGTGGTGTAATCTGCCAAATTTGCTTCTAATAAACCGATTTTGATCAAACTTGTCCCGGAACTCCGGACAGACTTGCACTTATGTTAGGTGTTAATTTTATAATTTTTCTGCACTCACAACAGGAGAAATAAATTGTTTCTGGCCGTGCGTTTCGCGCGTTTTCTTCTGCCCACGACCTTGGCACGTGTAACTAGCTCGCTGTTCTCACGCTAACACACACTTAGGCTTAACTGCATCTGAAATTGTCCCTGGTGTCACTACCTTCACAGAGGGTGTATGAATAATTTTGCTTATTTATTTCTTCCTTTACTATATTGTCAACATCCCTCGTTGTGCAGAATTCATTAATTTAGAAAATTTTCGGGCACTCGAGCTCCACCGAGGTGTCCCGGCAATCCACGAGCTCGCCTTGCGGGAACCTTCCCACGCAACATCAGGCTCTTGGGAGCGCAAAATGGCTGCCCTCAAACATACAGTAGTTTCTGAATACCAAATAAATATTTGGGAAAAAATAAAAAATTTTCTCACCGTAGAATTATGGGTTCAATATTTGATTCATTTTCATACCATAATATTTTAAATTTTATAACCATTTTATACGCACAGGATGAGATGGGTATCTCCCTATGGTAATGGAACAGACCATACTGCCAGCAACTCTACGCCGAGTGTCGGGTAGTGGAAAATATTCCGACTCCCTGACAGAGTGGTTGAACTATTCTGCGTGGAGGAATTTCCACTCAGTTTGATTACAAGGCATCTGACTTTCCGTTTCAGGAGAACCTTACAAACAATGTAATCCTACTCCTCACTATGTTTAAGGGTGAGAAAATACCTTTACAGACAGATGAACTGGATATACACCTCGCCAGTCACGTAGGATTTAGCAGGCAAGGAAAAATCTTCTAAGTATTCCCCCAGCAGTGTGATTCGTGATGTAAATTTGGCTACCTGCCATGTATAGCACAAGTTGAAGCCAAGTGATTTAAGTACTAGTGTGACAGCTGGGCGAGCATGAGAGGGGATGCTGTGAACGCAACGTTACCGATGTAGTGAAGCGCAACGGTCATAGCCAGCTGTTAACACTATGAGAAAAATTTACTGTAAAAATACACTTCTAAAAGCAGTGATTCTAAGTCATCATATTAAACAATGAATACCCAGTTCAGATGTGATCTCACAATGCAATTAAGTTGCCAGCAGAGTAGAACGCTCTACCATTGTGCACTGAACTATCATGTTCAGAGACTGAATCGCTATTCCTGTCACTACCAACATGTATGATGAGTTCTCCGAGCTACACATTCCTCATCCAGTACTCAACTCTTAACTTGTATGCAAGTTCATACTCATTCCATTCCTCACTTGTAACGGCTGCAAAAGCACTGTGGTGATGCACTTTTTATCCCTGAGTACCTGGTACATATTTGTGTCAGCAATTAGTTGCTTCACGGTACTCCAATATGTCATTAGCTAGTTCTCTTAATTCGTATTTATTGCCAGATGTTGAAGGTACTTCATTAATCTGATGGGTGTAGTACAACACGTTGTCACACTTGATATGTTTGGTACCAACTTCAATTCATGAAGTTAGATACCTTCATTTCATCATGGTAATAACATTTCATTTTCGATTTGAACATGCAGAGTGCGCAGGGTACAAACCGGTTCTCACTACCTGCATATGATGTTTCTCTGACCTGCACTGTCCAAAGATAGAAAGTCTAGAGAATAATACTCCCAAAACTTCATTACAGTATAGGATGGACGGAAAAACGTTTCATCTAAAAAAAAAGGACCGATCTCTTGTCTTTCTCTGCTAAAGTTCTCTGGTACACCAATCTCTTAAGCAGAATTTAGTTTCTTCCATGTTCTTCACACTTATTAAATTTAAAGCCTATTGAAAGCAATACTTACCTCAGACGTTTGCGACTCGCCTTGTAATACAGCAACCTTGAAACGAAATGATTCTGGATCCACCTTATTCAACACCAATGCGTATACTGTTGTCAATACAGGACAGCGAATATGAGATTTATAAATTGCAGATCGCCTAATTCCGTCTGATGATGCACTTACCTGTATCATCTAGTAACTTTCCATTATTCACTGCTCCATTTTACCCAGACTGGATAACTTCATCCCATTATCACCTCCCTTCTGATTTTCTCAATAAATGGCTGATGTTTCCTTAACACTGAAGCTCGTTTACTTGCTTGAAAGAAAGGCAAGCTAAAGGAAATTGCACTCTTTTCTAAACCAAGAAAAGCAATTACATTCCCTATGAACAACCTTGTTTTAGGACTTGGCATCACCTAACATACGGAGACAATACACTTCCGAAGGAATACAATACATTAAATCGACGGCGTCAGCTAAAATATCGCACAAGACAGTTCAACATTCGGCATGCAAAAGCCGACTGCACAGCTAATTAGGAACCTTTCCCGCCAGTACATACCTCGTTCTTACCAAGCTGTGCACAGTACGGACGAGAATTTCTTTTCCTCGAGAGTCTAGAGAAAAATGGCTAAAATGTGGAGAATCTCAAAGCATCTCGAAATAAATGGAATAGTGCCACATTCCCTTGAGCTCCTTTGCGAATTGCAACAAAATGTTGGTGTTAGAACTTCTAGTTCAAAGTGCGGCATTCGGGTTGTTTTAAACAACGGCATTTTTTGTTGATCTGTCCTGGAACACTTGGATAATTTCTCTTGATCTTATATTTAAGTTGATATGAACACATAAAGGAATGACATAGAAAAGACCTTACTTTAGATGATCGTTAGAAATGAACACAAAAATAAAAATCAAACTTTCGCAATGGTTTCATGGGCTGTGAATTAGTGGAACATCCTTTTACATTATTTTAAAGACGTAATATTTATTATGAAATGTAAATTTCTCGAACATATGCAATGGTAATTACTTAGTATGTACTTTTTAGAAAATGGAAATTGCAACACCATGAAGGCATAGAGTCGTTTATGTTGATTTTCAAGATATGGAACGATGCCACGTAGGTATGTAACCGATTAAAATTTTCAGACCCATTGGATTGTTGCTACAAGTCTCCCCACGTGATTGGTCGCGGAGGAATCAACTCCAGTATATGGACTCTGGTGTGGCGTAGTTGACTTGCAGTCTGTGCAGTGAAGTGTTCCCCGTAAAACATGCCTCGACGTCAGAGAAGAGCACGCTATCAACAACTGTCGCCGTTTGAGAGGGCTCGGATAATTGGGCTGTGTGAGGCTGGATTATCGCTAAGGACTGTCGCTGCACGTGTTGGCCGACAGGCATCTATAGTACAACGTGTATGGCAGCAGTGGTCAAAAGAATGTACCTACACTCGTAGACCTGGCACAGGCCCAGCGCGACAGACAAATGTGAGAGAGGATCACCACATCATTCGGATGGCCAGGATGGAACCCCATGGAACAGCAGCGCAAATTCGAGCAGCTGTTGCACCCCACGTTACACAACAAACAGTTGGTAATCGCCTGCGTGCAGCTGGCTTACGAGCCCGTGTCCCTGCAGAAGGTGTTCCATTGACCCCACAACAGCGACGTGTAAGGCTGGCCTGGTGTCGAGAAAGATCGACGTGGGTCGACGAATGGCATAGGGTCGTCTTTAGTGATGAATCGCGCTTCTGTCTTGTCCGCAATGATCGCCGGAATCGTGTGCGCCGACGTACCGGGGAGAGGGGCCGCCTAGATCTTATTGTCGAGAGGCACACAGGGCCAACACCAAGCATTATGGTCTGGGGAGCTATTGGCTTTAATGTGAAATCACAATTAGTGCTTGTTGAGGGCACTATGACTGCCCGACAGTACGTTGATAGGGTACTCAATCCAGTGGTTGTCCCTATGATAACGAACAATGCTAATGGGATGATTCAGCAGGACAATGCCCGGGTTCACACTGCACGCATCTCCAGAGAAGCTCTCCACGACATCACAACCTTAGAATGGCCCGCCAGATCCCCGGACCACAGTCCTATTGAGCATGTGTGGAACATGATGGGTCGACAACTGGACAACCGTCCTCAGCCACCCACAACTCTGGAACGACTGACCCGTGCAGTGCAGCAAGCATGGTTCGCAATTCTTCAGGAAGCGATCCAGGGCCTTATTGACTCCATGCCTCGAGGAATTCGTCAATGTATTGCAGCTCGTGGTAGGCACATCCTGTATTGATTGTTGTCCAAACTTGCGGTCAGAGGGACCTGAAAGTGTAATAATCGAAACAAAACCGAACACTCGTCCTGCATGTTCAAGTGCAGCAATGTAGCACCACTCCTTCTGGGTGTTGCAATTTCCATTTTCTTCAGTGTATTTCTGGAGCAGATGTCATAAAATCAGATGTCCGCTTCACACTCGCTGGAAGATACTCCCACTATCCCCCATTTATTGTAAATAATTCACTTTACAGATGTACAGTGAGCAACATAAACATTGAATCATACAATAATGTTGACTGGACGAATCAGGCAACGTGATCTTGCTGCGACTACCAGAGTCAAGTTTTGTCTGTCATAAACGTGTTAGATTGTTAATAACGTAGTTCTGAATACATGATGTAATGAAAGTAACATGAACATACACTTCTTTAACATGGCATTGCAGTTTATTTTCTGGGTTATCTCTGAAATATTCACGGGCCCATGATATCCTCTTGGTAGCTATCAATATGCTCTCTAACAACTGCATCGCAGTCAAATGATTAGGCTTAAATTAAATAACTGACTTTTACTCGTAGGTTAAGTGTGATGTTTCATACCTACTTACTTCCCCGTGAATAGAAGGCCAAACTTCCATTCACGACACAACCTGTTGTCCCGTTGCGCACGCTGTCAAAGCCTGTCGTTCTCAGTGTGCCACGTAACTGTGGTGTAAGGTGCGTGCTTATGTCCTCGAGAGCCTCACGAGGCACGCTTTTTGTGAGAAAAAGCATTGAGAGGTTCTCGAGAATCTTGAGAGATGTCCTCTTGATTCCTATCCCTAGAGCATAGTGACAAAGCATATAACTAGAGCTATTCAATACTGGCTTAACGGAAACGTCTCCCATGAGACCTGGGTGAGCACTGACCTGCGTTCACCGTTCGACAACATTGGGCAATCTTCCCTTTTATTGGCTTGTGACGGTACACTCCCCTGTGCAGATTAGAAAGCTATTGGTCTTGGATGACTAGGGCCAAAAGAGCAGGTAAGTTATCGAGAAGTTTGCATTTCCCAGAAGTTTCACTTGGAGTTGCTGAGGTCTAGATAAGGAGGTACAGGCCTCACATGTGCTATTGGTGACTTGATCCGGCATGTGGAATGCGGTATCAAGAGTATTAGTTCCAAGGTAGACATTTGTGGCTTCCCCAGAACACATTAGCCATATTGACACACAACACACCGCAAGGGACACATTCCTCTACACGATCATGATCGTGTTGATCACCAGTCATATCAGTGCAGAAGTATGGAAAATCACAGACGTTGATCTGAAAAAAGCAAAGAGGGTTTGGCTAGGACTGAGAAAGGAGAATGCCTCATACATTTTGTGATTTAGACAATAACACTCTTTCAATTCATGTTTATTACTATTAATTTGCAACATATAAAAGAAACAGAAGAAAAATTCTACTCTTGGCATCTCTAAAATACAAAATGAACTAAGATTAGCACAAAATCGCATAATCTCTGTGTCACAAAACAATCAAGATCTCGCAAGTTAATTGCAGAAAACATAACACATCTCGTTCCATAAGCTGTAAAAATTCTTCTTTCTTGAGGAAACCACTTTTCATTGCTCAGAATTTAAATCCAGACCTCCTCGATAACCAACCTATGGCAATGTTATCCAGAAATCATGCCCCACTAAAATGATATTGTAAATGTTATTTAAACACCACTACTAAGTATGTTTTAGATTCACACAATATACTATTCCTCATTCAATTCTGAAGAGCTCGAAATAAATACCCTACACAGGGTGGCGCAAAAATCACTGGACACTGATTTAAACAAAAGATTGAATTTCTGTTTCATTACAAATACAAACAATGCTAACTGTATTCTGTCTGCATGACTACATCTTCCAAGTCTTTGGAACATTTACATACTGTATGACATAGTGTTCTATCACTGTCGGAATCATGAAATGCGCCGTGTATATAGTCTTTTATTTCAGCAATGGTCTGAGGATTTTTAAAATAAACAGAGTCCTTGACGACATCACGTAGGAAAAAATCCATGCACGTGATATCTGGTGAACGTGGAGGCATGTCACCCTTCGACCAATCACTTTTCTATGGAAAGTTTCATTTAAATAATCGCGGACGGCAGTGGCATAATGGGGTGGTGCCCAACCATGTTGAAGGTAATTTTCTTGAAAGTTTTCAGCACATGCTGTAAGTCCTGGTAACAGATAATTCTGAAGCATGTCCACATACTTATCCACTGTAACTGTTCCGTCAAAAAATATGGTCCAAATACGCCAAATAGTGATATTGCCCCCAGACACTCACACCAGGTTGATTTACTTGTTCTTCTAAGAAAAGATGCTTATTCTCAGTATACCAGTACGTGCATTTATGTCCGTTAACTTAAAATTGGCGTCATCAGACTACAGAATTCTATTGAATGGGTTAGGATCATCTTTTTGTTCGCCAAGCATCAATTCACAAAACTTAAGACGATAAGGATCGTCTTGAAGTATCCCATGTCGTAAACGTGGTATGTTAATTTTAAACTACTGTTTGTGTAACATTCTTTGCATTGACCCTCGTGATAAATTCAGCTCACTTGCTAATCGTCTGGTTGATTTTCGCGGACTTTGGTTCACAGCTAAACATACACGCAATTCATTTTCCTCAATTGTGACTGTTCTTGGGCGGTCAGATCCCGGTGCATCCATAACAGATCTATGTTCTTCAAAACTATTTCGTACGTCGTACGCTGTTTGTCTAGACGGTTGTTTTGATCTAAAGTGTTGTCCCCGTTCATTAACAACTGCAGTAGCACCACTTTTGAAAATGACAAAATTAAACCAAGATTCGTTGGTAAATCACATCAATGCACATCATATTATAAGAAAATCACAAATTACAGAGGACAATGAAATAACATTCCCAACAAATATACATTCACCAGCCTAGTGATACTTGAAATACACAATTACAGTGTATTTATAAGAAAATTATAATTATTGATAAACAATTTGCTAACACTTTAATGCACATTTCAATCATCGTTTTCAAATTCATACTGCAATGACACTTATCAAGGTTACAAAAACTGCTCTCAATTAGCAGAAATCCTAACACTAGCACCGCCTCTCTTTGATTCTGTAACTTAGGAAATTCCGGTTTGTAACTGTAACCAATTAACACATAGTTTGCACAGTGGCGGCTGTAACCCATCCCCACTCCAAAAAATACAAATATTTAGAAACATACCGGTGTGTGGTTTTCTTTCTTTGCCATTTGCCTTACGTCGCACCGACACAGATAGGTCTTATGTCTGCGATGGAACAGGAAAGGTCTAGGAATTGTAAGGAAGCGGCCGTGGCCTTAATTAAAGTACAGCCCCAGCATTTGCCTGGTGTGAAAATGGGAAACCACGTAAAACCACCTTCAGGGCTGCCAACAGTGGGATACGAACCCACTATCTCCCGGATGCGAGCTCACAGCTGCGCGCCTCTAACCGCACGGGGAATTCGCTCAGTGGTATGTGGTTTTCAAGGGGCTCTCCACTGAGTTTTCTACACTGAACAAACACGCAAACAACCCCAACACATATACACATTCCTCATAAAAAACTATAAACCTATATAATTAAGCACACAATAACGCCTGCAATGGCAATATATTCACCAATTCAAAAACTTGGTGTGAGCGCGCAAAAACGTAACTTCTTAATGCTACCAACGTCATTGAAATAAAACCAGCAACGTCGTAATGCAAAATTACATGTTATGTTTTTATATTGACATTTATAAACTAGAGATTTTTAATTAAAGAAAATCACAATATCATGTCCTCATTTTGACAACATAAAAAGTACAATTTTTAAGGTTCATCGATTTACAAATGTGGCTATGGAATAGGAAAGTTGGTGGTATTCTATCCTCTTTGGTATTGAAAGACCTGGCGTGAACAGCTCTACAGCATTTTGTGTTCCCGTTTGCTTTGAGCGATCCCCTCTTAAATACTACCGCTGAGTCAAGAGGGTGCCAGCTGCCACGTTCTCATATCGGTCGTAATGCAAGTGTGACTAGTGCAAGTGGTCGAACGAAGAATCGCTGTGAAGTGATGTCTTGGCTGTTGTTTCCACAGCCTGTCGGAAAAAGTTGGGCACGCATGCGCAAAAGGCAGAGTTCCTGGTTTCTGGCCAAAAGCTTAGCTCTCGCTGAGCTGTGACCACACAGCACCCGGCGTGCAGCGCACCAGTAGTTACCTGGTTGTGACGGGAGTTGAATAATTTCTTATTCTTTGGCTGACGCCTTTTTCAATGCACTGTATTTGATTGTAGATAATATTTTTCCAACAGGCAATGTGCTGCAGCACTTCAGCACATAAGGTACGGCCGCCACACAGGACATGACCATCAATGATGGACACATCAAACCACCTCTCTACACTACTTTGGAATACATCACCATTTCCCTGTCATTATCCACAAGCAATTTCTTTTCAGCCTGCAACATTTTAATGCAGACATCACACTTTTTACACAATATTTTAATCACCTGCAAACTGGTGTAGCTGGCAATGCAGACTAAAATCCATTGTGTTTCAAGGGGAACTCTGATATGAACTACTTCTTCTAATGCAAGCTCTAACCAATCTAAATTATCAATAACTGTATCATGGCTATTGATATAGACATTATGAGCAAAGTCTTTCAAAGTAAATTCACGAAGTTTTGCAGACCTCATCTTTAATACATCTAACAGTTTGATCTTTCTTTCAGACTCAAGAATTCATTCCACAGAGGCATTAGAAGTACAACCACTCAATCTCCTGTAGACACCAAATCTTCTCTCTGAACTGTCTGTCTACAATTTTGTAGTAAACACATAAGACCACTGGTAACTATTGAAAACACATTGTGGTAAGTATGTTTATCAAAGTAGTGTATGTTTCACCTGTCAATCTTCTTTCTGTTTATGACATGTGCCTAAGTCCATATATGTTTTAAACATGTAACGAATGAAAGGTTCATATTACCAGCACCAGTAATTGGACTAGCATCTTCATTCCTGGTATATGTATCTTTCATGGGATGCTATGCCTTACAGACTGACCACCACTTTTGAATTAATTTCAGGAACTGGATTGTGCCATCAGAAACATCCACACCTTGAGATTTCAGCAAATACAAATCAGCAACATTCTTACGATCAAACACTTAACTGCAAATGACACATTCTGTCTCTATTGTTGTTGGACACAGAGCCATCCTAGATAATTTTAAAGCCATTTTTAGTAACAATTTCTTCTCTGTACGAAACAACTCTTTATGGTCTGAAAATTTGGTCTCTAGTAGTTATAATTTACAGACTGGCTCTGTACCAACACCAACACTGACCACATCACTAAAAACATCAAATGTCTTATCAAAGTTTGGTATAATAAGAGAATGTCACTGCCCATATCATTGGTTCTGGAGAGTATCTTATTTGATTAATTACAGAGAGCTCTAACTGTTCCGGGACAAATTTTATTTTACCAATTCTCTCTGCATTAAACTCGCAGGTCTAACTCAAGTGCATTTTTTCAAAAGGTTCATAAAATGAATCATCAGAATAAATTGTGAAATGACTTAGCAAAGTGTAAAACTTCGTCCATCTGTCATATTTCCGGTCTTCATAAGCACTAAAATGCTCTGTAGGCAAACACACATTTTTGTGAAACATTTGAACTGCAAATCTCAATGTTGCAACCGTAATACATGACTCATCATCCACCTTCACAAACAATGCATAATCTTCCTTCACTATTCCATTGAATGGTTCAACGAATTTCTTCTGAACTTCACAGATGAAGGAGGTAAAATCTGTAAAATTGTCACATTCACACCACTTAACGAAATAACGTCTAAATACTAAAAACACCACAACACATAAAAATATCTAGATAACCGATAAAAGGACACTGCAACACTATTTAACACATACAAATATTCGGTGGAAAACAAACCAAAACCAAACCCCATGGCACTACAGCCCATGAAGGGCCTTGGCCTACCAACCGACCGCTGCTCAGTCCGAAGGCCTGCAGATTGCGAGGTGTCGTGTGGTCAACCCGACGAATCCTCTCGGCTGTTATTCTTGGCTTTCAAGACCGATTCGGTGGAAAATAAAAATCGCGAATTCCAGTAGCAAGATAACCTCAACCAACCACACACGTGAGCGGTATAAACCGAACTGAATGTAAACACGCCCCACACGCCGTCTACACGTGGCCCAATGTGACAGCCATTTTGACACGTATCTGTATATGCATTCCGGTCTGATAGTATTGTAGTTGATCTGGGTTCATACGTAAAGAGAAATTGACAATCCTTTCCAACATACGATAAGTCAGAGACGCAAAAATTAGGTTGTTTGAGATGATAGACGACGTGAAGAGGCTGGGTGGTGCGCATACAGACGTAGAAGTACCGCACGATTGAATTTACTGAAAAGTGTTTCTTATTTCTACAACAAGGAGCAACATAATAAATATAAGAGATCCGTCCGACTCCTTGGCTGAATGGTCAGCGTTCAGGCCTTCAATTCGGAGGGTCCCGGCTTCCAATACCGGCAGGGTCACGATTGTAACTGCTTGTGGCTCGAGGACTGTGTGTCCCAATACTCTCCTCTTCATATTTATGCAACACTACCAACACGCAATAGTGATTACATACCATCACGTAGGCTTGGCGTCGGGATGAACATCAGATCGTAAAACAGAGTCAAATCCACATGTGAGACATCTCACACCCACGACCCCACTGCTGTGGGAAAAGCGGTAAAATATAACAGATCCTTGTCATGGATACAATTGAATTATATTAAATTATCGACAAGAAGCACCAGCAGCCTCAGAAACATATAAAGAGAATACACAATTATGTAACATAAGTAGCGCGCAGTTGGTACGATCTCAAAACTGACCCTCTTCCTTTCTCCTTGCCAGGATGACGATGAAGTGTTGTAACTGCACGTACAGTATTTAATAATTATTCAAGATAGTTCACTTACGTAGTCTACTAAGTACTGTTCATTTGCTAATTAAATATTTCATGAAGTTCATATTTTCTCGTTGTCAGAACGTCGAACATTTTCTTTAGTAAATTGGACTTAGCTATGAAGCATGGTTCATTTACCACGACGCCATCAAGAAACACTGTTTCTTTTGCATTCCGAGACGGAAGTGCGCTGTGTGTCGACACACTGGTCGGAAGAAATTCGCTGTGGCGCATCGAACGTTTCGAAACAGTCAGCGGTGACATTTAGCCCATATCTACTGTTAAAACTGTATTTAAATATACACGAGGCTTATCGCATTCTATGTTGTACATATATAATCACGATATAAAACTAGCAATAATTCTTCTTCTTCTACAATTTCCTCATCGCATGTCCGCTGTCATCACGGCGATCGACTCTTGTTCCCAGCAAGTCGGAAAAGTGTGGTGGAACGAAGCCCACAACATTCTCGTAGATTATGTACACAAGATTTTCTCCTTTTTGCCCTACTCCTCTTTCCTTAAATGTCATCTATAAGATAAACTGCAGTCCCATAATACAGTAAAAATTACAAGAAAGATGATACATATTAGAGTGGTGCTGCCTAGTGCCAGATACTAGCACTAGTATCATGTGGATGTTTTTCTATACGTTGTCCTTGGACCTCCCAATTCTGTTTAAAGATTTCCATGTCGTCCAGGATTCATCGTAGTAATAGAGCAGCTTTTGTTCAAGCTTCTCAAGTTCCTAGCGATCTGGGAATTTGCGGTTGCTGGTTCAAACATGGTTTCATTTGGATCTGCAAGTAGACAAGGTGATGTCTATGGAGAGGCGAACTGTACCTCTCCACATTCTCGGCTACTTCACGTCGAGTGTCAGGTGGAGCTATTCCCACAAGGGAGTGCAACATACTTGTTGGGGTTGATTTTAGATACCCTGTGATCATTCAGTAAGCTTCCAAGGGTGCAAAGTAGAACTTCTTGGCATGTACAGATTTATACCATACAGCTGTGGCACTGTTTCTGGATGAGCGGCCCAATCTGATCATGTCAAAGCATTGTGAGAGGACTTTTGCCTCGGTGTTGGCGCAGTGATAAGTGCAAAGCGTGATCTCAGATACTTAGGCGTAACACTGTGTTCCAGTACTTTTCCCAATCACTTCACCTGCAACTTTTAGGATTCTCTACGTGAAAAGCATCTGTCTGGTTCTTTGGTGGATTTGGTTTGAAATTATTATTCCCTAAACGTATAAACCACTACACTACCTCAAAATTTCGAATGACATGACCAAAGCACTCTACTTTCTGGTATTGTACGTGACCTTCAGTTAGGAGTACTGTATCCCCACATCTCGAAGGATGGTGTTCAGGCCTCAGCAACATAAAGTAAACCGGACGAGTTAGCCATGCGGTTATGGGCGCGCGGCTGTGAGCTTGCATCCGGGAGATAGTGGGTTCGAACCCCACTGTCGGCAGCCCTGAAGATGGTTTTCTGTAGATTCCCATTGTCACACCGGACAAATGCTGGGGCTGTACCTTACGAAGGTCACTGCCGATTCCTTCCCACACACAGGCCTTTCCTATCCCATCGTCGCCATGAGACCTATCTGTGTCAGTGCGACGTAAAGCAAATAGCAAAACCACCATAAAATAAGACAGGACATACACAACACTGAAGTAAACAGGAACAGAGAAACTGAAGTCCCTGTGACACGGGATTTAAATCATTCTCTTGTATGAAGTCCTTGGGAACTACATTCAACAGGACTGCTCATGCTGTGATCAATTACGCAGGTGAGAGACCTAAAGAACTGCACATGCTCCAGTGATGTGTCAGGTACTGTCAACTTTATAGGTTGAATGACATGTTTTCCTACGGTCACTAAGTTAGTATTTTTCGTGTTTAAGCCCAGAATTTTCTTTGACCAATCAGTTTGTTAATATCTGTGGATCTTCATCACTTATTGCAAACGGAAAAGTATCATATGCACATTGCAGATTATTTATTACGATTCAATTAACGATGATGATATCCTGTTTTCCTAGCAGTGCTTAAGATGATGTTGATGTTTGTTGTTTACAGGGGCCTAACATCGAGGTAATCGGCTCCTCATGGTACGAAACGATACGAAATGAAATGACAAATTAAAAGTCCAAAATCCTCCACTGACCAGAATTCACAGCGTGAGGACGGAAAATGAATGGATGGATATGAATTTAAAACGATCAGTGGATCCGACTCACAGTGCCTCACATGCGCAGAAGCTGGCACAAAACAACAGTATTACTGACCAAGGGACTGCTTCTATAGCATGATGCTGAATAGATTATATTTATAGTCGAAACGGGTCCAAAATCCAGGTCATAGGCCTCTCATAATGGTATTTATCGTTAGGAAAGTAGAATCATGCTATGTGTCATGTTGCGGTACTAATCAAAAGTAGCGTAGACTCGCGGTATTCCAAACCTTATGGTACTATTCACAGTAGTGTAATGCGCACATGTAACACAGACCTATGGTGTTTTGTACATTGTGGCGCTATTTACAGGCAACGCAAACCTATAAAGGCAACGCAAACCTATGCCGTTCCTCACGTAAATGGACTAACCACACGGACTCGTACTCTCCCGTAGTATTCCTCATATAGGGGGACTGTGCATAGGTAAGGCTGAACCATGGTGTCGCTAATCTCATGGTGTTGCTCATTTAGGGATACGAATCACAGGTACTGTAGGACATACATTCCGATTCACACACTCTCGCTACTAATTACAAACCTACTGCGTACCTAACATAGTGGTACTACGCGCAAGTACGACCCATGGTGTTCCCTGCGTGATGGTACTAATTACAAGTAGTCTCATGGTTCTAATTTTATAATTCCTTGGTCAAGCCTTTAGTCGCCTCTTACGACAGGCAGGGAATACCGTGGGTGTATTCTTCGTCTGCGTCCTCCACCAACAGGGGGCCAGTGTTTAAGAAAAACACCCTTTCACAGTAGATATTGAAGAGGAGTGGAGTTATAACACAGCCCTGCCTCATCCCTTGCTTTATTTCAATTGCACAGGTGTTGTTGGTGTTACTAACCTTAAGAGATGAGGACTGATTTTAATGCAGGTTGGCAACGGTTCGTAAGTCTTTTCTATCCAGGCCAATATCATAGAGTATAGTGTATTTAAGAGGTAACTAAAAGGCCTCTGGACAACTGGAAAGAAAGCAACACCAAGATGAATCAGTCTCTTCTGCAAGGAAACTTGCTGTCTGTCATGAACATAGATACCTTGATCATGACCAAGAGTTTCTAGTTTAATGTGGAATCCTTTGCTTTTTTGCCATTTACTTTACGTCGCACCGACACAGATAGGTCTTATGGCGACGATGGGATAGGAAAGGCCTAGGAGTGGGAAGGAAGCCGCCGTGGTGTTCATGAAGGTACAGCCCCAGCATTTGCCTGGTGTGAAGATGGGAAACCACGGAAAACCATCTTCAGGGTTGCTGACTGTGGGGTTCGAACCCACTATCTCCCGGATGCAAGCTCACAGCCGCGCGCACCTAACCGCATGGCCAACTCGCCCGGTAGGATGTGGAATCCGAACCAGAAGGATGTCTCCTTCATTTCATAACTCCCGCATTCCGTGGTCCAAACTGCAGCCACAGCCAGCTGAGCGGTAGTGATACTAGGCAGTCATGCCGCCTGATCTTAGGTCAGCAATAATCTTATGATAGAAACACCGGTCTTGGTCGAAATGGGCCTGTACTTTGTGTCGAACTTGGATCTCATCATCTAAGGCAACTTTTGGGTGGTCCAATGACAGAGAACACTAGCAAAGGAGATGTGGAGCTACAGGCAAGAGACCAAGACAATATACAGTTCTGGGTAAATGTGATGTAAGGAAGATATTTTAAGATGTCCTTGGTAATGCGGGTCATAACTTCACTAGTGTCCGCTCCTAATACTTGAAAATTTCCTGAACCCTTTCAGATTGTGGGTGTAGTCTTTCACGGCCGGTGTCTTCGCTGTATGCCGTGGTTAGTAGCTGCCAATATTACGCAGGAAACTGAGCGCAGCATTCTCACGAATTCGCCTGGTATGAAGGTCAGTAGTGCACTCAAGGTGTGGCATCCAGTAAATGGAGGAGTAACCCGAAGTGGCATGAAATTTATCTGAAAGGAAATATAAAACACTTTCTTGGTGTAGCTCCGAAGACGCAGCAGATGGGAACTGCCATGAAAGTGAGGATCTGGCAACGCTTAAGGCTGACGTGTGGAATAGACGTGTTCCTACAAGCTGGGCTCAGCATACCTCGCCTGTACGTTAAGTATAACAGAGGAAGGAAAGACTGTTTACAACTCGACCATGTGTGGATACTTCAAACTGAACTGAACATACAACAGCCACAACCAGAAATCTCCTGAGCTATATAGTGATTAACTTCCTCATGACGGAACTACAACGTGTGTAACAATTAGCCAAGTGTACTTCATCTCTTCGTGATGTGATGATGATGATTATTATTGTTGTTTAAAGGGCCTAGAATCTAGGTCATAGGCCTCTAATGATACGAAATGTAACAATGTTAAAGTCCAAAAGTTCATCCAACGACCACAATTCAATCTTGATTACGAATAATGAATGGATGAATATGAATGTAAAATTATCAGCCGATCCAGCTCACAGTATTAAAATTTACAAATAATTCCAAATCAATACTCCGACTACAATTAAAAACCCGACGACGAACAATGATTATGAACTTAAAACAGTTGTATGTACTGACCAAGGGGCTGCTTCCAAAGCACATCCCTGAATCTATGATGGGCTTTTTTCAAAATCCAGGTCAACGGCCCCTCATAAAGGTACGTAACGGTAATAAAGCAGAACCATGGTATTTCTCATGTAGCAGTACACATTACGGTACTACTGATAGGTACTGTACTTCGCAGGCGGTGTTCTTCATATAAGAGCACCACTCATACGCAACGCGTCCCTAACATCACAGGGACCCGTCCTATACCTTGGTGTTCCTAACAGAGTGGGTACTAATCACAGGTAAACACCACACCCGTGGTGTTCTTAAGAACGCAAATCCCGTCACATATTTGTACAAATCTCAAGGACCCATACTATCTCGTGGAGTTCCTCACATAGTGGTTACTAATCACAGTTAAAGCCCAGACACGTGGTGTTTCTCGAAACGCAAGCCCATGGTGTTCGTCACATAGTTGTACATATCTCAGTGACCCGTACTATTCCGTGGTGTTCCTCAAATAGTGGGTACTAATGATAACTAAAGCCCAGACCCATGTTATTTCTCGGAACGCAAACCAATGGGTTTCCCTCATAGTCACAATTCAGCATCCCTTGGACTCGCCCCCACGCACAGAGGTTCGTGTGTTTTGTCGCGAGAGAAATTTTATTTCGCTCAAGTCGGCCGGCAAACCGCGTAGGACTCCCCCTATCCGCCACCAGGGACGCGCCATGTGGGCTTTATCACGACAGCGTAGTGGGTTCGAGGTTAATCTGCTGTAATCTGATGTCGTCTATCCCTCCTGGCTTACCGCTAATAGAACTCTTAATAGCTGCCATGTAGAAAAGCCGCATAAGGTGACTTGGCTCTAATTCTTCTGACCGTAAAATTTTGAAGTGTGATGGTAAGGTTTAACATTTTCCACGAGCTGGCGGACAATATGTTTAGATGTTACATTCGCATGACCCTCTCTAGCTGCTGGGTCACAACCCAGAGGCTTAACAAACCTCCAGGCTTTGTGGCTTCCCTTCCTTAGACCAGTCTCCTCCATCGCCTCTTTTATCAGACATCGCTTTTAAGATATCTTCCACAGCTTGGATGGTTTTGGAGCTCAGAGGAACGTTGTCAAACAGATCACGATAGTTTCATAATATTTCCCTAGTTTCTGTATATAGTGTGCAGCCTCGGGGAACTGAGATCCGAAAAAAATGCTTCAAGATATTTGCAATATAATCATATGATTCAGTAAAAGGCTCTATATTCAGAATATTCTCGTCCAGTGAAATTTTACATTTCTCCAAATCAGCCTACTTAAAATGATATCTTCTTCGAAGAGGTACTCACATTCTATCGATTTAAAGATAATACGTATGAAACTAAGAAGAGGCCACAGAACTAGTTGCAAATAGAGGATTGTGGTGGCGTTTAATAAATTCACAGAGGGTCGCTGAACGCTGAAAGGCATGTCTTTAATGAAGATGTATGTATGAAACGGAACAGTCTGCGGTCAGTTTGTAGCGTATATCTGGCATATAACAGGACGATGAGGGATTGCTTGCCCTACTGATTTCGCTGATAACTGAGATATGTGTTTGCTTACGCAGATACTGTAAGTTAATATCTGGATTATATATATGCCTCCATCTCACACAGTTGAATGATGCTGGAAGTATGTTATCATGCAGAAGAATTAGATCGCACGAATCTGCCCATTGTATGCCAGCCTCTCTTCTTTTGTCGGTACCTGTGTAGCCCAATATTGTATCATGCCTGTTGAAATAACCAACCACAAACTTCACATATTGATGCTGGAAGGCTTCACAGATCTAAATACAGTACCTGATGGCTTATTAATTGAACTCTGCTGTGAGAGTATCAATGACATCACGGGATAGGATCTGGATGTTGGATAGCACTGAGGGTGTTCAACCACTAAACGCATGCCCTTGATTTTTGGAGGCGAATAATCTAGTCTCGGTGAGTTTCTTGAATGAATATTATTAGCGTGTGGAGAAATTTGCGAGGGTATATATTTTGTGTAATTTTTCAGATCCTTACAATTAAGTCAATAATAGAAATAAAATAATCAAAATACAAAATATTATTTTGCAAAGTTGCGTAAAATAAACCAGTAAATCCATACATACGAAAGATCACGATGAGCAGAAAATGGGAACTTCTAAGAGTTAAATAAGGTCTGTGTATTCCAGTAACTTCTACAACATAGTCCGGTGTATTTTGTAATGTGTAGGGCTGATATGACCTTGTATTATTTTAGTGGAAATTTATCACAGCTTCAACTATTACTATCTGTACTGAGAAGATACGAGGCGAAATTTACGATGCTTGCCTGTGTTAGATGTTCCATGTATTATAACAGAAATTTCGTTATAATTTTCTTCAGCGAAGGAGGTTAAATATAGTGCATTTGTCATCGAATTTGTTCAGAGAAGAACATGCTTGCGATAGAGCAGTGAAATTTACAGGAATTTTAAGTATGTTAATATGCGAGATTTCATGTCCACAGACGTAGAATCAGTTGTGCATGCAAATTGAAAAGGTTTGGTCAACTCGTAATTTGTAGACGACATTAATTATTACTATTTATTTATTTGGCGTAAGGCTGCATCGCTAAAAACAATTAATATATACAATAATTACATCATACTGATAACAATAATTGATTCCATCACGCTAATAAGTTGAGGACACTGGAGAGTTCGATTTTAATCTATCTCAGCAGTATAACTAAGGTATTTAGCATTAGAGGTTACCTCAAGACTTTTTCTGGCAATCTACTTAATGATAAAATTGATATCAAATGTTTGGCCTTCACATATTTTCAAGTTATTGTACTCAACAATAGGCAAGAATGTTTTCAGTCCCTGGAAAAACTTCATGAAATTCCATCTAAAACGAATCCAAATCTCATATTAGAAAACCCGATACATGGAAGTATCCGCTCGAAACCTACACAAGCAAAATCTGGTAACACAGTTTGGCAAAATTCCTCAGGTATATAATTTCAAATATTTTGGGAAATCATCCAGCCATATAGAGGATGGTTGCCTAGTTGTACTTCCTCTTAAACAATAATCACCACCACCACCACTCATCCAGCCATCTGCATTAAATCATGGAGAAAACAGAGATATTTCTATATTACAAGTAGGCCATAGGGTCACATGGAAAAGGTACAAAAATCAACATCCCGGAATGCTAAATTAAAATATTATAATACCTTAATTAAGCCACAAGCATCGCACACATCAGAAACCTTTATTATTGGAGAAAGACCAGTATCTAAAATTATCGAAAAACAAGAAGTAGAAGTCCTCAGCAACATCTTTGGCCCAGCATGCATAGAAGGGGTGTGGATGAATAGGTCTCCGGAATTATTAAAAATACTCAGAAACTATCAGACACAATTGGAAAAAGGCGATTGGAATTTGATGGCCATATTCAAAGAATGGACGATGAAAGACTCGCTAAAAAGTTATTTAATTATACCTAATCGCTAAGAGTCAGAATAACTGGATAATTGATATTAAAAAGACCTTCAAGGAATCAGCATTCCAGATGAAATTACATGGGACACGCCTAGATTTAAAAACGTAAGGACCGAGCTCGATGGCTGCAGTCGCTTAAGTGCGGCCAGTATCCAGTATTCGGGAGATAGTAGGTTCGAACCCCACTGTCGGCAGCCTTGAAAATGGTTTTCCGTGGTTCCCCATTTTCACACCAGGCAAATGCTGGGGCTGTACCTTAATTAAGGCCACGGCCGCTTCCTTCCCACTCCTAGCCCTTTCCTGTCCCATCGTCGCCGTAAGACCTTTCTGTGTCAGTGCAACGTAAAACTATAAAAAAAACGTAGGTGAACAAATATCATTTTGCTAAAAGTCCAAGATGAAAACAAAGGAATGGACCATTTTCCGGTGTACGTCATGAGGTGTGCCGAGAAGGTGCCATTCTGGCTAAATAACTTATTACTTCTCTTCGGTGTGCGATCGCATATGCCTCGCTACATCTCCAGAATTGGAGGTCTTGTGCCACTTCGAAGTCTCATGCAGTAGTTAGTGGTACGTAAAGCACAATGACATTATTATTAAAGCTCGTGCGGCTTCATCCCGGCGTGACGTGACTCTCGTGCGCCGCATCGGCCGTGTGCACCGACAGCGTGGTATTGGGTGCGAACGATTTGCAACAAAACAGGGCGCAGAACGGCATCTCTCCAGTGTGGTTCACATGTGCATGGTTAACCCGCCTGTGGTCGCACGTGAGACTTTCTCTCACATTAAACATCATTTAAAATCAATATATCTGCTAAAATTTTGCGGAGCGTAAGAGTGAACTGTGTTTTACAGTTTAGATAAAAAGTGATTATCCATATCTAACAGAAACAAATTACTCCTTGAAGGAAATCAGTCATTCGTTCAGTCACTTTAAGTACAAGAGTGTCGGGATGAATGGCTCAGACGGTTAAGTCGCTGGCTCTCTGAGCCCAAGTTGGCAGCTTCGATCCAGGATCAGTCCGGTGGTACTCGAAGGTGCTCAGATACGTCAGCCATAGCTTTAAAGACATATAAAAGAACTCTTGCGGGACAAAATTTCGGCACTCAGAAACTGCGAAAACCGTGGAAAGGTGTTACTGGGACGTAAATCCAAAAACATTGTTATTAATATAGAAGTTTCTGACAGTCGGAATACAAGAGCAACAATAAAGTACAATAGGTCTTCTCTCTAACACCTGAGTTAGCTGGAGTTTCTAACAGCATTTATTTTCCAGCATTCTTCCTCGACTCATAATTTTTTAAGACTCCTTAATTAGTAACTGCAAAAGGAGAAGATTTCGCACAGAGCTTAAGTCTAAAACTAACGCCTACGACAGGATAAGATTTTCGTCTCGACTTCAACATAACACCAACACCACTGGTCGCGCAACGAGAGAACATCTCACACAGGGCGCACGAACTCGTACGAATCTTTGTGCCGTCTAGCGGGGATGCTTACCCTTCAAATGTGAATTACCTAAGTCATGACTGTTATCAACTCAGCTAGAAGAGGGAACAGTCACCTCCCATGCAGTGCCGAGAAGTAAACTCACAATACAAAAAATGTGAGAGAAAATGTCATATGGCGACCACTCGCGGGTTAAGTTACATGATTCTCTTTAGAACGTATTACTGAGAACTCGTGTGCCTACCCATACGTGTGTGTTCAGATCTGAACTGTTAGATGACTTTTTGGCAGAAGATTTGCCACAGACATTTTAGCTACATGCCTTCTCTTCAGTATACGTCTGCATGCGTTTTGAGAGTGCGACTCCTCGGAGAACTTACTACAGATACTGGACTGATTTATTTTCCTGTTTGAGATTGCATGTGCCCAACTACTTAAGATCTCGTACTGAATAATTAACCACAGACATTGCCGACGTGCGGAGTCTCGTCCGTGTGAGTCTACCGTGGAAAGTTGGATTGCGTGCTGTATGACTTACCAAAGATATTGCACCCAGCGGCTTCTTTCTGTATAATCACGCATGTGATCTGTTAGACCGATTTTCTGCTGGAAGGACTATTCACAGACAATATAACAGTATGGCCTCTCCTCTGTATGAAACAACATATCCATCGAGTGTTGGTAAAGAGAATTTAACAGGTTCTGCACCAGTATGGTTTCTCTCCCGTGTAAATACTCATATGACAAAACAGATTGCAATTCGTGCTGAACGACTGGCCACAATAATTACATCAGTATTTCGTCCCACCCGTGTGAGTCTTTATATGACTTGCGAGGTGGGATTTCCGACTGAACGACTTGACACAGACATTGCAGCAGAATGGCTTGTCGCCCGTATGTGTCCGCAAATGATATGTTAGACTGCATTTCTGTTTGAAGGACTTGTCACAGACATTACAACAATATGGCCTGTCATCTATATGAGTCCGCATATGTAAAGAGAGTGTACTTTTGAAATTAAAGCCCTTTTTACAAATACTGCAATAATATAGCATCTCTCCTGTATGAGTTTGGATGTGACAAGACAGGTAACGTTTCGTGCTGAAGGACTTGCCACAATAATTACAGCCGTATGGCTTTTCACCCGTATGAGTGCGTACGTGCAGTTCGAAGTAAGGTTTTCGGCTGAATGACTTCCCACAGATATTGCAACAGAAGAGCTTCTCCCCCGTATGTGTCCGCAGATGATATCTTAGAACGGTTTTCTGCCTGAAGAATTTGCCACAGACTTTACAGCAGTAAGGCCTCTCTCCCGTATGTATCCGCAAATGCTCTATTAGAGCAATATTCTGCCTGAAGGATTTATCACAGACATTACAACAATATGGCCTCTCGCCTGTGTGAGTCCGCATATGTATAGCGAGTGCAGTTCTCTCAGTGAAGGGCTTCGTGCAGGTACTGCAACAGTATGGATTCTCGCTCATATGAATACGCATATGACGAGCGAGATGAGATTTCGTGGTGAAGAATTCGCCACAGACATTGCACCAATATTGTTTCTTCCCTGTATGAGTCATAGTATGACAAACTAATTTATCTTTCCGGATGAATGATTTCCCACAGACATTGCACCCGTAAGTTTTGACACCTGTGTGTGTTTGTATGTGTCGTGCAAGGGAGGACTGTGCGTTGTATGACTTGGCACAGACATTGCAGGAGAATGGCTTCTCGTCTCTAACAGACGTCATGTGATTGGTTATGTACCACAAATTCCTGCACTTTTTATGACATACTGAGCATGCGTTATCTATCCTACTTTTATGCAACCGCATGTGCTCTGTGAGCATGTTCCTCTTTGTGAAGCACTTATGGCAATACCCGCTCACTGAAAGCGGGTGGTTCCTGAGGTGTTCCGACAAGTTGCATCCGCTATCGAACAGGTTTCCGCAGTGATCACACTTCAAGGGACGAACACCTCTGTGTCTCATCAGATGTGTCAAGAGCCCCAACTTCCCGGCCATGACTTTACCGCACACATTGCACCCGAAACAAGGTGCTCCGCCATCCGGAGGTTGATGATATGCATAGCTCACCTCGGGTCTCGATCTACAGTGACAAATTAAAACCGTGACGAATTGTTCAACAGTCAACTAAACCACAACTCTCACAAAAAGGCATTGCTACTGAACATTCTACTCACAGATACCACATGGTCGATAACTGCAGTCGCTTAAGTGCGGCCAGTATTCAGTATTCGGGAGATAGTAGGTTCGAATCCCACTATCGGCAGCCCTGAAGATGGTTTTCTGTGGTTTCCCATTTTCACACCAGGAAAAATGCTGGGGCTGTACCTTAATTATGTCGATGCGACGTAAAGCAACTAGCAAAAAAGATACCACATGCAGAGATTTCATTTCCCATGAATATCACACTCCTGAGGGTAAACAACATCTGAGATCAAATTAGGAGTGTAGACTTAAATTTCAAAAGCTCTCACTTCTTACGAGGATGTTTTGCGTCCTTTCCTCGAATCACGATATCACGCGCAAGAAACTTCTGACGATTTAGGAATGAAAATTTTATAGGGAGACAACCCCATTTAATGAATGCATGAGAAGAAATGGTCCAGTCTAAAAGTAGAAAACAAGCTCTTTAATCCGGCGCACATTTATCTACTGAAATCCATATATATGTCTGTTCTTCTACATAAAGACGGGATATGCTTTGGAGTTTTGGTCTTATTCAAACGCTCTGCACTTAGTGGCAGGCATGTAATTACTTTTGTAAAAGCCCTTGTTGTTGAGGTTGTTCGAGAGAATCTCAGTGTTGTAGATATTAATTTTTTTTTTGCTAGGGGCTTTACGTCGCACCGACACAGATAGGTCTTATGACGACGATGGGATAGGAAAGGCCTAGGAGTTGGAAGGAAGCGGCCGTGGCCTTAATTAAGGTACAACCCCAGCATTTGCCTGGTGTGAAAATGGGAAACCACGGAAAACCATTTTCAGGGCTGCCGATAGTGGGATTCGAACCTACTATCTCCCGGATGCAAGCCCACAGCCGCGCGCCTCCACGCGCACGGCCAACTCGCCCGGTGTAGATATTAATAAAGTTGAGAACATTGTTTACCGACAGTCAGCAAGATATGCTGAACCACGGCTAATCTACTATGAATGTTATTTACGGTCACGAGAAACATACATATTGAATTTGTACATTGTTATAATATCAGTTTAGCATTCTACTTCATCCCAGTGTGGTTATTTCTAATTACGTAACATTGATGTGCAATCAAACAGAACCAACCTACAGACAGGACGGTAGGTATATACAAGGGAGTTCATCCTTACTATCATGACCTACATCCGTCTACGTCTTAATTGCTGGCTTTAACAGAGGCCGTATTCAACAAAACATGCCTCCCTTTACATCAACAACATCGTCCAACAAGTATCTTCCATCAAATATCTTGGAATTCTTGTGACCAGCATCATGCTTCAAAATGTGAATTCTTATCCAGGATTGGACAAGCAAAAAAATAAGTTTAATACCATGACGACCTTACTCACCAGCCGAGAACTCAACCTCCAGCTCAGAGTTCGAATGCTACGTCGTTATGACTTTTCTGTCCTTCTCTATGGTTTCCAACGGTGGACGCTCAGCCCTTTATTGGAGAAGCGGATTGAATCTTTTGAAATGTACTTATATAGAAGAATACTCAGAATATCTTGGGTAGACAAGAAGACAAATGAAGAAGTCCTCAACATCTTGACCAAGATGAAAGAGCTTCTCATAACCATAAGGCGCGTGAGCTCAGCTACCTTGGGCACATCATAAGAGGTGAACGATATGAATTTCTCCGACTAATCATTCAAGGGAAGATTGATGGGAAAAGATCTGTGGGAAGACGGAGAAATTCCTGGCTGAAAGACCTGCGGCGGTGGTATGGACATAAGGCTATAGAAATCATCCGTGCTGCCGTTTCGCGTGTAATCATAATCAATTGGATCGCCAACCTTCGGAGGGAGACGACATCATAAGAAAAAGTATGCAAATTGGAAAATACTAATCCTGATGAAATCCTAGAAAAGATGAAATATAACAAGCAGATGACAGCTCTTTCCCTAACACTGGCGCTTTCCGTTCTCCGACAGACGCTGTTGTCACAGACATTACGCAGGCAACAAAGAATATGGCTTGGTGGTAGTGTTTTATTACAATTATCTGATATCCTGAATATAAACCCAAATGCAAGCTATCATGTCTATGAATATTCTTACTAGTGTTCCTTCAATACTAAGTCTAGGAGGAGCATGAAAATCAAGGTTATAGCCAAAATTCGCTATGGCAGGGCGTTGAGTCGAACCGTGGTGGATAGTGCTCCTGTGTAAAGGAAGGAATGAGATTCCTTTATTTCAACAGATCACGGACAACGTGATTATTTTTAGTGGATTGATAACATAGCATTCAAGTCTGTGCCTGTCTTCTCAACGCAGAGTGCTCCTACATATTCTAGGAAAGTACAGGGAGAAATATAAATTTATTGGTTAAAGGTCAGATCCCCTTACAACAGGCGAATTCACATGGCCCTGTCAAATGCATAACTTCCTCAGAAGCAGAGTAATGTTAGGCTCGACCACGTGTTGTTACTACACACTTAGGAGAATATAAGTAGACAAATGAAAGTAGGACATTGATTCCAGATACGACAGGCTAGACCTCTTGATCATCACACAAGATATTGATGTTGACACAACTAGGCAACAGGGGACAGAGCATATGACCATGGATTTTATGTCATACGTTTTGTGCCAGGCAAAAGGTGCAAAGGTCTGTGGCATTTCTTCTTTACGTGATTGGGTGATTTTTGTGACAAGTGATTTATCAGGTTCACAATTAGTTTTTATTTTGCACTGATAAATATTCTCCACGAACCAGCTATATTGCTGTAACATGTCGCGCGTCCCAGGTGACGGCCTACTGGCCTGCTGGTAGGCTTGAGCAAAATACAATAGTTCTCGCGGAGCAAACACTCACGAAGTCCTTAATGACAATTTTGGCGGAGTTGGAGACGTTCAGTACGGAGCAGTTGACAGAAGAGGTACTTTACTCTTCTGGAAGTTAATACAGGAAGGAGCGGAGCGTTTCATCACTAGAGGAGTGGCTGAAAATGCGTCTGTCCGGAACGGCGTAACTACCTGCTGTCATGAGCTCTAAAATGCTTCAAGACAAGCCGGCCGTAAAATAATACCGTCACGTGATTACAGAATTATGTCTTGTGGAATTGGAACGAAGGTTAGGGCGTCCCCTGGAAGGGACGCGCTTGGCAGGGCCCAGTCAGCATTAAAAGTAGGCAAGGGTTAGCAGCGCGGGCTGTGGCGGCTAAACAAGCGAGCACCCACATTCAATATCCCATCACTGAACTATGCCTGGATGAAGTAGCAAATTAGCCACAGCCCTTGAGAGAATGCATATAGGCATCTGTGAGGTGCAGGGAAAAGTTATGCGACACGGGGTGCGGTTACTAACTGATGTACAACGGAAGCCGAAGAACAACTAATAGCGTTGGTATCGTTATACCAGCAAAATTCGACGGTTCAGTCTCTGAGGTGCAAAAGTATGAAAATCGCTTCAGGTAACTCGTCCACATTGGGGAGAGAAGGAATTCCAATTATTCTATGGAACGCTCCACAAAGGCTGGGCAGAGGAACCAAAGATGCCTACTGGGCACTGTCTGGCAAGACCACTGACTATCTTATCGTTGCCGGTGATCTGCATGGACGTGTCGGACGGAGGAAAGAAGCACACACAGTCCATGGCGTTCATGACTATGTTCAGAAGAACGATGATGGCCAACAAATTCCCGATTACGCAGAAACTGATCATCGCGAACACACGGTTCAAAAAGCGTGGTATTCACTTAGTCACGTACTACAGTGGCTCCCATCCAACTCACACTGACTACATCCTCGTCAGACGAAGGAATCTCAAAGACGTCCTAGAGACAACAGTTGTTCCTTACGAAACCGTTGCGATGAAACATCGACCAGTCATTTGCATGCCGCGGTTAAAAGTCACCAAGAGCTCAATACTTCGCAGGAAATGGACTAAATGGGATCAAATGGTGGCGCCTGAAGAATAAGGACAACGTTGCTGCAGAAGTTACAGTGCCACAACTCACCATAGTTGAAGTGAGCCGGACTAAACTGAAAGACACCGCAGCTAAATTCTTTGAACAACTAAGTCAGGGCGACGACAACGAAGGATTAAGTATGGCACATGGCTTCGGAATGAATATGTTAAGTATTCAGTACGGTTGAATAAAGAGCTGTACCACGAGTTTCGTGCTCGTTGGAATGCCTACAAAGCAGCCAGTAGTAAAGTGAAGGAAGTCGTTGCTGTAACGAAAGTAAAGCGGTAAGCAGGTCTACATATGAAAATTGACATGCGCGAAAACGAGCGGAATATTTAACAGCTAGTCAAATCGAGGCAAGACAAAACGTAAGATATCCAACCTTTTTACAGCATCAATGAGGAAACAAGACGGTTTGCTACTCGACTGGCGGGAAGCTCGAGTACACTGGCGGAACCACTTTGACAAAATTCAATCTTGGAATTTTCGTATCTACCTATCCCAATCCCCTCCGCTGTTGATGGTCCAATGTAAGAAATTGACGTCACCGCAGTCCAGACTATGCTGAAGGAAATGACACCAGGGAAATCCATCTATCCTGATTATGTTCCGTTAGGGTTTTGTTTCCCTCAATGGGGGGATGCAGCAGTGTGGCTAAAGCAAGCTATTCAACCAGATCACCAAAGAAGGTCAAAACCAACAGATTGATGACGGAATATCCATTCAAAGATAAGGGAAGCCCTGACGAATTTTCTAATTATCACTCGATCATACTTCTGAGCCACGCAATGACAGATTTCGAACAAATCTTCGACAAAAGGATCAGCGATTTAGCCAAACATACAACAATCAAAGCTGGTTTTGTGTAAAATTGTGGCACAACGGGAGCAACCCACGCTACAGGGCTGTTACGTGAGAGACAATGTGAAAAGAATAAGAGGCTTCATCACGACTTTCTGGACCCTGAGAAGGACTTCCATCGGGTACCTCATAACCATATCAGTCAGCGCTACAAGAACATGGCATTCCAGAGCACCTTGTTGAGAGGGTATAATTGTTCCACGAAGAACCAAGGAGTTAAGTTCGAGCTGCCGCAGGAGCGTCTGATGACTTCCGCATAACTGTAGAAGTCCACCTGCCTTATCACCACCGCTGTTCATTCTTGTGATGGACACCATTACATCAGACCTGCACAGTCCAACACCATGGACACTTCTCTATGCAAATGCTGCAGAGAATAAGCGCCAAACAGAAGATAGGAACAATCGACTAGCGCAATACGTCCCGAGCCTTAACAAAAAGAAGACAGAATATATGACATTACATCGTCGAGAAGTTGGAACCATGCATGTTGACGGTGAATATATAGTACGAGTAGAGAAATTTAAGTATCTTGGTTCCACAATCTATGATGATGGGCGGCTTACGGATGAAGTCAACTTAAGAATATGCAAAGCCTGGCTGATGTTGAGAATGACAACGGGTGCCCTAGCGACCGTCGGATGAAGAACCATCCGAAATCTAAGACCTACTAAACTGCTATCCGTCCTGTCGTTTTCTATGGCAACGATTGCTGGCGAGATAAAGGGGCAGAACGCCAACTAAGCATCATAGATACGATGATGCTTAGGTGGAAGGCTGGCATAACTAGACTGGATCATATTTCAAATGATGTCATTAGAAAACGTTCTGGCATTGCACCAATCCAGAAGAAAATTGAGGAAAGGCGTGTGTGCTGGTTTGGCCATATGTTGTGTGCAGAGGACGATATATTGTGAAAGTCAGCGTATACACAGAAAGTCGGTGAAAAGCGGCGCAAGGGACGAAAAAGACAGCAGAGGACAGATAAAGTGCACAACGGACTGAAGGCTGTGTGACTACATACGAACATGGCCCGAGACTGAACTAACTGAAGACAGTCACAACACCGGACCCTGCCACAAGGCAGGCTAATACTAAAGAAGCAGAATAACAAGAAGCAGATTGATGAATATCTGTTATAAAAATTGGGGTAGACATCCTATCATTCAACTTAGTATGTTCAATTCTGTGTCTTACAGCCTATGTCCAATATCTATAAGGTCTTATTTCCACAAAATAGTGTTTGAATGACAGAACGCTTCTGTATTTCATGTTTACGTGCATTATGAAGAAAATATATAACTCAACAAAATTAAAAATTCAGGGGTATCTGTGTTAATCGGGAAAGTCAGTTTGAACGTTCAGTGAAATTATACAAGTACCAATAAGAGGGGAGTCCATAAGTGTATTCTAGCCTGAATGGAATTTTGCAATTCAATATTTCTGCTTGCAGGCTGAATGCTGAAAGGCATAACGGTCTATAATGATGATGTATGTACGTGTGTATATTTCTGCTTACATCCGTCAGAGATAGCACACAATCGTAATAATTAATTTTTTATTATCACCCTGATCACGTCTACAAATATAAAGACCAAGAAAGAATGGCATGAAGAGGTCACCTCAGGGCCACATGACACTCTACACTCTACAAGTGGAAGAACACCGCATCACTAAGTGGTTAGTTCAGGGCCATGTGTCTCTACACAAACAGAAGTTCGCCTCATCACTAATTATTTAGCTCAGGGCGATGTGTCTCTCCTCAAATGGAAGGTAATCTAATCTCATCACTAATTGGTAAATTCATAAATATGTGTTTTTCCACAAGTAAGCAATTGGAAGGTCCAGTAAATAAAATCTTTAAGACCGTTTTTTCAACTTTTCAGGAAATGAAATACAAAGTTTCAATCTTACACAAAATCTATATTTTTCACTTCTGTAATCCAATTTTCTGTTATATGGAAATATACATATCAGCTATTATTTAAAATAACTAAAAGCTCTTATTAGTAGTGAAATATAATTTATAAAATGCAAAATACACTCATGTACTTAGTGATTTTTTGGTTTGTATAATGTTTTCCTGTTAATTTTTCGGCTTCAAATGTCACTCGTACTCATCCACATCACCCATTCCATCAGAACTATCAAGACTTGAGTCAGTAGTTTGAAACACACTGCTATAAAACAATCTGTCACTTACTGGCACATACTGGAGCATAAGTTTTAAGTCCTTCACCTTTCCCTCCTTCAATGGCAAGTACGTTCTGTACTTCTGCTTGGGTCCCACATTCAGCAGGCTATTCTTAGATACACCATATCTATAGAGACACCTCCTTAAAGCCTGTTCCGTTGGTCTCTTTATATAATTGCATCTTCCCCCCCCCCACTTGGAAAATGACCCAACAATATTTTGATATACCTGGCAAACTGGGCTTTAATATGCCCCTGTACATTTCCTGATAGTGTAGGACAGGAATGATTCTTTCCTCTTCCCTAGGATCTTCAGAAATACCTGTGAGGGATTTTTGCACAACACAACATCAAAAGCGTTCTTCTTACATTCCTTTACCATTTTCACATACTTTTCAGGACCAAACTTCTTATATTGTTCGATTGCTCCAAAATCTGAATCAATAGGCATCATACTGTGTCCTGGTACAGGGTACACTATTGTTATTATATCAAAAAATCCTCTTGACACATAGCTGATCTAAATAACTCAAGAGATACTTATTCTTGTTTTGTGATAATGCATTATCACAAAAAAGAACAAGATTCCTTTCTGTTGACTTGTAAATATTAATGTAATCCCCAAGACGGGTTTTTACTTCATCAGGGCCCTTTGCAGCAAAATATTCTGCATACATATACATAACGGCTTTGTTTGTCTTTATATTATGAATTCCAAATATGTGAATCCACAACTGACGGTGATAATATTCATGTTACACATTTGTGACAGGTAAGGGCAAATTCTCCTGGAAATCAAAGCAAAT
Organism: Anabrus simplex; assembly: GCF_040414725.1. Taxonomy (NCBI): domain Eukaryota; kingdom Metazoa; phylum Arthropoda; class Insecta; order Orthoptera; family Tettigoniidae; genus Anabrus; species Anabrus simplex. The sequence goes on from NC_090279.1 coordinate 65,955,999, forward strand.
GGCAAGAGTATCTAGAGAGTCATTGCTTTTTGCAGCACTGAGTTGCTGATAAAAAGTTTCTGCATTTCTCTGGTGCTGCTCCAAGCATTTCACCAGATTTTCTTCAGTTCCATCATTTTTGGATGGTTTAGCTGCATCAATGTCTATTTTGTATCTTGTGCAGATATTACACATATATTTTCTAGGCAGACCAAATAAAATACCCGCCGGAAGATTTCATATGAGATGGCATTGTCTTCATATTCTTGATTGTAAGCTTTATGAAGCTTTGAAGTGTTCATTTCTGGGTCTAAGAACTTCCTCAGCCTATTGTCTGATCATGTGTAGTGTAATTCTTTACAGGGCAGATTGTCAATAAAATTTCTAACTTTCTCCAGTGTCTCCTCACGTGTTCTCCGATGATGTTGGCGCTTTCCTCTCATGTCTATTACACTGTAATCTGGTTTTTGGCACTTTTGCTACCAGACGATCCCGCTTAATACCAAAAAGAGCAGTAAATGCAGAGACGCACAATGAAATTGTTTGATTGTTGTCTATAGTTACAGAATATCCGAAAACTCACCTAGGACGGGAAGGAATATCAGATACGCTTGGACGATGTATTTTCGGTTGAATTAACTGCAGTCAGCCTTGTAAATATATGTTCTGATCCGTGTGTGATAGCAGACTGTTAAATCTGTCATACAACTTTTCCTGCCAAGCACTGATAATTTACTGGCACACTTGCACCGGCATGGAGGAATGTTCCCCATCACCCTTTTTTCACCCTTTATGTTACTGGCTATTTTCCTATTTTGTTTCCAGTTTTTTACATCAAGCTTTCTTTTCTTGCCCACTTTCACGTTCTTAACACTTTGAATATTAACAATGTCGTTATATTCTCCTTCTGTAACGGCGTTCCTCTTCATACCATCTGCAGTACCTGATGATCTATAATCAACATTGGCTGTCACAGATTTCTTTCTTTCTTGATGAACGGGACTCTCATGCTCTGCAACAAAAGACACAAGAATGCTTAGCTGTAAATACCACAAAAGATAACCCTTTAATTTTGAATTATGGCAAATGAACTTGGGGAGATAAATACTATATTGCTAAGTGAATCTTCTTTACTGACCTGGTAAATTATCATCCTCTCTTTCTGCAGAAAATATACCAGTTATTATCTCTTCTAACACGACTGATGCCTGGCTGTTTCCTGTTTCAGTGTACAAGATACGCTCTTTTCTCAAGCCCCTCTCTTCCATATTTCCATTGTCTTCTTGCAACTGAATAATGGTGGATATCTCGGCTTGCTCTGCAGTCTCTCACACAGATTCGTTGTCGTGTTCTCTGAAGGTGTCCTCAAGGTCCATCAATATCATCACTGAACATTAAACCGAAAGATGAAATATGTTTGTATACAGATACTTTTATAGTTTAAACTTTCAGTAAAACCATATGAATGAAGTGGAATAAAACAAAACTATGAGTTTCTTGTACATACATATTTCATCTGCACCTAACACGTACTTCGACATCTTCCTCACTACACATGGGAGTGTTACAAACACACTACTAAGCAATATTATTCCTCTGGCTTGATTGTTGAACAATAAATGAAGTTGGCAGAGTGTATTTGTTGACAACAATATCTAGGATGGGATGAGGGAAATGTTGGATTTATTTCAACGGATTTAGTGGACTTAGGGATTTCTTTCGTTGCCTTGAGTGGACTTGGGGATTTATTTTGCTGCATTGAGTGTACTTAGTGATTTCTTTGGACTTATGGATTTCTTAAATTTAATTACTAGAAAGTACGAATTATACTTATGCAAGTTACATAGACTTAGGGTTATTTATCATTGAAACTGATTTGAGATTTGAAAAGAGCGGGAAATTTTGGTCCGGATAAATGCATTATCTCCATTTATCAAAAAATGGACTTAGTGATTTTATTTATTGGACCCCCAATTATGAAATTTTATGATCTTAAAACCTGTTCATATTTAATTCAGTACTGAAGTGATATGGCAAATATCTTAGACATTTTAGAAGAAGGCATTTAAGTTGCTGCATGATATTTGTAGACTGATGAAATGAGAGTCAAGATACCATAGCACCTGAGGAGAGATATAAAACAAAGTGGGAAGCAGTAGGTAAGATCCGGTCAACTGAATCTTTAAAAAGCATCTAAAATCTATGATATACAATGGACTAAGCTACGTAGCAATGGACTGTCCTCTGCCTTATATAACAAGGGAATACACACAAAAAGCTTGTCGCTCTGCTGGTTCGAGAGTGCCTCTGCACAAGATATGTATAGGAAGAAGAAAGTTTATTTTTTATTTTTTTATTTTATTTTTTGCTAGTTGCTTTATGTCGCACCGACACAGATATGTCATATGGCACGATGGGACAGGAAAGGCCTAGGAATGGGAAGGAAGCGGCCATGGCTTTAATTAAGGTACAGTCCCAGCATTTGCCTGGTATGAAAATGGGAAACCACAGAAAACGATCCTCAGGGCTGCTGACAGTGTGATTCGAACCCACTATCTCCCAGATGCGAGCTCACAGCTGCGCGCTCCTAGCCGCATGGCCAACTCACCTGGTAAAGAAAGTTTATTTAAACTCCATCCAAAAATGGAAATGTGCATTTTGTGTATGAAAAGTATTCATAAGCAACATTTTTATTGGTGGTCACAATACAAGATTGTTCTCTAACATAGCCTATTGTGTCCTGTTACACAGGAATTACAAAGAAACAGCAGAATTTGAACCTTGAAGAGTGTACTATTTGGGCTATTTTCAGTTGTGTGCATGGTTCTGCTCTGACTACTGAGTGAGTGTAAGCTGGTACTGGGTAGTTCAGAGGACTGAAATGAATATCTATTGCTACTAGTTGAGAATGTACAGTAGGAATAAGTCAATGCATCACATAACTGTCGAGAAGACTCTAACCACCCACAAAATAAAATCTTTCAGAATTCATAATTTCCATCACTAATCTGGATTAAAGTCAAACCTTAGGCTATGACTAGCCATTGCAGGACCTGCCGATACAGGGGCTCGGTCAAGGGCACCAATCTGTGATTATACAATCATCTCCCAGGGTTTATCGAAGATCATTTCACACAGTAACCAACAACGGTGTGACAGCAAAAATAATTAGCAAGTAGTCCAATGGCACACCTACAGTTCAAACAACAATACTGCATTCAATGTTTGAAAACAGGATGTACACTTGTGCTACATTTTAATGTTAGTGATCAAAATTACAATTTTAAAATAATATTACATAATTACATTATTATTTACCTACTTTTATGAGAAAATACATTCACTTACGTGAAAAATTCTGAATTTTTTAGGCAACCTGCACAAATTTAAAACTTCACTTGTACTTGTCCATTTTATTAGATAATACTAATTGTGTAAGTGTGTTTGTAAACAACATGCTACAAGCACTTGACTGACAAAGAGCACTAAAGTGAAAATTTGGACTTGGCGACAGTCAGCAAGTGTGACCCCTACACTGGAACAAACATAAATTCAATGCCACAAACTTTTTTTGCTTACAACAATGTGGACATCTCCAAAAGAGGCACTCGGTCAAGGTTTCAGCTTGTCACTTATAAACTTTACAAACACAGAAAAGTTTAACTGACAAGATTAACTTCGGAGTGTCCTATGCTTGTAAGTCGTAAAATCGGCACGGTATTTTACAACGTGCATTTTCTCTAATGCTTAATCACTGGTAGATAATTGTTATTGATCATTAGATTGGATTCACTATTCAGGTTAAACCACAGTTATAACATATTTGCATATGAAAATCAAAGTCTTATTCGCCATAATGAAATACTTAATTCGCGGATATTTACAAGTTCATATGACGGCAATATCATACAATGTCAAATACTGTTCACTTGTGATGGAGGTTTGGCCTTATTAAAACTGCAATCAATTGTTATTACACACGTATTTAAGGGAATATTATGAAATAGATTAGTTTGGGAGATTAAATGTTCAATTATTTCACTTGAAAATCATCTTAATATTCACACGCTTATTTCTCATGAATGTTTAAAGTCAGTTTCATTCGAATATGAATACAAGTTTAAATCAATTAAACTTGTTCAATTTGCAGTTGAAAGTACTAAGTCTCTAAAGTGATTAATTATCATAAATCTTTGACAACCCTTTGAAATTATTAAGTTAGTATCATATCACTCCAAAAGTGTCTAAGTTCCAACACGAGTTATTGTTGTATAAATCTTGTAGAAAACTTTACTGTAGAGTTCGTACGATGTGATGCCTTGAGTTCGAACCTCGCGAACACGTTCACGAGAGACATGACCACATGACGGCAACAAGTTGAGAATTGAACTGACCTGACCTGGCATAACCCCGTTCTCTTATACCAATCTGCCGAGGTCAGCTCTCCCCTCGTGGAAAAATCAAGTTTCTTTATACCTGAATTACTCCTGAGGTCCGTAGGCCGAAATGAATGAAATTGCAGTGTGTTTCTCTTTAAATAATGGGCTATATGATGGCGTATCTCATTCATTGATATCTCAATGGGTTCCACAGTTAATACAATTTCTTCTAGTATGTTCGACAATATCAGGAGCAGGAGCGTGATGTAGCTTGCTTGCTGTATGCATGCCCAAGCCGTTCCGTTGTGCTACTTTGCTTGCTAGGGTAGTCCCGTTGCGCTGACTTCCATTACATAAAATTATGTTCCAGGCCATACATGGTTCCTGGTACAGTACGAACGAACACAATTACTGAGACTATGTGGAGGTAACAGTAGCAGATGGCATAAGAATGTGATGAACAAAAGATGCAGTGACAGTGAAAGAAAGAACATAAATTTCATGGTTGCTTAAAGGCATTGAAAACAAACACACTACAAAAATGTCTAGCTCTAATATTTTTGTATGTATATTCAGTAAAACTACATGACGGAACCTTAAATATGATCTTAAAGTTCCTGAATATTTTAGATACACTTAACCAATAGAATTCTAAGATATTAATGTTTAAATGTAACCTTGTAAAGAAAGGATTAAACTGATGAAAATGGCAAGCTTTTGGAGATAAACCAATCACTACTGAACACAAGTGTGAACAGGTACGACCTGTTCATATTGTATTGGATTTGTTGTGTACGTACTTCGTTTCTTCTTTGATGTATGGCAACAGCTGATCATCAGTATGCTCTTCTATGAATATTTCCTCCTTAATATCTTCGAAGGGCTACAAATAAGAGATAAGAAAAGTAGAATAAAGAAGTGAGGGAGTAAAATATATAGGCCTAAACAAGAAACAGCTGAGAAACTAAATATCATAGTGGCAAAAAAAGAGTATAATTATTTTTTCTCCCATTTTAAAAATATAAGAGTGGAAAGGAGCAATTACATCAAAATCACTTTAATTGCAAAAGAGGTATCTACCTTGGTGGCGGATGGTACACAAAAATACCTTATTATCCAGCAGTAAATTTTAAATGAACAGAGAAGAAGACAATTTCCTAAAATGCAGTATTATACAAATCACACTGATTTTTTTTTCTATTAAACACGCAGCTAATCCATAATATATTTATATTATTTAAAAATTTCTACCTATAACATCTTCTGTATTTACAAACATAATCAACGCATATACAATATGTGGAATTATTTCAAATAATACTATACAACTGCTATTAGATTAAAATTTACATTGCAGTTACATACTATATTTTTTTACGCTTTTGGAACCTAAGTTGCATAAGGACCTGCTGCCTCTTAACCCAAGTCCCTTTTGCCACTGCTTTTCAGACAACTGATAAGAGAGATACGAATGTGAAAAGGAACACACTGCAGGATAGCAGTAGACAAAGTAGCAAGGAAAAGGAGGAAAATTTGTAAATATGTAAAATTAAAATTGCCTCCATATTTCTGAAGATTCAGCAGAGTATAATTACACATACATGTGGGGATGGAGGCACTTCCGTAAATAAATAAATAAATAAATAAATAAATAAATAAATAAATAAATAAATAAATACATACATACATACATACATACATACATACATTCTATCTACAAATCCTTACCCAATACTACTCCTTGCCACTCTTTCCGTTTCTGTTGATCCCTATAACCACAATGAATAGCTATTTCCTTTATCCTCTTATATTCACATTCGCCTGTTTCCATATTTCTATAGATGACTTGACTTGTCACCTCTTTGTTCATTTCCATGTCATTTCTTTCCCAAAACACTTCACTGTAATATTAAATAATCGCATATTATTCCTACCATTTCCGCAACAATTGGACAATGCCTGAACCATAACCACAGAAATTTCCATCATCCCTCTTTGTACAATCAATCGATCAATCAATCAATCAATCAATCAATCAATCAACAGCATTTAGGGCGTGCGGTTGCTTATGTAGAAAAAGATTGTGCATATGTATGAAACAATTCCCTTGGTAAATTATTTCAACCACTAAATCATCTTCCTATAAGTGATTATTTGGAAAAATTTATCCCCTTGAATTCCATCTTAACTTCATGTTGTGACTTTTCCTACATTTAAAGAACATTAAATTTCTTCATTAACTGACGTCATTCCAAGCCATCTCTCCAATGACATCTCAGAATATACTGCTTAATCGAACAGCTTGTCCCCTTTCTCCAAGTCTTCCTAGCCGAAACTTCGCAACATCTCTGTAACACAACCCTTTTGTCAGAAATTACCTGCAAGAAATGAAGCTGTTTCTGTGGATTATTTCCTGTTCTCTACTCAAGTAATACTGGTAACAGTCTCATACTCTCATTGTGGCCTTGATGGAGATTTATATGCCCTCTCCTTTAAAACCCCTAAATAACCTCATAATCACATTAAGAGATCTGTAAATTCGAAATTCAATCCTGTTTATGTGATTACCACAATGAAGATCTATCCTTATCATCAATACCTAGATACTTACAGAGATCCCATGAAGAACTATCAACACAATTAATTGTGAAACACACAACCTGACTTTTCACCCCGTTTACTAACATAACGTAGGAATACATTACAATATTGTCAAGGTCTTTTTGTAGTCACTCACAATCCTGAAACTTATTTATTACAAAGAGCCTTATCTTTCATTTCAGTTCTTTATTCATATTGTTTCCACCTGCTGTCATTTCTTGATGGATACAATACTTTTGCATCCATCTCTTGGCACAGGCTGGAGCAAAGTGTAGCTTCCACTGAAGTTCCAGTCTCATCCAAGGCTGTGACAATATGGAAGCTGCTGGGGTATGGGTGGTGATGATTAATGACATTCAGAGTACAACCAGTGTGTCTGAGTGTCATGAAAGGTGATACTCATAGGGTTAGTTGTGCTACAATAACACTGTCTGGCCCAGTGGGGAAAGCAATGGCAAACTACCTCACTCCTCATCTTGCCTAGTATGCCTCATTTTGGTACTGCCATTGGTTTTTGTGGTTTCCCTATAACTGCATAGCCTTTAGTGATGCTATTTGAGGATCCAACCAGCCTCTGGGCTGATGACCTAACAGAGAGACAGACATTCACATTGTATATATATCAGAAAATGAAGGTCTCATAATAATGCCTTGTGGGACCCAATCCCATAATTGTTTCAGGATCAAATAAAGCTTCACCTACTCTAATGCTATGAGTTCTATATTCTAGAAATACTCCAGATGTGGCCAAATTATTAGAGTAAAAGGTATATTTCTATCTTTATGTAAATTATTGAACTTTATAGCCTAATCCTTGAACTACTTTGGTGGTAAAGTTACCCCTTAGGATATCCCGGTCTTCACTAATGTACTTCTTTTCATACAGTGGCTACAGTGAGAACCGCAATGTAATTTCATTATTCACATGGTTTTGTGTCTTTTTGTTAGCTCTCATGTCCTGTTGTTTATTGTCTATATCTGCATATTGTTGCTGTATGGAAGTACATATTGTGACCTGTTGTTAAGACTGTGCATTCTGTATGTTTCATGCATTATTGATATTATTCACATGTTCAGTTGATGCTTTTTAAGAGTGGTTTCAAAGAACTATAAAATTTTGAGGTTATGGGGAGACGAAAGGACCTTTCGCCAGGAAAGGGATTGTCAGAGAGATACTTGTTGAGAAACGTAATTCACAGCAAGTGACAGCTTCTAGATTGCAAATATCACAGCAGTCAGTAGTCTAAGTACAATTTTAAAATGTGAAGATAACGGGAAGACAAAATGTCAACGTGCTGGAAAATGTTCGTGAAAGAAGAAACTAACCCCCAAGGAGGAAGCAAAACTGATTAATTTGTCAGTAAACAATCACGAGGTTATTAGTTTCGATTTACGTAAAAAATTAGCAGATTATGGGTCATTGGTACGAGCCAGGACTGTGAAGCGAGAGCTGTTTACTGCTGGAATGAGAGCAAGACGACCTCAAAGAAAAGTAGGCCAAGACTCTCCAAACATTTTCATCTGAATGACAGTAAAAGGCAAGTCCATGCAAATTACTGTAATTCCTAAATTATCATTCATTATTCCATTTTAACCCAATCTAACTGACGTAACCGTACAGTACAGTACATGTATGACATTTTTTCTTTGAAACTGTACAGATTATTGCATTTAATGCCAGGCTTACTTGTTTTATTTATTCTATGTTTTTTGGTGACGAATCGGTATTTCCTGTCGAAGAAGAGACAAGTCAATATGTCACGAGGAGAAGCATTCAACCCAGATTGTGTGAAGCATCCAACTTCAGTGATGGCCTCGAGTGTGTTTTCTTAGTACGGCTGTGGGCGGTTATATATTGTAGAAGGAACTATGAGACGTGAACAGCACGGTACAAGGAACCTGTTTGCTATCTCCGGTGCAAGAGTGCTTTGGCCAAAGTGAATTTATTTTAATGTCACACAGCAAAAATATAATGGAATATTAAGGGAAAACAATGTGAAAGTATTTGATTGACCTTGAAACAGTCCAGATATGAACCCCATAGAAAATCCTTGGGCGATAGCAAAGAAAAATCCAAAACTCAATATAACGACAAAAATGGCTTCATTGAGAAGTTCGTTCACATCTGGCTTCATGGTGACGATTTAAAGAGCCAGTGTAAAATACATGCTGACAGTATGCCCAGTCGAATCAAGTAACTTATTAAAGCTAAGGGGATGCATACCAAAGTACTAAAGTCATCAATTTAAAAATTGGTAACACTATATGACTTCAATTCTCAATTTTTTTTAATGTTTACTCTAATAATTTGGCCATGTCATTACAGTCATTCATTTAGCAACTATTTTTTCTAGCCCGCCTGAACTAATTTTTATCAGTAGTCTCACAAGATCTACCCTAACAAGAGCCTTAGATATGTCAATCGTGATACATTTGACCTCCTGACTCTAACATTTCTGCTATATCTTGCTGGAATCTACAAGATGAGCTTCAGTGGAATAATGTTTCCTAAATGTGAACTACCTTCTATCAAAACAGTTGGCATTCCAAGAGCTTGCATGCCACACCAGTCAAGATGACCACTGTGTAATTATTGGCTTTATGTTTTTCATATTTCCTTTATACACAGCGTGCTACTACACTAATTCTTCACTCACCTGGTATAACTGCTTCATACATACACTAATCAATTAAGCACTACAGATTTGGTTGTATACCTCAACGAATTGACTTTGGTATATGTCCAGAAGTGTTACCAATACCAGCAGCATTTCTAGTTTTAAATTTTTGTTTCTTATTTTCAATTTTTTTTTAAAATCATAGGTCCATGTAGACATTGCTAAGTAATATGAAAGGATTGGGTGAAATTGTCAACTGTGTAAGGTACTGCAAAAGGACATGACCATACCATTGGTGACATATCTTATGCCTCATGTGTAACAGGTGCGATGCCCATTTGCCGGTGAACGGTGTCTTTATACATGATGCAGGACTGCGATGCCCATCGACTAATGGTGTATACACATTCCCATGTCATATAATTGCCACTCTATATCTTTCTCAGTCTGTCGACATTCATGGCCGTACACAGCAACCAGATGTAGTACCATGCAGTATATTCTGGACATCATATATAGTGGCATTCTTCAGTCACACAGTGTGCCCGTGACTTCCCTTAATCTCATCCTTGCTGCTTTTATCACAATTCGCACTTCAACAACTACCCCACTATCAGCCTGTAGGCAAGATCCTAGGTACCTGAATCAACTTGGATGGAGCAATTAGATGGTTCAGGTGACTCCATGTATTCACTCTTCGTTTTGTTCATTCCAAGGTTGTATTTTGAGAAAGAGGTATTCCAATCTTCACAATGATACCGCAGTCCCATTCTGGATCTATCACCAAGTGCAACACCATCTGCATGTAAGAGAGTCTTAGGCACACTCCTCATCAGGTCCCATGAAGTGGTGTCCATGCCAAGGACAAAGGGCAATGGAGACAGAGTGGAACATTGGAGTACACACCACCTTCCACTGAGAAGCTCTCCAAGACGTTGACAGCACAACATACATAACGTCTGATGTTCGTGTATGGCATCATTATCCAAATTATAAGCATTTCTGGTACACCATAGTCACGAGTGCAGACCAGATCACATGGTGTGGAACACGGTCGGAAGTCATTTCAAGATCAAGGAAGGCAAAGTACACTGCCTGCTGATGCTGTCAGTACTTTTCAATTAGCATTCTGGAAGTGACAATTGTATGAGTTGTTCCAGCACCCTTAATGAAGATGCACTGGTTAGCAATAATGCCTATCATTTCACCCAGTCAATAATGAAGGATACTTTCAAAGATCTTCTCATGTACAATTGGGGGCAAATTGGACGGTAATTTGCACATTTTGCTGGATCATCATTTTGCTTAAAAATAGTCACAAGGATGTTTGTAGCCCAATGACGGGGCACAGAGCCAGAGTCAACTCTGGCACTGAACACACTTGTCAGCCAGTTGATAATGAGTTCTTTAAATTGCTACAACTTCCAGAAGTTTGCTGGAAGGTCATCTGGTCCTGGAGCCTTATGGTTCTTCATACTCCTAATGGCAATGTCAACTTCCTTTGATGTGATTCATAAGATGGGACTGACCATCTGCAATAGGGTGATGTGGGAATTCAATGCAGGAGATCACTACAAATGACGTTTTCAATGTTTGAGGATTTCTTGTTTGTCCTGTATTCACTGGTCATCTTTGCTTTTAATGCACAAAGAGTGGTCAATACTTGTGTAAATTCTTTTCAGCTTGAAAATAGTTCCCTCCTCCTTCCTTTGAGTTCAGTGGTGTGCAGTGTAAATCAGAACTATACCGACAAAAAAATCAAGGATGCCCTTCGTGTTCAGTTAAGAACAATGGTTCAATCAGAATGGGGAGAAAATTATTCTTTTTGAGAAAATAAGGTTAAATTTTTACTTCCAGGTGCGCTATCCAAATTGACGAGCTGCTGCCGTATTTCACGGAAGACAAGTGTAGGGTGGGGTTATGGAATTTATGACGCAGACAGAGATAATGCCTCGCAAGTGTGAAAAATTTTCTCATACGACTTCGGTAGGATTGTCTCCAACAGGCAATATCCCCAGTTCATTTATTAAATAGCCATGATTGCACACACAGTTAAAGAACATACTGTATTTAAGACACACTTGTCAGTCAAGGAAAGCACCAGATTGTTTCTCCTCTCGTCTGTTTGTCTCAGTAATATTCAGCATTAATTAACATGCTCAAAGGTACAAAGCTGCCACGTCACGATTGTGTATTCCTTCACTCACAACATTGTAAATTCAAGAAATACTGAACAAAGGAATCAACACTCTCAATGGTTCAATTACAGTATTGTTCAGTATGCCCAACACCCGCTTAGGAGCATAGTTCACAATGGTGTCGTAGTGAGTGACTTTGGACTCTGCCCAGGATGTGTAGTGTGTGTGGCGAACGCCTTCAAAACTGCCTGTACTCTTGGTACAAGTATGTCTTCTCTTTCTATGGGGTTCACTTAGTAGTCAATTTCTGTAGAACAAAGTAGACACTGCCTACCGGAGCTCGGAAGCGAATATGCGAAATGAACGAGAAACTTGTGCATTTGCACCGAGCATTACCTCTGCCTCCCACTTTGTACTTCCCCTCCCTTCCCTCTTCTGACGCACAGCGGCTGGCTCTCTGGCACATCAAATACAGCAAGTTCGTCAATTTGACTTGCACGCCCGGAATAACAAGGTCACTTCATTTCGTCATAAAGAAACATTTCCCCAGCAATACGACTGCACCATCATTCTCAACATCATACCAAGAGCATACCTGATTTTTTTATCAGTATAGTTCTGATACACCTTGTACACAGGTCATTACAGTGAGTGCGCCTCGATTCAGCTACAGATTTCTTAGCCACAAATTCAGCAAAGACAATTCTTTCCCTGTGTTCTGGAGTCTCTTGCGAAACGCAGTTTATATGCAGTATGTCTTAGTCTTTTCCTGCACCTCTTCTTGGACTAGAATCATCCACAAGAACGTTTGATTTTCAATACAGTAGGAACTAGGTTATGTTGTACCGAAGTTTACTGTGACGGTTGCAAGGAATGATCCGTAGAAAGTGTCCACAAGTTGTCAATTGCATTCAGGTCAACGAGAGGTAAATTTATGCCATCTGCTTAGGTCTCCTTCTAGTATTTAAGCTTCCACGCCTTGATCTTCTCGGGGTGCATTTATTCCACTACTTCTACGATGCACTAAATCTGCTATGGCTACCTTATGCCAGGCGGTGCTCACATCCTTTCTTAGTCGGAGATCATGGAGCCGAACAACGAAAAGGTCAATTTGGTTGCTGCAGTCACCACAAGTATAGTTGATGAGGTGACTGATGCACTTTTGAGGAATGTATTACCAGAAACCAAGTCACTTGACTCAGTGAAATCTAAAACAAGAGTTCCACAATCATATCAGGTACTGTAGGTATTACCACCATGAGAGCTATAACAATTCTTAGTGTGACCAACATGCGAAATGAGATAACCACAGAGAAGTGAGAACTCATCTTCAGGATACGCTGAAACATGACCCCATAGTTCCTGCCAATGCTGTTCCTTACCTAGGTCATCACAGCCAGATTGTGACAGACAAAACAAAAGTTCAGCAGGTTGCAGTCTCAAGTGTAATTGACATACGGCTGTTTGAACAGCGCTGAACCTCAGCAATTCAATCTTTCAGGTTTGCGAACAAAATGAAGTCGACACAATTCCTGCTGGATGTACTCTGGTACATAAGTTCATAGGCATCTCTGATGTCATGAGATTTCTGGCCTTTCCAATGCAAGAAACTTACTATCTATTTAACATAGCTACTCTTCAATTCTAAACCGGACTTACATTATCCTAATTACACCAGGTTAACTGAAAGAATAGAATTTTTGTGAGAACTAAATTTATAGGGTGATATCTTCCTTACAATGGAAAGATTATGTAATAATAATAAAGCAAGCATAATGTTTACTAATAAAATAACTACACTACAATAATTCTAAGTCACATTTAGACGTATCTTAATTACAATAGTTTAAATGAAACAATAAATATTCTTAAACTATGAATCTACGGAACTTTATGGGCCTGTAAATTTTCACTGCCTATGTACATAACATTTAGTTTCCTTGGTTTACGAATGAGACCAAAGTGAAAAGTTTGAATGTAATTATCAGCCAAAGAAGAGTGGTCCATTGAATTCATAAATTTAGGCCTTACTAACGAAAGTTAATTAAACATAACCTACAGCATATTGGTTTATGATGATGTCTACCATTTCCCTTTCACGCCGACACAGATAGGTCCTATGGTGATGATGAGCTAGAAAATGGCTAGGAGTGGGCAGGAGGCAAATGTGGCCTTAATTAAGGTTCAGCCGCACCAATTGCTTGGTGTGAAAATTTGAAACCATGGAAAACATGCACTTCAGGCCTGTCAAGAGTCGGTTCGAACCCAGCATCCCCCAAATGCAGGCCGATAGCTACACGGCCAGTTGTTCAGTACCACAAAGAAGCAATTCCTTGCATTCCTCCTCTTCCAATACTTATTGTGAGAGTATCTTAATGTAAATTCAAACAACACCTTAAGAAGTAAGTTTTTATTTTTTTTCAAATTGGTGCTCACAGTTACCCATATTTACATGCACCTTTGGACATAAGTTTTCATGCACATATCCAAGATGTTATGATTCATGGCATTATTTTGGAACAGTAGAGTAAAACATTACACCAAAAGCACATCATTCATGCTTTCCTCACTTGAAGTAAAGATGGGCTGCCTACCAATGCTCTTCGGTTCTACGATCGAGGTAGCCCTTACTTCTTTGCAGCTTCTCAGTATGCCTTTCATCAAGAATCCTTTTAAGAGATTTATCAAGCATATCGGCTTTGTAATTACGATAGACCATGCTTCCTAGTTTATGCTTATATTCTTGCAACACAGTCGAAAAAACTGCTGAAGGCATGATTCTTGAGGTGATCAATCTAACGCAAGTTGATTCTAACAGAACTTCAGTTGGTATAAAACACTCAAAAATAATCCACTTCATCTAACATTTGTTGACAATGTGCACACTCAGTACCACATGATACAAGAAACAAATTCTCCCACTCAGGGACAGAGAAAAGGAGACAACAATCAAGAAGTAGGTTTATCACAATGAACTCTGACTGTCCTATATCAACACAGACCTATCCACATTATCAAACAAATTGTACACTTGCTTGAAGATAAACCAATGTCCAGAATTATCCCATGGAATATTTGCAAGCTAACACTCAGAGAAATGTAAGAAAACACTAGTAAAATGCAGGGTAAATGCTGTAAAAGTGAATCACGGATAAAAGGTTACTGGGCATAGAGAAGCACTCATGGGTCAATTTATCTCCAAACGAAAGAGACTGGGATGGATCAAACACATTTCAATGACACTTGGGTGAATTATCAATTAATAGAAAATATAATGATCATCATTATTATACTGCAAAACCAGTTACAGTAAAAATTTAACAGCTAAAAGATAGCTGGCATCTCAGAAAAGTTTACTCTTAATAATGTCAAATGACACTGCATAAGCACTGTACAAGTCTACAGATAGTTTCATTTTAAAGTTCTACAAAACAATTTATACTGAAAATGAAATTTTCACACCATACATAGAATTTCTACAAACCAATTTTACTAATTCAACAAAAAGTGAAAAATGCATTGGCCACTGCATTCACTTTCACTCAAGACACTTATAAAGTCACCAACATTCATAAAAAAATACAACATGAAAATATATCTTAGAACCAATAACAGACATCTTGATATATTACACAACTCTAACTCATTAAATAAATCTGATGCTTTTCTAAATATGGTATATACAGATTCAAATGTAACATATGTAGCTCTTGGTACTTTGATCAGACTGGACATAACTTAATTATCAGATACTCTGAATATGTCAACGCCATAAAATAGAACAGATTCTCTGCAATAGGACAAGTTGTTTTACGTCGCACCGACACAGATAGGTCTTACGGCGATGATGGGACAGGAAAGAGCTAGGAGTAGGAAGGAAGCCAAAGTAAATGAAAGTAAATTTAGTTCAAAAAACTTAAAAACCCTAAACTTCCTTAAATCACTAATTATTCCACCTTGTACCAGAGTGCATGACCTCAGCTTTTTGTGGGGACATCTATGGAGAAAAATTCAAACTTTGTGATGTACACCAAAACAAAACAAAGAAATCCAGTCAGTTTAGGGAAAGTTAAAATAACATATTAATCAGTTATTCAGTACATTCTGATCAATGTCCCAACTTCATGCATTAGCGGTTTCAAGCTTTGTTCGATAGATAGTGTTCCCTAAGGCGCTTCTTTTCAATGTGCAGGGTTGAGGTGCACCTCCCGGTGCAAATATTATAAGTCACAATGGACTAGTACCATCACAGACCACATTAGGGAGAAAAAGAACATTTTTCACTTGCCAAGAGATGGCTACAATGTGTGTAGTATATATCATTCCTACTAATACTTTTGAATTCGTTAATTAGTTTTGAACACAAAGTAGCTGAAGGATACATTTTATTGTTACTGTTACAGGATATTTTACAAGCATATCACCTGCAACTTGTATCAATAAATTACTGTATTATTTAGAAAAAAATAATTAATATAATCAATAAGATAACAAAGGTGTTTCATTTGGAAATAACTAGTAAAATATCCTGTAACAGTAACAAAGAATGTATCCTTCAGCCACTTTGTGTTCATTTGGAAACAACTAGTAAAATATCCTGTAACAGTAACAATAAAATGTATCCTTCAGCTACTTTGTGTTCAAAACTAATTAACGAATTCAAAAGTATTAGTAGGAATGATACCAGCTACCAAATGATATAGAGTAGAGGTCTTCGGAATAATCCTAACTGCTGCACAATTCATAACGCAAGATCGTGGAAAAACTTGAAGGAAAAGTGAAAACTAGGTATGTAAACCGTCAATCTCATAAAAAAGTATATTATCAGTTGGACTATCAATCATGTGCACTAAAAAGATGGATCAAACCCCGGTATCTGTTGAGCCATTTTCTACCCATTTCCATTATCTGACGATGGCTTATCAAATTATGTACATTACCTCAAGAGAGTTTTCCTGCGATGAATCTGGCTCGGTTAACTCTGATTTAACTTCTTCTTTCAGAGCTATCACTTCTGGTACATGTTCAAGATTTTCCTGTGGAAAATAAGATATATTAGGTATGCTCATAACACACATCTACAAATACAGTCACTAACAAATGAGCATGTTAATTCATTAATTTCCAGTATTACAGATACTTTCAGAATTTCACTAATGGTTAAGGAAGATTTCTACCAGCAGAGGATTGTTATATCCAAAGGCTGTACTGAGAAAGTTGTTATTATTCTTGCTCACTCCTTATGTCAGAGACAGGATGAGACTGAGAACAAAATATAAAATGCGAAACATTTTCTAGCCATACCAGAAGATATAATACCAGAGATGGAATTGGGGCTATCTCACACAGAATTTGGAAGGAAGCAGCCATAGGCATAAACACTAAATTGTATGAACTGTTTTCATATGTTCAATCATATCAATCAAATCATAAAAGTTGTCTGAACCAATTAGAAGCGTTACATTTCTAAATGATTTTTTGTTCTCAGCATAGAGTTTCTTTATAGACAGATTAAAATTACTTGAAATAATGGAATCACATTCTCTACTATGGTTTTGCTGAGATCACAGGGGCTACATAAAACATTAATACAGTTCTGTTTCAAACAGCATATTTCAATGCTTGCAAGTGTAAAATAAAAAATATAAACATGAAAGAAGCAGGCTTATCACAGTCATACAACAGTAAAAGATGTGATGTAGCCCAAGCTCAAAGCAGCTAGAAATGAAATATTTTACTACTACAAGCATGTTATGTAGTGTTCTGTGAGGAGATGAGGAAATGAGGACACTGTCAGTGGAGAATCAGCAGTGTTGGAGTGTATATTTGCAGTTTCAGAAGATCTTTTTGATCTACTACGAGACATTTAAATTTCATTCTTGGATTCATAAAACCTTGTCAGCATTAAAGGGGGGAGGGACTGTGATTAAAAGCTTATGTTTTCATGTAAATTAAGTAACAAATAAAAGTGAATTAAAGTAACAAGTTCTAGAATATACCAACTTAACACATTCAATACAGAAGAGAAGAGTAGCTGAACTAAGGAATGGATGAAAAGGATGCACAAAAAGGACAGGGAAATAATGACAAAGAGGAAAGAAAAAATTCTGTTTAATGTGCCTTAAGTCCTTAAACTGTCAAAGCCAACTAAGAAGGGGCATATAAAAGAAATCATTCTCAGAAACCATACATTCCAGAGCCCTTAGACATGGTTCTCTACTGCATATATCATAGAATCTGACCTGTATTTGAGGAATAAAATGAGCTAATCACTATTCTGTCTTTCTAGAGGAATTCAACATCTCAGCAAAATACTTATTTTGAGAGAACATACATTCAGATTTTGAGCTATTTCATCCCTCGTATGCCATAGGCAAATTTGCTCATTCCTTGAAACACATAATATCTCCCAGCACATTGTGGATGTGAGGGTAACCCAGAATAATCACACCTGTGTTGACATTATGTTTAGCAGACTGGCATATCCAGGCTCAAAAACACCAATGAAAGATTTGTGATTTAACTTCTTCTATACTAATTATGGTAGGAGTAATAATTTTTAACATGTGGTGTTAATGCTGGTGCAGTAGTGTAGGAGGATACCAACAGTAAAAAGTACAGACTAATCCAAGTTCAACCTAAAGTTCCTAAGAGTTGGCAGCTTTCTGTAGTGCGTTGTGGTGTATTCCCAGACAAATAAACAAAACAGAGTTGTACTGCGCATAGATGCTCATTCAGCAATTGGAGACTGCTGGTGTTAATACTGAGGAAGCACATAGAAAATGATGGTCATGCCAAACTTATTCAGCTATTAAGGGTTAATTTCTGACATCTATAAAGTTATCTGGAATGAGACCTACAAGTGATGCAGTTGTTTTTCCTTCAAGCCAGGCTGGTTCCTCTTTGATCTTTGCTTCCAGGTCCATTTTGCACTGCAAACGGAAGTAGTTAGAAGGTACTGGTATGGTTGATTACTTCCACTGACCTTACACTGAAACATAAGCCAGAAAAAGATATTACCTTATTGATGTCACTGATACTTATGGTGTTTGTCAACAAACTAAGCAACAACCTTGTCATTTTATATGACCATCAATATTATGATCATACCAAAAAACCCAAAATTTTACATGACTGTTGATATTGTGATCATACCAATAGGACCTCAAGTTTTCTATGACTGATACTTCGATCAAAGCTAAGGACCTGCAGTTTTACATGATTTCTAAAACAGTGATAACTTCCAGAGGAAATATAATTTAACTTATCTGTCGATATCAAGATCATAGTCAAAGGACCCCTAGTATTACATGACACATTATATCGTATTAATAGCTATCTAACATACAGTTTTATATGGAACTGAAACTGCAACAAGATGACCTTTCTTGAAAATTCAGTGACTGTACGTTTTGCAAATCACTCTGATCACCGTGGTCCATATACTGGAATCTTCCTACCATTTTTATCCTTTGCAATCAGCTTCAAAACTAACTGAACAAGTTCACAGTTGTTTGAGATATGTTCTATCAAAATTTTCCTTCCCACAATCAAATTCTCTCAAACCATTCTCCTCTCATTAAGCTTATTCACTATCTCTTTATTTGAGAAATGTTCAATCAAAATGATCTTCATGAACTTCTGATAACATAGCATTTAAAAGGCTTCAAACTCTATTTTTCTTGGCACCAATTATTATCTGTTCCACTTCCACATGGTGTCATACTCGTTACTCAGTGTAAACATAATTTTAAAAGTTTTCAATCTGTTCAACCTAAAGAACATGATGGAGAACAGATGGGAATTTAGGCTGGATTCAGTGATGATATTTATCGATATTGAGAAGGCATATGTCAGTGTACCATGGCAAGTGTTCTCGGATACACTGATCAAAAAAGAAGGCAGGGAGAGGTGAAGAACATATTATGAAAGCCATGAACGAAAAGTGAGTAAGTAGTATGAATACTACGATAGGACGAACAAACTGGTTACAAGTAGAAACAGGACTTCAAAATGGATGTGTTTTATCCCCTCCAATCTTCATTACAATCATGGATGAAATCCACAAGAGTATACAACAAAAAATGGGAAGCAAGGAGGCAAAGGCCTCACTCTTTGCAGATAAGACAGTAATATGTGGAGAAGATGAAATGGAAGCACAAGAACAAGATAATGTAAGGAATCAGGAGATGGAGGAATATGGAATGAAAATCAGTGTGGAAAAGAGTATGATAGTAGTGGTGACGAGAGGTAATAGAGAAGGAAATGGGAATATTGAAGTGAATGGAAGACCATTAGAAGTTGTGGGAAGCTTCAAGTATTCAGGGAGAATAATTGAAGAAGATGGGAAAATAAATTAAGAAACTGGATAGAGACTTGAACGAGCCAATGAGTTTTACCAATGTGTGAGATGTATAGTCTGTAACTGGGACATCCAACAGAATGCAAGAAAATTTTGCACCCAATGTATTACACACCATGGACAACAAAAATACATGATGAATGCAGAATGCAAGAGGCCAAGATGAAATTCTTTAGAGAAATAATAGGGAGGGCATAAAGGGATAAAGTCAGAAACATAGAAATGAGGGAGTGAATTGGATTCCCTGAACTGAAAGGCAAGATAAGCTGAAATGGTATGGACACATGATGAGAATGGAAGAGGATAGAGTTCCACAGTAAGTATTTAAAGAGAAAGTCATAGGAGAATGACATCGGAGAATGCCCAGAAAGGGGTGAATGGATATGGTAAGGAGAGTACAGAGAAGAGTGGAGTAAAAGTAGAAAAAATATTCGAGGAAGGAAAGGAGTGGTGGAGAGAGAAGAACTGATGAGGTTCTTGATTCACATTTCTACACAGAAGACTGGAAATGGAAAATGAACAAAAATTCTTTTGAAATGAAGACAAAAATTTATACAATACTGCTATCAGCTCATTTCATCAAACAATGCCAGCAAACTTTACTTAAGTGCCTTTTCTTTATTTTTCTATGCATGTCATGTCTAATGACACAACCAAGTGGTGTTTAACAGAGAACCCCTTGTATGGAGTTCCATGACAAATGAGTGGTTTAAATGTTAAGCAGTTTTTATTGTTTCGCAGGTGGTACGAAAATTGTCTATGTTGAATTCACACAATATTAAACAGAAGGAAGTATCCACCTTTCAATACTCCGTTGTTAAGTTGAACCAAATAGAGGTTACAACTTGTTTATTTGGGACCGGTTTCAACACATTTGAAGTGTCATCATCAGCCAATTAGCAAAGCAGTGCAAGAATTAAGTCAAAAAGGTCTAAAAACAACTAACACAGAGATTACAACTTAACAACAGAGTATTGAAAGGTGGTTCCTTCCTTCGGTTTAATATTGTGTGTTTCTCTATTCAGTACAGAACAATCATGAAATTTTTAACTTTATATGTTGAATACCTCGAGTAGTGCCCCAGAGAATTCATTTCACCCAATAGCAATGTTCATTAGTCACTTTGTGATATTTTACTGTAAGTGTAAACATACTGCACAAACAATGAATACTACAATTTCTCCTACAGGTAATACAAGCTTCGTTCCTGTGGCTAATTTTGTCGATTCTTACACATTGCCAGGGAATACATTTCTATGTAAACACATATCTATTCAGGAAACTATGCTCTATTGTATTTTGTATATTTTAATGTAGGGGACAATAATGAAATGTGCCGTGTTTACTTGTTCTGACTACCGTTTACAGTTTCCACAGCTAGAATTTATTCCTGAAGATTGTTCTTCCATTCCTGCCACTAGTTTAATGTTGCACTAACAACTCCAAAGTAAAGGGTTAAGATTAGGTATGCAGTGGCATTATTTAAGGTTAATTAATAATAAAATAAGGAAACCACGGAAACGTTTTTCAGGGCAGCAGATACTAGTATTCGACCCCATGCAATCTCACCGCCACTCACTCCTGAAAATCTTTTACATTGCATTCAATCAGAGAGACAGCCTACAGTAACCTAAATCATCACAAAAAATACCAGAAATAGCTGCTGCGGGGTATTGATGTGAAACAGAAGAATCTCCATAACAACACTGATAAAACAAGATACATATATCCTAAATGGAAACCTCTCAAGAATTTGAACCCTACTTCCATATGTTGCATCATACAGAGTAATGAACAAATCAACATTCACAGCCTCACTATAAAATTGCACACAGACGTAAATAACACAGCAAAACAATATCGGTAATTAAAATTACACACTAAATATTGCAATTTTTTGTCTAACTACCATCCACATTTCTTCATCTGCGTTGCTCTTCAGAAAAAAATCCTCATTCCACCAAATTTAGGGTACATGATATATTGCTACTACACACAACTTGCAGGCACTTGCAACGCAAAGGCTGGGAGTTTTCTAAAAAGCGAGCTAGTTATATGCGTATTCATTTTAATGCTTAATTAAAGATAAAATTTAAGAAAACTAATAACTTTAAATATTAAAAATATGTAGAATGCTGAAACTGAGAAGGATTATTATTAACTTCTAATATTCTCACTTGAGATCTATACATTTAGCAAATGTACATTATTGAACTTGAACATTACCGACAATATGTTAGAGGTTGTGGAAGTATTGTAAAAAGACATAAATCACAATTCCTCAATGAAGAAAATCCGTAACTTCCTTACCGGAATAAGCTGTAAAATTGGACTTATATAACAACATACCAGCCACTTGGAAAGAAAACCGGATATTTGAATGTTGTTTAATCACTTAAAACAAACTCTTGATGAACAAATTTGATTTGTAACTGTCAGTAGAACAGGCTCAATTTAGGAAAGGATGTATTACTTGTGACAACTACAGAGTATGAGACACTTTTTCCGCTACTTGAAATGTGAATGGGCTTGTTATATCACCCAGTTCCAATACTTGTAATAAATCACACTGTAACACTCGTGTATACTAAAATACACAACTGTGGGGAGAGTTGTAGTTGAACACATCCGTAATGTCTACAATTGTAGTATGAGACACTTACTGCAAAGTAGCGCTGTGAAGAGGAGGCGGACCTCCTGTTGATTGAATCGGGGAATACGATTACAGCGCTCCTCCGGTTATCTCCGGTACTGCCGACGGGGGCAAAGCAGTTACGGAGCTCCGGAGGTTAATCGGAGGGCCGCCTCCTATTCACAACAGTAGCTCCGAGTGTAAGGACGTAGTAGACTGTAATTTCACACTTACGTCCATGAATGTAGGCGCCCTATAAAAATCGTTACCTAAATACACATAAATTGATCTATATCGCCGATATTCCATACAATACCCCTTAACAAAGAACGTATAGACTTTCTTTCTCTCTTAATTGTCCAGGGTTGGCTTTTCCCTCGGACTTAGCGAGGGATCCCACCTCTACCGCCTCAAGGGCAGTGTCCTTGACCTTCAGACATCGGATCGGGGGATACAACTGGGGAGAATGATCAGTACCTCGCCTAGGCGGCCTCACCTGCTATACTGAACAGGGGCCTTGGTGGGGGTTGGGAAGATTGGAAGGGATAGACAAGGAAGAGGGAAGGAAGCGTCCGTGGCCTTAAGTTAGGTACCGACCCGGCATTTGCCTGGAGGAGAAGTAGGAAACCACGGAAAACCACTTCCAGGATGGCTGAGGTGGGAATCGAACCCACCTCTACTCAGTTGACCTCCCGAGGCTGAGTGGACCCCTTTCCAGCCCTCGTACCACTTTTCAAATTTCGTGGCAGAGCCGGGAATCGAACCTGGGCCTCCGGGGATGGAAGCTAATCACACTAACCACTACACCACAGAGGCGGGCATAGAACGTATAGTCATTCAGAATAATTAATGCATCCTCTCATTTGTTATCAAGAAAATGCAATTATATCGACATATAATACATACCCCATATACCTGTAGGTATAAACAATATATCTAAATAGGTTCAGTTGTTTCTCAGAAAAGTGCAGGCCCTACCTGTGCAGAACTTACACAGTACACTTCGTTCATTATTATTATCATTATTATGGAAATATTCCCATTATATCGACGCTAGAATACAGTAGTTTCAAGTTAAATTTGAATTCGCTTTTAATTTCTGGACATATGTAAAAAAACGCGAAAGACGTGCAGAAGTAATGGATGTTTATTTACGAGCGGAGGGAGGAGTTCAAGCGGTTCAAGTCTGTAAGTGCTGCGCTGTAAAACATGACACATATGATTCGTAAACACCGCCCTCGCGGTGTCGGTGGCAACGCGTCCGCCTGTAACCCGGCGGCCCCTGGTTCGATTTCCGGCCGGGCCAGGGATTTTTTAATTTAATTTGTTAATATCCCTCGTCTGGGGAATGGGTGTTTGTGTCATCCTTATCGTTCCTTTCCTCACATTCAATACTGTACACTACCGCCATTTACATTATACACGCAGGTTTCCTCACATATAGTGCAAGTAGAGGCAAAAGATCTTCAAAGGTCGACGCCCCGAACATATAGCATTAAAAAAGTTAAATAAGGAGTGCAGTTTCGCGCAATAATAGCGACAAGTTATACATTTCTGTGAAAATGCTCGTTCATTCCTGCCAGTAGTATAATTGGACAGTTCGGCGGCCGACTCCGCCTCCGGGCTCCCAGGGGCCCCTCCGCCTCCCGCGGGAAATTTGAATTTTGGCGGGAAATTTGAATTTTGGCGCGAGATTTGAATTTGTAAACAAAGCCACGTGCTGTTTGACAGCTGTCATCGACAACAACGCATCGCTAACCTCACTGCTGCTATCTTGACGGGTCTAAACCTCAGTGGTACCAACTTAACTTAACTAGCGCGAGATTTGAATCGGTAAACAAATCCACGTGCTTTCTGACAGCCACGAGCTTTTTGACAGACAACAACGCATCGCTAATATCAGTACTGCCATCTTGACGGGCCTAAACCTCAGTAGTACCAACTTAACCTAACTAGCGCGAGATTTAAATCGGTAAACAAATCCACGTGCTTTTTGACAGACAACAACGCATCGCAAACGTCAGTACTACCATCTTGACGGGCCTAAACCTTAGTGCTACCAACTTAACCTTACTAGCGCGAGATTTGAATCGGTAAACAAATCCACGTGCTTTTTGACAGCTGACATCCGCCCTCTTTAAACAACAGAGCACAGTGCTGCCCTCTTTAGCTACATATCTTTGAAATCCGCCATCTTTAATCAAGTGAGCACCGTGCTGCACTCTATGTGGTGGCGGCAAATTCCACATTCTTTACAAAGCCACGTGTTTTTTTTGACAGCTGTCATCCGCCATCTTTAATCAAGAGAGAGCCGTGCTGCACTCTGTGTGGTGGCGGCAAATTCGAAGTGCTTTACAAACTCACGTGCCTTTGTCATCCGCCATCTTTAATCAAGAGAGTTCCGTGCGTCCCTCTTTGTGGTGGCAGCAAATTGGAAGTGCTCTACAAACTCACGTGCCTTTTTGACATAATGCTTCTCCTGCGTTCATCATATAAGGTGCAGACTCGCTAATAACAAGTAACACTTTATTATACTTAACGCCCTGTGGCCAGAAGATACCCATAGCCTCATTGAACAGTTTTGCTATAGTTTTGTTATCGCACTTCTCTAGAACATCACAGTGTACGAGAATCCGTTTACAATAATCTTTGCTTAACAAGCCAATGGTTGCCAATTAGCCTGCCTTCATTGTCTGTTGTTTCATCAATGGAAACCGAAATTTGCACCGTCTTTAATCTCTTGCCTTATCTTCCGAACAGTTTCATCGTATATGGCTGAACAGTACGTTTTTCTGAACGTTGACTCATCCGGGATGGATCGTTTGGTTTATTTCTTGAGGAATTCCCTGAAACGCTGATTATAAGAGAGGTATGACAGCAGAGATGAGAGCACGGCAGAGATCGGTGTTGAACTCGAACGTTACACTGGAAGTTGCTGGTTGTGTCAGAAACAACTGTCTCTGCTTGGAATCTCCTTGTTTGTTAGCCTGGTGTTTACTGGTTGAAACGTGCTGTTGCACTAGGAACATTTGAGTAGATGTCACTGCACAATGACACAAATTACAAAATAATATCTTACTGTCAGTTGATAAACCATCTTCTTTAAATTCTGATACGTAACTTTTCTATTTTAAACTGGTTGACTGAGCTACTTTAGGCATATTGTAACAACGTTAATGTCTTCAATGAATATCAATATACAACTGCACACACTGAACGTACTAGAACACTATGAGCCGTCTCACTGATAATTCAAACTGTGAATGACTGGTAGTGAACTAGATGGAGTTATGAAGCAATCAAAGGGAATGCCCGAATTACGAACTAATCCGGAAACAACTAGCACATTGTCGATGAATGAGATTTCCCTAGTTACGATGTTTTTTGCTAGGTGCTTTACGTCACACCGACACAGATAGGTCTTATGGCGACGATGGGATAGGAAAGGCCTAGGAGTTGGAAGGAAGCGGCCGTGGCCTTAATTAAGGTACAGCCCCAGCACTTGCCTGGTGTGAAAATGGGAAACAACGGAAAACCATTTTCAGGGCCGCCGATAGTGGGATTCGAACTATCTCCCGGATGCAAGTTCACAGCCGCGCGCCTCTACGCGCACGGCCAACTCGCCCCGTCCTAGTTACGAAATTATGGCACAGACACAGTCGGTGTTATGTAATGCAGCTTATCAGTGCTGTAAGTGTGATTCAGATAGTCACGGTACAGACCTCTCTCTCTTTCTTCGCACCGCTTATCAGCTTATTTTATCAGCCCAGACCTGGACAGGCGTGATAATGACCTGCACACCACTTAAAATATTAATTTTTCGAATATTGATTTTTAATTTATTTCTTCATTATTGAGATGACTGCTAATTTAATATAATTTAATACTTTTTAACCGAAATATGGACTATATTGATTTTAATGACGAAGAATATAGAACATATGTACTAAACTCAAAAGTAATGAAAAATATGGAAAATAAATACTCCATTTTTCAACTCCACGCGTCATGATTCGTAAAGATAATGAAAAATATAATTAATTTTATCTTTCTAAAGAGATATGCATTTACATATAAATCCGTTCCCTGCGTAATCAATTCGATACCTCGATAGTTGTAGGAATCCTTCCTGTTCGATTGCTTATAGATAGATGCAATTACTGCTTTTGTCCAATCTTAAGGTACCTGACCAACACTCCATTCTAATCCTACTACTCTATAAAGCCATTTCATTCCTGCCTTCCTAGTATACTTCAGCATTTTGGGTCTAATTTCATCTATTCCTGCTGCTTTATGACAATGGAGTTTATTTACCATCCTTTCCACTTCATCAAGCGTAATTTCACCAACATCACTTTCTTCCTGCCCATTAGCTAGGTTGTTCGCGACACCTCCAGGAAGATATCCTTTTACATTGAGAAGATGTTCAAAATATTCCCTGCACCTCTCCAGTGATTCCCTGGGATCTATTATGAGTTCACCTGAATTACCCAAAACACTGCTCATTTCCTTTTTCCTTTACTTCCAAAGATTCTTTATTACTGTCCAGAAGGGTTTCGCTGCTGCTTGACATAGTCTTTCCAGGTTATTACCAAATTGCTCCCACGGTTTCTTTTGGGATTCAACAAATATTTGTTTCGCTCTGTTTCATTCAACTACGTGAAATTCCCTGTCTGCATCAGCCCTTGTATGGAGCCATTTCTGATAAGCCTCCTTTTTACGTTTACAAGCTACCGTCACTTCATCAATCCACCAAGATGTTCGCGTTTTCCTACCTTTACACATACGCGTTCCTAGGCATTCCCTTACTGTTCCTGCTACAGCATCCCTGTATGGCACCTATTCTCTTTCTATATCCTGAACCTGCTTACTGTCCACTGTTCGAAGCTTCTCACTAATCATATCCATGTACTTCTGTCTAATCTCCTCGTCCTGGAGATTTTCTACTCTTGTTCGTTTGCAGATAGATTTCATTTTCTGTATCCTAGGCTTAGAGATACTCAGTTCACTACAGATCGGATAGTGGTCTGTATCACCGAAAAATCCACGTAAAACTCATACATTCCTACCATACTTCCAGAATTTAAAATCGGTGAAGATATAGTATATTTTGTGGATCTGTTACCCTTAGCTCCCCATCTGAATAGCCTTATGCTTAAAGAATATATTCGTAACACAAACTAGCATAGAAGTCCAACAAACGTTTCCCGTTCCCATTAGCTTCCATGTATTCCCCACATTTACCAATTACCCTTTCGAATACTTCAGTTCTGTTTCCAACTCTCGCATTGATATCGCCCATCCTTCATCGGCTAACGTATGCGACTGTTGGCCGCAAAATTTGAAACCAACTCGCCGTTTCGTCTCGGCGAATCACAGTGTAATGGAAGGAGCCAGTATTCCTAAGTTACACCCTTCCCCATTAGGCGGCACGGTTTCCAGAGGTCTCCACGACAAGGGGGCGCCCTATGTGTCTTCTAAGTTCATAGGTGTCAGATCGGCGGCTGCCAGTGTGTCTCAGCTCTTGGTCACAATGTAAGTGTATGTTATTATTATTTTGTTTTGTGGATTGCTCTGTAAATAGGTGCTTTCAACGATATTAACTATAAAATTATAGTCTAATACTAATAAGTACATATTATAAAACTTTTGTCATAATATAAAACATACGCATCCTTACTTAAGAACTTGACCAGCTACTACTACTTCTGTAGCTAACCGCTCGCTGAGCATCTTCTGAAGAATAGCATTACATTCCTTGGGATTCTGCGTGAAGTTTTTGCAGTGTGATTTTCGAAATTTCCAGAAATTACTTAGTGCCTTTACTTTCTTTTGTACGAGCGTCTATCAATCAATCAATCAATCAATCAATCAATCAATCAATCAATCAATCAATCAATCAATCAATCAATCAATCAATCAATCAATCAATCAATCAATCAATCAATCAATCAATCATTCATTCATTCAATCAATCATTAAACCAATCAATCAATACTGATCTGCATTTACAACAGTCGGCCACGTGGCAAATTCCCTATCTGTTTTTCTCCTAGCTTTTTCTCAAATGATTATTAAGAAGTTGGAAATTTATTGAACGTTTCCCTTGGTAAGTTATTCCAATCCCTAACTCCACATCCTATGAACGAACATTTGCCCCAATTTTTCCTCTTGAATTCCAGCCTTATCTTCGTATTTTAATCTCCTACTTTTAAAGACACCACTCAAACCTATTCGTCTACTGATGTCATTCCGCGCTATTTCTCCACTGACAGCTCGGAACATACCACTTAGTCGAGCACCTCGTCTCTTTTATTCCAATTTTCCCAGCCCAAACTTTGCAACATTTTTGTAAAGCTATTCTTTTGTCACATATCACCCAGAACAAATCAAGCTGCTTTCTTTTCGATTTTCTCAGTTTCTTTCTCTCATCAATAACCTGTAAGAGAGATTATTCGGCATATTTTCAGTTTACAGGCTGGTTATGTCTTCAAGCTTATCCAGGAAACATAGAGGACAACTAATGTGCTAAGCTATGTGAACGGAAATTAGGTCAGCTTTCAAGCTCATTTCTGAATTGAGAATAATAATGTTAATATTTCTACTAACTATATCTATGGTTTTTATAAAGGACGAGGAGCCAGAATTTCGTCCCACAAGAATTCTTTTACGTACCGGTATGTCTGCAGACATGATACTGGCGTATTTGAACACCCTCAAATACTGCCGGACTCCAACCCGCCAACCCGAGCTAGTCATACTGTACCCTGATGAGATAGGCTGTATCTTTCATGATTTGATTTTGATACGAGAAATACAGATATATAGGAATATTAAATTGAATACAGTGTCAGTTTTGTGTGAACGGGAGAATTTCAACATAGCCAGCCGTGATCGCGACTGTCCGTCGCCACAGTTAAGCTTGTCATTATGGGGAGAATGTTTCTTGGCCAGAAGATAAGAGGATTAAAGCTAGAGCTCACAACAACAGAAGTAATAACTACGAGGAAGTGAAAGAGTATATATTTCGGACCAAGGGCGAGCAGGTGTATCACCAATACCGAGAATGTGACGTACCAGTTTTTCCACGGCCTCGAGGCATTTTGTGTTGTCAAGTTACAAGGAAGAGATTTTAAACTAACCGATGCGGTGTTGACCAATGAGAAAATTCATCATAGGCCCGCAGATAAACCAACATAAGAAAAACTCAGAGTGAACTCCAGTTAGCTTCTCCGATAACAATAATTAAATTATTCCAACCACATAATTGAATAGAGGGGATTTTTGTGATATCGTTCCCATGTTGATTGATTGTAATCGTAATAAATTAAAGTAACGAATTCGTGGAAATGACCCACGCTATCTCGCCATTGGTCGAGATGAGCACGCCATCAGGGACGCCGAGTTAGCGCGCGAAAGGTGGAGGACAGGAATTAAGTGATATTTCCATGATCGCCGAACGATAGGAATTCAGAATACGACACATGAATGTGTATCGCCAGTGTATTAAGTAGGATAAAGCAAGAGATCCAAATCCACCTGCATATGCCGATTTAGGATAACCAACCCCCTCCCCAGGAGATGACCGCGGATGACCCCGGCGGGAAACCATATCGTCCATAAAAGTCCAGTAGTGGAACCTCACATCACGCAGTCGTTTGAAGTCACCAGTTGTGACCGGTCGAACCTCACATCACCCAGTCGTTTGAAGTCACCAGTTGTGACCGGTCGGACCTCACTCACTCAGTTCTTACCAGTCACCAGTCGTTATCGGTCACCAGTCGTGTCAGTCGTATGAAGTAGTTGAGACTCCGACACGATGACTCTGTAAGTCAGTACCTCGGGACGTATTTGAAGTCAGTTAGAGCTAAAAGTGAGTGAGTTGTTAGGAGAATGAAGACGAACAGTGAGATTATCCATAGTACCGAGTGTAAATAATCAGTACAACTGTATGTTGAATTTAATGAATGTCATGTAATTAAATAATAAATAATTAACGGAACGCCGATAGTACCTTTGGAAGGCAGTGTGCGGAGCCTGAAGTAAATAGCTCAAGATAGACGGTGAATAACCATCCGAGCAGGGAATTATAGGAGCTAGGCGATTATCAAGACGGCTTAGAAATAAACCAGGAAGTGCCGGTTGAAGACGCGATACGCGCCGGTTCAAATGAACGACATTTCGTCGTAATGTGTCACGACGTGTGTTTCGGGCGTATATGAAGAGTATATTGTGCGAGTGTCAGGGGTCTAGGAGCACCTATAAGTGCTTTTTTTTTGTTATTCGTATTCTTGTGTAAAATAGTGTAATAAGGTATTAATCATGGGTAGTCACCCAGAAGTGTTTTATTGTGTTAAATTTTTATTGTGCGACATGATGGACGAGTAGATCATCATGGGGCCGTAAGGCCTATATTTCATCCGCTACGAGACAATGGAATTCTACATAGGAATGAGTACACAATTTTGATATTTGGGGGATGTTATCGCGACTAAACGGGGTTCAGTGTAAATTAATTATGGTTACTTAACATGGTCCGCCTCCCGAGTCCATGATTTTTTTTGTTAGACGGACGAACTAATTTATATTAACGTAATAATGGGTTAGATTAATTAATTTGAGTATTTGTTTGTTGTATATAATGTAAATATGGGGTATATTTCTTTCAATTAATGCATGCTGTTTGTAATACTTTGACCTAAGTTCATTTCAAGTGTTAAATTCCTTTTTTTGTGCTAATCCATTTATTTGAATTCATTCACTGCGGTGATCATTTGTATTTTAATTAGGAATATTTTCTACCTGACTGCCAGATTTTGAAAGAGCCAGAGTATGTAACATTTGTGTTGCGTACGGAAGGTCATTAAAATACTAATAATCATAATGTTTGTGAGTTGACAAAGGAAAGTAAATTAATAATAATAATATTTGTGCGTTTGCAAGTTAAAGTAATAATAATGACAGTGCTTCGTGAGTTAGCCAGTGCAAAAATAATAATCAATGTGGAGATGACATGTAGCGTTAAAGACTTTCATTCGCGTAATCAGTTTGATTTTACGTAAATTTTTGATTTCACGTTTTTGGACTTTATTTTAACCATTAAAATTTGTTTAAAAGCGATAGAGGCACGTGAATTAGAATGGTCACGATATGTTAAAAGCCCAGAATGGTTTGAGCCCATATTTAGAGTTGGAAGTCATGAGGGACGAATATCCGGCGTGAAATAAATTGAGCCGTATTGTTTGTAATGATGAAATAGATGAATCTCAAGGCCTAAGATGATATAAAATGCATATGCCGGTGTTATTAGTGGTAGAATCCACGCACCGAGGATTAATTTATGAATTAAATGTTTGAAGAGTTCCTAAAAAAGGAAATGTACTTCAAATTGGAAGGAATAGTTTAGCAATCACCGGCATTGGAGGTATTTGCCCAGCCGCGATGTGCCATAGGTTGTGAGATGTGTCTTGGGAGGACGTGTGTCCCCATATAAAATTTAACGGCAATACGAAACTGAAGGTACGGTCCCGAATACCGTGTTGTCCCGACCGATATAAAGCAGATCTTAGTGATTCATAACGGGATTTAACATATGTGACTAAATTCTAAAGAGTGGAAATTAAAATATCATCTTTCCATTTTTAATAATAATAATAACAATAATCATACTCCAAGTGAATCTTGTCTTAAATCAAGTGCTTAGTGCCAAGATAAATCGGAATTGTAAAAGGGGTTATGCGTTAAACATATTAAGAGTGGACTACCGTGTAACAGGAGAAATTAATTTTTTAAATTAATAATAATAAATAAAAAAACTATTTTTAAGAAGAATTTACTTTTTTATATTTTGGACATAATAATGATGTTGGGAGTTGAAATGAAAAATTTGAGATTTTAACTAATAATAATAAATAAAATATTTGAAGAAGGAGAAGAAGAATAACCAATGAAGCTACTTTTTTATTTTTTTGATGAAAATAATAAGAACGAGAAGTTGAAGTATTATAGCGAGGATGATTACGGGTTACGATAATCACGATTTCCACTAATAATAATAATAATAATAATAATAATAATAATAATAATATTTATGTGGAAGCTGATCATTATATTGTGCGGATAAATTAGGAGGAAGAACGAACCTTCGTTTGAAACGTCGGCAAGGGTTGGCATATAATCATCCCGGATGACAAATGATAATAATCAAATGCAGGATTATAATTGAAATCAAAGATAATAATAAAATTAATTGATGGTAATCACAGAATATGATAATGATCAGATAAAGAATGGTAAAGATATTATTTAATAATCATAGGAGGATATGATAGGGACAGTCGTCCTGTGTTGAACTGCTCAGAACCAGATGTTGGGTTTTCACGGGGAGATTGTTAGCGGTAGATACGTAAATAACCCACGGACGGCACATGTCTTCATGGTCAGAGCATAGTAATGAACCTTTCCGTACGTCTTGTCGTATTGACAAGTGTAAATATTAAAGTAGGCTTTGAGTTAATGAACTCTACCTGGTGTGTTTGTGAATCTGGAAATAATAGGCTAGAGTTTGTCCGTACTATAAATTCCCGTTTTTTCGAGGCGATAACATTTTCCACGGTGGGTGTCCGGCTCACCAGAATGTACATACCGGAAGTTCTCATGTCCAAACGGAACAAGGAGACGACAGTAAAAAGTTACTGTCGTGCCTTCGTCTCCGAAAGAAGATCTCCAGCGGTGAAACGTCCAATCATACGGATGTCAATTCGATCCCCAGTAACTAATTGGGGCGAATTCACCAGATGTTTTACACTACCAGAGTAGTGAGGTAGCATGTCATTTATTTTTCAGGATGGAAGTGTCCCAATGTAATAATTGTTATCATGTGTATTTTGCTAAATAAGTGAATAAATTGCTCCTCATTGCAATTTCAATAGGAAACAGTTTCCATATCTTTTCATTGTAGTTAGTCCAATATGCCCATGGAATTTAAGTTGTCACTTCCCAGTCCTATTGTGGAGTCAAAAATTTGTATCCATGAATGAGTCGTCCCCCGTAACCTTAATTTGCATGCCCCGTTCATCCCTGTGTTCATTTGATGCGCCGATATATTTTTTTATTTTCTTTATATTAATTTTTTTTATCGTTTTCGAACTGATCACCCCTGAGATAAATGCTAGTCTGGGACTCAGGAAGTGAGCGGGTGCAATACGTTCCCTTCTTCATCAGCTTAAATTAAATGTAAATATTTCCTGCCTTTATTTTGATTTAGGCTTTAGTATAACCGTATTGTCAACGGGAGGGGGGAGCGAGAGAGATCTAGATTGTATATTTTATTGCAATTTCCATAAGTTCAAGGACTTACCACGTAGGACCTATACATTCTTCCTTTGGCATGGATGTTGTTTTATTCTTCGTCTGTCTTCAATAAGCAGTAGGGGAAAATAGGGTCATTTTAAACATGTTTTGAACTTACAATTTGGTGTGTCTCAAGCTTACCACATTAGGGAAGCCCAGGAATTCTCCAGGGGCACTAATGAGTCAAACAAAATTACCAGATTTTTTAAATATATTGGCCTAAGTCACACTGATAGAGGACAGGTTGTAAGGCAAGAATGGGATAGGAAAGAGGGCTAATACTAAAATGAAAGGAAGCGGTCTTTGCCTTAATAAGGGTACAGCCACAGAATTAGCCTAAAGTGGAAACGAGGGAACCAAGGAAAAAACAAATATAACTTCAGATCTACCGACTGAGGGGTTGGAATCCACCACCTCCTGAAAGCAAGTCACAGCAGTGTAATCGAACTGCACAGCCAATTCACTCAGTTTCTTGTGACGCGCAATACCACATGGGCTTACTCTCTCCCAAATTACACAGTTTCGATTTATACCAGTTATAACCGTATATGGATCTTCAGATCTTGAATTATACAAATAAGTAAGAACGTTATGTACTGCAATAAAAGGCATTTCCCTAGTCTGTAGTCTAATTGGTGCGGGTATAATTAACCGAGTGATGATGATGGTGGTGCTTTTTGCTTGAAGGGGCCTAACATCTAGGTCATCAGTCCCTAATAGTATGAAATGAGACGAAATAGAATGACAATTTAAAATTCAAAATCGTCCACAGAGCAGAATAAAAACGTGATGATGAAGAATAAACGGGTGGATATGAATTTAAAACAATCGGTGGATCCGACCCAGAAACTAATAATAATAATAATAATAATGTTATTTGCTTTACGTCCCACTAACTACTTTTTAAGGTCTTCGGAGACGCCGAGGTGCCGGAATTTAGTCAAGCAGGAGTTATTTAACGTGCCAGTAAATCTACCGACACGGGGCTGTCGTATTTGAGCACCTTCAAATACCACCGGACTGAGCTAGGATCGAACCTGCCAAGTTGGGGTTTGAAGGCCAGCGCCTTAACCGTCTGAGCCACTCAGCCCGGCGACCCAGAAACTATCATATACGATAGTATTACTGACCAAGGGACTACTTCTAAAGCATAATCCTGAATCGATGATGCTTGTTTTGTAAAGGGGTCCAAAATGCTGGTCAATGGCCCGTCATAATGACACGTATCGCTAGTAAAGTAAAATCATAGTATTTGTCATATTGCTGTACTAATAAAAATAGTGTAGACTCATGGTGTTCCACACATTATGGTATGACTCAAAAATATTTTACTTCACACATGTAACGGAGACCAATGGTGTTTCTCACATTATGACGCTATTTATAGGCAACGCAAACCCATAGTGTTCCTCACCTAGGTGTACTAATCACGGGTTCCAGTATTCCCTTGGTCTTCTTCATATAGTGGGTACTAATTACAGGCAACGCAGACCCACGGTGTCGCTGATATAGTGGTGCTAATCGCAGACAACGCCCAGACCCGTGGTGTTTCGCACTATGGTACCAATCACGGGTACTGGAAAACCCATACAGACTCACCTTATATTGCTACTAATCACAAACCTACTGCGTACCTAACA
Source organism: Anabrus simplex (assembly GCF_040414725.1). NCBI lineage: Eukaryota > Metazoa > Arthropoda > Insecta > Orthoptera > Tettigoniidae > Anabrus > Anabrus simplex. The sequence continues at coordinate 65,991,700 of NC_090279.1, forward strand.
TAGTGGTACCACTCGCAAGTAAAGGTGACCCATGGAATTCCCCGCATGATGGTACTAATCACAATTATTTTCATGGCTCTAACACTATCATCCCTGTGTCGCCCCTTATAGTCGCCTCCTATAACAGACAGAGTACATCGTGGGTGTATTCTTCATCTTCGTCCTTCACCCACACGGGGAGTATAACAAATCTATTTGGGAAGAAATTCTTTTATAATGTCTACATCATAAAGAAGTCATGTTGCCATAGCTATAGCAATATGCAATAAAATAAATGAATCCAAAGAGATAAGCATAATTTACTTTATTAAATATTAGTTTATTCACATTTTAAGAGATACCGTATGTAATATTATTAATAATAATAATAACAGCAAAAGTATGCAATACAAAATAAATGAACGGTAATTTTCAACATCAAGAGCCATTCCATGGACACTGAATTACCTACAGAGCAGGGAGTGTGAATAAACAAACATAATAAACATGAGTATTTGTATTTAAAATGGAAAAAAACAAAATCATCTCCGTACAAGCAATGGGGGCCATTGGAATGGTGAAAGGCAAAGGCTTCCACTATTCATAACTTTGGCACTTGGTGGGGTAGAGTGGTTAGCTCTACATTCAGCATTAGCATTGGAACTTGCTCACTGACTTGAAGCTCGCTGACCGCAAGTTCTTCCCGCCAAGTGACATTGATTTGTTAATGGGTGCAGAACATTTCTTTTCATTATTGAAACTTGGTCACAGAACTCGATCACCAGATTATCCTATTGCTCAAGACAATGAACTAGGATGGATTATTGCTGGACACTACCATCAGGGAGAAGAGAATAATGTCTTACATTAATCACATGTTTCTCGAAGTCAGAGGACAGGTTAGACACGCAGCTACAGCAGTCCTGGGAAATAGAAGAGATTACGTACCAGTCATGACAAGAGAAGACAGAGCAACAGAAAGGCACTTTACAGTACCACTAGGGAAGCTACAGGTAGATTTATAATTTAGTTACCCCTGAAGCACAAACCTGAGATTATGGAAAACTCCTTCAGTCATGCCATGTCAAGACTAGCACAACTAGAACTGCATTTCAGTAGGCAGCCCTCACTTGAGCACGAGTTCTGTAACCTTCTTCACTAGTATGAGGCCATGTGGTATATGGCTAAGGTCAGGGAATGAAAGTGGAAACTATTATCTACCCCAGCATCCAGTTTTTTAGCTTAGTAGCTCAACTACAAAAACGAGGTTTGTATTTGATTAACCTGCTAAAACTTCTAACAATATTTCATTTAATGATATATTAATGGCTAGAACGACAATACAAGATGATCATTAATCCATTATTCTAAGATTTAGAATTCATATATTTGCCTTCACTGCAGATATTGCTGAAATGTATCGGCAAGTCATGGTTCATGCAGATGATAGGAACGCTCAGCTTATTATCTGGAGTGAATCTCCTAGGAACCACCCGGTCATATGGACTGTCAACTGTAGCATATGGTACAGGAGCAGCAGCCTTCCTAGCTATCAGACCACAGAAGCAACTTGCTGAAGATGAAGAATCAAGGTTTCCCCAGAGACGCACAAGTTGTTCGCAGAGATTTTTATGCTGATGACCAAGTAAGCGGCTGTGAAAATATAGAGGATGCTCTTCAGTTGCAGTCGGAAACTATTAATTTACTAGAGAGTGGAGGATTTCAACACTAGAAATGGTGTGCAAACCACCCAGTATTACTGGAAGCATTTAGGACAGTCGCCCAGGCGGCAGATGTTACCCAGTAAAGAGAATAGAAATCTAAACGAAACCTCGCTGTAATAATACACATGAGCAGGTATATTACATACACATATGCCGTAAGTCAATAAGAATACACAAAGGCTAGGTCTGCAAACCGCATTAAAATTCGAGACAAGACATATTTAGGTTAGGTTTGGTTGGGATAGGTTCATAACGAAGTATTTTTCCATTTCAACTGATTCTCATTGTCAGAAACTTATCACAGGAATAAAGTTAAAATTAACACTTGCCCTAATTAATTGCAAAACTCTTGCCATAAAGTCCATATCACTAAGAGTGACAACTCATCGCTTTCCTTTTTCAATACCCCGTAGCACGGTCTGAAGTGTTCTGTGAACGAGGTAACGTTGCTTCCATTTCGTGGAAGTCCTTGATGACATTTCGTGCTAGTTAGACATTCTAACTGATTTCTGTACGTAAGTATTGGACGAAATAAAACCAAATTAATAAAATGCTGCGTGCACACAAGCTACGTTATCAAATGCCACCTGGTATTAGCCAAACAGATTTACAATTTTACCCGCAAATGTAAGACTAGTGACTGCAGTGGCAATACGTGATTCAGACAATTCACGAGATAAATCCTGACTGTATAGTGTCGGACGTTGTATCGGAAAGTAGGGTCCCTAAACTGTATGGTTAGCGACACTGAATAGAAAACAAAGAGTTAGAAAAGTAACTATAAATCACTATCCTTACATTACAGGGGAGAAAGAGTAAGGTTGCTTCCTCAGTGTACGGGTTTACGTGCTCAGGAGTACAACAATGGTCATTTGAGTGTTGCAGCCAATGGCCAGAGATGAAAGTGAAGAAGTGAATGACAACAGGGAAACGATCCAGATTCTCTGCCTGTGTAAGTTGAAAGCTCAAGTGGAGAAGATGTTAATGTTTTCCATCAGGTTTCTCGCGAGAAGAATGCTGTTCCCAGGTTGAAAACAGCGGAAAGGGTAAATCTTATACCACTTTAGAGAAATAGTAATGGAACTACTCAGCGACTATCGATCAAAGTGTAAAGAGAGACTTCGTGAAGACGTATGAGAAAGATTATTGAAAGAATATTGGTCTCTTTGCAGCAGAGGTAAGAGAACACCACATGTTGATACTGATAAGGAGACATTTAGAATTGTGTCATGTGTTTCATATCTTAAGACAGATGTAGTATGAGCAAACGTGATCATGGGAGAACACCACATGTTGATACAGAAGAGGTGATCCTGATGAGGGGACTTTTAGAATTGTGTCATGTGTTTCATATCTTAAGACAGATGTAGTATGAGCAAACGTGCGCAGGGAAGAACACCACATGTTGATACAGAACAGGAGATCCTGATGAGGGGACATTTAGAATTGTGTCATATGTTTCATATCTTAAGACAGATGTAGTATCAGTAAAAGTGCGCATGGGAGAACACCACATGTTGATACAGAACAGGAGATCCTGATGAGGGGACATTTAGAATTGTGTCATGTGATTCATATCTAAAGAGAGATGTAGTATACGCAGGGGAGAACACCACGTGTTGATACAGTACTGGATATCCTGATGAGGGGACATTTAGACTTGTGTCATATGTTTCATATCTTAAGACAGATGGGATATGAATAAAAGTGTGCGGAGGATGTTTTATAAACACATCGGCAGTAATGAACAAAAATGCTTCTACATCTGGCATAACGCAAGAAGAAAAGGGAGGAAAATCCACAGTTCTAGGCCTCTGACAAGCAACTCAATGCTGAAAATATCCTAGGGATATGAGCTACGACTATTAAGTAAATAAAATATAATAAACTATGAGAATATATTCTATATTGATTCCCAAAACTGCAACCATTTGTTTAATCATCGTTACCCAGTCGATTAGTTTAGCAGTTTGCCTTTGTCTACCACTACGAGCGCTAGTGTGAGCCAATGCATTGTGTCACTTACGCACCACTACGAGCGCTAATATGAGTCTATGCAGAGTTTCACTTAAGCCTTCGTCCATATGGCCCCACATGGATGCCGATCTCCCACGACAGCCGACACCCCTACGGTATACTCTACCGCGGGGTTCGGTATCGCTGGACCCGCCAGCCGATGGGGCATAGCCTGGCCCCATCCGTCATGCAACGCTGGGCCGTTGCAGTGCAGCAACTTCTGTCCCTTGAGTTCGGTGTTCAGATGATCCCTGGCTCATCCATAGCCCCGATCTCACGGACGCTCTCATGCGCGAGATCGATGTCTATCTTACCCAGATTCTGGGCATCACCCTCAACTATTCCAAGTCGGTGCTGCACCCGACTCCCATACTGAGGTATCTTGGCGTCACCATCGACATCCCCAGCCAAGAGGTGACCATGCATCATGTCAGCCAGCAGCGCGCCCTCTCCCTTGTGCGCGAGCTGCACGCCCTGTCCCCACATCAACTCCAACAGGCTGCCGGCTACTTTTCTTGGCTCTGCTGGGTCATGGGGTGGCCGGTATTCCCCGCTAAACACATCCTTTCAGGCGAGTTCTTCTGGGTACGACGACTCTTCACCCCTCAGTTCCTGTCGACGCCTCGTCAGATGTCCGGTGGCTCTCTACAGCGACGCCACCCCACAAAGCGTTGCAGCAGTCTGCCCTGCAGTGAACCAGGCCTGGGCACAGGCATTCCACCAGCCTCATCGGATCAATGTGGCCGCGGTCGTGGCAGTGCATCACTTCGTACAGGACTTTGCCCACTTGTTCTTGTGTATACGGACAGTTCCGTGGCCCGATACACTTTGTAGTCGGGCCGCGGACCTGCCCACCATTCTAATGTATTTCTTCTTGATTTGTATGTACAAGTTCTCAATAAAGCAGCACAGAGAGGCGTTCGCCTCTCGTGGCGGCCCATCGCGTCGGCCGATAATCCTGCTGACGCTCCCTCCCGGGAAGTGCTGTCCTCAGTACACGCGAGCCTCAATTCTATATAAGGAGACTCTCCCCGGGAGGGACGTCAGTAGGTTGACGGTTCGGGGCGATGGGGCGTCACCTTTCCACCGCCGGGCAGCATTCGGCGCAGCCGCGGGCGTCCGGGCGACGGTGGCGAGAGGCTCCGCTGGAGACCTACAATCGGGCGTCCGACCAGCGGGTACTCCCCAAACTCGCTTAGTCGGCACGTCGATTGTGGCGTCAAGCTGGAATACAGGAGGGCGGTCTGAAGACCTAGTACAAACAAATTATGCATGAGAATACCATTAACAAAAGAATAAGATCAAGGCTGCATAGGCTGTAATGAACAATACAATACACAGAATCACTCCACAAGTCCATGACACAACTGGTGATGGCTGATGTACGGCGTGCTGGACGGCAGGCACTTCCCAGACGTCGTCACTAGGTTGTCCCTCCGGATGGCGCCCCACGGGCCCCGCGACTGACCGCGGGTAGCGTGGTGGGGTTCTGAAACTGGAAACCGGGCGGCAAGTTGACCAGGTCATCAGCGGTGGCGTTGTCCACCTGCACAGCCATGCTCCACCCCTTGGTTAGTGCGTAGTACAGGATCGATGCCCCGGTACAGAGAAACCTGCGTTGGGCGTGTTCCATTTTTCAAAAAAATCAAAGATCCATGAGAGTGCTGAACCAAGGAACGCATTACAGAAATAATATTTCAGCTAGGGTTTGAACAAGGAGGAAAACGAATAATGACGAAGCGGTTTTAGGCTCGAAGTGATTTTCGAAATTTGCTTTTTTAGTTTGATAGAGTTCTCCAGTGCTCACAACATAACACGTCAGCCCCTCAACTCTCGGCACAATTGAGGAAATTCCCCACTTTTATGGTTTTCGCAGTATTGGGACCCTATATTGTCAGCTGAGAAATGTTTTCTATATTAAAGTCACCTGGTGATGCGATGTGTGGCTGAAGTTCGTTCGTTTGAATCTCACTATGTACTCCGTGTCGGTCGCACTCTATATTCTAGGGAATATCTTTCAAACATGTCACAAGTGTGGAACTCTACAAATGAAATTGAAGCTAGCCAAGGTTTAAGAAGAACAAGAGATCAAAAGTGAAATTTCTCTTCATCAGGTAAATCCTTCAGTTCGACTGAAATTAGAATACACACTGAATGATGACACAAACCTGCTTGTATCGAAGAAACTACAGCCGAATATTTTTTCATCACTGCACTTCCGATTTCCAAGCAAAAGTACAAGGATCTGTTAGTCCTTTACCGCTGATTGACACAGTCTTCGAAGTTGAAGTCCACTGCGGAAGCTGAAAATACACTTCCTGATATAGATGAATTCACTGAATGTAAGTGTTCCCTGTCAGAAGATGTAATTGTGCAAAATACACTTTCATTCTTACGAAAAGTACGACATACTTGGTGTTGTCAAAACAGTTGTCAACTGTGATACTTAATTTTCTTATAATACTTCAATTATTTTACGTTATTCTCCATTCGTTCTCTCAGTATACGGTATACTAAGTCTACCATGACATTTTCAACAACTGTCCAATTACTGAGCAGGAAGCTCTGCATGAAGAAGAATTCTGATCCCCTTAAAGAGAAGCTACTTGCAGTTATTGTTTCATATTCTTAACCTACGGCCAGGGACTAAAGTATGTTCATTACAATGGTTAAAAGGTCAGTTCTCGATGAGAGAACATGAACCGTATTGAAAAATGTAATGTCCTATAAGACGGAATGAATATGTTTGCTGATTTTTTTGTTAAAACTATAATATGTCCGTTGTTTCGGATCACTTCATAATTCTCTGATTTCTAAATGTTATAGATTGATTGAAATGCGACGTTGTGACGGAAACTCAAATTAAAATCAAAACTAAAGGACAGGGATGAAAATTTCGTTTATATTTTCTAAGAAAAGTCAGTTCACTGGGAAAACTGTACGCATCCCGAAAACAAAATTTGATTTCTTTTTACCTTCAGGGATGGGATCTGAAATCCGTATGATAGGAATAAATGGCCTTTTACTAGTTATATGCAAATTCGAAAATTTCGTTTGTTAATTCCATTTTGTATCTCTCCTGTTATATGCAATATTTTGGACGTGTCCCCTTTTCCAGATGACCGACTCAGTCAGTGCCAATCGCTCAGCTTGACTTACGCCAGGAGAAAGTTGCTGTTCACCACAGGAACTGACTCCAGAGATGAGAGAACTCAGTTCTTTCTGATAACTACTAGCAGTAGAACTTTGTTGTGCAGCACAGAAACAGACTCCAGAGGTGAGAGAACTCAGTTCTTTCTGATAACTACTAGCAGTAGAACTTTGCTGTGTACCGCAAGAACTGACTCCAGAGGTGAGAGAACTCAGTTCTTTCTGATAACTACTAGCAGTAGAACTTTGCTGTGTACCGCAAGAACTGACTCCAGAGGTGAGAGAACTCAGTTCGTTCTGATATCTACTAGCAGTAGAACTTTGATGTACACAACAGAAACAGACTCCAGAGGTGAGAGAACTCAGTTCGTTCTGATAACTACTAGCAGTAGAACTTTGCTGTACACCACAGGAACTCACTCCAGAGGTGAGAGAACTCAGTTCGTTCTGATAACTACTAGCAGTAGAACTTTGCTGTACACCACAGGAACTGACTCCAGAGGTGAGAGAACTCAGTTCTTTCTGATAACTACTAGCAGTAGAACTTCGCTGTACACCACAGGAACTGACTCCAGAGGTGAGAGAACTCAGCTCATTCTGATAACTACTAGCAGTAGAACTTTGTTGTGCACCACAGAAACAGACTCCAGAGATGAGAGAACTCAGTTCTTTCTGATAACTACTAGCAGTAGAACTTTGTTGTGCACCACAGAAACAGACTCCAGAGGTGAGAGAACTCAGCTCATTCTGATAACTACTAGCAGTAGAACTTTGTTGTGCACCACAGAAACAGACTCCAGAGATGAGAGAACTCAGTTCTTTCTGATAACTACTAGCAGTAGAACTTCGCTGTACACCACAGGAACTGACTCCAGAGGTGAGAGAACTCAGCTCATTCTGATAACTACTAGCAGTAGAACTTTGCTGTACACCACAGGAACTCACTCCAGAGGTGAGAGAACTCAGTTCGTTCTGATAACTACTAGCAGTAGAACTTTGCTGTACACCACAGGAACTGACTCCAGAGATGAGAGAACTCAGTTCTTTCTGATAACTACTAGCAGTAGAACTTTGTTGTGCACCACAGAAACAGACTCCAGAGGTGAGAGAACTCAGTTCTTTCTGATAACTACTAGCAGTAGAACTTTGCTGTGTACCACAAGAACTGACTCCAGACATGAGAGAAGTCAGTTCTTTCTGATAACTACTAGGAGTAGAACTTTGCTGTCCACCACCGGAACTGACTCCAGAGATGAGAGAACTCAGTTCGTTCTGATAACTACTAGCAGTAGAACTTTGCTGTGGACCACAAGAACTGACTCCAGACATGAGAGAACTCAGTTCTTTCTGATAACTACTAGCAGTAGAACTTTGCTGTGTACCACAAGAACTGACTCCAGACATGAGAGAACTCAGTTCGTTCTGATAACCACTAGCAGCAGAACGTTGCTGTGCACCACAAGAACTGACCCAAGACATGAGAGAACTCAGTTCGTTCTGATAACTACTAGCAGTAGAACGTTGTTGTGCTGCACAGGAACTGACTCCAGACATGAGAGAACTCAGTTCTTTCCGATAACTACTAGCAGTAGAACTTTGCTGTACACAACAGAAACAGGCTCCAGAGATGAGAGAACTCAGTTCTTTCTGATAACTACTAACAGTAGAACGAGGAACTGTCAGTAACGTTATCAAGTCTAGCCGTTACTAGGAACGTACAACTTACCGGAAGTTCAATGGAAAGGTCAACAGCGTCGCGCTAAGAAAAGAACAATGAGTACAGTGTTCAATTCTAGTCTTGTTATGTTTCAATCTGATCTTCTTAGAACAAAGGTATCCCCTAACATGTTGTATTAAGTACAGCGTTCGATTCAACTTATGTAGTGTTCTGAACACACCAAACAATGTTTTAATCACATGTTGAAGTTAACGACATCGAGTACAGTGTTCGATTCAAGTCTTGTTATGTGTCAATCTGATCTTCTTAGAACAAGGCTATCCCCTGACATGTTGTATCGAGTACAGTGTTCGATTCTAGTCTTGATCACTTATTTTATGTTCTGAACACATCAATCAATGTTCTGATCACATGTTGTATCGAGTACAGCGTTTGATTCTACTCTTCTTATGTTTCGCAAGTCTGAACATGTACAATAATGTTATCGCTGCACACGCTTGCCTTCGCGATGCAGGTTTAAACTTGTTCGATATAAAGCTATGCCTTGACATAAGAGGCGGAGGAGGAGGAGGAGGAGAATGATAAGGTCTTAACAGCCTATGTATAGTCGCCATTGGTTAAAGATGACACCTGTCAAAAGAATTTTTCAAATTATCCACCCCCACATTTCAGTATAAAGAGGGCAGCAGGGTGCTCTGTTGATTAAGCACATAGAATTTCAATTTTCTCTCCACCGCATGCATAACAGCAACCGTAATCTTGCGCAGTAGCCTCTAAGCTAGCTTTCTTCATAAGAGTAGCCGCCATCTTGTGCGAGCACCCCCTAGGCTGTCTCATAAGGAGCTATGTATAGTCACCATTTTGTGTCCGCCATCTTGCGTAAGCATCCCTAGGACGTCTCAAGCCATCTTGTGTCTCATAAGAGCAGCCACCATCTTGTAGAATTAGATAGCTGCCAATGCCAAAGGGCTTAAGTAGGAATCGATCCGTTGATCCCATCATTAGACAATGTTTTTCTTGTTCCTCATACTGCGAACCTACGTATTAGGCAGAACAATTTTGTCCGTTTTGCTCTACGGTGCACCGTTTTCGAGATATTTAACATTTTGCATTTAAGCCCTAAATTTAATGAATCGAACTAGCACGACACGTTAGCCTCTAAGCTACGAGCGGCAGCCATCTTGCGCAATCACCCTTAAAGCGCCTCATAAGGAGTCGTATATAGCCGCCATCTTGCGTCCGCCATCTTGCGCAAGCATCCTTATGGGCGTCTCTAGCCATCTTGTGCAAGGACCCTTAAGCCGCCTCATAAGAGCAACCACCATCTTGCGCAAGCATCCCTAGGGTGTCTCATAAGGAGCCGTGTATAACCACCATCTTGCGCAAGCATCCCAAGGGCGTCTCATAAGAACCTATGTATAGCGACCATCTTGCATAAGCACCTTTAAGGAGTCATGTATAGCCACCATCTTGTGCAATTAGCGTCGAGAGATGGCTGCTGTAGAATTTTTCTTTTTAAATTATCCGCCACCATATTTCAAAGGTATGTACCTAAAGAGTGTAGCACTGAGGTTTGCGATGTAAGATGGCGGATGACAGCTGACAAAAAGCGCGTGAGTTTGTTTACTAAACAAGAGCACGTGGAATTTTTCAATTTGCCGCCACCACATTTCAAAGGTATCTAGCTAAAGATGGCAGCACGGTGCTCTCTTGATTAAAGATGGCGGATGCCAGCTAACAGAACTTTCAAATTGCCCGCTACTACAGAGAGCAGCACGGTGCTCTGTGGATTAAAGATGGCGGATGACAGCTGACGAAATTACCCGCATGATAGCAGCACAGTGTTCTATTGATTAAAGATGGCGGATGACAGCTGTCAAAAAAGCACGTGGCTTTGTTTCCAAACAAGAGCACATAGAATTTTTCATGGCGGATGACAGCTGTCAAAAAGCACGTGAGTTTGTTTCCAAACAAGAGCACGTAGAATTTGCCACCGGCACAAAGAGGGGAGCACGCTGCTCTCTGGATTAAAGATGGCGGTTGACAGCTGTCAGAAAAGCACATGGGTTTGTTTCCAAGCAAGAGCGCGTAGAATTTACCACCACCACATTTCAAAGGTAAGTAGCTAAAGAGCGCAGCACGGTGCTCTCTGGATTAAAGATGGCGGATGATAGCTGTCAAAGAAAGCACATAGGCTTGTTTCCAAACAAGAGCATAAATAATTTTTCAAATTGCCGCCACTACATTTCAAAGGTATCTAGCTAAAGAGTGCAGCACTGAGGTTTGCGATGCAAGATGGCGGATGACAGCTGTGACGTACCACATTTCAAAGGTAAGTAGCTAAAGAGGGCAGCACGGTGCTCTCTGGATTAAAGATGGCGGATGATAGCTGTCAAAAAAGCGCATAGGTTTGTTTCCAAACAAGAGCATAAAGAATTTTTCAAATTGCCGCCACTATATTTCAAAGGTATCTAGCTAAAGAGTGCAGCACTGAGGTTTGCGATGCAAGATGGCGGATGACAGCTGTGACGTACCACATTTCAAAGGTAAGTAGCTAAAGAGGGCAGCACTGTGCTCTATGGATTAAAGATGGCGTATGACAGCTGTCAAAAAAGCACGTGGATTTGTTTATCTCGCGCTAGTGAGGTTAAGTTGGAAGCACTAAGGTTTAGGCCCGCCAAGATGGCAGCACTGCCGATGACAGGTGACGAATTTGCAGCTACTGCGATAAAGAGGGCAGCACGGTGCTCTGTAGTTTAAAGATGGAGGATGACAGCTGTCAAAAAAGCACGTAGCTGTCAAAAACACGTGGATCTGTTTATCTCGCGCTAGTGAGGTTAAGCTGGTACCACTAAGGTTTAGGTCCGTCAAGATGGCTGCACTGAGGTTAGCGATATGTTGTTGTCTGTCAAAAAGCACGTGGATTTGTTTACAAATTCAAATCTCGCGCTAGTATGGTTAAGTTGGTACTACTGAGGTTTAGGCCCGTCAAGATGGCAGTACTGAGGTTAGCGATGCGTTGTTGTCGATGACAGCTGTCAAAAAGCACGTGGCTTTGTTTACCAATTCATATTTCTCGCGGGAGGTGGAGGAGGCCTGTGGGAGGCCTCTGGCTGTGGTGGTGGTGGTGGTGGTGGTGGTGGTGGTGGTGGTGGTGGTGGAGGAGGCCTCTGGGAGCCTGTGGTGGTGGTGGCCGCCGAACTGTCCTATTATACTACTATTGAAGCTCTGAGGAAAGTGTTGCAGCAAGAGGGACGGATGACATATCGGCAGGTAGAAGAGACCTTCCACATCCCTGCACCAGCTATTCATTCAATTCTACACGACCATCTCAATGTTAGAGAGGTTTGTTCCCTTTGGGTGCCCCATTCACTTTCAGAGCAAAGGGCACATCGAGTAAAATGGTACCGAAAAATGCTAAAACAGTTTGAAAATGAGACTTCACTTAACGCCAATAGCATCGTTACAGGTGACGAAACTTGACTCCATTATTACGAAGTCCCAACAAAATCTCAGAACAAGGTGTGCCTGATTGAAGATGAGGGTACTCCTGTGACTGAGCGAAAGTCAAGGTCACTGAAGAAAAGGATGATTGCAGTATTCTTCACTAAAGAGGTCATCCTGACTCGGGTTGTGCTAGAAACACAAAGGGGAGTTACTGCGAAGTGGTACAGTGAGACTTGTCTGCCTCAGGTCACCCAGGCTCTGAAGCAGCTCCGTCCAAGGTCACGGCTCAATACTTGGCTCTTGCATCACGACAATGCTCCAGCACATACAATTTTCGGCTGGTATAAGGAGTTCCACAGGGGAAATTTTGGGGTTGAAGACGATTCTCATTCTGGACGACCGTCTGAATCAGTGACTGGGGAAAACATTGAAACTGTGAGGAAAATGTTGCAGCAAGAGGGACATCGTGCTAATGCAACAATGGATTTTCTTGCCAGATCAGGGTTGACTGTGCTTGTTCGCCCTCCATACAGTCCTGATCTTGTCCTTGTGACTTTGCACTCTTCCCAGAAGTGAAGATGAAGCTGAAAGGGCGGCGTTTTGTATCCAACGAAGAGCTTCTGGCAGCATGGGATCAATAGTGTGAAAATGTAATCGAAGAAAAGTGGCAGAGTTGGTTCAGTGACTGGTTTCGACGTACGGTATGTAGAAGTAAATTGAGTGGGGTGGAAATTATTTTGAAAAAGTCTAAAGCGTTCACTCACATTGCAAAACTTTCCTAGTGCCCTTTTTGTATTGGGCATTTGGAAAGAGATCCTCTAGCGAACACCAATCCATGAGCAAGGGAGATGGAGGGAAGATATTTCGTTGATCAGTCACAGGCAGTGTGTGGGCTGAGAGCACAAGATTGTCAGTATCAGTCAAGCAATTGAACGATAGGAAGAGATAGTTATGCTCATGGCAGAGGACCAGGAGACCGTGAACAGATTGTTACAGAACTGATGACAACCTTCCTCTCTTAACACCAATCTGAGGATAATGAAGCTATCGATAAAAGGAAGGGAAGACACAAACCTAATAGCGTCATAGTCGGAAAAGATTAGGAGTTGACTAAGGAAGATCGGACAGTGAATACGAAAGTTAGGAGGCTCACAAAAATAACTAGATAGTGTGTTAGACTCAGCTACGAGTTTCGTGGTCACCAAGCGTAGAGTCAAGGAGAGGTTACCTCTTCTTTCTCCTACTTAGGATTATGTGATTCAGAGACGGACGATCTTTTCTACGGCTGTCTCCTATCAGTTCAGCATCACTAATCAGATAACTTGGTGGTTACATAGAGTTAGGCACCCCTTTAAGTCCTTCCTTACGACCGCGCTCAGGGTGATTCTGTTCAGTCTGGTTGTTTGTATACTACATTTAAAAATGATGAGCTTCGTATTGTAGCCAGAGATGGGGTGTTAGGACAGAGTGGCGACCGTGGAATCACGAGCTGGGTAAGGCAATGTTTCCCCTCTCCCTGTCCGATATCTCTTGGTAAAGTCCTGGTCTCTTCTGACGCACAGTGAAGACCCCATTTTCCGTGGACATGTCTTCATTGCATTCTATTTTCTCTTTTGTTTACCTGCGCGCTGTACCGCCCTGGTCACAATCCATACTTTGTAAGGAGCACGAACACTACATTTATGAAGACCTCGCTTCCAAAATTGGCAAGTTATTGAATTACATGTAAAAATTACTTTATTTGTAATTTTTACTCGTAATTCACTTCTGAAATTAAAATTGTAATCGTTACATTGTAGTAATCGAGATACATCGCAACAAGAGCTTGGTAACTTAGGAGCCCCAACACTCGAAATGCGTGGCGCCATTCGTTCATTTACTCGCAGCTTGTTGAGATTTAGGTAATCGTGTACTACATTGTTCAGACGGTGGTGGTGATTATTGTTTTAAGAGGAAGTACAACTGGGCAACCATCCTCTATTAACACTAAGCAGAGGGAAAATGGAGGAGATATGACATTTAAAGGTATCGGCAAAATAAAGAGTGGACTCCATAGGACTCGAGCACCTCAAAAAACCGCGGAAGAGACTCACACAAGACTCAGCTAGCGGAACCGTGGAGGAGCCTTACACAAGAGCCAGCTAGCGGAACAGTGGAGGGGCTCACACAAGACTGAGGTAGCGGAGCCGTGGAGGAGACTCATACAAGAGCCAGCTAGCGGAATCGTGGCGGAGCCTCACACAAGACTCAGCTAGCGGAACAGTGGAGGAGCCTCACACAAGAGCCAGCTAGCGGAACCGTGGAGGAGCCTCACACAAGAGCCAGCTAGCGGAATCGTGGAGGAGCCTCACACAGGACTCAGCTAGCGGAACAGTGGAGGAGCCTCACACAACAGCCAGCTAGTGGAATCTGGGAGGTGCCTCACACAAGACTCAACTAGCGGAACCGTGAAGGAGCCTCACACAAGAGCCAGCTAGCGGAACTTGGGAGGTACCACACAAGACTCAACTAGCGGAACCGTGGAGGAGCCTCACACAAGAGCCAGCTAGCGGAATCGTGGAGGAGCCTCACACAAGACTCAGCTAGCGGAACAGTGGAGGAGCCTCACACAAGAGCCAGCTAGCGGAACCGTGGGGAGCCTCACACAAGAGCCAGTTAGCGGAACCTGGGAGGAGCCTCACACAAGTCTGAGCTAGCGGAACAGTGGAGGAGCCTCACACAAGACTGAGCTAGCGGAATCGTGGAGGAACCTCACACAAGACTCAGATAGCGGAACAGTGGAAGAGCCTCACACAAGACTGAGCTAGCGGAAACGTGGAGGATATTCACACAAGACCGAGCTAGCGGATTCGTGGAAGAGCCTCACACAAGACTGAGCTAGCAGAACCGTGGAGGTGTCTCACACCGTTACCGAGGTAACGATTTTAGCCTTCCCCATTTATGTTTTTGACTGGCTATCGCTGTAGAAATTAGTGTCACATCATGCTCATCTTTCAAACTGGTTTTCTACGACTACTTCTAAGTTACTGGGGGCCATACTCCTAACTTATTATTTCTACTTGCCTAAAACACTCCGTTCTGTTTTAATTCAAGAACTGTCTGTTTGTGTTTCGCGTTATTCTGTGCCAGGTATGGACCATTGATGGGCTAATTAATATAAAAATAGGATCAAATAAGTATAAAGTGTGCACTATGGAACAATTAAATGTAAAGTGATATGCGGGAGAAATGGTCACAACATTTTGTAACTTTCTATTGTAGTTTAATTTTAGAGTTATCCTTGTAGTATATCGTAATTTTTAACTTTAACTCTCTATTAGAACGTAGTTAGTAATATAGTTTACTTTTGCTCGCCGTAGTGGTAGATTGGTGTTAGTAGCAGCAGACTTGGTTCAGTGCCTTATTTTTGTCGTGTTTATTTCCACTTACATTATTGACACATTGCCATTATCGTATTGATCGCTGTAAATTGTTATTTCCAATCCCATTATTGTCATAATCATCTCCAACGCAACTGAGAACAACGTAAGTTACAGTCCCACTGATGAACTTGAGACAAACGAACAGGCTCCCCTATTCCTTGCAACCAGTCCTCAAAACCTTTCATTTACTCCACCCTTCCCCACTGTCGCTGGAATCAGCTGTGCAGGCAACACACATCTATTGTCATCTGAGCTTTCTTGCCATTCCTAGACGACAAGGGACATCATTAACCACCAGCTTTCTGCGTACAGTAATGCTTTAAATATTTGCAATATAAACGCTCAAAACTTCCTTGCGGAGGCGCGAATGGATGAAATAAAAGCCCTATTTATGCCTCCCAGTTTCCGCGCAATATTAATCACTGAATATTGGTTAAAACCACACCACGCAATAGAAAGACTGCAGCTGGCGGGTTATACATTTCTCAGATCTGACAGATTAAGTAATCCCTCCGGGGGTACTGCCGCATATGTTACGACCAGCTTACGCCCTAAAATAATCTGTCGATCTCCAGGTCCGTACGAGCGAAAACCTGAGTTCATGTTCCTGGAAATAACTGTGAGTGAAGTAAAATGTCTTCTGGGTGTAGTATATAAACCACCGAAAGCGGGTTTTTTTATGCGATCTAGAGACTTAAATACAAGACTGAGTCCCTGATTACTCAAAAATAATTATAACGTTTGACTTCAACATAAACCTTTTTGAACCTAACTCTCCTCAGACTTCTTTTAAAGCTTGCGATTTAACGTTTCTCCCTCTCAACGCTACACATCACACAGACACATCACACACTTTAATTGATCTCATTACCACTAACCAACCGGAATTAGTTCTTCATCGCGGTCAAATTAGTGCCCCAGGGATATCGCGACATGATGCTATATTTATGGCCTATTCTATTAAAAGTCCCAAGTTCAAACCTAAAATAATTTCATATAGAGATCTACGAAGAATTGATAAGAATAAACTTTTACAAGACACAGTTGCAGTGCCCTGGCATGACATATTTAAACTTAAAAACATAAATGACAAGGTGACCCTCTTCAATCAACATATGACGGAACTGTACGATAGATATGCCCATGAAAAAAAGGCACGAGTTACGCGAAAACCAGCTCCCTGGCTCTCAGATGAGATTAGAGCACTAATGGCTGAACGCGATGCTGCTTATAAACGAGTTAAGGAACATTGCACTCCTGACAATTTACTGAACTATAATAGACTAAGAAACGCTACGACCCAACAGATTAGAAACGCGAAACTACGACACGCTCACAGTTTAATTCAAACAAATAATTTAAGAGCTGCATTGTGGAAATCCATAAAGACCTTTGGAATTACCAAAGGACGAGACGACGACGAAAAAAAATACCCTTGGAAAAACTGAACGATTATTTTTCATCTAACTGCACATTAAATGCAGCCCTGAAACAGGAAGCTCTAGACGCGAATTATGCAAAGACGCGAACAGATAGAGAAAACTTCTACTTCCGTCCAACAACCCACTCACAAGTCAGGTTTGCTATAAATCGGATAACATCAGCGGCAAAAGGAAATGACAGTATAGGAATAGAGACGATAAAAATTATTCTGGGTGTGATATTACCCGCACTAATTAACAAATTTAACTCTTCCCTTGTAGAGAGCACATTTCCCGAAATATGGAAAGTGGGCATTATACGTCCTCTAACACATGAAACAAAAGGTAATACCTTTAAACAAGATGAATGCATTTCTTTTCACAATTATGCATATAGTTATCATACACAGTCCTCCCTCATAATCCAGCCATTCAACGCCGTCACAAGTACAATTACCCAGGGAAAAAAAAGGGAAGGAGGACAATGGTTAGCAGCGCCCTCAAGAAAAAAAGACAACCAGAGCTTTCTGCTACCACTTTACTAAGCCACCAGCGCAGTAAGACACTACACTAACGGTTAGCAAACATGCACCGGTCGGTACTACCTATAAACCGGTGTTAAATAAACAATGTTTATTAAACAAATCAAGGAAATCAGTCACAAGGATAGGAAAATTACATCCAACAGTTACTTACCCAGCAAGGCCCAAATAAAACTCCCAGAGGAAATGGATAAAAATTCCTTGTTTCGGCGCTGAACCACACAGATAATAAAGGAGACACTGGTTTCAATGAAATAAACTTTTAATTAAAGAATGAAAACTTAACATGAAACCAAAAGAACATCGTCCTATCTGAGGGAATAAAAGTATTTTAAGTAGTTCAAAACAATTAGTGAATAATAGAAAATACACGGATGAAACTGAAAAACGTAGTCCTTTTCAGGAAATGATACTGATGGAAATCATTAACTTAAAACAGAAGGTTGTACTAATTAAAGACACTAAATCATTACCAGAAACAGTACACCTTGATAACATTACTATAATAACAGAAAATGATTCGAATTAAAACTTAAATTGTTCACAGAAGGTTTAAACGGGCCCCGTTTGTTAGACTTACTAAAATTAAATTAAAACTAACGTATTAAACCTAGGGAAAGCCACTCAATTAACGAGTTTCATTGAACTTTCTTAATAAGAGGAGGCTTCGCAGGAGCATGGAACTCTAGCCCAATTAACCAACTACGAGGGGTCAAATAAGATTAACGAACGGAAAACACACACAGTTAAACCGGGAAAAGGAAGAAAACCGTAAGAGATCAAGTGAGGAACCAAGAAATCTTCCACAAAAATCGAAAATACTTAAGTAAACTCAGGCTCCACAATTAACACGCAAAACCCATAGGCAACAATCACCGTCCTGCCCCAAAAGCAAATCGTTACCATAGCAACGAAAACATACGCCCGCAAACCAATCATGGTACAAGCCACAACAAAGGCAAGAAACAAAATAAAATCAGGAAACACAAAAGTTTAAAATACCAGAAAAATAGAAGCAAGGGTTTTTTTTTAAACGCGGAAACCAGAATTATATGCTTCTGCGGAACCTCACGCAGTATAAAGGGGACTAAGTGCCCGACACATTTTGAATTTACATGATCAATGAAGTTCATTAACGGGTGAAAATGATAGTTAATTTAAAAGGATTTCCTTATTTTCGTAGTCTTTACATGCCAATAATTTTGATATATTTTTAGACTTATCCACTCGTTCGTCCGCTTAGTAATTTCCAAAATAATTATTTTCACGAAATTCCACCTTGAAAGAGTTAATTTTCAAGACACAAATCACACGAATTTCCTTGCAGTTTCATAATCACAGGATATAACTTGCCAAATGATGAAGCCACTTACTTGGGTGAAGCAGACGCTCAGGCATGATGAGCTAGTTCCTCACATACTTACAGATGCTTACAGTTAGGTTTCCCCGGTCAGAATTCGTTGAAAAGTATCATAATAGGACGATGCAGGAAACAAAGTAATTTGGGTTTAAAACCCACATCTCAAGACCTTTAGCCAGGGTCTATACTCCAACATGACGCCAACATCTTAACAATCCAGTTAACACAACCGCATGCCATGACTTCCCAAAGCGTACTGACTCGGGTCAAAATGGCGAGGCTCGCTTCCTCAGGCAGTAGCCGCGCTCCGATAGGTAGAAGAGCGCGCGGGGAGGGGAACACTATTGTAGGTGATTGACAGAAGGTAGCAGCACATATTAGACGAGGAATGAAACAGTCCACACCATACATATTTGCGAGAATGTATTGACGTTGTCATTAGTCCACAATAAGAATCATAAGTAAGTTCGATGAGTATCATCAAAGCTCGTGGTAGTACGAGGGAAATCATCCGCTTAGACATATAGAAAGATTAAGATTTTCTACGACGATATTGCCAGTTCAAAATAAGTTTACAGGGTAGGGCAAATTGCGTTACACCGTAACAGCCCTCTCCCCCCGAAGCCTAGAGTATTCACTGATATAGCTTCCAGTTCAGTTTAGTGGTCAAGAAGTAAGCTAAATTTCAAATCAAGTCCACATTAGATAGAGACCACAAATGACGACTTCTTGTATGCATAACAATAACACACCGACCTTGAGTCATATTAATATCACAATCCTCACTTCAGTTCAAGTTTGTGGTGGCAAGAGTTTAGTAAAGAGATCACGCTTCCCTCAAACAGGGTTCCATTTACCTAACGTTTAAAACAGCTAGGTTTAGCTGAATTTACACTCTTTAGGCAGCGCGCTTCCAGTAAAGCCTGTTACATATTACAATTCACCCGTTTAAAGAATATTAAGATTAAGTACTTTATTACAGGTTAGGAAATAAATATTCTCTAGATTATCAAGAAATGCAGCCTCTTGTTTCATTAACATAATTAAAATTTACCATAACCGCAAAGAGCAAAGAAGGAAAACAGAGGAAAGATGGGCTAAATTGGTGACTACGTTCCGACGGATACTAAGATCCAACTGTCAATTAAATTTAAAATCACAACTACAATCGACTGAGTCAGGGCCAGAGCATACTACATAAGAGCATAGGTTTGCCTACGGAGTAGTACAAGAGTAAACCGCACGAACATAAGTGACACTTCAAATACCCCCAATACAGAATGAACGACACTTTAAGTGCACACGTCCGAGTTTTAGAAAATAGAAATTTCGACACCAATTTCAATAAGCAGTGCAATAATCAATTTCCGATTCACCACACGGCGGAAGTCCGTTACCAGATAGCATCATCACAATATCAAAAATCCACAACGCCAAGTTAAATAACAGTACCACCACTGACCACTAAACTAGGTAACACACACAGTTAAGGCATACATCGCATATACTTACCAAACCAGGTCACGACCAACCACATCACAGTGAACATAAAATAACCCCCGATATTTTCAGAGGTACAAATTCCTAACCATAACACATTACAGGAGCGGACATTCCGAAGGTACACTTAATTTCAAATTATTAGAACAAAACCACTTCAATACTACCGCTCGGTGAGCAATTAGTGCATTTTAAAATTTCTCAAGACATTATCACAGACATCAAGTAAAATTTGCACCCATTACTGGTTCAACATTCCCAATCACAACACATTACCTGATTGAATAAGAGAACTGAGAGGAAACAGAACTTCAACTCAAGAATATCACACACCTACGGCAAGTTTAGGAAAATGAAAATATCCTAGGGTTAGAGGAAAAGTCTTCGAGACAAGATAACGTTGGCAGTACGGAAGGAGACTTCTGATTCAATAAGATGGTGAGGTGCGCTAAATGTTTGTCATCAACAACCGAACAAGCGACAACAATACCAAGCCAAGATTAATTTTGGGATGGATAATATTAAATACATAATGGTTGCTTCGATAACACCATAGGAATAACGGAATAGAAAATGGATGAAAGAAATTCAGTAGGGAAAACCAATCCGAAGTCACAAAACCTCAAACTTCATAGAATTCACAACAACATGCTTTCACGCAGGACACTTGATTAAGTAAGAAAAGGCGATGAAATCCACCTCAAACCAAGTGACCATCAGGAAATTAGAGCAATGACCTACGCAACCTAATCTACCGGTTGTCTTTTACAAGACCTCGGAGCTAGCCGGACTAATAATATATGACATCCGCAGATTCATACTGCCGCATTACCGCTAAGCAGGTACCCATCCATACAACCAGGAAACAAGGTAAAATAAAATATACATGGCAGAAAAGATGGCAGGACGTTAGCAAATGCTCAATGATAATGAAGAATAAAGGAACTCAACGCGTAGACCCCATAATCTAACAGTTGGGCGACTTCGGTACCGCCCAGGAACTAACAATCCGTCCCATACCAGATTAATAATCCCATAGAACGGCAAGATGACCAAACAACCTTGTCAAAAGACAAATTAGATCCACTGAAGAGAAAAAAAAGGTCAAGGAGTGACAGGTGAACATTAACTGAGCTTTAACAAGAAGTACCAAAAGAACACAAGATAACGTCAGATCAATAGGTAATGCACTGAGGCCAAAAGCGAAGAAACCAGGACACACACAACCAACAAGTTACATAACACAATTTAAAATCATTCAATCAGAGCAACAGATCCACACCGAAGGGTATTTCCAAATCTACGAAGACACAAGGTACAATAATAAGACCACGAACCAGTCCATACCTGACATGTCATAATGAGCCAACAACACAACACAGAACCCATAAAATAACCATGACTAGCTCCAACATGCATGCGCCAGACTCCGATAGGGAAAAAGGGACACTTAGAACCCTCAACGACATGCTGCGAAACTATCATGCCCACCCCGAAATTTAAACCCCAAACAACTATTACTTGGTACCAAAATCATCACCCAACACCGATCTGCACCCAATCCTATTAGGTTAAGAGGCTTTTCCATCCTCAGGCTACAGACCACATTAGCTCAACAGCAATCCAACACCGTAGAAATGGTAGGGAGGCCGATGGAATCCACAACTCAAAATGGAATGCAATTAAATACAAATAGGTTATAAATTTTCACGACATAGGAATTCTATTAACACAATGACCATGACAGAGTACCACAAACCATACAAGAAACCACTAGCCACCTAAGAATATCCACACATGAACCAGACCTAACCGCAAGGAGGTTAACAGGACAACCTTTTTCAGAAATCATAAGTTAACTAAAGCAAGACCAAAATGTATGAGCCAGAAACTTGAGGAAAGCCACACACCAAGTGACCACACTACAACAAGGGAACAGGTTAAATTAATAGGAGAGCACAATATCCGTTAGAAATTGAAGACTACCAGCAACCAATAACCAGGACAGATGAACTAGTAAAGACCTTAATAGGTCCAGACACAGGGTCAACAAGGCATCCACACAGTTACGGCCTGACAGAATTCAACAACAACGAACGCCTACACAATAACCCCACACAAACAGAATCCTTGGTGAAATAACTCGAGTGACCCCCGACCAACTCACCAGCCCACACCAACAGCGAGACAGGGTAAGAATAGTACATATTCACGCCATAGGCGAACACCAGTCCCACAATCAGTATAAGCCAGCAACCGCCCAGGAGGCACAAGAACACATCACCAGAATAAATTATACATGAGATATATTTTCAATACTCAGACAAGATATCACCACAAGAAAATATGACCGAACCTCAAGTAGTCCAGCAAGGTACCAATTTTGAACAATTCAGAAATAATTATAAGTCAAAGTTACTAATACATAGCAGCTCACATCAAATAGAAGGTTAGTTAAACAATTTTCAACCGTAGATCACAATAAATTTTCAAAGGAAGCAAGGCGAGCATAAGAACGATATCAATTAGGCCAAAGGTAGTTACCAACAGCACATTATCACATACATCGCAGGTAAAAGGTTCACAAGTTAACCGTATGCAACCGTAAGCAATGCCTTCCCCATAACACATAATATTAAGGACGAGGTGGGTGAATGACTCAAACCTCTGCCCAGCAGTTCGCCAACCCATACCAACCGTGAGACAGGGTAAAAATGAAATACTTCATTCATGCAATTTTGCAAACCCCAACCTCACAGCTAGCACAGATCAGCAAACACGCAACAAAAGCAGAGCCATCACATCAACAGGCCATAAATAATCAAAACAAATGCTACACAGGTTAATACAGGCATTACAGGCTTGCCAAGCTATCACACCAGGAAATGACGTAACTGGCCACAAGACACTGCATGAAAACGTAAAACAATAATGGTTAAATAAGGTTGCCAGGCCAAGGTTACTGATACACAACAGAGCGTATTAAATCCAAAACCAGCATAAATAATTCACCACCGGTTAGGTTTCACTTAATTTAGAAAAATCAGAGCTAGCATGAAAACCTTACAAGCAAGCCCAAGGTCGATTTTATACACAATATGCACAAAGGGCACCGAAAACACGACCGCCAGGGAAATCACACTACACCAGAAGCAATTAAAATACGTGGCACCAGGTAATAACGATGCTAAGAGAAGATAATTTCCGATATATGATGGTACAATACTAGTGGCACAAATGAATAACACACGATGCTTAGGCCTAAATTTAGGTTAAGTAAAATTTCCGTTCACACGCCAGTACTAGTACAGCAGAACACACTAAGAAACAGTAGTTTCTCATATAAAATGTAGGTACACACCTTGACAAATACATGGCCAGGAAACAACACTAATTATAATCACCACACTAAATCTGGGAATCAAAACACAATGCTAGGACAAATAATATAATAAAGCGTTCCCAGATCACGAACTATCACATCATACTTTAAACCAAACCCCAATTGCACTTCACACGGAGAATAAAATCACACGAGCTTACCGAGTAGAAATTACAATTAATGCACACCGAAGTAGTATAGAGAACACACACGTTGTTTTTAAAATATCAAAACAGATATGTCACACGAATCACGGAGAGCACACTGCAAACCGTAGCATGCTCAAAGCCCAAGCTCAATCGATTTGTGTCCAAATATAAATACTAGCAACAGTTTCAAGGTTTACAATAATACACCAAATTCCAAATTAAATCAATAATCCCGTACTCACCAATTTATGAAGAAACAAGAGAGGAAAAGATACAGGTCACCTGAGAAGCAGGTGACGAGGAAGCCGCTACACCGGAACCAAACAGCTGGTAGAGGAGAGCTACCAACTGTACACATGACCCAAAACACCAAAACACCACGAAGGCGAAAAACACAGAACTCCATGAAGATAATCACATGAAACAAAAGGTAATACCTTTAAACAAGATGAATGCATTTCTTTTCACAATTATGCATATAGTTATCATACACAGTCCTCCCTCATAATCCAGCCATTCAACGCCGTCACAAGTACAATTACCCAGGGAAAAAAAAGGGAAGGAGGACAATGGTTAGCAGCGCCCTCAAGAAAAAAAGACAACCAGAGCTTTCTGCTACCACTTTACTAAGCCACCAGCGCAGTAAGACACTACACTAACGGTTAGCAAACATGCACCGGTCGGTACTACCTATAAACCGGTGTTAAATAAACAATGTTTATTAAACAAATCAAGGAAATCAGTCACAAGGATAGGAAAATTACATCCAACAGTTACTTACCCAGCAAGGCCCAAATAAAACTCCCAGAGGAAATGGATAAAAATTCCTTGTTTCGGCGCTGAACCACACAGATAATAAAGGAGACACTGGTTTCAATGAAATAAACTTTTAATTAAAGAATGAAAACTTAACATGAAACCAAAAGAACATCGTCCTATCTGAGGGAATAAAAGTATTTTAAGTAGTTCAAAACAATTAGTGAATAATAGAAAATACACGGATGAAACTGAAAAACGTAGTCCTTTTCAGGAAATGATACTGATGGAAATCATTAACTTAAAACAGAAGGTTGTACTAATTAAAGACACTAAATCATTACCAGAAACAGTACACCTTGATAACATTACTATAATAACAGAAAATGATTCGAATTAAAACTTAAATTGTTCACAGAAGGTTTAAACGGGCCCCGTTTGTTAGACTTACTAAAATTAAATTAAAACTAACGTATTAAACCTAGGGAAAGCCACTCAATTAACGAGTTTCATTGAACTTTCTTAATAAGAGGAGGCTTCGCAGGAGCATGGAACTCTAGCCCAATTAACCAACTACGAGGGGTCAAATAAGATTAACGAACGGAAAACACACACAGTTAAACCGGGAAAAGGAAGAAAACCGTAAGAGATCAAGTGAGGAACCAAGAAATCTTCCACAAAAATCGAAAATACTTAAGTAAACTCAGGCTCCACAATTAACACGCAAAACCCATAGGCAACAATCACCGTCCTGCCCCAAAAGCAAATCGTTACCATAGCAACGAAAACATACGCCCGCAAACCAATCATGGTACAAGCCACAACAAAGGCAAGAAACAAAATAAAATCAGGAAACACAAAAGTTTAAAATACCAGAAAAATAGAAGCAAGGGTTTTTTTTTAAACGCGGAAACCAGAATTATATGCTTCTGCGGAACCTCACGCAGTATAAAGGGGACTAAGTGCCCGACACATTTTGAATTTACATGATCAATGAAGTTCATTAACGGGTGAAAATGATAGTTAATTTAAAAGGATTTCCTTATTTTCGTAGTCTTTACATGCCAATAATTTTGATATATTTTTAGACTTATCCACTCGTTCGTCCGCTTAGTAATTTCCAAAATAATTATTTTCACGAAATTCCACCTTGAAAGAGTTAATTTTCAAGACACAAATCACACGAATTTCCTTGCAGTTTCATAATCACAGGATATAACTTGCCAAATGATGAAGCCACTTACTTGGGTGAAGCAGACGCTCAGGCATGATGAGCTAGTTCCTCACATACTTACAGATGCTTACAGTTAGGTTTCCCCGGTCAGAATTCGTTGAAAAGTATCATAATAGGACGATGCAGGAAACAAAGTAATTTGGGTTTAAAACCCACATCTCAAGACCTTTAGCCAGGGTCTATACTCCAACATGACGCCAACATCTTAACAATCCAGTTAACACAACCGCATGCCATGACTTCCCAAAGCGTACTGACTCGGGTCAAAATGGCGAGGCTCGCTTCCTCAGGCAGTAGCCGCGCTCCGATAGGTAGAAGAGCGCGCGGGGAGGGGAACACTATTGTAGGTGATTGACAGAAGGTAGCAGCACATATTAGACGAGGAATGAAACAGTCCACACCATACATATTTGCGAGAATGTATTGACGTTGTCATTAGTCCACAATAAGAATCATAAGTAAGTTCGATGAGTATCATCAAAGCTCGTGGTAGTACGAGGGAAATCATCCGCTTAGACATATAGAAAGATTAAGATTTTCTACGACGATATTGCCAGTTCAAAATAAGTTTACAGGGTAGGGCAAATTGCGTTACACCGTAACAGCCCTCTCCCCCCGAAGCCTAGAGTATTCACTGATATAGCTTCCAGTTCAGTTTAGTGGTCAAGAAGTAAGCTAAATTTCAAATCAAGTCCACATTAGATAGAGACCACAAATGACGACTTCTTGTATGCATAACAATAACACACCGACCTTGAGTCATATTAATATCACAATCCTCACTTCAGTTCAAGTTTGTGGTGGCAAGAGTTTAGTAAAGAGATCACGCTTCCCTCAAACAGGGTTCCATTTACCTAACGTTTAAAACAGCTAGGTTTAGCTGAATTTACACTCTTTAGGCAGCGCGCTTCCAGTAAAGCCTGTTACATATTACAATTCACCCGTTTAAAGAATATTAAGATTAAGTACTTTATTACAGGTTAGGAAATAAATATTCTCTAGATTATCAAGAAATGCAGCCTCTTGTTTCATTAACATAATTAAAATTTACCATAACCGCAAAGAGCAAAGAAGGAAAACAGAGGAAAGATGGGCTAAATTGGTGACTACGTTCCGACGGATACTAAGATCCAACTGTCAATTAAATTTAAAATCACAACTACAATCGACTGAGTCAGGGCCAGAGCATACTACATAAGAGCATAGGTTTGCCTACGGAGTAGTACAAGAGTAAACCGCACGAACATAAGTGACACTTCAAATACCCCCAATACAGAATGAACGACACTTTAAGTGCACACGTCCGAGTTTTAGAAAATAGAAATTTCGACACCAATTTCAATAAGCAGTGCAATAATCAATTTCCGATTCACCACACGGCGGAAGTCCGTTACCAGATAGCATCATCACAATATCAAAAATCCACAACGCCAAGTTAAATAACAGTACCACCACTGACCACTAAACTAGGTAACACACACAGTTAAGGCATACATCGCATATACTTACCAAACCAGGTCACGACCAACCACATCACAGTGAACATAAAATAACCCCCGATATTTTCAGAGGTACAAATTCCTAACCATAACACATTACAGGAGCGGACATTCCGAAGGTACACTTAATTTCAAATTATTAGAACAAAACCACTTCAATACTACCGCTCGGTGAGCAATTAGTGCATTTTAAAATTTCTCAAGACATTATCACAGACATCAAGTAAAATTTGCACCCATTACTGGTTCAACATTCCCAATCACAACACATTACCTGATTGAATAAGAGAACTGAGAGGAAACAGAACTTCAACTCAAGAATATCACACACCTACGGCAAGTTTAGGAAAATGAAAATATCCTAGGGTTAGAGGAAAAGTCTTCGAGACAAGATAACGTTGGCAGTACGGAAGGAGACTTCTGATTCAATAAGATGGTGAGGTGCGCTAAATGTTTGTCATCAACAACCGAACAAGCGACAACAATACCAAGCCAAGATTAATTTTGGGATGGATAATATTAAATACATAATGGTTGCTTCGATAACACCATAGGAATAACGGAATAGAAAATGGATGAAAGAAATTCAGTAGGGAAAACCAATCCGAAGTCACAAAACCTCAAACTTCATAGAATTCACAACAACATGCTTTCACGCAGGACACTTGATTAAGTAAGAAAAGGCGATGAAATCCACCTCAAACCAAGTGACCATCAGGAAATTAGAGCAATGACCTACGCAACCTAATCTACCGGTTGTCTTTTACAAGACCTCGGAGCTAGCCGGACTAATAATATATGACATCCGCAGATTCATACTGCCGCATTACCGCTAAGCAGGTACCCATCCATACAACCAGGAAACAAGGTAAAATAAAATATACATGGCAGAAAAGATGGCAGGACGTTAGCAAATGCTCAATGATAATGAAGAATAAAGGAACTCAACGCGTAGACCCCATAATCTAACAGTTGGGCGACTTCGGTACCGCCCAGGAACTAACAATCCGTCCCATACCAGATTAATAATCCCATAGAACGGCAAGATGACCAAACAACCTTGTCAAAAGACAAATTAGATCCACTGAAGAGAAAAAAAAGGTCAAGGAGTGACAGGTGAACATTAACTGAGCTTTAACAAGAAGTACCAAAAGAACACAAGATAACGTCAGATCAATAGGTAATGCACTGAGGCCAAAAGCGAAGAAACCAGGACACACACAACCAACAAGTTACATAACACAATTTAAAATCATTCAATCAGAGCAACAGATCCACACCGAAGGGTATTTCCAAATCTACGAAGACACAAGGTACAATAATAAGACCACGAACCAGTCCATACCTGACATGTCATAATGAGCCAACAACACAACACAGAACCCATAAAATAACCATGACTAGCTCCAACATGCATGCGCCAGACTCCGATAGGGAAAAAGGGACACTTAGAACCCTCAACGACATGCTGCGAAACTATCATGCCCACCCCGAAATTTAAACCCCAAACAACTATTACTTGGTACCAAAATCATCACCCAACACCGATCTGCACCCAATCCTATTAGGTTAAGAGGCTTTTCCATCCTCAGGCTACAGACCACATTAGCTCAACAGCAATCCAACACCGTAGAAATGGTAGGGAGGCCGATGGAATCCACAACTCAAAATGGAATGCAATTAAATACAAATAGGTTATAAATTTTCACGACATAGGAATTCTATTAACACAATGACCATGACAGAGTACCACAAACCATACAAGAAACCACTAGCCACCTAAGAATATCCACACATGAACCAGACCTAACCGCAAGGAGGTTAACAGGACAACCTTTTTCAGAAATCATAAGTTAACTAAAGCAAGACCAAAATGTATGAGCCAGAAACTTGAGGAAAGCCACACACCAAGTGACCACACTACAACAAGGGAACAGGTTAAATTAATAGGAGAGCACAATATCCGTTAGAAATTGAAGACTACCAGCAACCAATAACCAGGACAGATGAACTAGTAAAGACCTTAATAGGTCCAGACACAGGGTCAACAAGGCATCCACACAGTTACGGCCTGACAGAATTCAACAACAACGAACGCCTACACAATAACCCCACACAAACAGAATCCTTGGTGAAATAACTCGAGTGACCCCCGACCAACTCACCAGCCCACACCAACAGCGAGACAGGGTAAGAATAGTACATATTCACGCCATAGGCGAACACCAGTCCCACAATCAGTATAAGCCAGCAACCGCCCAGGAGGCACAAGAACACATCACCAGAATAAATTATACATGAGATATATTTTCAATACTCAGACAAGATATCACCACAAGAAAATATGACCGAACCTCAAGTAGTCCAGCAAGGTACCAATTTTGAACAATTCAGAAATAATTATAAGTCAAAGTTACTAATACATAGCAGCTCACATCAAATAGAAGGTTAGTTAAACAATTTTCAACCGTAGATCACAATAAATTTTCAAAGGAAGCAAGGCGAGCATAAGAACGATATCAATTAGGCCAAAGGTAGTTACCAACAGCACATTATCACATACATCGCAGGTAAAAGGTTCACAAGTTAACCGTATGCAACCGTAAGCAATGCCTTCCCCATAACACATAATATTAAGGACGAGGTGGGTGAATGACTCAAACCTCTGCCCAGCAGTTCGCCAACCCATACCAACCGTGAGACAGGGTAAAAATGAAATACTTCATTCATGCAATTTTGCAAACCCCAACCTCACAGCTAGCACAGATCAGCAAACACGCAACAAAAGCAGAGCCATCACATCAACAGGCCATAAATAATCAAAACAAATGCTACACAGGTTAATACAGGCATTACAGGCTTGCCAAGCTATCACACCAGGAAATGACGTAACTGGCCACAAGACACTGCATGAAAACGTAAAACAATAATGGTTAAATAAGGTTGCCAGGCCAAGGTTACTGATACACAACAGAGCGTATTAAATCCAAAACCAGCATAAATAATTCACCACCGGTTAGGTTTCACTTAATTTAGAAAAATCAGAGCTAGCATGAAAACCTTACAAGCAAGCCCAAGGTCGATTTTATACACAATATGCACAAAGGGCACCGAAAACACGACCGCCAGGGAAATCACACTACACCAGAAGCAATTAAAATACGTGGCACCAGGTAATAACGATGCTAAGAGAAGATAATTTCCGATATATGATGGTACAATACTAGTGGCACAAATGAATAACACACGATGCTTAGGCCTAAATTTAGGTTAAGTAAAATTTCCGTTCACACGCCAGTACTAGTACAGCAGAACACACTAAGAAACAGTAGTTTCTCATATAAAATGTAGGTACACACCTTGACAAATACATGGCCAGGAAACAACACTAATTATAATCACCACACTAAATCTGGGAATCAAAACACAATGCTAGGACAAATAATATAATAAAGCGTTCCCAGATCACGAACTATCACATCATACTTTAAACCAAACCCCAATTGCACTTCACACGGAGAATAAAATCACACGAGCTTACCGAGTAGAAATTACAATTAATGCACACCGAAGTAGTATAGAGAACACACACGTTGTTTTTAAAATATCAAAACAGATATGTCACACGAATCACGGAGAGCACACTGCAAACCGTAGCATGCTCAAAGCCCAAGCTCAATCGATTTGTGTCCAAATATAAATACTAGCAACAGTTTCAAGGTTTACAATAATACACCAAATTCCAAATTAAATCAATAATCCCGTACTCACCAATTTATGAAGAAACAAGAGAGGAAAAGATACAGGTCACCTGAGAAGCAGGTGACGAGGAAGCCGCTACACCGGAACCAAACAGCTGGTAGAGGAGAGCTACCAACTGTACACATGACCCAAAACACCAAAACACCACGAAGGCGAAAAACACAGAACTCCATGAAGATAATCACATGAAACAAAAGGTAATACCTTTAAACAAGATGAATGCATTTCTTTTCACAATTATGCATATAGTTATCATACACAGTCCTCCCTCATAATCCAGCCATTCAACGCCGTCACAAGTACAATTACCCAGGGAAAAAAAAGGGAAGGAGGACAATGGTTAGCAGCGCCCTCAAGAAAAAAAGACAACCAGAGCTTTCTGCTACCACTTTACTAAGCCACCAGCGCAGTAAGACACTACACTAACGGTTAGCAAACATGCACCGGTCGGTACTACCTATAAACCGGTGTTAAATAAACAATGTTTATTAAACAAATCAAGGAAATCAGTCACAAGGATAGGAAAATTACATCCAACAGTTACTTACCCAGCAAGGCCCAAATAAAACTCCCAGAGGAAATGGATAAAAATTCCTTGTTTCGGCGCTGAACCACACAGATAATAAAGGAGACACTGGTTTCAATGAAATAAACTTTTAATTAAAGAATGAAAACTTAACATGAAACCAAAAGAACATCGTCCTATCTGAGGGAATAAAAGTATTTTAAGTAGTTCAAAACAATTAGTGAATAATAGAAAATACACGGATGAAACTGAAAAACGTAGTCCTTTTCAGGAAATGATACTGATGGAAATCATTAACTTAAAACAGAAGGTTGTACTAATTAAAGACACTAAATCATTACCAGAAACAGTACACCTTGATAACATTACTATAATAACAGAAAATGATTCGAATTAAAACTTAAATTGTTCACAGAAGGTTTAAACGGGCCCCGTTTGTTAGACTTACTAAAATTAAATTAAAACTAACGTATTAAACCTAGGGAAAGCCACTCAATTAACGAGTTTCATTGAACTTTCTTAATAAGAGGAGGCTTCGCAGGAGCATGGAACTCTAGCCCAATTAACCAACTACGAGGGGTCAAATAAGATTAACGAACGGAAAACACACACAGTTAAACCGGGAAAAGGAAGAAAACCGTAAGAGATCAAGTGAGGAACCAAGAAATCTTCCACAAAAATCGAAAATACTTAAGTAAACTCAGGCTCCACAATTAACACGCAAAACCCATAGGCAACAATCACCGTCCTGCCCCAAAAGCAAATCGTTACCATAGCAACGAAAACATACGCCCGCAAACCAATCATGGTACAAGCCACAACAAAGGCAAGAAACAAAATAAAATCAGGAAACACAAAAGTTTAAAATACCAGAAAAATAGAAGCAAGGGTTTTTTTTTAAACGCGGAAACCAGAATTATATGCTTCTGCGGAACCTCACGCAGTATAAAGGGGACTAAGTGCCCGACACATTTTGAATTTACATGATCAATGAAGTTCATTAACGGGTGAAAATGATAGTTAATTTAAAAGGATTTCCTTATTTTCGTAGTCTTTACATGCCAATAATTTTGATATATTTTTAGACTTATCCACTCGTTCGTCCGCTTAGTAATTTCCAAAATAATTATTTTCACGAAATTCCACCTTGAAAGAGTTAATTTTCAAGACACAAATCACACGAATTTCCTTGCAGTTTCATAATCACAGGATATAACTTGCCAAATGATGAAGCCACTTACTTGGGTGAAGCAGACGCTCAGGCATGATGAGCTAGTTCCTCACATACTTACAGATGCTTACAGTTAGGTTTCCCCGGTCAGAATTCGTTGAAAAGTATCATAATAGGACGATGCAGGAAACAAAGTAATTTGGGTTTAAAACCCACATCTCAAGACCTTTAGCCAGGGTCTATACTCCAACATGACGCCAACATCTTAACAATCCAGTTAACACAACCGCATGCCATGACTTCCCAAAGCGTACTGACTCGGGTCAAAATGGCGAGGCTCGCTTCCTCAGGCAGTAGCCGCGCTCCGATAGGTAGAAGAGCGCGCGGGGAGGGGAACACTATTGTAGGTGATTGACAGAAGGTAGCAGCACATATTAGACGAGGAATGAAACAGTCCACACCATACATATTTGCGAGAATGTATTGACGTTGTCATTAGTCCACAATAAGAATCATAAGTAAGTTCGATGAGTATCATCAAAGCTCGTGGTAGTACGAGGGAAATCATCCGCTTAGACATATAGAAAGATTAAGATTTTCTACGACGATATTGCCAGTTCAAAATAAGTTTACAGGGTAGGGCAAATTGCGTTACACCGTAACACTATGGACAACAAGGAAGTGACAGTTTTAATACTCCTAGACTTGAGCAAAGCTTTTGACTCTGTTGACATTGACATTTTGCTCTCGAAATTGTATTCCCTCCATTTCTCGGACAGCGCCCTTCATTGGTTGCATTCCTACTTATAAGGCCGTCGGCAGTGTGTTACAGATAGAATAAACAAATCAATTTGGCGGTCTGTGCAGTGTTGTGTACCCCAAGGGTCGGTGTTAGGACCCCTTCCTTTTTCTATTTACATTAATGACGTCTCCCAAATCCTAATACACTGCAAATACCATATTTATGCTGATGGTGTACAAATGTACCTCCATACATCTCCAAATCTAATATTTTTGGCCCTAGACAAAATCAATCAGGATTTAATATCGTTTTCTTCTTGGTCTTTGAGATGTTGTCTTAGGTTAAACCCTGCAAAAACGCAGGCCATCATTTTTGGATACCCGAAAATACTCGCGAAAGTCAATCCACAAGAGATTCCATCTATAAGGTTGTGTAATACTGACATACCATTCATGTCATCAGTAAAAGTCCTAGGTGTTACTTTCGATGATGACATGTCACGGAAAACGCATATTACAAACATCACCCAGAAAACATTCTCTGCACTGCACATGCCGCGCGGGTATAAACACTTATTTTCCTAAAAAACTCAAAAAATACTGGTAGAAGCTCTGGTTTTCCCTCATTTCGACTATTGTGACGCTATTTATAGAGACACTCGGAACATGTTATTGAGCAGATTACAACGTGGTAAAAATGCATGTGTGAGATACGTCTGTAACCTACGGTACTAAGACCACGTAACTCCTTCATATAACCACCTATCTTGACCCCGACTAGAAATCCGTCGCACTGTGCATACCTTATGCCATCTCCATAAAATCCTTAATTCTTCAAAGCCATTTTACCTTACTTCATATTTCAAATACCTATCCTCTTATCATACTCTTAACACCAGATCTGCTAATAATTCCATCCTTGCTTTACCTACCCATAGAACTGACATCTACGATAAAGCAATCACAGTAATTGCCTGCCGTGAGTGGAACCTCCTTCCCGAAAGTATCAGGGGGTTAAGCGCTATTCGCACTTTCAAGGAAGCACTTTGGAGACATTTTACGCACTAGTAAGGATCATCTGTAAACTTGATGCTGCTACTTGTTATGTTATCCTCTTGTTATGGATGTCCTGGTAGAGAGTCCAAAATTCTTATCCAATTTGTTTTTAAAATCATCTTAATTTAATCTTCATTTATTTCTCCGATATCAAATTCGAATATCTTTCTTTTACATGTAGAATATTAGTTTGAAGAATTTATCCTTTCATTATATCTGATTTATTTCATCTTAATTTAATCTTCATTTATTTCATCTTAATGTAATCCCACCATCCTTGTATTTTTATTAATTTGTATGGGATCTACTTATTGTGAGTAACACAATTTAATATATGTATATTTCACATCGTCGCCATAAGACCTATCTGTGTCGGTGCGACGTAAAGCCCCTAGCAAACAAAATGTATATTTCACTTCCTGGATAGATGGAAGAGGAGGCCTGAGGGCCTTATATATCGGTTTTGTTACAATCTGTACCCCTTCTGAATGTTCAGCTGGAGAGGGTCTTCTCCGATATCAAATTCGAATATCTGACACATTACCTCGATGATGTCGTCGTGTTTTCAGTGACCTCCGAAGAGCACTTAGATCATCTGACGGAAGTCCTCAATCACCTTCGGAAGCCTGGGTTGACCATTAAATTATCTAAGGTGGCCTTTTCTAATCCTTCTATGTTGTTCTTAGGGCATACTGTGTCGCCCGATGGTGTTTATATTGACCATTCCAGAACACAGGCTATTCGTGACTTCAAGCCTCCGAAGGACATGACGGGAATGGCTAGATTCATAGGCATGGTGATTTTTTCAGGAAATGTATTCCTAACTTTACTATTAGGGCGGCGCCCTTTGAACTTACTTCGCAAGAAAGGTGTAAAATTTGAATGGGGGCCGTCGCAGCCAGCCGCTTTTGAAAACCTTAATTTAGCTCTTTGTAACGTCCCTGTACAAGTCATGCCCGATTTCTCTAAGAAAATCACTGTCCAAAGTGATGCCAGTTCATCTGCTGTGGCTGCTGTCCTTTTTAAGGAAACGGAACTCGGAAGGCGGCATACCTTCTATGCGTCTAGGACCTTATCGGTTCGAGAAGTAAAGTATTCTAGCTATGAATTAGAGGCATTGACAGTCTTGTTTGCCCCGGAGAAGTTCCGCCTTTATCTGGAACATGTCAAATTTGAATTGGAAAGACACAAGCAGCCTTAAGGTGGCCTCATAGTAACGGACGTAACGCCCGTCGGGCTATCAGGATCTCAGCTTTCCTATGTGATGTACGACACATTAGGGGATCAGAAAATGTAGTTGCTGGTGGACTAAGCCACATGTTTTCTAGTGATATTGAGACCAGTGAACAGGAAGTTAGTTCTTCTCTTTCTATGCCCACACCTCCTAGTGTTAATGCTATTTTGACTCTGTTTCGTGACACTGAGAATTATCAACCAGAAGATCCCGTGCTGGATCCGATAACGGAAACCATTTCTTCTGGGGAACATGTTGTCCCTTATGTATTGAGGAACGGGGTTTTGTGTTGCCCTTCGAGACATGATCAGAAAATGAAGGTTGTGGTTCCAACCTTTCTTGTGCTAATGATCTTCAAATACTATCATGAGACCCCATTAGAGATCAAAGGGGAACGGAAATAAATTTATTATTATTGTAAGTGTAGACAGCTTCACTAGATTTTCATGGTTGTTTCCCACTAAGCTGACTACCGCTCAGTCTACTACTTCTTGTCTTAATACTATCTTTGCTTCTTTTGGCCCCTGTCAATATATAGTTTCTGATAATGCAAAGGCTTTCATATCTAACTCATTCCGGAAATTCTGTTTCAATCTGTCCATATCCCATGTAACAACTTCCGCTTATTACACTCAATCATCTCCGGCTGAGGGGATCAATCGTAATCTTCGATCCGTGTTGATCGCTTTTCATCATGGAGATCATTCCAAGTGGGATACTTCTCTGCATTGGTTATGTTTTACTTTAAATTCGGCTGTTCATCAGTCCCACAAGTTCACTCCCGCCTCTCTCGTGTTTAAATTTATTCCCAACACGCCGCTGTCTAATCTTTGGTCACTCAGTGACAGATTACAAGAGACAATAGGTCCTGATAATATCAGAGACCTATGGAAGAAGGCTGAAAGTAATCTGAAGGCTTCTCATGAAAAGGTTAGAGAGAGATATGATCGTGGACGTAGATCCACCAATTTAAAGGTTGGAGATCAAGTTATGGTTAAGAATTTCGTACCTGCAGGAAATCTTGCCCCCAGATTTCATGGGCCATATATAGTTTTTGGACTTCTTTACTCCTGTTATTCTTCTGGTCAGTTACCTAGCCACTGAGAGGATATTTAGAGAACACTTTCGCAGATTAAACCGGCATAATATTTTGTTTTGCAGTATAGGCCACAAGTCATGGCAGTAAGGAATCAGCTATATTTATTCGGCGTCAGTTCTGTAAATGTTTAAAAAATATCAGCGTGTAAGGTATATGGGGAGGCATTCTGCCCCTCACATATCCACCTGACGGCAGTATCTTTTGCATATACCTAATCTTCTACATACTTCCCCTCTTGTTAGGTTTATTTTATCCAGTTGCGCGCCTCTAAGCCCAAGCCTGCTAGTCACACATGCAGCCGGCCTGATCAGAAACTGCAACTTAGAAAAATACACAACTCTCGCTCCCCACAAAAACAATT
This sequence comes from Anabrus simplex, assembly GCF_040414725.1. Classification (NCBI taxonomy): domain Eukaryota; kingdom Metazoa; phylum Arthropoda; class Insecta; order Orthoptera; family Tettigoniidae; genus Anabrus; species Anabrus simplex. Next base: position 66,028,909 of record NC_090279.1, read on the forward strand.
TTTGTCGCCAAATAAATGACAGTTTCAGTGCCCTCTCTTTCATCTGCGGCCGTGTCTCAACATCTGGCGATTGATGCCGGCGTGTGGTAACGGCCCACTCTGCTCTGGCCCAGTCTCCTGCATAACGGCGTACTGGAACACCATCCGTTCCGGCGAGCGCTGTGGTGCCTGCCCATCTTGCAGCATTATCACTATATTTGGTCTGTGGCGACCATCACCATGGCTACCCCTCTCAAGGTAGCGGGAGAGATGTATCTGAGAGTACTTGGGGGATCCGGGTGACCCAACTTTGGCACCGGCTGCGGCGGCTGCTTTTGCCGTCAAAACTTGAACTGTATATCTTACACTGGTACGGCTGGAAGAAGACTTCAAGATTTGTTTTTAACGTAATTTCTTAAAAATGAACTTTTTCAAGAAAATTTCTCTCTGTAAAATACAACTTGCGAACAGCGAAACAACCAGCGAAATGTCAAACTTTAACTTTGAGGAGAGACTTTAAGGGAAATGAAGCGTCTTGAAGAATGCCGTCTGATATATGAATGTCGCAGCTACTAGCGCAAGAAGTTTGGACTTTTCTCTACAGATATCTCTGCCCAAAAACTTATGTTATGCACTCTATTGTGAAGAGGAACTATTCAAATCCTAAAGAAATGTTTATTTTGAGGTTTCTTAAACTGGGTTTATTATGCTTTGTTTTGGGTGTATTACAGCTTGCAACACTTCTATCTCTGTCCACTAACTTCAAATATCGACCAATAAATTTTTTTGTATTTTTTCTATTTAGCTAATAGGATCCGTCTTGTACCTTTTTGATTATCCAATAAACTTCGGAGGTGTGTTGAGCCTTAGCCCAGAGCTCTCTAGAACCTTTCTCTCGGATATAAAATCTGGTACCTTTTCGAGCTACCTTGCCTTATTGATCGTCCAGTCTACTGACTGTGTGTGATTAGATGAGGAGGGAAGTCTCGCCCTTCATCGAGTATTCCAGCATATTATGGTAATGGCAGCCCTTTAATAACTATGTGACAGCCTCTGAAAGCTAACTCGAGGGGAGAGTTTCCTATCTTTAATAATGTAACATTAAATTTTCAGTCTTCTAAAATGTAAATATCTACGTATAATGTAAATTTTAAACGAGCCGAAAAGCACTTAGTTAAAATTCGGGACTAGAGAGAGTGACACCTCTTGAGTTCCCTATCAACTTGACTTAGAGGTGACTATGACTTTGTAACCATTTTCTGTCTGTAGCTTTCGTAACTTACATTTTCTCCATCTAGTCATCTCAGTAGTATAGGCTCAGCCTCTGTAACTTCGGGCCGAAACCCAAATAGGGTTTTGATGTTTTGATTGCAAATTTCAAGGAGTGCAAGTGTCCGCCTCCGCATCATTTTGATTTTTGGGCCAGTAACTTTTATCTGTGTGTCTTCTCCCACCAAGTTCCGGTAGAATGGGTATTCTATACTTCTGTAAAATAGATTATTAATGTTAAGGTGTTAGACTGTTGAGTGTTTAAGACAGTGAATACGGTTTGAATTGTAAAATGTCGGTTGTGCCTCGAGAGGCCTGGAAAGTGTTAATTTTATTGGGCACAGATGCTCTGGTTGTAAATGTAAACGTTGCAGGTTGCCTTGAGGAGGCAGTAAGGGTATAAGGTTCGGAGCGCAGCCTCCTAGATAAGTTCATAGAGCATAGTTGCTCTTTCTATTCTTGTAGAGGTGTTAGTGTAAATATTGAATGGTGCCTTTTGGAAGGCGGTAACGTTGTAGAGCAAAAGGTGCTCTCGGAAGATTGTACATATCTAAGCTACCAAGCTACTTCTGTACCTGAAACCTTGCTCCGTTGCTGAGCGGCCTTGTTTCCCCTCTGTCTACCACGGTATCCCAGTAACAGGAATAAATGGTGAAAAAATATACTTTATCCATGATGCCCCTCACTTGATTGAATCACTCAAAAACAATCTAAAGAAGTATGATTTAAATGTAGGAGTGGAAATTTTTACCTAGTCTCGTACTGAAGAATTTTTTAACAAAGATTCAACATTTGTTCCCAGACTAGCCCCAAACTTAACAAAACAATGTATTTCTCTTCCCTCCTTTTCACCAATGAGAGTGTGTTTAACTGTTCAGACTGTGAGTCAATCTGTTGCTTGTGGCATAAAGGTGCGTGTTCAGTGTAATTCACTGTCACCCTCTGCAGCTATTAGAGCTGATTTAATTGAAATATGTGACATACTATTTGACATCTTCAGTTCCTCAAAATGTAGTACCACAGGCCCTAAGCAGTATTGAAAACACCTTTGCAGTAATTATAATAATTTAGGAAAATTGGTAGAAATTGAAAATATCTAAGGCAGATCATTGTGTTAAACAGAGGTGGTATCAATGTTGGGTAGATAATGTAACTGCTCTTAAGATTTTGTGGTCAGAATTATTGGAGCAATATTTATTTATTTTATTTGGCGTATGATGAATAATGACAACCTATAAACTATTTACACAACCAGTGAAAGATGAGTACAAAGTAAATACAAATTATCATATCTATACAGTCAAAGAAAGCAATTTACAAAGTTTGAAAATACAAGAAGAAAACACAATATATTTACATTGCTATCCACCTATCAACTCTGACAGTTCATATATACACACTGAGTGCGAGTGATGTACATGTCACTAAATGTGAATGTCCAAACCCGCCACCCACTTCACCGCTTCGGGTGTTGCTGTGTTGAGGTCTTCCATGGTGCCAGTGAAAGCACGGTGTGGACATTCCTGCACTACATGTTTCATTGTTTGTCGAACCTCCCCACAATCACAGTATGGAGAAACTGACAAGCCCCAGGTGTGTAAAGTAGATGCTGTTCTACCTACTCCACATCTCATGCGGTTTAGTCTACTCCAGGTGCAACGTGGCAGATCAAAGCCTGTCAGCTTTGTGGATGAGTTATTAATATCCACTATTGCCCGAGCTGGGGATAAAGACCACTCTGTTAACCATTTAGAGGTGGGGATGAATTCACTAGATGTTATCTTCACGGCTGTCTTCCAAGCAGGCTGGCGAGACTTCAGGCGTGTGCATTTCTGTCTGATATCCTCATGAACAGGTAGACGTTCATTCTTTAGCATTCTGGTCCATAGCTGAAAAAGGGCCTTCTGTCCCCTGATATGTGGAGGTAGTATATTGCTGAGAACCGGTAACCATTGGGTCGGTGTAGCACGAAGTGTACCAGTTATGATTCGCATGGTTTGACGAAGTTGTGAATCTACTAGCTGTGTGTGAGCACTGTTAAGCCAGACACCAGAGCAGTATTCTGCTGCAGAATAGACTAAGGCCAGAGATGTTGTCCTTAATGTGTTTCCATCCGCTCCCCAGGAAGTTCCAGCCAATCGTTGGAGAATGTTATTACGACTTTTTAGTTTGTTGGCGGTTTTCTGCAGATGATTTTTGTACGTAAGAGACCTGTCCAATGTTACTCCTAAGTAACTGGGATTGGCACAATATTGTAGTTCATGGCCCTTGAAGAATACCCTTGGATGGTGGTTTGCTTCTGCGTTGTTCAGATGGAATGTAGATGTCACTGTTTTCTGTGGATTGGGATGAAGGTACCATCTTTGAAAGTAGTCATCCAACAGTTCAAGGTCTCGTTTAAGAACTATTTCAGCTTCTGCGAAGTTGGGTCGTTGAATTGTAAGGCAAATATCGTCCGCATATATGAACTTTCGGGACACTGTTTCAGGCAGGTCGTGGATGTATAAGTTGAAGAGAGTAGGAGATAGAACCGACCCTTGAGGCAGACCATTGTTGACTTTGTGGAATTTGTTCCTGTTGTGTTCTGAGTGAACTTGAAATAGTCGGTTGCTTAACATTCTGTCAATTAGTGTAGTAATTTTTAAGCAAGGAACAGCTTTAATCAGTTTAAGCATAAGACCTTCCCTCCAGACTGTGTCATATGCAGCTGTAAGATCTAAGAAGACAGAGACGCTTTTCAATTTCTTCTCAAAACCAACCTCCAGATATGTGGTCAAGGACAGTACTTGGTCACTGCAGTCACGGCTGGGTCGAAATCCTGCTTGTTCAACTGGAAGGAATGCTTCGATGGCTGGTGCTATTCGGTTTAGTATCAGTCTTTCTAATAACTTGTAGGTGACGCAGAGTAGAGCTATAGGTCGATAGCTTTGTGGGAGAGTTGCATCCTTTCCTGGTTTCAGAAGGGCAATAATTTTTGACTTCTTGAAGATTGGGGGAAGTCTTCCTGACTGAAGTATGGAGCTGAAGAATGCAGCAAGCCATCTTCTTATAGCTGGACCACAGTTTTTTAGTAGTTCTGGGTAGATTCCATCTAGTCCTGCAGCTTTGCCATTTCGGAGTGATTTTAATCCCTCATCGACCTCTTGTGATGTGAAAGGTTGTGATTAGGTTGCGTTCGGTTGTGTTTCTCGTTTTGCCCGTTTAAGCTCAGTTTTAACCCATTTCGTGGTCAGTTTATTTCTTGTTGTTTTAGAGGTGGAAACGAGGTGATTTGCTATTGCTTCTACCTTGATTGGGGAATGTTGCTTTGGTGGTATGGATGTGGAATCTAATTTCCGAATAAGTGACCATGCTTTTCTGCTGGAATGGGTGAAATTCATGTCTTTTACAGTCTTCACCCACTTCTCTTTTCTATCAAGATCAAGTGATTGTAGTAGATCTGTTGCTTTCTCGTGACTGCTATTTTCTTCGAATTCCTTACACAGTCTGCTGGACTCTTCACTCCATCCCGGTATATAGTCTTTACGGAATCCTCTAGGAATATAGGTTTTTGCTGCTGATTTTATTAAGCCAACAAACCTCATGTAGTTCTCTGGGACAGGTTTAATCCATCTGATGTTGGCATCAGTAGACTTGGCATAAGCAACCCAGTCTGCTTTCTGAAAGTTCCAGCGAGGTCTGGGTGTAGATTGTATAACTGGGATCTGAATTCCTATTTGGTAGATTATGGGTCTGTGCTGGCTGTGCGGGAAGTTATTGAGCACTTGTCTCCTAACACGGCAAGATGGTAACATAAAACTGTGCGAGACAAAGCAAAGGTCTGGTGTGTAGTCACATTTCCAACGGCCAGAGTGAAACGTTCCCTTATCTTTGGGGTCATATATCAGTGCAAGGTTGTTTACTTCTGCCCATTCTGAGACCTTAGTTCCATTTTCATCATCTCGCTTATAGCCCCAAGATGTATGGTGGCTGTTGAAATCATTGGAGATTTTCAATTTCTATTCACTAGAAGACAGGCACAGGATTGTCTGGAAAATTAATTTCCCATTGTCAGGGATAAAGAGGGCAATAATATCGCTCCAGATGCATCTAATTTTTACAGTGCATTAAGACCTGTTAGATAAATAACTTACTATCCCCTTCACACGATAGCAATTGTGAGGCTGATGTCGCAGTATCCCTAAGCAAACACAATAATTTAAACTAAGTTACACTGTGAATGAAATATTAAATATTAGTGATAAGAGACCTAATTGTAATGAAGAATGAGATCATCGACAGTAATGTGCAAACCACACAGGCAAAGGCAGACAATTATGTCACTGGTTGGACACTCAAGATATCAAAGACAAGTTAGTGAAGACCTTCATCTATATATATAAAATAAGAGTTTTGTCTGTACATTGCTCAGAATTTGAAAATAATGGTATTTCTGTATCGGTCATGTCCACAGTAACAAGAAAATGCACATTTTACTTTTCCGTAATTTATGTCTGTCTGTCTGTCTGTCTGTCTGTCTGTCTGTCTGTCTGTCTGTCTGTCTGTCTGTCTGTACACGCATCACGAGAAAACGGTTGAAGAGAATTTAATGAAAATCGGTATGTGAAGTCAGGGGATGAGCCTCTACAATCTAGGCTATAAATAATTTTACTCACGCTGAGTGAAATGGTAGTTCAGGGGAAGGCCTAAAGTTGAATTCTCAACTATTTATGTTATTAGTGCTCTAATGAAAATCGGTATGTGAAGTCGGGGGATGAGCCTCTACAATATAGGCTATAAATCATTTTACTCACGCTGAGTGAAATGGTAGTTTAGGGGAAGGCCTAAAATTGAATTCTCAACTATTTATGTTATTAGTGGTCGTATTTTAAAGAAAATGGGTATGCAAAGTTGGGGAATAAGTTGCTACAATCTAGGCTATCAATAATTGTATTCACGCTGAGAAAAATGGTAGTTTAGGGGAAGGCCTAAAATATAATTCTCAAATATTGTTATTAGTAGTCCTATCTTGATGAAAATCGGTATGCAAAGTCAGAAAATAAGTCGCTATAGTCTTAGGCTGAAAGTTATTTTATTCACGCTGAGTGAAATGGTAATTTAGGGGAAGGCTTAAAATGTAATTCTCACATATTTCTTATTAGAGGTATAATCGATGAATGCTACATAAATAGGGTTATATAGTATTAAATTTTCTATTATTCATGTCTTATACATTGTTACCGTACTGGCTATGATCACAAAGATATTAATGATTTTGGATTTTTGTTACTAAGTCCATATCAGCGCCGAGTAACCAGAAATGGGTAAACAGTATTTAATGAAAATCGGTATGTAAAGTCGGAGAATAAGAAACTACAGTTTATTGTATATTTTACAAATCACAGAGTCGAAAGAAAAGTAAATGTGAAGGCCTACAATATAGAAAGCTCATAACATTGATCAACAATAACATTACATTGACCATTGTTTGTCGTGATGTGCTTTGTGTCATCTGTTGCCCTTCATCTCCGGTAGATAGGATTACTGCTGCGTACAGAGTATTTATTTGATTTACGTCGCACCGACATAGATAGGTTTTATGGCGACTATGGGATAGGAAAGGGTTAGGAGTGCCTTAGGCCTTAATTAAGGTACAGGCCCAGCATTTGACTGGTGTGAAAGTGGGAAACAACGGAATACCATCAGCGCTGCCGACAATGGGGTTCGAATCCACTAAGCTCACAGCTGCGCACCGCTAACCACACGGCCAACACGCCCAGTCGTACCGAGTGTAACAGCCTGCCTGAATATTGATGGGAAGTAGCTGGGGAGTTAGATAACTTTCTTCTTTAGCATGACATTCCCCTGATTTATAAATTTTCTGATTCTACTGGTACGTAACACACTGGATCATCATAGCATTCGGGCTATTTAATCCCTACTCTGAGGCACTGATTGGAATGAACAGTGTGTATATTTAGCGGAATAATGGCAGATGAGTGTTCATGGCAATCTGCTGCCTGGTCATACCAGCTTTGGAACTTTGTACTATTAGATTGGCACCGCAATCTAACCGCAGCACTGTTCGTTAAAAGTGATAAAACGTGCGGCTTTCCATTTGATCGAGTATTTTATATGATAGCATTGCCCTTAATCGCTACATTCATACGTACGTTTTTGTAATGACCTATGTTGATTTCAGGTTAAGAAAACCACAAAGTCAGTCTTTTTGAGAATCCCGTAGCGAAGCACGGGTACATCAGCTAGTGAATTAATATGTTAGTGTAGAAGGTGTTTGTGACAACTGTTATTCCTTGTTGGCCCAAAAATACTTTACAGTTCTCAAAAAAGCTTTTGTAAATAAAACGAATGGTTTCTACACATCTCAGTAGATAAAGAAAAATGCCAAATTACAGAAAGTAACGCTTATGTAATTTCATATCCAAGTGCATTGGGATGTATATAAGACAGTATATATATAATTATGGTATGTGCATGGTTGTCAGTATATATAGCTGCCTGGCCTGTAGTTTATGCAAATTGTTACAGAAATTTGTCATGACTAATCTTCAATTAGTAGAAAATAGCTTGAGAACGGGAGGATAATTTATTTTTGAAAGAATATGACATGGTATGTAAAAATTGTAGACAGTGGACTATCACATGTAAAATCCAGTAGTTTTGGTCTAGGTGTAGGCCTAAAACGGATGTTACTTTTCATGCCTCAGGGTATTTCGTGACTACTAAAATGTTATAACCGCAGATCAAACATTTTGTACTTAGATAGCTATTCCATAATTTGTCTAAAACTTAAAACCAATATATTTTCGTGTGCAGGTGAAATTTCGAGACGTCTGGTTCAGGTATTATGTCATAGCAGGCACAAGGAGCAGTCGACAGCGGTTCGTTTTCACACTGCGAGCAGCTAGATAGTGGTAGTGTTTGCACTTTCGAGAGTGTTTCTGCTATTATCTTTATAACCTACTTGGTATGGATAGTAATGCGTACAGAGGGCACTTCACATCACACCAACTGGAAACAGGTCACGTGGTCGGTCCTAGAAACACTGGCTTGATCGCCTTCAAGAAGACATGAGGGATGTTCATCTTGTTTCAAATGATGCTCTTATAGAACCGAGTGAAGATTGGCGTACAAGAGACAGCAGACACTGTTCCACTGCAGGACAAGCGCTAACAGGTATTACTTGCCTATGAAGTGCTCTGTAACAATCAGGATAACAATAGGTACAGTAAACTGTACTCTGGTCCGACATCAGTACCGTTAACACGTAGTAATACGAGCTTGTGTCATGAGCACAAATATCTTACTTGTAGAGTTGGCAAGTAATTGAATTACTTGTAACGAATATCTTCTTAGTAACTTTTACTTGTGATTTACTTCTGAAAATAAAATTGTAATCGATACATTGTAGTAATCGATGTACATCGCATCGAGAGCTTGGTAACTTTGGAGCATCAGCACCCGTTCATTTACTCACAACTTGTTGAGATTTAGGTAATCGTGAGACGGTGGTGGTGATTATTGTTCTAAGAGGAAGTACAACTGGGCAACCATCCTCTATTAACACAAATCAGAGGGAAAATGGAGGAGAAGTGAAGGTATTGGCAAAATAGAGGGATGACTCGCAAACCGTGGAGGAGCCTCATACCAGACTCAGCTAGCGGAACCGTGGTCACCAAACGACACTCCCAAGTTGACAGTCCTTGGTCTCCCTTAAAGTCGCCTCATACAGCCCCCACGTCGTGGAGAATGGAGCCGGAATAAACACGTGACGGTGAACGGGGTAAGGCATTTCCACTCCCCTATTTCAGTAAGTTACCCTGAAAACTCGAAAGTGACGTTCTATTTTCGCTCGGGAGCTATCATTTTCAATGTCTGTTTAGTCTAACGCGACAATGATAGCCACTTAATGTCCTTGTACTAAAAGGTACAAAACAGACAAATGAATTTCCTTCTGGCATACCCATGTAAAAAAACTCAGTGGTTCTCTGAAGACTCGCGTCGTACGATTATTGTAGCTTTACTGATTACATTCAGAAATTAATTTCTGCTCGGGTAATTAATTGAACTAAATCACTTTTATTTCGCACTTTTCCCATCACAGCTTAGTTACAGCATAACTAAAATGTTTCCACAGAGCCAGTGACCACATCACTGTCGGGAGAAAATGGGATCAAACCCCACCTCAGCAAATCGCACACCAGACAAACTAAGGCCAGTGTAACTTCCTTCCCTGTCTCATTGTCACCGTAAGACCTGTCCACATCAAATAGTGAACCTGCCACCTGGTGACTACCCTAAATGCAGATCAGTGACGACTGACTGAAAGTTGCACCCGCCTTTTTCAACACCACGGTTATTCATAAACGCATCAAGGAATCAAATGCGGCATTTCTTGGGGGAAGATTCGCAAAGGATTTGTTGGAAGTAAGAGTTAAAATGTTTAGATTGAAATGCATAATATCGCATAGTGCAACTAGTGACCCACTCATGTTTCGTATAGGATCAATATTTCTGTAGCGACAGGCCTCTTATGTCATTGGCCGTTCTCCCCCTGAGCATAGCTCAGTATGCCAGCCGTCAGCTCCCTCCTTTCAACCTGTGTTATGTTCAAACCCATTCTGCCATTTCATTGAAACTACGGCAGCATAAAATTTAGCTTGGGTTCAGTGGCGTATACTGAGGGCTACCAAGGCTATCAGTGAAGCCCAAGCCTCAAATGAGAACGATGGAAATGTAAATATTATAATGTAAGCATCTGACACATTCTTCCATTTACACAACGTGAAAGCATTGAGAAAGAACGTCGCTCGTATTTCTGAGAGCAAGGCATCGGAGACTAACATCGCAGCCCAGGCCTTCTGCTCACTCCCCTCGACTCGCCGCGCGAGGCTTGCTGGCGAATGTCGGAAAGGTGCGGGGAACGAGGGCATACTAACCTTGAGCTGTACTAGGCTTCGGTCCGTCAAATCGAGAGACAGCGGTGGGAAGAGAAGGCCCAAAGACTCGAAGTTCTCCGGAAGTGTCCGAATTGATGGGATTCACCCATGTGCTACTGTATCACGATTTGCTTTTGCATGTGCAGGACATCTTACGGGTTGCTTATAGTTGGAAATAATTGGTATATTTCAGTTGATCTCAGAACAATTTTAGTTTATCTGAAGTTATAGTGTTTAACGTGACAGTGACCTTGTGATGTTACTTCTGTGAAATGGCTGAACCGTGTGTAAGCTATTGGATAAACCATTCTCGCAACTGAAATATGAAGTTAAATTGCTGATAATTAAGAATAAGCCTACCCCACCTCTTACTCGGTTACAGTGTGAACAGGAGAAACACAAGAATCCATACAAGGGTATTTTAACGTAAATAAGTTATTTGTGGTTATGTGGCTCATGCGAACTTCACAAACTTCATTGTTGGCCATGCTTATTGTTTGCAACTGAGATGATGATGATGATGATAATAATAATAATAATAATAATAATAATAATAATAATAATAATAATAATAATAATAATAATAATAATAATAATAATTGTACCGGGCGGTACACCTCCACGCCGCTAATTTAAAATGTGCGCCAGTGAAAACTCCTCTGCTGGAGGAAGTCTGAACTTTTTCTACAATATTGATTTTCAAGTTTCTCAGAAGATGTCACTACGTGGAAATTTTTGAGTTTTTGAACTGTGTCATTTTCGACGTATTTTTGTTTTGCTTGTAGTAAGAAGTGTGAACTTTCTCTTCTAGAGGACACTACTGAAGATCAACAATAGTGCACCCTAGCGCGAAGTGAAAGAACTGTTTTTTGGAGAAAATGTAATTTCAAAAGTTTGTTCCTTGCTAAATTTCTTTCAGTCATTGTTTAAGTTGGCAATATTAACCCTTTCTTTCCCCCTGTTTTGAATCTAGCCAATCCCGAATTTCTTTAATTAATTTTCCACCAATAATGTGTTTCTTCTTCATCTGTGTAGGGGTTTTCTTTACCCTAGCCAATAAAGAAATTGCGGACGGGTGTTCTCCTTCTTGAAACGCCTCAAACCTTCCGCGAGAGCATATAAACTGCTGATTTTAGGGTCTCTGGGCCACTTCTGTTCCATCTTTTCGTGTGTAAAGTACATAGCAGGAGGCGGGAAGCGCCTCTTTCTTCACCAACTGTTCAACACCAGGTAATGGCCTCTTAATAACTTATTTTCTTGCTAGGTCGGCAGTTTAATTCTCGGGGCGGGTTCGAAGCGTTTCCACCATGTAACCTTTTCCTAAAATGTAACTACTCTTTACATCTATTCTCTTTTAAAGCTACATATTGGGATAGAGAGTGCTTAACCCTCTCGAGCTCCCACTCATTTTGTTTTGAGGTGAACTTATTTCTCACAACCGATTCTTCCTTAATTGTAATGTAAATGGTACTTTTCTAAAGTCACCTCGGTAGTATGGGATTAGCCTTTGCATTACCGGCCTAGAGCCAAAGTAGGTTTTAAACTAAATGTATTAGGAGTGCAGTTCGCCTCCTCTCAAATTGTTATTTAGAGGTCATGTAATTAACCTTCTTCTCATTTAACAGACCTCAGTAGGTTGGGTATTTTATCCCTGTGTTTACGTCCTTAGAGGACAACTTTAAAGTCGAGTTTGGTGTGGTCTTCTATAGACCGGAACTTTGAGAGCCTGTCGCTCTTTCCAAATAAAACTTGTGTTTTCTGAGTGCCTCAAGGAGGTTTTACGGTGTAAATGGGGAGCAAGTGCTCCTGGGCTTGATTGGGGTCTTCTGCCCCTGAGTTGAATTCTGTACATTGTAAAATTGGGCTAATTGCTCGAGTATTGTGTGTTTGGCTCTCGGAGCCCAATCCTTTAACACTGTTTGTGGTTTTGCCATTTTGTACCGACCATTCTTGTTATTTCTGAATTTTGAAAAGAAAATATAACCTTGTTAAATTTTAAAGTAACTTTAATTTAGTAGTTGAGATCCATTCACACCCGCACCTTCTTTCACCTCTATCTACCGCTAAAAACACGGTAACAAGTGGTAGCAGAGCGTGGTTGAATTGGTCTCAATTTAGCCCCTTTTGACGGCTAAACATTGTTTTGTTCCGAACTCTAGTTATTTTCTCAGTTGCTGGAATTTTTGAGTTTTTCAAAATTGTTCTGTCATCATGCCCGGCCCTCGCGATGTTCTCCACCTTAACTATTTGCGCAAAGAGGAGTTGATATATGAGTTAACTATCAGAAATGTGCAATCTGGAGGCACGGTTGCAGTAGACACAAATAAGCTTAGAGAGTCCCTTGATTTGCCTATTTCCATCCCCACCTTGGGAGAAAAAGAAATTGATGACTCTCTTTCCACGATCGTCGAGAATATTACTGGGCTAGCATCTGTAGTTAGTTTTTTTGATGAAAATGACCCGTCTCCTAATCAAATTAAGCGTGTGCAAGCCAGGCTGTTTCATTTTTCAAATAGAGTTAACGATCTGTTGTCTCTAAAGTTGAATGACGTTCAGAAGAAGGAAGCTAGTACGCTGCTTGAAAATATTTCTGAATTGTCTAGTAAGGTCACTCAATTGTTAACTGGGGAAGTTCCTCCCAAAACTGATCAACCCGCCACGATGAATGCAGGTAGCGAGGAAGAGCCTCCTAAGGGGGAAGTCAATAGGAAAACTGTTGGAGCTCAAACTATCTCTGCCCCATTGGACAACGAGTCTGAACGCCGCAACTCATTGAATAATGTACGTGCTGAATTAACTTCTTTGCCACTGAAACCTTTACCTACTATGTCACCCGGGTTTAGCAGCTTGCCTCATCCATTGGCAATGTTGCTCAGAGGGATCTCTGAGTTCTCCGTTGAATTTCAGGATCATGCCCTTGTGTTTTCTCTTTCCCCATGTCAGATTTTGCAAATCATCTATCCCTATGCAATTGGTATTCTCTCTGACAAAATAGTAAGAGCCATAGCCGAAGATAGTGAAGATTTTCATGCACACTTACTTGCAAATTTTATTCCCGCCCGAGCGAGGTCATCTCTGATTCAGAAGTACTATTATCGTGTACAGCGCTTGGATGAGAACTTGGCTGATTTCATACAAGACATTAAGTTTTATACTAGGGTGTTCGCTCTTCATTTTCCTGAAGACCAGATTGTACAGGCTATTGTAGAAGGAATTTCACCATCGTATAGGTCATATTTATGTTTCGCGGCGTGCCCGCAAACCTTCTCTGAACTTGAAGCATTGGCCGTCTCAGCGGAAGGAGTTAGATACGCCGATTCCTTGCGTGTCGCGAAAGAACCCCCACCTTCCTTTAGTAATACTCGGCCCCCACCTCGCCGAGCAGTCATTCCCCGTAAATGTTACGCTTGCGGGTCGCCTGACCATCTTCGGAACAAGTGCCCATTGCTCAAGTCTAGTGGGACAAGGAATGGAGCTGGTTCATCACAAGGCTGTTTTAAATGTGGGGCTTTCTCACATATCGCCAAGAATTGTCCCAATTCGAATAGCACCCCCTCCTGCTCAACTTCCGGTGCAACTTCCAACAACAATCAAAAGTGACTAGTGGCTTCGGCTGAGTCAACTAATCCATCTTCCCGAGACTCAGCCCCTGGTAAACAGATCGTAAATTTAGGGAACGTTCAATCTTCAAATTCATCTTTTGAATGCCCCAAAGAGTGTCTTAGAATTGCGGCGGATACCCCCGCACCTGTTCCTTTTCTTAAGATTGAGGTAAATAACGAACCTATAACAGCTCTATTAGATTCAGGCAGTGTTTGTTCCATTATTTCGGCTGAATGGTACTCTAAATTGAAATCTGTTTGTAAACTACCTGTCTATGACTCTTCTCCTGTTAAATATGTTTCGGCTAATACATCTCCATTAGAAATTCTAGGTTCCTTACGTGTCAAAATTCGTATTTTTAAATTCACATGGAAAATTAAATTGTTTGTGGCTAAGCACTTGTCTTGCCCCATTATATTGGGAGCTGACTTCATTTCTTACACTGGTCTTGTGCTCGATCTTCAGAGTAGGTCGTGCACTTTCAAATTTGCGTTTAATTGTACAATCCCATTATTGAAGTGTAATTCTGTATCATGTTCTTCTATTTCGCCTACCCAAGATGAGATGTCGTTAGACCTTAGACATCTACCTGAGGAGCAGGCTGATAGTATTCGTAAGTTGTGTCAGTCGTTTCCAGAGGTGTTCTCGGATACTCTTGGTGTTACTGACCTTATTGAATACAAAATTGAGGTCACGGATTCGATTCCTGTCCGTTTTCCACCTTATAGGCTATCTCCACCTAAAATGAAGGCTCTGAAAGAAATTATCGATCAGATGTTGAAGGATGGTATTATTAGGCCCTCTAAGTCAGCGTATTCTTCGCCTATTTTCCTAGTCCCGAAACCCCAAGGTGGCTTCAGGCCTGTCATTGATTACAGGGCTCTCAATCGGAAGGTGGTGTTACAATCTGTGCCCCTTCCTGACCTTCATTCTTGTTTTTCATGGTTTCGTAAGGCCAAGTTCTTTACTATCTTGGACTTGAATCAGGCCTATAATCAGATTCCCCTAGCGGAAGAGTCTAAACATCTTACAGCGTTTGCCACGGACTGGAATTTATACGAATACAACCGCGTGCCTTTCGGGCTCCCCACGGGAGCAGCTGTACTCACTAGGCTGCTAGATAGGGTCTTCTCCGACATCAAGTTTGAGTACTTATATCACTACTTGGATGATGTCGTCGTATTTTCGGAGACCTTTGAAGAACATCTAGATCATCTGCGAGAAGTTCTTAATCGTCTTCGTAAGGCTGGGTTAACTGTCAAGTTGTCCAAGGTTGCCTTTGCTAAGCCCTCTATGTCATTCCTAGGGCATATTGTGTCACCCGATGGTGTTGCCGTGGATCATTCTAGAACACAGGCCATCCGTGATTTTAAACCTCCCAAGGACATCAAAGGTATCGCCAGGTTCATCGGTATGGTGAATTTCTTCAGGAAGTTCATTCCTAACTTCGCTAATAGAGCGGCGCCCTTGAACCTTCTTCGTAGGAAAGGCATCAAATTCGAGTGGGGTCCTTCTCAACAAGCCGCTTTTGAAGATCTTAAATTAGCTCTCTGTAATGCCCCGGTACTTGCCATGCCTGATTTCTCGAAGAAATTCATCGTCCAAACCGACGCGTCGTCGTCAGCAGTAGCTGCGGTCCTTCTTCAAGAGACCGAACTAGGGAGGCGACCCATCGCCTACGCGTCTAGGACTTTATCGGCTCAAGAAGCCAAGTATTCTATCTATGAGCTTGAAGGGTTGGCAGTCTTATTTGCCTTAGAAAAGTTCCGTCTCTATCTGGAACATGTCAAATTCGACCTGGAGACAGATAATCAAGTCTTAAGCTGGGTTTTAGGTAGGTCGCGTCGTACTGGTCGTATAGCCCGTTGGGCCATCCGCATTTCTGCCTTCCAATTCGATGTCAGGCATATCCGGGCTACCGAAAATGTTGTTGCTGATGGACTCAGCCGTATGTTTTCCAACGACGTCGAGACCCATGAACCGGTCGACAGTTCATCTCCTCCCGAGTCCATACCATCTGATGTTAATGCCATCTTAACAGATGCTCCCATGCTCTTTAGGGATATCGAGAAATACCAACGTGAAGATCCGACGCTGGCTCCGATAATGGAAACCCTTTCTTCTGGGGAACATGTCGTCCCTTATGTTCTGAGGAATGGTGTTTTATGTTGCCCTTCGAGGCATGGCAAGATGATGAAGGTTGTCGTTCCAGCTGTTCTTGTGCCTATGATCTTCAAGTATTATCATGAGACCCCATTAGGGGGGCATCTTGGAATCTTTAAAACCCGTGAAAAGATTCGTGAAATGTTCATTTGGAAAGGTATGGACGGTGAAATCCGTGAACTAGTAAAGGCTTGTAAATCTTGTTTGCTTAGTAAACCAACCATGTCCACCAAGGTAGGCCTTTTGTCTTCTCATCAAGCGTCGCGCCCCATGGAACGCCTGTATATTGATTATGTAGGACCCTTCCCCCAATCGAAGGGTAATGCCAACAAGTACATCTTTGTGTGTGTAGATGGTTTTACAAGATTTTCCTGGTTATTTCCGACTAAGCTGGCTACCGCTCAGTCCACCATTACTTGCCTAAATTCTATTTTTGCTTCTTTTGGCCCGTGCCAATACATTGTGTCTGATAATGCTAAGGCTTTCACATCTAAATTATTTCGTAAATTCTGCTTTGACCTGTCCATATCTCATATGACAACTTCTGCTTATTACCCTCAACCATCTCTGGCTGAACGGGTTAATCGTAATCTCAGGTCCGCGCTTATTGCCTATCATCATGAAGATCATTCCAGGTGGGACACGTCCCTGCATTGGTTAGCTTTTGCTTTGAATTCGGCGGTTCATGAATCTCATAAGTTTACTCCAGCTTCTTTGATGTTTAAGTTCGTTCCCAACACGCCGCTCTCTAACCTCTGGTCTCTGAGTGACATTCTACCCGAGACAATAGATCCAGATAATATTAAAGATCTTTGGAAGAAGGCTAAAGCCAATACTAAAGTCTCTCATGAAAAGGTTAGGGAAAGATATGATCGTGGACGGAGACCCACCCCTTTGAAGGTAGGTGACCAAGTAATGGTCAAGAATTTTGTTCCTGCGGGCAAGCTTGCCCCCAGATTCCATGGGCCATGTGTCATTCTCGATTTCCTTACTCCCGTTATTTTATTGTTAAGCAATCCAGCCACCGAGAGGATATTTAGGGTTCACTTGTCGCAGGTAAAACCTGTATAATTTCTGTGCTAACTTGCCTCATATTATCTTGAAAGGAATATGAAGGTTATATATATATATTTTTTTTGAGTTTCACTTTTAAGGCTTTCTGCCCCTTCTATAGTATTTTGTTTTATATGTAAGCATTTTTGTGAAACCTGCCCCGATCCGTTAAACTGCCATCCTGTCCTTGCCACGGCCATTACCACGCTCCCGTCTCCTGCTCCACTCTACACAGTGGCTTAAGTAATGCCATGGATATCTGCACGCCGCTGGCCCCTCAACCTCTCCCCAAAGCCTGTGCCCTCAGAAAATCATTCTGGTCAACAAAAATTCTGCCGCCTAGCTTTAATGTTCCACTGCCCCCTCAACCGCGCGGCGCTGTGCCGCGACTGGGGCAGAGGATGGGCCCCCTCTTCTCCAGCGAGGACGACATGCGCGCGGCGAGCCGGAGCCCTCCTCCCGGCTGAGGCTGATGTGCGGCGCACGACCTGCTACTGGCCCGCAGCCTGTATATGTTCACCGTGGGCGCGGCGTGCTTCACCACCTCTGCTCCCCTCATTGTGCGGGCGAGCGGTATCTCAGGGTACTTGACGGGTCCGAGCGGCCTCTTCTGGACACAAGCTGCAGTGGCCGGTCCGGCCATCCAATTTAATCAACTATATGGACACTCCAGTTCAACCTTACTACCTTTTCTTGGGTATTCTACTGCAATATTTAGTGGACTTAGAAAACTTTCCTCAACCTTAAAAATTAAAGTTTTCCTGCTGAATTCAACTTCTACAAACATAAAGACTTTACTTCACCAGCAACTACAAAACTTTGAAACTGAATCAAACCCAATTAGGAAAATTTTATAAATACTTCTGCAATTACTCTCAATATTGACATCAAAACTTGGACCTTATTTTCAAACAAAAGTTTATGTCCTGCTGTGTTACCCCTTGGAGGAACATTTGGGGTGGGAGGTCTGTACCGGGCAGTACACCTCCACGCCGCTAATTTAAAATGTGCGCCAGTGAAAACTCCTCTGCTGGAGGAAGTCTGAACTTTTTCTACAATATTGATTTTCAAGTTTCTCAGAAGATGTCACTACGTGGAAATTTTTGAGTTTTTGAACTGTGTCATTTTCGACGTATTTTTGTTTTGCTTGTAGTAAGAAGTGTGAACTTTCTCTTCTAGAGGACACTACTGAAGATCAACAATAGTGCACCCTAGCGCGAAGTGAAAGAACTGTTTTTTGGAGAAAATGTAATTTCAAAAGTTTGTTCCTTGCTAAATTTCTTTCAGTCATTGTTTAAGTTGGCAATATTAACCCTTTCTTTCCCCCTGTTTTGAATCTAGCCAATCCCGAATTTCTTTAATTAATTTTCCACCAATAATGTGTTTCTTCTTCATCTGTGTAGGGGTTTTCTTTACCCTAGCCAATAAAGAAATTGCGGACGGGTGTTCTCCTTCTTGAAACGCCTCGAACCTTCCGCGAGAGCATATAAACTGCTGATTTTAGGGTCTCTGGGCCACTTCTGTTCCATCTTTTCGTGTGTAAAGTACATAGCAGGAGGCGGGAAGCGCCTCTTTCTTCACCAACTGTTCAACACCAGGTAATGGCCTCTTAATAACTTATTTTCTTGCTAGGTCGGCAGTTTAATTCTCGGGGCGGGTTCGAAGCGTTTCCACCATGTAACCTTTTCCTAAAATGTAACTACTCTTTACATCTATTCTCTTTTAAAGCTACATATTGGGATAGAGAGTGCTTAACCCTCTCGAGCTCCCACTCATTTTGTTTTGAGGTGAACTTATTTCTCACAACCGATTCTTCCTTAATTGTAATGTAAATGGTACTTTTCTAAAGTCACCTCGGTAGTATGGGATTAGCCCTTGCATTACCGGCCTAGAGCCAAAGTAGGTTTTAAACTAAATGTATTAGGAGTGCAGTTCGCCTCCTCTCAAATTGTTATTTAGAGGTCATGTAATTAACCTTCTTCTCATTTAACAGACCTCAGTAGGTTGGGTATTTTACCCCTGTGTTTACGTCCTTAGAGGACAACTTTAAAGTCGAGTTTGGTGTGGTCTTCTATAGACCGGAACTTTGAGAGCCTGTCCCTCTTTCCAAATAAAACTTGTGTTTTCTGAGTGCCTCAAGGAGGTTTTACGGTGTAAATGGGGAGCAAGTGCTCCTGGGCTTGATTGGGGTCTTCTGCCCCTGAGTTGAATTCTGTACATTGTAAAATTGGGCTAATTGCTCGAGTATTGTGTGTTTGGCTCTCGGAGCCCAATCCTTTAACACTGTTTGTGGTTTTGCCATTTTGTACCGACCATTCTTGTTATTTCTGAATTTTGAAAAGAAAATATAACCTTGTTAAATTTTAAAGTAACTTTAATTTAGTAGTTGAGATCCATTCACACCCGCGCCTTCTTTCACCTCTATCTACCGCTAAAAACACGGTAATAATAATAATAATAATAATAATAATAATAATAATGTCCGCCTCTGTGGTGTAGTGGTTAGTGTGTTTAGCTGCCACCCCCCGAGACCCGGGTTCGAATCCCGACTCTGCCACGAAATTTGAAAAGTGGTACGAGGGCTGGGACGGGGTACACTCAGCCTCAGGAGGTCAACTAAGTAGAGGAGGGTTTGATTCCTACCTCAGCCATCCTCGAAATGGTTTTCCGTGGTTTCCCACTTCTCCTCCAAGCAAATGCCGGGATGATACCTAACTTAAGGCCACGGCCACTTCCTTCCCTCTTCCTTGTCTGTCCCTTACGATCTTCCCATCCCCCACAAGGTCCCTATTCAGCATAGCAGGCAAGGCCGCCTGGACGAGGTACTGGTCCTCCTTCCCAGCTGTATCCCCCGACCCAAAGTCTCACGTTCCAGGACACTGGCCTTGAGTGTAGAGGTGGAATATCCCGCTGAGTACGAGGGGAAAACTAACGCTGCAGGACAAACGAATTAAGAAATAATAATAATAATAATAATAATAATAATAATAATAATAATAATAATAGTGCATAGCCTCTGAAAAGGCTTAATGTTGACCTGATGAAATGAATGCTGAAGACGTCATAAGCACCCAGTCCCCGAGGTAGGGGAATTACGAATACGAGGAGGCTGATGCTTTTGCTACCATCTACAGTAGCAGAGGCTAGGGCTTGTGAACCATCCTTAACACAGCAGGCTACTCCGATGGCTATTAGCTGCAGCTCAAAACCCTTAAGGCTTGACGTTCACTAAACCAACTATCGAAAATGGGTAACCTAACTCTAGTGATAGCCCATGTCTTGATGGCTGCATACGCCACTGTTTGGGTTCGATTCCAGTTAAGTGGTTAAAAAGTTATATGCGGCTCTATTGGGGGGTGCACCTGAAATTAGCTGCACTAATTCAGGGTGAGGACGCGAGTTTACTGAGCCAACAGCTTTTCAAACCAAATATTCAATGCAAAATATATTTTTATCGTCATACGTTAATTGAGATCATTCATTATTATTTTGATCAATACTATGTAATTAATATCAAAATATGGTTTCTAATTTCAAGCCTGATTTTATACCCTAGTAAAATCGCATTTCAAGCACTGGGAAGTGGATCATTAGTCTGCCTTATTCCCCGCTGACACAGCCACTTGCATCGATTCTCACTTTCACCCCTGTTTAAAAAGTAATTCAAATGCTTCTGCAGGGATCAATCCAGGAACTACTGAAAACATAAATGTAGTGGTGAGGAGTGAAAACATGAAAAATATAAGATGACTAATGTGCTTGTCATTTGTGTGGTGGGAAAATTACGTACATCACTTCAAGTTTCCCATCTGTGCCATATCTGAAGGCCACCTACCGAAGTGAGATCAAGCTACATATTTCATGCCAGCGTCTTCAACGGTAACGTTCCTCGAGGTCACATACCTGGATGATCTATGGTGCTGACTACCCACACTGTCCTCAGCCTGTAGAGCGGCTTCAACCACTTAATTCGACGATACTGTTTATTACTTACTCAACTCCCAATTAGAGAGCGGCATGTGGTCTGCACCCCTCGGGAACAAAGGAGGCAGAGAGCTGATAATTTAATCACAAGAAAGATGGGGCTGGGGCCAACACTAACTCATATTTAACAGTTTCATTACCTTGAAACAATTTATTTACATTGGTACAAACCTTAGCATAGAATACCATTTGCTTCCAGGCAACGACACAACACAGAGTTCTTTGTTACCGGCAGGATCCCTCACTGTTGTAGCACTGAACCTCCTGAGAGGAGGAAGGGCTCCTCCTCACCTCCAAGGCGCATGTAAGGATCGTACTACGGATAGAGGGAGACACACTAGATTACTGTTGTGTGTCCAAGTAACTTACTTATTCAATGAGCACTGCTTTAGGAAGCGTACCACCACATGGTGCCTTCCCCCCTCATATGGCAAGGGTTAGAGCTGTGCAACTATTAGTCTATGCATTGAAACTAGTGGGTCTTGTGTGATGAGGTATCTCACTATATCTAGGTGACCCCACTGAGCAGCTTGTACAAGAGTAGTACCCAGCAACTCCCCAATAACACCTACCTCCTCCACCAGGTACATCACCACCTCCACGTGACCCTGTACGGCTGACAAGGAAAGTGCAGGCACTCCTTGGCTGTGGGTACCAATGTTCACATCAATGACACTCATTCCAAAGGACATTCCTCTCGACCACGATTTTCTCCTTTCCTACCAGTGCCTCCACAACATGCAGCCGTCCCCTTCTTCAGCATGGTTCAAATCGGTACGTTTCCAGTCCACACAGGGATTTCTTGCAAGAAGGAAATTCACCACATTGATATATCCCTGATCAGCGGAACAATATAGAATTTGCTGAAGGATTTCGTGACCTGGTTCGTACTGGACGAGCAGTTCCCGCCAGCGTGGACCTTCCTCTCTTTTCCGCCAATCCTCTCTCCCTGTGGAGAGGAGGTTTCTCTCTCATCTCGCAAGCCAGCTCTCTCTTCTCAACAACCTTTTCTCTGTCCTTACATGCTCTTTCCTTTTCCTCCTCTCACTTCTTACATGCTCTCCCCAACTCCTCTTCTCTTTCCTTACGTGCTTTCTCCACATCCTTTTCTTTCTTCTCAAATGCCTCCTCCATCTGTTCTATCACCATCTCCCTCTTTTTCAGAACATCTTCCCATGAACTCTCGCTGTTCTCTGTCTCCTTAGGGGTTCTCCCCAATTCTTCCACCACTCTGGTGTCATCTTTCAGCTGCAATTCCCTAATATCCACATGTTCCGCCAGTGATCCGTAGAGTGCCGCACAGAGTTCGCACCGAGTCTGGAACACACAATAACATCACAAATTAACAGATAGTCCCCCTTAGAGCCGGTTTACGTGGGATCATGTTAATGAAACTGGCCACCATGAGAATTACCTGAAAGGAAATTTATTAAGTTACGAAGTGCTGCAGACAAGGCAACCCTATTATAATGTTCTAGAAACTTACTTCGTCAGCTGAGTGGCACTGTAGTCAGGTTGCCAACAAAGAAAGAAAGAATAAATTGCACGCTAAAAGTATGATTTAAACATTGAATTTATTTGCAATGTAGAGCGCTCACCTGCCACACGTTTTATATTGAACTACCTGTATTTCTCAATGTTCACGGTTGAATATTTACTTCTAGGATTGCTGCGACCTGTCAATTATCTATGATGTAAATTTTTGGAGATTTTTTTTCCGTGAGAGTAAATGATATTATTCACTTTTTAATTTTAGTTTTAAAGTTATAATATTTTTAATTTAAAAATTCGATTCTTCTGTGTTAGGTTTTTTGGCAGCTCAGTTTGTTTACGGAATAGTTCATCCTTTCAAAGTAATAGCAACCCTCGATTCCCTATGCAAAGAAAGTTAAACAACTATAATTAATGCCAGACTCAGCTTGAGGTACTCTAGCCGCTATTACCACGCTCGGAAGCTAAGAGCTCATAACACCCCTTTTTAGTTGTTCCTTACAGCAGTATTCCATCACGCTCCTACCTATGTTACATCACTCCACCGAGAGTCGCAAGTTAGGAAGGGCATCCGGTTAGGAGGATAGAACCTCGAATTAGGGTAATACGTGAAAGAAGCCCTAGCACAGCCTCCGCCGGGTTAGTGCAATAAGAGCCCATGTATACGCGTGCTTCTACTTACTTGTGTTAGGCCACTCACTTTTATCTATCCTATCCTACCTTCCTCGGTTAACTCTTGTTCTTTTCCGACCCCCAGTGCTATTACGTTTACGAGGGCTAAGGAGTCTTTAATTTCCACGCCTTTCGTAGCTCTTGTCTTTCTTTGGCTTATACCTTGCGCGGTCGCTCAACTCTCCAAGACCTAAGGTCGCTTTTCAGCGTTAAGCCTCAATGAATAATGCACATTGTGTATTAAGACATACACCATCTCCCTGGTACCATGTCATATCCTAGGAGGTTAATGCGTGGCCAGCGCGACGTTAGGCCTGCAGGAGCATCGAACGTGAAGTGTAGGTAGGGATTTTATTCTAACTTATATTCGGGAATGCTGATAATACGCGAAATCCTGCAGAGCTAAATTCCGGCACTACATTAATTTTTACCTATTATATTGGGTATTCAGTACAAAGATAGTTTAGGTCTTCCTGCGTGATTGTACCTAAGTTGCGAACTTGTAGAAAAAATGAACTTTCTATTCCATGTGTCAACAAATACATCCAAACCAGTCAAATTGCACAAGCAGTTATTATTTTGCTGATATGTGCATCCTAGGTTCACCGTTTCTAGAATTTCCAAGATGCTTCCCAATATTACGCCCCGTATGAATAAACATTTGTATTACACCGTATCCCTAGTCCTATGTGTAGCCATCAGCTTCCACAAATCTCAGCATCAAAGTCGAATCTCAAACTTGAGACTGTAACGCCCTTGTAAAGTTAAGCCTGGCGTAAACGCATGGGTTAACCTAGCACTTTTGACCATAATCATGTCAGCAATTACGTCTTGAGATGTTAACGCATGGGTGAGGCGGGCTGATGTACTGGTCATTCCCCTCTGTTGTATCCCCCGACCTCCAGAGTCTGTAGCTCCAGGACACTGCCCTTGAGGCGTTGGAGGTAGGATCCCTCGGTAAGTCCAATGGAAAAACCGACCCTTGGGGGTAAGCAGATAAAGAAGCAGAATAAAAATAAGAAGAAGTAGGAATTAAGGAATTGCCTCTATAAGGCTCTGGGTATGACTATTTACCCCTATGTCCTAGCAGAGCTCTCCCCTGAGTTAGCCCTCCCTATTAGTCACCCTTACGACTGGCAGTACACCATTGATGCAATTCTACCCCTCCACATCACCTCATATAAATGAGGATCTGAGTGGAGTGACGTCATCATAGAAGCAAGAGCTGTAGTGACGTTACCGCGAACAAGCTTTAACCTGTAGCTGAAGACTCCAAGTTCTCTCAAGTCAGGTGTCTTCGGTCATAACACACTGTCGCATTCCTTTACAACGCCAGATAGGAAAAATACAACTTAGCTCGCAAAGTCATTTTTTCTGCTGACATGTAGACGTCTCCACATTTACTGTAGTCAGTACATCTTCATCGTACACATAATTCAATTAGGGTGAGGATATTTGAAATGCAATTAAGCTCTTTTAGTTTTTGAGTTTATGTCAACTCCACATTCGAATCCTTAGGAGTGGCATTTACTCTGCTCACCTAGGGCTTAAGTGCCCCCTACAAGAGTTAGCCAAGGAGGTTAGATAGACGACAGCTTAGCACGCAACATGCCTAGACTCAGATACAGACCTCCGCGATTTCGGCAATGCAGACACAACAACAGCACAGGTTGCTCGGCTCCTACCTAAGGCAAGGGTGCCCCTGGAGGAGCTTTACTCTTATAGAACCCCACCATATCAGAATGAAGTGTCCTACAAGAGTTGGCCCAGGAGGTTAGATAGACAACAGCTTAGCACACAACCTGTCTAGACTCAACTAAATACCACTAGTTCACCAATGCAGACACAACAACGGCACAGGTTACTCGGCTCTTACTAATGGCAAGGGTGCCCCTGGAGTAGCTTTACTCTTTTAGAACTCCACCACATCAGAATAATGTGCCCTACAAGAGTTGGCCAAGGGGGGTTAGGTAGACAAGAACTTACAATACATCATGCCTAGACTCAGCTAAAGACCCCAGTTCGCTAACCCATGCTCTCTCAAGTCAGGCATCTCTTTTAGTAGCCTCTTTCGACAGTATTCCATAAGATAACGGCATCCTATTGTCTGAAGGTGTCAGAGGACGTAACGCGTGTCTAGTACCATAATCTCCAGAAATCCCTTCTACAGCTGTAGTATTGTATCCAAGGGACGAGCTAAACCTTGGTATAAAAACTCCTACATTCAGCTGGAAATATATCACAGGCAATGTGCTTCAATGTGGTAGCAAACACTTGTACTGAATTGTGGATTTGTGACAATTAGGCCTATATTCTACAGAGTCCTTGCGGTTACCCCGATAAGTCTTAAACTTATTACCATATTATAAGTGCAATATTAATAGTTCATGGCGTAGGTTACTGTAGTCACGTACTTCAACAGATGAGTTCGGGATACAAGTTGCTACAGAATAGGTGTGGCCACCTCAAGTACATTCTGAGTTGTAGCCCTCCCTGTGAAAAGCCACTGCAGTGAGCTGAGAGTTTGATCAACGGCATTCTGTGAGAAAGAATTCCCAGACCACACTATCTTTTCATCGGTCTGTTTTCACATCAACTTTGCTGCATGGGAGTGAAAGCTGGGTGGATGTGGGGGTACATTATTTATGAGATACAAGTAACAGACCTGAAAGTAGTGAGAATGACTGCTGGTACAATCAGGTGGAAACAATGGCAGGAGGATATTCGGAATGAGGGTAGTTCAATCCCAATTCGTACAGTACAGCTGCTGATTTAGTGTGGCTTTGGTGGTGATGTCATGTTTGGCGAGTGGCGAAGAATATTGTACACTGCAATGGAGGGTAAGAGAAGTAGAGGGAGGACCAATACGACGATGGTTAGACTCAGGTCTTAACGAGATAAAGATTAAAGCTATGAAACTAAATGAACCACAGAGGGTTGCAGACTGAACGCAAAATACGTGACAGTTGGAAATTAAGAAGTACTTACGACACACTTCCCGAGTCTTTGACAGTAATTTGTGTTTGTATCAAGCCTGTCCTTATTCCTCCTTCCAAGATGCGCAGGGATGAAATGACGCCCGACGTCGCTAGCTGCAGGAAAAGATGGCCGATACACAGCTTGGTCACGTGTCACAGCTTATCGCTTCTCTCTGAATACCTGATGTATTCAAACACGTGGAAAAAACAACTTCAGAAGAAAAGAATTAACAAGTAGGTTTTGAGATAAAATGAACAACACTGAAATTACAAACAAGTTATAAACTTCAAAACTTGGCAGTATAACATGAAATGTGATCATAGCGAACAATTCCCCCAAAATACTATCAAGATTTCACAAATTACCTTTACTTCGCCGCCTGCCATGCTGTTAACGTCACTTCGCTTGCTACTACACTACTGACTTTATACTGCCTCGCCGTACAGCTGCTACCTTCGCTCATTCTCCTCACTTCTCCAACCTGGGAACCTCCATGTTACTACAACATCAGCCGTCTGGAATCATCTTATGATAAATGTGTTTTTGAACTTTCTACACTCGCCCTATAACAGATCAGCCCTCCACTTCTACAAATCAGTTCTGACAGCGGTGTGGTTCTGCTCTCGACGTATTTATGTGGACTTAACATCTTTGCTATCTGGACACTTGTTCAGCACGGCATGGGTGAGAAAAGGCTTGACATTTATATTTTGTTGTGCGCATTAAGTCCTCACAGTGCGACTTATTTGCATTCATTTTATCAGCTCCGTTAGCCAATCATCTACGAGTGTTTATTATGCTATCTCGAAATTTATGAAGTTCCCAGAGAAGCACAGTGATTACAGGTGGTTAACGATCCTTTGCATTATTTTGGTTACGTAACTGTGTGTGGCCATGTGAAGTATTTTTCTTTACTTATGCCATTTTCAACTACGCGGGACGGTTGCTTCGATTCATGTACCTCCCCGAGTTCCCCTTTTGCTTTTTCCAATGATGGGGGTTCTTTCTTTTTAATGTTCGCCACTTCTTGTTATTGTTTATCTGAGATTTGGTGTCCGGATTATTTTCTTAAGGTAACTTTCACTGTTGTTATCTTTGCGACCATTCAAGTAATATGCGGCTGGTACACTGCGTCTTGATCAGTGATTCGTTTTATGAATGTTATTCCGTGTTGCTCTCTTAACTTGGTCCTCTGAATTGTATATTTAATTCTTGGCATTAATACGTGTTATACGTTGAGTTGTTTGAAATAGATTTCTACTGTCTTTTGTCAATAATGTACTTTCCTGCGAAAATCTCTGGTTGTAGAAATTTTTCCATGAACCTAGTTAATTCCTATTATCATTGCTCTTTGTCGGTTGGACATTAGTTTCTTGTTCGTGAGTATTATTATAGCCAACTCGCTTGAGTTAAAGTCAACTTGCCACAGTCTATTAAACATGTGATACCTGATCTAACGCATAACAACCAGAACACATATCTACGTGCCCTGGTACAGCATATGTTCACTTCACAACGGTCCTTTAGAGATTGTTCAGTTCCCCGGATCTCATACCTGTAGATGGCCACATATGGGGAATACTGAAAGAATTTGTTTTCCAGTCAAGACGACTCTATCTAGAAATGTACATGAATTACAAGAGGAAACTGTCTGCTGCAACCAGTATTTACAAATATGTTCGACGATCTACAGGAATCTTATGATCAATGCATGACGCATTAGGCCACACTTTTGACAGACTTGCACACCAAAGTGCATACCAGTGCGTGCCAGTGCTTCAAATATAACACATTGCGCACTGCCTACGCAAACATATGAGGAAACGGAATAAGCGAAGGAGACATCGGCCATTTATCCAACGAACAATTACGGGCGTTTTTACAATTCTCTACCTGTCTTTAAAGGGAAGCTCCCATAACCAGGATCTCAACTCCATTTTGCTAATTATTATGCTTCTCAGTGTTCCTGTTAATCTTCATACAGCAACAGCGATTGCACTCAGACCGGCTAATTCATGCCAGGGAAAGACTGAGCATTGTATGTTTCAGTTTTTACCAATGAAATCATGTGATTCATACGGGAGAATTTGAGGCATGTAGAGACAATTGCTCCTGGATATCTGTGATCCAATGTGCTCCCTTTGTCATGTAAGCTGTCTTGTATATGACAAATATTTCCAGGTATTGGGGAGACTCACTTCAATTCACAACAAGCCTAATTTCTTATTAAAATCTCTACAAATATCATTATGAAGGATGAACACTGGTACCAGTCATGCTTAAGGGAGAGTGTTTGCATATAAACCTGAACTTAAGGGTACATGTCTGTGAAGTACCATAATTTTAATTAAAAATCACACACAAGATATCACCAGTAGTTTGCTTCATATACACCCGAAATTCACTGTACAAGTGGAATTAACCTTTTAGAACCATAAAACAACAAAGAAAAATTAGTTAGTCAAGTATTTTAATAATTAGCTTACTTTATACTTTGTATGGAATTTACTTTTTGGGAGTGTAGACAGTTTTTAGGTACCTTTATCTCTGAAACTTATCAATAAAATCCACCATTTTAACTGTATACAGAGAATGTATGTGTGCATAAAGTAGACCACTACGGGAAACATACAGAAAGAAATGAATTAGCAGCATGAATTAGGAGCATTAATTAAAACTTGGTACATAAAAGTACAGCAATTTTTTGTTGGGTGTAGCTGAAGTCAAGTCCTAACTTTTTAAGATAGGTCCATGATTGTAGTCTACTATACTTCAATTATCGTACTGATTCTATGCACGAAGTTTCAGCCTTCTAGCTTGAGTAGTTTTTGGTCTATTAAATTAAATATGTCAGAAAAATAAACTTTCGGGAAATTGGACTTAAAGTTTAACTTTGCTTTTAATGAAAGTTGTGGCGTAACCTGATGTGTTTAATGCATTCCATTATCTTGTTTCAGAAGTTCTTCATCCTCTTTCTTCCTCCTTATATTCCTTTTTCTGGTTTTTGCCTCCTTGGAAGTCACCTTGAACATTCTCTCTGCCTCGGCAACTATTCTGTCAATAGCAGTGAGGAGGTAGAGGAAGATCCATAATTGCACAGAAAGTTTGTGTTGCTTTATACCCTTCGCCTATACAGCGCATACCATAAGCTAGTCTTGTGTTCATATTATAAAGCCTCTTGTTATTTACCCCTGAGGTATATACAGATTCCTCATGACCACAGGCACTGCACATAATGATAAGTTTTTAGACTAAACTCTTTCTACTATTTACATCTTCAAGCAGTTCAATACTGCTATCACTTTCACAATATTTACACTCTTAACATTTGTTCAGTAAACTGCACACAACACTCAGTTCAATTATCACAGACCCAGGATTTATGTTTGGAATCTTTTCTTCACTAAAGTTACTGCTGTATGAATCGTCCTAATATTTCAGTTTATTTTTTGGAAGCACTTGATTGCACCTTAACCTCACTCTCACCAGAACCATTACTGGTATTGATTTGTGTTTCTTGCTCCTTAGATGTAAATCTATTTCCATAGAACTTGCGCCTGCCTGCACCAAATTTCAGTGTCCTCGGCATATCTGTGGAAATATTTGCTACTTATATTTTAAGAAAAAACTGTGATCAACACTATAGTTTATTTATTACTGATGTGGAGTAAGATGAACATCGTGTATGTTAGCCAACTTTTGAAAGGGAAATTTACTATTTTTGCACAGATTTTACATTTAATGCCCCACAGTGACTTGTTCAGGAAATATTATGAAGTTTAAATACATTTGAAATGTAAAGGGGCGTGGCAGAGTTCTGCAGATATTTAAGATTAGGGCTGTAAAAGGTCCTAAAATATTAATAACCAGTACTTATTGTACATGGTGGGATTAAGGAAAGACTGGGATATAGTATGAGAGTAATGTTTTTGATTTTTGAAAATTCGCGTACATGTTCCCTTAAAATACTAACTATGATTACAAGTAAATAATATATAACATTTGTACGATATGGACAAGGAGAATATTTGAGTGATATATGTAACATAAACATTAAATAATTTCGTGATTTGTCTTGGTTGTGGCCGTGAATTTACAGACGAGAGGGTGACAAGAGTAAGTTAATAAACATAATGATTTATTTTAATTTTATTCGAGTTTATTGAGTTGAATTCTAAAAACTGACCATGTACGTCACAAAAATTTACTGTAAATTTATTTATACCTATTTCCTTATTTTAATTGCATTTGTGATACTTCAGGAAGGGTGATATTTAATAGTTACAGTAAATGAAGTGAAAACTGTAATCAATTCATTACATGAATTAGAACAAAAGGTAAGTCATACTTCCTGCAGTCTTGTACCTTAATTACTGTATCTTAATCTCCTTCATTGAGGCAACTGACAACAGCCCCACGTTAACCCTTTGACACCGACATCCACATATCATATACGACTCCTTTTCTACACACGCTGCCGATATCGTCTGATTTATTAAACCTGTATTACTTCCCTTTCATTCAAACTGCACCGTGCCGTCCTTCTGCTCCAAGCAATCTCATTTCAAATTGACAGCGGGTCAATTAATTATGATAATCAGTTCATATTGGGCGTATTGACTTTGTAATTGATTGTGTGGTTATCTCTACATCCTTTTTCTCAACTAATAAGGTGTCATAGGAGATTTCAAGGCACTGAAAGAATTACGGTATATGAATTCACCAGATGATGTCAACATTCATATCACTGAAGAGATTGCGATTTCTACTATCAATCCACGTGAGGAAACATCTGCTAGATTCGACTTCGTGCTCTCAAGCGGATAGGGATCAGACTATATCAAACACTTCATAGAGAAAGACAGAGACACTGATTTGGGATGATTCATACATACAAGCAAGGTAGAGATCTTTACCGTCAAAGGTATACCACTTCCATCTCTACAACATTTATTACTTTAAGAGCAACAAAATGATGTTGGGCCTGCAGGTGTCTATACCACGTATAGAGGTCGGCTACTACGATCACGAGCGCAGCACGCTGCTCTCAGATGGCGGATGTGGCATTTGCCGCCACCACATGTCAAAGAATAAAGATGCCAACACGATGCTCTCGTGGCAGCTTTGCAAATTGTCCGTCACCACAGAGTGCAGCGCGGCGCTCTGTAGATTAAAGATAGAGAATGTAGAATTTGCTGCCACCACATTTCAACTAAAGAGTGCGGCACTGCGCTCTCTTGATTAAAGATGGCGGATGAGAGCTGACGAAATTGCCCGCAAGAGTGCGGCTTCTCAAATTGTCTGCCACCACATTTCAACTAAAGCGTTTAGCACGGTGCTCTCTGGATTAAAGATGGCGGATGACAGCTGACGGAATTGTCCGCAAGAGTGCGGCTTCTCAAATTGTCTGCCACCACATTTCAACTAAAGAGTTTAGCACGGTGCTCTCTGGATTAAAGATGGCGGATGACAGCTGACGCAAGAGGGTAGCACGGTATTCTGTAGTTTAAAGATGGCGGATGACAGCTGCCAGAAAAAAGCACGTGAGTTTGTAAAGGACGTGGAATTTACCGCCACCGCAAAGAGGGCAGCACGTTGCTCTCTTGATTAAAGATGGCGGATGACAGCTGTCAAAAAGCATGTAGATTTGTTTACCGATTCAAATCTCGCGCTAGTTAGGTTAAGTTGGTACCACTAAGGTTTACGCCCGTCAAGATGGTAGTACTGAGGTTTGCGATACGTTGTTGTCGATGATAGCTGACAAAAAATCACGTGGCTGTCAAGAAGCACCTGGATTAGTTTACCAATTCAAATCTCGCGCTAGTGAGGTTACGTTAGTAGCACTAAGGTTTAGACCCGCCAAGATGGCAGCACTGCCGATGACAGGTGACGAATTTACAGCTACTGCGATAAAGAGGCCAGCACGGTGCTCTGTAGTTTAAAGATGGCGGATGACAGCTGTCAAAAAGCACGTGGATAAGTCTACCGATTCAAATCTCGTGCTAGTGCGGTGAGGTTGGTAGCACTGAGGTTTAGGTCCGTCAAGATGGCTGCACTGAGGTTTGCGATACGTTGATGTCTGTCAAAAAGCACGTGGCTGTCAAAAAACACGTGGATTTGTTTACCTATTCAAATCTCGCGCTAGTTAGGTTAAGTTGGTACTACTGAGGTTTAGGCCCGTCAAGATGGCAGCAGTGAGGTTAGCGATGCGTTGTTGTCTGTCTAAAAGCACGTGGCTGTCAAAAAACACGTGGATTTGTTTACAGATTCAAATCTCGCGCTAGTTAGGTTAAGTTGGTACTACTCAGGTTTAGGCCCGTCAAGATGGCAGCAGTGAGGTTAGCAATGCGTTGTTGTCTGTCAAAAAGCACGTGGCTGTCAAAAAACACGTGGATTTGTTTACCAATTCAAATCTCGCGCTAGTTAGGTTAAGTTGGTACCACTGAGTTTCAGGCCCGTCAAGATGGCAGCAGTGAGGTTAGCGATGCGTTGTTTTTGTATGACAGCTGTCAAAAAGCACGTGGCTTTGTTTACAAATTCAAATCTCGCGCCAAAATTCAAATCTCCCGCCAGAATTCCAATTTTCCGCGGGAGGAGGAGGAGGCCGCAGAACTGTCCTATTATACTACTGAAGCAGTTCAAACGGTCAAAGGTGATCGCCCTTCTTAAACCTGGAAAGCCGGAGCAGAGACCTGAAAACTACCGCCCAATAGCACTTCTCAGTTGCACTTATAAACTCTTGGAGCGAGTCCTCCTCACTAGGATAGCGCCACTCATTGACGCTGTAATTCCCCCGGAGCAAGCTCGTTTCAGAAGAAATCGTAGCTGCACTGATCCGCACTTGTCTCTTACCACTCACATCGAGGCAGGCTTCCAAAAGGAGTTAAAATCAACAGCTGTCTTTATTGATATGACAAGTGCATATGATAATGTCAGGCGACATGGACCAATTCTTAAAGTGCTGGGAGTAATTCCCTGCTTGGAAATTGCAAACCTAATTTCCAACATGCTCTCTGAAAGAGAGTTTGTAGTATTCCTAGGTGATTCTAAAAGTCGCAAAAGAAAATTAAATAACGGTCTGCCACAGGGATCAGTATTGGCCGCAGTTCTCTTCAACCTATACATCCGTGACTTACCACCAACCACAGCTACTAAGTTCATCTATGCAGACGATATTGCATTGGTATCTCAAAGCAGAAATTTCGAGGATGGAGAAGGCATTCTTTCAGCAGACTTGGTCAAAATGGCAACTTTGTTCAAGTCTTGGCATTTGATCCCAAGTGCTTCTAAGACCGAGGTTTCACGTTTTCATCTCAGCAACCGACTCGCAAACTATGAGCCATCTGTCTTATTCCTTGGAGAAAACCTAAAGTACAACCCGTTCCCAAAATATCTAGGAATCACACTGGACAGAACTCTGAGCTACAAAGAACATCTCAACAAGCTCTCTCACAAAATCGCTACAAGGAATAACATCCTACACAAGCTTTGTGGCAGTTCCTGGGGAGCCTGGGCTGACTGCTTACGATTAAAGGGTATCAGTCTTGTCTACTCTTCAGCGGAATACTGTGCCCCAGTGTGGCTGGAAAGTGTACATGTGCATAAAGTGGATACTAAGTTGAATGATACCATGCTCTGCATAACTGGTATTGTAAAGTCAACACCTCGCCACTGGTTACCCGTACTTAATCATATCCCACCTGAGGAGAAAGGAAGCTCTGCTGAGAGAAGCAAAGAAGATCTGGTCATCTCCCTCATTACCAGTTCACCAGAACTTTTGTTACACATCGCCACGACGACTTCGATCTAGGAGACCAGCAATTATACTCGCTGGCCGACTCTTGAGGGGTAATTTTAATCTAAACGAGAGATGGCGGGATGAGTGGTCAATTTCTACATCTGGAACAAATGCTCATGACCTAAATCCAACCCTGAAAATGAAGCGATTCGACCTCCCAAGAAAACTATGGTGTCGCCTCAACAGACTGAGGACTGGGCATGGATGTTGCAATTTCTTACGCCGTAAGTGGGATTGGATGGTTTCTTCAATATGTGAATGCAATGAAGAGGAGCAGACCATGGACCATGTCATCCCGCGCTGCCCTCTTCATGCCTACTCCGGAAGCCCCAGCGACCTGTTTCATCTTTCAGAAAGTGCTGTAGAGTGGCTGAAACACTTGCACCTGGACTTATAAATTTGTAGTTATAACCACCATACGATTAAATAAATAAATAAACCTTCAGAACGAGCATCGTCAATTATCCACAGGCACTCAATAATTTGTTTATCAATAAAATAAAGTATACACTCAAGAGAACAGAATACTTCTCCTCAAACAATCTTTCTCAACAAACTGAATTTACTCTGAGAATACACAACAATTTAATATAAATATTGGCATGATGATCATACGATTTTAATATTTTTAATGGGAACTGATACTCAGTATGTAAACAACCACATTTACTGAATTGTGGGCTTGTGAAAATTAGGCCTACTTTCTACAGAGTCCTTGCAGTTATCCTACTAAGTCTTAAACCTGTTATCATGGTCTAAAATTTATATTAATATTAATAGTTCGTGGTGTAGGTTACTGTAGTCAGTTTTAGAATCAGGAACAACAGCTGAATGACCTGGTAAATGGAACTGAGACTCTGGATACCATTTGCTACAGAATAGGAGTGGACATCTCGAGAAAACTGTGAGTCACGGCCCTGCTTGTGAAAAGTTACTGCAAGTAGCTCGCAGTTGTGAGACAGCATCTCTACAATGGTCTGTTTTCCGAGGAACTTTGCTGCAAGGGAGTAAAATTGGTGGAAGTGGGATATCTTATTCATGAGTTTTAAGTAACAGACATGAAATGAGTTAGAATGATTGCTGGTTCAAACAGGTGGAGACAATGGCAGGAGATTATTCAGAATAAAGGGAGATAAAGGCCAAGTTATGAATGAACTCATTCGATAAATGTGTAAACCTGACTATTTTTGGGATCATGTAAGGCGGATGTAGGAGGATGTGTTATCGAGGGGAATAATGGACTCAGCCATAGAGGGTAAGTGATGTAGCAGACTAAGACGACGATGGTTAGACTCAGTTTCTAATGAGGTAAACATTAAAGGTATGAAATTTAATGAGGCCACGAAGCCTTACAGACTTACCTTATCACTCCTTCCAAGTTATACAGAGAAGAGAGAGTGTGACAAGCTGCAGGAAGGGATGGCCGATACACAGCTAGGTCACGTGTTACAGAGCTAATTGCTTCTCTCGCAATAACTGTTACATTCACAAGTACGTAGACTTGTGTAAAAAACCCTATAAGATGAACGTGTGGATCAGTCTCAATCACTTGGTAGACAACTTCAGACATAAAAGAACTAACAAATACATTTTGAGTAGAAAGAAACAAACAATGCTGAAATTACAAACAAGCTATGAAGATCAGGTTTGTCATTGTAACATGAAAGGTGTCCACTGGGTCACATGTCTATGTGCCTTGGTACAGCACGTGTTACCTCTCAATGGTCCTTTGTTCGGCACTCCAGATCTCACACCTGTAGACACCTACATATAGCACGTGCTGAAAAAATTTGTTTACCAGTCAGACGACTCTGTCTAGGAATGCACATGAATTACGAGAGAAGACTGTCTGCAGCATCCAGTGTTCATACACATGTTTTACAATCCACAGAAATCTTATGAACAAGGCGTGTTGCATTGCGCCGCACATTTTGACGGAGTTGCACAGCGAAGTGTGTATCAGTCCGTGCCAGTGTTCCAAAATGAAGTAACAGCTGTTTAGTGCCTATCCAAACATATGAGGAGGTGGAATAAGCGAAGGAGACTTTTTCGGATACATCAGCGAGTTGTCCAACGATGAGTTAAGGGTGCTTTTACACTTCTCTACATGCCTTTATTGGAAAGCTGCCATAACCAGGGTCTCATCTCTACTTTGCTAATTAACATGTCTCTCAGCATTGCTGTTCATTTTGATACAGCAACAGCAACTGCGCTCAGAACAGCTACACCATGCCACGGAAACTCCGAGCTTTGTATGTTTCAATTTGTACCAATGAAATCATGCGATCGCTATCAGACGCGCAGAGACACAGAGAGACAAAAGCCCGTGGATAGCTCTCATCCTCCATGATCCTTCTCTTTATCAGTGTAAGCTGTCACGTGTAGGGGGAACTATTTCCAGCGGAGACCAGTTTCATTAAACAACGAGCTTCACCTCTTCTCTAAATCTCTATGAAGCATATATATAGACACGAGTTTGCCGAAGGGAGAGTATTTACTTATCTTTTCTTTTCCTGCCGCTTTTCCCACACCTGCAGGGTCGCGGATGCGAACTGCGTCGCACATGTGGATTTGGCCCTGTTTTACGGCCGGATGCCCTTCCTGACGCCAACCCTCTATGGAGGGATGTAAGCACTATTGCGTGTTTCTGTGGTGGTTGGTAGTGTAGTATGTTGTCTGAAGATGATGAAGAGAGTGTTGGGACGGACATATACACCCAGTCCCCGAGCCAGAAGAATTAATCAGAAGCGATTAAAATCCCCGACCCGGCCGGGAATCGAACCCGGGACCCTCTGAACTGAAGGCCAGTACGCTGACCATTCAGCAACGAGTCGGACAGAGTTTTTACTTATAAACATGTTAAATATTGTTACAGGTAAATAAGACGTAATATTGGTAAGATATGGAAAAGGAAGACATATGAGTGATACATGTTACATATATATTACATACCTTAATGATTTGTCTTGTTTGTGGCACTGAATCCCTGGACGAGGATATGGAAATGTAAGTTAAGACAATAAACTTCATGATTGATCGTATTTTACCATACGAGATTATTGAGTAGATTTCTAAAATCTCACAATGCTTGTCATATTAATTTAAGTTGATTTGTTTATACACATTTCATTATTCCAAACACATGTTTGATACTGCGGGAAAGGTTATATTAATTAATTAATTAATTCATTCATTCATTCATTAAACTAAGTTAACGTAAAAATTATAATCAATTCATTTTGAGAATTACAGCAAAATTTGAATCACAACTAAAGTACCCACTTCCTGCCGTCTTGTTTTCCTAAAACAGGATAATTCACAGTTAACTTTCAGGATTCCAAGAGAATAATATGGGGGAAATACAAAGAGTATGGAGCCAAGCTCAGACAGCCTATGAACAAATGAGCCTTTAAAGCAGCGTTATTCAGTATAACAAAAGTAAATTATAAGCCGTGGTTCAGTTTCTTCCTGTGTTGCCAACTTACTAAAGGACAACACTCATTCTGCTCCAACTACATATCATTCATACAAGAACTGAGATGATATGCCATCTGGAGAAACACAATTTATGAAGCAACTTGTGCAAAATCCAATACAGCCAATATTTACTGGTAGGCTGAATGGCATCCTCGATCAATGTTGTGTGAAGAACACTTAAGGAGATCCCGATCATCTTCCTTCCGACGAAAGGCACAGGATAATTTACAGGCAACAAGATGAATGGGTTCATTTTATACAGCCCAATGAATATATTAAGATGGTTATGTGTAAACACATCTCCATTTCCACCATTCACGAACAGGTACAATATGGCGCGGCTCGAATAGTGGCAAAACAAGGCTGCCAACTTAGGAATCTTTACAAGACCATTTGGCAGGATGGGTTAGGTCCGGTTGGTGAGAATAGCTTAGGGATCACTACTCACCAAGGCGGCCTGGGGTGGGGGTGGGGGGCATACCACAAGTTTAAAGCCGCGAAGCTGCCCTCAGGATTCTAGTACCCTACGTTACATCACCACTGGTCTGCCTAGTGACAAGACCACTGGTCTGGATAGTGACAAGACCACTGGTATGCCTAGTGACGAAACCACTAGTCTGGCTAATGACAAGACCACTGGTCTGGATGGGTAGGGTCCGGGCACTCACCAAACCATTGGGATGGAGTCCTCCATAATTTCTGAAAATTGTCACCTGTACTTTTCAACACATGTGCCGACAAGCCTGCTATGTCGTTCTACATTTGTTGTTGTTTTTGTTTGAGTCATCAGTCCATAGACTGGTTTGATGCCATCCTATTCTGTACCAACCTTTTAATTGTACATAACTGCTTCACCCTACTTCTGCTCTAATCTGCCTTTCATATTCACACCTTGGCCTACTGGCTACACATGCTGAACAAGTGCTGGGTGTATAACATTATATCTCTCCCTCTCATCAAATTTAGCCAAATCGATCTCCCCTCACCAATTCGATTTAGGGTGATGATGTTAGTCTCTTACGTATCTTATTGCTTTTGGTGAAGGGAGTGATAACCTTGAGAGCTACAGATTTATGTCGGTTTCAAACAACAGGTACACGATTTTTCATTTCATAATTCTTACCATGCTCCACAGAGATTCATAGCTCGGAAATTTTGGTTAAGAACCCAGTGACTGTATCAACCTTTAAAACCCATCCCGCTGACCTAGAAAGTGTGCATCGTCGAATTCCCTTCATAAGTGAAGGAAAAAGCTACACTGCGAATCAAGATTGAGGCGGTCTATTAGTCTACATTACATTTGGAGTAACAAATTGTGAAGCAAGTTCTCAACGAGTTATCAAAAAGGAATCATTCAGTAAAATGCATTTCTCTTTGTGGAATGACGAAGCTGAAATCCTTTCTTAATCTGTCAAAGCCCAATGTCACCTACAGGTGAGACCTAATATTAATCAAATTTCCTGTTTGAACTTCTCTGCCTTTTGGAAGTACTCAAAAAAAGGTCTTGGAATTTGAAATGGAACATTTTAAATTCGCAACCTGCACTGGTCAGTTAACTCACGCTCAAGTACAAGAGGTAACAGACTGGATTGAAGAGGAGAAGCAATTGCAACTGCGCGTTATTATGGCATGGAAAGCGTGTGATAAAATGTAATTATATTTTGCAGTTGATGCTTGTATATTCCTTAAAGGGTCAGAAATGAAAGTGATACATTCTTAAGCATAATATTATAATTTAAACATGTGTTATTGATATGAAAGGCATGATGTTACCTATATGTGTCATTGGTCACATAAAGTAGGCACTTTTGTCCAGTTTCAGTTATGAATAGTATCTGATATTCAGTTCATGTTTTCTCTCCCTTTTCAGTCTTACATTGAATGAGGTACTAGAAATGTTGGAAGATCTATAGATCTATAGATGATATTACTCTGTTTCTACAAAATGACAGGTATATTACAGATGAGAGAAGTGGCGGTGAGGCAACTAATTCTGTCGATCTCAATCCCATTCCCGGTAGAATGTTGAAGTTGACAGTGGAACAGCAGATGGTGGCACGCCGGTACCTTCTAATGAAATAAAGCAGGCGCGTGGTTTTTCTGGGGCAAATAAACGAGCACCTCCTAAGGAAAAATACAATAAGGTGTGGGCAGCTACGGAGGAGATTTTTATTTTCCGATTGGGTGAGGGACGGGCATGAGGAACCTTCAGAATATGACGGACCGCAACTGTCTCCAGTTCAATGTTTTGAGTTACTGTTCATTGCAGAAGAAGAATCTCATTGTGAAAATGTCAAAATTATACGTTGTGCACAGGAACCATATGTTAGACATAAGCTCAGATGGCATAAGGTTTTATATGACTGTACTATTTTTGACTGGCAAAACGCATCTGGAAAACATATGAATGTTTTTGGAAATAAAATCAGATGTTACAATAACTTACTTTCCAAAGCATGAGAAGAAATACACTTCCAAAAATTATTCAGTATTTGTACCCTTCAGAAAATATGAATCTTCCCCTCAATAACGAACTTAGTAAGGTAGAAAGATACTTCAAATTTCTTAATCAAAACTTTGGGCAGCAATTTGAGGGAATCGGTTCAAGTGATCTTGCAGTGGATGAAGCTATGGTTTCCTATTCCAGCAGTCACAGCACCAATCAAGCGGTAACCTCTAAGGTTCGGACTTAAACTGTGATCAATTCCTACGCGATTTGCTTACCTCGTAGCCTTTGAGCCTTACCAAGGATCTAAACCGGCCCAGCAGCCGCGACAGTCCAATATGCGTTAGGAGCAGCAGCTGTGTTCGCAATTGAAAGTAGGCTACCTGCAGGCTACAAATTATATCTATACTGACCAATGTAATCTACAGGTGGCTTCCCTGTATTTTTTTTTTTTTTTGTGGAACACTTTTCCTCTAGATTTTTAGTTTTGCTTTGTTTTTCGTGATGTAGCTAACATAATCTAAAATGAAATACATAGATCAATTTCGTACATTGTGTGGGCATTGGCAGTTTAAACTGGTGTGTGTGTGTGTGTGTGTGTGTGTGTGTGTGTGTGTGTGTGTGTGTGGTAACCATCGCAGACATGCTTAGCAGATGAAGATAAAGAAATCTCAGCCGTAATCAACCCTTTTGGACTATTTCAATTCAACTAAATGCCGTATGGTCTTAAAAGAAATCACATTTATTGTAATGTTTTGAGAAGATTGAGAACGAATATGGTAGGGATGATGTAACAATAAGGGAGTGTTTTGGTTTAAAATATTACTTTAACAATTCAGAATATTTTTTTCTGGAATTCTTCTTTGAGACTATAAAATATATTTACTTTGTATAACACGATTGCGATGCAGAGTGCCAAGGAAGTTACCAAACCCAATGCACTACAACATTCTGAATCAGCTGTTTCAGAAATAAGAGAGAAAATAATGAAAGGTATCGGATAGATGATGATGAATGTTCTACTCCAGCAACAAAAATCTCTAAACACAGTTCTAGTTTAAATCTGATTGTAGATGCCAACTAGTGATCAACCAAGTGAAAGACCGATTACCACAGTCTCATGCATTAAGTAGTTTCGAAATTTTGTTCCGAAAAGTTTGCTACGTTCAGAGAAATTTTCCCAACGAATTTAGTCAATACTTTTTCATTAAGTTTCAGTCCATTTGTCTACCAAGATAAATTGAGATATGAACTTTCAGTGATTTATCGCAATTATAATTTAAGGATATTTCCTTCTACCTGTGATTTGTTCACATTCTTCATGAAGCATTCCTCCGAAGAATCGTTCTCTGAGGAACACAAAACTCTACAAATTGCACTAACTACGCCAGTTTCAGCAGCGAAATCAGAGCGAAGTTTCAAAGCAGACTGAATTCACTGACTGTTTGTTCAATTCATAAGGAAGACACTGGTGAAATACCCAACTTCAACAACAGAGTCATAGAAATGTTTGCCAGTGCTCAACCACTGTATAAGTAATGTGCCATTTGGTGAGTTCACTTCTATGTCTTCATTATTAACTATTTAGTGTATATATTTAGACCGATATATTTTGCTATACGTACTCTCCTTTGGAGTTTTTGTGGTACGGTATAGATACCCGTGTTTCAGAAATACCTGCCGCAATCCCATTTCCATGGCCGAAAACTCTATATCGGGCCCCACTGGCGGAACTGATCCCGAGCCGCTACTGTATGCATTCAGGTCTTATAATATTGTAATTGGTCTTGGTTCACGCTCGGGGACTGGGTGTTTGTGTTTGTCGCAGAATTTTCCTCTTCATATTTACGCAACACTACCAACACGCAATAGGGATTACCGGTACATTCCATCACGTAGCCTTGGCCTCGGGAAGAGCATCAGATCGCAAACAAGAGTCAAATCCACATGTACGACACATCACTGGTGTGGTAGAACATAACAGATCCATGCCATGGTTACTGTACCAGAGGTATGCCCGACTCGTGCATTTGAAACTAGTGACTTGTAGAAGTCCATGAAGATCATGAAATCTGAAACCCAGTTTGGAAATAGTGTGAACGTTTCTCGACATATGTCACTACTATCGACTTATGTTGTGCCCTGTGAGGTGAAGATGAACTATTAAAATTCAGGATAAATTTTGTGCGTTAAGGTTTCCTAAACTGGAATATTTAGTGTTTGTTTTAGATGTTCAAAGGTTATCAACACTGCTATCTCTTCCCACACGCTTAAAGCGTTGGCCGCTGAAAAATGTTGTATATTTATTTATCGACCAATCAAAAATTTTCTGATATTTATGAAATTAACCAATAAGAATTTGGGGTGTGTCAGGGCCTTGGCCCAGAATTTTCTGGATTTTCTTCTCCGCTATAAAAGCCGAGGGCTGATGAGCCTTGATGTCCTTTGTGACCGCTCCAGTCTAGAGCGTGTACCTAACGGAGGCTCCCTCGTCCATCTTTGGAGGTCCACAAGCTCGAGATAATGGCAGTTTCGTCTTAACTATGTGATAGTTTTGAGAGCTAGCTTGAGAGGAAATTTTCAAACCGTTAGTAATATAACTTTTATTTTGTCAAACGTATATTTCAAACTTTAAATGTAAAATTCAAACAAGTCAAAAGAACTTAACCATAATCAGGGAATAGAGAGTGAGTAACTCTCATGTATTCCCTCTCAAGTTGACATTGAGGTGACCATGATTTTGTAACCGTTAAAATCCACCTAGCATTTCTGTAACTTAAATATTTTCTGCATGTAGTCACCTCTCTAACGTCGGGCCATAAGCCCAAATAGGGTTTTAAGAATTTCATGTAAATATCAAGTAGTGAATGTGTTCGCCTCCCTACCATTTCGATTTTCGGCCAGTAAATTTACCTTTTGTTTTTACCAAAGGTCAGGTAGGATGGGTACTTGTTACCCTTGTTACAGTTAACATCATTCACTTCATTTTTAGGCAGTTAGACTGTTGAGCAGTTAGGACAAGAAGTACTGTTTCATTTTGTTAAATGTAAGTTGTGTCTGGATAGGCCAGGAACTTGTAAATTTCGAGAATAGTCTACAAAAATGTGCATTTGTAGAACAAAAAGCTCTTCCCCTGATGTAGAAATTGAAAGATTCGTCTCCTTGACAGTTGATTGAAAGGATCAGTAGCGCTGATTTAAAAATTGTAATTAGGGAGCTTCATGCTCATATTGTTAAATTATTGTTATCTAATTTTTCCAACATTATACTCAAGCTAACAAGCCAGATCTGTACCTGAATTGTGATTCGTTTAGCAAAGTGTAAAATTTAATATTTGAAAAGAAACAGTAGAAGAGAAAGAAATATATCTCCAATTTTAAAGCAGCTGCCATCGTGTTGTGAGGTGATTGCCGTAATATTTCTGTACTTATCTACGACGAAACACTTCGAGGTACTGTCATGCGCCCCGTGTTAACGAGGTGGATATCTGCCAACACTCCTGCGTGACGGTACAAGCTACTGAGATGTATGAACATCTGCCATCCGCTCTCAATGTTCATAAGCGAAAAATGTGCATTTATATTTCAGAGAAGGTGCCTCTAGATTACCTTACATTTATACCGTAGGCCCAGTAGGCTTCGAAACACTGTGCCGGCGCAATCAACACATCAAGGCTTCACTGTTTCGCAGCACTGAGATCACTTAGTGTGTCGTGTCGCGTGAACAGGAAGCATCGATGCTTCGGAACAGCAGAGCTTTGAAACAGTGACGGTGCATTGTTCATCTCATCGCCACAATAGAAACACTCCGCGTAACACTGCTCTGAATATAAGCCGAGACTCTTTATATTCCGAATCGCGAGTCAAGTGATTAAAATAACAATGCACTCCACAATGTAAGGTCTTTCACACGGAAACATTACATTATTGTTCTCAAACCAGGGTCATATTATAAGAGAAAGTCGCTTCCGTTTGCCAAGTGCAAATGTTTCTAAAATTACTTTTTTTAAACTTCGATTCGAAGTAAAATTTTAAACTGGAATAGACCAAGTCTGTTACTGTACACATAATACCGAACTTGGGCTCTTCTGAGATTTAATTACTCATTTTATAATTACTCAAGTTGGTCCACTTACTTAGACTACTTTTGCAACTGGATTACGTACACATAGAATAACTATTTTGAACTGTTCTTAAATTTCGTTAATCATTTTATAATTATTCACATTAGTTACTGTTTTAATGTGCATTTAACGGAAAAATTGATTGCTTTTAGTACCATTATAAGCGCGTAATGAGGAAGGAAACGCTGTATATTACCGGTTTTATATACTGGTACTACAATACTGTGCATCATATATTTATCATACTGTACGTTGTACATTTGCACATTAAATACTTCATGATCCTCATATTTTATCTGTATTAGAACGTCGAACATTTTAGTCCGTGAATTAGACTTAGCTATGAAACGTGGTTCATGTTCCACCACGCCATCGCGAAGCACTGTTTCTCTTGCATTCCGAGACGGAAGTGCGCCGTGTGTCGCTGTGCCGTATGAAACATTCAGCAGTGACATGTCTATTATTAAAACAGTATTTAAGCCACACGAGGCGGAATAATTCAGGCTTATTGCATTCTACGTTGTACAGATATATTCACAATATAAATCTAGCAATGATTCATCTTCTTGTTCTTCTTCTACAATATCCTTATCATATGTCGGCTGGCATCGGGGCGA
The DNA here is from genome assembly GCF_040414725.1 of Anabrus simplex. Classification (NCBI taxonomy): domain Eukaryota; kingdom Metazoa; phylum Arthropoda; class Insecta; order Orthoptera; family Tettigoniidae; genus Anabrus; species Anabrus simplex. The sequence continues at coordinate 66,073,502 of NC_090279.1, forward strand.
TCTGACCCTTGTCCTCAGCAAGTTGGGGTACCGAGTCCATACCATTCTCGTACAGTCCGTAGCCAAGATTTTCTCCTTCTTCTACTACACCTCTTTCCTTAAAGTATATCTTTGAGATAAACTAAAGGAGGTCATTTATTTATTTGTGTCAGTCGCATAATGGAGTAAAAATTACAAGAGAGATTATACATAATACAGTGGTGCTGCCTAGTGCCAGATATGAGCACTAGTATCAGGTGGATGTTATTCTTTACGTTGTCGCAATTCGCACTCTCTTTGAAGACTTCCACGTCGTCCAGGGCTCTCCGTAGTTACGGAGCAACTTCTATTCAAGTTTCGCAAGTTTCAGGCGATCTGGATGAGGAGCCCAGCCTGATCATGTCAAAGCATCGTGAGAGAGAAGTTTTGCTTCGGAGTTGGCGCAGTGATACTTGCAAAGTGTGGCCACAGGTACATAGGTGTATCACTGTGTTCCAGTACCTCTGCCATCCACCTGATCTGCTAGTTTCAAGATGCTTCTTCATTCCTCACGTGAAAAGCATGGATCTGGTTTTAACTTATTATTCTCTAAAAATGTAGACCACTGCAGTACCTCATAATTTCGATTGAGCGACGTAAAGCCCCTAGCAAAAAAAAAAATTCGAATGATATTGATTCTGATATTGTACGTGACCTCCAGCTCGGAGTACTGTAGCCCCACATCTCAAAGGATGGTGTTCATGCCTCAACAACATTAAGTAAGGCAGGAGATACACAGCACCGAAGTAAACATGGACGGAGAAAATGAAGTCCCTGTTACAGAGGATTTAAATAATTCTCTTGAAGGCAGTCTTTGGGACATAGTGTTTCAACAGGACTGCTCAAGCTGTGATCAAGTATGCAGGTGAGAGTCCTAGTATACTGGACTTGCTTTAGTGATGTGCCAGCTACTCTCAACTTTATAGGTTGAATGACATGTTTTCTTACGATCATTTAGTATTTTTCGTGTTTAAACGCACAACTCTGTTTGACCACACAATTCGCTAATATCTGTGGACCTTCAGCACTTATTGCAAACCGAAGGGTATCATCCGCATATGGCAGATTATTTTTCACGATTCCTTTAACAATACTGATATCAGAAAAGCACCCTTTCATAGAAGTTATTGAAGAGGAGTGGAGTTATAACAGAGCCTTGCCTCATCCCTTGCTTTATTTCAATAGCAAAGGCGTTGGTGTTATCAACCTTAAGAGATGCGAACTGATGTTAATACAGGTTGGCAACGTTTCGTATATCTTTTCCATTCAGACCATTATCATATAGTATAGTCAATTTACCATGTAACCAAAGAAGTCTCTGGACAACTGGGAATAAAGCAACACCAAGATGAATTAGTCTCTTCTGCAAGGAAACTTCCTGTCTTTCATGAACATGATCATGACCAAGGGTTTCTAGTGTAATGTGGAATCCGAACCAGTGGATGTCTTCATTTTACGAGGCACGCCCAGAAAGTAAGTTCCGTTTCCATTAATCTCCGCTGCAGCGCTGCGATCGCAGGTCCGCACATGCACGGTAGACGCTCTGTATCAAGGAGAAGAAGCGTGTGCCATTTTGATATCGCTGTCAGCCACGTACGCTTTGTTGTGCTTGTTTACAATGTCGGTGTTGATTGAACATCCCGCCGCTTGTGAAATCAGATCTGTGATTCGTTTTCTGAATGCTAGGAAAGTGAAACCAATTGAAATTTATCGGCAAATTTGCGACGTTTACGGACAAAATGCGATGAGTGATTCAATGGTGAGAAGGTGGGTCCGACAGTTCAGTGAAGGACGTAGTGACGTGCACGATGAAGAACGAAGTGGGCGTCCATCTTTGGTTACAGAAGAACTGGTTCACGCGATTGATGACAAGATCCGGGAAAACCGCAGGTTTACAATTAGTGCTGAAAGAAAATGTTTCCAACTGGTTGAAGACACAGGCGCCAAACTTCTATGAAGAAGGTATACAAAAACGTGTGCCACGCTATGACAAATGCTTGCAAAATTTCGGCAGTTATGGGAAAAGTAGTTTTACGAGTTGTGGAATTTTGTGCAATAAATAATTTTTCTGTATCTGTACACAATTTAGTTTTATTACCAAACGGAACTTACTTTCTGGACGTACTTCGTATAACTCCCGAATTCCGTGGCCAGACCTCCAACTGCAGCCAGCTCAGCGACAATGATAATAGGCTATCAAGCCCCCTGATCTTTATCGTCAAATTAAGTCAGCAATACCCTTATGATAGGAACATCGGTCCTGGTTGAAATGGGCCTCTACTTTGTGTCAAAATTGGATGTCTTCATTTAAGGCACCATTTCGATGGATTCCGTTCCCGGACCACGCCTGGCTGAGGGTCGGTTGCTAAAACTGAACGCGACATTGCGTTCGAAGGGTGGGAGCGTCGCAGTTCGTGCGGCCACGGCCGCCGCCGCGTCTCCTGAAAAGAGCTTCACCCCGGTGGAGCTGGACCGGTCGACACCACCACTGAGAGTGTGTGAGACGGGAGGGTTGGTCCGCGCAGCGTCTTTGTGTCTACTGGCGCCGGTTCGCCACCCTTGCTCCGCGACCAAGTGTGTGCTGTGTGTGCAGCGACCGAACATTTTGTGCGACACGCACAAGCCAAACACGACCTCAGAGCAGGCGAGACTACCCGCTGAATTTAACCATATTATTAAGCGGAGGAAAAGAAACTAACAAGGATTCCCTTAGTAGCGGCGAGCGAACAGGGAAGAGCCCAGCACCGAATCTCGCAGGCTCACCCTGCCGGGAAATGTGGTGTTTGGGAGGGTCCACTTAACAGGGAACCTGCGGCGAGTTCAAGTCCTTCTTGAATGGGGCCACGCTCCGCAGAGGGTTCCAGGCCCGTAGAGACCGCTGCGGCTTCCGGGAGGATCTCTCCTTAGAGTGGGGTTGCTTGAGAATGCAGCCGTAAGTGGGTGGTAAACTCCATCTAAGGCTAAATATGACCACGAGACCGATAGCGAACAAGTACCGTGAGGGAAAGCTGAAAAGAACATTGAAGAGAGAGTTCAAGAGTAGGTGAAACCGTTCGGGGGTAAACGTGAGAAACCCGAAAATACCTCAACCGGGGAGATTCAAGCCTTATCCGCGCCTCTTCCCCTGCTTTGGCCAGATGGGTCTGTCCCCCTGCACGGAGCAATCCGGCGTCAGGGTGGTAACGGGTTTCTACTCGGCCGGGTAGTGGTGGGGAGGTCGGAGGGCCGCACTTCTCCCCTCGTTGGACGTCGCAACCCGTTGGGTGTCGGTCTAAGGCCTGGGTGTGTAGCCTGTTCGTCCGCGTCGCAAGGCGTGTTCGTCGGACAGACCCCCGGTGTTCCGGCCGACGGCTCGACGGTGTGTGTGTGCGCGGAGTTGATTCGCCGCCCTTCGGGGCAGACGTCCAGCCCCTGACAAGCGAGGGCGCGTGGCATGGACGGACCCGCTCAGCTGTTGGTTTGGGGATGCCTCGGAAAAAAGAATCTTTTAGACTCGCGTCAGCGGCGCAAAAGCTTCGGGTAATTTCACGACCCGTCTTGAAACACGGACCAAGGAGTCTAACATGTGCGCGAGTCATTGGGTTGACACTAAACCTAAAGGCGCAATGAAAGTGAAGGTCCCGCCGCGTGCGGACCGAGGGAAGATGGGCCGCGCTGCTGTGCGGCTCCGCATTCTCGGGGCGTCTCGTTCTCATTGCGAGTTGAGGCGCACCCAGAGCGTACACGTTGGGACCCGAAAGATGGTGAACTATGCCTGGCCAGGACACTAGCAAGGGAGATGTGGAGCTACAGGCAAGAAACCAAGAGAATTTTGAGTTTTGTGTCAATATGTTGGAAGGAAGATATTCTAAGATGTCCTTGGTGATGCGGGCAGTCACTTCACCACTGCCTGCTCCTTAGGCTCCAGAGCTTCCTGATCTGTTTGAGACTCTCGGTTCAGCTTTTCACGGCCGGTGTCCTGGTTGTATGCCGCGGTCGAATATCGTTAGTAGTTGCCTATGTCCCACCGGAAACTGAGCGGGGCATTCCCAGGAATCCGGTCCGTATGAAGGTCGGTAGAGTACTGAAGGTGTGGCATCCAGTAAATGGAAGAGCAATCCGAAGCGGCAAGAAATTTCTCTGAAAGGACACATAAAACACTTTGTTGGTGTAGCTATGAAGATGTAGCAAAATGAAACTGCCGTGAAAGTGGGAATCTGGTAACGCTTGTGGCCGTCGAGTGGAATGACGTGTTCCTACAAGCTGTGGCTCAGCTTACCTCGCCTTTCCGTTATGTATAACAGAGGGAGGACTGTTTACTACTCGGCCATCTATACATACTTCAATCTGCACTCAACATACAACAGCCACAACCAGAAATCTCCTGAGCTGTATAGTGATTACCTTCCTCATGACGGAACTGCAACGTGAGTAACAATTAGCCAAGTATACTCCATATCTTCGTGATGTGATGATGATTATTATTTAAAGAGGCCTAGCATCTAGCTCCTTGGCCCCTAATGATACGAAATGTAAAAACAATTTAAATGTCCAAATATTCAACCTCTGACCGGAATTCATATCTTGATTGTGAATAATGAATGGACTAATACGAAACCAAGATAATCAGCGAATCCAACTCGAATATTAAACATTAAGAAGAATTCCAATAATCAATACTACGAATACAAATATAAACACGACGATGAACAATTATTATGAACTTAAAACAATCAGCGGATCCGCTCCGAAATGGCGCACCTATCCAGAAGCTAACTTATAACAATGGTATATACTGACCAAGGAGCTGCTTCCAAAGCACATTCTTGAATCGATTATGCTTTGTGTCTAAAGAGGTCGAAAATCTAGGTGAATGGCCCCTCATAAAGGTACCTATCGCTAGTAAAGAAGAACCACGGTGTAATGGATTTAAAATTAATCTTCGCGATGATACGATGCATATTGATTATGTGTCCATTTTCTTGTCTGGCCCACCGTGTATTCAAACTTCAGGAATCCATGGACTTTCTCTAATTGGTGATGGTGTGCTATCTAGCGGTCGACTTGGAATTTTAGCAGCGAGGTAGCTAAGTTGTGCTGCTATCTGGGCGCTAGAAGTGAAGCTTTCTCAGTCGTAGTCAGTCGACAATGCAGATAGCAGTTGTTCTGATTATTGCTTCTTAACCTGAAGACGCTGGAACCTATTCTCTGCTGATTATGCCTTAAGAAAAGTAGAAAATCATGATGCAAGAAGAGGAGATGTTTGAGAAATTAGACCCTGGATGATGGATTGTCCATCTAGGCGATAGGCCTGAACATTTGGTTATCCTTTTAGAATATTTAATATATCTTGTTTCCTTCGACCTCGTAAGTAAGTTGCATCCATCTTCTGTACTGAACTAAGCTACCAAGGAATGGATTAGTTAATAGTGTTAATACGCGGAGATATTTAACCTCAAAATTGAAATTCTGCATGTGGTTTTAAAAGAAATTGACTTCCTAAAACAGGTCCTCATAACAATCTTGTAATATGGTAATATTTTCGGGCTTCAAGTTGTAATGGTCATTATGGCATTTGTTTATCTTCTTGACTTTAGTTAATTAAGGTTTTGTGCACAAAACAAGTTATGTTTATTATTATAATATTTTCAATCAAATGTCGGGCTACTAATAGAGAAACATTGTGCCTTTAATGTAGGGCTTCTAATGACTTCCTCGGTACTTCAAGTGCTTGTTTTGATTTCGGTGCTCGTCATCTGTTACACTCTGTGTAACAGAATGAAAACATACCGTGGCCATGCTGTGTTGAATTTGACATTTGAGTATGGAATTATTGTTGGTAACTTGATTTTCAGCTGATTTTTGGTGTGGATCTTCGTGCATATGGAAGGTTTTTCTGATGAGTTTGATTAACTCATTTGGTTTAAGCTACCGTACCTTGGAGAATATTAGGGTTATTTATCCTATTTATGGATTTATGTCCATGTTTCGGATGATTTCATGGTGTTAACTGAAGTTATGCTTTTTGGTGGATTTAATTTAATTTTAATGCAGCCCTGGAGTAACCGAGAAATTCATTAGGGAAATTTCAGCTTTCTTTCAGTAATAGTTGTCTTAAGATTTTAATCTTCTATTGATCTACGTTTGTTTATTGTTCAAAAAGATTTTCTGCCTCCTGGCAATTTGAGTTAGTGTTAAAATAATTTATTTTCAATTGATATCCTTGATTAATTATTCTGAAAGGTGTTCACGTTCATTGTGCAGTGGTAATTGAATTTTTTAAACAATTAGTTTTGAGGTCGAAAATTCTTAAATTATTTGCCTAATTAAATTTTGTTTGATCAATTTCATTTGAGTTATTATTTCAGCCAATTAGTTAATTAAGCTTATTTTAGTTGATTCGCTAGGCCTCTTGTGTCCAGAGCTTCCTCAATCAGCGACGGCCTTCCGTTGGGATAATTCGTAAGTCGTCCTTTTGCTTATTTCATCCCTGGTCGTGCTAACACTCTTGACATTTACCTTATGTTGTGAGAACGGTATTTCTAGAAAATAACGTAAACATTCGGTGTTCCACACAAAAGGGCGCAACCCATAGGCAACTCAAACCCATAGTGTTCCCCACATAGTGGGTACTATTCACAGGGACTCGTTCTACCCCGCGGTATTCCTTGACATATTGAATAGTAATCACAGTGACCCGTACTATACCGTGGTGTTACCCACATGGTTGGTACTAATCACCGGGACCCGTATTATCCCGCGGTGTTCCTCACACTATGGTATTAATGAGAGGTAAAACCCACACACGTGGTGTTCCTCACATAATGGGCATTAATGAGAAGTAAAACCCAGACCCGTAGTGTTCCTCGGAGGCAAACCCAAAATGTACCTCACACAGTTGTACAAATCTCAGGGAACAGTACTATCCGTCGTGTTGTTCACATAGTTGTACGAATGACAGGTAAACCCCAGACCCGTGGTGTTCCTCGAAACACAAACCCATTGTGTTCATCACATAGTGGTACTAATCACAGGAGCCCGTACAATCCCGTGGTGTTCCTCATATAGTGGGTACTAATGACAGGTGACCCCCAGACCCATGGTGTTCCTGGGAACGCGAACCCACGGTGATCGCCACATAGTTGTACAAATCTCAGGGACTCGTACTATCGCGTAGTGTTCGTCACATAGTGGGTACTAATGCCAGGTAAATCCCAGACCCGTGATTCTCCATGGTGTTCCTCACATTGTGGTACTAATGACAGGAGAACACGAGAACCGTGCTTTTCCTAGGAACGCAAACCCATGGTATTCATCACATAGTTGTACAAATCTCAGTGACACGAACTATACAGGGGTGTTCCTCACAAAGTGGGTACTAATCACAGGGACCCGTTCTATCCCGGGGTTTTCCTCGGAATGAAAACCCATGGTGTTCCTCACATAGTTGTACAAATCTCAGTGACACGAACTATACAGGGGTGTTCCTCACAAAGTGGGTACTAATCACAGGTAAATCCTAGACCAGTGGTGTTACATGCAACGCGGACTCACGATGTTCCTCACAAAACGTAACTAATCACAGGGACCCGTACTATACCGTCGTGCTCCTCGGAACGAAGCACATGGTGTCCCTCACATAGTGGGTACTAATTTCAGGTAAATCCTAGACCAGTGGTGTTATATGCAACGCGGACCCATGGTGTTCCTCATATTGTGGTACTAATGACAGGTAAACGGCAGACCTGTGGTTTTCCTCAAAACGCAAACCCCTGGAATTCATCACATAGTGGTACTAATCACATGGACCCGTATTATCCGGTGGTGTTCCTCACATAGTGGGTACTAATTTCAGGTGAATCCTAGACCAGTGGTGTTCCATGCAACGCGGACTCACGATGTTCCTCACAAAACGTAACTAATCACAGGGACCCGTACTATACCGTCGTGCTCCTCGGAACGAAGCACATGGTGTCCCTCACATAGTGGGTACTAATTTCAGGTAAATCCTAGACCAGTGGTGTTATATGCAACGCGGACCCATGGTGTTCCTCATATTGTGGTACTAATGACAGGTAAACGGCAGACCTGTGGTTTTCCTCAAAACGCAAACCCCTGGAATTCATCACATAGTGGTACTAATCACATGGACCCGTATTATCCGGTGGTGTTCCTCACATAGTGGGTACTAATTTCAGGTGAATCCTAGACCAGTGGTGTTCCATGCAACGCGGACCCATGATGTTCATCACATAGCGTAACTAATCACAGGAACCCGTACTATACCGTGGTGCTCCTCGGAACGAAGCACATGGTCTTCCTCACATAGTTGTTCAAATCTCAGGGACCCGTACTATCCCGTGGTGTTCCTCTCATAGTGGTACTAATCACAGGGACCCGTACTATACCCTGGTGTTCCTCATATAGCGGTACTAATAATAGGGAGCCGTATTATACCGTGGTGCTCCTCACACATTTGTACTATTCACAGGGATCCGTAGTATCCCGTAATGTTCATCACAGAGTGCGAACTAATTACGGGGACCCGTACCATCCTATTGTATTCCTCACATTGTGTTACTAATCAGAGGGACCCGTACTATCCCATGGTGTTCATCACATATTGGTACTAATCACAGGGACCTGTACTGGTGTTCCTCATATAGTGCGTACTAATGACAAGTAAAACACCGACCAGTGGTCATCCTGAGAACGCGAGCCCATGGTGTTCGTCACAAAGTTGTACAAGTGTCAGGGACCCGTACTATCCCGTGGTGTTCCTCACAGAGTGGGAACTAATCACAGGGACCCGTCCTATCCCATGGTGTTCCTTACAGAGTGAGAACTTATCACAGGGACCCGTACTATACTGTGGTGTTCCTGACAGTGCGTACTTATCACAGGTACATCCCAGACCCATGCTGTTCGTCACATAGTTTCAGAAGTCTCAGGGACCCGTTCTATCCCGTGGTCTTCCCCACATAGTGGGTAATAATGTCAGGAAAATCCCAGACCCGTGCTGTTCCTCGGAACGCAATCCCATGGCGTTCGTCACATAGTTGTGCAAATCTGAGGGACCCGTACATTCCCGTTGTTTTCCTCACATAGTGTGTACTAATGAGAGATAAAACCTAGACTTCAGATGTTCCCTGGAACGCAATCCATGGTGTTCGTCATATAGCTGTACAAATCTCTGGGACTCGTACTATCCGGTGGAGTTCCTCGGAACGCACACCCATGTTTCCACAACCAGATGCTGAAACACCCGAGCGACGTTAGCTTCTTTTATCTCCCTGGGATCCTCTAACCGAATCTAGGCAAAGGGTTAGCCTCCGTCATAGTGATGGGTACTATACACGGGTACTATAAATACACAGTGATCCTCTAACAGACCCATGGTATTCCTCAGTTTGTGGTACTAATCACAAGGATAGTGGAACTAAGCACAAGTAATTTGGTTCAAAATTCAGCATCCCTTGGTCTCGTCTTCCACGCACAGAGATCTGTGTGTTTGGTCCGCGAGAGCTATATTATTTCGCTCATGTCGACTGGAAAGCCAGGTAAGAACCCCCTACACGCCACCTGGGACGCAGCACGTGGGAGTAACACCTCTCCCCATGCTACGACAGCGTAGTAGGTTCGTGGATAATCTGCTGTTACTTGATGTCGTGTGTCCCCACTCCCTTACCGCTCTTACAACTGCCAATGGCTGCCATACAGAAAAGCCACATAAGATGACTAGACTCTAATTCTTCTGACCGTAACATTTTGAAGTCTGTTGGTGAGGTTTACCATTTTCCACGAGCTGGTGGGCAATCTGTTTAGCTGTAACATTCGCATGACCCTCTGTAACTGGTTGGTTACAACTCAGACGTTTAAGAAACCTCCAGCCTTTCTGGCTATCCTTCCTTAGATTAGTGTCCCCATCGCTCCTGTTATTAGATATCGCTTTTAAGAAATCTTCCCCAGCTTGGACGGTATCGGATCTCAAATGATCGTTGTCAAAGAGATCACGATAGTTTCTCAATATTTCAATAGTTTTTGTATATAGTGTTCACCGTCAGCGAATTGAGATACGAGAAAAATTTCACGATATTTACATAATCATCACATTAAGGAAAATGCTCCATATTCAAAATGTTCTCGTGCAGTGAAATAATACATTTCCCGCAATCAGCCTTCTTAAAATGACATCATCTTCGAAAAGGCACTCAGATTCTAACGATTTAAAGGTAAGATGTATTGAACTAAGACGAGGCCACAGAACTAGTTGCAAACAGAATTTTGTGGTGGTGTTTTGTAAATTCACAGAGAGTCGCAGACTGAACGATGAAAGGCATAAAAGTCTGTAATGAAGATGTATGTATGAAAAGGAACTGTCTGCGGTCAGATTGCAGCATATATCTGGCATATAACAGGACGATGAGGGATTGTTTGCCCCACTGATTTCGCTGAAAATCGAGATATGTGTTTGCTTACGCAGATACTGTAATTTAATATCTGGATAATATCCATCCTCCATCTCGCACTGTTGAATGATACTGGAAGTTTGTTATCATGCTGTAGAAATAGATTGCACGAATCTGTCCATTCTACGCCAGCTTCTCCTCTTTCTTCGGTACCTGGGTAGCCCCATGTTGTATTATGACTCTTGATGTCACCAACCAAAAAATTCACATGTTGATGCTGGAAGGCTCCACAAATCTAAATACTTTTTGCTAGGGGCTTTAAGTCGCACCGACACAGATAGGTCTTATGGCGACGGTGGGAAGGGAAGGCCTAGGAGTTGGAAGGAAGCGGCCGTGGCCTTAATTAAGGTACAGCCCCAGCATTTGCCTGGTGTGAAAATGGGAAACCACGGAAAACCATTTTTCAGGGCTGCCGATAGTGGGATTCGAACCTACTATCTCCCGGATGCAAAAAATCTAAATACAGTAACTGGTGGCTTATTGATTGAGCTCTACTGTGAGAGTCTCAATGTCATCACGGGAGATGATCTGGATGTTGGATAGCACTGAGGGTGTTCAACCACTAAACACATGACCTTGATTTTTGGACGGCGAAGATTCTAGTCTCGGCGACTTTCCTGAATGCATATTATTAGAGTGTCCAGTAAATTGCAAGGCTATATATTTTGTGTTGTCTTTCAGATTCTTAAAAGTGAATAATAGAAATAAAATAATCAAAGTGCAAAATATTATTATGAAAACTTGCGTAACATAAACCAGTAAACCTGTACATACAGAGGACGAAGTTGAGCAGAAAATGGGAGCTGATAAGAGTTAAATATAGTCTGTGTATTCCAGTAAATTCTACAGTCCGACTCATTGGCTGAATGGTCAGCGTACTGGCCTTCGGTTCAGAGGGCCCCGGGTTCGATTCCTGGCCGGGTCGGGGATTTTAACCTTCATTAGTTAATTCCAATTGCCCGGGGGCTGGGTGTCTGTGCTGTCCCCAATATCCCTGCATCTCACACACCACACATAACACAATAACACGCAGTTCCCTACACGTGGCAGATGCCGCCCACCCTCATCGGAGGGTCTGCCTTAGAAGGGCTGCACTCGGCTAGAAATAGCCACACGAAATTATTTTTATAGTAACTTCTACAACGTAGCATGGTGTATTTTGCTATGTGTAGGTCTGATTTGACCTTGTAATATTTTAGTGGAAGTTTATCACAGTTTCAGCTATTAATTTTTGTGCTGAAAAGACACAAGTAGAAATTTACGATGCTTGCGTATGGTAGAAGTGTCACTGTGTTATGACCGACATTTATTCATATTTTTTTAAGGATGGGACGTTAGATTGAGTGCATTTCTCATAAAATTTGTTCAGACGTAATGAGGAACATGTTTGCAGTATAGCAGTGAAATTTAGAGGAATTTTAAGTATGTTAATTTGTGAGATTTTATGTCCACAGACGTAGGATCAGTTGAGTATGCAAATTGGAAAGTTCTGGTGAACTTCTAATTTGTACATGTCAGTAATTCCAATATTTATTTATTTATTTATTTATTTACTTATTTATTTATTTGGCGTGTGGCTACATCACTAAAACAAATAATATTTACAAATATTATCTCATACTAATAACAATAATTGATTTCATAACGCTAATAAGTTGAAGACAGGGGAGAGTTCGATTTTAATCTATCTCAGCAGTATAACTAAGATATTTAGCAACTGAGGTTGCCTCAAGACACTTTCCGTGAAGCTAGTTAATCATAAAACTCATATCAAATGTTCGGCCTTCACAAAAGGTCTCATTATTTTATCCAACAATAGGCAGGAACGAATTCAGTCCCTGGAAAACTTCGTGCAATTGCATCTGAAACGAATCTAAAACTCATATAAGAAAACCCAATACATGGGAGGATCTACTCGATAATTACACAAACAAAATCTGGTAACTCATTTTCGCAAAATTACTCAGGTAAATAATTTCAAATACTTGGGGAAATCATCCAACAATCTGCATTAAATCATGAGAGAGAGATTTCTATATTACAAGTAGGCCATAGAACCACATGGAAAAGTACGACAAAATATCAGTATCAAGCAACGCTATATTAAAGCATTATAACTCCGTAATTAAGCCTCAAACATTACACACGTCAGAAACCTTGATCACTCGAGAAAGATCATTATCTAAAATGATCGAAAAACAAGATAGGGAAGTCCTCAGGGAAACCATGGCCCAGTATGCATAGGAATGTGGATGAATAGGAGGTCTCCGGAATTATATCAACATATTGATTGAAGTTTGATTGCCATATTCAAAGAATAAATGATGAAAGACTCACTAAAAAAATTTAATAATGCCTCCTCGCTTAAAGTCAGAATAACTGGATAATCGAAATTGAAAAGGACCTTCAAGAAATCAACATACCAGATGAAATTATATGGGACACGCCTAGCTTTAGAACGTTGGTGAACAAACATCATTTTGCTGAGAACCCAAGATGAGTACACAGTTACACAGAAGGAAGAACAGATGATATAGAACAAAGAGGGAAGAAACTCTGGCAAGAGAAGAAAGCACAACCATCTGCAAAGTAAGTACAATCGCGCTCCTTAGTGGGGCAAAACATTTTGAAATAATAATAATAATAATAAGTAATGGAATGAGTAATAGTTACCATCCATGTGGTATGCTTTTTTGTGAAGTGTCAGTCTGCGATACATTTGTCAGGAGGTGATAGCTCGTGGTTCGGTGTATTGAGGTTTGGGGTCTCTGTTGAAGTCAGTGTCATATGCGTCTGGACTATTGTATTTCCAAGTGAAGTGAGAAACTTCGTAACTGTCCATAACTGTCGGTGGCAGGTAAGTTCTATTTGTCCATGTAGTTATGAAACCATGCGATTCAGTTTGTGAGACATGCTCCTAGTAGATACTCCAGAGGTAATGGTGTAGATAATGCCGAGGTTTCTTTGTAAAAATGCTCGAGGGAAAAAATCAGGACAGAGTGTTTTGAAATATGGTAAGGTCCATGGTTTGAACACAGAACAGGTTCGTATATCCAGAGGGATTCTTTGTTCATCCAATTACTGCATTAGTACCAGTGAATTGCGTATCAAATTCTACAGATCCCATTAGACTTGAAATAATTCGTGATGGCAATAATGTTGACCGATATATTGTGATAATACGAGGATTTGGACGAAGATTTGTGCTGTAGTAAAAGGCCGTCCGTGGCGAGATTTGTTTGCTCACTTGTAAGACAGTGGAGAGCGGCAGATATAAACCTGTTTGACGAGATAACAGGTGTTCACATCTATATGCGGCGGAACCTCTTAGGAAATAGAGGCCCGTGTTACAACATTATTGATGTTACAATAAATGGGGAGTAATTTGAATTTCAATTCTACTGCATAGGCAAATGACAAGAGTGGATTCTCAGTAACATTCCCGAACACTTGACTATGTATTCTAGTTTCGATGTTTCCATAACACAGTCATAGTTCGTATTGCCACTGAGCGTTTAAATAATTACTTTGGTGTCAGAAGGTTGTCCTTAGATATTAAGATTTCCATTTCTTGATATATTCATAGTGCAGCTAGGTGTTAAGGACTGCCGATGGCGTGTCCTTCAGTGGAAAGCAGGATGGTGGTTGAAGTGCATGGAATGGATTCTTGGGATTGCTCGCCCATGCTAGGATCGTGAAATTACGTAGCTAGCCAACTGCTCCTAGATGACAGGTGAGTATTCTTGTTTGACACAATGAGTCAGTACCACATAGTATTCCATAGGGTGTAGTAGCACCCTGCCATTAGTCCATGGGGTACCCATGATTTTTTGCCATGTTGTTCATAAAGGAGTTGTAATATTTTGTGTGTTTATATTTTAGCAGGACTATAAGTGGATGCAGTTGAGCTCCGTGACCTAAAATATGTAAGGGTTACACATGAGTCGAGTTTATTTTGGGGTTTGACTGAAGGTTATAACTAAATGTTAACAGAATTTCTTTTCACAGGTTTTCATGAATTTATTCCAATCACTGACTTCAACCTGTTATTTCGGTTCATGAAACATCATTCAGTCAATACAAATAACACTATTTTATGTTGTATAATTTTACGCTATTATACACTGGCACTTGAAGTCCACTTGTTTTGGAGGGTCACTGTGGTCATCACGCCACATTCAATCAACTTCAACGATAGGTCACTTTGGTCCTCGACCTTAAACATTAATATAGTGGGTGACCATGATAGCTCAGTGACGTACATTTCGATGTTTCTCAGATTCCATTGAGGGTCCAGGTATTTCGTCCTATGCTGATGGACAGTCAGTGGATGGCCTAAATTAAAAAAGTATCGAAAACACTTCCTCATATTTAGACGATCGAGAAATCGGATGCATGACGCACAGTTGTTTATGGAGCTGAGCAGATTGAATCTCATGTTGTTTTCTAGTTAACCATAAACTGGTTTTCTGTGAATAGCCCTTCAGACTTTTTTGTGGTGGATATTAATTTCAACTCGAAATCGTCCAGCCGCAGCGTTACATTAATATCACTGACCGCAGAACACTGTTTATGGCCATATTTGTTAACAAACCCGCCATCATTTTTCATTGTCTTTTATTGAATAAAATAGTTAGATTATGTAGGCTTTTAATTTATATCGGCCTTCCTTGATACCCCAATAATCATGTCTGGAAGTGACGAATAGCCATTAACACCCCCTGAGATACAAGAGTTAACAATTCATGCTGAAGACCTGGAACAGGCAAACACCAGTTTGACATGACGACAAGGGTTCATTACTCACTATGTCTCTTCAACACTTGCAACGTTGAGATATAAGAGATATTTGGTAACTTCCTTGTGGCCCCGTTAGAGAAAAGAGAGAGGCCAATTAACTGCCCCCAGGTAAACTAAAATGGAGAAAAGTATACTGCAGCTGTCAACATACGAGTTCCTACTTAAAGACGCCCCTCGAGAATTACGTGACACTCATGAATAGCTATAGGCACTGAAGTAGAACTTTCAATTTACATTCAGATCCGGCTAACAGACACAATATTATCGTACAAGTGCCGAGGGAGCATGTACAGTTTTGAGCTACTGGTCTACTCATAATTAAAAGAAAACACGACATGTAGGAAACGGGAGCACAGATATGCTCAGGTTTCAGCAACAATTTCTTAAATTGCGTCGTATTATGACTTGATTCGGCACTTGTTAATTCCCTTGAATTGTTTATTCATAAGTCTGAATACTTCTTTCATGCGCTTCTAGACTTTTACCAGTTTTCTTTGTCATAGGATCCTTGTGTTCATCCGAATTAATTCTTATCCTCGTCCTGGACGGCTCCCAAACGATTGTTGATGAGCACACTTCTACTTTGGTCCGAAAACATAAAATGGGTCGTCCATGGTTGAGAACCAGCGGTTGTATATATCTGTGGTTGATGAGGAGATAATTCATGAAATGGCCTTTGCTCTTTTCGTACACGGACCTAGCATTATGTTACCTAAAGATTTTCTCTCAGAGAAAATGGTACAAAAGGATGGACCGCTCCCCGATGTATGTTATGAGGTCGCAGAAAAGGTGCTGTTCTAGCTGAAGAGCTTACTACTTCTCTGCTGTGTGCGATCGCATGCGCCTTCCTACATCTCCGGAATTGGAGGTCTTGTGGAACTCCGGACACTTGTGTAGTAGTTAGTGGGACGTTAAGCAAAATAACATTGTTATTAAATCACGTGCGGCTTAATCACGACGTGACGTGACGCTCGTGCGCCGTATCGCCCGTGTGAACCGACAGCGTGGTGCTGCGTGCGAACGATTTGCCAAGAAACACGGTGGAGTGCGGCATCTCACCAGTGTGGTTTACATGTGCGTGGTTAACTTAAATGATTCTCTTAACATTTTATCGCAAAACAGAGCACTCGTGTGTGTTCTGATCTGAAATGTTGGCTGTATATTTGTCACAGACATAACAACAGTATAGCTTCTGGCCTGTGTGAGTCCGCATGTGAACTGGTAGGTCGGTTTTCTGGATGAGGGATTTGCAACAGATATTGCGGCAGTGCGCCTTACACCCGTGTGAGACTGCATACGACGTGCTAGGTGGGATCTCCTGCTGAATACCCTAATTCAAACATTGCATGAGATTGGCTTCTTGCCTGTGCCAGTCAGCATATGAACTACTAGGCTGACTTTGATGCTGAAGAATATGCCACAGATATTGCAGCAATATGGCTTCTCGCCTAAGTGTGTTCGCATGTGATCTCCTAACTCGCGTTTCTGGATTAATGATTTGCCGAACACATTGCAGCAGTGTGGTATATCGCCTGTGAGGGTACGCATGTGACCTGCATAGATGGACTTTCTGGCTGAAGGAATTCCCACAGACGTTGCAGGATTATGGCCTCTGAACTGTGTGTGTCCGTCTATGACTTGCTTGGACGGATTTACTGCTGAATTACTTGCCACAGACATTGCAGCATTATTGCTTCTCATCTATGTGTGTCTGCACGTGAATAGCATGGACGGATTTACTGCCGAATAACATGCCACAGACATTGCAGGATTAAGGCTTTTCGTCCGTGTGAGAACGCATGTGAATAGCATGGTTGTCTTCCCTGCTTAAGGATTCGCCACAGAAAGTCTCGTCTGTATGGGTACACTAATGATGAGATAGAGTGTCTTTCCGGCTGAATGATTTGCCACAGTGTGACTTCCTGTCTGTGTGTGTCCGCATATGAACAGTTAGTATGCTGTTCAGGATGAATGATTTGCCACAAATATTGCAGTTGTTTGACTTCACGCCTGTATGGGTCCACATATGATCGGTCAGACTGCCTTCCTTTATGTATGATTTGCCACAGATATTGCACCTCTAATGCTTTTCGCCTGTATGGGTACGCATATGATCGGTCAGACTGCCTTTCTTCATGAATGATTTGCCACAGACATTGCAACTGTATGGCTTAATAACTCTATGGGTCCGCATATGATCGGTAAATTTGCTTCTCATTATGAATGATTTGGCACAGACATTGCAGCTGTAAAGCTTCTCGCGTAAATGGGTCCGCATATGACCGATTAGAGTGATTTTCCGTATGAATGATTTCCTACAGACATTGCAGCTGTAAGGCTTCTCGCCTGTATGCGACCGCATATGATCGGGGAGACTGCCTTTCTTTCTGAATGATTTGCCACAGACATTGCATTTGAATGGCTTCTCGTCTGTATGCGTCCGCATATGTTCGGTTAGATTGCTTTTCCTTCTGAATGATTTACCACAGACATTGCACCTGAATGGCTTCTCGCCTGTATGGGTCCGCATATGAACGGTCAGACTGCCTTTCAGTACGAATGATCTGCTACAGACATTGCATCTATATGGCTTCTCGCCTGTATGGGTCCGCATATGTTCGGTTACATTGCCTCTTTGTATGAATGATTTGCCACAGACACGGCAGCTGTATGGCTTCTCACCTGTATGGGTCCGCATATGTTCGGTTACATTGACTTTCTTCCTGAAGGATTTGCCGCAGACATTGCAACTGTATGGCTTCTCACCTGTATGGATCCGCATATGACTGGTTAGAACGCGTTTCAGATTGAATGATCTGCTACAGACATTGCAACTGTTTGGCTTCTCGCCTGTATGGGTCCGCATATGTTCGGTTAGTTTACATTTCTTTATGAATGATTTGCCACAGACACCGCAGCTGTAAGGCTTCTCGCCTGTGTGAGACCGCATAAGGTCCGGCCTTTTCCTGAAATTTTTATGTGATACTGAGCATTCGTTTATAATCGTACCTGTATGCAATCGCGTGTCCCCTGTCAGCATTTTCCTCTTTGTAAAGCATTTATCAGAAAATACGCACACTTGGAGCGGGTGGATCCTGAGGTGTTCCGAGAAGCTGCTTCGGCTACATAACACCTTTCCGCAGTGATCGCACTTGAAGTGTCGATCTTCCTTGTGTCTCTTCAGATGACGCAAGAGGTCCAATTTCCCAGCCAGGATGTCACTGCACACACTACACCTAAAACTAGCTGATCCGCCGTCCGGAGGTTGATGATCTCTATAGCTCACCTCGGGTCTCGATCTACAGTGACATATTAAAACTATGTGACCAATAGTTCAACAGCCAACTCCACTACAACTCTCACACAGGGGATTTGCTACTGGACATTCCAATCACTGATATCCAGTGCAGAGAGCTCGTTACTCATAAACATTACATTCCTGAGAGTACATCATCTGAGGTAAAATTTCAAAAGCTCTCACTTGTAACGAGAATGTGTTGCGTCATTTCTTAACCCTTTAAGTTGCAAAAGACTGGGAGAATTAAAAAAATCAATTTTATTGCATGTTTTTAATCAAATACAATAGACTATCATACATACATGTTTATTTTACAAAATCAAATTCATTTAGTGCTATATTTTTGGTGGGAAATATATATCCCACTGCCACTTCCCGCCAGCTGACATTCTAGGGGTGTTCATTGAGATAATAATTTCCCACCTAGTAAATTACGTAGTATTTTGCACAAGTAGCATAACTTTCTGGCTGAGGCTTTTGTTCTCTATTATTTCTCATAGCAATGTCGCTGTTGAGTAATTAGTCTTCTGAATAAAGGGTTGAGTCGCTGTCTGACACAACATCAGGGAATAACGGACGTCTTTCCGCTGTTGGAGAAGCAGGTATGAAGTCTGGATCGGCCAGCGAGTTGTCAGATAATCCTAATTCAGAATCATCAGAATCAGGTCATTCTAATAAGAGGCATACAGTATTTCCTCATCGCTCTTCCTTCACCACTGGTGGAGGTTCCATTTCTGGCTGTAAAATTAGATCTCCTTCCTAAGAGAAAAAATATAAAGCTTATAACTCAAGTTTTCATCCATCAACAGCATGTATCAAAATGCCATCACTGCAATTGTTGGCACTATACAGTAATAATATTTTAATAGTCAAGCTAACTGCTAAATAAACTTACCAAAATAGAGTGAGCAACCTTCAGCATCACTAGCATCATTATTGCCTGCTCATCTGGAATTTCCTCTACCAGCCACTTCGCAATATTGTCTATATTCCTTGGGAATAAATACAAATCTACAAAATAAGCGTGTAAAGACGTTCATATACATCATACTACAAATTAGGTCAAATACCCAGATGCTAAAGTATACCTAACAGCCTTCAAATGTACACCAATGTGTGTATGCTAATAAACTAGTGTGAAAAATCTGCATTCATGACTTCAAGTTGGTATAACAACTTGGCCAAGATAGAGAACAACAAAATATTGCATACACAAACAACTAAATATGTAATTCACTGATATGCAGTCCAATACTTGTGATCTGTGGCACCCGAATTTATTTCTGAAACATCAAAATTTGTAAACAAAAATATAACCTGAATCATTACTTGACATTTAACATTTATAACTGTAAATCAATGCATCAAGGCACAAAACTAAAGCGTAATATTAGTTGTGTATATGTTACAGAAAATTATTTTTACTAATTAGACTTCCTCCTTGGCTCAGGTTTTCAATAAATTGCTTCAAACTCGCCTATTGCAACACAGCATCGTCCGTAAAGAACTTCAAGCAACCAGAGGGATATATATTTCCCACCTGGTAACATCTGACTAGCTGGTCAAAGAGTAAATATATGACTGAGGCAATTTATGCACTCCCTGTGTCCAGCACATGAAACTACATAATCCTTGCACGATGGAAACTAGATATCTCTCTGGAGCACTAGCGTATACTAGGTGGGAAGAATATATCCCAAAGAAACTTAAAGGGTTAATCACGATATCACGCGCAAGAAACTTTGCACGGTTTAGAAATGTACGAGTTAATAGACCTCATTTGAAGAAAGCATGAGAAGTGGTCCAGCCTAAAAGGGTAAATACTCATACAAGCTCTTTAATCCAGCACATATTATTCTACCGAAATCCGTAGTATGTTCTCCTACAAAAAGAACGGCATATGCTTTGGAGTTTTGATTTTGTTGAACCACTCTGCGCTTTGTCGCAGGCAAGTAATAATTTTTTGTAAAGGAACTTGTTCTTGAGGTTGTTTGAGAGAATGTCTGTGTTGTAGATATTAATAAAGTTGAGAACGTTTGCCGACATTCAGCAAGATCTGTTGAAACATGGCTAATCTTTTATGAATGTTATTTTGTCACACAAATATACATATTGTATTTGTACATTGTTATCATATCGCTAAAGCATTTTATTATGTCACTGTGTCGCTTTTCCGAAATATGTATCTTTGATGTGCAATCAAACATAGCCAACCTATATATAGGACGGTAGGTTTATACAAGGACGTTCATAATTACTACCATGTACTACATCAGTCTACGTCTTAATTGCTGTATTTAACACGGAAACCACTAATACTGATGAAATCCTGGAAAAGCTGAAATATAACAAGTATACGACGGCTCCCTCCCTAGCATTGATACTGTCTTTTCTCCTCAAGACACCGCTGTTATAGATATTAGGAAGGCAACACAGAATATGGCTTTGGTGGTAGCGTTTTATTACAATGTCCTAATATCCTGATTTTGAAACCAAACGCAACCTATCATGCCCTTGAATATTCTTACAAGTATTACTTTAACAATACGGATAGAAGGAGCATGAAAATCAAGGCTTGAGCCAAAATTCGACATGACAAGACGTTGAATTGCACTGTAGTGGATATTGCTGCTATGTAAAGGAAGGAATGTTATTCTATTTATGTGAAAAGATCACGGGCAACGTGATTATTTTTAGTGGATTGATAACATAGTTGGATAGCATCCAATTATGTGCCTGTCTCCCCACCACAGAGTAGTTCTACATATTCTACGGAAGAAGGGTTAAAGGTGAGATCCGCTTACAACTGCCACATGGGAAAATCGATCACGCAGGCTAAAATATATCGTAACATGAACAGGTACTTTCCAATTCATGCTGTATGAAATGAATTCACATGGCCCAGTCGAATGCATGACTGGCTCACAAGCAAAGTAATGGGAGGCTCGACCATGTATTGTTACTGCACTCTTTGGTGAAAATAAGTGGACAAATGAAAGGGGGACAATGATTCCAGATATGACAGACTAAACCTCTTGATCATCAAACAAGATATTGATGTTGACACCACTAGACAACAGGGGGCAGAAAATACGACACTGGATTGTATGTCATGCGTTCTGTGGCATATCACGCCAAGCAAAGGTGCAAACGTCTGTAACCCTTCTTCTTTACGTGAATTCGTGATTCTTGTGACAAGTAATTTATCAGGTTCACAATTAGTTTTCAGTAAAATAATGTTTCATTTTGCATTGATAAATATTCTATACGAACCAGCTATATTGCTGTAACTCGTGGCGCGTCCCAGGTGACGGATACGGGTTCCCCGCTGGCCTGCCGATGAACTTGAGCAAAATATAAAAGCTCTCGCGTACCAAACATGTACAAAGTCTTTAATGGCAACATTGGCGGAGATGGAGACGTTCAGTAGGGACCAGGTGGCGGAAGAGGTACACTAAATTTCTGGAAGTTAATGCAGAAAAGAGGGTAGCGTTTCTTCTCTAGAGGAGTGGCTGCAAAAGGCATCTGTTCTCCATGTCCGGAGCTGCGTTACTCCCTTCTGTCATGAGCTCTAAAATGCTCAAGACAAGCCGGCCGTAAAATAATACCGTTATATCATTAAAGAAATATTTCTCATGGTATCGGAGCCAAGGTTAGTGCAGCCCCTGGAAGGGACGCGCATTGGCAGGGCCCAGTCAGCATGAAAAGTATGCTAGGGTTACCGTCGCACGGGCTGTGACGGCTAACCATGCTAGTACCCCCATTTTGTACCCCATCATTGAATTATGCCTGGATGAAGTAGCGAATATGCCTCTGCACTTGAGAGAAGGCTTGTAGGCATCTGAGAGGTGCGGAAAAAAGATGGAATGGAGAAAAGTCATGGGAAAAGAGGTGTGGTTACTAACTGGTGTACAACAGAAACCGAAGGACAGTTCATGGTGTTGACATTGTCATATCAGCTAAATTTGACGGTTCAGTCTCCGAGGTGCTAAAGTTTGACAACCGCTTGATGTAACTCGTCCGCACTGGGCAAAGAGGGAAATTCCAATTTTTCACAGCAACGCTCCACAAACTGACGTGCGCATGGAAACCAAAGATGCGTTCTGGGCACCGCCTGACAAGAAGACCGCTGAATATCTTATCGCTGCCGCTGATCTGAATAGACGTGTCGGACCGAGGAAAGAACAAACAGTCCATGCCGTTCATGGACTAGTGAAAAGAACGACGATGCCCAACAAATTCGCGATTATGCAGAAACTGATCATCGCAAACACACGGTTCAAAAAGAGTGATATTCATCTACTCAGCACTACAGTGGCTCCCATCCAATTCGCATTGACTACATCCTTGTGAGAGAGTGAAATCTCGAAGATGTTCTAGAGATAACAGTTGTCCCTTATTAAATCCTTGCGATGCAACAAAGACCAGTCATCTAAGCTGCGGAAAAAGTCACCAAGAGCCCAATACTTGGCAGGAAATAGACAAATTGGGATCAAATGGTTGCCCCTGAAGAAGGAGACTAACGTCGTTGCAAAAGTTACAGAGTCACAAATCACCATAGTTGGAGTGAGCCGGACTAAACTGAAAGACGCCTTTCGCTCTATTCCTGGAACAATTAAGTCAGGGCGACGACAACGAAGGATTAAACATGACATATGGCTAAGGAATGAAGATGTTAAATATGCAGTACGGTTGACGAAGCAGCTGTACCACAAGTTTCTTGTTCGTTGGAATGCCTACGAGGCTACCACTCGTAAAATGAAGGAGGTATTTGCCGTAACAAAATCAAACCGGTAGGCAGGTCTATATGTGAAACATGACATGCGCGAATTCGAGCGGAATTCTTAACGGCTAGTCCAATTGAGATAACGCAAAACGTCAGAAGTCCAACGTTTTTACGGCATGAATGAGGAAACAGACGATATGCTACTGGACTGGCGGGAAGCGCGAGTACACTGGTGGAACTATTTTGACAACATTTCAATCATGGAATTTCCGTATCTACCAATCCTAATCACCTCCGCTGTTGAAGGTCCAACGTAGGAAAATGACGTCACTAAAGTCCAGGCTATGCTGAAGGAAATGAAACCAGGGAAAGCCATCTGTCCCGATTATCTTCAAGCAGAGTTTGGTTTCTCTCAATGGGGGGATGCAGCAGTGTGGCTAAAGCAAGCTTTTCAACCATATCATCAAAGAAGGTCATAAACAATCAGACTGGCGACGGAGTATCAATTCAGAAATAAGGGAAGCCCTGGCGATTTTTCTAATCACGGCCCGAACATACTTCTGAGCCTCGCAACGAGAGACTTCGAACAAATCTTCGACAAAAGGATTAGCGATTTAGACAAACATACAACAAGCCAAGCTGGATTTGTGTAAAATTGTGGCGCAATAGGAGAAACCCATGCTGCCGGACTGTTACTTGAGAAACACTGTGAAAAGAATAAGAGGCTTTATCACAAATTTCTGGACCCTTAGAAGCCCTTCCATCGGGTACTTCATGACCTAATCAGTCAGCCCTACAAGTACATGGCATTCCAGAGCACCTTGCTGAGAGGGTATAATTGCTCTGCAAAGAACAAATGAGTTGTGTTCAAGCTCCCGCGGGAGCGTCTGATGACTTCCGCATAACTGTAGGAGTCCATCAAGGCCCCGGCTTATCACCACTGCAGCTCATTCTTGTGATGGATACAATTACCACAAACCTGCGCAGTTCAATACCATGGATACTTCTCTAAGCAAATGATATCATTTGGCTGAAGAGAATAAGCTAGACCTGCAGCGTCAAACAGAAGACTGGAACAATCGACTAGCGCAATAAACCCCGCGCCTCAACAAGAACAAGACAGAATACATTGCATTACATCGTCGAGAAGTTCGAACCATGCATGTTGACGTTGAAGATATAGCACGAGTAGAGATATTTAAGTATATTGGCTCCACAATCTATGATTATGGCCGACTTACTGATGAAGTCAACGTAAGGATATACAAAGCCTGATTGAAGTGGAGAATGACAACAGGTGCCCTTCCGAACTTTGGACGAAGGGCCATCTCTAAACTAAATTCTACCGAACTGATATCTGTCCTATCGATATCCATCCTGTCGTTTTCTACGGCAACGAATGCTGCCCAGCTCTAGAGGTAGAACGCCAAATAAGCATCATGGATACGAAGTTGCTTAGGTGGAAGACTGGCATAACTAGACTAGATCACATTTCAAATGATGTTATTAGAAAACGTTTTGGCATTGCAGCGATCCAGAAGAAAATTGGGGAAAGGCGTGTGCGCTGGTTTGGGCAATTGTTGCGTGTAGAGGACGATACATTGGGAAAGTCAGAGTATTACACAGAAAGTCGGTGAAAAGAGGCGCTAGGGACGAACCAAACAGCATAGTCTGATAAAGTGCACAACGGCCTGAAAGTTGGAAGACTACATGCAGACATGGCCCGAGACCGAACTAACTGGAGTCAAAGAACCACAACACCGGACCCTGCCACCAGATGCAGAATGATGAATATTCTGTTACAAAAATGGAGTGCAAAGGATATTTTACACATCCTAACATTCAAATTAGTTTATTGTATGTTCAAATTTTCTCCCCTAAAGCCTATGTCCGATATCTATAAAAACTTATTTTCACAAAATAGTGTTTGAATGGCTGAACGCTTCTCGATTTCGTGTTTAAGTGACTCCTATAAATAGATTGTGAAGAAAAATTTATATCTCAACAAAATAAAAAATGGGTATATCTGTGTTAAATGGGAAGGACAGTTTGAATATCCGGTGAAATTCTATGAGTACTGTGCCGTTACATTGCAAAACACCACAACAACAACCATAACGGCCAGCCCAAGTTATGAACTAGCAGTTACACAACTGCACCAGTTCGTAAGAAATAAGTGGAAGCTTAATCACACACTATACACTCCTTCCAACAACAAAAGAACAAGAAAAACTTACCTTAACAAGTGGAGAAGTGTCACAACAAACCGTGGATAATTTAAATTAACCCCTGTACTGGACATCAGAACACCAAAAAGTGAAAGAAAGAACAACAACATACCTTTAAGAAGGTAAAATAATTTAATCTTGATACCCAAAGTAGAACAACCTTTTTTTAATTATAAAAATTAAATTAAATAAAACCGTCCATAGAAGAGAAAAACAAACAATAATATAAGGTAATTAACAACTGAGGAAAACTCCTGAAAAACTGAGGTCGGCTAACCAGAAATAAGTGTGAAAGGTACATGACTACATGATAATTACTTTAAGTGAGTAGTGCCTTTGGGGTGCTTTACAAAGGGTGACCTTCAAAGTACAAGTTTTCTCTTCATTTACTCTTACTTTCATTTAACTTATTATATTCGTCCGGATAGTGTGATCATGGAGCTTTCGCAAGGGGATCAGGGTAATTACGTCTCGAGTGACATAAACACAAGTAGAATAAACAGACGTTAAGACAGCCGAACAAACACAAACCGGGAAAATATCAAGTCAAGAAAGTTTGGATTTAGTGTTAAAGTCACACAGACACCAAAATAAAATATTTACAAAAGCGACAGAATCCCCAAAACAACCACTACCATCACTACAGAGTAGCCATGGTAACCAACATTCGCCATCAAGAGTTGGCAATGACCAATCACAAAGCATAAGCATAACAATGGTCAAAACATAAGGAACCCGGAAATTCCAAAACTCATTCATTTTCATTTTACAAGAAACAAATAAAAGGAAAAGCAGGAATAAAATTAAAAGAGACCAAAACTAAATTTCTGATACCCTGGAGAAAACTCACATGGTCCTAAAACCTTTCCAAGAGGTAGAGTTCCTTTGAAGTACATATAGAGGAGATACACCTTATCTCCCAAAACTCCACATTAATAATAATCATAACTTTTCATAATTTCCCAAACTAGATGAAACGTAATACACCTTCATACCACACATATCCAGATCATTAGGTTATGTATACAGAGGAAACCCGAAAAACTTGAACAGTTACTGCCTTTTAAATTTTTGAACCAACAACTAGCATTATGGCTTTTTCAAAGGTATTAAACACACGAAAGTTCTAGAAGAGGGCATGTTTTCCAAAACATCATTCCGGTCTCCGGCGACTAAGTTCAATTTAAATGAAGAAGAAACTTACAGTTGCAGAATCAGGCTTGTAGTAACATCAAAGCGTCAGTTGCTCCATACTCACGTAATAATATCACAAAATATTGCATTTACTGCAGAAAGGAGGACTGTCTTCAAAATTTAAAAATGAAACCTTTAGAATGGCTGAAAGCCATCGCACTAATATATTATGTCGGATCCATAATGTGCGCTAAGGCCAAAAGCCGGAGCGAGTGAGTAGCATGTCCTTCCTCCATCATGGTCAAGCTTCTTCTCATTTCATAATGGCCGACTACTCCCGCTGGAAGAGAGCAGTTCAAAAAGATGGCGAGGAGCTCCCTGATTGGTCGGAGGCGAGGTCCCGTTTCGACCACACCATAACAGATGGCAGCACACAGCAGAATAAGAGTTAAGTATCGAGAGCAAGTCCCAGAGAATAAATTAATTACTTAAGAAATATGATGGTTTACAAGTAGGAGAAATCCAAGTTGAGAATATAAACGTGACACTGTTTTCTACGGCTAATTGGCCAAATCAAAACCGTTCCTTGGGAAAGCAGTTTTAAATCCGTAATACTGTCTCAGTACCTACAAGAGGGGAGTCCGTCAGTGTATTCTAGCCTGAATAGAATTTTGCAATTCATATTTCTGCTTACATACGTCATAGACAGCAGACGATCATATTAATCAGTTTGTTATTTTCACTCCGATCACGCCTATAAATATGAAGACCATGGAGGAGTGGCACAAAGTGGTCAGCTCAGGGCCATGTGACACTCAACGCTCTAAAGCTGGAAGGAAGCCACATAACTAAGTGGTTAGTTCAGGACCATGTGTCTCTACACAAACGGAAGTAAGCCTCATCACTAGTTAGCTCAGGACGATGTGTCTCTCAACAAATGGAAGGCAATCTCAACACTAATTGGTAACCTCAGAAATACGTGTATTTCCACAAGTAAGCAATTAGGAATTTTTATGAATCTTAAAATCTTTTCTTATGTAATTCAATACCCAACTGGCATGGCAAATATTTTAGACATTTTAAAGGAAGTCATTTAAGTTGCGGCATGATATTTGTAGACTGCTGAAATGAGAGTGAGGAAACAATAGCGCCTGAGGTGAGATATAAAACAAAGTGGGAAGTAGCAGATAAGATCCGGTCGACTGAATCCTTCAGAAGCATCTAAAATCTATGATGTAAAATGGACTAAGCTACGTAGACAATGGACTGTCCTCTGACATATATGCCAAGAAAAAAGAAACCGAGCTCGATAGCTGCACTCGCTTAAGTGCGGCCAGTATCCAGTAATCGGGAGATAGTGGGTTCGAGCCCCATTTTCGGCAGCCCTGAAGATGGTTTTCCGTGGTTTCCCATATTCACACCAGGCAAATGCCGGGGCTGTACCTTAATTAAGGCCACGGCCGCTTACTTCCACTTCCTAGGCCTTTCCTCTCCCATCGTCGTCATAAGACATATCTGTGTCGGTGCGACGTAAAGCAAATAGCAAAAAAAAAAAAGAAAAAAGAAGGCACATAAAATGCATGTCGCTTTGCTGGTCTCTGCACAAAATATGTTTAGAAAGTAGAAAGCTAATTTAGACTCCATCAAAAATAGAAATATGATTTTGTGTGTGAAAAGGATTCATAAGCAACATTTTTACTGGTGGTCATAGTACAAGATTGTTCTCTAACGTAGCCTATTGTGTCCTGTTACATATGAATTACAAAGAAACAGAGAGTGTGAGCTGGTACTGGGTAGTTCTGAGGACCGACATGAATATTTCTTGCCACTAGTTGTGAAAGTACAGTAGGAACAAGTCAGTGCATCACATAAGAGCCGAGAAGACCCTAACCACTCACAAAATCAAATAAACCATACAGAATTCGTAGTTTCCATCACAAATCTAGTTTGAAGTCAAACCTTAGGCTACGACTAGCCATCGCATGACCTGCTGATACAAGGGCTTGGTTAAGAGCACCAATCCGAGACTATACAATCATTTCCCACGGATTATCAAAGATCATTTCACACAGTAACCAACAAAGGTGTGACAGCAAAAAATTAATTAGCAATGTCACAACTACAGTTCAAAAACACTACTGCATTAAATGTTTTAAAACAGGACATACACTTGTGGTACTTTGTAAGGTCAGTGACAATAATTACAATTTTGAAAGAATATTATATCACTACGTTATTTACCTATTATTATTATTATTATTATTATTAGCATAGGGCAACAAGTTAGATACATATATTCAAATATATAGTATTTACAAATATACACAGACAAGAAACATGTTTTATAGTATAATGTCCAGTTGAGTGATCCTCTGTATGGCTTCCTCTGTTGGTTCCAAAAAGTCACTCGGGCTACCTGTGTAGGAACGTCGTGTACATTCACTTACAATATGGGGATCATCTGCCGAGATGCACCACAGTCGCACTCTGGTGATGAGATATATTTCCACTTATAAAGGGCATCCCTGCATCGTCCATGATTTGTTTTCACCCGATTCAGAGTGGTCCAAATCTTACGCGGTAGATGATGTTCACCAGAAAAGATGTTGTGTAAGGAACTGTCTGTGGCAACTTTCCAGCGACTTCTCCATTCTTCTAAAGGGTGAAAATTCCCATCAGCCAATGCGACAGCATCATGCAAAGATGGATGTCGTGACTCGAGCCTCGTTACCTTGAGAACAGGAATATCATCCAAAACAGGCAGTTGAGGGTTCATTTCTATCTTCTTGAACTCTCGGATGGTAGCATTTCATCTTTTTAAAACAGGTGGCATCTTACCTGACAGAATTGGGAGCCATTAAAGGGATGTGGACTGGATAGTACCAGATATTAACCGCAAGCTAGCATTCAGTTGAGTATCAATTAGTCTTGTATATGGGCTATCCAGCCAAACTGGTGCACAGTACTCAGCACACGAGAAAACCAGTCCCAAAGCAGAAGATCATGAAGTCTTTGCTGATGAACCCCAACTTGAGCCATACAATTCCTGAAGGATAATATTACGTGTTTTGAGCTTTCTGGACAGATTCATAAGATGTTGTTTGTAAGATAGTGTGCGATCAAGTGTAATCCCCAAATATTTGGGATAGCTGCTATGCCGATGTTCTTGGTGACAAAAACGTATGTGAAGTTTAATGCCAGCTTGGCGATTATTCAGGTGAAAACATGACACTTCTGTTTTGTTAGGGTTAGGACACAGTTGCCATTTCTTGAAGTATGTTTCAAGTGAAATCAGGTCTCTTTGTAGCACTTCTTCTGTCACACTAAGGTCTCGAATTTGAGTAGCTAGTGATATGATATCGGCATAACAAAATGTTTGTGATGTTATTTCTGGGACATCAGAGATATACAAATTGAACAGTAGGGGAGACAGTACCGATCCTTCAGGTAATCCATTTTTTAGCTTCCTTTCTCTACTCATACTATTTCCCATACACACTCGAAATCTTCTGTCATCGAGCATATTGCTTATAACCTGCACGATGGTCCTACAGGGTACAATTCTGAGAAGCTTGTAAATTAATCCTTCCCTCCAGACTGCGTCAAATGCTGCTGTAAGATCAATGAATACAGCTGAGGTCTTGAGTTGTTTCTGGAAACCTGCTTCCATGTGGAATGTCAGTGAAAGCACTTGATCGCAGCAGCTGCGATTTGGCCTGAATCCAGCTTGATCAACTGTAATACGCTGAAAAATAGTTGCGCTGATTCTGTTGTGGAATAGCCTCTCAAAAAGAAGGGCAACTGGTCTATAACTGCTTGGGTCATTGGCAGGCTTACCTGGTTTCAAGATGGAAATCACTTTCGTTCGATTGAATTCTGCCGGGAGTTGTCTGTTCTGTAGAAGGTCGGTAAAAAACCTTAACAGCCAACTTCTTGCATTCTTTCCTAAATGAATGCGAAATTCTGGATGAATGTCGTCAAAATCTGGAGCTGTACTTGGTTTAACGTCACTGAGAGCAGCATTGATGTCTTGCACCGTAAGCGGTTGTGAATACCTTGATGTGCGTGGTGTTCTTGATTCCACAGTTTGGAGCTGGCGCCGTATGTATTTGGTATGTTTCTTATCTGATGGAGTTTGGGAAGTTAATAATAATGTTATTTGCTTTACGTCCCACTAACTACTCTTTTACGGTTTTCGGAGACGGCGAGGTGCCGGAACTTTGTCCCGCGGGAGTTCTTTTACGTGCCAGTAAATCTACCGACACGAGGCTGACGTATTTGAGCACCTTCAAATACCACCGGACTGAGCCAGGATCGAACATGCCAAGTTGGGGTCAGAAGGCCAGCGCCTCAACCGTCTGAGCCACTCACCCCGGCGGAGTTTGGGAAGTTGTGACGATGTGAGATGCTACTTCATCCGGAGTAACTCCAGGCTGTTCCTTCACCAAATGTGTCCTTCCTCCAAGTTTTCTGCGGTGCCCCCAAGATCTTCTACTGGAATGAGTTAGGTCGATATTCTCCACTGTTTCAATCCACCGTTCTCTCCGGGTAGTACCCATGCTGGAAAGAAGTTCATCAGCTATGTCTTCATCACCAGTATGCAGATATTCGTTATAGAGTGCATCAGTCTCTGCATTCCAACCAGGGATGTATTCTTTTCTATGGCATACTCTTCTTCTTAGCCTCCATCATAACTGCATCTACGAAACGCTTTTAATTGTGCTTGGGAGCAATCCACCGAACACATTTATCCAGTTCAATGGTGAATGTTGACAAGTTTGTTTTTCTGAAGTTCCTCCGAGCATGTGGTATTGACCGTACATCAGGAATTTTGATGCCAATGTCCACTACAATGGGGCCATGTTGACTGTGGGGAAAATGTCTTAACACTTTACGACTGGTATGTAAGGGCTCTCCTGCCTCCTATCAGCTAACAAATCACAAGTCAGGATTGAAATCCTTATTTCATGCAGCTGACTGGAAAGTACCAAGATCTTTTGGGTAAAAAATCAGGTGGAGATTGTTCATTTCTGTCCATTCTACGAGTTTCTTTCCACATTCATTGTTATTCGAGTACTTCCATAGTTCGTGATGGCTGTTGAAGTCGCCTATATAAACTGCAGGGTGTTGAGCAGTCGGGAGTACGGTACCTGACCACTGTGCGTTTGGGGGTTTATAAATGTTAAAAATAGTAACATGTGCCACTCGCACAGCAACACAATGGATGTCTTCGTCTTTGTCTTCGTTTTGAAAGAGCAGTGAGGCATCTTGGATATTATTACGAACATAAGTAGCTATACCATGTGCACTGTGATATGTTGCACGAAGAGCTGTGAAACCATCAATGAGGCCCCTTTTCCAAAACTCTTCTTTATCGGCTGTATGGATTTCATGTATACCCACATCATCTATATTATTATTCAGGATAACTTTGGATAGCTAGTCACATTTTGCTCTGCTGATGCTTTCTACGTTAAGCTCGAAAACATGGATGAAAGGTACGATGTTTCTTGTCAGGTAGCTCTGAGAAGAGCCATTTCCATGAAATACTTCTGTTATTGCTGGAGGATCTTTAAAAAGATAGGTCCAGCAGCCACAGTTATTGCTTTCTTAGCACCACCCGGGGGTCACATGTAGGGCACTTTGAGGGTAA
Source organism: Anabrus simplex (assembly GCF_040414725.1). NCBI lineage: Eukaryota > Metazoa > Arthropoda > Insecta > Orthoptera > Tettigoniidae > Anabrus > Anabrus simplex. The sequence goes on from NC_090279.1 coordinate 66,105,807, forward strand.
ACCTACGGACGTGAAGCAATAATTTACCGCCTATTTATCTACTTTTATGAGATAATAAATTCACTTACTTGAAGAATTCTGAATTTTTTTAGGCAACCTGAACAAATTTAAAATTCCACTTGTTCCTGTCCATTTTATTAGTTAATACTAATTGTGTAAGTATGTTTGCAATCATAACACTAGAAGCACCTGACTGACAATGAACACTAAAATGAATCAGAAAGTGTGACCACATCACTGGAATGAACATAAATCAATAGCACAATTTTTTATGCTTACAACAATGCACAAGTGTTATTTGAAAACTATGATACCGAAGATGTAGCATAACTGACCTCAAAGTTTCATTTCTACAACACATTATCTGCTTTGGCGTCCACAAATGGAGGAATCTGACTTAACACACAAGAGAACAGAAATGATCAGAAAAAAGGAATCTAACCAAATAATTTCAAAATGACATTCTTCGAGTTATCACATTATTGAAGTGAGCCATCATTATATTGATTAATGAAACTGATTATGTTAGTTTGAAATATTTATTGTTTACAATGTACATAAAACTTAACAATTTCGAATTAGAAGATTTAATTTCTAATCTACAAGTACAGCTTTTTCTGTGTGTCACTGTTGGCATGAACGTATAAACATATTACTCAGAATATCTGGAAGCAATAGCTTCAGATAGCATTTCAGATGATAAGAATGTGATGAACAAATGATGCAGAGAAAGTGAAAGAAAGAACACTTTTTCATGGTTGCTTAAAGGTATTGTAAACAAATACACTTCAAAAATATCTAGCTTTACCAAATATTATTTTTGTAGATATATATTGAATAAAACTACGAGTACATGATGGAACATTAAATATGACCTTAAAGTTCCTGAATATTTTTGATAATTTTAACCAATAGAATTTTCAGATATTAGTGTTTAAATGTAACCTTGTAAAAACAGGATTGAACTGATGAACATGGCCACTTTTGGAGATAAACCAACCACTACTGAACACAACTGTGAATAGGTACAACATATTCCATATTTATAAAACTTGTAGTGTACGTACTTTGTTTCTTCTTTGATGTATGGCAACAGCTTTTCATCAGTTTGTTCCTCTATGAATATTTCCTCCTTAGTATCTTCGGAAGGCTGTCAGAAAGAAATAAGACAAGTAGAATAAAGAAGTAAGGAATAAAAATATATAGGCCTAAAATAGAAACAGCTGAGAAAATAAATTTCATAGTGGCACAAGAAGAGTATAATTAATTTATCCCCCATTTAAAAAATATATAATGGAAAGGAACAATTAAATGAAAATCCCATTAAATGCACAAAAATACATTATTATCACGCACTAAATTTTAAAAGGACAGAGAAGAAGATAATTTCCAAAAAACAGTATTCTACAATTTTTGCTATTTTTTATATTAAGCACACAGCTCATCCTTAATAAATGTATAGAATTTACAAACTCTTACTCATAATGTTCTCTGTTTTACAAACATAATCAACACACATACCACTTGTGCAACTACTTCAAATAATACTATACAAATTCTATTACGTTAAAATTTACATTGCATTTACTTATTTAATTTTTTACCCTCTTTGGAACCTAACTTGCACAATGACCTGCTGTGTTTTAACCTGAGTCCCTTTGGCACTGCTTTTAAAACAATTGATGAGATATAAGAACATGAAAAGGAACACACTGTTGGACAGCAGTAAACACAGTAGCATAGAAAGGTAGGATCATTGCAAATTTGTAAATTTAAAATTTTTAATAATTAATGCACAGTGACTAAGCCACCTGTAATTGGAGAAACATCTCTGTTGCTGGTATAAAATAAATCAAATAAATAAATAAAGTAATATTGGGAGCTTACACTCATACCTCGTGGTGATTGAATAGTGTCATATTTGTGAATATTCAGCAGAGTATATGTACACATACATGTATGGGTGGAGGTACTTCCATGTATGTGAACATGTACAATTTTAGGAAAATAAATAATAGTAAGCAGTATCTCCAAATCGTTACCCAATACCATTCCTTGCTTCTGTTTCTCTTTCTGTTGATCCCTAATTCCAAAATTACTAGCCATTTTCTTCATCCTCTTATATTCATACTGCCCTGTTCCCATCTTCCTACATATGAGTTGACTTGTCACCTCTTTGTTCATTTCCATGTTCCTATATACTTTCTTTCCAAAAACACTTCACTGTAATATCAAATAATCCCACAGTACTCCTACCACTTTCCCAACAAGTGGACAATGCTTAAATGATAAGCATAGAAATATCCATCATCCCCCATCTGTACATCACATTAAGACCAAAAGCATAAATCAGTTAATGTCCCAATCAATGAATGAATCAATCAATGAATCAATCAAACAACAGCAATTAGGGCTGTTGGTTGTTTATATAGAAAAAAGATTGTGGAAATATATGAAACACATTATTACAATCACTAAATCATTTTCCTATAAGTGAACATTTGCCAAAATTTGTCCCCTTGAATTCAAACTTATCTTCATGTTGTGACCTTTCCTACAGTTAAAGAACATGACTTAAATGTATTCATCAACTAATGTCATTCTAAGCCATCTCTCCAATGACATCTCAGAATATACTGCTTAATCAAACAACTTGTCTCCTTTCTCCAAGTCTTCCCAGCTGAAAATTTGCAACATCTCTGTAACACAACTCTTTTGTTAGAAATCACCTGCAAGAAATGGAGATATTTCTGTGGATCATTTCCTGTTCTCTACTCAAGTAATACTGGTGATGGTCTCACACTCTCATTGTAGCTTTGCTGGAGATTTATATGCCCTCTCCTTTACAACCCCTAAATAACCACATAATCATATTAAGAGATCTGTAAATTTCATTTTCAATATGTTTAAATGATTACCATAATGAAGCTATATCCTTATTATGAATAGCTAGGTACTTACAGAGATCCCCATGAAGAAATTTCACCCATCAATACAATAATAAAACCGGAGAGGACTCTTTCTATATGTGAAACAAAGAAACTGACTTTTCACCATGTTTACAAATATAGCATTGCCCGATGTCCATCTTACAATATTGTCAAGGTCTTTTTCAGTTAGTCATAATCCTGAAACTTATTTATTACACAGAGCCTCATCACTTTTTTCAGTTCATTATTCATATTGTTTAATATATCAGAAAATAAAGGTCCCATAATAATGCCCTGTGGGACCCAATCCCATAATTGTTACAGGATCAAATAAAGCTTCACCTACTCTAATGCTCTGAGTCCTATTTTGTAGAAATACACCGGACGTGGCCAAATTTTAATGGTAAAAGTTATATTTCTACCTTTATGTAAACTATCGACCTTTATAGCCTAATCCTTGAACTTGTTTGGAGGCAAAGTTTCCACTTGGGATATACTGGTCCACACTATTGTATTTTTTCATACAGTGGCTACAGTGAGAACCACAATGTAATTTCATTATTCACATGGTTTTGTGTCATTTTTGTTAGTGAGCATGTTCTGTTGTTTATCTTTATTACCTGCAGATTGTTGCTGTTTGGAAGTAAATAATGTGACCTATTGTTAAGACTGTGCATTCTGTAAATTACACCTATTGTTGATACTATTCAGGAATTCAGTTGATATTTCTTAAGAGTGGTTCTAGAGAAGTGTCAAATTTTGAGGTTATGGGGAGACGAAGAGACCTTTCGCCAAGAAAGGCATTGTCAGAGAGCTACTTCTTGAGAAACGTCAATCACAACAAGAAATAGATTCTAGATTGCAAATACCACAGCAATCTGTAAGTAGAATTTTAAAATGTGAAGATAACGGGAAGACAAAATGTGATGATGATATGCTTGTTGTTTTAAGGGGCCTAACATCGAAGGTCATCGGCCCAAGACAAAATATCAACAACGTGTTGGAAACTGTGTGCAGAAGAAGAAACCAACCCCAAGGAGGAAGCAAAACTGATTAATTTGTCAGTAAACAACCGCAAGGTTACTAGTTTGGATTTACGTAAGAAATTAGAAGAGTATGGGTCATTTGTATTAGCCAGGACTCTGAGGCGAGAGCTGTTTAATGCTGGAATGAAAGCAAGATGACCTCAAGGCAAAGCGAAGTTTACTCCTGCTATGGCTGTAAAGAGGTTCCAGTGTGCCACGACTCTACAGAATTGGTCATCTGATGAATGGAAACAGGCAAGTCCATGACAATTACCGTAATTCCTAAATTACCATTCATTATTCCATTATAACCCAATCTAAGTGATGTAACCGTACAGCATAGTAAATGTATGAAATTCTTCTTTTAAACCATACAGCTTATTGCATTTAATGCTAGGCTTATTTGTTTTACTTATTTCAGGTTTGCTTTAGTGACGAATCGGTATTTCCTGTCATAGAAGAGACAAGTCAATATGTCAGAAGATAAGGAGAAGCATTCCATCCAGATTGAGTGAAGCATCCAACTTTAGTGATGGTCTGCAGTGTGTTTTCTTGGTATGGCTGTGGACGGTTATATATTGTAGAAGGAACTATTAGACGTGAACAGTATAATATTAAGAACCCGTTTGGTAGCTCAGGTGCAAGAGTAATTCGGCCAAAGTGAATTTATTTTTATGCAAGATAAGATTTTTATGCAAGAACAAAGCCTAGAAACAGTCCAGACATGAACCCCATAGAATATCCTTAGAAAATAGCAAAGAAAAGTCCAAAAAAGTATAACGACAGAAATTGGCTTGATTGAGAAGCTCGGTCAGATCGGGTGTCATGATGACGATTTAAAGAGTCAGTGTAAAATACTGTTTGAGGGTATGCCCAGTCTAATCAAGTCGCTCATGAAAGCTAAGGGGGTGCATAAAAAGTACTAATGTCATCAACTTAAAAATTGGTAACATCTTATCTGTTCAATTCTCGAATTTTTAATGTTTAATAATTTGGCCATATCTTTATCTATCCCGAACGCACTAATTTTTGTCAGTAGTTTCCCGAGATCTACCCTAAGAAAATTCTTGGATATTTCAATCGTGATACATTTGACTTCCTGAATCTAATATATCTGCTACATCATGCTGGAATCCACAAGATGAGCTTCAGTGGAATAATGTTTCCTAAATCTGAACTACCTTCTATCGAGCCAGTTGGTAATTTCTTAAATGTGTATAACATAATCAGAAAGAATGCATTCCAAGTGCTTGCATGCAACACAAGTCAAGACGACTATTGTGTAATTACTAGCTTTAAGTTTAGCACATTTTCTCTATACACAGAGTGCTACTACACTAAGTATTCATTCATCTGGTATAGCTGTTTCATACATACTCTAATCAATATCTCAAAGAACTGACTTTCGTATATGCCCAGAAATTTTACCCATCCCAGCAGCATTTCTAGTTTTAAATTTTTGTATATTACATTCAATGTTCCTTATAGTGGATATTGTAAAGTAATTTCAAAGGATTAGGTGAAATTGTCAACTGCGTCAGGTACTGCAAAAGGACATGACCAAACCATTGGTGACATATCCTATGCGTCACGAGTGACGGCTGCGATGCCCATCGACTAATGAAGTATACACATTCTCATGTTGTGTAATTGCTACTTCATACCTTTCTTAATCTGTCAACATTCAACACCGTACACAGCAACAAGCCGTAGTAACACGGCTGAAAGTAATTCCAGTATCAAGGAAGACAATGTACACTGCCGGCTGGTGCTCTCAGTGCTTTTCAATGAGCATTCTGGCAGTGAAAATTGCATGAGTTGTTCCAACACCCTTAATGAAGATGCATTGTATAGCAATAATGCCGGCGATTTCACCCAGTCAATAATGAAGACTACTCTAAAAGATCTTCTCATGTACAATTGGGTGCAATTTGGATGGTAATTTGCACATTCTGCTGAATCGTCATTTTGCTCAAAAATAGGCACAAGGATGTTTACAGCTGAGGGACAAAGGAAAAGAGACAACAATCAAGAAAAAGTTTTATCACAATAGTTCTATAAACTTTGACTGTCCTACATCAACACAGATCTATCCATATTAAGAAACAAAGTACAAATTTATGTGAAGATAAACCGACGTCCAGAATTATCGCATGGAATATTTGGAAGCTAATACTCAGAGAAGTGTACGAAAATACTAGTAAATTGCAGGGTATATGCTGTAAACGGGAATCATGCATCAAAGTTATCTGGGCATAGAGAAATACTCACGGGTCAATTTATCTCCAAAATGAGGAGACAGGGTTGGATCAAACACATTTCAATGACACATGGGTGAAATATAAATTAAGAAATAGTAAATGTAAGGATTATCATTATTTTACTGTAAAACCAATTATAGTATTAACATTAACAGCTAAACGATAGCTGGGCATCTCAGAGAAGTTAACTGTCAATAATGTAGAATGACACTGCGTAAGCACTGTACAAGTCTACAGATAATTTCACCTTAAAGTTCTACACAACAATCTACACTGAAAATGCGATTTTCACACCACACACAGGATTTCTGCAAACCAATTTTACTAATTCAACAAGGCATCAATAAATCAAAATAATGCACTTGTAATACTTCTGTATAATTAATACAGCAGTATATACTGTGGAAATAAATCGTTCATCTACAACACACTGCACCCGAAAATGGCATAATTGGAGTTAAAATTGAGATTGCTGCAAAAGCTTAATTTAATTCGATCAACGGGTCATTTATAACAGCTCTGGTGAATGCCAAGATCTGATAACCTTGGAGAAATTCGCCTTTAAGCTCATAGCTGCATGGTCGTGTGGCGACCCGTCCCTATTTTCTTATTGGTCAGGAGGTTAACATGTGACAGATATGAACAGTTAAAATTTTCAAGGCTAACACCGCCCGGCAAGTTTTCAGAATTCTTCACAAGACCAGTTTTGAACCATGATACTATAAGAAGACGTGAAGAAATGTATGATTGGTTTCCTACTAATTAAACCTTCTAGACTGAGGACTGATAAAATCAGTGTGAAACCAACGCTCAACTTACTCAGATTTTACTCTACTGTTTTCATACTGCTCTACTTTAAAGCACAACTTCACTTCGCTTTCCCACTATAATTCGACAAGATATTCAATGCCAAACGTCGTTTATTAGCCGTGATGTCTTACGAAGGGAACACATTATTTCGTCTTCTGCGCGACATAACCACTACAATATTAATTCCAGAACACATGTGGTGTGCAAATCATCTGAACCCGCAAGTTACGTGTCGACTGGCATTTAAATAGGCATGGTTGGAACACATATTAATGTGCCATTTTAGTTTCAGTATGTGTCAGTATGTGTGTGTGTGAGTGGAAGCCTACTGTTACAAGAAGCCCGCAAGACAATGAACAAGGGGAATCATCATGCTGCTTGCAAGAGGAATCTCTACTTTCATCATGGTGCACCTTGCAAGGGATATTACTTCCGGAATGTGCCACTAAAAGGGGAGATCCCACAACACCCTAAAGGGTGCTAAAGGGACCAATCGTGAGACGTTGCCAGCCAGGACTTAATCAACTTCAATCATAAAAGGTAGAGAACCTTTTTAATATTAATTTCCTTTTCAGAAGGACTTCATTCTTGAAATAATATCTTCTATTATTTTGTGTTGTTACAGATTCTTACCGCTTCTCATCTACTTATTGGTGTTGGTAAATTTTGTGAATGATTGAAATACACTCATGTCCATAAAATCCAGAGCACCTTGAAATACTAGGAATAGGAAGTTCATATTCACAGGACATATGCATTAGTATGTTCTGAAGAAACGATTAGCATTTGAAACATGCCGATCCTCAGGTTCAAGGTCCACATCGATATACCTGCGCACAACCACGGACTCGTAAATTGTGCCTGCGGCTCTCGTTGTCACTATAAACCAAAGGTAATGGATCAGCGTGACTTGAACAGACGTGTCTGATGCCTCGCAGACGTATGCAAGAAAAGTATTGTCAAGTTAGTGAGTTTGAAAGAAGGCGAATTATTGGCATGAGAGAACGTGATACATCTATCTGGTAAACTGCAGCTTGTGTGCGAAGTGTGTCGGCAGTGCAGCGGTTGTGTACAGAACGTTCATAGAAGGCCGTAGATCACAACGAGATGGGTCCGGTCACACCAACCAGAGAAGATCGACACCTCATCCGGATGGCATTGCAGAACAGATTTGCGTCTTCCTCGGCTCTGGCGCAACAGTGGAACAGTGGAACACATCGTTCACTATCAGGAGTGACAATCCGTCCCCGTTGATTACGATATGGGTTACCAGCGCGTCTTCCACTTCTCCACCTAACTTTGACCAATGTGCATAAACATGCTAGACTGCAATGATGTATGAAACGACGTCACTGGGGACAGGAATGGCAGCAGATAGTGTTTTCGGACGAATCCAGGTCCTTTCTGTTTGAAAATGATGGCCGCATTTTGGGTCGCCGCAGACAGGGGGAGAGGCATCACACTGACTGCTTTCACACAAGACATACAGCGCCAACTAAAGGCGTTATGGTGTGGGGTGCTTTTGGGTACAACCACAAATCACAGTTGGTGTGTGTCCAGGTCACTGTTACCAGTTTGACCTACGTGAATGGCATCCTGCGAATTTAGCCACACCCTTTCTGCACAACACCCCAGACGCCTTATTTCAGCAGGTCAATGCGCGACCACATGTCGCTGCATGGACACGTGCTTTCTTGTTGTCACAGAATGTCAGACGGTTGCCCTGGCCCACCTGATCATCGGACTTGGCGCTAATTGAAAATGTGTGGGATATGGTGAAAGGACGGGTGTGGAGCTCTGACCCAATGCCAACCACCAAAGATGAACTGTGGAGCCAGGTGAATGCAGCATGGATGACTATAACCCAGGACCCCATCTGTGCCTTATACGTATTGATACCATCACACATGGAATAAGTTATCAGTGCCCCTGGAGGACTCAGCGCCTACTAGGCAACGGGGCACATGCCGAACCTGGGGTACTGAAATGCTAATCGTTTCTGCAGAAAATACTAATGAACATGTCCTGTGAATATGAACTTCCTACCTCTAGTCTTTCAAGGTATTCTGTTGTTTATGAAGATGGGTGTACTTCTAAGAGTTGAAATGTGTTGATATTGTAATAGTTCTATTATTTGAATTTCATTAACAACGTAGTGCACTAACAATTAAGTGTTAAAAATCACAGACCAATTTGTTTAACTTAGAATCTAAAACACTAACAGGGATGGATACGGTGCATTCCTTTGTGAATTTTTTACATAATATTACACCTCATTTTGCATAATTTCATCAATGAAGTATAAATTGTCACCCAAATGTTACTTATGTACATTAGGAACTAAACTTATGATATAAAGGTAAGTTATGTTAAAAGTAATGAACGTGGATGTAAATGAAGGAGTGTTAATAATAGGCTTTAATAACATACGATGCTCTATTTAAGAAGGCGGTTAGTGCTCAATGGAAATAGCCTAGCCTTCTTAAGTGACAGAATGGAATGATAGCTCATATTTATGAACAGTGAGGAAGTAGCAACCAATATTGCATTATGGAGAGTATATTATTCAGCATATGAAGCGAACAGCACAGTTTAAGGTAATATATCACTCTCTGTGCTCACTCAACAACACCAAGCTTGTCTAATTAAGGAAACGTATCTAATTAATGAAAATATTAAACCATTATTAGGCTATCTTCTATAATGTGGGAAGATAGATTGACAAATCATCTTAATGTGCTAAAGTGATCATTCTTCTAGTTATTCGATCATGATTCTTATAGCGAGAGAGACATAAGTTCTCGAATGTTCAATAAATGATGAAGAACACACGTAATGTGATAATCATGCCTAACTAAAATGATTAACCTCACATGACCTAACTTTTGGAGGGTGGGGGTATTTGAAAAGTAGGGCTTAGCCAAGAATGCAAACTTAACCTAACATGCATGGATTTGACTCGAGGCCTAACATCACAGGCCATGGACTCAACCCTAGGCTTAACCTTACAAGGTCATTAGCTTTACAGACTCAAGTTTGATGTCCAAGAGTGCTGGCTTAAGCTATCAAGCACGGATTTGCTGCCCGGCTTAACCTTACAAGGACGTTACAGACTCGAGTTTGACATTCAACCCCAGGCTTAACGTAACTAGACAAGATGAGACATGGTGCATGGGCTTTAGGAGCTGAGCTTCGTAGTGCATGGCAGCCATTCACATTATTTTAATAAGACAAGACAGATGGTGTAAAGCTTAATACATGTGCTTTATTCATGGGGGCATAACGCGGAAAGTTGACATCAGGTCATGGAGCTGAGTGACTGCAAAAGGCCAAAAGGGCTACAAACTAAAGGGCAAAAGGGAATGAGGTATGGTCTAGGGCTCAGATCTGAATGTGGAACAAGATGATGGTATGGGACTGTGGAGATGGTGAAAGGTTTAACACATGTGCACTATTCATAGGGACATACCTCTATAAAGCTATTTCAAGGTCCTCAAGCTGAGCGGCTGCAGAGTCACAGATGTTGTTGCGTAATGTACTGCTGGTTTTTAGTGTTTGGAACTCTAAATGTTTATTGTAACAATTCGAGCTCAGAAATTTGAATTTTAGAATTATTCTAGAATTCTTTTTTATGCTAGTTGTTTTACGTCGCACCGACACAGATAGGTCTTATGGCGACGATGGGACAGGAATGAGCTAGGAGTGGGAAGGAAGCGGCCGTGGCCTTTATTAAGGTACAGCCCCAGCATTTGTCTGGTGTGAAAATGGGAAACCACGGAAAATCATTTTCTAGAATTCTAGAAATATAATACTGTTGATATGAATTAAGAGATTAAAACTTAAGCGTTCAGAACATCAAACAAATTTTCACTACATGTGACTGGGACTGCTGAGTATCATGCTAAGTAAATGACTGCACGCTGAAAGTTTCTATTTAATTCTAAGCACCTAACATTTGAGCTGCGTGAAATTAAAAAATTCCCCACACCGACTGGAAATCTAACTCAGCAATCTTTCCGTTGGATTGCTGTCTACCATAGTAACTAAATTATTGTGTGTTAAGTACAGAAACACCCAACTTTTGAGCTACAAGAAATGAAAATTTCGCCGACCCGACTAGGATTTGAACCCGGGACCCATTTACTTGGGAAACAAACAACCATGCTAACTAAATGACTACATTAACAGCTTATGTGTTTCACTGAAGCACCTAGTTTAGCGTTACAAGATTCAAAGGAAAAATCACTAGCAATACTAGGATTTGAACATGGAGCACGCTTGGACCCAAAGCGAAGTGCTATTCAAATATCGAACTCCAAAAATTCAAACTTCTAATTCTGAGCAAAGAAAACAATCGCTGATTTGGGTTCTCAAACCTGGAGCTAACTTCGACTCAGAACTAAAGGTCTTAAGTTCATAAGAAGAAAAAATGTTGAAAGACCTCAACCTGACCCGGAGTCGATGACAAGCTTTTCTTTCACTGAAGACTAAGTGTGAACGATTGGCACAAACTATGTTAACTGAATGTGGAAAGAGAATGCAACAAATTTTGTATTAAGTAAGGTCGTGACACATGTACGTCTCAGCAAAAATGAAATTGATTGTAGGAATATTCTGATTAGACTTGGAAATATTTGCTGTGACATGAAATACAAAGTTCATTGTTTTTGCACTTAGCCTAGCATGCACATCTTAGAAAAAGAACATTGGCGGTACGAGCAAGTTGACCAGACTTGGAAGTAACTTTATTGCTAAGACAGGGAATACAAAGTTTATTGCTCGCGCATCGAACTGTGGGCTGCAGATTTGAAAGCTGGAGATGTGTAACTTCCTGCTGAAATGTTTACATCACATGGCACCTAACATTAGAGCAGGGAGCAATTAAAAAATCCCCAGGCCACCTGGTAATCAAATTCAGCACACTTTCCCTTGGACTGTTGACTATCATAATAGCTAAAGGATTCAATACACACAACCATCGACCAAACTAGGAATCGAACCAGTGGCTTCTTTACATTGGCAAGAAACAAGAATGCTAACTAAAGGACTGTACATTAAAAGCTTGTTTGTTTAATTGAAACACATCAAATTCGAGTTCCTTTCACGGGGGGGGGGGGTGGCAATAATAATATTCACTTTACGTCTTACTAACTACACTCGAAAGTTTGAAAAGTTTGCAATAATAATTTTGAAGAACAAAACTGCTTTCATGCTGAATAGTCAACGTTCACGCACAATAAGAAACATAAGGCCAGCACTTTAACCTCTTGAGCTACTCAGCTCCGCAATGAATTTGCTAAGTGCAGAAATTTCAATCCCCGCTTTAAACAATTTTTCAAGATGCCAATGTGCCAGAATTTAGTCCTGCAAGCTTTCCTTCATGTGCCAGTAAATCTAACGAAACAAGGCGGACGTATTTGAACACTTTCAAATACCATTGGGCTGAGCTAGAATAAAACCTGCCAAGTTGGGGTTAGAAGGCTAGCGCCTTAACCGTCTGAGCTACTCAGCTCGGCTATTCAAGTATTAAGTACCATAAAAAACACACACTAATAATGATGATAATAATAATAATAATAATAATAATAATAATAATAATAATAATAATAATTTGGAGAATCCAACCCACAAACAAATGTTACAGTTTTCGTGTTTTTATTGTTGGCGAAAAGCATTACAAAATGAGGATCGTGATAAGGTTAACTATGCAGGGAACCACAGCTGAGTACTCTCTAACACTATTGAGGAATGATATAAAGAGAAGAAGAGGAGGAAAGGCCAGGATGAGGAGAAGAAGGTGAATAAGAAGAAATCTGTCGCTCTACAAGCTCGTTTCATAGAGATATTTTTAGCACATACTTCTAAATCTTCCTCGGTTTGATATCCCTGTGACCTCCTGCAGAAGGAATTTCCATTCACGGCTGGCCACAACAGTGAAGGAATTATTGTAGGTAAATGATTTTTGCTTAGGAATAGCGAGCAATGTCGAGCTCAGCGCTCTGGTGTTTTTATCATGGTGTTCAGAAAGGCTATGAAATTGTTCATACAAGTAAGATGGGGATTGTAAGGTAAGGATTTGATGCAATGAAGTTAGGGTATGCACCTTGCGTATGTCTTCAAGGCGTAGCCATCCAAGGTCGACATAAGACTGGGTAAAATGATCTGAAAATTTTCAGATTAAATATAAATCTTACACAGGCATTCTGTGCACATCGTAGTTTATCCCGAAGCTCGGTTTTCATGCCTTTGTAAACTACGTCACAATAATCGAATATTGGAAGAACGAGGGTTTCAACTAGTTTCTTCCTTAAACTGAATGGGGAAAGTAAATTTGAAATTGTTCAATAGGTGCAGCATCGCGAAAAATCGTCTACTCACAGATATTCTCTGATCCGTCCACGAGAGGTGCTGTTCAATGACCACTCCGAGACTTTTTAGAGTAAAGCATGCTTTTGAAGTCATACCTGAGGAGTGGGCATGCAGTAATTAGTGGAAATAAGTCTTGAGTGGGCAACTGCTATGGTTTGGGATGTTTTGGGTTTAAAATAAGTCCATGCTGGGAAGATCATTAGCTTATGGCTTCTAGTGTGCCGTATTCATGTGTGACATATGCTACAGCGCAAACAAAACCAACCAGCACGAGGTCCGGAAACATGGCGCCGGAGCAGTTTAGACGAGGACTGGTTTATAAATGTCGAATACGCAATGAAGTGATTGTGAAGAAAGGACTTTACTTTCATCTCTAAGCGGAGAAAACGTGTATATATGTGTAAATATTGTTAGAATTAAATCAAATGTAAAATGTAGAATGTATGAAAACAAGACGAAACCAAAGATTGAACACATAGGGTAATGTTACGGAGTATAAAATATCGATATTTGTTAATAAGAACGGTAGCGACATCTAGGTGTCAGTTGATGTAAGTAAACACCTAAGATAGAGTTCCACATCTAGTATCTAATTTTGTTATTCTAAGACTTGTGTAAAACGTTAAAAGTATTCTTGTTCATTGTTAATGTCAATGTAATGGTAGTATGGAAATGATACGTAAAAATTAGAAATTGTATGCAAAAGGAAGTTATTAGGCGATATGTATATGCAGTTAAGCGAATGCACCTGGCCTAAAATAACGGTGATATGCTTATGATTGTATAAAGGCCAAGCCATTACAGAAGGAGCAATACGATATGTAATAGAGATTGTCCGTATCCTAAATAACTTCATATAATCATGAGTGTATGCGTCATTGATTTACTAGTGGCTCTGTGTGTTGTCAAAGAACTAATATTAACCTTTTTCAGGTGTAATCTGCATGAGTCTAAAATGATGTTGTCAGAAATGTATTCAAGAAGTACTAATTCACAGGAGAATATGGAGTGCTAAATCATGTACGAGTAAGTCCAGCTGAGATGATGGAGTGGTTACCGGGATGGATAACCTAAGCCAGTGATTCATATAACCCTGGCCATTCAAGTCAGTAACTGCTTTCCATTATAATGATGTCTTTTTACTGTGTGCACTTTATTTGATGCAACATGCATCTGTATTTTATTTTAGTTACTAGTTTCTTTAATGTAGGTAGTAATGTATATGTAGTACATGTTCTGAAGTACTTCGCCAAAACGTAATAGTAATTACACCTCGAGCGGCGTGATATTATGTTATTTGGTATATAGGAATTCTCATATGCGTTTGGCGACTCGGCATTTGAAATGATACGATACCATGCGAGTGAATGAATGGTTATGTTAGTGGATGACTTCGACATCGCTTATATTATGTAGTAGTGCCGTGATTACTGGAAGACACGAGCCTATGTATACATATGTAACAACATTAACATAGAATCAGCATATTATCGTGAAGCTAACCTTGGTAATGCAGGTAAGTGACACAAATGTAGTAATGTTGGGAGTAGTGACACTAGTGTGAATCAACGTGAGATAATAATAATAATGACAATGATGATGGTGTGAGTGTCAAATATATTAAGTACCTGCGATGATGGTGGTCATTGTGTTGATGAATAATTCAAGTGTATTAAGTGCTTGTGGTGGTAATAGTTATTATGATGATGAATAAAACATGGGGATGATATCGTGATATGCCACTGATGTGTGGGTTAGCTTACATAAAATTTAGTGGTTGAAATAATGAAAAGTGCTGTGCTGTGTGGATTATTTAATAAGATGGGAGGTGACAATGAAGATTTATCTTGATGTCGCTACATAGAACGTGTTATTTAATTGCGTTATGCCAGTGTGAAGTTAGATAAAGCAAAAGGAGGTGTAACACTCGTATATAAGCTAATGCTGAAATTGTAATGCCCTGGTATAAGATGATGTTAAGGTTATAATACTCTTACATGATTGAATGCTGGGATCGTAATGTTGATATGTAAGTGTAGGCTAAGATGGTAAGGCAGATAATTATTAATTGCGATGTGATGTCGGTCACAATTGTCCTATCGATTATCGTTACGTTTCGGATGTCATATTCAAAATTTATGTCAATCATTAGGGTTTTTAGTCAGTATGACGGCGACGTGTTTGAGGCGTGCATAAGGCTTACCACGCGTACGGCTTCGAGGATATATGACGTGATATTAATTAGTTAGATGTTTACTTCATGGACATGGTAGTTTAGTAGATGTACTAGAGATGTCGTATGTGGTTTTATTAACATTTGAGTGTATATATTCTTGTCCTTATGTATATTATCTTTGATTATTTATTTTATGCATTAGCATTAAGGTAACATGATCCTCGAAGGTATGCGCGAGGATGGACGTGTAATTATTGTCGCGTTGAAGCGAACCTCATCAGGACGTACGAGTTAGTTAAGGTGGTGATGATTATTTATTTTAATTAGGTTGGGCATCACATATAAAAAGACATTATCAGCTGAATTTGACATGAACGAGATTCTCCTATTGAAAATCAGACATCAAATCAAAACTGAAGGAATAAGAATACCTAAAACTTGTGGAGTAAAAGAAAGAACACGGTCATAATGGTAATTTTCCAGGTTTAGGCATGTTATTGAATAAATATAGATTTAGGTTTGTAATTTCAAATAGCTACTATAAAATGAGGAATGATCAATTTGAAATCACTGCATTATGTTGAATCGGGTATAAATTAAGTAAATTACGACAGCCGTTTTATGTCATTACCAATTTGTTTTTCGGTAATATTTGAAATCTGGGTTATACTTTGGTTTCGTCTTAACTAGTAGGATCATTTATATTAATAAATATAATTCGATCCAGAATATCTCCATCTTTTCATTATAAAATAGATATACATGGCCTTACTTATGAAATTAATTCAAATTCCAAGATCATATTTGGTATAATCAATTTTAATTCAAGACAAGGTCTCGATTGTTACAAGCATGTCATAAATTATGAAAATAGGTTATGCAAACATAACGGCGATTGGCTTAGAAACTTTAATATAGAAATTTGATAATAAGCCGCCCGATAGGATTCCGAATCCAATTTTCCACCGTTGATGCGATTTCTATTCACCGGAACATATTAGCTAGCTGAGGCACATACAAAGTCCTGTGATCCTATGAAACAGCCCCACAACAATAAAAGAACCCGTCAAGACCCTGGGTGTAGAGTGCTCCCAATGCTAACCTATGGGGCAATGCCACGAGGAGGGCGTACTAGATCCATGCTAATTTCCTCGATTGCTTCCGAAACGTCTGTTGGTTTTGCATGGATATACAATTGTACGTTGCCAGCAAAAATGTGACATTTACAATGAGTCAGCTGTTTAGCTCATTGATATAGACAGAAAGTGGCAAGGGAGCTAGGGTTGACCCTTGTGTTACACCTGTTTTTACATACTGCCACGAAGAAAAGGTACCCTGATTGACGACACTTTGGTGACGTTCGCCTAAATAGGCTTCCATCCATTTCAGAGTACTGTAGGAGAACCCTAGGCGATAAAGTTTGGATAGGAGCAACTCATGGTCTACAAAGTCAAATGCTTTGCTGAAGTGCAACAATACTAGAATTGTCAGCTTTTGCTCATCAGTAGCCTCATCACTCACGCTTAGTAAGGTAGTACATGTACTGTGATTTCGTCGGAAAGCTGACTAATGTGCGTCTAGTATGTCGTGGTCGTTGAGATAGTTCGTGATTTGATTATGCACAATGTGTTCGAGTCCTTTGGCTGTTATAGACAGTATATTAATAGGTCTGTAGTCACTGTTTAGTCTAGGAGATTTTGTTTTTTGTAAAGGATGTACCAGGGTCATTTTACAGACAGTTGGAAATACACTGTTTTGAAGGAAGAAGTTGTATATGAATGTCAATACTGGAATAATGGTGTCGATAATTTTCTTTATCATTATAATGCATATGTTGTCCACCCCTGTGGATTTAGTTTTAATTTGCAAGAAAAGCGCTTTCACTTGCAGAGGTGAGACATAACTACAATAAAATTTGTCTCTGCCTATGCATAGTGGGTTGTAATTTGCACTCAAAAGATTTGCTTTTGCTTCTTCGTGTAACTGAACATGGGAAGACATTAAGTGATTATTGAATTCATCAACAGAAAACTCCAAATCGTCTACCTTGTTCGGTTTATTTAGTCCGAATTGTCGGATTGACTTCCATAAGTTCTTACGTGAGGTTTTATAAGGTCATGGGCGTACGATAGTCGAGCGTTTCTTACTGTATCAGCCGTTTTAATACATAGTCATTTGTAATAAAGTTTTCCTCTGTCGGGTAATG
Organism: Anabrus simplex; assembly: GCF_040414725.1. NCBI lineage: Eukaryota > Metazoa > Arthropoda > Insecta > Orthoptera > Tettigoniidae > Anabrus > Anabrus simplex. The sequence goes on from NC_090279.1 coordinate 66,123,584, forward strand.
TTTATATTTCCTATGAGCTGCATCCCGCTTGGCCATCATTACTTCTAATATTTTTTATCCACGGGGGAGTCTTTTAAAGATGCGTGCTGTTCATAGAGGGGCGTGTTTGTCAAAAATGTGAAATATCATGTTATTGAAAGGGTTGACCATGTTGTCAATGTTAGTTGTATGAATTATCTCCTGCCACAGCATCGAAATAGCGTCTTTCAATAATTTTTTTGATGTCAATATGGCTATAGTCTCTGTAAGTCACATATTTAGGTTTATGTTTGGGGTATTGCAGTGCGTAAGACATAAAGATAATGTCATGGGCTGACAGTCCGGGAGGAGATATCTGGCCATGATGTAATACTCTGTCAGGGTTGTTCGTTACTATTACGTTCAGTAGTGTGTGTGTGAAGTTTTAGTGTGGTGAGAGGGAGAAAGTAGGAGGATCGCCATACCGCATGCCAGAAACATGTTTAATAGATGGGTGGTTTTGGAAGGATCTGAATCTACAAGGTTTGTATTGAAGTCTCCCATCATTATAACATGTTTGTACATAGGTTCTGTTAAGATCTGTCTCTAAGTCATTCAAACGGTGAGCTTTAGGTGGCTTGTATACAGCACCTACTAAGCATTTCACAGTAGAGACCTGTATCTCTATGAACATGTACTCAGGTTTTCGCTCATACGGTTGAGGAGACTGCCAGATAATTTGAGATATCAAGCACGAAGAGACAAAGCACAGACCCCACCTCTCCCTTTGCCAAGTCTCTCATTCCTCAGAAGGCAGTAGCCAGATAATTCCAGATTCTTAGCCTGCTGTTTGACATTGAACCAATTTCACTGCATAAGATTATATCAAAGGACAGTAGTATGAAAATCGCTTTTAGTTCATGTATACGAGCTTGAGAAACTAAACTCTTTGCATTAAGGTGACATGTGAAGTGCGCTTTTATGTCTATTTAGGGCTGACTGGAGAATGTGTGTTGCAGCTTCAAGGAGTGGGGATTGGGTCAATGGACTAGCAGGTAGACAGGTTGAAGGAGATGGATTGGGAAGGGGAAGTGTGACAAGGGAAAGTATTGCTATGGTCATAGGGAATACGGCTGTGGTATGCATTGCCAATTAGTAAAATAAAATTAACTAGAACACAGCATGCGACTATATCCTATGAATGGTCAGCAATTAACATATTTTAGATAGTGAAATTGTCCGTAGTAGTAATAATATTAATAATAATAATAATGTGCAACAGCAGATTAGGCATACAGAATACACAAGTAGGAGCTTATTGTACGTAGTGTTGTTGTGAGATCTATGTGGACGTAATATGGAGGCCTAACTTAAGTTAGAACCAGTTAGGATAATTAATAAAAAGGGTAAGTAGATGGGCAGGTGGTAGGATCAGAAGGGAGATAAGCAAATAGATATTTAGATAAATAGATAAATAAATACAGTAAATGGATAGATAAGTAGAGAGCTAGATACATAGATAAAGCTACTTCAAAAAACTAGGTTCTCAGCTGTGACATGTTGAAAGATGGGAGTGGACTCACATTGCCAAGTGATAAGGCAGCACTGCAACAGAAGCTTATGCCATAGGAAGTTCCATTAACTGGCACACTCTTAATTTCATCCCGTCGGCATTTTTGATTACGATGTCTCCTGAGTAAGTCAAATTGTTTGTACAACCAAAATGCTGAATTGCCATTTTCAAGATGGACATTCTGATAGCTATTAGATCTTCATGGATTTTCGTGGATGAGCCTTTCAGTTTCCTTTTCCTAGTGAAGATATCCTGACATGAGCGATAGGACAAAAATTTCACTACGATAGGTCTCATTTTCCCTGGTGATCGAGGTCCTGCTCCGTGACACCTATCAATGCCATTAAGTCTAACATCTACACCTACTGCTTTGCACACGTTCAGCACTGGTTCATCACAGCTTTCGTTTGAACATACTGGGATGCCGAAAATTCTTACATTACTTCTGCTGTATTGCTCCAATGAATCACACTTGGCATCCCTATCCTTCTTCAGTTTGTGGATATCTGTCTCCTTCTTATCAAGTTTTTTAGGTAACTCTGAAAGTGTTCTGATATTAAATTTTAAACTTTTTTCAAGTTCTTTTATGACCACTTCTGTTATGCAGGTCAAAATGGCCTGCACAATTTTTTCAAGGAAGCTGTCCGAATTAATGAAGTCGTCCACACACACTTCATGAGGCAGCATATGTTGGCAGCAGTGGTAGTGGCTGGGCTTCCAACTCCATTGTTTCAGTGGGCCATTTTCTTTACAATGAAAATTTGGAACAAAAAGAAGATCAATACCGACAAAACATGTGGGTATATACAAATGTAACATTTCTGAAAGTTTTTATCACTTCCACTGCTGTATAACACCTTCAAATCACTTGATTACTGTGGAGCCTCATTCAATCACGTCCGTCACCAAACATTTCAACAGATAGGTTAGAAACTATACATGGTGCAGCCTGAACGGTGTCCTGATGCATTATACATTTACACAAGGTTTACCTACATCAGTACGTTTAATAATAATAATAATAATAATAATAATAATAATAATAATGAGCACTAGAATGAGTATTAAGTTTCAGCAAATTTCACACTTTCCTGCATTCTTGTTGTTGTTGATGCTCGTTGTTTTAAGCGGCCTAACATCGAAGGTTATCGGCCCATTTCCTGCATTCAGTCAGTGTTTTTTGTCAGTATATACATTTTACGAGGTAGTGACTATCGCACATGTCATTTCAAAGTAAACAAACAGTCATCTGTTGGGTTGTGGTATTTTGTCTATACGCAAATTTTGTTGTGGAAGCAATGTATTTAAGCGATTAGAAAATTGAGAACGCAATGTAGGCCTTGCCATTCCCCAACAACACAGAATATACAATAGTAAGCAGATCAAAACATTGAAAATTCGATCGATCAGTCGATCGATCAGTCGATCAATCATAGTCGCTACTGCTTGCTATAGCCTATCCATATAGCTACTGATGCCATTGGTCACTTCACATTCAAGATCACACTTGTTTCCTTTAATGTTTATTCAGATTTATTTACAATTTCTTCCTGGCATAAAAGACATATCCAAGATTAATTCTATAAAAATTGAAACATGTGCTTCTATTAATGGATAAACATGGTATGACCATTTCATCTGGTAGAAGAACGAATTTCGAGACTTTTTTCTGAATTCCCTGTTATTTCCTGGATTTCCTGCTATTTATTGAATTCCCTGACATTCCCCGGTTTCCCGTATGGGCGAAACTCTGTTAAACCTGTATTTGGATGGTGAGGCCAGTCTTCTTTTTTTTTTTTTATAGAAGTGAAAAGATGTTCATGAATGTGTGTTAATGTGTATGTTTTTACTAGCTGATGTGATAACCTCCTCCTGTCTTATTAGTCAAATGGGGACGCTCATGCTTGAAGTTGGCTACAGCTTCAATGTTGAAATCTACTATTGAGGGATGTGTGGTAAAGAATCTGTAACGAGAGGAGGGTAGGAAGATATTCAAGATTAGGAAATAAGGCTTAAATTTGACAAAAAACGCTGTGTATACATTTACTTACCCCCTCGACCTTTCTGGTGTTAACTAGTTGCCTTTGCAGCATCAGAACAAATGACACTTGCACATCTTGTATTGTATCTGTGTGGCATTTAGGGAACGGAGTGTGGCGGAGGAGAGCAGATGGGCGGAGCATTGAGCTTATGCAGTGTTGGCTGTAGGCTGAACATTTACACTGATAATGGCAAAACTTCTTCGGAGCAGCTAAAGAAATCAAGGCTTTCTCGCAAAATACCCCTCAGAAAACTAACTCTTCACACAACTGCAGGCATGAGACTGACATGGCATTTCATCCCTCCTGCAGCAACACACTTTGGTGGAATCTGGGAAGCAGCTGTCAAGAGTCTGATATATCACCTCAGAAGAGTGATGGATTCTTATCGCTTCACCAACAAAGAATGGACCACTCTCATAACACATACATCCTTTCACCAAACATCTTTTAGATGTGCCTTAATTGTGTAAATTGGAATTTGTGAATTTAGACATGTCTTAATTGTGCAAATTGTCATTTGTGAAATTACAACAAGTCTCCTCATATTTATAACACACGTTCCTCTATGTAACACTTTGACTACAGTGATCAGGATCGTGATATTTATCCCTTAGGAATGAAATCATGGCTGATGATGCCCATGCAATGGGCAAAACATGTCTCCTTAAATTAGTATGACAAGATCAAAATCTTAATATTAAGAACCCAACGTGTACTGAATACATTGATTTCAATAAACTTTTGTAACATTGTTGAATTAATGTACATTTTAATACGGACCAGTCATGAGATTTGTGACATATAATTATCTGAGATTGTTGTAAACAACCCTCGGAGTGAAATTAAAGTCCAGTGTTTGTATCGGAGATGAACCCTGTATACAAATGTTAGACTAATGTTGTGTAGGAAACTATCAACTCATATAAAGACTATACATCCAATCATACATAAGGAAGGCAATCTTCTTGTCGGTGGAAGACTGCACAATACTCCAATACTAGTGGACTGGAAGAATTAGAAATTCTGCTTCATCTCACAAATATAATTATGATGGCAGAACACCTTCATCTACTTCATAATGGCACTCAACACACTGAGAGAAAAGTTTAGGATCTCATCAGCAAAGGGAACTGAAAGAAGCCACACTCATACACATCTCAAGTGTTCTAAGTTGAATGCAGATAACTCACAACAATTAATGCAAAATACACAAAAGGTGCCTCTAACCCTGACATACCCATTTGTTATAACTAGCATAGAGTATGCCTGCCCAATTCTAGTAAAAAATCGTGTGAAATCGAACAAGACCAGACTGCCTATCTACCAAGGCTGTCTAAATAGACATGATAACTGATCTCACCACAACAACATTTCTCTCCGCACTTTATCGACTTTGTTCTCATAGAGGTCAACTCCTGAATATTTACAGCAATAATGGAACAAACTTCTTTGGAGCAGCTACAGAAATCAAGGCCTTTCTACAAAACAACCCTCAGAGAACCTACTTTTCACACAACAGCAGGCATGGGACTCAAGTGGCATTTCATCCCTTCTGCAGCACCACAATGGTGGAATCTGGGAAGCAGTTGTCAAGAGTCTGATATATCAGCTCAGATGAGTGATGGGTTCTTATCGCTCCACCAACAAAGAAGGGACCATTATTACAACACATACTCACATCCCCTCACCAAAGCTAAATGATGACCCTTTTGACACTTCCTACCTAACAACATCCCATTTCCTTATAGGAAAGCCAATTACTTCACTCTCTGATCATGATTATACAACCTTGCCCACAAGGCTATACTTTCAGCAGCTAACCCAGAACTCCCAGAAGAGATGTTGAAATGAATATCTCAATAAATGGGCAATGAAATATCCCATAGCAAAATAGTCAAACTGAAAGAAGATGACACGAATGCTATGAAGTGGGCGATGACAGTGATCTAATGTGTATCCTGGTAATACCAATATAAATGGTCCGTTATTGGACATTTGGACGGACCATTTATATTGGTATTATAAATTTACTCATTCGGAACAAATGTTTGAGGTTCCCTATGGGAATCAACAATCAACATATCCTGGTAATGACGAATTCATTCACGTAACGAAAGTTCAGGTGCGTAACGGTGAACTTACTAGCCCTATTCACAAACACTATCCCTTACGAACTACGAAATATAAAGGCAAGATAACTCTTGAATCGCTTATCTATTCCTTGCACGTTGAAGTAATATTGTTCCGGGATTATCTGTGGAACGCAGAGAGGTGAAAAAAGGTGTCGGCTTTGAATGGGTCTACACTGACTGACAGTGACAATGCAACACCAAGGAGGAGTGGATCAAAAGGGATGAAAGTTGGGGAAAAAACAGAGTCGGCATGGATGAATAATTGATGTTTATTTCAAACCGATATGCAGGTTACACAATGCGCACGGCATCGACTCAGTAGGATGTAGGACCACCGCGAGCGGCGATGCACGCAGAAACACATCGAGGTACAGAGTCAATAAGAGTGCGGATGGTGTCCTGAGGGATGGTTCTCCATTCTCTGTCAACCATTTGCCACAGTTGGTCGTCCGTACGAGGCTGGGGCAGAGTTTGCAAACGGCGTCCAATGAGATCCCACACGTGTTCGATTGGTGAGAGATCCGGAGAGTACGCTGGCCACGGAAGCATCTGTACACCTCGTAGAGCCTGTTGGGAGATGCGAGCAGTGTGTGGGCGGGCATTATCCTGCTGAAACAGAGCATTGGGCAGCCCCTGAAGGTACGGTAGTGCCACCGGCTGCAGCACATGCTGCACGTAGCGGTGGGCATTTAACGTGCCTTGAATACGCACTAGAGGTGACGTGGAATCATACGCAATAGCGCCCCAAACCATGATGCCGCGTTGTCTAGCGGTAGGGCGCTCCACAGTTACTGCCGGATTTGACCTTTCTCCACGCCGACGCCACACTCGTCTACGGTGACTATCACTGACAGAACAGAAGCGTGACTCATCGGAGAACACGACATTCCGCCATTCCCTCATCCAAGTCGCTCTAGCCCGGCACCATGCCAGGCGTGCACGTCTATGCTGTGGAGTCAATGGTAGTCTTCTGAGCGGACGCCGGGAGTGCAGGCCTCCTTCAACCAATCGGCGGGCAATTGTTCTGGTCGATATTGGAACAGCCAGGGTGTCTTGCACATGCTGAAGAATGGCGGTTGACGTGGCGTGCGGGGCTGCCACCGCTTGGCGGCGGATGCGCCGATCCTCGCGAGCTGACGTCACTCGGGCTGCGCCTGGACCCCTCGCACGTGCCACATGTCCCTGCGCCAACCATCTTCGCCACAGGCGCTGCACCGTGGACACATCCCTATGGGTATCGGCTGCGATTTGACGAAGCGACCAACCTGCCCTTCTCAGCCCGATCACCATACCCCTCGTAAAGTCGTCTGTCTGCTGGAAATGCCTCCGTTGACGGCGGCCTGGCATTCTTAGCTATACACGTGTCCTGTGGCACACGACAACACGTTCTGCAATGACTGTCGGCTGAGAAATCACGGTACAAAGTGGGCCATTCGCCAACGCCGTGTCCCATTTATCGTTCGCTACGTGCGCAGCACAGCGGCGCATTTCACATCATGAGTATACCTCAGTGACGTCAGTCTACCCTGCAATTGGCATAAAGTTCTGACCACTCCTTCTTGGTGTTGCATTTGCTCTGTCAGTCAGTGTATCTACGATATCAAAGATTAATTTAAACATTAAAATAAAGGTTATATTTCTTCTCAGATCTCAAACTTAACAAACATTTTCACTAGGTGAAGGAACAAAATGTCAGATACAAAATAGCAAACAAAAATAGAAACGCAAGGGTTGGAAATTACAAGTTTTGAGCTTCCAGCTCCAATTTCCAAGTTTACAACTTCACAAATGTTGTGTTTGTTTAGATAACGAGAGATATCTCCCAAGACACAGTTCAAGAGCACCTTGCTCCAAAGGTTACGCGTACAGCCTTCCGAAGGCCCCCCTCAATATTACACCAATATCACGAAAGAGTTTACATGCTCTTTAAATTCAACCAAGGAGGCAATGCTCAAACCTTACAATTTCTTGCCTCTTAAGGCACAACGTACAATTTACAATTCCTTTACACAGGGGTATCTGTTACTCATACTACTGGGCCTTTGTGGAAAAGAAGAACAGGATAAAATACTGGCCCAAACTCAAAATGTATGGAGCCGTACACTTGCGCTCCTTTAAAACGAAGATTTAATACCCTACTTGGGCTTGTGGCCCGATGATGCAGAGGCTAGGGAATCCCACACTACTGAGGTGAATAGGAAAATAAGTTAATGAGTGATTTACAGGAGGAAAAAAAGTTACAAAATCGTAGCAACCTCAAGGTAAATTGAAGGAGAATTCGAGATGGTAAAGAATTCTCTATTAACCGATTTACAGTTTAAGTCTGTATGAAATTTTACATTAGCAGAAAGAAAGTTTACGTTATTCTTCCTTGCTAGGGGCTTTACGTCGCACCGACACAGATAGGTCTTATGGCGACAATGGGATAGGAAAGGCCTAGGAGTTGGAAGGAAGCGACCGTGGCCTTAATTAAGGTACAGCCCCAGCATTTGCCTGGTGTGAAAATGGGAAACCACGGAAAACCATTTTCAGGGCTGCCGATAGTGGGATTCGAACCTACTATCTCCCGGATGCAAGCTCACAGCCGCGCGCCTCTACGCGCACGGCCAACTCGCCCGGTAGTTTACGTTATAGAAAACAGATGATTACATAGTTAAATATAAGAACCAACCCCTTGGGTGAGTTTGCGGAAATAGATACAGAGATAGAAAACTGGTGGCTTTTAACTGGGCTGATGTACTTCCTGCCGAACAATTAGGCACACCGCCTCCTCTATTAACACACACACTCAGAAATTTGATGAGTTTAGACGAGGTAACTAGAAAAAGCCGCGGCATTTATACCCGAGGGGAGGGTTCGAGAAGGCATCGGACTAAATCCGACCACACCCTCTCAATTTATTGGATACTCAAGTAGATACAAGAAGCTTATGATTGGCCAAAAAATAAATACAGAAAATTTGTGATTGGCCAGACTCCAAAGCTGGCAGGATGAGAAGGAAGTGTTGCAAACCATGAACTATCAAAATACATGAAAGTCAATTTAGATGAGAAAACTTATAAACACAAGACTTCTTTAAATCATTAATTATTACACCTTGCACCAGAGTGCATGACTTCAGTTTTTTGTACGGACATCTATGGAGAAAAGTTAAACTTCTAGATGTACACCAAAACAAAACAAAGAAATCCAGTCAGTTTAAGTAACTTTAAAATAAAATTATACTCAGTTATTCAGTAGTGACATCTTCTGATTACTACTTTATGCATTAGCAGTTTCAAGTTTTGTTCAATAGATAGTGTTCCTTAAGGCACTTCTATTAAATGTGCGGGGTTGAGGTGTACTTCCTGGTACAAATATTATAAGTCAAAATGGACTAGTAACACCACAGACCACATTAGGAAGAATAACAATATTTTTCACTTCCCAAGAGATGGCTGCAATGTGTGTGGTATACAAGCGAATGCTGACAGTAAACAAGCATATAACCTACAACTTGTATGAACAAATTATCTAGAAATCAATAATTAATATAATCAATAAGATAACAAAGTTTTTTCATTTGGAATCAACTAGTAAAATATCCTGTAACAGTAACAAAACAATGTGTCTTTTAGCTACTTTGTGTTCAAAACTATTTACAAATTCAAAAGTATTAGTAGGAATGATACCAGATCCCAAATAACATAGAATAGAGGTCTTTGGAATAATCCTAACTGCGGCACAAATCAAAATGCAAGATTGTGGAACAACTTGAAGGAAAAGTGAAAACTAGGTAAGTAAACAGTCAATCTCATAAAAAAGTATATTTTCTGTAGGACTATCAATCATGTGCCCTGAAATGAAGGATCAAACCCTGGTATCTGTTGAGCAATTTTCTACCCATTTCCATTTCCTGATGATGGCTTATCAAATTATGTACATTACCTCACGAGAGTTTTCCTGCGATGACCCTGGCTCTGTTAACTCTGATTTAACTTCTTCTTTCAGAGCTATCACTTCTGATGCATGTTCAAAATTTTCCTGTGGAAAATAAGATATATTAGGTACGCTCATAACACACATCTACAAATACTGTCACTAACAAATGAGTATGTTAATTCATTGATTTCCAGTATTATAGTTACTTTCAGAATTTCACTGATGTTTAAGGATGATTTCTACCAGCAGAGAACTGTTATAACCAAAGGCTGTACTGAGAATGGTGTTACTATTCTTGCCCACTCCTTATGTCAGAGAAAGGATGAGATGGAGAACAAAATATAAAATGCAAAATATTTTCTAGCCATATCAGAAGATATAATACCAGGGATGGAATTGGGGCCATCTCACACAGAATTTGGAAGGAAGCAGCAATAGGCATAAACACTAAATTGTATGAACTGTTTTCATATGTACAATCATATCAATCAAATCATAAAAGTTGCGTGAACTAATTAGAAGCGTTACAACTGTTCTAAATAATTTTTTGTTCTCAGCATACAGTTTGTTTATAGACAGATTAAAATACCTTGAAATAATGGAATCATATTCTCTACTCTGGTTTTGCTAAGATCACAGGGGCTACATAAACCATTAAGGCAATTCTGTTTCAAACAGCATATATCAATGCTTCCAAGTTTAAAATGAAAAAAAACATGAATGAAGCAGACTTATCACAGTCATACACCAGCAAAATACACTGAATGACAGAGCAAATGCAACACCAAGAAGGAGTGGTCAGAACTTTATGCCCATTGCAGGGTAGACTGACGTCACTGAGGTAGGCTCATGATGTGAAATGCGCCGCTGTGCTGCGCACGTAGCGAACGATAAATGGGACACGAATGGCCCATTTTGTACCGTGATTTCTCAGCCGACAGTCATTGTAGAACGTGTTGTCGTGTGCCACAGGACACGTGTATAGCTAAGAATGCCAGGCCGCCGTCAACGGAGGCATTTCCAGCAGACAGACGACTTTACGAGGGGTATGGTGATCGGGCTGAGAAGGGCAGGTTGGTCGCTTCGTCAAATCGCAGCCGATACCTATAGGGATGTGTCCACGGTGCAGCGCCTGTGGCGAAGATGGTTGGCGCAGGGACATGTGGCACGTGCGAGGGGTCCAGGCGCAGTCCGAGTGACGTCAGCACGCGAGGATCGGCGCATCCGCCGCCAAGCGGTGGCAGCCCCGCACGCCACGTCAACCGCCATTCTTCAGCATGTGCAAGACACCCTGGCTGTTCCAATATCGACCAGAACATTTTCCCGTCGATTGGTTGAAGGAGGCCTGCACTCCCGGCGTCCGCTCAGAAGACTACCATTGACTCCACAGCATAGACGTGCACGCCTGGCATGGTGCCGGGCTAGAGCGACTTGGATGAGGGAATGGCGGAACGTCGTGTTCTCCGATGAGTCACGCTTCTGTTCTGTCAGTGATAGTCACCGCAGACGAGTGTGGCGTCGGCGTGGAGAAAGGTCAAATCCGGCAGTAACTGCGGAGCGCCCTACCGCTAGACAACGCGGCATCATGGTTTGGGGCGAGTAGTATAATTGGATGGTTCTGGCGCCACCTCCACCTCAGGCTCCCAGAGGCCACCTCGACCTCCACCTTAGCCAGAGGCCTCCCAGATGCCTCCTCCACCTCCACCTCAGCCAGAGGCCTCCCAGAGGTCTCCTCCACCTCCTGCGGGAAATTTGAATTTGTAAACAAAGCCACGTGCTTTTTGACAGCTGTCATCGACAACAACGCATCGCTAACCTCAGTACTGCCATCTTGACGGGCCTAAACCTCAGTAGTGCCAACTTAACCTAACTAGCGCGAGGTAAACAAAGCCACGTGCTTTTTGACAGCCACGTGCTTTTTGACAGATTTGTAAACAAAGCCACGTGCTTTTTGACAGACAACAACGCATCGCTAACCTCAGTACTGCCATCTTAACGGGCCTAAACCTTAGTGGTACCAACTTAACCTAACTAGCATGAGGTAAACAAAGCCACGTGTTTTTTAACAGCCACGTGCTTTTTTGACAGCTGTCATCCGCCATCTTTGAGCACTGTGCTACCCTCTATATCGTAGTAGCTGCAAAATTCATCACCTCTCATCGGCAGTGCTGCCATCTTGACGGGTCTAAACCTTAGTGCTACCAACTTAACCTAACTAGCGCGAGGTAAACAAAGCCACGTGCAGCTGTCATCCACCATCTTTAATCTATAGAGCACAGTGCTGCCCTCTTTAGCTACTTACCTTTGAAATGCGGTGGCGGATAATTTGAAAAATGCTTTTTTGACAGCAGCCATCTTGCATCGCTAACCTCAGTGCTGCCCTCTTTAGCTAGTTACCTGTGGTGGCAGGCAATTCCACATGACAGCAGTCATCTTTAATCAAGAGAGCACCGTGCTGCCCTCTATGTGGTGGCGGCAAATAGAAAAATTCTACATGCTCTTGTTTGGAAACAAACTCACGCGCTTTTTTGACAGCCGTCATCCACCATCTTTAATCAACAGAGCACAGTGCTGTACTCTTTAGCTAGATACCTTTGAAATGTGGTGGCGGCAATTTGAAAAATTCTATGTGCTCTTGTTGGGAAACAAAGCCACGTGCTTTTTTGACAGCTGTCATCCGCCATCTTTAATCAATAGAGCACTGTGCTGCTATCATGCGGGCAATTTCGTCAGCTGTCATCCGCCATCTTTAATCCAGAGAGAACAGTGCTGCACTCTATGTGGTGGCGGTAAATTCCATGTGCTTTACAAACCTATGTGCTTTTCTGACAGCTGTCATCCGCCATCTTTAATCCAGAGAGAACAGTGCTGCACTCTATGTGGTGGCGGTTAATTCCACGTGCTTTACAAACCCATGTGCTTTTCTCTCAGCTGTCATCCGCCATCTTTAATCCAGAGAGAACAGTGCTGCACTCTATGTGGTAGCGGCAAATTCTACGTGCTTTACAAACCTATACGCTTTTCTGTCATCCGCCATCTTTAATCTAGAGAGAACAGTACTGCACTCTATGTGGTGGCGGCAAATTCTACGTGCTCTTATTTGGAAACAAATTCTACTCGCTCTTCAGCTGTCATCCACCATCTTTAATCAAAAGAGCACCGTGCTGCCCTCTTTGTGGTGGCGGATAATTTGAAAAAATTCAGCAGCCATCTTTAATCCAGAGAGAACAGTGCTGCCCTCTTTAGCTACTTACCTTTGAGGCGGTTAATTTGAAAAATTCTTTTCGACAAGCAGCCATCTTTAATCCAGAGAGAACAGTGCTGCCCTCTTTGTGGTGGCTGTTAATTTGAAAAAATCAGCTGCCATCTTTAATCCAGAGAGAACAGTGCTGCCCTCTTTAGCTACTTACCTTTGAGGCGGTTAATTTGAAAAATTCTAGCTGCCATCTTTAATGAAAAGGGCATCGTGGTGCTATCTTGCGGGTAATATTTTACGTCACAGCTGTCATCCACCATCTTGCATTGCTAACCTTAGTGCTGCCCTCTTTAGCTACTTACCTTTGACAAGCTGTCACCCGCCATCTTGCATCGCAAACCTCAGTGCTGCACTCTATGTGGTGGCGGATAACTTGAAAAAATATTTTTGACAAGCAGCTATCTTTAATCAACAGAGCACCGTGCTGACATCTTTAGCTACCGCCATCTTACATCGCTTACCTCGCTGCTGCACTCTATGTGGTGACGGTTAATTCGAACAAGTTTAATCACGCATCGGGCAAGCTAGAGTAAGCACGTGCTGTTGTGATGACATCATCATGCATGTTTAGACTTGTCCGTTTTCTTAAGAGTAAGTCGATGTAAAGGAATGTGGTAGCGGTAAATTCGAACGAGTTTAAACATGCATCGGGAAAGCTAGAGTAAGCACGTGCTGTTGTGATGATGTCATTGTGCATGTTTAGACCTGATCGTTTTTCTTAAGAGTAAGTCGGAGTAAAGCAATGCAATAAGTACAACATTTTTGAATGCGATCAAATATTTATTTACGAATGTACTACAACAGTGTTCGTTTTTTTTTGCTGCTGACAAGGTTGGTGTGCTTCTTAACAACGTATGCTTCTGAAATGCCTCCTGCAACATTCAAATTAAACAAAGCATTTAGAAATATATTATACTAAGTATGTTATGCTTTACAGAGAAGATCATGTACTTCTTACCTTGCTGTTATTCCTTTTCGGAATCATCATCATCATCATGAAGTACTAGAGAAAGTTCATTCATACACTGTGTACAGTGTTCAATCCTCGGATTTGGTCCATCCCAATCATCATCACCATTTTCTCCTCGATGCTTGTAATGTCGTTCACAAGTTCTGCATAAAGCTACTTCGATTGACATCTTACTGTGTAGAGGAAGGATGTCCCAAAAATTATGTACGTAAGAGGCAGCGTACGTATATAAAAATCCTGGTGGTAAGTATTGAATAAGATGTTTCGGCATCGACGATCTACGTTTATAGAACATCTTAATAGCCTCACTCACTCGTGAAACATAAATAAGATGTTGCGTATGAGCATGCAAACAGCATGCACATTTACAGTTTTGTTCCATAGCGTACGATGTCGAAGCACACACTAATGAAAATGATAAAGATATATTCTTATTTATAGTCTCGTAACAATATTCGTTAGCGGATGGTAAGTAACATCACTCATATGAATAATAAGACAATAGGCTGCTGTGTTAGCAGGAATGTTTTCAGATGTTTCAAATTCTAAACGAATATCAACTGGAGATTCTTTTATAGATTCTTCATGATAAGAGCAGTATATAACTACAATCGGTGCTTTATTTTTAAATTCTTGAGGTGTAAATAGCGGACGATCTTCTTTCTGATAATACGATGATTGAAATTTACAAAACATGTCATAGAGCATCCCAAACTTATTTTTCTCAAAGTTAATGTCGATGTTTTCGTAGGGATACGTAATTCCATTGAGGTATAGTCTAACGTGTCTTAATTTGCAGTGATCAAACAGTGAGCTATCTTTTTCGTGATTGAATTTACGATTAGTTTGAAATCCAAAAATAATGTACAAGGGCTTCTCAGTAAAACGTGATGTTTTAACAGCCCAGCTATGCTTGTTTGTAGGTGGTAACACAGGATATTCATGCAGCTCCCAACTTCTAAAACGTATAGGTAATGGTGTATCATTTTCTACAATCTTGAGCAATCGAAGTTTTTCACGATCAGATAAGGTTACATGTGGGATCCGCCACAGTATACGATGCAGTGTTATTTTCGATTCTACAGGTGTTTCTACTGCTTTAAGAGAATTGTAATCACTTCGATCACGGATTAGAATAAGCTCTTGTTTTACGTTGATTATAATACGTGTAAAGTCTTCTGCGAATCCAAAAATATGTTTCAGTGATAACATACCCGTAAAAGTTCCATCCTCATTAATCATCCAGTTGTTAGTAGCTTTTGGACACCATCCAGCCATCCGCAAAAGATTACTTTCTTCATCAAAGAAAGAAGGGTAGAGTTTCATTGCGCTTGTAATACCAACATTCTTCGTTCGATCTATTTCAACATTATTTACTTCATATCGCGCTTCAGAAAAGAGAAAAGCTAGAGCATGGTTGTTTAGTTGTGAAGTGCTTGGTCCACTTCCATCAGACTTTTCTAATCGTACTTCAATATAGAGGTAGCTTTCGTGTGGTAAGGTGTAAACATCTTGTTGATTAATAATAAAATGAATTTCATCATTGTTATTTAATCCAAACGTAAAAGGTTGATAGGAATGAAGCTCACTTCGTACTACACCTTCACGACTTTCTACTGTATTCGTAATGTCTAGCATTTCTTCCATTCTGTTGTAGTAGTGTATATCCTAAATCTTGGAGTATCTGCTTATGGGTATCTGTTAACTCGATGAGTCTCTGCACACATGTAGTATGTCTTCGGAATGTACACCGTGTTTTATAGATGGTTTTCATACTGGTTTAAGATGTAGTTTGTAAGCTACGTACGCGTGCTGATCTAAATGAATAAGCTGATTATGTTTATTTACAAGTCTAAGAGTAATGTTGCTAATGTGTTTTACAGACACAGGATGATAAAGAACTACTGCTGGTTTCTCACAAATAGTATATCCACGTCCCTCTGTAACAATAAAGTCGTGCAGGACGTGCGAAGGTTGTAGATTACTATTCAAGTCTGTAATAATATTACAAGTAATGTTCACATTATAATCATCGAAGAGTTTTATAGGTTGATCAGACTCGTAACGTACGTTCGGTAGGAGCTCCCTCGATGAAAATCCAAGCAGTGGGCCAATCGAATCAGGTTGTGATTTGAAGTCAATCTTAAATGATGATTCAATAACACATTTATGCGTAATGTTGCTTATAGTGATTGAGAACTTGTAATTATGATTACTAAAACTATCTTCCCCAAACTGATCAATTAACGTACTTTCAATATAGTCGTGAATATCATCTACTGTATAACTACCTGAGGGTAGTGTTAGCACATACTCATCGTAATAGAACTTGTTTAAACCATCACGCACATTATAGATTTTATTGTAGCTTTCAAACGATACTAGTCCAAGACTATGCGGCTGATAACCAAGTTCGATTGGCGGATTAAAATAGATGGTTGTTTCAGGTCCTTCTCCACGTACAGCAAACGTTCTTTCACTGTTCGTCATCACGTAGACACTAATACACTTTCTCTACTGTCTGGGTTTGATATAAGAACATAAGACATAATCGTCCGCACATGCGTGTATTAAAGTTTTGCACACGGTTTTTATTGTAAACAATGTCTGCACTGCTCCCGAAATAACGTATGAGCTCAAAAGGAGGAGGTAAATCTCCATAGCTATCAAAATACCATACTTTAGATTTACGTTTTACATAAGCAACGTAATGAGTTCCAGGTCCACGACTGTCGTCCAAGTTAATTACGGCACTTTCACGTTCACGTGGACGTGCTGGTAGTTGATCGCGCATATACACTCCTCGAAAATAATGAATTCCTAGTTGTTTAGCAAACGTACAAACTTCATCATGCGTTAGAGCTCGATATGGCAGTGCATTCAGTAGACGTTTTTTGGAGAAATGTAGATACCAAGCCCTTTCTTGTATGGCGCTAGCTTCATGTTCACACCTTTGCCTCGTAACGCAATTGCCTCCATCGTCTTGTTATGACGTTCACTCTCTTTCAACTGTTGTTTCGGTTCTTCTACAGCTTTGACAGTTCTCGCTACAGCACTAGCACCACCTAGCAATGACCCTAAAGCTGCTAAGCCACCAAACAGCGCAGGAAGAAATCCTCCTCGTTTTGGTACAGGAATAATTCGCGCACGTTTACTAAATATTGCTCTGCACTTTGGAGAAATTCTCGCTCTTGCTGCGCGTAACGCCTTAGTAATAGCTACACGAGGATTGTATTGCCCTCGAATAGCTTTTTGCGCAGCCTTTATAACATCTTTCCATCCAACAGTTTTTACTTTCTTCTTCTTCTTCATGTCGTTTGGATATCGTTGTTTCACCATGCTGGACACGACTTTACTAGTCAAGAGCAAATCATAAACTAACCGTTGCCTCTTGTTACGTTTAATATATATATATTACTATTACGTACTTTATGATTCAGTTATCATGAAGATTATAAAGCAACAAGACACGCTACCTTTTACCGACATTGTACCACATCTCTTACCTAGTTCTAGTACAACTACAAGAAAACGTCATGGAACGTTGTTTCCTTTTACTGTTCGATGTATTATATCAGGTCCGTCGGGATGTGGTAAAACAAATCTTTTACTCACACTTATTACTTCTGTAAATGGTGTACGCTTCGAGAATATTTACGTTTTCGCAAAGTCACTCTATCAGCCGCTATATACTATTCTACAAACTGTAATGCACGATCTAGTTAAAGATGGAATAAGATATTTTAAATTTAATTCACATGAGCAAGTACCATCACCAGACGATGTGCTTCCTAATTCTCTAATGATCTTTGATGATGTCGCAACAGAACAGCAAAACGTTATTCGTGCATTCTTTAGTATGGGTCGACATAAATATGTTGATTGCATCTATTTGTGCCAAACCTATTCTCGTGTGCCCAAGCAGTTGATACGCGACAACGCAAATGTTATTGTGCTTTTTCGGCAAGATGAGCGCAACATGCGACATGTGTATAACGATCATGTTAACACTGATATGACATTCGATGACTTTAAACATATGTGTGCTAAATGTTGGTCATTACACCGTTACAGCTTTTTAGTTATTGATAAAGAAAGTGATGTACAGCATGGACGATATCGCATGGGTTTCAATCGTTTTATATGCATTAACACAGGATTACAGTAACTACTTGATTAAAAACCATCATCATGTTAACATCTAGCAAGGAGATCACAAAACATATCATCCAAGCTCGAAACAATATTCGACGGAAATTTAAAGAGCTTAAACGTATTCAAGCAGACACGGATTTATTTTTAAAAACACAACTAAGTACACCACTCAAAGAAATTTTTAATTCTACTTCATTACCGCAGTCTACTTCAAGTTTTGCTTCTATGCAAACATCATATCATAAAGAGAAGCATGAAGAAGAAAAGCATGAAGAAGATTCTGAAGAGAAGAAGCAGGATGTAGATCAAGAGGAAGATAAGGAAGAAGAAGAAGAAGAAGAAGAAGAACTTAATGATACATCACCATCTAAGCGTGTTGAGTTTTTAACTACAGATGTTATTGCAGAAACACCTACTACATCGACGCAAAATCTACCATCTTTGTCTGAGGTTATGATTACACCAGAGTATCGCAATCAGTTTAGAACTTTTATTCAAGATACCTATGGATCTCTCTTTGCACCTTATATAGAAAAACTTTTTACAGGACAAACTGACACTACCTATGGTATTCGCTACGAAGATGACTGTTTCCGGATAGGAAATTCAAATGTTAAGATTAATAGCAACAAACTCATTGTAAAAGGTGTTACCTATAAACCTACGAAAGGACTCTTAGAACTTCTTTTCTCACGAATACCTGACAAGGATATAATTTTACAAGATGATCTTAAAAAGTATAAAGCAATACTTTTTGCTACTGATGCAACACGACGTAATTACAAGAGAACAGAAGCTGTAAATGCGAATAAGAGTTACAAGTATCGTGAGTTTATTTCTAAGCTGTTTCCGACTGCACGTAGTCTAGACGTTATCTACAAGCCTTTGTTGCCGTATGTGGATGTAAGATACTGGAATGACCCAAACTTACTCGTTGAACGATTACAACTTTTAAGAGCATCGCAAGAGGCTGGTCACACGGGTCACGGATCAGAAATTCTAGAAATAGAAAGAGAACTACGTTATGCCGGTATTATTTTGTAATGGCTCGTCAAGAGAAGATCTCACCTGTAAAGGTAAACATCGCACATGAGTTACATAAACCAGCACGTCGCACCTACTGTCGCAGACGCGTTATTACACGAGGAAAAGATGATCTCTGGCAAGCAGACTTAGTAGAAATGATTCCATATGCTTCTAGTAATAAGGGCTATAAGTATCTACTTACTGTTATCGATGTGTACTCAAAGTTTGCTTTTGCACAACCCGTGCGTTCTAAAACAGCAGCTCAAGTTAAAGAAGCATTTAAACATATTGTTGAAGAATCGAAACGCTGCCCAAGGCTTCTTCAAACTGATCAAGGTAAAGAGTTTTACAACAAGGATTTTTCTTCTTACCTCAAGTTACTTGGCATTCAACACTACTCTACGTTCAGTAATCTCAAGGCAAGTGTTGTAGAACGCTTTAATCGTACACTCAAAACAATGATGTGGCGAGAATTTACAGCGCAAGGTTCATATCGTTGGATTGATCTGCTACCTAGACTTTTATCTACCTACAACGATACACCTCATCGCACTATCGGAACAAAGCCACGTCTTGTTACAAAGAATACACCTCGTCTAGATGCTATTCATCTTGTAATCAAAACAGCTGATCCACGTCGCCATCGCTTTAAAGAAGGTGATTTCGTTCGCATCAGCAAACACAAGTCTATCTTTGCAAAAGGATACACACCTAACTGGAGCACTGAAATTTTTCAAATCAGAAGTGTTAAGCTTACTAATCCAGTTACGTATTTACTTCGCGATCTCAGAGGACAGCCTATTGAAGGAGGATTCTACATCGAAGAACTGCAGAAAACAAAATATCCTGATCACTATTTAGTTGAACGTGTTATTCGACGTCGTGGTAATAAACTGTATGTTAAATGGCTTGGTTTTAATAACAGCTTTAATTCATGGATTAATAAAGAGGATGTACTTTAAATCTTATGTGAGTTTTCTTTTAATCCTCTACGTTTCCTTTCTTCTAAGTCACTAGGACATGCTGTAGGATTAAACAACACCTGTAATATGTTTTGACAATTCATATTTACTTTAGACTATATACATACATTTTTATCCTTTGTTTATGTTACGGTCTTTGACACTCAGTTTTCGTTTTATTGCACCAACAACGACAAGTGCTGCTATATTCTTCTGAGCAGCTAAAGCACTAGGTAATAACACACACACACACACACACACAGCATAACTTTACGAAGCAGATTTTAACAGCTACACTCTATGCAGGCAGCATGTAATTACGTATCAGGCGAATGTGTTCTAGGGCCGCAGGGGAGATGAAGCACGAAGAAAATAAGATCAATCACTCTATTGATGAGTCCACGCCCAACATGCTTCCTCATCTTTCTCCCAGCACGTTTCTTCACCTTTTCCTTGTTTACTCTCTCCACAGCCATGATAAGTGTTTATAAGCGAAGACAACTCGTTAGTTTTAGGTCCGTGATACAGTTTAATTAGTTGACATGTACGGCACTGTCTCACAGAAGGTCTTCTAGCTAAACTCACGTGTTCATGATGTAAACTACACGTTTGAAGCTCTGACAAAACAGGATCTTGAGTCCACTCACGGGGCACCTTTTCCCAAATCTTCTTCACAGCATTCGCAGCTACATTAACCAAAAATGCCTTTGGTAATGCATTTAGCTCTTCTTCAGTAAAAGTGTTTAGTTTCTTTTTGCATGCATAAAACTTTACGATCGCCTTTTCAACTGCGTTACACTTAGTATCTGTTAGAAATGACATGATGTCTTTACTCTACAAATGTTTCTTTTACACTAAGGTTATTTCGACACTGCACTTTACATATGTTGTTCACTTCCCGGCATGCACTGCGACACAACCAATCAAAGAGCATACCTACATGTTGTAAAGACTGTTTACTTGTTTCTCTACTATGCTCTTTCGGAAGAGTTTTAAATGATGGGCACCCCAATTCATGCATGTCGATAACTTCACATGATGATGGTAGAAAATCACGCAACCATTCTTTCTTTTCACAACCCTTTAAAAGAACAAGATCTGCTCTTGACAAATGTGCATTCATCATTAAAGGTAGAAAACGATAAGGTATTCCTTTTTCTTCCCACTTCAAACCTAAATTGTTTACAATCCACTGAGTCTGCTTTTTATCTTCATCTGTTTGCAAACAGTAAGGGAACGGTGGACTAAATACTAAACTAACAAGTTTTGGTGCCCACAACACACTGCAATCTGACACAGCCACCTCTTTAAACACAAATTTGTTTCCGTTTACTTTAAAGCCTTGCACATCAACTATTAATGTTTTCGTCATGTTTGCACTCTACACTCTATCACTGTTTCTCGAAGACTAAAGCTTTTAGTCAACGAACGGGTTTAAACATACACAATGACATCATCACTGCAGCACGTGCTTACTCTAGCTTGCCCGATGCGTGATTAAACTTGTTCGAATTAACCGTCACCACATAGAGTGCAGCAGCGAGGTAAGCGATGTAAGATGGCGGTAGCTAAAGATGTCAGCACGGTGCTCTGTTGATTAAAGATAGCTGCTTGTCAAAAATATTTTTTCAAGTTATCCGCCACCACATAGAGTGCAGCACTGAGGTTTGCGATGCAAGATGGCGGGTGACAGCTTGTCAAAGGTAAGTAGCTAAAGAGGGCAGCACTAAGGTTAGCAATGCAAGATGGTGGATGACAGCTGTGACGTAAAATATTACCCGCAAGATAGCACCACGATGCCCTTTTCATTAAAGATGGCAGCTAGAATTTTTCAAATTAACCGCCTCAAAGGTAAGTAGCTAAAGAGCGCAGCACTGTTCTCTCTGGATTAAAGATGGCAGCTGATTTTTTCAAATTAACAGCCACCACAAAGAGGGCAGCACTGTTCTCTCTGGATTAAAGATGGCTGCTTGTCGAAAAGAATTTTTCAAATTAACCGCCTCAAAGGTAAGTAGCTAAAGAGGGCAGCACTGTTCTCTCTGGATTAAAGATGGCTGCTGAATTTTTTCAAATTATCCGCCACCACAAAGAGGGCAGCACGGTGCTCTTTTGATTAAAGATGGTGGATGACAGCTGAAGAGCGAGTAGAATTTGTTTCCAAATAAGAGCACGTAGAATTTGCCGCCACCACATAGAGTGCAGCACTGTTCTCTCTAGATTAAAGATGGCGGATGACAGAAAAGCGTATAGGTTTGTAAAGCACGTAGAATTTGCCGCTACCACATAGAGTGCAGCACTGTTCTCTCTGGATTAAAGATGGCGGATGACAGCTGTCAGAAAAGCACATGGGTTTGTAAAGCACGTGGAATTTACCGCCACCACATAGAGTGCAGCACTGTTCTCTCTGGATTAAAGATGGCGGATGACAGCTGTCAGAAAAGCACATAGGTTTGTAAAGCACATGGAATTTACCGCCACCACATAGAGTGCAGCACTGTTCTCTCTGGATTAAAGATGGCGGATGACAGCTGACGAAATTGCCCGCATGATAGCAGCACAGTGCTCTATTGATTAAAGATGGCGGATGACAGCTGTCAAAAAAGCACGTGGCTTTGTTTCCCAACAAGAGCACATAGAATTTTTCAAATTGCCGCCACCACATTTCAAAGGTATCTAGCTAAAGAGTACAGCACTGTGCTCTGTTGATTAAAGATGGTGGATGTCGGCTGTCAAAAAAGCGCGTGAGTTTGTTTCCAAACAAGAGCATGTAGAATTTTTCTATTTGCCGCCACCACATAGAGGGCAGCACGGTGCTCTCTTGATTAAAGACGACTGCTGTCGTGTGGAATTGCCTGCCACCACAGGTAACTAGCTAAAGAGGGCAGCACTGAGGTTAGCGATGCAAGATGGCTGCTGTCAAAAAAGCATTTTTCAAATTATCCGCCACCGCATTTCAAAGGTAAGTAGCTAAAGAGGGCAGCACTGTGCTCTATAGATTAAAGATGGTGGATGACAGCTGCACGTGGCTTTGTTTACCTCGCGCTAGTTAGGTTAAGTTGGTAGCACTAAGGTTTAGACCCGTCAAGATGGCAGCACTGCCGATGACAGGTGATGAATTTTGCAGCTACTACGATATAGAGGGCAGCACAGTGCTCAAAGATGGCGGATGACAGCTGTCAAAAAAGCACGTGGCTGTTAAAAAACACGTGGCTTTGTTTACCTCATGCTAGTTAGATTAAGTTGGTACCACTAAGGTTTAGGCCCGTTAAGATGGCAGTACTGAGGTTAGCGATGCGTTGTTGTCTGTCAATAAGCACGTGGCTTTGTTTACAAATCTGTCAAAAAGCACGTGGCTGTCAAAAAGCACGTGGCTTTGTTTACCTCGCGCTAGTTAGGTTAAGTTGGCACTACTGAGGTTTAGGCCCGTCAAGATGGCAGTACTGAGGTTAGCGATGCGTTGTTGTCGATGACAGCTGTCAAAAAGCACGTGGCTTTGTTTACAAATTCAAATTTCCCGCGGGAGGTGGAGGAGACCTCTGGGAGGCCTCTGGCTGAGGTGGAGGTGGAGGAGGCATCTGGGAGGCCTCTGGCTGAGGTGGAGGTGGAGGTGGCCTCTGGGAGCCTGAGGTGGAGGTGGCGCCAGAACCATCCAATTATACTACTGGGGCGCTATTGCGTATGATTCCACGTCACCTCTAGTGCGTATTCAAGGGACGTTAAATGCCCACCGCTACGTGCAGCATGTGCTGCGGCCGGTGGCACTCCCGTACCTTCAGGGGCTGCCCAATGCTCTGTTTCAGCAGGATAATGCCCGCCCACACACTGCTCGCATCTCCCAACAGGCTCTACGAGGTGTACAGATGCTTCCGTGGCCAGCGTACTCTCCGGATCTCTCACCAATCGAACACGTGTGGGATCTCATTGGACGCCGTTTGCAAACTCTGCCCCAGCCTCGTACGGACGACCAACTGTGGCAAATGGTTGACAGAGAATGGAGAACCATCCCTCAGGACACCATCCGCACTCTTATTGACTCTGTACCTGGACGTGTTTCTGCGTGCATCGCCGCTCGCGGTGGTCCTACATCCTACTGAGTCGATGCCATGCGCATTGTGTAACCTGCATATCGGTTTGAAATAAACATCAATTATTCGTCCGTGCCGACTCTGTTTTTTCCCAACTTTCATCCCTTTCGAACCACTCCTCCTTGGTGTTCCATTGTTACTGTCAGTCAGTGTATGTGATGTAGCCCAAAGGAAAAGCAACTAGAAATGAAATATTTTACTACTATAAGCATGTTATGTAGTGTTCTGTGAGGAGCTGAGGGGATGAGAACACCGTCAGTGGAGAATCAGCAGTGTTGGAGTGTATATCTGCAGTTTCAGAAGATCCCTTATGATCTATGACAAAACATTTAAATTTTTCACTTGGATTCATAAAACCTTGTCAACAGTAAAGGGGGGGAAGGGACTGTGAATGAAAGCTCATGTTTTAATATAAGTTAACCTACTACTAAAAGTGAATAAAAGTATCATGTTCTACAATATACCAACTTAATGCATTCAATATAGAAGAGAACAGTAGCTGAACTAAGGAATGGATGAAAAGGATGAACCAAAAGGACAGGGAAATAATGAAAAAGAGGAAAGAAAAACTCTGTTTAATGTGCCTTAAGAGCCTTAAGAAATTCTTCTCAGAAATCCTGCATTCTAGAGCCCTTAGACATGGTTCTCTATATAACATAGGCTGACCTGCATTTGAGGAATAAAATGAGCTAATCACTACTCAGCCTTTTTGAATGAATTCAACGCCTGAGCAAAATACTTATTTTGAGATAAGTATATTCAGATTTTGAGCTATTTTATCCCTCACATGTCATAGGCAAATCTGCTCTTTCTTCAACACACAAAATATCTTCCAGCACATTGTGGATGTGAGGGTAACCCAGAATAATCACACCTGTGTTGACTTTTTGTTTAGCAGACTGGCGTATTGTCTCAAAAACACTAACGAATGATTTGTGATTTAACTTCTTCTACACTAATTATGGTAGGAGTAATCATTTTTAACATGTGGTGCTAATGGTGGTGCAGTACTGTTGGAGAATATTAGTTTTAAAATCAATACAATGGGCCAACCATCCTCTATTATAATCGGAGGGGGAAAATAGAAGAGGTGCATTCCCTACAGGAAAGTTTTTTAGATACCGACAGTAAAAAGTACAGACTAATCCAACCACAACCTTAAGTTCCTAAGAGTTGGCAGCTTTGTGTAGCATGTTGTGGTGTATTCCAAGACAAAGAAACAAAACAGAGTCATACTACACTTAGATGTCCATGCAGCAAATGGTGACTGCTGGTGTTAATATTGGGGAAGCACATAGTAAATTATACCTCCGTCTGAACTGCTAAGAGTAAGTTTCTATAATGTTATCTGGAATGAGACTTACAAGTGATGCATTTGTTGTTCCTTCAAGCCCGGCTGGTTCCTCTTTGATCTTTATTTCCAGGTCCATTTCGTACTGCAACTGAAGTAGAAGGTACTGGGATCGTTGATTACTTCCAATGACCTTACACTGAAACATAAGCCAGAAAAATATATTACCTTGTTGATGTCATTGCTACTTATGTTGTTTGTCAACAGACTAATCAACAAGCTTGTAATTTTACATGATCATCATATTATGATCATAATGAAGAACTCAAAATTTGATATGCCTGTTGATATTGTGATCATAGCTAAGGACCTCAAGTTTTCTATGACTGATACTTCGATCATAGCTAAAGGTGTCTAGTTTTAAATGACTTCTAAAACAGTGATCACTTCCATAGGAAATATAAGTTAACATATCTGTCAATGGACCCCTAGTATTAACTGACACAATATATCATATTAATAGATATATAACATACAGTTTTATATGGAACTGAAACCGCAACAAGATGGCCTTTCTTATTAAAAATCCAATGTGATCGAAATGCACAAAACTTCTTGAAAATTAAGTGACTATTCCGTTTGCATATCACTCTGATCACCTGGGTCCATATCTTGAAATCTTCCTACAATTTATGAAAACCTATAACTTGTTTCCCGGTCATTGACCAGGTCAGGCATGGAATGAATGAAGAAGATATAGGCTATTAGTATGATAGGGTCGCCACTCCCAAAGTGATTTATTAATGACTGATAGTTGCTATGAAATGAGAATGGAGAGTGTTGCTGGAATGAAAGATGACAGGGAAAACCGGAGTACCCGGAGAAATACCTGTCCCGCCTCCGATTTGTCTGGCACAAATCTCACATGGAGTGACCGGGATTTGAACTACGGTATCCAGCGGTGAGAGACCGACGCGCTGCCGTCTGAGCCACGGAGACTCCCTTCCTACAATTTATATCCTTTGCAAATAGCTTCAAAACTAACTGAACAAGATGACAACTCTTTGAGATTTGTTCTATCAAAAGTTTCTTTCTCAGGATCAAATTCTCTCAAAACATTCTCCCCTCATCCAGCTGATTCACTATTTCTTTATTTGAGACATTTTCTATCAATCTGATAATCAAGAACTTCTGATATCATGGCCATTCAAAGGATTCAACTCTGTGTTTTCGGCACCCGTGTTTCACTTCCATATGGTGTCGTACTCCATATTCAGTGTAAACATAATTTTAAAATGTTTCAATCTGTGAACCTAACGAACGTGATGGAGAACAGATGGGAATTTAGGCTGGATTCAGCGATGATATTTATCAATATTTACAAGGCATGTGTTAGTGTACCATGGCACGTGATCTCCGATGCATTGATAAAAACAGGGCAGGGATAGGAGAACCAATTATAAAAGCCATGAAAGACAAGTGAGTAAGTAGTATGAATACTACGATGGGACAAACTATCTGGTTCAAAGTAGAAACACGACTTCAAAAAGGACGTGTTTTATCCCCCCCAATCTTCACTACAGTCATGGATGAAATCCACAAAAGTATACAAAAAATGGGAACCAAGAAGGCATCTCTGCCGATGACACAGTAATATGCGGAGATGAAATGGAAGCACAAAAACAAGACACTGTATGGAATTAGGAGATAGAGGAATATGGAATGAAAATAAGTATGGAAAAGTGTATGATAGTAGTGGTGTCGAGAGGTAATAGAGAAGGAAGTGGGAATATTGAAGTAAATGGAAGACCATTAGAAGTTGTGGAAAAAGCTTCAAGTATTTGGGGAGAATAATTGCAGAAGATGGGAAAATAAATTAAGAAATTGGAAAGAGAATTGAACAAGCCAATGAGTTTTACTAATGTGTGAGATGTGTAGTCTGTACCCGGGACGTCCGAAAGATATATGAGAAAATTCTGCACCCAATGTATTACAAAACAATTTTGACATATGCATCAGGCACATGGACAACAATAAAACATGATGAAAGCAGAATGCAAGAGGCCAAGATGAAATTGCTTAAGAGAAATAATAGGGAGGGCAAGAAGGGATAAAGTCAGAAACATAGACATCAGGGAGAGGATTGGATTCCCTGAACTGAAAGGCAAGATAGAGTCCCGTAAGCTAAAATGGTATGGACACATGATGAGAATGGAAGAGGATGGAGTACCAAGGTAAGTATTTACAGAGAAAGTCATAAGAGAAAGACATCGCGGAATGCCCAGAAAAGGGTGAATGGATATGGAAAGGAGAGTACAGAGAAGAATGGAGTAAATGTAGAAAAAATATTCGAGGAAGGAAGGGAGTGGTAGAGAAAAACTGAGGAGGTACTTGATTCACATTTCAATGCAAAAGATTGGAAATGGAAAATGAAGAAAATTCTACTGATATGAAGACAAAAATTTATACAATTGTCCTATCAGCTCATTGCATTGAGCAATGCCATCAACAATTACTTAAGTGTCCATGTCACGTCTAATGACACAACCGAGTGGTGTTTACCAGAGCGCCCCTTGTAGGGAGTTCCATGTCAAACAATTGGTTTAAATGTTTACCAGTTTCAATCAATCAATACTGATCTGCATTTAGGGCAGTCACCCAGGTGGCAGATTCCCTATCTGTTGTTTACCAATCTTTTCTTAAATGATTTCAAAGAAACTGGAAATTTATTGAACATCTCCCTTGGTAAGTTATTCCAATCCCTAACTCCCCTTCCTATAAATGAATATTTGCCCCAGTCTGTACTCTTGAATTCAAACTTTATCTTCATATTGTGATCTTTCTTACTTTTAAAGATGCCACTCAAACTTATTCGTCTACTAATGTCATTCCATTCCATCTCCTCGCTGACAGCTCCGAACGTACCACTTGTTACAAACCATCACTCTCATTTTGGTTCCATATTGAAAACAGCAAGCACACTTAGTTTACAAAAGGAGTATATTTATTACCCCGTCAATTCAATACAATTAATACCACGTTATGTGGTTAAATAAACATAGATGTTCAAAATTTTAAGGGGACATGTTCCGCCCTTCCCTTATTTGGCATCATCAGTCTTATTTAATCTTAAAACAAACATTATTTAGAGGACAATAATATTTATGTTTTCCAAAATTTGAACTGTGATGTCTTAAGGTTAGAAACACTAAGGATTAGTAGGTACAATGTATGATGTTGAGACATGACATATACAGCACATGTTAAAATCATTGTAAACAATTTTAAAATCTTTGTCCAAAAGCAAGTTTGTGTCATATAAAATTCTAAAAACAACTCTTGTCTGGAACTGAAGTGGATCCTCTTCGTAAGAAAATTCGAGCATATGTTAGCTTGAGGCAATTGTCAATACAAGTCTTCAATTGAGTAGCTGGTTGAAACGTTGAGGCTGGATTTTGTTTATTTTTGCGAAGAGGAGCTAAAGAATATTGACCAGGAGAAGAGGCGAATGTTTCTAATTATCTTATTAAGTTGATTGATCCATAAATTATCGTAATATATAGTAATATAACCAATGCAAGGAAAGATGTTGTTGTGCTGGTTGAAGCTGCTTTTGAAACAAGTATATCTGGTATTTGACAGGTATGTTTGAATTTCTCGTGAAAGTGTATTCCCTCTAGAAGATGTAGACCATCGTGGAAAAGGATGTGCATATACTGTAATGAAACAAAGAAGAAAGATGTGTAACACGGTGTGTGTTTTACCTTCCCCTCAACATTCCGATCCTCCTCTACCACATCGATACAACACGAGGAGTAGGAACTCCAGACAGAACAACGCTGCTAATACACAAAGATATACATAGTTACGGCGAATGAGTAAGTACCCGTTTTACATAATACATAACTCTTGGATATTAACATACAATTAAAACACACACCGTCATACACGCCTTTCTTTTTGTTTGTTTCATTACAGTATAACCACATCCTTTTCCACGATTCTCTACATCTTCTAGAGGGACTACACTTTCACGAGAATTTCAAACATACCTGTCAAATACCAGATATACTCTTCTCAAAAGCAGCATCAACCAGCATATCAGCATATTTTTTGCATTGGTTATATTACGATAATTTATGGATCAACGAACTTAATAAGGTAATTTAAAACATTCGCCTTTCCTCCTGGCCAATATTCTTAGGCTACTGTTCACAAAAGGATACAAAATCCAACCTCAACGTTTCAACCAATCTAGTCTATTGAAGACTTGTATTGACAACAGCCTCAAGCTAACATATGCTCGAATTTTCTTACGAAGAAGATCCACTTCAGTGCCAGACTAGAGTTGTTTTTAGAATTTGATATGAAGCAGATTTTCTTTTGGGCAAAGATTTTAAAATTGTTTACGATGATTTTAACATATGTTGTATATGCCATGTCTCTACATCATATTTCATAATTACTATTCCTTAGTTTGTTTAACCTTAAGAAAACACAGTTCAATTTTTATAAATCATAAATGTCAATGTCCTCTAAATAATGTTTGTGTTAAGATTAAATAAGGCTGAAGATGCCCAATAAAAGAAGGCGAAACATGTCACCTTAAAATTATGAATTTCTATGTTTATTTAACCACATAACATAGTGTAATGGTTGTAGAGTCCGCCATGCTAACTCGCTACGGCCGGAGCGTCACCCATCGCCCCACCCCCTTTACGCTCGAGCGCGCCAGTCCGCGAGCAACACTCAAGCGCTGGGCCAGCCCTTCTCACTTCTATCCGTGGTCGCGCCGCAGCGAACTACGGAAACGACTGGAAGATTAATCTGGAGTCTTCTATTTCGCGAGGTTCCTCGATCCATCGAACATCCGGACTATTCCAGAAGAGCTGGCGCAGGTATAAAAGAGCAGTTACTTGCCTACAGTCAGTCAGTCAGTGAGAGCTAGTCAGTCAGAATTGGAGAGTGACAGTTAGTTAGTGAGTGAGTGGGAGCGAGATTGAGTTCGCTGGAGAGCAGTCAATGATAGCCTGACATAGTGCAGCCTGATCGAGTATCTGTCTGTCGGAGCCGACGACTCGTTCCTGTCTTCCTGATATCGTGTGTGTGTGTGTGTGTCCCTTGAGACTGGCTGCTGGAGGAGAACCTGGAGTGTTCTGGAGCGGCGAAGAAGGGAACACTAGGAGACGACGTGTGAAGACTGCGGAGTTCAACGGGTTGAGTGAACAGCGGATACTATCCCGACCTGCGAGGCTGACGACCGTGACAGCGCTAACGAGTGTGACTGAGTGGCTGAGAGAGTGTACTGTAAATAATCGATGACTCTGTGCGTGTGTGTGTGTCATTGTAGATGGAACCTAAGAGAAACTAAGAGAGAGAGAGAGCGCGCGAACCGTAAGTGTACTTGTGTAACTTGTAAGCTCGGCTATCGTCTGTGTGTGTGTAAATCTGTAATTATAGTGCTTAGTTAATAAATCTTAGAAATAGGTTGCTACCAGGTGCTGTACGCATTTATTTACTTAGTTACCCCGCCAAAACGTTACAACTGGCGCCAGAAGTGGAATGGACAAGTGTGATACACTAGTGGATAAACTCTTACGTAAAAACTGTTTCAGAATCGAGTACCTGGTAGCTTATTTTGTAGCCGGCAGAAATGAATTCCGAACAGCTTCAGATTTTTCTAAGCAAGTTTAGTGAACTTGAAAATAAAATTTTATCTGGTTATGGCGAACTCATTAGTGAACTGAGATCTGAGCGGAGGTCAAACCCGGACCAGCTGAAAACCGATTTGAGTGAACGGAAGAGTGAGGACGAAGTGTGCTCTCTCGAAACCGAGGCCGACGTTGACGATGTGCGGGATGGCAACGAACTGGACGAAAAGGGATCCGAAGAGATGCTCGCGGTTGTGGAGTCCGGAGTTCGAGGCCCAGAGGTGGAAGTGAGTGCCCTGCGTGCGGAAACGATGGCTGTGGAGACGCGAATGAATCCTGCTAGCAGCGACGGCGGCTCCAGCATCGTGAAGTTGGAAAACCTACGGGGCGACGGGATTACTTCCAAGAGAACATACCGGACCCAGTTCAAGACCGGACGTCCATGAAGAGTGCCGAATATCCGATCGCCGGGCCACGTGTACAACGCAGCCCCCAGCCAAGTTCGACCTACGAGGAGGTTATGGGATTGCTCGACGTACGCTGCGGGGTCCACCAACAGAGAGCCACCTACCGAGTCCAGTCGCAGGAGAGGACTCAGCGCATAGATATAACGCCCCGGATAATCGACGCCGAGATCGAGCGACTAGGCAACGTGACTGTGGAAGAGTTATCGCGAGGTGACACCAAGCTCGAGGCGGCTGACGCCTGTGAGAAACTACGTGGCGCTGAGATCCGTCCAGGGAGGACGATCGGCAAGAAACAGAACTAGGAAGAGGCTCTGATGATGGCCCACGAGGCAGCGGCAGCGACTGCAACGGCACGGCTGGAGGGACCCCTACTAGGAGAGGGAGCAGCAATGGAAGATGAACCGATGACCAACGAACGAGGATGCCACCTGACTAGGACACTTGTTCCGGCACGAAGCTTTGTGTCGGTACGAACACCAAATTCCTCACCCCGGAAGAAGAGGAAATCCAGCAGGCCTAAATCTGGGACGAGCAAATCAGTCCCCGGCATCGCACTAGAGAACTACGAAGGCGCTCAAGCCCTGATAATAGACGCGGATGTGGACGAAAAGAAAACCACCAAAGATCCGGCTGCCACGCGAGGACTTGCTGATCGTTACCAACGGGAACGAGGACACCGTCGACCTGACCCAGCGGATCCCCCATGGGAAGGTGGTGGCCAACCGAACAAACTGTATTGCAGCGAAACGTGGAGGGGGCAATGTAATGGTTGTAGAGGCCGCCATGCTAACTCGCTACGCCCCGGGCGTCACCCATCGCCCCACCCCCTTTACGCTCGAGCGCGCCAATCCACGAGCAACACTCAAGCGCTGGGTCGGCCCATCTCACTTCTATCCGTGGTCGCGCCGCAGCGAACTACGGAAACGACTGGAAGATTAATCTGGAGTCTTCTATTTCGCGAGGTTCCTCGATCCATCGAACATCCGGACTATTCCAGAAGGGCTGGCGCAGGTATAAAAGAGCAGTTACTTGCCTACAGTCAGTTAGTCAGTGAGAGCTAGTCAGTGAGAATTGGAGAGTGACAGTTAGTTAGTGAGTGAGTGGGAGCGAGATTGAGTTCGCTGGAGAGCAGTCAGTGATAGCCTGACAGAGTGCAGCCTGATCGAGTATCTGTCTGTCGGAGCCGACGACTCGTTCCTGTCTTCCTGATATCGTGTGTGTCTGCGTCCCTTGAGACTGGCTGCTGGAGGAGAACCTGGAGTGTTCTGGAGCGGCGAAGAAGGGAACACTATAGTGCTATTAAAACATTGCGCGTGTTCTGACAGCTCTCGGGGTGGTAGTAGGAGGTGGCAGTTACTATGGCAACCAGTACACGCCTCCTATTTCAGCCAATCCCAGCTCGGCATGCACTCTCCCTTTTCCTACCCCCGCTGTCTGAAAGCTTCGTGAGGCGGTCGGTCCGAGTTCCACGTTGCCAATATAGTATACCGTAGAACATGTGGCTGGGCTAACAATGTCTACTTTGAGAGATATCGTTGTCTGTATAGTGTGTTTTTTAAATCAACTAAATATTATAGTGCTATTGTGTTCGTGTTAATAAGTGTATCGTTATCGAGGCTGGCATTCTAGTGTAGTGTAAATTATAGTATTGTGTAGTATAGTGTAATTTTAACACCGTCTCATTTACTGAACTCAAAATGTTGCAACCCGTTCAGAGCGCCGCTAAACAACGAGGGCGACCTCGAATTCATTCACCTAGAAAAAAGGCAAGCGTAATGGGGAGGTATGGCTTCGCTATTCGTGGTCAAGCTCGCAATATGGTATGTGCCTTACGAGAATATTTTGAGGCTGAAGGGAAAAATGGAGGCCCACTGACAGACGTTAACAAAGTTGTAGAAAGAACAGCAGCAGCTTTAAAATTTCTCAAGCTACAGTAATTAGAATATGGAAAGAAAAAGAAAAGAAAGAAAAGGAGCCTTGGGAAGAAGGGGAAAGAGAGGGAGTGGATGTAATTGGACCATCACATGACAGGTTATCAACACCGGTCACAACCCGACTCATTAAAGCCTATGAGGAAGGGGAATGAGGAGTTTGTCTGACGATATTTGCAGCTGATAAAATTACTGCTGAGCCATCTTGGAATAATAGCAACGATATTTAACGTTTTTCTAACTCTTTCATGATAGCCGCTAATGGATATTATTTTCCGCAGAGCCTAGCGCAGAACGAGAGCTGTTGACTGTGATGTAGTAACTCCTGCCGGATCATGTGGCAACACAGCGCTCCCACTCCTTTGTTCGGCGCCACGTGCTGCGAACTGTCAGAACACGCACATTGTTTTAATAGCACTATAGGAGACGACGTGTGAAGACTGCGGAGCTCAACGGGTTGAGTGAACAGCGGATACTATCCCGACCTGCGAGGCTGACGACCGTGACAGCGCTAACGAGTGTGACTGAGTGGCTGAGAGTGTACTGTAAATAATCGATGACTCTGTGCGTGTGTGTGTGTGTGTGTCATTGTAGATGGAACCTAAGAGAAACTAAGAGAGAGAGCGCGCGAACCGTAAGTGTACTTGTGTAACTTGTAAGCTCGGCTATCGTCTGTGTGTGTGTGTAAATCTGTAATTATAGTGCTTAGTTAATAAATCTTAGAAATAAGTTGCTACCAGGTGCTGTATGCATTTATTTACTTAGTTACCCCGCCAACACGTTACAATAGTATTAACTGTATTGCATATGTGGGGTAATAAATATACTCCTTTTGTAAACTACGTGACATACCACTTAGCCGAGCAGCTCGTCTTCTTTCTCCCAATTCTTCCCAGCCCAAACTTTGCAACATTTTTGCAACGCTACTCTTTTGCCGGAAATCAACCAGAACAAATCGACGAGCTGCTTTCCTGTGGATTTTCATTCCATGAATCAGATAATGCTGGTGAGGGTCCCATACACTGGAACCATACTCTAGTTGGGGTCTTACCAGAGAATTATATGCCCTCTTCTTTATATCCTCATAACCATGTGCAGAGATCTGTATCCTTTATTTACAATCGCATTTATGTGATTACCCCAATGAAGATCTTTCCCTACATTAACACCTAGATACTTACAATGATCCCTAAAAGGAACTTTCACCCCATCAATGCAGTAATTACAACTGAGAGGACTTTTCCTATTTGTGAAACTTACAACCTGACTTTTAACCCCGTTTATCAACATATCACTGCCTGCTGTCCATTTCACAACATTATCAACGTCACTTTGCAGTTGCTCACAATCTTGTAACTTATTTATTACTCTATACAGAATAACAACATCCACAAAAAGCCTTACCTCTGATTCCACTTGTTTATTCATATCATTTATATACAAGAAAACATTAAGGTCCAATAACACCGAATTGAGGAATTCTCCTCTTAATTATTACAGGGTCAGGTAAAGCTTCTCTGAGATCTATTTTCTAGAAATATAGCAACCAATTCAGCCATTCTGTTGTCTAGTCCTATTGCACTCATTTTTGCCAGTAGTCTCCCATGATCCACCCTATCAAATGCTTTAGACAGGTCAATCACAATACAGTCCATATGACCTTCTGAATCCAAGTT
The DNA here is from genome assembly GCF_040414725.1 of Anabrus simplex. NCBI lineage: Eukaryota > Metazoa > Arthropoda > Insecta > Orthoptera > Tettigoniidae > Anabrus > Anabrus simplex. The sequence continues at coordinate 66,158,680 of NC_090279.1, forward strand.
ATCTGCTATATCTTGCTGGAATCCTACAAGTTGAGCATCAGTAGAATAATCTTTCCTAAAACCTAACTGCCTTCTATCGAACCAGTTATTAATTTCACGAACATGTCTAACATAATCAGAAAGAATGTCTTCCCATAGCATACATACAATGCATGTCAAACTTACTGGCCTGTAATTTTCACCTTTATGTCTATCACCCTTTCCTTTATACACAGGGGCTACTATAGCAACTGTCCATTCATTTGGTATAGCTCCTTCAAACAAACAATAATCAAATAAGTACTTCAGATATGGTACTCTATCCCATCTCATTGTCTTTAGTATATCCCCAGAAATCTTATCAATCCTAGCTGCTTTTCTAGTTTTCAACTTTAGTATCTTATTGTAAATGTCATTGTTATCATATGTAAATTTGAATACTCTTTATCATTAGTCTCCTCCTCTATCTGGACATTATCCTTGTATCCAACAACTGTTTATTGTTCCCCAGGTGGTACAAAAACTGTCTATGTTGAATACCTTGAGTAGTGCCTCAGGGAATTCATTTCACCCAATAGCAGTGTTTTTTAGTCACTTTGTGATACTTCACTGTAAATGTAAACTTACTGCACTAACAATGAATACTACAATTTCTCCTACAGGTAATATATAAACTTTGTTACTGTGGCTAATTGAGTCGATTCTTACACATTGCCGGGGAACAGATTTCTATCTAAACGCATATCTATTCAGGAAACTGTGCTCAATAGTATTTTGTATATTTCAATGTAGGGGACACTACTGAAATGTGCTGTGTTTACTTGTTCTGGCCATCACAGGTTATTCTATTAATATGTTATTAGCTTTACTTTCGAGCAACTACTTTTACAGCTTCCACAGCCAGAATGTATTCCTGAGGATTGTTCTTCCATTCCTGCTAGCAGTTTAATGTTGCACTAACAACTCCAAGGGAAAGGGATTAGATTAGGTACGCAGCACCTTTAATTAAGGTTAATAAATGATAAAACGTTTTCCAGGGCTGCAGATCCTAGGATTCGACACCATGCAAACTCACCGCCACTCGCCCCTGATAATCTTCTACACACCAATAAATCAGAGAGGCAGCCAACTGTTACCTACATCATCACGAATAAAAACCGGATGAAGCTGCTGTGGGATAATGATGTCATACTGAAGAATCTCCATAACAACACTGATATAACAAGATACAGATATCCTAAATGGAAACATTTCAAGATTTGGAACCCTACTGCCATATGTCGCAACCTGTAGTGTAAAGAAAACAATAATTAAAATTACACACTACATACTGAATTTCTTTCTGAAACTACCATCCGCAATCCTCATCTGCGTAGCTCTTCAGAAAAAGATCGTCATTTCACTAAATTGAGATATATTGCTGCTACACACATCTTGCAGGTACTTGCAACGCACAGGCTGGGAGTTTTTTAAAAAGCAAGCTAGATATATGCGTATTCATTTTGAATGCTTAATTAAAAATAAAATTAAATAGTAAAAATTAGGAGAATGCTGAAACTGAGAAAGATTAATATTAACTTCTAATATTCTCAATTGAGATCTATGTATTTAGCAAAAGTATATGACTGAACTTACCGACAATATGTTACTGGTTGTGAACACAGTGTAGAATGATACAAATCACAATTCCTCAAAGAAGAAAATCCGTAAATCACTTAACGGAGTAAGCTGTAGAATTGGCTATTACGCGCCTTATATAACAACATATCAGCCACTTCGAAACAAAACCGGATATTTGAATGATGATAAATCACCTACAACAAACTCTTGAAGAACAAATTTGATTTGCAACAGTCAGTAGATCAGGCTGAATTTAGGAAAGGATGTATTACTATCCGCACACTTTATCTTGGTGCATTTACATCCTAGTGCTGAATCGGTCGACCTCGGCGATCTTCGAGATTCATACCGGCAACCTCTGAAACACAAACTATGAATCGCTTAAGCATCGTTGTGCGACATCTGGCGTAAACTTTACGTACTGGTACTGTTGTTGTTTACACATCAAAGTCAAAGTATAGAATTCATGCTAGGAACAAGATTCGCATCGAGAGATATGTTTTATAATGTTATATAATGTGTATGTGACATAGTTGTTGGCTTAAGATGATAACGGTTTAGAAATTTCATATCGATCGATCATCTTCTCGATTCAATTCAGATTTCATTTTCATTCAGTTGGCAGCACCAGGCAGCACTATCGATACCGGGACAGCTCCCTCCTTACTCCTCACCCCGTACACAAATGCATCAAGATAAAGTGTGCGGACAGTACTAATGACCACTGCAGAGTATGCGACACTTCTTCTGCTTCAGAATCTGCTTGAAATGTGAATGGGCTTGTCAGTAGCGTAGCCAGGATCGTCCAATGGGGGGGGTTACAGTTACAAAATTAAGATATAACATAATGAAACTGCTTGTGCGTGTCTGGTACGCGCATGTATGACTGTCATAAGGATACGCCCCAAGGGCTCTGAACTTTGGAGCGTGGGTTGGCGACCACGGGGCCCTTAGCTGAGTCCTGGCATTGCTTCCACTTACTTGTGCCAGGCTTCTCACTTTCATCTATCCTATCCGACCTCTCTTGGTCAACTCTTGTTCTTTTCCGACCCCAACGCTATTGGGTTTGCGAGGGCTAGGGAGTCTTTCATTTTCACGCCCTTCGTGGCCCTTGTGTTCCTTTGGCCGATACCTTCATTACCTTTGGCGCTTTGCTATACGAGGAATGGTAATTTGTGTGTCCAATTGAGAAGCTTTCTTGCTTGCTTGCATAAATATGTTTATGAACTCCTCTTCTGCGTTTCCTCTGATCTTGATAATTCTGTCCTCCACAACATTAGCATATGAAAATGCTTTTGTAATGTCCAACTCTTCACTTCGAAAAAATATGCTAAGAAGAGCACTTACATTAAATACTTGATTTAGTATATGTAGAGCATTAGTGCAGGCTTCTTTATTATTCCATTGTACTATATTTTCAAGAACTGCAACGACGGCATCAAACAGTTCTAGAAATACTGCAATTGAGTCATGGCGCTCCACCCATCTTGTTAGACACAATGCTTTAAGCCTCGTTTTGTCACTTTCAGGAACAGTGCCATCTATCGATTCTTTAAATGCATTTAACCTTTTAGGAAAACTAAGAAATGAACAAATATTCCCCACAGCACCCAAACAGTTTCTGATTCCTTGGATTGAGCATGCATGGGTTATAGCAAGATTGAGAACATGTGAACTGCAGTGCACGTACAAAGCCAACGGGTAGGTCTCCCTTATTATCGCTTGGACGCCATTAAACTGCCTACTCATAGCGTTAGTTCCATCATATCCTTGTCCTCTTAAATAATTTAAGTTGACTCCTATCTTCTTAAGCACATCAATTATTTTGGCAGCCAAACCTCTTCCAGAGGCGTCAGTGATCGGTACAATCTGGAGGAAGTCCTCCCTGAGTGTCTGAGAGTCAGGGTTGACATACCGAACACAACGTGACATTTGTTCCATTCCAGAAATGTCACTTGTCTCATCGGCCATTATAGTGAAACACTGTGATCTGTTCACTCTGCGCACGATGTTTTCAACAATAAAGTAATTGCATACGTGAGTGATCTCGTTTTGAGTTTGTGGGCTAATGTACATAGCATTGCGGCTGCTTGTAAGCAAATGAGTTTTTAAATCCTCATCCCCATTTCTTGCACGAAAATGAAGGAAAGTACTAAAATTCCCATCATTTTCAGTAGGCTCTTCATCATTCAATATAATGGGTCCATCGTCTCTATGTCCTCTAAGGGGTAAACCTTGGCGGCCACACAAAATGATAGTTTTGATAATAGGAATAATCTTCTTTCTGTTGTCTTCAATTTCCTTTTTCATGTTGTTCTTACAATTTACTTTTCGTCGCACCGACGTAGATAGGTAGATACGTAGATGGGACAGGGAAGCAACCATGGCCTTAATTAAGGTACAGCCTCAGTATTTGCCTGGTGTGAAAATGGGAAACCACGGAAAACCATTTTCAAAGCTGCCGACAGTGGGGTTCAAACCCACTATCTCCCGAATGCAAGATCACAGCTAACTGTACGGCCAACTCGCTTGGTTTTACGTACATGTAACCATGTAGTTACGAAAGCATGGTAAGATAGTTAACAACTAAGTGAACTAATTTGAATGATTATAAAATGAGTAATTCATCTAAGAAGAGTCGAATATCGGTATTATTTTTATTTTATTTTCAAAATCCACTTGGTGGCTGCGTAAAGACAAAGAATACACTATAACAACTTCGTTAAATATAAGGATTTTTTTTTGTAAATGATATATCCATGATCTTTGTCTGGCGAATATAAGTGGTGTCTGAATGAGTGTCAGAAGAGAATCCCTGAGCGCTTTGAGGTCCTTGGTACTGATGTTGAAACTCGTCTTCTTAGGGATTGTCCCTCTTGCACCGATCATGAGACCCCTCACTTCTACGTCGTCAAGGTCGTATTTATTGTTGTTATATGGCTCTGTAGGCAGGTAGATATACTTCTTTTCTCTGTCTACTTCATCTGGTTGGTCGTACAGTAACAGATTTGGCCTAATCCAGCTTTAAAATCTAGTTCAATTTGAAGTTTAAAAACATAATTTTCGAAACGTTTGCACTTGACAAATGGGAGCATAGTATGACCCTGCTTTGAGAACAATAATGTCCTTTTTCTATGTACAACAAATACCTTACAATGCGGAGTACATTGTTCTTTTAGTAACTTGACTTGCGGTGCGGAATATGAAGCGTCTATTAACGAGTGTCAGTTCAACTTCAGGACAATGTCAATCGGAGTGTTTCTATTGAGGCGAGAAGATAAACAAACCACCGTCACCGTTTCAAAAATCTTTTCTGTTTCAAAGCATCGATGTAGCTGACGTGTACGGAAGGACTGAGCTTCTGTTCACGCAACACACGGTACACGAAACGTTGTGGTGCATCGAGACAGCTGATTGAGCCGGCGGTGTTTCGAAACACACACACACTACGACCAAAGAGCCGGCGCGGCAGTCACTCAGACACCTCCATACTGACTTTGCATATTCCAACAGTTAATAGACATTATCTATTATCTATTATCTATCTATTTTAAGCAATGTTTATTTAGTTTATTGTTAACTGTCAGTTTATATTTATTTTCTTTTTGTGAAAGTTCCATGGGGGGGGTTCTAACCCCCAGTAACCCCCCCCCCTGGCTACGCCCCTGGGGCTTGTTATATCACCCAGTTCCAATACTTGTAATAAATCACACTGTAACACTCATATGCAGTATACCAAAATACACAACTGTGGGGAGAGTTGTAGTATAACATATTCGTAATGTCTACAATTGCAGTATGCGACACTGGGTGCAATGTCCCGCCAAGTCTGGCTCAAGGAGGATATGTAAGAGAGAAGGAACCTCTTCGGGTGAAAAAGGGAATACCAAAGCAGGTCCATAAGTCTTAACGAGTGTTATGCCATGGAAGGAGGGATCAACTGACTGAATTTTACGATCCAATTCTTCGTACACTAGGGGAAATAAAATCGTCCGGCTTTTATACATATATACATGCATTTTCATTATAGTCCGTTATGCCTTCCAGCGTTCAGTCTGCAAGCCTCTGTGAATTTACTATACGTCGCGACAATCCTCTATTTGCAACTAGTGCCGTGACCTCATTTAATTCTATAGCTCTTATCTTTAAATCGTTAGAAACTGAGTAAAACCACTATCATCTTGGTCTCCCTCTACTCCTCTTACCCTCCATAACAGCGACTATTATTCTCCTAGGTAACCTATCCTGCTCCATTCGTCGCACATGTCCCCTCCACCAAAGACGATTTACGCGTACAGTTTCATCCATCGAGTTCATTCCTAAATTAGCCGTTATCTGCTTGTTCCGTGTACTCTCCTGCCATTGTTCCCACCTATTCGTAAAATCAATAATTCTCGCTACTTTCATGTCTTGTACGGTACTTCTAACTTATAAATAAGATATCCTGAGTCCACCCAACTTTCGCTCTCGTAAAGCAAAGATGGTCTGGAAACACACCGATGTAAAGACAGATTCGTCCAGGAGCTAACTTCCTTTTCACAGAACACTGTTGATCGCAACAGCCAGCTCACTGCATTAACTTTATTACACCTTGATTCAATCTCACTCACTATATTACCATCCTGGGGGAACACACACACAAAAAAAAAAAAAAAAAAAAAACTTAAAATTATCTACCTCTTCCAGCTTTGTATCACCAATCTGGCATTCAATTCTGTTGACTTTCTTACCTACTGACATCAATTTAGACGTGGAGAGGCTAATTGTCATACCATACTCATTGCACATATTTTCAAGTTCCAACACTTTAGACCGCAGGCTTTCGGCACAATCTGCCATTAAGACGAAGACGTCAGTAGAGGCCAGGCTGCTTACTACATTTCCACCTGCCTGAATCTCTCCCTGCCAATTTATACCTTTCAGCAGATGATACACGTAAATTACGAAGAGCTAATGAGAAAGATTACAGCCTTGTCTAACCCCTGTAAGCATCCAGAACCAAGAACTCATTCTACCATCTATTCTCACTGCTGCCCAATTGTTATCATAAATGCCTTTGATTGATTCTAATAATCTACCCTTAATTCCATAGCCCCTCAGTATGGTGAACATCTTTTCCCACATTGCCCTCTCATATACTTTCGCTAGATCTACGAAACATAAGCACAACTGTCTATTCATCTCGTAACATTTTTCAATTACCAGGCGCATACCGTAGGCCTACTGAAAGTCGGATCCTGACAGCTCCTCTGTGGTCTGTAACCACACTGGTTTTCATCCAACTTCCTCTCAACATTTGATCACACCCTCCCTTCCAAGATGCCGGTGAAAACTTTGCCTGGTATAGTAATCAATAAGATACCTCGATAGTTGTTGCAATTCTTCCTGTTCCCTTGCTTGTAGATAGGTGCAATTAATGCATGTGTCCAAACTGAAGGTACCTCACCAAAACTCGGTTCTAATCTTAGGTACTACCGGTATTCTATGAAGCAATTTCATCCCTGCCTTGCCGCTATACTTCACTACATCAGGTCTCATTTCGCCTATCCCTGCTGCTTTATGACAATGGAGTTTATTTACCATCCTTTCCACTTCCTCAAGCGTAATTTCACCACATCATTTTCTTCCTCCCCATGAGCTTGGTTGTTCGCGACACCACCAGGAAGATTTCCTTTTACGTTGAGACGATTTTCAAAATATTCCCTTCACCTGTCCTGTGGTTCCCTGGGATCTATTATGAGTTCACCTGAATTAACCAAAACACTGCTCATTTCCTTTTTCCTTCATTTCCCAAGATTATGTATTTCTGCCCAGAAAGGTTTCTCTGATGCTTTAAATAGCCTTTCTAGGTGATTACCAAAATCTTCCCACGACTTCATTTTGGATTCAACGACTATTTCTTTCGCTCTGTTTCATTCTTCTGCGTACAATTCAATGTCTGCATTGGCCCTTGCTTGGAGCCATTTCTGATAAGCCTTCTTTTTACGTTTAGAAGCTGCTGTCACCTCATCATTCCACCAAGATGTTCGCCTTTGCCCATCTTTACACACAATCGTTCCTAGGCATTCCCTTGTTGTTTCTACTACAGCATCCCTGTATACCACATTTTCTCTTTCTATACCAGTAACCTGCTTACTGCCCACTGTTCGAAACTTGTCACTAATAATATCCATGTAGGCCTACTTATGTCTAAATTCCTCGTCCTGGAGATTTTCTACACTTATCCCTTTGCAGACAGATTTCACTTTCTCTGTCCTAGGCCATTGAGATACTCGTACTTACTACAGATCAGACCGTGCTCTGTATAACTGAAAAGTCACCTAAAAACTCGTACATTCCTAACAGACTTCCTGAATTTGAAGTCGGTTAATATATAGTCTAATTTATGAAACTGGTACCCCTAGCATTCCACGTGTAGCGGTGAGTAGCCTTATGCTTGAAGAATGTAGTCGTAACTGCTAAACACACACCAGCACAGAAGTCCAGCAAACGCTTCCCTTTCCCATTAGCTTCCATGTCTTCCCCATATTTACCAATCGCCCCTTCGAATACTTCAGTTCTCTTTCCAACTCTCGCATTGGTATCGCCCATCAGCACTATCCTATCTTTGCTGTTGACCCTGACTGCGATGTCACTCAATGTTGCATAAAACTTGTCAACTTCATTCTCATCTCCACCCTCACATGGTGAATAAATTGAGACAATTCTCGTCCTAATTCCTCCAACTGCCTAATCTACCCACAACGTTCGCTCATTTACGTGCCTAACAGAAACTACGCTGCGTACAATAGTATTCCTGATAAACTGTCCTACCCGATACTCTGACTTTCACCTTTTTAACACAAATCAAGTATACTTTATAATCTCCTGTCTCTTCCTCGTTATTTCTTCTTACCCTTAATTTCACTTACACCTAGTACATCCAGATGCATCCTCTTTTCTGACTCAGCCTGTTCTACTTTCTCTTTTCCGTAGCTCCCCATCGAATTCCATTTTTTTCAAAGTTGTTTCCAAGGAGAACCTCGCCTGTCAAGTGAGAGTGGGTCACCATTACTCCCATAGGTCCGAGGCTTTCTTAAAATGTACTGAACTTGGTAAATCCATGAAGCAGGATGTCACCGTACTTACACATAGTCCTGGTGAGCATTTTTCCTCTAACGGGTTAGGGACCACCGGTGGATTGTGTAGTCCTAGCCGCATGAGCGAATGAAGGGCCATTATACAGAATATCTCTGAGGACCCACTCCTGTTTCGTAGCAACTGGTATCCCGACACTCAGGACCACTTACTAGGCCACTCAGCTGTTGCCCTTGGTTCACGAACTAGAAAATGACTACAGCAACGTACACCATGAACCATCTAATATTATTATTCCGGAAATATCGTGCATCACAGAGGTGTAAGAAGGTGTTGTGCTGAATAGATGGACAAGGAATTGACAAGAGCATAATTTAATGCCCAAAATTTTGAAATTGTATTCCTTCCGTCTTGTTCTCTTATTTAAAATTTGGTAAATAGAAGATCTAAAAAAAGCAATAACAATATAAAAATGAACTCGTTAGCTCCAACAACAACGACATAAAGTCCAAAATCAGGTACAAAAGTAGAGAGAATTATCAGGATGATAATATACGATGGATGATTATTATTAGCTCTGAAACAGTTATACTATGTTATAAGAGAAGGTTTGCTCCATTAACTTCCATAGCCTAAGAGTCTGAGCTCCAAACTCAGAGGCATAACTTTCTTATAGCGCAGAAGGTTATACAATGGCAATCTTCAAATCAGGTATTTACAGCCACTTCCGCTCTATTGGTTTTTTTTTTCTTTTCGGAAACATAAACAGGGGCGATGAGTGCCCATAATAAATGGTTATGATGTAAAAAGGTAAAGGTTGATAAAGATCGGGGGAAAACAAAATCCATGAGGGCGAAAAACCTGCGCTCCTTGTAGAAAACTCTTAAAACCTTAAGTGTGCTTATGGCCCCAACATACAGAGGCTAAGCGTATTGTGCGCCGGGGAGACTAAATGATAAACATTAAATACCAAAATCTGTTAATAATTTTATAGGATAAGAAACTTTAGTCACCCCATACCGAGATGAACGGTAGTCAACAGAGGGTAATCACTCTTGTCCCCTTACATTATGTATTTTCCAGTAGGGAATAAGGAAGATTACTTAGATTGGCGAAATTTTTATTTTTAAACAGAAGAGTTTAGTAATGTACATGAAATAAAAGAGTTTTGAATCATTTCATATGTTAAGAAAATTCTACCATTACCTTGAGTTGCTGGGCCTTTGAACGCCGACTGCGTCCTCTGCCACTTTAGTATACGCCGCACACAATAAACTGGAGCCATGACCATGACAATACAGCCTTAAAGCGCTCAGCTTTTATAGTATCTGGAGGGGAAGTTCCAGAACTCTTTACAGATAGGCTGGATGCTTGTACACACCCCAAAACAAAATTTATTTGGCTAGAGAAAGTATACACAAATTATCTTTAATCCCGGCGGAGAGGACAATTAGGCCGATGGTAGAGACATCTAATAGATGAAAATCCAAGTGTATTACATAACATTAATTCAAGTTCAATTAAATAGATATCCTTACAGAAGGCAAGCAGTCTGACTAGACGGTGAAGGTGCACCCCCGGTACAGACCGCCACTCCCTAAGGTTTTGCCACGGTATGAACAGCTTTGAAATCTTCAATCTTGCCGTACATAATTTTTGATAAAACATATATAAGTTGGATTATCACTTGATATATTGGCCTTTCATGTTTAGTTGTTGAAGTAATGTAGTTTAGATAGTGTTTGCGAAGTAGTAGAAGTTCGGGGTGTTGCGCCCAGAGTCGACGCAAGAGCGACCGCGGATGACAATGTCAGGATGGGGTCGCCCGGGCCCCCAAGGTACCCTCAGATATCATCCTCCCGTATATTTTGAGGAGCAACCAAGGCGATGGTCACAAAGTACCAAGTAGCATTGTTCGGGCCAAATATAGAGTGGGCGGTTGGAGTTCAGCATTAAAGCCACTCCAGAGGATGATATTCCCAAAGGAGTCAGTTTGGACGGAGTCTCGGCCGGAACGAGGTGGGTCCATACCCCGCACCGGCATCTCTCGCTCATTGACACGACGTGGCCTCAGGTGAAAATATGGCACTGTAGTATTGATTTTTGGGGCAACTGTAACTTACTCACAGAGAGTGTTACATGTGGTGCAGGTACGGTTGGCGACTTTGGAGGAATAGTGCACGGAGTTTCGACACAGGTTTGGAGGCAGGGTCCTTAATGGCAGAATAATAATGAGATCATTGAAGAAAAGGTTTAAAAAAGGATTTAAACAAAAAATGAAATTTAAGTTATGAAGTTACTTAAATACACACAATATTTCACAGCCAACAGGGGCAGCAAGACTCCTTATTCTAACTTGATTATATAAAACTTAAACTAATAAGATGCTAAGGAAGGAAATATAATTAAATCAACAACATCATCCCTTGGTGGCATATACTGAAGAAGCAAATGCCTTTACACAGGTTTTACTTGACACAGGTGTAGCTCAAGAATCTTTTCATTTCATTGACAGGAGTAAGGAAATCGAGCCTAATGCAGGGTTAATGAAATCTGAGGGCAAGCTTGCCCGCGGAAACAAAGTTTTTAACCATTACCTGATCTCCAATTTTTTACTTGGTGGATCTTTGTCCACGGTCATACCTCATTTTTACTCTCCGGTGATAGGCTTAAGGTTATTTCTAGCTTTTCCCCATAAATCTCGGATATTCTCTGGATCTATTGTCTGTGGCAAAATCTCATTGGTCGACTACGAATTTGACAAATGAGTATTTGGGACAAACTTAAACATAAGAGAAATTGGAGAAACTTGTGCTACTTATGAATGGCCGAGTTAAATGCTAATGATAACCAGTGTAAGGAAGTGTCCCTTTGGGAATGATCTTCGTGGTGAAAAGCAATAAGGGCAGGTCGAGGATTATGATTAACCCGCTCAGCTAGGGATGGTTGTGGGTGGTGCGCAGACGTCGTGACATGCGAGATAGAGAGATCGAAACAGAACATACGAAATCAATTACAGGGGAACGGTTAGCGTTATCAGGAACAACATATTGACAGGGTCCAAAGGACGACAAAACAGAACTGAGATAAGAAATAGTAAACTGAGTAGTGGCAAGCCTAGTCGGAAACAGCCATAAAAACCGAGTAAAACCACCCACAACACACAAGAATGAATTTAATCCCATTCCCTGTATACTGGGGAAGGGTGTGACGTAATCCATGTACAATCGCTCCATAGGGCGAGATGCTTGGTGTGAGGACAATAGTCTTTAATTAGCTGACAACGTGAGCTTGCTAATCAAACAAGACTTACATGCCTTAACCAGTTCCCTAATCTCGCCATCCATGCTCTTCCAGAAAAACGTCCCTCTTTTCTTCTCTCTGGTTTTATAGATGAATAGATTTCCCCTAATGCGATCTCATGGTAATACTTCAAAATCATACGTACTTGCACTGCTGGAACGACAATTTTTGTCTTCTGATCGTGCCTCAAAGGCCACACAGATCTCCATTCCTCAAAACATAAGAGACGACATGTTCCCCAGAAGAAAGGGTTTCCATAATAGGAGCATGCACCGTGTCTCCACGCTGGCATTTGGCTATATCGTCAAATAACAAAGAGGCATTAGTCAAAAGTGCACTTATGCAATTGGTTTGAAAATAGAAGGGGAACGTCTTTCCTCCGGATCAACAGAATTAGAATCGCCGGAAAACATTCGGCTTAAGCCACTGCGACTTCGTTCTCCGACACTCGAATGTGTAGCACGTCAAACTGAAAAGCTGAAACCCTAGTCGCCCAACGGGTGATGCGTCCGGTACAACGGGGCCTAGGAAAAATCCAGCTCAGAGCTTGATCGTCGGTCTCCAATTAAAATTTAACGTGCTCAAGGTAGAGGCGGAATTTTTCGAAGGCAAATCAGACGGCCAGTCTTTTCAACTCATATATAGAGTACTTGGTCTCTTGAGGTGACAATGTCCCAGGTGCATTGTTAGTTGGGCGCTTTCCGATTTCATATTCCTGAAGAAGAACCGCCGCACCGCAGATAAAGCGGTGTCTGTCTGTAAAGTTAACTTCTTGGAGAAATCTGGCATTGCCGAGACCGGGGCGTTACACAGAGCTGATTTCAGATCCTCAAACGCAGCTTGCTGTGATGTCCCCAATTCAAACTGGGCACCTTTTAGGGGTGCCTTCCTACTAGCAACGATTAGGAATTCACCATGCTTATGAATCTGGTAACACCTTTAGCATTTTTAGGAGGCTCGAATCTACGGATTGCGTGAGTTCTGAAATTATCGACCGAAACTCCAGAAGGTGACACAGTATGGCCCAAGAAGGACATGGATGGTTTAGCAAAAGGTACCTTTGACAACTTGATCGTCAATCCAGCTTTACACAAGTGTTTAGAGCTTTCTCTAGACGAGCGAAGTGTTCTTCAAAGGTCTCGGAGAAAACAACATCATCCAGATAATGGTACAGATAATTAAATTTAATATTGGAGAAGATGCTAACTAGCAGCCTATTAAAAACCGCCACGTCCCCAGGGAGCCTGAAAGGCATCCCGTTGTATTCATACAAGTTCCATTCACTAGCGAAACCAGTCAGATATTTCGATTTTTCCACCAGAGGTGTCTGGTTATAGGTTTGGTTAAGATCTAATATGGTGAAGAACATAGCCTTACGAAACCAAGAAAGACACGAATGCAAGTCGGGAAGGGGTGCTGATTATAGAATTATCTTACGATTTAATGCCCTCTAATCAAGCCGCCTTGAGGTTTCTGAACCAGAAAAATGGGTGAATAATACGCCTACTTGGAGGGTCGAATGATACCATACCTCAGCATTTGGTCAATGATTTCCTTGAGGGACTTTGTTTCAGGTGGAGATAGCCTGTACAGAGGAAATCTTAGACGGACCGAATCCGGAAACTCGATTTTGTATTCAAGTAAGTCAGTCACATTAAGATTTTCCGAAAGACGTCGGAAAATGACTGACATCATTTACGAATGCAATTAGCCTGTTTCTCAGGTAGATGGCTAACGTCTAACGACATCTCGCTCCCGGTAGACGAAATAACAGATGATGATACAGAATTAAATTTTAAATGAGGTATATGGAAATTAATCCTAAATTTGAATGTGCAGGAGTTACTTTGAAAATCGAGCACGATACCAGAATATGACATGAAATCTACACCTAATATCACAGGCCATGACAAATTTTTACCAACAAATAACATAAAATTAGATGTAAATTTAGAAATACGAAGTTTCACCTCAGTAAATCTTAAAATTTCTAGTGGGCAAGAGTTAGCGAAAACACATCTTACAGAAGGAGAAACTTATTCAGGAAATTTACAACTAAGCTTTAATTTTGAATACCATTCTTCCGAAACAATAGAATGAACACTTCCGGAATCTAAGAGGGCAGTAACATGTTCATTGCTTATTTCAATTTTAAGGAATGGAACAAAATCTGAAGTATCGGAGGCAATCTTGAGGCACTCATTTGGAACTTCAAAGATGGTCTTAGGCGTTCTTCCCTCTGTAGAAGATATGATTTACGATTTAAACTGGGCTGGGCCTTGAGGTGCAGATAGTGGCGCGGACTCAGCCGAGCACCCTAGTCATTTTCTATTGCTGTGGTTAGATAAGGTAAAACCAGAAGTAGGACAAGAAGATATACTATTTGACAAGTTACAGTTCTTAGCCTGGTGTGTGAATGGCCCGCATTTGGAACAACCTTGAGAAGACGATCCTCTTCCGTACTGACTTTTAATGGGACAGCATAGTCCCCATTTCTACCCGCAGACCCTGACATTAATTTATTAACTTTATTAGACAGTTCATAAATATGTTGAGCCAAGGAGTTTGGCATATTTTAGTGCTCATCTCTGATTTTAAGAGGAAATAGATCCCCTACACTATTACAGAAATTAAAGAGTATAGCCTGAACACGTTTAAGCTGGTTTACTTTCCGGGTTGAACCGTGTTGTCGTTTTTTGTATATTACATACAGTTTGCTGGCGTTTCGAATACATCGCAGTATTCTTTGTCAGGGCGATTGAAATACCCCTACTCGATCCGAGGTAACCAGTCTCCCAGGCAGCAATTCCACTACAAAGGGTGGTTCCTGACCTTGATCTATATATCCTAGCCTTTCTGGCTGACGTAAGCAGTGAAAAAAAGAAATCTACATCATTCGGAATTCTTTCATCCGCACGAAGAAAATGCTTTCGAGAGCGGATATGAACTCATCATCATCATCAACATCCTAAACCATCTCCAGTTTCCCGGGTGTGGTATATGTACCATGTGCCTTGTACCATTCCTCCTCCACCAACCTGTTGCAATCATGACCTCTCAGCAATACATCGTTCTTAACTGAATCTATCCATTTCCTTCGTGGCCTTCCCACGGGTCGTCTTCCTTATTTTTCTGTCAAATTCCTTCCTTGCAGTTCTGTTAACTGACATCCTCTTCATGTGGCCAAACCACTTCAGTCTTGATATCTGAATCTTATTGAGGAGAAAATCATCTATTCCTACTTCTTCTCGAATTTTCTCATTCCTAACCTTGTCTTTCCTGGTTTTATGGATCACAGTGCGTAGAAATTTCATTTCAGCTGCCTGGAGTTTGTAATTACCTCTATTGGTCAGTGTTGTGGTTTCGAGACTGCATGTAAGAATTGGTGTATAATAGGACTTGTACAACGTCATTTTTGTTTTCATAGGTATTTGCTCATCCCACAGCATGTGTCTTACCTGGTGGAAAAATTGTGTTGCCTTATTGATTCGATTGTTCACCTCATGTTTTGCTAGGTTGTCATTTGATAGAACGCTACCCAAAAAGAGCGGAACTGAACTAAGCTAACTAATTAAGGAATATTACAATGTAATTAACATGCAGATAATTATGATAACCACACCTGATGATTTATTGTTTGTATAAAAGTTCTAGTCTTCTCTCTTTAGCTCTTGTGTACTGCTCTGTTTCTTTCTTATTAAACTCCGGGATGTTTCCCAAGGCTGAACAGAGCCATCTTCTCATAGTGTTTCTCAGAAAAATGTCAACCCCATTTTGAGTCGAAGAACGACGTCAACTTTCAACAGTTGGCATGTGTATGGTGACGGTTTAATTCACAGCATTGACGCATTACCAGAAAGTTATTCCGAATGAAGAAGCCTTAACAACGTTTTAGCACCGGCAGCCACTCGCAGACCTGGTCTTGAATATAGAACTTGCAATTCTGTTTTCAGTTTTTGTTCATTCTACGATTATATGCCGATCCTACCTCGTTCCTACATCTTTGTTTGTTAAAGGGTTCACTTGCAGTCTCGTCGTATTTATAATCTCTGTGTATTGCTCTTTGTATCGAGATATCGATTATAGGAAATACCTTAGCATTGTTGATTTTACAGCGGTGTGAAAATTAATAGAATATTTTGTATAAAATCACTTTTATTCGTTGATATTTTTCTTCCAATTGAAATTAATCACATATTTAGTATTTGGTATGCATTTGCTTTGATTATATGGCAGATTCAGTGCGATATGGCATGCTTTCTATATTTTCTTTGCAGGAATCTTTGATTTGCTTCTCATAGTGCCATTTATTAATAAGTGTCTCTATGATATTTATCTTTGTTGTAATGCTGTTTTTCTTCAGTTTTCATTTCACAATGGCCCAGAGATTCTCAATGGGGTTTACATCTGGACTACTGCAGACCAAGAAAGTGCTTTTACTTTGTTTCCACTTAAAAGCTTCGTCACAGACTTCGCTTTATGGCAAGGAGCAACATCGTGTATGAATACAAAGTCACCATTGGGAATCCACTCTCTCATTTGCGTCAATAATCTTCTTTCAAGTACTGTTTTGTATTGCGGCTGGTTCATCATACCCTCTACAATATACAGACGTCCTATACCATGAACTGACGTAACACTCCAGACCATAACCTGGATGGGATGCTTGACAGTTTGTGCAATTAACTGGGGCAAGAACTCTCCATCAGTGCTTCTCCTCACGTACTCACTACTTTCGCCCGTTATTGCAAACACTGGTTCGTCGGAAAAACATGCCTGGAAAATTAAAAACATATCTAATACCATTCACACATCAGTATAATGAAAATTAAATGAATAAGTTTCTTGCAAGGGGAATTTCATTCATTTGTGTTAAATTTGGATTTCTTTTACTTCAGAATATCGTATCATAATTCAGGTTCATTGACTGGTATTATTATAAGTAACCAATTATAATTTTATAATACCTTGCTCCAGTCATCTCCGAATCGTTCACTCACGTCTTTTGCCCACGCTTCATCCAGGTGTCAGCGCAAGACACACACAAGCCAGTAACGGGAACATCTGATTCAGTTGTTTCCAAATCACTGTTTAGGTTCACAGCTTCCTGCACTGATGATGTCAGATTATCCTCACATTACTTCTCTTTATATGAGTCTACCTTGCAGCTGGGGGTGGCATGTTCATAATTCCACAAAACAAGCTGGTATCTTCCCTTCCAATACCTGAACATCTCATTCCATAGCACAATTTCAGGTTGCTTCATAAGTCCAGTTATTCACTTCAGACGTTCTAGAAGCAATATAAAACTGACAGCTGTCACAATACAAAAATACCGTACAGACTACACCAACCCTCTCTTCGTCATCATGTAACTTCAAATCTCGCGCACAACAGTTAGCACATGCACAAGCTGAACGAATAACTTCTCGCAGAATCCTCAAATCTATGAACCTAAACCCACTTGAGGACTTATCTTCCGTCTTGTATTCATCGAACGAAAAGCCTCAATCAATATTCGTCTCAGCAGCACTGGATATCTTGAACGAAGTACTGCGGATACTGGTATCCTGTTCTGTGCCTTGCCCTCATACATTCCATTTCTTTTTCGTAAACCGAGAAGAACTGTCCTTTTTTTACTTTCTTCAAAACTCTACGTTCACCTCAAGGCATACTGTTACTTTGAATAACATACAACTAACAAAATTAGCAATTGGTAAATCGGATATGAAACCACAGCAACACATATAGATAAATACGCTGTCAACAAACGAACCTGAAGAATGCGGCGGCCATACTTTTCCACAGCTTTATTGATGACAGGTTTCCATGGAAGAAAGACAAACACGTGGAAATTCTCCGTAAGAGTAATGAAAAAACTCGTCCTACATAGTTGGGCGTGGCAGTATACAAGCAGTTACAGATACTCATTTTTCTCATATTTACAGATGGCATTGACCTGTAATATTTTTTATTAAAATCCTGACATGTTAAGGTATATTATGAGCAAATGAAAATTGGCTACTTTTACTCATTTTTACGTATGTTCCCCCCTAAAAGGTGTTTTATGGGTATCATAGATAGTTTCAGGCAGTATAGTACATCATCTGTGTCAAGACACATACAAAATGTAGTTACTAAGGAGACACTCTAATATCAAAATAAAGCTACACTAGAGGGTTCGGTCAAAGCTTTAAGAGTATTATGTCAGCAGATTGGAAAAATGGAACAATACCCACTGGCTGGAAACGATCCATCATCTACGTTCCTATACCAAAAAAGGCGATCTGTTGTGCTGCACAAACTACAGTACGCTTGTCCTAATATCACATGCTAGTAAGATGTTGCTAAAGATTAGAATTTTAATTGTCTAAACCTCGAGCTCGTTTTAGGATTGATATCATTAATAATATGCGTTGGATGGTAGAGGGAGCACAGGAGTTGGTCATCAGAAGGCCTTTTATAGTGTAAATCACAGGACCATGAGGGATGTCCTTAGACGGATTAACATCTCTCTGTTTTGGATCCCAACTACCGATTTAAATTCACACTCTTGACTTAGTTATATGGTTCTCCGAGTACTGATATACATTTTACCTGGACTTTTTCTGACCGTAATTTGGCAGGTGCGATCCTAGCTCAGTCAGGTGGTATTTGAAGGTGTTCAAATACGTCATCCCCAAGCTGGTAGATTTACGAGCAGGTAAATGTGCTCTTGCGGGACTAACTTCCGGCACCTCGGCGTCTTCGAAAACTGTACAAGTAGAGTAATTAGTGGTACGTAAAGCCAATTACAAAAATATTCAATACTATTGTTGAAATTGTACTTTTTCTATTCTTCTGGGTTTATTTTATCTTACTGTATATTATTTACTTCTCATTGGCAACGGTCAGGTTTGGATTCGTGGTTCCTTCTTATAGTTAACCCCAGGAATACTAACGGGGCGTACATTGTGCCCACCACCTGCTATTTATTGCTCTGTTTCTTTTGACATTTGATATTAAAAGGCTGTAAAATGTATTTATTGTTACCAACTCCGAATGGTGTACTTGGTTTGCTCATTTTTACCGTCTGAAGGAGGCGCAGTCATTCAAACATGAGTGAGCAAGAAGTAACCCCTCCACTTAATTAGTATTGGCAGGATTTATAGCGTTGTTGGCCACTCACAGTAAAACTGAAAGAGTTTCTTTCTTGACTGCTACTAGACATTACTAACTGGATAGTTCTGTGTGTACTCCAAGAGCATTGCACCTGATGGATGGATGCTGGAATACTCTCGTAGATAGCTAATTCGTCTGAAGATGACGACATTGATATTACTGTTAGTGAAAACGAAGAAGGAACTGAGAATATATATATATATATATATATATATATATATATATATATATATATATATATATTAAAAAAAGCGAGCTGGATTACCATCATGAGAGAGATACACAGATAAACCCAGTTTCAAAACTGTTATCCGCCAGACGCGTAGAAATGATTCATCAGACTAAATGTAGAACATTGAAAATATTTGCACTTTAACAATAGCTCAGTCAGCTGTTTATTTATGGGGTTGACAGCTGATAATGTTACCAAGTTGAAATATATTTCTTTAGTTGATTGTAAGGAATGTGAAATAAGTTGGTAAATATCTCCAATAATAAACATCAGAGAATCACAGGAACTTGACTTTAAGTGCTCGTCACAAAGCACACTCCCGTTGGTATACAATGACATTAAAAATAGGGTTGATATTCCTAGGGTCAAAATTGTAAGTCACGCAGATAACAATAGAACAACAGTGGAAGCTATTGGATGAGGGTGACAGTGGGTTGAGTGAGAAGACGTATGCATAGAGCGGAACTTTCTTTCACACATCACAGGAAAACTAGAATCCAGCTTTGCATTGTTGATGCTAGAAAAATAAAATTTAATTTATCAACTGGGAAAATAAATTGTTAGATGATGCAAATATCTGTGAGTTTTCCGCAAATGTGTAGTAAACCTGGAAATATGGTCATAATAATTATAACACCAGCTGCGCGGCGGAAATACTTGATGCGAGTCCCTCGACCTCTTGACGCGAGTGTAACGTCCAGCCGTCAGAGCAAATGAACACTATGACTATCTCGAGGAAGAACATCTTTACTATACACTCTTATGCCTTTCAGCGTTCCGTCTGCAAGAACTGTGAAGTTACTAAACGCCTCAAGAATAATCTATATTCAACTATCCCTGAGACCTCGTTTATTTTCGTATTCTTATCTTTAAAACTGATTCTGACCATCGTCTTCTGTGTTTCCCTCTACGTCACTTACCTTCCACAACTACTTCATTATTCTCCTAGACAACCTACCTTCCTCCGCTCGCTTCACATGACCTCTCCACAGAAGCCGGTTCACGTGTACTGCTTCATTTACCGTGTTCATTCCTAACTCAGTCTTAGTACCTTCCTGCCATTGTTCCCACGTGTTTGTAGCAGCTATTTCTAACAGCAAACAGACTGGTACACAGATAGACTTCTTTCTTACAGAACACTCTGGCTGCGCGGTTAGAGTCACACACCTGTCAACACCACTGTCGGCAGCCCTGAAGCTGGTTTTCCGTGGTTTCCCATTTTGATACCAGGCAAACGCTGGGGCGCTTCCTTCCCACTGCTGTCCCGTCGTCATAAGACTTATCTGTGTCGTAAAGCAAATTGTAAAATAAATAAAACACACACTGCGAGATTCACACTTACTGTGCTACCATCCTGGGAGAATACACATCCTAAATAGCTGAAGTGATCTACCTGTTCCAGATTTGTATCACCAACTTCAGATTCAAAAATTCTCTAAGGTTTCTGGATACTCACTGCATCTATTTTCAAATTACTACTAGGCCACCATATCTCAGTGTTAGAGCAACCAACGCGAAGTTTCTAGATCCGGGCTTCAGCAGAGTCTGCCAAACTGCTTACTGAATCCCTCCCTGTCACTTTTTACTTTCCAGTAGTTTATCCATTAAAAGTAGGAATAACAAACTGCTTTGTCTAATTCCTGTAACTCCTTGAACAAAGAACTCATTTCGCTCTCCGTATCCCAACTGACATCATAAATGCCTTTGATTGCTCAATTATAGTATATATATTATTTGCTTTACGCCGCACATAAACTCAGATAAGTCTTATGGCTTCGCTGCGATAGGAGAGGCCTACGAGAAGGAAGGAATCTTCCGTGGCCTTCATTAAGGTACAGCCATCTTTAGGGCTTCCAACAGTGGGGTTCGAACCCACTATCTCCCGGATGCAAGCTCGTATACAGCCAACTCACCCGACAATTATAGCATATTATATTATGTTATATTATAAGAATAATTTAGTGTGGCTATTTCTAGCCTGGTGCAACCCTTGTAAGGCAGACCCTCCGACGAAGGTGGGCGGCATCTGCCATATGTAGACTACTGCATTATATTGTGGTAGAGGATAGTGTTAGGTGTAGTGTGTGAGTTGCAGGGATGTTGGGGAGAGCACAAACACCCAGCCCCGAGTCACTGGAATTAACCAATGAAGGTTAAAATCCCGACCCGGCCGGGAATCGAGCCAGGGACCCTCTGAACCGAAAACCAGTATGCTGACCATTCAGCCAACGAGTCGGATATTATATTATATTATATTATATTATATTATATTATATTATATTATATTATATTATATTATATTATATTATATTATAATAGTGGTTGCAGAGACCATAGGCCTTCGACTAGGAGCAGATGCATAAAAACAGCGAATTTTTTTTTCACTCGGTGACAAATTCTTTCTTTCTTAATCAGTTTACCCCACAGGGCTGGTTTATTCCTCGGACTCAGCGAAGGATCCCACATCTACCGCTTCAAGAGCAGTGTCCTGGATCGTGAGACTTTGGGTCAAGGATAAACTGGGAAAGAGGACAAGTACCTCGTCCAGGTTGCCCCGCAAAAGTTCAAATAAAGCGTATAGGAATGTTTTGAGATATTAGAGAGCTATAGGTTGTCCTGAAAATACTTTACTGCAGTTTCCTATTTTACTTGCAGGCAAACAGCCGATTCCTTCCAACTCCTCACCCAGTTCCATTTCATCTTCATTTTTCTAGAAAAATGTTCAAATGTTGAGGACTTTTCCTTCATTAAAAATAGTTTACACCTGTTCAAGCAATTTTGCTAATGGGCCTTATTTTTTCAAAATTTAACGATTAAAATCTCCCATACTTTTGTAGTCACATTCGCGCAGATACTTGCGGCTTGTAGTCGCTACGCATTCACGTTTGGAGCTGAAGGTTTCAGCACTGTTTTCTTTTACTAATGCATCTATTTTATTTAATTTTCTCAATAATTATTTTTTTGTTGTGGTCTCTTTTGTTTTAGAGCTATCTGCAATATTTTGAACCATTGTTACTCCTTGTTGCTTGACGTAAGTCTCGTCTTATTCGTTAGAATTTAAATGCAGCGCTGCGCTACGTTCATTCGCACTGCAACAACGCACTTTGCTTCACAATCAAGCTAAATTCTCTGATTCATCAGCAACTTTCATCTAATCCTCTTGTAGGCATGATAATGTATTGTCCACAGCGTCTACAGAAAGACAGTAGTGTAAGAGAAAATGGGGGAAAACCGTTCGTTTTTTCCTATAAACACCCAGTCTATTCAAAGATTTTTAAAATGATATGCATATCAAAACCTTCCTCCGGATGTGTATACACTAAATATGGGGCTTGGTCGAGATCCATCCAGCCGTTTCGCCGTGATGATGGAACAGACAGATAAACGGACACGAAAAATAAAAAAAACACCGGATCGGTATTGAGTTGACCTAAAAAGGATAAATATCTGAAAATTTGGCAAAACAAATGAAATTACAGACAACGGACCGCCTACAACTTTATTTATATAGATAAGCATGGACACGTCCAGAAGTGCAGACCTTTATTTCGAGAGTCGCTGCTTTGAAACTGTACGACATATCTACAAACGGACCTCACCATCAGACGTCTCATTAAGTGTTTACATGGTTGGTCCTACGCCATCTTCTCGTATCTCCTATATTTATGGGTTAGATTGAGTTAGAGTCATTGAAATGAGTAACATTTTGTGCAGTTTTATCACTCATGTGACAGCTAGAATCACAAAATTTGGCTATCATATGGCAACTGGTCATGTCAACATGCGAGCTGAATGTCGTCACTATATTATGTTTCCTATAAGCGTGCGAAGCGAGGACATAATCGTGTAAGAAGTACAAAATTAACTTGAAATCGAGAAATACATCTCTATTTAACGTATAGGGGATAGAAATACAACCAAAGTTGTAGATCTCTCCAGAGTGAAAAAGATTGTGCTTTCTGTTTTGTGAGATGACTTACCGCTTAGCCACCAATTATCCCGAAACGAAGGTCTGCACCGTCGTTAAAATTTCATCCCTATTCCGATATTTTCCGGCGCCAAAATTTATACATTTGCATAGCTTAGAATATTTCCTCAAAGAAAGAGTGTCCAGGCTTCGCGATTAGCATTCGCATATGTATGGAGGAAGAAAATAATACAGTTAAGAAAGTTGAAATTAATATAAAATAGGTCAATAATTGAGGACAGTCGGATAGGAGAATAATATGTAAACACCAAGTGAATGTATTGGAAAATCAGATGCTGCTCAATAAATTATGCTGATATGAGTTAAGGATATAAGAAAGCGGTAACAGATGGGAAATTTAGGCGCAGGGATTCTTAGGTAAACACATGAGAAGATGACTAATGGTGTTATTACTTAAGCTATTCGATGACGGTTATAACCTCCAACGATATTCTACCAATATCCCGCAGAATGGCCGATTGACGTCTCTCTTGCTTTCTACCCAAGGGACAACCACGAATTTACAGGAATGATGACGAAAATGGCAATACGCTACTTCCTTGCTGGCAAGCAGTCAGAGAAGTTGCCATGGTAACCTGCAGGTTCGTTGTCGGTCTGTCGGTCACTCAATGCAGAGCATGATACCCGCAGAAATTAGTAATTTTCTCCGTCATTTGAAGAGCAAGGTCAATTATGAACATACTATAAGTTGTTTATAATGAAGAGATGTTTCACATACAGACCACGACGTTATAACAGAAAATGGGGGAAAACTGTTCGGGTTTTCCTATAAACACCCAGTCTATTCAAATATTTTAAAATGATACGCATATCAAAACCTTCCCCGGGATGTGTATATACCAAATATGACGTTTGTTTAAGATCTATCCAGGCGTTTCACCGTGATGGTGGTACAAACAGACAAACAGACAGCAAACAAACGGACAAATAGACACGAAAAATAAAAAAACACCGATTCGGTATTGAGTTGACATAAAACGGATAAATACCTGAAAGATAGGCAAAACAAACGAAATTTCAGACAGCGGACCCCTACAATTTTATTTATATAAATAACAGATAACATTTATGAAGCTAAATGAGAATACTTGCAAGGTAAAATTTGCTATTAATTTGAGGTAATAACGTCTAAATGAGGTACCTCGATTATTTAACTTAAATATACTAAGTCTTTACAACCAATAATTAATTATTTAATATGTCTTCAAGGAAACTGATTACTGCCAAATGGGTTAGAGCTCAAATTCTGGAATCCCCAAATGACAACTGTTTGATCAATCAATCAATCAATCAATCAATCAATCAATCAATCAATCAATCAATCAATCAATCAATCAATCAATCAATCAATCAATCAATCAATCAATCAATCAATCAATCAATCAATACTGATCTGCATTTAGGGCAGTCGCCCAGGTGGCAGATTCCCTACCTGTTGATTTTCTAGCCTAATCCTAAATGATTTCCAAGAAATTGGAAATTTATTGAACGTCTCCCTTGGTAAGTTATTCCAATCCCTAACTCCCCTTCCTATAAATGAATATTTGCCCCAGTTTGTCCTCTTGAATTCCAATTTTATCTTCATATTGTGATCTTTCCTACTTTTATAAACGCCACTCAGACTTATTCGTCTACTAATGTCATTCCACTCCATCTCTCCGCTGACAGCTCGGAACATACCGCTTAGTCGAGCAGCTCCTCTTCTTTCTCTCAATTCATCTCAACTCAAACTTTGCAGCATTTTTGTAACGCTACTCTTTTGTCGGAAATCACCCAGAACAAATCGAGCTGCTTTTCTTTGGATTTTTTCCAGTTCTTGAATTAGGTAATCCTGGTGAGGGTCCCATACACTGGAACCATACTCTAGTTGGGGTCTTTCCAGAGACTTATATGCCCTCTCCTTTACATCCTTACTACAACCCCTAAACACCCTCATAACCATGTGCAGATATCTGTACCCTTTATTTACAATCCCATTTATGTGATTACCCCAATGAAGATCTTTCCTTATATTAACACCTAGATACTTACAATGATCCCCAAAAGGAACTTTCACCCCATCAACGCAGTAATTAAAACTGAGAGGACTTTTCCTATTTGTGAAACTCACGACCTGACTTTTAACCCCGTTTATCAACATACCATTGCCTGCTGTCCATCTCACAACATTTTCGAGGTCACGTTGCAGTTGCTCACAATCTTGTAACTTATTTATCACTCTATAGGGAATAACATCATCCGCAAAAAGCCTTACCTCCGATTCCACTCCTTTACTCATATCATTTATATATATAAGAAAACATAAAGGTCAGATAATACTGCCTTGAGGAATTCCCCTCTTAATTATTACAGGGTCAGATAAAGCTTCACCTACTCTAATTCTCTGAGATCTATTTTCTAGAAATATAGCAACCCATTCAGTCACTCTTTTGTCTAGTCCAATTGCACTCTTTTTTGCCAGTAGTCTCCCATTATCCACCCTATCAAATGCTTTAGACAGGTCAATCGCGATACAGTCCATTTGACATCCTGAATCCAAGATATCTGCTATATCTTGCTGGAATCCTACAAGTTGAGCTTCAGTGGAATAACCTTTCCTAAAACCGAACTGCCTTCTATAGAACCAGTTATTAATTTCACAAACATGTCCAATATAATCAGAAAGAATGCCTTCCCAAAGCTTACATACAATGCATGTCAAACTGACTGGCTTGTAATTTTCAGCTTTATGTCTATCACCCTTTCCTTTATACACAGGGGCTACAATAGCAACTCTCCATTCATCTGGTATAGCTCCTCCGACCAAACAATAATCAAATAAGTACTTAAGATATGGTACTATATACCAACCCATTGTCTTTAGTATATCCCCAGAAATCTGATCAATTCCAGCTGCTTTTCTAGTTTTCAACTTTCGTATCTTATAGTAAATATCATTGTTATCATATGTAAATTTTATTACTTCCTTGGCCTTAGTCTCCTCCTCTATCTCGACATTATCCTTGTAACCAACAATCTTTACATACTGCTGACTGAATACTTCTGCCTTTTGAAGATCCTCACATACACCCTCCCCTTGTTCATTAATTATTCCTGGAATGTCCTTCTTGGAACCTGTTTCTGCCTTAAAGTACCTATACATACCCTTCCATTTTTCACTAAAATTTGTATGACTGCCAATTATGCTTGCCATCATGTTATCCTTAGCTGCCTTCTTTGCTAAATTCAATTTTCTAGTAAGTTCCTTCAATTTCTCCTTACTTCCACAGCCATTTCTAACTCTATTTCTTTCCAGTCTGCACCTCCTTCTTAGTCTCGTTATTTCTCTATTATAATAAGGTGGGTCTTTACCATTCCTTACCACCCTAAAAGGTACAAACCTGTTTTCGCATTCCTCAACTATTCCCTTAAACCCATCCCAGAGTCTGTTTACATTATTATTTACCGTTTGCCACCGATCATAGTTACTTTTTAGAAACTTACTCATGCCTGCTTTATCAGCCATACGGTACTGCCCAATAGTCCTACTTTTAAGACCTTCCTTTCTATCACATTTATTTTTAACTACCCCAAAACAGCTTCATGTTCACTAATACCATCTATTACTTCAGTTTCCCTATAGAGCTCATCTGGTTTTATCAGCACCACATCCAAGATATTTTTCCCTCTGGTTGGTTCCATCACTTTCTGAGTCAGCTGTCCTTCCCATATTAACTTATTTGCCATTTGCTGGTCATGCTTCCTGTCGTTCGCATTTCCTTCCCAATTGACATCTGGCAAATTCAAATCTCCCGCTACAATCACATTTCTTTCCATGTCACTTCCCACACAGCTGACTATCCTATCAAATAATTCCAAATCCGCGTCAGTGCTACCCTTTCCCGATCTGTACACTCCAAATATATCAAGTTGCTTATTATCTTTAGAAATGAGCCTTAAACCTAGAATTTCATGTGTCTCATCTTTATCTTTTTCGTACCTTACAAATTCTTCTTTCACCAGAATGAACACTCCCCCTCCCACCATTCCTATCCTATCTCTACGATACACACTCCAGTGCCGGGAGAAAATTTCTCCATCCATTATATCATTTCTCAGCCATGATTCAACTCCTATTACAATATCTGGTAAATATATATCTATTAAATTTCTTAATTCTATTCCTTTCTTTACAATACTTCTACAGTTCAACACTAACAATTTTATGTCATCCCTACTTGATATCCAGTTCCGTGTTCCCTTACCACCGCTCCCTAGGCCACTCTGTTTCCCTGAATGTACCTCCCTATTACCCTTCCAAACAAATTTCCTAACTTATACGTACCACTGCGGTTTAAATGAAGGCCATTTGAGCGCAGATCCCTATCTCCTATCCACCCATTAGGATCTAGAAATTTCACTTCCAGTTTCCCACATACCCACTCCACAGTCTCATTTAAATCCCCCATCACCCTCCAGCCAGTATCCCTCCTACACAGTATTCCACTAATAACAATCTCCGCTTTCTTAAACTTCACCCGTGCTGCATTTACCAGATCCCACACATCTCCAACTATGTTGGTACTTATATCAGCTTGCCTTACGTTGTTGGTGCCAACATGAAACACTACCACTTTCTCCTTCCCCTCCTCCCTCTCTTCTACTTTCTTCAACATCTGCCTCAACCTAATTCCTGGATAACATTCTACCCTGGTTCCCTTTCCTCCACACACTTTCCCCACGTGTCTAACTATGGAATCCCCCATGATCAGATCCTCAACCCTACCCACCTCATTTGATCCATTCCCCTCCTGGTCAGCCCTATCTTTCGTGATAGCTGTAGAAGCTACTTCCTCCTCCCTTTTCTCCTTCCCATGACCCTGTTCCACCTGTCTTTTCATATCCTCTACTCTACATTTCCCTTTCCTACCTTTTCCCTTCCTCCTACCTCCACACATCTCACCAACAGGTCCCTGTCCGTCATCTTCCCTCTGTTGTTCTATCTGGAGTGACTCGTGCCGATTTCGCACAGACACCTGTCCTGAATTCTGATCCTGAATAGTGCCCTTAGCCTTCAATCTCCTTCCCCTTAGAACATTAGACCACCTGTCTTCTACAACTCCCCCTCTCCTTCCCCTCCTTCTTGTACACCTACTGTAACCTGTACATTGTTTGAGGGAGTCCTACATTCCTTCCTGTCTTCTGTGGGAATCCTAATTATCTCCCTCAAACTTTACAACTCCTCCCTCATACCCCTCAATGCCTCGCCACACCCACAGTTCGTATACTCGCGCTCCTTAGCCATTCTTTACGGAAAAAATGAAATTAAAAATAAAATAATTTTAAAAATAAATGAACGGAGGGATATATTGTCTGGGATAGTACTCAAAGATCACACAACAATAGGGTAATTAATCTACGACTACACTACAATACTACTCTATTTTTTATCCTACAACCTGTAACAGGATAAAAACTGCTGTTAATTACTGAATATCGAAAGTAATACACAAGAACTACACTATTCCAAACTGCAATTAAGCCTATCCTAATTACAACAACATAGTTTTTAATAAAAGTTTCTACGGATACTTCTACTACACCAGTACTACACAAATATTTTACAATAATAAAATAAGCACACTAAATTCTAATAGGATATTACTCGTATACTACTGTACAGTACACTACAGTATTTTTAAACTACTTTCAGACGTATCCTAATTTCGATACCGGTACCGTATGTCACTACTAAGTACAAACAGATATGAACTTTGCAAGAACTATTGTACTCAAAGATTACCAACAAAACTAAATGCTTAGACAAATTATTATTAGTATTACGGTCTAATAGGTACGCACGAAAGATAACACACGAATATAGCAGGCAAGATACGGCACTATCTAAATGTACTCTACCTATACTACAATGTATCTACACTACACCACACTACGTTTGGTTAAATTCTTAAGTATCGAAAGGATTGCCGTACACGAAGAAAAACACGAATATAACTGGCAAGATACTATCTATATATTATACCTTATCTTCACTACAATTCTACTGAAATGTGGTTACGTGATTATTACAGCTGGTGGATTACTATTATTTTCCCTACTCCACGTGACTGAGAGTAAAAGTGTCCTTAATTAGGCCTACTGAAAAATACGAGGTTGTCTACAATAATTTCTCAAATATTTCTATCAAAACTACTCCAACTACTCCAGGGACTCAAACTGCAATTAGGCCTACTGGGATATATGAACTTTATTATTATTATTAGCTAACCGCTCATAAATACTGAAAGATCGAGGGAGTGAAGTATAAATTACAGATACTTTAACCTACTCAGAAATACAAATGATTGGAATACAAGGCCAGCTGATTTATATTAATATTTACTTGACTACACTACTCCCTTTGTTCACGACTGTAGCCAACAATGCAATATTTGAATATGAGGAGCGTCAATAGTAGTATAATAGGACAGTTCTGCCGCCGCCTCCGCCGCAATGCTCCCAGTGGCCCCCTCCTCCTCCGCCTCAAGGGTGGCCCTCCCAGTGGCCCCCTCCGCCTCCGCCTCAAAGGGTGGCCCTCCCAGAGGCCCCCTCAGCCTCCGCCTCACGGGTGGCCCTCCCAGAGGCCCCCTCCGCCTCCCGCGGGAAATTTGAATTGGTAAACAAAGCCACGTGCTTTTTGACAGCTGTCATCGACAACAACGCATCGCTAACCTCAGTACTGCCATCTTGACGGGCCTAAACCTCAGTAGTGCCAACTCAACCTAACTAGCGCGAGGTAAACACAGCCACGTGCTTTTTTGACAGCTGTCATCCGCCATCTTTAAACCACAAAGCACTGTGCTGCCCTCTATATCGCAGTAGCTGCAAAATTCATCACCTGTCATCGGCAGTGCTGCCATCTTGACGGGTCTAAACCTTAGTGCTACCAACTTAACCTAACTAGCGCGAGGTAAACAATGCCACGTGTTTTTTGACAGCTGTCATCCGCCATCTTTAATCTATAGAGCACAGTGCTACCCTTTTTAGCTACTTACCTTTGAAATGTGGTGGCGGATAATTTGCAAAATGCTTTTTGACAGCAGCCATCTTTGTGCACCGTGCTGCCCTCTTAAACAAACTCACGTGCTTTTTTCTGACAGCTATCATCCGCCATCTTGCATCACAAACCTCAGTGCTGCACTCTTTAGCTAGATACCTTTGAAATGTGGTGGCGGCAATTTGAAAAATTCTACATTCTCTTGTTTGGAAACAAACCCATGCGCTTTTTTGACAGCTATCATCCGCCATCTTTAATCCAGAGAGAACAGTGCTGCCCTCTATGTGGTGGCGGCAAATTCTACATGCTCTTGTTTGGAAACAAGCTCACGCGCTTTTTTGACAGCCGTCATCCGCCATCTTTAATCAACAGAACACAGTGCTGCCATCTTTAGCTAGATACCTTTGAAATGTGGTGGCGCAAATTCCACGTGCTCTTGTTTGGAAACAAAGCCATGTGCTTTTTTGACAGCTGTCATCCGCCATCGTTAATCAACAGAGCACTGTGCTGCTATCATGCGGACAATTTCATCACCTGTCATCCGCCATCTTTAATCCAAAGTACACCGTGCTAACCCCTTTATGGCTACTACCTTAAGCACGTAGTAGCGGGCAATTTGAAAAGTTCTGTTAGCTATCATCCGCCATCTTTAATCAAGAGAGCACCGTGCTGCCATCTTTAGCTAGATGCCTTTGAAATGTGGTGGCGGCAAATTGAAAAATTCCACGTGCTCTTGTTTGGAAACAAACTCACGTGCTTTTTTGACAGCTACCATCCGCCATCAATAAGCAACAGAGAATAGTGCTGCCCTCTTTAGTTAGATACCTTTGAAATGTGGTGGCGGCAAATTCCACGTGCTCTTGTTTGGTAAACATAGCCACGTGCTTTTTTGACAGCTGTCATCCGCCATCTTTAATCCAGAGAGCACCGTGCTGCGGGCAATTTCGTCACCTGTCATCCGCAGTGCTGCCATCTTTAGCTAGATACCTTTGAAATGTGGTGGTGGATAATTTAAAAAGAAAAATTCTACAGCAGGCCTCTCTCGACGCTAATTGCATAAGATGGCGGCTATACATGACTCCTTAAGGGTGCTTACGCAAGATGGCTGCTATACACAGGTTCTTATGAGATGCCCTAGGGATGCTTGCGCAAGATAGCGGCTGCTCTTATGGGACGGCTTAAGGGTCCTTGCACAAGATGGCTTGAGACGCCCTAAGGATGCTTGCGCAAGATGTCGGACACAAGATGGCGGCTATACACAACTCCTTATGAGACGCTTTAAGGGTGCTTGCGCAAGATGGTTGCTACTGTTATGAAGAATGCTAGCTTAGAGGCTAACGTGTCGTGCTAGTTCGATTCATTAAATTTAGGGCTTAAATGCAAAATGTTAAATATATCGAAAACGGTGCACCGTAGAGCAAAACGGACAAAATTTTTCTGCCTAATACGTAGGTTCGCAGTATGAGGAACAAGAAAACTATAGTCTAATGATGGGATCAACGGTTCGGTTCCTACTTAGGCCCTTTGGCATTTGCTCTGTTTTAGCTTGTATTGAAGCGAGTCTTCGTAACATGATCAGGTCTAGCTATGGTAGAGAGTATAACGTACCGTGCTGGTTCGATTCATTAAATTTGGAGGCTTAAATGCAAAATGTTAAATATCTCGAAAACGGACAAATTTTTTCCGCCTAATACGTAGGTTCGTAGTATCAGGAACAAGAAAAAACATAGTCTAAAATGAGATCAACGGTTCGATTCCTACTTAGGCCCTTTGGCATTGGCAGCTATCTATTTCTATAAGGTGGTGGCTGCTCTTATGAGAAACAAGATGCCTTGAGACGTCCTAGGGATGCTTACGCAAGATGGCAGACACAAAATGGTGACTATACATAGCACCTGATGAGACAGCCTAGGTGTGCTCGCACAAGATGGCGACTACTCTTATGAAGAAAGCTAGCTTAGAGGATACTGCGCAAGATAACAGCTGCTGTTATGCATGCGGTGGAGGGTAATTTGAAATTCTATATGCTTAATCAACAGAGCACCCTGCTGCCCTCTTTAGCTGAAATGTGGTGGCGGATAATTTGAAAAATTCTTTTGACAGCTGTCATCTTTAAACAATGGCGACTATACATAGGCTGTTAAGGCCTTATCATTCTCCTCCTCCTCCTCCTCCTCCTCCTTCTCTACCTCCTCCTCCGCCTCTTATGTCAAGGCATAGTTCATATCGAACAAGTTTAAACCTGCATCGCGAAGGCAAGCGTGTGCAGCGATAACATTATTGTGCATGTTTAGACTTTCGAAACATAAGAAGAGTAGAATCAAACGCTGTACTCCATACGACATGTGATCAGAACATTGATTGATGCGTTCAGAAAACAAAATAAGTGATCAAGACTAGAATCGAACACTGTACTCAATACAACATGTGTTTAGAACATGTTAGGGGTACCCTTGTTCTAAGAAGATCAGAATGAAAACATAACAAGACTAGAATCGAACACTGTAATCGATGTTGTTAACCTCAACATATGATCAGAACATTGTTTGATGTGTTCAGAGCAAAAGTACAATTTTGATGATTTGCTTAGTGTAAAATCAAAAACTATGGAAACACACTGTGCACATATCGCGTAGCTAACTCGCTCAGTAAGCAATATTGCAAAACTACAACTTCAATGATCTGCATAGTGTAAAAATCAAAAACACATTGTACCCATACTGCGCAGCTAACTCGCTCGGTAAACGATATAGCCAAAGTATAACTTCAAATTATTTACCTTCCATCATTCGTCTTGTGTGAAAATCAGTCGAACAAGTTGTCGCATAAACATGGCTGAAAAAAATCGTGATAGGGTATGGAACCCAGGGTTACATCTTATCAGAAGGGCAAAAAGGATGAAAGGACTCTTCCTCCTCCTTACCGCACATTCCTTGTAGGGCTAATGGGCAAAAGGGCTAATGGGCTAAAGGGCTAATGGGCAAAAGGGCTAATGGGCTAATGGGCTAAAGGGCTAAAGGAGCAACAACCTCGTCGATCGCTATCAGCAAGAACGCTTGTACTTTGTTAAGTGTAGAAAATTAATCTTTATTGGTAAATGGTTTCATGTTCAGAACCAGGAATGGAACCTAGGGGTTACGTCTTACCTAATAAAATCCCTGAGGTGCGATGAGTTACGTTTTTCTAACTAGTGTTTAGAACACTGAACTTTTCAAGATGGCAAGAGTGAGGTTAGCAATGTTCTGTTGTTGGATTTTAAATTCTACGCTATAACATGCGTAAGGTGGCAGCCTTGAGGTTTACCGCCGTAAAGATGGCAAGAGTGAGGTTAGCAATGTTCTGTTGTTGGATTTTAAATTCCCCGCTATAACATGCATAAGGTGGCAGCCTTGAGGTTTACCGCTGTAAAGATGGCAGCAGTGAGGTTAGCGACGCTGTATTGTCCTCCAACGTGAGTTTAGGGTTCGTCAAGGATACAGCTGTCAAAAAAGCACGCGGCTATGTTTACCAAACAAGAGCACGTGGCTGTGACGTCACGGTCACGTAATCAATCCTTAGCTCTACGTCGTTAAGAGCAGCATTAGGATTAGCTATGTTTATAAAACTTGGGAACAGAGCAGCAGTATGAATAGCCATGTTTTAAAGCGTGTACACATCACCTATCGATTTTACATGCATCGACTATCGTACTAAACTTCTTCCGCTAGATTGTGCTGCTATCTTAGCATAACCTATACCCATAAATTTAAAGTACAAAGAATAGCCATGTTTCAAAGCGTGTACACATTACCTATCGATTTTGTATACACCGACTCTCGTATCAAACTTCTTCCGCTAGATTGTACTACTATCTTTGTATAACCTATACGCATGAACTTAAAGTACAAAGAATAGCCATGTCTCAAAGCGTGCACACATTACCTATTGATTTTACATGAATCGACTATCATAATAAACTTTTTTCACTAGATTGTACTGCTATCTCAGCATAACCTATACGTATGAAATTAAGGTACAGAGAATAGCCATGTTTCAAAGCGTGCACACATTACCTATTGATTTTACATGAATCGACTATCTAGCGTGCACACATTACCTATTGATTTTACATGAATCGACTATCATAGTAAACTTTTTTCACTAGATTGTACTGCTATCTCAGCATAACCTATACGCATGAACTTAAAGTACAAAGAATAGTCATGTTTCACAGCGTGTACACATTACCTATCAATTTTGCATGCATCGAATATCATACTAAACTTCTTCCACTAGATTGTGCTGCTCTCTTAGCATAACATATACGTATGAACTTAAAGTACAAGGAATAGCTATGTTTCAGAGCGTGCACACATTACCTATCGATATTGCATGCATCGACTCTCATACTAAACTTCTTCCGCTAGATTGTACTGCTATCTTGGCATAACTTATACGCATGAACTTAAACTACAAAGAATAGCTAAGTTCAAAGCGTGTACACATCACCTATCGATTTTGCATGCATCGACTTTCGTATAACGATCGCATATGTGTATTGCTAACGTATGTGTATAAAGTTAAACTTCTCCCGCTAGAGTGTACAACGATCGCATATGTGTATTGCTAACGTATGTGTATAAAGTTAAAGCACAAAGAATAGCCAAGTTCAAAGCGTGTACACATCACCTATCGATTTTGCATGCATCGACTATCGTACTAAACTTCTACCGCTAGAGTGTACAACGTTCGCAATTGTGTGCTGCTACCTATGTGCGTGAACTTAAAGCACAAAGAATAGCGTGTACACAACACCTGTCAATTTTGCACGCATTAACTCTTGTTCTAAACTTCTTCTACTAGAGCGTGCGATCATTGATTGTGCATGCTGCAATGTTAACATAACCTATGTGCGCGAACTTAAAGCATAAAGAATAGCCAAGTTCAAAGTGTGTACACAACACCTATCGATTTTGCATGCATCAACTATTATACTAAACACATTCCGCTATAATGTACAACGTTCACATGTGTTTGCACTGCTACCTTAGCATGACCTATGCGCACGAACTTAAAGCACAAAGAATAGCGATGTTTAAAAATCTTGCGAACATAGTAGCAGTAAGAATAGCAAGGTTTCAAAGCGTGTACATATCACCTTTTGATAATGCATACATCAACTATCGTACTAAACAACTTCTACACGAGAGTTCGACCATCGCTTGTACGTGTGCTGCTACCTTAACATAACCTATGTGCCCGAACTTAAAACATAAAGAAAAGAATAGTTATGTGTAAAAATCTTGTGAACATAGCAGAGTGTTAACTACGTAGGTGTAGACATTGAACTTTGCATGCTGAAGCAGCATACTACGTGACCGTGACGTCACAGCCACGTGCTCTTGTTTGGTAAACATAGCCACGTGCTTTTTTGACAGCTGTCTCCTTGACGAACCCTAACCTCACTTTGGAGGACAATACAGCGTCGCTAACCTCACTGCTGCCATCTTTACAGCGGTAAACCTCAAGGCTGCCACCTTATGCATGTTATAGCGGGGAATTTAAAATCCAACAACAGAACATTGCTAACCTTACTCTTGCCATCTTTACGGCGGTAAACCTCAAGGCTGCCACCTTACGCATGTTATAGCGTAGAATTTAAAATCCAACAACAGAACATTGCTAACCTCACTCTTGCCATCTTGAAAAGTTCAGTGTTCTAAACACTAGTTAGAAAAACGTAACTCATCGCACCTCAGGGATTTTATTAGGTAAGACGTAACCCCTAGGTTCCATTCCTGGTTCTGAACATAAAACCATTTACCAATAAAGATTAATTTTGTACACTTAACAAAGTACAAGCGTTCTTGCTGATAGCGATCGATGAGGTTGTTGCTCCTTTAGCCCTTTAGCCCTTTAGCCCATTAGCCCTTTAGCCCTTTCACCCATTAGCCCTTTAGCCCACTAGCCCTTTTGCCCATTAGCCCTACAAGGAATGTGCGGTAAGGAGGAGGAAGAGTCCTTTCATCCTTTTTGCCCTTCTGATAAGATGTAACCCCTGGGTTCCATACCCTATCACGATTTTTTTTCAGCCATGTTTATGTGATAACTTGTTCGACTGATTTTCACACAAGACGAATGATGGAAGGTAAATAATTTGAAGTTATACTTTGGCTATATCGTTTACCGAGCGAGTTAGCTGCGCAGAATGGGTACAGTGTGTTTTTGATTTTTACACTATGCAAATCATTGAAGTTGTAGTTTTGCAATATTGCTTACTGAGCGAGTTAGCTACGCGATATGTGTACAGTGTGTTTCCATAGTTTTTGATTTTACACTAAGCAAATCATCAAAATTGTACTTTTGCTCTGAACACATCAAACAATGTTCTGATCATATGTTGAGGTTAACAACATCGATTACAGTGTTCGATTCTAGTCTTGTTATGTTTTTATTCTGATCTTCTTAGAACAAGGGTACCCCCTAACATGTTCTAAACACATGTTGTATTGAGTACAGTGTTCGATTCTAGTCTTGATCACTTATTTTGTGTTCTGAACACATCGATCAATGTTCTGATCACATGTTGTATGGAGTACAATGTTCGATTCTAGTCATGATCACTTATTTTGTGTTCTGAACAC
Source organism: Anabrus simplex (assembly GCF_040414725.1). Classification (NCBI taxonomy): domain Eukaryota; kingdom Metazoa; phylum Arthropoda; class Insecta; order Orthoptera; family Tettigoniidae; genus Anabrus; species Anabrus simplex. The sequence goes on from NC_090279.1 coordinate 66,195,699, forward strand.
ATCAATCAATGTTCTGATCACATGTTGAAGTTAACAACATCGATTACAGTGTTCTATTCTAGTCTTGTTATGTTTCAATCTGATCTTCTTAGAACAAGGGTATCCCCTGACATATTCTAAACACATGATGTATTGAGTACAGTGTTCGATTCTAGTCTTGATCACTTATTTTGTGTTCTGAACACATCGATCAATGTTCTGATCACATGTTGTATCGAGTACAGTGTTCGATTCTAGTCATGATCACTTATTTTGTGTTCTGAACACATCAATCATTGTTCTGATCACATGTTGAAGTTAACAACATTGATTACAGTGTTCTATTCTAGTCTTGTTATGTTTCAATCTGATCTTCTTAGAACAAGGGTATCCCCTGACATATTCTAAACACATGATGTATTGAGTACAGTGTTCGATTCTAGTCTTGATCACTTATTTTGTTTTCTGAACGCATCAATCAATGTTCTGATCACATGTCGTATGGAGTACAGCGTTTGATTCTACTCTTCTTATGTTTCGAAAGTCTAAACATGCACAATAATGTTATCGCTGCACACGCTTGCCTTCGCGATGCAGGTTTAAACTTGTTCGATATGAACTATGCCTTGACATAAGAGGCGGAGGAGGAGGTAGAGAAGGAGGAGGAGGAGGAGGAGGAGGAGAATGATAAGGCCTTAACAGCCTATGTATAGTCGCCATTGTTTAAAGATGACAGCTGTCAAAAGAATTTTTCAAATTATCCGCCACCACATTTCAGCTAAAGAGGGCAGCAGGGTGCTCTGTTGATTAAGCATATAGAATTTCAAATTACCCTCCACCGCATGCATAACAGCAGCTGTTATCTTGCGCAGTATCCTCTAAGCTAGCTTTCTTCATAAGAGTAGCCGCCATCTTGTGCGAGCACCCCTAGGCTGTCTCATAAGGAGCTACGTATAGTCACCATTTTGTGTCTACCATCTTGCGTAAGCATCCCTAGGACGTCTCAAGGCATCTTGTTTCTCATAAGAGCAGCCACCATCTTATAGAAATAGATAGCTGCCAATGCCAAAGGGCCTAAGTAGGAATCGAACCGTTGATCTCATCATTAGACTATGTTTTTTCTTGTTCCTGATACTACGAACCTACGTATTAGGCGGAAAAAATTTGTCCGTTTTCGAGATATTTAACATTTTGCATTTAAGCCTCCAAATTTAATGAATCGAACCAGCACGGTACGTTATACTCTCTACCATAGCTAGACCTGATCATGTTACGAAGACTCGCTTCAATACAAGCTAAAACAGAGCAAATGCCAATGGGCCTAAGTAGGAACCGAACCGTTGATCCCATCATTAGACTACAGTTTTCTTGTTCCTCATACTGCGAACCTACGTATTAGGCAGAAAAATTTTGTCCGTTTTGCTCTACGGTGCACCGTTTTCGATATATTTAACATTTTGCATTTAAGCCCTAAATTCAATGAATCGAACTAGCACGACACGTTAGCCTCTAAGCTAGCATTCTTCATAAGAGTAGCAACCATCTTGCGCAAGCACCCTTAAAGCGTCTCATAAGGAGTTGTGTATAGCCGCCATCTTGTGTCCGCCATCTTGCGCAAGCATCCTTAGGGCGTCTCAAGCCATCTTGTGCAAGGACCCTTAAGCAGTCCCATAAGAGCAGCCGCTATCTTGCGCAAGCATCCCTAGGGCATCTCATAAGGAGCCATGTATAACTGCCATCTTGCGCAAGCATCCCAAGGGAGTCTCATAAGAACCTGTGTATAGCAGCCATCTTGCGTAAGCACCCTTAAGGAGTCATGTATAGCCGCCATCTTATGCAATTAGCGTCGAGAGAGGCCTGCTGTAGAATTGTTCTTTTTAAATTATCCACCACCACATTTCAAAGGTATCTAGCTAAAGATGGCAGCACTGCGGATGACAGGTGACGAAATTGCCCGCAGCACGGTGCTCTCTGGATTAAAGATGGCGGATGACAGCTGTCAAAAAAGCACGTGGCTATGTTTACCAAACAAGAGCACGTGGAATTTGCCGCCACCACATTTCAAAGGTATCTAACTAAAGAGGGCAGCACTATTCTCTGTTGCTTATTGATGGCGGATGGTAGCTGTCAAAAAAGCACGTGAGTTTGTTTCCAAACAAGAGCACGTGGAATTTTTCAATTTGCCGCCACCACATTTCAAAGGTATCTAGCTAAAGATGGCAGCACGGTGCTCTCTTGATTGAAGATGGCGGATGATAGCTAACAGAACTTTTCAAATTGCCCGCTACTACGTGCTTAAGGTAGTAGCCAAAAAGAGGGCAGCATGGTGTTCTGTGGATTAAAGATGGCGGATGACAGGTGATGAAATTGTCCGCATGATAGCAGCACGGTGCTCTGTTGATTAAAGATGGCGGATGACAGCTATCAAAAAAGCACATGGCTTTGTTTCCAAACAAGAGCACGTGGAATTTGCCGCCACTACATTTCAAAGGTATCTAGCTAAAGATGGCAGCACTGTGTTCTGTTGATTAAAGATGGCGGATGACGGCTGTCAAAAAAGCGCGTGTGCTTGTTTCCAAACAAGGGCATGTAGAATTTGCCGCCACCACATAGAGGGCAGCACTGTTCTCTCTGGATTAAAGATGGCGGATGATAGCTGTCAAAAAAGCGCATGGGTTTGTTTCCAAACAAGAGAATGTAGAATTTTTCAAATTGCCGCCACCACATTTCAAAGGTATCTAGCTAAAGAGTGCAGCACTGAGGTTTGTGATGCAAGATGGCGGATGATAGCTGTCAGAGAAAAGCACGTGAGTTTGTTTAAGAGGGCAGCACGGTGCACAAAGATGGCTGCTGTCAAAAAGCATTTTTCAAATTATCCGCCACCACATTTCAAAGGTAAGTAGCTAAAGAGGGCAGCACTGTGCTCTATAGATTAAAGATGGCGGATGACAGCTGTCAAAAGCACGTGGCTTTGTTTACCTCGCGCTAGTTAGGTTAAGTTGGTAGCACTAAGGTTTAGACCCATCAATATGGCAGTACTGAGGTTAGCGATGCGCTGTTGTCGATGACAGCTGTCAAAAAGCACGTGGCTTTGTTTACCAATTCAAATTTCCCGCGGGAGGCGGAGGGGGCCTCTGGGAGGGCCACCCGTGAGGCGGAGGCGGAGGGGGCCTCTGGGAGGGCCACCCGTGAGGCGGAGGGGGCCACTGGGAGGGCCACCCGTGAGGCGGAGGCGGAGGGGGCCACTGGGAGCATTGCGGCGGAGGCGGCGGCAGAACTGTCCTATTATACTACTGTCAATAATCAATAACAATACAACGACTGTTAACTACTACCGTGTAATCACTTTAACTACTTTTTAAATGGAAGACAGGCGTATCGTCTTTTTTAAATGTTGTAAATTATTACCTTCGCGATAGTTCGGACGGATATCTATACGAAATACCGGAGGAATTTCGGCGGAAGTTACGGTACTATTCCTTATGATAAGCTGCCTTTGTAAGTATTATACCAACGAACCTACAGATATTCACAAATATTTTAAAAGTTAATATTATTACCTAAAGTATTACCTAAACCTAAATTCGAAACAAGGTACACCTAGCTAGCCTACTTAACCTAGAAAACGTAAATTACTGAAGACCAACTGAATTACTTGTTATAAAATTTAAATAAATATCACTACTCCCAATTTCTACCAACAGGCACTAAACACCACTATATAAATAGCACTAAATGAATCACAAATACAAAACATTAAGCTATTTCAATAGATTTTAACCACTTTATCACTACAATAATGTATGTGGGTGTGGTGAGGCATTGAGGGGTATGAGGGAGGAGTTTGAGGGAGATAATTAGGATTCTCACAGAAGACGGGAAGGAAGATAGGACTCCCTCAAACAATGTACAGGTTACAGTAGGTGTACAAGAGGGAGGGGAAGGAAAGGGAGGAGTTGTAGAAGACAGGTGTTCTAATGTTCTAAGGGGAAGGAGATTGCAGGCCAAGGGCTCTATTCAGGATCAGAATTCAGGACAGGTGTCTGTGCGAAATCGGTACGAGTCACTCCAGGTAGAACAACAGAGGGAAGATGAGGTTAGGGAACTGTTGCTGAGATGCGTGGAAGTAGGAGGAAGGGAAAAGGTAGGAAAGGGAAATGTAGAGTAGAGGATAGGAAAAGACAGGTGGAACAGGGTCATGGGAAGGAGAAAAGGGAGGAGGAAGTAGCTTCTGCAGCTATCAGGAAAGATAGGGCTGACCAGGAGGGGAGGGGATCAAATGAGGTGGGTAGGGTTGAGGCTCTGGTCATGGGGGATTCCATCGTTAGACACGTGGGGAAAGTGTGTGGAGGAAAGGGAACCAGGGTAGAATGTTATCCAGGAATTAGGTTGAGGCAGATGTTGAGGAAAGTAGAAGAGAGGGAGGAGGGGAAGGAGAAGGTGGTAGTGTTTCACGTTGGTACCAACAACGTAAGGCAAGCTGATATAAGTACCAACATAGTTGGAGATGTGTGGGATCTGGTAAATGCAGCACGGGTGAAGTTTAAGAAAGCGGAGATTGTTATTAGTGGAATACTGTGTAGGAGGGATACTGACTGGAGGGTGATTGGGGTTTTAAATGAGAATATGGAGTGGGTATGTGGGAAACTGGGAGTGAAATTTCTAGATCCTAATGGGTGGGTAGGAGAAAAGGATCTGCGCTCGGATGGCCTTCATTTAAACCGCAGTGGTACGTATAAGTTAGGAAATTTGTTTGGAAGGGTAATAGGGAGGTACATTCAGGGAAACGGGATGGCCTAGGGAGCGGTGATAAGGGAGCAGGAAACTGGAAATCAAGTAGGGATGACATAAAATTGTTAGTGTTGAACTGTAGAAGTATTGTAAAGAAAGGAATAGAATTAAGTAATTTAATAGATATATATTTACCAGATATTGTAATAGGAGTTGAATCATGGCTGAGAAATGATATAATGGATGCAGAAATTTTCTCACGGCACTGGAGTGTGTATCGTAGAGATAGGATAGGAAAAGTGGGAGGGGGAGTTTTCATTCTGGTGAAAGAAGAATTTGTAAGCTACGAGAAAGTTAAAGATGAGACACATGAAATTCTAGGTGTAAGGCTCATTTCTAAAGATAATACGCAACTTGATATATTTGGATTGTACAGATCGGGAAAGGGTAGCACTGATGCGGATTCGGAATTATTTGATAGGATAGTCAGCTATGTGGGAAACGACATGGAAAGAAATGTGATTGTAGCGGGAGATCTGAATTTGCCAGATGTCAATTGGGAAGGAAATGCGAACGACAGGAAGCATGACCAACAAATGGCAAATAAGTTAATATGGGAAGGACAGCTGATTCAGAAAGTGATGGAACCAACCAGAGGGAAAAATATCCTGGATGTCGTGCTGATAAAACCAGATGAGCTCTATAGGGAAACTGAAGTAATAGATGGTATTAGTGATCATGAAGCTGTTTTTGTGGTAGTTAAAAATAAATGTGATAGAAAGGAAGGTCTTAAAAGTAGGACTGTTAGGCAGTACCATATGGCTGATAAAGCAGGTATGAGGCAGTTTCTAAAAAGTAACTATGATCGGTGGAAAACGGTAAATAAAAATGTAAACAAACTCTGGGATGGGTTTAAAGAAATTGTTGAGGAATGCGAAAACGGGTTTGTACCTTTAAGGGTGGTAAGGAATGGTAAAGACCCACCTTATTATAATAGAGAAATAAAGAGACTAAGAAGGAGGTGCAGACTGGAAAGAAATAGAGTTAGAAATGGCTGTGGAAGTAAGGAGAGATTGAAGGAACTTACTAGAAAATTGAATCTAGCAAAGAAGGCAGCTAAGGATAACATGATGGCAAGCATAATTGGCAGTCATACAAATTTTAGTGAAAAATGGAAGGGTATGTATAGGTATTTTAAGGCAGAAACAGGTTCCAAGAAGGACATTCCAGGAATAATTAATGAACAAGGGGAGGGTGTATGTGAGGATCTTCAAAAGGCAGAAGTATTCAGTCAGCAGTATGTAAAGATTGTTGGTTACAAGGATAATGTCAAGATAGAGGAAGAGACTAAGGCCAAAGAAGTAATAAAATTTGCGTATGATAACAATGACATTTACAATAAGATACAAAATTTGAAAACTAGAAAAGCGGCTGGAATTGATCAGATTTCTGGGGATATACTAAAGACAATGGGTTGGGATATAGTACCATATCTGAAGTACTTATTTGATTATTGTTTGGCCGAAGGAGCTATACCAGATGAATGGAGAGTTGTTATAGTAGCCCCTGTGTATAAAGGAAAGGGTGATAGACATAAAGCTGAAAATTACAGGCCAGTAAGTTTGACATGCATTGTATGTAAGCTTTGGGAAGGCATTCTTTCTGATTATATTAGACATGTTTGTGAAATTAATAACTGGTTCGATAGAAGGCAATTCGGTTTTAGGAAAGGTTATTCCACTGAAGCTCAACTTGTAGGATTCCAGCAAGATATAGCAGATATCTTGGATTCTGGAGGTCAAATGGACTGTATCGCGATTGACATGTCTAAAGCATTTGATAGGGTGGATAATGGGAGACTACTGGCAAAAATGAGTGCAATTGGACTAGACAAAAGAGTGACTGAATGGGTTGCTATATTTCTAGAAAATAGATCTCAGAGAGTTAGAGTAGGTGAAGCTTTGTCTGACCCTGTAATAGTTGAGAGGGGAGTTCCTCAGGGCAGTGTTATCGGACCTTTATGTTTTCTTATATATATAAATGATATGAGTAAAGGAGTGGAATCGGAGGTAAGGCTTTTTGCGGATGATGTAATTCTCTATAGAGTGATAAATAAGTTACAAGATTGTGAGCAACTGCAACGTGACCTCGAAAATATTGTGAGATGGACAGCAGGCAATGGTATGTTGATAAACAGGGCAAAAAGTCAGGTTGTGAGTTTCACAAATAGGAAAAGTCCTCTCAGTTTTAATTACTGCGTTGATGGGGTGAAAGTTCCTTTTGGGGATCATTGTAAGTATCTAGGTGTTAATATAAGGAAAGATCTTCACTGGGGTAATCACATAAATGGGATTGTAAATAAAGGGTACCGATCTCTGCACATGGTTATGAGGGTGTTTAGGGGTTGTAGTAAGGATGTAAAGGAGAGTGCATATAAGTCTCTGGTAAGACCCCAACTAGAGTATGGTTCCAGTGTATGGGACCCTCACCAGGATTACCTGATTCAAGAACTGGAAAAAATCCAAAGAAAAGCAGCTCGATTTGTTCTGGGTGATTTCCGACAAAAGAGTAGCGTTACAAAAAAAAAATGTTTGGGAGCTCTCTCAACAGCCAACCGTTCTCAAGCGCATCCAACAATGCAAGGCCAGATCAGGAAATAATTAAATCTCAACTTTTACGATTAACGTATTGAGGTGACAATTAATAAATAGATAAGCTAGCATCAAATCAATTACTATTTAGGACACAACCACGAAGTGACAAGCGTGAAGAATGTATGTTATAGTCATGTGGTAATGATCAGCACATCAGTTGTCTTTCATTATTTTTTATAAACAAGAGAAAGGGCAAAAAAGTATTCACTATCAAAATAAATGCCATTATAAGGCAACAAACCTGAACAATAGACAAGGCATAATATAACGTACTGTAAACTAGTTTTAACCCTAGAACACGAACTCTTCGTAAATTTTACGACAGTAGGTAGCAGAACGGTATAGTTTAATGCCTTCCGCGCGTGCGTGCGTGCCGCTATTTTGTGTAGCTGATTTTTTCGAGCAGTTATTGACTGTGGCATGTGCGATTGTTGATATCTTTGCTCATTATTGTAATAATTGGGTGGGTGTCGTCATATTCACGAACGGTTAGTGATAGTGTGAACTTATAAGTATAATGTTTCGTCATGCCTTTTTTACATTTATACTTATTTAATTTATTTTCTTGGTAGTTTTGGTTTCTTTGCGATGTAAATAACCTACATTCATAATTTAAAGGTTTATTTTAATATGTTGTGTTATAAAATTAATTTTTTTATGAAACGTGTTCATTTAATACTTTTTGTGCGCCAAGTTTTCTACATTTAATAAATAATCACATAAAATTGTTTAATATCTACGTATTTTGATTCATGTTAAGTTCACGACACTACAGGAATTCTTAATAACCAAATTCTTGCCAAATACAAGCTGTTCCGTAGAAAATATAACAATTATAAATTGGAGTAGTCAAATTTACGAAGGTTTTGTAATAATGTGTGGCGAAATAATAATTTTGAGGCTTCGTTTACATCAGTAGAAAAGAATGTGACGATATATTATTAGGCCCATCCTCGCATATAAGAAACTTCGATAGACCTTGAATAAACTTTATGCAAGAATCAGATTAGAAATTATGTTAACAGAAGAAAAATTTGGTCCGAACGGATATTAAGGATTCCCAATTTTATAATTATGAGATCGAACTATAGCTATTTTACCTGGTTATAAAATCGATACAGGAAACTTCTATAAATAAACTCTTTATTTAAAGCATGCCAATAACAATTTTAGATCATTAAGTTTAAGGTTTCGGAATCAGCACATACTTAGTTAAGCTGATTATGCATAATGAAATCAAACTGTTACAAGGGCATAAGAAAACATAATTGCCCAAAGTTAAATCAAAATGGAATAAAACATTTTGACGCCTAGCGCCGATGAAAAGTGTTTTTCTAGCCTGAAACCAGCTGATATATTTAGCCAGGAACATAATCCAATCCTCTGAACAGCGTCTTTCGCCAGGAACACGAATATCCGCCTGCTGTCGACTCCATCTTACTCCAGACTACATGGGTCATTAGTATTTTGTTTGTATCAGATCATTTGCCACATTGTCGCAATTATGAACAGCGGCCACCAGGTGCGCCACCAACTTTAGTAAATAGTCACGCCAACAGGTAGCGTTCAAATGCACACCAGCTGCACAATAGTTCCTAAGGTTATCAAGTTCCGTATTAACGTTACAAACAATATTCCTACAATAATAGGACATTCATTCAGAAAATGTATTTGTGAAGCACGTTCGATATTTTCTGTTTATTTGTGATAACTTTTGATAGCTCTGTTCATAAGACATTCTTTCGAAATATGTGTTTATGAATCAAGTCCTTTTTCTGTCTATTTATGAAGATTATGAAAACTAAGCAATCTCATTTTCAGTGTCTGTGTCGTTCGTCTGCCCTCTTTGACATCCTGCCAGTTTTTCCTGAGCCCGTCGAGCAGCGCTTTCTTCCACTCCTGTGGTAAAGGGCCTGTCTGTCTTCTGGGTGCTGTCTCCGCCATAAAACCCTGATAGCTTTTCGTCATACTTCTGAAACAACCCGTCATTGATTTCATCCTCACCGAGCTGAGTGTCTCAGACGGTTGAGGCGCTGGCCTTCTGACACCAACTTGGCTGGTTCGAACTTGGCTCAGTTCGGTGGTATATTAACGTGCTCAAATACATAAGCCCCTTGTCAGTAGATTTAATAGCACGTAAAAGAAATCCTGGGGACTAAATTCCCGGACCTCGGCAAATCCCTAATCCGTAAAAGTAGTTAGTGGGACGTAAAGCCAATAACATTATTATATCAATTTAGGAAGCCTCGGAACATAATGGGCTGACTCGGCCCATGCAAGGAGTCACACTCTTGATTATGAAACTATAGGGACATATATTAACAAATATTTACAACAGAAATAATTACAATATATACATTTATTAGCGCTTTCCCCGCGACTTCGCTCGCGTCATAGTTGAGTTATGTCCCATTATATTATATTATTTCCCATTTTCTTTTGAAGTCCACTGAACCAACCTTACGCGTTCATCGACTTTTGTACGAAATGTAAGACATGAACGTAAATGATGTGTTTTCCCGTCCCGGCTTCGGCCGGAATTGAAAACTTTCACGCGTGTTCCGAGTTCGCTGTTAAATGAAATTCTCTTGTAATAACAGTAGCTTCTATTATTTTTTAACCCCGTCACACGTAATCTAGTGCCATTGCACAACTTAGGTGGTTTGAGGTTACGTAACAACATTACAGGTGCTCCTACTTTCAAACGAAGTTTGTGAGATGGGAATCCTGGAGGATTAAGGTAAGGTAAGGGAATGGAGGAGCAGAAAGGAACCGGCCACCCTACCGCACGTAAACTCCGGCTCAGGACACCTCTGCGGGGGTTCGGACCTGCCTTCGGGCAGAACAACCCTTGTTGTTGTTGTTGTTCTGCCCGAAGGCAGGTCCGAACCCCCGCAGAGGTGTCCTGAGCCGGAGTTTACGTGCGGTAGGGTGGCCGGTTCCTTTCTGCTCCTCCATTCCCTTACCCCACCAACAGCGCGTGGCAACCCATCCACTTCTCGACAACGCCCAATGTTGCTTAACTTCGGAGATCTCACGGGATCCGGTATTTCAACACGGCTACGGCCGTTGGCGGAGGATTAAGAGTATTTAGGAATTCCACTGGATAACTGAGAGCATCGTCCGTTTGTAATACCGTGTCGACCGATTTAGACTCTATTTTTCTGCATCAAAATATGTAAGCAATGCTTGATTTAATTCAGGGACTCTCAAACGCCCAAAATCTCACGCGTGCAAATCGAGGCGCAAGAGCTCCGTGCACTGTGCATCGGTCCCGCTCGGCTTGGCTCGCACCAACGCCGCGTCTCTGGGCTACTCGGCTAAGCTCTGCTCAACTCGGCTCGGATTTGGAGCGCTACGGAGCAAGTGAGGAAGAGGGAGACAGGGGGAGCGAGCGAGACAGGCGTGGGGAAAAAGAGAGACAGCGCTATTGCTCCAAATCGAGGAGTGGGGTCTGCACTCTGGTCATCGAAGCGAAGTCGTCTTTTGCACCGTGCACAGTGCATACACCAGGCGCATGCACCCTGAGAGGCCCTGATTTAATTCATTAGCCGTCTCATTAAAGTAAACCTGCAAAAATCCAGGATCTTGATGAGCATTTGGCAATAGACTGCCTATGGAATGCTAAAATTGACCTTGTACTTTGAAAGTAGGCATAAAGCCGGGTTGGATGACTTGCTTAGCACCAAAAGATGTCATTTAAAAACAGCTTATATGTTTTCTAATTCGATCAAAAAAATTACCATGATCTGGATGGGCACCCATTAGTAACTCTACAATGGTTCAGGTGGAGATTAGAGTGGTGGCAGCAGAACCTTGCCAGAATCGCAACACATGCCTGGTGTTTCATCTTTCCACTTGAGAGCATTGCAGAATTGGCATTTATGGATGACTGTACCAATGGTTCTCAAGCTGTTATCTTCGTAATTCATTTCAGGATCGTAAGACATCCCGGAACGAAACTTAATTTTACATGGACGCAGTCGTCTTTCTTCTCGGATCCCTGGGTGATGTTGCTCATATCGCATTTGAATTGTCGTGTGATATTCGCGATTATTTTGCTGGTGTGTAGCTGCCGCTGGTCTATGAAACTCGGGATTATTTTTCTGGTATGTCAGTGCCGCTGCTCTGTGAACCTTGGGGTTATTCTTCAGGTACGTGACTGCCGCTGCTCTATGAAACTTGAGATTATTCTTCTGGTACGTGTCCGCTGCTGCTCTATGGACTTCGGGATTTTTATTTTGGTAGTTACTTCCAGCAATGGTACCGTACGTGCGGAAGGATTATTTTGTAAAAATGTGGCTGCTTCTTTTTTAAACTGTATTTTTCTCGTACCGTTTGAGTATCGAGTACGACGTTTTTCATAAACTTTTGTAACAACAAATGAAGCACTTGCTTCTTCGCACAGATATTCACATACAGTACGGTACTTCAAAATGTCCGTTAGAGAGATTACCAGTAAATCGCAATCTTTTTACGGGATTAGCTTCATCACTAAATATCCAGTATAACCTTATATCACGATAAACTTCAAAGCGGAATGGAAATATTTTGCCTCCTGCCGTCAACTCACATGTTCCACCACAAGTTGAATCTTCTGACACGATAAGTCGGCACTATTATGAAGAGGAATAGTTATTACCAAGATGATTTTCGGACAAAATGGAAACAACTTAGGAAACAATAGCTTCACGAACTTCATCAAACCGTAACTGAGTAGAATATAAAATGTAAGAAAGAGATGTAAATAGACATGCACCGCCACCTACAATAGAAACAATGTTATGTGGCAACACTTCACCATTAATGTTTAGATACGTTACTGCCATTATGCTGTGTTCGTGAAAAAGTCGTTATCGCGCTGCAGTCTGTTATCTGTCTCCTTGAAATATCACGCACCAGTACGTTGTATCTTCTGGTATGAAATGTTTGTACTCTTCTGAGGAGGAGTAGTTATTAGCAAGGATTGCCAAGGTTCAAACCCTTATTGCTCAAGAGTTCTATCGCACTCACTTCATTACTGGTTGACAATATTATGCAAGTTGCCTCCGGTCTCTCCTTCGTCAATATGAGCGACATATCTTCGAACCATAGACAGCTTTGTTAATGACGCATGCTCGTGCCGAACTGGTACTGCTTTCGCCTAGCCTTTTCTACCAGTTGTATGGATGAAACAATTCATTTAAACTGTAAGCGGCTGCATAACTCACTAACAAAATATAAAACCGTAATAAATCTCATTGATAAAACAATATTCCTGAGTTAAAAAATAGGCTGCCCACAGGCAGATTAGAACCTGCATTTTTGCAGTCTGCACTCCGCTATCAGAACAACGTAATACAACCTCTCACGAATTTACTCACAAACATTCGTATATGTAGGCCTATATACTGTTATTTGTATTTTCTTTTCTTTAAGGATTTGGTTCATTACCGTCTTAAAATACACGGAAGCGGAGTGAATCGGCACGTACACGTATGTGTTGGAGAAAGTGCCGCTGCCATTTTTAATTGGCAAAAGCCAAAGGTTCATGCGCGCAAGGCAAGCATTTCATCAGGAAAATCTTGAAAATACATATATTTCCGTTGACTTTTCAAGAAATGCAAGATTTTTGCTGTACTATTGAGACGATTTGGAAGACTGCATGAATATATATCTAGAATATTGTTAAAAACGGATATTTTGAACACAAATGTAAAACCTCATATCACCCCTTTTCACCCCATTGAAATCGGAATTTTAAAAATTTATTTTAAAATAGTATTTATGATATATGGAAATAAATATGTGAGTGAATATAAGTACCTAGAATATTTTTCACAGAAATGGAGAAAATCAACAAAAAAAGTAAAAACACCTTTCAACCCTTTTCACCCTTTAAAAGTGGAATTTTTAAAAATCCTTTCTTAGTGCGCATCTGGGCTACGGTAGGAATATGTCCTCAAATTTTCATGCAATTATCTCCAGTAGGTTTTGCTGTGCGTTGATTATCAGTCAGTCAGGACATCTTGCTTTAAATACAGTATATAGATGCAAGAAATATGCACAGATGATGTCGCTAAACAACTCCTTATCTCCCCTTTTGGGAATCTGTTCTTCAGTATTACTGGAACTGCGGCCTGGAACGTCATGCTGTTTGGCGTAAGTCAGAGGAAAAGTTGTTCCTAGAAACTTTCTCAGAATGTGGCAGGTGCTCAGGAGGGTATCTTTCTGTAGTTCGACGTATGTGTGATGATGCAGGTTTAATGCGGCCAGAGAGCTGTGCAACCTTTCTGGAATAACACCGGTACATGATATTACTGTTGGAACTGTCGTGGCTGATTCTAGTTTCCACAGGCATTGTATTTCTATTGCCAGTTCTGTGGATTTTAATATCCTTGTGGCTATTTTTTATTTATCGACTAGAACAATATCTGGCCTATTGTTGCAGAGTGTGACATCGGTTATGCCTTCTTGGTACCATAGTAGTTTGTATGAAGAGTTTTCGAGAACGGGTGGAGGTGTATATTTCCAATATGCAGCTGATGACTGAAGAAATCCACATTTTACAGAAAGTTTCTGGTAAATGATTTTAGCTACCTGATCATGTCGGTGCTTATAATCGGTGTTGGTCAAGGATGGGCAGCCAGAGATGACGTGCTTTATGGTCTCTGTAGTTCTGGAACAGTGGCGGCAGTTGTATGAGACGACTCTTGGATCATTCGTGATGAATCTACGGTGGTTCCGTGAAGCAATTACGTGAATTTGGATGGCCAGAACAAATCCTTCTGTTTCAGGGAAAAGACCAGAGTAGGTCAGCCAAGCGTGCGACGCTGGTTTGTCGACATGAGGCTGATCCAGTTCGTGGGGGCATTTCTCGTGAAGGGGTTTTTCCTTCCAAGTGTCCATATTCATCTCCTTTGTAGGTGGGGTAGAAACAGGCATTTCCGGCGACCATGGATTGAGAGTTGTATAGTTTATGTCAGCTCTGCAAACAGCTTGATGAAGACACGATGTATCAGCTCTCGAGTTGAAATATTCTCTTAGACTTGATATCAAATTGCTGTGTAAATTGACAATGGGTAAGAAGCCTTTACCACCTTCTGATCTCGGGAGTGTAAGACGATTGATTGCAGATTTAGGATGGTGCATATGGTACCGGGTGAGTGAAAGTGCAGTTTTCGTCTGAAACTGCTGAAGTTCTGATTGGGTCCATTTTATGACGCCAAAGGAGTATGTGAGCAGTGGTACAGAGTAATTATTATTATTATTATTATTATTATTATTATTATTATTATTATTATTATTATTATTTCATCCTCCGTAATGCCCACTTCTCTCAGATTTTCCGTAGTAGCCTGTGTTCTCTGTTAAGTAGTTTTATTATTGCGCTGGTTTCATTAATTTTTGTGAATATTGATAAGATGTTTGCCCTCGCATATTGCCTCCTAAGTAATGGCCCTGGATTATACAATGAAGTGTATCACTACCTATTGTTACGTGCCAGCCCTGTCGTAGACCCTTTCACTACTTGCTGAAAGGCCTAAGGAGTCAGATGACCGGGGATCTCACAGCTGGCCAGGACTTTCTGTGAATTGTACTCATTGGTTGGTTTCCCATTGAGTTTCTGCGAGATACGGAAGTGTTTTGTCTCTAGCCATATCACGTGAGCTGTAGAAAGGAGGCTAGCTGCGAACAGTCAGCGTTGGGTTACATATGACAGAGGTGTTGGCTGTCCCTGGTGACCCACGGGGAGTTGTGGTCCCTGTGTTAAGTGAGCACCAGATGTGAAGACGGCTGTGGGCTGCCATCGTCGTTACACTGGAGTCACGACATTTTTGGATATGGGACGGAGTACTGTGTGTGCTTTTCTGTGGACAGCGAACTGGAGCCCAGCTACCGTGAGTAATTCCTGCTGCTCAGCACTGTTGAATAGTTGCTGTGCAGTTGTTAATTGTATGCGATAGTAGAGGAGCTAAGGCGGTCACAAAGCCACGGACTGTCTGCCCTCGGGTTAGAACCATCTTTGTTCCCAACTAGGGGTCAATAACCCCTAGTATAGTAGAGGTACAATGGCGATTTTGCGGATTTAGCATAAGAGAGCGAGCCTAACATCACAGTCGCCATCATGAGGGGCCTAACTACACTTTAACAGCTAGTTACACTTCCCGATGCCTAAGAGAGCAAGCCTAACCTCATGGAGGGGCCTAACCTTAGTTGTACGGCTAGATGCGCTTTCTGACGTGAACAGTCGTTATCTTGTAGGGGCTTAACCTTACAGGACGTAGTTTTACGGCGATATGACTTTCCCGACGCTATCTTGAGTGGTAGGACAATGATGATTCTCGCGACGCTATCTTAAGTAGTAGGGCAATGGGGATTCACATAAGAGAGCCAACGTAACCACATGGAGGAGTCTAACTACGCAGGGCTATAGTTTTACGGCCAGATGCGCTTCCCAACGTGACATGCACAAGATGGCGGCCATACACAGGTTCTTATAAGACTAAATACTAGAACCTGAGTTAGAGGTTACTGTGCAATATGGCGGCTATACATACGCTCTTACGTGGCCAGCCAGGGGTGCTTGCGCAAGATGGCGGCTATACAAAGGCTCTTATGAGACGGCCTAGAGGCACTTGCGCAAGATGGCGACTGCACACGGTTTCCTATTGAGAAAGATGACGGCCATTGGCGTTTGCGCAAGATGGCGACTATACATAGGCTTTCATGGAGAATGATGATGCCATGGGCGATTGCGCAAGATGGCGACTATACATAGACTCTTATAGAGAAAGATGGCGGCCATGAGAGATTGCGCAAAATGGCGGCTATACATAGACTCTTATAGAGAAAGATGACGCCATGGGCGATTGCGCAAGATGGCGACTATACATGGGCTCTTATCGAGAAAGATAATGGCCATGGGCGATTGCGCAAGATGGCGACTATACTTAGGTTCTTATGGAGAAAGATAACGGCCATGGGCGATTGCGTAAGATGGGGACTATACATAGGCTCTTATAGAGAAAAATGACCCCCAAGGGAGGTTGCATATGATGGCGGCTATACATGGGTCTATTATAATGAACGCTGCCGGCCATCGGCGATTGTACAAAATGGCGGCATTATATGGGCTCTTATAGAAGAAGATGGTGCCCAAGGGCGGTTGCACAACATGGCGGCTATACACGGGCTATTATAAAGAAAGATGACGGCCATGGGCTATTACACAAAATTGCGGCTATACATGGGCTCTCATAGAGCAAATGCCGGCCAAAGGTGATTGCATAAGATGGCGGCTATAAACGGGCTCTTATGGAGAAAGATAACAGCTATCGGCGATTGCGCAAGATGGGGCTATACACGGGCTCTTATGGAGAAAGGTGACGACTATGGGTGATGGCACAAGATGGCTGCTATACAAAGACTCTTATATGGAGAGATGACGGCCATTCGCGATTGCGCAAGATGGTGGCTATACACAGGTTCATGTGGAGAAAGATGACGGTTATGGGCGATTGCAAAAGATAGCGGCTATTCATAGGCTCTTATAGCCTCCTCCTACTCCGACAGGACACAGCCGCCCTCCTCCTCCTCCTCTTCCTCATCTGTATAGCAAACGGGCAAAAGGGCAGGGGACACAGCTGCTCTCCTCCTTCTCCTCCTCCTTATCCGTATAGCAAGAGGACAAAAGGGCACAGGACACAGCCGCCCTCCTCCTCGTTTTCCTCCTCCTCATCCGTAGAGCAAAATTGGAAAAGGGCAAATAGGCTCCTCTTCCTGGCAAAAGAGAAAATGGGAAGAAAGGACACCTCTTCTTTATCTGTGGGGCAAAAAGGCAAGAGGGCAGCTCCTTATTCGTGGGGAAAAGGGCAAAAGTTTTTCTCTACATTATCTGTTTGGCAAAAGTGTAAAAGGGCTTCCCCCTCGTAGCAAAATGGCGAAAAGTCTCCTCTTTCTGGCAAAGGGGCAATAGGGCTCATCATCCCTACAAAAGGGCTCCTCTTCCTGGCAAAAGGGCAACTCCTCCTCCTTACAGCTACTGAGGTTTTCTCAATCCATCTTCCTACGGACAGATGACTACTTACGTTATTAAACTAATGTAGCGTTATCATCTTGTTCTCGTCGCAAAAGTTTTTACCCTTTTCGGTTGACGAGGGAGCGGTTGGAAGATGATGAGGTAAGGAGAACGTAGTATTTTTTCGATTGCAATTGAAATGAAAACCTACAACCTGTTTTCCAGTCATTGACCGGGTCAGGGATGGAATGAAAGAGGCAGATATAGGCTGTTAGTACGATGGGGTCGCGACTCCCAAAGTGATTTGTTAATGCCTGATGGATGCTATGAAATTAGAATGGAGAGTGTTGCTGGAATGAAAGAGGACAGGGAAAACCGGAGTACCCGGAGAAAAAACCTGTCCCGCCTCCGCTTTGTCCAGCACAAATCTCACATGGAGTGACCGGGATTTGAACCACGGTATCCAACGGTGAGAGGCCAACGCGCTGCCATCTGAGCCATGGAGGCTCCTCGATTGCAATTATCATGCAAAAATATAGAACTGAATGTAGAATAAGTAAATGTTGTATGTTACTATCCGACAAGGCAAAAGAGGTTCAATGGAGTTACAGAATGCAATTAGCAAAAATATAGATCTGACAAGTTAATGCTGTATGTCTTCATCCAGCAAGAGAAAACATGTTGACTGTTAAACATAAAACACTTATAACGCAAACACAATAGTTACTGTGTTGTATGTGTCTACTCGACAAGACAAGTTTAATCCTGTTACAATTAGCACACACTAGAATTGATTGTAGAACAAGCTAATATTGTATGTCTTTATCCGACATAACAAAACATGTTGACAATTAGTGTTGAGAACAGAAAACTTTTAACGCTACTGTGCTGTATGTTTCTATTCGACAAGTTACAATTATCACAGACTAGAATTGATTGTAGAACAAGACGAAACATGTTTAAAATTAGTGTTTAGAACAGAAAAATGTATAACGCAAAATACTATGAGATTTAAAATCTGCGTTATAGGATTAATCTGTGTTGACACAAGCGCACTTCTATGCAGTCAGCCTGCACACATAGAATTGCAAATGTTGTATATCTCTATCCGACGTACAGTTGTACATCATCTTAATTACTGCAGATGAAATGATTACTACATAGCAGTGGATACCTATGTTCTAAGGAGATTGATTTTGCGGGATTCGAACACATGTAACAGAGAAACAAATCTGTATAGCGATTTAGTTACCGTAACAGAATAAGAAATAATACTACTGTGCAGATAAAATGATTTTAGTACTTACCAGGGGGTACCTTTGTCCTACATCATATTGTGTTAAGGATAAAATTTATGGATTTGAACCCTGTTGTAACACTATACAAGATTTTTGGGATTGAAACCTTGTTTACAAGGGAGAGGAATAGATGTGTACTTCCTCTTAAATCAAAAATCGCTACTACTATAGAGATAAAATGAGCTGTGAGAGGGATCGGTAATGTATATTGTTAACTTACCTTCATTTTAGGGACGGCTTAGTATTTAGAACAGAAACAATTATAACGGGAAACATTATGAGATTTGAACTCTGCATTATGAGATTAATCTCTGTACTGATACAAACGCACTTCTATGTAATCAGCGCGCGCGCGCGCGCGCGCGCACACACATACACACATGGAATTGCAAATATTGTATATCTCCATCCGACGTACTTCTTCTTAATCACTGCAGATAAAAAGATTTTACTACTAAGCAGGGGATACCATGAAAAATCTTAGGCATAAGGATATGGATTTTTGCGGGATTCGAACACATGCAACAGAAAAAGTCTGTATCGATTTCGAACTCCGATTTAGTGGATTTCAAAACCTCGCTCTACGTAGTTAAATTAGTGCACACAGGTAGGACGTTGCTAAAATATCAGGTGTCATCTTAACGACGTAGGCGCACGAAATTTAAAATCTGCATGCTTTTTGACAAGTTCTAGCGACATTGGCGTCGATTTTGAACTTCGGGTGCCGACGCAGAATACCACGTGACCGTGACATCACGACCACGTGCTCTTGTTTGTAAACAAAGCCACGTGCTTGGCCACGTTCTTTTTTGACAGCTGTCATTTTGGCGGACCTTAACCTCATTTTTAAGGACAATATATTATCGCAAACCTCACTGCTACCATATTCACGGTGCTAAACCTCATTACTGTTAACTTGTGCACGTGGTGGCCAGGAATTCAAAATCCATGTGCTTTTCTAACAGCTGTCAAGATAACAGCTGCCATCTTTAACCACGTTGGTGCGGTATTCTAAACAAAAGAACATCGCTAACCTCACTGCTGCCATCATGACGAGGCTAAACCTCACTGTTGCCACTTTATGCATGTGGTGGCAGGCAATTTAAAATCCACGTAATCCTAACTCGGTACAATATTCCTCTGTGAGCCACGACATGCAGTCGACGCACACTGCTGTGTCATTAGTAATTTAACGCTTATTTCCGGTCGCGAGCCAGCCAGCTCGCTCCATGGAAATATTTACTTTGAATGTACTGTGTGTTAAATGCAGATCTGTTCTTTTCCATTTCAATATGTAAGTATTGTTAATCTCAGGAAAGTGTGTGCTTTTCTACTGTGCGGTGCTAATAATTTACACGTCAACGCCTTCGAAAACAGGATGCTTTTTGTGTATGCACGTGTAGTTTTACGATGCAGAGTAATAGTAGTCAGTGATTATTGTTTTACCGTTTATTCACACGCTACTGCATGTAGCTATCAGCTTGGAGCGGGCAGGCTTGAAGATGCGTTTCCGTAGTTTCTAATTTTTGCACCAGGTAAAAAATATAAGTTGTATCTTAGCTGTAATCAATTTTAGACTTTTGGGTTGACGATGTGTTAGCCTCCGGATCGTAAGATATTCGGTTCAAACTGTAATGTTAATCGTGGTAGTGGTGATTGTTGTTTTAAGAGAAATGTAACGTTTAATTCTGTATTTTTGTAGATCGATTTTAAACATTGTGTGTTCTAAGCATGTACTGTAAGTGTCGAGACCGTCCTACTGTGTGGCTGGGGGCTCGATTAGTGATTGTACTGTTTCTTGTTTCATGAGGAAGTACATCTCTCCACTATTTATATCGTTCCGCTCACTTGGAGTTGCCCTTCTGTCAATGATTACAGCGTTATCGTTGCACAATTAATTAATCACGTTTTTGATTCCCGGGATTACAAGAAGATGGTAAGTATAGCCTGTTGTGATGTTTTTAAATTCTAATATGAATATCGACAGAAGATTTAGTTGCAGAAAATCGCATTTTCTTACACTATTTTATCTGCATAGTGGTAGTGATTATTGATTTATTAGGAAGTACATCAATTCCTCTCTCCCTGGGATCTAAGGTCGAATCCTATAGTTAATTTTTCTTTCTCTATGTTATTTGCGATAAGAGGATAGGGTTTGAATCCATGTTTTCTTCTATTGTAACTAAATCAGACTTCGAAATCCATACATTTTATCTGCAGTGATTAAGAAGAAGTATGTCGAATGGAGATATACAACATTTGCAATTCAATGTAGTGTGTGTGTGTGTGTGTGTGTGCGTGTACGCGTGCGTGCGCGCTGAATAAATGGAAGTGCCATTTTATCAGTAGAGAGATTAATCTCATAATGCAGAGTTCAAATCTCATAATGTTTCGCGTTATAATTGTTCCTATTCTAAACACTAAGCCGTCTCTAAAATGTAGGTAAGTTAGCAATATACATTACCGATCCCTCTCACAGCTCATTTTATCTCCATAATAGAAGCGACTTTGATTAAAAGGAAGTACACATCTATTCCTCTCCCTTGTAAACAAAGTTTCATTCCCAAAAATCTTTTAGTGTTACAACAGGGTTTAAATCCATAAATTATCTTCTTAACACAATATGATGTAGGACAAAGGTACCCCCTGGTAAGTAGTAAAATCATTTTATCTGCACAGTAGTATTATTTCTTATTCTGTTACGGTAACTAAATCTCTATACAGATTTGTCTCTCTGTTGCATGTGTTCGAATCCCGCAAAATCGATTTCCTTAGAACAAAGGTATCCCCTGCTATGTAGGAATCATTTCATCTGCAGTAATTAAGAAGATGTACAACTGTACGTCGGATAGAGAGATACAATATTTGCAATTCAAGTGTGCTCGCTGATTGCATAGAAGTGCGCTTGTGTCAACACAGATTAATCCTATAACGTAGATGTTAAATCTCATAATATTTTGCGTTATAAGTTTTTCTGTTCTAAACACTAATTTTAAACATTTTTTGTCTTGTTCTACAATCAATTCTAGCGTGTGCTAATTGTAACTTGTCTTGCCGATTACAAACATACAGCACAGTAGCGTTAAAAGTTTTTCGGTTCTCAACACTAATTGTCAACATGTTTTGTTATGTCGGATGAAGGCATTCAACATTTGTTTCTTCTACAATCAATTCTAGTGTGTGCTAATTGTAATAGGATTAAACTTGTCTTGTCGAATAGACACACACAGCACAGTAATTATTATGTTTGCGTTATGTTTTTCTGTTTAACAGTCAACATGTTTTCTCTCGTTGGATGAAGACATACAGCAGTAGCTTGTCAATTCTGTATTTCTCCTAATTGCATTCTGTAGCTCTATCGAACCTCTTTTGCCTTGTCGGACAGTAACATACAGCGTTTGCCTATCCTACATTCAATTCTATATTTTTGCATGCTAATTGCAATCGAAAAAATATTACCTTCTCCTTACCGCATCATCCTCCTACCGCTCCGTCCTCAATCGAAAAGGGTAAAAACTTATGCGACGAGAACAATAGGATAACGCTATATGAGTTTAATAACGTAAGTATATCTGCACTTTTTTTTGTGATGTGACGTTGAATTCTATTTGTGCAGGATGGCATCTGTCCGTAGGAAGAGGGATTGAGCTAACCTCAGTAAATGTAAGGAGGAAGAGTTGGCCTTTTCCCAGGAACAGTGGCCATTTTGCTAGAAAGAGGAGCCCTTTTGTAAGGAGGAGGAGCACTTTTGCCCTTTTGCCAGAAAAAGGTGCCTTTTTCCCCTTTTGTTAGGAGGAGGAAGCCCTTTTAGCCTTTAGCCAAACAGATAATGAAGAGAAACACTTTTGCCCTTTTGCCAGGAAGAGGAACCATTTAGCCCTTTTGCCCTACAGATAAAGAAGAGTTGTCCTTTTACCCATTTTCCCTTTTGCAAGGAGGAGGATCCCTATTGCCCTTTTGCAATTTTGCTATACGGAAGAGGAGGAGGAAAAAGAGGAGAGCGGCTGTGCCCCGTGCCCTTTTGCCCTTTTGCTATATGGATAAGGAGCAGGAGGGCGGCTGCGTCCCGTGCCCTTTTGCCTTTTGCTATACGGATAAGGGGGAGGAGGGCGGCTGCGTCCCGTGCCCTTTTGCTATACGGATAAGGGGGAGGAGGAGGGCGGCTGTTTCCCGTGCCCTTTTGCCCTTTTGCTATATGGATAAGGAGCAGGAGGGCGGCTGTTTCCCGTGCCCTTTTGCCTTTTGCTATACAGATGAGGAGGAGGAGGGCGGCTGCGTCCCGTGCCCTTTTGCCCTTTTGCTATACGGATAAGGGGGAGGAGGAGGGTGGCTGCGTCCCGTGCCCTTTTGCCCTTTTGCTATACGGATAAGGAGGAGGAGGAGGGTGGCTGTGTCCCGTGCCCTTTTGCTATACAGATGAGGAGGAGGAGGGCGGCTGTTTCCCGTGCCCTTTTGCCCTTTTGCTATATGGATAAGGAGCAGGAGGGCGGCTGTTTCCCGTGCCCTTTTGCCTTTTGCTATACAGATGAGGAGGAGGAGGGCGGCTGCGTCCCGTGCCCTTTTGCCCTTTTGCTATACGGATAAGGGGGAGGAGGAGGGTGGCTGTGTCCCGTGCCATTTTGCCTTTTGCTATACAGATGAGGAGGAGGAGGGCGGCTGTGTCCCGTCGGAGGAGGAGGATGCTATAAGAGCCCATGTATAGCCGCCATCTTGTGCAATCGCCTAAGGCCGTCATCTTTCTCTATAAGAGCCCATGTAAAGCCGCCATCTTGTGCAATCGCCCATGGCCGTCACCTTTCTCTATAATGGCCCACGTATAGCCGCGATCTTTTACAATCGCCTATGACCGGCATCTTTCTCTATAAGAGCCCATGTATAACCGCCATCTTGTGCAATCGCCCATGGCCGTCATCTTTCTCTGTAAGAGTCTATGTATAGCTGCCATCTTGCGCAAGCGCCCCTGGGAAGTCTTATAATGCCTATGTAAAACCGGCATTTTCCACAGTAACCTCTAACCAAGGTTCTAGGAATTAGTCTCATAAGAACCTGTGTATAGCCACCATTTTGTGCAATTCACGTCGGGAAGGGCACCTGGCCGTAAAACTAGAGTCCTGTGTAGTTAGACTCCTCCATGTAGTTACTTGTGCTCTCTTATGCGATTCTACATTGCCCTACTACATAAGATAGCGTCGCGAGAATCATCATTGTCCTACTACTCAAGATAGCTTCGGGAAGGGTATCTCGCCGTAAAACTACGTCCTTTAATGTTAAGCCCCTCCAAGATAACGACTGTCTACGTCAGGAAGAGCATCTAGCAGTAAAACTAAGGTGAGGCCCCTCCATGAGGTCAGGCTTGTTCTCTTAGGCGACGGGAAGGGCAACTAGCTGTTAAAGTGTAGTTAGGCCCCCTCAAGATGACGACTGTGTTGTTAGGCTCGCTCTCTTATGCTAAATCCGCAAAATCGCAATTGTACCCCTAATATACCAGGGGTAATTGACCCCTAGTAGGGGAGCAATGCTGGTTCTAACCCAAGGGGAGACCCTCCGTGGTTGTGGGACCGGCTTAGCTCCTCTATTTGCGATTGTGGAATTTCTCTGGAGATGAACCAAGGACCGATCATCGTGTGTCGTGTGGCCCGTATTCCTTCATTCAAACCCAGCCATCTTCTGTGTGAGGTGAGAGCACCGTGTCCAACTGAGAGAGTGTGCTCATTCACGTTGAATGGTGTGCGTTATCCTGAAATAAATTAGAGTAATACAACAAACGGTGAGCGATTTGTGAAACTAACAATTGTTAAATTTATCTTTTGAACTTAACCTAATATGTGTCGTATTGGCGTTACAAGTGCTCTAGGCATCCCAGCCATTAGGTCAGAGGCATCCTGAGTTGGAGTTTACTTGAGGAGGGCTCGCTCCTTCTCTACCCAACAGCATGTTGTGACCAGTTTCCGACTGTTTCCAGACAAACCGCACTGTACCAAATGCCATCACTTCGAGGCCTAATGATATATTTGATTCATTTTCATACCATAATATTTTAAATTTCATAACCATTTTATACGCACAGGATGAGATGGGTATCTCCCTGTGGTAATGGAACAGACCATACTGCCAGCAACTCTACGCCGAGTGTCGGGTAGTGGAAAATAATCCAACTCCCTGACAGAGTGGTTGAACTATTCTGCGTGGAGGAATTTCCACTCAGTTTGATTACAAGGCATCTGATTTTCCGTTTCAGGAGAACCTTACAAACAATGTAATCCTACTCCTCACTATGTTTAAGGGTGAGAAAATACCTTCACAGACAGATAAACTGGATATACACCTCGCCAGTCACGTAGGATTTAGCAGGCAAGGGAAAATCTTCTAAGTATTCCCCAGCAGTGTGTTTCGTGATGTAAATTTGGCTACCTGCCATTATAGCACAAGTTGAAGCCAAGTGATTCAAGTACTAGTGTGACAGCTGGGCGAGCATGAGAGGGGATGCTGTGAACGCAACGTTACCGATGTAGTAAAGCGCAACGGTCATAGCCAGCTGTTAACACTATGAGAAAAATTTACTGTAAAAATACACTTCTAAAAGCAGTGATTCTAAGTCATCATATTAAACAATGAATACCCAATTCAGATGTGATCTCACAATGCAATTAAGTTGCCAGCAGAGTAGAACTCTCTACCATTGTGCACTGAACTATCATGTTCAGAGATTGAATCGCTATTCCTGTCACTACCAACATGTATGATAAGTTCTCCGAGCTACACATTCCTCATCCAGTACCTACTCAACTCTTAACTTGTATGCAAGTTCATACTCATTCCATTCCTCACTTGTAACGGCTGCAAAAGCACTGTGGTGATGCACTCTTTATCCCTGAGTACCTGGTACATATTTGTGTCAGCAATTAGTTGCTTCACAGTACTCCAATATGTCATTAGCTAGTTCTCTTAATTCGTATTTATTGACAGATGTTGAAGGTACTTCATTAATCTGATGGGTGTGGTACTGGAGAAGGATGCTTCGCATTCCTTGGACAGCATTTCCAATCTACGACTACATCCTCAAGGAGCTGAACATCAATACCAGGTTATCGGCAAAATGTCAACAGAGGATTCTCCAAATCTTTGGTCATAATATACGTTGTGGAGAAGGAAGCCTTGAAAAGCACATAATCTTGGTAAAGGCGCCTGGAAAGAGGGAGCGTGGGCGAGCACCTATACGCTGGACATGCAACAAAGACATCGTTCATACAATCTACCGATACAGCAGAAGACCGTGGAGGATGGAGACGGATACAAAGAAATATCTTCAGAGAACACGATCCTCAGGATTGAGGGACCGATATAGACAGACATATTTAAGATGACATGAGGATGAGGACTCCCTTGATGTTAGTTGACAGTTCTGTTATTTTCTAAAACACCATTTAGCGGGGAACCATTAAAATCAGTTCCCTCACGATTACCTCTTGATTTGCTATTAAGCCTGTTGATAGGCTACGTGCTGTGCAGTGAGGGCTCGTGAGGGATCACACAGACGACAGCAGAACTAAACTAAACGAAAATAAATTAATTCGTAGGTCAAGACCCTTCACTGAACATTCACGGTCTTCGAAGACGCTGAACCGCCAGAATTTTGTCCCGAAGGTGTTCGTTTACGTGGCAGTAAATGTACCGAGACGAGGCTGACCGGACTGAACCGGGTTTGAACCCAGAAAATGGAGTTCTCTACAGTAACTAATAATGTCAGAATACAGTACGTTGTATAGTATATAAACCAAGAATATTGTATAGTAAATAATGAACAGAGATTACAGTACGTTGTATAGTAAATGCACAGTGTATTGTATAGTAAATAGTGATCTCAGGAAACAGTACGTTGTATAGTATATAAAACAAGTATATTATATAGTAAATAATGAATACCGAATACATTACGTTGTATAGTAAATGCACTAAGTGTATTGTGTAGTAAATAGTGATCTGATAATACAGTACGTTGTATAATAAATACACCAAGTGTATTGTATAGTAAATAATGATCTCAGAATAGAGTACGTTGTATAGTATATAAACCAAGCATATTGTATAGTAAATAATGAACATAGACTACAGTACGTTGTATAGGAAATGCACCAAGTGTATAGTAAATACTGAGCTCAGAATACAGTACGTTGTATAGTAAATACACCAAGTGTATTGTATAGTAAATAATGAATACCGAATACAGTACGTTGTATAGAAAATACGCCAATTGTAAGTTATAGTAAACAGTAATCTCAGAATACATTACGTTGTATAGTATATAAATCAAGTATATTCTATAGTAAATAATGAATATCGAATAGAATACGTTGTATAGTAAATGCACAAAGTGTAATTTGTAGTAAATAGTGATCTCAGAGTACAGTACGTTCCATATTAATACACCAAGTGTATCGTATAGTAATTAATCAATTCAGAATAAAGTACGTTGTATAGCAACGGTTACGGTAAGAATATCAGAGAGAGAGAGCAGAGTCCATATCTATATCCATAATGCAGAATTTTCTGTTGCATGTGATAGAGATTTTCATTTTCTTAATCTGGCATTCAAGAATATCAGAGAGAGAGAGAGAGAGAGAGCAGAGTCCATATCTATATCCATAATGCAGAATTTTCTGTTGCATGTGATAGAGATTTTCATTTTCTTAATCTGGCATTCAAGAGAGAGATCAGTGTAGGAATACATCAGGGTAATAGAGACTTTTTATAGTGGTTATATGTTTGTGTCATAAAATTAACGCTGTATTGATTCATATGTAGACAGCACATGAAATAAGAAGTGTGGTGGTTTTTTATTCTTGCGGTAATCAGAGAGATCAGGGTTCGAAATCCACGTGATGCATGTATTAGAGACTTATTCTAATCCTGAACAGAGAGAGATCAGTGATTATTCATTCTGTCACGGTGACTGTTGTGTTTGCGTCATAAAGTTGATGTTATAAAGAGGCAGAGAGGGGTAGTCAACATCATCTGCCTGCATGACAATTTTTGTTGTTTTTGCAACCCCATTAAGAAGAAGAGGCCTAAGAATGAAAATACATACATAGCAAAATGAAAACAAATCACAATTACTCACCATGAGGGCAGTAGCACAAAATACAACGCGTGAAGGGCCAAAACATGAAGGATAAAAGGACTGGATCTTAAAATTAACGCTTGAAAGTTTGCCAGGTCAATATTACTAACTACTAAATAAGAAGCGAGATTAAAGTTAAATTAAGCTTTAAATTTCATTATATAGTATATATATGTACAATTAAATATATTTTTGAAAAACAATAACGCAAAGAAAATTAAATTGTGAAATAATACTTCATAATGAATTTTAAGTAGACATAAATGAAGCTGATACCAGCATAGGCTTCTTTAAGGAATTAAATATTTAGAGGGCTTAAAAACTTTTATCCTTAAATAATCTGGTAAACAATGTTTAATTAAAATATTCAAGAGCTAGAATATTTTAAAAAATAGGTTGCAACCAATATCATGTATAAATACTTGAACCATAAATACTTGATAATTAGTATACGGGCCCGCAACTACTAACACTGTTTAGAATTGATATTTGCTACACTTCCCAGATTAACACACAAGGACACACATACTACAATCGACTGTGGCTCCAACCGCGAATAAATATTACACAATTAAATGACAATAAATATATAGCAGAAAGCTTTCCCCAACCAAGTCAAGCATTACAAGGGAAAAAATAAAATAAACGTTCCACACTTAACAACAGAGCACGGAAGCAAACAACAGAAGCTAGTCGTTACCGACGCCAAGCCATCATCCCGTAAAAGTCGCCAAGCCACCAAAATTAAAAATGTGTCAATCAGATAAGAAAATATGACACATTATGTAATAATATACGAAGGCAAAGGCCCCAAACAATGGATAGTATGTGACAAGAAAACGTCAACAGAACGGCATATATTAAATGAAATGTCGACCAACAAATTTAAATTTTTTGCAGACTCGATGTTATTAAAAGCATAGTAAGAATAATTATAATTACAGTTTTGGATGATAGTACGAAATTACTTTTAACTTTTAAACAGTTCGCCAAAAGCTTAGATAATATTGAATGGAGGGGGCTTTGGATAATGCCAGATGCATACGTGAGGTGTCATTCAATTAAAGTCGAGAACAACGCAAAAAACGATCCAATACAAATAGCCAGGCAGCAAACGCAATTGCAACACAGTTAGAAGGCAAATTCAAACAAGCAAGAAAATTAGGAAGGAAAATACACATCAAAATTAAAAAAAGAATAATCACGAAGAATGAATCAATGACAATCAAGCACGAACGATAAGACAATAAATTTAAACAACTCACACAAAACACAACCTCATAGACGCATCACTAGCGATTCCAAATTCCAACATTATTTAATTATATTTACATTTAGAAATTTAGTACATAACCAATACAAGAACATTTTGTTTACCAAAGTTCACAACTGACGTTGCCAAAAAGAACACAGTTCAATTAAATAAAGAAATGTTGTCGATAGGATCAATAAAATTATAGGCCAAATTCACGGTAAGATTTCTTACTTCTAATCATCCGCGGTCTTAAAAGATCTGCCGTAATAATTATGATTTTCCAGTACTTACATTTTGTAACGGTCGACACTCACAATACTTTCTATTTACACAAATAAATCAAACTTTAGGTTAGAGCTCACAGATATATAAGAAAAAAGACACAAAGGCGTAGCCTTGGTCGCCCCATACTTAACCAGGAGTATTCCACTCCATTTGTAACACACTCCGGGTATCACAAAATGTCTTCCCACGGACAAGGCAGAACACAGCCATCTTTGAAAGGTGGCAGTTAAGCACTTTATGCAGCAGGAGAGTTTGGATGCCTTTTCCTCTCATTGGTAAGTTTAAACATCATTCTCAGAAACTTTAAATTTACTTTTGTTTTCCTTCATAACTAAAACATTTTTGAGTTACCCTGATGAAAATTTGTATGCGTATTGTGACATTTTAGGTCTATTGTAATTGGCAGTGAATTTTATGTGACCGGACTGTACGCCATGTGTTCCGCGCAGAGTGTCGGCGGCGGAACCTAAAGGGATGACTTCTTTTTTCTTTTTGTATAACCTGTTGTGGGGTGAAAGACAATGTTGTCACCGCAAAAGAAGACGGGAAAAATGTTAATACTGCTGAACTCTCTATCCACGAGAAGTACTACATTCAAAATATTTCGTAATATCACAACTTCAGATTCGACGTGTTAATAAACATTCTCCAACAAGTGTGCATAAAAGCTTTGATATCACATTTCAGGAAGGCATAAATAATAATATTTGGAAATTAAATTAATTGAGGAATTAATTAACTAATTAATTAACCCTTTTGGACCAACCCCATTAAAAATTTGTTTTCACAGTTAATCTTTATTTATTTATTTTAGACTGCAAAACACATTTAAAAGAAAATTACATATACTAATATCTTCAAAAATGGATGTTCCCATTTGGGAACAATGGTCCCACACAATAGCTCTATTGAGTCCAGTCTTCTTTTCTTGCACTGTGGAACAATGGTGAGCAGTGAAGGTGCAACAGGACTGGAATCTGTGCACTACAAGCTGGTACGAGATGGTGTGCTCCACCGGTTCTCTGTACAAAAGAAAGTGATCCTGAAGGTCCAGTTCTAGGAGATGGTGGAGTGGATGTAAACATACCACTGACTAGCATTCTGGTGAAAACAAGGTGGTCCAGCTTTGACTCTGGAGAGAGCAGTGTGTGGATCCGCCAAGCAGCAATTCTCAGCATACTGATGCAATTCATGAGTATAGGCCAGTACCATTTTTTGACGTTATTACCGGCCTATACTGCGAAGTAAAACGGTCAAGTAAATCCACTCCACCCATATACTTGTTGAAAGGTTTTATTAAAAGAGGCTGGGTAACTTGTATATGCTTTTTCTGACTTTGGTTATACCGTTTCACCTGCTGGGTAGGATGCACTTTATCAAAATTTGTTGCAACACAAACAACTTTACTGTCTTTCCACTTTGCTGCGAGGACCCTTCCATCAGTTCTAAAGTCGTATGTTCCTCGAATTGACTTGTATGTTGAGGTAATATTCTGGAGAGAGCAGTTCTTGAGTCTCACCTCGCGCACTGTTCCCGTAGCCCTGAATCCAAGAAGACGTAATTCAGCCAGGAGATCATATGACGTGAAAAAGATATCCATGAACACAATATGACATGACGGGTTGAGTACACAGCTCAACATATTTTTCACCACTTTAGTACCCAAAGGAATACCAGATTTCTGATTATTGATGTCTCTACCACAATATGGATCAATATTGAATGGATATCCAGGAGATGAACATAACATCCAAAGTTTGAATCCGAATCTGATCGGTTTACCACGCAGGAACATTTTGCAGCTATGGCGCCCATAGTAAGGTACCATTTGTTCACCCACACTCAATTCTCTTTCAAAAATCCCGAACTGTTGTAAAGATTCATTCGCTGCCTGAATGAGAGGTCTCACTTTTACCATTTTGTCTCCAGGTGTCAGGTCTTCATTGTTGGCAACATGAATGTTTCTTTCTATCGCCTGAAATTTGTTACGACTCATTTGGCTTGAAACAAATGGAACAGAAACGTCTTCTGCCTTTGACCAATACAATTTTTCTCGTGATAAAGAATGATATCCGGACATAAATAACATTCCAAAATATTTTTGCACATCTGTTTATCACAGTAAAAATTAGTCATATTTTATATGAGTATCTTTTCATTTCCCTTACAAACATGTCCAAAATACGATTATTGAAAAAATAACGGAATAGGGAAAACTGCTCCAGTCCTACAAGGTGAGGATGACTTTGTTCCAAACTGTCAATAGGAGTTTCTTGTAGATTGGCTATATATTTTTCCGACTTCTTCCATTGCGGTGTAATTCTCTCTCTCTTGCCTTTACTACTTGCCGTTTTACTGGAAATGCGTGGATCTTTTTCAGACCTAGCCCTCTTAGAATGCGATTCACCGCCATCATCAGTATCATCTTCAGTAGCATGGTGTAGTTCCACCTCTCCACACACTTCTGCAGGCAGATCTTGCTCATCGGTGCATGTTACGTCATCGTCACCAACTTCATCATCCGTCAAGTTCCCATCTCCTCCTTCAGGGGGCATTATAACAATATATACTTCACCCTGTAGATTGTCATTTTCTAATTCTTCTAAAATCTCTTCAAGTTTCAGGAATTTCTTGAAAGACATCTGAAATAAGAGAGAAACGAACTTATATGAAAAACGTGAAGTGGAGCGGATGTTACATCGAACCAGTTATATGTACGAAAAAGTCATAGAAGTTTTACTGATTACATCTGGAGAAAATGAGCATTGATAATGCGTTTGAATTTCTCACTAATCTTACTAATACAGATATTCAAATTTGATAAATGTTTAGGTAGTCAGTGGAAATGTTACTGTGTCATACAGGAAATACACTATATGCAAGGTCCCATTGTTCCCATTTGGGAACAACAAAAATGAATCCTTTACCATCCCCCCATGTATCGTGTTCTTAATATTTACTTTGGTACATTGTAAACTCCAGAGACAAAAACACATATTTGTCACTGATTTTTTAAACAAATATTATAACTTACTTCAAACGTAAGTAAGAACGAAGTCTGAAGACATTCGGCTGCAGCATGAATATACAACAACAAAATGACTGATGTCGGTACTGTATAAAACCTGGAACAGAGTTGGAACTCTCAAACGGAATTCAACACTAGGCGCGAGTAAGAATGGAACAGCCTTAACTTAGCTTATTGTTTCCTGACAAGAATAAGAAATCATGTTCCGATTTGGGAACAATTGGATCAAATAGGTTAACAAGATATTAGGGGACATGTTAATTACAACGTCGAAGAATTAAGGACGTCAATCGAATCACGAGGTATGACGTCAGAGCTCAGAATATAGGTGGCGAACCGAACTAGGATTTTCTTACTCTTGCTTATCTGCTCGCTACGCGTGTTTCTCGGAAGCTCACTACGCAGGGATGTCTTTTATAGACCTGGACAGCTGTTACTTGCACCACGAGGAGAACAGTGTCATTTCTTGGCAGTTTAACAGACCATCTACAATCATAAGAGACGTCAATAGTGTCTGGGAAGAAAGTTCGTATCATTACATGTCAACTGTGAAACCACGAGTGGGGAATTTGTACTAACATGTTTGTGAAAGATTCAGTGAACATCAAGCAGTACCAGTTCGATACCGGTCAAGGCAATGAAGACCTACAGTAAGAAATTCGTGTGCCCCGGAGACACCGCCCACATCAGGATGCAGTACTAAAAGACGGGACCAATGCCGACAGCGTCCTAATGCCATGAATCCAGCCTAGAAGGAGACCAGGTCAACAAGACATCCAAGTTAAGTCGACATTACATTCATACTGGGTATTATCTGTTCTATGTAGCTGTAATAAGTAGTTAACTTTCTTCTTGAAGGGTTTATTGACTGAACAGTAGTTTGAGTAGATTCCTAGTATCTTTACCATGTCATTTTCTTGTGTTATACGACGTTGAATTTGTATTTTATCCTACTATTCGATTTTAAAGTGCGTGATGACGGTATGTCAACATCATCGACCACGCGGGTTTCAATAAGTCATGTCATCGGACAAGTATCTGATTTAAATATCAGCCATCAGCTAACCTTTAAGGAATTTTACGTTTCCATTCAATTACTATAATACTGAGGATTGTGTACACGTGATATTTTTATTCTTCGGAATTTATTTCTCCTATATTTTACCGAAAGTGGTTGCCACGTTTTTTATGAGGGAGCAGGCTCATCTGACATATTAATGCTACGCTAACGATACAGATTGCTTTCTTTTGGATCCGATTTCATACTTTTAAGGGAGGATATTGTCTGATTGTTATATTTACGTGAGGTTCCAGTCATTTATGAGAATTTTCCCGTGATATTTTTGACGGATGTGGCGAATTATTTTCGATATTGTACCTCTCACGTTGTGCCACGTGGAGAAATGTTGCATGGATTATGGTGATTTTATGTGCTATTTGGGGGCGAATCTTCGCGTCTCTATGATCAGAAGCACATGCAATCTATTTTCTGTGATGTTGTGTGCAACTATGAATGGATATTTAGGAATAATTTATCGTCATTTTTTATGTATTTGCGAGTAGATGTTTTCGTGAGAGAACCATAGGCAATAGCGTCTTCATAAAATATTATTGAACCACGAGGTAAACCACATGTCTTCCTACAAAATAAAATTGAGCGTATGAGATTGTTAGAGCCTTTTGTCATACTGCATGAGCGTCATCGCAATAATGTCAAAATCGTGGCTGTGTAATATTACTCAATGCCTCGACATTTGATAAATTTTGGTAACGTCCTGAGTTCGATGTAGATATTGACGATATTATCAGTCACCATTACCCAGACTATTTGTACCTGATGGATTACTTCTATGTGCAAGCCATTATTTACGGGAGTCTTCCATTTCCATAAAATGCACTAAAATAGTACCCTTAGTTGTAGTTGGTTCCAATTCTTTCCTTGGTGGATGAGGGTAAGGGGAGACTTATTACGTGCATTTTATTTTGTTATTTCCACAGGTTGAGTGATCTTATTTTTGTTATAAATTTTTGATGTGTGTGTTACCACCGTTGTTCTGAGTTTCGGCGTTGTGTTAAGGTTAAAATGATATGGTTAAAATTTAATTTAATTTTTTTCCTCTTTCTTGCTTACTTTTATCACGTAAAGTCACGTGTATTCTGAGGTTACACTGAAGAGATAATCACTGAAAGGTCGCTTTAAATTGGAGAAATAATTAGCAAGTGAAATTAATTTTTTTATTATTAATTTTTTGTATTTCATCTTTTTGACCAGTCATGTAACTTAAGCATTTAAAATCTTGTTCCAGAATTTCCGGCATGATTTGAAATGCGTACGAGCATAATTCTCTAACAAAATCAAATTTAACATTCAAATAATATTCGATAAAATATGACTTTTATGAAAACAATGTTTGTCAGAATTAATAAGAATTCATTATCATGTACCATCTCATTTGCTTTAATTTTTGGATGTACAGCAAGAGTTATCGTAAAATTAAAACTTTTAGTGATCATCTCACACAATCATAATTCTTAGAAGGACGGAATTATTTTGTAATAAATCATCCACCATTAATGTGTATTTCGACGGTTCATTATTTACTGATATCTGTCCATTTCCTTGATCCACACCATCTTTTTGTGGAACATGTCAATCCCTTACTGTTTCTAATGTGTTAGTCGTGGCTTAAACGGGCAGAATATGTAGTTTTTGCTTCTTAACAAATGAACTAGAACCATTGCTGTAACTTTTGTTTTTGGTATTTTTTGGGGGGAGAAAATACTTCAAGAGAATGCCAAAAATTAAACTACTCCAATCAAAAAGGGAGAATAAATATTATTTCAAAGGATAACCTAAGGATCTTAGTTCACATTGTTAACACAAGCATTGTAAATATTCTAAAACAATCATATTCCAGTAATATAAAAATTTGTAGAAATTATCAAGAAAAAGCATAATGAATGTAGAAATTAGTCCAAAATTTTGAAAATTAATTTTTATTAACATGGGGCAGTTACAAATGTTCAAACGGAATACTAAAGAAGAAGGACAGAACTATGAGTGTGTGAAATTTCATTTTTACAGAACATAGTGTTACAGAGAAATAAAAGGTTAAATATTGTAGATTATTATACTTGTAAAAGTGTACCTTCCCCCTTACCCCATTTTTTGTGTTCTATCATAACAGGAGCATTGTCGGAGCAGAAAGCCACACAGTTTTCAGTTGGTATGTTATGAGAGTTCAGCTGTGTTTACATCAGCTTACTTATGTTTCGCCCTGTTGAGTCGCCTTCTAACGCTGGTATGGATAGCACAATGCTCACTACTTTTCCCTGAGGATTATCGGAGAATGTAACAACAATAGGATTCAACTTGGGATTCGTATACTATCTTCCATCCGTTGTCAAAGAAAATGGTCCGTTCTGAAGGCACTTAACTTCAGATGATGCATTTTTGCCATTTTATTTAAAAAGCATGTCGTTTTCGTGCGACCACAACTGTATTTCTTTGCAACTTCTGATGTGGGAAACATCTTAAATAAAGCACCAGCATGATCAGCCGCACTTAAAGGCACATTGCATTCCACCAAAAAAGGAAGTAAACAGCCACTCGGCCCTAATTACGTCACTGTCAACGTTTCCAGACTTGGCAAAAATGATGTTGATTTTCTTGTTATCTTCCTTCGATTTAACGTAACATAGGTGTTTACCGCACTTCACACGATCACCTAAATCATTTCTTCCACCGTGTGCAATATTAATATCACACCCACATACAGTGCAAAGGCAAATTTTTCTCCCTTTCTTGATTTTAGTAAGCACGGAAAGCAACATAATATGATTCTTTAAATGACTGGAAATACTGTATCTTGTTGGATTTATACATGATAATCTACAAATGGAATATAGTGTATGAAAATGTTCGAGAAAAATGTCTCTATATCCATTGAAACAACGAAAGGAACCTGGATCACTGAACGTCACATAAAATTATAACATAAACACTCAAGGCAGGCAAACAATTCATTAAAACATGGCAAATCACACAAAGTCTTAAACCATTAAATGAACACGACTCCAACCTCGTGAACGAAGAATATGCACATGGTAAGGACATACACATGTGGAACGAATGTAATTACTCTTCTTCATCTTTATAATTTAATGGGCTGCGCGAATAGTGATATACCCAGTCAATGGAACGAGTATAATTAGTCAAACGAATACAGTGAACTGCGAGGCACTAAGTTATTACAAAAAAACTCGAACACTTCATTAAAATATATCATAACCTTAAAAGGCCAACAAACAACAACAATCACGTGGTCAAAGAATATAGGTTAAATCACAACAAGCGAATGGAGCGGAATAAAGAATTTGCAGAGCAGAGTCCGTCGACACCTAAGATTCACTCGGAAGAACTGTTATCCTGGCTTTAAATTCAATTCCATTAACGACACAAACATCGTGTAGTTAAAAATACCGATCATATCAAAGAATGTGTTATCGACTATCGTGGATTTGCCTTCGACCAAGACCGAGCGTGCTTCGACCCACGCAAACAAATCGATTGTACGGAAGTGGAGCAATTATCGAATGTTACTAGTTCGGATTTACGTAAAAAATTAGAAGAGTATGGATCATTGGTACCAGCCAGGACTCTGAGGCGAGAGCTGTTTTATGCTGGAATGAGAGCAAGACAACCTCAATAAAAACCGAGGATTACCCTTGCTATGGCCGGAAAGAGGTTCCGGAATTGGGCATCTGATGACTGGAAACAGGCAAGTCCATGACAATTCCTGTAATTCGTAAATATAATTGATTATTCCATGTTTACCCAATCTGACTGATGTAACCGTACAGTACAGTACAAGTATGAAATTTGTATTTGAAACTGTACAGTTTATTGCATTTAATGCTACGCTTATTTATTTTATTTATTTCCGGTTTGTTTTATTGACGAATCGGAATTCAGGTCGAAGAAGGGACAAGTCAATATGTTAGAAGGAAAGGAGGAGAAGAATTCCATCTACACTGTGTGAAGCAGACAGTGAAACATCCAACTTCAGCGATGGTCTGGAGTGCGCTTTCTTGGTACGGAGGTGGACGAATATATATTGTAGAAGGAACTATGAGACGTGAACAGTATAGTATTAAGAACCCGTTCGCTACCTCAGGTTCAAGAGCGGTCTGGCCAAAGTGATATATTTTTAATCATGATGGGACTCGTTGCCATAAAGCGAAGGAATTAATTTGATTTTTAATGGAAAACAACACGAATGTGCTTGATAGGCCTAGAAACAGACCAGACATGAACCCCATAGAAAATATTTGGGCGATAGCAAAGAAAAATCCGAAAAACAAATAAAACAAAAAATGGCCTGATTGAGAAGCTCGTTCAGATCTGATTTCATGATGACGATTTAAGCAGTCAGTGTAGAATAATGATTGAGGGAACGCCCAGTCGATTTAAGTCACTCACGAAAGCTAAGGGGATGCACACCAAGTACTAAAGTCATCAACTTAAAAATGGTAACATCATATGTGTTCAATTTTCAATTTTTTAATGTCTACTTTAATAATGTGGCCACGTCTTTATAGTCACCCATTTAGCCACTATTTCATTTTGCCCACCTGCACTAAATTTTTCAAAGCTCTACCCCAACAACATCCTAAGATATGTCAATCGTGATACTTTTGACCTCCTGAATCTAATATATCTTGCTGGAATGTACAAGAGAAGCTTCAGTGGAATAATGTTTCTGAAACCTAACGAACCAGTTGGTAATTTCGTAAATGTGTATGATATATTCAGAAATATTGCATTCCAAGACCTTGCATACAACACCACTCAAGACGACTAGTGAGTAATTATTGGCTGCTACGTTAATCCCTCTTTCATCTGGTATAGCTGCTTAATATATACACTAACCAATTAAGCACTACAGACTTGGTTCTATATCTCAACGAATTGACTTTCGTATATGCCCAGAAACGTTACCAATCGCAGCAGCATTCCTAGTTTTAAATATTTGTTTCATATTTTCAATATCTTCTTTTATCGAAGGTCCATGTGAACACTGCAAAGTAATTTCAAAGGATTGGGTGAAACTGTCAACTGCCTCAGGTACTGCAAATGGACATGACCATACCATTAGTAACATATCCTATGTCTCACGAGTGACGGGTGCGATGCTCATTTGCTGGTGAACGGTGTCTTTTTTACGTGATGCAGGACTGCGATGCCCATCGACTAATGGAGTATACACATTTCCATGTTGTATAATTGCTACTCCATACCTTTCTCAGTCTGTCGACATTCAACACGGTACACAGCAACAGGACGTAGTACCATGCAGTATATTCCGGACTTCAGATGTAGTGGCATCCTTCAGTCACAGAGTATGCCTCTGACTTCGCGTCATCTCATCCATGCTGCCTTTTTCATAATTCGCACTTCAACAACTACCCCACTAGCAGAGTGTAGGCAAAATCCTAGATACCTGAATCAACTTGAATGGAGCCATTGGACGGTTCGGATGATTCCAGGTATTCACTCTTACTTTTTCATTCTAAGTTTTTTTAGAAACAAGTATACTAATCTTCACAATGATCCTGCAGTCCGTTTCTGGGTTTATCAGAAAGTGAAACATCATCTGCATAAATTAGAGTTGTAGGAACACTCCTTTGCAGGTCCCATGTGGTGGTGTCCATGCTGAGGACAAAGGACAATGGGGACAGAGTGGAACATTGGCGTACACATCAACATTCACTGAGAAGCTCTCCGAGACGTTTGGCAACGCAACATACACAACCTCTCGTGTTCGTGTATAGCATCTTGATCCAAGTTATAAGCATTTCTGGAACACCATGGTCACGAGTGCAGACTAGATCACACGGTGTGGAACACGGTCGAAAGTCATTTCAAGATCAAGGAAGACAATGTACACTGCCTGCGGATGCTCTAAGTGATTTTCAATTAGTATTCTGGCAGTGAGAATTGCATGAGTTGTTCCAGCACCCTTAATGAAGATGCACTGGTTAGCAATAATGCCGACGATTTCACGCAGTCAATAATGAAGGATACTCTCAAAGGTCTTCTCATGTGCAATTGGGGGCAATTTGGACGGTAATGTGCACATTCTGCTGGATCGTTATTTTGCTTAAAAATGGAACAAGGATGTTTGTAGCCCAATGACTGCGAACAGAGCCAGAGTCAACTCTGGCACTGAACACGCTTGTCAGCCAGTTGATAATGAGCTCTTAAAATGGCTAAAATTTCCAGAAGTTTCTGGAAGATCATCTGGTTCTAGCGCTTTTTCGTTCTTTATACTCTTAATGGGACTGTCGACATTTTTGGTGTGATGAATAAGATGGGTCTTAGCATCTGCCATACGGTGATTTGGGAATTCAAAGCAGGAAATCCCTACAAATGTTTTTGACTTTTGAAGATTTCTTGTTTGTCCTGTAATTACTGGTCCTTTTTGCCTCTAATGCACACAGAGGCATCAATACATGTGTCAAGTTTGGTCAGCTGGAAAATAGTTTATTTCTCCTTCGTTTGAGTTCAGTGATGTACAGTGTTTATCAGAGCTATACCGAAAAAATTCAAGGATGCTCTTCGTGTTATGTTAAGAACAATGGTTCAATCAGGCTGGCGGGGAAAATTATTATTTTTGAGAAAAGTAGGTTAAATTTTTACTGCCCGGTGCGCGATTCGAATTGACGAGCTGCTGCCGTGTTTCACGGAAGGAAAAGCAAGCACCAGATTGTTTCTCCTCTCACCTGTTTGTCACAGTAATATTCTATATTAATTAACATGCTAGAAGATGCAAAGCTGCCGCGTCGCGATCTATATTCTTTCACTCACAACATTGTGAATTCATTAAATACTGATCGAAGGAATCAACACGCCCAATGTTTTGATTACAGTAGATGTTCAATATGGCCCCCTCCTACTTTGGTGCACAGTTCACAATGGTGTAGTAGTGAGTGACCTTTGGACTCTGCCCAGGATGTGTAGTGCGTGGCGAACGGCTTGGAAAGCTGCTTGTATTCTTGGTGCAAGTATGTCTTCTCTTTCTATGGGGTTCACATAGTAGTCGATTCGTGTAGAACAAACTGTAAACTGCCTACCGGAGCTCGAGACTATGCGAAATGAACGAGAAACTTGTGCATTCGCACCGAGCATTACCTCTGCCTCCCACTTTTCACTTCCCCTCCCCTTCCCTCTTCTCACACACAGCGGCTGACTCTCTGTCATAGCACATACAGCAAACTCGACAATTTGAAATGCACGGCCGGAAGTAACAAGGTCACTTTATTTCCTCAAAAAGGTACATATCCTTAGCAATCCAACTGCATCATCACTCTCAATATCACACGAAGAGAATGCCTTATTTCTTTGTCAGTATAGTTCTGATACACTTCGTACACATGTCATTACAGTGAGTGCGACAGATTTCTTAGCCACACGTTCGGCAAAAACAATTCTTTCCCTGTGTTCTGGAGTCTATTTGAAACCCAGTTTATATACAGTATCCCTCTGTCTTTTTCTACATCTGTTCTTGGACTGGAATCATCCATAAGAACGTTTGAATTTCAATGCAGTAGGAACTAGGTTATCTCGTACCCAAGTTTAGCTTCCACCACTTGACCTTCTCGGAGGTATTTATCCTTCCACCTGTACAATGCATTAAATCCTCTGTGACCACCTTATGCTGAGGTGGTACACAGACTACATGATATTCACATCGCTTCTTAGTCGGAGATCACGGTGCCGATCAGAGATAAGGTGAATTTGGTTGCTGCAGTCACCACAAGTATAGGTAATGAGATGATTGATGCACTTTTGAAGAACGTATTACCACTAAAAGCAAGACATTTGCTTCTGAAAACCAAAATATGAGTTCCATCATAATTTCAGATACCGAAGGTATTGCATCATTGCAGTTATAACCATAATTTGTGTGACCAACATGCGCATTAAGATCACCACAGATAAGTGGGAACTCATATTCTGGACACGCTGAAACTTGATCTCGTAGCTCTTGCCAATTCTGTTCCTTATGTAGGTCATCACAGCCGGATTGTGACAGAAAAAACACAAGCTCGAGCGAATGCAACGTCGATTGTAATTGACATAAGGCGGTCTGGATAGCACTGAACCTCAGCAACTCAATATTGTGGGCTTGCGCACACCATGAAGTCAACACCATTCCTGCTGGATGTAACCTGGTAGATAAGTTTATAGACATCTCTAACGTCATGAGATTTCTGGCCTTTCCAAAGCAAGCAACTTATTATCTAATTAACATAGCTACTCTTCAATTCTAAACTGGACTTCCATTATCCTAATTGCAACAGGTTATCTGAAACAGTCGAATTCAAGTGGGAACTAAATTTCTAGGGACATATTTCCCCTACAATGAAAATATAATGTAATAATGAAGCAAGAATGATATTTACTAATAAAATAATCACACTACAATAATTCTCAGGTACATTTGGTTGTATCCTAATTACAATAGTTTAACTGACACAACAAATATTCGTAAACTATGAATCTATGGAACTTATGAGCCTGTAAATTTTCATTGACTACGTACATAACATTTAGTTCCCTTGGTTTTTGAAAGAGAATATAAGGTGAAAAGTTTGAATGAAATTATCAGTCAAAGAGCAGTGGTCAGTTGAAATCATAAATTTAAGCCCTACTAACGAAAGTTAATTAAACATAACATACGTCATATTGTTGTTAGGATGTTTTTAAGATTTTACGATATCTGGCATTTCTCTTTCAAACCACACAGATAGGTCGTATGGCTATGATGAGCTTGAAAATGGCTACGAGTGGGAAAGAAGCAACTGTGTCCTTAATTAAGGTACAGCCGCACCATTTGCAGCCCTGAAGATGGTTTTCCGTGGTTTCCCATTTTCACACCAGGCACATGCTGGGGCTGTACCTTAATTAAGGCCACGGCCGCTTCCGTACCATTCCTAGCCCCTTCCTGCCTCATCGTTGCCATAAGACCTATCTGTGTCGGTGCGACGTAAAACAAATAACAAAAATGAAAATGTGAAACCATGGAAAACATGCACTTCAGGGCTGTCGACAATGGGTTCGAGCCCACCATCTCCCAAATGCAGGCCGATACGTACACGGCCAGTTGTTCAGTACCATAAAGAAGCAATTGCTTGAATTCCTTCTCTTCCAGTAATTATTGTGAGAGTATCTTATTATGTAATTTCAAACATTGCGTAAAAACGTAAGTTTTTATTTTAAAAACTTGGTGTTCACAGTTCCCCAGATTTACATGCACCTTTGGACATAAGTTTTCATATACAGGTCCGAAATTTGACGATACTTTGGAAACGTTAAGAGTAAAATAGAATCGCAAGTGCATCATCTTTCAAAATTCTACGCAGAGCATGCTTT
This sequence comes from Anabrus simplex, assembly GCF_040414725.1. Lineage (NCBI taxonomy): Eukaryota > Metazoa > Arthropoda > Insecta > Orthoptera > Tettigoniidae > Anabrus > Anabrus simplex. The sequence goes on from NC_090279.1 coordinate 66,238,485, forward strand.
TTTCCCTTAAAGTCAAGGTGGGCTGCCTACCTATGCCCTTCGGTTCTAGCATCGAGGTAGCCCTTACTTCTTCGCAGCTTCTCCGCATGTATTTCACCAAGAATCCATTTAAGAGATCAAGCTTCTCGGCATTGTAATTACGATAGACCTTGCCTCCAAGTTTATACTTATATTCTTGCAGCACAGTCCGAAGTAACCCCGTGAATGAGCCCTACTCAGAAAAACTGCGAAAGATATGATTCTTGAGGTGATCAAGCTTACGCAAGTTGATCCTAACAGAAATTCAGTTACAGTAAAACACTCGAAAACAAGTCACTTCAACTAACATTTGTTGACAATGTGAACATTCAGTACCATACCATACAAGAAACAAATTCTCTCACTGAGAGATAGAGAGAGGCAGCAATCAAGAAATAGTTTTATCACAATAGTTCTATGAACTTCGACTGTCCTATATCAACACAGATCTATCCATATTAAGAAACAAGGTATACACTAGTTTGAAGATAAACCGACATCCAGAATAATCCAATGGAGTATTTGGAAGCTAATATTCAGAGAAGTGTAAGATACCACTAGTAAATTGCAGGGTATACGCTGTAAAGGGGAATCATGGATCACAGGTATCTGGGCATAGAGAAACGCTCATGGGTCAATTTATCTCGAAAGGGAAGTGATTAGGTTGGATCAAACACATTTCAATGACACTTGCGAGAATTATAAATTAACAAATAGTAAATTTAATGATTATCGTTATTTTACTGTAAAAACAATTGCAGTATTAAAATTAACAGGTAAAAGATAGCTGAGCATCTCAGAAAAGTTAATTGTTATTAATGTATAACTACGGGACTCATACGAGAAATCTCGCATGTTTATAAAAGTTTTCAGTGGAGTAGCCGCTGGTGAACTAAGGAATACACAAATCAGTACAATATTCGACAGTCGTACTTACCACTTAATATAATCTTTTTTTACATTTATGATATCAACTTGAACGTAAGCAAATGCAAGTGCATTACTATACTGACGAATGTTCCGGAAGTAACTTCTGGTTTTACTATCATCCTTTTCTTAACTGATCATTACAGCATATCATAATGACACAAAACAGGCGTCCCAACGGCCAAATGTGAAGTGGACACCAATGATGGCGCGTATTTTCCTGCAGTTAACATTTTCAAGGCTAACACCGCCCGGAAAGTTTTCAGAACTCTTCACAAGACCAGTTTCGAACCATAATAATTTAAGAAGAAATGAAGAAAATTTATGATTGTTTTCCAATTATTCACACCTTCTAGGCCGAGAACTGATAAAGGCAGTGTGTAATCGACGCTAAACTTACTCAGCTCTTACTGTACTGCTTTCGTACTGCTCTACTTTAGAACACAACTTCACTTCGCTTTCCCACTACAATTATACAAGATATTCTACGCCAAGCGACATTTATTAGCCACGATGTCTTACAAAGGGAACACTTTATTTCGTCTTTTGCAAGACATAACCACTATAATATTAATTCCGGAACACGTGTGGTATGCATAAATCATCTGAACCCGCAAGTTAATTGTCAACTGACATTTAAAGAGGCATGGTTGGAGCACATATTAATATGCCATTTTAGTTTCAATGTGTGTGTCTGTGTGTGTAGATGGATGTCTGTGCGCGTGTCAGAAAGCTTACTATTACGAGAAGCCTGCAAGACAAGGAACAAAGGAATCATTGTGCAGTTTGCAAGAAGAATCTCTAATTTCATCATGATGCACCTTGCAAGGGCTATTCATTTCCGGAATGTGGAACTAAAAGGGGAGATCCCACCACAGACTAAAGGGTGCTAAATGGACCAATCGTGAGACATTGTAAGTTAGGACCTAATCAACTTCCATCATAAACATTTAAGTACCCTTTTTAAATATTAATTTCCTTTTCAGAATGACTTATTTATTGAAATTATATTTTCTACTGTTTTGTGTTGTGACAGATTCTTATCGCTTCTCATCTACTTATTGGTGCTGGTAAGTTTTGTGAATGAATGAAATACACCCATATCCATGAAATCAAGATCAGCTTGAAAGACTAGAGATAGGAATTCACACTCACAGGACATGTGCAATAGTATGTTCTGAAGAAATGGCTGGCCTCGACCCTCAGTTTCAAGGCGCACCACCACCGACGTGTAAATTGTGCCTGCGGCTCTCACTGTCGCTATAAACCTAAGGTAATGGATCAATTTGTCCTGAGCAGTGCAGTACCTACAGTACTGTACATGCTCCAGTGGTGTGCCAGGTACTGTCACTTTTATAGGTTGAATGACATATTTTCTTACGGTCACTAAGTTAGTATTTTTTGTGTTTAAACGCAGAACGTTGTTTGACCAATCAGTTAGCTAATATCTGTGGATCATCAGCACTTATTGCAAACAGAAAAGTATCATATGCATCATGCAGATTATTTATTACGATTCCATTAACAATGATGATATCCTGTTTTCCTCGCAGTGCTTAAGAAAAACACCCTTTCACAGTAGATACTGAAGAGGAGTTGAGTTATAACAGAGCCTTGCCTCATCCCTTGCTTTATTTGAATAGCATGGTTGTTGGTGTTATCAACATTAACAGATGAGGACTGATTTTAATACAGGTTGGCAACGGTTGGTATGTCTTTTTTATCCAGACCAATATCTTATAGTTTAGTCAATTTAAGAGGTAACTAAAAAGTATCTAGACAACTGGAAATAAAGCAACACCAAGACGAATCAGTCTCTTGTGAAAGGAAACATGCTGTCTTTCCTGAACATAGATACCTTGATCATGACCAAGGGTTTCTAGTTTAATGTGGAATCCGAACCAGAAGGATGTCTTCTTAATTTAATGACTCCCACATTCCTTGGCCGGAACTCTACCCACAGCCAGCTCAGCGGCAATGATACTAGGCAATCATGCCGCCTGATCTTAGGTCAGCAATAACCTTACACCTGTCTTGGTCGAAATGGGCCTGTACTTTGTATTGAACTTGGATCTCATCATTAAAGGCACCTTTTGGGTGGTCCAGTGACAGAGAACACTAGCAAAAGATATATGGAGCTAAGGGCAAGAGACCAAGAGAATATAGAGTTTGGGTAAATGTGTTGCAAGGAAGATATTTTAAGATGTCGTTGGTGATGTGGGTCATCACTTCACTAGTGCCCGCTCCTAATGCTCGAGAGCTTCCGGAACCCTTTGAGATTGTCGGTATAGTCTTTCACGGCCAGTGTCTTCACTGTATGGTGCGCTCGAATTGCGTTAGTAGCTGCCAATGTTTCGCCGGAAACTGAGAGCAGCATTCTCAGGAATCCGCTCTGTATGAACGTCAGTAGTGTACACAAGGTGTGGTATCCAGTAAATAGAAGAGTAACCCGAAGTGGCAAGAAATTTATCTGAAAAGAAACATAAAACACATTGTTGGTGTAGCTCCGAAGAAGTAGCAGATGGAAACTGCCATGAAAGTGAGGATCTGGCAACGTTTGAGGCCAACGTGTGGAATGGACGTGTTCCTACAAGCTGGGCTCAGCTTACCTCGCCTGTCTGTTATGTATAACAGAGTAACAGGGGTGGGACTGTTGACAACTTGGCCAAGTGTAGATCCTTCAAACGGCACTCGTCATACAACAGCCACGCCCAGAAATCTCCTGAGCTGTATAGATTACTTTCCTCATGATGGACCTAGAACTTGTGTAACAATTAGTCAAGTATATTATTATTATTTATAGTGGCCTAGAATTTAGGTTATCGGCCCCTAATGGTACGAAATATAATAAAAATTTTCAAGTCCAAAAATTCATCCACCGACCACAATTAAATTCTTGATTATGAATAATGGATGAATTCGAAGGTAAAATTATCAGCAGCTCACAGTATTACAATTTACAAATAATTTCATATCAATACTCCGATTCCAATTAAAGAAACACGACGACGAACAATGATTATGAACTTAAAACAATGGTATGTTCTGACCAAGGTGCTGTTCCCAAAGCACATCCCTGAATAGATGATATTTTGTTGAAAATATAAGCCAGCGGCCCCTCATAATGGTATGTATCCCTAGTAGAGCAGAACCATGTTCTTTATCATATAGCGGTACTAAAGTATACTCACGGTGTTCTTCACTACGCACAGGTAATGCAGACTTATGGTGTTCGTAACATAAGGGCCGCAATCATACGCAATGCAAGAATGGCGTTCCTAACACAGTAGGCACTAATCACAGGGACCCGTACTATCCCGTGGTGTTCCTAACATAGTGAGTACTAATCACAGGTAAACACCAGACCCGTAGATTCTGTCACAGTTCCGAATGGGGATATGAACACAGTTATGACAACGGCGAGGTAATACAACAATGGGCAGATGCTACGGAACTCTCTCTTATTCATGATGGCAAACAGCCACTTTATTTTAACAGTGGCCATTGGAGAAGAGGATATCATCCAGATTTGATTTTCGTCACTAATAACTTAGGAGAACAATGCAGCAAGGGAGTATGCAACCCAGTACCTAAGTCTCAACACAGACCAATCCTGTCAGTTTTACTCCGCTATCCGACCTCAGTATGTTCCCTTTCGTCGTAGATACAACTTCAAAAAAGGGAGATTGGTCAAAATTCCCTGCTTTACTGGATGATACGGTCCAAAACATCAAACCAATTCCTGAATCATATGAACAGGTCATTAAGGCTGTTAAGGAAAGTTATCGTAAATCTATTCCCAGTGGATGTCGCACTAGTTACATCGAAGGTCTTAATCTGGATGCAGTCTCACAACTAAATGACTACTACAAGCTATTCAAACAGAAACTAATAGGTGAGGAAACTATTACAACAGCACACGCCCTAACTTCTCTACGAGCCTCATCGAAAAGAGAGAGTTGGTGGTTATGACGCTGAGCAGCCAAAAGGCCTGGAGACTCCTAATGAAGTTGACCAGAGGTCTAACCTTGAGTAACACACATTCTTTTGTTACAGCCGATCAGATTGCCCACCAACTTCTCATGAATGGCAAAATAAAACAAGAAGCCAAAACCCGGAGAGCTATGTTGATGGTACCTGCGGGTAGGGATTAAGAAATATCTGAGCTCATGCAACATTTCAATTTCACTGAGTTGGAAAATGCAATTATCAAGTGCAAATCAGGTAAAGCTGCGGGTTTGGATGATTTGCGAGTTGAGAAAATAAATAATTTTGGAAGAAACACGAAAGAATTGTTGCTACAATTTTATAATAACTGCTTACAGATGTCCAATATTGTGGAGCAAAGCACGTGTAATTGCTGGTCTAAAGCCTGGAAAGGACAACAGAGACCCCAGGAACTACAGACCAATACCTCTTCTGTGCCACCGATATAAGATTTTCGAAAGAATGATACTCAACAGACTCATCCAGACTATCAACAAAAACCTCATTCCACAACAGGAAGGTTTTAGACCAGGCATGAATGCTGTTGCACAAGTTCAAACCTCACGCAGTACATTGAGGACGGTTTTGAAAATCGACAAATTACAGGGGTAGCTTTCATTGACCTCAGTGCTGCATATGATAAGAGTGAACCACCGTATACTGCTTCAGAAGATCTTTACACTCACGAAAGATTCAAAACTTACCAGATTGATGTCAACCTTGTTGCAGAACCGCAGTTTTTTATTTTCAAGGACAAAGAATCAGATGGAGATCACAGAAAAATGGATTGCCCCAAGGAAGTGTACTGGCTCCATTGCTATTTATTAGTTATACCAATGACCAACCACTCCCTAACAAAACAAGAAGTTTCATATATACAGACGACCTTTACTAGCCTGCCAGTGTGCAACATTTGAAGAGGTAGAACTCACACTTGACAGCGCTCGGAAGGAATTATTCAAATAATACAAGGCTAACCACCTAAAGCCGAACCCGTCAAAATCTCTGCTTTGTGCTTTCCACCTCAAGAACAGAGAGGCATCAAGGAAATTACACGTCTCTTCGAATGGAACCCTCCTGGAACATTCCTTCACCCAAAAGTACCTAGGCGTAACGCTGGACCGCTCACTTACTTTCAGAAAGCACTGTTTCAACATCAATCACAAAGTCAATGCCAGAAACAACATCCTGAGGAAGCTGAGAGGTACAAACTGGGATGCAAAGCCACAAGTTCTTAGAACCACTGCATTGGTTCTGTGTTACACTGCTGCGTAATACGCATCCGCTGTGTGGTATAGATCAACACACGCTAAGACTGTGGACCTGCCCTGAAGGAAGCTTGTAGATTAATCACAGGATGCCTGAAACCTACCCCTGTTGAGAAGATACACTGACTTGCTGGCGTTGCACCTCCAAGTAGCCGTCGAGAAATCGCTGCTGATCAAGAACGACTAAAGATTGAGAATGTTGGAGCTCACCCGGTGTTTGGTCATCAACAATCTCAATCTAGGCTGAAATCCAGGAAAAGTTCCCTCCAGACATCGAATCCCTTGAAAGGACCACCAGAAAAGGCAAGACATTCCTTATGGAAATCTAAGCAGCAATAATGGATGAGGCCACGTGAATATCTTCCGGCTGGGTGTAATGAAGACTGGAGTGTTTGGAGGTCCCTTAACCGATTAAGAACTGGTGTCAGCAGGGCGAAGTAATCACTTAAGTTATGGGGCTTCACATCAGAGGACAGCAAGTGCGACTGCGGTGAAGAAAAAAAACAGTGAACCATATGTATCAATGTCCTTTCAGCCCATTTTCATTCTCAGAGCATGATTTAATGCTTGGTGATTACAATGCCCTAGGTGTGGCTCAATTTTGGAAAACACCATCTAGATGTACAGTAAATTTGGTCAATTTCCTATGTTTGTTAATTTTTGGAATTTTCGTAATTTGAAATTATTTTACTTTTACTGTATGATTAAGTATGATTCTGAGACGAATAAATAAATAAATAAATAAATAAACCAGACCCGTGGTGTTCCCCAGAACGCAAATCCATGGTGTTCGTCACATAGTTCTACATATCTCAGGGACCCGTACTATCCCGTTGTGTTCCTCAAATAGTGGGTACTAATGATAACTAAAACCCAGACCCGTGTTATTTCTCGGAACGCATTCCCATAGGTTTCCTTCATAGTGGGTCTAATTACAAGGATGATGGAAATAAACACAGGTAATTTGTTTGAAAATTCAGCATCCCTCGGACTTGGACTTGGTCCGCGAGATAAATTTGATTTCGCTCAAGTCGGCCGGAAAATCGGGTAGGACTCCCCCTATCTGCCACCTGGGACGCGCCTTGCTGGATTTATCACGACAGCGTAGTATGTTCGAGGTTAATCTGCTTTAATCTGATATCGTCTATCCCTCCCGGCTCACCGCTAGAAAAGCCGCATATATTTTTTTGCTAGTTGCTTTACGTTGCACCGACACAGATAGGTCTTATGGCGACAATGGTACAGGAAAGGGCTAGGAATGGGAAGGAAGCGGCCGTGGCCTTAAAGAAGGTACAGCCCCAGCATTTGCCTGGTGTGAAATTGGGAAACCACGGAAAACCATTTTCAGGGCTGCCGACAGTGGATACTAACCACACTTAAGCGTCTGCAGCTATCGAGCTCGGTGAAAAGCCGCATAAGGTGACTAAACTCTAATTCTTCTGACCGTAAAATTTTGAAGTGTGATGGTGAGGTTTACCATTCTCAACGAGGTGGCGGACAATATTTTTAGATGTTACATGTGCATGACCCTCTCTAGCTGTTAGGTTTACAACTCAGATGCTTAAGAGACCTCCTGGCATTGTGGCTGCTCTTCCTTATATCAGTCTCCTCCATCCCTCCTGTTATTAGATATCGCTTCTAAGGGAACTTCCGCAGCTTGGACGGTTTCGGAGCTCAAGGGATCGTTGTCAAGGAGATCACGATAGTTTCACAATATTCCTCTAGTTTCTGTATATAGTGTGCAGCCTCAGGGAATTGAGATACGAGAACAATGCTTCACGATATTTGCAAAATAATCATATGATTCAGTAAAAAGCTCTATGTTCAGAATGTTCTCGTCCAGTGAAATGGTACATTTCTCCTAATCAGCCTTCATAAAATGATATCTTCTTCGAAGAGGAACTCAGATTCTAAAGATTTAAAGGTAAGACGTATGAATCTAAGACGAAGCCACAGAACTGGTTGCAAATAGAGGATTATGGAGGCGTTTAGTAAATTCACAGAGGGTCGACGGTTGAACGCTGGAGGGCATAACAGTCTGTAATGAAGGACGATGAGGGATTTTTGCCCCACTTATTTCCCTGATAACTGAGATATGTTTGCTTACGCGGATACTGTAAGTTAATATCTGGATTATATCCATGTTCCATCTCACACTGTTGAATGATGCTGGAAGTTTGTTATGCAGTATAATTAGATCGCACGAATCTGCCCATTCTACGCCAGCCTCTTCTCTTTTGTCGGTACCTGGGTAGCCCCATATTGTATTCTGACTGTTGAAATCACCAAACACAAAATTCTAATATTGATGCCGGAAGGCTCCACAAATCTAAACACAGTATCTGATGGCTTATTAATTGAGCTCTACTGTGGGAGTTTCAATGTCATTACGGGGGAGGATCTGGATGTTGGATAGCACTGAGTATCTTCAACCACTACACTCATGCCCTTGATTTTTGAACGGCGAAGATTCTAGACTCGGTGAGTTTCTTGAATGCATAATATTAGCGTGCGGAGAAAATTGCGAGGGTATATATTTTGTGTTCTTTTTCAGATTCTTGGAATTCAGTCACTAATAGAAATAAAATAATCAAAATGCAAAATATTATTATGCAAAAGTTCGTAAAATAAACCAGTATATCCATACATACAGAGGACGACGAAGAGCAGAAATTGAGCGGTGACAAAAGTTAAACACGGTCGGTTTATTCCAGTAACTTCTACAATGTCGTCCGGTGCACTTTGCTATGTGTAGGGCTGATAAGACCTTGTATTATTTTAGGAGAAGTTTATCACAGCTTCAACGATTAATTTCTGAAATTAAATTGAAGCAAGAAATTAAGTGGTTCAACCTATTCAATGCAAGTAAATAAAAAATGTAGTGTTACATTCTTATTTGGTTAAAAGAGGTACCGGTTTCGACCATCAATCTGGGCCATCATCAGCCAATTAAAAATATAAAAACAATACACAGGGAAACAAAAAATTAAAGGATATGTCTTTCACAAAAGCAGTTCATGAAGCATTATAAGACAATAGGGGTTAGGACTGCCCGATTTTAAATCATAAAATCCAGATGAACTCGAAGAACAGTCACTTATTTGTGTCAAAGCGCAAGTCCCTGAAGAGTAGCACAACACACGCAATGTCCGGCACTGTTTTCAACCAAATAAGTATGTAACAATACATTTCTTATTTACTTGCATTGAATAGGTTGAACCACTTAATTTCTTGTTTTCAATTTAATTTGTGATACAGTTCAATATGGAACATTATGACATTTTATTAATTTCTGTGTTGAGAGAACACGAGGCGAAAAGTACGATGCTTGCGTGCGTTAGAAAATTTCGTCAAATTATTATTCGGCATGGGACGTTCAATTTAGTGCATTTCTCATCGAATTCTTTCAGACGTAATGAAGCACGTGTTTGCATTAGAGCAGTGAAATTTAGAGGAATTTTAAGTAAGTTAATTTGCGAGATTTCATGAGCACAGACGTACAATCAGTTGTGTATACAAATTGAAAAGTTTTCGTCAACTTGTAATTTATAAACGTCAATAATGGCAATAAAAATTATTTATTTATTTGGCGTATGGCTACATAACTAAAATCGATTAATATTTACAATAATGATTTCATACTAATAACAACAAAATTTGATTCCATCACGCTAGTAAGTGGAAGACAGGGGAGAGTTAGATATTAATCTAACTCAGCAGTATAACTATGGTATTTAGCATTAGAGGTTGCCTCAAGGCATTTCCTGGCAAGCTGGTTAATGATAAAATTCACATCAAATGTTTGGCCATCACATATTATCTAGTTGATTTATCCAACAATAGGCAATAAATTTAGTCCCTAGAAAAACTTCATGAAACTGCATCTAAAATGAATCCAAATCTCATAATAGAAAACCCGATACACGGAAATATCTACTCGTACAAACAAAACCGTGTAACTCAGTTTGGCAAAATTCCTCACGTAAATAATTTCAAATACTTGGGGAAATTCTCCAGCAATCCACATTAAAACATGAAGAAAACAGGAAAAGTTTTCTACAGTAGAAGTAGGTCATAGTATCACACGGAAAAGGTACAAAAATTAATATCCGGGAACGCTAAATTAATATATTATAACACGTAATTAGGTCTGAAGCATCCAACATGTCAGAAACATTGATCAGACTGGAGAAAGATCACTACCTAAAATTATCGAAAAACTAAAAGGAAATGTCCTGAGGGACATCTTTGGCAAGGTATGCACAGTAGGGGTGTGGATGAATAGGAGGACTTTGGAATTACACCAACATATTAAGAAAATATCGGACACAATTGGAAAAAGGCGATTGAAATTTGATGACCATATTCAATGAATGGTTGATGAATGACAAACTAAAAAGATATTTAAGTATGCCTCCTCACTAAAAGGCAAGAATAATTGGATTATCGACAAGAAAAGGACTTCGAGAAATCAGTATTCCAGATTAAAGTAGATAGGACAAAGCGAAGCATTATGATAAAAAGCCAGGATGAAAACAAAGGCATGGACCGCTCTCCGGTATACACCATGAGGTGTGTCGAGGAGGCGCCGTTGTGGCTGAAGAACTTATTACTTCTCTACTGTGAGCGACCGCATGTGCCTGGCTACGTCTCCAAAATTTGATATGGTCCTATTCGTTCAGTAGTTAGTGTGACTTGAAACAAAACCACAGTATTAAATCACGTGCGGCTTCATCCCGGCGAGACGTGACGCTCGTGCACCGACAGCGTGGTGCTGCGAGCGAAGATTTGCCACAAAACACGGCACAGGTCGGCATCTCTCGAGTGTGGTTCAGATGTGCAGCGTTAAGTTACATGAATCTCTAAACATTTTATCATATTACTGAGAACACGTGTGCTTTTACAGCAGTGTGTGTTCGGACCAGAACTATTAGACTGACTTTCTGGTTGAAGATATGCGACGGATATTTCATGGTATGGCTTCTCGCCGGTAAGCGTTTTAGAAGTGCGATTCTTCCGTTGAAGTGCTTACTACAGATACTGCTTTGATGTGGCTATTCTCTTGTGTGAGTTAGTATGTGACGTACTGGTTGAGATTTTCTGCTCAGTGATTTGCCACAGAAATTATAAACGAAGGACATCTCACCAGTATGAGGTCGCATGTGACGTGACAAGGCGGATTGCACACAGAATGACTTGCTACGGATGATGCAAGAGTTCGGCTTCTCACCAGTGAGAGTTCGCATATGACAAACCAGACAGGATTTAGTGCTGAATGACGTGCCACATATACTGCAATTGAAAGGCGACTCGCCAGTGTGTGTGTATGTATGTGACGTGCCAAGTGTGATCTACTGCCGAAAGCCTTCCCACATACAGTGCAGATAATGGCTTCTCGCACGTGTGAGATTTCATGTGACCTGGAACTCGGGATTTCGTGGTGAATAACTTCCCACACTCATTAGAGTAATGCGGCTTATTGTCCATGTGAGCCCGCAGATTATATTTTAGAACAACTTGCCCGTTGAAGCATTTGCCGGAGACATTACAGCTGTATGGCCTCTCGTACCTCTGAGTCCGCATATGTTATGAGTATACCTCGTTCGGTGAAGAGCTTCCCACAGATAATGCACCAATATGGCTTCTCGCCGGTGTGAATCCGAATGTGACGACCAAGGTAGGATTTGCCGCAGAATTTGCACCAGTGTCGTTTTTCACCCGTATGACTCCCCGAGTGACCTGTTAGCTGTACATTTTGTATGAAGGATTTTCCACATACATTGCACTCGTGCGGCCTGTGGTCTGTGTGTGTTTTGATGTGACTTGCTAAATGGCTTTTTCTACTGAGTAACTTGCCACACGCAATGCATTGCAGTGTCTTGTCTCCCGAATGTGATATGTTAACCCAACTTTCTGGCTAAAAGACCTGCCACAAACATTACAAGAATATGGCCTCACCCCAGTATGAGTCCGCATATTTATTGATGAATTGCTTCCAACTCATGATAACCTAGACGTGATTTACTGCTGAGGGATTTGTAACAGACATCATACCGTTATGGCTCGTCACAGGTGTGAGTTCACATGTGAGCGACTACGTTTTCTCTTCGGATGAAGGATTTGCCACATAGATGGCAGCGGTGTAGTTTGTCGTCCATGTGAGTCTGTAGGTGAAGTGCTAAGTGGGATTTCCTACGGAATGACTTGTCGCATGTATCGCACCAGAAATGCATCGCGCCTATGTGTGAATGCATGTGAGAGGCTAGGTAGGATTTCGTGATGAACGACTTACCACATATAATGCACTCAAGTAGCCTTTGGGCCGTGTGCGCCTGAATATGTCGTGAATGGTGGCATCTAATACTGAATATCTTGCCACACAAATTACATTTAAAACAGGTTGCTCCGCGGTTCGGAGGTTGATGATCTGCATAGCTCATCTCGGCTCTTGATCTACACTGACTGACAGAGCAAATGCAACACCAAGAAGGAGTGGTCAGAACTTTATGCCAATTGCAGGGTAGACTGACGTCACTGAGGTATGCTCATGATGTGAAACGCGCCGCTGTGCTGCGCACGTAGCGAACGATAAATGGGACACGGCGTTGGCGAATGGCCCACTTCGTACCGTGATTTCTCAGCCGACAGTCATTGTAGAACGTGTTGTCGTGTGCCACAGGACACGTGTATAGCTAAGAATGCCAGGCCGCCGTCAACGGAGGCATTTCCAGCAGACAGACGACTTTACGAGGGGTATGGTGATCGGGCTGAGAAGGGCAGGTTGGTCGCTTCGTCAAATCGCAGCCGACACCCATAGGGATGTGTCCACGGTGCAGCGCCTGTGGCGAAGATGGTTGGCGCAGGGACATGTGGCACGTGCGAGGGGTCCAGGCGCAGCGCGAGTGACGTCAGCACGCGAGGATCGGCGCATCCGCCGCCAAGCGGTGGCAGCCCCGCACGCCACGTCAACCGCCATTCTTCAGCATGTGCAAGACACCCTGGCTGTTCCAATATCGACCAGAACAATTTTCCGTCGATTGGTTGAAAGAGGCCTGCACTCCCGGCGTCCGCTCAGAAGACTACCATTGACTCCACAGCATAGACGTGCACGCCTGGCATGGTGCCGGGCTAGAGCGACTTGGATGAGGGAATGGCGGAACGTCGTGTTCTACGATGAGTCACGCTTCTGCTCTGTCAGTGATAGTCACCGCAGAGCGCAGACGAGTGTGGCGTCGGCGTGGAGAAAGGTCAAATCCGGCAGTAACTGTGGAGCGCCCTACCGCTAGACCACGCGGCATCATGATTTGGGGCACTATTGCGTATGATTCCACGTCACCTCTAGTACGTATTCAAGGCACGTTAAATGCCCACCGCTACGTGCAGCATGTGCTGCGGCCGGTGGCACTCCCGTACCTTCAGGGGCTGCCCAATGCTCTGTTTCAGCAGGATAATGCCCGCCCACACACTGCCCGCATCTCCCAACAGGCTCTACGAGGTGTACAGATGCTTCCGTGGCCAGCGTACTCTCCGGATCTCTCACCAATCGAACACGTGTGGGATCTCATTGGACGCCGTTTGCAAACTCTGCCCCAGCCTCGTACGGACGACCAACTGTGGCAAATGGTTGACAGAGAATGGAGAACCATCCCTCAGGACACCATCCACACTCTTATTGACTCTGTACCTCGACGTGTTTCAACGTGCATCGCCGCTCGCGGTGGTCCTACATCCTACTGAGTCGATGCCGTGCGCATTGTGTAACCTGCATATCGGTTTGAAATAAACATCAATTATTCGTCCGTGCCGTCTCTGTTTTTTCCCCAACTTTCATCCCTTTCGAACCACTCCTTCTTGGTGTTGCATTTGCTCTGTCACTCAGTGTAAATAGACAAATTAAAACCATGTGACGAATAGTTTAACAGCCATCTCAACCAAAACTCTCATACAAAGGAAATGCTACTGTACATGCCACTCACTAGTATCCCACGCAGAGAATTTCATTACAGATGAACATCTTATTTGTAGGGTAAACATAATCTGAGATTATATTCAGAGTGTAGAGTAAATTTAAAAAGCTCTCACTTGTTACGAAGATGTGTTGCGTCTTTTCTCTCGAATTACGATATCACGCGCAAGAAACTGGTGACGATGTGGGAATGTACAAATTCATAGACAACCTCATTTAAAAAAATCAATGATAAGAAGAGGTATAGTCTAAAAGGAGCATAACAAACTCTTTAATCCGACACATATTTATATACTGAAATCCGTGTATATCTGTTCTCCTACATAATGACGGCATTAGCTTAGGCGTTTTGATGTTGTTCAAGTGCTCTGCACTTTGTGGCAGTCAAGTAATAATTTTTGTAAAAGCCCTTGTTGTTGAGGGTGTTTGGGAGAATCTCTCTGTTGTAGATATTAATAAAATTGAGAACATTTTTGCCAACAGTCAGCAAGATCTGCTGAAGCAGGTCTACTCTTCTATGAATGTCACTTACTGTCACGCAAAACGTACTTATTGAATTTGTACATTGTTATCACATCAATGTATCAGTCTATACGTCAGAGTCTGGTCATTTCTAATTACGTAGCACTGATGTGCAATCAAGCAGAGCCAACCCGCATATAGGACGGTAGGTTTAAACAAGGAAGTTCATACTTACTACCATGTAGTAGTATAATGTGAGAGTTCTGCCGAACCTCCGCCGCCGCACGCCTCCGCCCGCCTCCTCCTCCACGGCCGCCGCCGCCGCCGCCCGCGGGAAATTTGAATTTTGGCGGGAAATTTGAATTTTGGCGCGAGATTTGAATTTGTAAACAAAGCCACGTGCTTTTTGACAGCTGTCATCGACAACAACGCATCGCTAACCTCACTGCTGCCATCTTGACGGGCCTAAACCTCACTAGTGCCAACTTAACCTAACTAGCATGAGGTAAACAAACCCACGTGTTTTTTGACAGCCACGTGCTTTTTGACAGACAACAACGCATCGCTAACCTCAGTACTGCCATCTTGACGGGCCTAAACCTTAGTGGTACCAACTTAACCTAACTAGCATGAGGTAAACAAAGCCACGTGCTTTTTGACAGCCACGTGCTTTTTGACAGATTTGTAAACAAAGCCACGTGCTTTTTGACAGACAACAACGCATCGCAAACCTCAGTACTACCATCTTGACGGGCCTAAACCTCAGTAGTGCCAACTTAACCTAACTAGCATGTGGTAAACAAAGCCACGTGTTTTTTGACAGCCACGTGCTTTTTGACAGATTTGTAAACAAAGCCACGTGCTTTTTGACAGACAACAACGCATCGCTAACCTCAGTACTGCCATCTTGACGGGCCTAAACCTCAGTAGTACCAACTTAACCTAACTAGCGCGAGATAAACAAAGCCACGTGCTTTTTGACAGCCACGTGCTTTTTTGACAGCTGTCATCCGCCATCTTTAAACTACAGAGCACCGTGCTGCCCTCTTTCGTCACCTGTCATCGGCAGTGCTGCCATCTTGACGGGCCTAAACCTTAGTGCTACCAACTTAACCTCACTAGCTCGAGATAAACAAATCCACGTGCTTTTTGACAGCCACGTGCTTTTTTGATAGCTGTCATCCACCATCTTTAATCTATAGAGCACAGTGCTGCCCTCTTTAGCTACTTACCTTTGAAATGTGGTGGCGGATAATTTGAAAAATGCTTTTCGACAAGCAGCCATCTTTAATCAAGAGAGCACCATGCCGCCCTCTATGTGGTGGCGGCAAATTGAAAAATTCCACGTGCTCTACAAAGCCACGTGCAGCTGTCATCTGCCATCTTTAATCTATAGAGCACAGTGCTGCCCTCTTTAGTTTGAAATGTGGTGGCGGCAAATTCCACGTGCTCTTGTTTGGAAACAAAGCCACGTGCAGCTGTCATCCGCCATCTTTAATCAACAGAGCACCGTGCTGCGGGCAATTTCATCACCTGTCATCCGCCATCTTTAATCCACAGAACACCGTGCTGCCCTCTTTATGGCTACTACCTTAAGCACGTAGTAGCGGGCAATTTGAAAAGTTCTGTTAGCTATCATCCACCATCTTTAATCAAGAGAGCATCGTGCTGCCATCTTTAGCTAGATACCTTTGAAATGTGGTGGCGGCAAATTGAAAAATTCCGCGTGCTCTTGTTTTGAAACAAACTCACGTGCTTTTTTGACAGCTACCATCCGCCATCTTTAATCAACAGAGCATAGTGCTGCCCTCTTTAGTTTGAAAAATGATGGCGGCTAATTCCACGTGCTCTTGTTTGGTAAACATAGCCATGTGCTTTTTTGACAGCTGTCATCCGCCATCTTTAATACAGAGAGCACCGTGCTGCCCTCTTTATCGTAGTAGATGTAAATTCGTCACCTGTCATCCGCAGTGCTGCCATCTTTAGCTAGATACCTTTGAAATGTGGTGGCGGATAATTTAAAAAGAAAAATTCTACAGCAGCCCTCTCTCGACGCTAATTGCGTAAGATGGCGGCTATACATGACTCCTTAAGGGTGCTTACGCAAGATGGCTGCTATACACAGGTTCTTATGAGACGCCCTTGGGATGCTTGCGCAAGATGGCAGTTATACATGGCTCCTTATGAGATGCCCTAGGGATGCTTGCGCAAGATAGCGGCTGCTCTTATGGGACGGCTTAAGGGTCCTTGCACAAGATGGCTTGAGACGCCCTAAGGATGCTTGCGCAAGATGGCGGACACAAGATGGCGGCTATACATAACTCCTTATGAGACGCTTTAAGGGTGCTTGCGCAAGATGGTTGCTGCTCTTAGCTTAGAGGCTAACGTGTCGTGATAGTTCGATTCATTAAATTTAGGGCTTAAATGCAAAATGTTAAATATATCGAAAATGGTGCACCGTAGAGCAAAACGGACAAAATTTTTCTGCCTAATACCTAGGTTCGCAGTATGAGGAACAAGAAAATCATAGTCTAATGATGGGACCAACGGTTCGGTTCCTACTTAGGCCCTTTGGCATTTGCTCTGTTTTAGCTTGTATTGAAGCGAGTCTTCGTAACATGATCAGGTCTAGCTATGGTAGAGAGTATAACGTACCGTGCAGGTTCGATTCATTAAATTTGGAGGCTTAAATGCAAAATGTTAAATATCTCGAAAACGATGCATCGTAGAGCAAAACGGACAAAATTTTTCCGCCTAATACGTAGGTTCGTAGTATCAGGAACAAGAAAAAACATAGTCTAATGATGAGATCAACGGTTCGATTCCTACTTAAGCCCTTTGGCATTCGCAGCTATCTATTTCTACAAGATGGTGGCTGCTCTTATGAGAAACAAGATGCCTTGAGACGTCCTAGGGATGCTTACGCAAGATGGCAGACACAAAATGGTGACTATACATAGCTCCTTATGAGACGGCCTAGGGGTGCTCGCACAAGATGGCGGCTACTCTTATGAAGAAAGCTAGCTTAGAGGCTACTGCGCAAGATAACAGCTGCTGTTATGCATGTGGTGGAGGGCAATTTGAAATTCTATGTGCTTAATCAACAGAGCACCCTGCCGCTCTCTTTAGCTGAAATGTGGTGGTGGATAATTTGAAAAATTATTTTGACAGCTATCATCTTTAAAAACAATGGCGACTATACATAGGCTGTTAAGGCCTTATCATTCTCCTCCTCCTCCTCCTCCTTCTCTACCTCCTCCTCCGCCTCTTATGTCAAGGCATAGCTTTATATCGAACAAGTTTAAACCTGCATCGCGAAGGCAAGCGTGTGCAGCGATAACATTATTGCGCATGTTTAGACTTTCGAAACATAAGAAGAGTAGAATCAAACGCTGTACTCGATACGACATGTGATCAGAACATTGATTGATGCGTTCAGAAAACAAAATAAGTGATCAAGACTAGAATCGAACAATGTACTCAATCCATCATGTGTTTAGAATATGTCAGGGGATACGCTTGTTCTAAGAAGATCAGATTGAAACATAACAAGACTAGAATAGAACACTGTAATCGATGTTGTTAACTTCAACATGTGATCAGAACATTGATTGATGTGTTCAGAACACAAAATAAGTGATCATGACTAGAATCGAACACTGTACTCCATACAACATGTGATCAGAACATTGATCGATGTGTTCAGAACACAAAATAAGTGATCAAGGCTAGAATCGAACACTGTACTCAATACAACATGTGTTTAGAACATGTTAGGGGGTACCCTTGTTCTAAGAAGATCAGAATGAAACATAACAAGACTAGAATCGAACACTGTAATCGATGTTGTTAACCTCAACATATGATCAGAACATTGTTTGATGTGTTCAGAGCAAAAGTACAATTTTGATGATTTGCTTAGTGTAAAATCAAAAACTATGGAAACACACTGTGCACATATCGCGTAGCTAACTCGCTCAGTAAGCAATATTGCAAAACTACAACTTCAATGATTTGCATAGTGTAAACATCAAAAACACACTGTACCCATACTGCGCAGCTAACTCGCTCGGTAAACGATATAGCCAAAGTATAACTTCAAATTATTTACCTTCCATCATTCGTCTTGTGTGTAAAAATCAGTCGAACAAGTTATCGCATAAACATAGCTGAAAAAAATCGTGATAGGGTATGGAACCCAGGGGTTACATCTTGTCAGAAGAGCAAAAAGGATGAAAGGACTCTTCCTCCTCCTTACCGCACATTTCTTGGCTAAAGGGCTAATGGGCTAAAGGGCTAATGGGCTAATAGGCTAAAGGGCTAATGGGTTAAAGGGCTAAAGGGCTAAAGGTGCAACAACCTCGTCGATCGCTATCAGCAAGAACGCTTGTACTTTGTAGAAAATTAATCTTTATTTGTAAATGGTTTCATGTTCAGAACAAGGAATGGAACCTAGGGGTTACGTCTTACGTAATAAAATCCCCGAGGTGCGATGAGTTACGTTTTTCGAACTAGTGTTTGGAACACTGAACTTTTCAAGATGATAGCAGAGAGTTTAGCAATGTTCTGTTGTTGGATTTTAAATTCCGCGCTACAACATGCATAAGGTGGTAGCCTTGAGGTTTACCGCCGTAAAGATGGCAAGAGTGAGGTTAACAATGTTCTGTTGTTGGATTTTAAATTCCGCGCTATAACATGCATAAGGTGGCAGCCTTGAGGTTTACCGCCGTAAAGATGGCAGCAGTGAGGTTAGCGACGCTCTATTGTCCTTCAAAGTGAGGTTAGGGTTCGTCAAGAAGACAGCTGTCAAAAAAGCACGTGGCTATGTTTACCAAGCAAGAGCACGTGGCTGTGACGTCACGGTCACGTAATCAATCCTTAGCTCGACGTCGTTAAGAGCAGTATTAGGGTTAGCTATGCTTAAAAGTCTTGGGAACAGAGCAGCAGTATGAATTGCTATGTTTCAAAGCGTGTACAGATGACCTATCGAATTTGCATGTATCGACTCTCGTACAAAATTTCTGCAGGTAGATTGTGCTGCTATCTTAGCATAACCTATACCCATAAAATTAAAGTACAATGAATAGCCATGTTTCAAAGCGTGTACACATCAATTATCGATTTTGCACACATCGACTCTTGTACTAAACTTCTTCCGCTAGATTGTACTGCTATCTTAGCATAACCTATACGCGTGACCTTAAGGTACAAAGAATAGCCATGTTTCAAAGCGTGTACACATTACCTATCGACTTTGCATGCAACAAATATCGTACTAAACTTCTTCCGCTAGGTTGTGCTGCTATCTTAGCATAACTTATACACATGAACTTAAAGTACAAAGAATAGCTATGTTTCAAAGCGTATACACATTACTTATTGATTTTACATTCATCGAATCTCGTACTGAACTTCTTCCGCTAGATTGTGCTGCTATCTTAGCATAACCTATACCCATGAACTTAAAGTACAATGAATAGTCATGTTTCAAAGCGTGTACACATCAACTATCGAATTTGCATGTATCGACTCTCGTACTAATTTTCTGCAGGTAGATTGTGCTGCTATCTCAGCATAACTAAGACGCATGAACTTAAAGAACAAAGAATAGCTATGTCTCAAAACGTGTACACATTACCTATCGATTTTGCAAGCATCGACTCTCGTACTAAACTTCTTCCGCTAGATTGTGCTGCTATCTTAGCGTAACCTATACGCATGACCTTAAGGTACAAAGAATAGCCATGTTTCAAAGCATGTACACATTACCTATCGACTTTGCATGCAACAAATATCGTACTAAACTTCTTCCGCTAGGTTGTGCTGCTATCTTAGCATAACTTATACACATGAACTTAAAGTACAAAGAATAGCCTTGTTTCAAAGCGTGTACACATTACCTATCGATAATGTATGCAACAAATATCATACTAAACTTCTTCCGCTAGATTGTGCTGCTATCTTAGCATAACCTATACGCATGGCTTTAAGGTACAAAGAATAGCCATGTTTCAAAGCGTGTACACATTACCTATCGACTTTACATGTATTGACTCTCGTACAAAACTTCTTCCGCTAGGTTGTGCTGCTATCTTAGCATAACTCATACACATGAACTTAAAGTACAAAGAATAGCTATGTTTCAAAGTGTGTACACATCACCTATCGATTTTACATGCATCGAATCTCGTACTAAACTTCTTCCGCTAGATTGTGCTGGTATCTTAGCATAACTTATACCCATGAACTTAAAGTACGAAGAATAGCCATGCTTCAAAGCGTGTACACGTCACCTATCGATTTTGCATGTCTCGTACTAAACTTCTTGCGCTAGATTGTGCTGCTATCTTAGCATAACCTGTACGCATGAACTTAGAGTACAATGAATAGCCTTGTTTCAAAGCGTGTACACATCACCTAATGATTTTGCATGAAACGACTATCATACTAAACTTTTACCACTAGATTGTGCTAAAATCATGTAAATGTGCTGCTATCTTAGCATAACCTATCGATTTTACATGCATCGACTATCGTACTATACTTCTTCCGCTAGAGCATGTAGCAATCGCTTTGGTTTATCCCAAACCCATGTGCACGAACTTAAAGCATAAAGATGAGCTATGTTCTAAAGCGTGTACACATCACCTATCGATAATGTATGTATCGAATATCGTACTAAACTTCTCCTGCTAGAGCGTACGACTATCGCTTGTGTGTGCACGAACTTAAAGCATAAAGAATAGCAATGTATAAAAATCTTGTAAACAAAGCAGCAGCATTACGTATAGTCAAGATTAAATGCGTGCACACATCATGTATCCATGATGCACACAGTACTAAACTTATTACATTAGAATGTACAAAGTTCGCATGTGTTTGTACTGCTATCTTAGCATAGCCTATGTGCATGAACTTAAAGCATAAAGAATAGTTATGTGTAAAAAATCTTGTGAACATAGCAGAGTGTTAACTACGTAGGTGTAGACATTGAACTTTACATGCTGAGGCAACATACTACGTGACCGTGACGTCACGACCACGTGCTCTTGCTTGGTAAACATAGCCACGTGCTTTTTTGACAGCTGTCTTCTTGACGAACCCTAACCTCACTTTGAAGGACAATAGAGCGTCGCTAACCTCACTGCTACCATCTTTACGGCGGTAAACATCAAGGCTGCCACCTTATGCATGTTATAGCGCGGAATTTAAAATCCAACAACAGAACATTGTTAACCTCACTCTTGCCATCTTTACGGCGGTAAACCTCAAGGCTACCACCTTATGCATGTTGTAGCGCGGAATTTAAAATCCAACAACAGAACATTGCTAAACTCTCTGCTATCATCTTGAAAAGTTCAGTGTTCCGAACACTAGTTCGAAAAACGTAACTCATCGCACCTCGGGGATTTTATTACGTAAGACGTAACCCCTAGGTTCCATTCCTTGTTCTGAACATGAAACCATTTACAAATAAAGATTAATTTTCTACAAAGTACAAGCGTTCTTGCTGATAGCGATCGACGAGGTTGTTGCACCTTTAGCCCTTTAGCCCATTAGCCCTTTAGCTCATTAGCCCTTTAGCCAAGGAATGTGCGGTAAGGAGGAGGGAGAGTCCTTTCATCCTTTTTGCTCTTCTGACAAGATGTAACCCCTGGGTTCCATACCCTATCACGATTTTTTTTCAGCTATGTTTATGCGATAACTTGTTCGACTGATTTTTACACACAAGACGAATGATGGAAGGTAAATAATTTGAAGTTATACTTTGGCTATATCGTTTACCGAGCGAGTTAGCTGCGCAGTATGGGTACAGTGTGTTTTTGATGTTTACACTATGCAAATAATTGAAGTTGTAGTTTTGCAATATTGCTTACTGAGCGAGTTAGCTACGCGATATGTGCACAGTGTGTTTCCATAGTTTTTGATTTTACACTAAGCAAATCATCAAAATTGTACTTTTGCTCTGAACACATCAAACAATGTTCTGATCATATGTTGAGGTTAACAACATCGATTACAGTGTTCGATTCTAGTCTTGTTATGTTTCATTCTGATCTTCTTAGAACAAGGGTACCCCCTAACATGTTCTAAACACATGTTGTATTGCGTACAGTGTTCGATTCTAGTCTTGATCACTTATTTCGTGTTCTGAACACATCGATCAATGTTCTGATCACATGTTGTATGGAGTACAGTGTTCGATTCTAGTCATGATCACTTATTTTGTGTTCTGAACACATCAATCAATGTTCTGATCACATGTTGAAGTTAACAACATCGATTACAGTGTTCTATTCTAGTCTTGTTATGTTTCAATCTGATCTTCTTAGAACAAGCGTATCCCCTGACATATTCTAAACACATGATGTATTGAGTACATTGTTCGATTCTAGTCTTGATCACTTATGTTGTTTTCTGAACGCATCAATCAATGTTCTGATCACATGTCGTATCGAGTACAGCGTTTGATTCTACTCTTCTTATGTTTCGAAAGTCTAAACATGCGCAATAATGTTATCGCTGCACACGCTTGCCTTCGCGATGCAGGTTTAAACTTGTTCGATATAAAGCTATGCCTTGACATAAGAGGCGGAGGAGGAGGTAGAGAAGGAGGAGGAGGAGGAGGAGAATGATAAGGCCTTAACAGCCTATGTATAGTCGCCATTGTTTTTAAAGATGATAGCTGTCAAAATAATTTTTCAAATTATCCACCACCACATTTCAGCTAAAGAGAGCGGCAGGGTGCTCTGTTGATTAAGCACATAGAATTTCAAATTGCCCTCCACCACATGCATAACAGCAGCTGTTAACTTGCGCAGTAGCCTCTAAGCTAGCTTTCTTCATAAGAGTAGCCGCCATCTTGTGCGAGCACCCCTAGGCCGTCTCATAAGGAGCTATGTATAGTCACCATTTTGTGTCTGCCATCTTGCGTAAGCATCCCTAGGACGTCTCAAGGCATCTTGTTTCTCATAAGAGCAGCCACCATCTTGTAGAAATAGATAGCTGCGAATGCCAAAGGGCTTAAGTAGGTATCGAACCGTTGATCTCATCATTAGACTATGTTTTTTCTTGTTCCTGATACTACGAACCTACGTATTAGGCGGAAAAATTTTGTCCGTTTTGCTCTACGATGCATCGTTTTCGAGATATTTAACATTTTGCATTTAAGCCTCCAAATTTAATGAATCGAACCTGCACGGTACGTTATACTCTCTACCATAGCTAGACCTGATCATGTTACGAAGACTCGCTTCAATAGAAGCTAAAACAGAGCAAATGCCAAAGGGCCTAAGTAGGAACCGAACCGTTGATCCCATCATTAGACTATGATTTTCTTGTTCCTCATACTGCGAACCTAGGTATTAGGCAGAAAAATTTTGTCCGTTTTGCTCTACGGTGCACCATTTTCAATATATTTAACATTTTGAATTTAAGCCCTAAATTTAATGAATCGAACTATCACGACACGTTAGCCTCTAAGCTAAGAGCAGCAACCATCTTGCGCAAGCACCCTTAAAGCGTCTCATAAGGAGTTATGTATAGCCGCCATCTTGTGTCCGCCATCTTGCGCAAGCATCCTTAGGGCGTCTCAAGCCATCTTGTGCAAGGACCCTTAAGCCGTCCCATAAGAGCAGCCGCTATCTTGCGCAAGCATCCCTAGGGCATCTCATAAGGAGCCATGTATAACTGCCATCTTGCGCAAGCATCCCAAGGGCGTCTCATAAGAACCTGTGTATAGCAGCCATCTTGCGTAAGCACCCTTAAGGAGTCATGTATAGCCGCCATCTTACGCAATTAGCGTCGAGAGAGGGCTGCTGTAGAATTTTTCTTTTTAAATTATCCGCCACCACATTTCAAAGGTATCTAGCTAAAGATGGCAGCACTGCGGATGACAGGTGACGAATTTACATCTACTACGATAAAGAGGGCAGCACGGTGCTCTCTGTATTAAAGATGGCGGATGACAGCTGTCAAAAAAGCACATGGCTATGTTTACCAAACAAGAGCACGTGGAATTTGCCGCCATCATTTTTCAAACTAAAGAGGGCAGCACTATGCTCTGTTGATTAAAGATGGCGGATGGTAGCTGTCAAAAAAGCACGTGAGTTTGTTTCAAAACAAGAGCACGCGGAATTTTTCAATTTGCCGCCACCACATTTCAAAGGTATCTAGCTAAAGATGGCAGCACGATGCTCTCTTGATTAAAGATGGTGGATGATAGCTAACAGAACTTTTCAAATTGCCCGCTACTACGTGCTTAAGGTAGTAGCCATAAAGAGGGCAGCACGGTGTTCTGTGGATTAAAGATGGCGGATGACAGGTGATGAAATTGCCCGCAGCACGGTGCTCTGTTGATTAAAGATGGCGGATGACAGCTGCACGTGGCTTTGTTTCCAAACAAGAGCACGTGGAATTTGCCGCCACCACATTTCAAACTAAAGAGGGCAGCACTGTGCTCTATAGATTAAAGATGGCAGATGACAGCTGCACGTGGCTTTGTAGAGCACGTGGAATTTTTCAATTTGCCGCCACCACATAGAGGGCGGCATGGTGCTCTCTTGATTAAAGATGGCTGCTTGTCGAAAAGCATTTTTCAAATTATCCGCCACCACATTTCAAAGGTAAGTAGCTAAAGAGGGCAGCACTGTGCTCTATAGATTAAAGATGGTGGATGACAGCTATCAAAAAAGCACGTGGCTGTCAAAAAGCACGTGGATTTGTTTATCTCGAGCTAGTGAGGTTAAGTTGGTAGCACTAAGGTTTAGGCCCGTCAAGATGGCAGCACTGCCGATGACAGGTGACGAAAGAGGGCAGCACGGTGCTCTGTAGTTTAAAGATGGCGGATGACAGCTGTCAAAAAAGCACGTGGCTGTCAAAAAGCACGTGGCTTTGTTTATCTCGCGCTAGTTAGGTTAAGTTGGTACTACTGAGGTTTAGGCCCGTCAAGATGGCAGTACTGAGGTTAGCGATGCGTTGTTGTCTGTCAAAAAGCACGTGGCTTTGTTTACAAATCTGTCAAAAAGCACGTGGCTGTCAAAAAACACGTGGCTTTGTTTACCTCATGCTAGTTAGGTTAAGTTGGCACTACTGAGGTTTAGGCCCGTCAAGATGGTAGTACTGAGGTTTGCGATGCGTTGTTGTCTGTCAAAAAGCACGTGGCTTTGTTTACAAATCTGTCAAAAAGCACGTGACTGTCAAAAAGCACGTGGCTTTGTTTACCTCATGCTAGTTAGGTTAAGTTGGTACCACTAAGGTTTAGGCCCGTCAAGATGGCAGTACTGAGGTTAGCGATGCGTTGTTGTCTGTCAAAAAGCACGTGGCTGTCAAAAAACACGTGGGTTTGTTTACCTCATGCTAGTTAGGTTAAGTTGGCACTAGTGAGGTTTAGGCCCGTCAAGATGCCAGCAGTGAGGTTAGCGATGCGTTGTTGTCGATGACAGCTGTCAAAAAGCACGTGGCTTTGTTTACAAATTCAAATCTCGCGCCAAAATTCAAATTTCCCGCCAAAATTCAAATTTCCCGCGGGCGGCGGCGGCGGCGGAGGAGGCGGGCGGAGGCGTGCGGCGGCGGAGGTGCGGCAGAACTCTCCCATTATACTACTCCATGTCTTTAATAGAGGCCATATACAAAATGGAAACCACTCATCCTGATGAAAAACTGTTAAAGATGAAATATAACAAGCACATGACAGCTCTTTCCCTATCAGTGACGCTTTCTTTTTTCCTCCAGATACCTTTGTCACAGACATTATGCAGTCAACATTGAATAGGGCTTTGGTAGTGTTTCATTACTATGTTCTGATATCCTGAATTTGAAACCAAATTCAAGCTATCATGTCTGAATATTCTTACAAGTGTTCCTTTAACATTACGGCTAGAAGGAACATGAAAATCAAGGCTTGAGCCAAAACTCGTGAAGACAAGACGTTGAATTGCACAATAGTGGATATTGC
Source organism: Anabrus simplex (assembly GCF_040414725.1). NCBI lineage: Eukaryota > Metazoa > Arthropoda > Insecta > Orthoptera > Tettigoniidae > Anabrus > Anabrus simplex. Next base: position 66,265,069 of record NC_090279.1, read on the forward strand.
TCCTATGTAAAGGAAGGAATGGGATTCTTTTTAATTCAAAATATCGCGGACAACGTGAATATTTTAGTGTCTTGATGACATAGTTGGATAGCATCTAAGTCTAAGCCTGTCTTCCCACCGCATATTCTATGAAAGAAGAGCGAGAAATAAAAATTTATTGGTTAAAGGTCAGATCCGTTTACAACATGCACACGGGAAAAGTCGATAACGCACGCCAAAGCATATCGTAAAAAGAACTGGTACTTCTCAACTCATGGTGGATGCACTGAATTCTCATGGCCCAGTCGAATGCATAACTTCGTCACAAGCAAAGTAACGGGATGCTCGACCACGTGTTGTTACTGCACTCTTCGGAGAAAATAAGTGGACAAATAAAAGGGGGACATTGATTCCAGATACGACATGCTAGACCTCATGATTATCACACAGGATATTGATTTTGATACCACTAGGCAACAAGGCACAAACAATATGACACCGGATTTTATGTCATACGTTCAGTGGCATATCACGCCAAGTAGAAGGTGCAAAGGACTGGCCATTCTTCTTTACGTGATAACGCATTTTTGTGACAAGTGATTTATCAGGTTAACAATTAGTTTTTCAGTAAAATGGTATTTCATTTTGCATTGATAAATATTCTCCACGAATCAGCTATATTGCTGGAACATGTGGCAATTCCCAGGAGATTGACACGGGTTGCCTACTTGCCTGCCGGCAGAATTGAGCAAAATATGGTAGCTCTCGCGGACGAAACACGCATAAAGTCTCTAATGGCGATTTTGGAGGAGATGGAAACGTTCGGTAAGGAGCAGTTGGCAGAAGAGTTACTCTACCTTTCTGGAAGTTATTGCAGAATGGAGCATAGCGTTTCAGCTCTAGAGGAGGGGCTGCACAAGGTGTCTGTTCCCCATGTCCAGAACGGCGTAATTATCTGTTGTCATGACCTTTAAAATGCTTCAAGACAAGCCGGCCGTAAAATAATACTGTCAAATGTTTACAGAAATATGTCTCATGGAATCGGAACCAAGGTTCGGGCGTCCTCTGGAAGGGACGCGCTTTGGCAGGGCCCAGTCAGCATGAAACGTATGCAAGGGTTACCGTCGCGTGGGCAGTGACGGCTAGGCAAGCGAGTAGCACCATTCTGTAACCCATCACTGAACTATGTCTGGATGAATTAGCAAATTAGCCACAGCACATGAGATAAGGCATATAGGCATCTGTGAGGTGCAAAAAAAAAGATTGAGGGGAGAGAAGTCATGCGAAGCGGGGTGCGATTACTAACTGATATACAATGGAAGCCGAAGAACAACTAATGGTGTTGGCAAGGAAACCAAAAATCCCTTCTGAGCACTATCTGACTAGAACACTGCTTACTATCTTATCGTGGCCGGTTTCTCTGAATGGACGTGTCGGGCGGAGAAAAGAAGCACACACAGTCCATGGCCTTCATGGATATGTTCAGAAGAAAGATGATTGCCAACAATTTTCCGATTATGCAGAAACTGATCATCGCGAACACACGGTTCAAAGAGCGTGATATTCACCTAGTCACGTACTACAATCGTTCCCATCCAACGCACACTGACTACATCCTTGTCAGACGAAGGAATCTCAAAAATGTTCTAGAGACAACAGTTGTTCCTTACGAAACCGTTGCGATGCGACATCGACCAGTTATCTGTAAGATGCGGATAGTCACCAAGAGCTCAATACTTCGCAGGAAATGGACCAAATTGGATCAAACGGTGACGCCTGAAGAAGGAGGCCAACGTTGTTGCAAACGTCACAGTGCCACAAGTCACCATATTAGAAGCGAGCTGGACTAAACTGAAAGGCGCCGCACGCTCCATTCCTGGAACAAATAAGTCAGGGCGACGACAATGAAGGATTACCAATGACACGTGGTTTCGGAATGACGATGTTATGTATGCAATACGGTTGAAGAAACAGCTGTAAAACGAGTTTCTTGCTCGTTGGAATGCCTACAAAACAACCAGTAGTAAAATGAAGGAGGTTGTCGCTGTAACAAAAGCAAAGCGGTAAGCAGGTCTATATATGAAATTGACATGCGCTAAAACGAGCGGAATATTTAACGGCTAGTCAAATCGGGGCATCGAACCACGGAACGTTCTACATCATCAATTAGGAAACAGACGGTTTTCTACTCGACTGGCGGGAAGCGCGAGTACACTGGCTTAACTACTTTGACAAAATTTCAATCTTGGAATTTCCGTATCTACCAATCCCAATCACCGCCGCTGTTGAAGGTCCAATATAGGAAATTGACGTCACCCAAGTCCAGGCTATGTTGAAAGAAATGACACCATGGAAAGCCATCTGTCCTGATTATCTTCCGGCAAAGTTTTGTTTCTCTCAATGGGTGGATGCAGCAGTGTGACTAAAGCAAGCTTTTCAACCAGATCATCAAAGAAGGTCAAGATCCAACAAACTGATGACGGAGTAACCATTCAAAAATAAGGGAAGTCCTGCCGATTTTTCTAATTACCGTCCGATCATACTTCTCAGCCACGCAGTGACACATTTCGAACAAATCATCGACAAAAGAATTAGCGCTTTTGAACGAACACACAACAAGCCAAGCTGGTTTTGTGTAAAATTCTGGCGCAACAGGAGCAACACACGCTGCAAGGCTGTTACGTGAGAGGTATTTCGAAAAGAATAAGAGGCTTCATCACGACTTTCTGGACCCTGAGAAGGACTTCCATCCGGTACATCATAACCTAATCAGTCTGCGCTACAAGAGCATGACATTATAGAGCACCTTGTTGAGAGGGAATAATTGATCTATGTAGAACCGAGGAGTTATGCTGAAGCTGTCGCAGGAGCGTCTGATGACGTCCGCGAAACTGTACAATTCCACTAAGGCCCTCCCGTATCACCACTGCTGTTCATTCTTTTGACGGACACCATTACATAAGACCTGCACATTTCAATACCATGGACACATCTGTATGCAAATGGTGCAGAGAATAAGCGCCAAACGGAAGATTGGAACAATCCACTAGCGCAATACGTCCCGCGCCTCAACAAAAGGGATAGAGAATACATGACATTACATCGCCGAGAAGTTGGAAGCATGCATATTGACGGTGAAAATATAGTACGAGAAAAGAAATTTAAGTATCTTGGTTCCAAAATCTCTGATGATGGCCGACTTACTAATGAAGTCAACTTAGGGATAAGCAAACCCTGGCTGAAGTTGAGAATGACAACGGGCGCCCTTGCGACCGTCGGATGAAGGACCACCTGAAATCTAATATCTACTGAACTGTTATCCGTCCTGTCGTTTTCTATGGCAACTATTGCTGGTCAGCTAAAGAGGAGGTAAACGCCGACTAAGCATCATGGATACGAAGAAGCTTAGGTGAACGGCTGACATAACTAGACTAGATCACATTTCAAGTGATGTTATTAGAAAACGTTCCAGCATTGCACCGATAAAGAAGAAAATTTAGGAAAGGCGTGTGCGCTGGTTTGAGTATATTTGCGTGCAGAAGACGATATATTGAGAAATTTAGCCTATACACAGAAAGTAGGTGAAAAGAGGCGCAAGCGACAAACAAGACAGCATAAGACGAATGACCTGAAAGCTGTGAGACTACATAGAAATATGGCCCGTGACCGAACTAACTGGAGACTCACACCAGGCAGGACTAATTTTAAAAGAGCAGAATAACAAGAAGCAAGTTGATGAATGATCTGTTATAGAAATGGGATACAATGGATATTTTGCACATCCTAACATTTAACTTACTATGTTCAATTTTTTCCCCTTAAAGCCTATGTCTAATATCTATGTTCTTATTTCTATTAAATAGTGTTTGAATGACAGAGCACCTCTGGATTACGTGTTTAAGGTATTCATAAACGTTTGAAATGGCGTATTTAGACAGAATTTTCTTTTTTTCATTTTTGTTTTCTGATGAAAGATTTATTCTTCTACTTTAAGAAAATGTATAGTACTTACATCTTTCGTGCATAAATATGCTCAGAATATTGATATAAAGGGAACAGTGCACCCGTGTCTCGGTCTAAGATGGACGTGGCTTCGCTGCACGGAGAATTTCATGGATCCTTTCGATTTAACTCAAGATAGGCGCTCGTTGTTACAGAATAGCTTTCCATAGATGGCTCCACATGCGTATTCTTTGTATGAAGCAGTAATACTATTTGGTATTGAGAGCTTCCATGGTTTCCATAACTGCGTGTTTTTAGTGAAAATATTGTCATGTTGCCTGTTTGCCTGTGTGCCTTTGGATGTATATTCGTTGTTGAGATAATGTCCAGAAACTGTATTGGATGTAGGAAGCATTCAAATGATTATATGCATTCCCCATTCTATTTAGGTTGGAAAGCTGGATCATGCTACAGTCTTTGCCAAAAATTACAGTGAGTCTTCGCCTAATATGGAACAGTAAAAATATTTTCTCGCTCAGGTGAGAGTAGAGGTCTGGAGTATGTAGATTTCTATGGGGATGGGGATTCCAAAGGTTACAAGGTAGTGTGTGATTCCAATCCATACAATGGTAAAGAAGTCAATAAACTGGAATGTGTGGGCCACTATAAAAAGCATTTAGGAAAAGCTCTTAGAAAAATTGTACAACTTAACAAACCATGGGTGGTAGAGGCAAATCAACTGGAACACTGAGAGACAAGTGTCAGAATTATTTTGGAATTGCTTTGCATTCCAACTACAGTTTCATAAAACATATGCCAAATGCTCTATGGGCAACATTGTATCATTTGACTGCCCATAAAGTGCCTCCCCACCACAGGTGCCCTATAGGAACAGACAGCTGGTGTTTATACCAACGAGCCACAGCTGGCAAACTACTTGAAAATTATAAGCATAAAGCAGGAATACCACAGGAAGTCCTAATGTAATGGTAAGGTAAGGGTTATTCTGCCTAAAGGCAGGTTCGAACCTCCGCAGAGGTGTTCCTGAGCTGGAGTTTACATGCAGAAGGGTGGCCAGTTCCTTCCTGCTCCTCCATTCTCTTACCCCCACCAACAGCGTGTGACACCCCATCCAACTCCTGACCACGCCCAATGTTGCATAACTTCGGAGATCTCACAGGATCCGGTGCTTCAAAACGGCTACGGCCGTTGGCACATGCAATGAAGCCTGTGTATGAAAGGATCTGTAATCTAAAAATGTTATTCAAATGTTTTCATGGTTTGACTCAAAATACCAATGAGTCATGCAACGGTACGGTATGGAAGAGGTGTTGAAAAGATAAATATGTGGGGCTATCCACTCTCAAACTAGGTGTCATGGATGCAGTTTTACACTTTAATTGTGGAAACAAGGTTCAAATAGAGGTTTTAGGAAGAATTAAGGTTGTGCCTGATATGTACTCAGCATCAGGAGTGTCACAAGCTGATGAGGCATGTGTACGCATAAGTCAGCCTCAGAGCACTTCTGAACAAAGACAGCGAAGAAGGTACCTCAGGGGAAGAAGAAAACTGAAATAGGACAAGAAACTTTAAGGGGAAGGTCGCACCTATGCAGCGGGAGAATTCTAATACTTTCAGGTAAAAAGAAAGAGGTCTAATCATAATACAACCCTTTAAATTTACTCAAAACTAAAAACTATGTTTTCTTTTCAGGTTCGAACAACAATGAGTCGAGTTCTAAATGGGATATCTACCTCGAAAAGGTCTCAAATTGATGATAATTAATTTAGGAATATCTTGGACTAGAACTGAGAAAAAATATATCCCCGTTCAAAAACTGAGAACGAAGAAATGAAGAATTATTTTTGAAATTTTGAATTTTTGATAGAAGGTGTTATAATTCTTTTTGAAATGGTGATAAACTAATACATTTAGTAGGAGACATCAAGAACACTAATGATGATAGTACAGCGATAGAAACATTAAAATAAATGCATTTTTGTAGTTGCTAGATAGTCTCAAAAAAGTGCCATTTTTGTTAATAAAAAATTCTTGGACAGCCCTTAAATGATAAAGTGGGCAATCCTATAGTATAACAGTCTTCATTTACCTTCCTGTTAACTACTAACACAATTTTAAAATTTTTGTGTAAAATTATGGATTTTGTAACGAAGAAGACAGCATAGAACAAATGAACTGGAAGCTAACATATAACTTACTATTTTCAAATTTTCTCCCTTAAAGCCTATGTCTAATATCTATGCCTTATTTCCACAAAATAGTGTGTGAATGGCAGAACACATCTGGATTACGTGTTTAAGTGACTCCTATAAACGCATTATAAAGAATAATATATAACTCAACAAAATAAAAAATCAGGAGTATCTGTTTTTATCGGGAGTGACAGTTTGAATATCCGGTGAAATTGTACGAGTAACAACAAGACGGGAGACCTTCAGTGTATTCTAGCCTGATTGGAATTTTGAAATTCATATTTCTGCTGACATCCGTCATAGATAGCAGACGATCATAATAATTTATTTTCCCTGTAATCACGTCTATAAATATGAAGACTATGGAGGAGAGACAAAAAGAGGTCGGCTCAGGGCCTTGTGACACTCGACATCTACAAGTGAAAGGACACCGCATCACTACATGTTTAGTTCAGGACTATGTGTCTACACAAACTTAAGTAAGCCTCTTCACTAATTATTTATTTCAGGGTGATGTGTTGTTCCAAAAATGGAAGGAAATCTCATCAGTAATTGTAAGCTCATAAACATGTGCCTTTCCACATGACAGGAATTAGGAAATTTTATGAACCTTAAAACCTGTTCATATGTAATTCAGTACCAAACTGACAAGGCAAGAAGTCATTAAAGTTGCTGCTTGATATTTGTAGAATGCTGAGATGAGTCAGGATAACATAGCACATGAGGTGAGATATAAAACAAAGTGGTATGCAGTAGATAAGATCTGGTGAACTGAATCATTCAGAGCCTTATATACCAAGGTTCTACTCTGACTAATGAAAGCATGTAAGCTGGTACTGGGTAGTTCTGAGGACTGAAATGAATATTTTTGGCTACTGGTTGCAAATGTACAGTAAGAAGAAATCAATGCGTCATATAACAGTCAAGAAGACTCTAACCACGCACAAAATAAAATAAACCTTTCAGAATTCATAGTTTCCATCACTAATCTGGTCTGAAGTAAAATCATAAGCTACGACTAGCCATTGCATGACCTCCCGATACAGGGGCTCAGTTAAGATTACCAATCCGAGATTATACCATCATCTCCCAGGTATTATCAAAGATCATTGCGCACAGTAACGAACAAAGGTGTGACAGCACAAAATTAATTAGCATATAGTCCAAAGGCACACCTACAGTTCAAACAAACTACTACATTAAATGTTTGAAAACAGGATGTACACTTGTGCTACTTTTTAACCTCAGTGATAAAAATTACAATTTTGAAATAATATTATATCATTCCATTATTATTTACCTACTTTTAGGAGATAATAAATTCACTTACTTGAAGTATTCTGAATTTTTTAGGCAACCTGTACAAATTTATAGTTAACTTGTAGCTGTCCATTTTATTAGTTTATACTAATTGTGTAAATGTGTTTGCAATCAACATGCTACAAGCACTTGACTGATAATGAGCACTAAAATGAAAAGTGGGAATTGGGCAACAATCAGCTAGTGTGACCACAACACTGGAAAAAAACATAAATTCAATGCCACAAATTTCCTTTGCTTACAAAAATGTGGACGTTTTAATTGAAAACTATGATACCTAAGATGTAGCACAACTGACCTCAACGTTTCATTTCTACTACAACTTATCTGTTTTGGGATCTACAAATGGAGGAATCTTAATTAACACACAAGAGAACAGAAAAGATCATTAGAAAGAAATCTATCCCAATAAATACTTGAAAATTGCATTTTTGAGTTATCACACTAATGAACTCAGGCATCATTATACTGATTAATGAACCTAATTATGTTGGTTTAAAATTATTGTACTGTTTACAATGTACATAAAACTTAACAGCTTCAAATTTGTATATTTTGTTTATAATCTACAAAATTGGCTATTTCTGTGTGTCACTGTTGGTACTGTACCAGGAAAAATTAAGGATATGGGCATGAGAATCTTGTGAAGGGGGAACAGTCCTTAGGGAGCAGATACAGAGAGATTTAGATGCAGAGCAAAATAATGGATATATTTTAAAACTTAATTTATTCACCTGGAGAATTTGATGAATAAGTTCCCTATTATTTCTAACTCGTAGCATTGAACCAAATGAAAATATTGTCTGAGCAAGTTCATGTCGCCTGGCCAGTTGAAACAAAATAAATATTTATGATTGTCCATCTCTTAACATGAAACGATTATCTTTCGTTGAAAATCAATAAGTTATTTCCTCATAAAGTTCATAAAGTTCTTCAAGTATTGGTTCAAATGACAAAAACTGAAAATGAATGTAACACCCTTACACGTGTAAAATGAATTTCCCTACACCACTTTCAATATTTTAACACTTCAAAATTTGGCAAATTTTATCTTCTCCTAAAGTTCGGTGCTATAGTCTATTTTATAACTGTCACTCAACATTTATAAAATTTAATGTGAAATCCAATGAGCGAAATAGTTTGTTGAATTATGAATGAAATCACTGATTCTACAGTTCAACTTGTAATATAGTCTGTTTAAATCTCAAGTTTGTTTACAGTGGCACTCATGTCACCAGAAACATCCAAATATCAAACTGAAAATGTAGAGAAATGCGGTTCAACGAACATCATATGAAGTCCTCGACAGCTGGTGTTGTGATGCTATCCCCACGGTACTACATCTGATTCCCGCGTAGTAACCACGTTCCGAATTCAACCTCAAACCACGTTCCATGTCCCGCGTAGTAACCACGTTTAAATTCTATGAAGTCACCACGTTCCAACTCCCACGTAGTCGAAATGACAGCAGCTTTATATGACAAAATAGGCACTCGGTCAGGGTTTCAGATGTCACTTATAAAATTTATAAACACGAAAATGTTCAACTGACAAGATTAACTTGTGAGTGTTCTATGCTTGTAAGTCGTACAATTGGCACTGTATTTTACTACGTGAATTTCCTCTAATATTTAATCACTGGTAGATGATTGTTATTGCTCATTAGACTGGATTCACTGTTTATGTTGAAGCACAGTTATAACATATTTACACACGAAAATCAGTCTTGTCCACCATAACGAAATACTTAATTCGCGGATATTTACAAGTTCCTATGACGGCAATGTCATACAATGTCAAATACTGTTCACTTGTGATGAAGGTTTAAGCGTATTAAAACTTCAACCAGTAATTATTACACACGTACTTAAGGTGACTTTATGAAATAGATTAGTTTGACAGATTAAATGTTTAATTATTTCACTTGAAAATCGTCATATTCATACGCTTATTTCTCTTGAATGTTTAAAGTCAGTTTCATTTGAATATGAATAGAAGTTTAAATCAATTAAATTTGTTCGATTTGCAGTGGAAAGTACTAAGTCTGTACAGTGATTAAATACCATAAATCTTTGACAACACTTTGAAATTATTATGTTAGTATCATATCACTAGAAAAGTTTCTAAGTTCCAACACGAGTTATTGTTTTATAAGTCTTGGCAAAAACTTTACCGTAGAGTTCGTACGATGTGATGTTTTAAGTTCGAACCTCGCGAACCCGTTCATGTGAGACAGCATGACTACACGACGGCAGCGATTTGAGAACTGAACTGACTTGACCTAGCAAAACCCCGTTCTTTTATACCAATCTGCCGAGCTCAGATTCCTCCTCTCGTGGAAAAATCAAGCTTTTTTGTACCTGAATTACTCTTTAAGTCCGTAGGACGATATTAATGAAATTGCAGTATGTTTGCCTTTAAATAATGGGCTATACAATGGCGTATCTCATTAATTGATATATCAGTGGGTTCCAAAGTTATGACAATTTCTTGTAGTATGTTCGACAATATCAGGAGGCGTTCACGTGATAGCTGCATCACGCGCTGCGTGACGTATCTTGCTTACTGTATGCATGCTCGAACCGTTCGGTTGCGCTACATCGCATGCTAGGGTCCCCCCGATGCGCTGACTTCCATTAAATAAAATTATGCTCCAGGCCACACATGGTTCCTGGCAGAGTACGAACGTAATAAATTACTGAGACTATCTGGAGGTAATAGTTGCAGACGGCATTTCAGATAATAAGAATGTGATGAACAAATGATGCATTGACAGTGAAGGAAAGAACACCTTTTACATGGTTGCTTAAAGGTATTGTAAAGAAATACACTTCAAAAATATATAGCTTTACCAGAGATTATGTTTGTATGCATATATATATAATCAGTATAACTACATCACGGAACAAACGTATGATCTTAAAATACCTGAGTATTTTAGATAAATATAACCAATATAATTTTAAGATATTAGCGTTTAAATGAAACTTTGTAAAGAAACGATTAAACTGATGAAAGTGGCCAGCTTTTGGACATAAACCAACCACTAGTGAACACAACTGTGAATAGGTACAATATATTCCATATTGTATAGGATTCGTAGTGTACGTACTTTGATTCTTCTTTGATGTACGGCAACAGCTGATCATCAGTATGTTCTTCTATGTATATTTCCTCCTTAATATCTTCAGAAGGCTGTAAGTAATGCACCGCTCCCGCGTCCAGGTGAGGATACATGAGATCCAGACTAACTCCTGATAAATGATTCTATCCGATTAATGTTGCCGGGTTGTGGGTTCCGCTTGAGAAAGTACGCCGACGGCCTATGGCAAATCTCAACCTACGCAGAAGGACGTCTCCAACACGCTATCAGTCGGATACCATACTCGCATGTCACCAAAATTAATCGCAAATTTCAGGTTACTACGATATTTCAAGTGATTCGTACGTGTTGCTAACGAAATCTCAATCAGAAAATGAGTCCTTACAGTCTTACATCTAATTCTTATACTAAGTAGGCATTAAAAGAATTATATAGTTTCACTACTCAGCTTTTATTGACTATTCAGTCTAAATATCAAGTGAATGTCATCTAAGATATCGTTAAAAATGCCTCGTACAACGTAGACAGCTTCATAATGCTATAAACATCTCCATCAGTTGCAATTACGTTGAAATAAAGAAAAATAGGTTTGGAAAAACCCGTAAGAAGTAGTTGAAATCTAGGCCTTAATCATCGATTCATTAACCCTGGCCTGTTGAAATACTAAGTCATAGTTCAGTAATGTTTGCAGAAAACAATTGAAAAATTTAAATATATAAATGAAATGAAACATATTAAATAGAGTTGAAACGATTAGATTCATCCAATTGGTTAAAAATGAAAAGAAAATTATATTCCCTACTATATAGATCATTTCAGATTGTAGTTTTAAAATAGAATGTAGAACGCAGTGAAAATAGCCAAATAAATAATTCATTAAGATCTGGAATCTCTTCTCACTGAGCTGAATTGCTCCTCAAAGTTACTTAAAATTCCATTATTTAACCTTTAATTCACATATGACCGGTGAAACGAATGTCACTTTGCTGAACTTAACATATGTGTCCATACACAGTAGAAAATCGTATGGGAAAGCAATGTCTATCTTCTGAGGACTTTAGTTAACTCATATGTTTAAAAGTTCGCTTGGATGTTTCATGTTTCATAAGATCTGATCTCCATATAAGCAAATTCAGGTCCACTCTAAGTCGTAATTGATTTCAAATTAATTCTATCATAAGGCTTATGTGGCTCATTGAGTCTCCTTGACATATTCACCATCCTTGCTATACATACGCTACTCTTAGACTTAGATTCTAGCCTCTTTCCCTTTAGTGCATATTCGTAACATAAACATGCAGTGATCAACATAATAATAATGAGAAAATTGAAGTCCATTGATCCTCCTGTTGTCATAAATATAAAAGATTCATATTCCTTTGTCATATAACCTCAATTCAAAACACGATTCCTTTGAATTTATACATAACCTTCACGCAATCCCTTCGAACTTTCACAGCATAAACTTAATTTCAATATGTCGCAACTAACTAAATTGAAACAATCGCGAGGTCGAGTAAAAGGCACGTTAACAAGAATAATAAAGTCTATTACAGCTGACAAGTCAAAATCAGAGGCGAAGGTTAAAATTTTAAAAAATGTGAAGAGCTATGGAATTCTTTTGAAGAAGTACAAATGAAAATAGAGGAAACTGAGATCACTGATGAAACAGCTGCATTACAGTTTGAAGAGAAATGTGAGGGAGAGCGAGAGCTATTTGAATCTATTTATTTCCGCGCAGTTTCGCAACTACAAACGATAATAGATGAAGCAGAGGATGTTCCAAATAATTTACTAGCTGAAATGAACACGGCAGTAAACAACGCTGTTCATCAACAGGAAGTTGCACAACATCATAACAGAAGAATACATAAATTACCAGAAATGAAATTAACGGAATTCAACGGCGAATTCACAAAATGGTTGCTTTTAAAGAACAGTTTTGAGTCAACCATTCATAATGATACTCAACTAACAAATATCCAAAAATATCAGTATCTGATCGGTCTTCTGCAGGGCGAGGCACGCAAAGTCATTCAAGGTTTTACCATTTCAGAAGAAAACTACACAAGTGCGTGGAACTTGCTTGTACATACTGATGATAATCAAATGATGATAATCGAGACACATCTAGATGAACTTTTCAAGTTTCCTACAGTTTTTAAAGAGAACAAATCTGAATCACTCAGGCAATTACAATTTTATATTCAAACTCACATGGCTTCATTAAAAGCGATGAAGCAACCGGTACAATATTGGGACACATTGGTTATTGATCTAGCAAAGAAGCAGCTGGATTTCACAGAGCAAAGAGACTGGCAGGAAAGGGTGAAAGGCAACACTCCACACAAGATGCCATCATTGGATGATTTCTTGAAATTTTTAACTGAGCGTTCCCAATCATATACGCTTTTAAATCATAACAAAACCAAGGCACTGAACACGAAGGCAAATCCGAAGGACAAACAACCTAGCAAGAAAGTTGTTATGACGACGTCTCAGGCAAGCTGTAATCTGTGTGGTGGAAGTCACCCCATTTTTACATGTGAAGAATTAATTATACGATCAGTTGAAGACAGAAGAAAACTGCTTCGAGAAAAAGGACAGTGTCATAACTGTTTGAAGCCAGGACATATTGCAAGAAATTGCAGAGGATCAAAATGCAAGAAATGTGAACTTCTTCACAACACACTTTTACATGCTGAGGAAGATGACAAACAAACAAAATGTTAAAGAAAATTAAGTGCCCATAAACCTGTATGTCGAATCTCAGCATTCACCTGCTTCACTCAATGTGAGTTTGGCGAAAGGAATGGCATCACAAATACTTTTGTCAACAGCTTTAATTGATGTGAAAGATGTTCACGGGAGAAGAATGACATGCCGAGCCTTATTGAATCTGGGATCTCGGTCGAATCTAATAAAGGAAGGTCTGTATAAGAAACTTGGTTTACCGAATGTCAAGGCAAACACACAGATCATTGAGTAAATTGTTCGAAAGTGGAAACAAAAAGGATAACGAGAGTACACCTCGCTTCAAGGAATGACGGATTTGAGGTGGAAGCAGAATTTCTAGTTTTGCCAACTATAACGGGACGATTGCCACAGTTGGAGATCAAGAAGGACAAGATTATTATTCCAAAGGACATTCGCTTGGCAGATCCCACATTCAACAAGCCTGGAGACATAGACATGTTAATTGGTGCAGGACTTTACTGGAAAATAGTCATAGGTCCACCCAAGAATGAAGCTGAAGGACAACCAGCTCTGCAAAACACCCAATTAGGCTGGATTATAGGCGGTGAAGTTTTTGAGAACAAAGAAGGATCAACAACAACATGCATGAAAACTAGCAATCAACAATTATCAGATCAGATGGAAAAATTTCGGAAACAAGAAGCAATTCCGGAGATTCAACATTACACATCAGAAGAAAGAATATGTGAAAGACAGTTCACGGACACTGCTTCGAGAGATACAACAGGTAGATTCATCGTAAGGCTCCCTATCAAGCCAGATGTCATCCTCGGAGAATCAAGAAAACGCGCACTAAACAGACTAGAATCATTAGTCAAGAGGTTAAGCAGACACCCCGAACTCAAGACAGCTTATGCAGATTTCATGAATGAATATGAAAAACTAGGACATATGAGTTTGATTGAAAGAAACCAAAATCAAGATGTACCAAATTCATACTTCATACCCCATCAACCAGTGGTACGTCCAGATAGTGACACCACAAAGGTCAGAGTGGTATTTGATGCCTCGGCAAAAACATCACTCGGGACATCACTCAATGACAAGCTCATGACAGGACGTAATTTACAGCGAGATCTTTTTCACAGTGTACTTAGATTTCGCAGCCATAAGTACGACATGACGGCACATGTGGAAAAGATGTTTCGGCAAATACTCATCCATCCTGAAGATCGAGCATTCCAGCAGATTTTGTGGAAAGAGGAATCTTCAGCCCCTGTGAGGATTTATCAGTTGAATACAGTAACATACGGAACAGTATCGGCACCTTACCATGACATGAGATGCCTAACTGAAATGGCTAATCTTCATGAAAATGAATTTCCAGCAGCAGCAAAGGCTATTCACGATGATTTTTATATGGATGACTGCTTAAGTGGAGGAGACATTCTAGAAGACGTGATCGGGCTACGGCGGCAAATACAAATACTCAAGAGTGGTGGAATGCATTTGAGGAAATGGAGGTCCAACAGCAAAGAGATCTTGCAGGACTTGGAGAGCAAACGCGACGAAGGGACTTTACTGGTTTTAGACAAAGGTGAAGCTAGTATGACTCTTGGACTCCTCTGGGACTCAGCACAAGATTGCCTTCAGTTTCGAGTTGAGCTGGAAAAGCAGTCACCAAGATCCAAAAGAGAAGTCGCCTCCAAAATCGCACAAATTTTTGATCCACTAGGACTCGTGGGTCCAGTACTGATCAAAGGGAAGATGTTGATGCAACACTTACGGGTAGATGGATTTGAATGGGATCAGCCATTGTCTCGAGAGCACCTTCAGATTTGGAATGAGTACTGTACGTCATTAGAAAGACTGAACAACATCAGAATTATGAGAAACATAAATCCTGGGAATTGCTCTGGTTCTTCAGATTTGTTTGGATTTAGTGATGCTTCAGAGAAGGATTTTGGAGCATGCATTTATGCAGTTTGTCAAATGCAAAGTGGTCTCTACATTTCCAATTTACTTTGTGCGAAGACGAAAGTATCTCCTTTAAAAACCATTTCGTTGCCAAGACTCGAATTGGAGGCAGCCCTTCTTCTTGCACAACTTGTCAAAACAACAGTGAGTGCTTTGAAAGAAAAAATTGGTCAGATGAGATTATGGAGTGACAGTACAATTGTTTTGGGATGGATCAACACTGAGCCAAGGCTGCTGAAGACATTTGTGGCAAACAGGATTGCAAAGATTCAAGAAGCCACTGATGCAACCAACTGGAAGCATGTTCCTTCGACTGAAAATCCAGCTGATCTTCTCTCAAGGGGAATTACTTCAGCAGAACTCGAAGATAAAAAGCTGTGGTGAAGTGGACCTTCTTGGCTTCGCACACAACGTCAACAACCAGAGAATTCAGAAGAATTTGAAACAGAACTACCAGAGCTGAAGGTCACAGCAGTTACGTTGACAGCAACATCAACCAGCATTCTACTGAATAAATTCTCGTCATTTCCGAAATTATGCCGTATAGTAGCATATTGTCAAAGATTCATTTATAATTGCAAACTCAAACCGCCAGAAAGGAAAAAGGGTTCACTAGAAATACAAGAAACTTGTAAAGCAGAGAAACAGGTAGTCAAATGGACACAATTAGAAGCATTCCCTCAAGTACTGCATTGCTTAATTAATCAAGACCTCCCAAAGAAGAGTTCTCTAAAGTCACTCAGTCCCTTTCTGGATAGTGATGGATTGATTAAGGTTGGAGGAAGGCTTCGTTTTTCGGAGCTAACATCAGAACAGAGACATCCTGTGCTTCTACCAGCAAATCATCACATCACCAGAATGATCATGGAAAATGAACATCGTCGTCTGAAGCATTGTCCCCCAGAGCAACTGCTACATGCAACTCGACAACGATATTGGCCTATCAGCTGCAGAAGAAAAGCGAAAAGGATTGTCAAGAGGTGTCTGAAGTGCTTTTGTTACCATCCTACAGTTCCAGAGGTACGCATGGCAGATTTACCAAAAGAAAGGGTTACGTTAGCTGTTCGACACTTTGTTACCACAGGAGTGGACTATGCAGGTCCAATATCTGTAAGAGAAGGCCACAGAAGGGGCCTCATTCATACTTACAAGAGTTACGTAGCTGTATTTACATGCTTCAGTACCAAGGCAGTGCATTTGGAGTTGGTGTCGGAGCTAACGACCGAAGCTTTCTTAGCTGCACTGCAACGATTTACGGCGAGAAGAGGTTTGTGCAAGCAGCTTTTCTCTGATAACGGGAAGAATTTCGTTGGAGCAGCCAACGCACTACAAGATACCCAGTCCTTTTTGGAAAAGGGGTCAACGACCATTACCTCCTCACTCGCTCAGCAGCAGATACAGTGGAGTTTCATTCCTCTCCGGTCAGCCCACTTTGGGGGATTGTGGGAAGCAGCTGTAAAGATTATGAAAAGACATTTGCTGACTGAAACACAGGGACGCGTGCTAACTTTCGAAGAAACCTACACTATTCTTTGCGATATAGAGGATGTATTAAATTCACGTCCCCTTACTCCCTTGCTAAAAGATCCAAATGATTTAGAAGTCTTAACACCAGCACATTTTTTTCTAAGTGACTCGATCGTGCAACCTGTGCAAAGGGATTTGTTGAGAGAACCCGATAACCGCTTGTCACGTTGGCAGCACTTGCAGGAAATTCGGCAGCGGTTGTGGCAGAGATGGCAGCGAGAATACCTGCAGGAATTGCAAAAACTCGTCAAGTGGCATGATACCAATCGACGTATTGATGTTGATTCTTTGGTGCTATTAATTGAGGACAACATCCCTCCTCTAGAGTGGCCCAGAGGTAGGATAGTTCAAGTTCACCCTGGACGAGACGGTGAGGTGAGGGTTGTCACTGTTTGGACGGCTGGTGGAACTTTCACCCGAAGCATCAAGAAAATATGCCCTCTTTCCATTGAAGGGAATGACAAGGAGAACTGAATTCAAGATTTCCTGTGATATTTCTAACTTTGTGTTATTTTCATCCAAGATATAATTTCAATATTATTTTCTTTTAATCATAAAAATATGATGTATAGAGTTTTGTATTAACGCATATGTTAAGAATAAGTATTTTTACAGTAGGTATAAGATTACAATAGTTAGTTGAAAGAAATCCTTTCAAGGGGGGCAAGATGTTATGAAGAGACTTTTAATTTTTGTAAATGTATTTCATTAATTGAAGTTGGCACTTTCCAAGCCTATTACCGATTGGTCAGATGATTTTGTATTGTTGAAAATGGTTACGCAAGCAACAGTCATGTCCGTCATCGAGTTGTGATATCGCATCATTAAGACATATCAAATGCAATAAAGTATAGAAGGCACCAAGTTCCTTTACTTCAAAATCAAAAACAAACAGTAAGAATACTGGAATTCATCTTGCACATATGAATGTATATAATTATAATAAAATTGATATCAGTATCGATAGGTACATGTATAGTTGCATTGATTTTTTAAACCATAATTAAGAAACATATTACTTATCTCATGTCGTGAAGAAGTTAAAATGAAAATCCAAACCAAAAATTTCAAATGAGAATCCAGTGGATGTCCCAAAGCTAGCCCAAATAATACTTACAGGAAGATATACCACACCCTCTATGATAAATAAAGAATTATCCCTCTCTTACCCAATGAAACATATTAAAATAATGAAAATGGTTATATGACCGGATGATATTCAGTTAAATGAATATAATATGATGAATTCAATTATGTTTACCATGAAGATTACGAGTTCAAGAATGATATTATAATATGAATCCAATTTCTTTTCACTATTGCTGATAATTTAATTCCTATTTTAATTATAAAACATTAGCATGCTAATAAATTAGATCTAGGCTTATTTATGTGTATCTTTTCCCATAGTAACTTATAATACGTAGAAATAGGATAGTATTAGAGCTATTTAAGGTTAGATATGCTGAGTAATGAACCTCATATCAGGTTTTCACCTACTTGCGGGGGGATTGAATGATTGATTAGAATTATGACTACTCTTCAACGGAACCTACGACTGTTTTGTGTAATTTGAGAGTTTAATGAGATGTTTTACCCTGAAAACCGAATGTATACCTCCGACCATCGTACTTGTACATGCGAGAGACCCCCGCGTACATGATGGTTATCTTAGTTTTGGGTCATTTGCAGCCGAGGCATGATATTATGATCGCCCAACGAGAGTTATACGAGTAGATAGGTGCCTGTGATAATGGATGAAACGGTAAAAGGATTCTCATTGTATTGTAACTAAAGGATATTGCACAGATTAATACAGGGATTCTCATAGATTATAATAACATTGTCATTAAAACGGGGGTTCTGTTCTACTACATCGGCCGCGAACAGATGTCAATCAGAGCCAGACATATCACTTTAGCTCTAAGTGCCCATGCTCCAAATTCCTCTTCTGCCTTGAATCATCCTTAGCAAGCTTATGACGTCTTTTGCAGTGGTTCTTAATGTCCCATAACCAAAATGAATAGAAATATAGGAAAATTTTAACATTTCCTTCATGCTAAATGTGTGTTTTGCCCTACAGTATTTTGAATTATGTAAAATTGAATATAAAATTGCATTGCTCTTATGGAATAATTTTCAGGACCAGAAATTTCTTCCATTAAATGCGGGTTTATGCTAAACCGAGGTCACACAAAACTGGGGTTGCACTGTAATATGAACAATGCTATTGCTTCATTTACATCATGGACCTATATCTATAGGCCTATATGCTCTTCAATATTTTAGTTGTTTATATTAATAATACTTCAGAGAAACGTAAATTTCAATTATGCGTATTCCAGATTGAGTAACATAATGAGAATTGCACCTGGACCCACGAGATATGCTCTTCAGAGGACAGGTGATCCCAGAAGTTGGCAATGAAGTTATTCATCATTGATAAAATGCTGGAAACCACTTTATGGGAAACAAATTTTGAAATGAAGAGGGTTTTTGCAGATAAAGTGTAAGCTACAAGCCCATTTCTTTGATAGAGTAAGAAGCATTTCTACATATGTACGATTTACACAATTTGGAAACAATAGCAGTTTCTGTTTTTTGTTAGCTGCTAATAATCACAATCAACAATAACATGCAGTTATCTATATTTGCAGGCTTAATTTTGCTGGAGTCTACAAATCAGTGGGCAAATCACTTCGAGAAGTATGGAATGAATCAGACGGTCACCCTATCCTTCGAGCTACAATATCTCTTCAACTGTCCTAAATGATAACCCAGTTTTGAGCTTCGATAATAAGGAAGAGAGACCAGCCCATAGATGTAATGGCAAGTTAACAGCAAAAAGAGAAGTTCATGACATGTTCGTTTCACAACTACCTAAAGTGTTTGTTCCATATGAAAATAATACTGTGGATGAACAGCTGGCTTCCTTTAGGGGAAAATGCCTCTTTAAGCAGTATTTATCTACCGAACCAAGAGGAAAACATGGAACAAAATTATGGCTCCTCTCGGATTTGGGCACGGTTTATGTATGCGCCTCTACAGTGGACAACGCTACACCAGTAAACAGAGAGAGAGAAGTGAACAATGGAGGGAATGTGGTATTGAGACTTGTCAAAGATATTGAGGGAACAGGGAGAAACGTCACTACAGACAATTTCATCACTGACTTTACCCTGGCTAGTGAGCTTCTGAAAAAGAACCACAATTTCAAAAATGACCATTTCCTACCGGAACATTCCTAGAGACTTAACACTTGCTGATCCCATTTTGCATACTCCTCAAATGGCCCTATTCCCAAGAACTCAAATTTTCATACACCATTTAATAATGTATCAGCAAACTCATAAAAACTAACCACTTCTCCAAAACACAAAATTGAGAGGAATATCTGATGGACAGGTTAGTACAATTACTTACGAAAGATAAAAGGTGAACTTCCAGGAGACATATGCACGTGCTGGCCAAGAAATAAATAATGCACAAGCAGTCAGGAAAATACAAGGACACTAGTGCATGAACAAGAACTGGCTACTTCAGATGTATTGAAAGACAAGGCACAACAAATTACAAACAGTACAACACAAAAAAAATCAAAAGGTAATTCACAACCAAACACAAAGGAAATATTACAAAGATCAGTGAGAGTGTCACTAACATTTACAATTACTTTCATTAAACAGAACACACATTTCCTAACCAACTGTACAATGAGAAATAAAGGAATATTATGTAACAAATAGAAAAAAATAAGAACAGGTGACTGAATAAAAGATCAGCATTTTCAATTACAAAATCTGGGCATACAGTAAGAATTGAAATGACTAGAAAGTATGAGCAAAGCAAGTTCAAGATAAGACTATTATGCAGTTCAGGAATGTAAACAAATTTTTAATTCCAGGATTTTTTAGAGAATTGACACACAGAAAGTTCATTTTCACATAAATTCCAAAAGCATTCCAAATAAAGGAATTAGACATGCAGCTGCACCTTTATGGATACATAATCAAATATTACCACTCAAGAGTCTTGATGATGATGATGATGATGATGGTGATGATGACGATGCTTGTTGTTTAAAGGGGCCTAACATCTACGGTCATCGGTTCACTCGAGAATCAAGCGCAGTTTACAATACCTTATGGTCAAAAATAAGTCCCATACCAGTGTGAAAATTTACACCAGCATAACACAAAGATTTTGCCCTCTGTCCAACAGCCAAAGAGTGCATCAAGGTAACAGGTAAAGACGACATGAAGAGGGGAGGTAGAGGATAAGCAATGACACATGGCACTAGAAACGCCGAAAACATCCATGAAGAGTGTAGAGTGTACAATCTAAACCGATGATGCCATCCATGTTTGATGTAGGTAATCGGCTGACTGCAGTCCCGTGACTGCAGCAGTGTGCACATGTCAAATGCCAGGAAGAAAGCAGTGGTAAATGACGAATGCAGCAGAGGTGAGTTGACAAGGTAAAACTTATGCCTCATCAATCTCTACTCGTATGCAACCTAGAAAACAAAATTCACTATTTTGGATAACATAAGAGAAAAACACCAATGGAAAAACAGCATGAAGCAAACTTCCCGGAACACATGATGACAGACACGTCAGTTAGATAGACTGTATAACAAGACTATTCAAAGAAAACATTAAATGCTCCCAGTTTGAAGTTTCTAAAGATACAAATGAGTGGCACCATGTGCCGTCCAAAGAGAAACCCGCTGACTTAGTGTCCAAACGACCACAAATGAACACAATTGTCAACAATACAGTTTGTTGGCATAGTTCTGGATGGTTGAATCAAGATCCTTTGAGTAGGAATAAATGAAAACATGATGTTCGAATTAATCTCCCAGTTCAAAAAATGCCACAAATGCTTTTAGAGACTTGATGATGACTTATTCATAACAAAAGTTTCAAGATTAAAAAAGGTACAGAGAGTAGCTGCATATTGTTTTTGATTTATCTCAGATTGTTATAAACAAGAGTGAAATTCAAGTCCACTGTTCATATCGGAGTTGAACCCTCCACTCAAATGTTGCATTAATGTTCTGTAGAAAATATTAAATCATATTGATTATAACCATAATCATAGATCAAGAAGCCATCTCCTTGTCGGCAGAAGACTGCACAATACCTTAATTCTAGTGGGGAGGAAATATTAGATCATTCTGTATATATATCATCATCTCACTAATCTAATTATCATTGCGGAACAACTTCGACTACTTCATCATGGCACTCAACCCTTAATCACATCTCTGAGAGGCAAGTTTCGGATCCCATCAGCAAGGGGGGCGGTAAAGAAGCAACATTTATGCACGTCTCAAGGGTCGTAAGTTGAATGCAGATACTTCTGAACAATTAACGCGAAATACACAAAGTGTGCGTGTACCCATTTCTTAACACTAGAATACACTATGCTGGCTCAATTCTCATAAACATTGGCGTGAGATGGAACAAGACCAGACTGCCTAGCTACCAAGTCTCTCTACAAAGACATGATACCTGATCTCAAACAACTACATTGCTCGCCTCTCTTTGTTCACTTATTTTTACAGAGGTCACCCCCTGAACATTTACAGTGATAATGGCACAAACTTCTTCAGAGCAGCTAAGGAAATCAAGGCCTTTCTGAAAAACAATCCTGAGAAAAACCAGCTCTTCCCTGCAACTGCAGGCATGGGACTGATACAGCATTCCATCCCTCCTGCAGCATTACACTTTGATAGAAAACGAGAAGCAGCTGTCAACAGTCTGATATATCACCTTAGAAGAGTGATGAATTCTTATTTCTTGACCAACAAAGAATGGACCACTCTTACAACACATACTCACATCTCCTCACTAAAGTTAAATGACGACCCTTTTGACACTTCTTACCTAACTACATCCAATTTTCTTGTAGGAGAGAAAAATACTACACTCCCTGATCATGATTATACTTCCTCTCTCATTATCCAGATGGCTGTATATTGAGCAGCCAACCCAGAATTCCTGAAAGAGATTGTCAATTAAATATCCCAATAAATAGCCCATAACAACACTGAAAGAAACACACGATGGCAGTGGTCAAATGTGTATCCTAATTCATGTAATAAATGTTCAGGTGAGTAATGGGGAACATACAAAGCCTATTCACAACACTGTCCTTTACCACATATGAAACAGAAAGGCAAGGTCACTCTTGAAGGGCTCATTTATTCATTGAAAGTTTAAGTAATATTATAAGTCACCATAGACTAGTATCATCACAGACCACATTAGGAAGGATAAGAATGTTTTCTACTTGCCACAAGATGGCTACAATGTGTGTAGTACGTAAGTGAATTCTGACAGTAAGCAAGCAATCACCTGCAACTTGTATCTACAAATAATTGTATTATCTAGAAGTCAATAATTAATATAATCAACAAGACTACAATGGTGTTTCATTTGGAACAACTAGTAAAATACCCAGGAACAGTAACAAAAAAGTGCTCCTTATAGCAACTCCGTGTTTGAAAATATTCACTAAGTCAAAAATATTAGTAGCAATGATACCACCTCCCAAATGATATACAGTAGAGGTCTTTGGATCTATCCCAACTGCTGCGTGATACATAATGCAAGATCTTAAAGAACATGAAGGAAACATGAAAATTATGTAAGTAAACAGTCAATCTCATAAAAAAGTGTATCAATCATATGTATTGAAATGAAGGGTCAAGAACTGATATCTGCTCAGCAATTTTCTATTTTCAGTACATAACAATGGCTTATCAAATTATGTACATTACCTCAAGTGAGTTTTCCTGCATTGGCCCTGGATCTGTTAACTCTGATTTGGCTTCTTTTTTCAGTGGTATCATTTCTGATACATTTTCAATATTTTCCTGTGGAAAATAAGATACATAAGTTATGCACGTAACACACATTTACAAATACTGTCACCAACAAATGAGCATGATAATTTACTACTTCCAAGTATTACAGTTAATTTCAAAATTTTACTACTGTTTAAGAGAGATTTCTACCAGCAGAGGAGACTGCACTGAGAATGGTGTTATCATCCTTGTTCAAACCTAATGTCAGAGAAAGCATGAGACTGAGAACCAAATATAAAGTGAGAAGCATTTTCTAGCCATATCAGAAGATATTCCACCAGAGATGGAATTGGGACCATCTCGCACAAAATTTTGGAAGGAATCTGCCACATACATAAACACTAACTTTATGTAACCAATTACGTCTATCAAATCATTGAGGTTGTTTGAATCACATCCAAGTATTAAAACTGTCCTAAATCTTTTGCCATACAGTGAGAAATATTAATACTATGCTCTTAACATACATTTTGTTTAGACAGACAGATCAAAATCCCTTGAAACATTTTAATCACTTTCTATAATCTGGTTTTTGCCAAGCTCACAGGGGATAAACACTGCATTGAGACAGTTCTGTTCATCCAAGTGTAAAAATAAAAAACGTACATGAAAGAAGCAGGCTTATCACAGTCATAGACCAGGGAAGGATGTGATGCAGGTCAAACATAAAGCAACTACAAATGAAATGTTTTACTACTACAAGGATGTTATGCAGTGTTCTGTGAAGAACTGTGGGGATGAGAACACCATCAGTGTTGGAGTGTACATCTGCAGTTACAGAAGCTCTTTCATGATCTACGAAGGTCATCCAGTAAATAATTTTTCCTTATTTTCTCTCTGCAAACCACATGTTTTTGAATTAAATTGATACTGTAGGAAATTCCACTGGCGTATGGCTGGGGTAAGGTGATCTTCAACCGCACGTGCTTGCTCTGTGTTCATCAGTACGGCGCTACCTGTCATGGAGCTACCACTTGAAAGCGTTTCCACTTGTGAACTCTGTCCTGTTATTCGCTTTTCCACGGCAAAAAATGAAATGGCTACCAATATTCATTGCCATTTGGTGTGAGTTTATAGTGAAAGATGCATGCTGGCATTCATGGTTCCTGGAACGGCAGCAAGATTTACATGATGACAGTGCAGCGCCAGGCCCATTACAGCCACTGTTGGTCAGAATGTGGTAGACAAAGATGAATGCGTCAGCACTGATGAGATAATGAATCTACTGCCTCCCGGCACGGAAACTGGCAGTCCTTTATTGCAATGATATTGTTGAATGTCTTGCAGTATTGAAAAGTCTGTGCAAGATGGGTCCCAAGTTTTCTTACTGATGCTCACAAGCAACAACAGAACGAGGTAGCCTGAGCTTTCCTGCAAATGCTTCAAAGAGAGGGAGATCAAATGTTTTCCCGCATTGTTACTGGAGATGAAAGCAGGGTGCATTATTCAACTCTAAAAACAAAACCACAAAGCATGCTATGGAAGAAACTTGGCGAACATGCTCATAAAAAAGAGCCAAGACCTCAGACTCTTTTTTACAATTTACTTTACATGGCACCAACACAAATAGGTCTTATGTTGACAATTGGAGAGGAAGAGCCTAGGAGTGGGAAGGAAGCAGCTGTGGCGTTAATTAAGGTACATCCCCAATACTTACCTGGTATGAAAATGGGAAACCACGGAAAACCATCTTCAGGAATGCCGACAGTGGGGTTCGAACCCACTATCTCCCAGATGCAAGCTCACAGCTGCGCGGCCTTAATCGCATGGCCAACTTGCCCGGTTAGACCTCAGCCTCTGTAGGCATAGTTTTGGCTACTGCCTTTTGGGACTGTAATGATGTTGTATTGGTTGACTGACTGCCCCAATGCACTGTGGTCACACATGAGAGGTCCTCCACGGTCCTCACGAAGCTCAGAGTTGAAATCGAACGAAAACGTTCTTGTCTTGTCTCAGAAAATATTGCCCATTCAGCTCAAAGGACGCAGGATTTGCTGCAGAACTTCAAAAGGGACCTTTTTCCCCATCCACCTTATTCTGCGGAACTTGCCCCGAGTGATTTCCATCTCTATCCACAACTCAAGTTGCACCTTGGAGGTAAGCGGTTTGCAACTGATGAAGAGGTGGAAGAGGAAGTGCACCGCTCTCTACAGAGATGGGACCCAACCCGGTATGATGAAGGTATCAAGAAACTGCTGCCAAGATAACAAAATGTTTGGACTGAAATAGTGACTATGTGGAAAAGTAGTGTACGAGTTGTAGAATGAAAATTAAATATATCTCAAAGGTAAATAAAAACCAAGCACCATGGGGCAACTGTCCACGTAGGGCCATGGCTTACCAAGTGACCACTGCTCAGCCCAAAGGCCTACAGATTACAAGGTGTCATGTGGTGAGCACGAACAATCCTCTCTGTCGTTATTCTAGACTTCCTAGACCAGGGCCACCATCTCACTGTCAGATAGCTCCTCAATTTTAATCACATAGGCTGAGTAGACCTCCAACCAGCCCTCAGATGCAGGTAAAAATCCCTGACCTGGCCAGGAATTGAACCCGGGGCCTCTGGGTAAGAGGCAGGCATGCTACCCCCACACTGCAGGGCCAGCACAAGTGTAAATAGCCTGCTTGTATTTTTTGTAAAATAGGGAAACCTATTTATCGGATGGCCCTCTTACTACGAGACCTTTAAATTTTTCACTTGGATTCATGAAACATTTTGACACTACAGGGGTGCAGGAGGGACTGTGATCTAAAGCTTACATTCTATTACAAGTTAGTTTACTAGTAAAAGCGAATTAAAGTATAACATTCCAGAATATACTCACTTATCTCATTTAATACAGAAGAAATCGAACAGTAGCTGAACTAAGGAAAGGAAGATAAAATGACGCACAAAATAGAGAGTTTGTTAAAGATGAAGCCATACTTTCTATTGTAGACTTAGTTAAATGTAACAAAAAAACTTTCTAGTTTGTCAAACATACAATTTTAACATAAATTATTACACTATAAACATACCCGTAAAAAATAAACACTCTATTATACAAAGAATGACATGTTTCATTCTACAAGAACATCCTCAGACTCTATGAAATCACACAAAATATGCATATATGTAGAGCATTGTTTACGTTGCAGAAACTTGTCAATGATAGAGAGTTCAGTGATAATATGAGCCAGTACTGACAAATAAGAAATTTACAAGTATTAATATATCGAGAAAACTCCTGAACTTATCTAGACTGCCAATGCCAACTTTGTTGTCACCAAATACTATTTCAGGACTGTGGTCATGGAGAGGTAAATGGAAAGTTTTGAGTATAGCACAAACCTTACGGTGAGAGGAAGGGAAGCATGAGAGGGGAGTGCCGAACATTGTGGATCCCTCCTACTGGATGTTAAAACTTAGTACACTGTACCATGGAGAGGAGACGGGGAAGTTGGATGGAACAAGTGGAGCACTGTGGAATACTCTTTCCACACTGGAGAGGGGAGAGAAGGTTATTAACCTACTTCATGTTATAATGTACTTTTATGTAAGATGGGTGAATGCAACTGAATGATTTTAGATGAATAATGTATGGAATTGAAACAGAGAATATCTATAGGATATTATTGTGATAAATGCCAATTTACTGAGTAAGTATGGTCCAGATATTATGTGAGTAGAGCGATGTGCGGGGAATTTTTTAAGTGTGTATGGTCATTTAAGTTGGTTACGTTAGCACTTTTTGCGATGTAGATCTCGATTGCTTCCCTCATATTCGAAGATTTGATTTTCAATGCGTAAAATTTTTAGATCTGTGTTGATGCCTGTGAAATAGTGTGAACTGTCGTATATGTGCTCCCCAAAGGCTCAATGCTGATTATATCTAATCGTTTATTGTGTTCTTTGAATCGTGTGTGGAAATTTTGTTTTGTCTGACCTATATTGGTGGCATTGCAGTTAAGTTCTTGGCACTTGAGTTCATAGACTCGTGACTTTGAGAAAGGGTCTTTTTTGTTTAGGTGCACTTGTTGATGTGTCTCTGCAGTGTGTTGTTCATCCTAAAGGTTAATTAAAACCCCGTGTTTTAAAGATATA
Organism: Anabrus simplex; assembly: GCF_040414725.1. Taxonomy (NCBI): domain Eukaryota; kingdom Metazoa; phylum Arthropoda; class Insecta; order Orthoptera; family Tettigoniidae; genus Anabrus; species Anabrus simplex. The sequence goes on from NC_090279.1 coordinate 66,292,785, forward strand.
ACCTACTTTTTATGTGTTATTATTAATGTAGTTGAGAACCAAGTGTGGTGGTTTTCCAGGGACTTTTCTTTTGTTTGTTTAATATTTTATCTACTGTGCCTGGAGGGTGGTTGTCTTCTTTTATGATTTGTTTAACAATTTGTGCCTCTTCATTGAACTCCATTGTGCTCATTGGTATGGAAACAGCTCTGTGTATCATTGTATTCAATCCTGCTATTTTTAGTGTGTATGCATGGTTAGACTCGTCAATAGCATGCAACACCTGAGTGGGCTTGCTGTACACTTTGTAAGACAGGTTTTCATTATTCCTGCTGATTGTGGTGTTATTTTCTTATTAGATTCTTGCCCCATTGTGAAGCTGGTGGAATTTTGTACATAATTTAGTGTGTTTAATAACTGGTGTGCATTAGTGAAGTCATTATCATATGCACATGATGTCGCCTACATACCTGCTCCAGTATAATATTCCTTTTGAATGCTGATACGTTCAGAAGATGTTTTCAAAGTTATTCAAAATATGTTTGCTATTATACCTTATAATGGTGAGCCCATGGCTAACCCTTCTTTGTGGCAATAGATCTTGTCAGTGAATGCAAAGCAATTTTGGTGTAGCATTGTTCTAATGAGGCTAATTATTTCTTTGGTTTCCTGCAGTGAAGTATTTTCTTTATGAAGATTTTCGATAATTTTAATGGATTCATCTATTGTTACATTGGTGTACATGTTAGTGATGTCAAAGGGTATCTTTAACCCTTTACCACCCACATTTTTGCTCCGCTTATCCCCAGGTTTCAACCTATTAATTAGGAAACATTCAAGCAGAGCACACCGTTTCATTTTCAATAATATTAGAAAACATGCCATCATTTACAACATTTAACATACCATCATGTCCATTTCTATATTCGTTGAGTCATAAGTTTGTCGGTTCAATCCCCCACCCGTGCTGGAGATACTCAACACTGAGGTAGGCTGTATTTGTCATATTCTCATGTTGTCTAAATCCCCCTAAGCCAATAAAGATGAGATTCTGGAAGTGTAATGGTGACCTTGTATATCAACTTTCATTTCCTCTAGCAAGTGTCTTCCCATTCTGTTTCTATTTTACTGAAATGCGCCTGTTTGATTGCTGCATTGATATATACGCAATCGGTAATGTCACTGAATAGATTATCTCCGCCTAACATATGTAAAAATATAACCTATTTCTCATAATACTCTTTTGAAATTATTGATAGGTTCAACATAATCCATATAATCATTGAGTAATGAAATAAAATGTTTGTGTTTCCTGAATTGCAGCTGCATCATCATCAGGTCCGATATCTAGATATCCGTTTTCACTTACATCACAGTTATCAGTAAAATTATCTTTGTTGATATGTTATTTACTCACTAAAAATTTACCTCAACCCCTGCTCAACAATTTTGTGTCATTTCTTATGCCGTTATTCAGCTCAGTCTCAATATCCGCAGTATTCAATCCCGTCATGTTTACGAACTAAACAGCTGACCAGCACTCGCGGAAGTTCAAGTCCGTTGCCTAGACAAATTCAAGACAAATTCTCACTCTCCTTTTATTTCCTAAGCCTTGTATATTGTACTGCATGTTCATCAAAGCCTAATAAACAATTCACTACCAAAAAATACAAAACTATTGCATAGATTGCACACGTATGCAGATAATGCAGCTGGGTGTTTTCGGGCAATATGGACCGTAAGGCAAAGTGAACAGTCGGGTGCTTTCGGGCGGGAAGGGGTTGATTAGTTCTAGGCTGATTTTAATTTATCTGTCTTCTTTAAGTGAGATTTTCTCTTTTAGGATTTTTTAAGTTGTTAGCTTAAATTGTAAATTGGCACATCATAATTTAATATTGGTCTAATGGGACATGAGCTTTTGTGTATTTTGGGGATGGCTCTTACTGTGGGGAGTTGAGCATTTTTTGATAGTGAGGCTTTCCTTTTCTTGTTCTGTGAGAATAAAGTCTGTTTGGTGGATAGCTTGTTTTATTTTGTTTTGAAATATATTTGTAGGGTCACATTGTAGTTCTTGAATTCCGTTGTTGTTGATAGCAGCTATTGTTTTTTTCTATATACCCAAGAATAGAACATAACAAGAAGTGTCAAGAGTATAGATCTTGAATAGCAGTGCACTCGCATCTCAGATATGTTCAGACACCGTTCTCTTCTGTAGTGTCTATAATTTAGAACTCAACCAGCAAACATTTATTCAGAGAACAGTGTGCATAAGCAGCAGAATTTCACCTTTAAGCAACTCCTGGACAATATCACATCTATAAATTAGCAGTTCACAGTGTTAGGAGTAGATTTTTGCTGCCGAGTCACAATTATTCATTGAATATCCCTCTTCCAACTCTCAAGGTTTTCAAAGACTCTGAGGTGCAAGAATGATGTGCAGGAATTCACCTTTATGCCACTATAACTACAGACGTGTGCTGGGGTATTCAGCTTCATCAAATACCTCTAGAATGGACCCAAATTACACTCCCCAACATGAAAGTAGAATGTTATCACATCACCATGTAAGCTATCAGATGAAGAGAGACTGAACTGTAAGCCACACATTCAGAAGATTACAATGGACTGTGTTTACAGTAGCAACAGACAGAGCAAGGAAAGATGATGACAATAAGTCGCTTCTTCTCCAAAATTATTTCACAGCTTCTCCGCCAAGGCAGAGTTTTACTATGAGATCACCCAACATTAGTAACATTGTAAAGAAGTTTAAATGATGCAAATCTTATCTGGAATTTCTTTTGGTGGAAAAATATGTTCACTATGAGATTCAAAGTCCTACTGGCCATAACCGATTTAAATTCAGCACCCACAATTGTCCTTCAGTTCAGCAGCTACTAGCACTAAAATTGGATAATGTATGATAGGAGATGATGTCAATCCCACAACGATACCATTATCAAACCATGGAGAATAAAAACATAACCATACAACCTACAGAAATCCATTTCAATAAACGCCAGAGGTAATCAATAAACAATAAACAGTCATTTGATGGGTACTTAGCTCATGAACTGTCCTGATGCCTCGATCTTGAAACGCTGCCTGTCACAACTTCATTGGTAACTGGACCTAACCAAGGTTCCTTCACTATCAAGTCCACAACTTTAATTCAGCTTTTTGCCACTATCAAACATAGCATGCACTGCCATCTCCCTAGTAAATGCTAGAGGCCAATTGTCCACTTGGCGACCATAATCTGGGGGCATGTGCCACCAGAACACCTTTTCTTGCCCCATGAACAAAGTTTCTGTCACTAGTAGGACCTATAGATGTATATAAATACTGTTGTTTGTACTTCCTAAGAGTTGGCTGCCTTGCGTAGCACATTATCACATACTCCCAGACAAAGAAACAAAAGAGAGACATACTTTTCCCAGATGCCCATGTAGCAAATGGCGACTGCTGGGGTTAATATTGGGGAAGCACATAGTAAATTATGCACCTGCCAAACTTATTCAGCTACTAAGGGTTAAATTCTGACCTCTATAAAGTTATTTGCCATGAGACTCACAAGTGATGCATTTGCTGTTCTTTCAAGCCAGGCTGGTTCCTCTTTGATTTTTACTTGCAGGTCCATTTCACACTGCAACTGAAGTAGTTAGAAGGTACTGGGGTTCTTGATTACTTCCAATGATTTTACACTAAAACATAGGCCAGAGAAATATATTACCTTATTGCTGTCATTGCTACTTAGGTTATCTCTCAACAGACTAAGCATTATGCTTGAAATTTTACATGCCGTGAATATTATGAACATACCAAAAAGACTCAAAATTTTACATGACTGTTAATATTGTGGTCATACCTATTGGACCTCAAGTTTTCTATGACTGATACTATGCAGAAGAATCTCTATAACAACACTGATAACCATAACAAGAATTCTACATATGATATCCTAAACGGAAACTTCTCAAAATTTCGAACCCTACTACCATATGTCGCAGCCTACAGTGTAAAGAACAACTCAACATTCACAGCGTCACTATTAAATTGCAAACATAGGTAAATAACACAGCAAAACAATAATTAAAATTATGCACTACATATTGTAATTTCTTTCTGAAACTAATATCCGCGATTCTTCACCTGCGTAGCCCTTCAGAAATATTCTTCACTCCAAAAAATTTTGATAGGTAAGGTAAGTTACGTTATATTGCTACAACACACGAGGAACAGATTTGCTGGCACTTGTGACACAAAGGCCAGGAGTTTTCAAAAAGAATGCCAGTTATATGCATTTACAGTTTTAATGCTTAAGTAGAAATAAAATTTTAGAAAATAAAAAATATTAAATGTTAAAAATATGTAGAATGCTGAAACTGAGAAAGATTAGTATTAACTTTTTACTGTTCCCAATTGAGATATATAATTTTCGCAAAAGTAAATTATAGAACTTGAACCTTACCGACAATAGAGATTGTGGACACAGTGTAAATGATAGAAATCACAATTTCTCAATCAAGAAAATCTGTAGCACAATAAATTAACGGAACAGGCTGTACAAATGGCTAATACGCGTCTTATGTTACACATACCTCACACCTAGAGACAAAACCTGATATTTTAATTCAGTGTAATCACTTAAAACAAACACTTAAAGAACGGATTTGATTTGTATCAGTCAGTAGAACGGGCTGAATTTAGGAAAGGATAATTACCAGTGAGAACTCCAGAGTACACGACACTTCTTGAAAACAGCACTGGGTGCAATGTCCCGTTATATTTGTAACTATCAACTATCAATACAGTCCTGTTCTAGTGGGCTTTACACGTGGTCAAAGAGAATGAGTAAGAGATGACTCTCAACGTTATTTTTCACTTCTGAACGCAACGGCTGCGCAAAGATCGCCAGGAATTGCACACCAGCGCCTCTAGTGTAAACAGGGCTGAACTAAAATTACCGGACGGGTGATTTAAATCGTTTAGCGCGCGGAGGGTCCCCAGGTTCTCGTCCCCCCTCCACTCTTAAATATTATATTAAATATATTTTTTCTTTTTTTATTTCTCTTATATTTTTCTTTAATTTCCTTTTCTTTCTTTCCTTCTTTCTGTTACCTTTTTCTGTAATACTGCATTCTGAACAACAATACACCTGGAGGTTGGCCTGTGCTTTATTATTATTATTAATAACTTTTTTGCTGGAGAAAAGAAGCTTACCACTTGTGCTGCTTATTATAATTATTTCAATTATGGAGCTATATTTTATTTTTACTAATTCACATAGCCTTTAAGGATCGGAGTGACTGGCCTTGCCTGTGCTGCTTTTGTTTGTTTCTGCTGAGGAAAAAGGAAGCTCACTCACAAAGGGAGGAAGGAAGTGACCTGAAGGTGAGTGGGATTGGCAATACTTATCTCAGATTAAGACCTATGACAGAAATAGACACTAACATCCCCTCGTACATCAGTCCTCTTTAACACTACTTAAGCCAACTGTAACAGTCAATAGTATCAAGATATGGCACTTATGCAGGAAATAAAATATAAATACAATGTAAGAAAGAAAACCATGCACAGGAACCAAAATGGTGAAAGGAAACTCATATGCTAAGGAGGGAGTTTGTAGGATTCAAAGGTAAATTGAAATGAAACATGATCTTTTGATTTATGGAGCTATATTCTACCTACTATCCACAGTGTTACAGGTATAAAATTGTGTAGAAATTTGAACAAAAGTTTTAGTGATCATAGTATATCATAATCTCATGACATTATATTCAGCAGTGTTAATCACAGCTAGAAAACTATTCAATACAAAACAAATACAAGATCATTAATTTATGAAAGAAAGACTGGAACGGACAAGGTACAACATAATACTTTTCTCTCTTATTGCAGTTTAACGTTGCACTGACATTGCAAAAGTTTTCAGCAACACCATTTGTATTTTCCCAACGAACTTACTATATGATACATCTTTCAGTCTGTCAAAAGAGGCACCTAGGGCCACACACTGAAAAATATTGAGATTTGTACTTCTTTTGCATCTACTGGAGGACGGCAAATCTCTGGCAGAGTAGTGTTTGAAGAAACCAAGACATGATAGCACATACTCTGTTCCTACATACTGCACCAAAACCCAAACATATCATTCAATCAGTCATCTGCATTTAGATGATAAACAATGTCAACCTACAAAATTGTATGCATCCCTTGTATTCATTAACCTACACTATTTACAATAAAAAATGTTCTATTTTATGTGACAGTATGATATATCAAAATGTTTCTGCTACATGGAAAAGGATGGAATCATGAATATATTTGAGGGTTTAAAAGACAAGAGAGAGTTTACAGATTCTGTGATTGCTCCCTCTTACAACATGCAGGAGGTACAAATAATGCTTCCTTTCAGTCCATCCGCAGGAGAGGATTTCTAATAAATTTACAGAAATATGTAGCATTAGGATCTACATACAACAATATGACAGCTGATCCAGCACAAAACATTCCCATGCCAAGTCACAACATAGCTCCACCTATTAAGAGCTATGTCCGAGGAATGGCTTGCTAATTTAGTACAGTATTATGAACAATATGCTGCTACTTCCACAACATTACGGTGTGCAAGGGACTTTGCTGTGACCTAGACGAAATGCCAGTTGAAGACAGTGGAAACTCACTTAAGACAGTGCCATTTGTACCTACTGTATATCAAAGGCAGAAATCTATGTTGGTGGTTGCAGAGTAGGCTGATCTGTGGTCTGACAGCATGCACTCCAACCGGCCAACCAAGCAGAGGAGGGATGGCTATGGTTCCACCGTGTTTCTACACCTCTGCATTTCGGACACAGAAACGGGCTGTTCCCCTACCACTGGCTGTCCTGAGAATGGTTTCTCCTTTCGTCTGCAGTAAGGCGAATGATGGGACAGTTCCTAGTATATGTCATGGCCACCAAACATCTTGCCCTCACCACCAATCTCCTTGCTTAAGATGATGCTTGTTGATTAAAAGGGCCTAAAATCTAGTTCATTGTTTTAAGAGAAAGTACTTTTTTTTCTAGGGGCTTTACGTCGCACCGACACAGATAGGTCTTATGGCGACGATGGGATAGGAAAGGCTTGGGAGTTGGAAGGAAGCGGCCGTGGCCTTAATTAAGGTACAGCCCCAGCATTTGCCTGGTGTGAAAATGGGAAACCACGGAAAACCATTTTCAGGGCTGCCGATAGTGGGATTCGAACCTACTATCTCCCGGATGCAAGCTCACAGCCGCGCGCCTCTACGCGCACGGCCAACTCGCCCGGTAAGAGAAAGTACAACTAGGCAACCATCCCCTATATATATTAGTAATCGGAGAGAAGAAATGGAAGGGGGCTGACACTAGGAAAAATGATGGTATCAGCTAAGGAGGACCAGGGCCATAGAGGGAAAATAAGACTCCCTAGGCCTCCATACATAATACAATCGGGGGCAGAAAAGAACAGGTCGTGATCGAGGTAGATCAGATAGGATAGATGAAAGTGGGGAGCCTGGCACAAGTAAGCGGAAGCAGTGCCAAAATTCAATTAAGGGCTCCGTGGTCGCCTACCCAAGCTCCCAAGTGCAGAGCCCATGTGGGACCCCTTTTAGTCGTCTCTTACAGCAGGCAGAGGATGCTGTAGCTGTTATTCTACTGGCCCTACCCACAGGGGGACAACTATGATAAGGCTAGTTGCTTTACGTTGCACCGACACAGATAGGTCAAATGGCGATGATGGGACAGGAAAGGCCTAGGAATGGGAAGGAATCAGCCATGGCCTTAATTAAGGTAAAGCCCCAGCATTTGCCTGGTGTGAAAATGGGAAACCACAGAAAACCATTTTCAGGGCTGCCGATTGTGGGGTTCGAACCTACTATCTCCGGAATACTGGATACTGGCCGCACTTATGTCTCAATTTTCCGAAATTCATTTGCCTTGGTGTGGTATGTTTTCATGTTCTGGCCTCAGGAGATTAGTAAAACAAGAACAGTAACGATGCTTACCTCAAATATCTTGTACTTTTCCTTCAAACACGCAAACGAAGATAACAAATAAGCGCATACAAATCAAAGTAAAGCAAAATGTCACAAACGTAAAAAACGTGGTCGTCCCACGTGGTCCAAGTTGTCAAACTCAAATCGACCAATAGCAATCGGGAGATGTTTCTACCAATAGGAGCTGCCGTATTCGTCACGTGGGCTTAGGCTGAGTGACGTGATGTAAAACAGCGCGCCCACGCGGGTGGAGGGCAAAAGTATTCAGTGTGAGCCGGGCCCTCGGAAGGGTAGGACCCTACCGCTGTCAAACCCTTGCACGTGGTAGTAGTGGGGGTAAGGTTTGGCAGTACGGTTCACTGCCGTCTCAATCCTACATATATAGATTGAGACGGCGGTGGTTCGATTACTGATGTTGGGGAGGGAGGGGCGTTATCGTTGAAGGAGGGATTGGATATGGGTGGGGTATAGTAGCCATTACTGAATGAAAACAGCTCATTTGCGAGCTTTAATCTGAAAACAACCCGACAACATTATCGAGATCATTTTGCAGTTGCTCACAATCTTGTAACTTATTTATTACTCTGTACAGAATAACATCATCTGCGAAAAGTCTTATCTCTGATTCCACTTCTTTACACATATCATTGTAATATATAAGAAAACATACAGGTCCAATTACACTGCCTTGAGGAATTCCCCACTTAATTTTTACAGGGCAGGATAAAGCTTCACCTACTCTAAATCTCTGAGTTCTATTTTCTAAAAACAGAGCCACCCATTCAGACACTCATTTATCTAGTCCAATTGCACTCATTTTTGCCAGTAGTCTCCCATGATCTACCCTATCAAATGCCTTAGACAGGTCAGTCGCGATACAGACCAATTGACCTCCTGAATCCAGGATATCTGTTATATCCTCCTGGAATCCTACAAGTTGTGCTTCAGTGGAATAAACTTTGCAACAGTATGGCTTCTCTTCTGTTTGTGTCCGCATATGAACAGTTAGATCAGACTGCCTTCCTTTGAGAATGATTTGCCACAGACACTGCACCTGTAAGGTTTCTCGCCTGTATGGGTCCGCATATGTTCGGTTAGTTTGCCTCTCTCTTTATGACTCGCCTGTATGTCTCCGCATATGTTCGGTGAGTTTGCCTCTCTTTATTAATGATTTGCCACAGACACTGCAGCAGTATGGCTTCTCGCCTGTATAGGTCCGCATATGACCGGTTAGAATACCTTTCTGTATGAATGATTTGCCACAGACATTGCACCTGTATGGCTTTTCGCCTGTATGGGTCGGCATATGAAAGGTCAGACTACCTTTCCATGTGAATGATTTGCCACAGACATTGCAGCTGTATGGCTTCTCGTCTGTATGGCTCCGCATATGATCGATCAGACTGCCTTTCGTTGTGAATGATTTGCCTTTGCCACAGACATTGCACCTGTATGGGTCCGCATATGATCGATCAGACTGCCTTTCGTTGTGATTGATTTGTTACAGACATTGCATCTGTAAGGCTTCTCGCCTGTATGGGTCCGCATATGTTCGATTAGTTTACATCTCTGTATGAATGATTTGCCACAGACATTGCACCTGTAGGGCTTCTCGCCTGTATGGGTCGGCATATGAACGGTCAGACTACCTTTCCATGTGAATGATTTGCCGCAGACTTTGCAGCTGTATGACTTCAGCCTGTATGGCTCCGCATATGATCGATCAGACTGCCTTTCGTTGTGAATGATTTGCCTTTGCGACAGACATTGCACCTGTATGGGTCCGCATATGATCGATCAGACTGCCTTTCGTTTTGAATGATTTGTTACAGACATTGCATCTGTAAGGCTTCTCGCCTGTATGGGTCCGCATATGTTCGGTTAGTTTACATCTCTGTATGAATGATTTGCCACAGACATTGCACCTGTAGGGCTTCTCGCCTGTATGGGTCGGCATATGAACGGTCAGACTACCTTTCCATGTGAATGATTTGCCACACACATTGCAGCTGTACGGCTCCGCATATGATCGATCAGACTGCCTTTCGTTGTGAATGATTTGCCTTTGCCACAGACATTGCACCTGTATGGGTCCGCATATGATCGATCAGACTGCCTTTCGTTGTGAATGATTTGTTACAGACATTGCATCTGTAAGGCTTCTCGTCTGTATGGGTCCGCATATGTTCGGTTAGTTTGCCTCTCCTTATGAATGATTTGCCACAGACATTGCAGCTGTATGGCTTCTCGCCTGTATGGGTCCACTTATGATCAGTCAGCCCACCTTTCTGTGTGAATGAATTGCCACAGACATTGCAGCTGTATGGCTTCTCGCCTGTATGGGTCCGCATATGTTCGGTTAGTTTGCCTCTCCTTATGAATGATTTGCCACAGACATTGCACTTGTATGGCATCTTCCCTGTATGAGTCAGCATATGACCGGTTAGAATGCCCTTTTGTATGAATGATTTGCTACAGACATTGCAACTATAAGGCTTCTCGTCTGTATGGGTCCACATATGTTCGGTTAGCTTACCTCTGTTTATGAATGATTTGCCACAGCTATTGCAGCTGTATGGCTTCTCGCCTGTATGGGTCCACATATGATCTGTCAGACCACCTTTCTGTGTGAATGATTTGCCACAGACATTGCAGCTGTATGGCTTCTCTCCAGTGTGGGTCCGCATATGTTCGGTTAGTTTACTTCTCTTTATGAAAGATTTGCCACAGATATTGCACCTGTATGGCTTCTCGCCTGTATGGGTCCGCATATGATGAGTCAGACTACCTTTCCATGTGAATGATTTGCCACAGACATTGCATCTGTATGGCTTCTCGCCAGTATGAGACGGCATATGTTCGGTTAGTTTACCTCTCTTTATGAATGATTTGCCACAGACATTGCAACAGTATGGCCTCTCGCCTGTAAGGGACCACATATGAACCGTCAGACTGCCTTTGCTTGTGAATGATTTGCACTTGAGGGGTCGATTTTCCTTGTGTCTCTTCAGATGTCGCAATAGGTCCAACTTCCTAGCCAGGACTTCACTGCACACACTACACCTAAAACTAGATGATCCGCCGTCCGTAGGTTGATGATCTCTATAGCTCACCTCGGGTCTCGATCTACAGTGACAAATTAAAACCATGTAACCAATAGTTCAACAGCCAAATCCACTACAACTCTCACACAGGGGATTTGCTACTGGACATTCCAATCACTGATGTACAGTGCAGAGATTTCGTTACTCATAAACATTACATTCCTGAGAGTAAACATCATCTGAGGTTAAATTTCAAAAGCTCTCACTTGTTACGAGAATATGTTGCGTCCTTTCTTAATCACGATATCACGCGCAAGAAACTTGTCACGGTTTAGAAATGTACGAGTTAATTTTGAAGAAAGCATGAGAAGTGGTCCAGCCTAAAAGGGTAAATACTCGCACAAGCTCTTTAATCCAGCACATATAATTCTATCGAAATCCGTAGTCTGTTCTCCTACATAACGAACGGCATATGCTTTGGAGTTTTGATCTTGTTGAAGCACTCTGCGCATTGTCGCAGGCAAGTAATAATTTTTGTAAAGGACCTTGTTCTTGAGGTTGTTTGAGAAAATGTCTGTGTTGTAGATATTAATAAAGTTGACAACGTTTGTCGACATTCAGCAAGATCTGTTGAAACATGGCTAATCTTTTATGAATGTTATTCTGTCACACAAATATACATATTGTATTTGTGTATTGTCATCATATCACTATACCATTTTATTATGTCACTGTGTCGCTTTTCCGAAATATGTATCTTTGATGTGCAATCAAACATAGCCAACCTATATATAGGACGGTAGGTTTATACAAGGACGTTCATACTTACTACCATGTACTACATCAGTCTACGTCTTAATTCCTGTATTTAACACGGAAGCCACTAATCCTGATGAAATCCTGGAAAAGCTGAAATATAACAAGTATACGACGGCTCTCTCGCTAGCATTGATACTGTCTTTTGTCCTCAAGACACTGCTGTTAAAGACATTATGAAGGCAACACAGAATATGGCATTGGTGGTAGCGTTTTATTACAATGTTCTAATATTCTGATTTTAAAACCTAACACAACCTATCATGCCCTTGATTATTCTTACACGTATTACTTTAACAATACGGATAGAAGGAGCATGAAAATCAAGGCTTGAGCCAAAATTCGAGATGACAAGACGTTGAATTGCATTGTAGTGGATATTGCTGCTATGTAAAGGAAGGAATATTATTCTATTTATTTCAAAGGATCACGGGCAACGTGATTATTTTTAGTGGATTCATAACATAGTTGGATAGCATCCAATTCTGAGCCTGTCTCCCCACCACAGAGTAGTTCTACATATTCTACGGAAGAAGGGCGGGAAATGCAAATTTCTTGGTTAAAGGTGAGATCCGCTTACAACTGTCACATGGGAAAATCGATCACGCAAGCTAAAATATATCATAACATGGACTGGTACTTTCCAATTCATGCTGTATGAACTGAATTCACATGGCCCAGTCGAATGCATGACTGGCTCACAAGCAAAGTAATGGGAGGCTCGACCATGCATTGTTACTGCACTCTTTGGAGAAAATAGGTGGACAAATGAAAGGGGGTCATTGATTCCAGATATGACAGACTAAATCTCTTCATCATCAAACAAGATATTGATGTTGACACCACTAGACAACAGGGGGCAGAAAATACGACACTGGATTGTATGTCATGCGTTCTGTGGCATATCACACCAAGCAAAGGTGCAAAAGCCTGTAACCCTTCTTCTTTACGCGAATACGTGATTCCTGTAACAAGTAATTTATCAGGTTCACAATTAGTTTTCAGTAAAATAATGTTTTATTTTGCATTGATAAATATTCTACACGAACCAGCTATATTGCTGTAACACGTGGCGCTTCCCCGGTGACGGATACGGGTTCCCCGCTGGCATGCCGATGAACATGAGCAAAATATAAAAGCTCTCGCGTACCAAACATGTACAAAGTCTTTAATGGCAACTTTGGCGGAGATGGAGACGTTCACTAGGGACCAGATGGCGGAAGAGGTACACTAAATTTCGGGAAGATAATGCAGAAAAGAGGGTAGCGTTTCTTCTCTAGAGGAGTGGCTGCAAAAGGCATCTGTTCTCAATGTCCGCAGCTGCGTTACTACCTTCCGTCATGAGCCCTTAAATGCTTCAAGACAACCCGGCCGTAAAATAATACCGTCACATCATTACAGAAATATATCTCATGGTATCGGAGCCAAGGTTAGTGCAGCCCCTGGAAGGGACGCGCATTGCCAGTGCCCGGTCAGCATGAAAAGTATGCTAGGGTTACCGTCGCACGGGCTGTGACGGCTAACCATGCTAATACCCCCATTTTGTATCCCATCATTGAATTATGCCTGGGTGAAGCAGCGAATAAGCCACTGCGCTTGAGAGAAGGCTTGTAGGCATCTGAGAGGTGCGGAAAAAAAAGATGGAATAGAGAAAAGTCATGTGAAAAGAGGTGTGGTTACTAACTGGTGTACAACAGAAACCGAAGAACAGCTCATGGTGTTGATACTGTCATATCAGCTTAATTTGACGGTTCAGTCTCCGAGGTGCAAAAGTTTGACAATCGCTTGATGTAACTCGTCCGCATTGGGGAGAGAAGGAAATTCCAATTTTTCAGCGCAACGCTCCACAAACTGACGTGCGCATGAAAACCAAAGATGCGTTCTGGGCACTGCCTGACAAGAAGACCGCTGACTATCTTATCGCTGCCGATGATCTGAATGGACGTGTCGGACCGAGGACAGAAGAACAAACAGTCCACGGCGTTCATGGATATGGAGAAAAGAACGACGATGCCCAACAAATTTGCGATTATGCAGAAACTGATCATCGCAAACACACGGTTCAAAAAGAGTGATATTCATCTACTCTGTACTACAGTGGCTCCCATCCAATTCGCATTGACTACATCCTTGTGAGAGGGTGAAATCTCGAAGATGTTCTAGAGATAACAGTTGCCCCTTATTAAATCCTTGTGATGCAACAACGACCAGTCATCTAAGCTGTGGATAGTCACCAAGAGCCCAATACTTCACAGGAAATGGACAAATTGGGATCAAATGGTTGCCCCTGAAGGAGACTAACGTCGTTGCGAAAGTTTTTTTTTTTGCTACGGGCTTTACGTCGCGCCGACACAGATAGGTCTTATGGCGACGATGGGATAGGAAAGGCCTAGGAGTTGGAAGGAAGCGGCCGTGGCCTTAATTAAGGTACAGCCCCAGCATTTGCCTGGTGTGAAAATGGGAAACCACGGAAAACCATCTTCAGGGCTGCCGATAGTGGGATTCGAACCTACTATCTCCCGGATGCAAGCTCACAGCCGCGCGCCTCTACGCGCACGGCCAACTCGCCCGGTACGTTGCGAAAGTTACAGAGTCACAAATCACCATAGTTGAAGTGAGCCGGACTAAACTGAAAGACGCCTTTCGCTCTATTTCTGGAACAATTAAGTCAGGGCGACGACAACGAAGGATTAAACATGATATATGGCCAAGGAATGAAGATGTTAAATATGCAGTACGGTTGAAGAAGCAGCTGTACCACGAGTTTCTTGCTCGTTGGAATGCCTACAAGGCAGCCACTCGTAAAATGAAGGAGGTATTTGCCGTAACAAAATCAAACCGGTAGGCAGGTCTATATGCGAAACATGACATGCGCGAATTCGAGCGGAATTTTTAACGGCTAGTCAATCGAGCCATCGCAAAACGTCAAAAGTCCAACGTTTTTACGGCACCAATGAGGAAACAGACGATTTGCTACTGGACAGGCGGGAAGCGCGAGTACACTGCTGGAACTATTTTGACAACATCTCAATCATGGAATTTCCGTATCTACCAATCCTAATCACCTCCTCTGTTGAAGGTCCAACGTAGGAAAATGACGTCACTAAAGTCCAGACTATGCTGAAGGAAATGAAACCAGGGAAAGCCATCTGTCCCGATTATCTTCCAGCAGAGTTTTGTTTCTCTCAATGGGGGGATGCAGCAGTGTGGCTAAAGCAAGCTTTTCAACCATATCATCAAAGAACGTCAAAAACAAACAGACTAGCGACGGAGTATCAATTCAGAAATAAGGGAAGCCCTGCCAATTTTTCTAATCACGGCCCGAACATACTTCTGAGCCTCGCAATGAGAGACTTAGAACAAATCTTCGACAAAAGGATTAGCGATTTAGACCAACATACAACAAGCCAAGCTGGCTTTGTGTAAAATTGTGGCGCAATAGGAGAAACCCATGCTGCCGGACTATTACTTGAGAAATACTGTGAAAAGAATAAGAGGCTTCATCACAAATTTCTGGACCCTTAGAAGCCCTTCCATCGGGTACTTCATGACCTAATCAGTCAGCCCTACAAGTACATGGCATTCCAGAGCACCTTGCTGAGAGGGTATAATTGCTCTACAAAGAACAAATGAGTTGTGTTCAAGCTGCCGCAGGAGCGTCTGATGACTTCCGCATAACTGTAGGAGTCCATAAAGGCCCCGGCTTATCACCACTGCAGCTCATTCTTGTGATGGACATAATTACCACAAACCTGCGCAGTCCAATACCATGGACACTTCTCTAAGCAAATGATATCATTTGGCTGAAGAGAATAAGCTAGACCTGCAGCATCAAACAGAAGACCGGAACAATCAACTAGCGCAATAAGCCCCGCGCCTCAACAACAACAAGACAGAATACATTGCATTACATCGTCGAGAAGTTGGAACCATGCATGTTGACGTTGAAGATATAGCACGAGTAGAGGTATTTAAGTATATTGGCTCCACAATCTATGATTATGGCCGACTTACTGATAAAGTCAACTTAAGGATATACAAAGCCTGACTGATGTGGAGAATGACAACAGGCGCCCTTCCGAACTTTGGACGAAGGGCCATCTCTAAACTAAGTTCTACCGAACTGATATCTGTCCTATCGATATCCATCCTGTCGTTTTCTACGGCAACGACTGCTGACCAGCTCTAGAGGTAGAACGCCAACTAAGCATCATGGATACAAAGTTGCTTAGGTGGAAGGCTGGCATAATTAGACCAGATCACATTTCAAATGATGTTATTAGAAAACGTTTTGGCATTGCACCGATCCAGAAGAAAATTGGGGAAAGGCGTGTGCGCTGGTTTGGGCATGTGTTGCGTGTAGAGGACGATACATTGGGAAAGTCAGAGTATTACACAGAAAGTCGGTGAAAAGAGGCGCTAGGGACGAACCAGACAGCATAGACTGATAAAGTGCACAACGGCCTGAAAGTTGGAAGACTACATGCACACATGGCCCGAGACCGAACTAACTGGAGTCAATGAACCACAACACCGGACCCTGCCACCAGATGCAGACTGATGAATATTCTGTTACAAAAATGAAATGCAATGGATATTTTACACATCCTAACATTCAAATTAGTTTATTGTATGTTCAAATTTTCTCCCCTAATGCCTATGTCCAATATCTATAAAAACTTATTTTCACAAAATAGTGTTTGAATGGCTGAACGCTTCTGGATTTCGTGTTTATGTGACTCCTATAAATGCATTGTGAAGAAAAACTTATTACTCAAAAAAATTTAAAAAAATGGGTATATCTGTGTTAAATGGGAAGGACAGTTTGAATATCCGGTGAAATTCTATGAGTACCTGCAAGAGGGGAGTCCGTCAGTGTATTCTAGCCTGAATAGAATTTTGCAATTCATATGTCTGCATACATACGTCATAGACAGCAGACGATCATATTAATCAGTTTGTTATTTTCACTCCGATCACGCCTATAAATATGAAGACCATGGAGGAGTGGCACAAAGTGGTCAGCTCAGGGCCATGTGACACTCAACGCCCTAAGCCTGGAAGGAAGCCACATAACTAAGTGGTTAGTTCAGTACCATGTGTCTCTACACAAACGGAAGTAAGCCTCACCACTATTTAGCTCACGGCGATGTGTCTCTCCACAAATGGAAGGTAATCTCATCACTAATTGGTAACCTCAGAAATACCTGTATTTCCACAAGTCAGCAATTAGGAAATTTTATGAATCTTAAAATCTTTTCTTATGTAATTCAATACCCAACTGGCATGGCAAATAGTTTAGACATTTTAAAGGAAGTAATTTAAGTTGCGGCATGATATTTGTAGACTGCTGAAATGAGAGTGAGGAAACAATAGCGCCTGAGGTGAGATATAAAACAATGTGGGAAGTAGCAGATAAGATCCGGTCGACTGAATCCTTCAGAAGCATCTAAAATCTATGATGTAAAATGGACTAAGCTACATAAACAATGGACTGTCCTCTGACATATATGCCAAGAAAAAAGAAGACACATAAAATGCATGTCGCTTTGCTGGTCTCTGCACAAAATATGTTTAGAAAGTAGAAAGCTAATTTAGACTCCATCAAAAATAGAAATATGATTTTGTGTGTGAAAAGGATTTATAAGCAACATTTTTACTGGTGGTCATAATACAAGATTGTTCTCTAACGTAGCCTATTGTGTCCCGTTACACATGAATGACAAAGAAACAGAGAGTGCGAGCTGGTACTTGGTAGTTCTGAGGACCGACATGAATATTTCTTGCCACTAGTTGTGAAAGTACAGTAGGAACAAGTCAGTGCATCACATAAGAGCCGAGAAGACTCTAACCACTCACAAAATCAAATAAACCATTCAGAATTCATATTTTCCATCACAAATCTGGTTTGAAGTCAAACCTTAGGCTATGACTAGCCATTGCATGACCTGCTGATACAAGGGCTTGGTTAAGAGCACCAATCCAAGACTATACAATCATTTCCCACGGATTATCAAAGATCACTTCACACGGTAACCAACAAAGGTGTGACAGCAAAAAATTAATTAGCAATGTCACAACTACAGTTCAAAAACACTACTGTATTAAATGTTTTAAAACAGGACATACACTTGTGGTACTTTGTAAGGTCAGTGACAATAATTACAATTTTGAAAGAATATTATATTACTATGTTATTTACCTATTATTATTATTATTATTATTATTATTATTATTATTAATAATAATATTATTATTAGCATAGGGCAACAAGTTAGATACATATATACAAATATATAGTATTTACAAATATACACAGAAAAGAAACATGTTTTATAGCAGAATGTCCAGTTGAGTGATCCACTGTATGGCTTCCTCTGTTGGTTCCAAAAAGTCACTCGGGCTACCTGTGTAGGAACGTCGTGTACATTCACTTACAATATGGGGATCATCTGCCGAGATGCACCAAAGTCGCACTCTGGTGATGAGATATATTTCCACTTATAAAGGGCATCCCTGCGTCGTCCATGATTTGTTCTCACCCAGTTCAGAATGGTCCAAATCTTACGCGGTAGATGATGTTCACCAGAAAAGATGTTGTGTAAGGAACTGTCTGTGGTAACTTTCCAGCGACTTCTCCATTCTTCTAAAGGGTGAAAATTCCCATCAGCCAATGCGACAGCATCATGCAAATATGGATGTCGTGACTCCAACCTCGTTACCTTGAGAACAGGAATATCATCCAAAACAGGCAGTTGAGGGTTCATTTCTACCTTCTTGAACTCTCGGATGGGAGCATTTTATCTTTTAAAAACAGGTGGCATTATACCTGACAGAATTGGGAGCCAATAAAGGCATGTGGACTGGATAGTACCAGATATTAACCGCAAGCTAACATTCAGTTGAGTATCAATTAGTCTTGTATATGGGCTATCCAGCCAAACTGGTGCACAGTACTCACCACACGAGAATACCAGTCCCAAAGCAGATCATAAAGTCTTTGCTGATGAACCCCAACTTGAGCCATACAATTTCTGAAGGATAATATTACGTGTTTTGAGCATTTTTGACAGATTCATAAGATGTTGTTTGTAAGATAGTGTGTGATCAAGTGTAATCCACAAATATTTGGGATAGCTGCTATGCCTAAGTTCTTGGTGACAAAAACGTATGTGAAGTTTAATGCCAGCTTGGCGATTATTCAGGTGAAAACATGACACTTCTGTTTTCTTAGAGTTAGGACACAGTTGCCATTTCTTGAAGTACGTTTCAAGTGAAATCAGGTCTCTATGTAGCACTTCTTCTGTCACACTAAGGTATCGATTTTGAGTGGCTAGTGTTATGATATCAGCATAACAAAATGTTTGCGATGATCTTTCTGGGAGATCGGAGATATAAAAATTGAACAGTAGTGGAGACAGTACCGATCCTTGAGGTAAACCATTTTTGAGCTTCCTTTCTCTACTCATACTATTTCCCATACACACTCGAAATTTTCTGTCATTGAACATATTGCTTATAACCTGCACGATGGTCCTACGGGGTGCAATTCGGAGAAGCTTGTAAATTAATCCTTCCCTGCAGACTGCGTCAAATGCTGCTGTAAGATCAATGAATACAGCTGAGGTCTTGAGTTGTTTCTGGAAACCTGCTTCCATGTGGAATGTCAGTGAAAGCACTTGATCGCAGCAGCTGCGATTTGGCCTGAATTAAGCTTGATCAACTGTAATATGCTGAAAAATAGTTGCACTGATTCTGTTGTGGAATAGCCTCTCAAAAAGAAGGGCAACTGGTCTATAATTGCTTGGGTCATTGGCAGGCTTACCTGGTTTCAAGACGGAAATCACTTTCGTTCGTTTGAATTCTGCTGGGAGTTGTCTGTTCTGTAGAAGGTCGGTAAAAAACCATAACAGCCAACTTCTTGCATTCTTCCCTAAATGAATGCGAAATTCTGGATGAATGTCATCAAAATTGGAGCTGTACTTGGTTTAACGTCTTTGAGAGCAGCATTGATGTCTTGCACCGTAAGCGGTTGTGAATACCTTGATGTGCGTGGTGTTCTTGATTCCAGAGTTTGGAGCTGGCGCCGTATGTATTTGGTATGTCTCTTATCTGATGGAGTTTGGGAAGTTGTGACGATGTGAGATGCTACTTCATCCGGAGTAACTCCAGGCTGTTGCTTCACCAAAGGTGTCCTTCCTCCAAGTTTTCTGCGATGCCCCCAAGATCTTCTACTGGAATGAGTTAGGTCGATATTCTCCAGTGTCTCAATCCACCGTTCTCTCCGGGTAGTATCCATGCTGGAAAGAAGTTCATCAGCTATGTCTTCATCACCAGTATGCAGATATTCGTTATAGAGTGCATCAGTCTCTACATTCCAACCAGGGATGTATTCTTTTCTATGGCATACTCTTCTTATGATACCAATATAAAGGTCCGTTACTGGACATTATAAATTTTCCGGCTAACTCATTCCTGGTTGCCTGCGTTTCGCCCTCGTGTGTTAAGTTGGGCTTGTCAGTTGGGACTTAGCACACCTCCCAAGACGCAAGGCTAGTGCATACCGTGGAGGCCACTGCATAGGCTACTTGAAGCCACCAGCAGTGCAAATGCACTATGAGAGCTATGTCTCATTTCCAAAAAAATTGATGCCTGCCTGGCCATCAGATGGCATAGATGTTGATTCCCATAGGAAACTTGAAATATTTGTCCTGAATGAGTAAATTTATAATACCAATATAAAGGTCCGTTATTGGACATTATAAATTTTCCGGCTAACTCATTCCTGGTTGCCTGCGTTTCGCCGTCGTGTGCTAAGTTGGGCTCGTCAGTTGGAACTTAGCACACCTCCCAAGACGCAAGGCTACTGCATACCATGGAGGCCACTGCATAGGCTACTTGAAGCCACCAGCAGTGCCAATGCACTATGAGAGCTATGTCTCATTTCCAAAAAATTTGATACCTGCCTGGTCATCAGATGACATAGATGTTGATTGCCATAGGGAACTTGAAATATTTGTCCTGAATGAGTAAATTTATAATACCAATATAAAGGTCCGTTATTGGACATTATAAATTTTCCGGCTAACTCATTCCTGGTTGCCTGCATTTCGCCCTCGTGTGCTAAGTTGGGCTCGTCAGTTGGGACTTAGCACACCTCCCAAGACGCAAGGCTAGTGCATACCGTGGAGGCCACTGCATAGGCTACTTGAAGCCACCAGCAGTGCAACGCAGGCAACCAGGAATGAGTTAGCCGGAAAATTTATAATGTCCAATAACGGACCTTTATATTGGTATTATAAATTTACT
Organism: Anabrus simplex; assembly: GCF_040414725.1. Lineage (NCBI taxonomy): Eukaryota > Metazoa > Arthropoda > Insecta > Orthoptera > Tettigoniidae > Anabrus > Anabrus simplex. The sequence continues at coordinate 66,313,947 of NC_090279.1, forward strand.
CATTCAGGACAAATATTTCAAGTTCCCTATGGGAATCAACATCTATGTCATACTCTTCTTAGCCGCCATCATAACTGCATCTACGAAACGCTTGTAATTGTGCTTGGGAGCAATCCACCGAACACATTTATCCAGTTCAGTGGTGAATGTTGACCAATTTGCTTTTCTGAAGTTCCTCCGAGCATGTGGTATTGACCGTACAACAGGAATTTTGATGCCAATGTCCACTACAATGGGGCCATGTTGACTGTGGGCAAAATGTCTTAACACTTTACGACTGGTATGTAAGGGCTGTCCTGCATCATTGCAGCTAACAAATCACAAGTCAGGATTGAAATCCCTATTTCATGCAGCTGACTGGAAAGTACCAAGATCTTTTGGGTCAAAAATCAGATGGAGATTGTTCGTTTCTGTCTATTCTACGAGTTTCTTTACACATTCATTGTCATTCGAGTACTTCCATAGTTCGTGATGGCTGTTGAAGTCGCCTATATAAACTGCAGGGTGTTGAGCAGTCGGGAGTACGGTACCTGACCACTGTGCATTTGGGGGTTTATAAATGTTAAAAATAGAAACATGTGCCACTCGCACAGCAACACAATGGATGTCTTCGTCTTCGTTTTGAAAGAGCAGTGAGGCATCTTGGATATTATTACGAACATAAGTAGCTATACCATGTGCACTGTGAAATGTTGCACCAAGAGCTGTGAAACCATTAATGAGGCCCCTTTTCCGAAACTCTTCTTCATTGGCTGTATGGGTTTCCTGTATAGCCACAAAATCTATCTTATTATCCAGGATAACTTTGGATAGGTAGTCACATTTTGCTCTGCTGATGCTTTCTACATTAAGCTCGAAATCATGGGTGAAAGGTCCGATGTTTCTTGTCTGGTAGCTCTGAGAAGAGCCATTTCCATGAAATACTTCCGCCATTGCTGGAGGATCTTTAAAAAGATAGGTCCAGCAGCCACAGTTATTGCTTTCTTAGCACCACCCGGGGGTCACGTGTAGGGCACTTTGAGGGTAAACCTACAGACGTGAAGCAATAATGTACCACCTATTTATCTACTTTTATGAGATAATAAATTCACTTACTTGAAGAATTCTGAATTTTTTTAGGCAACCTGCACAAATTTAAAACTCCACTTGTACCTTTCCATTTTATTAGTTAATACTAATTGTGTAAGTATGTTTGCAATCAACACACTAGAAGCACCTGATTGACAATGAACACTAAAATGAATCAGAAAGTGTGAACACATCACTGGAATGAACATAAATTCAATAGCACAATTTTTTTACGCTTACATCAATGCAAAAGTTTTATTTGAAAACTATGATACCGAAGATGTAGCATAACTGACCTCAAAGTTTCATTTCTACAACACATTATCTGCTTTGGCGTCCACAAATGGAGGAATCTGACTTAACACACAAGAGAACAGAAATGATCAGAAAAAAGGAATCTAACCAAATAATTTCAAAATGACATTCTTTGAGTCATCACATTATTGAACTCAGCCATCATTATATTGATTAATGAAACTGATTATGTTAGTTTTAAATATTTATTGTTTACAATGAACATAAAACTTAACAATTTCGAATTTGTAGATTTAATTTTTAATCTACAAATATCGTTTTTTCTGTGTGTCACTGTTGGCATGAACGTATAAAAATATTACTCAGAATATCTGGAAGCAATAGCTTCAGATAGCATTTCAGATGATACGAATGTGATGAACAAATGATGCAGAGAAAGTGAAAGAAAGAACACATTTTCATGGTTGCTTAAAGGTATTGTAAACAAATACACTTCAAAAATATCTAGCTTTGCCAGAGATTCTTTTTGTAGATATATATTGAATAAAACTACGCGTACATGATGGAAAATTAAATATGACCTTAAAGTTCCTGAATATTTTAGATAATTTTAACCAATAGAATTTTCAGATATTAGTTTTAAATGTAACCTTGTAAAGACAGGATTGAACTGATGAAAATGGCCACTTTTGGAGATAAACCAACCACTACTGAACACAACTGTGAATAGGTACAACATATTCCATATTGTATAGGACTTGTAGTGTACATACTTTGTTTCTTCTTTGATGTATGGCAACAGCTGATCATCAGTTTGTTCCTCTATGAATATTTCCTCCTTAGTATCTTCGGAAGGCTGTCAGTAAGAAATAAGAAAAGTAGAATAAAGAAGGAAATAAAAATATATAGGCCTAAAATAGAAACAGCTGAGAAAATAAATTTCATAGTGGCACAAGAAGACTATAATTAATTTATCTCCCATTTAAAAAATATATAATGGAAAGGAACAATCAAATGAAAATCCCATTAAATGCAAGAGAGGTTCCTCACCTTGGTGGCAAATGGTACACAAAAACACATTATCATCAAGCACTAAATTTTAAAACAATAGAGATGAAGACAATTTCCTAAAAAACAGTATTATACAATTTTTGCTATTTTTTTCTCTATTAAGCACACAGCTCATCCTTAATAAATGTAAAGAATTTACAAACTCTTACTCATAATATTTTCTGTTTTACAAACATAATCAACACACATACCACTTGTGCAACTACTTCAAATAATACTGTACAAATTCTATTAGGTTAAAATTTACATTGCATTTACTTATTTATTTTATTTTTTACCCTTTTTGGAACCTAATTTGCACAATGACCTGCTGTGTTTTTTAACCTGAGTCCCTTTTGCCACTGCTTTTCAAACAATTGATGAGATATAAGAACATGAAAAGGAACACACTGTTGGACAGCAGTAGACACAGTAGCATAGAAAGGGGGCAACATTGCAAATTTGTAAATTTAAAATAACCTACATATTTGTGAATATTCAGCAGAGCATATGTACACATACGTGTATGTGAACATGTACAATGTTAGGAAAATAAATAATAGTAAGCAGTATCTCCAAATAATTGCCCAATACCATTCCTTGCTTCTGTTTCTCTTTCTGTTGAACCCTAATTCCACAATGACTAGCCATTTTCTTCATCCTCTTATATTCATATTCCCCTGTTCCCAACTTCCTACATATGACTTGACTTGTCACCTCCTATTTCATTTCCATGTTCCTATTTACTTTCTTTCCAAAAACACTTCACTGTAATATCAAATAATCCCAAAGTACTCCCACCACTTTCCCAACAAGTGGACAATGCTTATATCATAAGCATAGAAATATCCATCATCCCCCTCTGTACATCACATTAAGACCAAAAGCATAAATCAGTTAATGTCCTAATCAATGAATGAATGAATCAATGAATCAATCAAACCACAGCAATTAGGGCTGTTGGTTGTTTAAATAGAAAAAAGATTGTGGAAATATATGAAACAAATTATTTCAATCACTAAATCATCTTCCTATAAGTGAACATTTGCCAAAATTTGTCCCCTTGAATTCAAACTTATCTTCATGTTGCGACCTTTCCTAGAATTAAAGAACATGATTTAAATGTATTCATCAACTAATGTCATTCCAAGCCATCTCTCCTATGACATCTCAGAATATACTGTTTAATCAAAAACTTGTCTCCTTTCTCAATGTCTCCCCAGCTGAAATTTTGCAACAACACTGTAACACAACTCTTTTGTTAGAAATCACCCGCAAGAAATGGAGCTATTTCTGTGGATCATTTCCTGTTCTCTACTCAAGTAATACTGGTGATGGTCTCACACTCTCATTGTGGCTTTGCTGGAGATTTATATGGCCTCTCCTTTACAACCCCTAAAAAACCTCATTATCATATAAAGAGATCTGTAAATTTTATTTTCAATATGTTTAAATGATTACCATAATGAAGCTATATCCTTATTATGAATAGCTAGGTACTTACAGAGATCCCCATGCAGAAATTTCACCCATCAATACAATAATAAAACCGGAGAGGACTCTTTCTATTTGTGAAACAAAGAAACTGACTTTTCACCACGTTTACAAATATAGCATTGCCCGATGTCCATCTTACAATATTGTCAAGATCTTTTTCAGTTACTCATAATCCTGAAACTTATTTATTACAAAGAGCCTCATCACTTATTTCAGTTCATTATTCATATTCTTTATATATATCAGAGAATAAAGATCTCATAATACTACCCTGTGGGACCCAATCCCATAATTGTTACAGGATCAAATAAAGCTTCACCTACTCTTATGCTCTGAGTTCTATTTTGTAGAAATACACCAGACGTGGCCAAATTTTAATGGTAAAAGGTATATTTCTACCTTTATATAAACTATCGACCTTTATAGCCTAATCCTTGAACTTGTTTGGAGGCAAAGTTTCCACTTGGGATATCCTGGTCCACACTATTGTATTTTTTCATACAGTGGCTACAGTGAGAACCACAACGTAATTTCATTATTCACATAGTTTTGTATCATTTTTGTTAGTGAGCATGTTCTGTTGTTTATCTTTATTATCTACATATTGTTGGTGTTTGGAAGTAAATAATGTGACCTATTGTTAAGACTGTGCATTCTGTAAATTACATGTATTATTGATACTATTCAGGAGTTCAGTTGTATTTCTTAAGAGTTGTTCTAGAGAACTGTCAAATTTTGAGGTTATGGGAAGACGAAGAGACCTTTCACCAAGAAAGGCACTGTCAGAGAGCTACTTCTTGAGAAACGTCATTCACAACAAGAACTAGATTCTAGATTGCAAATACCACAGCAATCTGCACGTAGAATTTTAAAATGTGATGATAACGGGACGACAAAATGTGATGATGATGATGATGATGATGATGATGATTGTTGTTTTAACGGGCCTAACAACGAAGGTCATTGGCCCAAGACAAAATGTCAACAACGTGTTGGAAACTGTGGGCAAAAGAATAAACCAACCCAAGGAGGAAGCAAAACTGATTAATTTGTCAGTAAACAACCACAAGGTTACTAGTTTGGATTTACGTAAGAAATTAGAAGAGTATGGGTAATTTGTATTAGCCAGGACTCTGAGGCGAGAGCTGTTTAATGCTGGAATGAAAGCAAGATGACCGCAAGGCAAAGCGAAGTTTACTCCTGCTATGCCTGCAAAGAGTTTCCAGTGTGCCAAGACTCTCCAGAATTGGTCATCTGATGAATGGAAACAGGCAAGTCCATGACAATTACTGTAATTCCTAAATTATCATCCATTATTCCATTATAACCCAATCTAAGTGATGTAACCGTACAGCACAGTAAATGTATGAAATTCTTCTTTTAAACCTTACAGCTTATTGCATTTAATGCTAGGCTTATTTGTTTTATTTATTTCAAGTTCGCTTTAGTGACGAATTGGTATTTCCTGTCAAAGAAGAGACAAGTCAATATGTCAGAAGATAAGGAGAAGCATTCCATCCAGATTGAGTGAGGCATCCAACTTCAGTGATGGTCTGGAGTGTGTTTTCTTGGTATGGCCGTGGACGATTATATATTGTTGAAGGAACTATCAGACGTGAACAGTATAGTATTGAGAACCCGTTTGGTAGCTCAAGTGCAAGAGTAGTTTGGCCAAAGTGAATTTATTTTTATGCAAGATGGGCCTCCTTGCCTCAAGGCCTAGGAACAGTCCAGACATGAACCCCATAGAATATCCTTAGCCGATAGCAAAGAAAAGTCCAAAGAAAAATAACGACAAAAATTGGCTTGATTAAGAAGCTCGGTCAGATGTGGTGTCATGATGACGATTTAAAGAGTCAGTGTAAAATACTGTTTGAGGGTATGCCCAGTCTAATCAAGTCACTCATGAAAGCTAAGGGGGTGCATAACAAGTACTAGTGTCATGAACTTAAAAATTGGTAACATCTCATGTGTTCAATTCTCAAATTTTTAATGTTTAATAATTTGGCCATATCTTTATAGTCACCCATTTAGCCATTGTTTTATCTATCCCAAACGCACTAATTTTTTGTCAGTAGTTTCCCGAGATCTACCCTAAGAAAATCCTTAGATATGTCAATCGTGATACATTTGACTTCCTGAATCTAATATATCTGCTATATCCTGCTGGAATCCACAAGATGAGCTTCAGTGGATTAATATTTCCTAAACCTGAACTACCTTCTATCGAGCCAGTTGGTAATTTCTTAAATGTGTATAAGATAATCAGAAAGAATGCATTCCAAGAGCTTGCATGCAACACAAGTCAAGACGACTATTGTGTAATTACTAGCTTTAAATTTAGCACATTTCCTCTATACACAGAGTGCTACTACACTAAGTATTCATTCATCTGGTATAGCTGTTTCATACATACTCTAATCAATATCTCAAAGAACTGACTTTCGTATATGCCCAGAAATTTTACCCATCTCAGCAGCATTTCTAGTTTAAAATTTTTGTATATTACCTTCAATGTTCCTTACAGTGGATATTGTAAAGTAATTTCAAAGGATTAGGTGAAATTGTCAACTGCATCAGGTACTGCAAAAGGACATGATCATACCATTGGTGACATATCCTATGCATCACGAGTGACGGCTGCGATGCCCATTGACTAATGAAGTATACACATTCCCATGTTGTGTAATTGCTACTTCATACCTTTCTTAATCTGTCAACATTCAACACCGTACACAGCAACAAGCCGTAGTAACACGGCTGAAAGTAATTCCAGTATCAAGGAGGACAATGTACACTGCCGGCTGGTGCTCTCAGTGCTTTTCAATTAGCATTCTGGCAGTGAAAATTGCATGAGTTGTTCCAGCACCCTTAATGAAGATGCATTGTATAGCAATAATGCCGGCGATTTCACCCAGTCAATAATGAAGGCTACTCTAAAAGATCTTCTCATGTACAATTGGGTGTAATTTGGATGGTAATTTGCACATTCTGCTGAATCGTCATTTTGCTCAAAAATAGGCACAAGGATGTTTACAGTCCAATGACTGGGGACAGAGCCAGAGTCAACTCTGGCACTGAATAAGCTTGTCAGCCAGTTGATAATGAGTTCTTTAAACTGCCCCATCTTCCAGAAGTTTGCTGGATATTCATCCGGTCCTGGCGCTTTTTGGTCCATCATACTCCTAATGGCACTCTCCACTTCCTTTGATGTGATGCATAGGATGCGACTTACCATCAGGAATAGGGTGATGTGGTAATTCAATGCAGGAAATATCTACGAATGTTGTTGCCAATGATTGAGGATTTCTTGTTTGTCCTCTAATCACTGGTCATCTTTGTCTCTAATGCAGACAGTGTGCTCAATACTTGTGTCAATTTTCGTCAGATGGAAAACAGTTCTCATCTTCTTCCCTTGAGCTCAGAGGTGTACAGAGTTTATCAGGACTACACCGACAAAAATTCAAGGATGCTCTTCGTATTATGTTAAGAACAATGGTTCAATCAGACTGGCGGGAAAAATAATATTTTTGAGAAAATGAGGTTAAATTGTTACTTCCTGGTGCGCAATTGAAATTGAAGAGCTGCTGCCACCTTTCAGGGAAGATAAGGGTAAGGAGGCGTTGTGGAGTGTATGAGCAGACAGAGATAATGCTTCCTCATACGACTTCAATATTATTGTCTCTAACAGGCAATATCCAGTCCATTTATCTAATAGCTGTAACTGCACACACAGTTAAAGAACACACTGTATTTAAGACACACATGTTAGTCAAGGAAAGCACCAGATTGTTTCTCCTCTCGTCTGTTTGTTGCAGTAATATTCTATATTAATTAACATGCTCGAAGATTGTGTATTCCTTCCCTCATAATATTGTAAACTCAATGAAATACTGAATGAAGGAATCAACACGCCGAGTGATTTGATTACAGTGTATGTTCAATAAGGCCCCCTCCTACTTTGGTGTATAGTTCACTATGGCGTAGTAGTGAATGACTATGGACTATGTCCAGGATGTGTAGTGTGTGGCGAACGGTTTGGAAAGCTGCCTGTATTCTTGTTACAAGATGTCTTCTCTTTCTATAGGGTTCACATAGTAGTCAATTCGTGCAGAACAAACTGTACAGTGCCTACCGGAGTTTGGAAGCGACTATGCGAGAAGAACGAGAAACTTGTGCATTCGCATTACCTATTTCTCCAAATTTCACTTCCCCTCCCTTCTCTTTTCTGATGCACTGCGGCTGAATCTCTGACATAGCAAATAGAGCAAGTTCATCAATCTGAACTGCATGACCGGAAGTAACAAGGTCACTTTAATTTCCTCAAAAGGAAACATTTCCAAGAGAATCTGACTGCACCATCATTCTCAACATTCCACGAAGAGCATCCCTGATTTCTCTGTCAGTATAGTTCTGATACACTTTGTACACAGGTCATTACAGTGAGTGCATCTCGATTGAGATTTATATACAGTATGCCTTCATCTTATCCTACAACTCTTCTTGGACTGCAATCATCCATAGGAACGTTAGATATTCAATACAAGAGGAACTAGGTTATATCGTACCCAAGTTTACTGTGACGGTTGCAGTGAAAGATCTGTAGAATGTGTCTACATGTTGTCAAATGCATTAAGATCAACAAGAGGAAAATTTGTGTTGTTGCTAGGGTCTCCTTCTAGTCTTTAAGCTTCCACCACTTGATGTTCTCAGGGGCATAGAGGTCCTTAAATCCGCTATGCCTACCTTATGCAGAGGTGGAATACAGTCAGATGATATGACATTCACATCCTTTCTTCGTCGTAGATCACGGTGCTCAACGACGATCAGGTAAATTTGCTTGCTGCAGTCACCACAAGTGAAACCTCAAATATGAGCTCCATCATCATATCAGGAACTGAAAGTATTACCACCATGGCAGCTATAAAAATTCTTAGTGACCATCATGCGCATTAAGGTCATCACAGAGAAGTGGAAACTCATCTTCAGGATACGCTGCAACATGACCTTGTAGTTCCTGCCAATGCTCTTCCTTATCCAGGTCATCACAGCCAGATTGTGACATAGAAAACACAAGTTCGAGAGGATGCAACATTGAATGTAATTCACATAAGGCTGTCGGAATAGCACTGAACCTCAGCAACTCAATCTTGCATGCTTGTGCACACAATGAAATCAACACCATTCCTGCTGGATGTAACCTGGCAGATAAGTTCACAGACTTCTTTGATGTCATGAGATTTCTGGCCTTTCCAAAGCGAGCAACTTAAAATCTAATTACATAGCTACACTTCAATTCTAAACCGGACTTACATTATCCAAATTGCAACAGGTTAACAGGAACAATAGAATGAAAAGATTAAGTAATAATAAAGCAAGAATGATATTTACTAATAAAATAATTATTCTACAATAATTCTAAGCCACATTTAGATGTATCCTAACTACAATAGTTTAACTGAAGCAACAAATATTCCTAAAGTATGATTTTATGGAACTTATGAGAATGTAAATATTCATTGACTATGTACATAAAATTTAGTTTCCTTTATTCATCAAAGAGACAAAAAGGTGAATAGTTTGAATGTAATTATCAGTCGAAGAACAGTGGCCAGTTATAATGATAAATTTAAGCCATATTAATGAAAGTTAATTGAACATAACCTACGGCATATTGTTTATTTGATGGTTTCTACCATTTCTCTTTCACACCGACACAGATAGGTCATATGCCGATGATGAGCTAAAAATGGCTAGGAATGAGAAGGAAGCAATTGTGGCCTTAATTAAGGTACATTCGCACCATTTGTTTGCTGTGAAAATGTGAAACATGCACTTCAGGGCTGTCGACAGTGGGTTCGAGCCCAGGATCTTATAAATGCAGGCCAAGAGCTACATGGCCAGTTATTCAGTATAACAAGGAAGCAATTGCTTGAATTCCTTCTCTTCCAATACTTACTGTGAGAGTATATTAATATGTAATTTCAAACAATACGTTAAAAAGTAAGTTTTTATTTTAGAAATTCAGCTTTCACAGTTCCCCAGATGTACATGCACATTTGGACATAAGTTTTCATATACATGTCCAAAATTTTACGATACATGGGGTTACTTTGGAAAAGTAAAGAGTAAAGTAGATTCCCAAAATTCTATGCAGAGCATGCCTTCCTCCCTCGAAGTCAAGATGGGCTGCCTACGTATGCTCTTCGGATCTAGGATCGAGGTGGCCCTTACTTCTTTGCAGCTTCTCTGTATGCCCTTCACCAAGAATCCCTTTAAGAGACTTATCAAGCTTATCGGCATTGTAGTTACGTGAGACAATGCTTCCAAATTTATGCTTAAATTCTTGCAACACATTTAGAAGTAACCCCATGAAAGAACCTTACTCAGAAGAACAGCCAAAGACATGATTCTTGAGGTGATCAAGCTAATGCAAGTTGAACCTAACAGCACTTCAGTTAGAGTAAAACAATTCACTTCAACTAACATTTCTTGACAATGTGAACATTTGGCACCACACGATACAACAATCAACGTCTCTCACTGAGGGACAAAGAAAAAGAGATAACAATCAAGAAAAAGGTTTATCACAATAGTTCTATGATCTTTGACTGTCCTACATCAACACAGTTCTATCCATATTAAGAAACAAAGTACACATATATGTGAAGATAAACCGACGTCCAGAATTATCACATGGAATATTTGGAAGAGAAGTGTGCGAAAATATTAATAAATTGCAGGGTATATGCTGTAAACGGGAATCATAGATCAAAGGTATCTGGGCATAGAGAAATACTCACAGGTCAATTTATCTCCAAAAGTGAGGAGACAGGGTTGGATCAAACACATTTCAATGACACTTGGGGGAAATATCAATTAAGAAATAGTAAATGTAATGATTATCATTATTTTACTGTAAAACCAATTATAGTATTAACATTAACAGCTAAAAGATAGCTGGGCCTCTCAGAGAAGTTAACTGTTAACAATGTAGAATGACACTACATAAGCACTGTACAAGTCTACAGATAGTTTCACCTTAAAGTTCTACACAACACTTTATAGTGCAAATGCAGTTTTCACACCACACACAGGATTTCTACAAACCAATTTTACTAATTCCGCATCAATATATCGAAATAATACACTTTTAATACTTCTGCATCATTTATACAGCAGTGTATACTGTGGAAAGAAATCTTTCACCAACAATATATTGTAACCGAAAATGGCATAACTGGAGTTCAAATTGAGATTGCAGCAAAAGCCTAATTTAATTCGGTCAGTGGGTCATTTACAACAGCTGTGGTGAAGGCCAGGATATGATAACATTGGAGAAATTCTCCTTTAGGCTCATTGCTGCATGGCCGCGTGGCGATCCACTCCTTTTCTCTTATTGGTTAGGAGGTTAGCATGCGACAGATATGAACAGTTAACATTTTCAAGGCTAACACCGCCCGGCAAGTTTTCAGAACTCTTCACAAGAACAGTTTTGAACCATGATACTTTAAGAAGACGTGAAAAAATTATGATTGGTTTCCAACTAATCACACTTTCTAGGCCGAGAACTGATAAAAGCAGTCTGTAATCGACGCTCAACTTACTCAGCTCCTACACTACTGATTTCATACTGCTCTACTTTAGAGCACAACTTCACTTCGCTTTCCCACTACAATTCTACAAGATATTCTTCACCAAGAGACGTTTATTAGTCGTGATGTCTCATAAAGGGAACACTTTATTTCGTCTTCTACAAGACATAACCATGACTATATTAATTCCAGAACACATGTGGTATGCATAAATCATCTGAACCCACAAGTTAAGCGACGACTGACATTTAAATAGGCATGGTTGGAACACATATCAATGTGCCGCTTCAGAGAGAGAGAGAGAGAGAGAGAGAGCGAGAGAGTGTGTGTGTGACAGAGAGAGAGAGAGAGAGAGAGAGAGCGAGAGAGAGGAAGCCTACTCTTACGAGAAGCCTGCAAGACAAGGAACAAGGGGAATCATCACGCTGCTTGCAAGAGGAATCTTTACTTTCATCATGGTGCACCTTGCAAGGGATATTCCTTTTGGAATGTCTAACTTAAAGGGGAGATCCCACCAAACCCTAAAGGGTGGTAAAGGGACCAATCGTGAGACGTTGCCAGCCAGGAATAAATCAACTTTTAAGTAATTTTTCAAATATTAATTTCATTTCCAGAAGGACTTCATTCTTGAAATATTATTTTCTATTACTTTCTGCTGTTGCAGATTCTTATCGCTTCTGATCTACTTATTGATGTTGGTAAATTTTGTGAATGATTGAAATACACTCATGTCCATAAAATCCAGAACACCTTGAAAGACTAGAGATAGGAAATCTATATTCATAGGACATGTGCATTAGTATGTTCTGAAGACAGGTCCACATCAATATCTCTGTGCAACACCGACTGGTAAATTGTGCCTGCTGTGTTTTTAGTCTTAAGGTCTATAAAATGTGCTTAAATGTAGCTGTGTATGCTTTTATAATATACTTTATATTAGGCTTATACCTTGTCAAATTAAGTAATATAGACCTTAAGACTAAAAACAACGCAATATGACAAAGTCATTCTAGGAACTTGTTTTACTCGTAGAACTTGAACGTTAATGATATAATTCAAGGTCATATGTACACAGCAAAGTTTTATCATACGTTGTGATCCTTTTAATGTGTTCAAAAAGTGGTACCTTTTTAATATATAATAGCTTTCTAAACTTAGACATAAAACACAGTATTATTCACTCTGAAACATATTACCTAATGACAGTCTAATATGAAATGTTTATGGGCAAGGTACAACTATTAAAAAAATGTATTCTAATGTGAATGTACACGACAGCTGAGGATGACTTGTGAATAGTCGAAACAGGTCCTGTTATTAAGAAGAAAATTTTAATAAATTAGTATTGATTAGGTGGATCTCTTTCTTTCTATGACATATTTAGTTCATCTGTATGAGTTGAGAAACTAAACTCTTGGCACTAAGGCGACATAAGTGAAGTGTGCTTTTATGTCTATTTAGGGCTGACTGGACAATGTGAGTTGTAACTTCAAGGAGGGGGAGATTAGGGTGAATAGACTAGCAGGTAGACAGGCTGATGGGATAGCTGGGGAAGGGGAAGTGTGGTAAGGGAAAATATTGCTATGATCAGAGGGATTATGGCTGTTTGTGGTATGCATTGCCAATTGCTAAAATGAAACTAAAACACAGCATGTGACTACACCCTATTAATGGTCAGCAATTAACATATTTTAGGTAATTAAATTGTCAGTAATAATAATAGTGATAATGTGCAACAGCAGATTAGGCATACAGAATACTCAAGTAGGAGCTTTTTCTACGTTGTGTTGACGTTAGAGCTATGTACACGTAATATGGAGGCCTGACTTAAAAGAGAACGAGTTAGGAAAATTTTATTAAAGAGTATGTAGATCGACAGGTGGTAGGATAAGAAGACAGATTAAGTGAATAGATATTTAGACAGATAGATAAATACAGTAAATGGATAGACAGATAGATAGACAAATTTACTTGAAAAAATAAAAAAGCTAGCTCCTCATCTGTGACTTACGGTAAACGATGGGTTTGGACTCACATAGTCAAGTGATCAAATAGCACTGCAAGAGAAGCTTATGCCATAGGAAGTTCCTTTAACTGGCACACTTTTAATTTCATCCCGTCAGCCTTCTTGATTATGATGTCTCCTGAGTCAGTCCAAGTGTTTCTAAGACCAAAACACTGGATTGCTGTCGTCATGATGGACATTCTGGTAGCTGTAAGATCTTCACAGATTGTTGTGGATGAGCCTTTCAGTTTCCTTTTCCTAGTGAAGACATTCTGCCATGAGTGATAAGACACAAATTTGAATAGGATAGGTCTTGTTTTCCATGGTGATCAAGGACCTAGTCTGTGACACCTATCAACATCATTAAGTGTAACATATGCACCTACTGCTTTGCACACGCTGAGCACTAGTTCATCTCAGTTTTCGTTCAAACATTCGGGGATGACGAAAATCTTACATTATTCCTCCTGCTGTATTGCTCCAATGAATAACATTTGGAGTCCATATCCTCCTTCATTTTGTGGATTTCCACCTCCTTTTTATCAAGATTTTCAGTTAACTCTGAAAATGCTTCAACATTAAATATTAAACTTTTTTCAAGTTCTCTTATAACCATTTCTGTTATGCAGGTCAAAATGGCCTGCACAATTTTTTTAAGGAAGCTGTCCGAGTTAATAAAGTCGTCCAGCGTGCACTTCATGAGGTGGTCTACGTTGGCATCATTGGTAGTGGCTGGGCTTCTAAGTCTGTTGTTTTGGCGGCCCATTTTGTTTACAATGCAAATTTGGAAGAAAAAGAACAATAGCGACAAAATGTGTTGGTACGATTCATAAATACAAACGTAACACTGCCGCAAGTTTTTTCACTTCCACTGCTGTATAACACCTCCAAATCACTTGATTACTGAGGAACCTCACTCACCCACGTCCGTGACGAACCATTTCATCAGATAGGTTAGAAACTCAACATGGCGCGGCCCGAATGGTGTCACGATACATTACGCATTTACACAAGGTTTACCTACATCAGCACATTTAATAATTGTAATAATAATAATAATAATAATAATAATAATAATAATAATAATAATCGCAATAGCAATGAGCACTTGAATGAGTATTAAGTTCAAGTGATTTTCACACTTACCTGCATTCAGTCAGTGTTTTTTGTCTCTTTTTACATTTTACGAGGTAGTGACTATCGCACACGTCATTACATAGTAAACAAACAGAGTCATCTGTTGTCTATGTGCATATTTTGCTGTGGAAGCCATATATTTAAGCTATTAGAAAGCTGAAAACGCAATATAGGCCTCTCCATTCAGCAACAACACAGAATATACAATAGTAAGCAAATCAAAACATTGAAAATTGGATCAACCGATCAGAGCGCTATAGGCTACCCATATAGCTACTGAAGCTATTGGTTACTTCACATTCAATATCACACTTGGTTTTGTTTGAATGTTTATTCAATTTCCTTTACAATTTATTCCTGGCATAAAAGACATAAGCCTACCCAACATTAGTATTATAAAAATTTAAAAATGTGCTTCTATTAAGGGATAAATAAGGTATGTCCATTTTATCTGGCCAAAGAATGAATTTCCAGATTTTTTCTGAATTCCCTGACATTTCCTGGTTTTCCCGCTATTAATCGAATTCTCTGACATTCCTGATTTGCGGTTTTCCATGCAGGTGGACACTCTGTTAAACCCTTATTTGGGCCGATGGCCTTCGATGTTAGGCCCCTTAAAACAACAAGCAGCATCAAACCCATATTTGTATGGGGAGGCCACTCACTTTTTATTTTCGATGAAGTGAAAAAAGGTTCATGACCGTGTGTTGCTGTGTATGTTTTTACTAGTTGATGCGGTAACCTCCTTTTGTCGAATTAGTCAAGTGGAGACGCACATGCTTGAAGTTGGCTACAGCTTCAATGTTGAAATCGACTACTGAGGGATGTGTAATGAAGAATCAGTAATGAGAGGAGGGTAGAAAGATATTTAAGATCAGAGAAAAAAGGGTTAAATTTTGTGAAAAACACTGTGTATACATTTACCTACACCGTCAACCTTTCTGGTATGAACTAGTTGCCTTTGTAGCATCAGAACAAATGACACTTGCACTTCTTGTATTGTATCTGTGTGGTATTGAGGGAAGGGGGTGTGGCGGAGGAGAGGAGATGGGCAGAGCATTGAGCTTATGTGCTGTTGGCTGTAGGCTGAACATTTACAGCGATAATGGCACAAACTTCTTCAGAGTAGCTAAAGAAATCAAGACCTTTCAGTAAAACAACCTTTAAAAAACCAACTCTTCACACAACTGCAGGCATGGGACTAAGTTTCCTCCTTTTTATATTACACGGTCCTCTATGTAACACTTTGACTAGAGTAATCAGGATCGTGATTTTAATCCCTTAGGCATGAGAACACGGCTGATGATGCACATGCAATGGGCGAAACATGTCCCCTTATATTAGTATGACAAGATGAAATTCTTAATTTTAAGAACCCAATGTGTATTGAATACGAGGATTTCAATAAACTTTTGTAACCTCGTTGAATTAATGTACATTTCAATATGGACCAGTCATGAGATTTGTAACATATAATTATCTGAGATTGTTGTAAACAACCCACGGAGTGAAATTAAAGTTCACTGTTTGTATCGGAGTTGAACCCTTCACACAAATATTATATTAATGTTGTGCAGGAAACTAACAACTCATATAAAGACTATTAATCCAATCATAGATCAAGAGGCCATCTTCTTGTCAGTGGATGACTGCACAATACTCCAATACTAGCGGACTGGAAACATTAGAAATTCTGTATCACCTCACAAATAAAATTATGATGGCAGAACACCTTGGACCACTTCATCCTGGCACTCAACACTCAGAGAGACAAGGTTAGGATCTCTTCAGAAAGGGGAACAGAAAGAAGCCACACTCATACACATCTCAGGTGTTACATCGTGTCATACTAATTTATGTTTCGCCCATTGCATATGCATCATCAGCCGTGATCTCACGCCTGGGGGAATAAAAATCAGGATCCTGATTACTCTATGTAAAGTGTTACATAGAGGAATAATTAATGAGAAATACACAAATGGTGCCTTTAACCCTGACATACCCATTCCTTAAAACTAGAACAGACTATGCTGGCCCAAATCTAATAAAAAAAATTGTGTGAAATCGAACAAGACCAGACTGCTAGCTAATAAGGCTCTCTACTTAGACATGATACCCGATCTCACCACAACTACATTTCTCTCCGCACTTTATCAACTTAGCTCTCATAGAGGTCAACCCCTAAACATTTACAGCAATAATGGCACAAACTTCAACGGAGCACCTACAGAAATCAAAGCCTTCCTGCAAAATAACCGCCAGAAAACCAACTCTTTGCACAACTGCAGGTATGGGACTGATATGGCATTTCATCCCTCCTGCAACACC
Source organism: Anabrus simplex (assembly GCF_040414725.1). NCBI lineage: Eukaryota > Metazoa > Arthropoda > Insecta > Orthoptera > Tettigoniidae > Anabrus > Anabrus simplex. The sequence continues at coordinate 66,330,882 of NC_090279.1, forward strand.
ACACTTTGATGGAATCTAGGAAGTAGCTGTCATGAGTCTGATTTAACGCCCCAGACAAGTGATGGATTCTTATCACTTCACGAACAAAGAATGTACCGTTCTTGAAACACATACATCCTCTCACCAAAGCTAAATGATGAACCTTTTGACACTTCTTACCTAACTACAACCAATTTCCTTATAGGAGAGCCAATTACTACTCTCTCTGTTCATGATTATACTTCCTCTCTCATCACAACCTTGCCCACATGGCTATATTTTCAGCAGCTAACCCAGAACTCCTGGATGAGATGGTGAAATGAATATCTCAATAAATGGGCAATGAAATACCCCATAGCAACATAGTCATAGTAAAAGAAGATGACACGCATGCTACGAAGTGCACGATGACAGTGATGAAATGTGCATCCAGGTAATGATGAATTATTCATGTAACAAATGTTCAGGTGAGTAATGGTGAACTTACAAGGTCTATTCACAAACACTATCCCTTACGAAGTATGAAACACAAAGGCAAGATAACTCTTCAATGGCTTATTTATTCATTGCATGTTTAAGTAATATTGTTCCGAGATTATCTGTGGAACGCAGAGAGGTGAAAGAAGGTGTCAGCATTAATGGGTCTATCTACGATATCAAAGATTAATTTATATTTCTTTTCAGATCTCAAATTTAACAAAATTCTTCACTAGGTCAAGGAACAAAATCTCAGGTACAAAATAGCAAACAAGAATAGAAATCCAAGGGTTGGAAATTACAAGTTTTGAGCTTCCAGCTCCAATTTACAAGTTTACAACGTCACAAATGCTGCGTTTGGTTAGATAACGAGAGTTATCTCCCAAGACACAGTTCCAGAGCACCTTGCTCCAAACGTTACACATACGGCCTTCCAAAGGCCCGACTGAAAATTGTACCAATATCAGACAAGAGTTTACATGCTCTTTAAATTCAACCAAGGATGCTGTGCTCCCAATTTATTACAGCCTACTCAAGGAAACATTACACAAAACTATACAATTTCTGGCATCTCTAGGCACAACCTACAATTCCTTTACACAGCGGCATCTAGTACCCATACTTCTGGACCTTCATGGAAGAGAACAACAGGTTATATTACTGGTCCAAACTCAAAATGTATGCAGTCGTAAACTTGCACTCCTTGAAAACCAACTTTTGAAACCCTACTTGGGCTTGTGGCCCTATGATGCAGAGGCTAATTCTACACAACTGAGGTGACTCGAAAGAGAAGTTAAGGAGTGATTTACAGAAGAAAAAGGTTACAAAATCGTAGTCACCTCAAGATAAACTGAAGGAGAATTCGAGTGGGTAACACACTCTCTATCCCCAATTTACAGTTTAAGTCTGTATGAAATTTTACATTAGCAGAATGAAAGCTTACATTTTTTTAAACAGATGGTTACATAGTTACACATTAGAAGCTTCCCCTCCTGTGAGTTTAAGGAGACAGCTACAGATATAGAAAACTGGTGGCCATTACCTGGGCTGACGTTCTGCCTGCCAAAGAATTAGGCCTCCTGTCTTAACACACACTCAGAAATTTGACGAGAATAAGACAAGGTAACTAGAAAAAGTCGCGGCTTTTATACCCGAGGGGAGGGTTCGAGAAGGCTCTGGGCAAAATCTGACCACACCCTCTCACTTTATTTGATACTCAAAAAGTTACAAGAAGCTTATGATTGGCTGAAAAATCAATACAGAAAATTTGTGATTGGCCAGACTTCAAAGCTGGCGAGATGAGAAGGAAGTGTTGCAAAACATTGAAGTATCAAAATAAATGAAAGTAAATTTAGTTGAAAAAACTTATAAACTCAAAACTTCTTTAAATCAGTAATTATTCCACCTTGCACCAGAGTGCATGACCGTAGCTTTTTGTGGGGACATCTATGGAGAAAAATTCAAACATTTTGATGTAAACTAAAACAAAACAAAGAAATCCAGTCAGTTTAGGAAACGTAAAAATAACATACTCAGTTATTCAGTAGTGACATCTTCTGATCAATGTCCCAACTTTATGCATTAGTGGTTTCAAGTTTTGTTCGATAGATAGTGTTCCCTAAGGCGCTTCTTTTCAATGTGCGGGGTTGAGGTGCACCTCCCGGTACAAATATTATAAGTCACATTGGACTAGTACCATCACAGACCACATTAGGGAGAAAAAGAATATTTTTCACTTGCCAAGAGATGGCTACAATGTGTGTAGTATACAAGCGAACAATCACAGTAAACAAGCATATCACCTGCAACTTGTATCAATAAATTACTGTATTATTTAGAAAAAAAAACTAATATAATCAATAAGATAACAAAGGTGTTTCATTTGGAAACGACTAGTAAAATATTCTGTAACAGTAACAAAAGAATGTACTTTTCAGCTACTTTGTGTTCAAAACTAATTAACGAATTCAAAAGTATTAGTAGGAATGATACCAGCTACCAAATGACATGCAGTAGAGTTCTTTGGAATAATCCTAACTACTGCACAATTCATAACACAAGATCGTGGAACAACTTGAAGGAAAAGTGAAAACTATAGTCCATCTTCGTAGTAAGCGTCTTTCTGGACGACCGGAGGTGTGGCCTGGCCTCGTGTGCGAGGAACTATGGGAGCGTTCACGGTGGTGGTGGGGGAAGAACTTGAACCTTTCCTCCAGCTGACACAGTCGAGTTCAGGCAGCGGACGTAGCCCTGGGAACTGACTGAATTAGTGTGGAAAGCTTAGGCGCGAAACGTTCCCGGGTCGGGGTGGTCATTATGCAATGGCTCATCGGTGTACATACATCACACTAACTCAAAGATGTAGGAATTACTTAATATGATAAACTAGTGAAAATAAAATAGTACCGTACATTATACAAATCAAGTCTTACATTTCGACTGTCTGCATTAAACCTTGTCAATTATCTACATAGGCCTTTGAGCATAACATTCTAAAATTTCAGTTTTATTCCAGTACGGAAATACTTCGTAACTTTCGTCGTAAATGTTGGTGACATCAAGAAATCAGAGGGTCATGCCTAAAAGAATTCATATCGGATGATGCTTTCGATACAACGTGAAATAAATCTCAGTGTATAGTAAAAGAGGAGGTCAATATTTTGGCACTCTGTAGCCTTTAATTTATTCTTGTGCCATTTATTATTATAAATTCTTATGAATATGCTAGTTGCTTTACGTCGCACTGACACAGATAGGTCTTATGGCGACGATGGGATGGGAAAAGGGCTACGAGTGGGAAGGAAGCGGCCGTGGCCTTAATTAAGGTACAGCCCCAGCATTTGCCTGGTGTGAAAATGGGAAACCACGGAAAAACATTTTCAGGGCTGCCGACAGTGGGGTTCGAACCTACTATCTCCCGAATACTGGATACTGGCCGCACTTAAGCGACTTCAGCTATCGAGCTCGGTCTTACGAATATGAAATCTGTTATACAAAATTGAAAGGTTTCAACCATTTAGTAGAAAATCAATTGAATATTAAGACAGTAACTTGCAACTGGTAATACTGTGAATAAAGGAGGTTCGTTTGAAACTGTACTGTATACCAAGGAAAGGCGCATCGGTAAGCGCTATCAGTTCATCAATCGCCTAACGAATAGGAGGAAGTTCTTTCCACTGACAGCCCGGAGATATAATCTACTTAACGTGATTTCTAGTGAAATACGTATAAAAGAGATTAATAAATGCGAAATTGTCGGGAAAATGCAGAGAAGAAGCATTAGTAGAAATACTTCAGCTACTTTCATAATAACATTAACAGTGTCTACTTTTCTTGTCCATAAGAAGAAATATAATAATATATACTACTCTTGAATAACCTGCTATTGTTATGACTGAGAGAACAGGTCTCCTACAGCAACAACAGCAACAACGAAAACAACAACAAAATGCTCCGGAACAATAGACAATATCAATCTGTCTCATAAAATCAGAGCAAAAATATTATCGGACTTCTTACGTGTTCTATGATCACGTTTGTTTAATATTTGGAGTTCAGGGATCTTATTTACAAATTATTCAGAATAATCTTTACTCTCGTCTGAATCAGTGTCACCGAGCTCGATAGGTGCAGTCGCTTAAGTGAGGCCAGTATCCAGTAATCGGGAGATAGTGGGTTCGAGCCCCACTGTCGGCAGCCCTGAAGATGGTTTTCCGAGGTTTCCCATTTTCACACCAGGCAAATGCTGGGGCTATACCTTAATTAAGGCCATGGTCGCTTCCTTACACTTCCTAGACCTTTCCTATCCCATCGTCGCCGTAAGACATATCTGTGTCGGTGCGACGTTAAGCAAAATAGCAAAAAAGAATCAGTGTCATCTGAAGATTCACCGAGGTTGATGTCGGACTGGTCTAATTCTAATTCCTTATGCATGGTGTTGTCACGCTCCCAGTATTCCTGCTCAGTGTCTTTTACGTGGTTGCAACATTTTTTACCGTTTGTCTTGCGAATACTCTGCGAGCAATATCCGCAAACAGCTTCCTTTTTGTCGAGTGTGTCTGCTGTCAAGTCACAAGTGATCTATAAGACAGAGAAATATTTCGTACAGAATAATCATTTTTTTAACAGTATATTGGGAATAGGAGCGCCTCATTTATGAACAGTGAAGGCATTAGAGATGCTATGGCACACATTTTTATGCTAAAAAAAGAATTATGCTGTATTACTATTAATTATATTCTTATCACGGACCTCTCCTTTGATATCTCCTCCAACCAACTCAGTGTGATTGAGATCTGGATGATATGTTTCGTATGTTCACTCATTGTATAAACACTTTTAAGTGCCTAGCCCCGCAGTGCTAGCCTGGCGACTGGACCTGCTGTAGGAGTGGGGGGACGATAGCTCCTACCACTGCATGCGCAACCATTTCTCGCGCAGGACGCTTTCAACCAAAATGGACTATAGATATGTAAACAGTCAATCTCATAAAAAAGTATATTATCGGTAGGACTATCAATCATGTGCACCAAAAAGATGGATCAAACCCTGGTATCTGTTGAGCTATTTTCTACCCATTTCCAATATCTGACGATGGATTATCAAATTATATACATTACCTCAAGAGAGTCTTCCTGCGATGACTCTGGCTCGGTTAACTCTGATTTAACTTCTTCTTTCAGAGCTATCACTTCTGATACATGTTCAAAATTTTCCTGTGGAAAATAAGAAATATTAGGTATGCCCATAACACGCATCTACAAATACAGTGACCAACAAATGAGCATCTTAATTCATTAATTTCCAGTATTACAGTTACTTTCAGAATTTCACTAATGTTTAAGGAAGATTTCTACCAGCAGAGGATTGTTATAACCAAAGGCTGTACTGAGAATGGTGTTACTATTCTTGCTCACTCCTTATGTCAGAGAAAGGATGACACTGAGAACAAAATATAAAATGACAAACATTTTCTAACCATACCAGAAGATATAATACCAGAGATGGAATGGGGGCTATCTCACACAGAATTTGGAAGGACGCAGCCATACGCATAAACACTAAATTGTATGAACTGTTTTCATATGTTCAATCATATCAATCAAATCATAAAAGGTGTCTGAACCAATTAGAAGCGTTACATTTCAAAATGATTTTTTGTTCTCAGCATAGAGTTTGTTTATAGACAGATTAAAATTACTTGAAATAATGGAAACACATTCTCTACTATGGTTTTGCTGAGATCACAGGGGCTACATAAAACATTAATACAGTTCTGTTTGAAACAGCATATTTCAATGCTTCCAAGTGTAAAATAAAAAACATAAACATGAAAGAAGCAGACTTATCACAGACATATAACAGCGAAAGATGTGATGTAACCCAAAGTCAAAGCAGCTAGAAATGAAATATTGCACTAATATAAGCATGTTATCTAGTGTTCTGTGAGGAGCTGAGGCGATGAGGACACCGTCAGTGGAGAATCAGCAGTGTTGGAGTTAATATCTGCAGTTTCAGAAGATCTTTTATGATCTACTACGAGACATTTAAATTTCACTCTTAGATTCATAAAACCTTGTCAGCATTACAGGGGGGAGGGACTGTGATTAAAAGTTTATGTTCTCATGTAAATTAAGTACTAATAAAAGTGAATTAAAGTAACAAGTTCTAGAATATGCCAACTTAACACATTCAATACAGAAGAGAAGAGTAGCTGAACTAAGGAATGGATGAAAAGGATGCACAAAAAGGACAGGGAAATAATGACAAAGAAGAAAGAAAAAAATCTGTTTAATGTGCCTTAAGTCCTTAAAGTGTCAGAACCCACGAAGAAGGGGCATATAAAAGAAATCATTCTCAGAAATCATACATTCTAGAGCCCTTAGACATGGTTCTCTATATAACATAGAATCTGACCTGTATTTGAGGATTAAAATGAACTAATCACTATTCTGTCTCTCTGGAAGAATTCAACATCTGAGCAAAATACTTATTTTGAGAGAACGTACATTCAGATTTTGAGCTATTTCATCCCCCGTATGTCATAGGCAAATCTGCTCGTTCCTTAAAACACATAATATCTTCCAGCACATTGTGGATGTGAGGGTAACCCAGAATAATCACACCTGTATTGACATTTCGTTTAGCAGACTGGTGTATCCAGGCTCTAAAACACTAATGAAAGATTTGTGATTTAACTTCTTCTACACTAATTATGGTAGGAGTAATAATTTTTAACATGTGGTGCTAATACTGGTGCAGTAGTGTAGGAGGATATTAGTTTTTTAAAGTACAATTGGCCAACCATCCTCTATTTTAATCAGAAGGGAAAAATAAAAAAGTGCAACCCCTAAACCAAAGTAATTTTGATACTGACAGTAAAAAGTACAGACTAATCCAAGCCCAACCTTAAGTCCCTAAGAGTTGGCAGCTTTGTGTAGTGCATTGTGGTGTATTCCCAGACAAATAAGCAAAACAGAGTTGTATTACGCATAGATGCTCATTCAGCAATTGGTGACTGCTGGTGTTAATACTGAGGAAGCACATAGAAAATTATGCCCCTGCCAAACTTATTCAGCTATTAAGGGTTAATTTCTGACCTCTATGAAGTTATCTGGAATGAGACTTACAAGTGATGCAGTTGTTTTTCCTTCAAGCCAGGCTGGTTCCTCTTTGATCTTTGCTTCCAGGTCCATTTTGCACTGCAAACTGAAGTAGTTAGAAGGTACTGGAATGGTTGATTACTTCCACTGACCTTACACTGAAACATAAGCCAGAAAAATATATTACCTTATTGATGTCATTGATACTTATGGTGTTTGTCAACAAACTAAGCAACAATCTAGTCATTTTATATGACCATCAATATTATGATCATACAAAAAACCTGAAATTTTACATGACAGTTGATATTATGATCATACCTATAGGACTTCAATCAAAGCTAAGGACCTGTAGTTTTATATGATTTCTAAAACAGTGATCACTTTCACAGGAAATATAATTTAACTTATCTGTCGATATGAAGATCATAGTCAAAGGACCCCTGGTATTACATGACCGAGCTTGATAGCTGCAGTCACATAAGTGCGGACAGTATCCAGTATTCGGGAGATAGTGGGTTCGAACCCCACTGTCGGCAGTCCTGAAGATGGTTTTCCATGGTTTCCCATTTTCACACCAGGCAAATGCTGGGGCTGTACCTTTATTAAGGCCACGGCCGCTTCTTTCCCACTCCCAGCCATTTTCTGTCCCATCGTTGCCATAAGACATATCTGTGTTGGTGCAACGTAAAGCCAATAGCAAAAAAAAATAGTATTACATGACACCTTATATCGTATTAATAGCTATCTAACATACAGTTTTATATGCAACTGAAACCGCAACAAGATGACCTTTCTTGAAAATTCAGTGACTGTACGGTTTGCATATCACTCTGATCACCGGGGTCCATATACTGGAATCTTCCTACCATTTTTATCCTTTGCAATCGGCTTCAAAACTAACTGAACAAGTTCACAGTTCTTTGAGATGTGTTCTATCAAAATTTTCCTTCCCAGGATCAAATTCTCTCAAACCATTCTCCTCTCATTAAGCTTATTCACTATCTCTTTATTTGAGACATGTTCTATCAAAATGATCTTCAAGAAATTCTGATAACATGGCATTTAAAAGGCTTCAAACTCTGTTTTTCTTGGCACCAGTTATCTGTGTTTCACTTCCATACGGTGTCATACTCCTTACACAGTGTAAACATAATTTTAAAAGTTTTCAATCTGTTCAACCTAAAGAACATGATACTGAACAGATGGGAAGTTAGGCTGGATTCAGTGATGATAATTATCGATATTGAGAAGGCATATGTCAGTGTACCATGGCAAGTGGTCTCTGATGTATTGATAAAAAAGAAGGCAGGGAGAGATGAAGAACATATTATAAAAGACATGAACGAAAAGTGAGTAAGTAGTATGAATACTAAGATAGTACAAACAAACTGGTTCAAAGTAGAAACAGAACTTCAAAATGGATGTGTTTTATCCCCTCCAATCTTAATTACAATCATTGATGAAATCCATAAGAGTATACAACAAAAAAATGGGAAACAAGGAGGCAAAGGCCTCACTCTTTGCAGATAAGACAGTAATATGTGGAGAAGATGAAATGGAAGGACAAGAACAAGATAATGTAAGGAATCAGGAGATGGAGGAATATGGAATGAAAATCAGCGTGGAAAAGAGTATGATAGTAGTGGTGACGAGAGGTAATAGAGAAGGAATTGGGAATATTGAAGTAAATGGAAAACCATTAGAAGTTGTGGAAAGCTTCAAGTATTCAGGGAGAATAATTGAAGAAGATGGGAAAATAAATTAAGAAACTGGATAGACTTGAACAAGCCAATGAGTTTTACCAATGTGTGAGATGTATATGTAACTGGGACATCCAACGGAATGCAAGAAAATTTTGCACCCAATGTATTACACATCATGGACAACAAAAATACATGATGAACACAGAATGCAAGAGGCCAACATGAAATTATTTAGAGAAGTAATAGGGAGGGCATAAAGGGATAAAGTCAGAAACATAGAAATGAGGGAGTGAATTGGATTCCCTGAACTGAAAGGCAAGATAGAGACACATAAGCTGAAATGGTATGGACACATGATGAGAATGGAAGAGGATAGAGTTCCACAGTAAGTATTTACAGAGAAAGTCATAGGAGAATGACATCGGAGAATGCCCAGAAAGGGGTGAATGGATACGGTAAGGAGAGTGGAGTAAAATTAGAAAAAATATTCAAGGAAGGAAAGGAGTGGTGGAGAGAGAAAAACTGAGGAGGTTCTTGATTCACATTTCTACCCAGAAGACTGGAAATGGAAAATGAAGAAAATTCTGTTGAAATGAAGACAAAAGTTTTTACAATACTGCTATCAGCTCATTTCATCGAACAATGCCAGCAAACTTTACTTAAGTGCCTTTTCTTTATTTTTCTATGCATGTCATGTCTAATGACACAACCAAGTGGTGTTTAACAGAGAGCCCCTTATAGGCAGTTAGATGTCAAACGAGTGGTTTAAATGTTAAGCAGTTTTTATTTTTCGCAGGTGGTACGAAAATTGTCTATGTTGAATACACACAATATTAAACAGAAGGAAGGATCCACCTTTCAATACTCAATTTTAAGTTGAACCAAATAGAGGTTACAACTTGTTCATTTTGGACCGGTTTCAACACATTTGAAGTGTCATCATCAGCCAATTGGCAAAGCAGTGCAAAAATTAAGTCATAAATGTCTAAAAAAAAAAATAACACAGTGATCACAACTTAACAACGGAGTATTGAAAGGTGGATCCTTCCTTCTGTTTAATATTGTGTGTTTCTCTATTCAATATGGGAAAATCATGAAATTTTTAACTTTATATGTTGAATACCTCGAGTAGTGCCCCAGAGAATTCATTTCACCCAATTGCAGTGTTCATTAGTCACTTTGTGATATTTTACTGTAAATGTAAACATACTGCACAAACAATGAATACTACAATTTCTCCTACAGGTAATACAAGTTTCGTTCCTGAGGCTAATTTAGTAGATTCTTACACATTGCCAGGGAATACATTTCTATGTAAACACATATCTATTCAGGAAACTATGCTCATTTGTATTTTGTATATTTTAATGTAGGGGACAATACTGAAATGTGCCGTGTTTACTTGTTCTGACTACCGTTTACAGTTTCTACAGCCAGAATTTATTCCTGAAGATTGTTCTTCCATTCCTGCCAGCAGTTTATTGTTGCACTAACAACTCCAAGGTAAAGGGTTAAGATTAGGTATGCAGTGGCATTAATTAAGGTTAATTAATGATAAAATGAGGAAAGCACGGATACGTTTTTCAGGGCTGCAGATACTAGCATTCGACCCCATGCAATCTCGCCACCACTCACTCCTGAAAATCTTTTACACAGCAATAAATCAGAAAGACAGCCGACAGTAACCTAAATCATCACAAAAAAATACCAGAAATAGCTGCTGCGGGGTATTGATGTGACACAGAAGAATCTCCATAACAACACTGATAAAACAAGATACAGATATTCTAAATGGAAACCTCTCAAGAATATGAACCCTACTTCCATATGTCGCATCATACAGAGTAATGAACAACTCAACATTCACAGCCTCACTATAAAATTGCACACAGAGGTAAATAACACAGCAAAACAATATCGGTAATTAAAATTACACACTAAATATTGCAATTTTTTGTCTAACTAACATCCGCATTTCTTCATCTGCGATGCTCTTCAGAAAAAAAAAATCATCATTCCACAAAATGTAGATACATGATAGATTGCTACTACACACAACTTGCAGGCACTTGCAACGCAAATGCTGGGAGTTTTCTAAAAAGCATGCTAGTTATATGCGTATTCATTTTTAATGCTAAATTAAAAATAAAATTTAAGAAAACTAATAACTTTAAATATTAAAAATATGTAGAATGCTGAAACTGAGAAGGATTAATATTAACTTCTAATATTCTTACTTGAGATCTATACATTTAGCAAATGTACATTATTGAACTTGAACATTACCGACAATATGTTAGAGGTTGTGGACGCAGGGTAAAAAGACATAAATCACAATTCCTCAATGAAGAAAATCCGTAACTTTCATAATGGAATAAGCTGTAGAATTGGCCTTATACAACAACATACCAGCCACTTCGAAACAAAACCGGATATTTGAATGTTGTTCAACCACTTAAAACAAACTCTTGAAGTACAAATTTGATTTCTAACAGTCAGTAGAACCTTAGCCTACAATGGAATACAAAGCCTGCCCGGTAGCCACTCATAGCTGTCCGCCCTGTGGATGCTATATTTGCCGCTAGAGGCGCCGCAATTCTTCTTCTTCTCCTTCTTCTATTTCTTGGGATTTTCTTGGGCGCTGCTTAAAAGCCATTACCCAGTCGCAACACTTATTTTATCACTAATCTTCAATAGAAATTTATACTGAGTTTTACTTATGACTAATAGAGTTGATCAACACTTGTAGAAACACTCAAGAAACACTAGGGTTACAGGTCGAGAACGTGACGTCTTCATAGGTTACAGCAAAGAGATTGAGTTACAGTTATGTAGAGGAGGATGCGAGTTAAGTAGCTCATCAGACTCTCTAGTCAAAAGAAGTTAGAGTATAATGTTACAATTATCCAAAAATTCTTCGCCGCAATTCAACCTCACATCAATACCTTGGTTGGCGGTATTTCTACACGTTGTCTGCCTACTGGTGACGTCGTATTGATAAAATACCGGTACCTCAATTATATGACAATGGTGTACTGTTGCGTACCGCTTTGTAAACAAGGCTCTAGATAATAATAATAATAATGTTATTTGTTTTACGTCCCACTAACTACTTTTTAAGGTCTTCGGAGACGCCGAGGTGCCGAAATTTAGTCCCGCAGGAGTTCTTTTACGTGCCAGTAAATCTACCGACACGGGGCTGTCGTATTTGAGCACCTTCAAATACCACCGGACTGAGCCAGGATCGAACCTGCCAAGTTGGGGTCAGAAGGCCAGCGCCTTAACCGTCTGAGCCACTCACAAGGCTCTAGAAATATAGTTCCTGGAATTATGGGTTAAAGCAATAAGCAGACAAGGTATGGTACAGTAAATACGCAGACCATGTGACGGCAAAAGTTAGGTTACTTATTATTAGGCTATTGCTCCTGTTCTGATGATAATAATATTATCTTCGATATACATCTCCTGGCTCGAGAGACAGTGTCACCGTCTAGGAAGCCCACCTCCCTCTTCAGGGGAGGAATGAAAGTATTTAGTAGTTACATGATCCGCCAACATTAGCATAGCATATTATTTGGGAAGGTATAAGCAATGCCAAACTTCTAGGGTGTCATGGCCATCGTATTTGGCACAAATATTGGAGTAGGTACGCCGGACTTGAAGGCTCTCTCATGCTTCCATTATTACCGTGGTATACTCTACATGAAACTCACACTGAGAATTGGCAGTGTCGAAACTGTGATTTGAAACTTGGAATATTCGAAGTGTGCAGCTGCCCATTCTTATCATGGAGCGTAAGTTAATGTGCTCGTCTATGCAGGAGGAAGAGAGGAATAGTTGTGGAACGTAAAGTGACACAATATACTGTACAAGTAGTTCCTTTTTACCTTTCAGTTTTTCGTGAAAAACAACCAGAAAAGGAATAAATATATTGAGTCTAGGAAATGTCGAGGAGCAGCCAATAATCGGCTATGTCCGGGCCTGCTCGAGCCATCTCGGCGTTTAGTACCGCCTACCTAGCTATTGCGCGCCACGTGTGGGGCAAGGAGAAAAAGAAGCTCTGTTTTGTTTGTTGTTGAAGTGCAGCCATAAAGCATTTCCGCGAGGTGCAGCCGTTGCAGCTTTTCGCGAAGCCAGTATTGCTTGGTTTGTGATAGTTTACTGTACGAGTCATTACGCCGAGTTATTTTAAATCGTGCTGCTGTGAAGTACAGACTGTAAAAGACGCTTTTCTTCTGTTGTCGAAGTGCAGCCATAAAGCATTTCCACGAGGTGCAGCCGATGCAGCTTTTCGCGAAGCCAGTATTGCTTGGTTTGTGATAGTTTACTGTACGAGTCATTTACGCCGAGTTATTTTAAATCGTGCTGCTGTGTACAGACTGTATTAATAGACTTCTGCAGTATTTGGGGGTCCACTTCATGAAACAGTGAATTAGTTACGTGCTTTAAGTGGTTTATTGCGCATTGCAGTGAACTTTTTGTGCTTGCACAATGGACAATTTCGTATGTAGTGAGTGTAATAAATTTTTCAATTACAGGAAAAATTTAAATCATCACGTAAGAACAAAGCACACTATTTTCCACAAAAAAGCCCCATAAGAAAACTTCTTCGTCCTTGTCAAGGCCTACCGAGAGTGAACAGCAGCCAATTGCTGCAAATTTGTTACTCCAGTAAGAAAAATGTGTTATAGGCCCTCCGTCAGTAGAATAAACTCTTTCTTCCGCTTTCCTCGAGACAAATCAGTGTAAGTAAATTCCAATATTGTGAAATATTAGTGGCGGTGCAGAGATTGCACTCATAGGTTAGACTTAAATTTGGCCTTTTTTATGTTTTAGGTGTGATCAATGGGTTGTCAAATTGAGGAGAAATGATCTTGAGGACATCAAGAAAAGGGACCTACCTACATACACACAAGATATGTTGAGATCACTTCCAATCCACAGATTTTAGGAATCCTCGGCACTTTAGTCAGGGGTAAGTCATGAATCAATCACTCAGTCTCTTAATCTGCATTTAGGGCAGTCGGCCAGGTGGAACATTCCCTATTGGTTTTTTTTTTTCTAGCCTTTTCTTAAATGATTGCAAAGAAATTGGAAATTTCTTGAACATCTCCCTTGGTAAGTTATTCCAATCACTAACTCCCCTTCCTATAAATGAATATTTGCCCCAATTTGTCCTCTTGAATTCCAGCTTTATCTTCATATTGTGATCTTTCCTACTTTTAAAGACACCAGTCAAACTTATTCGTCTACTAATGTCATGCCATGCCATCTCTCCACTGACAGCTCGGAACATAACTGAGATTCAGTATGGACCCAACATGATTATCACTTGTAACATACCACTTTAGTCGAGCAGCTCGTCTCCTTTCTCCGAAATTTTCCCAGCCCAAACTTTGCATTATTTTTGTAACGCTACTCTTTTGTTGGAAATCACCCAGAACAAATCGAGGTGCTTTTCTTTGGATTTTTTCCGGTTCTTGAGAATCAAGTTATCCTGGTGAGGGTCCCATACGCTGGATCCATACTCTAGTTTAGGTCTTACCAGAGACTTATATGCCCTCTCCTTTACATCCTTACTACAACCCCTAAATACCCTCATAACCATGTGCAGAGATCTGTACCCTTTAGTTACAATCATTTTTATGTGTTTATCTCAATGAAGATCTTTCCTTATATTAACACCTAGATACTTACAATGATCCCCAAAAGGATCTTTCACCCTATCAACGCAGTAATTAAAGCTGAGAGGACTTTTCCTATTTGTGAAACTGACAGCCTGACTTTTAACCCCGTTTATCATCGTACCATTGCCTACTGTCCATCTTACAAGATTATCGAGGTCATTTTGCAGTTGCTCACAATCTTGTAACTTATTGATTACTCTGTACAGAATAACATCATCAGCAAACAGCCTTATCTTTGATTCCACTTCTTTACACATATCATTTATATATATAAGAAAATATAAAGGTCCAATAATACTGCCCTGAGGAATTCCCCTCTTGATTTTTACAGGGTCAGAAAAAGCTTTGCCTACTCTAATTCTCTGAGTTCTATTTTCTAGAAATATAGCCACCCATTCTTGTTTTCTTCATGGGGCCTCTAAATATTAGTTCCTAATTAGTGTCGACCTCTAAGATCTTTTGCTACCATGTTTTTCCTTCATTCCCACCTAGATATACCTGCTCCCTTCACAAAGCAGCAGGTTGTTCTTATTGGGTCTTCTTGGATTTGTCCTCTCACTTCACCTGGTAGTCCTAGAGTAGAGAGTCTGATTCTACCCAACGCCTCACATTCGAAAAGTATGTGTTCAGCTGATTCCTCTGCTTCATTGCATTTCCTACATATGTTGTCTCTTATTACTCCAATTCTATGTAGGTTTTTTTTTTCAGATGGCAGTATCCTGTCAACAGTCCTACTACCCATCTTATATTTCCTCTGTTGAGTTTCAACAACTCTTTAGTATGCTTCTTGTTTAGTCCTTTTTCAGTTCCTTTGCAAGCCTGCATCCTGGAGTAGTTTTCCAGTTTTCCATCTGTTTCTTTTGTATGCATTTTCCTATGTAGTGTCGGGCTTGTCCATAGGAAATCCCGCATACAGGTTCCGGGCCTACAAAATGTGTTTCTGCCACTTTCCTGGCCAGTTTATCTGCCTTTTCATTTCCTTCTATACATTTATGCCTGGTACTCATGTTATTTTGACAATGTTGTACTTTGAGAGCTTCAGAAGAAATGAGTGGCAATACCAGACAATTCTGGATATTATCCGGACTGCCTCTAGTGCCTTAATGGCCGCTTGGCTGTCCGTTAAAATGAAAATGTTCTTATTCCTATAGTTCATTTTCAGATGTTCTTCAAGACATGTGATTTATATGGGTTGATTTCAGAATCTTCTGGAGCCTTGCTGTTTCATTGTGTGCTTCCACTTTCTCACAGAACGGTCTCCAAGATTTTCTTTTTGCTTTCCATATCTCTAGGTTATACTCAGTGAGTTTCCTATGATATACGTCCCACATACCATTTCTAGATGGTATTCTATACAACATCCTAACCTCTTTTTTCATTTTGGCTAGTTTGTTGTTCCACCACCTTACTTTTTGGTGTGTTTCTTTTCTTTGAGAGGACAGTTGTCATGGAATGAGTGTATTATGGCCTCTTCTAATACTTTCAGTGCCCATCCAATTCTTTCTGTCCTCTCACATTAGTTTGAATTTCTTGTACAGCCTTCCCTAGAACTTCTCTGTATCTATCCCAGTTAGTTCTTTTTTTACTCTGTACATGTCAATCCCACATAGTCTCGCATCTATTGCAAATTGGATGTGCTGGTGGTCTACCAATCATGGTTTCTCCAGTACCTTCCAGTCTTTAATAAATTTTGCAATATGCGTAGTGCTGAGTGTAATGTCTATTACCTCCCGACAATTTTTATTTATAAACGTAGGCTTGTTTCTTGGTTTTAGTGTCGTCAAGAGTTCCAGTAATAAACTCTAGTAAAGACTCAGCTCTTGCATTGCTGCCCCATGCCGTGTGATGTGAATTTGTATCTGCTCGAAGGACTAAGTGTTCGCCTTTCCTCTTTGCGTTGCAAATTAGGTTCTCAACTTCTTCTGGTGGGGACAGATTAGTTGAGTCATATGGGAGGTATGCAGAGCCTATGGTTATATCTCTGGGAGCTTCCCAATTTCCAAGTTTTATCTTTTATCTTGGCTGCCAATAAGTCCTTGGAACAATGTTCCTGCATCAGAAGGCATTGTAGTCTTCTGCTCACAAGTAAACATGTTCTAGGCATATTCGATGTAGTATCGTACATTAACTTACCTCCAGATTCCGTGAGTCCTGCTATTCTGCCCTTAGCTACCCGTTGCTTGTGTATAAAAGCCACATCGATAGCCTCGGACTTGAACTTCCTGACAAAATTGGCAACAGCTGACTTTTTATGTTGTAGGTTGGCCTGTAGAACTTTCAGTACCATCCTTGCCAACGCTAGGTTTTGTTTTTCCCTTGATTACTTGAAAGTTGATCTGCCCAAGTCCAAGCTTGGCCTTAAGGCCTCTCTTCTTAAGCTCTTCAAAAGCTCTTTCATTAAGGGCCAAAACAGTTATCCTTCCTGTGTCATCAGTAGTTGTTGCATTCAGCATTCTCCACTCTTTCGACGGAAATTTGGTGTCATGCTCATGTATCCTGAAAGGCACATCATCAACCTTCATCTTGTCATTATGGAGGAGGAAACTTGGCGATGACCTTTGTAGTATGGTAATACTAAATTCCCATGAAGGGAATTAGATATTTTCCACCAATAGAGCATATCAAAATTCAGATCAAAAATTGGATGTATGGCTTTTCAGGCGTTTGCTCTATTAACCAGCATTTCGTCTTAGGTCTGACACTAGACTCGTCAGAGTGGGATGTGTCAGACCCTACCCACTGATGCTGGGGTGTATGCAGGTGAACTTATCCGAAGCCTCTTATGTGGCACAGTCTGATAACTGCATACGGGAGATAAAACTCCACAATGGAATTAATGCCCGCCTAGCAATTCCAAAATGGTAATACTAAATTCCCATGAAGGGAATTAGATATTTTCCACCAATAGAGCATATCAAAATTCAGATCAAAAATTGGATGTATGGCTTTTCAGGCGTTTGCTCTATTAACCAGCATTTCGTCTTAGGTCTGACACTAGACTCGTCAGAGTGGGATGTGTCAGACCCTACCCACTGATGCTGGGGTGTATGCAGGTGAACTTATCAGAAGCCTCTTATGTGGCACAGTCTGATAACTGCATACGGGAGATAAAACTCCACAATGGAATTAATGCCCGCCTAGCAATTCCAAAATGGTAATACTAAATTCCCATGAAGGGAATTAGATATTTTCCACCAATAGAGCATATCAAAATTCAGATCAAAAATTGGATGTATGGCTTTTCAGGCGTTTGCTCTATTAACCAGCATTTCGTCTTAGGTCTGACACTAGACTCGTCAGAGTGGGATGTGTCAGACCCTACCCACTGATGCTAGGGTGTATGCAGGTGAACTTATCAGAAGCCTCTTATGTGGCACAGTCTGATAACTGCATACGGGAGATAAAACTCCACAATGGAATTAATGCCCGCCTAGCAATTCCAAAATGGTAATACTAAATTCCCATGAAGGGAATTAGATATTTTCCACCAATAGAGCATATCAAAATTCAGATCAAAAATTGGATGTATGGCTTTTCAGGCGTTTGCTCTATTAACCAGCATTTCGTCTTAGGTCTGACACTAGACTCGTCAGAGTGGGATGTGTCAGACCCTACCCACTGATGCTGGGGTGTATGCAGGTGAACGTCCGTCCGTCGGCCGTCCATGAGGTCATTTCATTCCTCCCAAAGGGGAGGCGGGCCATCAGCTGAACAAAGCAGCTCTTCGGCCATGAGAAGGAAGGAAATAGTACTGAAAGACATAGGTAAGAGAGTATGTATCGTACATACGTAAAAGAGCAGGTTATAGCTGTGGCGCAGGGGGTCGTGATCCGCAAAGGGGCCCACAGGGCAGACCCACACCACACACACCGGGGCGGACCCCAACTGGGTACATGTTTATTGAGGGAGGAGTTGGTATATCTCGGGCGCGCAATAGCAGAAAAGAACAAAATGCATGAGAAAGCAGAGTACAGTATACAAGAAAAGTGTTACATATAGTTACATCAAATTAGTGGGTGGGAGAGGGGGTTGCGGAAGGAAGTGGGAGTACGGAATGGGATAGTATTGTAAGAGGAGGTAGTAGAGGATAGTGGTCATATTCGTGACGGAAGTGGCATAGAGACGGAGGAGGTCCAAAATCTGGTGAGGGGGTAGGACAAAAGGTGGTTGTGTAACAGGGAGGGTGACTGGGGGCGACGGTGGGGAGGGTGGCGTGATGGGAGGAGAACGAAGAGGAGGGGTGGGAGAGAACAGGGGGCCGGCACGAGATGAGGAGCGGGAAGGTTCCACTCTATACGCTCGACGGCGAAAACGGATTCCAGTCGCAATGAGATGATCGACGTCAGCAGCAGATGACAGTTGTAGACGCATCATGAAGGTCGGGCCTTCATCGTTAAAAATCCGAATCGCCCGGCGAGCTGGGATGCCTGTCCGTTGCAGTTCGTGAAGTAGGTCCCGTTCGGTGATAGCAGGATCAATCCCCCGGATGACACAGCTTGGAGGGGGAGACAGTTGGCGCGCTGGTCGGGAAACATCTGCGTTGCCAGTGAGGTGTGTGGGAGCCGTGTTGACGGTATCCGGAGAACGGCTGAAAGACGGATCCAAGGCGGGAAGGAGTGGGTCAGTGTCGCAGACAGTACTAGTCGAAAGAGGGAAGGGTTGCGAAGTGGGAGCACCAGTTGAATGGTCGGCGACTGTAACCGCAATGGAAGGATCTGGAGGCAAATTAGAACGAGGGAGGGATGTGAATGGGGCAGACATGATGGGAGAATGATGACTGGAGGTAGTAAGAACGATGGAAGGGGAAGCAGTGGTGGTGGACGGGGTAGTAGTGGTAGTAGGAATAGTAGTAGTTGTGGTAGTGGGAGCAGAGGTTTGCGCTGGTTTATACGGGTAACGGGATAGAATAGTGACAGGAGGGTCTGGAAGATGACTCAGATCTCGCAAGAGATGCTCGGGAGCGGTGACCACTTCGTGGTGACGATTCTTGAGAAAGAGACGATTGGTTGTCAGGCAGTATCCTTCATACGAGTCTCGGTATAGAAGCAGAACATCCGGTGAAGGTTGACCCGAAAGACGGTCTTGAAGCCGGATAACTTCGGAGAGCGACGAGCTGAGAGGGTCATTGGGGCCACCAGCAATTCTCTCGTAAATGTAGGAGTCTGGAATAGATGTGTCCACGCCCTTAACAAGATAGGCATACATGTTGAGGAGGGAGGCGACTGCCAACGAGGCGTCGGCCTAATTATTATTGATTGGCCCGGCTGAGGCGACGATGAGAAAAGAGCCACCCAGCCGCAAAAAGGTGGGCGCGACGAAGTGTGTTGAGAGTATGCAGGTGAACTTATCAGAAGCCTCTTATGTGGCACAGTCTGATAACTGCATACGGGAGATAAAACTCCACAATGGAATTAATGCCCGCCTAGCAATTCCAAAATGGTAATACTAAATTCCCATGAAGGGAATTAGATATTTTCCACCAATAGAGCATATCAAAATTCAGATCAAAAATTGGATGTATGGCTTTTCAGGCGTTTGCTCTATTAACCAGCATTTCGTCTTAGGTCTGACACTAGACTCGTCAGAGTGGGATGTGTCAGACCCTACCCACTGATGCTGGGGTGTATGCAGGTGAACTTATCAGAAGCCTCTTATGTGGCACAGTCTGATAACTGCATACGGGTAGGGTCTGACACATCCCACTCTGACGAGTCTAGTGTCAGACCTAAGACGAAATGCTGGTTAATAGAGCAAACGCCTGAAAAGCCATACATCCGATTTTTGATCTGAATTTTGATATGCTCTATTGGTGGAAAATATCTAATTCCCTTCATGGGAATTTAGTATTACCATTTTGGAATTGCTAGGCGGGCATTAATTCCATTGTGGAGTTTTATCTCCCGTATGCAGTTATCAGACTGTGCCACATAAGAGGCTTCTGATAAGTTCACCTGCATTCTCTATCCGTGTTCATTTTCAATCATTCTGTGTTTTTCGCGTCCTCATTGTTCCACTAGTGTACGTCCATTTCTTTCTGCTTCCACCATAGTGTTTTTCGTATCGTACGTCAAGATGAACTGAAGACATTTCTCTCTCAGTACGATGTGTTGTGCGTTTATACTTTGTGTGCCAATCGAAATCAATGAAAAATAGACTGACATGGAAGAAATCACATAATATTTCCTTGTTATATACTTGTTTTTTTTTTTTTTTTTTTTTTTTTTTTTTTTTTTTTTTTTTTTTTCTGCTTCAATCTGTATTTGATTATGTTTTGTTTTCAGTATGTACGAGACATACTTCTATGTATGTGTTTCAAAATTCTACTTTTATGTACTCACTCACCGGCCAAAGAGCTACATGTTTAGCTGGTGGCCCGCCTGCCCCTTACCGGGCAGGAATGAAATAACTATTTGAATAAAGAATATTCACCTGCATACACCCCAGCATCAGTGGGTAGGGTCTGACACATCCCACTCTGACGAGTCTAGTGTCAGACCTAAGACGAAATGCTGGTTAATAGAGCAAACGCCTGAAAAGCCATACATCCAATTTTTGATCTGAATTTTGATATGCTCTATTGGTGGAAAATATCTAATTCCCTTCATGGGAATTTAGTATTACCATTTTGGAATTGCTAGACGGGCATTAATTCCATTGTGGAGTTTTATCTCCCGTATGCAGTTATCAGACTGTGCCACATAAGAGGCTTCTGATAAGTTCACCTGCATACACCCCAGCATCAGTGGGTAGAGTCTGACACATCCCACTCTGACGAGTCTAGTGTCAGACCTAAGACGAAATGCTGGTTAATAGAGCAAACGCCTGAAAAGCCATACATCCAATTTTTGATGTGAATTTGGATATGCTCTATTGGTGGAAAATATCTAATTCCCTTCATGGGAATTTAGTATTACCATTTTGGAATTGCTAGGCGGGCATTAATTCCATTGTGGAGTTTTATCTCCCGTATGCAGTTATCAGACTGTGCCACATAAGAGGCTTCTGATAAGTTCACCTGCATACACCCCAGCATCAGTGGGTAGGGTCTGACACATCCCACTCTGACGAGTCTAGTGTCAGACCTAAGACGAAATGCTGGTTAATAGAGCAAATGCCTGAAAAGCCATACATCCAATTTTTGATCTGAATTTTGATATGCTCTATTGGTGGAAAATATCTAATTCCCTTCATGGGAATTTAGTATTACCATTTTGGAATTGCTAGGCGGGCATTAATTCCATTGTGGAGTTTTATCTCCCGTATGCAGTTATCAGACTGTGCCACATAAGAGGCTTCTGATAAGTTCACCTGCATACACCCCAGCATCAGTGGGTAGGGTCTGACACATCCCACTCTGACGAGTCTAGTGTCAGACCTAAGACGAAATGCTGGTTAATAGAGCAAACGCCTGAAAAGCCATACATCCAATTTTTGATCTGAATTTTGATATGCTCTATTGGTGGAAAATATCTAATTCCCTTCATGGGAATTTAGTATTACCATTTTGGAATTGCTAGGCGGGCATTAATTCCATTGTGGAGTTTTATCTCCCGTATGCAGTTATCAGACTGTGCCACATAAGAGGCTTCTGATAAGTTCACCTGCATACTCCAGCACTACGCATGTCCACACATTTTTTCGGCTGGGTGGCGCTCTTTCTTGCTGCGGCTCAGTCGGCCCAAGAATAATCTTATGGGCAGACGCCTCGTTGGCTGTCGCCTTCCCTCACCATGCTGTCCAACTCCTGCCTAGTTAAGAATGTGGACACTCACTATACTCCGGCTGAACTTCGCCAATGGTTGTGTGACAACAATACTCCCACTTCTGTGGTCTTGCGCCTTCAAGATGCCTCTTCGGGACAACCTTCACCGGACATCGTGGTGTTCTTCAGTTCCTCCATTTGTGCGCACAGCGCTCTCCGCTCCGGCTACTTATACCTCCTCTATTCTGATCATCCCGTTCTTCCTACTCCGGCCCATATTCTTGAGAAACTCGCCTCCGATCCTGATTTCTTAACTAAGTTTCCCTCCCTAACGCAGCCTCCCTCAACCACTGTTTGTTCTCCCGTGTCCACCACTCCTCCTGTCACTACTGTCGCCACTACCATCATCACTTCCGTTTCTTCTTCCCCTTCTTTTGTCCTTTCCTGTGTTCCGTCTACTTCTCCCTCTACCGTCACGTCCAGTCACTCCTCCCCTATCATGTCCACCGCCCCGCCTTCCTGCACTCCGCCCATTCCTACATTTCAATCGTCACCTGCAACTCACCTGGATGATACACTCGCTGCTTCGTCTGTCTCTCGCGGCCCTGCCGCCCATTCTCCATCGACTTCTCCGCCATCTGTCCCACCGAGCTGTGTCGTCCGTGGGATTGCACCTGACGTTTCGGACCAGGATATTCTTCAAGAACTGCAACAGGCGGGCCTCCCTGTCCGCCGGGTATTTCGCATCCTAAACACCGATGGCCCGACGTTTATGGTACGCCTTCGCCTCGCCTCCTCTGCTGATGTCGACCGTCTTCTCATCACCGGCGTCCGTTTTCGAGGACGTCTCCATCGGGTGGAGCGTTCTCGCTCCCCCCCGCGGCTTGCTGGATTTCCTCGTTTCACGTCTCCTCCTTCTCCTTCACCCACTATTCCCCCGCCGCCACCCATCCCCCCGCCAACACCCATCTCCCTCCCAGTTCCCCAGTCTCCATTCAGCCTTCCGCCACTCTCAATCCTAGAACTTCTTCGTCTCCTGGCCACTTCCGTTACGAATCTCACGACTAATCTGTACTACCTCCTTCTTCAATACTACCCCTGTCCTTCTCCTTATGCCTTCTTTTCGAACCCTCTCACTTTTCCTCCACAGCACTTGTGAATATTTGTCTCTTTTATGTAACACTTTCATGTTCTGTGTACTTTTCTGCCATTGCGCGCCCGAGATATACCAACTCCTCTCTCAATAAACATGTACCCAGTTGGGTCCGCCCCGGTGTGTGTGGTGTGGGTCTGCCCTGTGGGCCCCTTTGCGGATCACGGCCCCCTGCGCCACAGCTATAACCCGCTCTTTTACGTATGTACGATACATACTCTCTTAATTCTGTCTTTCAGTAACATTTCCTTCCTTCTCATGGCCGAAGAGCTGCTTTGTTCAGCTGATGGCCCGCCTCCCCTTTGGGAGGAATGAAATGACCTCATGGACGGACGACGTTCACCTGCATACACCCCAGCATCAGTGGGTAGGGTCTGACACATCCCACTCTGACGAGTCTAGTGTCAGACCTAAGACGAAATGCTGGTTAATAGAGCAAACGCCTGAAAAGCCATACATCCAATTTTTGATCTGAATTTTGATATGCTCTATTGGTGGAAAATATCTAATTCCCTTCATTGGAATTTAGTATTACCATTTTGGAATTGCTAGGCGGGCATTAATTCCATTGTGGAGTTTTATCTCCCGTATGCAGTTATCAGACTGTGCCACATAAGAGGCTTCGGATAAGTTCACCTGCATACACCCCAGCATCAGTGGGTAGGGTCTGACACATCCCACTCTGACGAGTCTAGTGTCAGACCTAAGACGAAATGCTGGTTAATAGAGCAAACGCCTGAAAAGCCATACATCCAATTTTTGATCTGAATTTTGATATGCTCTATTGGTGGAAAATATCTAATTCCCTTCATGGGAATTTAGTATTACCATTTTGGAATTGCTAGGCGGGCATTAATTCCATTGTGGAGTTTTATCTCCCGTATGCAGTTATCAGACTGTGCCACATAAGAGGCTTCTGATAAGTTCACCTGCATACACCCCAGCATCAGTGGGTAGGGTCTGACACATCCCACTCTGACGAGTCTAGTGTCAGACCTAAGACGAAATGCTGGTTAATAGAGCAAACGCCTGAAAAGCCATACATCCAATTTTTGATCTGAATTTTGATATGCTCTATTGGTGGAAAATATCTAATTCCCTTCATGGGAATTTAGTATTACCATTTTGGAATTGCTAGGCGGGCATTAATTCCATTGTGGAGTTTTATCTCGCGTATGCAGTTATCAGACTGTGCCACATAAGAGGCTTCTGATAAGTTCACCTGCACCCCTCTCCGATCTCCGTAGTGCGCAAATCACTCATCCCAATCTTTTTTTCTCGGCCGGGTGGCCCACATCTCTAATCGCAGCCCAGCCGAGCTCAAAAAAGCACAAATAGGCAGACGCCTAGTTGGCAGTCGCCTCCCCAATACCATGCCCTATATACTCCTCCCCTGGGTAGATCTCTCTATCCCAGAGGTAGAAATACAGCAAGCACTAAAAACACAGTATGTCCAAGTGGTAAAATCCTTTCGAGTAATAGATGGCCGAACGAAGAGACCTTCAGAGCTTATCTTGCTACAAGTCATGACCGACCAAGAAGTGCAACGCCTAATACTGCAAGGAGTTAACATCAGGAACTACAACTACGTGGTAATAACACCGCCGCAGAACATCCTAGACCAACTTCAAGCCAAACCTGAATTAATCCCCATCCTCCATGAGCCTCCAATAAAGACAAAACCATTGCCACTCTCCCTCCCTATCACAACCACTACCACAACCATCATAACCACTACCAGCACCCACGCCACAACCATAACAACCACCAGCACACCCTGCCACTCCTTCCCGGTCATGACATCAACCCTCCCCCCCCCTCCCATCTACCAACCCCCCAGTCCACAGCAAACAACGACCGACATAACTCTGCAGGACTATACCGCTGACCAGGTTACACCATCCGAACAAGAGTACTACACCGACCGAGCAACGCCGACCGAGCAGCCACCATCTTCCATGTCCATCCACAGCTGTGTACTGCGAGGCATCAACCCGGACATCCCTACAAGAGCCATCATTCAGGAACTCCGCACTGCAGGCATCCCAGTGAAGAAGGCCATAAAGATCCGAAACATCCACGGCCCTACCTATATGGTCCGCCTGCAATTACCATCAGAACGAGATGTACAACAACTCATCAACAACGGAGCACAAATCTACGGAGAATATCACCGAGTGGAACCCTCCTTTTCACCACCCCCATCCACCCGCCAACCATCAGCCACTATGCATCCCCGCCCCCGGCCACCCCCTACACAAATTCCACCATATCATCAAGCTCTCCCACCTCTCCCCCACTCTAGCCCCTACCAGCCGCCCATACCCTCACTGGATCTCCTCCACTACCTCATCCTGTCTCTTCACAACTGTACCACCACTCTCCACCTCCTAACCTCACACATGCTCCCAACCATGGTCATCCCACCTTACCCACAATCAAACCTAATCCCAAATCACATATACTAAAATTGTAACCCCTAGTATAATACCAAAATTGTAAACCACATGAAAATCGCCATTGTATCTATGTATAACCAATGTATCTCTAAATGTAAATATGTAACACCATTGTATCTTACCTAATAAAAAGCACAAGAGCAGATACTGCACACTTAGCCAAGAGGCCAAACTCCTTCACATCTCCAAATCCAAAAGCTACTTCCCTCTTAACTACAAACCCCACCAAATCCCCAAACCCCGCCAAATCTCCTGGCCCTTCGGGGAGGGGAATGAAAACATCCCCCTTGGTCCTTGGTCACCTGCATACACCCCAGCATCAGTGGGTAGGGTCTGACACATCCCACTCTGACGAGTCTAGTGTCAGACCTAAGACGAAATGCTGGTTAATAGAGCAAACGCCTGAAAAGCCATACATCCAATTTTTGATCTGACCTTTGTAGTATTCAACACCTTCTTGACTTCTGCCACCTCCAAATTCTCCCCTTTCCAAGGGTAGCAGTTGGCCACTGTCTGTTCCAGCCAGCTTTTAGTTTCTGGATTTACACAGATCAGTACCACTGCTCCACTTTCCAGCCTCGGAGATTCGAGGAAGCCTGAAAGGCATCCATCTGATAGCGGTTTCATTTGCGCTATCAGAGCAAATGTAAGTTCCTTCACGCCATCCTCCTTCAGTTTCCCATCTGGAAAGGTTTTAGGTATTATTGCTACCTTGATTGAAGTTAGTCTTTCCGAAAAGGACATGACCGTCTCTTCTTTCTGGTTTTTGGCGGGCGGTTTTGTAGCCGAACTTGATGGCATACTATCCCCTGGCCTCAGCCTTTTGGGCATTGTCGGAGGGATAGCATCTCGCCGATCCCTGTTCCTTGGCTTCTTCTCCGTCCAAGTTCCAGTCGCTATTTTGGCCTCCCTCCTCGCTCCCTTCCTTTTCTTGTAATATGCACTGTTGCGAGGTGGTCTGTCGATATGAAATCTGTTGATTTTCGAGGCAGAAATCTTCAGTTCTGTTTCTATGGACGTTCTGCTTTGCTTGTAGTAGCAGTCTGCTCTACTGGAGCTTCTGTTGCCATTTATTGTTTTGAGTCAGCGACAGCCTGTCCAATTGGGACTTCTGTCTCCATTTCTTCATCTTGGGCTTGATCCTGGATATGCTCTATTGAAGCTTCCATGGCTTCCCTTGATATCGAAATTTTTGAAATTGGCTCTTTTTAAGCAAACATATTTCAATCAATCATAGGTTTTTTGGCCCTTCTAGGGTCCTGAGCGCCGTTCTTACCATCCGTGGTGAGCCATACAGCCATACATTGTCCTCCCACAACTTAGGCTCTCCGTAGCAGAGACCACGCCCCTCAGTCGTCCATCCAGCGGTCCGCCCCTGGTCCGAACCTAGCCAGGTTTGTTCCCCCTTCAGTAGGCCTACTCACGTGGTCTCCACTTGGCATTATCATGACTGAGTTCGGGCCAGGCTACGTAGAGCAAAGTGATGTGTTGGTTCCAGCGCCCCGCAGTGAGGCTTCACCTCAGTCACCAGCCCCACTTCACCTGAACCACCGTATCACCCAGGTGGAGGAACCAAGGATGCCTCTCTAGCATGTGTGGGCGAGGCCTCCACTCCAAGCCTTGACTTGGGCTTGTAACAAAAGCCACCCATTCAGTCACTCTTTTTTTCTAGTCCAATTGCACTCATTTTTTCCAGTAGTCTCCCATGATCTACCCTATCAAATGCTTTACATAGGTCAATCGCAATAAAGTCCATTTGACCTCCTGAATCCAGGATATCTGCTATATCTTGTTGGAATCCTACAAGTTGAGCTTCAGTAGAATAACATTTCCTAAACTCAAACTGCCTTCTATGAAACCAGTTATTAATTTTGCAAACATGTCTAATATAATCAGAAAGAATGCTTTCCCAAAGCGTACATGCAATGCATGTCAAACTGACTGGCCTGTAATTTTATGCTTTATGAAGTTAAATAGTTCTTGTGTATAAAACTTAACTTCCCTTTATTGCTTGAAATAGAGAAAATGAATATTACATACATACATAGCTACAGGCAGTTATGCCCTTCAGCGTTCAGTCTGCAAGCCTCTGTGAGTTAAGTAATAATAATAATAACTTAGTATTTTATTGCAGTCAATGGTCATAAGATTAAATTACAGTTCATAAATCCTTTAAGTTACACTAGAAAAACATGAGCATAATTTGAACATGAATATTTTGCACATTACAGCATAGTATCTTGCAATTTATTATTATTATTATTATTATTATATAATAAAGGCACCAAACAACATTTCACTACTCACAACGGGGAGTAAATATTAGTTGCAGCAGAAACATGTCAGCAATTATTTTCTCTGAGGACAGATAAGTGTGCGATACCTATCACAAGCTCCACCGCATGGAGCACAGATACACTGAGGACTTGGCCCGTGGTAACTGAACGCTGAAAACTGCCTTCACTCTGTCATTCCGACAATATTTTGCTTTTCACTACCTTTAGAGAGGGTTGTTCCTAGGCATTTCCTTCCTGCTTTTACTGCCGCGTCACTGTATTCCACCCATTCTTTCTCTATTGTATGCCTGTATGCTGGACTCCGTTACTTCCATAGGTCCGAGGCTTACTTGAAATGTCCCAAGGTAGGTCGATTCTGTGAAGCAGGATGCTACCTTACTTATAGTCCTAGTGACGACCTCTCCCCTGACGGCTCCTAGCCACCTGGGCACAAAGCAGGCCATGACTTGGAATATGTTAGGGTATCTCGAGTCTGAGGACCATGTTATAGGCAACTCAGCCATTACCTGTGTTCTCGAACTAGGCGGTGACTGCAGTAACCCACACCATGGACCACAAAAAATAATAATATAATAATAATACATCTTGGGCTGTTACACAACTACTATGAAATTGATTGGTATTTCATAACAGTTCATCATATTCTTGTAATTTATATGCTGTATTATTATAGCCTACCAGTTTTGCATTTCATAGTACTATAGCATGGGCTTATTCAAAAAGCAATGTGTATAATTAATATGAATATTAACTTTGTTTCAATAAACTTTTTTTAGGCTAAAACCCAATTCTCTGCCAACATAGAATCTTCCCAGCAGCAGCATGAAGGGCGCTTTGGGATCAAGAAAAAGAGGGAGTCCACACAAGAGGGAGAGAGAAGTAGAAGAAGAAGAAAAAATGGAACATCTCCACCAGTACTGCTCAGGTGCAGCCAACAATTGTACTGAAGTAGGGCCTATAACACATTTTTCTTAGTGGAGTAACAAATTTGCAGCAATTGCCTGTAGGCCTTGACAAGGAAGAAGTTTTCTTATGGGACTTTTTTTGTGCAAAATAATCGTCACTGTGTTTCACACTTTATCCCCCTTGAAGTAGAAGGTGGTGTGCTGATCATCGCTTTTGTGCTATGGGCATGTATAGTTGGGATTATTGGTTGGAGCTGTTTCTCAATTATATCTACATGTTTTGGTGATTCTATTGTTGCGAGAATGCTTTCAAATTTTTCTCGGAGCTTGGCCTTGTGCTCTTCTATGTCCTCACTTAGCCTTCTTTTCATGGGATTATGCAATTCCTTCAGAATAATGTCCTTTTCTTCGTTTGAAGGTGCTTCCTGAATGACTAAATTTGTATCTGATTCTAAATAGTGTTCATTAGCACCACCAATATATTTAGCCACTAGGTGTATATGTTTGCACATATTAAATTTAATGGAAGAGTCGTGGCATGTACAAACGTATGAATGAATGCAGGTATTGCACTCTGTACACTTCAGGTCACAGCCGCAATTCATTTCACCCGTTCTTCTGACCTCGTACAGTTCACTTTTCTTCGTGGATGGAACAGTCCATACATCCTCACTGCAAATAATTTCTCCTGGTTGTAACGATAATGAATTGGCATGCCTTAGTCTTATTTGTGAGAGTTTATTTGTAAGTTTGCCTTTATTCATGTAAATAAGGCGGTCATAAAGTTTATCTCTCACAAATCGCATGAGGATATGGATTGCGATGTCCAGTCTCTTAGGCTTCTTACCGTCCATGTATATGTGTTTAATTACTCCATGCATGCGCTCTAGATGCATGTTAGTGTTGAGGCCGGCATTGAGACGTTTACAATAAGCACAGCTACTTGCAGAGTGTTCATAATTGGCCTCGAAATAAATACCAAAATCTCTTGTGTCAGGGTCACTTTTTAATTTATTTATTTCTTGATAGAGCATTCTCGAAAAAAGCAGCCTCGTCTCTTTCCTCCAACAATACTCTGAGCTCCTTGTACACCTCCACCTGTTTCTCTCGGCCTTTAACTTTAGAAAGGTTTTTCCTCCAAGCACGGTCAACATGCCACGAACAGAACAGGCGGAATTTGGCAGGCATCATTACGCATAGCCAGGCACTGTAAAATGTTTCTGCCATGTCTGACATGAACACTTTTGGCTGTAGTGTCACTTGCAGAGCCTCTTTAATAACTCTGTAAAACACTTCCATCACAAATGCATCCGTCCTATTTGATAGCATGAACGCGCATGGAAATCCTTGGAACTTGCCATCTACGACTAGGAGGGTAGTTAGTTCAAATTCGTACTTATTTAAACCATGTGTGCTGTCAATACAAGTGAACTTGTCGCCATATCGTAGTAGCGTTTCTTGCTGCGCCTCATTCATTATAATTAGAACGAAGTCCTCTGGTTTTAATTGAGGGTACAGCATAGAAGACATGTCTTGACCCTTGTAAAAGCGTACTATCCCTACTCGTTCGTCCATTTCACGAATCCATGCTTCGACACTCGTACAATCATTCTCATGCCGCACAGCTTCAGATTTTAAATTGTACTCTTGCTCAATGTTACATAGATCTTTTCTGGTCAGAAAATGAATGCGTTCAATGTCAGTTTCACCAATAGAATCTCTAACCTCATCAAGGATTCTATCGAAATGAATTTTCATCGCAATCTTCCTCGCTAAGTCATTTCTTTCCGACAGCGATAATCTCATGCGACCTAACTCTTCTTGGTGGCCTACATGTGTTGCACAAAATGAAACATGCACTTCTCCAGACTGAAAAGTAACATCAATATTTGCTGGACAATGACCACTTATCTTGTTGCTTCCAAGTACTTTCTGGTGACGCTCATGATTACCCCTTGAGTTAAAGGTCCCATCCCTGTGACACCTGTATTTCATTTTAGAGGAACCATCTTTACATTCGTACTTGGAGCGACATACAACAAATTCACACACTTGCTAATTTTCTTTTTCACGTTTCCACTTAAGGAAATCCTCTTCATTCGCAAATTTTAAACTTTCGTTTGCGATACGAATCTCATGAAAATTAATAAAATGTGCCACCATATCGGATTTTGTAGCACATTCTTCTACACAAAGCGGACATTTTACTTGAGGTTGTTCACGCTTCGCAGTCTTATGTTGTGAATTTTTATGTCGTACTAAATTGTATTTTGTGTGAGAGGTAAAACTACACAAATCGCACGAAAATTTAGGATTTTTGTTAGCGTGCTTTGTTCTTACGTGATGATTTAAAGTTTTCCTATAATTGAAAAATTTATTACACTCACTACATACAAAATTGTCCATTGTGCAAGCATAAAAAGTTCACTGCAATGTGCAATAAAGCAGTTAATTCACATAACTAATTCACTATTTCATGAAGTGGACCCCCAAAACACTGCAGAAGTCTATTAAAGCCGATTATGGTTGCTCCTGGACACTAGTGATGGGACATTCGATTCATTTTACTGAATCGGTTCATTTGATTCCGTTCACGTTACTGAATCGATGCAGTGATCCGATTCACGGCTCATTGGTCACTGCTCCTACTGCATCTGTGTAGTATGTGCTGGTAAGACAGCAGCAACAGCATTCAGTGCTCACAGCTGCCATGTGGTTTCATACTATGAACTCCTTTCTTAGAAAAAATGCTAGTTACTCTAATACATCGAAGGTTTCCGGTGACGCAGGGTGGGAAAGGTTAGGATTAGGAAGGTAGCAGACATGACCTGAATTAAGGTACAGTCCCAGCATTTCCTGGTGTGAAAATGGGGAAACTACGGAAAAACCATCTTAACGACTGCCGACGGTGGGATTCGAACCCACCATCCCCCGAATGCAAGCGCATAGCCACGCGATATTAACCACACGACAACTCGCTCAGTCATTTAAAAAAAAATATTTTTCTATCAGCTGAGGATTTTTTTAATAGTCATATTTTGTATAGGCTACCCGAGATGTACAGTAGCCCGCTGGTTTTCTGATTCAACATACTGTTATTGCGTCTGTCCACATATGATTGAAGTCTTGTGCAACGATGTGACATATGAAATATAAAACAGGTACTTTTGAGTGGTCATGAGCATGACTCATAGTCATAGGGCAGGCTAGAGTCGAGTTTAATTGTCAAATGTCAACTAAGTTATAATACTAAGATTCATTAAACTAATAAATAGTATAACCTAATAGCCTACCTACTTACTAGCTACTTCAGAATTATGTTGTGACTACCTTTTTAACACTGCAAATAAATCCATCTATTATTTAAACCTCCCTGTAAGAAGAGGACAGTGAATGCAAATGGGTATTATTTTCAAATGAGCTGAGCTCGAGAGTCCATTATAGCATACGATTCTTTCAGTGTAGCATGGCTCACTGTATGTCTCGCTGCAGTGAGCCGATAAGGAGCCGTGTGTATCTTGTGTCTCACTGAGCCGCGCTCGTTCACGATTCTTTGGATGTGCCATGGCTCACTGTATGTCTCGCTGCAGCGGAAGCTCGGCTCTCCGCGTGTCCAGTGAGCCGAAGGAGCCGTGTGTATCATGTGTCTCACTGAGCCGCGCTCGTTCACAATTCTTTCGATGTGCCCTGATTCACTGTCTCGCTGCAGCGGAAGCTCGGCTCCCCGTCAACGTCCAGTGAGTGCGCCACTCAGCACTGTCCGCTGGGAGTAAGCTGAATCATGTGCCGTGAGCTCGCCGTTCCTGTGAATCGATTCACTCGGACACTTGAATGAATCGATACACTGCTTCGAATCATACATTCAGTAGCCAACACTACTAGGCACAAGTCCGGTATTTTGATGATGAGGATGATGCTTGTTGTTTAAAGAGGCGTCACATCGAAAGTCATCGGCCCTGTTTATATTGTGTATTTTAAGGAGTGCTCTTGCAGTTGGTATTTTGGGGTTCATGTTAATCAATTGCAGTGTCTGCTGTTCATTTAACAAGAACTGTGGATTCTTGAGTATTTATTTGAGATTCTTTTGGATGGTATTAGTGCGGTCTTTCTTGACAATATTGAATTTATCATCTCTGAAAAAATGCTGTCTTCAGTTTTACCCACAATTACTGTACAGTATTGCCTTTATGTAAGTTGTCGTTGATTTTTGTTTTAGGTGGTTAAATTGTTTGTTAGCTACTGATTAGTTATTAATTTCCTGTTTTTTGTGAAAATGAAGAAATTTATGTTTATATATTATTTGATGAAAAATTTAAAATAAAATATATAAAACAAAAAATATTCTTCTTCTCCTCTTACTGCTTTTCCCATATATGTGGATTCGGGGGTGTGACATGTCTTGCTTCATGGCGCCAACTCTGTGGAGGGATGTAATCACCAGCCCTCAGATTTTAGGGAAAGACGTATTTTGTTCTTGAAGAAATGACTAAAAATGAAGTTGTATATACACGTTTCATGTATTTATTAAGTTAGAAACTGTAGTCCTATTGTGCTTAAAAATGTCTGAATTGACGTTAAAACCTATATAATTCTTATTTTTATCCCTAAATCGGTTAAAAATGCCTTTCAGTATATTTCGAGAAAATAAAATATTTGCTGGCTTATGTTCAGTCTTTACGAAAATTTTAAAATCGGGAAGCTATAAACCACTCTCTCCGAAATGCCTTAAGAACCTCCTGCAGTGAACACTCCCGTAGTTTGTCACAAGGCAGAAGATGACACAGTATCCGTTGACTTCTGGGGAAAAGAACTGCATTTCATTCTGTGAGAATATTTTGGTGTTCCCGTTTGTTCAGTGTATGAATTATGCTGAAAGTGTCAGGTTACAACTCGTCTTTAATTAAAAAGTGGTTACAGGAGTTGCTCCTGTGACGTTTGCAGCAAAGAGGTGAATAAAGTTGTTTATTTCCCCGTAACAAGTTATTAACGGCAGTTAAGAATTGTTTAATTCTTGTGCGTTATTCTGTTTGCAGTAATAACCAGCAATTTTCATCCTGTTAGGGTGTTGTAGGAATTTAAAAAATCACACAAATAAGTAGTATAGTAGTAGCCTATATTAATTAACTTATTAACGGGCGAGTTGGCCATGCGGTTAGGAGCGCGCAGCTATGAGCTCGCATCCGGAAGATAGTGGGTTTGAACCCCACTGTCAGCAGCCGTGAAGATGGTTTTCCGTAGTTTCCCATTTTCACATCAGTCAATCGGCAGCTCCGTCAACTCGGCACTTTGAACGAACCAGCTCAAAGGTGGTGTTAATGCAGACATAATGAAGCTGAGGAGAGTCTGATGTCCTTATATACCTACGCTGGGTATTAATACTCTTTAAATTATGCAAGAAAGCTTTCTAGAAGCGACCTTTTAACTCTGCCCAATTTCCCCTACTTTATAGTACAACCGAAATCCGTCTGCGAGCAAGGCTAACGTTAGCGCAGCCCGTCGCCAGCCGGGCCAACGTCAGCGAGCCCGGCCCCCGTCGCCAACGGTGCCAATTTAATATATATAAAACAATTGTTGAGGAATGTAAAAATAGGTTTGTACCTTTAAAGGTAGTAAGGAATGGTAAAGATCCACTATATTATCCGCTGGCTGGCTCGACTGCTGGTACGGATCTCCCAAACATACGCTCTCCAGATAGTCGCATGTAGTGTTGTGTTTTGTTATAGTTGGAGACCTTTGTCTATCCTAATTGTTTTTAAATCTTTGATTCTCAACAAAAAAGTTCATCTATTTCTTCGGTTGAGTGGTTTATTTTGTGTGTGCTTCCATATACAGTATACTCATTTCAAGACTCATGCCGCCTATAAGACGCGGGCGGAGCAACTTTGGTCGAAGAACTCCACATGCTACAAGCCAAGCTAATTTTCAGTTTAATCGAACTGCACAACAACGTGAAGAGTGAAATGAAACTGAAAGGATTGGGATATTACAAACCCGTGCAGCGCGTCGTTCAGCTAATAATCTTGCAAGTTTGAATCGAGCTGCTTTCAGTTACGATGTTTCGATTGACTACAGTGCCTACCAGTGCGTTGCTATTGTATCTATGAACTCAGTGTGCCAATATTGTAAGGCAATGAAATACAAAAATGAAGCCGCTGGATTGTGTTGCGCAAATGGCAAAATGAAATTAGTGCCATTGATTCCACCACCAGATCCATTGTACTCATTAGTTTCAGGAACAAGAACAGATTCCATATATTTCCTTACAAATATCCAAAAAATATAGACCTGCTGAACAGTTCACATCTATGTTAGTCTATCAGGGTAATTTCTAGGTAGTGATATGCTGTGACCTATTTCAGCATTTCCTTATTCACAATCAAGATATTCATATTGCAGGTAATGAAAATACATTTTTCCAGTAGTTTGTTATTAACTTTTGGTAGCAGTAGAAAATTAACTCATTCGATGTTGATAACGTAATCATTTGCATTATTCTGATTTTTGCGTGCAGTACAGACTGAATTCGAGTTCGTTCCATTGTAATTTATTTTTGACAGAACAACATTTGTCGGGTCAGCTAGTTAAAAATAAATGTGTAAGAAAGGAAGATATAAAAATTAGGACTATTAAGCAGTACCATATGGCTGATAAAACAGGCATGAGGGAGTTTTTAATAAGTAACTATGATTGGTGGGAAACGGTAAATAAAAATGTAAACAGACTCTGGGATGGGTTTAAAGCAATTGTTGAGGAATGTGAAAATAGGTTTGTACCTTTAAAAGTGGTAAGGAATGGTAAAGATCCACTATATTACGGTATAACAAAGAAGTAAAGAGACTAGGAAGGAGATGCAAGTTGGAAAGAGATTGAGTTAGAAATGGCTCTGGAAGTAAGGAGAAATTGAAGGAACTTACTAGGAAATTGAATCTAGCAAAGAAGTCAGCATAATTGACAGCCATACAATTTTAGTGAAAAATGGAAGAGTATGTATAGGTACTTTAAGGCAGAAACAGGTTCCAGGAATCATTAATGAACAAGGAGAGTGTGTATGCGAGGATCTTCAAAAGTGAACCGTGTGTTTGGTCTCCTCCCGCCTTAAAGGACTTGATACCTGTGCAGTGCTCCTAGTGAGCTCATTGAAATTTACTACTATTAATTGTGCATATTTCTGAATCTCCTAGGAATTGATATTTTGTAATAAATGTGTCTCTACCTGTTCCTCACTTATGGCTCCATGGACAAGGAATTCATTCCGTCCTGGGGCGTCCCTCGTATTTGCATTTCTTTTCGTATGTCGATCGTCTGCCATGCTCCCTCGCGTGTACTTACCCCCTCCCGGCTTCTCCGAGAGAGGGGGCGTGCTGATGTTGGTATTGAGACCTACCCCTCTAGGCGAGCCGGTGTGCCTCGCCGGGTGATGGACTTTCTCACTTACCTGCTGCTCTTGGTGGAGAGCACTACTCTTTCGTTGAACCAAGGACCGTGAGGGGGGCATGGGAGGTAAGATCTACTGGCTTGCTATGTGTTGGTAGGATGATGGGAGGAACTAGGAACTTGTACGGATATGTAACGCCATGCATCTGGTTGTAATTTGATAAGGGACGGCTTGGTGCCGAGATATTTTGTGAAAGTAACTTAAAGTGTTGTATGTTTCTTGTATCATGAGGAAAAAGGCTCACGAAAATGAGAGAAAGATTCCAGAATGTTCTGGACGTGTAGTTTAGGAAGTACGCGTGTCATTGTGCCTTCACTGATAGAAGATTTTTCCTTACCTTGTAACTGGTGAGCTGTATATACGTTGTAGCGCTGTAGTGATTAGTCATTTATTTTGTACCAAGGCGCGCAGCTTACGTTATGTTAAACCATTTATTGGAGGAGTGGAATTCCTCTATGTCTTACGAGGATGAGAAATGGAAACGGGTTAAAACCCTCCCTTAGTTATGTTGATTTCCAAGCGCTTCCGAATTTGTTTTCCATTGTCTGTGAATAAATGTTGTTGTCAAGCTGTTTGGAATTGGGTCTTGACATAAAACCTCTGGGTAGTGATTAGTCATTTATTTTGTACCAAGGCGCGCAGCTTACGTTATATTAAACCATTTATTGGAGGAGTGGAATTCCTCTATGTCTTACGAGGATGAGAAATGGAAACGGGTTAAAACCCTCCATTAGTTATGTTGATTTCCAAGCGCTTCCGAATTTGTTTTCCATTGTCTGTGAATAAATGTTGTTGTCAAGCTGTTTGGAATTGGGTCTTGACATAAAACCTCTGGGTTGTTGTCAAGCTGTTTGGAATTGGGTCTTGACATAAAACCTCTGGGTTGGACCTTACATTTATATCCAGATCCCTGGCCCGCTCTCCTTTGGGTCGTCCTGCCGGTTGAATTATGGCACAAAAAGGCAGAAGTATTCTGTCAGCAGTATGTAAAGATTGTTGGTTCCAAGGATAATGTGCAGACAGAGGAGGTAAGTGATACTAAAGAAGTGTTAAAATTTACCTAGGACAAGAATGACATTTACAGTAAGATACAAAAGTTGAAAACTAGAAAAGCAGCTAGAATTCATAAGGTTTCAGGGGATATGCTAAAGACAATGGGTTGGATATAGTACCATGTCTGAAGTACTTATTTGATTATTGTTTGCATTTAGGAGCTATACCAAATGAATGGAGAGTCGCTATAGTAGCCCCTGTGTATAAAGGAAAGGGTGATAGACATAAAGCTAAAAATTACAGTCCATTCAGTTTGACATGCATTGCATGTAAACGTTGGGAAAGCAATGTTTCTAATTATAAAAGACATCTTTGAAAAATTAATAACTGGTTTGATAGAAGGCAGTTTGGGTTTAGGAAAGGTTGTTCCACTGAAGCTCAGCTTGTAGGATTCCAGCAAAATATAGCAGATATCCTGGATTCAGGAGGCCAGTTGGACTGTATCACGATTGACCTATGGTGGGCATTTGATAGGGTGGATCATGGGAGACTACTGGCAAAAATGAGTGCAATTGGACTTGAGAAAAGAGTGACAGAATGGGTGGCTCTGTTTCTAGAAAATAGGACTCAGAGAATTACAGTAGACGGAGCTTTATCTGTCTCTGTAATAATTAAGAGGGGAATTCCTCAAGGCAGTATTATTAGACTTTTACGGTTTCTTATATGATATGTGTAAAGAAGTGGAATCAAAGATGAGGCTTTTTGCAGGTGATGTTATTCTGTACAGAGTAATAAATAAGTTACAAGATTGTGGGCAACTGCAAAATGACCTCGATAATGTTGTGAGATGGACAGTAGGCAATGGTATGATGATAAACGGGGTTAAAAGCCAGGTTGTGACTTTCAAAAATAGGAAAAGTCCTCATTTTCAATTACTGGGTTGTTGGGATGAAAGTTCCCATTGGGGATCATTGTAAATACCTAGGTCTTAAATGAAGGAAAGATCTTCATTGGGGTAATCACATAAATATGATTGTAACTAAAGGGTACCCATCTCTCCACTTGGTTATGAAGGTATTTAGGGGTTGTAGTTAGGATGTAAAAGGAGAGGGCATATAAGTCTCTGTTTTTTTTATTTCGTGTTTGCTATTTCTAGCCGAGTGCAGCCCATGAAAGGCAGACCCTCCGATGTGCGTGGGCGGCATCTGCCATGTGTAGGTGACTGCGTGTTGTTATGGCGGAGGATAGTGTTATGTGTGATTTGCAGGGATGTTGGGGACAGCACAAACACCCAGTCCCTGGGCCATTGAAATTAACCAGTGAATGTTAAAATCCCCAGCCCGGCCGGGAATCGAACCCAGGGCCCTCTGAACCGAAGGCCATTATGCTGACCATTCAGCCCACGAAGTCTCTGGTAAGGCTGCAACTATAGTATGGTTCCAGTGTATGGGACTCTCGACAGGATTACTTGATTCAAGAACTGGCAAGAATCCAAAGAAAAGCAGCTCGATCTGTTCTGGGCAATTTCCAACAAAAGAGTAGCGTTGCCAGAATGTTGCAAAATTTGAGCTGGGAAGACTTGGGAGAAAGGAGACGGACGAGCTGCTCGACTAAATGGTATGTCCCGAGCTGTCAGGGGAGAGATGGCGTGGGAGGACATCAGTAGACGAATAAGTTCGAGTAGTGTGTTTAAAAGTAGGAAGGATCACAGTATGAAGATAAAGTTGGAAATCAAAAGGACAAATTGGGGCAAATATTCGTTTATAGGAAGGGGAGTTAGGGATTGGAATAACTTACCAAGGGAGATGTTCAATAAATTTCCAATTTCTTTGCAATCCTTTAAGAAAAGGCTAGGAAATCAACAGGTAGGGAATCTGCCACCTGGATGACTGCTCTAAATGCAGATCAGTAGTGATTGATTATCAATTTAGCAAAATAAGTATGGTATTTTAATTAACTTAATGCCTATCAAAATACGTACAATTGAAGCTGCCTAAAAGTATTTTAGAAACTACTTGACAGTCTTTTAGGCAGCTAAAATGACCTTTTAACACCTAAATATCCGAAGTCTAGTAATCACTATTGCATGTTTCTGTGGTGGTTGGGAGTGCAGTGTGTGTTGTCTGAATTTAAAAAGCTACCTTCTGTTTTCCTTGACCGGATCAAGGATGAAATGAATTAAGCATATTTAGGCTATTAGTACGATGGGATCGCCACTCCCAAGGTGATTTATTAATGACTTATAGATACTATGAAATGAGAATGGAGAGTGTTGCTGGAATGAAAGATGACAGGAAAAAAGCGTAAGTACCCGGAGAAAAACCTGTCCTGCATCTGCTTTGTCCAGCACAAATCCCCCATGGGGTGACCGGGATTTGAACCACGTTTTCCAGCGGTGAGAGGCCGACGCGCTGCCGTCTGTGACAGGGAGGCTCAGTGTGTTGTCGGAATATTAAGAGAAAAGTGGTGGAACAAACACTAACACCCAGTCTATGAGCCAGAAGTAATTAGGCGTGATTAAAATCTTCGATCCGGATGGAAAACAAATCCGGGACCTTCTGAAATGACGGTCACAGCCAAGGATTCGAACAAAGTGAAATCCTTATTGAGTTTTATTAGTATTACTATCAGTATTAACATTCAACTATTGTAATAGAAAGAAGCAAAAATCATTATTTAGTTTATCAATTTTAAACACGTACCGGTAACGTTCCTTGTTCAATCTTGCCGCCTGATTATTTTTTAGGGACTTGAAAACGCTTTAAAAATATAGTTAAGTACCATAGTTAAAACTCTAGGCTTTAAAGTTATACAAACATGTACGGCGTCTGGAGGGACAGATTTTATTTGTACTATTGCTCAAGAATGAAAGAAATTCATACTTTAAAACGTGGGAGCGGCTCCACGCGCTGCGCTCACGAGACACAGTGCTGGCTTCACGAAAAGCTGCATCGGCTGTACTTGGGCTGTACCTCGACAATGCCTGACAGCAAAACAAAGCTTCTTCTTCTCCTGCTCCACACGTGGCGCGAAATCGCCATGATAGGTAGGAGGTGCTAAACGCCGAGGTTTCTCGAGCAGTCACGAGCAAAGCCGATGATGGCTGCTCCTCGACATTCCCTAGACTCAAGTCTAGTTCCTGGAATTATGGGTTAAAGCAATAAGCAGACAAGGTATGGTACAGTAAATACGCAGACCATATGACGGCAAAAGTTAGGTTACTTATTATTAGGCTATTGCTCCTGTTCTGATGATAATAATATTATCTTCGATATACATCTCCTGGCTCGAGAGACAGTGTCACCGTCTAGGAAGCCCACCTCCCTCTTCAGGGGAGGAATGAAAGTATTTAGTAGTTACATGATCCGCCAACATTAGCATAGCATATTATTTGGGAAGGTATAAGCAATGCCAAACTCCTAGGGTGTCATGGCCATCGTATTTGGCACAAATATTGGAGTAGGTACGCCGGACTTGAAGGCTCTCTCATGCTTCCATTATTTCCGTGGTATACTCTACATGAAACTCACACTGAGAATTGGCAGTGTCGAAACTGTGATTTGAAACTTGGAATATTCGAAGTGTGCAGCTGCCCATTCTTATCATGGAGCGTAAGTTAATGTGCTCGTCTATGCAGGAGGAAGAGAGGAATAGTTGTGGAACGTAAAGTGACACAATATACTGTACAAGTAGTTCCTTTTTACCTTTCAGTTTTTCGTGAAAAACAACCAGAAAAGGAATAAATGGTCTCCTATAAGTTTCTAAATGGCTTTCGTCTTATTTTTCGGAACAAAATAAATAAAATGTGTCTTTTCCAACTTTTGCAACCGTTAGTTAATGAACAAATCACACACGCGGATGAACCGGCAGCAACGAATCCTGAGTTAGCAAGAAATTTTTAAACACAACTGGAAAGCATCGAAAAGGAAGCCGAAGGAGTACCATGAGTTTCTATGTCAAGTGCTGCCATGGCATATGTTGGAGGGTATTTGGCAAAAGTCGTCAAAGATTACATGCCATGTCAAGAGTGTGTTGATGAAATTAGTAGTATCAAGAGTCGATCTCCACTAACGTCATTAATAAAAATCAAAGACAGAGGTGGTCTCAGGTATCCAAAGCCAAGGTTTGTCTCACTGCTGATGAAACTGGGGAAAGTAACGGACGAAATTATATCGGTAACGCTGGGCGGTCCAAAAATAGCACAAACATTAACCGAAATACTGTTGCCCCATGTTGCTAAAAATCATATTCTACATTGTGGGAAAAGTGATCATCATGTGGAACTAAGCAGAATAATACTGCACAAGTTTCTGGGCCCCTCTGTCACTAACTACGATAATGACATGACAGATGAGTATCGCCGAGAATATTTCTTGAGAAGAAAATATCTAGAAAATGGTTAAAGTCGTTCCTTTTCAGTGAAAATCTACGGTGCGGAAGTAAAAATACCTAGTATAGACCTTATATCCTTTTAAATGCCAGACATAAATTTCGACAGTTATGTGTGTTATCTGAAATTAAAATACACAGCTGAATTGAACTCCTAGGGGTAAAAGGTGAACATTTATTATTTTCTACTTCATTCTGTTCAGTAAGGTGTATAATATACAGGAAGTATGGTTTTAACTCCCGTTAGCAATGCTAGTGAGTGCTGATTTGAGGTGGTATACTAGCGCTGCAGTGGTCAAGGCGCGCACTGCCAGGCGGACACTGTTTCTGAAGAGAGCACTGCGAGTGAGCAGGCTTTGTATTCCTTGTAGGCTAAGGTAGAACAGGCTGAATTTAGGAAAGGATGTATTACTTAAGACTTCTTCTTATTATTATTCTTCTTCTTGATACTTATGGACTTTTTTACTGTCGTCCAGCCACTATGCGTATAAAAAGGAGATCACACGCCAAATAGAGTCCAAAAAACATAGGATAAGTGCATTTTGCACATATTATAGAGGGTTAAAAAAACTTATGTCTTGAAAGCAGTCTAAGGGTTCACTGTTCACATACAACCAAAACTTGCACTGGATTCAAAGATGGAAGCCAGAACAGCACGCAATAATGATAGGTATAAACTTGTGGAGAGAACGAAATATATGGAGCACCAGTAAATATGATCGAACTGCGAACATGTCATGTAAATTCTTGTATGGAACGTAACAATGTAAAGCAGGTGAGAAGGGGGAAAATAAGGGTGAGTGACACAGAAAAAAGCACAGGGACACAAAGGTACTAAACTTCAAGCCGAAGTGGCCTGTCTTGGCGACTTGTCTACTACTCAAACACAACACCGGGCCTACAATTGGGATAGACAAACACTCTAGGAAAATGTAGTAGAGAGAAAGGAAAAAATTAAAGCTAATAGGAGTATTAATTGAAGGAATATGGATGAGTTGAGGTATAGGCCTATACCAGAGAATTTAGTGCAGAAATGAGAATACTGTCCTAAAAACTGTAGTGCGCAATGTTCTGATTTAGTTGGTGAAAGACGAATGTACCGGAATTACGTATAGTAATGTATGAAGCACGAGGAACGGGAGTAACAAAAGACTGTAGCTGTGGAAAGTAGCAAGACAAGCAGTAGCAACTAAAGTGAAGTATAACGGGAGCCAAATGAAAACTAAGATCAAATGAAAATGAGTGAATAAACGTATATACCAGTGAAATATGTAATTAAAGGACCAAAAGCGTGGGATGATTAGAGGGTCAAATGAGCATCGTCAATAAATTGATTAAGAACTGCAATGATATCAGATGAGAGATCAACTAATAGACAAGTAAGACTTGTAGAAAAGGGAATTTTCATTCGTGTCAGGCTAGCGAGTAACTTACGCCGGGGTGCAGAATAGAGAGGACATTGAAAAAAGAGATGGTTACTATCCCCTTCTAATTCACCACATACACAGTTAGGATGATTAACTAAATGAAAACGAAACTTGTATTGCGGCGTAAGGGAATGATTGAAACGTAATCGAATTATGTTAGTGATATGTCGACGTGTGTATGAACCCTTGGCAAACCAGGGTTTTGTGGTAATATGTGGTTGTAGCTGATAATAATACGTGCCTCTAGAACGTGCAGTTTGATTCCAGTCATCTTGCCAGGAGCTGTAGGCG
This sequence comes from Anabrus simplex, assembly GCF_040414725.1. Lineage (NCBI taxonomy): Eukaryota > Metazoa > Arthropoda > Insecta > Orthoptera > Tettigoniidae > Anabrus > Anabrus simplex. Next base: position 66,374,384 of record NC_090279.1, read on the forward strand.
GTGTCCTTAAGACTGGGATAGAAATCAAGAGGGGGTATAGCTACTGTGAGAGGTGGCGTGGGGAGTCGACTAGCTTCTTTAGCAGCAGTGTCCGCTAGATCATTACCAAGAATATTGGAATGTCCCGGTATCCATACGAGTGTAATATACATGCCATTTTGTTCAAGGTGATAAAGTAGGGATTTAACGGTATAAATATATAAATTTAAGGATGGAGTAACAGAGGATAATGCCATAGGTTATAAACTTCATGGTTCTGATCCGTACTGAATTGCAAGTACAATGTAATTATTAAATTAATGTAGTAATGGTCCACCTTTCAATACTATAATATGTAATATTCTAAATTACATTAATTAGGGACTAGTTGCGGCCTGGGCTGGCCGTCTTCAGCCTTAATGTAAAACACCTAATAACTAAACAAATGTACATGCACACAATTGACATAAAAACAAATGAAAATAAATATATACAAAGTGACATTAAAAAACTGGGATGGAATATGAATAAATTTGAAAATGAACTAGGTTCTAACATCTTGAGTATGTTCATCATTGAGGTAATTTCAAGTATTAAGTTTTAATTTATATACACAGAACTGTTAGTTCTAATACTGCTGATCATTTCAATAGGAACTGGTAAATGTTGATCCTGTAGTTTGTCATCAAATCTATATGTGCGGTGTTAGCTATATGTAATCCATTGGACACTGCTGTAAATAACCACTAGCTGACAGGGAACTGTTAGATGTTGTTTCAACTTCAATCAAAATAATAACAGTTAGTCTGAAGCACACTCAACAATGGACCACACACCTCATGCTGTATTGAGAGGTAAGTCTCATATAACCTATGCCATCTAACTAACACATTCTCTCATTCAATTCATTAATTTAATTTTATCTAATTTATCAGGTTAACTTCATGGGCACCGCAATGAATCGCAAAAATTTTATACCAGACACAATGATCTGTGTTAACCACAACCACATCTTCATGTGCTGTCCTGACAATGTCCAACAACATTTCAGCAAGATTTAACAAGCACCATGAGAGCATCTCATTTATTATTTTGATTGAAGATGAAACAACATCTAACAGTTCCCTGTCAGCTAGTGGTTATTTACAGCAGTGTCCAATGGATTACATATAGCTAACACCACACATATAGATTTGATGACAAACTACAGGATCAACATTTACCAGTTCCTATTGAAATAATCAGCAGTATTAGAACTAACAGTTCTGTGTATATAAATTAAAACTTAATACTTGAAATTACCTCAATGATGAACATACTCAAGATATTAGAACCTAGTTCATTTTCAAATTTATTCATATTCCATCCCAGTTTTTTAATGTCACTTTGTATATATTTGTTTTCATTTGTGTTTATGTCAATTGTGTGCATGTATATTTGTTTAGTTATTAGGTGTTTTACATTAAGGCTGAAGATGGCCAGCCCAGGCCGAAACTAGTCCCTAATTAATGCAATTTAGAATATTACATATTATAGTATTGAAAGGTGGACCATTACTACATTAATTTAATAATTACATTGAGGATAATGCCTGTAATACACTTTTAGCGTCGGTATAAATAGTAGCTTTTGGCAAGGAATGTTGTTGTATGTAAATTAATGCTTGTTGAATGGCAAATAACTCTGCAGAAAAGATGGAGAAAGTAGTCGGAAGATGAAAACATTCAATTGTGTTGGAGTCTCTAATAACAAAAGCAGCACCGACTCCTTGGGGGTGTTTTGCCCCATCTGTGTAAAAGTCTACACCGATAACAGAGGGAGATATGTGCATTCTTTCTGACATGGGGTAGGCGCAATCAGCGATAGCTGACGATCCTGTTAATAAAGATGTATGAGAGAAAATTATTGTGGGTGTGTAGTGTAAGCTTGCAAATGGAGTAGAATATATGGGTATGGAAGGAGTTCTAAGGATCGAAGTGCAGAATCTGTTTATAATGGTATATGCAGTATATATAGCTGGCACGCGTCCCGATCTAGGCGGACATTGTTGATAGTAGTCATGTAAGAGCTGTAGCTTTGGAATTAAAGAGGAAGATGAAAAAGCAAGCCTTTTAATCAGATATTTTTGTGAGAGCAGTAAACGCCATATCACAAGTGGGACTTCACTCGATTCCACTAATAATGCATTGGTTGGGGTAGTCTTAAGTGCTCCAATACAAAGGCGTAAAGCTTGAAATTGGAGGGTATTGAGTGAAATAATCGAGGTAACTGAAGCGATGTCTATTATGTGAGCTGAATAATCAAAAATGGAGCGTATAGATGCTTTGTATAAGGAAAGAGCAGTATTGGGGTCGGCGCCCAGTTACGACGAACTACAGTTTTAAGAATTTTTATAAATCCATCAACTTTTTGACGTATCAAAGTAATATGACGTTGCCAGGTGAGTTTGTGATCAAAGATTATGCCAAGGTATTTATGATGAGTAGTGAGAGGGATACTATATCCCTCAAAAGTAAAGAGAGAGTGATCATATGAACGCTTATGAGTAAATATCATTGCCGCACGTTTTTCGATGGATAGTTGAAGGCCATTATCTTAAAACCATATATACACGTGACTCATGACCTGGTTCATCAGCTGTCGGGCAACATCAATGTTGTCTTCCGATGTGTAAAGAACTATATCATCTGCATAAATAAGTACTCGGGCATATTGTGAAATGAGTTGTTCCAATTCACTGATATAAAGGGCAAATAAAATTCCGCTTAATATATCACCCTGAGGCAAACCATTACAAGCAGAGCGGCTGGGTACGTGATGATACGATGATTTAATGTTTAATGAGCGAGATGTATATAATTTTTGCAGGATAACAATAAAGGCGGGAGGTATGCCTTTTGCCGCTAATTTTTCTCAAAGACAGTGGAGTCATATGCACCTTTGATATCTAAATATATAGAAAGAGTACCTACTTTGCTTTCAATGTTTGGCTAGGAGCAGGTCAATAGTAAAAATATTAATAGGATCTTGGGTGCTTTTGCCTTTAAGGAAAGCATATTGATATTTAGGTATTAACTGATAATACTCAATAGTCCATAATAGTCTTTGTAATAATACTTTTAAGAATGTCTTACGAATACAAGATCCAAGTACAATACCACGATAACTGTTTGGATCTGTTGGGAATTTTTGTGGTTTGAGGATCGGTATCAGAAAAAATTCAGTCCAATGCGGTGGAATATGCTTATTCAGTAAAATATCATTATAAGAATTTAGAAGTGCATTTTGTGCTCGTAAGGGTAAGAGCCGGAGCATAGTGTATGAAATATAGTCCGGGCCTGGGGTGGATTTAGAGGCGGAATGAAGGACAGCTGATATTTCACTTAATTGAATGGGTTGAATTAGAGTGGAGTACTGTGAGCGAACATTATACGAGGGAAGTTCAAAATAAGGTATCACATAGTCGGGGGTCAGAGAATGCAGAAACTTATTGATGATATCACGTGGGATGATTCGATGTACTTGATGTTGAGAGGCACGCGACAGCATACGAATAGCGATCCATAAATGCAGAGCTGACATATGAGAATTGAGAGAGGAGGTGAACGACTTCCACGCAGCACGTCTTTTCTAATTAAGGATACGTTTAGTTTTGGAAATATGAATCTTTAAACGTAAATAATTATCTCGCGTTAGAGAACGACGATATGTGCGGAATAAAGCCTTGCGGGTTAATATTAATTGGTGACATTCCTAATCCCACCAATGGATATAATGGAACGGGCGAGGAGTAGAAGAGGCGAATGGTTTGGGAGGATGATAGATATCAAGATACTGATGAAGAAGTGACATAAGGGAAGAGTACGTGTTGATGCGCTCGGAGCTATGACGAAGATGATATTGCCTATAAGATATATATGTCTGTTCATCAAATGATCGTATTGAACGTACATTGCTGGATGACATTGAAGTGGGCTGGTCTTGTATGGGTCTACCAACTCCATACGTAATCCATATGGGATAATGGTCGCTGGTGTAGGTATCTGAGAGTCTTGACCACGTAATTATAGGGGTCAAGATTGATCGACAGAATGTTAAATCAACCGCACTAGGTGGGGATCCAGGTACAGTGAGGCGAGTGGGGGATCCATCATTAAGAAGAGTTAGGTCATGCTGCTGAGACGCTATGAGGAGATATGAGCCTCGTGGGGTATCACTAATGCCACCCCATGCTGTATGGTGCAGATTGAAGTCCCCAAAGATGATAATATGACACAAATGTTGAAATTGATGGAAAAAGCGAGACCAACTCGAACACGAAATATAAATATCAGGGGGGCAATACAGGTTAATAAGGTGTAGTTGCCGATAAGAAATGGCGACAAGAAAAGTATGTGGAATGTAATACTGTATAGGTAATGATTGATATGAGATCGTATAATGAATAAGAAATGCAGCCCCTCCATACCCCGGGTCATCATGCCGCACAAGATCATATCCGGGAAGTAGAAAATTTGTTTGTTCGGAAAACCATGTTTCCTGTAAAGCAATAACATATGCATGAGTTTCATTAAATATTAACTGAATATCACTCTTCTTATGAAGGACACTCCTAGCATTCCATTGGACGATATTGATCATGTAATTGGTAAATAACATGCTGTAAAGAAGGGTGACCGCCTACCGCCTGCAGTAGGAGGATAAGAATTTTATGTATGTCCTGTTGTAAGCCGTCTTTTTGGCGTTAAACGGGACGTTGTGGCTGGTCAGAAGATGGAAGGGGAGAAATTACATTCGCCAAAGGAGCCGGGAATTGCGGCTGTGAAAGGGGTGGGGGGAGCATTATGTTCATAGACACAGTAAGTGGATTAGGGGTATCCCGAAGGATAGCCATGTGTGCAGCTCGATCATACCCCTGAGCGGGTTGCGGTCTGGGTGATTGAGTAATAATCTGAGTAAACTTTCGTTTTCTCGGATTTGAAATAGGAGGAGGAGGGGAGTGTTCAGCAACAAGAGGGGGAAATTGTTGGGGGTGTTGCGCTGGGCAGTAGCTAGGTGGTGAAATCTTGGACTTGGCCTCAAGAAAAGATACATGCTCGGTGCTCATTATTTTCTTAATAAGCTGTTGTTGTTTGTGCTCGGGGCATGACTCATGTCCTGTGGGATGGTCCCCATTATAATGAGCACATTTGGTATACTGCTCCGTACACTTATCCGTAGCATGCGACAAGGTGCATTTGCCGCATCGGAACGTTTGCGAACGACACTGACGTATTGTATGGCCGTATCGCTGGCATTTTTTACAAATTATGGGATTAAAGATAAATGGTTCCACCTCCACAAAGACACTAAATAGAGAGACATATCGTGGCAACTGCTGGGATCGGAAAACTACTTTTACTGATCCAGTAGGAAGGTATTCGATAGCCTCATTAACAACCGCTTTACGTTTTAATCTCTGGACAGATTTAACAATGTAGTCAGATTTGAGATGTTGGAGTATAGATTCCTCAGTCAAATTTTTATCAACCCCTCTTATGATACCAACACGGAATATGCTTGTGCTTGGAATATATGCCCGTGCACAAACAGATTCTAATAACGGGAGACTCAGAAATTTATTTGCTTGGGTAGCATGCTCAAATTGCACCTGAAGACGATTTCTGCCTTTACGTATGATGGATTTTACTGGTAAATTTCGATCATAAAATAAACGACCTAAGGTCATAGGATGCAGCTCTCCAACATTTTTGTCCGTTACAGATTCTACTAGAACAATGTAAGGACCAGAATGTTCTCGAGTGTATTCGTCCGAACTAATCAAAGATGTCGACTTTTGAGTATTCTGAGTGGTTTGTTTGTTAGGTTTTGGATCTTGAGAACTTTGATTATTAGATTGACTATTTAGAGAAACATCGTCCATTTCCACCTCAATCTCCTTTTCAACTGGTAACTTGGAGATATCCAGAAGGGACCTCCCATCACTGGCGGCAGCCATCACACGCTAACTTCACAAGACACAAAGCACGAACAAACTCCTCGCGACCACCAAGTAAATACCGTGCACACTGTACAACCGAACTGATTCGCAGCACAGCGTAGACTGTATTACTTAAGACAACTGCAGAGTATGAGACACTTCTTCCGCTACTTGAAATGTGAATGGGCTTGTTATATCACCCAGTTCCATACTTGTAATAAACCACACTGTAACACTCATATATACTAAATTACACAACTGTGGGGAGAGTTGTAGTTGAACACATCCGTAATGTCTACAATTGTAGTATGAGGCACTTACTGAAAAGTGCACTGTTGGCACTGAGTGAAATGAGTAGTGTTTAAGAACCCTGTGTCCCGCTATGTCTAGCTCAAAGAGGATATATAAGGGAGAAGGAACCTCTCCGGGTGAAAGAAAGAGAATACGAAAGCAGGTCCGTAAGTCTAAACGAATGTGGACAGCCATGGAAGGAGGAATCAAGTGCCTGAACTTTACGATCCAATTCTTCGTACACTAACGGAAATAAAATCATACGGTTTTAATACATATATACATGCATTATCATTAAAGTCCGTTATGCCATTCAGCGTACAGTCTGCAAGCCTCCGTGAATTTACCAAAACGGCACGTCGTGACAATCCTCTATTTGCAACCAGTGCCGTGGCCTCATTTAGTTCTATACCTCTTATCATTAAATCGTTAGAAACTGAATCAAACCATTGTCAACTTGGTCTCCCTTTACTCCTCTTACCCACCATAATAGAGACTATTATTTTTCTAGGTAACCTATCCTCCTCCATTCGTCGCACATGTGCCCACCACCGAAGACGGTTTACGCGTGCAGCTTCATCCATCGAGTTCATTCCTAACATAGCCTTTATCTGCTAGTTCCGAGTAGGCCTACTCTCCTGCCTTTATTCCCACCTGTTTTAAAAGCAACAATTCTCGCTACTTTCATGTCTGTTACTTCAATTTTATGAATAATATATCCTGAGTCCACCCAACTTTCGTTCTCGTAAATCAAAGATGGTCTGGAAACACACCGATGTAAATACAGTTTCGTCCGGGAGATGACTTCCTCCTTACAGAACAATGTTGATCGCAACTGCCAACTCACTACATTGGCTTTACTAGACCTTGATTTAATCTCACTTACTATATTACCATCCTGGGGGAACAACCAACAAAAATACTTAAAATTATCTACCTGTTCCATGTTTGTATCACCAATCTGACATTCACTTCTGTCGACTTTCTTACCTACTGACATCAATTTAGCCTTGGAGAGGCTAATTGTTATTCCATACTCACTGCATCTATTTTCAAGTTCCAGGACATTAGACTGCAGGCTTTCGGCACAATCTGCCATTAAGACGAAGTCGTCAGCAGAGGCCAGACGGCATACTAAATTTTTTCACCCGCCTGAATCATTCCTTGCCAATTTATACCTTTCAGCAGATGATCCACGTAAACTACGAAGAGCAAATGTGAAAGATTACAGCCTTGTCTAACCCCTGTAAGTATCCTGAACCAAGAACCCGTTCTACCATCAATTCTTACTGGAGCCCAATTGTCATCACGAATGCCTTTGATTGATTTTAATAATCTGCCATTAACGTCATCCCCCCCGCAGTATTGTGAACATCATTTCCCTCGGTACCCTGTCATATGCTTTCTCTAGATATACTAAACCAATACACAGCTGTCTATTCATTTCCTAACATTTTACATTCACCTGGTGCGTACTGAAAATTGGATCTTGACAGACCCTCCGTGCTCTGTAACCACACTGGATTTCATGCAACTTCCTCTCTGATCGCATCCTCTCTTCCGAGATGCCGGTGAATACTTTGCTTGGTATAGTAATCATACAGGGAACGGATTTATATGTACTAATATTTTTTTGAAATATGTACATATATATTTAGTTATTTTTATTCAAATATGGAATTATATATGGACTTAAAATTGCACATATAACATTCATTTCTATTTTTATCAAAGTTCAAAGAAGCTAAACAAAGTAGATCTACATGCAACATAATGTTGCACTTCACATTTTAATATATTTGAAGAACACACAATATTTTATTCTCTGTTACAAAAAGAATGGATTAAAAAATGTTCTTTTAAGTGCTGCAAAGTGAATCTCCATCTATTATCTGTAAGGACAGTTTTATATTGACTAAAACTGCGTTCAACATCGGAAGACGTAATGGGGGCATAATTCAACTACACAATACCTACTGGCGTTAAATCCAGTGTTAATTTTACAGTTAAATCTCCACACAGCATTGCACCAACCTTTTGTCCGGGGTTATTTGAAAGCACAGTTTGCTTCATTTGCAGGATTTACTTGTTCCACAGTTTTATTCACAATTTCACAACTTTCAGAAAGTGGGAGATGCGAGTTCTGGAGCCTTTTCAGTGTTTTCTGATGCATAAAAAATTATGCTGAATGTAACATAAGTCATTTTTCACATATATGTCGCAAACAACTGTTTTCGCGGCTTCAATTGAGGCTGCATCTTCAGAGTCCATGGTATGCAGAACGTTCTTAATACAGCCTATATATATTCAACATAATATTCAATCGCTTGCAGCCACGTACCCCACCTAGTTAGAATCGGCTTAGGCAGCACTGGAATCTCTGGGTACATTTCTTTCAAAAGATGAACTCTTCTGTGGGCTTTGAGAAAAACTGTTTTCACCGAGGAAATCAATAAATTTATCTTGGGGTAACTGCCTTTTACCACTTCAGCCACACGATGAAAGGCATGTGCTACACGTGGATATACAGCACATAATGCCTCTCCGGCGTTCATCATATAAGGTGCAGAATCGCTAATAAAAAGTAACACTTTATTATACTTAACGCCCTGTGGCCAGAGGTTACTCATAGCCTCACTGAACAGTTTTGCTATAGTTTTGTTATCGCACTTTTCTAGAACATCACAGTGTAAGAGAATCCGTTTACAATAATCTTCGCTTAAAAAGCCAACGATTACGTTGCCAATTAGCCTGCCTTTTTTGTCGGTTGTCTCATCAATGGAAACCGAAATTGGACCGTCTTTAATCTCTTGCCTTATCTTCCGAACTGCTTCATCGTATATGGCTGAACAGTACGTTTTTCTGAACGTTGACTCATCCGGGATGGATCGTTTGGTATATTTCTCGAGGAATTCCATGAAGCGCTGATTATAAGAGAGGTATGTCAGCAGAGATGAGAGCACGGCAGAGATCGGTATTGAACTCGAACGTTGCACTGGAAGTTGCTGGTTATGTCAGAAACAACTGTCTCTGCTTGGAATCTCCTTGTTTGTTAGCCTGGTTTTTACTGGTTGAAACGTGCTGTTGCAATAGGAACATTTGAGTAGATGTCACTACACAATGACACAAATTACAAAATAATATCTTACTGTCAGTTGATAAACCATCTTCTTTAAATTCTGATACGTAACTTTTCAATTTTAAACTGGTTGACTGAGCTACTTTAGGCACATTGTAACAATGTTAATGTCTTCAATGAATATCAATATACAACTGCACACACTGAACGTACTAGAACACCATCATCCGTCTCACTGCTAATTCAAACTGTGAAGACTGGTAGTGAACTAGATGGAGTTATGAAGCAATCGACGGGAATGCCCGAATTAACTAATCCGGAAACCACTAGCACATCGTCGTTGAATGAGATTTCCCTAGTTACGCAAGCATGGCACAGACACAGTCGATGTTATGTAATGCAGCTTATCAGTGCTGTAAGTGTGATTCAGATAGTCACGGTACTGATCATCTGATCTCCACCACTTCCGGGCTCAACCTCTCTCTTTCTTCGCACCGCTTTTCAGCTTACTTTATCAGCCCAGACCTGGCCAGGCGTGATAATTACCTGCACACCACTTAAAATATTAATTTTAATATTGATTTTTAATTTATTCCTTCATTATTGAGATGACTGCTAATTTAATATAATTTAATACTTTTTAACCGAAATATGGACTATATTGATTTTAATGACGAAGAATATGGAACATATGTACCAAACTCCGAAATATGGAAAAATATGGAAAATGAATACTCCATTTTTCAACTCCACGCGTCATGATTCGTAAAGATAATGAAAAATATAGTTAATTTTATCTACATAAAGAGATATGCATTTACATATAAATCCGTTCCCTGCTAATCAATGAGATACCTCGATAGTTGTTGGAATCCTTCCTGTTCCATTGCTTATAGATAGGTGCAATTACTGCTTTTGTCCAATCTGAAGGTACTTGACCAACACTCCATTTTAATCCTACTACTCTATAAAGCCATTTCATTCCTGCCTTAGCAGTATTCTTCACCATTTTGGGTCTAATTTCATCTATTCCTGCTGCCATATGACAATGGAGTTTATTTACCATCCTTTCCACTGCATCAAGCGTAATTTCACCAACATCACTTTCTTCCTGCCCATTAGCTAGGTTGTTCGCGACACCACCAGGAAGATTTCCTTTTACATTAAGAAGATGTTCAAAATATTCCCTCCACCTCTCCAGTGATTCCCTGGGATCTATTATGAGTTCACCTGAATTACCGAAAACACTGCTAATTTCCTTTTTCCTTTACTTCCTAAGATTCTTTATTACTGTCCGGAAAGGTTTCGCTGCTGCTTGACATAGTCTTTCCAGGTTATTACCAAATTTCTCCCACGGTTTCTTTTTGGATTCAACAAATATTTGTTTCGCTCTGTTTCATTCAACTACGTGCAATTCCGTGTCTGCATCAGCCCTTGTGTGGAGCCATTTATGTTAAGCCTTCTTTTTACGTTTACAAGCTGCCGTCACTTCATCAATCCACCAAGATGTTCGCTTTTCCCCACCTTTACACATACGCGTTCCTAGGCATTCCCTTACTGTTCCTGCTACAGCATCCCTGTATGCCACCTATTCTCTTTCTATATCCTGAACCTGCTTACCGTCCACTGTACGAAGCTTCTCACTAATCATATCCGTGTACTTCTCTCTAATCTCCTCGTCCTGGAGATTTTCTACTCTTGTTCGTTTGCAGATAGATTTCATTTTCTGTATTCTAGGCTTAGAGATACTTAGTTCACTACAGATCGGATAGTGGTCTGTATAACCGAAAAATCCCCGTAAAACTCATACTATCCTACCAGACTTCCAGAATTTAAAATCGGTTAAGATATAATATATTTTGTGGACCTGTTACCCTTAGCTCCCCAACTGAATAGCCTTATGCTTGAAGAATATATTCGTAACAGCTAAACAAAAACTAGCATAGAAGTCGAACAAACGCTTCCCGTTCCCATTAGCTTCCATGTATTCCCCACATTTACCAATTACCCTTTCGAATACTTCAGTTCTGTTTCCAACTCTCGCATTGATATCGCCCATCCTTCATCGGCTAACGTATGCGGCTGTTGGCCGCAAAATTTGAAACCAACTCGCCGTTTCGTCTCGGCGCATCACAGTGTAATGGAAGGAGCCAGTATTCCTAAGTTACACCCTTCCCCATTAGGCGGCACGGTTTCCAGAAGTCTCCACGACAAGGAGGCGTTCAGTGTGTATTCTAAGTTCATAGGTGTCAGATGGACGGCTCTCTGCCGCACGTTAGCTCTTGGTCACAATGTAAGTGTATATTATTATTATTATTATTATTATTATTATTATTATTATTATTATTATTATTATTATTATTATTATTATTATTATTATTATTATTATTATTATTATTATTTTGTTTTGTGGATTGCTTTGTAAATAGGTGTTTTCAACGACATTAACTATAAAATTATTAATGTCTAATACAAATAAGTACATACTATAAAACTTTTGTCATAATATGAAATATACGCATCCTTACATAGAAACTTGACCAGCTACTACTACTTCTGTAGCTAACCGCTCGCTGAGCATCTTCTGAAGAATAGCATTACATTCCTTGGGATTCTGCGTGAAGTCTTTGCAGTGTGATTTTCGAAAGTTCCAGAAATTACTTAGTGCCTTTACTTTCTTTTGTACGAGCGTCAATCAATCAATCAATCAATCAATCAATCAATCAATCAATCAATCAATCAATCAATCAATCAATCAATCAATCAACCAATCAATCAATCAATCAATCAATCATTAAACCAATCAGTCAATCAATCAATACTGATCAGCATTTACAACAGTCGGCCAGGTTGCAAATTCCCTATCTGTTGTTCTCCTAGCGTTTTCTCAACTGATTATTAAGAAGTTGGAAATTTATTGAACGTTTTCCTTGGTAAGTTATTCCAATCCCTAACTCCACATCCTATGAACGAACATTTGCCCCAATTTTTCCTCTTGAATTCCAGCCTTTCCTACTTTTAATGAAACCACTCAAACTTATTCGTCTACTGATGTCATTCCGCGCTATCTCTCCACTGACAGCTCGGAACATACCACTTAGTCCAGCAGCTCGTCTCCTTTATTCCAATTCTTCCCAGCACAAACTTTGCAACATTTTTGTAAAGCTATTCTTTTGTCACATATCACCCAGAACAAATCAATCTGCTTTCTTTTCGATTTTCTCAGTTTCTTTCTCTCATCAATAACCTGTAAGAGAGATTATTCGTCATATTTTGAGTTTACAGGCTGGTTATATCTACAAGCTTATCCAGGAAACATAGAGTAGAACTAATGTGCTAAGCTATGTGAACGGAAATTAGGTCAGCTTTCAAGCTCATTTCTGAATTGAGAATAATAATGTTAATATTTCTACTAACTAAATCTATGGTTTTTATAAAGGACAAGGAGCCAGAATTTCGTCCCACAAGAATTCTTTTACGTACCGGTATGTCTGCAGACATGAGACTGGCGTATTTGAACACCCTCAAATACTGCCGGACTCGAACCCGCCAACCCGAGCTAGTCATACGTTCCCTCCTTCATCAGCTTAAATTAAATGTAAATATTTCCTGCCTTTATTTTGATTTAGGCATTAGTATAACCGTATTGTCAACGGGAGGGGGAAGCGAGACGGAAAAGGAGAGAGATCTGGATTGTATATTTTATTGCAATTTCCATAAGTTCAAGGACTTACCACGTAGGACCTATACATCCTTCCTTTGGCTTGGATGTTTTTATTCTTCTTCTCTCTTCAATAAGCAGTAGTGGACAGGAGGGTCATTTTAAACATATTTTGAACTTACAATTTGGTGTATCTCAAGCTTACCACATTAGGGAAGCCCAGGAATTCTCCAGGGGCACTAATGAGTCAAACAAAATTACCAGATTTTTTAATTTTATTGGCCTAAGTCACACTGATAGAGGACATGTTGTAAGGCAAGAATGGCATAGGAAAGAGGGCGAATAAAAAAATGAAAAGAAGCGGTCTTTGCCTTAATAAGGGTACAACCACAGAATTAGCCTAAATTGAAAACGAGGGAACCAAGGAAAAAACAAATATAACTTCAGATCTACCGACTGAGGGGTTGGAATCCACCACCTCCTGAAAGCAAGTCACAGCAGTGTAATCGAACTGCACAGCCAATTCACTCAGTTTCTTGTGACGCGCAATACCACATGGGCTTACTCTCTCCCAAGTTACACAGTTTCGATTTATACCAGTTAAAACCGTATATGGATCTTCAGATCTTTAATGATACAAATAAGTAAGAACGTTATGTACTGCAATAAAAGGCATTTCCCTAGTCTGTAGTCTAACTGGTGCGGGTATAATTAACCTAGTGATGATGGTGGTGGTGCTATTTGCTTGAAGGGGCCTAACATCTAGGTCATCAGTCCCTAATAGTATGAAATGAGACGAAAGAGAATGACAATTTAAAAATTCAAAATCGTCCACAGAGCAGAATAAAAACGTGATGATGAAGAATAAATGGGTGGATATGAATTTAAAACAATCGGTGGATCCGACAGAGAAACTATCATATACGATAGTATTACTGACCAAGGGACTGCTTCTAAAGCATAATCCTGAATCGAGGATGCTTGTTTTCTAAAGGGGTCCAAAATGATGGTAGTAAAGTAAAATCATAGTATTTGTAATGTTGCTGTACTAATAAAAAATAGTGTAGACTCATGGTGTTCCACACATTATGGTATGACTCAAAAGTATTTTACTTCGCACACGTAACGGAGACCAATGGTGTTTCTCACATTATGACGCTACTTATAGGCAACGCAAACCCATAGTGTTCCTCACCTAGGTGTACTAATCACGGGTTCCAGTATTCCCTTGGTCTTCTTCATATAGTGGGTACTAATTACAGGCAACACAGACCCACGGCGTCGCTGATATAGTGGTGCTAATCGCAGACAACGCCCAGACCCGCGGTGTTTCGCTCAATGGTACCAATCACGGGTACTGGGAAACCCGTACAGACTCACCTTATGTTGCTACTAATCACAAACCTACTGTGTACCTAACATAGTGGTACCACTTGCAAGTAAAGGTGACCCATGGAGTTCCCCGCATGATGCTACTAATTACAATTATATTCATGGCTCTAACACTATCATCCCTTGGTCGCCCCTTATAGTCGCCTCCTATAACAGACAGAGTACATCGTGGGTGTATTCTTCATCTTCGTCCCTCACCCACACGGGGTGTATAACAAATCTATTTGGGAAGAAATACTTTTGAACTGTGTCTACATCATACAGAAGTCATGTTGCCATAGCGATAACAATATGCAATAAAATAAATGAATCCAAAGAGATAAGCATAATTTACTATATTAAATATTAGTTTATTTACATTTTAAGAGATACCGTATGTAATAATAATAATAATAATAATAATAATAATAATAATAATAATAATAATAATAATAATAATAATAATAATAATAATAATAATAATAATAATAATAATAATAACTACAAAAGTATGCAATACAAAATAAATGAACGGTAATTTACAACTTCAAGAGCCATTCCATGGACACTGAATTACCTACAGAGCAGGGAGTGTGAATAAACAAACATAATATACACGAGTATTTTGTATTTAAAAAGGAAAAAAGAAAATCATCTCCGTACAAGCCATGAGGGCCATTGGAATGTTGAAAGGTAAAGGCTTCCACTGTTCATAACTTTGGCACTTGGTGGGGTAGAGTGTTAGCTCTACATTCAGCATGAACATTGGAACTTGCTCACTGACCGCATTTCTTCCCGCCAAGTGACATTGATTTGTTAATGGGTACAGAACAGTTCTTTTCATTATTGAAACTTGGTCACAGAACTCGACCACCAGATTATCCTATTCCTCAAGACACTGAAGTAGGATGGATTATTGCTGGACACTACCATCAGGGGAAGAGAATAATGTCTTACATTAATAACATGTTTCTCGAAGTCAGAGGACAGGTTAGACACGCAGCTACAGCAGTCCTGGGAAATAGAAGAGATTACGTCCCCAGTCATGACAAGAGAAGAGAGAGCAACAGAAAGGCACTTTACAGTACCACTAGGGAAGCTACAGGTAGATTTATAGTTTAGTTACCCCTGAAGCACAAACCTGAGATTCTGGGAAACTCCTTCAGTCATGCCATGTCAAGACTGGCACAACTAGAACTGCATTTCAGTAGGCAGCCCTCACTTGAGCACGAGTTCTGTAACCTTCTTCACTAGTATGAGGCCATGTGGTATATGGATAAGGTCAGGGAATGAAGGTGGAAACTATTACCTACTACATCATCCAGTTTTTAAGCTTAGTAGCTCAACTACAAAAACGAGGTTTGTATTTGATTTACCTGCTAAAACTTCTAACAATATTTCATTTAATGATATATTAATGGCTGGAATGACAATACAAGATGATCATTACTCCATTATTCTAAGATTTAAAATTCATATCTTTGCCTTCACTGCAGATATTGCTGAAATGTATCGGCAAGTCATGGTTCATGCAGATGATAGGAACGCTCAGCGTATTATCTGGAGTGAATCTCCTAGGGACCCACAATGTCATTATGGACTGACAACTGTAGCATATGGTACAGCAGCAGCAGCCTTCCTAGCTACCAGACCACAGAAGCAACTTGCTGAAGATGAAGAATCAAGGTTTCCCCAGAGACGCACAACTTGTTCGCAGAGATTTTTATGCTGATGACCGAGTAAGCGGCTGTGAAAATATAGAGGATGCTCTTCAGTTGCAGTCTCAAACTATTAATTTACTAGAGAGTGGAGGATTTCACCTCTAGAAATGGTGTGCAAACCACCCAGCATTACTGGAAGCATTTAGGACAGTCGCCCAGGCGGCAGATGTTACCCAATAAACAGAATAGAAATATAAATGAAACCTCGCTGTAATAATACACATGAGCAAGTATATTGCATACGCATATGCCGTAAGTCAATAAGAATACACAAAGGTAGGTCTGCAAACCGCATTAAAATTCGAGACAAGACATATTTAGGTTAGGTTTGGTTAGGATAGGTTCATAACGAAGTATTTTTCCATTTCAACTGATTCTCATTGTCAGAAACTTATCACAGGAATAAAGTTAAAATTAACACTTGCCGTAATTAATTGCAAAACTCTTGCCATAAAGTCCATATCACTAAGAGTGACAACTCATCGCCTTCCTTTTTCAATACCACGTAGCACGGTCTGAAGTGTTCTGTGAACGAGGTAACGTTGCTTTCATTTCGTGGGAGTCCTTGATGACATTTCGTGCTCGTTAGACATCCTAACTGTTTTCTCTACGTAAGTATTGGACGAAATAAAACCAAATTAATAAACCAAAATTAATAAAATGCTGCGTTCGTCATTTGTCATAAACTACGTTATCAAATGCCACCTGGTATTAGCCAAACAGATTTACAATGACACCCGCAAACGTAAGACTAGTGACTGCAGTGGCAATACGTAATTCAGGCACTTCACGAGATAAATCCTGACTGTATAGTGCCGGACGTCGTATCGGAAAGTGGGGTCCCTAAACTGTATGGTTAGCGACACTGAATAGAAACCCAACAGTTAGAAAGGTAACTATAAATCACTATCTTTACATTACAGGGGAGAAAGAGTAAGGTTGCACCCTTAGTGCACGGGCTTACGTGCTCAGGAGTACAACGATGGTCATTTGAGTGTTGCAGCCAATGGCCAGAGATGAAAGTGAAGAAGTGAATGACAACAGGGAAACGATCCAGATTCTCTGCCTGTTTAAGTTGAAAGCTCAAGGGGAGAAGATGTTAATGTTTTCCATCAGGTTTCTCGCAAGAACAATGCTGTTCGCAGGTTAAAAACAGCGGAAAGGGAAAATCTTATACCACTTTAGAGCCATAGTAATGGAACCACTTAGCGACTATCGATCAAAGTGTAAAGAGAGACCTCGTGAAGACGTACGAGAAACATTATTGAAAGAAAATTGGTCTCTTGGCAGCAGAGGTAAGAGAACACCACATGTTGATACTGATACGGAGACATTTAGAATTGTGTCATGTGTTTCATATCTTAAGACAGATGTAGTATGAGTAAAAGTGCGCAGGGGAGAACACCATATGTTGATACAGAACAGGAGATCCTGATGAGGGGACATTTAGAATTGTGTCATATCTTTTATATCTTAAGACAGATGCAGTATGAGTAAAAGTGCGCAGGGGAGAACATCACATGTTGATACAGAACAGGAGATCCTGATGAGGGGACATTTAGAATTGTGTCATATGTTTCATATCTTAAGACAGATGGGGTATGAGTAAACGTGTGCGGAGGATGTTTTATAAACACATCGGCAGTAATTAACAAAAATGTTTCTACACATGGCATAACGCAAGAAGAAAAGAGAGGAAAATCCACAGTTCTAGGCCTGTGGCAAGCAACTCAATGCTGAAAATATCCATATCCTAGGGATATGAGATACGACTCTTAAGTAAATAAAATATAATTTACTATGAGAATATATTCTATATTGATTCCTAAAAACTGCAACCATTTGTTTAATCATCGTTACCCGGTCGATTAGTTTAGCAGTTTGCCTTTGTCTACCACTACGAGCGCTAGTGTGAGCCAGTGCATTGTGTCACTTAAGCACCACTACGAGCGCTAATGTGAGACTATGCAGAGTTTCACTTAAGCCTTCGTCCATACGGCCCCACATGGATCCCGATCTCCCACGACACCCGACACCCCTACGGTATACTCTACCGCGGGGTTCGGTATCGCTGGACCCGCCTGCCGGTGGGACATAGCCAGGCCCCATCCGTCATGCAACGCTGGGTCGTTGCAGTGCAGCAACTTCTGTCCCTTGAGTTCGGTGTTCAGATGATCCCTTATCTCGACGACTGGCTCATCCATAGCCCCGATCTCACGGACGCTTTCATGCGCGAGATCGATGTCTATCTTACCCAGATTCTGGGCATCACCCTCAACTATTCCAAGTCGGTGCTGTACCCGACTCCCATACTGAGGTATCTTGGCGTCACCATCGACATCCCCAGCCAAGAGGTGACCATGCATCATGTCACCCAGCAGCGCGCCCTCTCCCTTGTGCGCGAGCTGCACGACCTGTCCCCACATCAACTCCAATAGGCTGCCGGCTAATTTTCTTGGCTCTGCTGGGTCACTGGGTGGCCGGTATTCCCTGCTAAACACATCCTTTCAGGCGAGTTCTTCTGGGTACGAGGACTCTTCACCCCTCAGTTGCTGTCGACGCCCCGCCAGATGTCCAGGTACCCGGCCGGTGGCTCTCTACAGCGACGCCACCCCACAAAGCGTTGCAGCAGTCTGCCCTGCAGTGAACCAGGCCTGGGCACAGGCATTCCACCAGCCTCATCGGAGCAATGTGGCCGCGGTCGTGGCAGTGCATCACTTCGTACAGGACTTTGCCCACTTGGGCTATGATCATGTTCTTGTGTATACGGACAGTTCCGTGGCCCGATACACTTTGTAGTCAGGCCGCGGACCTGCCCTCCATTCTAATGTATTTCTTCTTGATTTGTATGTACAAGTTCTCAGTAAAGCCCATCGCGTCGGCCGATAATCCTGCTGACGCTCCCTCCCGGGAAGTGCTGTCCTCAGTACACGCGAGCCTCAATTCTATATAAGGAGGCTCGCCCCGGGAGGGACGTCAGTCGGCTGTCGGTTCGGGGCGATGGGGCGTCACATTCCCACCGCCGGGCAGCATTCGGCGCAGCCGCGGGCGTCGGGGCGACGGTGGCGAGAGGCTCCGCTGGAGACCTACAATCGGGCGTCTGACCAGAGGGTACTCCCCAAACTCGCTTAGTCGGAACGTCGATTGTGGCGTCAAGCTGGAACCCTCAAGTGCTTTATTAACATGAAAGAATACAGGAGGACGGTCCGAAGATCTAGTACAAACAAATTATGCATGAGAATACCATTAACAAAAGAATAAGATCAAGGCTGCATAGGCTGTAATGAACAAAACAATACACAGAATCACTCCACAAGTCCATGACACAACTGGTGATGGCTGATGTACGGCGTGCTGGGCGGCAGGCAATTCCCAGACGTCGTCACTAGGTTGTTCCTCCGGGTGGCGCCCTACGGGCCCCGCGAGCGCCGCGACCCCTGCCGCGACTGACCGCGGGTAGCGTGGTGGGGTTCTGAAACTGGAAACCGGGCGGCAAGTTAACCAGGTCATCAGCGGTGGTGCTGTCCACCTGAACAGCCATCCTCCACCCCTTGGTTAGTGCGTAGTACAGGATCGATGTCCCGGTATAGAAAAACCTGCGTTGGACGTGATCCATTTTTCAAAAAATCAAAGATCCCTGAGAGTGCTGAACCAAGGAACGCATTACAGAAAGAACATTTCAGCTAGCATTTGAATAAGATAGAAAACGAGTAATGACGAAGCGGTTTTAGGCTCGAAGTGACTTTTCGAAATTTGCTTTTTTAGTTTGATAGCGCTCTCCAGTGCTCACAACATAACACGTTAGCCCCTCAACTCTCGGCACAATTGAGGAAATTCCCTACATTTATGGTTTTCGCAGTATGGGGACCCTACATTGTCAGCTAAGAAATGTTTTCTATATTAAAGTCACCTGGTAATGCGATGTGTGGCTGAGGTTCGTTCGTTTGAATCTCACTATGTACTCCGTGTCGGTCGCACTCTATATTCTAGGGAATATCTTTCAAATGTGTCACAAGTGTGGAACTCTACAAATGAAATTGAATCTAGCCAAGGATTAAGAAGAACAAGAGATCAAAAATGAAATTTCTCTTCATCAGGTGAATCCTTCAGTTCGACTGAAATCAGAATACACACTGAATGATGACACAAACCTGCTTGTATCGAAGAAACTACAGCCGAATATCTTTTCATCATTGCACTTCCGATTTCCAAGCAAAAGTACAAGGATCTGTTAGTCCTTTACCGCAGATTGACACAGTCTTCGAAGTTGAAGTCCACTGCGGAAGCTGAAAATACACTTCCTGATATAGATGAATTCACTGAATGTAAGTGTGCCCTGTCAGAAGATGTAATTGATGTAATTGTGCAAAATACACTTGCATTCTTATGAAAATTACGACATACTTGGTGTTGTCAAAACAGTTGTCAAGTGTAATACTTAATTTTCTTATAATATCTTTATAACCTACTTGGTGTGGCCATGTAATGCGTACAGAGGGCACTTCACATCACACCGTCTGGAAACAGGCCACCTGGTCGGTCCTAGAAACGCTGGCTTGATCGCTTTCAAGAAGACATGAGGGACGTTCATCTTGTTTCAAATGATGCTCTTATAGAACCAAGTGAAGATTGGCTTACAAGAGACACCAGACCCTGTTCCACTGCAGGACAAGCGCTAAGACGATGATGATGGAATCCGTAGAACAGGTATTACCTGCCTATGAAGTGCTCTGTAACAATCGGGATGTAAAAATACTGTACTCTGGTCCGACATCAGTACCGTTAACACGTGGTAATACGAGCTTGTGTCATGAGCACGAATATCTTACTTACAGAGTTGGCAAGTAATTGGATTACTTGTAACGACTACTTTCTTAGTAACTTTTACTCGTAATTTACTTCTGAAAATAAAATTGTAATCGATACATTGTAGTACCGGTAATCGATATACATCGCATCGAGAGCTTGGTAACATTGGAGCCCCAGCACCCGTTCATTTACTCACGGCTTGTTGAGACGTGAGACGGTGGTGGTGATTATTGTTCTAAGAGGAAGTACAACTGAACAACCATCCTCTACTAACACTAATCAGAGGGAAAATGGAGGAGAAGTGAAGGTATCGACGAATCCTCCCGGCCGCTATTCTTAGCTTTCTAGACCGGGGCCTCTGTCTCACCGTCAGATAACTCCTCAATTCTAATCACGTAGACTGAGTGGACCACGAACCAGCCCTCAGCTCCAGTTAAAAATCCCTGACCTGACCGGGAATCGAACCCGGATTCTCTGGGTAAGAGGCAGGCACACTGCCCCTACACCACGGGGCCGGCTAAGGCATTTCCACCTCCCTATTTGAATAAGTTACCCTGAAAACTCGAAAGTGACATTCTAATTTTGCTCGGGAGCTCTCATTTTTAATGTTTGTTTAGTCTCACGCAGCGATGATAGGCACTTAATATCCTTATACTAAAAGGTACAAAACAGACTTATGTATTTCCCTCTGGCATATTCATGTGAAACAATGCCAGTGGTTCTCTGAAGACTCGCGTTCTATGATTATTGTAACTTTACTGATTACATTCAGAAATGAATTTTTTCTGGGGTAACTAATTGAGCCCAATCACTTTTATTTTTCACTTTTCCCGTCACAGCTTACTTACTGCATAACTAAAATGTTTCCACAGAGCTAGTGACCACATAACTGTCGGGAGAAAATGGGATCAAACCCCACCTCAGCAAACTTGATTATTGATGTTTGTGGTTTCCAAATTCCACACCAGACAAAATAAGGCCAGAGTAACTTCCTTCCCTATCTCATTGTCACCGTAAGACCTGTCCACATCAAATAGTGAACCTGCCACCTGGTGACCGCCCTAAATGCAGATCAGTGGCGACTGACTGAAGGTTGCACCCTCCTGTTCCAATACCACGGTTATTCATAAATGCATCAAGGAATCATATGAGGCATTTCTTGCGGGAAGATTCGCAAATGATTTGTTGAATGTAAGAGTTAAAATATTTAGATTGAATTGCATAATATCGCATAGTGCAACTAGTGACCGTCTCAAGCTTCGTACGGGATCAATAGTTTCTTTGTACCGACAGGCCTCTTATGTCATTGGGCGTTCTCCCCCTGTGCATAGCTCAGTATGACAGCCGTCAGCTCCCTCCTTTCAACCTGTGTTATGTTCGAACCCATTCTGCCATTTAAATGAAACCACGGCAGCATAACCTTTAGCCCGCGTTGGATTCCCGGTACGTGGTTAAAAAGGTATGTGTGGCACCATTGGGGGCGCACCTGAAATTAGCTGCACTACTTTAGGGTGAGGACGCGAGTTTACTGAGCCAACGGCTTTTCAAACCAAATATTCACTGCAAAAGATATCTTATCGTCTTAAGTTAATTGAGAACATTAATTATTATTTTGATAAATACTATGTAATTAATCTCAGAATATGGTTTCTAATTTCAAGCCTGATTTCATACTCTGGTAAAATTGCATTTCAAGAACTGGTATACGTGAATCATATGTCTGCCTTATTCTCCGCTGACACAGCCACTTGTATCGACTCTCACTTTCACCCCTGTTTAAAAAGTAATTCAAATACTACTGCAGGGATCTATGCAGGAACTACTGAAAGCACAAATGTAGTGGTGAGGAGGGAAAGCATGAAAATGATAAGATGACTGAAATGCTTGTCATCTGTGTGATGGGTAAATTACGTACATTACTTCAAGTTTCCCATCTCTGCCTCATCTGAAGGCCACCTACCTGGATGATCTATGGTGCTGACTATCCACACTGTCTTCAGCCTGTAGAGCGGCTTCAACCACTTAATTGGACGATACTGTGCAAGTATATTGCTCTACTCAACTCCCAATTAGCGGCATATGGTCTGCACCCCTCGAGAACAAAGGAGGCAGAGAGCTGCTAATTTAATCACAAGGAAGATGGTTCTGGGGCCAGCACTAACTTGCATTTACTGTTTTATTACCTTGAAACAATTTATTTGCATTGGTACAAACCTTAGCACAGAATACCATTCGCTTCTAGGCAACGACACAACACAGATTTCTTTGTTACCGGCAGGATCCCTCTAGGAACTTACATCGTCAGCTGAGTGGCACTGTAGTCAGGTTGCCAACAACGAAATAAAGAAAAAATTGCACGCTAAAAGGATGATTTAAACATTGAATTTATTTTGTAATGTAGAGCCCTCACCTGTCACACGTTTTATATTGAACTACCTGTATTTCTCAATTTTGACGGTTCAATGTTTACTTCTAGGATTGTTACGACCTGTCAATTTTCTACGATATGAATTTTTGGACATTTCTTTACTGTGAGAGTAATTGATATTCTTCACTTTTTAATTTTAGTATTTAAGTTATTATTCTTTTTAATTTAAAAATTCTATAATTTTGTCATACGTTCTTTTTTGGCAGCTTAGTTTTTCTAGGGAATAGTTCATCCTTTCAAATTAATAGCAACCCTCGATTCCCTATTCAAAGAAAGTTAAACAATTATAATTAATGCCAGACTCACAACAGCAAAAGAGGTCCTGTTGGAAGAAGAATATCTTGGCTTGACAATGTTAGAGGCTAGTGCAATATGTCATCAGTTGAACTGTTCCGCGCTGCCACAAACAAGACGAAAATAGCCATCATGATCGCCAACATCCGAAACGGATAGGCACCGAAAGAAGAAGAAGAAGAAGAAGAAGAAGAAGGAGAAGAAGCCAGACTCAGCTTGAGGTTCTCTAGCCGATAATACCACGCTCGGAAGCTAAGAGCACATAACACCCCTTTTTAGTCGTTTCTTACAGAAGTATTCCATCACCCTCCTGCCTATGTTACATCACTTCACCGAGAGTCTCAAGTTAGGAAGGGCATCGGGTTAGGAGGATAGAACCTCGAATTAGGGCAATACGTGAAAAAAGCCTTAGCACGGCCTCCGCCGGCTTAGTGCAATAAGAGCCCATGTACACGCGTGCTTATACTTACTTGTGTTAGGCCACTAACTTTTACCTATCCTATTCGACCTTCCTCGGTTAACTCTTGTTCTTTTGCTACCCCCACGCTATTAGGTTTACGAGGGCTAAGGAGCCTTTAATTTTCACGCCTTTTGTAGCCTTTCCCTTTCTTTGGCTGATGCCTTGCGCGGTCGCTCAACTCTCCAAGACCTAAGGTCGCTTTTCAGTGTTACGCCTCAGTGATTAAAGAATATGTATTAAGTCTAACACTATCTCTCTGGTACCATGTCAAGTCCTGGGAGGTTAACGCGTGGTCAGCACAACGTTGGGCCTGCAGGGGCATCGAACGTGAAGTGTAGGTAGGGATTTTATTCTGTATTCGGGAATTCTGATAATACGCGAACTCCTGCAGGGCTAAATTCCGGCAGCACATTATTTTTTACGTATTATATTGGGTATTTAGTCTGAAGATAGGTTAGGTCTTCCTGTGCGATTGTACTGTACCTAAGTTGCAAACTTGTAGAGAAAATGAACTTTGCATTCCATGTGTCAGCAAATACGTCCAAAGCTAGTCAACTTGCACGTGCTGATATGTGCATGCCAGGCTCTCCGTATCTAGAACTTCGAAGATGCTTCCTAATATTACGCCCCCTATGAATAAAGAATTTGTGTTACACCTTACATCATATTCCTAGTCCTATGTGTAGCCATCAGCTTCCACCAATCTCAGCATCAAAATCCCTGGATCTTGTCTCATCTCGTCTAGTTAGGTTGAGCGTAGGATCGAATCTCAAACTTGAAACTGTAACGCCCTTGTAAAGTTAAGCCTGGTGTCAAATGCATGGGTTAACCTAGCACTTTTGACCATAGTCACATCAGCAGTTAGGTCCTGAGAGGTTAACGCGTGGGCGAGGTGGGGTGAGGTACTGGTCATCCTCCTCAGTTGTATCCTCCGACCCCGAGTCTCTAGTTCCAGGACACTGCCGTTGAGGCGGTAGAGGTAGGATTCCTCGCTAAGTCCGACGGAAAAACCTACCCTGGAGGGTAAACAAATAACTAAGGGGAAGAAGAAGAAGAAAAATTAGGGAATGCATCTAAAAGGCTCTGTCTATGCCTATTTACCACTGTGTCCTCGCACAGCTCTCACCAGATTTAGCCGTCCCTTTTAGTCACCCTTACGACTTGCAGTATACTATTGACGAAATTCTACCCCTCCACCTCACCTCATAAAAAATGAGGATCTGGGTGGAGTGACGTCATCATAGTAGCAAGAGTTGAAGTAACGACACCACGAACAAGCTTTGACCTGTAGCTGAACACTCCGGGTTCTCTCAAGTCAGATTTATTGCGTCATAACACGTTGTCGCATTCCCTTACAACACCAGATTGGAAAAATACAGTTTAGCTCGCAATTCCGCTGACATGTACGCGTCTCCACATTTACTGCAGTCAGTACACCTTCATCGTAAACATATTTCAATCAGGGTGAGGATATTTGAATTGCACTTAATCTCTTTAGCTTCTGAAATTATGTCAACTCCACGTTCGAATCCTTAGGAGTGGCATTTACTCTGCTCCTCTATGGCTGAAGTGCCCACTACAAGATTTAGCCAAGGAGGTTGAATAGACGACAACTAAGCACACAACGTGCCTAGACTCAGGTAGAGACCCCCGCGATTCCGCCAATGCAGGCAAATCAACAGCACAGGTTGCTCGGCTCATACCTAAGACAAGGGTGCCCCTGGAGGAGCTTTACTCTTCTGGAACCCCACCACATCAGAATGAAGTGTCCTACAAGAGTTGGCCCGGGAGGTTGGATAGACAACATCTTAGCACACAACATGTCTAGATTCAGCTAAAGACCCCTAGTTCACCAATGCAGACACAACAACAGCACAGGTTGCTCGACCCCTACCCGAGACAAGGCTGCCCCTGGAGGAGATTTACTCTGCTCTATCCCCACCACACCAGAATAAAGTGTCCTACAAGATTTGGCCAAGGGAGGTTAGATAGACAACAACTTAGAGTACATCATACCTAGACTCAGATGAAGACCCCGAGTTCGCTAACACATGCTCTCTTAAGTCAGGCACCCTTTTGAGTAGCCTCTTTCGACAGTATTCCATAAGATAACGGCATCCTGTTGTCTGGAGGTTTCAGACGACGTAACGCGTGGCTAGAAGTGGATTGCGCGTCGCGGCCATCTTGCGCAGTAGACCCTGGGCCAGCTCCCAGGAGTTAGTCCCATAAGAGCCCATTAATATCCGCCAGCTTGCGCATTAGCCCTGTGCCAGCTCTGCCTATTTTCCCTACTCAGGGCATTTGGTATTTTATGAGCCCCAGCAGAAAAGGTTTTCATATTAGTTTTCGCGCGTTTTTCACACCTTTTAATAATACCTTCCTCTCATCTTTAGATATGGTAGATATAGTTTACACTGTACCCGCGGCTACACAACGTAAAGTGCTCTCATGTAGGAAAAAGTCGTACTTATTGTTTCTATATCCTTGTTGGATAGCGTTTACTCGTATATACAGCAGTACGTTTCCTTGCTTAACACGTTCTTTTTGTTGTCCCCTGTAGGAACGTCTTAACGAGGTTTTGCTGTCATAAATGTCATAAAGGAATATTTAAACTACCCTATTCATAGTTCATAAAATGAGCACACCGGTAAGTTCAATAGTAAATTTTAAAAATAGACTAACCCACATGATGGCAAATTTTATCCAGTTTTTAGAAGTATTTTAAGTTCACTTTGACAGCTGTACACAACAACAAAATTGAATTTTGCAACAGAACCAAGGATTCTGAATTAGAGGAAAGTAACACAAAGTAGCATACAAGTAACATGAAAGACATATATGCCAACATATCAATTTCTAAAGCAATAGATATTTTAAGTGATGGAAATCCGTGTGATGATGAGTAGCAAGAGGAAGATGTGCCTCAAAGTGTTCAACAGACTTGTGCAGGCAGCAAACATGGCACGTAGTCTTCAGGATTTTTTTCTGTCACGAAGTGATGCGCCAGAATCAGTGTTAAATTCACGTGCAGTGGTTGCTGACTGCCTTGAATATTCGTTTGTGTCTGGGAGTGTTCAGAAGAAATTCGCAGACCTTTTCATAATATAACGTCGAGGAGATAATGTACCGGTACAGGGTAAAATTTGCGGTTATGAAAATCATTTTCAGGCCCCTCTACAGATGGCAGATATCTACGACTTGCCTCAGTACTGGTAAGCATCACTTCACTGTGCTCTTCTTCTTGTTGTTATGCTACCAACTCCAACACACTTCTTTCCTCTGCAGTTATCACAGAATCCTCCCCACAAAGAAAGTCCTCAGCAGTGCAGTTTGACCGCAAAATTCTCCATCCATCAGGAAGCAGGCCTTCTTCTTTCACTGGCAGGCAAGAGTTGAAATTGTAGTCTGCTTCACAACTTTCCAAGACTTTTGAATAAATTGAAGCGCACACAAGATTGAATCTTAAAATGATAAGGAATTAAATATGCTTCATATGGTTCTCCCTTATAGAATGACTAAAATCGGCTCGCTCCCAGGTGGGGACCGATTTCCTCATTGAATAAAATATTTAATTACTTGCGTAGAAACCATCTTAGACTAAAACGAACTATAGAAGGGCCTCTATTTGAATATAGTGTAGTTAATAGTTGAAAAATCCTATTTTAATTTTTCAATCCTTTACGCAAGAAGATCCAAGAGTTCTCACACTGTGATACAGAGCTTGTTTCTCCCTAATAGCAGAACTCTGGTTTTTGTTTAAACAGTAACTTATAATACCTAAATATTTTAGGCGGTTTACTATTTTTTCTGCATATGTAAATATTAGATTCACAAAGTTTACATGTACTTAAATCGAATAAATTATAACACTCACGGCATTTTCTACGTTGTTTAGCGCTTTTGAGGGATACAGTGTATAAAAGCCTACCTACAATTCTTGGGTGACATACATGGACTACATTACACTACAGGTAATATTTACAGCATTTACAGTCTTCACACTGTTATGTCTTTTACAGCTGGTCTTTATGATACACACACAAGCAGATCATGTTCATCCCGGCTTCACATTAATTGTATGTTACCATTCCAAAACACGATCGTTTCCTTGGTATGTAAACTTTCTACCCTGGCCACCATTTCCATAACAAGAGGTTCTCATCAACTGATACTTAGCCATCAGGAGTATAAGCTTGCAAACATTTTTCTACCAGGTGGTTGAATACTGGCCTTATCTTGTATATTTAGGGAGGAATTTGTCTATTATACGCCTCATTGTCAGAGAAATTGAAACATATTGTGGAGGAAAATATAATAATAATGTTATTGGATGAAATGACCTACCTACCAGCACACTGACAGACTCACAGACATGAACGGGAAACGCAGGCTAACTTTCTATGGGCACATACAGAGAATGGATTATAACAGACTTACAAAGAAAATCTTTGATGTGGTTCAAGCAAGAAAACAAATTCGTATCATGAAATAACTATGTCTTAAGGCAGGTGGGGATCAACAGGAAAATAATAGGAGACAGAAAAGAATTTTAAAAAATGTATGAATACAAAATTTATTTACATTCATTTCAGCAGCTCCATTAGCGAATCATCTACGAGTGTTTATTAAGCTATCTCGAAATTTATGAAGTTTCCAGAGAAGCACAGTGATTACAGGTGGTTAACGATCTTTGCATTATTTTGGTTACGTAACTGTGTGCGGCCATGTGAAGTATATTTCTTTACTTATGTCATTTTCAACTCCGCGGGACGGTTGCTTCGATTCATGTACCACCCCCGAGTTCCCCATTTCCTTTTTCCCATTATCGGGTTCTTTCTTTTTAATGCTCGCCATTTGTTGTTATTGTTATTGTTATTCGAACTTTGTATCTGAGATTCGATGTAATATTATTTTCTTAAAGTGCATTTTACTCCTTCCGACCATTCCAGTAATATGTGGCTGGTACATTGCACCTTGGCCAGTGATTCGTTTTATTAATGTTGCTCTCTTAACTTGGTCCTCTGAATTGTGTATTTAATTCTTCGCGTATGTACATGTTATACGTTGAGTTGTTTGAAATATTTGTCTACTATCTTTTGTCAATAATGTACTTTCCTACGAAAACCTCTGGTTACATAAATACTTCCAAGATCCTTGTTAGTTCCTATTATCATCGCTCTTGGTCGGTTGGCCATTTGTTATCGTATTAATGTTCGTGAGTATTATTATTGTAGCCAACTTGCTTGACCTAATGTCAACTTACCACAGTCTATTAAACATTTGATATATAACCTAACGCATATCAACCGGAACACATATTATCTATGTGCCCTGGTACAGCACGTGTTCACTTCATAACGGTCCTTTGGAGATTGTTCATTTCCCCAGATCTCACACCTGATGATGTCTACATATGGGCCATGCTGAAAGTATTTGTTTTCCGCTCTGTCGTCCCTATCTAGTAGTATACATGAAGACTGGGTGACATAGGAACGGGATACAATTGGGAAGGGAAGATACGGGATTGTGTAAAAAGGTGGTCCAAGACTCTGAAGGACAAACGAAAGGACAAAATGTACTAAATATTCTCAAGAGAGTGAGTAAAAATATGGCAGTAAGGACTAAAATTTTAACAAAAATGGAGATGAGAGGGATAAGGCTGTAAGACAAGAACATCCGGAAATTTGATGCATTTAATGCTATAAGGTATGGAAGTAACTCATTTACTAGAAGACTGTAAGGAGAAAAAGAAAGATCAGAGTGAAACATGGATGAGAAAGAGATAGGTAAAATTGAAACGAAAGCTGAATTTGACGCTCTCGTTACGGTATTAAACTGAGGATGAAGACACAAGCAAAACTATGTACTATTATGATAAGAATATGGGAAAATAAATTAAAAGAAGATTAAAACAGAGAAGATACATACAGCTGGTAATAAGGTTATGCATGCGGAGGTATCCTAGACACTATGACGTAGTTAAAGTCTGGGAAGTACCTCAAATACTAAGTTTATATAATGACTAGCAAATGTACCCGATATTCTACATCGTATTCGCATTTCTCCGTAAATTACTGTAAAGGCAGTTGGTAAGTTTTTATTTAATTGCATGTCTCTTAGCGATATCCGAGAAACAAAAGCAGTGCGGACATCACATGTTGCATCCGATGTAAGGTAGGTATTGAGGAAGTGTTGTTAATAATGGAAGGCCACATTTCCTACTGCCAATCACAATCGAGTTCGGTAGTTTCTACTATAACGAAAGGCTCACTTGGCAACTGCCATTCACTGTAGAGATGGAGAGTTTTTATTATAAAGGCAGGCTCCTTTTCCTAGTGCCAGTCACAATCGAGTTGGAGAGATTTCATTATAATCGAGGAATCCAGCGCTAACGTATCAACAATCGAGACACAATAAATAATAGGACGAAAGTTGGAGACCTCTCCAAATTGAACGAAGATTGTGCTATCTGTTTTGTAATACTCCTTACCGCATAGCCACCATCTACCCAGAAACGAAGGTCTGCGCTGTTCAGGAAAGACATAACAAATAAACTCTGGGGTAACATAAACAATACTGAAATAACAGACAAGCTATGAATATCAAGATTCGGCACTGTGACATGACAGGTGACCACGGAGTCACATATCTATGCGCCTTGTTCAGTTACCCGGATCTCACACCTGTAGATGGCACACATGGGGCATACTGAAAGAATTTGTTTTCAGTCAAGGCGACTCAGTTTAGAAATGTACATTATTTTGTTACAAGAGAAAACTGTCTGCTGCAGCCAGTATTCACAAATATGTTCGACGATCTACAGGAATCTTATGATCAATGCATGACGCATTAGACCACACATTTTGACAGACTTGTACAGCAAAGTGCATACCAGTTCGTGCCAGTGCTTACATTACACACTGGCTACGCAAACATATGAGGAAATGAAATAAGTGAAGGAGACATCAGCCAGTTATCCAACGAACATTTACGGGCGTTTCTATAATTCTGTACATGTTCTAGTGGAAAGCTCCCGTAGCCAGGATCTCAACTCCATTTTGCTAATTATCATGCTGTCAATCTTCATACAGCAACAGACCGGCTACTCCATGCCAGGGAAAGGATGATCATTGTAAGCTTCAACTTCTACCAATGAAATCATGTGATTCCTAAGGGAGAAGTTGAGGCATGTTCATGGACAGCTGTGACCAACAGTGCTCCCTCTGTTTTCCCGTGTAAGCTGTCTTCTGTATGGAAACTATTTCCAGGTATTGGGGAGACTCACTTCACTTCATAACAAGCCTAGGTTCTTCTCAAAATCTCTAAAATTATCATTACCGAGCGAGTTGGTCACGCAGCTGTGAGCTCGCATCCGGAAGATAGTGGGTTCGAACCCCACTGTCGGCAGCCCTGAGGATGGTTTTCCACCGTTTCCCATTTTCATACCAGGCAAATGCTGGGGCTGTCCCTTAATTAAGGACACGGCCGCTTCCTTCCAACTCCTAGGCCTTTCCTGTCCCATCGCCGCCATAAGACCTACCTGTGTCGGTGCGATGTAAAACAACTAGCAAAAAAATATCATTATGAAGGATGCACACTGGTACCAGTCATGCTTAAGGGAGAGTGTTTACATATAAACCTCAACATAAAACTACTAACTATGATACATACATAATACATAACTATAGTACGATAGGGACAAGGAGAATATTTCAGTGATGTATGTGACATAAATATTACATACTTTCGTAATTTGTCTTGGTTGTGGCAGTGAATTTACAGATGAGGAGGTGACAAGAGTAAGTTTATACACTTAATGAATTATTTTACTTTGTTATACGAGTTTATTGAGTTGAGTTCTAAAAACTGACCATGTACGTCATGTTTTTTATTTGTTTATACCCATTTCCTTATTTCAATTGCATTTGTGATACTTCAAAAAACGTGATAGTTATTTGTTAGAGTAAATTAAGTGAAAATTGTAATCAATTCATTACGTGAATTAGAACAAAATATAAGTCATACTTCCTGCAGTCTCGTACCTTAATTACTGTATCTTAATTTCCCGATTGAGGCAACTGTCAACAGACCTACATTAACCGCTTGATGCCGACATCCATACGTGGTATAGACACCTGCAGGCCTAACTTCATTTTGTTGTAGTTACTAAAGTAAAAAATGTTGTAGAGATGGAAATGGTATATCTTTGCCTGTAAAGATCTCTTCCTTCCTTGTATGTGTGAATCATCCCAAATCAGTGTTTCTGTCTTTCTCTCCGAAATGTTTGAAAGAGTCTGACCCCTATCCGCCTGAGAGCATGAAGGCTTATATTTCTGCTGCATTCTAGCAGATGTACATTTCATTACGGGATGTTTCCTCATGCAGATTGATAATATAAATCGCCATCTCCTCACTGATATTAATGTTGACATCATCTGGTGAATTGATATAATCTTTTCATCGCCTTGAAAACTCCTACGACTCGTAATTACTTGAGAAAAAATATAGATTAACCACCCAATCAATTACGAAGTCAACACGGCCAATATGAGCTGATTATTTGTTATCATAATTAATTGACTCGGTGTTAATTTGAAATGATATTGCGTGGCGCAGAAGGATGGCGCAGAGCAGTTTGAATGAAATAGAGGTAATTAAGTTTTAATAAATCAGACGATAACAGCACTATATCAGACTCAACTGAGGGAAGCGAGAATGGGCGTATTAACGTAAGAAATGGGAGGGCATGGTGCGCGCGGCCAAGTAATGGACGACGAAACACGCCAACGTATACGCCCTCTTTCTCATGAATTAATCGACTCATTAACCTCGGATTTGTGACAAATGAGTATTTCAACTATTGTTCTCAGTTCTTCCTCTCAAGTTACCGAGACAACGATTACCGTAGTTTTCACTGCATTGTGAAACAACCCAGGCAAATACAAGAACGTCACTTTCATTCTGTAAAAATGCGGAAGGTCTCTGCTCGATTACTAAACTATCAATGTAGTTAATGTAAACTACATTATTTTGAGTCTCTACTGTAAACATTTAAAAATAATTTGGACTAAACTTTATGATCCGTATTGTCAGTGCTAAATTGTGAAGTATAAGCCTCTGTTTTTCCTCCTATTCAGTACCTTATTCAACCTCCTGAGGCGGTTATAGATTCATGTCAAGTTTACTTAAAAAAACAGACATGTTTCGGTCCTTCTTTATGGACATTTGAGGTACAGCTTGTATTGTACTGAGATGAAAACAATCTGGACGTAATATAAAGATTCACATTTATGATACACTACATATTAACATTCACAAATAGTGGACCTAAATGTTTTTAATAAAAGAAATTACGTTTGGATAACAATCGTCGGATGTTTCCAAACTTATTCTAAATTTTATCCAATACAAATGAACAGATTACACACAACCTTAGCCATGCATTAATACTTTGCTGATGATGATGATGATGCTTCTGGTTTAAAGGGGCCTAAAATCGAGGTCATCGGCCGCTATTGGTACGAAATGAAGTAACAAAAAGTTCAAATTCATCCACTGACCAAAATAAAATAAAAATGTTATGAAGAATGAATGGATGGACATGAACCCAACAAAAAGAAACAAACAAGCAACAGTGGATCAGACTCAAAAAAATCGTAAATAATAGTATTACTGACCAAGGGACCACTTATAAAGCACAATGATGCTTGATGTCTAAAGGGGTGTAAAATCCACGTCTAAGGCCCCACAGAATGGTACATGTCGCTAGTAAAGTAGAACCATGGTATTTGTCATGCTGGGGTACTAATCAAAAATAGCGTAGACTCACGGTGTTCCACACAAGATGGTACTACTCACAAGTATTGCACTTCGTACGGGTAACGCAGACCTATGGTGTTTCTCACACAATGGCGCCACTCATAGCCAACGCAAACCGATAAGGTTCCTCACCTAGATATTCTAGTCACGGGCGCCGGTATTCCCGTGGTGTTCCTCACATAGTGGGTACTAATCACAGGCAACGCAGACCCACGGTGTCGCTCATACAGTGGTACAACTCACAGGTACGCTCAGACCCGCGGTGTTGCTCACATGGGTACGACGCACGGGTACTGGAAACCCCCAGGCCAGCCTCTTTACTGCTACTAATCACAAACCTATTTCGTACCTAATTTAGTGGTACTACTCGCAAGTACAGGCAACCCATGGTGTTCCCCGCATGATGGTACGAATCAAAAGTAGTTTCATAGTTCTAATTCAATCATCCCTTGTCGCCCCTTTTAGTCGCTCGCCTCTTACGACGGACAGGAGATACCGCGGGTGTATTCTACATGTGCGTCCCCCACACGCAGGGGGTAATACTTTGCTTACAGGCGGAATCATTATCATTGACAGTGCTCTATTCACTTGGATGAAACCTCCTTCATTATACTGAGGCTTTTAACCTTCAGAACAAGCATCAAGAATTGTCTACACAAATCAAGTATATACGCAAGAGAAGAGAATACGTCTTCTCAAACTACCGTTCTGTATAAACTGAATCTGCTCTCAGAATACACAATAAGTTAGTATGAATTTTGGCGTGATGCATGAAAAATGATCATATGATTTTCATATTTTTAATGAGAACGCAAACTACGTATGTTAAAAACCACTTCTACTGAAAATTAGGCCTACTTTCTACAGAGTCCTTCAGTTATCCCGCTAAGCCTTAAACCTGCTACCATGTTATAAAATTTATATTAGTAATAATAGTTCACGGTGTAGATTACTGTAGTCACGTCCTAGTTTGTGAATCAGGGGTCACAGCTGAGTGACCTGGTAAATGGAACTGAGACTCTGGATACCAGTTGCCAAAGAATAGGAGTGGACATCTCGAGAAAAATGTGGGTCACGGCCCTGCTTGTGAAAAGTTACTGCAAGTAGCTCGCAGTTGTGAGAAAGCATTCCCGGCCCAAAAATAACTCTACATAGGCCTTTTTTTCTGAGGAACTTTGCTGCAAGGGAGTGAAATTGGTGGAGGTGGGATATCTTATTGATGAGTTTTAAGTAACAGACATTAAAAGAGTGAGAATGATTGCTCGTACAAACAGGTGGGAACAATTGCAGGAGATTATTCAGAATAAAGGGAGATAAAGGCCGAATTATGAATGAACTCATTCGATAAATGTGTAAACCTGAGTATTTTGGGATTATGTGGGGCGAATGGAGGATGATGGGTTATGTAGGAGAACAATGGACTTAGCCATAGAGGGTAAGAGAAGTAGCAGACCAAGACGACGATGGTTAGACTCAGTTTCTAATGAGGTAAACATTAAAGGTATGAAATTTAATGAGGCCATGAAGACTTACCTCATCCCTCCTTCAAGTTTCACGGAGAAGAAATGGTGTGACAAGCTTCAGGAAGTGATGGCCGATACACAGAGCTAATTGCTTCTCTCGCAATAACTGTAGCATTCGGAAGTACGTAGAGCTGGGTATAAAACCCTATAAGATGAACATGTGGATCAGTCTCAAGCTGGCCCCGGTAGCGTGCCTGCCTCTAGCCCGGAGATCCCGGGTTCGATTCCCGGCCAGGTCAGGGATTTTTCTCTGGACCTGAGGGCTGGTTCGAGGTCCACTCAGCCTACGTGATCAGAATTTGGGAGCTACCTGACGGTGAGATGGCCCCGGTACCGAAAGCCAAGAATAACGGCCGAGAGGATGCCGCGTGCTGACCACACGACCCCTCGTAATCTGCAGGCCTTCGGGCTAAGCAGCGGTCGCTTGGCAGGCCAAGCCCTTTCAAGGGCGTTAAGTACCGTGGGGGGGATCATTCTCAATCGCTTGATAGACACAACTTCAGCAGAAAATACAGTTTGGGATAAAACAAGCAAACAATGCTGAAATTACAAACAAGCTATGAACATCGTGATTTGTCATTGTAACATGAAAGGTGTCCACGGGGTCACATTATGTGCCTTGGTACAGCACGTGTTAACTCACAATGGTCCTTTGTTCGGTACTCCGGATCTCACACCTGTAGACTAGAGGTGTGTCGGTACTGGCGTACCGGTACGCGTCACCTATTCTCCGAAGGAAGCAGTGACAACCTGCTCCAGAATCCTCTTCTCTACCGGTCCACTGCTCTGTGACAGTGCTGCAATGGGACTCGCAGTTTGCTGCTACCGGTCCATTGCTACTGTGACAGTCTTGCGCTGCGACTCGCAGTTTGCTGCTACCGGTCCACTGCTGTCTGCTACTGTGACCAGACTGTGACAGTCTTGCGCTGCGACTCGCAGTTTGCTGCTACCGGTCCACTGCTCCTGTGACAGTGCTGCAATGGGACTCGCAGTTTGCTGCTACCGGTCCACTGCTACTGTGACGGTCTTGCGCTGCGACTCGCAGTTTGTTGTACCGGGAAGTGTTGCTACTGCTATTCGCAAACGGTCCAGTGACACAGCCGTTGTCGTCCCGTACCGTTAGGGAGGTTGTGACAAGAACAGGACGGAGACATATAGGTATGGTGTTCATTATTTCATGCGAACGAAAGAAATCCACAGTAATCTACTTCAGCACTAAAACGTTTCTACAAATAATAATAATAATAATAATAATAATAATAATAATAATAATAATAATAATAATAATAATAATAATAATAATAATAATAATAATAATAATAATAATAATAATAATATATTATTGTGATTATTATTAATGACTGTTTTTCTTAACATAGTTAAAATATAGTTAAACGTCACTTTTAATACTATAACTAATCATTTAATCTGGCGAATATGATCAATGCACATTTTAAATTCACAACACTGAATACTTTTTAAAACGTTAGATATTTCAAAATGATCATCGGCGATTTCTGAACAACATTATAGGTCATTCGCATGTCAGAATCTTAGGGAAGAATTGCACACAAAATATTATCATTTTCCTAGTTGGGAAGTAACTGGGTAAAAGTAATCGGATTAGTTGTAACGATTACATTTTACAAAATACTTGTAATCCTTACTTTTTCCACAAAGTCTACTTGTAATTTACTTCTTGAAATAAAATTGTGCCGGGTGGAGTAGCTTTGTCGGTACAGCGCTGGCCATCTGACCACAAATTAGCAGGTTCGACCCTTGCTCAGTCGGGTGGTATTTGAAGGTGCTCAAATACGTCAGCCTCAAATCGGTAGATTTAGAGGCAAGTTAAGGAACTCATGCGGGACTAAATTTCGGCATACCGGTGTCTCCGAAAATCGTAATAGTAGTTAGTGGGACGTAAAGCAAATAACATTATTATTAGTAGATTTACTGGCAAGTTAAAGAACTCCTGTAGAACAAAATTCCGGCACCTCGGCGTCTCCGAAAACCGTAAATGTACTTATTGGGACGTAAAACAAATAACATTATTATGTATGTATTTATTAATTGAAGATAAAACATATTTTCGATTCTTTCAACCTACCACTAGTGTGCTATTATCAAATCAGATAAGACAGGCGTGATCATGACATAATCGAAGAACAGAGCAAATCGTGCATCCGCTGACTACGTAAGCCTACTATGCTATGTTCCTCAGCTCCATTTGTGCTTGTACCGGTTGTCACTGGACCGGTAGCGTGTCACCGCGGAACCATGCTCCTCAGCTGGACCGGTCTGTCACTGGACCGGCAGCGTGTCACTGCTCCAGTCATGTCACTGGAGCAGTTGGAGCAGTGACACAATATTTCTGGACCGTCACACCTCTACTGTAGACACCTGCAAATGGGACGTGCTGAAAGAATTTGTTCTCCAGTCAGACGAGTCTATGCACATGAATTACGAGAGAAGACTGTCTGCAGTAACCAGTGTTCATACACATGTTCCACAATCTACAGGAAAGTGTCCGACTCGTTGGCTGAACGGTCAACGTACTGGCCTTCGGTTCAGAGGGTCCCGGGTTCGATTCCTGGCCGGGTCGGGGATTTTAACCTTAATTGGTTAATTCCAATGGCACGGGGGCTGGGTGTATGTGTTGTCTTCATCATCATTTTATTCTCATCACGACGCGCAGGTCGCCTACGGGGTCAAATAGAAAGACCTGCACCTGGCGAGCCGAACCCGTCCTGGGATATCCCGGCACTAAAAGCCATACGACATTTCATTACAGGAAACTTAGGCCGCTATTAGCCGTGGGTGACTAGTGGCGCAACTAGTCGCCCGATGTACCTCCCCGCGCATACGGAAACGTCACTCAAGTTCGTGTTCTCACACCAGCTTGACGTAATGCGGACGATGGAACGCAATTGAGTCAGCAGTCTACCTAACCATTATTTTTCCTCATTACCTTGTTTGGTCTCGTGCTGTGGTAGAGTGAATATTTTACTTATTGTGATAGTTTATTTATTGCCGGGCTGAGTGGCTCAGACGCTGGCCTTGGCAGGTTCGATCCTGGCTCAGTTCGGTGGTATTTGAAGGTGCTCAAATACGACAGCCTCGTGTCGGTAGATTTACTGGCACGTAAAAGAACTCCTGCGGGAATAAATTCCGGCACCTCGGCGTCTCCAAAGACCAAAAAATTGGTTATTGGGACGTAAAGCAAATAACATTATTAATTATTAGTTTATTTATTGAACATGGAGACATCAAATAAAGAACAACAGCAGATGAAGGAGATGGCAAAATTATTTGAAAGTCAAATAAATACTGAAGATCATTTTTGAGGTAGAATGAAAACCGGTCACTTGGAATTTCAGAACTGAAGCTTACATTGACAAAATAAAAACACTGAATTCTTGGAACAGCATTTTGAAGAACTTTATTCCAGAATTCGAAGCAAAACCCGTAGGCGAGAAGAATATTCTAGGTGAGTATTAACATTTTTTTTGCTAGTGGCTTTACGTCGCACCGACACATATACGTCTTATGGAGACGAGGGGATAGGAAAGGTCAAGAGTTGGAAGCGGCCGTAGCCTTTATTAAGGTACAGTCCCAGAATTTGCCTGGTGTGAAAATGGGAAACCACAGAAAACCATATTCAGGGCTGCCGACAGTGTTATTCGAACCCACTATCTCCCGGATGCAAGCTCGCAGATTCGCGCTCCTAACCGCACAGCCAACTCGCCCGGTGTGTGAGTATTATAAAACGTTTACTACTCTTATATGGAAATACAATATGTAATGCCCATATAAATTATATAATCGTTTACATTTACAAGTATCATTGATCCATTATATGGTTATATTAGTGAATTACAGCTTAACTGAGAAACACTTGTTTAGTCCTATGTCGTTTTCCGTTATTTCTTTTATGTGGCCAAGCAGTTCGCAAAATGACGACTTTGACATGCGCAGGTAATTGAAAAATTTACTGTCATCCTCATTTAGATCATCAAACAATGTATAATATAATCCTCTAGTCAGCCGAGAAACAAATATAGGATGTTTCCGCACTTTCCTAACCCTTCGGTTTTTCCTTTTTAATAGAAGACCAAGAAGAAGAAGTTCTTCGTAGGACGCCATTCTCTCAAGGGAAATATTGCCATTCCGTTCTGCGAGTTCCTTTAACACTTGAATTTCAACTGCGGAATAGCGCAATAATAGAATGCTTGTCTTCACATGATGATGATGCTCCCTCTCTTGGGACTGCCAGGACATGGCTCTGTTATCTGGCCATAAGGCTTTGAATCCACTTCCCCTTCCATGTGCGCTATACCCCGCTCTAGCGCTGTGTCTATTTGTTGTCCACCGATTGCTATAGTAGAAGTTATAACAACAACATGAGTATTGTTAACTCGGTGCAGTTTTTAAAAACTATCGTACTTAACAGTTTAACCCTAAATGAAAAGTGTGACATTAAAGCTCGAGGAATACCTACCCCAGAACTGAAAATCTCCCAGACTGGTAAGAGCCATGACAAAGAGTACGCAAGAATTTTCAATCCAGATGTATACAGTAAACATGAATGGTTGTGTGGGTGCGAAGTTCCAAATGCACTTTTTTGTTTCCCATGCCTTATTTCTGGAAGTGCCAGTGAAGGAGTAAACAGTGCGTGGGTTGATGCAGGAGTTCGTGATCTGAAGAGACTTAGTGATAAAATAAAGGAACATGAAAAATCAGAAAATCATGTGAACAGTGTGCTAGACTTAGCTCTTCTAGGTTCCGTAGATGTGCGCCAAGGTTTAAGTAAGGCCTATGAGGAATCTGTACAGCGTCATAACAATGAAATAAGCAAAAATCGGCAAGTATTATCCAGAATAATAAACTGTATTAAGTTTTGTTGGTCAAAGGAACTGGTGTTGAAAGGACATGACGAGAGGCCAGACTCCGAGAATCCTGGTATATTTCTGAATTTAATTAAATACACGAGTGAACTAGACTCTGTTTTTAAGTCACATGTAGAGAGTGCTTCGTGTTTCAAAGGAACATCGAAAATGATCCAGGAAGATTGTCGCAGTGTATGCTGGAGGTATGCAGAGAGGCTATTTTGGAAGAGGTACCGGTATACGAGTCTGAATTTTTAGCAATCATGGCTGACGGGACGACGGATGTGTCGGATGGATTTCAGCTTGTTCTTGTGCTAAGATACTTTGATTCGTAATGTAATGCTGCAGAACGGTTTGGGGGATTTTTACTCCTTCTGGTCAAGTGGTGGTGGTGATTATTGTTTTAAGAGGAAGTACAACTAGGCAACCATCTTCAATATAACACTAATCAGAGGGAAAGACAAGGGCCACGAAGGGCGTGAAAATGAAAGACTCCCTAGCCCTCGCAAACCTAATAGCGTCGGGGGAGAAAAGAACAAGAGTTTACCAAGAGAGGTCCGATAGGATAGATGAAAGTGAGGAGCCTGGCACAAGTAAGTGGAAGCAATGTCAGGACTCAGCTAAGGGCCCCGTGGTCACCAACCCACGCTCCAAAGTTCAGAGCCACTGGGGCCCCTTTTAGTCGCCTCTTACGACAGGCAGGGGATACCGTGGATGTTATTCTACCGCCCCCACCCACAGGGGTTCCTTCTGGTCAAAATTCAGTGGCTATTTCAGAATGTATTCTTTCCTAGCTTGGCGTTATTCTGAAAGATAAGAAGAATAAACTCATTGCCCAGACGTACGATGGCGCGTCTATTATGAGTGGTGCCGTCAGTGGCGTGCAGACGAGAGTTAAGGAAGTATACCCGAACGCCCATTTTATACATTGCTTTGCACACCAACTTAATTTGATAATGGAGAGAGCTACTAAGCAAAACACGAAAGCAAGAATATGGAGAGAGTTGCTAAGCAAAACAAGAAAGCAAGAATATTTTTTGCAAATTTGTCTTCAATACCGGCATTCTTTTTCCGATCACCCCAAAGAGTGTCTGTTTTAGATTCTTGTGCGCCTAAACGGATACCTGCTCCTGGAGCCACAAGACGGAATTTTAAATCGAGAACAGTCAACACTGTATTCGAGAAAAAAAATGCTTTACTAGATTGCTTTGAACTACTGATGGAATCTGAGTCTTCAACTGATATCACAATCAGAGAAGCATCGGCTTTGTACAAGTAACTTCAGGATGAAGAGTTCAACTTCTGGCTGAAATTCTTTCATCATAGCATGCCTAATGTTGATATTTTTTACAATCAACTTCAAAATCTCCAGGCAGATGTAGCAAAAATTCGTTGTCATGTTTCAAACTTTGTTAAAATTGTTAATGATGTGAGAAATACAATACTAGACTCCAACGAAAATTCTGAAACCGGAAATGTAAACAAACGACGCCATGTTCAGGAAAATGCGACAAGAGTGTCTGCTGCCAAGGAAGTCCGCGATGTCATCATAACCCAGGCAAATAGCCGGTTTCAATTCGTAATTTATCTCCAAATGTCAACTCTGGTGATGCCATCAAATTTTTCTTCCTTCAAATCAGATTTTCCTGAGAAAGAGCTAAATGACTGTGTACGACTTTTTCCTACTTTTGACAAAGAAAAACTACAAACTGAACTATCTCTTTTATACTCCAGAGAATAATTCAGATCACTGTCTCGTGCTATCCAGCTGATTCCGTTCATCATCTCGAACAATCTTCAGCCATCACTTTCAGTAGTAGTGAAACTTCTTCGCATTGCAGCAACTCTGCCAACTACCACGAGTGAACCAGAAAGCTGTTTCTCAGCCATGAAGAGGATAAAAACGTACCTCCGCAGCACTATGGGTGAAGAAAGACTGACAGCTCAGGCAATGCTGTCAATGGAAACTACTTTGATGAGAAATATACCAAATTTCGATGAGAAGGTTATCGACATATTTTCAGCCTACAAGTCTCGTCGAATGTAGCTCATTTATAAATAAGATAACATTCAGTAATTAGGCTATACATGCAGCCCCCCCATAGTGTTAAATGCACAAGCCACCACTGCTTATATGCCTTTATTGGAAAGCTCCCATAGCCAGGGTCTCATCTCTACTTTGCTAACATGTTTCTCAGCATTGCTGTCCATTTTGATACAGCAACAGCAACTACACTCAGACCACCTACACCATGCCACGGAAACTCCGAGCTTTGTATGTTTCAACTTGTACCAATGAAACCATGTGATCGCTATCAGACGAGGAGAGGCACAGAGAGACAAGAGCCCGCGGATAGCTCTGATCCACCATGATTTCTCTGTTTATCAGTGTAAGCTGTCATGTGTAGGGTAACTATTTCCAGCAGAGATCGTTTCACTAAATAATGAGCCTAACCTCTTCTCAAAATCTCCATGAAGTATATACACTGGTACAAGTTTGCCGAAGGGAGAGTATTTACTTATAAAAATGTTAACTATTGTTTCAGGTAAATAGCACACAATATTGGTATGATATGAAAAAGGGGAACATTAGAGTGATACATGTTAGATAAATATCACATACCTTCATGATTTGTCTTATTTGTGGCACTGCATTTGTAGACGAGGATGTGGAAAAGTAAGTTAAGACAATAAACTTCACGATTGATTGTATTTTATCATACGAGATTATTGAGTAGACTTCTAAAAACTGACATTTATTGTAAGTCAATATGTTTATATCCATTTCCTTATTCCAAAAACATTTTTGATAGTGCGGGAAAGGTGATATTAATTAATTAATCTAAATTAAAGTAAAAAATATAATCAATTCATTATGAGAATTGCAACAAAAGTTGAGTCACACCTAAAGTATCCTAAAACAGGATAATTCATAGTTAACGTTCAGGATTCCAAGATTATAATATGGAGGAAATACAATGGATAAGGAGCCAACCTCAGACAGCCTATGAACAAATGAGCCCTTAAAGCAGCGCTATTCAGTATAACAAACGTAAATTATAAGGTGTGGTTCAGCTTCTTCCTGTGTTCCAAACTTTCTAAAGAACAACACTCATTCTGTTCCAAATACGTATCTTTCATACAAGAACT
Source organism: Anabrus simplex (assembly GCF_040414725.1). Taxonomy (NCBI): domain Eukaryota; kingdom Metazoa; phylum Arthropoda; class Insecta; order Orthoptera; family Tettigoniidae; genus Anabrus; species Anabrus simplex. Next base: position 66,417,835 of record NC_090279.1, read on the forward strand.
GAGATGTTTTGCCAACTGGAGAAACACAATTTATTAAACAAGTTGTGCAAATTCAACACAGCCAATATTTATTGGAAGGCTGTATGGCATCCTCGATCAATATTGTTTGAAGAACCCTTAAGAAGATCCCGATCATCCTCCTTCCGTCCGACTCGTTGGCTGAATGGTCAGCGTACTGGCCTTCGGTCCAGAGGGTCCCGGGTTCGATTCCCGGCCGGGTCGGGGATTTTAACCTTCATTGATAAATTCCAATCGCTCAGGGGCTGGGTGTTTGTGCTGTCCCCAACATCCCTGCAACTCACACACATCACATAACACAATCCTCCACCACAGTAACACGCAGTTACCTACACATGGCAGAGGCCACCCACACTCACCGGAGGGTCTGCCTTACAAGGGCTGCATTAGGCTAGAAATAGCCACATGAAATTTTAAAAAATCATCCTTCCGACGAATGACACACGATAATTTACAGGAGCAAGATGAATGGGTTCATTTTATACAGCCTAATGAATATATTAAGATAACTAGTTTAATTTTTATGTGTTCATACATCTCCATTTCCACAGCTGTAGAGACTGACAGGCGGAACCAATATGGCGTGGCTCGAACACAAGGCTTTCTTTACAAGACCCTGTGTCTGCATGGGTTAGGTCCGGCTGGTGAGAAAAGCTTAGGGATGACTGATCGCCAAGGCGGCCTTGAATTATGGGTGGGGGGGGAGCAAGCCCCAATATCAGTGCCGCGAAACTGCCCCCAGGTCTCCAGTATCCTGTGTTACATCAACATTGGTCTGGCTAGTGACAAGTCAACTGGTCTGGATAGTGACAAGACCACTGATTTGGCTAGCGGCAAGACCACTGCTCTGACTAGTGACAAGACCACTGCTCTGACTAGTGACAAGACCACTGCTCTGACTAGTGACAAGACAACTGGTGTGGATAGTGACAAGACCACTAGTTTGACTAGTGGCAAGACCACTGATCTGGCTAGTGACAAGACCACTGGTCACATAACCATTAAGCTGGAGTCCTCCATAATTTCTGAACATTTTCACCCGTACTTTTCAACATATGTGCCAACAAGCCTGCCATGCCATTTATATATTCGTTGTTGTTGTTTCAGACATCAGCCCACATAGTGGTTTCATTCAGCTCTCCTTGCCACCCTATCAAATACCAATCTTTTACTTGTACATAACTGTTGCTTCCTACATCTGCCCTAATCTTCTTGTCATATTCACACCTTGGCTAACCCGTACCGTTCTTACTGGCTACACACGCTGAACAAGTTCTGGGTGTCTACCATTTTATATCTTCCTCTCATCAAATTTATCCAAATCGATCTCCTCCCACCAATTCGATTTAGGGTGACGATGCTAGTCTCTTACGTATCTCATTGCTTTTGGTGAAGGGAGTGAGAGCTACAGATTTATGCCGGTTTCAAACAACACGTACACGATTTTTCATTTCATAATTCTTACCATACACTATAGAGATTCATACCTCGGCAATTTTTCTTATGAACCCAGTGACTGTATCGCCCTCTAAAACCCATCTCGGTGACCTAGAAAGTGCGCATCATCAAATTCCGTGAAGAGAAAAGCTACACTGGGCATCAAGATTGAGGCTGTCTATTTCACTATATTGCATCTGGAGTAACAAATTGTGTAGCAAGATCTCAATGAGTTATCAACAAAATCACTCAGGAAGAGGTATTTCTCTTTGTGGAACGACAAAGCTGAAATCCTTTCTTAACCTGTCAAATCCCAATGTCACCTACAGGTGACACCTAATATTAATCAAATTTCCTGCTTGAACTTCTCTGCCTACTGGAAGTACTCAAAGGAAGGTCTTGTAATTTGAAATGTAACATTTTAAAATCGCAGCCTGTACTGGTCAGTCAACTCACGCTCAAGTAAAAGAGGAAACGTACTGATTTGAAGTGGAGAAGCAACTACACGTTATTATGGCATGGGAAGCGTGTGATAAAAGGTAATTATATTTTGCAGTTTATGCTTGTATATTGCTTAAAGGGCTAGAAATGAAAGTGATACATTCTTAAGCATAATATTATAGCTTAAGCATGTGTTATTGACATGAAAAGGCATGATGTCACCTGTAGGTGACATTGGTCACATAAAGTAGGCCTCTCTGTCCACTTTCAGTTATGAATAGTATCTGATCTTCATGTTATGTTTTCTCTCCCTTTAGAGTCTGACATTGGATGAGGTACTAGAAATGTTGGAAGATGTATAGATCTATCGATGATGTTACCATCTTTCTACGAAATGATGGATATTTTACGGATGAGGAAAGTGGGGATGAGGCAACTAATTCTGTAATCTCAATCCCCTTCCCGGTAGAATATTGAGGTTGACAGTGGAAATAAGTGTGATATCAGCAGATGATGGTACGCCCGTACCTTCTAATGAAATGCAGCAGGTTTTTCTAGGATAAATAAACGAGCATCTTCTAACAAAAATACATTAAATTGTGGGAAGCTACAGAGGAGAATTTTTATTTTCCGATTGGGCGAGGTGACGGGCATGAGGAATCTTCTGAATATGACGGACCGCAACTGTCTCCAGTTCAGTGCTTTGAGTTACTGTTCATTGAAGAAGAAGTATCTTATTGTCGAAGTTATACGTTGTGCACAGGAACCATATGATAGACATACATTCAGATGACATAAGGTTTTATATCACTGTACTATTGTTGATTGGCAAAACTAATCTGGAAGGCATAAGAATATTTTTGGAAATAAAATCAGATGTTTACAGTAACTTTGTTTCCAACAGCATGAGAAGAAATACACTTCCAAAAATTCACCAGTATTTGTATCCTTCAGATAATATGATTTTACCCCTTCAAGAACGAACTTGGCAACGTACAAAAATATTTTTAATTTCTTAATCAGAACTTTGGGCAGTAATTTTACGAAATCAGTTCAAGTGATCTTGCAGTGGATGAAGCAATGGTTTCCTATTACATCCGTCACAGCCCCAAGCAAGGGGAAAACTCTAAGGATCGGCCTTAAACTGTGGTCATTTCCTACGCGATTTGATTACCTCGCAGCCTTTGAGACTTACCAAGGATCTAAATCGGCCCATCATCCGCGACAGTCCAATAGGTGTTAGGAGCAGCAGTTGTCTTCGCACTTGAAAACGGGCTACCAGCAGGCTACAGACTGTAATAATACTGATTTTTAGTTTTTCATTATCTAAAAGTAAATACATAGATCTATTTCGCACCTGGGGGGGGGGGGGGGGAGATTTGACTGGTTAACCTGGTGTGTGTGTTTGTGTGGTAACTATCGCAGACTCAACGAGTGTACCATGCCTCTCACTGATGACTTCAGTTACATTCTTCAAGGTAAAACAGTGCTTTTTAAATTAGGCATGTGACAAGCCTTCTGACAGATATGCTTAACAGACGAAGGTAAAGAAAACTCAGCCGCAATCATCCCTTTTGGACTATTTCAATTCAACTACATGCTGTATGGTCTTAAAAGAAATAACATTTATTGGAGTGTTTGAGAAGACTGAGAATGAAGATGGTTGGGATGATGTAAAAGTAAGGGAGTGTTCTCTTTTTAAATTACTTAATAATTCAGAATTTTCTTTCCTTACGAAATTCTTCTATGAGACGATGAATCATATTGATATTTAAATCTGATTGTAGATGCCAAAGAAGTGTGGGATATAGTAATCAACCAAATGAAAGATTCCAACAGTCTCATATATTTAGTAGTTTCGAAATTTTGTTCAAAAAAGCTTGCTACGTTCAGAGAAATTATCCCAACGAATTTAGTCAATACTTTTTCATGAAGTTGCAGTCCATTTATTTACCATGAGAAATTGAGAAGTGAACTTTCAGTGATTTATCGCAATGATAACCTTAAAGATATTCCGTCTGCCTGTGATTTGTTCACGCACTTACTGATGCGGGGCGGACTTAAGCCAGGCAAGCTCCCAGTATCCCCTTGTTCTGTGAACTGTGTTTCAAATTAGCAAACAAACCGATTAATTCGAGTGAATTTTGCGCTGTACTGATGCAAGCAACTTCAATGACTGAGTGATAAAACCGTGTCGAGTTTTAGAACACTTTACGTATCTTGTAAATTTTTATTATTATTATTATTACTATCCAACGTATATCCGAAGTAACTGTGGGAACGCGTGGTATTAAATGAACTGTTCCAGTAAAGATACAGGGTAACTCAGTGTTGAGTAGTGGATTCTCTTTTGCCGGCTGTATCGCAATACCTTGTATCAACATTTTTTGATTCGGGACTTGCTAACCCTTTCATCCCAATGTTGCTTTAGGTTAACATGATGTTCAGTGCATACATGCACTAAGATTATTATTTTCCCCTGTGTTCGAACGTTGCTGTGAATTAACTATAGATGTAAGCTTCCATAATCAGTCAACAGATGGCAGAAAAGTCGTATTTAATTTCTCCTAGATAAAAAAGTTGACAGTGGTGTACTGCATGTTCATGGAGGATTATATCTTGGTGTTTAAATTCTACGTTTTATAAGTGGGAGTGTGTTGCATTAGGAGTGTATTTATTTTGTTTGGTGTAAAAAGCTTTAAAAATACCATGTGCACCAGATAAACTTAAATTTAGAAATCTTATTTTGTTATAAATAGGTTTGATGTAGTTGTTAATCTAAAGGAACATTGGGACTCAAGGGGTAAACTGTGTTACCATATCCTAACCTCAAAACAATACTGAGCAAAATTAAGCCTTTTGGAAGGAAACGGAAAGAGACAGAAATTGAGTATATTCTTGAGAAGCTTGTTGACGGGACAAAGTCCGACTTCAAAGATAGTGATTCGGCTGTTCGGTAGGAAGCAATCAATTTTATTTCTACATATATATGTAGGTGTAGGTCCAGAATATAAAAGACAACGATGGGGCCAGTCAGAAAAGAAAACTGTGGAAAATGGCTGTCCCCAAGCGGTGAAATAATATAATCAGTTCATGGGTGAGTAGATCTAGCTATACAGAATAGACATTAGATTGGTCAAGTGGTATATGTGAATTAGTGTTACAGTAATAAATGGTTATCTACTGTAACGTAAACATAAAATGCAGCGAGGAGAAAAATGCATGTTTTCCCTTGTACAATTTCTGTTAGAAATGTCTCATGCACTGACTAGGACAGAGCAGGTTCTGAATCGGAAGCGTGGGTGACCAAATGGCAATTCCAGAACCCAGTCGAAAAAAATGTTGCTCGAAGACCAGTCGATGATGTCAGGTATGATACATATGGACACTGGCCTCCGTATGAAACGAAGAAAGGCCGATGTAAATTTTGTCCTAGTGGAATAATCCAGATGACCTGCTCTAAATGCAGAGTTAATTTGTGCTTGACAGGAGCAAAGAACTCGTTCTTCCAATTTCATAACAAATAATTGAGGAAATAATTGATCCACGATTTGCTGCTATATTCGCTTTTGTAAAAAAAAAAAAAAAAAAAAAATGAAATGTCGTATGGCTTTTAGTGCCGGGATATCCCAGGACGGGTTCGGCTCGCCAGGTGCAGGTCTTTCTATTTGACGCCCGTACGCGACCTGCGCGTCGTGATGAGGATCAAATGATGATGAAGACAACACATACAACTAGCACCCGTGCCATTGGCATTAACCAATTAAGGTTAAAATCCCCTACCCGGCCGGGAATCGAACCCGGGACCCTCTGAACCGAAGGCCAGTACGCTGACCGTTCAGCCAACGAGTCGGACTTCGCTTTTGTAGAATAATATAATGAGAAAATGTTAGATGTTGTTTGCTAGGTGTAATTTTGCGTACAGAAGAACACCATGTAATTTGCTCTGTGAAATATGTACGTCGCAGTTGAATGTTACCACAGGCTCCCAAAGTTAACCCAGAGCAACATGCTGGATTTTCTAAATTTGTGTGGGAAATTTTGAACGTTATTAACTAACATGATCACTGTGTTCTAAAACAACTACTCTAAAGGAGAAAAGAATTCTCCCAAAAATAATAATTTCACACTGAAAGGGTTCTAATCAAAGAACGCATCGTGTCGTGCGCGGTGAAGCTGACGTGCGTAACGTGGGTTAAACATGTGCATATTCTGTGCCTAGTTACCTGGAGAGTCGGCACCAACCAAGGACAATGGTGAGTCAACTCAGCAGTCAACAGATGCAATCAGCGACCGTCTCGGTGCTGATGGACCTGATGAAGGTGTCCCGAGGAAATTGAGGCTCAGTATCCATATCTCCTTATGCATTATTTTTAGATACGGGAATTATTTTATGAAAAACTATAGCTATTAATGTTAGGGATTCAATTGTATTTAAACATAAATGTGCCAAAGCAGAGCACATAGGCGTTCCTTTGTAGTAAGTCTGAGTGGCTTTAATTGTATATATGGTGAAAATGATCTATGGGAGAAGGAATTTTATTTTTCGTATTATTTGGGGAGTATAGGTTACATTATTGTTTTATAAGATCTGTAGTTTGATAGAATCTAGGTTTAATAATGTAGGATAAGCTGAGATTGGACCGGCGTAGTTAGTTATGCATGCGAAGTGATATTATGGGAGGACAAGTTATTTTGAGAAGAGGTGCAAATACAACTGAAGCCAAGCCCTCCAACGATTTACTTAGCTAGAGACCGTTTCACTTTATTTGTGTCATTTTAATCTGTGCGTTTGTTGCTTTATTAACACGTGTGTTGATTTAATTACAGTGTGTTGCTTTATTGACACCTGTGTTGATTTAATTGCAGTATGTTGCTTTATTGATGCGTGTGTGAAAGATGAATCAAGTAGGCAGGTCAGAGGAAGTGTAGACCCATTTGAAAGCATCATTAATAATAATAATAATAATAATAATAATAATAATAACGATAATAATATTAAGACGAAGAAGAATATTAATATTAGGAAACGGTGCCTTGATGGTCAGGGGATCGTGTCACATTAACTACCACCGGATCAGCTGTTTTTGAAATTATGTGCGGAGATGAGGTTTGCAAAGGCAGGATAATTCGAAGTCAGGACTCACGGTGTCAGATATTGGTATTGCACATGTAGAGATTTATGAATGAGGAATTGACCTCGTGATTATAGGGATATGCTGCGGTAATATGATGTGTATTTAAAGGGACGAATTTTGTTCTTCCTTTAATGAGTGGTTTGAGGTTCATATCCCCGCCCGCTGCGAGGGGAGGCTGGCCTAGAACCGTATTTTTTGTGAAAGCCTTGTGTGTTGTATTCTTTTTGTTTGTGAGGACTTCGACCTAATGAGTGTCTTTTTTATTTATTTCAAAAGAGGCACCAGAGCCAAGGCTCATAATGGAGCAGTACATTTAATTACATTTCGCAACAATGATGAGATTTGAGAACATCAGCTTCTAGGTCAAAAATATAATATACTGTACAATGAATAATATTAATAATATTAAGGTATCCTAGTGATAGAAACCAAATATGAACAGCAGTGATATAGTATACTAAATCAGTACTCTATAGGCATAGCATTTTTACTTTTAAAAAATTAAGAAGCTTGGTTTTAATGCCGGGTAATTTAGCGGCTTCTCGAATATGCTCAGGAAGGCTATTAAAAAACTTTACAGAGAAATGCCATAAAGAATTAGTGCCATACTTAGTAGACTTTGATGATTTACAGTGAATTTTAGTAGATCCTCTTGTACTGTATGAATGTACCGTATATCAGAATTCAAGTTGCAAAGTGTGTTCGAATGAGTTTGTCCATTTTCAATTTATACAACATAATAGCTGAAGTTTTTTACGAAGAGGGGCTGCCTGGCCGAGGTTCGCCCGGAAGGACGTGGGTTCGAATCCACATCAGGAAGTCTTAAAATTTAAGAAACGAGATTTCCACTTCCGGAGGTGCATATGGCCCTGAGGTTCACTCAGTCTACACCAAAAATGAGTACCAGGTTAATTCCTGGGTACTAAGGCGGCCGGGCGTAGAGCTAACCACTCTACCCCATCACGTGCCACGGTTAACAATGGTGGAAGCCTTTACCTTGCACTCCTCCAAGGGCCTTCATGGCCTGTATGGAGGTGTCTTTGTCTTTTTTACGAAGACCAGCACATTACAATACTGGTAGACCTGTATGGTTGGTGTTAGGGTGAGTAAGTTGAACAGTATTTTTTCTGTAAGATACTGATCTTTTCAAATTGTTCTTTACTGCAACATGCCCAGATACGAATCATTTTAATTAGGGCATGATAAATACTCTTCAACAGTCCACGAGAAACTTTGTATTTTATTCGCCTGCGTACACCAATAGCAGGAGTTATTCTAGCACACAGCATTGTGATGTGATTCTCCCACGTTAGCGACTCATCTATGCTAAATCCTAGAAATTTGGTTAATTGAACTCGACGTATCACTTGATCATAGAAAGTTAAGTTGATGGCCAGAGGAAATGTACATAATGGTTGGTGAAATATGATATAGTTAGTTTTATTATGATTAATTCTTAGTCGGTTGGTAGTAAGCCAGGTCTGAATTAAAGATATGTCATGTTGCATCTTTTCTTCAATATTATATATACAATTCCCTGTGTAGAAAATATTTGTGTCATCAGCAAATAATGACAATTTGTCGAACAGCGGCAAGTTACCAATATCGTTGACAAATACAAGAAATAATGTTTTTCCTAGAGCAGAACTTTGAGGCACACCAGTTGTTATAGTCTGCAACGTGCTTTCTGCTCCCATACAACTAACGAACTGTACCCTGTCTCTGAGATAATCTGTAAACCAGTTAAGTGCTAAACCTCTAACCCCTGCTGCTTCGAACTTCAGTAGCAAAATGTTATGGTCAACTGTGTCAAATGCTTTCTGAAGATCTATAAAGAGGCCTGATGCTACCATACATGAGACTAAGTACTCCTGTAACTTAATAATAATGTCTTCCACAGCATTGTAGGTACTAGAGTTAGGCAAAAATCCATACTGATATGGATAAAAATAGTCATTACATTGTAGGTATTTTAATAGCCTATCCTTCACCACTATCTCTAGGATTTTTGATACAATGGGAAGGACTGATATAGGTCTGTAGTTATTGAGATCAAATTTATCAGACCCTTTATACACAGGTATGACCTTGGCAATTTTTAACTCACGTGGAACAATACCTTCACTTAACGATTTGTTGATTAACTTCGTAATGCACGGAATTAAATGCACAGCTAGAGTCTTAAATAGGTTATTAATAATACCGTACACATCACTACTGCTGCTATTTTTAAAATTTTCTTATTATTTCCGAAACTTCCAGGTCATTAGTAGGTTTCAAAAACAATAAATTACTTGGCCCATTTTCAATATTAGGTGACTAGCAAATGTACCCGTGCTTCGCTACGGTATTCTACATTGTATACGGATATCGACGTAAATACTGTGCGTGCAGCAAATGAGATTGTTTTAAAATTGCATGTATCTTAGCCTTATCCGAGAAATAGCATGGGGAGGTCCACATACGTTGTTTCCAATGTAAAGTGAGGGTTGCGGAGTTGTGATGATAACGCCAGGCTCACTTGCCTACTGCCATTCACAATCGAGTTGGCAAGTTTACATTATAATTGCAGGCCCCAATGCCTACTGCGCGGTCACAATCGATTTGGGGAGTTTTAGTTACAATGGCAGACCCATTTCCTACTTTCAGACAGGTTACAGTTGAGGAGTTTTTATTATAATACCAGGCAACTTCCCTACCACCAGTCAAAATTGAGTTGTGCAGTTATCATTATAATGACAGTCCCTTTTTACTGCTGCTAGCCAGCTTACTGCCAGTCACACAGAATTAGTGAGTTTCCATGAAAATAGCAGGCCACTATGCCTAATGCTAGTCAAATTTTAGATTGGAACATTTGTTTATAATGGCGGGCACCCTGGCCTAGAGCCAAACACAATAGAGTAGGGGACTTTCGAACAAAACTGCATGATCCCTTGCCTTCTGCAAGACAAATCGAAAAGTGAATTATTCATTAAAATGGTAGGCCCTCCTTACTAATGCCAGTTACACAGGAGTTGGAGAAGGACCCCATTCCTACTGCCAGCAGTCAAAGTCGGTGTAGGGAGTACTGATTACCATAGCAGACACATCCTTTCTCGATCGCTACAAATCGACATCAATGAATATATACAGATGGACATACGAAAGTATATGAATGTTTACAATATTGCAGACCTTCATTTACAGATTAACTGCTGCTAAACGGTACGTCATATCGACAAAGGATTGTACCGTAAGGCGCAGTATTTAGCGATCTAAATGGCTGGTCCTATGATATTTTCTCGCATCTAATCTATTCATGGGTCAGATTGAATCAGAAACGTTGAATAGGTTGAAATCTGTGTAAGATTATCTTACATTGCATTACTTTTCGGATAATTATGTGACATAGCATTTGGCTCACATATGGGTACTGGGTGGGCCAATGTTCGTGTAGAGTTTGATCATACTATCTTTCCTGTAAGTGATTGAAATGATGCACATGAGAAGAAAAGGTTTAGCAATTAATTTCCATTAAGGCAGGTAGATTTCCATTAAGTTCGGTTGTGTATACTTTGAGGGAGTGCAAAATCACGGTTTCGGTTTCGTAAAAACCCCACTCAGTTCAAGGATTTAGAAACGATATTTGCGCTAAATTCTACCCAAGGAGAGGTGGATTCTAAATGTGAAGTTTGGTGGAAATATATATTTAGTAGTTTTCAAGTTATAGAAGGACAGACAAACAGACAAACAGACAAAGAGACTAACAGACAAACAAACAAACAAACAAACAGACACCAAAGCTAAAAATGATGCAGATGGTCATTATTACACCTGAAACGGATAACTGTACGGAAATTTCGCCAAAATAATCAATGTACAGACACACAGTCGTTTCGATTTTATTTTTTGCGCTAAAACCTACCCAAGGACAGGTGGATTCTAAATATGAAGTTTGGTGGAAATATATCCAGTAGTTTTCAAGTTATAGAAGGACAGACAAACAGACAAACAGACAAAGAAACAGACAAACAGACACCAAAGCTAAAAATGATGCATATGGTCATTATTACACCTGAAACGGATAACTGTACGGAAATTTCGCCAAAATAATCAATGTACAGACACACGGTCGTTACGATTTTATTTATATAGATGACGGATAAGCATGAGCACGTTGAAAAGTGCAGACTTCCACTTCGAGATTCATATCTCCTAAACGGTTTATTATATAAAGAAACGGTTTGCGCCATCAGACGCCTCATTTATCGCTCTACATGTTTGTTTCTAAACCATTTCCTCGTATCTCCTATATTAAGGGGGTATATTGAGTTTAAGATTTGAATAGGGTGAAATTTGGGTGCATTTTTTACATTTTACATTACATTTTGCCTACTTATGTATAAGCTATAATCATGAAATTTGGTACACATATGTCCCTTAATTGTGCCAATGTGCGCACACAACGTGATGATCCTATCATTCTTATAAGTGTGTCAAACAATAAAATATACTTGTAAAAATCACAAAATTTACGAACAATCCAGAAATAGGGCCAAATTTGACGTATAAGGGAGAGAGATACGACAAAATGTCACAGGACCAAAGTTGTAGATCACTCCGAATTGAAGGGACATTGTGCCATCCGTTTTGTGATACGACTTACCGTTTAGCCAAAAAATAGCTCAAAAGGAATGTCTGCACAGTCATTAAAATTGCCTCAATATTTCGATATCTTTGGGGGTAAAAGGTGAAAAATTTGAACATCTTGGAATTTTCCCGTCGTTAGGGACCAAAAGCTATAATTTCACCAAATTTCAATTGCCTACCTCGTCTCGCAGGTTGTGCCGCCATCTTGATTTGGGGGGATGGGGGATAAAAATGAGGAAATTCCCGAAAATTTTTAAGCCCACGAAACCTATAGGTTATCGTTTTGGATATACTATACGACTGTGTTCTTATGCTGAGCCCAAAATTTGAGCCCCCCCAGCGTGCCCCCTTCAGGGAATTTTGAGAATTTCCGATTTTTCTAGCGATCCTGGGGTCATCAGTTTCCCTCGTACCAAGTTTCAAATTTCTGAGATTTCTGGAAGTGCCTCATTAATTCACGTCTTTTTTCATTTTTAAATATTTATATATACATCGCTCCAGCCCGACTTGCTTTTATATATATAGATAGATGACGGATAAGCATGTGCACGTTGAAAAGTGCAGACTTCCACTTCGAGATTCATATCTCGTAAACGGTTTATGATATTAAGAAACGGTTTGCGCCATCAGACGCCTCATTTATCGCTCTAAATGCTTGTTGCTAAACCATATCCTCGTATCTCCCATATTAAGGGGGTAAATTGAGATCAAATTTTGAATAGGGTGAAATTTGGGTGCATTTTTAACATTTTACATTACTTTTTGCCTACTTATGTATAAGCTAGAATCATGAAATTTGGTACATATATGTCCCTTAATCGTGCCAATCTGCGCACACAACGTGATGATCCTATCATTCTTATAAGTGTGTCAAACAATGAAATATACTTGTAAACATCACCAAATTTACGAACAATCCAGAAATACGGCCAAATTTAACGTATAAGGGAGAGAGATACGACAAAATGTCACAGGACCAAAGTTGTAGATCACTCCGAATTGAAGGGACATTGTGCCATCCGTTTTGTGATACGACTTACCGTTTAGCCAAAAAAAAGCTCAAATGGAATGTCTGCACAGTCATTAAAATTGCCTCCATATTTCGATATCTTTGGGGGTAAAAAGTGAAAAATTTGAACATCTTGGAATTTTCCCGTCGGTTAGGGGCCAAAAGCTATAATTTCACCAATTTCAATTGTCTATCTCGTCTGGCAGGCTGTGCCGCCATCTTGATTTGGGGAGATAGGGGATACAAATGAGGAAATTCCCGAAAATGTTTAAGCCCACGAAACCTATAGGTTATCGTTTTGGATATACTATACGACTGTGTTCTTACGCTGAGCCCAAAATTTGAGCCCCCCCAACGTGCCCCCTTCAGGGAATTTTGAGATTTTCCGATTTTTCTAGGGATCCTGGGGTCATCAGTTTCCCTCGTACCAAGTTTCAAATTTCTGAGATTTCTGGAAGTGCCTCATTAATTCACGTCTTTTTTCATTTTTAAATATGTATATATACATCGCTCCAGCCCGACTTGCTTTTATATATATAGATAGATTGCGGATAAGCATGTGCACGTTGAAAAGTGCAGACTTCCACTTCGAGATTCATATCTCGTAAACGGTTTATGATATTAAGAAACGGTTTGCGCCATCAGACGCTTCATTTATCGCTCTAAATGCTTGTTGCTAAACCATATCCTCGTATCTCCCATATTAAGGGGGTAAATTGAGATCAAATTTTGAATAGGGTGAAATTTGGGTGCATTTTTAACATTTTACATTACTTTTTGCCTACTTATGTATAAGCTAGAATCATGAAATTTGGTACACATATGTCCCTTAATCGTGCCAATGTGCGCACACAACGTGATGATCCTATCATTCTTATAAGTGTGTCAAACAATGAAATATACTTGTAAAAATCACCAAATTTTCGAACAATCCAGAAATACGGCCAAATTTAACGTATAAGGGAGAGAGATACGACAAAATGTCACAGGACCAAAGTTGTAGATCACTCCGAATTGAAGGGACATTGTGCCATCCGTTTTGTGATACGACTTACCGTTTAGCCAAAAAATAGCTCAAAAGGAATGTCTGCACAGTCATTAAAATTGCCTCCATATTTCGATATCTTTGGGGGTAAAAAGTGAAAAATTTGAACATCTTGGAATTTTCCCGTCGGTTAGGGACCAAAAGCTATAATTTCACCAAATTTCAATTGTCTACCTCGTCTGGCAGGTTGTGCCGCCAACTTGATTTGGGGAGATAGAGGATAAAAATGAGGAAATTCCCGAAAATGTTTAAGCCCACGAAACCTATAGGTTATCGTTTTGGATATACTATACGACTGTGTTCTTACGCTGAGCCCAAAATTTGAGCCCCCCCAACGTGCCCCCTTCAGGGAATTTTGAGATTTTCCGATTTTTCTAGGGATCCTGGGGTCATCAGTTTCCCTCGTACCAAGTTTCAAATTTCTGAGATTTCTGGAAGTGCCTCATTAATTCACGTCTTTTTTCATTTTTAAATATGTATATATACATCGCTCCAGCCCGACTTGCTTTTATATATATAGATAGATTGCGGATAAGCATGTGCACGTTGAAAAGTGCAGACTTCCACTTCGAGATTCATATCTCGTAAACGGTTTATGATATTAAGAAACGGTTTGCGCCATCAGACGCTTCATTTATTGCTCTAAATGCTTGTTGCTAAACCATATCCTCGTATCTCCCATATTAAGGGGGTAAATTGAGATCAAATTTTGAATAGGGTGAAATTTGGGTGCATTTTTAACATTTTACATTACTTTTTGCCTACTTATGTATAAGCTAGAATCATGAAATTTGGTACACATATGTCCCTTAATCGTGCCAATGTGCGCACACAACGTGATGATCCTATCATTCTTATAAGTGTGTCAAACAATGAAATATACTTGTAAAAATCACCAAATTTTCGAACAATCCAGAAATACGGCCAAATTTAACGTATAAGGGAGAGAGATACGACAAAATGTCACAGGACCAAAGTTGTAGATCACTCCGAATTGAAGGGACATTGTGCCATCCGTTTTGTGATACGACTTACCGTTTAGCCAAAAAATAGCTCAAAAGGAATGTCTGCACAGTCATTAAAATTGCCTCCATATTTCGATATCTTTGGGGGTAAAAAGTGAAAAATTTGAACATCTTGGAATTTTCCCGTCGGTTAGGGACCAAAAGCTATAATTTCACCAAATTTCAATTGTCTACCTCGTCTGGCAGGTTGTGCCGCCAACTTGATTTGGGGAGATAGAGGATAAAAATGAGGAAATTCCCGAAAATGTTTAAGCCCACGAAACCTATAGGTTATCGTTTTGGATATACTATACGACTGTGTTCTTACGCTGAGCCCAAAATTTGAGCCCCCCCAGCGTGCCCCCTTCAGGGAATTTTGAGATTTTCCGATTTTTCTAGGGATCCTGGGGTCATCAGTTTCCCTCGTACCAAGTTTCAAATTTCTGAGATTTCTGGAAGTGCCTCATTAATTCACGTCTTTTTTCATTTTTAAATATTTATATATACATCGCTCCAGCCCGACTTGCTTTTATATATATAGATTTGTGGGTAGGAGTATTGGTAGCTAACTTTTCCTATATTCATAACATGGTCATTAAATAATTTTGATATTTCTACTGGACAAGTCACAATATTATCCTGAACTTTGAGTTGTAAATTCCTGTTTTTGTTAAAAGTTAAAAGATTTCATTGACGATTTTCCAAGGAATGTCTTTGGCATTACTTAATCTATTTATGAAAAATGCTTTTCCAACTGTCTTTTAAGTTTAGTTACCTGATTACATAACAGTTTATAGTAATTTATCAATTGCTGTGATGCATAATCACAGCCCATTTTTACTCTTAGTTGTTGTCTTTTTATTTTAGCGTAAAGTTTATTCTTTTGGTCAATGAGGCTGGAAAAAGTTCCATTTTTCCATGGGCAATATTGCCTACCTTGCTTTATCATTCTGATTTATAGGCCTACTGCTACTATTGGCTTCCTGCAGATAATTGTTAAGTTTATTTACTATCACATCACACTCCTTATCTTGAATGCAAAGAGGACAGACGTATTTGTGCTGGGCTCCCTTATGTCTGGTGCATTGTTGTGTGAATTTGCATTGTTGTATGTGAGCGGGATCCTTCCATCCTGGTAGTGGATTTTGCTATCCTTTCCCGGTGTGCGGCGATAGTGCCCTTAGTGTTGTTGTGATCGGTGTTGTTTAGTGTATGTTTGTTGTTTTTGCTGGTTATTTTTGTCTTGTGTCTGGGTAAAATCCTGTTTAGTACTTGTGAGTAATGGCGATGGCTTGCGCCCCGCCGGGAGGCGGGGACATCCCTGAATGCGCGAACGTTAACCCTCAGTGTTCTTCTGGGCCATCTACGAACTCTAGCTCTATTACTGTGCTTCCTAATATCAATGAAATAGACCCTAGCTTAATTTCCGAGCTGGTCAATACCGGCAATGTTAGCAAACTGGCTGAAATTCCGGCATGGAATTCTCTAATTAGAACTAGAAGGAAAACCGCCCCCAGAATGCGCCTCCGAAAGGCGGCTAGAGTAGCGCTGAATCCGGTTACCACGGAAAACCGTTTTAGCGCACTAGCGTCCCTCCCTTCTAGTGGCGATTTCCCCCCCCCCTCCCTCCTCCATCTCAACCTCTTTTTGTGCCAGCTACCCAGGTTGCCAATTCGCAGTCTGTAATAAGTAACACGGCTGCGAATCAGCCCCAAGACGTGGCCCCACCTCCATCCCCAGAGGCGCAACCTGGAACCAGCTCTGCGTCCCCTGGTGTGGCGGACGTCGAGATGGAGAGCGCCCCAAGAAAGAAAATCGCAATCCCCCCCATTGTAGTGGCTGATAAGAGCGATTATCAACGCCATTACAAGTTTCTAAAATCAAAGTGCACTGGCGACATCAGGGTGATCAACACACGCGATGCCCTGAAGTTTCACGCAGCAAACGTTGAGGATTACAACCTCATAAAGCAATATTTTGAGGAGTCAAATGCCAGTTTTTATACTCACCAGCTCCCCGGCAACAGGCTCCTCAAAGTTATTATCAGAAATATTATTTCTACTGTAGGAGTAGACTGGGCTCGGGAAGAGCTCATGGGGATGGGGTACGAACCCCAAGACCTTCATCAGTACACCCGTCGTGACGCCACGACAAAAAAAGAGATTCCCCTCAATGTAATGAGCCTTACCCTTCCCAACACCGAGTACTCCAAGACCATCTACTCCGTGCAATATCTGTGCGGGTCGAAGGTCAAAATTGAGGCATTCAGGGGCCGTGAGGGCCCATCTCAGTGCTATAAATGCCAGAGGTGGGGCCACACGGCCAACTATTGCAAAATGATGCTGAGATGCGTCAAGTGCGGCGAAAACCACATGGCTGCGGCGTGTCCTCTTCAGGACAATGCCCCAGCCAGGTGCGTTAATTGTGGAGGAAGCCACCCAGCCTCCTTCAGAGGCTGTTCTGTTTATGTCTCCATTATGGAGCAAAAAGCGGCCAGGGAGGTCTCAAAAACCAAGAAAATAAAGACCCTCCCTCCCTCAAGAGTAGTTGATCCCAGCTTCTCTTTCGCTCAAGCGTCAGGAGGCGCCGCCCCCACCCCCGCCCCCGCCGCACTTGGCGCGCCGACAGCGGACCCTGCCCCTCAAGCGGCGGCATCCCTCACGTCCGACCTCTCCGGACTGAGGGATATCGTAGACCTCTGTAGGCAGGTAAATTTCCCCAAGCTGATACCTATAATAAAAGACACAGCGACCAAAATAAGATCATGTCCGACAACAATGGACAAAATTATGGTACTGATAAATGCTGCTATGCAGTATTT
The DNA here is from genome assembly GCF_040414725.1 of Anabrus simplex. Classification (NCBI taxonomy): domain Eukaryota; kingdom Metazoa; phylum Arthropoda; class Insecta; order Orthoptera; family Tettigoniidae; genus Anabrus; species Anabrus simplex. The sequence goes on from NC_090279.1 coordinate 66,435,377, forward strand.
CTCAGAGCCCTAATTTTCAGGCTCATTCTGTTCTGACATGGACTTAACAATCTGTGCTTGGAACTGTCAGAGTGTTGTTGGTGAGAAATATGAGCTTGAAGCTTTTATTTCTGACCACAATATTGATATAATGCTGTTAGGGGAGACTTGGCTAAAACCTAATATGCCCTTCAAAATTAAAAATTTTACTGTCTATCGTAAAGACAGGCTTCACGATGAGCACGGGGGCGTGGCTGTGCTGGTTAAGTCTAAACTTACGCACAACCTGTTAGACCCTCTTCCTCATGGTGCTATCGAGTCTCTCGGTATCGAGATTAGACATGGAAATTATCACTATCGTATTTTTGCGGCCTATTCTCCTCCCAAGACTCCGCTACATACAGCGGAACTAGATTTATTATTAAACAACCCGTCCAGAGTCTCCTCTTTCATCATTGGTGACTTAAATGCCAAGCATCCAGATTGGAACTCACGAGTGACTAATCCTAAGGGAAGAACGCTACATAAATATATGAGGGAAAATGACATCGGGGTTTTTGCCCCTACGGAACCTACTATTTATCCCAGTAATGGTTCGCGTCCCGATGTCATAGACGTGGCAGTGACAAAATTCTATAATCAACCAATAAATTTTACAGTACCTAGGGAATTAAATTCAGACCATGACCCCATTCTTTTTCATCTTTCTTGGGTTAGGTTATCTGAGCCATCTTTTCCATTGTTAAACTCATCTTTGGACTATAATAAGTTCACTTGGCATGTTAATAAAAATCTTCAACCTTTCGAAATTAACAGCCGGGATGATATTGACCGGGCCGTGGAGCATCTTACTAATAAGATGCAAAACGCCCGTAAATACATCCTGAAAGCTGCTCGAAATTCAATTAATAGCGATAGGGGCAACAATGACAATCGTACGCCCACACAACATGGCGGGAATACGATACGTCATTCCTCCCATATTAATAATAATAATAACTTTAATATGGGAAGCCGCATAGCCTGCCAAGATGATTCCACTCCTGAAATTATTAAGGATTTAATTAAAATTAAAAATGCGTATCGTAAAAGATGGCAAAGATTTCGGGACCCAGCGGACAGAGCGGAATACCGCGAACTCGCTCAAGAAGTCCGAAAAAGATTACTGGAAAGAAAGGTAGAAAGATGGGAGGAATTCTGCCGTACCCTCACCGAAAACGAATCAGATCACGAGTTCTGGCGGGTTACTCGTTCTCTGAATCGCCCCTCCCTCCCCAGGCGTGCAATTCATGGCCGCAACGGATTAGCGTTCTCCCCTTACGATAAAGCTGAGGCCTTCGCTGACACAATTGAAAGTCAAAGTGTACCTCACGATCTTTCTGACGACGACGACGACGAAAACGAACTACGGACCCGAGAGGTACACAGAAAGGTCTCATCTTTTTTACAACAATGGACGCCTGACAATGACATATCTGACGTAACGCCTGCAGAGGTCCGCAGGGCTATAAAAGACTTAAATGAGAAAAAGTCTCCCGGGGATGATAGGGTTAGCAATAAAGAAATTAAATCTCTGCCTTACAGAGCAGTAATCTTTTTGGCAACCATTTTTTCGGCATGTTTTAAACAGGGATACTTCCTTAAGGTTTGGAAGACGGGCCGAGTGGTCGTCCTTCCTAAACCGGGGAAGGACAGATTGTTCCCTCAAAATTACAGACCTATAACCCTATTATCCCACATCTCTAAGATACTCGAGAGACTTATTCTCAACCGCCTCAATGCGTGCCTGAACGCCCACAATATACTGCGTCCGGAGCAATTTGGGTTCCGGTCGAAGCGCAGTGCCCCTCTAGCGGCGCTGCGCCTCGTGCAGTATATTTGTAGATCATTTAATATACGGCGTAGCGTGCCAGCGGTATTTTTCGACGTAGAGAAGGCTTTTGACACCGTCTGGCACGAAAATTTAATAGCCAAACTTTTGGACCTTCATGTTATTCCAAATTATATCATCAAAATTATAACGTCCTATTTAACACATAGGAAATTTTATGTCACTGTAGACGGAGAAAAATCCACCCCTCGGAGGCTACGAGCTGGAGTCCCTCAGGGTGGAAAAATCTCCCCCATACTCTACGCCCTATACGTAAATGATCTACCCCAGTGGCAGGGAGTAGAAATCCAGCAATATGCGGATGATATAGCTGTTTACGCCTCTAAAAGGAGAAACAGAGATACCATCACCATAATGCAATCTTGGATCTCTCTGTTCGAGAAGTGGTGCCTTCGGAACAGAATTAAAATAAATGCTGGCAAGACGCAAGCAATTATTTTTTCTCGACGAAGGCCTAGCCTTGGTCATCTTATTTTACACGATACCCCCCTGTCCTGGACTAATAAAATCAAGTATCTCGGCCTAACAATGGACAAAGGTCTTATCTGGAGAGGGAACATAGAACAGGCCCTGCAACGAGCATGGGCTCGTGTGGCAAACCTGGCACCTCTGCTTTATAATAGATACATCTCAATATCCATAAAGAGAAAGCTCTATTTAGCATGTGTCAGGCCCATACTGCTCTATGGTTGCGAGGCCTGGGGCTATGTTCCCAAGACTCCTCTTTCCAAATTACAAGTTTTCCAAAATAAAATTTTAAGAAAGATGACAAGAGCGCCCCTCCTGAGATCTAATAGGAAGATACGCACAGAAGTCCGTATTCCGACTATTAGAACTCAGATTAACAAGCTAACTAGGATGACCAGGGCTAGAATTCTCCAAGCCCAGTCTACTGATCAGGGCATCGTGTTATTAAAACAGGTCATCCGGACCAAGAAGCCGAATACTCGTTATAAGTATCGCGGCCCTTGGCTCCTGTATGACAGGTCTTAAGTAACCATTTCGGCCTTTTCAAAATTGAACAAATCCTCTCAATAAATACCTAGAAATTACACCCTGAAAAGCCCCGTTTTTTAAGAATGCTACTTCTTCTTCTCAATTTTACCCTACAAATTTAATTAATTGAAAACAATGACTCAGCGAAGAGGGGGTTTTCTCCTCTGACTTGCAGGCTTAGCCTGCAAGACAGATCGCTTTCTCCCCCGCCAGTGCATGATTGCGATTTTCCGACTCATCGGCTATTCCTAGGAAACAGATGAGTAAAAGGGCATAGTTTTCGCCCTGGGACTCTCCAGTTCGATGACCACAACACCAAAAAAAAAAAAAAAAAAAAAAAACTATCACATCACAACTATCACCTTCACTGATGATCATAGGATTGGCAGACATATAAGCATTCATGTTCTTCACATTACATGTTTTTGATTTCAAGTATGAATTTTCTGTTCTCACTTTCGGTAACAAATTTATATCGCAGACTAATAAATTATGATCACTTTAATCATTAATTATATTATACAGTTTGCACCTACAAAGCTTATTGACATAAACATGATCTAACAGACTAGCTGTACTGTTAGTAATCCTGGTGGGAAAACTGCTGTTACATGGGTTTTGGTTATAGCATTCACATAACCTTGTAATTATTTATGATGATTATGTACTTGAATAATAGAACAGGGACGGTGTATTAATGTGTTTAATTAACACTCCAACTATCGTGGAGACGAAAGTGAAAACATGAATAATAATCAGAGAGAATAAAGATAATATTAGAAGCACAGAACATCAATATATAAAAGTCTTCGAAACCCTAACAAAGTTCAAGGAGTTTATAACACATATATGAGTTTATACACATATAATGATACTAGAGGCCGCCACACACTCCCTCCGCAGTGACAGCGTCCATGCATTTTCGAGGGAAGGTGACCCTTCGACCTGATCTGGTGATCCGTGGTGCGGGTGTATTGGATTGAGTGCTGCCTGTCTTCTTCTGAAGGTTGACAGTCTTTGGAATGGAACTCGACGAAATGTCCAGAGTAGTTTCTCCAGATATGTCTTCCTTGTTGTCCGATGATTGATCTGCCAGAAGGAAGGCAGGTTTCATTCTGTCAATGCTAATAGTTTGTTTCCCTGTTGGCATCTCCACCTCGAAGTGTTTGTCACTGCGAGACAGGACTGGATATGGCCCGTCATATGGTGATTTAAGAGGTGTTCTGACCGCATCGTGTCGAACGAAAACGAACTTGCTCGTCATCAGCCGTGGGTGAATGAAGTCGGCTCCAATAATCGGTGATTGCACATCTGCAATTACGAATTTCCATGTGAAATTGCGCCGTAAGCCCAAACTGAGTACTAGTAGACGCTCTCCGTAAATGTTAATACCAGTGCCGTTTGCTGCATAAAGTTTACGATCTGTCTTTTTTGGGCGATCACTATCCGAAGGCGGAATCACAGAAATATCAGCTCCGGTATCGACCAGGAAATGACTTCCGCTACTTCTGTCTGTGAGAAATAGGCGGCGTGAAAAATGACTCCGATCACCTGCCGCCGCTAGTGTGGAGCGTTTTAGTTTGACTGCATGTTAGAATTCTGAGCGGAAGGTGGTTGATATGAGCATGGGCTTTGACATTTCTTTGCCCTGCTGCGATATTTAAAGTGATACCAACATAGTGCTCCATTAGGATTAAAAGAGTGGGCTGATTGGGACCTGTCTCGTGACCTTCTTGGTGAGGAACGAGATGATCGTGAGCTACTTCTTGAAGAATGTGACAACGTTTTCATTTCATTGATTTTCAGTGTTAATTCAGCGATCTGCATTTCTAGTCTTGAGATACGATCGTTACTGACATCATTTATTTTTTCGAATGCAATGGTGGATGGTGCCTGCGCGGTTTGAGCACAAACATTTAATCTCTGTTGTGAAATTTCAACAATTTTGTCAGCCATAGTGGCTCTGGTGTCCAGATTATCTTTACTCGTAGCTAATATAGAACGTGCGGTAACAGGAAGCCGCTGCATAAATATGGTTTTCAAGAAATCGTCCTTGACTTGCGTACCGGCTAAAGTTCGCATCTCACGCAAGAGTTGAGTTGGCTTCTTATCACCTAATTCTAATTCTTTTAATAATTTCGTCACTTTCCTATTCTCTGACTCTTCAAATTCCTGAATTAGTCGTGCTTTAAGCTCTGTGAACGGAGTGGTAGATAGTGGTCGAGATAAAAAGTCGGAAATTAATCCTACAATATCCGCTTCTAATGACGCAACAACATGATTAAATTTCGTGGTTTCGTTAGTGATACCCAACATAGTAAAGTGTGTTTCAACTTGAAGAAACCAAACCTTTATGTTTTTCTTCCAGATGGGTGGAATCCGCGCCGTATTTTAATATCACGTCGGGGTCACCAATGTAGTTATTGATGATGATTATGTACTTGAATAATAGAATTTTTTTGCTAGGGGCTTTACGTCGCACCGGCACAGATAGGTCTTATGGCGACGATGGGATAGGAAAGGCCTAGGAGTTGGAAGGAAGCGGCTGTGGCCTTAATTAAGGTACATCCCCAGCATTTGCCTGGTGTGAAAATGGGAAACCACGGAAAACCATTTTCAGGGCTGCCGATAGTGGGATTCGAACCTACTATCTCCCGGATGCAAGCTCACAGCCGCGCGCCTCTACGCGCACGGCCAACTCGCCCGGTTTGAATAATAGAACAGGGACGGTGTATTAATGTGTTTAATTAACACTCCAACTATCGTGGAGACGAAAGTGAAAACATGAATAATAATCAGAGAGAATAAAGATAATATTAGAAGCACAGAACATCGATATATAAAAGTCTTCGAAACCGTAACAAAGTTCAAGGAGTTTATAACACATATATGAGTTTATACACATATATTGATACTAGAGGCCGCCACAACCTCTTCAGTGCAGAGTTTAGTAGACTCTGCTGAAGTTCAAATCAAATCAAAATCTCTTTATTTGCAAATGAGGTGTCTACCTCGGTGGCAAATGGTACACTAAAATACATTATTGTCAAGCACTAAATTTTAAATTAACAGGAGACGAAGAAACTTTTCCTAGAATACAATATTATACAATTTACGCTAATATTTTTTTCTATTAAGCACACACATCATCCTTAATAAATTTATATTGTTTACAAAATTCTACTTATAATATCTTACAAACATAGTCAACTCATATACAGTAAGGTACGTGAAATTACTTCTAATAATACTATACAACTGGTATAAGATTAAAATTAACATTGAATTTATTTACATATTTATATTTTACCCATTTTGGAACCTAAGTAGCATAACGACCTGCTGCGTCTTAACCAGAGCCCCTTTTGCCACCACTTTTCAGAGTTCCTGAAGGGCCTTCACAGCTACCGTAGCGGTCCCAGGGCCCTCGAAGTCCCCACTGTACTTCACCCCTACAGGCAGTCCCCTACTTGGGCTGTCCAAACACCTTAGACCAGGGGATGGAATTAATTTAATCACACACATTTATTATTTACAATATCCTGCACTGGTCGAATGCCCTCTAACATTTAATTTATTATCTCTGTTGTTTATTCTCTTCTTGAATATCTGTACAGATTTTGGAAAAGGATCAAACACTACCCCTGGTAAACTGTTCCACTCCTTCACGCCCTTCCCAATGAAAGAAAATTTACCCCAATCGCTTCTGCTAAAATTCCTTCTAATTTTGTACTTGTGGTTAGTTCTACCAATATAATTATTTTCCAACCGAAGCCTCTCACGGATATCTCCCCATGCTTCCTCTCCTGTATAGGCTCTATATAATCCTATAAGTCTACTTTTCTCCCTTCTCTTACTTAAAGTTTCCCACCCAAGTTCCTTTAACATTTCTGATACACTACTCTTTCTCCTGAAATCCCCTGTTACAAACCTTGCTGCTTTCCTCTGCACACCATCTAGTTCTTTTATTAGGTAGTTTATCAATATTGAAATCATCTACAGTAAAACACATATAATTACCGTATTTATTCCATATATCCTCAAGTACATTAAGAGACTCTTTAGAAAATTTCAAAAATCTGGTGATTATGGGAAATTTCAATGCTGTGGTTGGCTCAAAACCAGACAGGATTGGAATAGAGAAATTTGGACTGGGAAAGAGAAACAGGCGAGGTGAAAGGCTACTAGATTTTTGCGAACAGTATGATATGGTATTAACTAACACCATGTTTGTAGTGCCTTTGAGAAGACGATATACCTGGAAAAGTTCCGGAGACATGCAAAGATACCAAATTGATTTCATATTAGTTAAAGCTAGGTATAGAAATCAAATCAAATCATGCCACAGCTATCCTGGCGCTGAAGTGGACAGTGATAACACACTTGTGATGCAAAATGCAATTTCAGACTTATAAAGATAATCAGAAGGAAGAAAGTCAGATGGAATTTAAACAGATTGCAAAACAAACAAATTAAACAGAAATATGTGGAGGATACAAATGCACTCATGGACTATAATAATTGTGAGATGGACTGGGAAAGGATGAAACAAGGAATCTCTGAGATAGCACATAGAACTTTAGGTAATAGAAGACTAGAGCCAAGAAAACCATGGATTACTGAAGAGATTTTAGACCTCATTCAGAGACGAAACCAGTATATGATGATAAACACAGCATTAAGCCAAGATCAGTACAGAAAAACAAAGAATCTCATTGTGACAAAATGTAGGGAGGCAAAAGAAGCATGGATGAAGGAAATTACGCAGACTATAGAGAATGATATAATAAGAGGAAGAACAGATAGAGCATATGGCATGATCAAATCACTCCAATATAAACCCAAAACAAGGAGTTCAGTTATAAAGGATGAGAATGGGCAACTACTTATCGATAGTAAAGATATCGCAGAACGCTGGAAGGAATATCTTGAAGACCTGTACTGGGATGAAGAAATATTGGCAATTTCAGACTATCTTGAACCTGAACAAATGGTGGAAGAAGACAATATAGGCCCAATAATCACATGGGAAAAATTTGACCTAGCACTAAAACAATTAAAGGACAAGAAAGCAACCGGACCGGACGACATACCAGCAGAACTTCTGAAGGGAATAGGAGAAAGAATGAAACAACAACTGTATAACATCATTGCGAAATGCTATTACAATGGTGAAATTCCTGGAGGATTTACTAAAAGTAGGACAGTTACCTTACCAAAGATAGGAAATGCTACTGACTGTTCCAACTATAGAACACTAACACTGCTATCACACGCATCCAAAATACTGCTTAATGTAATTAAGAACAGGATTAAAAAGAAAATTGAACAATATACATCGCAGGATCAGTTTGGTTTTACAACAGGGAAGGGAACAAGAGAAGCTCTTCTAGCATTAAGAACTATTCTAGAAAGAAGACTAAGTGTTAACAGGAAAACATACATTGCGTTTGTGGATATAGAGAAAGCCTTTGACAAAGTAAACTGGAAACAACTCTTTAGGAACATGGAGAATATAGGACTGGACTGGAGGGACAGAAGACTCATTTTACTCCTGTACAAAAATCAAAGCACAACAATAGAAATCAATGGTAATATTAAGACAGCATCCATTAGAAGGGGAGTGAGACAAGGTTGTGCGCTATCTCCATTTTTGTTCAACATGTTCATTGAGGAGGCCATATCAAAACTGAAGCAGAGAACCAAAGGAATGAAAGTTAACGGACAACAAATCCACTGTATAAGGTTTGCCGATGACATTGCATTAATTGCAGATTCAGAGAGGGAAATAAATAAAATGCTACGAGTTTTAACATCAACACTACAAGAATCAAAATTGAAACTGAACACCTCGAAAACAAAAGTATTAGTTGTCAAGAAATCAACTGAGGAAATACCAATAAACATTAAGGTAGGCGATGAAAATGTACAACAAGTAAGTCAATTTTGCTACTTGGGAAGCATTATCACTCAGGACAACAGGTGCACCACAGAAATCAGGAGGAGGATTGCTCTAGCTGAACAAGCCTTCAGTAACAAGAAACAGCTTCTGACAAGCAGGAACATTAATATTAAAGTTAGGAAAGAATTTGCCAAAATGTTTGTGTGGAGTGTTTTGTTGTATGGTTGCGAAACATGGGTCTTAGCAAAACAGGATATAACACGCCTGGAAGCAATGGAAATGTGGATATCGAGGAGGATGCTGAAAATTAGTTGGGCAGAGAAAAAGTCAAACAATAGGGTCCTTAAGGAAATAAACGAAACAAGGGAATTGATAAACACTGTAGAAAAGAGAAAAAATAAATTCCTTGGCCACACACTTCGATATAACACATTCCTCACGACTCTGCTGGAAGGATAAGTTCCGGGTAAGAAGGGAAGAGGAAAGCCGAGGAAGAAGTATCTGGATTCCGTGATGGACAGGCTGAATTTGAAAACATATGTTGATCTGAAACGCTCAGCAGTTGAGAGACAAATGTGGTTGCAACGACAAGGACTTGCCTTTAGGATATGAATGAATGAATGATTATAACATCCCAAAATAACAAGATCCCTCTCTAGACCGCTCACTTTAACCAATAAAAAGTTGTACGGAGCGCCAGGAGTGTAAATCGAAACTAATATTTTAGCTTTATAGGATTCTTTAATGTATTTAGCAATCCCTCCCCCTCTATCTTTTGTTCTTGAATAAAAATAACCTTCATAACTTTTCAGATTATAATATTTCTCATCTTGTGGAAATAACCATGTTTCTACTATAATAATGATTTCTGGCATCTGTACATCTACACTTAAACTGGTTAAGTTTAGCCATTTATTACGGATACTTTGCGAGTTAGCATAAAAATTCTCAGATGGCATTCTCTGGTTTTAAGTTGTCTTAAGTTTGTTAACTGAGCCTCTACAATTTCCATATCATAATTCAAGCTGATTCAAGATTAAGAACATCTTCGATATTTCGTATGCTTATCACATTCGAGTTGTCCTCCTTCCTAACAAAAATCTTCAAATCAAATCAAAATCTCTTTATTTGCAAATGAAGTGTCCACCTCGGTGGCAAATGGTACACTAAAATACATTATTGTCAAGCACTAAATTTTAAATTAACAAGAGAAGAAGAAAAGTTTCCTAGAATACAATATTATACAATTTACGCTAACAATTTTTCTATTAAACACACAGCTCATCCTTAATAAATTTATATTGTTTACAAAATTCTACTTATAATATCTCATGTACTTACATAGTCAACTCATATACAGTATGTTGAATTACTTCAAATAATACTATACAACTGGTATAAGTTTAAAATTTACATTGCATTTTTTTACTTATTTATTTTTTTACCCACTTTTCGAACCTAAGTAGCATAACGACCTGCTGCGTCTTAACCAGAGCCCCTTTTGCCACCACTTTTCAGAGTTCATGAAGGGCCTTCACAGCTACCGTAGCGGTCCCAGGACCCTCGAAGTCAACACTGTATTTTACCCCTACAGGCAGTCCCCTACTTCGGTTGTCCAAACTCCATAGACCACGGGATGGAATTAATTTATTTTCTCTGTTGCTGTTTATTCTCTTCTTGAATATTTGTACAAATTTTGGAAACGGATCAAACACTACCCCTGGTGAAGTGTTCCACTCTTTCACGCCATTCCCAATGAATGAAAATTTACCCCAATCGCTGCTGCAAAAATTGCTTCTAATTTTATACTTGTGGTCAGCTCTGCCGATATAATTATTTTCCAACTGAAACCTCTCACAGATTTCTCCCATGCTTCTTCTCCTGTATAGGTTCCTTTTAATCCTATAAGTCTAGTTTTCTCCCTTCTCTTACTTAAAGTTTCCCACCCTAATTCCTCTAACATTTGTGATACCGGTACACTACTTTTTCTCCTGAAATTCCTGTTACAAATCTTGCTGCTTTCCTCTGCACACTATCTATTTCTTTTATTAGGTATTCTTGGTGAGGATCCCAAACACTGTTTGCATATTCCAATATTGGACGAACCATGTTTAAGTAACTTTTTTCTTTTAATTCTTTGTTGCATCCTTTAAGTAGCCTCATTATGACATGTAACGATCTGTACGCTTTCCCAACAATGTCATCAACATGACCGTTCCAGTGCAAATTACTTTCAAGTCTCACACGTAAGTATTTGCTCTTGCTATCTTTTGGGATAACTACCTCGTCCAAAGTAAATTCAAATTCAGTTTTAAAGCTCCTGTTTGTAAATATTGTAACAGTTGATTTGCCTCCATTAACCTTCATATTATTTTCTTCAACCCATTGTTAGATACTCTTAAGGTCCCTTTGTAATTCTGAACAATCCTCAATGTTATTTATTTCCCTATAAACAATTATGTCATCTGCACACAATCTTATTTCTGATGTTACATTGTTCCCTAAATCATTTGCGTATATTAAGAAAAGTAACGGACCGATTATACTACCCTGTGCAATTCCTTTCCAAACTTCCTCTTTCTGTGATATATTATTTTCTATTTTGAATTTCTGAACCCTTGAATTTAGAAATGCTTCTATCCAATGTATAACCCTTATGTCCAATCCTATTTCCTCCAATTTCTTTAATAATATTCCATGTTTCACTCTATGAAAGGCTTTGGAAAGTTCTATGGCTATGCAAACTAACTGGCCTCCTGAATCCAACTGATCTGATATATCCTGCTGAAATCCCACCAGTTGTGCCTCACAAGAAAATTACTTTCTAAATCCATACCGGTACTGGCTCCTCATGAAACAATTTTTATCATCACATATCCCTCTGATGTACTTTGCTATTAAACTCCCCAGTATTTTACAAACTATAAGTTACTGGTCAAGCTGATTGGTCTGTAATTCTCTGGTTTCCTTCTGGTTACCTTCCCGTGTCCACACATACTTATAACCTTTCATTCTTAAATCCTTGGCTCTCTTAAGAAGACCTTTGGCTCTGGGTGTAAGATGATCATTGATGTAAACTTAAATCATGCGATCTGAAGCATTGAAGCCCATTGCTACAGATGGTATCTGCCGGACATTCTTCTTTGCTGCCAGAAATTCCTGTTTTTTTTTTTTTTTTTTTTCCATCTGTTCATAAATTTTGACAATGATGGGTCTGGGTAGTGTCTTGTTTGCCGAGGAAATTCTATGAGCAATGTCTACATCATACTTATTAAATTCAAATCCAATAGCTTTACCAATATTTGTCACGACACTATAAATGTCTTCATTGGGAAGTTCTGGTGCGCCATCGATTTCAATATTGTTTCTCCTTAAGTATTGGTTATCATTTTCCACTTCATCATGGGAATCGGCCTGCATCCTGTGAACTGCTGAAGTTCCTTGATCCTTTCATCCCGTTTATTGATTTCCAATTTTAGGTCTTCAGTTACTTTAGTATTGAAAGCAACGAGCTAGAATAACATAGAGAGGCGGAAGCGCTGCCTGGGTGAACCTAATAGAACGAACGTCCGCCATGTTTCCTGTTGTCACACAAGCAAGGGGGCATGGCCATTAAATGACGAAAAGTGTAGAAAATGCGCATTTTAGAATCGCTGGGGGAGAATTAAAGTCCGTTGCCAAAAGCTTGAAGCATGAAAGCGAATACCGCCACTTCATCATATTGCGGCACGAGGCCAACATCACGATCAGTTGATTGTAGGGTAGTTCGAAATCATCGCACACTGACATACGAATAGGCCTCGAAATCGGAACAAGAGCGTTACCCTGCTTGGCTGTTGTGGTTAAGCGTAAATTAGAATAAAAACGATGGACATAAATATTTATGACAGGAAACCTTAAAATCATAGGGACCTATAATAGGTTACAACCTCATTCTGTTAATATTTTTAAAATTATTGCATCCTCATGAGTACTGTGTTCCTTTCTTAATCTGTTTACCCTCCCGGGTTGGTTTCTCCCACGGACTCAGCGACGGATCCCATCTCTACCACCTCAAGGACAGTGTTCTGGAGCGTGAGACATTGGGTCGGGGGATACAACTTTGAGGGAGGGCTGCACCTGCTATGCTGAACAGGGGCCTTGTGGGGGGGGGGAAGGAAGCGGCCGTGGCCTTAAGTTAGGTACCGTCCCGGCATTTGCCTGGAGGAGAAGTGGGAAACCACGGAAAATCACTTCGAGGAAGGCTGAGGTGGGAGTCGAACCCACTTCTACTCAGTTGACCTCCCCAGGCTGATAGAATCCCGTTACAGCCCTCGTGCCCCTTTTCAAATTTCGTGGCGGAGCTGGGAATCGAACCCGGGCTTCCAGCGGTGGCAGCTGCTCACGCTAACCAGTGCACCACAGAGGCGGCCCATGAATACTTTACCACAATAATCGTTTAGTGTAATTATTGATTATAATATAGGGGGATATCATGTTTCTCCCATTACCATATCATACTAGCTTGAAAGTTGTCCATTATGAAGTGTGGCGTAGTTTTAAAAACCAAGGCAACAGACATCTACAATAAAGGCTGTATACATTTCAAAAATAGCAGTAAAATGCTGTATTTATCATACTTGGTGTACGTTTGAACGAAATAAGTGATTTTTTGTGGTTACGTTTTCTTGGTGGTGGGTGTTCCATTTCCTTTATTTGTAAATGTGAATGAAAATTATATAGGGCAGGAAATGTACAGAGCATAAGCAACTGAATTGAGTGGGATACCATTTACCTCTTTTCGCCCTCACAGCGCATTGTTCAGTTAATTCCTTGTTCTTTAAACGAAATCTGAAACAAAATTCGACAAATAATTACCGTGGCCATCCGTACGTTCGCTAAGTAAACAATAAAATGGATTTAATTACAAACAGAAATTACAAAAAGGAATCTCGGCTATAATGCAGTAATACTTATTTAAAGTAGGATATATCCTTGGTTTTAATACTCCGATTAGTACAACCATACGCTGAGCTTACGGCTGGCATTCTTGAAAGCGAGAATCTATCCTTTCACTTCTTAAAACTTAGGGAATTAAATTGGCATGCACGATCTCCCTGTCACCTCAACATATGCTCTCGCGCCAATTCGCTTTGTTTTGACAACCGTTAACATGGCTGCCCCTTATCAACTTGTTTCAAGCAGGGAGCACTGATGTCAGGTATACAGCCCCTCTATGTTATTCTAGCTCGTTGATTGAAAGCAATACTCTCCTTCAGCCTGTCAATAACTGTGTCAACTAATCGATCCATAATTGAATCTAAAAATGTTGACTTACGAAGTATTTTATTCATTGCGGCCGACAGATCCTCTGAGCGACTGTTTACGTTAGGTGGAGTCCCCACAATCGCATCCGCTGCACTGCGCTGCTGTGGCTGTTGCTGCTCCAAGCTTGCCATCTCCGTGCTTCCGCGACTCTTTTGTTTGTTGTTGGGCATGACCTCAAACAGAAATTCCGGTCTCAAACACTGTTTCGCACTTAGTTCACGTAAAATAAATTATATTTCTTATTCACCTGTGACAATTAACACACACACAGGTCGTTCTTACATATAACTTAGTCACCAAGAATCACTAATATCCATACGAACACAAATCTTCAGATTAACCACCAATGCTCTCTTACTCGGTTGCTATTTGTCTGGAACGAGAGTTTTGCCTACCACTACTATATTGATAGTCAATAGTAAAGAACACGCGATAATTTTAATACTAGATATCGATAGTTTTGTTCGTGGATATTGGCAGCCCTGATTGCCATTACGTCATTTCTTGATGCTAGTGGTGTTTGCTATGGCTTGGCGTCATTCCAGCTGCGGGTCTGTTGACATGAAGAAGGCAAGTGTGTATTTAGTACGTCAGTAAAGTATGAACGCAAAGGAGGGTGTGACGTGATGATGATGATGATTTTTAATTATTATTACTTCTACGTCGCACCGACTCTCGGTACATCCCGGCGTTTGTCTGGTGTGAATATGGGAAACAAAAGAAAACGATATACTAGGCTGTCGACAGTGGACTTGAACTCACTATCTGCCGAATTCAAGCTCACTGCTACGTGACACAAACCGGTCACCCACTTGCTCGGTTGTTATTATTATTAGTAGTAGTTCTATGTGAAAGGTAGGGTTAGTTATGTCCTACTTGGCGAACCATGAGCAACGGCTGAGTGGCTTAATAAGTGGTTCTGAGACGGCTAGGACTATACATTCCTCCGGAGGTCCCTAACCTGTTACAGGGGAGATGCTCACTGGTAGAGATGGGGTGATATTTAACGTACTAGTTTAGACAACTGTTCCAGCCTGGTAACATTGTAGGTACTGAATTAACCCTGTTATTTTCGTCACAGGTAGCAGCACTTCCTAAACCCTTAAGTATCTTACTAGTCTTTTTGCCATCCTACATTACTTGATTTTTACTGATGTTAATTTAGTTCCATATGACTTAGCAAGTTCTTCATTGAATCAGTTTTTATTCATGTCGTAATATGGTTTCACACAGGAGAAAGCATGTCATGATTCATTCTCTTTCCTCGTATTCAATCAGACCATGTGTTATGCATGGCATTCTATATTTTGATCTACCTTATTACATACCATCATTCACTTGTGTATCCAGGGAGCTCACCTTCTGAATGCACACTTCAAGAGCAAGGCAATGACTGTAGTGCGCTATTTGTGGTATTACTGTGCTGGTGTATTGTGCTGTGAATTACCTGCCGGTTTCCCATGAACTTGGAAGACTGTTCCACAGTAACAATTATTGTGCGGAGGTAACGGCCACAGCAGGTCTTGTTTTCTGTGGAATAACGTTCCTTCACAACTAATGTTTTGTCGAGATAGCAGCCTCAGCTCTGTGGAACATTGTTCCATGCCAACGAGGGTTCTGTTCAGGTAACACCGGTAGCGTGCTTCTGATACCTTTCTTTGTGTTATTCTGTAAACTTATAACATTTCAAAATATCCCCTCTCAGACTAATAATAAATAAAAGATTGAACACAGATTAACGTATATAAACATATATTTCTCGGTGAATGACACTGAATAAATTCACTTCGTATGACATTTGTGATCAAAGGCTGTTTTAACTTTACCGTTAATAATTTCAAAAACCCCAATCTAAATTTGGGAGCCCATTCAAACTCAACCACTTCAATTTGTACCGGTACCCACAATATATGAAAATGACTCTGCATCATAGTATGCCATCAGTTTTAAAAGAAAATGTGGGAGAAGGCATTGGCATTATACCCAATGCATCCTCAACCTAACCCGGCCATTTCAATCACTACCACAACCTGTCACAGGGAAACGGACATCCATCCTGAAAATATGTTCCTGAAGTGTGTGATCTTGTTTGAGGTGTGATATTTGGTATTGCCTTCTATTTCTTGATTTACTGACCACTGAATCTGATCTTTAAAAAACATATGCCAAGTGAAATAATAGAAGTTGATTACGCATATTGTGTGCTAAGTTCATTAATTGCTTCAACTTATTTGTTTTGTGTATTATTTCAATACCTGATTTTTGCAATAATTGTAATGTATGCCATATGCATTCTATGTTCACTGATTTTATGTTTGATTATCCTTGTTTTTTATTGGGTTTACATCACACCAACACAGATAATTCTTTCGGCAATGATCAGATATGAAAGTGCTAGGAGGGGGAAGGAAGCTGTGGTCATGGCCTTTATTAAATTACTACCCTGGCATTTGCCTGGTGTAGAAATGGGAAAAACTGGAAGAATGAATGCAGGGCTGCCGACAGTGGAGTCTGAACCCAGGATCTCCTGAATGCAAATCTCAGAGCTACTTTCAAACTGCATAGCGTAATCGCTGGTGGACTATTCATAACATGTTTACTGTTCTTATTAACATGAGCTGATTGTATATGCCCATGGTATTTTAGCACATTCTGTACACGGTCTCACTCTCCCTCTCCCTCCCTCTGTGTGTGTGTGTGTGTGTGTGTGTGTGTGTGTGTGTGTGTGAGAGAGAGAGAGGGCATCACATTAATATTTCCAATCCATATGGCATCTTACGGTTGGACATGATAAAATTGTCCTCTCAAATCTGAGCCAGTGTCACTAAATGCCACATCTTCAAGACATGGGACATGCACTCTTATATAGCCTATCAATGGTTTTGTATAAAATATGTCTACATTTTGTCTGTTTGAATGTACTGCATTTATTGTTATTATTTGTTTACTACAATGCATTACAAAAATATGGAAGGTCTAGTGAAAAGTGCACTGGGCGAGTCGGCCGTGCAGTTAGGAGCGCGCAGCTGTGAGCTTGCATCTGGGAGATAGTGGGTTGGAACCCCAATGTCAGCAGCCCTGAATATGGTTTTCTGTGGTTTCCCATTTTCACACCAGGCAAATGCTGGGGCTGTACCTTAATTAAGGCCACAGCAGCTTCCTTCCCATTCCTAGGCCTTTCCCATCATCGCCATAAGACCTATCTATGTCGGTGTGACGTAAAGCAAATAGCAAGAAGTGAAAAGTGCAAGCCCTGTGTACATTTAATGCTTCCTAGATTCAGTTTTTTCGTATTTCTGTATGCTAAACTTTTATTGGCACTAATTAATTGAAAGCGCTCTCAGTGTAGTATACTACACTACACTACACTACATGAGCTGTGTGGTCAGAAGTGCATGGCAATAGACTGTACATGAATGATTCTCAAGAAATCTCGCCCCTTTGACTGACTGTGCGACTTGACTCGCTCGTCAAGATATCTGGTGCCATCTAGCAAATACTTTGTTGAGTAACGTTATGCTTTTCTGGTTTTTGATCATGTTATTTTTGTTAACAGAACATATTATCTCGATCAAACTGGAATGTTGGAACATGTTATTGGAAAAAAAAGCAGTTTAGCCCACCTCTACGCACTGGGACTAAGTAGCGTAACATTCCTCTCTGTAGAATTCATACCAATCATGCTCAAAACGTTTTAAGCAAACTTCAACCTACGGGAGTGATGGAATTCCACTTCCATTTAAGGCGAAGGACTCCATGGCAACAATTCAAAGGGGAGATATCAATATTAATGGGACTTATGGAAGTAGCACTGGCTGAGGCTGCAAAGAGGATGTGTCTGGATGTGTTAAGAATTAATTGTCATTAGAGGGGCAGAGTTAGTATGTAACAGGTTACCCACAATGGCTGGCTTGCAGTCATTGGCTATTCGAGCGTGACATCGTACAGATACTGCTCTCTGATCGCAGGAGTGCTTTCCAAAGGAATTTAGTGGTTGCAATATGTTTTAACCAACCAACCAATTATTATCTTGTGTGTCCCCTATACTTTCTGAAATTGACCTTGTAAATAGTAGATAACGAACACAATAATGTACAATACAAGAGCTAATCGTGTTGCAAGACCATCTTTATTGCTAATAGTATTTTAGTCGCCATACTACGCTACTGAAATCCAATAAAGTATTCTGAGTTAAACAAAACTGTGCATTAAATATGACCAATAAACAAGCAAGTGAATAAAAGAACGAACAAATAGTTCTATTATGATAAAGTGAGTCTTACCTTAATTCGTAAGTGTCTTCATTTTCTTTATCTCCTTTACTTTCCCCTCCATAACGTTGACACATTTGCTTCCACTATTCCCTCACATTTGTTTAAAAGTTTTATGTGTGCATATGTCCTCATTTTCACAAATGTGGCCACCAGATCACTACTTAAATTACGATAACTTACACATATTAAAGAAACTGGTTCTCTTCGGACTGTAAGTCCGTGATAAGAACAAAAACTTTTCTGCATATCTTGTACAGTTTGTAGCCATTCAGCTGTCAGCTCCGTAAGACCACTGTATGACAGATTTCGAACCCAGGACCCTGAACAATACGTACTGGCCTATGTTCTTCCTATGCGTCTTTGGAAACCTAAGTGTGGATGAGTGCTTACATGTTTTTTAGCTATCTAACTTGCAATGTAATTCAAACCTTCGACCCCCATTCCAGTGTCAGTTTTACTGGCAAATGTTGGAACAGCATCATATTTGCCTTCTTTAAAATAACATTGAGCAGGAGAATATTCTAACTCACGACACGTTATTTCGCTCTTCCTCAGCATTTATGATGAGAGATATTCATCAGAGGTTTCTGTTCATGTGTTCTTGTTTTTCTCTGTCCGGCTCCATAGCTAAATGGTTAGCGTGCTGGTCTTTGGCCACACGGGCCCCGGGTTCGATTCCTAGCAGCATTGGGAATTTTTAGCCTTCATTGGTTCATTTCTCTGGAATGGGGGCTAGGTGTACATGTTGCCTTCATCATCATTTCATCCTCATCATGACGCGCAGGTCGCCTACGGTTGTCAAATCGAAAGACCTGCACCTGGGGAGCCAAACATGTCCTGGGACACTTCCAGCACTAAAAGCCATATGCCATTTCATCTCATGTATTTCTCTATTTTACTGGCATTATTTCAGAGAATAATCATCCAAAGACAATAAAGAGCATTCATCGGCGTAGGGTGGCCATATAATCCTTCTCGAGAATGGATCCGGGAAAACAAATTCTCAAGTGAATCTTGGTTCAGTCGGTGGGTTAAAATGTACTTATTTCCTAGATTCTGAACTCCTGAGATCAAAAGTTTCAAGGAGGAGATAGTCACAAGGATAGCTTTCTGGGACACTTGCTTTACTTTTTTCCCCTTGCAGGTCATACTGTTAATAAGGCCACACATTTTATCTAAAATTTTGTCTTGTTGTTTTAACTGACGACCATACACAGTTTTGCTAGGGACTTTAGGAGTTGCTGGACTGTAGGAATTCGTGAGATGAGCAATCATACACCTCGTACCAGGTATGTTTATATGCAACCCGAGACAAATCAATTTAAGTCAAACACAAAATAACACTGACATAAGAAAGCAGCTATTCACCACAAGGACTAGTCATAGAAAGCACCATAAAACTATAAAATCAAAACTGCAACTCATTTGCACATATTAAAGAAACTCCCATACTACTCACTCACAGTATTACTGCACAGACTTTTAGCAATACTAGCGGTCAAGGTTATTGGTTGGGTAACTGGCTGACTTATAATCGAGCGTAGCCGAAGCCCTCCGATTGCAGAAACCTCAGTTCTGGGCAACATGTTATATACTAACCTTGATAGAGGTGTAAGAGGATATAACAGGGAGTAGATAGGTGATTATAATGTGTTGTTAATATGTGTTAAAAAAGGAAGGACCGGGCGAGTTGGCCGTGCACGTAGAGGCGCACGGCTGTGAGCTTGCATCCGGGAGATAGTAGGTTTGAATCCCACTATCGGCAGCAGGAAGATAATAATTCAGATAGGAATGGGAAGCGTTTACTGGACTTCTGAGCTAGTATGGGATTAGTAGTTGCGAATAGATTCTTCATGCATAAGACTATTCATCACTTCACATGGGAGGGTAGAGGCACTAGATCCATAATAGACTATAACATAACCGCCATTGAATTCAGGAAATCTGCTAGGGATGTATGAGTATTCTGCAAATTTTTTGATGATACAGATCTGTCTTGAACTAAGTACATGTAGGCCTAGGATACAGAAAGTGAAATTAGTCTGGAGACGAATAAGGATAGAAAATCTGCAGGGCGTGGGAATTAGACACGTACAGTGATATGATAAGTGTAAAGTTGCTAATAATAGACAGGAAGCAGGTTCAGGATAAGAGAATGGGTGGCATAAGGGATGCTGCAGTAGAAACAGCACAGGAGTGCCTAGCGACAACTGTGGGTAAAGATGGGGAGAAGTTAATATCTTGGTGAAATGATGAAGTGAGGTCAGCTTGTAAAGTAAAAAGAAGGTGTATCAGACATTCCAAACCAGGGCTGATGCAAACAGGAAATTGTACGTAGATGAAGAAAAGAGAACGAAATGCATAAATGTTGAATCTAAGCGGTGGTTAGGAGATTTTGGTAAGAATCTGGAAAGGCTTGGCCTAGTGTCAGATATACCTATCTGGTCAGTAATAAGGAATCTTAGAAATGGATGGGGAAAAGGGAAATGAACAGTGTTTTGAGTGAATCAGGTGAATTGATGGTAGATCCATGGGAATCACTGGACAGATGGAAGAAATATTTTGATAATATTGTCATTGTAAAAGGAAATCATTTTAGTTGACATTGTGAACAACCGATCTCATGGGGATCAGGACAATGATGGTAGCAAAATTACGCTTGAGGAGGTGGAAAATGTAGTATATTAACTCCATTGTCATAAAACAGCGGAAGGAGGTAAAATTAGACATACCATGGCGAGATATATTGCAAAGGCAGGGATGGGCACAACCCTAGTTAACACACTTCACATAGTGCTCAAGGAGACTCTGCAGTGGGTGAAGCATTTTTTTACTTCTGTTCTCTGCTTAATTCAGGGGATTACCAGAAGGAGCATCTTAACGTGCTCTGAACTGTTACAAAAGGTTATTGCCATGTGGTGGGTATTCGCTGTTGCCGTAGAAAAAATGTAAAAGGGGTCAGGGGGTGCAGTTCCCCGGAGTGATTACTGTTGAAACAAAGTAGTTCCCCAGGTTAGAGATTTGACATGCTGGGTGATCGTTACTAAAATACTTTCTTCCGTGCTGTCTAGGCAGTATGTGCTGCAGCATAGATAAAAGGCCCTTGAAGGGAGTGTGGCCCCACTATTCTCATGACAGAGTGGCTTGGATTTCCAAAGATCGGTTAGTCTCTATCACAGCCTTTTCTTGTGAATCTTGTGTTTTTATTCTGCGTGAGTTGGTAATGGTAGCTGTGAGTTACAGGGTAATGCCAGCCATGGTCAATTTAAAGTTAAAAACTTCATGATTGTTCCGTATTGAATAGAGAAATAAGAAGATGTACAATATTATAGGGAAGGATCCACCTTTCAATACTCTGTAGTAAGTTGAACTAAAAAGTAGTTACAACCTGTTTATTGGGACCGGTTTCAACACATTTCAAGTGTCATCATCAGCCAATTAGCGAAGATCTTAAAACAACTAATATATTGAACACAGGCAAAAAATTAACATTGTAACATATCGTAGCAATTCAGTTAATGTTCAAAACACAATAATCACAGTCAAGAGAGTAAACAGAACATCACTATCTTGCGCCGAAAACAAATACAGTTGAAGTTCATAAGCAGATCAAGTATGCACTTATGTAAAGTCGTTGCTAGGCAGGTCTTGTATGCATTTGTTTCTCCGGCCGAAGAGTAAAAGGTGAGTTTACCCTTTGTCCCACACAGAAACAAGCTACACCAAAATTTATTTTATTTTATTGTATGTTTAATTATGTGTAGCAGAAATTTTTATCATACCCAGTTAAAATTTTAATGGAGGTTCAACAAAAAAAAAAAAGTGCCAGTATTTTTCCATTTCCAATGGAGCGCTCACTTTGGAAACTCATAACTTTAAGAAAATTGATCTGATTTCTACCAAACTTTAACACATCTTAAAGCAACTTATTGTTGATCTGTATACCAAACTTTTATTTCATCTGATATTTGTGAAAATAGTTGTACATTTTGTGAAACAACATTTTCTAATTACAGTAAACAATTTGGCTTATTATGAAGCTCATGAGAATTTCAGTCTAAAATTGAAACTGCCTTTTGCCTGCATGCAGTTGTTGATTTTATATTGATTTACATTTAATAAGATGTGAATTCAGTGCCATAAAGATGGAAAATCATGAAAGTATATAATATTTGTGTGTTTCTGTGGTCACCTTTCATGTTAAACAACAAATCTGGATGTTAATAGCTTGTTTTTATTTTCACTATTATTTGCTTGTTCTGTTAGTTCTTTTCTGCTGAAGTTGTATTTACCAAATGATTGGGACTGACCCATTTGTTCGTTCTTTATAGGGTTTTATACTTAGCTCTACATACTTTTGAATACAACAGTTATTGTGAAAGAAGAGATCAGCAGTGACCCGTGTCCAAGCTGTCTATCGGCCATCACTTCCTGCAGCTAGTGTTATCATTTTTGCTCCGTGAAACTTGGAAGAAGGACTATGGTAAGTCTTTAAGGCTTTTTGGCCTCATTAATTTTCATACCTGTAATGTTTAACCCATTACAAACTGAGTCTAACCAGCATCTTATTGATCTGCTACATTTCTTTCCCTCTATGTCTGAGTCCATTATTCTTCTTGGTAACCGATCATCCTCCATTCTCCTCATGTGACCCCACCTATTATGCCGGTTTACATATTTATCAAATAAGTTCATTCCTAACTCGGCATTTATCTCCCCAAATTCTGAGTACCTCCTACCATTGTTCCCACCTGTCTGTACCAGCAATGATTCTCACTCCTTTCATGTCTGTTATTTAAAAACGAATGAATAATATATCCCAAGTGCACCAACTTCACTCTCTCGCAGCAAAAATCCTCTGAAAACAGACCACTGTAGGGATAGTTTGGGCCAGGAATGCTTTCTGACAACTGTGAGCTACTTGCAGTAACGCGGGGCCATAACTCAGTGTTTTATCTAGATATAAACTGCTGTTCTGTAGCAACTGGTATTCCAATTCTCAGGCCAAGTCAGCTGCTCCCCATCATTCACTAGCTAGGATGTGACTGCAGAAGCCTACACCATGAACTTATGGTTTTCCATGGTTTCCCATTTTCACACCAGGCAAATGCTGGGGCTGTACCTTAATTAAGGCCACGGCCGCTTCCTTCCAACTCCTAGGCCTTTCCTATCCCATCGTCGCCATAAGACCTATCTGTGTCGGCGCGACGTAAAGCCCCTAGCAAAAAAAAAAAAAACACCATGAACTATTATTGTTATTATTATTATTATTATTATTATTTATTAATGTAAATGTTAAGACATGGTGACTAGGTTAAGATTTAACAGGTTAACCGCAAGGTCTCTATAGAAAGTAAGCCCAGTTTTCACAAACCCACAGTTCAGTAAAATTGTTGTTAACGTACTGATACACAATGCTCGTGATATATTTCCAGATGAAAATGGGAGTGTTTGTATCTTGGAAGTAATAGATTATAAAGTTACTTTTAAAAAATTAAACAATAGGGATGTGGCGACCCCATCTCCCAGTGGGGAACCACTGCAGTCAGCCTCCCGAGTATTGGCAGGCAAACCATAGGTAGTTGGGTTTAGAAGAAATGACAACCCAAAACTGTGAACATCTTCGGTCACAATGGAATAATCGCCTGTTAGGGTGGGCAGCTTCTTGCCTATGTGGAAAGTAAGGGGACACTACCACATTATATTCCCCAGGAAACACATGGTATGGCTATTTGTGAATGCTTTCAAATACTTGGCAAGTGGAACAACAAAGCACATGAAGTGCATCCGAGAGGTGAAAACTCATATCCCCCTGTGGGTGGGAGTGGTAGGATATCATCCACTGTACCCCTGCCTGCTGTAAGAGGCAACTAAAAGGGGCCCCAAGGGCTCTGAACTTTGGAGCATAGGTTGGGGAACATAGGGCCCTTAGCAGAGTCCTGGCATTGCTTCCACTTGTGCCAGGCTCCTAACTTTCATCTATCCTTTCTGACCTCTCTTGGTGAACTCCTGTTATTTTCCGACCCCAGCACTATTAGGTTTGCAAGGGCTAGGGAATCCTTTATTTTCACACCCTTCGTGGTCCTTGTCTTCTTTTGGCAGATAACTTCATTTTTTGAAGTGTCGGATCACTTCCATTTTTCTCTCTGATTAGTGTTATATAGAGGATATTTGCCTAGTTGTACTTCCTGTTAAAACAATAATCACCACCACCACCACTGAAAACTCATAGTGTGATTGCGAAGGAAGCATTAAATAAGAAGAATAGACTTTTTTGTGGGGGTGTGGATAGAGACTTGGGGAAGCAATTCATGAAGTGCTTTGTATGGAGTGTGGCACTGTATGGTGCTGAGTCATGGACATTGAAAAAAGAGGACGAAAGAAGATTGGAAGCATTTGAGATGTGGATTTGGAGGAGAAGGGAAAGCATACAATGGATAGAAGTAGTAAAGAATGAAGAAGTCTTGAGAATAGTTGGGAAGAGAGAAATATATTAAAAGTAATCAAGAAGAGCAAGCACAGTTGGATTAGTTATCGGATGAGGAGAGATTGCATGCTTGTAGATGCTATAGAAGGAGCGGTGAATGGAAATAGACAAAGAGGATGGAAAATAGATCAGATGCTGGACAGTATCAAGTATGAGGAAACAAAAAAGGTGGCAAAAGACAGGATTGTGTGGAGACCTGTCATATGAAGACATGGCATATGGCAGAACGCTGATGATGATGATGATGATGATGTATCTTACATAATGGCTGTAATGTAAAGGACATTAATTCCGATATCAGGGTGTTTGTTAGTTTGTTTTACCCACATGTCCACCAATGTGAACTCGAGAGATGTACTTTTGGAGAATTAGAATGTTCTCTGTCCCCTTGCCCATGTTTGAATAACTGTATTTTGGTTGTAGACTGTTAATTAGCCCTCAGGATAAGTTATTTTACTGAAAAAGGTATGATTTAGTTCTCTATTCAAATCTAACATCTGCACATCTTTTAATTAAAAAAACAGACAGAATATACCAAAATTTGTATATTAGAACAAGTGGACGAAGCTACTGATTAGGTGCTTGTGCCTATTCCTAAGTGGACTCTAAACAAATCGAATTATTTTTTCAAAAAAATAATACAAATTTTAATACTGAAAAAGAAAAATAAGTTGTGATCTGCAGTTTGGACTTTAAAATGAGCTTGATTCCTGTGTTAAAATAAGAGAGGAACCAATTATGTTCTGTGGGGACAGTCAGCTATATTTAGAGAGAGAAAGTGGGTAAATGGGTTGAAATAACTACAGCTGAACTCTGTTAAGAAGTTTTTCAAGGGACTGCAAAAAAAGAAAAGCTTCTTAAGCAGGAATCTTCTTAAAAGTGGTAATGCCCAAAAACTTATTCTGTACTTTGAAATACAAGTGAAACACACAGCCAACAGATTTCCTTGTTTGTGAACAATACCGAAATAAGCCAATATATAGGAGCTGCTAAAAGAAAGCCAAAATATAAAAATTGTATTATCATGACATGTATTTTTAGAGATAAAGTAAAATAATTGAACACACCATATTATAAATACATTTGATAAGTGAAGGGAACATATTATATAAAACCTTGCACAAGATACAAGAAGTAATACTAAGAACATTAAAACGGTAGATGGTAACTCTACATTATGTAAATTCTCTACTGCATTAGTCATTGAATACATTTTCAGACACAAAAGTCTAGACTTCTACTTGGAAAAGAAATGTTCCAGGTTTGACTGTTTCAGGTTTTTACTGCTTTAATGTATAAACCTCTCCATTTCCCACATTGCCTTCCATGTGTTCTGAGGCACACTGGCTGAACGTTTCACAAACCACCTCAGTTTTTCAAGGCAGATGCTTGCCTCACTGCAAGATGGTTTTGGGGATTCTCTTTCTCAACCTCTTCTTCTTCTTCTTAATCTCCTCTTCTCTTGCTTGAATTTCCTTGCAGATCTGATCGATGGTCTGTTCCTCGCAAGTGATTACCATATCATCAATGGCAGTGAAGTCTTTGAAACTACTGGTAATCGCCATCTTCTGCGGTATAGTTATCCAGCACCCAGGCTCTTTATCACCAGTTTCCATAACTATGCTGTTGGTACCACCATCAAAGCCTGCTTTCCTGAAGCAATTTGCTATTATTACAGGCTTCAATGAATCCCATGATGAGGCAATGAAATGCATTGTGTCCAAAAGAGATGGTTTGTGGATGGGTTCGCCTGCTTCCATGTGTAGCAGCATACAGCTCACAACTGATTTTCGATACCTCTGCTTCAATACCTTAATGACTCTTTGGTCCATGGGCTGTAGTGCCGATGTAGTATTCGGTGGAAAAACTTCTACCTTGATGTTCCTTCCTTGGATAGAAGTAGTAAAGAAGTGGTCCATAAACACCACAATCTTCCTCTTCTGTCTCCCCATTTTTTAATTTGATGCCTGCATATATTCTTCAGACAGGGAACTTGTCATCCAAGCTGACTTGTTGCTGGTGTACTTGCACGGCAAAAACCTGACATTTTGATACAACGTGGCTCGCTACACTTCCCTATCATCAATTGAGGTAGTTTTTCAGTTCCTTCCATATTAGCACCAACCAATACCATAACTCACATTTTACTTAATTTTACTCTGTGGCAAGGTTCTCCCTTCAAAACTAGTGACATCCAGGATAAGCTGGTAAAAAAGTGTGAATTCATTGAGATTTAAAATGTTGCAAGGTTTGCTTATTTTAGCAGGCAGAACCATTTCCTTCCATTAAAATGCAGAAAGTGTACAGGGAAATTTTATGCTTCCCTTTCCTTCGCACTTACATTCCCTGCTTTGCCACAAATTGTTGTATAAAAATGCCAGCTCAATTTTTAAAGCAGTCCAGCCACCCGTTCGACACGATGAAAGGTACCTTTAATTTGCACGCAATATTTTCGGCTTTCTCCTTCACAATAGTCCCGCTGGAAGGTATGTTCAAAACTTCGCTGCTGTTTAAACCATATTAGCAGAGCTTGTTCTACTTCATCGTACTTTCCGATTTAACTTTCTTGCAAAGTATTCCCTGCAGAAGCAAAGATCTCTTCTTTCTTCGCTATAATGCCGTTCAAAGTAGATGGCGGCATTCCCAGCTCCATTGCCAAAACAACACGGGAGAGTGTAGTTGACTCCACTTTCCTTATAATCTCCACTTTGTCTTTTATTGTTAGTGCCTTTCGCTTGAGCTCTTTCCTCTGAGTGCCACTCATTTTCACTTTAAACATCCGTACGTTGATATCAAGTAAAATTAACTTCTCTGACTCTTATTCACACTAATTACGATGCTACACTATGCTTGGCAATCCATAGCTTAGGCTTACCAGATGCAAGGACAAGAGTTCGTTAGCATGTGCTTTCTATCTTCCTCGCCCCCCCCCCCCCCCCCCCCCCCCCCCCCCCCCGCAACCACACCTGCTTCAAGGTTAACGGCAGCAAATGGGAAATCTGGCAACTCATTCTCAGAGATTCTTAATATGTAAGCCTGAATCGCCCCTGCATTCCTACTGGTTGTCACGGCAACGGGCGTAGTTTCTGGCTGTTTTGCAAGTACCACATGGCCAAGCCAGTATTGAGTTTATTTTTCCGCTTCAGTCCTCTTCGTGCTATAGGTAATGAAGAAAAGAAACACAGGTTTGAAGTTGCAGAAATGAGTGCATGGAATAGTATCTGGGGTATTACGTGGGAGTGATAAAGGCACAGTAGCAACGCTGGCACATCTAAACGTAAACAGGTTTCTTCCCTGCGAGAATTTTATTTCATGTCTCCTCATCCTTGTGCTACATTCTAATAATGCGATGTAATAATTACGAGTGACAGGTTAATACAATGTTTAGCTTGTATAAAGGTAAAAATAACTTTTAATTTTATGCCAACACATCTTATTGCAACGCCTCTGTGTGCCTCCCACAAACACCCAGTTGGTTATCAACATTCGTTCAACTTTGTAGACGATCGGGATCTCTTGGCCGGCTGTTTGGCAGCATGTGTATCAGCTGGCAAGTTGGCTGTTTCCTGCATAGAATTGTGAAGTTGTTTTTGTTCACCTCACTAATAATGGACACGGAAAATCTTATCAGTTTAGTTAAAAAACGTAATTTCCTCTACGACAAGGCCCATAAGTATTATTGCAACAACAGCATAAGCGAGAATTCCTGGAAGGAAATAAGCAAGGGAATGAAAAATCAAGCAGTTTAAAATATTCAGTTTCATGATAGGTTAGGCCTATACAGTATTTAGTTTATTTTGCAATTATTATTGACCTTATTTCAGAATCATACCATGTTAGAGTCCATATACAGTATGGTATGTCAGTACAATAATTGGCATTGGTTGGAATGTACGATCCTTAAGTGTTCATTATAATTTTATAAGTGGCATTCCATAGGTTTGTTGTACATGTATTCCTAACAAACAGTAATGTTGTGGACAAATATACTTTACGGTTCTTAATTAATGTTTAGGCCTCCTCGATTAATGACTTCACCCTTTCACGGCACGCAACTTACTGCATTAAAATTTGATGAAATCAATCATTGTGTGCTTTATGTTTCCCGGGTAGAATCCATTCGATTCTATTCCGCTAGATGGAATGGTGGAGTGGAAATTTTGACTGATAGGTTTGCTTTGATTCCACAAGGTGAGAGTGAGCATCTGGTGTCTGTCATAGTGTGATGTCGTATGGCCTTGGCAAGTCCGGACAGGTTCCATGACACCAGAGGCACACCACAAGCGTGCGAATGGTCTAACACGGTGCAACTTGCGCGAAGACTGGAGGGTTCTAACCATGGGCTGCTTGAGCGGATGTTTTCTATCTCAAGGGGCTCTAAAATCTGAACTGTTTAACCGGGAAATATATTCACAACAGAACACTTTAAACGGGAAAAATATACATATATCTTAATACAACTGATCAAGGCACAAAGAAAATCACACGTAATATGAAGGAAAACTTCTTATGCAGGAACTTCTTAACCGAGTTTCACTGTACCTGGTTTTCTAGAGTGAAACTAGCAGGTATCCTCAATGGCATCTAATTATGACCAGGGTACCTATTTTCAAGAAAAAGGGGGAATGCACAGGGAAATTAAAATGCAGAAAGTGTACAGGGAAATGACTAGTCACATCAGAATGAGGCTTTTGATCTGAGACTTGACCCAAACGGAAGGATCGAACAGGACTGATGTGGACGCTACACGAGTCATACACAGTGAGTAGTACGTTGAGAGAGAGTCAGTGCACGTGGTAGTGAAGGAGAAATGAAAACGATAGACATACTTGTGCTAATCGCTCAACAGTGGCAGTACACAAAGCACGCGGAGTATCCAATATTGCATAAACTTGAGTGTGGTGTAGCTTACAGTTCACGGTTAATGATAGCGTAATTCCAGATCTTTACTTTTATAGTAAAATTAAATGTTCGTAGATTGTATCTTTCCTCATTAATTTGTAATTGCTTTGCCAAAACTTAAATTATAATAATACACGCCTCAAAAAATGTTTTGCACCACCTGGAGTTCTGGGTTTCTATGTTGCTGATGACCCCAGGAAACATGGGATGCAAATACACACTTAGTCAGACATAGCATGATTGATGTAAAAAAGAAAGCAACGGCAGTCACAACACACACTACTCTCCAGCAACGTGCACCCGTCTATCGAACAACAGAATCTAATTCTTTCTCTCATTACGGTGTTACTATACCTTGTGCACTGAAGCATAATCAGACCCATTGCGGCATGCTGTCCGCAAGGCGGTTGAGGCTGTCCTGGTTGATCCTGTCTCATTCTCTGACAGGTGGGCACTCAGCCCACTGCCTGTTTCACCATGTCCCAGGCACGTTCAATGGGATTCATGTCCAAAGATACTGCAGGCCAGTCTATCCAATGGATTTGGGCTCTCCAAAGGAGGTTCATAATAGTGGAGCAGTATGAGTGCATGTTGTCATCTTGCAGAATGAATCTGTTGCAAAAATCTCAGTATGGTTGAAAAGTGGGCTCAAGGATACTGTTCCGGTATTGTGTACCAGTTATATTGACCTCTATGACAGTGAGTGGCTTTCCACATCCATATGTAAGGCTGCCCCAAAATATGATGGATCCACCTCCCTGTTGGACATGCTGGATGGCATACAAGACTCGTCTGCTATTACCTCGCTATCTCGAAACCCTCCTCCAATGATTACTTAGCATCAGATACATTTGGCATTCACTGTGAAGGGGACCCACTGCCATACTACTGGAGTCCAGACCAAGTGCTCCTTTGCCCATCTGTAACTGGTGCAATGATGTTGGGTTGTATGTGCATGTGCTTGCCAAGGAACTCTTTGAGTGTAGGTGGTCTCTATGGAGCCTGTTTGTGATTGCCTGCATAAACACAGCCCTACCAGTTGTTTGCCTTAAGGCTTTACGTAGTTCTGTTGCTGTGTCTGACTAGTTCCTGCGACCCAGGATTCACATGTAATGGACTTCAGCTGCTGTTGTTCACAATGAACAACCACTGTAAGACTGATCTTCAACAGTTTGTGTTGAATGATAGCGTCTGTATGTCCTGACATCATTACTATGGTGAACAACAACCAGGCTGGCAACTGCCCTCACAGACAGGCCTTGCTCATACAATGTTGTTATGTGCGTATGGTCAGAAGTGGTAATGAATCCTTGAGGCATGTCTCTATACTGTACAGGACATAAATGTGCTCTTTACATGTTGTGTCCACAGGTGACAGTAACAGCGCACTCTTCTAGACTGTTCTGAGACTGTGCGCTTTACCTCTACATCCATGAACAGGTAGCATTACACGTCTTTTGGACGTCTGTCATGCAACAACTCTTAGAGCAAACATCCTTTACGAACACAAAAAATACAGGTCAGAACTGTTTTTGAGGCGTTTATTATAAATTGTAAAAACAATAACTCCATGTAATTTACATAATGTGAAGGTGCTAACTATTATAGACTGCTCGAAATTATCACAGAAAAAATTCTGTAAAGAATGAAATGTGTCAGTGGTGCTTTTTTCTATGCATGCTACTTGACCAGCATACATATTTCGTCAACACTTTCATTTACTACAGTATCTGGGATCTTATTCCTGAGTTTCTGAACACTAACCCATATGTTTCTGTTACAAGTGTGTTCAGAACCTGGCACGCACACTCACATCAGTTTTAAGAATAATGTCCCTGATGAACACAGGCCTTAGAAGAGTGATTGGCTGATGGCATGCTGTGAGCAATGTAGTTGATTTTTGTTCCTTTCCATTTAGATGCTGGGGAAAGTTATATGTTCATAAACCACTGTATTAGGGTTATTATAATTGAATTTCATTGTACATATTTTTATATTTGTATGTATTCTTCAATGGTTCATGTTTGTGGGTTACTATAGTCACGTCCTAGTTCGTGAACCATGGGCAACGGCTGAGCGGCCTAGTAAGTGGTCCTGAGAGTCGGGATACCAGTTGCTATGGAATGGGAGTGGGCATCTCGGACATATTCTGAGTCGTGGCCCTCCTTGTGCTCAGGCGGCTAGGACTATAAAATTCACCGGTGGTCCATAACCCGTTAGAGGAGAGGTCCTCACTTGGACTATGTGCAAGTAGGGCAGCATCCTGCTTCATGAATTTACCGAGCTCAGAACACTTTAAGCAAGCCTCGGACCTATGGGAGTAATAGAGTCCCACTCCCATTTGACAGGCGAGGGACTCCTTGGAAACAACTTGGCGAACGAAATGGAATTCAATGGGGAGCTATCAATATTAATGGGGCTTATGGAAGAAAGAAGGTAGAACTGGCTGAGTCAGCAAAGAGGATGCATCTGGATGTGCTAGGAGTAAGTGATATTCGGGTAAGGGGAGATAATGAGGAAGAGGTGGGAGATTATAAAGTGTACTTGACGGGTGTTAGAAAGGGAAGGGCAGAGTCTGGGGTAGGGCTCTTTATCAGGAATACCATTGCTCGCAACATAGTTTCTGTTAGGCACGTAAATGAGCGAATGATGTGGGTAGATTTGTCAGTGGGAGGAATTAGGACAAGAATTGTGTCCATGTATTCACCATGTGAGGGTGCAGATGAGGATGAAGTTGACAAGTTTTGTGAAGCATTGAGTGACATCGTGGTCAGGGTGAACAGCAAGGATAGAATAGTGCTAATGGGCGATTTCAATGCGAGAGTTGGGAATAGAACTGAAGGATACGAAAGGGTGATTGGTAAATGTGGGGAAGATATGGAAGCTAATGGGAATGGGAAGCGTTTGCTGGACTTCTGTGCTAGTATGGGTTTAGCTGTTACGAATACATTCTTCAAGCATAAGGCTATTCACCGCTACACATGGGAGGCTAGGGGTACCAGATCCATAATAGACTATATCTTAACAGACTTTGAATTCAGGAAATCTGTTAGGAATGTACGAGTTTTTCGCGGATTTTTCGATGATACAGACCACTATCTGATCTGTAGTGAACTAAATATCTCTAGGCCTAGGGTAAAGAAAGTGAAATCTGTCTGCAAACGGATAAGGGTAGAAAATCTCCACGACGAGGAAATTAGACAGAAGTACATGGATATGATTAGTGAGAAGTTTCGAACAGTAGACAATAAGCAGGTTCAGGATATAGAAAGTGAATGGGTGGTATACAGGGATGCTGTAGTAGAAACAGCAAGGGAATGCCTAGGAACAACTGTGTGTAAAGATGGGAAAAGGCGAACATCTTGGTGGAATGATGAAGTGAGAGCATCTTGTAAACGTAAAAAGAAGGCTTATCAGAAATGGCTCCAAACAAGGGCTGAGGCAGACAGGGATTGGTACGTAGATGAAAGAAACAGAGCGAAACAAATAGTTGTTGAATCCAAAAAGAAGTCATGGGAAGATTTTGGTAACAACCTGGAAAGGCTAGGTCAAGCAGCAGGGAAACCTTTCTGGACAGTAATAAAGAATCTTAGGAAGGGAGAGAAAAAGGAAATGAACAGTGTTTTGAGTAATTCAGGTGAACTCATATTAGATCCCAGGGAATCACTGGAGAGGTGGAGGGAATATTTTGAATAAAAGGAAATCATCCTGGTGGTGTTGCAAACAGCCAAGCTCATGGGGAGAAGGAAAATGATGTTGGTGAAATAATGCTTGAGGATGTGGAAAGAATAGTAAATAAACTCCATTGTCATAAGGCAGCAGGAATAGATGAAATTAGACCTGAAATGGTGAAGTATAGTGGGAAGGCAGGGATGAAATGGCTTCATAGAGTAGTAAAATTAGCGTGGAGTGTTGGTAAGGTACCTTCAGATTGGACAAAAGCAGTAATTGCACCTATCTATAAGCAAGGGAACAGGAAGGATTGCAACAACTATCGAGGTATCTCATTGATTAGTATACCAAGCAAAGTATTCACTGGCATCTTGGAAGGGAGGGTGCGATCAGTCGTTGAGAGGAAGTTGGATGAAAACCAGTGTGGTTTCAGACCACAGAGAGGCTGTCAGGATCAGATTTTCAGTATGCGCCAGGTAATTGAAAAATGCTACGAGAGGAATAGGCAGTTGTGTTTGTTTCGTAGATCTAGAGAAAGCATATGACAGGGTACCGAGGGAAAAGTTGTTCGCCATACTGTGGGACTATGGAATTAAAGGTAGATTATTAAACTCAATCAAAGGCATTTATGTTGACAATTGGGCTTCAGTGAGAATTGATGGTAGAATGAGTTCTTGGTTCAGGGTACTTTCAGAGGTTAGACAAGGCTGTAATCTTTCACCTTTGTTGTTCGTTGTTTACATGGATCATCTGCTGAAAGGTATAAAATGGCAGGGAGGGATTCAGTTAGGTGGAAATGTAGTAAGCAGTTTGGCCTATGCTGACGACTTGGTCTTAATGGCAGACTGTGCCGAAAGCCTGCAGTCTAATATCTTGGAACTTGAAAATAGGTGCAATGAGTATGGTATGAAAATTAGCCTCTCAAAGAGTAAATTGATGTCAGTAGGTAAGAAATTCAAAAGAATTGAATGTCAGATTGGTGATACAAAGCTAGAACAGGTCGATAATTTCAAGTATTTAGGTTGTGTGTTCTCCCAGGATGGTAATATACTAAGTGAGATTGAATCAAGGTGTAGTAAAGCTAATGCAGTGAGCTCGCAGTTGCGATCAGCAGTATTCTGTAAGAAGGAAGTCAGCTCCCAGATGAAACTATCTTTACATCGGTCTGTTTTCAGACCAACTTTGCTTTACGGGAGCGAAAGCTGGGTGGACTCAGGATATCTTATTCATAAGTTAGAAGTAACAGACATGAAAGTAGCAAGAATGATTGCTGGTACAAACAGGTGGGAACAATGGCAGGATGGTACACGGAATGAGGAGATAAAGGCTAATTTAGGAATGAAGTCTACGCATAAACTGGCTTCGGTGGTGGGGTCATGTGAGGTGAATGGAGGAGGATAGGTTACCTAGGAGAATAATGGACTCTGTTATGGAGGATAAGAGAAGTAGAGGGAGACCAAGACGACGATGGTTAGACTCGGTTTTTAACGATTTAAAGATAAGAGGTATAGAACTAAACGAGGCCACAACACTAGTTTCAAATCGAGGATTGTGGCGACGTTTAGTAAATTCTCAGAGCCTTGCAGACTGAACGCTGAAAGGCATAACAGTCTATAATGATAATGTATGTATGTATGTATGTATGTATGTATTCTTCATGATAATACATAAAATATCACATTTTAGCATTTTAAGTTTTCTTATATAAATTGCTGTGTTGAAGTTTCACTGACAGCCCCTTGGTGACATGGAACGTTCAAGAGCCGTTTTACCCTGCGGACAGAGGTGATTCAGATGTGAGCACTGTAATTATACAGCAATGTCTTTAAAAATTCACTGTAACTACAGTTTGGCTCAGATTATTTTCAACTGTTTACAGTAGAGACTCAAATGAATGTAGTTTACATTCATTAACTTTATATTTACGTATGGTTTAGTAATGACGAAGGGACCCTCCACATTTTCTATGGAAATAAAGTGACGTTCTTGTATTTGCATGGGTTGTTTCATAATGCAGTGAAAACTAGGGTAATTGTTGTCTCAGAAACTTTGAGTGGAAGAACCGAGATAAATAGTTTAAAGATTCATTTAGCACAAATTCTGTGTTAATATGTCTATTAGTTCATGAGAAAGAGTACGTACACTTAGGCTACTTTGGCACGTTTTGTTGTCCATTACTTGGCCGTGCGCATCATGCCGTCCCATTTCTTATGTTAATACGCCCATCCTCGCTTCACTCAGTCCAGTCTTCTGTAGTACAGTTATTGCTTGAGTTATTACGACTTTATTACTTCTGTTTCATTCAAACTGCACCGTGCTATCCTGTTGCTCCACACAATGTCATATTTCAAATTGACAGCAAGTCAAGAAATTATGATTACAAGTAATCATGCTCATATTTGTTGTATTGGCTTTATAATTGATCGGGTGGTTGAATTATATATATTTTTTTCAAGTAATTATACGCCATAGCCCGTCAGGACCTCGACACAAATCGGAGTAAAAATAAGTGACATCACAATCATCCTGTTGCTCAACAGCAGACAGGTACCTATTTCCATTTCCCAAGGAGATGAGGTAAATAAAAGAATAAATGGCAGGGACGAGGCAGGGCGATAGAAAATTTTCCATAAGACCAAGAAGAAGGAAGGAATGCTACGCACATACCTCATGATCGTTTAGCGGAAGGACGCTAGCATTCATCCAGAGTTTCAACAAAATAATCCCATACTTATTCGATGAAACACAGAACAACAGATATTAAAACAATCGTATCAACAAGCATCAAAATCCACTAAGAAACACCTAGAGCGGTAGATTGACTTTAAATGAACTTTACAGTACAACCATGGAAAACATGACGACGACTGAGAGACAGGTTATGCAGGAAATCCATGAGATGGCAGAAACAAAATACAACAAGAAGCCAGTTACCTAAATCCACCTACATACTATTCTACAAGAGTTGCGTTACCAACAAACAAACAATTCCCAAATCTACCAAGACACATGAGAAATTATAAGGTTACACAACCTTCTAACAAGTGCCATAACTGCCCAATAATGACTACACAACATCAAAACCACAATAACTTCCAATAAACATGTGTCAGCCCTTCAGGGTTAAAAGATTACACAATCTTCAACAGCATGCTATGAAGTCATCATGCGACCATCAAAATTTACACTCAAAACAACACACTGGTACTCAAATAACACCACCAGATACAGGCCCAACACCAAACCTATCGCGGCTAAAGAAGTAGAATTCTCAGGTTAAGAACCATACTTTCACAACACAACACTACAACAACAGGTAGATATGGTAGGATACTCCACATAGTACAACAGCACACAACTCGTATAGAACAGCACGCAACAGGAAATAAAATAAATAATTTGAAATAAGGAACCTGGTGAATAAAGCTTCCAGAGGAGCTCAGAACTAAAGTTTAGCGTGGGGCTACAGAAAACGATAATAGGAAAGATACTTCCAACAGTTATCAAATTGGGTACGAAGATCCTTTAGGTACGACGAACTAGTAGAGAACCGGGCACTAGGAGAATTAGTAAAGGAGGAGCACCTATTACAAACAGTCAGACAGTGGAGAACCAGAAAGACTCAAGTCCATGCACAAGGCAAACAGGTTACCACTCCCAACACCAGTCGACAGAGCTCCTTCACAACTAATCACTTCCGCCAAAGATTAGACATAGAGAGGGCATAGTCACTGACAATTAATAATGGTTTTCCAAACCTACACCACCTAATGAAATGATATTACAATGCGAAGCATATCGTGCGATGAATGCACTATTGCCCTACAACCAGCACGAGTGAGCAATCATACAGTAGAAACAAAACCAACCCCCGTAGACAGAAGAACGGGGAGGAAAACGGAGATAAACATCATGCACAACATCCCGAAAGGGTGCCCTAACATAACAGTGCATTCTCGAATCATGATCAACACCTATAGTTTCAAATTATGTAAAGTTTAGAATTTTAAAGAAGAACAGTCCAGGGTTGAAGACCAACCAAACCTACCATAGGATGGTGACAGGAAAAAGAACCTTGCAAGGCGCGGAAAGGTAGCACGGGCTGAGCAAATATAACCAACAGAAATTAAATCAATAGGAGTAGATTGACAAGTAATTCACAGGACACCAGAGCTACAAGATCGACATAAGGTAATAAAACTTCGTATGCCAAATCCGCTTCGTCACGAAATATCATCAAGACACCATTACAGGATAATTTTTCCAGACCTATCAAAGGAAAAGCTCGCACAGGAAACCATCATAAGCCAGGGAATCAATACAGACATTAGAAATCAGAAAATATTACATGGTTTTACACACTACCCATGAATTAACCCTAATTAGCCCACTAAGAGGTAGTTCTTAGGCACATCTTTAAACAGTACACCACATCCTACCCAAGGTTGTACCAAACACCAAAATTAAAAGGAAACTTAAGGGAAACTGCACCTTATCCAGATTTGATTTGAGACAGATGAACTCGCCTAATTCTCTTAGTGATGGGATCACTAACTAACACTGATAGAGGGGACAGGAACTGCAAAATGGTACAAGGTCCTTGGTACCTGGGAGCCAGTTTAGCAGTAAATATTTTGATAGCTTTACTAATTGGATAGCATTTAATGAAGACATGGTCTCCAACCTTCAACCTTGTTGATTTTCTACCCTTGTTGTACCGTTTTTTAGCCTTCTCGTACGATACAGACAGATTTTTCCTCTCTTCATCCCAAATTTTCTGAAGATCATTGGGCTTGGACAGGTCAGGAAGAAGGTCATTGATTCCAAGTAGGTTGGACATGGGTGAATACGGAGGGTAACCAAACATCAGAGACATAGGCGTCTTACCATGAGTTTCATGTAAAGCTGAGTTGAACGCATGGGCCAACCAATGCAGGCAAGAATCCCACTTGGACTGATTGTTATGATGAAACGCAATCAAGGCCGACTTTAGATTCCTGTTCATTCTCTCAGCGTAAGATGGGTTAGGATAGTATGGAGTGGTAGTTACATGTGAGATGCACAACTCGAACAAATATTTCCTGAATGAATGGCTGGTGAAAGCACTGGCGTTGTCGGAGACTAAAAACTTGGGAGGACCAAAGGATGCAAAGATAGAGTTCAAACAACTGATAGTCGTTTGAGTGTCAGTAGATCTCGTAGGGATAATCCAGCTGAATCGAGAAAAGGCATCAATGCACACGAAAATGTGGGTGTTTCCTAAGGTAGAACGAGGGAGCAGACCCAGGAAATCAGTGAAGAGCCGTTCCATTGGGCGAGAGGCTTGAGAAGAAGATAAAAATCCCACATGGTTGTTCATACTCGGTTTGCTAATAGCACAGGTTTGACAAGATTTCACCATGTTTCTAATATCATTATCCATCTTTTTCCAAATGAAGATCTATCTAATCTTTTCCCTTGTCTTGAACGTACCCAAATGTCCACCAATGGGAGAGCAGTGATAATATTTGAAAATTTCCGGGACAAGGACCCTAGGGACAACAATTTTGAAATTCCTACTCTTTCGACCTTTACAACAAAGAACACCCTTAACAAGAGAGTATGGCTTTACTACAGATCCTTTGTTAAGCTTATCAATGATCTCCTTCAAATCTGGATCAGTTTTCTGATGATCTGCAATTTCATGATTTAGTAGAGGAAGATCCGAAAGAATGGCATTAACTCCAAAGACATTAGTTACAATTTTTTCATCATCAGGATTTACATCGGTGCCAAAATTACCCTCAAGCATCCTACTTAGGCCGTCGGCGATGACGTTCTCAGAACCCCTGATATGCCTGACATTGAAATTGAAAGATGAAATCCTCAAAGCCCATCTAGTGATACGGCCAGTTCCCTTGGGTCGGTTCAATACCCAAGAAAGAGCTTGGTTGTCTGTCTCAAGATCAAAATTAACATGCTCGATGAAGGGTCTGAATTTTTCCAGGGCAAACAACACGGCCAGACATTCCAACTCATAAATGGAGTATTTGTTTTCTAGGTTGGTAAGAGTCCTAGACACGTAAGCTACAGGCCTACGCCCATCCTCGTACTCTTGTAGAAGAACACCAGCAATCGCTTTGCCAGAGGCGTCAGTTTGCACAATGAACCTTTTATTCAAATTTGGAATAGCCAAAACAGGAGCATTCATCAGAGCGGATTTCAAAGCTTCAAAGGCTTCTTGCTGAGGACGACCCCTGAAGAACTTCACGTCTTTACGTCTAAGATGATTTAGAGGAACAGCTATCTCTGCTAAATTAGGAATGAACTTCCTGAAAAAATTGACCATGCCCACGAACCGTGCGATACCTTTGACATCTTTAGGGGGTCGAAAATCCCTAATAGCCTGAGTCCTAGAGTGGTCGATGGAGATACCATTGGAGGAAACCACATGTCCAAGGAAAGACATACTCGGCTTAGCAAACGCTACTTTTGACAACTTGACAGTCAGTCCAGCTTTCCTCAAGCGATCCAGGAATTCTCTAACATGTTCGACATGTTCTTCGAAGGTTTTTGAGAATATAACCAGATCATCAAGGTAATTAAAGACGAACCTGAACTTAATGTCATAGAGAATATTGTCTAACAGTCTCGTGAGAACAGCCGCGCCACAAGAGATGCCAAACGGGAGCCGCAGAAATTCATAGAGGTTCCAATCAGTGATGAAAGCAGTTAGTGGAATGGAAGACTTAGACAATGGGACTTGGTAATATGCCTGATTGACATCTAACACAGTGAAAAACTTGGCACCCGAGAACCACCCAAAACAAGTGTGCAGATCGGGTAAAGGGATGGATTGCAAGATGACCTTGCAGTTTAAAGCCTTGTAGTTGATAACAGCCCTGAACCCTCCAGAGGGTTTAGGTACCAGGAAGACTGGGGATGCATAGGGAGAGGTAGATGGACGGATCACTCCGTCAGCTAACATCTTTT
This sequence comes from Anabrus simplex, assembly GCF_040414725.1. Taxonomy (NCBI): domain Eukaryota; kingdom Metazoa; phylum Arthropoda; class Insecta; order Orthoptera; family Tettigoniidae; genus Anabrus; species Anabrus simplex. The sequence continues at coordinate 66,475,759 of NC_090279.1, forward strand.
TAAGCTCGAGCATACGAGGAGGTGAGAGGCGGTAAGGAGGGGATCTGACAGGAGTGTTATCTGATAACTCAATCTGATACTCGAGAACATCAGTAACTCCTAACTTGCTAGTAAACACATCAGGAAAATCATTACATAGAACACGAATACACTCAGCTTCCCCCTCACTTAAATGGCTGAGATCTAATTTATCAATTTCACCAACTCCTTCCGGTACTGACTCATCTACACAGGAAACCTTCATTGCACACGAGGAAAGTTCCCTTAAGTTAAATTTAGAATCAGGTGAAAATTTAAAGAAAAACATCCTAGCTTGAAGATCCATAACTAGTCCAATTTTCGACAAGAACCCTGTCCCTTAAATCATGTTGCAAGACAGGTTAGGTGCCACAAGGCATGTGATTTTCCAGGTGAAATTCCCAATTCTTACTTTTACCTTTACAGCCCCCAGAATTTCCAACTTGTTCCCATTAGCAGCCATACACTTCACACCAACAGGTAATAATTTATCCAGTTTACAAGCACTCTTCAGCTTGGAATACCATCCAAAATTAATCACATTGACAATACTACCAGAATCAATCAATGCTAACAGGGGTTCGTTATTTACTTCGACTTCAGCAAAAGTACACAGGGAAACACCACAGGTAGAAATCTTATTACACTTTTGGGGACAGATAACCTTAGCAGAGCCCGGAGACTTTCCAAAATTAGAATTTTTACACTTTATTTGGGAAACTTTTAGTCATCGACCAGAATTAGGAGCTGACAAGGGGCAATTATTCTTAAGATGCTGAGCAGATCCACAAGAATAGCAACAACCCCTAGAGTTGCGCTTAACTACAGTACAAGCATTTCTGAGGTGGTTCCTAGAACCGCAGTTAAAACACTTCTTGGCACTGGCATCCTTATATATAGGAGAGGGGACAGGATGAACAGGTTTGGCAGGTGGAGGTAAACTTACAGGTCTGGTGGCATCTCCATGCTTGACGTCTTCAGCGAAGGAGCATGCAACCTCCAGTTCATCAAAAGTAGTTGGGCACTTACTCAGGGAAAGGTAGGACCTGTATGAGGGAGAGATGCCTTTTAAAATTCTTGCCACCATTTCTTCCTCTGGGACAGTAATTTTGAAAACTTTACAGTAAAATCTGAGGTCAAGGATATAAGAAAGTAAATTTTCATGAAGGAACTGCGTCCGAAAACAATGTTGAGGAATTAAGCTTTTTAATGCCAAGGAGGGAATAAATTTTTTCAACACCGATTCATGAAATTCATCAACCTTAAGTTTCAGGGAAATGGCCTCTGAGATTTCCCGTTTCAGAATACCTTCAAAATGGGAGAAAAGAGCTTGAAAGATACCCAAATCATCGATAGAATAAACTTTACCAGAATCCTTCATTTCTACTAGAAACCGCACAAAACGAATGCTTTCCTCAATCGAATCTACTGAGAAATTTTTCACCCCATGGAAAAGCTCCTTTAAAGGGTTGTAGGTGGGAGTAAGGCTCATTTTAGACAACAAGCTTTCCAGGACGGGAGAGGCAGCACAACATAAACCTTGGTTATTAGGAGGGGTAACTACATGGTTTGAGGAACACTGAGGAATAGGGTCAGAAGGATTACATTTTTGACTGATTTTTAGGTTATCCATATCTCTGCTGGCAATCATCAGGTCCAGCTCAGCAGAAATGCTAGAGGCAATAGCCAACAATTTGGTGCACTGAGAGATAAACTCGGGTTCAGGTTTAAGCGACAATAAAACATAGATCCTTCCCAAGTAGTGATATACTCTGGCCTTTAAACGGTCAATTTGTGCTTTAGTAGGAGACATATCCAAGAACTCTTCCCTTATTACCTCTATCTCGGTCAAAGCCTCGGTTATAAAATGAAGTGCCTCACCAATATTGCTGGGGCGAACACGAGAAGGATTAATGGGCACCTGAATAAGCTCGGAAAGAAGGTTCGCACACTCGGCAACAGAACCAGCTGGACTAGCTCCACGTATCGCTAGCTCATATTTTAACTCTGCCTTACGGAGCTTGTGGGGAAACAGGACCGCTCGAGACATCGTGGAGGTACATGCAACAAAATTCCAACAAATTAATCAAGATAAATGCGCTTCTTTTCACAAAAGTAAGTAATCTTTAAGACCATTTGCCTTTTTTCCACCACTCAACCATTTGACACAGTGAACAGTTTTCAAGAAAAGGGGGATACGACCGACCTACAGGTAATTAACAGTAGCACAAGCGTAGTCAACTTAGGAACCACGCTCTGCTACCACTTACTGGCCCACCAGCTTGGTAACCTGGTACCAAACTAGCTGATTGAGAGTAAAAGACTACACTACATCGGACAAGATCCAGTGGAAGAGGAACAAAATAGGAAGCGTCACATACACTACACACCCAGAACAAAATAAAATACATAGGAAAAGGTGAACTTACCTCCAGGTGGTAGAAAACCAACGGGTGGATCAAGCTACCAACTGTCAGTGTGCCAAAATTAATGTTGAGTAGAAATCAAGACAAACTTTTTTTTTTTTTTAATATATCATTTAATGAAACTCAAAATTAACAGTAAATAACAAGACATCTTCGCAGTAGTTTACCAAAATGATAGCTACCAGAAACTGACTAAAATCAAATTGACATGTGATTAAAATGAAGAGGTCTTTAAAATTAAAGTAAATTAAATTAAATTGGATTAAATAAGGTAAACAGACCTCACCGAACTACAGAAAACTTCAAATAAAGTACCAAGAAACACCTAAAAGTAAATTAAGAAAATTATTCGAAAACTGCCAAACGGTAAGAAATAAAATAAGGAAATTTAAATGGTACCTTCAAATTTTGAACCAACCTAAAATAACGAAATTAAATCACCAAAAATCCGGTCAGCGAGAAACATTTTAAAGGAGGATATGTTATAATTAAACACTTCTGTTTACCTTCTTAACAACCAACAAATCTTTTCTTAAGAGAGGAAATAATTCATTATTAGGAAATACCATCTTGTAAGAAACAGGAAAAAAAAACTTTCTTTGCTCTCACAGATTTTCGCTGAGAGATGGAACTCTCTCTCTTTCGTTTCACATCAGTTATAGGGTAACCAATATACAGTGGGAGGTCCAGCACAGGATGTAAGTGCTACTCAAAAATGTTCAAGGGAAAGGAAACCCGACACAACAAAACCTGAAGGGAAAAGGAAAAAGAGCAATGAGGGGCAAGAAACAGTAAACACACAACACGGTTCCTTTTAATGGCAGAACAATCTACGACAGGGGTGACTCCCAGCCTTCAAAAAACATCATCACCATCACGTCTCTCAGAAAAACAACATCGTCTCCAAGGCAACCATAATCCATTGTTAATTCAGGAAAGAACCAATCCCGATAGTGGACCAACAATGGTACGCAAAATGGAGGCAAAATAATGGAACCAACAATCCCAAAAACCAGGGAAAAACCCTAAAAGGAACGGAATTAAATAAAAAGCAGAAAAATAAATTTAAAACAACCCGAAAATGCACCAATATCCTTACTGGAACTCCCATATATTACCCCACTTTAAAACAAATTTCAGAACACCAGTAACATCATTACCAGATAATAATAATAATAATAATAAGAATAAGAATATTTTACATTTATACCTCTTTTCAAATTTCCCTTAGAAAATTCAAATTTCTTGTGGTGACACGTTACATGCTAGATGCTTCAAACAAACAAATTAACATCTTTTTCAACCCGATACGTTACTTTTGAAAGGGTAGTACATTTTCACTTATCAAATAATGGTCCACCAAATTTTCCGGAACGTATCACTTATTTTGATGATTGATAGATTTCTCCTAAGTAAACGCAGAAGCAGTTCACCACGGATGAAAACAACAAATAAGTATAAAGGTTGACTTACAGGTTGGTTTGAGGTCCCAGCAGTAGGAAAGTTAAACAACATGGCCAGGCCATGTGCTCCTTACCGTAGAAGTTGGTGTTTTCTAGGTAAAATAAAAATCACACACTACGAGGATGTATTAGATGAACACTGAGGGTGTGGAGCACAATCCTACATCCTTTTAAATTCACTATCCATAGTCCATTATACTATGCCAATGCATTGCCTGGAGCTCGGTACACCAACGTCTTCTCGGCATGATAGAAAAGCAGCGACTCCTCGCTTCGCTTCCCTCTCCAGAGACGGACTATTTCAAAAATGGCCGACACCAAGCGCTGATTGGCCGGAGCAATGTCAAAGAATAAGACGACATATAGTTCCTACTATAGCTGTAAGATTGCAGCATCACCCAGAGCTTACACGCCTTCGTAGAATTAAACTTTAAAAACAGTGAGAACACCGATTAAGCAGTAGAAAATAAGAATACGGTTTTCTAAGCCATAACAGGCTATCCCAAAATGTAGATGCAGAGGAGCCAAACACGAAACCTCGGTTTCAGCCTTGAGGCTGAGTTTTTAATTTCTCCTCTCTGCATTCTGGCAGTGTCCGTCCTATTGTAGGCTGACAGAGAGAAAGTAGGTAAAACGGTTGAAATATCTACCTGGTTTTCTAGAGTGAAACTTGCAGGCAACCTGCACTGCATTTAATTAAAATGCCTGCACAGTAGTTATGCACAAATGATTATTGCTGTTCCTGTTATTTTTATTATTATTAATGTTAATGTATACAACTTTATCATTATGGAAATTTGGGGAGAAATGCATCAATTATGCAAATAAGTACAGTATTTCTGGTATCCATTTACTACTGTTATCCTGTATGATAGCCTGTTTGTGTTACAGATGAGTTACACTACTGTGAAGCTAGTCGCTGTCAACAAGTCGCCTAGAGGGCTCTACGCAGTAATTTCCATGTTACTGCTCACAGGGGGAATAGAACACAATCCTGGGCCTGTCTTTGAGGTAAATCGAATATTTCCTGTATCAATATACACCAATATATACAAATCTTGGAGGGTTTTGACATTGCTTCCTACCAGGCGAGTTGGCTATGCAGTTAGGGTGCGCAGCTGTGAGCTTGCATCCTTGAGATAGTGGGTTTGAACCCCACTGTTGGCAGTGCTGAAGATGTTTTTCCATAGTTTCCCATTTTCACACTATGCACTGTACCTTAATTAAGGCCATGGACGCTTCCTTCCAATTCCTGGTCCTTTCCCATCCCGTCATCACCATAAGACCTATCTGTGTTGGTGTGACGTAAAAAAAAATCTTCCTTAAAAGGGGGTTAAAAGAAAATTTATGTCTTTACTAATGTAATGTTAAATAATAAAAGAACATGTTAAAGGATACTAAGAAGTCATGTAACAAAAATTGCAGAAAATATTTACAAAAAAACAGATGTAACAAATTCCTTAGTAGATCGTTTGGAACACAACCTGCAGCAAGGAAAAGAGAAATATGTATTAATGACTTCAATTTTAACTTGAATGGACAGAGGCCTTATATGATTTAGAGTTTTGAGAAAAATAGACTATGAGAACTGTGAGAATAAACATATTAACCCTCACTTTCTGAAGTACAGTAGTTTGCTTCCTCTTGCCCAGAAGTCTCTCGCTAAGAAGTTTTCTCTTAGTTTGGTTGAGACTGTTGAGATCTTCATCGATGTTGAAGGGAAGTACCAATACAATATCACATCCCTCTGCTGCTGCCCCTAAAGTTGGTTCTGCTGGATCCTCTTCTTCCTCTTGAGTACTTGTTTTTTTTTTTTTTTGCATTGTCACCAAAGTTTCCAGCATCCATCCATGGTGCTAAGGTTAGGATATCATCATCACAAGTAATAAATTCTTCAAATGTTGTGGCACTCGTCCTTTGATACAACCCCCAATCTTCCCCAATGCCATCAGTAGTGTCTCCTTCATTAAAATCTTCTGAAATTGCACCAAAACCTGCATGGCCAAAGCAGTTTTGAATAGTGTTCGTTGTGACTAGTTGCCATGCTGCTAGAAACATATGCGTGGCTTGGAGTAATTTCCTCATTTCTTTCCGAACTTCACTTTCACAGAATGAATAATGCCAAGGTCCAAAAGCTGCAGGTGACTGGTGCAGTTAGGAGGATAGAAAACCACTTTGATATTCTGAAGGAAAGATGTATGTATCTGAAGGATGAGCTGGACATCTGTCTGTCACCATATCTATTTTCCTTCCTGCCAATCCCAACTTAGCATCCAAGCTTCGTAAAAAATTTAGAAGTGTCCAATGTCGTCCACACATTTTTGTTAAAATCATACTTACATCGGACTGTACGGGTGTTCTTGAAACATTGTGGATTCTTCGATTTTCCAATTATTAGTGGTGGTAGTTTTTCACTCCCGTCACTGTTAACACAACAGTGCTGTCAGTCTTCGTTTACATTTTTGCCTCCATGTGTTCAATCTTATATACAAATTAAGGAATGTCTATCAAAGATCTTATAGATCTTTCATCAATAAATATTTTAAATCGAGAGTTCTTATTCACAACAGCGATCATTTAAGATTTTATGAATACACTCTTAGTTCCCACGAACTTTATCATTAAGAGTTTAATGAACAATTCAACAAGTTTTATTGATTATATGACTTGCAAATTTAACAAAGTTTGCCAATATTTTATTTTAAATGTCCTATCATGCAACAAATTTTTAATGTGTCTTTCCAATTTATTAATGTAATTTTTGTATTCTGTTATATTAATGTACTTGATTATAGCTGATGATGTCCCTCAGGGGAAGAAACATGTACTAAGTGTAATAAATTATAAATGTATTGAATAGGCGGACCACTGAAAAATAATATTTATCACTAGTTAATTTATTGTCCTTACGAAAATCGTCATTAAAAGCTGGCACGTTAAAACAGGGTTCTACTGTATCTTTTATAACTAATAACCGCCATGGTGGAAGTCTGCAATACATTGTTTTATGATCGAGCATTACCCTGGCTGAATATTGATTTCATTAATACTGCATGCAAATAAAAGCTTCAGAATTTGTGAAATCTATTGTAAACTGAGCACAAAAATTAGGTGAACAGATTTTTAATGCTGTGTAGAATCTCGACATGTGGATTTGTGAAAAGAAGCACATGTTGGTGAAGGAACTGCATGCTTTATTTAATTAGCAACAACAAAACCATCACCACTGCATTTAGCCATTCGCCACAATTTGCAACAGAACAGATGAACTATCACAATCACAATGTAAATTTCTTGCGGAAGAATCTGCATACCCGAGCAGTAGTTGTCTAATACTGTTTTGCACCTCCCGTAGCTTCAATTGCAGCTGCACGCCTGCGTAGTATGCTGCATATCAAACGTTGGATGCCTGCCTGTGGAATGGAATCCCATTCCTCAACCAGTGGTTCGTGTATTGTTTGTAGAGCATTTTCGCACTGCCGAATCGGTCTCTGCAATATATCCCATAAGTGCTCCAGTGGATTTAGTTCGGGGTTCCTTTCAGGGTACTCCATCACACAGATGTACAATCACTGGAGATGATATCTGGTGCCTCATGCAGTATGGGTTGTCGCATTGTCACGCATCAGCAAGAAATCAGGCTCTACACCAAGAGCAGCAGGAGCAATATGGTCGTTCACGATGCCCCTGACGTACACTGTAGCATTCAGATGGCCAGGTACCACCGCAAGATCCATACGGTTATCAATCATGATCCATCCTCACACCATGACTGAAGCCCCACCATGTCTGTCTACTTCCTGCACAAGACCTTCAACGAATCACTGTCCTCGTCGTCTCCACACGCGTTGACGGCCATCCAGTCCATATAAGGTAAACCTGGACTCGTCAGTAAACATTACCTGACGCCAGTGTCTCAGTTGCCAGTGACGATGTTCTGTGGTGTTCCCGAGTGAGGGGGGTTACACGCGCAGGTTTTCTAGAGCGTATTTTATACTCTCGTAATTGATTGCGTACAGTCTGAACACACAGCTGAACGTCAGAGGCTCTTGTAAGGTCACTTCGCAGTTCCCTGGCACTGCTGGAGGGCTGGCGTAGTGCTGATAACCATAGGAATCTGTCTTGTTGAGCAGTACTTTCCCATTTGCGACCTTGTCCACGGCATCTAACGTACCCTCCTGTCTCCGCATAACGATGCTAGAACCTGTACACAACTGATGGAGGCACTCTGAGGTCGTTCTTGACGTAGGGCAACAGCTCGGGACACGTCCACTTCGCTTAGATGCCTCGTGTTGACTGTCTCATACTCGAATAATGCGTATTAATGTCAAATAGTGTGGCGAGATTGGTTTGTGTACTCCGGACTACTTTGTATTGAGACCCGACTGGACTGGAAGCATGTTTACGTTCAATAGGGTAACCTTTATGCAGTTAAATCGCCATGACTGCTTTACTGTGGTGTGTAGCAATTCGTATAAACCTGTATGTATATTTCATGGTCCATGACATAAACTTTTACAGCATGTCAAACATTTGTTCCCCTAAGTTTTGTGCCAAGTATATTTCTTAATTGTTAAGAAATTCAAACTCTAAATGGACCTTTTTGCTTGCCGTCAGCATACCTGCCAAGTATTCCAGATTTTCTGTAAAATGTACGGATTTTGAGTGTGTTTTACCTTTGTATGGATGAACAATGTTATTTTACGGATTTGAAATATCCGCACTTGGTTTTGCTCTTTGCGGTCACATCAGATTTGACTTTTGATACTAGCTGGTAATACGAGATGCAGTGTTTGGAATTCGACTGGTAAATGTATCGATAATCACATTATCCATTACCATGGTGCTTTTGTCTCCTCTTCGACCTCAACTCCTAATTCATTCACTGAGATGTTCCCAAACAAGTAGCAGGCTGTTATTTTTAAGAAAAGAAATCCGTGAAAAGTAACAGGCTGTGAATTTATTTATAACAACTTTAGTAACTGCATCGTGCTTCGTAGCAGCTGTGAAAGGCTTTGTTTGTGTGTGGGTGTAACATTGGTGGTAGTTCTGAAACTCCTGGAATTGTGTGACGAATTTGTAAGCGATTTAGTATCTTTAGTGGTGTTCGTAATTAGTTCAACTAAGAATAGATATTATCAGTCTTTTAGGGAGGCATATTCTGCTTAATTCCCTTGTTTTATACGATCACTGAAAGATGTAACGTTGTGTAAGTATTTAATTTCATGGGCGATCATAACATATATTTGACTTGTATTAGTATTGTTTATAATATCCCTCTTTGCCATCCTTTTTCATTATGTTTCAAGACTTTGCTACGCATGCACGTGTTGTTAAAAATTTTCCGCTTTACAATCTTCCAGATTTTTCTTTTTGAAAGTTGGCAGGTAGGCCTAATCAGAAAAGTCTGATTTTCTGATCCCCTGTAGGTAGAATCCGGAGACGAAAAATACACTCGCAATATCCCCTGCCTCTTGTAAGAAACAACTAAAAGAAGCGACTAAGGGATGATGGTTTTAAAACCATGACATGTGAAGAGTACCATTATGTATGGAACACCATACACCGTATTCCATTCACTTAGCATGTCGTAAATTTTAAGTCCCCATTCTCATTGCATTAAATCTATATAAAAAATATCGCATACCGAATTTTCACCATTACCGGTTAGTACGATCACATTTTTCCTCGACCTAAACATGTTACTGTATTGTCATCCCTTCTGAAAGAAATATGATTTCCGACTCAGGTAAGAGCCATCGCCACAGTTGCGTGATTACAGGAAAAGACCTTCCTGAACTTCCAAGGATAAGTTGCGCTTATGGGGGGTAAGCTGCTAGCTTCAGGAATGTTCAGTTTTGCATACTGGTTAGCTGTGGGATTGCTGAATAGCAGAATGAGCCTGTTTGAGCTTGTATTTCGCATTCCATTCAGAACGTAGAAATGTATTTTGTGTTGAGTGGTACAGTGAAGTGTTGGGTTGAAGGAATTATACAGTACCATATGAATGGAGAGTTGCTGTAGTAGCCCCTGTGTATAAAGGAAAGGGTGATAGGCATAAAGCTGAAAATTACAGGCCATTAAGTTTGACTTGTGTTGCATGTAAGTTTTGGGAAGGCATTCTTTCTGATTACATTAGATATGTTTGCAAAATTAACAACTGGTTCGATAGAAGGCAGTTCGGTTCTAAGAAAGGTTATTCCACTGAAGCTGAACTTGTAGGATTCCAGCATGATATATCAGATATCTTGGATTGAGGTGGTCAAATGGACTGTATCGCTATTGACCTGTCTAAAGCATTTGATAGGGTGGATCATGGGAGACTACCAGCAAAAATGAGTGCAATTGGACTAGACAAAAGAGTGACTGAATGGGTTGCTATATTTCTAGAAAATAGATCTCAGAGAATTAGAGTAGGCAAAGCTTTATTTGACCCTGTAATAATTAAGAGGGGTATTCTTCAAGGCTAGGGTTACCAAACGTCCATATTTAGCAGGATGTGCCCTTGTTTATAGTGTCTGTCCTGGCGTCCGTATTTATTTCTTAATTATTTGCTGATTGTCCGTATTTTTGTCTAATAATGTTAGAATGAACTTTTTCCAACTGGAAACCCATTTTCGTAAATTTAGACTCGCTTATTCCATAACATTTGACTTCAGCTGCAGCTGGTATTAGGTGAATAGAAACAGGTGCGAAATATGCGGAGATTAAAACAGGATGAACTTCAATTATATTTTGAAGGAAAAGATGTTAAATATAAGCCAAAAGGCAAAATTTTAATTCCATATACTGAAGTTTGAAATTAGTTACAATACAGGCGTTTATTATAATGGCATTTTACTGCATAAGTAATCTCTTCTCTGGTGTCAAGAGCATTCGTAAGGCTAAACTGTGTATGGCACATTTGTTCCCATGAGGTCTCCATTGTATCCTGGTGTATTTTCCTTCCTTGCCAAGTTTTATTGTTTTCATTACCTCTTCATTGACAATACTAGTGTTGGGTTAGGAATTGGTATCATATACATCATGGCTTATATTGAGTAAGATGTATCTCTATGCGACTTTTCTACTTGACCTTCTCCCGTCCATTCTGACCTAAAATTCTCAGCTCTGTCCTCATCATCCTTCTCCTTTCCCCTTCTCCAGCTCCTGGCGTTATGTCAGTATGTTCGAGCAGCCTCCTTAAGCCTTTCATAAAAGTTAAAGTAATTACAGTGTTGCCCTGCTTTTACATTCCAGTATTTTACGTTTTACCATCCATTAAAACATTTTCTGTGGTCCTCTCAGTTTCCGTGCACTCAAAATGTATTAAAATCCTGAAATTTATGTTTGCGACATTTTATGCTTTTCAAAGGCATTCCCTGTGTACGCCATTCAGTATTTTATGCTTCCCGCTATTTACACCACGTCAGGCTGCTCAAGATGTAGAAAAATCAAAGTATAATGGGGTCGCAACTAACCTATAATCCTTGAAGTAACTGCTGCATGTTGACCAAAACCAGACAGCACACATTACAACGTATGGAGAATACTAGCCTACTGCGAGTGTCAGGGAAAACTATGCAAACTGACGGACATCTGTGATGAATGGGTTGCCTATTTAACAAATTTACTCAAAAAGCAGGACAATTCTGAAAAGTGGGTTGCCTAGCCCACAAATTATTTTCCAATATATTATTCACATGTATGTGTATTTCTGGGGAGGGGGCTATCTGAAATTAGCAAGGACATAAAACAGACACCATAATCAGGATACCAGCATACATCATGTGGATGAAGGATAGATGCCATTTTGATATGTGCACGTAAAGTAGCAAATATTCTTGGTGTTGGAAATTTCAGTGCATCTAATAGAGAATGAAACACAGTTAGTGATGAATCTGTGGAAGAGGGAATCAGTGGAAGATTGCAGGAGCTGACCTACGGACCCAGGAACATTTTTAACCTTTGGCATTCAAAGGAGATAAATGCTGTGATGGAAAACACTGTAAATTGAGGCTCACATTGATGTGAGCCCTTGCTGATTGCTCTGAGAATCTCCACGCCTTTGTGGTGGAGAAATGTAAAAAGGCTCCTTGCTTCAAGGATGTGTGATGTAGGTATTATACATCCCTTTAAGTCATTCTATAGGGAAAAGCTGGTGCAGCACATTTTATTCCTTATGGTTGCTGGAAAGATTCCATCATCACTTAAAGTTCCAATGTTGTCTGCGCTCTACTTCGTTGCTAAGTCTTGGAAAGCTGTGAAGCTAACTATGATCTCAAATTGTTTCTTCAAAGCAGGATACTTCAAGAACCATCCCAACTCTTTCCTACCAGTGAAAGGAGAATAAATGCACAGTGAATTGGTGCCTAAAAATGCTGAGACAAGTTTAGCAGTTGACATTTTATTGTAAATATATCATCTGTAGAGGGGTTTGAAAAGAATTTTCATAACTTTTAGGAGCTTGAAATCCAAATAGAGGACATTAGAAATAAGAAGTATAAAAAGAAATCGGCTCTGGTTTATTTCGGTAGGAAGCAGTGATTGTGTAATTCTCCATCTGAAATGTGTTATAAATGTAATTAGGTACAGGTAAGACTGAAGATGCTACCTTATCTGTTTATAGCCTATTCGCTGTTCACCCTGTTTTCGCTGGGAACCTATTGGAATTTTTGTGATAGTATAGGCAAAGGAAAAATAAAAGATGGAATTCAAGGGTACTGTCAGAACATACAGCTCAGGAAGCTCCAATATATTGCCACAATTTACATTACTAAGCACGTTTTAGTATGTGGCAGCACATGGTGAGTCTTCTGTTATTAGTGTTGGTTCCATTTCATAAATTTATGTCTTAATATAAATAATTCATGTGTGTGAGGGAAGAGGTTGTTTCACATCTCCACCTAAATCACAGGGCCTATTTCAGCAAAACCTGGTACTCATTTTACCATCTGTGAAATAACGCTATGGGGGGTAAGACACCATTAAAAATCTTACGGTCAGTAGGGGAGAGGGTAGCATGTAAAAGTAATTGATAATAGTGTAGAATACATAGTGAAGTCCAGTCCCAGCACCCAACAACTTGGGGTGAAAAGAAAAATGTCCAAACTGACTGAGATTAGTGTTGAATGCAGTTTCTATAGTTCCTTTGTTGATTATTCACAGTTCCAGCATTTGTTGGAATTGTTTACATATCTATGGTGCAGCATGTCAATACATGCCATTATCACGTAATGTGATTATTAATTCAAGCGGATCAATTATTTCCTAGAAAAACCGACCTGTCAGAAGTTTAATAAAGTTTAATAAACCTGAAACAGAATAGTTTAACACTTAAACATATAACAATAACTTTAAAAACAATTATTAAAATATCAATCGCTGTCACAAACAAATCTACAGAAATTCTCATCATACACAATTAACAGGTAGTAAAAATCTTAAAAGTAAACATGCAGCAGGCAACATTGAGAAATGCGGGTAGTTTAATATGAAACGTAGGCACTGTATAATTCAAAATGACAGACTACAAATAACTTACATGTTTAATTCATCAATTTAGCATACAATGCTTTTTCTTTCTTGCTTTGTTCACCCCCTGGCTACAGTGCCACTCAGCTGATCTAGTTCATGTCCAGAAAATTATAATATGGTTGCAATATGTACGGCACATCGTAAGAGAATCAATATCTCTTCAGGTAATTCTTATGGTGGCCAGTGTCAGTAGAATTCATTCCATGTAACCCGTCTCTTAGGAGGACTATCTGTTAATTCATGGTCTTATTGTGTGTTCCAGACTCGTTGCAAACTATGTGCAGTACTCTATGGATCACTAGTGGAAGATGTGGAGATGAGGGAGGTGCAGCTGAGAGAAAACACCAGAGTGGTGGAAGAATTGGAGAGGAGACTTACAGAGACAGAGAACAGCCTGAGGTTGTGGGAAGAAGTGCTGAAAAAGAGGGAGATGGTGATAGAACAAAGGGAGGAAGCATTTGAGAAGAAAGTAAAGGAGGTGGAGAAAGCATGTAATGAGACAACAGAAGAGATGGAAAAAGCATGTAAGAAGAGAGAAGAAGAGGTGGAAAGAGCATGTAAGAAGAGAGAAGAGGTGGAGAATGCATGTGAGGAGAGAGAAGAGGAAGTGGTGAGAGCATGTAAGGACAGAGAGAAGATTGTTGAGCAGCAAGAGTTGGAGTACGAGATGAGAGAGAAACCGAGAGAGAGGGAGTGGCGGGACAGACGAGAAGGTCCACGGTGGCAGGAACTGCTCACCCAGTGTGAACCAGGTCACGAAATCCTTCAGCAAATTCTAAATTGGGCGGCTGATCAGGGGTACATCAATGTGGTGAATTTCCTTCTTGCAAGAAATCCCTGTGTGGACTGGAAGCGCACTGCTTTGAACCATGCTGCAGAGAGGGGGCAACTGCTTGTCGTGAGGTTTCTGATAGAAGAGGAGAAAAATCAGGGTCAAGAGGACTGTCTCTCCTTTGGAAGATGTGACATTGACGTGAACATTGGCGCCCACAGTCAAGGAGTGCCTGCATTGCTCCTGGCAGCAAAAGAGGGCCATATGGAGGTGGTGAGGTACCTGGTGGAGGAGGGAGGTATTACTGGGGAGATGCTGGATACTGCTCTTGTACAAGCTGCTCAGTGGGGTCACCTCGATATAGTGAGTTACCTAACCACATTAGGCCCCTCTAGTCTCAATGTTAAGGCTAATGGTGGTTACACTCCACTACATCTGGCTGCACAGTTTGGTTTCATCAATATAGTGAAGTACATCACCACATTAGGCCCCTCTAGTCTCAACGTTAAGACTAGTGGTGGTTACACTCCACTACACCTGGCTGTATGTGAAGGTCACCTGGACGTAATAAAGTACCTCGTCACACTAGACCCCACTAGTCTCATTGTTAAGACTAGTGATGGTTTCACTCTACTACTCCTGGCTGCACAGTGTGGTCACCTTGAAGTCATCAAGTACATCACCACACTAGGCCCCACTAGTCTCATTGTTAAGACTAGTGATGGTTACACTCCACTACACCTGGCTGTATGTGAAGGTCACCTGGACGTAATAAAGTACCTCGTCACACTAGACCCCACTAGTCTCATTGTTAAGACTAGTGATGGTTACACTCCACTACACCTGGCTGTATGTGAAGGTCACCTTGAAGTCATCAAGTACCTCACCACACTAGGCCCCACTAGTCTCATTGTTAAGACTAGTGATGGTTACACTCCACTACACCTGGCTGTATGTGAAGGTCACCTGGACGTAATAAAGTACCTCGTCACACTAGACCCCACTAGTCTCAATGTAAAGACTAGTGGTGGTTACACTCCACTACACCTGGCTGTATGTGAAGGTCACCTTGAAGTCATCAAGTACCTCACCACACTAGGCCCCACTAGTCTCATTGTTAAGACTAGTGATGGTTACACTCCACTACACCTGGCTGCACGGTGTGGTCACCTTGAAGTCATCAAGTACCTCACCACACTAGACCCCACTAGTCTCAATGTAAAGACTAGTGGTGGTGATACTCCACTACTCCTGGCTGCACGGTGTGGTCACCTTGAAGTCATCAAGTACCTCACCACACTAGACCCCACTAGTCTCAATGTAAAGACTAGTGGTGGTTACACTCCACTACACCTGGCTGTATGTGAAGGTCACCTGGACGTAATAAAGTACCTCGTCACACTAGACCCCACTAGTCTCATTGTTAAGACTAGTGATGGTTACACTCCACTACACCTGGCTGTATGTGAAGGTCACCTGGACGTAATAAAGTACCTCGTCACACTAGACCCCACTAGTCTCATTGTTAAGACTAGTGATGGTTACACTCCACTACACCTGGCTGTATGTGAAGGTCACCTGGACGTAATAAAGTACCTCGTCACACTAGACCCCACTAGTCTCATTGTTAAGACTAGTGATGGTTACACTCCACTACACCTGGCTGTATGTGAAGGTCACCTGGACGTAATAAAGTACCTCGTCACACTAGACCCCACTAGTCTCATTGTTAAGACTAGTGATGGTTACACTCCACTACACCTGGCTGTATGTGAAGGTCACCTTGAAGTCATCAAGTACCTCACCACACTAGGCCCCACTAGTCTCATTGTTAAGACTAGTGATGGTTTCACTCCACTACACCTGGCTGTATGTGAAGGTCACCTTGAAGTCATCAAGTACCTCACCACACTAGGCCCCACTAGTCTCATTGTTAAGACTAGTGGTGGTTACACTCCACTACACCTGGCTGTATGTGAAGGTCACCTGGACGTAATAAAGTACCTCGTCACACTAGACCCCACTAGTCTCATTGTTAAGACTAGTGATGGTTTCACTCTACTACTCCTGGCTGCACAGTGTGGTCACCTTGAAGTCATCAAGTACCTCACCACACTAGGCCCCACTAGTCTCATTGTTAAGACTAGTGATGGTTACACTCCACTACACCTGGCTGTATGTGAAGGTCACCTGGACGTAATAAAGTACCTCGTCACACTAGACCCCACTAGTCTCAATGTAAAGACTAGTGGTGGTGATACTCCACTACTCCTGGCTGCACAGTGTGGTCACCTTGAAGTCATCAAGTACCTCACCATACTAGACCCCACTAGTCTCAATGTAAAGACTAGTGGTGGTTATACTCCACTGCTCCTGGCTGCATGTGAAGGTCATCTTGAAGTAATTAAGTACCTCACCACACTACACCCCACTAATCTCAATGTTAAAACTAGTGGTGGTTACACTCCACTACTCTTGGCTGCACATAAAGGTCACCTTGAAGTAATGAAGTACCTCACCATACTAGACCCCAATTGTCTCAGTGTAAAGACTAGTTATGGTTACACTCCACTACATGTGGCTGCACGTGAAGGTCACCTGGAAGTAATCAAATACCTCATCTTACTAGACCCCACTAGTCTCAGTGTTAAGACTAGTGATGGTTACACTCCATTACACCTGGCTGTACGTGAAGGTCACCTGGAAGTAATAAAGTGCCTCACCATACTGGACCCCACTAGTCTCAGTGTTGAGACTAGTGGTGGTTTTACTCCTCTGACCCTCGCTAAATTTTATGGTCACCAGAATGTGGTATACTTTCTAGAGCAGTGCTCACTGAATAAGTAAGTTCCTTGGAACACACGATAATAGCAATCTTGTGTGGCCCCCCTCTATCTGCAGTACAGTCGCTACCTGCGCGTTGGAGGTGAGGAGGAGTCCTTCCTCCTGTCTGGAGGATCAGTGCTACTACAGTGAGGGGTGCTGCTGGTAACAAAAAACTCTTATGTTGTGTCGTGACCTGGAAGTGAATAGTTGTCTGTGGAAAAGTTTGTAACCATGTAAATAAATTGTAAGATAATATAGCTGTTAAATGTGAGTTTGTGTTGGCACCAGTGCCATCTTCCTTTTGATTATATTAGCAGCTCACTGCCTTCTTTGTTCCTGAGTAGTGTTGACCACATTACGCTTTCTAATTGGGAGTTGAGTGGAGTAACTGGTGTCTGTAGTAACTTAGTTTAGCGTAGTATCGTCTAATTAAGTGAAGGCAGTGTGGGTAGTCAGCACCATAGATCATCAAGGTAAGTGGCATCGAGAAACATTTTTGTTGAAGACACTGGTAATGAAATAGGTGGCATGATCACATGCAGGTATGTGGCCTTAAGATGAGGCACAGATGAGAAACTTGAAATTTTGTATGTAAGTTGTCTTATCACACAGAAGACAATTGAACAATTCAGTCTCCTTTTTGTAATTTTCGTGTTTTGCCTCCTCACCACCTCATTCACACTTTGAGTAGTTCCTGCATTGATCCCTCCAGAAGTATTTGTATTATTGTTTAAACAGGGGTGAAAGTGAAGGTGGAAGCAAGTGGTGGTGTTAAAAAAGAATGAGACAGACATAATCAACTTATCCCAGTGCGTGAAATGCAAATTTACCATAGTATAAAATCAGACCTGAAATTAGAAATCATATTTTGAGATTAATCACATAAAATTTATCATGGTAATAGTGAAAGATCTCAGTTATCTTATGATAATAAAAATATCTTGCAGCGAGTATTCGGTTTGAAAAGCTGTTGTTTCAGTACACTCATGTCATTGCCCTGAAGTGGTGCAGCTCATTTCTGGCACACCCCCAATGAAGCTGGATGTACCTTCTTTACTACATACCTGGAATCGAACCTGGGCTAACTGTTATGCTATCTTAGTTTCATTGAAATGGTAGAATTGGATTAAACATCACTCGGGTTGAAACGAGTGAGCTGACAGCTGTCGTACTGAGCTATGTACAGGAGGATAATGACCAATGTCATTACAGCCCTGTCACCAGAAATCAACTATTGTTCCTGTACAGAAATTAAGTGGGTCACTAGTTGCACTATGTGATTCAATCTAAACATTTTAACTCTCTTTCCAACAAATCATTTCCCCCTAGAAATGCCTCATTTGATTCCTTGATGCATTTAGGAATAACCGTGGTATTGGGAAAGGAGGGTGCCACATTCAGTCAGTCGCCACTGATCTGCATTTAAGGCAGGTTCACTATTAGATGTTTACGCAGTATTTTCTTAAATCCTCTAAACGAATACTTGCTCCAGTTTGCCTCTTGAATTCCAAATTAATCTTCATATTGTGTGCAAGATCAGATCAAATCATAACTTCCTGATTGTTTTCCATACAGGCGTCCCTTTACATGATGACGTCTCTTGTGCACGTTGATATTCCACTTGAATGTTAATATCTTGATCAAGGCCCAGAAACCTCCAGTTCTATGTGCAGTCAGAACCAAGGCCGTTTTTACACGTGGGACTATGTATGTATATTCACCCTTTGTTTTACGTTGCACCAACACGGGCAGGTCATACGGTGACAATGAGGTAGGGAAGGAAGCGACACTGGCCTTAGTTTGCCTGGTGTGGAAATTGTAAACCGCGGAAATTAATATTCAGGTTTGCTGAGGTGGAGTTTGATCCCATTTCTAAAGACAGCTCGGTCAGTGGAAACATTTTAGTTATGATGTAAGTAAGCAGTGATGGGAAGAGTGCAAAATAAAAGTAATTGGCCTCAATTACAGTTACTTGAGGAGAATTAATAATTACTTTTTCTATCAGTAAAATTGCAATTACTTCAGAGAACGCAAGTCTTCAGGAAATCTCTGACTTCTTCTCACATGGGAATGGAATGGTACCACAGTTTGCAAGGGGACTTAAATTTGTGCTTTTTATCTTAGAGACATTAGGAGGCTATCATTGCTACATGAAAGTAAACAGACATTCATAATGATAGCTCCCAGGCAAGATTAGAATATCACTTTCGATTTTACGTTATTTTCAGGATAACTTATTCAAATACAGGAGTGGAAATGCCTTAACCTGTTCACCGCCACGTGTTTTGAAGTGTACGATCTCCTCCGCCTTCCCCCTGATTAGTGTTAAAAGAGGATGGTTGCCCAATTGTACTTCTTCTTAGAAAAATAATCACCACCACCGTATCGACAATGTACTACACGATTATCTAAATCTCAGCAAGCTGCAAGTAAATGAACAAGTGCTGGGGCTCCAGAGTTACTAAGCTCTTGATGCGATGAATATCGATTACTGCAATGCAACGATTATAATTTTATTTTCAGAATTAAATTACGAGTAAAAATTACTAAGAAAGTAATCAAAGTAATTCAATTATTTGCCAACTCTGTAAGTAAGATATTTGTGCTCACGACACAAGCTCTTATTACTCCGTGCTAATGGTACATCCTGGTTGTTACAGAGCACTTCATAGGCAACTAATGCCTGTTCTGTGTATTTCCATTCGACAAAATTGTTCCAGAAATGTATACCCATACATGGTCACAGGTTTGTATGTGTGCACCTCCAAGTCCAACACTTCAGTCGAACGTTCATTGACGTCATGTCGCCGTAACAAAACATAATATATTTGCTCTTGCAGGTCTTTTCTCCCTCTGTGCATTAATACTGAACGCCTTTGCCCACCAGAAAGGGTGAATGAAAACTCTTCTCAGTTAAAATGACCACAGATTTTTTGACTTTTGACGTGTTTGACATTTCTGTGTGTATTTCCTCTTTATTGTTTTAAATAGGTATGTTGATTATTGAAAACATTGTATTCATTTTGGCCACAAAAATATTGAAATCTGATCAACTGCGGATGTTAATACAGTGGAGCTCTCTAACCTTCATCTTGGTCTCCTCCCAGCATCCTTAGTGCCGTAGTTTCCCTTCAAAGATAACTGAAGAAATCATTTTTAATTTAAAAATGCGTCGTTAATTAAGTTCAAATTTCGAACAGTAGTCATTTTCCTCTCACAAACTTGATTCAGTATATCTCTTCCCTCCTGACTTGATTTACTCTTCCCGCCTCCAGTATGCTTTTTTGACACCATATTGCAAAGGCTTCTCCTGCTCTTCTGTACGAGATACTGTGTTGCGAGCACCGCTTCGTCCTTCCGTGGGAAATTACGGGGCGAGCGCATCGAACGAGATTCGATCCGTGACCTCCCAGTCAGAAATCCCTAATACTCATGAGTAATTTAAGTGTAATATATAAAAGGAAGATACAGCAAGAAACAGTGGAAGTGAATGAGTAAGTGTAATAGAATATCAGTGCAGTGAATAAGTGCAGAATTGCAATTATGATTAAAAGCATTTCTTAAAGCTAGTCTCAACTTGGAACATTTCAGTGAGCTGAGAATGAGGCAAACTTGTGCAATCAGAATATTGGTCAGAGAAACAAGTAAACAGACTACAAGGTCATAGTTAGAAGCTTTTAGAGGGTGGACCAGGAAAAGCAAACCTGTTGTTGGTCACGTAGCAAGGTGCCCTGTAAAAATAAGAACGCACGCTGTGGTGCAATAATTCTTTCTAGAAAGAGTCTCTGGAAGGTCACCAGTCACATGTACATCCATGGGATGGGTGGGACCACACTTGAAGTAACCAATAGGAAACTAACAGATCAGTGATGTGAGGGAACATAGTAGTAGGGGATGACTTGTTCCAGAAGCTCAGAGAAATGATAAAGGGGAGTGACAAAGGAGCCTCTTGGTCATTCGGTCGTTCGGGCATTCTGCATCATTCTGTCGGTAGTAATCCCGGTATCATTCAGGCAGTTATTCTATAACATTGGAAAGGAACGTTCTCTTGGGAAGGGACAGACACTAGATTACTTGGCAGAGAAGAGACACTGTAGAATAAAGTCAGTGAAGATAGCAGTATATGAAGTTAGTCAGATTAGGCAGCAATTAAGAATGTCAAGCAGTAGAACTGGTTAGCAGTGTTCCACAGGGTAAAGTACAGAGACAGTGCATAGAGAACTCACTGAGTGTTCGAAGGAGACTGTAGCTTCAGTTAGCATTCGCCTTAGAGTTCTGTGTTCGAGTCCTGAAACCATCAGGGAAGATTCAGAGGAACACCACAACGAGGATTCAAGAGAGAAGCAAGAAGAAAGAAGCTTCAAAACCTGAGATAAGTATCAACTAGTTACGAAACTTTAAAGACTGAAGGGAATTTATAAATGTTGTACAGTGAATCATAGAAGTGTGTGTATTTTCCAAGGAAGTCAGAGACTGATAAACTGGTTATTTAAAAGTAATATTGAGAAGAGAATAATTACAAGTGTGATGTAATATTATTGGAAGGGTATATTTGATAGTTTGTTTAAATAAATTAGACAAAGAATTTAATGGTGTCAGAAAGTGTTTTATATAAAGGTCAATCTGATATTCGAACCCAAGTCCTCAGCCTGTCCTGTTCATAGAATACGACAACTGACTACATTTCACTTATTGGCACACATTACACGAATGTCTTCAAAAGCATTAGATGATGATGACGAAGATCCGATGGTTAGGCGGAACTTTTCATACACTCGCGCTGCACATGTTCCTTGGTGACCGAAACACTCGCCACACCCCATGTTCCGCCCATGTTGCTTTTTGATTACAAGATTTAAAAGTATTTTCTGCTCCTCAGTTAGAGCTAGTCCCGTCGGGTGTTCGCCATGTCATGCTGGCTGTTGAAGTGCGCCATAAAGCTGCCCATTACAAACACAGTGTGTTCAATTAACGCCGGGTGTTCGCCATGTCATGCTGGCTGTTGAAGTGCGCCATAAAGCTGCCCATTACAAACACAGTGTGTTCTATTCCCGTCGGGTGCTCGCCATGTCATGCTGGCTGTTGAAGTGCGCCGTAAAGCTGCCCATTACAAACACAGTGTGTTCTATTCCCGTCGGGTGCTCGCCATGTCATGCTGGCTGTTGACGTGCGCCGTAAAGCTGCCCATTACAAACACAGTGTGTTCAATTAACGTCGGGTGTTCGCCATGTCATGCTGGCTGTTGACGCGCGCCATAAAGCTGCCCATTACAAACACAGTGTGTTCTATTCCCGGCGGGTGTTCGCCATGTCATGCTGGCTGTTGAAGTGCGCCATAAAGCTGCCCATTACAAACACAGTGTGTTCAATTAACGCCGGGTGTTCGCCATGTCATGCTGGCTGTTGACGTGCGCCGTAAAGCTGCCTATTACAAACACAGTGTGTTCAATTAACGCCGGGTGTTCGCCATGTCATGCTGGCTGTTGACGTGCGCCGTAAAGCTGCCCATTACAAACACAGTGTGTTCAATTAACGTCGGGTGTTCGCCATGTCATGCTGGCTGTTGACGTGCGCCATAAAGCTGCCCATTACAAACACAGTGTGTTCTATTCCCGCCGGGTGTTCGCCATGTCATGCTGGCTGTTGAAGTGCGCCGTAAAGCTGCCCATTGTGTTTTAATCGTGGCCTTCCCTAAGTAGTTGGCATGATTTCGCGCTGGGATTGTTTCTAATCTCTTGGTGGTTGTGCTAGCAATCGAAGACCTGGGTTGCGTTGTTGTGCCGCCAGTTGTTTGAGTGTCCTTTTCTTCGATTGTTGGTATGCCACAATATTGTTCCGCTCATGTTGCTTTTTGATTACAAGATTTAAAAGTATTTTCTGCTCCTCAGTTAGAGCTAGTCACGCCGGGTGCTCGCCATGTCATGCTGACTGTTCAAGTGCGCCATAAAGCTGCACATTACAAACACTTTGTGTTCTATTCCCGCCGGGTGTTCGCAATGTCATGCTGGCTGTTGAAGTGCGCCATAAAGCTGCACATTACAAACACAGTGTGTTCTATCCACTTTTACCTCACGGATAATAATAGCGGAAATATTCGCCCTTATTACATTTATTTCGCAAACTTCCAAATTTCTGCGGACATACCACTTGAATTTAAATAATTACTGTGGCAAGAGCTCTAGCAATTAAAGTCATTGATATTCTATGCATTCGTACCATACGAATTATAATTACAGTGATATTCTCGAACTCAAATTTTCAGTTGAATTTTATGTCCAGAGAACTAAGGCAGTGCCTGTAGACAATTGGAATAGGTGGCCATACACGGACAGATTTGGGGCCAGATCCGACAACGGCCTGCTGCTCACC
The DNA here is from genome assembly GCF_040414725.1 of Anabrus simplex. Taxonomy (NCBI): domain Eukaryota; kingdom Metazoa; phylum Arthropoda; class Insecta; order Orthoptera; family Tettigoniidae; genus Anabrus; species Anabrus simplex. The sequence goes on from NC_090279.1 coordinate 66,499,148, forward strand.
ATCAACTGTGAGACCAAGACTGCCGTTTTTTGCAACGTAACCTGTCAACATTCCAGACCCTCCCGTTAATTGAATGCTCCCTTTGTTCTCGGCAGGCCAAGCCTCATCCGCTGGCCTTTCAAACTAGTTTTAAATTCATGCTGGTCGGGTCTGCCGTACTTAGAACTGTGCGATGGACATCGAAGCAGACGGTGTCCAGAGGAAAAAAAATGCTGTTGCGGCTGTTGGAATGTGCATTTCGCTACATGTTAAATCATGCAAACAGAAAAATCGATCGAAGTGGATGAAATCATAGAGAGGGGAGCGAGACAGCTTTAGTCACATGAGTCTGATACAACACCTGGGAGAAAATGAACCGGACGATTACAAGAATTATTTGCGAATGGGCCACAGCGATTATGATATGCTGTTAGGTAAGCATGTATGGATATTTCTCGTTATGACGTTAGATGTTTGATCTGTCTCAGTCTCATCCTTGGCTTTGACAACATGAAAGTGGCTGAGGTATGAGCGATGCTAGTAATACCATTCCTTATGCAGCAAGTCCCTGTTATGAAAGGTAAGAAAATATCACTCATAGGGTCAGCTGGTGCGTGCATTTCAGTGGGCTTGGCAGACTGATATGCGAGTAACTTCTGGCTCGGTCAGGTAAGCAACGGGAAGCTACCTAACTCCTCATTTCCCTAGTACGCTTTTTCAGTGATGCCTAGGTCATCTATGACAGCTGTTGGCATAGCTGTGGAGGATCAAACCAGCCTTCGGGCTGAATACCAAACATACACAACACATACATAATGACCTGTTTTTTTCGTAGCTATTACTGGAGAACAGTCTAATTGAAAGCGTATTTACTGTAGATATTGTAGCTTCTAAGCTAAAGAAGGAGGATAGGAGGATACTGAAGAACGCTTGATTGCGATACTACGACACCTCATTTTTTAATTGTCAGAGACACGGCCGCTCTTTGCACATTTCAATAAATTTCCCTAGCAGTGCCTTTGTTCACTCTGTGCTTTCCTTACAAGAGGCTTGATCTGTGAGGCGAGGTCTTTCCGTTGAGGCGCTGAAAACAGGTCTCGTCTGTAGCAGATAACGCCTCGAACTGATCTCGCTCACTAACGAGCAGTCCTAGCCTGCCCTGGCTGATGTCGGCGGAGGACTTCTGCGACGCGCCCGGGGTTTACCTAGGTCTCTCGTTACGAGGGAAATATCCTCCTTAATATTAAGTGTACTGGTAAAGTTTACATAACAAAAATTGTATACAATATAATTTAAATTATTTCTGTCTTGTAAATTTTACCGTCGAAGCTAAGGTGATTGAATATTCTCGATCATTTAATAATAATACTAACAATAACCAGCGCCAGGAACTATAACTGAATCCCTTTGTCCTATTCATTTTCAAACAATATACCACAGAAACACGCAATAGTGATTACATCCCTCCACATAGGTTTGGCGTCAGGAAGGGCATCTGCCCTGTAAGAGGGTCAAATACACTAGTGCGACGAAGTGTGCACCTGCGAACCCACAAGAGTGGAAAAAGCAGAAGAGGTTAACGTTTTTCAGTGTAACACAACGCCACAACTATGGCACGCTAGTTTTAAACACATTATGGTAATTTTAATAATTATGTGATTCAACATATCTCTTTAAAACTGTGATTCCTCCGTGTCAAGAGGCGAATTGGATTATATACATTCTTAGCCATGCACTACGTCTTATTTGCACTGTTGAAATAGGTATTCCCCTAAGTACGAGAGCAGGAACTGAGAGAAAACTTCCATTGCGCAACATTGAGAAATGAACACGGGGAATCCCCTCGCTCAGGGTGTTGATATATTCTTTGCCATTTTGGTGATGTGTTGCGCAGTTCTCGCTGACGTTGCACTCTGCTGCTAGTGGTGCCCGCTGTTGCGTGGCGTCATTCCAGCTCTGGGCTTGTTGGCGAGAGGCAGAGGGTAAGTGTGCTTTCAGTACGTCAGGAGGGCTCATTCTACTTTACTATCGGAGCCGCGTGACGAGGACCCTGTAATAAGTAGGCACAGTTTTCACTGACTCTCAATTCAGTTCAAATGGCCGGGTGTCGTATTTCCAGTATAAAATAGGTCAGGGGTCTTCCTCTAGCCCAATGTCACTCTGCAGTGAAATTATCGGAAGAAATAGTTTGTTTTTACAGTTTGTACTAGTAATGAGCAACGCTCTCGCTCGAGACTGACGCCGCAGATCTCGAGACCGATCCTCCTGTAGTGCAAGCTGTGCGACGTACCAGTAACAACGACTGTAATCTAGATAGTATACCATTGGCAGTTATTACGTGAAATAACGTTATCACATGGAAACGTGTGAGCCAATACATTTTGTCAAATGCCTGGAAAAGTACTGCATGTTCAACTATGAACCCCTTAATACCATTAACGAAAGTGAAAAACGAATGTCAGTATCTTAAACTGTTCACGACGTATTTGGGATGGACATCTTAACTGAATAATCCTGCATAATTTGTGAATTACTGTAGATAGGATGTACACCTACTCGGATGCCGGAGGCGTGCATTATTCGAACTTGAGACGGGGAAGGCGGTCTTTGCTACATATGCAACCCCCATTACACATGGGTGGAACGTGTAATCTAAACTGCTCGACTTCGCTGCAATTCTTTCAGCAGGGGTGATGGGCAAGGCTCTCGAGACCGATTCTCGTGTGTTGCGGGCTGTGCGACGTCCGAGTAACTACGAGTGTAAGCTTGATAGTTATCATCAGCAGTTCTCGTATAGAAACGTGTGTGTCGATGAATTTTGTCAAAAGCCTAGGAAAGCACTGCATGTTGAACTATGAGCTCCTCAATACCATTAACGAAAGTGAGACAGAATGCCAGTATCTCAAACTGTTCACGAGTTATTTCAGGTGGACTTCTTAGCTGAATAACCCGTATAATTTGTTAATAACTGTTTTCAGGATGTAAACCTACCTGCATGCCACACAATCGTCGGCAGGGTAGCTTCTTGTGATTCAGACCGGGCCGAAAGCGTTCTGTGGCTGTTCCTCTTCATTTATAATATATGTTTTTCAGTGTCGGATCATCCCAGAAGTATTTCTGCCGACGTATTTTACTTCTTTTGAATAAACAGCACAGCGGGCTGTGCTATGTGGCATCTCTTCAAAATAACCGACATCCACGACTTACGTTGCACTTCGGACATCGTCTTAAGTTGTCGCGTAGAACTAGACACAATTACACACTGCACTGTCATATACCGAAGTACAATAATAATAATAATAATAATAATAATAATAATAATAAATATGAATATTATTATTATTATTATTATTAATATTATTATTAAAAATACATCAAAAATGGGAAATATCCCGGTGGCAATTGTCATAACAATAGTGCAATAATAACCAGCACACTGATGTGGGCAAGTTTTCCTTCGTAAACAGGACCATAATGGATTTAAATAAATTATCTGCAGCAGTTTTTGATAGATTCCCATCCGGTATCAAATCGTTTAAGATGATGACTTCCGGAAGTGCTAGCGTAAAATGAAAAGTAAAAGCAATAAACGACGGACACTGAATTTGTGATTTTTTTGCTGGATTTAGAAAGTTAAACCCGTAGTATTTCTTGTCATATTTTCTTTCGTCGTTATAGTTGTACGGTAATGGTGGTTTAACTTCACTTTATTATCACTTCTAGTAGAAAGCACAACATGTAGTATTGTAAGCGGTAGTGTTACGCACTGGAAATACTGAATTTGTGTATGATGATGCTAGATTTAGAATGTTAAATTTGTAGTACTTCTTGTAATTTCTTCTTTCTAGGGAATTGTTGCTGTTGTTAAATAATTACGCTAACTTTACACATGACGCTAATATCTATAACTTTGCAAGGTAGTATTTCTTTCGTCACCAAATTATCGTTAAACGGAAGCAGTGGTCATATGTTATTGAATGTGGGGTCTGATAACGATGTACACCTACCTGTCGAAAGAATTGGAGCACACTGAAGCATTCTACTCTTGCGTAATGGTGGTTGCATATGTAGCAAGGCGCATCTTGCCTCGTCTCGAGTTAAAATAATGCATGTCTCTAATATCCAGGTACATGTACCTACTGTAGCCGTCAGGTTTTGTAATTAAGCCATTCATTCGTGTACCTACCAGTACATACAATGCCAGAATGCGTATCCTTTAAAATTATGTTATTCTGCGACAAAATAGACCTCGGTAGAAATGAACGCCCTAGTCGCTTGTTGACACGTATTTACGGTGATTGGTTATTCGTATACCCGGCACAAACAACTTTCAGCTCCGACTACCTGTAGGCCTACGACACGCTGGTCGCCGCACAATGCGGGGACAACGCTCTCGAGATCTCTCGAAATTTCTCGCGAGAAACAGTGCCTGCGCTAGTCTCGATAAATCTCGAGTAATCTCGAGGTCTAGTCTCAGACATCTGATTCAATGTTTACTGCCAGGATTTTTATCTACGTACGCTGCTCCTTTCGTAAATACTTTTGGGACATCCTTCCTCTCTACGGCAAGATGTCAGTAGATGTAGCTTTACGCAGAGTCTGTCAACGTCATTACAAGCATCGAGCTGAAAATGGTGATGGTGATTGGGATGGAACAAATCCGAGGATTGAACACTGTACACAGTACATGGATTAACTTTTTCCAATCATTTCAGTACATGATGACGATGATTCAGAAAAGGAACAAACCACATGAATAACAACAAGGTAAGAACTGCATTTTCTTCTTTGTAAAGCATAATATATATATAGTATAATATATTTCATAAACACTACATGTTTTGTTTAATTTGAATGTTGCGGGCGGTATTACAATTTCGGAAGCATGCTACCTCTTCGCAGTAAGCTATTAAGGAGCACAGCAACCTTCTCGGCAGCAAAACCAAGACTCTTGTAGTAGATTGTTTAATTTTGTAAATAGATATTTCATTAAATTTAAAATGTTGTACTTATTGCATTCTTTCGCCTCCTTACACCTACTCATTTTATGTACAAAGGCTTGAGTAAAAGACTTTGATAACGGACAAGTCTAAACGTGCATAACCATGATAACGTCATCACTGCAAGTTAAAAACATAATAATAGCACGTGCTGACTCCTGTGATGGGTAAAGCTTTAAGCAAAAGATCGCGTCGTAGACTTGTCGGATAGAGACATAAAGCTATGTGCTCACCTCTTATGACCCGTCGGAGGAGGCCATAACAGCCTATGTATAGCCGCCATCTTGCGCAGTAGACCCCTGACCCAGCTTTCTCCATAAGAGCCTGTGTATAGCCGCCATCTTGCGCAGTAGGCCCCTGGCCCAGCTTTCTCCATAAGAGCCTGTGTATAGCCGCCATCTTGCGCAGTAGACCCCTGGCCCAGCTTTCTCCATAAGAGCCTGTGTATAGCCGCCATCTTGCGCAGTAGGCCCCTGGCCCAGCTTTCTCCATAAGAGCCTGTGTATAGCCGACATCTTGCGCAAGCGCCCTAAGGCCGTCTCATAAGAGACTATGTATAGCCGCCATCTTGCGCAGTAGGCCCTTGGGCCGTCTTATAAGAGCCTATGTATAGCCGCCATCTGGAGCAAGCGCCCTTAGGCCGTCTTTGTATACGCGCCATTTTGCACAAGCGCCCCTAGACCGTCTCATAGCCGCCATCTTGCGCAAACGCCCTAAGGCCGTCTCATAGGAGCCTATGTATAGCCGCCATGTTGCGCAAGCGCCCCTGGGCCCGTCTCATTAGAGCAGCAGCCATCTTGCGCTAGCGTCCTTGGGCCGTCTCATAAGAGGCTATGTATAGCCGCCATCTTGCTCAGGCGCCCCAAGGCCGTCTTTGTATAGCCTCCATCTTGCGCAATTGACGTCGGAAAGGTCATCTGTCCGTAAAACTGAGGATAGGCTCCTCCATGTGGTTTGGTGTGAGGTTAGGCTCGCTCTCTTGTGCGTATCCGCAAAATCGACATTGTACAACTACTATACTAGGGGTCAATGGCATCGGGTCAGAACCAGCATAGCTCCAGCGGGCTGAATCAGCAAATGAATGCTGACGCCTGGGAGTGGGAACCCTATTGCTCCTCTACTATTATAACTTGATATTGGCGTATAAATTCAATCAGCAAAATTCTATTCGAGAACTTCTCGTTCTTCCGTCTGAGAGAAGCATTCGAATAAACCTTAGTTAAATACTCGTATGATGTGCATTACTCTCTTTACCACCATCATGAATACAGAGGTAGTTTTGGGTTACGTCCAGAGATGGTGCTACTATTCTCACTGTTCTGGACATTACATAAAAAGTGACCAATATGGTCTCGCTTTGGGATTATCGTTAGTGAATACCTCGAGCAGAAGTATTCGAATACTCTTATCAGGATTCAAGATGTCTTGAGAACTTGTAAGAATCGAATTGTTCGACATTTTCGTCTCGAATACTCAAACCTTTCCCTTTAGGTAAACTTGTTAAGTAGGCAACCTGTTCATCATAGTTGTTCGGCGGTTTGCGTAGTTTCCCCTGACATTCACAATAGGCTAGTTACGCCCATGTGTTATAACATGTTTGCTGCCTGGTTTGGTCATCACGCAGTGGTTATTTGAAGCATTATAGGTTAGTTGTGACACCACTATATTTTGAATTTCCCCCATATCAAGCAGTCTGCCATGGTGTAAATAGCGGCAAGCATAAAATGTCGCAAACATAAATTTCAGGACTTTAATACATTGCGAGAGCAGAGAAACTGAGAGCACCAACAATAAACGTTTTAAACGACTGTAAGAGGTAAAATGCCGGAATGTAAAAGCAGGGCAATGCTGTAATTACTTTCACTTTAAGAAAGTATCTTTTTTTTCTAGGGGCTTTACGTCGCACCGACACAGATAGATCTTATGGCGACGATGGGATAGTAAAGGCTTAGGAGTTGGAAGGAAGCGGCCGTGGCCTTAATTAAGGTACAGCCCCAGTATTTGCCTGGTGTGAAAATGGGAAACCACGGAAAACCATTTTCAGGACTGCCGATAGTGGGATTCGAACCTACTATCTCCCGGATGCAAGCTCACAGCCCCGCGCCTCTACGCGCACGGCCAACTCGCCCGGTAAAGAAAGTATCAAGGAGGCTGCTGGAATATACCGACATAACGCCAGGAGCTGGAGAAGGATGATGAGGGTCGACAAGTCACATAGAGAAACTTCTTATTCAATATAAGACATGATGTGGTATGTGATATCAATTCCGAATCCAGCCCTACAATTATCAATGAAAAGGTTATGAGAGCAATAAAACATGGCAAGAGGCACCAGGATACGATGGAGACCTCATAAAAACAAATGTTCCATACACAGTTTATCTTCAGGAGCGCTCTTCGCACAAGGGAAGTGATTACTTATATACAGGTTTTATCTCAAAGATTTTTAAATGATAATACACTGTAACCCGATTTTGCGTGACCTCGATTTAACGCAAACCCGCACTTAATGGAAGATACTTCCAGGCCTGAAAATAATTCCATAAAAGCAATGCAATGTTGTATTCGATTCTGACGTAATTAACATAAGGGAAAAGCCCGCATTTATGGTTATGGAATTGTTAAAATTCTCGAATATTTGTTTCCATTTGTTTTTTTTTTTTCGATATTAAAAACCTATGAAAAGACGTCATAAGGCTCCTAAGGCAGAAAAGAACCCCCGTTTTAATGACAATGTTATTATAACCTTTGAAAATTCCTTTGTTAATCTGTGCAATATCCTTCGGTTACAACGAGGAACCCTTTTACTGATTCATCTGTTATTACGGGCAAATTCGAGCATGTTAGTTTTTATCCGTTATCAATATTCATACACTCTACCGAATACAGTGTATGACTACTTCAGTGTTTACATTGAATGTGATCGATCATCTTCCGTATCGATTTCTTGCTACGCGTGAGCGAGGTGATGTTTAGCGAGCCCGATGTCTCCTCACACAATTCCGACTCATGTAAACAAACATCGGGATAATATGTTTCTGCAATAAGTACAATTCCAGCAGTTGTTAACTCCTTAGAAATAAAGGTAAGAAAATAGAAATGTTTGCCGCAAGTCTCTGGAGTGATGCTAGTACAGTTTTTAAGAATGGAACTGAATATGCGTGTTCAGACTATTGAACTTAGAAAATACGTGCCAATGAGTAAGCCGCTGCTTGGAATATATTAGCAAAAATGTTTAAACAAGCCGATTGCTGTTTTATACAGATTCTAATGTGTTTTTGTGTGAGTGTGGTATCTTTTCCGACTTATTTGGAAAATCATGTTTAACGTTATAAGAACAATCTTAAACCGAAGCGGTTTTGCATTCACCGACAAAAATCTGTCAAAATGAAGCACAAACCGTAACTAAAGTACAGCGTTTATGGTTGACATCTCCTTGTTTGTTGCTGTCAATGTCTAAATAAAGGATGACGGTACAGTCTATGTCAATACAGGCAAAGAAAGATCTCTCGAAAATGTGTGCTTTCTACTGAAATCTCGATTTAACGTAAACCGCCATTTAAGGTTTAAAAATCAGGTCATTGTAAATACCTTATATAGGGCTTCTACTGTATTTGTATTGTAGATTATAAGAAAGCCAATGACACTGAAATATACTAAATTTATATGTATCCTGAACGAAACTGGAATTGATAATGATATACGTATATTATAAGACCTCATACCGTACTCGAATCGAACATTTACTATAAGAGTTCATGGAGATAACAATCAGCAAATATCGGCATCAAATCTGGTTGCCGACAGTGGGTTTTGTCTCCAGTACGCTTGAATTTATATTGAGGGAGGCCTTGTTAGATGTGGGCCAAGGAATACTTATTTATGGTGAGCATCTCAATAATATAAGGTACGCAGATGATAGTGCTATTTGCTGATTCCTTGAGCACTCTATATCAACTGACATCAGAAGTAGTATGGCTTAAGAATCAATGTGAAAAAGTCAAAATTCATACGTACCAATATTTAAAAAGGGAAATCCTTGAATAAAGTTAAAACTATTTAGGACGCTTTTGCTGGGGCCGAAAAGAATGTCATAAGGAGGGAACATGCTGAAAAAAAGGTAATTTCGTTGTTAAATTTAAGGTTAGATTTGAGCGTAAAAATAATTACGATGGAAGCAAGAAACAACTGTTTACAATTATAATTAATGAAATAAAGAAATAATACATTTCAAGAAGACCAACACAGTGAAACGTCAAAGAAAAATGTTGTTAGAAACACGAACTATACACGTCACGCTTATGTTTAAAGTAAGTGCTCTACCAAATCCTTGTTGTCTCTGGCCAGTCCCGTGCACACGATTGCGGGAACGCTAATTTAAGTTTCTTATGGTGGGAGTTATGAACGTACTAAAGAGCGGCATGAATGTGCTCTCAAGGTTTCTTTAGCGTGTATTTAACAGGACACGTCCTATGACTATAAATAATTTCGTGTGGCTATTTCTAGCCGAGTGCAGCCCTTGTAAGGCAGACCCTCCGATTAGGGTGGGCGGCATCTGCCGTGTGTAGATAACTGCGTGTTATTGTGGTGGAGGATAGTGTTATGTGTGGTGTGTGAGTTGCAGGGATGTTGGGGACAGCACAAACACCCAGCCCCTGGGCCATTGGAATTAACCAATGAAGGTTAAAATCCCCGACCCGGCCGGGAATCGAACCCGGGACCCTCTGAACTGAAGGCCAGTACGCTGACCATTCAGCCAACGAGTCGGACCGTCCTATGACTTGGGAATAATGACGTAATAACCAGGGAAACGCGCTGGAGAGGGAAGTTTTAAACAGTTTTGACTGTAACTTAGAATGTATATGAACTGAGATTGGGACCAATCAGTGACAATCAAATGCCGAATAGAATACACATGGAATGCCTTTGTAACAATCAGTTAAATACTGAAAAGTAACCATTTGAACATCAACACTAAGCTTTGATTGGTGAAATACTACATCATCTTGCTATATGGTCACCGACTGCAACTGCTGCAAACTACAATAATTAGAAGCCTTTGAGATGGGGGTCTACAAATGAATTTAAGAATATCCTTTATAGACCACCTTACATATCATAAATTATTATGGAGACTCAGGAAGGATGTAATAATTATCAAAACTCTAAGAAAAGAAAACAGAAAATCCGGGATACACAAAGAGAAATCTTGAGATGTTAGGCCAACTTCAGAGTATACAGTAGAATCTCGATAATTCGGAATCTATTGTTTCAAAATCCAACCTAATTCGAAGAGGCTCTCGTTCCCAGAAACACGAAGTACATTTTTGCATGTTATTTAAATTGTTTAATCCAAAATACGGATAATTTCCAATTTGAAGAATAATGTCGGTCCCATGACCGAAATTCAGACTTTTAATTCAAAACTGCATTTACATTTTAAAAAACATTAGTAATTTACAGAGTAATTAAAATTCAAAATTTAACTGCGCAGTGATAGAACGTGTCTTCCGGAATGTCTTGGGGTAGCTTTCCATATTTTCACTCACTTCAGTGTTTCTACAGTGTGCTTCATATTTATTGAGTTCGAGTAAAATCATAATTCTTTTTTATTCAGCGTTTCAAGGAACGCCGCAATATCACGTAGCAGGCAGTGCGCGGAGAAGCAGAATCCAAGAACGGCAAAAAAGCGTGGCTCATAATTAATTCATACGCACCGACCAATATTGTCAATGCGGATGAAACTGCACTGGATTATTTTAAATGCCGAGCCCCAACGGACTTATGGTTTTAAAGGAGAGAAGTGCCAGCCGGGAAATTGTACATGTGTTGTACTGTGTTGCAATGCACACGGAAGCGAGAGACTTCTTCCTCTCGTCATAGGATAGTACGATAAGCCACGATGTTTTAAGGGCGTCCGGTACTTTCCGTGGAAGTACAAGGCATGTGCAATTTTTTTTTTTTTTTTGCTATTTGCTTTACGTCACACCGACACAGATAGGTATTATGGCGACGATGGGACAGGGAAGGGCTAGGACTGGGAAGGAAGCGGCCGTGGCCTTAATTAAGGTACAGCCCCAGCATTTGCCTGGTGTGAAAATGGGAAACGACGGAAAACCATTTTCAGGGCTGCCGACAGTGGGGTTCGAACCTACTATCTCCCGAATACCGGATACTGGCCGCACTTAAGCGACTACAGCTATCGAGCTCGGTGTGCAAAATGTAATCAGTACATTAATCCAAAGAATAAATCATTTCCAGCATAAAATTGCCCTCGTCTTTGACTCGTATATATCTTCCTTTTGTTGCGTGAGGTTATGATTGGCAGCGATTTAACTTGAATAATGTGAACTGTGAATCAAAGAGATTGCATACATTAATGGGTCTTACAATACTTTGTGACGCAGCAAAGGTTAGCATTTATGAATTATGAATTGGCGGTTAATTCAAAATCACGCAACTCAAAGTCCGATTTTTGCGACCCAACAACTTCAAATTAACGAGGTTTTACTGTACATAGTGAAAAAATAGATCCAGTCGTGAGGGAGAAAGACTTCGGATGAACTCGCTAAATTTCTCTTGAGATTTGGCTAAATACTACAGTGACAGAACTTTTTCAAAGTGCATCTTTAGTAAACTGATCATCTCCCTTTGAAGGACACCTGTGTGAAATATTTACCACCATTACTAATTGTTTGGAATCAGATCAGCCCGGTATCAAGAATAAGGCTTCACCAATCCCCTAAAAATTTGTACAGGCATCATTAGACGATGCAAGGAATAAAGATGTTGATGATGCTTGCTGTTTAAAGGGGCCTAACATCAAGGTCATCGGCCCCTATAATATGAAATGAGACGAAATGCAATTTAAAAGTACAAAATTCATCCACTGACCAGAATTCAAAACGTGATGATGAAGAATGAATATGAATTTAAAATATTCAGTGGATCTGACCCGCACTGCCGCACAATCCCAGAAACAATATTAATGACCAAGGGGCTGCTTCAAAAGCACAATCCTGGACCGATGATGCTTGTCTAAAGGGATTCAATATCCATGTCAATGGTCCCTCATAATGGCACTTATCCCTAGTAAAGCAGTATGATAGTATTTCACAAGTTGCGGTACAAATCAAAGGCAGCATAAACTCACGGTGTTCCAAACATTATGGTACTACTCACAAGTATTGTACATCTTACAGGTAACGCAGACCTATGGTGTTTCTCACAGAATGTCGCCACTCATAGGCAACGCAAACCCATGGTGTTCCCCACCTAGGTGTACTAATCACGGGCGCCGGTATTCCCGTGGTGTTCCTCACATAGTGGGTACTAAACATAGGCAACGGAGACCCACGGTGTCGCTCATATTGTATTAGTAACCAGAGTCAACGCCCAGACCCGTGGTGTGTCTCACATAATGGTACTAATTACAGGCAACGCCCAAACCCGTGGTGTTCCGGATTTAGTGGTACTAATCACAGGTACTGGAAACCCACAGCGAACCCAGCTGGACTGGTACGAATCACAAAACTATTGAGTACCTTACAGAGGCGACCCATGTTGTTCTCCACGTGATGGTACTAACCAGGGTGCGAAATCAGAAAAAAAATGGTGGGGGGGAGAAGGATCATAGGGCTTCACTACTAGTGTTTATTTCAAGCAGTACCCGGCCGGGGAGGGGGTATATAATTTCCTTGTGGGTAAATTAACCCTTCCCCCTGGAAATGTAAATTTAAAATGTTTTTGTTTGAATTTTGTTGTTATAACAAAAATAATGTTCAATGGAAAATTATTCCCGGGTTTCAGGTGGACTTCCCAAAATGAAACACGGAAAATAGGCTACATGTGCGCAGTTGCTCCCGCTGTATTGTTTTATTGTTCAAGGTCTGTGAGTCATCCTATTATTTCTATCTTATGTGTGTTATTGTTGATGTTTTTATGAAAATATGCACAATAAAAACATTGATTTCAGTAATATGTGTTAAATTTTCCTCATTTTATAATGAAAAAATCTCCCCTGGGCAATTTTAGTGAAGGGAACCTTTGAGATAAAATCATCAGTGGGGGGAAAACCCTCCCTTCCCCCCCCCGCGATTTCGCACCCTGGTACTAACCACAAGTAGTTTCATGGTTCTGGTTCAATCATCCCTTGGTCGCCCCTTTTAGTCGCCTCTCATGATAGGGAGGGGATACCTTCTGCGTCCCCACCCACAGGGGGCAAGGAATAAAGACAACCAGATCATGATGATTACATTTATTGTTAAAAAGGGGCGAAACACCTAGGCCATCTGCCACTAATGGAACGAGGTGCAACGAAATGGCAATTAAAACTTCAAAATGTGACCACTGACTAGAATCTAAACCTAATGATGATGAAAAAATGAACATGAATCGAAAACAATCAGTGCATCCAATTCACAATGCCTTACTTTCTGAGATGATGTATGTTGTCCAAAGGGGACCAAAAACCAGGTCACTGGCCCCTCATAATAGTATTAATCACTACTACAGCAGAAACATGGTGTTCCTCCTAAAGTAGCACTAATCACAGGCAACCTAGGCCCAAAATGATCCTCTGATAGTACTACTAAACACGGGCAATGCACCATCCGAGCTGTTTCTCACTTAGTGGTACTGATCGCAGGCAAGCTAGACCCCTGGCATTCCTCACATAGTGGTACTAATCCCAGGAAATGTAGACCCGTTGTGTCCCTCACAGAGTGGTGCTAATCAGAGGCAACACAGACCCATAGTGTTCCTCGTAGAGTGGTGCTAATAATAGGCAAACAGACCCATGGTATACCTCACACAGTGGTGCTAATCAAAGGCAACATAGACCCGTGGTATACCTCACACAGTGGTGCTAATCACAGGCAAAAGAGACCCATGGTATACCTCACACAGTGGTGCTAATCAAAGGCAACATAGACCCGTGGTATACCTCACACAGTGGTGCTAATCACAGGCAAAAGAGACCCACGGTGTTCCTCACACAGTGGTGCTAATCACAGGCAAAAGAGACCCATGGTATACCTCACACAGTGGTGCTAATCACAGGCAAAAGAGACCCATGGTATACCTCACACAGTGGTGCTAATCACAGGCAAAAGAGACCCATGGTATACCTCACACAGTGGTGCTAATCAAAGGCAACATAGACCCGTGGTATACCTCACACAGTGGTGCTAATCAGAGGCAACATAGACCCGTGGTATACCTCCCACAGTGGTGCTAATCACAGGCAAAAGAGACCCACGGTGTTCCTCACACAGTGGTGCTAATCACAGGCAACATAGACCCGTGGTATACCTCACACAGTGGTGCTAATCACAGGCAAAAGAGACCCACGGTGTTCCTCACACAGTGGTGTTAATCACAGGCAAAAGAGACCCACGGTGTTCCTCACACAGTGGTGTTAATCACAGGCAAAAGAGACCCACGGTGTTCCTCACACAGTGGTGTTAATCACAGGCAAAAGAGACCCACGGTGTTCCTCACACAGTGGTGCTAATCACAGGCGAAAGAGACCCACGGTGTTCCTCACACAGTGGTGTTAATCACAGGCAAAAGAGACCCACGGTGTTCCTCACACAGTGGTGCTAATCACAGGCAAAAGAGACCCACGGTGTTCCTCACACAGTGGTGTTAATCACAGGCAAAAGAGACCCACGGTGTTCCTCACACAGTGGTGTTAATCACAGGCAACCTTTAAATGTTATGATAACGTCGGCGTGTAATGGTAATTCAACCAGACATACTGACAGGATAGGATGCACAAGTAGGTTTTACATGGTTGCTCCATCCTTCCTCTTTCACTATCCTTTGTCTTAACTTGACTATGACTTATACCGCTCTGTTAAGTAGCCTCAGCAGATTACACAATATTCCCCAGTATCTGGTTTGCACCAGACCTTACCCAGAAGTGAGCACTTCGAGTAGGTGCGGCTTTCATTTTACTATAATTCCTAATAGTGCTTTTTTAGGCACGTGAGAAGCCTCACATATCCTGGTAAGAATAGTTCATAGATTTTTAGGGCTAAGCGGCTCTCCAGCAGTGAGCTGACCGTGTGCCATTTTGTTTACAATTCAAATCTAATTATTAATATCATCGTGATTAATATTCAGTTCTTGCTTGGTTGTATGAATTTGAGCATTGTAATGGACAAAGGTCTGCAACTTCAAAATGAATAAATTACTATAATCACAGGCAACAAAGACCCATGGTGTTCCTCGCAGAGTGGTGCTAACCACAGGCAACACAGACCCAGGGTGTTCCTCGCAGAGTGGTGCTAACCACAGGCAATACAGAGCCAGGGTTTTCCACGCACAGTGGTACTAATCACAGGCAACCAGGACCCACATTGATCCTCATATAGTAGTTCTTCGCAGAGGTAATGCAGTCCCATCCTGAACACAGTGGAACTAACATGTTCGAGCACAGTGCTCGGCACAGTCTCTTGCTAGACACTAATCTGTGCAGTCGGAGATACTGTTGTAGATACAAAAGTCTCTCAGAATGGATTAACAAGTGGAAGACAGTAGTTAGAAATACTCTAAAGACATAGTAGAGTACTTGTAACTACTGTCTTCCACTTGCTAGTCCATTTTTGGAGACTTTTGTATCTACAACAGTACCTTCTTATTTATATTTTAGACCTTCGTTAAAAACTACCAATAAGAACAATCAGAATCCTGACCTTACAGTCTTTCAGGTAAGAGATTTATAGGCTTATGATGCCCTCATCATGGGCGAAACATGTCCCTGTATCTAATATGTTAAGGTCAATTTCTTAAATTTAAATAAGAAACTCTCTGTATTGACTTGAACTACATTTCAATACGGACCATAACATGAGATGTAATATGTAATGAGAGCATTTTACGTCGTGTATCCGAGGGTACAGTGTAAAACTATCTACCATTTCTAAAGATGAGAGGAAAGTATTAAACAGTGTGAAAAACATAAGAACGAATATGAAAACTTTTTCTGCTGAGGATTATAAAATAACTAGTATCAGTACACTGAAGGGTGTGAAATACTCCAGACAACAAATATGAAAACTTGTGCACAGGGGCTAACAAAAGTATCGAAGTACTAGCTGTAGTACCCGGCGTTGCCCGGATAGTTTCTGAATATTTACCTTTAAGATTTGCATTACCAGTTAGCTATGTGTGATGTGAATTTTTATAGAATTCCTTTTTGACTTGCAGATTAATATGTTATGATCTATTATATAGTTTTAAAATTATTTAGATGTGTTTGATTTCAAGTTTTAGATTACTTAATTTTCGAGTAAAACTTCATCCTTATGGAAGCTCGAATGGACTGGGAAGTATTTGATCCTGTCAAAAATTAATAAGTGATAACTATATGTATTTAGCCGTCGCACTATAGATACGATGTACAGGATTTCAACTGTCAATGAGACAGTCCCCCTCCCGCCCTCCACCACTAAGAGATATAAAATCTGGATTGTCACCATTCATCTCAGTGACCCAGAAAACTGTAGATTCGACACTGTTTTTGATTATTTTTATATCTCATTCCCCCTCACCCACACCCCAAAGGGGGCTGAACATGAATTTTAAAAAATGCGGAGTGTCACTAATTATTTCAGCTACCACAAGAACTATGGATTTGATAACATTCTAGATTATTTTTATACCACCCCCCTCGCCCCCTGCCCATAAGAGTGCTAGGGGTGTCTTACCCTCACGCGGTTTGTCTCCTGATACTAATTGATAAGTGTATCAAGTTTGGTGAAATTGCTCCAGTGGTTTAGGAGGAGATGTTTCATTTACACACCCACACATACATCAATTTTTATATATAGTAAGAAGAAGAAGAAAATACTTTTATATGTAGTTTTTCGATTAATTTTATATCTCACCCCCTTCGCTCCCCACTTGGACTTGCAAAAAATCCGGAGTAATACTATTCATCTCAGAGACCCTGAAATCTATGGATTCGAAACTGTTTTTAATTATTTCTATATCTCACCCCCCCCCATTTGCTCCCCACCTAAAAGGGGTCTGGACTTTAAAAAATTCTAGAGTATTACTTTTCAACTCAGCGACCCCGAAAACTATGAATTCGACACTATTCTCGATTATTATTGTAACTACCCCCCCCTTGACCCACTCCCTTAAGGGCGCTAGGAATGGCTTACCCCCACAGTGATCGTCTCCCGATAGTAAGTAATACGTGTACCAAGTTTGGTTGAAATTGCTCCAGTGGTTTAGGAGGAGATGTGTCATTTACACACACACTTCCATTTCTATATATAGTAAGATTTTTATACTCGTACTTCACCCTCTTTCCATCCCCGCCCAAAGGAGTCCTATGAGTGCCTTACACAACAGTACATTTTTTCCCGATATTAAGTCTTATTTGTACCAATTTTGGTTGGTAGCTATGCCCAAACGTACATACATAATCTCACTGCTCTAGAATCCTGGAGCTGACGTTGCCATGGTTACGGCAGTTCATTTCTTTATCCGATTCCTAGAGCAGGGGTAGTGTGGTGCCAATATCTCCATAACGGTTGGTTTTAGGGCCTTAACTCTTTATAGGTCTTTGGGATATTATCTTCCCACCTCGTATATACGTAACGGTTTTAGGGAGATTATCTTCCCAGCTGTTTCAGAACATGCAGTTCCACTTGCTAGTGTAAGAGGGCTGCACAGTTTCATTTCAAACTTAATAACCTGATTGCTACTACCACCTAGATCACTAGGTGGGAAGTATATATCCCAGTGGTTCCTAGCGCGCGTGCAGTGGCAGTCTCATTGTGTTGAGCTGCAGTGAAACGGTGTTTGTAGGAAGAAGGTGTGGAATATTGAAGACAGAAGATTACCACAGGTTAGTATATAATTTGGAAATGCAGTTTATCATGATTTATTCAAGGAGAAAATCTGTTTGTGCCACAGATATAATAATGATCCATCCATTGTGTCATTCAGAATACTAATAACAGAATCAATGGTAATTTCATAGTTTCTCTGCAACTTAGTAAGATGCTATTTCAAAATTATTTTTATATTTTTCAAACTTACTACAATTGTATATTCTAAAACTGTTTTAAGTTTCCCCTTATGATGATAGACAAAGATGTTATAGTCACTTGCACTTAGTCAGTACTTAAGTTTTATGTAAGATCTAGGCCTAATTTTGGTTTTGACTGTATTTGTGCTATTTAGTCTTCCTAATAAGTGGCTTCAACCCATAAACATTGGTAAAGCTTGTTTCATCTAATAGTAGCTTGGTAATAATAATAATAATAATAATTTAATACAGTATTATGCTGGAATTATGTGGGTTGATTACTACTGCTCTGAATATGGAAGCAAAGAATGAAGTCTGGCTGGATGAAATATCCGAAGAACAAGCTCTGGACTCGGAGGAAGGTGGGGACTCTGATGGTGAAGACCATGTCCAGTACTATGGTAAGCAAAAACAATGGTCAACCCATACAACTTATTATGTTTGGAAATCCTATACATGGTGTCTTATAGGTTCATGTTTTTTTTTTTTTTGGCAGGTCAAGAAGTCTAGAAGATGGTGGCTCAAAATTTTTTATTACTTCCTGGACAGTATGATTGTCAGTTCATACATAGTGTACAGAGCGGAAATGAAAGAGAAGAAACAAAAGGTACGTCACACCTGAAGCTAAGGTCACAACCAGTAAATGAACTGATACGGTAATTTTCGAGCAAGAAGCGCCCTGGTTATTCCCCAGCGAACGGGTGTGGAAGGTGGACAAACAGATCTGTTGGGCAAGCAACGATCGAAAATACGATGAGATTATCAGATATCGGCAGTCTGAGCTAATAAAAACATATCGTCGCTGTGCACAATGTAGTACTGAGCAGAAGGATAAACGCAGTAACATTAAATGTAATGCTGCGTTATGTAAATCATGCTTTGAACCATTTCACAGACAATGCTTTCAAAGTTTTCTACATCCTAATTAAATTAAATTTGAGAGATTTCATTATCATTTATTATTCCATAGGCCATGTAGTTATGCTATGTTATTGTATTATGTTGATGTCAATAAAGTAATTAATACGTAATGTGCGCATTATCATAAATATTTTTAAGTGGGAAATTATTATCCCACTGCCCACCCATAAACATTACCCATCTGGAACGGTCAGTGGGATAATAATTTCCCACCCCATATTTTATGAAATAAGGTGTAAATCCATAAACTAGTTGTACATCCCTTGTCATACATATATTTCAAGTACAAATTAACCATAAAATTTATTTTTTTAATACCCCCAGTCTTTTGCCCTATAAAGGGTTAAAACATGGTTTTCGGGCCCGTAAGGCTTACCGAGTTTTGTTCTTTGCGTTAAGAGGATTAAATTGAGCTTTGTCTCGTCCTTATATGACAAATTCGATATTTTGCCTATAATAGTATAAAACCGTTGTGGTTTTCCTATAAAACCCCCGTCTTTCCAAAGATTTTAAAATGATATGCATATCGAAACCTTCCCCGGGGTGAGTATACTCTAAATATGAAGTTTGGTTGAGATCTATGCAGCCGTTTCGACGTGATGGTGGAACAAACAAACAGACACGAACAACTTTATTTATAAGATTATTGCAGATCCCACTCTTTCTAAAACAAATGTTAGTGGGAGTGTTATTTTGGAGCAGTGGGTTATTAAGCATTGTTTTCTAGTCACATCCTTAGATGATGAATTGGAGGTTTCACTCAACTATCTGCAACAAGGAATGACCTTGACCGCCATTTTGAATCGAACAAGACTTCGACCAACTTGAGTGATCCAGTTAAAACTTGAAGGTGCGAGTTTAAATATTCGCGTTCTCAGCACACTTATGCCAGTCCACTTTCTCGCAGATTTTAATTTTGTCTTCATTATTAGGGAATTTTTCAACATTTTCCAAATCCATAATTAGGCATTACATGACAAATATACCCAAGCTAGTCAATTTTGCACGATTATGTTCCTAATCCAGATATAGGCTACAAATATTAGCTACAGTTGGGCCCACGGGAGTTGGAATCTGACGTTTAGCACCACCAGTGAAAAAAAGTTGACTAGCGCTGCTAAAAACGGTCTGTTGCTACGGCAACAATAACAGAGTTGCCTCATTTAAAGAAGCTATCACCACGTGGATTGGCTTGCTCTCAGTCGCTTACTCGCTTTTATAATATTTTTCGGTGTGGTACTGTGTTAGTTGTTGCTGGTTTATGTAATTATTTACGTGTTTGTTTCCTGAATATTATTTTTATTGTTAAGTTTTTCAGTGGCTAGTTGTACAGTTCTATTCTCTATGAAATATGTGTATTTGTTGAGGTCATTGTCAGTTTAGTGATTATGAAATCTGATATTTATCAGCAATGACGTGTTCTGTTTTAAATGCTGGAATTGTAAGCAAGAGCTTAGGAAAGGGTCAAAGTTTATTGAGTAGCATTACGACTACATATTTTATTAAATATTGTCTGAGTGAAAGTGTGATATAGGTACCGCAGATGGAGATAACTACGACAATGCAGCGACTCTCGTGGGCCCACCTATACACTTCACTCTACCACTCAATACAGAATACATTTCCACCTTCTGAATGGACACGAATACAAGCACAAACAGGCTCACTCTGCTATTCAGCAATCTCGTTGCTAACCGGCAAGCAAAACTGAACATTCCTGAGTCTAACGGCTTGATCCACGTAAGAGCAACTTATCCATTGAAGTTCAGGAAAGGCTTTTCCTGTAATCACGCTACTGTGACGACAGCTCTTACCTGTGTTCGAAATCACATTTCTTTCAGCATCGATGATGAATACAGCAACGTGTTTAGGTCTAGGAAAAATGTAATCACACTAAGCGGTAATAGCGAAAATGCGCTATGCGATAAGCGAGGTACTTTTTTATATAGGCTTAATACGATGAGGAACGGGACTTAAAATCTATGACGTGCTCAGCGGGAAAACATTCTAATGAAGAACACACTAACGAGGTTTCGGTGTAATCTTAACGTCAACCCATGGTGTTCCACGCAGTGGTATTTTGTCTCATGGTTCTTAAGTCATCATCTCTTGGTCGCTACTTTTAGTCATCTCTTACGACAGGCAGGGGATCTTCTGGGTGTATTTCTCTTCTGCGGCTTCCAGCCAGAGGGGACCAGAAAGCCAGACTTTTTTGTTTAGGCTGGCGGCAAGCAAAAAGGTCCTTTTAGAGTCTGAAGGTCTTGACAATTAACAAATACAATGGATCTCACAAACTCTGAAGCTTGTACTTGCAAGCTGTATTCATGAAGTCAATGTTCAGCCAGGGCAATGCTCAATCATAAAACAATGTATTGCAGACTTCCACCATGCAGGCTATTAGTTGTAAAAGATAGAGTAGAACACCATTTTAACATGCTTTTAACGAAGATTTTTGTAATGTCCCCGTTAAAATTGGCGATATTATGAATATTGTCAACAAGTGGAAAGTAAAGATTTTATTGTCTGCTTCGAACTGCAGCATATCATTTGGGGAGTTGTGGCGAGCTGAGAACGAGTTTTTTTTCGTCGTTCAGAGGGGTGACACACCGGCAAGACTGTGCCAAGGTCAGAGCAAACCACGTGACTGCCTTCGCACGCGCGCAACCCAGCTTGTTTCTGGAATAATCAGAGCCAATAAAACGAGACCATCAGCCAATTACAGTTCTCGTTGAGGATCACACTTCCCAGGCTAAGCAGATAAAAGGCCTTGTTTCGAGTAAATCGCTCTCTTAATGCTCTTAATGCTCTTAATGTTCTGAAGCTCTTTCTGGATATTCTTCGCTGTGCTGCTGTGTGGGACACCACGTTACCGGACCACGTGGAAAAGTAATTTTCAATTCAAGTCGACGCCCGTTCTACCAGAATTTAGTCTGATAATTAGTGAATTCTATGGAATAAAGACGCCTAGGAGCCAAGTTAAGTGTGACAGTGTAGACGAGCTATTTATATTCGGCGTGTGCTTGTGCAAAATACTTAATTTTGTCATCTCAGTTACAGCTTGTGACCGGCGTTCTACGGAAGTCGTCTTAGAAGTTAAATACCTCAAGATGGATAATTCCGGAACCACCGGCAACACAATTTCATCGAGGGACACCTGTTGCAGAGCCTCCATGGAGCTGTAAAATGTAAGGCGTATCTGGTAATTGGAAGGAGACTGACCGGAGGAAAATGCTGAAATAATTGACTGTCGACGGGAATCGAACTACATCAAAAACTTGAGTACCTTTTTAATTTAATTTATCTGTCTTACCTTTTGTACAACTAGAGGTCTTTCTTCTTAAGTCGTAGATCTATTAGTTTGTTGTAGTTAGAAATATTTCATTTTTCCACTTCTTAAGGTGTCGTGGTAGACTAGGTACGTGTGAATGAAATTTTGGAATCTATTAGAGTAGACATGTAGGTTGTCTTTGAATGATTTCCCATGCTTAAGGAGCTTTATATTTAATAATCACTGACCACACGATAAATCTACTTTCCTTGTAATGTTGAAAGTTACTGGATGGAAATTTGCGTGTACATTTTGAGTGAATAGGGTCGAACCTAGTGTCTTTCAAGATCACTTGTTGCATTTATGATGAAGTCATCTAATTTTACGATATTCCATGAGGATCAGTAGATGTAATAATCACTTAAATAATAATAATATTGACTAAAGATCGGGTAAAAGAGAAGTAAACGCTCGTGAGCCATAAAACTACTGTAGAGTCCTTATATGTGAGATTGAATGTGCTCTGTTCATGAAGGGTCTGGAATATGACCAATCCTGAGGGATATTTGTTGTATAATTGTGCAGTTGATAATTTAATGATGATAGTTGACTTATTCTTGTGTATTGGGAGCGCAAGATGGATTATAATTATTGGAGCACGTGTTGCGAGTGTATTTCACAGGTAGGAAGTAAAAATAATACGAGTAAGGCTCACGCTTGCGGTAATTTCAACCTGTAGCCCAAATGATGGTTGTGCTTATGGATTTTACTAGAATCTTCCATTATAATTTCATGAGTTAGATGAACTTACATTGATATGTGAAATGTGTTTCTACCAAGTGATACCCATGACTTCGATCACTAGCCACCATTAATGAAGGATGATTTCAGTACACGGATTATTTCTACTAGACGTTACGCGTCCCGACCACCAATAAAAATCATGGATAAATTCGCCAAATCAGGATTCGATGTAAATAATGTACATAAAAACGTGTTTCCCTAGTGTGAATGTGTGTGTGTGTATGTAAATATGTATATTTCTCTTGTGTCATGTTGGTTCCATTTAATTTTGATCTGGTCATGCACTTGCTGTGACGCAGATCACACTCATCGTTGTGTGTTGCCTTAAGAAATAATGTTCATGCCCTTAAGGGAAAGTTTGATTAACTTAAGTCAAGGAAGACTAGGAAAGAATTTATTTTCTTCATTAGCGAGATTTAAAAGGAAAGATCATCTCGTTACTTTATGAAGGCACTCGATTTGTAAATAAAATTTATTTAACTAGCTCACACGTTGGTAATGTAAATTTCTAAAATGTGAAATACTTTGAGATTAATTTGAATAGAAATGAAATACAAAAATCAGAAGTGTAGTTCGTTTGCCGCGTGATTGCTTGAAGTTATGGAGAAAATAAGTCATTAATAATCAATTCAAAATAATTATTCTGAAATGCTAATGACGATCATTAGGTAAATGATGCAGTGGAAAATTAATAAGAACACGATCGTGTGAGAATGAAACATAGGTGAATTAAATGATGGGAAATTAATAATAATAATAATAATCAGAATAATAATTAATTAATTTGAGAATGTTGAAATCAATTTTCATTTTCTACTGAAGTTCATGTTGGTGTCATTGACTATTATTAAATACTGTAAATGACAAATTCAGTTGGGTACATCTTGAAACCACGTGTTGAGACTACTTTGAATTGGTAAAGCTTTGAGCACATTTATTGTAAAACCCTCGTTCGCAAGACAGCTGTTAATCATTTTTTTTTCAAGTTCTATGTTAATTTATTTAATTCTTTCAGTCAAATATTTTGATTTGAAAAGGCAAGTGGCCTAATTACTCTTTGGTTTTCATTACAGCACAGTAAGGCTGGAGATTAAGAACACGTGTCACTTTAAATCGAGGAAGAAATGCAATATTATGAAAGTTCTCTGTTATAAAAAGAAATATCAGCCAGAATGTTTTCATTTGTTTGTTTGCTTATGTGAATAAATGTCAGAGTGTTGTTTTAACATTTCTTTTTATCCTGCTTGGTCATCAATCCCTAACAACCCTTAAATGCCTCTAGAAAGTGATAGCCAACGATCGAACGGTCCACCTTGGGATCTCTCGCTCGATGGCTGGGCTTAGCTCGGGAAAAATGGGGGCAGTAAGGACCAGCCAAATCACCATAAGCACAATAAACCCCTTCTAATGAACCCCGATTTAAGGAATGGTTCGCTTGTAAGGAATATATTTCACATAAATTATGACCGCACATCCCGTTGTAACAAAAATTTGCGATAAGATATTTTTTTCCAAACTTGTTTTAAATGTTAATTATCTTCACATGAAATGAAATGTTGTATGGTTTTTAGTGCCGGGATATCCCAGGACGGGTTCGGCTCGTCACATGCAGGTCTTTCTATTTGACTCCCGTAGGCAACCTGCGCGTCGTGATGAGGATGAAGTGATGATGAAGACAACACATACACCCAGCCCCCGTGCCATTGGAATTAACCAATTAAGGTTAAAATCCGCGACCCAGCCTGGAATCGAACCTAGGACCCTCTGAACTGAAGACCAGTACGCTGACCGTTCAGCCAACGAGTCGGACTATCTTCACATGATTTATGGTGATACATTTCAGAAGAATAAAAGCAATTAGAAGCTGAAAATGGCTGTGGATAGTGAACAAAATTAAAACCTAACCGTGAAAATACTTTACGGAATAAATTAAAAGTTGTGCCTTCCATGGCTTACCCCACTACCTAAACCATCAACAATAGAACCCAAGTGTATGCGTATGCAATATACAAAATGTCCACGAGGGCATATATTTATCTCTAACCATTTGCCCTTTAGAGCAATTTTAGTTCATAGTCAGCAGTAAAGAAAACACTTTTCAAGTAAATGAACAGATACATAATTAAATAGTGATTTTTCCAAAATTTTAATTAAAAATTTTATTTAACCTCCTCTAGACACATTAAGAATTAAGATAACCTTAAAGTACATAATTTGCATGAGCATTTTGGGTTATGACCGCTTTAGTTGGGGTAGGTCGCTATTTAACCTTAAATATCTATAAAAATATTTAATTTCACATCGTACATCAAGCCTGGGAAATTTCTACCATCACATATTACAGTATGCATAATAGTGGCAATCAACAATAACAATAACAACAATAAATTACAAGAATCATATATTTAAATAACTTGTGGCCATTGATGTAGGGGGTGGTGGTGCTCATTAAAATACTTAAAAGTATAAATGTAATGGTGAGGATGCAAAACATGCAAATTACAAAAAGAGGCTGAATTGTTCAATTGTCTTCCGTGTGATAGACAACTTACGTCAAGTATTTCAAGATTCTCATCTGTGCCTCATCTTAAGGCCACTTACCTGTATGAGATCATGCTACATATTTCATTACCAGTGTTGTCAATTGCCACTTTTCTCAAGGCCAATTATCTGGATGATCTACGGCGCTGACTATCCGCACTGTCTTCAGGTTGTAGAGCAGTTTCAAACACGTCATTAGATGATAATATGTTACACTAAGTTACGACGCACACCACTTACTCAACTCAACTCCCAATTAGAAAGTGTCATATGGTCCGCATCCCTCTGAACAAGGGAGGCAGTGAGCTGCTAATTTAACCACAAGGAAGATGAGGCTTGGGCCAACACAAACTCACATTTAACAGTTTTATTACCTTACAACAATTTATTTACATTGGTACAAACCTTAGCACATACAATCATTCACTTCCTGGTCATGACACAACAGAGTTCTTTGTTACTGGAAGGATCCCTCACTGCTGTAGCACAAATCCTCCCGACAGGAGGAAGGGCACCTCCTCACCTCCAAGGTAGCGACCATACTGCAGATAAAGGGAGACACACTAGATTACTGTTGTTGTGTGTTCCAAGTAACTTACCTGTTCAGTGAGCACTGCTCTAGGAAGTTTACCACCCTGTGGAGACTTAAGTGTCTAGCAAGAGTCAGAGGAGTGTCACCATCACTAGTCTTTACATTGAGACTAGTGGCGTCTAGTGTGGTGAGGTATTTCACTACATCAAGGTGATCTCCACGTGCAGCCTCGTGTAGTGGAGTGTAACCATAACTACATTTTACATTGAGACTAGTGGGGTCTAGTGTGGTGATGTACTTCACTATATCGAGGTGACCAAACTGTGCAGCCAGATGTAGTGGAGTGTAACCACCACTAGTCTTTACATTGAGACTAGTGGGGTCTAGTGTGGTGAGGTACTTCACTACATCAAGGTGACCTTCAAGTGCAGCCACGTGTAGTGGAGTGTCACCAGCACTAGTCTTTACATTGAGACTAGTGGGGTCTAGTGTGGTGATGTACTTCACTACATCAAGGTGACCTCCACGTGCAGCCACGTGTAGTGGAGTGTAACCAGCACTAGTCTTTACATTGAGACTAGTGGGGTCTAGTGTGGTGATGTACTTCACTATATCGAGGTGACCAAACTGTGCAGCCAGATGTAGTGGAGTGTAACCACCACTAGTCTTTACATTGAGACTAGTGGGGTCTAGTGTGGTGAGGTACTTCACTACATCAAGGTGACCTCCACGTGCAGCCACGTGTAGTGGAGTGTCACCAGCACTAGTCTTTACATTGAGACTAGTGGGGTCTAGTGTGGTGATGTACTTCACTATATCGAGGTGACCAAACTGTGCAGCCACGTGTAGTGGAGTGTAACCAGCACTAGTCTTTACATTGAGACTAGTGGGGTCTAGTGTGGTGATGTACTTCACTATATCGAGGTGACCAAACTGTGCAGCCAGATGTAGTGGAGTGTAACCACCACTAGTCTTTACATTGAGACTAGTGGGGTCTAGTGTGGTGAGGTACTTCACTACATCAAGGTGACCTTCAAGTGCAGCCACGTGTAGTGGAGTGTCACCAGCACTAGTCTTTACATTGAGACTAGTGGGGTCTAGTGTGGTGATGTACTTCACTATATCGAGGTGACCAAACTGTGCAGCCACGTGTAGTGGAGTGTCACCAGCACTAGTCTTTACATTGAGACTAGTGGGGTCTAGTGTGGTGAGGTACTTGATGACTTCAAGGTGACCTTCACATGCAGCTGCATGTAGTGGTGTATAATCACCACTAGTCTTTACATTGAGACTAGTGGGGTCTAGTGTGGTGATGTACTTCACTATATCGAGGTGACCTCCACGTGCAGCCACGTGTAGTGGAGTGTAACCAGCACTAGTCTTTACATTGAGACTAGTGGGGTCTAGTGTGGTGATGTACTTCACTATATCGAGGTGACCAAACTGTGCAGCCAGATGTAGTGGAGTGTAACCAGCACTAGTCTTTACATTGAGACTAGTGGGGTCTAGTGTGGTGAGGAACTTGATGACTTCAAGGTGACCTTCACATGCAGCTGCATGTAGTGGTGTATAATCACCACTAGTCTTTACTGTGAGACTAGTGGGGTCTAGTGTGGTGAGGTACCTCACTATATCGAGGTGATCCCACTGAGCAGCTTGTACAAGAGCAGTACCCAGCAACTCCCCTGTAATACCCCCTTCCTCCACCAGGTACCTCACCACCTCCATGTGGCCCTCTTTTGCTGACAAGAGCAGCGCAGGCACTCCTTGTGTGTGGATGCCAATGTTCACATCTATGCTACTCCTTCCGAAGGAGAGACAGTCCTCTCGACCCTGATTTTTCTCCTCTTCTACCAGAGCCTTCACGACATGCAGCTGCCCCCTCTCTGCAGCATGGTTCAATGCAGTGCGCTTCCACTGCACACACGGATTTCTTGCAAGAAGGAAATTCACCACAGTGATATACCCCTGATTGGCTGCCCAATTTAGAGTTTGGTGAAGGATTTCGTGACCTGGTTCATACTGGGCGAGCAGTTCCTGCCACCGTGGATCTTCGCCTCTGTCCCGCCACTCCCTTTCTCTCTGGCAAGAAAGTTTCTCTCTCATCTCGCACGCCAACTCTCGCAGCTCAACAATCTTCTCTCTGTCCTTACACGCTCTTTCCACTTCCTCTTCTTTCTTCTTACATGCTCTCTCCACTTCCTCTTCTCTCTTCGTACATGCTCTCTCCACCTCTTGTTTTTTCTTACACGCTTTCTCCACCTCCTCTTCTGTCTTCTTACATGCTCTCTCCACCTCCTCTTCTTTCTTCTTACATGCTCTCTCCACCTCCTCTCCTCTCTCCTTACATGCTCTCTCTACCTCCTCTTCTCTCTCCTCACATGCTCTCTCCACCTCTTCTTTTCTCACCTTACATGCTCTCTCCACCTCTTCTTCTCTCTTCTTACAGGCTCTCTCCATCTCCTTTACTTTCTTCTCAAATGCCTCCTCTCTTCGTTCTATCACCATCTCCCTCTTTTTCAGTACTTCCTTCCACAACCTCAGGCTCATCTCTGTCTCCTTAAGTCTCCTCTCCAACTCTTCCACCACTCTGGTGTCGTCTCTCAGCTGCAACTCCCTCATCTCCACATGTTCCACCAGTGATCGATACAGTGCCGCACACAGTTCACACCGAGTCTGGAACACACAATAACACCACAAATTAACAGATAGTCCTCTTAAGATCTAGTTAATGTGGGATCAATTTTAGTGAGACTGGCCAGCATAACAATTACCTGAAGAGATATTCATGCACTTCGAAGTGCTGCAGACATGGCAACCATATTATAATTTTCTAGAAAGTCAGTAGGTCAGCTAAGTGGCATTCTAACTAGATTGTCAAAAATGAAAGAAAGAAGGTAAAAAGGCATTGTACGCTAAATTGATGAATTGAACTTTGAAATTATTTGTAGTGTAGAGGCCTTGCCTGTCATTTTGAATGATACAGTGCCTATGTTTTAAACTGAACTACATGTATTTCTCATCGTAATCTATAATCTTCATTTCCGTATTGACAATTGCACAATTAAAAATAGGAGGGGATTTCCACCAATCAATACTTATTTATTGTACACATTAAACTACAGGACCGGTTTCGACCTCATATTCAAGGTCATCTTCAGCTGAACCATATATACATATTAATATAATGAAGCTTTGATTAAGATTGTGGTGTTGAAGGAATGCCATATGATGATGATGTACATTTAGTTATATACAAATGGGGCACGTCTTAGCGTGAGCTGGCGTATATGTCATTCTGTGCAATATTGCAATTGTATGTCTAAAATGTTGAAGGTCTTAAAACTAGTGTATAAAACACGTCTTTTCCTAAACTAACTTATATATATGTACAAGATAAAAACAATACATAAAAACACTTCATGTACATGAACATTCGTTCTTGCTTGGTGGTCAATACATCGACTAACTTCCGTATTTAAGTCTTATTCACAGTTGTACACTTCAGCTGCTATTCATAGAGTTTGTAAAATTGCATGGATAAAAGTTTTGTCTTCCTGTGCGTATGTGAGATAAAACACTTTCAATTTAAAAAGGGTGCCAAATGTATGGATGAAATTCAAGTAAAATATGTTCAGCTCTGCTGTGTGTGTTGCCCTTTTATAAGAACCAGTTCATGTTTACTTATTGGCGTCCGTAAATCTGGGTGACATTGGTTTCAAAGTAGTGGCTCCTTTCCCATTTGTAGCTGTGCAATGATGTTATGTTTATCTGTGGAAGATAAGATTGAGTTATAAATGATATTGTGCGGAGGAATGTCTAAGGGTTATGTGTGTGAATTGGAATATGTACTTACTGTTGTTGGTGTAGCTGAGTTGTGTTTGACATGCGAGCTTGTAATGTACTACTTCGTGTTCTTCTTGGGCTTATGCTAGCTGCTGTGAGGGGAAGGAAAGGAGGGGTAGGGAGAGTTGTTGTTGTAGGGGTAGGGATGGAGTTGGGTGTGTTGTTTGGTGTTTTTCTGTTGCTTGTTGCATTGTGTTTATCGATTAACTTAAGGTAAGGGTTTTTTAAGGCGGGGATAACTGTATTGAAGATGATGTTAGTTTTTTCTGTGATTTCATTTATGTTGTAATTTGGATTGGTGTACTGATCCAAAGTGATGTAGAATTCTTCTGTTATGTTGAGCAGGGGGCCTTTGGGGTTTATGTTTAGGATTTGCATATCGTTATCGATGTTTGTGAAACTGTGTTTATAGTCTGCGACATGTTGTCCTATTGAGGAAAAATGATTGTGTTTCACTGCATTTATGTGTTCGTTATATCGGGTTAGGAAGTTTCTACCGGTACGTCCGATATAGCTGGTCTCGCAGTTATTACATTTGATGCGGTATACCCCTGAGTGGTTGTATTTGTTGTTGCTGTTGATTGTCCTGATATTGTGTATGATGTTGGTACTATTGTGTGTAGTTCTGAATGCTATTCTTAGGTTATGTTTTTTAAAAATATTAGTTATGGGGTATATGTGTACATTGTTGAAAGTGAATAGTGCATAGTCTTTCTTGGGTTCGTTTACTTTTGTTAGTTTGGTTTTGGGTTGGGATTTTATTTTGTGAATGATTTTGTTAACCATGTCTTTCTTGAATCCATTGTTTTTAGCTATGTCATGAATTAATTGTAATTCTTTGTTTAGATCTTCTTTTGTTAACGGTATATTGAATGCTCTGTGTATCATGCTATAGTAGGCTGCTCTTTTGTGTATGTTGGGGTGAACGGAATCCATTTTAATTGTATTTGAGGTATGCGTGGGTTTTCTGTATATTCTGTAAGAAAGGTGGTCATCATGTCTAGTAGTCGTTATGTCCAGGTAGTTCAGTTTGTGATTGTTTTCGGATTCCATGGTAAATTTTATATGGGTATCTATTGCATTAAGTTTATCTAATATATCAGTTTCATTTGTGGACCTATTGTCGAGGATAATAAAGATATCATCAACAAATCTACACCAAAAAAATATATGGTCTATTTTGTTGATGAATGTGTGCTCTAAATAGTCTATGTAAATTTCGGCAATTATACCAGAAGCGGGAGATCCCATTGGTAAACCCTGTTGCTGATAGATAGTATCATGGAATTTAAAGTAGTTGTTACTAATGGCAAAATTAAGTAGTTTAATGAACTCTTCTATTTCCAAAGTGCTTAGATTGCTATGACTTTTTAGGTTAGATTCAATGATTTCTATTGTTCGTTTTGTGGGAATATTTGGGTACATGTTTATTATGTCAAATGATGCGAGTTTGTGATATGGTTCAATCTTTAATCCTTTTGTCCTATTACAAAATTCTATTGAGTTCCGTACTGTTTTATTAGCTAAGAATACGTAGTGCTTTTTGAGAAATCGTTGAATAAATTGCGAAAGTTTATAGGTTGGGCTTGCTCTGTAGTTAATAATGGGTCTCATTGGAATATGTTCTTTGTGTATTTTGGGATAAGCTTTAGCAGTAGGTATTTGAGGATTCATTGCTATAAGTTTAGAGGATTCTACTTCTGTTAAAAGAAAGTGTGTATTTTTTAATAGGGTTTTGAGGTTCCTTTGTATGTTATTGGTCGGGTCTTTACGTTTGATGAGGAAAGTGTTATCTTGAAAACATTCTTTGGTTTTCAATATGTATTGGTCTTTGTCGATAATAACTGTGGTATTGCCCTTATCGGCTTTCGTTATTAGTAGATTATTCTGTTTTATCTTGTCTTTGATTTTGTTTATGTGTTCTTTGTTGGTTGATTTATTATTTTGGGAGTTACTGTGAATTTTGTCAATATATTGTGAGAGCCTTTTTTTAATATCATATCTGACTTCGTCTCGTAGCTCATGTGGGATTTTCTGTATGGCGTTTTCTATTTCGGTGATAGTAGTTGTAATGTTCTGGAAAGTTGATGTGTTACCCCAATTGTGCTTGGGTCCCTTGCTCAAGATAACCGTTTCCATTACGTTAAAAGACGTATTTGTGAGATTTTTTACGGGTGGGTGGAATTTGTGTTCAGTGATTTCATTGGAAAAGGTGGCAGAGTTCGTGTTCGGAGTTTCGGTTTTTGGGTTTGGTTTGGATGGTTGTTTAAGTGCTTCTAACTTCTTATTTAGTGTATTCTGTTTTTTGGTGGCTAAGTTCCTGATTTTTTCTGTCGTGATCTGCTGAAAATTATCCCAATAGCTATGTGGTAACTCGTTAGATGCCTTTAAATGTATTCGGTATAGTTCGTTGTTAAGATGTTGTTTTTTACGGTATAAAAACTTAATTTCTTCTTTCAGCCAGATTTTGTTTGTTCTTTTTTGCGTATTTTGAGTTTGTTTAGTGTGTCTGTGTTTATTGTTATATTTTCTCAGGAATTTAGGTGTTAAGTCATTTTTTAGACATTCCTTCAGAAAAACAATGCTCTTAATCGCATTCGTTAGTTTGATCTTTAAGTTTCGAAATCTATGTGCGCTCCATTTTGCCTGGTTGGCTACGATATCGTAATCTATAATCTTCATTTCCGTATTGACAATTGCACAATTAAAAATAGGAGGGGATTTCCACCAATCAATACTTATTTATTGTACACATTAAACTACAGGACCGGTTTCGACCTCATATTCAAGGTCATCTTCAGCTGAACCATATATACATATTAATATAATGAAGCTTTGATTAAGATTGTGGTGTTGAAGGAATGCCATATGATGATGATGTACATTTAGTTATATACAAATGGGGCACGTCTTAGCGTGAGCTGGCGTATATGTCATTCTGTGCAATATTGCAATTGTATGTCTAAAATGTTGAAGGTCTTAAAACTAGTGTATAAAACACGTCTTTTCCTAAACTAACTTATATATATGTACAAGATAAAAACAATACATAAAAACACTTCATGTACATGAACATTCGTTCTTGCTTGGTGGTCAATACATCGACTAACTTCCGTATTTAAGTCTTATTCACAGTTGTACACTTCAGCTGCTATTCATAGAGTTTGTAAAATTGCATGGATAAAAGTTTTGTCTTCCTGTGCGTATGTGAGATAAAACACTTTCAATTTAAAAAGGGTGCCAAATGTATGGATGAAATTCAAGTAAAATATGTTCAGCTCTGCTGTGTGTGTTGCCCTTTTATAAGAACCAGTTCATGTTTACTTATTGGCGTCCGTAAATCTGGGTGACATTGGTTTCAAAGTAGTGGCTCCTTTCCCATTTGTAGCTGTGCAATGATGTTATGTTTATCTGTGGAAGATAAGATTGAGTTATAAATGATATTGTGCGGAGGAATGTCTAAGGGTTATGTGTGTGAATTGGAATATGTACTTACTGTTGTTGGTGTAGCTGAGTTGTGTTTGACATGCGAGCTTGTAATGTACTACTTCGTGTTCTTCTTGGGCTTATGCTAGCTGCTGTGAGGGGAAGGAAAGGAGGGGTAGGGAGAGTTGTTGTTGTAGGGGTAGGGATGGAGTTGGGTGTGTTGTTTGGTGTTTTTCTGTTGCTTGTTGCATTGTGTTTATCGATTAACTTAAGGTAAGGGTTTTTTAAGGCGGGGATAACTGTATTGAAGATGATGTTAGTTTTTTCTGTGATTTCATTTATGTTGTAATTTGGATTGGTGTACTGATCCAAAGTGATGTAGAATTCTTCTGTTATGTTGAGCAGGGGGCCTTTGGGGTTTATGTTTAGGATTTGCATATCGTTATCGATGTTTGTGAAACTGTGTTTATAGTCTGCGACATGTTGTCCTATTGAGGAAAAATGATTGTGTTTCACTGCATTTATGTGTTCGTTATATCGGGTTAGGAAGTTTCTACCGGTACGTCCGATATAGCTGGTCTCGCAGTTATTACATTTGATGCGGTATACCCCTGAGTGGTTGTATTTGTTGTTGCTGTTGATTGTCCTGATATTGTGTATGATGTTGGTACTATTGTGTGTAGTTCTGAATGCTATTCTTAGGTTATGTTTTTTAAAAATATTAGTTATGGGGTATATGTGTACATTGTTGAAAGTGAATAGTGCATAGTCTTTCTTGGGTTCGTTTACTTTTGTTAGTTTGGTTTTGGGTTGGGATTTTATTTTGTGAATGATTTTGTTAACCATGTCTTTCTTGAATCCATTGTTTTTAGCTATGTCATGAATTAATTGTAATTCTTTGTTTAGATCTTCTTTTGTTAACGGTATATTGAATGCTCTGTGTATCATGCTATAGTAGGCTGCTCTTTTGTGTATGTTGGGGTGAACGGAATCCATTTTAATTGTATTTGAGGTATGCGTGGGTTTTCTGTATATTCTGTAAGAAAGGTGGTCATCATGTCTAGTAGTCGTTATGTCCAGGTAGTTCAGTTTGTGATTGTTTTCGGATTCCATGGTAAATTTTATATGGGTATCTATTGCATTAAGTTTATCTAATATATCAGTTTCATTTGTGGACCTATTGTCGAGGATAATAAAGATATCATCAACAAATCTACACCAAAAAAATATATGGTCTATTTTGTTGATGAATGTGTGCTCTAAATAGTCTATGTAAATTTCGGCAATTATACCAGAAGCGGGAGATCCCATTGGTAAACCCTGTTGCTGATAGATAGTATCATGGAATTTAAAGTAGTTGTTACTAATGGCAAAATTAAGTAGTTTAATGAACTCTTCTATTTCCAAAGTGCTTAGATTGCTATGACTTTTTAGGTTAGATTCAATGATTTCTATTGTTCGTTTTGTGGGAATATTTGGGTACATGTTTATTATGTCAAATGATGCGAGTTTGTGATATGGTTCAATCTTTAATCCTTTTGTCCTATTACAAAATTCTATTGAGTTCCGTACTGTTTTATTAGCTAAGAATACGTAGTGCTTTTTGAGAAATCGTTGAATAAATTGCGAAAGTTTATAGGTTGGGCTTGCTCTGTAGTTAATAATGGGTCTCATTGGAATATGTTCTTTGTGTATTTTGGGATAAGCTTTAGCAGTAGGTATTTGAGGATTCATTGCTATAAGTTTAGAGGATTCTACTTCTGTTAAAAGAAAGTGTGTATTTTTTAATAGGGTTTTGAGGTTCCTTTGTATGTTATTGGTCGGGTCTTTACGTTTGATGAGGAAAGTGTTATCTTGAAAACATTCTTTGGTTTTCAATATGTATTGGTCTTTGTCGATAATAACTGTGGTATTGCCCTTATCGGCTTTCGTTATTAGTAGATTATTCTGTTTTATCTTGTCTTTGAGTTTGTTTATGTGTACTTTGTTGGTTGATTTATTATTTTGGGAGTTACTGTGAATTTTGTCAATATATTGTGGGAGCCTTTTTTTAATATCATATCTGACTTCGTCTCGTAGCTCATGTGGGATTTTCTGTATGGCGTTTTCTATTTCGGTGATAGTAGTTGTAATGTTCTGGAAAGTTGATGTGTTACCCCAATTGTGCTTGGGTCCCTTGCTCAAGATAACCGTTTCCATTACGTTAAAAGACGTATTTGTGAGATTTTTTACGGGTGGGTGGAATTTGTGTTCAGTGATTTCATTGGAAAAGGTGGCAGAGTTCGTGTTCGGAGTTTCGGTTTTTGGGTTTGGTTTGGATGGTTGTTTAAGTGCTTCTAACTTCTTATTTAGTGTATTCTGTTTTTTGGTGGCTAAGTTCCTGATTTTTTCTGTCGTGATCTGCTGAAAATTATCCCAATAGCTATGTGGTAACTCGTTAGATGCCTTTAAATGTATTCGGTATAGTTCGTTGTTAAGATGTTGTTTTTTACGGTATAAAAACTTAATTTCTTCTTTCAGCCAGATTTTGTTTGTTCTTTTTTGCGTATTTTGAGTTTGTTTAGTGTGTCTGTGTTTATTGTTATATTTTCTCAGGAATTTAGGTGTTAAGTCATTTTTTAGACATTCCTTCAGAAAAACAATGCTCTTAATCGCATTCGTTAGTTTGATCTTTAAGTTTCGAAATCTATGTGCGCTCCATTTTGCCTGGTTGGCTACGATATCGTAATCTATAATCTTCATTTCCGTATTGACAATTGCACAATTAAAAATAGGAGGGGATTTCCACCAATCAATACTTATTTATTGTACACATTAAACTACAGGACCGGTTTCGACCTCATATTCAAGGTCATCTTCAGCTGAACCATATATACATATTAATATAATGAAGCTTTGATTAAGATTGTGGTGTTGAAGGAATGCCATATGATGATGATGTACATTTAGTTATATACAAATGGGGCACGTCTTAGCGTGAGCTGGCGTATATGTCATTCTGTGCAATATTGCAATTGTATGTCTAAAATGTTGAAGGTCTTAAAACTAGTGTATAAAACACGTCTTTTCCTAAACTAACTTATATATATGTACAAGATAAAAACAATACATAAAAACACTTCATGTACATGAACATTCGTTCTTGCTTGGTGGTCAATACATCGACTAACTTCCGTATTTAAGTCTTATTCACAGTTGTACACTTCAGCTGCTATTCATAGAGTTTGTAAAATTGCATGGATAAAAGTTTTGTCTTCCTGTGCGTATGTGAGATAAAACACTTTCAATTTAAAAAGGGTGCCAAATGTATGGATGAAATTCAAGTAAAATATGTTCAGCTCTGCTGTGTGTGTTGCCCTTTTATAAGAACCAGTTCATGTTTACTTATTGGCGTCCGTAAATCTGGGTGACATTGGTTTCAAAGTAGTGGCTCCTTTCCCATTTGTAGCTGTGCAATGATGTTATGTTTATCTGTGGAAGATAAGATTGAGTTATAAATGATATTGTGCGGAGGAATGTCTAAGGGTTATGTGTGTGAATTGGAATATGTACTTACTGTTGTTGGTGTAGCTGAGTTGTGTTTGACATGCGAGCTTGTAATGTACTACTTCGTGTTCTTCTTGGGCTTATGCTAGCTGCTGTGAGGGGAAGGAAAGGAGGGGTAGGGAGAGTTGTTGTTGTAGGGGTAGGGATGGAGTTGGGTGTGTTGTTTGGTGTTTTTCTGTTGCTTGTTGCATTGTGTTTATCGATTAACTTAAGGTAAGGGTTTTTTAAGGCGGGGATAACTGTATTGAAGATGATGTTAGTTTTTTCTGTGATTTCATTTATGTTGTAATTTGGATTGGTGTACTGATCCAAAGTGATGTAGAATTCTTCTGTTATGTTGAGCAGGGGGCCTTTGGGGTTTATGTTTAGGATTTGCATATCGTTATCGATGTTTGTGAAACTGTGTTTATAGTCTGCGACATGTTGTCCTATTGAGGAAAAATGATTGTGTTTCACTGCATTTATGTGTTCGTTATATCGGGTTAGGAAGTTTCTACCGGTACGTCCGATATAGCTGGTCTCGCAGTTATTACATTTGATGCGGTATACCCCTGAGTGGTTGTATTTGTTGTTGCTGTTGATTGTCCTGATATTGTGTATGATGTTGGTACTATTGTGTGTAGTTCTGAATGCTATTCTTAGGTTATGTTTTTTAAAAATATTAGTTATGGGGTATATGTGTACATTGTTGAAAGTGAATAGTGCATAGTCTTTCTTGGGTTCGTTTACTTTTGTTAGTTTGGTTTTGGGTTGGGATTTTATTTTGTGAATGATTTTGTTAACCATGTCTTTCTTGAATCCATTGTTTTTAGCTATGTCATGAATTAATTGTAATTCTTTGTTTAGATCTTCTTTTGTTAACGGTATATTGAATGCTCTGTGTATCATGCTATAGTAGGCTGCTCTTTTGTGTATGTTGGGGTGAACGGAATCCATTTTAATTGTATTTGAGGTATGCGTGGGTTTTCTGTATATTCTGTAAGAAAGGTGGTCATCATGTCTAGTAGTCGTTATGTCCAGGTAGTTCAGTTTGTGATTGTTTTCGGATTCCATGGTAAATTTTATATGGGTATCTATTGCATTAAGTTTATCTAATATATCAGTTTCATTTGTGGACCTATTGTCGAGGATAATAAAGATATCATCAACAAATCTACACCAAAAAAATATATGGTCTATTTTGTTGATGAATGTGTGCTCTAAATAGTCTATGTAAATTTCGGCAATTATACCAGAAGCGGGAGATCCCATTGGTAAACCCTGTTGCTGATAGATAGTATCATGGAATTTAAAGTAGTTGTTACTAATGGCAAAATTAAGTAGTTTAATGAACTCTTCTATTTCCAAAGTGCTTAGATTGCTATGACTTTTTAGGTTAGATTCAATGATTTCTATTGTTCGTTTTGTGGGAATATTTGGGTACATGTTTATTATGTCAAATGATGCGAGTTTGTGATATGGTTCAATCTTTAATCCTTTTGTCCTATTACAAAATTCTATTGAGTTCCGTACTGTTTTATTAGCTAAGAATACGTAGTGCTTTTTGAGAAATCGTTGAATAAATTGCGAAAGTTTATAGGTTGGGCTTGCTCTGTAGTTAATAATGGGTCTCATTGGAATATGTTCTTTGTGTATTTTGGGATAAGCTTTAGCAGTAGGTATTTGAGGATTCATTGCTATAAGTTTAGAGGATTCTACTTCTGTTAAAAGAAAGTGTGTATTTTTTAATAGGGTTTTGAGGTTCCTTTGTATGTTATTGGTCGGGTCTTTACGTTTGATGAGGAAAGTGTTATCTTGAAAACATTCTTTGGTTTTCAATATGTATTGGTCTTTGTCGATAATAACTGTGGTATTGCCCTTATCGGCTTTCGTTATTAGTAGATTATTCTGTTTTATCTTGTCTTTGAGTTTGTTTATGTGTACTTTGTTGGTTGATTTATTATTTTGGGAGTTACTGTGAATTTTGTCAATATATTGTGGGAGCCTTTTTTTAATATCATATCTGACTTCGTCTCGTAGCTCATGTGGGATTTTCTGTATGGCGTTTTCTATTTCGGTGATAGTAGTTGTAATGTTCTGGAAAGTTGATGTGTTACCCCAATTGTGCTTGGGTCCCTTGCTCAAGATAACCGTTTCCATTACGTTAAAAGACGTATTTGTGAGATTTTTTACGGGTGGGTGGAATTTGTGTTCAGTGATTTCATTGGAAAAGGTGGCAGAGTTCGTGTTCGGAGTTTCGGTTTTTGGGTTTGGTTTGGATGGTTGTTTAAGTGCTTCTAACTTCTTATTTAGTGTATTCTGTTTTTTGGTGGCTAAGTTCCTGATTTTTTCTGTCGTGATCTGCTGAAAATTATCCCAATAGCTATGTGGTAACTCGTTAGATGCCTTTAAATGTATTCGGTATAGTTCGTTGTTAAGATGTTGTTTTTTACGGTATAAAAACTTAATTTCTTCTTTCAGCCAGATTTTGTTTGTTCTTTTTTGCGTATTTTGAGTTTGTTTAGTGTGTCTGTGTTTATTGTTATATTTTCTCAGGAATTTAGGTGTTAAGTCATTTTTTAGACATTCCTTCAGAAAAACAATGCTCTTAATCGCATTCGTTAGTTTGATCTTTAAGTTTCGAAATCTATGTGCGCTCCATTTTGCCTGGTTGGCTACGATATCGTAATCTATAATCTTCATTTCCGTATTGACAATTGCACAATTAAAAATAGGAGGGGATTTCCACCAATCAATACTTATTTATTGTACACATTAAACTACAGGACCGGTTTCGACCTCATATTCAAGGTCATCTTCAGCTGAACCATATATACATATTAATATAATGAAGCTTTGATTAAGATTGTGGTGTTGAAGGAATGCCATATGATGATGATGTACATTTAGTTATATACAAATGGGGCACGTCTTAGCGTGAGCTGGCGTATATGTCATTCTGTGCAATATTGCAATTGTATGTCTAAAATGTTGAAGGTCTTAAAACTAGTGTATAAAACACGTCTTTTCCTAAACTAACTTATATATATGTACAAGATAAAAACAATACATAAAAACACTTCATGTACATGAACATTCGTTCTTGCTTGGTGGTCAATACATCGACTAACTTCCGTATTTAAGTCTTATTCACAGTTGTACACTTCAGCTGCTATTCATAGAGTTTGTAAAATTGCATGGATAAAAGTTTTGTCTTCCTGTGCGTATGTGAGATAAAACACTTTCAATTTAAAAAGGGTGCCAAATGTATGGATGAAATTCAAGTAAAATATGTTCAGCTCTGCTGTGTGTGTTGCCCTTTTATAAGAACCAGTTCATGTTTACTTATTGGCGTCCGTAAATCTGGGTGACATTGGTTTCAAAGTAGTGGCTCCTTTCCCATTTGTAGCTGTGCAATGATGTTATGTTTATCTGTGGAAGATAAGATTGAGTTATAAATGATATTGTGCGGAGGAATGTCTAAGGGTTATGTGTGTGAATTGGAATATGTACTTACTGTTGTTGGTGTAGCTGAGTTGTGTTTGACATGCGAGCTTGTAATGTACTACTTCGTGTTCTTCTTGGGCTTATGCTAGCTGCTGTGAGGGGAAGGAAAGGAGGGGTAGGGAGAGTTGTTGTTGTAGGGGTAGGGATGGAGTTGGGTGTGTTGTTTGGTGTTTTTCTGTTGCTTGTTGCATTGTGTTTATCGATTAACTTAAGGTAAGGGTTTTTTAAGGCGGGGATAACTGTATTGAAGATGATGTTAGTTTTTTCTGTGATTTCATTTATGTTGTAATTTGGATTGGTGTACTGATCCAAAGTGATGTAGAATTCTTCTGTTATGTTGAGCAGGGGGCCTTTGGGGTTTATGTTTAGGATTTGCATATCGTTATCGATGTTTGTGAAACTGTGTTTATAGTCTGCGACATGTTGTCCTATTGAGGAAAAATGATTGTGTTTCACTGCATTTATGTGTTCGTTATATCGGGTTAGGAAGTTTCTACCGGTACGTCCGATATAGCTGGTCTCGCAGTTATTACATTTGATGCGGTATACCCCTGAGTGGTTGTATTTGTTGTTGCTGTTGATTGTCCTGATATTGTGTATGATGTTGGTACTATTGTGTGTAGTTCTGAATGCTATTCTTAGGTTATGTTTTTTAAAAATATTAGTTATGGGGTATATGTGTACATTGTTGAAAGTGAATAGTGCATAGTCTTTCTTGGGTTCGTTTACTTTTGTTAGTTTGGTTTTGGGTTGGGATTTTATTTTGTGAATGATTTTGTTAACCATGTCTTTCTTGAATCCATTGTTTTTAGCTATGTCATGAATTAATTGTAATTCTTTGTTTAGATCTTCTTTTGTTAACGGTATATTGAATGCTCTGTGTATCATGCTATAGTAGGCTGCTCTTTTGTGTATGTTGGGGTGAACGGAATCCATTTTAATTGTATTTGAGGTATGCGTGGGTTTTCTGTATATTCTGTAAGAAAGGTGGTCATCATGTCTAGTAGTCGTTATGTCCAGGTAGTTCAGTTTGTGATTGTTTTCGGATTCCATGGTAAATTTTATATGGGTATCTATTGCATTAAGTTTATCTAATATATCAGTTTCATTTGTGGACCTATTGTCGAGGATAATAAAGATATCATCAACAAATCTACACCAAAAAAATATATGGTCTATTTTGTTGATGAATGTGTGCTCTAAATAGTCTATGTAAATTTCGGCAATTATACCAGAAGCGGGAGATCCCATTGGTAAACCCTGTTGCTGATAGATAGTATCATGGAATTTAAAGTAGTTGTTACTAATGGCAAAATTAAGTAGTTTAATGAACTCTTCTATTTCCAAAGTGCTTAGATTGCTATGACTTTTTAGGTTAGATTCAATGATTTCTATTGTTCGTTTTGTGGGAATATTTGGGTACATGTTTATTATGTCAAATGATGCGAGTTTGTGATATGGTTCAATCTTTAATCCTTTTGTCCTATTACAAAATTCTATTGAGTTCCGTACTGTTTTATTAGCTAAGAATACGTAGTGCTTTTTGAGAAATCGTTGAATAAATTGCGAAAGTTTATAGGTTGGGCTTGCTCTGTAGTTAATAATGGGTCTCATTGGAATATGTTCTTTGTGTATTTTGGGATAAGCTTTAGCAGTAGGTATTTGAGGATTCATTGCTATAAGTTTAGAGGATTCTACTTCTGTTAAAAGAAAGTGTGTATTTTTTAATAGGGTTTTGAGGTTCCTTTGTATGTTATTGGTCGGGTCTTTACGTTTGATGAGGAAAGTGTTATCTTGAAAACATTCTTTGGTTTTCAATATGTATTGGTCTTTGTCGATAATAACTGTGGTATTGCCCTTATCGGCTTTCGTTATTAGTAGATTATTCTGTTTTATCTTGTCTTTGAGTTTGTTTATGTGTACTTTGTTGGTTGATTTATTATTTTGGGAGTTACTGTGAATTTTGTCAATATATTGTGGGAGCCTTTTTTTAATATCATATCTGACTTCGTCTCGTAGCTCATGTGGGATTTTCTGTATGGCGTTTTCTATTTCGGTGATAGTAGTTGTAATGTTCTGGAAAGTTGATGTGTTACCCCAATTGTGCTTGGGTCCCTTGCTCAAGATAACCGTTTCCATTACGTTAAAAGACGTATTTGTGAGATTTTTTACGGGTGGGTGGAATTTGTG
Organism: Anabrus simplex; assembly: GCF_040414725.1. NCBI lineage: Eukaryota > Metazoa > Arthropoda > Insecta > Orthoptera > Tettigoniidae > Anabrus > Anabrus simplex. The sequence continues at coordinate 66,541,735 of NC_090279.1, forward strand.
TTCAGTGATTTCATTGGAAAAGGTGGCAGAGTTCGTGTTCGGAGTTTCGGTTTTTGGGGTTTGGTTTGGATGGTTGTTTAAGTGCTTCTAACTTCTTATTTAGTGTATTCTGTTTTTTGGTGGCTAAGTTCCTGATTTTTTCTGTCGTGATCTGCTGAAAATTATCCCAATAGCTATGTGGTAACTCGTTAGATGCCTTTAAATGTATTCGGTATAGTTCGTTGTTAAGATGTTGTTTTTTACGGTATAAAAACTTAATTTCTTCTTTCAGCCAGATTTTGTTTGTTCTTTTTTGCGTATTTTGAGTTTGTTTAGTGTGTCTGTGTTTATTGTTATATTTTCTCAGGAATTTAGGTGTTAAGTCATTTTTTAGACATTCCTTCAGAAAAACAATGCTCTTAATCGCATTCGTTAGTTTGATCTTTAAGTTTCGAAATCTATGTGCGCTCCATTTTGCCTGGTTGGCTACGATATCGTAATCTATAATCTTCATTTCCGTATTGACAATTGCACAATTAAAAATAGGAGGGGATTTCCACCAATCAATACTTATTTATTGTACACATTAAACTACAGGACCGGTTTCGACCTCATATTCAAGGTCATCTTCAGCTGAACCATATATACATATTAATATAATGAAGCTTTGATTAAGATTGTGGTGTTGAAGGAATGCCATATGATGATGATGTACATTTAGTTATATACAAATGGGGCACGTCTTAGCGTGAGCTGGCGTATATGTCATTCTGTGCAATATTGCAATTGTATGTCTAAAATGTTGAAGGTCTTAAAACTAGTGTATAAAACACGTCTTTTCCTAAACTAACTTATATATATGTACAAGATAAAAACAATACATAAAAACACTTCATGTACATGAACATTCGTTCTTGCTTGGTGGTCAATACATCGACTAACTTCCGTATTTAAGTCTTATTCACAGTTGTACACTTCAGCTGCTATTCATAGAGTTTGTAAAATTGCATGGATAAAAGTTTTGTCTTCCTGTGCGTATGTGAGATAAAACACTTTCAATTTAAAAAGGGTGCCAAATGTATGGATGAAATTCAAGTAAAATATGTTCAGCTCTGCTGTGTGTGTTGCCCTTTTATAAGAACCAGTTCATGTTTACTTATTGGCGTCCGTAAATCTGGGTGACATTGGTTTCAAAGTAGTGGCTCCTTTCCCATTTGTAGCTGTGCAATGATGTTATGTTTATCTGTGGAAGATAAGATTGAGTTATAAATGATATTGTGCGGAGGAATGTCTAAGGGTTATGTGTGTGAATTGGAATATGTACTTACTGTTGTTGGTGTAGCTGAGTTGTGTTTGACATGCGAGCTTGTAATGTACTACTTCGTGTTCTTCTTGGGCTTATGCTAGCTGCTGTGAGGGGAAGGAAAGGAGGGGTAGGGAGAGTTGTTGTTGTAGGGGTAGGGATGGAGTTGGGTGTGTTGTTTGGTGTTTTTCTGTTGCTTGTTGCATTGTGTTTATCGATTAACTTAAGGTAAGGGTTTTTTAAGGCGGGGATAACTGTATTGAAGATGATGTTAGTTTTTTCTGTGATTTCATTTATGTTGTAATTTGGATTGGTGTACTGATCCAAAGTGATGTAGAATTCTTCTGTTATGTTGAGCAGGGGGCCTTTGGGGTTTATGTTTAGGATTTGCATATCGTTATCGATGTTTGTGAAACTGTGTTTATAGTCTGCGACATGTTGTCCTATTGACAAAATTCACAGTAACTCCCAAAATAATAAATCAACCAACAAAGTACACATAAACAAACTCAAAGACAAGATAAAACAGAATAATCTACTAATAACGAAAGCCGATAAGGGCAATACCACAGTTATTATCGACAAAGACCAATACATATTGAAAACCAAAGAATGTTTTCAAGATAACACTTTCCTCATCAAACGTAAAGACCCGACCAATAACATACAAAGGAACCTCAAAACCCTATTAAAAAATACACACTTTCTTTTAACAGAAGTAGAATCCTCTAAACTTATAGCAATGAATCCTCAAATACCTACTGCTAAAGCTTATCCCAAAATACACAAAGAACATATTCCAATGAGACCCATTATTAACTACAGAGCAAGCCCAACCTATAAACTTTCGCAATTTATTCAACGATTTCTCAAAAAGCACTACGTATTCTTAGCTAATAAAACAGTACGGAACTCAATAGAATTTTGTAATAGGACAAAAGGATTAAAGATTGAACCATATCACAAACTCGCATCATTTGACATAATAAACATGTACCCAAATATTCCCACAAAACGAACAATAGAAATCATTGAATCTAACCTAAAAAGTCATAGCAATCTAAGCACTTTGGAAATAGAAGAGTTCATTAAACTACTTAATTTTGCCATTAGTAACAACTACTTTAAATTCCATGATACTATCTATCAGCAACAGGGTTTACCAATGGGATCTCCCGCTTCTGGTATAATTGCCGAAATTTACATAGACTATTTAGAGCACACATTCATCAACAAAATAGACCATATATTTTTTTGGTGTAGATTTGTTGATGATATCTTTATTATCCTCGACAATAGGTCCACAAATGAAACTGATATATTAGATAAACTTAATGCAATAGATACCCATATAAAATTTACCATGGAATCCGAAAACAATCACAAACTGAACTACCTGGACATAACGACTACTAGACATGATGACCACCTTTCTTACAGAATATACAGAAAACCCACGCATACCTCAAATACAATTAAAATGGATTCCGTTCACCCCAACATACACAAAAGAGCAGCCTACTATAGCATGATACACAGAGCATTCAATATACCGTTAACAAAAGAAGATCTAAACAAAGAATTACAATTAATTCATGACATAGCTAAAAACAATGGATTCAAGAAAGACATGGTTAACAAAATCATTCACAAAATAAAATCCCAACCCAAAACCAAACTAACAAAAGTAAACGAACCCAAGAAAGACTATGCACTATTCACTTTCAACAATGTACACATATACCCCATAACTAATATTTTTAAAAAACATAACCTAAGAATAGCATTCAGAACTACACACAATAGTACCAACATCATACACAATATCAGGACAATCAACAGCAACAACAAATACAACCACTCAGGGGTATACCGCATCAAATGTAATAACTGCGAGACCAGCTATATCGGACGTACCGGTAGAAACTTCCTAACCCGATATAACGAACACATAAATGCAGTGAAACACAATCATTTTTCCTCAATAGGACAACATGTCGCAGACTATAAACACAGTTTCACAAACATCGATAACGATATGCAAATCCTAAACATAAACCCCAAAGGCCCCCTGCTCAACATAACAGAAGAATTCTACATCACTTTGGATCAGTACACCAATCCAAATTACAACATAAATGAAATCACAGAAAAAACTAACATCATCTTCAATACAGTTATCCCCGCCTTAAAAAACCCTTACCTTAAGTTAATCGATAAACACAATGCAACAAGCAACAGAAAAACACCAAACAACACACCCAACTCCATCCCTACCCCTACAACAACAACTCTCCCTACCCCTCCTTTCCTTCCCCTCACAGCAGCTAGCATAAGCCCAAGAAGAACACGAAGTAGTACATTACAAGCTCGCATGTCAAACACAACTCAGCTACACCAACAACAGTAAGTACATATTCCAATTCACACACATAACCCTTAGACATTCCTCCGCACAATATCATTTATAACTCAATCTTATCTTCCACAGATAAACATAACATCATTGCACAGCTACAAATGGGAAAGGAGCCACTACTTTGAAACCAATGTCACCCAGATTTACGGACGCCAATAAGTAAACATGAACTGGTTCTTATAAAAGGGCAACACACACAGCAGAGCTGAACATATTTTACTTGAATTTCATCCATACATTTGGCACCCTTTTTAAATTGAAAGTGTTTTATCTCACATACGCACAGGAAGACAAAACTTTTATCCATGCAATTTTACAAACTCTATGAATAGCAGCTGAAGTGTACAACTGTGAATAAGACTTAAATACGGAAGTTAGTCGATGTATTGACCACCAAGCAAGAACGAATGTTCATGTACATGAAGTGTTTTTATGTATTGTTTTTATCTTGTACATATATATAAGTTAGTTTAGGAAAAGACGTGTTTTATACACTAGTTTTAAGACCTTCAACATTTTAGACATACAATTGCAATATTGCACAGAATGACATATACGCCAGCTCACGCTAAGACGTGCCCCATTTGTATATAACTAAATGTACATCATCATCATATGGCATTCCTTCAACACCACAATCTTAATCAAAGCTTCATTATATTAATATGTATATATGGTTCAGCTGAAGATGACCTTGAATATGAGGTCGAAACCGGTCCTGTAGTTTAATGTGTACAATAAATAAGTATTGATTGGTGGAAATCCCCTCCTATTTTTAATTATGTATTTCTCAATCTCGGGCATTGAATGTTAGGATTTTTACTGCCTGTTAATTATGCACGATGAGAATTTTTGTAGATTTCTTTATTGTGAGAGTGACATATTTAACAGATTGTTTTTAAAGTTACTGTTAGATCTTTAAGTTTCTGATTATTCTGTTTCAGGTTTGTTAAACTTTGTCCTTGTGGCAGCCCAGTTTGTCTTGGAAATAGTTGATCCACTCAAATTAATAATAAAATTAATTAAGTGATAATGGTGAGTATTAACATGTTGCACCATGGATATGTACACAAATCCAACTGCTACTGGGACTATCACTAATCAACCTAGAAACCACATAAACTGCATTCAACACTATTCTCTGTCAGTTTGGACATTTTCCTTTTCACTCCAAGTTGTTGGGGGCTTAACTATGTATTCTACATGATTACTGATTACTTTTACATGCTACCCTTTCCCTTACTCATCCTAGGATTGTTACTGGTGTCTTACACCCCACAGTATTCCTTCCCAAGATGGTAATAAGAGTACTAGGTTTTGCTGAAATAGGTCCTGTGATTTAAGTGGAGATGTGGAACGACCTACCCCCCTCAGAAACACACACACGTACACTAATTATTTATATTATGATGTCAATAACCAACACTAATGACAGAAAACTTGCTATGTGCTGCCATATACAAAAAAGCAGTTAGTAATGTAATTTGTCACAAGATATTGGGGCTTAATGAGCTGAATGTTCCGACAGTAGCCTTGAATTTATGCTCTCCTTTTCCCTCTGCCTACCATATCTCAATAACTCCAATAGATTCCCAGCAACAAAGGGCGTGAAAAGCGAATAGGCTACAACAGATAAGGTAGCCTCTTTGGTCTTAAAATGAGCTTGTACCCAATTACAACATTTGTAACACACATTTCAGAAGGGAAAGTACACAAACACAGCTTCCTACCAAAATAGACTGGAACCAATTTCTGTTTACACTTCCTGTTTCTAATGTCCTCCATTTGTTTTTAACGCTCCTAAAACGCATGAAAATTATTTTCAAGCCCCTTTACAGAGGACATATTTTACCCTGGTGGGGGTGTAGGCTGTCATTCAAACATTTATTAAGGAACTAGCTGATGTACCCGTGCTTCGCTACGGGATTCTCAGAAAGACTGACTTAGTGATTTTCCTAACTGAAGTCAATATAGATCATTACAAAAATATCAGTACGAATGTAGCGATTAAAAGCAATGTTATCATAAAATACTTGATGAAATGAAAAAATGCACATTTTCTAACTTTTAACGAATAGTACTACGGTGCCAATCTAACAGTCCAAAGTTCCAGAGCTGGAATGACCAGGCCACAGACAGCTGTTAACACTCCTACACCATTATTCTATTAAATATGCACACTGCTCATTCCAATCAGTGCCTCAGATTAGGGACTGTATAGCTCGAATGCTATGATGAACCAGTATGTTATGTACCAGTAGTATCAGAAAATTTATGAACCAGAGGAATGGCATACTAAAGAAGAAAGTTATGTAACGCCCCAGCTACTTCCCGCCAATATTCAGGCAGGCTGATACACACAGTAGGACTGGGCGAGTTGGCCGTGTGGTTAAGGGGGTGCAGCTGTGAGCTTGCATCCGGGAGATAGTGGATTCAAACCCTCTATCGGCAGCCCTTAAGATGGTATTCCGTAGTTTCCCATTTTCACACCAGGCAAATGCTGGGGCTGTACCTTAATTAAGGCCAAGGCCGCTTCCTTCACACTCCTAGCACTTTCCTATCCCATCGTCGCCATAAGACCTATCAGTTTCGGAGCGACGTAAAGGAAATATAAAAAAATACTCTGTATGCAGCAGTAATCCTATCCATCAGAGATGAGTGACAACAGAAGACACAAAGCACATCACAAAAAACAATGGTCAATGTAATGTTATTGTTGATCAATTTTATGAGCTTTCTATATTGTAGCCCTTCACATTTAGTTTTCTTTCGACTCTGCCATATTAGGACGTCTTATAAAATTATTTGTAGCGTAGACTGTAGTTCCTTATTCTCCGGTTTTACATACCGATTTTCATTAAATTTTGTTTACCTATTTTCTCATGGCTTGGCGCTGATATGGACTTAGCAACAAAAATCCAAATTCATGTATATCTCTGTGATCATAGCTGGTACGGTAACAGTGTATGACATAAATGATCGGAAATTTAATACTATATAACTTTAGTTATGTAGTATTTATCGATGCGACCACTAATAACAAATATTTGAGAATTAAATTGTGGGCCTTCCCCTAAACTACCATTTTATTCAATGTGAATATAATTATTTATATCCTAGATTATAGCAACTTATTCCCCGACTTTGCATACCGATTTTCATTAAGATACGACCACTAATAACATAAATATTTGAGAATTAAATGTTAAGCCTTCCCTTAAACTACCATTTCACTCAGCATGAATATTCTTTTTTTTTGCTATTGGCTTTACGTCGCACCGACACAGGTATGTCTTATGGCGACGATGGGACAGGAAAGGGCTAGGGCTGGGAAAGAAGCGACCGTGGCCTTAATTAAGGTACAGCCCCAGCATTTGCCTGGTGTGAAAATGGGAAACCACGGAAAACCATCTTCAGGGCTGCCGACAGTGGGGTTCGAACCTACTATCTCCCGAATACTGGATACTGGCCGCACTTAAGCGACTGCAGCTATCGAGCTCGGTGCGTGAATATTTATGGCCTAGATTGTAGCGACTTATTCCCCGACTTTGCATACTGATTTTCATTAAATTTTCTTCAGCTGTTTTCTCGTGATGCGAGTACACACACACACACACACACACACACACACACACAGAGAGAGAGAGAGTCAGTCAGTCAGACATTATGGAAAATTTAAAAGTGCATTTCCTTGTTACTGTGGACATGACTGATGCAGAAATACCATCCTTTTAAAATTCTGAGCAATGTACAGACAAAACTCTTATTTTATATATATAGATATGTTACAGATAGGCTAAGCAAAAAATTTTATACATTGTACAGGCCAGTCTGTGAGGTGTTGGGACATACATACAGACTTCTGTCTCCACTGGGATTATGAAATAGTCAGGAAATACAATAGAAAGCAGAGATAGTGTACCAGGAAGTCTTATCAAAATAGAATGAGAATACTGTAGGTATTTTCGAACCAAGGTGGAAACTTACATAACCTCAGGGCCGGGCTATACGCAAGCAGGTGTTCTAGGAAATGACATCACGGAGAGTTCAACACCTGGAGGCGTATTTGTGGGCTGCAGTTGGCAAGGTGAGGTAATAAAGCGAAATTCAAATTCCTGCTCAGCATCGGGCCAATGACAAATTTCGCCAGAAATCCATCTCAGAGGCAATCAGGCTAATGTTATAATGTGGAAGGCGCTACACAGATAAACTTCACAGATAAAATTAATAAGTAAAAACCGAGTACAGATTCAGAATGAGGAAGAATTTTGAAGCATGACCTGATACTAAAAATTTGTAATTTATGTAGATTTACAGTGGTAATTCTCGGAAATCAGCGACGCTATTTTCTGATTGGCTAAAAGCAAGGGACACTACAAATGCATGAAGCTGCCTGCCAACAAGACAGGAGATAAATTCATGATTATTTTAATAACCTGTGATGGATCTGAATTGAAATTTCGCACAGAGGCAAGAAATGATCAATCACACATGTGAACCATGAAGTGAAGCCGAAGACAGATCTGCGTGTAGCCAAAGTTGGAGTTTCTCAATCTAACGTCACCTTCCATGAACCCAGAAAAGGAGTGAAGATGGTATAAATAGACGGGCGTGCATGGCACAACACACCACTCTGGGAAGTTTATTTGGGTCATCACTACGCTCGTCAGCATAGTGATTCTGTACACGAAATAGTACGCGTTATAGTCTTGAATATTCAACAGTATCATGAGTTCGGATACCGGAGACAGTTTACAAGTAGTTGCCTACCTAGAAATCAATAGAAATGTATAAATATTTATGCAAGTAACTGAATATAAACCTACGGGTAGGACTGATATGGAATATGTTGGGAAAAGTGCATATTTCACGGAAAAGTCGCGGTGGTTCAGCATAATTAGATGCCAGTGAACAGTCGATTTCAAAGTGATAGCTTTTTTTTCTTTTGCTAGGGGCTTTATGTCGCACCGACACAGATAGGTCTTATGGCGGTGATGGGATAGGAAAGGCCTAGGAGTTGGAAGGAAGCGGCTGTGGCCTTAATTAAGGTACAGCCCCATCATTTGCCTGGTGTGAAAATGGGAAACCACGGAAAACCATTTTCAGGGCTGCCGATAGTGGAATTCGAACCTACTATCTCCCGGATGAAAGCTCACAGCCGCGCGCCTCTACGTGCACGGCCAACTCGCCCGGTAAAGTGATAGCTGGTCAGCCACGCGAATGTAAGCCGCCTGGAACGTGAACTGTACGGAAGTGTCGGGTTCTAAATTTGAGAGTGCACTGGGCCGTTGAAGGTGATATCACTGTATCACAAGTTCTTAAGTACCAGGAAGAAACAAAGATTGTATGTGTAAATTAAGTGGGGTAGATAAAAAGGCCAGAAGAGTAAAAATTTCCTTATTAATATAAGAGAGTAAAATTTTCCAATTGTTATTCTTCTGACAACTTAAAATGTGTAAATTTGAAAAGTGTAAAGGATTACCTCTACATGCTGGCAAGGAAACCAGCAGGATGATGTACTAGACAGGCCACGTGCTCCTCATCTGGTTTAGCAAACTACAGGCAGAGATGAGTACCATATCAATTTAATTATGGAGATTTGCTAATGTAACGGGGGAATTATATTCTTTAATTATGGCAACATAACGTTAAGCGAGATGCTTCTCGGCTCATCCAATTCAGATACAGGTAGACAAAGGGACACATTAATATGTAAATGATTGTATGAAGCACTCTTGTTTGTTTTATTAAAGTCATTTAGAGTTTGTTTTGTTCATTTATTCATTACTAGCAAATGTACCCGAGCTTTGCTACGGTATACTATATTGTATAAGAATATTGAAGTAAATTACTGTACATGAAGTGAATAAGTTCTTAATTGCATGTCTCTTGGCGTTATCCGATAAACAGCATAGGGAGGTCCAAGGACGTCATTTCCAATGTAAAGTGCGAGTTGTGGAGTTGTGATGATAATTGCAGGTCCATTTGTCTACTGCAATTCACAAAGGAGTTGAGAATTTTTATTTAACGGCAGGCCCCATTACGTACTGTGCGGCCACAATCGACTTGGGGAGTTTACGTTACTTTCAGACAGATTCGAGTTGAGGAATTTTTATTATAATGGCATGCACCTTCCCAACTGTCAGTCGAAATAGAGTTGTGTTGTTATCATTATAATAACAGACACATTTTCCTAATACCAGTCAGCTTACTGCCAGTCACACCTAATTGGTGAGTTTCCATTGTAATAGCAGGCCACTATGCGTAACGTCAGTCACATCTTAGATGGGTAAATTTGTTTAAAATGGGGGCATCCTTGCCCATTGACAAACAGAATTGGGTAGAAGAGTTTTGAAATAAAAATTCCACATTCCCTTGCCTACTGCTAGTCAATTGAAGAAGGGAATTACAATGGTACACAGGAGTTGGAGGAGGACCCCATTCCTACTGCCAGTGAAAGCCGCTGTGGGCAGTACTGATTGAAATAGCAGACGCCCTCTTGCTGACAGTCACTATTGACTTGTAAAGTACTAACTACAATGGCAGTAATACCCTTCCTACTGTAGATCGCTACAAAACGACTTCAATGAATAAATATTGATCGACATAGGGAATTATATGCATGTTCTCCTTCATTTACATAATAACTGCTGCTAAACGGTGAATCATATCGAAAAATGGATTGTACAATCAATAAGACGCCACTGGCCCCGTTTAGCGATCTAAATGGCTGGTCCTATGATATTTTCTAGATATCATCTATTTAAAGGTAAAATTGTTTTAGAAATGTTGAATAGGGTAAATTTGTGTACGGTTTTCACACAATGAATTACTTTTCAGATACTAATGTGACAGCTTCAAACATAGAATTTGGCTCACATATGGCTATTGGGTGGGCCAATACTCATCTAGAATTTGATGATCCTATCCTTCCTGTAAGTGATTCAAACCACCAATTATACGTGTACAAACTGCAAAATATAGGTACAATCCAGAAATAGAGCCAAATTTAACGTATAACAGATAGAGACCATTACACCACCAATACATGAACACGGTGATCACACAACATAGTGTATATATAATACGCCGCAAGAACCAACTTGCACCAAAATGTTTTATCTATCTACTTAAAGGTTTTAATGTAGAAAAATAGACACTTTAAACATATTGTACATTCAATAGAACTACTAAGTTTTAAATTTTTATATTGATTGGAAACATTTGTATAAATGATAATGTCTTCCCATATTATATGACGTCTCTATAATCCAAAAATGTACTTTTAACATATGTTAAGTTTTTAAAATATATCAATCACTTTAGACGGTTTGTCAAAACCAAAACAATGTAATGACTATGTAACATTCCTATGTGATGTTTTTAAACTGCATGTTGTGATCGTCAGCTGAGGATGACCCTCAGAGGGTCGAAACCGGTACAGTGAGTGATAGTGTGTAATAAATGTATTGATAAGGTGGAGACTTTAAGACTTTATATTGTGAATATAATCAATACGGAGATGAAAATTATAGATTATAATGAAACAGCCAACCAGGCAAAACGAACTGTGTACAGATATCAAAACTTGAAAATCAAAATAACAAATGTAGTCAAAAGCGTCACTTTCCTAAAAGAATGTTTGTTAAATAAACTAACGCCAAAATTCCTCAAAAAAATACAACAAGCACAGAAACACCAACCAAACCCGTAAGACACAGGAAAAAACAAACCAAATCTGGCTGAAAGAAGAAATAAAATTCTTATATAGGAAAAAACAACACCTTAAGGGGGGATGTCAACAATAATTCAGTGTTTGTTTAAAAAAAATCACTGTGGGCTTTTTTTTTCACGATAGAATTTTCATATTTTACACATGTAATAAAATGGTATTAGTGAGTCTAAATGCTTTATTACAGTTAGAAATATTATACAGTGTGGTCAAAAAGTTGATATCATTTTTAGAAAATCCATTGTAACAAAAGTGCACCTTTCTCCCAAGAGCAATGGACATATCACTATAAAATTTGTTGTGCATAATTTACAAACATATGTTAGTTTTGGGAACTAGAATTTTGTATTTGAGTGAAATGATTGGGTAGAAATTAAATTTTTAATTTCCAAAATTTTTTCAACCCCATTTTTAAGTTCATAATAACCCCATAATTTGGTTTCTAATAACTGTAGTCTCTTTATTCTAGTTCCTAAGGGAATTTGTGTTACTATAAGCAAGTACTGAAAATTACGTTACTCTGGCTCTAATAGCTGCTGAGAAAAGGTACAAAATAGTTTGAAAAATGTGATTGTGAGAAATGAAGGTTTAACATTTTTTCTTTGCATTCAGTATGAAAATACTCGTTTTTTAAAGCCAGAGAATTAATGTCCTCCATATGCATAGTGTTCTTCATCATCCTCTTGCCTTCTCTTCTCTGATTTTCTGTGTTGTCTTGCAGTCTGCTGTAATTTTGGTAGATTGGCTTCAGCTTTTGCAATCCTCTTCTGATCTATTTCATACAATATCCGGATAGTATGTACTCCTGGTTCCAATCCTACCTGCCTTAGAACTTCAATTCTGCCTTTATTTCCCTCATTAAACCACAACAGAGCATCATAAACAGCCATAGATAACACTTTCAGTCCACAGAATGTACTTTTTGATTAGGTTGTCAAAACTTTCATTATTATTTTGTGTCTTCCCATGAATACACTTTTTTAGTAATTCTGGGTCAGGCAGAACTCTGAATGTTGGCTTTATTTCATTCATAACACCTCAGGGAGTGAATGTTTGTTTGTAAGAAGTTCTATAAATATTGTACTTACACCAGTCATCCTTGGGGCATCCAAAAGCAACAGAGTAGGTTGAAACTTGGTGCGATACATTCGCGCACTCACATAAACATTAATTTTTTCAGCCACTTCTAGAAAACATATTACCATGAAAATTTCACAAGATGAAAACAATATCCCAAATATTTAAAAAAACACCATTTTCAAAAAATAAAAATTTTCAACCATTCTCATTGACATCCCCCCTTAACACACAACTTTATGAAATACATCTGAAAGCTTCCCATGACCTACCACACAGTTACTGGGACAATTTTCAACAAATAACTAATGAAAAATTAACAAATATAGCCATCCAAAAACAGAACACATTAAATAAGAAATTAAATGCACTGAAACAATCACATAGTCAAAACACGCAAGATAATGCCCCTAACAGTAACTACCCTATTAGGCCTAGTAACTAACACACATTTCATCCACCTATAAAAATCTAACAGATACAACCTTCGATGAAACAGAATCCATTATACTGAGTAAGGGACCCAAACATAATTGGGGAAACACTTCAGTCTTTCAAAATATCACTACAATTATCACGGAAACTGAGCATGCCGTAAATAAAATTCCTCACGAACAGCGTGATGAAGTTAGATACGAAATCAGAAAAAGAATACCACAGTATATTAACAAAATCAGTAATGAGAATAGCAACAAAGGTGCCAAGAATAACATACAAATTAAAAAACTAAAAAACAAAATCAAACAGAACAATTTACTAATAACCAAAGCAGATAAAGGCAATACAACTGTCATCATGGACAAAAACGAATACACAGCCAAAACCAAACTTTGCTTTCAAGATAATACATTCCAAATCAAAAACAAAGACCCTACTAACAGCATCCAAAGAAATCTAAAAACATTACTAAAAAATACATATTTTCTTCTAAATGAACAAGAAACTGCAAAACTTATTACAATGAACCCAATATTACCAACCGCTAAAGCCTACCCAATAATTCACAAAGATAACGTCCCAATGAGACCTATAATAAACTACACACCGAGTCCAACTTATAAACTATCACAGTTTATCCAGACATTCCTCAAAACACACTATGTATTTTTAGCTAAAAAAAAACAGTATGAAATTCAATAGACTTCTGCAACACCACGAAAGAAATAAAAATAGAACAATACCACAAACTAGCATCATACGATATAATAAACATGTACCCAAACATACCCATACAAAAAAAACCATAAAAATAATAGAATCTAATCTTAAAAACCACAGCAAACTCAGCATTCCTGAAATAGAAGAGTTCATAAAATTACTTCATTTCGCCATCAGCAATAATTACTTCAAATTCCACGACACTATATATCAACAGAAGGGTTTACCAATGGGATCCCCAACATCAGGCATACTGGCCAAAATTTACATGGATTACTTAGAACACGAAGAAATCAAAAAATAGACAATATTTTTTGGTGTAGATTTGTAGATGATTTCTTTGTCGTAATAGACAATAGATTTACCAATGAAACCAAAATATTAGAACAATTAAATGAAAATTCACCATGGAAAGAGAAAATAACCATACTATAAATTACTAGACATATCTATAACCAGGCATGACAACCATCTATCATATAAGATATACAGAAAGCCCACACATACATCCAACACAATAAAAATAGACTCCATCACCCTAACACACACAAGAAAGCAGCATATCATAGTATGATATATAGAGCTTTTAATATACCACTAACAAAAGAAGAACTAAATAAAGAACTCAACCTGATTCACGATATAGCCAGACAAAACGGATACAAAAAAGAAATGATGAATAAAATCATATATAAAATAAAAAATCAACCCAAATCTAGGCCAATTAGAAATGAAAAAACGAAGAACGACTACATACTATTCACTTTTAACAACACCCATATATATCCGATAACAAACATTTTCAAGAAACAAAATCTAAAAATAGCCTACAGAACCACACAGAACAACGCCAACATCCATCAACAATAACAATAAATACAGTCACTCAGGAGTCTATCGTATGAAATGCAATAACTGTGAAGCCAGCTACATTGGACGTACTGGGAGGAACTTTCAGATAAGTTACAATGAACATATCAATGCAATAAAACAGCCATGGGCCAACATATTGAAGAATTCAAACATAAATTTACAAACATTGAAAATGATATGCAAATTTTAAGCACCAACCCCAAGAGCACCTTACTCAATATAATGGAAGAATTTCATATCAACCTAGACCAATATACCAATCAAAGCTTTAATTTAAATGAAATTATGGACAAAGTCAATATTCTTTTCGATGCAGTTATGCCATTCTTAAGAAACAATTACCTAAAAAAAATAAAAGCAAGACCCGATACATATAAAAGAACCGCCAGAAGACATCTCCCACTCCAATCCCACTTCCCCAACAGCCGCTCCTCCTACCCCTCCGCAGCCACAAGCAGCAACCCAAGACAAGCACGCAACAGTACTCGACGTGCTGCCGTATAATACACACCAAGTGTCAACAGCTATGCAAGTACACGCACACCCATTTTACTTCAAATACTAATTCAGCAGACGCAACATCTCTCACACTTTATTTTCTACTCACAGATAATATATTCCACAACAAAGTGAAGAGGAGCTTTTATGCCAAAATATAGACATGTCCAGAACACAATGACACTTGAAGAAATCAATAATATTAATTAAAGGAAGCACGTCACTATAAACAACTTCCAACTTTCACAACCCGCATCTCACCGCCAACTCAATCTTATGATATAGATGTTGATTCCCATAGGGAATCTGAAATATTTGTTCCGAATGAGTAAATTTATAATACCAATATATACCATTTATATTGGTATTATAACTCAATCTTATTTAAATCTAAGAATTTCATTTTTGTCCATATTGAACTGAGAATGGAAGATAGGAAACTTAAAAGGGTCCACCTTTTCAATACAAATAAATGTTATGTTTATTTGCAACATATATTTACACTTGGAACTAGTTTCGACGCTGTTTGACGTCATCTTCAGCCAAAATGTGGGAAATAGGCTAGCATGTAGACATTTATATTACAGAAGGTGTTACATTAGTGTGATTAAATGAGAGAACATGAAGAAGCGAAGTACAATGTCATTTCAAAGTGGTCATGAAGGGTGAGTCAAAATTTGTATAAACATGAGATAACATAATCACTTAAACAATAAAACATATAAACATATAAACTGTAACAAAACCATGCGGAAGTACGAGATGATTGGCATTGGAGATTCAAATTATTTCAGACAATCTTCCATTGAATGTTGCTTGCCGCGAGTGTAGTACAAAACATAGGTTATATTTCAATGAACACAATCTTCTCAAAAATTCACATAACATTATAAAATATTTGGGTTGGATGAAATTTGGCAGTTTGGGATTGAAATCACTTATTCAATAAGTGTCAATTCAAAAAACAGCTGTAAAGGGTGAGACAAGAATTGCACAAGCGTGAGTTTGGACTCGATAAATGTAAAAAACACATGAAAACTCGAAAATGTAGGTTCGTGATGGATTTGGCACAAAAGGTCTGCGTGTAATCATTCACTGAATGGCACCGGTGCGAGTGTAGTTCAAATGTGAGTTAGGATTTTAGCATAAATTAGAATTTTTATACATATACATCACGTAGTCTCGCACCGGATATCGAAAACTATCTCATTTTATATAATATTTATGTCACTTCAGACCATTACACCACCAATACATGAACACAGTGATCACACAACATAGTGTATATATAATACGCTGCAAGAACCAACTTGCACCAAAATGTTTTATCTATCTAGTTAAAGGTTTTAATGTAGAAAAATAGACACTTCAAACATATTGTACATTCGATAGAAATACTAAGTTTTAAATTTTTATATTGATTGGAAACATTTGTATAAATGATAATGTCTTCCCATATTATATGACGTCTCTATAATCCAAAAATGTACTTTTAACATACGTTAAGTTTTTAAACTATATCAATCACTTTAGACAGTTTGTCAAAACCCAAACAATATAATGACTATGTAACATTCCTATGTGATGTTTTTAAACTGCATGTTGTGATCGTCAGCTGAGGATGACCCTCAGAGGGTCGAAACCGGTACTGTGAGTGATAGTGTGTAATAAATGTATTGATAAGGTGGAGACTTTTAGACTTTATATTGTAACGGATAGACACGACAAAACGTCATAACACCAAAGATGTAGATCACTCCAAATTGAACTGAGATTGTGCCACCTGTTTTGTGATAAGATTTATGTTTAGCCGCCAAATACTATGAAAGGAAGGTCTGCACCACCCTGGTGAAAGTCTAATGGGGCTTATGGTTCCAAACATGTAGCTAGCTTCAGGTAGTTTCCGTCTCCGATTTTAGATGGCGCTGGAGGTCACTCATAATGTGTAGATAGTTGTATAGACGTTCTGTAGATGGCATGCAAGTAGGCATGAAATGAGCAATATTAATAATTAAAGGCAGTTTGTCTCGAAGTGAAGTATTTCAAGTCTAACCTCAATCAGTGAGCCCTTCTAACAAAGAATTAGTCGTATAATGTCACGCATTATGGAGATAACATTGCTCGATTGCATTGAATCCCACTTTACCCAATCGATTAACCTTCTTCGAACTTATTTCGATTTTAACCAGTAGTTCTCATGATGCTACAGTATTTGTGTTGTTTGAATTTCAAGTGGCCATGTGCTTATGCTATAAAACTTTGTTCCTTGTGCTTGTTTATTAGAAATATATCTTTGCCAGTCCTCCTCAAATCCTGTATTTCCTGTTTGAGTACACCTCAGGGGCTGAATGCGGAATGGTTCTATTAATGTAGTTCTATGTATTTCCTGTCTCAGTGCATTTAATTCTGTTATTTTTATTTTCATGTGGTGCTTGGATATTGATGTGATACCCCATTCTCTTGCATATGGTTGCATATAGTGTGCTCTGCTGTCTTGCTTTTGAAGGGATTTCTTATTTGTTATAATATCAGCTTTGTGTTAATGTGTCAATCATTCATTTGAAGTTAAAGCTGCTTGAGGTGTCAGGTTATGTTCTCAGTAACATAGTATGCCATACAAACTAGGGGTATCAGATCATTATTTACAACATAGTAAGTATCTGGAAATAAAAATATATGAATTATAATATATTGGGCATGCAAGTAGTAGAACTGCATTATAATCAACGGAAGGGGGGGGGAAGGGGGAGGAGGGGAGGGGAGCTGTAAGCATAACTGGATGTACATCACTGCGCCGGATGTTACTTCCCTGCGCTATCTGTTGATAATAGCATTAAGGTATTGCACAAAATGGGCACTGCGGCGCTATCTCTGATTGGGGACTTAAACTACTAGCACGTAGGGCTTGGAACCGAAATTCATAATTGAGTTACATTTCTATTCTATTCTTTTGTAGCTCGTTTGGCAGATTATGCCGCCATACTGACATGGGGAAGGGGGTTAAAATGAGAACTTTCAGGAAACTTTTAAGGACAGAAGGCAGGTAATCTCCACCATTTGGCAGTCCATTCTGGGCAAATTTTAAACTAATACAGCCAGGATCTTAGTCATAACATACTAATTAAATTTATACCACATATTTGTAGTGTCTTTCTGACTGTAATTGTACAATTTCAAAATCCTGAATTAATTTGATCACTCATAATCGATTTATTTTGAAAACATATGAAATTAATTTTGTTTCACGCATGCTTGTCTTTAGGTGCACTTTTCTCTAAAAGTAAAACTCTTACAGGTACCTAACTTTTTGATAGGATATAATACAAGAAATTTGATATACTAAACACAAAATTATTTTTAAAGTGACCAAATGTTTATCAAAAATTTTTTTTAAAGTACATAATTTAATTTACCATAAAAAATTACACATTTTATTTTTATATTTCAAATATTTTTGATTGCAGTAGCATAATTTTATGTTCACCTCTCTGAGGGTGGTTCCAAGGTACACCACAGAAAAAATCAGATATTTACCTTCAATAGTTACTGAGAAATGTGCACCTGAATGTCTGAAAACTCAATGTTTGAGTAAATAAAGAAATAAAAAAAAAGATCACTGACAAGTATCTAGAACATTCCCGCCATGTATTCAGCTTGTGTTTGGCTTTCTTCTTTCTCTCCATCCTCTTCCTGGTCCTTGATTCCTTAGTCAGGGCCTGAGCATCTTTTTCCGCCTTCATGAGTCGTTGTTTATCAATGGCGTGAAGAGCTGTTGTCAAGTTTTCTCCAGGATTTATGCCTAACTTCCTCAACACAGTTTTCCTGGCTGCAGTTCCATCACTAAAGCAAATAACTGCATCCAGTACACCTATTTTTAGAGTATTCAGTCCAACAAATACTGTTTTGGGTACCCTTTCCCAGATACAATGATTAAAACTTTCATTTGGGTTTTGGGTATTTCCATGCAAGCACTTTCGAAGAAGGTCCCTATCACTTAGATTCCTGTACACTGGCTTGATTGCTTCCATTACAGCTATTGGTAGAGAATGTTCATGATGGTATTCCATTCCTGTTACTTTTGACTTTTGGTAGCCACACCAAGAGTCAGCACCTTTTGGGCAAAGATAATGCTGTGGGTTACTATCAGTTGATAACTTATGAAAATAAGTAGCCCATACTGCCTTCCTCATTTCACGTTCATCTGTACACCCTGTGTGCCTCCTTATTGCCATTCCATAATACTGTTGCAGCAGATCAATCTGCACATCAGTTAGTCGACCCCGTCCAGACAGTGATTTCCCATCCGATAATTTTTTCCCTTGCATGTCTTTGCGCAGCTTTCGCAGTCTTGCTCCCATTCGTTTCTGAACATGGCCACAGCATTCAAGTTTGGTAATTTTCACCTCTGGGCCATATATATTTGCCTCACTCACCCTTACAAAGCCCTTGGAGTCACCATCCCCCAGATAGTGTATGTACCTGACACCACGTGTGGTCTCTGATCTCTGAAATATTCTCATTGCACCCTCACTCTCCATGCCCCCACTGTACCCATCATAGTTTTTGACACAGTTGTGATTATGTTCCTTATCCCTTGTACAGTTATGACAATATTTGTTCAAGCATTCAACATCAATCACTTTCCCAGTCTCTAAAGCAGTTGCAGTGACCACACCATTCAGTGATGTATGACCACGCTTTTGCCAAGAACCATCCAAGGCAACAGCCATATCTTTACAGTCATCATTCAGGGCTACTGCTTCATTCACTGCTCTAAGCATAGAGTCCTCTGCTACCTCCTTTAGTGCATTGTGAAGTATATCAGTAAAAAGAGAGAATCTTGGTGGAGGTAGCAAATCCATCATAGCACAAAGAGTCTGAGCTGACTTACCACCTTTTCCTATGCACCTCATACTGTAGAAAAGTCTAATGTTCACATCATAACCTCTATCAACTTTCTTTGATGTCATAGATGAAGCTGAAGCCCTACATGAACTACAGATTATAGTTAACTTAGTGGCCAGTCCCTTTCTACTTGTAGTGTCTTCAAACAAATTAATACATTCAACACCTTCACAATATTTACACTTTACAAACTGTTTCGTAAGTTCAGATAACAAACCAATATCAACTACAACATATCCTTCACTAGCTTCACCTTCAAATGTATCATCCTTACTCTCAGTCTGTATATATGAAAGTTTCCTCTTGGATGAACTAGGCCTATCCACTGTTTCAGATGAACAACTTACTGGAGTGAGGTTAGAGCTATTGTTTACATCTCCATCAGTAGTACTGCCTGATTTTTTAATGTATAAATTGCCGTAAAACTTTCGTTTACCAAACCACTTTGTTCTACCCATCACAAAAACAATAGAATAGTAACACAGAGTACGGATAAACGTATACGTTTTGCATAAAAGAACTATAAGCCTACAGCACACGTTTCTATGGAATCAAAACAAACAATAACCACATGTAAATAAACGAATGCAGCCTTCACTATCATCTGTACATAAGGCCAGTACCAACATAGAAAATGTTCATTTACCATACATATACTATGTGAGAAGTGAAATGTTCAAAGAGAAAATATACCGAGAGAACAAGACACTGGAATGAGGAAATTGGCGTGTCAGCTAGTGGCGGCCATTTTTAAAAACCCAATGTATGCCATTTAAACGGATAAATACAACCAAAAAATTATATAGGCTTGTAGAGAAAAGCATGACGAATAATTTAAGACATAAAACAAAAAATGCATTTTTGACCGATAATACCTGCCTTCTGAAGCCCATGAAACCTATAGATTATCGTTTTAGATAAATATATCCAACTGCGTTCTTATGAAAATTGGAAAATCCCAGCGTGCCCTCCACCTCAGAGAATTGAGAATTTTCGATTTTTCTAGGGATTCTGAAGTCATCAGCTTGTCTGGTACCAAGTTCTAAGTTTCTAAGATGCCTGGAAGTGTCTCATTAATTCACGTCCGTTTTCATTTTTATACCTTAATTTATAAATCTATACTGTATATAGATAGCTCCAAACTAACTTCCATTTATTAATATGGATTACATTTTACTCCCTTCCCTAGTGGTTCTAGGGGTGTCTTACTCCCACAGTATATTTTGCAAGTAGTTAGTCATACTTGTAACAATTTTAGTTGACAGCCACGCTGAAACACACATACGTCCATTATCTCGGTCATTTTGGACAATTTACTGTCTCACCCATTATGCCAACGGGGGCTGAATTTGGACTTAAAAAAATCCAGAATGTTACTATTCATCTCAGCGACCCAGAAAACTATGGATTCAACACTTATTTTCGATTATGTTTATATCTCAATCCCCCCCTCGACCCCAACCTAAAAGGGAGGAGAACTGTGACTTTTAAAAAATCGGGAGTGTCACTATTCATCTTAGCGACCCCGGAAACTGTGGATTCGACACTATTTTCGATAATTTTTGTACCTAACCCCCTCACTAAGGGAGCTAGAGATGGCTTACCCCCACAGTGCTGGTCTCCAGATAGTAAGTCATAAGTGTACCAAGTTTGGTTGAAATTGAGTCAGTGGTTTAGGAGGATATGTGTCATTTACACACAAACACACCAACAAACACACATCCATTTTATATTTAGTAAGAAGTAAGATAAGAAAAGAAAATAGTAAAATAAGATGACAGGCATAAGCACGTTTTAAGTGCAGGGCTTCATTTGGAGATTTACTGCTCCTAAACCGTGCATCATATCGACAATAGTTCTACATGATTGGTCCTATGATATTTTCATGTATCTCCCATATTTATGGATTAGATTGAATTAGAAATTTCGATAGGGTGCAATTTGGGTGCATTTTTAACAATTTACATTATTTTTCGCGTACTTAAAGTTAGAATCATGAAATTCAGTTCGCATATGGCCATCGGTCGTGTCAATGTGCATGCCAAATTTAATGATTCTATATTTTCTATAAGTGTGTCAAACTCTGAAATATACGTGTAAAAAACACCAAATTTACGTACATACGAGAAATACAGTAAAATCTAACGTATAAGAGAGAGAGCTCCGACAAAAATCATAGGACCAAAGTTGTAGATCAATCCAAATTGAACAGAGATTGTGTCATCCGTTTTGTGATAAGACATACCGTTTAGCCACCAAATACCTCGAAAGGAAGGTCTGCAACGTCATTAAAATTGCCTCCACATTTCGATATTTTTCGGGGGTAAAAAATACAAATTTTAAACATATCGTAAATTTTCCATCGGTTACAGGCTAAAAGCTATAATTTTGCCAAATTTCAGTTTTCTAGCTCCTCTGGCAGATCATGGCGCCATCTTGATATGGGGGAGGGAGTTAAAAATTAGGACTTTCAGAAAACTTTTAAACCCATGAAACCTATAGATTATCCTTAATTTATAAATATATACTGTATATAGATTGCTCCAAACTAACTTCCATTTATTAATATGGATTATATTTTACTCCTTTCCCTAATGGTTCTGTCTTACTCCCACAGTATATTTTGCAGGTAGTTAGTAATACTTGTAAAAATTTTGGTTCATAGCCACGCTGGAACACACATACATCCATTATCTCGGTCATTTTGGACAATTTACTGTCTCACACATTCTGCCAATGGGACTGAACTTGGACTCTAAAAAATCCGGAATGGTACTATTCATCTCAGCGACCCAGAAAACTATGGATTCAACACTATTTTCGATTATGTTTATATCTCAACCCCCCCTCGGCCCCACCCAAAAGGGAGCTGAACTTCGACTTTTAAAAAGTCGGGAGTGTCTCTATTCATCTCAGCATCACCGAAAACTGTGGGTTCGGCACTATTTTCGATTATTTTGCAACCCCATTAAGAACAACACAGACATAATAATGAAACAACATAAACAGCAAAATGAAAACAAATCACAATTACTTACCATGAGGGCAGTAGCACAAAATACAACATGTAAAGGGCCAAAATATGAAGGATAAAAGGACTGGATCTTAAAATTAATGCTTGAAAGGTTGCCAGGTCAATATTACCAACTACTAAATAAGAAGCGTGATTAAAGTTAAATTTAAAATTTCTTTTTAGTAAATTAAATTTTGAATTTCATTTATGTATGTACAATTAAATATATTTCAAAAACAATAACGCAAAGAAAATTAAATCGTGAAGTAATCCTTTATAATGAATTTTAAGTAGACATAAATGATGCTGATATCAACATAAGCTTCTTTAAGGAATTAAATATTTGGAAGGTTTAAAAACTTATACCTTCAAATAATCTTGTAAATAACGTGAAATTAAGGTATTGAAAGGCTAAAATATTTTTAAAAAATAATAGGTTGCAACCAATAATTTATAAATACTTGAACCATAAGGTAAATTCATAAATAAGTAACTACTAATACTGTTTAAAATTGAAATTTGCAATACTTCCTAGATTAATAATTACAAGTAACACACAAGGACACACATACTAAAATCCGACTGTGGCTTACAAGCAACACACAAGGACACATGTACTAGAACAGATTGTGGCTCCAACCGCAAATAAATATTACACAGATCAATGAAAGAAGATCAAATGACCCAAAAAAATAGCAGAAAGCTTTCCCAACTAAGCCAAGTATTACAAGGAAAAAAAAAATTAACATTCCACAGTTAATAACAGAACACGTAAGCACACAACAGAAGCTAGTCGTTACCGACGCCAAGCCATCATCCCATAAAAATCGTCAAAGCCACAAAAATTAAAAACGTGCCCATCACATAAGAAGATACGTTACGTAATAAACAAAGCCAAAGACCCCAAACAATGGGTAGTATGTGGCAAGAAAACGTAAACAAAATGGCATATATTAAATTAAATGTCGACCAGCAAATTTCAATTTTTCACAGAATCGATGTTATTAAAAATCATAATATTAATTATTATAATAACTCTCATGGGTGATAGTACAAAATTACATTTACTTTTGTTAAACAGTTCCCCAAAAGCTTAGATAATTTTGAATGAAGGGGGCTTTGGACAACGCCAGATGCATGTATGAGGTATCATATAATTAAAGCCCAGAAAAATGCAAATAAAGACCCCAGAAGAAAGACAGCGCAGCAGAAGCAATAACAGCACAGTTAGAAGGCAATAAAAAAAAGGAAAATACACATCAAAATATAATAATAGTAATAATAATAATCCCAAAGAATGACTTGACAAATTCAGCACGAACGATAAGTTTAAACAATCAGAACAATGCACTACCCCAGACACATAACTAGCGATTCCAAATTTCCTCACAATTTCGTTACAAATAGAATTGGTAATTCTTGTCGAAAAACAATACCTAGATAAGGTGATTTTGTGTATAGAAATGAACATAGTTCAATTAAACAAACCATCCATTGCCGAAATAAACACAGTTCAATTAAATGAGGAAACGTTGTCGATAGGATACATAAATATGTAGGCCAAACTCACGGTAAGATCACTAACTTCAAAAATCCATGGCCATAGTTATAATTCCCAGTACTTAATTGCCATGCCAGTAAATGGTTAACACTCACACGAAGTTTTCTTCCTACACTAATAAGTTAAATATAGGTTGGAGCCACAAAAATTTAAATGAAGGCACAGCTTTAACTCTCTCACAGATTAACCAGGAATGCCCCGCTGCATTTTCCACACACACCAAGAATGCTAAGATGTCTTCTTACGGACACAGCTTTTTTCGCAACTCCAACTGGCGACAGCTGGTAAACCATTGCTGTGTACTGGGGCCTTCACATTCCTCAGTAGCGTTATGTGACCCTTCAGTGTCATTGTGCATTTCACGTTCCTTCACATTATGGATTCCGTTTCAAAATACTTTAAACTGTACTAAAATTATATTCAGTATGAATGATGTCGGGCTCCTTGTCTAAATGGTCAACCTACTGGCCTTCGGTTCAGAGGGCCTCGTGTTCGATTTCCAATGGAGCCAGAAATTTTAACTGTACCGGTATATAGTATGGTTTGTCTCTTCAGATTCATACAACACATCACACTACCAACCACTAATACAGAGCTCGATAGCTGCAGTCGCTTAAGTGCTGCCAGTATCCAGTATTCGGGAGATAGTGGGTTCGAACCCCACTGTCGGCTGCCCTGAAAATGGTTTTCCGTGGTTTCCCATTTTCACACCAGGCAAATGCTAGGACTGTACCTTAATTAAGGCCATGGCCGCTCCCTTCCCAGTCCTAGCCCTTTCTCGTCCCATCCTCGCCGTAAGACCTATCTGTGTCGGTGAGACGTAAAGCCAATAGCAAAAAAAAAAACCACCAGACTACAGAAACACTGTACCACTTAGCGCAATTAATTACACAATTACTCCAAGTGACAGCACAAATTCTCTGACCATACAACAAAAAAGGTACAGATCAGAGTGTGGAATCATGCTAGTCCAAACAAATACCTAATGATCAAATTGAACAAGTACTCACCGTTTAATAAACCAGTGACACCAGAGGGGTGGATTAAATGGAGACCTTGTCGTCTTAATATGTTTACCTTTTTCAAAATAAACACAACCTCTTACTTGGAAACAAAGACCATAAGAAGCTTACACATTAATTGAATAATCCACGCTGGAAACAGAAAGCCAAAACTTAGTTCTGAAAGATTGTTTAAAAAATCTACGGTCGACCGTTTCATTAGAAATAAATTGAATAAATAAGTTAATTAATAAATAAATTAATTAAGATACTTAAACACTTCTTCGACCTTTAGACATCGTATAATTACCAATACATCTCGCTCCAAGTTTCATATTGCCATCATGTACTTTGTTTAAATCTAGAAACCAGAGTTCACTTAATTGCCGCTTCCTTTTAACAAACAAAGAAATGTAATTTGGAGTACAGCCAAAGCAGTTCCTACAAGGAAGGGTGTAATATCACGATCGAGTTTCAATGAAAGTTTAGCCCAGAATAATAATAATAATAATAATAATCAGGTCCGCAGCACAGGGTAGGAAAACATACCAACAGGGAGAGAAAAATGCCAAATTTAATTAAAGAACACAGGTTGAACAACCCACAGTACTAATTTTATAACAGGAACATCAATTCATTTCCATCAACGTTCATCAACAATCAGAATCTCCAACAACAACATTAGCATTTCCAAAGCAACAAAAACACGCTAGCACAGTTAAGGGAAGGGCCAATCAACAATAGGCGAATATATATTATGAGACCAAAGTAAAACAGGACGCCAAAAACACGAGAATACAAAGCAAATTAACAATAAAATTTAATTAAGAGGTCGGAAATGAAGTTCGAATGGAAATAGAATACAAACGTAAACCCCACACCCTTGTAGCAACTCGCTTGGTTAGTAACTTTGCCAAAACATAAGGTTAATCCCTACCTATCAGGCCTAGAAGGCCACAACCAAACATTAAGTATAGTATTTACAATTTAATAGAATAAGAATTAACAGTAGATGCAAGTCCTTAGTGAACAAAACTAGTTGACACACAATTTCTTCTTTTTTTAAGCAGGAAAAAGAAAAATGTTCGAAAACCACAAGGTTAAATTACAAAATTTAGATGACCCAAGCTTCATTATGTCACGGTGCGCACTTCACGTTTTGAAATATTCAGTTCACCACACGGAATCATTAAGATGTGAGTGGGAAAAAACACTTACATTGCACCAGCTTGATGATGTTGAGAAGTAGCTCCAGCCTCAAATGCTTACTTACGTATGGCAGAAGAAATGCTTAAAGATACACCAAAACTCCAGGCGAGGAAGATGAAATTATAATTAAAATTAAAGGAAATCTCCAAGTCCAGAAGGGCGTAAGCCCTATCCAAGTATCTTCACCCAGGGGCCATGTTAAATACACGATTCATCCCGCCAGGCAGAGAAGCATGTCGCCGTTCCATCTCGCTTCACTCTCAGAGCGATAACGGTGATTACCCAGGAGCCTCCAGTCTGTGCATAGCCGCAATGATGACGTGCGCATACACGCCCAGTAGAGGGGGAGCGAGTAGCAAGGTTGTTCATACCTACGACACTCGAATGCAGGAGAATACAGGAAAGGGCACCGTCTGGACATACACTGCAGATGGGCATCTTAATAACCCTTCAAGCCGGTGGAAGATCCCGTTTATAAGTATTGAAAACCATGGTATTTGAGACCATGAATTACTTGTTGAATACGTAGTGGCGAACCACTTTAAAGACACAAATATCAATAGCAAATTAGCCAGTCCTAAAATATTTACGGAGAGGGTATAAATTATTACGCTGGTAATAACACGCAATAGTGAACGCGTCAGGAAGGGCCATAAAACATGCCCAGATTCACACGGGCAACATAGTACGCACCAGCAACCCAACCACTGTGGGAAACGCAGTAGAAGAACAAAAATATTCAGTATTTAGCTACACCTCCCCCACTGACCATAGGCTTGTTACAGGTGACTTAACCCCACACTATTCTTTCCCAGATGGTAATATGTGTACCAAATTTTGCTGAAATAGATCCTGTGGTTTAGGTAGAGATGTGAAGTAAATTCCCTTCTCACACAATCACACACAAAAATCATGCCTATTAATAATATTAAGACATCAATTTATAATAACAGAAGACTTTTTTTGCTAGTGGCTTTATGTCGTACCAACACAGATAGGTCTTATGGCGACGATGGGATAAGAAAGGCATAGGAGTTGGAAGAAGCGGCCGTGGCCTTAGTTAAGGTACAGCCTCAGCATCTGCCTGGTGTGAAAATGGGAAACCACGGAAAACCATCTTCAGGGCTGCTGAACCCACTATCTCCCGGATGCAGGCTCATAGCCGCGCACCTTGAACTGCATGGGCAACTCACATAGTAATAACAGAAGACACACTATGTGCTGTCGTGTACAACAGAGCAGTTATTATTGCAATTTGTCATAATATATTCAGACTTCCTGAACATTAAATTCTGACAAATAGCCTTCAATTTCACCTTTTATTTTCCCACTTTCAATAATATCGCAATACCCCAAATAGATTCCCAACGACAAAGGGATGAAAAGTGAATAGGCTACAGCAGATAAGGTAGCCACCTTGGTCTTAAAAATGAGCTCAAACCCTGGTAATCGACTGGCGTAAGAATGAGAAACCAAACAGAATCATCTCCAGGGCTGAAAATAGCTATCTTCGAATGCTACAATTAAACATTGTATTATTGGACCCATTCTTTCATTGGTGCAAACAGAGAGCCTTGAACCTACAATCTGCTGAATGCAACGGAGATAAACTAGTAACAGAATTACTCATGGGAATAATATGGGCAACTTTAATGCAAAGGTTGTCCATGGAAAATACGAAGATCTAGTTGGCCCTTGTGAACTGGGTCGAGGTGACTTCATCGGAGTTTTGTGATGTCTATCAACTTGTAGTAACAAATACATTCTTCATGTTGCATTTTCTTGAACTGCATACATGTGGAAATCACCAGCTGGCACCAGGAATAGTATTATACGCAATAAAATAGATCTTATCTTGGTGAATGTAAGATTTGAAAACAGTTTCCTCTTTGTTAGAAAACATCAAGTGTATTGATTTCTGTTATGCTCATGCGCGACATGTTGGTACAGGCAAAATAATGTTAAAAAGACTGATAATATACACTGGTATCAACAAGAATGTAGAGACACGTTTACTGAAGGATGATGAATTCAAGATCAAAGTTAGAAAGATCTTATAATGTTACTTCAAACAAAGAGTCAAATTCCCCCGAAATTTAAATAATATGATGAAAACTGTGAAATATACAAAAAATTGCATCACAAGGACATCTCACATCTTACTCCGTTAATAAGACAAAGGAGTAGATGACTGAAGGATTTGTCAAAATAATGGAAAATAGGAGAGAGCTTAAGAATATTAGCCAAACTAGTTACATAAATGATAGGGAAATATACCGGAAAATTAGGAAATCGAAAGAATACAGGG
The DNA here is from genome assembly GCF_040414725.1 of Anabrus simplex. Lineage (NCBI taxonomy): Eukaryota > Metazoa > Arthropoda > Insecta > Orthoptera > Tettigoniidae > Anabrus > Anabrus simplex. The sequence continues at coordinate 66,570,771 of NC_090279.1, forward strand.
ATAAATCGAAATGTGAAGAGAGATGTTGTAGAGAAAAAACTTACACTTTTCATGGGACCCATGACCTAAAAGAAAGTACAGAATGAAAATACACATCGTCAGTAAAGAATAACATGATGGACTTACTGGTGTAAACAGGGGGAAAGTGCAAATAGTGGGAAACAACTTCTAAAGCTCTAGAAATGGACACAGAAGTTACAGAAAAGTATATTGTTCATTTACGGTGTTTTAATCTTAACACTGTTACAATACTTACCTCAAATAAACGTCCAGTGTAAATTAATTGTTGATACTACACTGCCTTTGTAATTCTGCTCATCCACTGACCACCAGAATTTAGTTAAAATATTATGTATAACACTATATTATTTTAATCTGGGTATCTTTCTTAGAAATGCAACAGAACTATCTATCATGCAATTAATTTTCTCTCTTGATGAACTATTTGAATCATGCAGCTGAGTAAGGAACTAAGTCAGATTTTGCTACTTTTCAGGAGAGCAAAAAAAACGATCTTCTTCGACACGCTTCAATGAATAGTTCCCATTATTTTATATAATATTTAGATCAGTGATAGATATGTAACGGAGGTAACAGGAAAATGTTCAAGAAAAATTTATAAATTTTATGAACGTGTGAACTTTCTTGACTTAGTTCCTTTCTCCAATAACACCGAAAAAAATTTGGGGGTTGGGAATAAATCTCTCATACGAACTATACCAACCTTTGTTATATATTTAACATAGCATAATGCAATACATAATCACTGTTTACAGTTTATGCAACAGAAAAAACAGGGAAAACAAATACAAATAACCTTGAAGCGCCAAATAACTGCAGTATTACATCCGAGACTACTAACCTAAGGGGAATTCATTGGCTGCGAAATAATGTCCAAATAAAATGCCAAAGCATCCTCATTCACAACTTTTTTAATGTTTTCCTTAAATACCCCAAAGTCCTTGTTGCATGGTAGGAATGAATGACCCCTCTGGGGAAAGTACTGTCTAATCTCCTTAAATCGATTTGAAGCTGCCAGGCCTAGCATTAGTCTTATGACCGTATGGTTCTTATTTTGGCCTGGAGAACCATCAGAGAAAACGTGTAACTGATCAACATTTTCTGACACAAATTCATCGATATAATCTTTCAGGAAAGAAGCAACTTCATTCGCACCCTTCTTTCCTTGGCCTTCACGATACATATACACAACACACTCGTCTGTTGCAAGATCATGAATACAAAACACATTCACCCACAACTCTCATGTAAAACACTTCTTGCACCGGTATGTGTGGGAGGGGCAGATTTTGCATAAAGTCAAAGGCAAGGCCTGTCACTTTGTCATTTGTTCTGCATAGTGTTGCAACTTCTTTCAAAGACCTGTAAAATTTCCTGCTTCTTTTATGAACATCATATTCGGCCTGAGCTGCACGCTTTGCTGATTCACAAATATGTGGACTCCTAAGTTTAGCTGTGAACTCCTCACACTTGCTGCAGACATCAATCTGTGGTCGTCCAAATCGGTAGTTATAAATCTCAACAAAATAAGTTCTGTAGAAGCTGTACTTGACTCCACACTCCAGGTATTTTGTGACAAACATGTTGTGCATTTCTTTAATAGTTAAGCAGGCATCTAAGTAATGCACTTCTTTCCCTCCCTAATGAGTCCGTTTCAGAGGGAATGATTGAATATGATCGGATATCAGTTTAGTGACATCTTCCAGTATCTTTCTGGTATTTGGATTGGTTCCTCTCTTGTCTCTGGGAATTTATCCATGAAGAAGAAGCATTGTGATACGGAATACTCTTTTCTGAGTGACAGCATGCATGCTCATAAAAGCTGAACAACATACCTTCTTTCTATTGTTGCTATCCACAACAAAGTAGGTGAAACTTGCTACTCGCTGCTTTGAATTTTCATTCCTCAGTCTTCTGGTCTTAATTTCATTCCTCTCGATGAGGCGCTGCAAGTGTAAATCTTGTGCATCCTTAATGGGAAGTTGAAGAAACTTGGAAAGAATGTACATGCGAGCTTCTTCGCTGATAATCTCAAAGCACTTCTTTCTGCATCTAAAAGAATAACAGATTATTAATACTAAGTATAAATCTGTACCATACGTATTGTTATCTAAACCAAGAGTAGAGAGTTTGGTTGTATGTTAGATTATTATTTACTAAACAATCCCTAGTAATTCTTCTCAAGCTCCTTACTTACCTGCAGTCAGAACCGGTTTCTTTGCCTTCCACAACTCACCCACATTTATTCACATTTGCCAGTCCTCTGAGTCTTGCGTGTTTCAGAACACTATGTTTATGGCCGTCAGGCTGTGCCTTCCTTGTCGGAGTCATATTCTCAAACGTAATACAAAGATCACTTTGTCATCCACCGAGATACAAACTGAAATACTGTACACTATAACCCACCATGTACCGTACGATTTCTGTTTCCCTCCAGTATGTTGTCCTTTGTGTTGTACCAACGCCATAAATTGAAATATCCTCTGTTATACCTACATCGCATGCAACGTGTGGCCAAGAATGGAACTAAATCATGAATTGCAATTGGTGAACGACTTAGTGCGTTTCTTCAGAATATGCCTGATGTCCATCCATTGTTTCTCCCACAAGAAGAAGGCTGACTTATTTCTTTCCTTTACCAAACGACAGGGCTTGGTTATGTGAGGTAAATGAGGCAATAGAATGTAAATGGCCGATTTTGACTTAGTTCCTTACTCAACTGCACGATTCATTTGAATTACTACTTTTGTACCTAATAACAAAATTAACACATACTTATTCCAGATGGAAAACTACACAAACACTGCTTCCTACTGAAATAGACCAGAATCAATTTCTGTTTACACTTATTTTCCCTTAATGTCCTCTATTTGCTTTTCAAGTTCATAAAGGTTATGAAAATTATTTTCACGCCCCTTTACAGATGACAGATATCTACGTAAAGTGTCCACTGCAGCATTCGCCTCAGTAGCGGTAGGCATCACTTCACTGTGCTCTTCTTCTTGTTGTTATGCTACCAACTCCTCCACACTTCTTTCCTCTGCAGTTATCACAGAATCATCCACCCGAAAGAAAGTCCTCAGCAGTGCAGTTTGACTGCAGCATTCTCCGCACATCAGGAAGCAGGCTTCCTCCTTCTTCTTTCACTGGCAAGCACGAGTTGAAATTGTAGCCTTTCCAAGACTTCTGAATTAGGTAAAGACGGAAACTTAAAATGATAATGAATAAAATATGCTGCACCAGGTTCTTTCTATAAATGACTTAAAGGGGTGTATAATACCTACATCCCTAGGCTGCACCTTGCGTGTGCAGTTAACAGGCAGAAATTCTAACTGCACGTTCCTCAAATCAACATCCACAAGATGTGCAGGACAACTGTCAATGAAAAGAAGGGTTTTCCAATTTAGTGTAGCCATTTTTGAATCGAGAGCAGGTAACTGCCATGCAAAAAAGATCTGAGCTCATCCAAACTTTTTAATTCACTATGTAAGCAGTTATTAATGATCGCACACTCATGATGCAACGAGGCTTTTTCGATTTCCCTATCAAAAAGAGGCAGAGTCTCCCAGAGCTCACAATATCACCGTGAGACCCCCGCCATGGTATTTATCCCCCTTTGAATGCCAAAGTCTTGCTGGGCAACACAAAAGGCCAATTGTTCCTGGGTTTGTACTTGTTGGTCAGCTCCTGCAATCTTCTATTGATTTCCTCTTCCACAGTTTCATTACAACTGCGTTTTATTCCCCAGCCATTGAATGCACTGAAATGTTCAAAGCGAAGAATATTCGACACTTAGCGCGCATTTTCCGAAACATGCCTTTCTGTCCACCATAATTGTGTCGACCTTCTGTCCATATGACAAACTGGTTGCTTGGTTATGGTGTCTGCCTTTTGTCCACGCTAATTTCACATAGACCACCCACCCAGAAACACATCCTAAGTAATATGTTAAAAACAATTACTTCGGCAGGTAACGCGCTCATAAGAAGTGTTCTGCATTACGTAAATTTGTCGAGTAGGCCACTGCTTATCAGAGTTGTCGTGCAGTTTGCAAAGCTTCCCCTGATATTTATAACCTGCTAGTTTCACCAGTGCATTGTCGTAACATGCGTGTTGTCTGGTTTGGACATCACATCGTGGTTATTCGAAGCATTATAGTTTACTTGCGATGCCATTTTACACTATTTACCCCATCTCAAACAGCCTAACATGGTGTAAATAACAGGAAGCATAAAATGTTGCAAACGTAAATCTGAAGATTTTAGTATATTGTGAGAATAAGGACACAGAGGGAACCAACAAAGATATTATAACCTTCCAATGTATGTCAGGATGATGTTGGTAAATGCATTGGAAGTTTATGATGAAATTAACGTCAATGAAATCATATGTCCAATCATCATACGTTCAGGAGTGTCTGAACTCAGGTGACCCGTCTAATTATGTGAACGACAGGCGGCGGATTGAAGGTGTCGGCGGAATGATGATAAGCTCTAAACCCCGTGGTGCTTCGCAAAATTTCGGTAAATAATAAGACGTTGTGATACATAATGTAGAATTAAATGAATATTCCACGTTCCTCAAGTAAAGTTTGCTAAAATGCATATAAATAGTGGAAAACATCAATGGTAGAAAGATATGTGATGGCCATACCTTGCTCATCTAGTCTGGTACGATTCGGTGATCGAGACTGATGACGAAATTATCGATTAATAACCTAAAACACGATGCAGTAAATTGTTAAACGACTTCCTTTGCCGACACAAATGATTCCTACGGGATCACTACGCATTATGTATCGTGTGTTTTAATTGTCAAGAACATATGGGAGCCAGAAGTATGGAAAAATCCTAAAGAAAGCAAACCGTCTGTAATTATTAGAATGGTAATGTGGAATTTGTTTCCTGATGAGGGTGAATCTCAATCTTGTTATGTCTTGGAAGGATTAGAGCTATTATATACGCAGAGAAAGATTGTATAAAGCTAAACATAACACGATATTGGCGTATCATAGAGAAATAACCTATCGTAAAACGTTAAGGCAAGTGTGGTGCTTGAACTTTGTAATTGTACTAATTCATGTAACCCTGTTCTAATAGGTATTTTAAGTTTCAGGTGACATGGAACCAATGAATATTGGATGTGATTATGAAATGACAGCAAATTCCAACATGAGCAGTTAAGCAATAGAGGGACCTCAAAGGATCTGATGAGAAATATGATGGATTCCAATGGCTAAAGTTAAGAACTGGAAGACGAGAGGTGTCATCATCATGGGACTCGACCACGGATGAGTACTTAAATATTGTCTCTCCATTCCGCAATGTAGTTGCTTTCTTTTAAATGTAGAGTAACATATTACTTTAAGTTGATTTATGACATGTAATTTTACAACTTGAAGGCGACCATTTTCTTTTATTAATCATTGATTTGCGTCGAACAAGATCGTTGTGTCTGGTGTGGTAGTTCAGTCTATGTCGTGATATAATGTACGTTAGGTCGTGTGAATTCTTAACGATCTCTGGCAAGGTTACACGGGATGATTTAGACATCGATGGTGTTTGCGTCATAATAGTATCATTGTGAAAGTTGTTAATTTAATTTGTGGCTCCAAATACTTCGGAGAACTTAATAATCGTGATGTGCGCAATTTTTAAAGTCATCAGAGATCATGTACTTGTACAAGATACAGTGTTCGGGAATGCAATCGCAATGTTATCACAGTAATATTGTGCTAATACGGCGATAAGATTAGTAGACTTCAACATGAAATGCCTGAATAGATTGTTTAAAAGTAATGTGAATTCGCTGTGCATGACGTTTGAGTGATGTGATGAAGTATTCAATATAAGAGGGTCTTTGAAATATGTAAATGGTTAATGTAATGTCAATTGTTATTGATGTGTCATTGAGATTGCGTATTCTTAGGATGATGCGATATGAAGATGCTGATGGAAGTTATTATGATAGGAATTGAGTCGGTCATGCATGTGAATTTTAATATTGTCATGATGAATGATATTTGTTTGGGCATGAAGCCGTGTTTGGAATGATATTCTTAGGATTTCGTTTCGAGAACACTGATAGCATGGTCGTCAAATTTTGTTTCAATTAAATACAAGGTAGACAAGAGCGCACAGTATTAATGGAAACATTTAGGATCTTCACGAAGTAATTAATGTTGTATGATATCGGATCACGTTAAAAGGATATGATCTTCGAGGGTGAGTAAGTCAATTCTTTCTGCTAGTCGTATATTTCTGTAGATCATTTGAATGGGTGCCTAGAGCTGAAGTAGTTTTCCATGCTGAACTTCACAGAGGACTCCAGGGAGGCAGAATCAACGTAGTTAGAAAAAAAAATCATTGTAGATGTTGCAATATTTCTTTGATGTCCATTAACTAGGTGCAGATGTTGATGAATGTCTAGGAGGGATCGAGCTTATTTTCCACTTGTACCATGTTGATGAATGATGTATTATGGTGTAATCCATATCATTCGAACATTTTCTTGCATGTGCGATGATTACGAACGTAACTTACCGGTGTTTCCAAGTTGTCAAGTAGATTTTTCTCAACAGTCAATGCAATGATTTGAATAAGGAATAACGGAATGTTGAGACATATTTGAGTAGGAATAGTTCTGCGATACGGATGATTTAGCAATTCCCAGTCTCCTGTTTTAGGATGTGTGATGGACAATAAAAAATGTTATCCACTTTAAGCCTTCAGCACTGAGACACTTGTCTCTTTTATTTTCGATTTTAATTGATGATATTACCAATGTACATTAACAAGAGTGGAAAGTTAGGTATTTTATTTTCCCTAATTAACGTAATGTTCAATTTTTCCTATGTCCGTTTGTGTTGCTTTCCATTTATTTACTATGTAACTGTCATTTAAAGTTTATTTTCTTAGTCATTAAATGGAAAATCCTTCCATAACAGAAATATTTTCAGCGTTCTCATTTGTCGTAGTATAAGGAATGCTAGGATAATTACCTAATTTAGGATAGTAAGTGACAATCATTTCTTCACATCAACCGTACCAATATTTTAAATATTTTTGACACTCAACTGTGGGATAAGTACCTAACTTAGGATAGTAAGCGATAGTCATTTCTTCACGTTAACTGTACCAATATCAGTCCACCGTAAGACCTGTGACCCAACTCGAACTTGCACGTCCCTAGAGCGGAGACTCATGGATCACGGCGTGATTCCTGCCGAGGCGTAACCCAACATTAAGAACCCTGAATTGAGATGTACGTGAAAGGTCACAGAGGGGTATAAATATTTTTGACACACAACTGTGGGGCTAGAGTTGAATCATCTCATCACCCAACGGATAGAGTTGAATTATTTTATCACCCGACAGTGGACTTGAGTTGTACAAATCATCATTTAATGTCTATCGGTGGTGCCCAAGATGAAGAGAACAGAGTAGATATTATTTACGGGATGACTACATAAAGGAAAACTCGAGACGATACTGGTAGTGAGAGAAAGCATTGAATTTATGACATCTGATGTCGAGACACCGACATGATCGCTTGTGAAGGATGTTTAGAATATTTATTTAATTGTATATTTAATAATAATGTTGGAAGGATACGTCCGTTAAACAGTATTACGATTTTAGTTAATTTAATTTTATGATGTTATGGAAGGATATTCTGTAAACTTCGACTCTTGTTAATCGGCATAGTGAGTCATTTAACTTGGATATACCATGAAATCTTGTTCCGTGTCATTTATCGTTGGTTATCCGTCATATTTCAAGTCAGATCCGGAGAGACCCATACGTTCAATTTTTCGTGAGGGTTGTTAGGTAAGAATAGGGAGTGTTGAATGTAAACACTGACCAAGGAGGGGGTTGAAGTTGCTCGCGTCCATAGGTTTAACCTCACATTGCCCTACACGTGACCCCCGGGTGGTGCTAAGCGAGCAACAGAGACTAGATGCCTCCGTACTGTCCTCAGCGACCTCACGGCAATGACAATCAAAGATCTAGACCTTTTCAGGGCGCAGCATCCTACACATGGACACTAGGCCCTCAATTAACCATCTGTCAACTAAACATTGAGGGTATAAGTAGAGCCAAAAGTGAATACTTATCCAAGATACTTCTGGATCATTCTGGTGATATTCTGGTGCTACAGGAAACTCATTGTGAAGATGAACATCAGTTGATTACCAGGGGGAAAATACCTGGGTACAAACTAACTACCGGACTTCACCACCCTAAATATGGCATCGCCATCTATATGAAGAACAATATTGACAACTATGAAGTTCTGCCACCAGACTCCATGCATAATATCTTCACCACATCTGTCAAGGTTAAAAATATTACTATCACAAACGTTTACAAACCACCAATGGTTAACTGGCCAGACCCTATCACACTAAAACCCACCGAAAATAGTGTTATCCTAGGTGACTTTAACAGCCATCATACATTATGGGGCTATAGGGATAGCGATGAGAATGGCGATAGGCTATTGCAATGGATAGACATTAATAACCTGACACTGGTGTATGATGCCAAGGACAAAGGTACATTCCTTTCAGCACGATGGGATCATGATTATTCTCCAGACTTGTGTTTTATGTCATATGGACTAATGACCCAATCTTCACAAACACAAAGGCAAGTACTGAACGATTTCCCACGAAGCCAACACAGGCCCATAATCTATAAAATCGGCCTGCAAATCCCAATAATTAGATCAATACCTAAAGCTCGGTGGAATTTTCAGAAAGCTGACTGGAAACTGTACTCCTCGTACACTGATGCTAACATACGATGGGTAAAACCATCTCCTGAGAATTACGTCCGTTTCGTAGGACTAATCAAAGCTGCTGCTAAGCGAAGTATTCCGAGAGGATTCCGTAAAGATTACATACCTGGGTGGAGTGAGGAAACAAGCCGTATATACAAAGAGTATGAACAAGACAACAGTCATGAGAAAGCTACCGAACTGCTGGCATCCTTGGACAGTGGCAGGAAAGAAAAGTGGAACAAAACTGTTGAAGGGCTCAGCTTTACTCACTCAAGCCGGAAAGCTTGGTCTCTTATCCGAAAATTGGACTCTTCAAACAAGCCAGCAAGAAAACGATCATCTATAAACTTAGAGAACATTGCTAACTACATTGTCTCTTCATCCAGGCCCATGAAAGATAAGAAATACATCAGAAAAATTTGATCTGAGCTCAAGTGGTTAAGAGAAGAAGCTGAACCTCATACCATCTACTCTCGTCCATTTTCCCCAGAGGAAGTACAACATGGCCTGAAGTCCCTCCAGAATGGTAAAGCAGCTGGATTTGATGGTGTATATCCAGAGCTACTGAAGAACTGTGGCCCCGCAACTGTACGCTGGCTGGCGTCCTTCTTTAGCAGTATACTGCACACTGGACGTGTACCCCCAGTATGTAAGAGAACCAAAATCATCTCGATATTGAAGCCAGGAAAGGACTCTTCTCTACCCCAGAGCTGCAGGCCAATTTCGCTATTGTGTGTTACATATAAACTACTGGAAAGGCTAATTCTGAGCAGGATAGCTCCTGAAATTGAACACCTGATCCCAATAGAGCAAGCTGGGTTCTGCCCCAAGCGAGACTGTAGTGACCAAGTCCTTGCCTTAACATCATATCTGGAGATTGGTTTTGAGAAGAAATTTAAAAATGTTTCTGTCTTCCTTGATCTGTCAGCGGCCTATGATACTGTCTGGAGAGAGGGTCTCCTCCTGAAGCTCATCAAGATTGTACCTTGTCTTAAGGTGATTACTCTCATTGATAATGTATTGAGTAATCGATTATTCCAGGTATTCTCTGAAAATTCCAGGAGTAGGGACCCTCTTCAGAGGTAGCCCTACCCAGGGAGTGACGCCCCTGCCTATGTGAGTCCCAGAGCACACTGGCCCGGTGTGTAACATCTGGTAAGGGTCCCAACTCAGGGTTACGAGTGAAGACCTCAACGGAATCTTTAACGGAGAAGATGGACTTCGGAACGGTGGAGATTGCGGAAGAGGCAGCCCTGTACTTGGGGATTAATACGAGTACAGCCTGCTGCCTTGCAGGTTGATAGGGGACTATCAAAGGCTAAGGGAGAAAACCCCGACAGAAATATCCTCTCTCGCCTTAATTGGCTCTTAAAGGGCACTCTTTTGTCCTTGAGTTGGGAAACTGGCTTTAAAGGCGGAGGAACCACAAAGGTGGTCAACGGCATAAGGATGTAGAACGCACTGGACAACGACTACATTAAAGGCCTGATGGCAAGTCCTAGTAATCATTATGGCTATGCTCATGACGAAATTATCATCATCCGGAGTAAGTTCCTCAGTCGGATCTCCGGGAGGAACAGTAGTGAGTACAGGCATGAAGAAAATCAAGTGGCAAGAAAAAATTAAAGTGGCAACCTGGAATGTGAGAACAATGAGCCAAGGAGGAAAAATACATAATACGATTAAAGAAATGGATAGGATGGAGTTAGATATACTTGGTGTTATTGAGATGCGATGGCCGAATACGGGAGATGTTTCCATAAATAAACATAGAGTGCTATATTCGCGCAGAGCTGATGGAACGCATGAACATGGAGTCGGTGTAATACTTTCAGCGGAAGTAGCAAGGTGTCTCAAAAGTTTCACACCCGTATCAGCCAGAGTAATGATGTTACAACTGAGTGCTAGGCCTATTGACATAAACATAATACAAGTGTATGCGCCTACAATGGACAAGGAAGATGAAGAGGTAGAAGAATTCTACGAAAGCATAAATAGGTTTTTAAAAACCTTAACAAACATGATCTGACAATTGTGATGGGAGATTTCAATGCGAAAGTGGGGGAAGGTAGGACATCAGACATTGTAGGACCGTTTGGACTAGGAGAGAGCAATTCCAGAGGGGATGATCTTGAAAGTTTTGCGATATCAAATGATTTAGTGATCATGAACACTTGGTTTAAACTCCCACCTAGAAGACTATATACATGGAAGTCTCCAATGGACAAACCCGGGAAATGTGTGAGAAACCAGATTGATTTCATATTGGTAAATAAACGTTTCAGGAACAGTTGCACCGCAGTGAAAACCTACCCTGGTGCAGATGTCAACTCAGATCACACACCACTTGTTGGAGTTTTCAAAGTCAAAATGAAGAAAGTGAAGAGGAAGAACAGGCAAAACTACAATTTGAGGAAAATCAAAGACCCAATAATGAAAGAGAACATGCAAGTAGAACTTAACTTGAAGATTATCACAGAGGAAAACATCACCAGCAATAATGTCAAATTAGAATTAACTTAAGTACAAAACGCCATTCAGCAAATAAAAGAGAAGTACACGAAACCAGAGAAGAAAAAGAGAAAGTCATGGATGACAAATGAAATACTGAACCTAATGGAGAAAAGAAGAGTCAATAAAGGAAAACCTGCAGAATGCAGAAAGATAAATGCAGATATCAGAAGAAAGATCAGGGAGGCAAAAGAAAAAGAAAAAGTGGAGCAATGTGAGGAGATTGAGTTATATCAAAGTAGGTATGACAGCTTCAATGTACACAGGAAAGTAAGAGAAGTAACAGGGAAATACAGGAATGGCACTGGTGGAAAGTTAATAGATGAAGCCGGGAACTTGATGGTGGATTTAGAAGACAGGAAAAAGATCTGGAAAAAATATATAGAAGATTTATTTTATGACACTAGATGTGCTTTTACACAAAATACAAATGAAATAAGTGGCACAGATATATTAGAAGAAGAAGAAGTTCACAAACAGCCATCAATCAGATGAAGGACGGAAAGGCAGTGGGACCAGATAAAGTAGAAGCAGAGTTCTTAAAACTGATGGATGAACATCATGTTAAATGGTTGACCAAAATTTTCAATCGAATTTATGTATCCGGGAATATTCCATCGGAATGGCTCAAATCAGAGTTCATCACCTTGCCAAAAAAGCAAAACGCAAACCAATGTGGAGATTACCGCACAATAAGCTTGATGAGTCATCTCTTGAAAGTGTTCTTGAGAGTGATACACAGAAGAATATACAGACTGTGTGCAGATCAGATAGCCCCTAATCAATTTGGGTTTATTAAAGCAGTAGGTATGAGAGAAGCCTTGTTCAGTGTGCAGGTCCTCTTTCAGAGATGTAGAGATGTAAATAAGAATGTATTTGCTTGTTTAATAGACTACCAGAAAGCCTTTGACTGTGTAAAACATGAAAAATTGATGGATATTTTGAGAAATATTGGAATGGAGGAAAGAGATCAGCGAATCATCAAGACGCTGTACTGGAATCAAACAGCGGTGTTGCGTGTTGAAGGAGAACACACCGAAGCAGTCAAAATCCTGAGAGGAGTGAGGCAAGGATGTATCTTGTCACCTATACTATTTAATTTGTATTCAGAATACATATTTAGAGAAGCCTTGGAAGATATAGAAGAAGGAATTTTGATAAATGGAGTGAGATTAAACAACATCCGGTATGCTGATGATACAATTGTATTTGCTGATACTATCCAAGTGCTACAATCACTAATGGATAGAATTGTAAGAGTCAGCAGCCAATACGGGCTTGAAACAAACACCGCAAAGACAAAACTCATGGTTATAAGTAAGGAAAATATTTCCGGAATAAACTTGGTTATAAATCAAAAGAGTATAGAAAGGGTAAAACAATATACATACCTTGGAACCATAATAAATGAAGACTGGGATTGCTCACAAGAAGTCAAGGTACGCATTGGAAAAGCAAGAAGTGTGTTCCAGAAAATGAGTAATGTGTTTAAAAGCCACAATCTAACTTTAGGGACTAAAATCAGACTTCTGCACTGTTATGTATTTTCTGTTCTTTTATATGGTGTAGAGACATGGATCTTAAATAAAAACACAGAGAAGAAGCTGGAGGCCTTTGAAACATGGCTTTATAGGCGGATCCTGAGAATATCTTGGACCCAGAGAATAACAAACGTGGAAGTAATGAGAAGGATGAACACAACACCTCAGTTGATCAAGATAGTGAAATGCCGAAAGCTGCAGTATCTGGGACATATAATGCGCAACACAGATAGATACAACCTACTCCAAAAAATACTCCAGGGGAAAATCAACAGCAAAAGAGGTCCTGGAAGAAGAAGAATATCTTGGCTTGACAATCTTAGAGGCTGGTGCAATATGTCATCAGTTGAACTGTTCCGCTCTGCCACAAACAAGACGAAAATAGCCATCATGATCGCCAACATCCGAAACGGATAGGCACCGAAAGAAGAAGAAGATTTCACAAATTGAATAACGGCTTACCACAGGGTTCAGTCCTAGCCCCTATACTGTTCAATTTGTACATCCAAGATATCCCAGAAACTACAGCTCGGAAATTCATTTATGCCGACGATATAAACCTAACAGTACAGAGATCTACTTTAAAGGAGGCTGAGGATATACTGTCTGAAGACCTACGGGTGATGGATGAATACTTTAGGAAGTGGAGACTTCAGCCAAGTCCTTCGAAGACGAAGTAGCCGCGTTCCATCTCAACAACTTAGAGGCTACTTATCAACCTAGGATACGGTTCAGGAATCAACTTTTGAAATACAATAGTACACCAAAATACCTAGGTGTAACATTAGACAGATCACTGACATACCGAAGTCACATAGAAAAAACAGCCGCCAAACTTAAGACTCGGAATAACCTGCTGAGCAAGTTAGCTGGAACTTCATGGGGAGCTGACGCCAATACTTTGCGAACTACCGCCTTGGCCATGGTGTATTCTACAGCTGAGTATTGTGCCGGAATATGGTTAAATAGCTCTCACTGCAATCTAATTGATATCCAACTTCGCCAGGCTATGCGTATTGTATCCGGCACGCTGTACTCAACTCCAGTGCAATGGTTACCTGTCCTTTGCAACATCTCTCCCCCTCATATAAGGAGACAACAAGCACTTAATAGCTTATGGTGCAGAATAGTGAAGAATGAGGCCCTTCCTATACACCAGGATATAAAGCAGCACACTACAACTAGGCTGAAATCAAGAAAACCAGCATGGAAGACAGCTTTGGACCTCTCATGTCTTCGGTTCAATCCCAGGAATGCCTGGAGAGAAGAGTGGAGGATGTCATCACCCAGTGGCTTATGTGATATCTCCGACCCCAGCATGAAACTGGCTGGCTATAGTCTGCCCCGTGCTGTTTGTTCAACCCTGAACAGGATCCGATGTTTTGTCGGTAGGACTAGCGCAGCCTTACATCTGTGGGGATGGGTAGATTCTCCCTGCTGTGACTGTGGTGCTCAAGTGCAGTCTATCAAGCACATAGTTCAAGAGTGCCCCCTACATGCATTTCCTGGCTCTGTGGAGGAATTTTTTGAAGTAACACCAGAAGTGATTACATGGATAAAAAATTTGGACATTAAAATATAAAAGTGAAGTTCTGATGCTCTCACCAACTCGTATATTTGTATATTTTGATTGTCATGTACACATCATACGCTAATAATAATAATAATACTGACCAAGGACTGTTGAGAGATTGAGAGTTTATATATAATTAATAAATAACAGTATAGGAGATTCAGGATGGCGTCTCTTGCCCAAGTAAAGTCATTATTGGAGGAGCTCGCAGGGAAAATGAACAAGATGCAAGAATCACTGGAAAATACGGAAAAAAGAATTCAGGAGTCACAGGAAAACACAAGAGCGGAAATTCGTGAATCACGGGAAACTATGAAAAAAAAAACCGTGAATCATAGGATACTACCAGGACTGAAATTCGGGTATCGCAAGAAAGTATGAGGGCAGAAATTCATGAATCAGGGGAGACTATGAAAAATGAAATCCGTGAATCACAGGACACTATGAGGACAGACATCCGCGAATCACAAAAGAGAATGCAGGGAACTTTCGACAAGATCACTGAGATGGTACAACAAAACATGAAAGTAATGTAAGAGGAAGTTGTATCGCTGGGATCGAAAATAGCTGAAGTACAAGGAGAGGTATTAAACTTAAAGGAGGAAGTAAACGCAGTAATGAATGAGAACAAGAGAAGTTTTCAGGAAAAATTCGAAGAGTTGAGGGTTGATTTCAAGTCGAGCATCCGGGAGTTGCAAGTTCAAGTTGACCAAGACCTCAAGAAGCTCAAAGAAGAAGTGGATGTAATGCAAGGAAAGATGAGAGAATCCGATGTTAGTTGGGACGAAAAATTTAAGAAAGTAACGGATGAGGTTAATATTACCAATGAAAGTATACAGAAGGAGATAGCCCAGGCAAGAGAACAAATTAATGACAGATTTAATTTGGTAGTGGAAGAATCGGACGAAAATAAAGTTTCAATGAGTCGGCAAATAAAAGGACTAAAGGATGATTTGAACACTATCCAAAAGGACGTGCAAAATTTGAAGATTGAAAATGAAACTAGCAAAAATTTAGTATCATCCTTGACTGATCGGCAAACACTGACTGAGGATGGAAGGAAGACCGAAATAAATAGTCAATTCGAGATGCCGCAGCTTAGCGTTGATGTTAATGACAATGGGACGGTTCACACAGGAAACGGAACCCAGATTATTAACATTATATGTACACACGAGGATAGACCTAAGAAATTTAATGGGAACATAGGATCTAGTATGACTCCCCGTGGTTTCCTTAGAGAGATAGAAGAGTACTTTCGGGAAGCGAAGATATCTACAGAACGACAATTGAAGACAGTGGAGAAACATCTAGAAGGAGCACCGCTTATTTGGTTTAAGGCATTCCGATACATTTTTGAAGACTATGCGGGCTTCAAACAGGCTTTTTTGGATAAATTCTGGGGCATCGACATTCAACAAGGAATTAGGCTCGAACTGTATTCAAAGAAATATTCTCTATCGGGACCGAGCAGATTTGCAGACTACTTCACAATGCAATTTCACAGGCTGAAAGAACTTGATTCCCCACCTACCGAGACGGAAATGGGCCATGCGATAGTCAAACAATTTCCCTCGGATGTACAGAGATTACTTACAGCAGCGAACGTCCAATCTGCAGTGCAAGCGGAATCAATACTTCGACAGATTGACGGCACAAAGACGCATGTTAGTAGTCGGATAGTAAGACACGTCGATCCGACGGTAAATGTTGTAACACCAGCAGGAGATGAAGGAGGAGAAAGGAACGATAGATACAACGGTTACAGTCAAGGAGAGAGGCCGATGGCGAATGAAGATTACCGAAGAACAGAACATCGGAATAGAAAGAATGATAAAACGCGCCAGAAGTGGATACCATTTCAAAATGAAGAATGAAGATATCCCAGGTACTACAGAGGCACAAAGTGGAATCGGTGCAGAGACAAATGGCCGTATCGCAAGAACAGGTACCGAGAGAATACGAGACAGTCGGATATTCGTCAGGATGAAAAGATAAGCAAAGAAAGGGAAAAGTACCTTAACGAATTGAGAAAACAACAAGATAAACAGTGGGAATGAGCAATATTAAGTCAAGACATGAATGCCGATTGCGTACGCACGCAAGTCTACTGTATCAGCAGGAGCAAAGAAAAGAAGGCGCCGATAAAGTATTAAATCCCGCAGCTACACTATTTGATAATAACAACCAAGGTAATGACGGGGTGAAAAAAAACTTTGTTCTGGAATCGGTATTAGGTGACAGAGTTAGTAGATCAAATTAAAATTACAAGCAACACGAATGGATTATAGCTGGAATTGAATCATGGGAATTCGAACCTGAGGAATTACTAGATGAAGACGGACAACCCGAAGGAACGAGACTGAAGAGAGGACTACCCGTTATTTATGTCACGATACTTGGTATTCGAGTATTATCGTTATTAGACACTAGAGCGAGCATTAACATCATTTCTAAGCTGTTATTTTCAGAATTACAAGATAAAACACACTTAGCCGTAATTCCAATAGCCAATATGAAAATCAAGGGCATAATCCCAGACAAAGTTATGAAATGTAAGATACAAACATACTTGCCAGTAGAGATTGGAGGAAATGTAATCGAACACGCATTTGTGGTAATGGATAAAATCCAGTAGAACTTGATTATCGGATCTGACTTTATCAGGGAAAATAATATAATAATTGATTTAAACAGGGAAGAAATAAGGGTCAAATGTGACGGCGAAGGAAAACATGATATCAAAGCTAGGATAGAGAACAAGGAGACCAGTGAGCTGCAGAAAACAATGAATATTTCAATAAATGAAGCTGCATACGTCACCAAGAGGATGATGTAAAGATGTGACACAGAAGAGGCTGTGTGTGGTTATATAATCGACAGTGGAATAGGAGGAAAACCTGAGCAGCACGGGATAATTGAGAATCTGCTGAAGAAGTACAGCAATACTTCTAAGAACCAGCCTGGAGCAGTAAAGAATTTTGAATACCGATTACTGGTGAAAGATTGGAGGCCATTTAAAATTAAAACGTACCCGATACCGGACAAATTCATGCCCGAGGCCAGGAAGGTGTTACAGGAAATGATCTATAATGGCATAATATCTAAGGCACATTCTCCCTACATCAGTCCGCTGGTAGTGGTAAAGAAGAGCAACGGTTCAGTCCGTGTATTCCTTGATGCGAGGCAGGTCAACGCCAAGTTAATTCCAGAGTATGATAAGGCTCCAGTAATAAAGGAGATAATTAGGAGATTTAGGAACATGAAGTTTTTCACGATACTAGATCTGACTTCCTCATATTTTCACATAGTTTTGGAGAGTAAATCTAGACTATTTACTGGTTTCATGTTTGATAACCAAACATATATTTTTGAAAGACTCCCGTTTGGAATTTCCAACTCAGGAGCTGCGCTTATACAAGCTCTAGACAGAAATCGGAGGCCTGAAGTAAAGGAATTTATAACTATCTATGTTGATGATATCGTACTAGCGACGGCTACTTTCGAGGAGCATGTAGTCAAGTTGGAGCAGTTGCTAAGTAATTTGGATGAGGCTGGATTCAAAATCAATCGATCCAAGTCAAAATTCTGCCAATCCAAGATCTTATTCATCGGACATGTGATTGACGGAACTGGTATAAGGCCTAACCCTGTTAAGATCCAGGCTATACGAAATTTTCCAAAGCCCAGAAGGATTAAGCATGTGCGACAGTTCTTGGGAATGACGCGATATTTTGCTAATCACTGTCCAAGATATACAGAGGTACTGGCTCCCCTGCAAGATTTACTGAAGACCAATAATCGGTGGCGATGGAATGAAAGTCATGGCCGAGCTTTTATTAATGCCAAGGAGTTGTTAGCCAATAGTATTAAACTTGGATATCCAGACTCTGATGGTGAATTTATTATCCAATCCAACGCATAATCAGTTGGAGTTGGAGCTGTCCTATATCAAGAGAATGGTGGAGAGAACGATATAAATTATTTGGCTTTCGTAAGTAGAAAATTGAGGAATCATGAGCTTAAATACACAACTACTGAACTCGAGATGTTAGCGATTATTTACGCCTTACAATAGTGGAGAAAGGTAGTGTACGGGTATCCAGTAGTCATTAGGACTGATCACAAGGCGCTAACGTTTGTGTTCAAGACCACATTATCTAGCGAGAAAGTATCACGATGGGCACTTTATGCACAGCAATTTAACTTGAGAATCAAATTTTGCCCGGCTAAAAATAACGTGCTGGCGGACAGCTTGAGCCGAAATCCAACGGAAGAATTTCAGGAAGTCAATGTGATGAAATAACTCAAGAGGATGAGGAATGTTTGGAGATTTTAAAACGATTGCCAGAATTACAGCTTGAAGATTCATCCTTAAGAGAGATTATTGAGCATTGTCAGAGGAGAACAGCTAATGATGGACCTGAAGATCAAGTGAATGACTACGTGCTCGCGAATAACATCTTGTATAAATACATAGATAAAGACAGGAGGAAATTAAGAGTGGTAGTACCACGCACGTTAAGATGTGGGCTTATTTGGTACATTCATAGGATGATTGGTCATGGTGGACTGGATAAATTAGCGGCCACAATAGGAGAAAGTTTACATGTACTGGATTCCGGAGGACCATAAGTAGAATAGTAAAGACTTGTGACACATGTCAGAGGGTGAAGTACAACTCTGTATTATTGTATCAACCACCAATATCTGTGATACCAGATCGCCCTAGGGAAGTGTACGCAATGGACTTGTATGGTAGTTTGCCCACAGGTAAACAAGGAAACCGTTTTGTGTTGGTTGTCCTCGACGTAATATCAAAATTCGTATCGCTTCAGCCCATTAGGAAGGCCAATTCCAAGTCAATTATTAGAAGTTTAGAAAGAGTGACAATACCAAAAATTTGTAAACCGAAGTGTATAATAACGGACCATGGAACGCAATTTACATCAGCTGAATTTTCGGAAGCTTTAAGGAAGATGAATATCCAACACTGGTTTAGCGCCATAAGATATCCAGAATCTAATGCAGCTGAGAGGGTCATGAAAGAAATAGCAAAATATTGCCGAATTTTCTATCATGAACGTCACTGGACGTGGACTTCATGTTTACCGACAATAGCTGATTGTATGAATTTCACATGGCATGCATCTATTGCCAACATTCCAAGCGTTATTCACATGAATGAACAACCAAAACGTCCCTGGAACGACATCATTGCTAGGCCAGTCGAGGAAAGACCTGATATCGAGGAGAACATAAAGCAAGCTCAGGCGTGCATGAGAAAGCAGGCCGAAAAACGATTCAAGAAGCTAAGGTACAAGAGGTTTCGGAAACCTTTGGAGGTTGGAACTTATGTTCTCATGAGAAAACCGGCCGTATCCTGTCCTACAATGAGATTTTATTCTAAGTTCGCTCATCTTTACATCGGGCCATTCAGAGTTATTGAAGCGTTAGACAATAATGCATATAAGATACAGAGTTTAGACTCCAGTAACATTTCTCTATTCAATGCCTCAAATCTTAAGCAGTACAGTTTTTCTATCGTTGATGAGGAAGAAGTTAATCTCATTGTGGAAGACGAAGGATATGAAGATACATGGGATGACTATTTACCAACAGACGAATTGGATAGCGAATGATGTGAAGCCTACACAAGACTGGAAGGCAGGATATCGTACTATTTCAGAAATAGAGTTATTTTCGATCGTATGAGACATGATAAGGATGATTTCATTGAAACCGAAAGTTACGTTTAGACCATGCATAAGCATGAAATTTCTCCTTTCATATGAAATTTCATGTTTTGAGTAAAGGGGGAATATAACCTCCCAATGTGTGTCAGGATGAAGTAAATAAAGTAAATGCATTGGAAGTTTATGATGAAATTAACGTCAATGAAATTATATGTCCGATCATCATACGTCCAGGAGTGTTTGAACTCAGGTGACCCGTCTAATTATGTGAACGACAGGCGGCGGATTGAAGGTGTCGGCGGAATGATGATAAGCTCTAAACCCCGTGGTGCTTCGCAAAATTTCGGTAAATAATAAGACGTCGTGATACATAATGTATAATTAAATGAATATTCCACGTTCCTCAAGTAAAGTTTGCTAAAATGCGTATAAATGGCGGAAAACATCAATGGTAGAAAGATATCAAAGGCCATGGAATGTGTTGAATTAATCGGAATAAGCTGAGTTTATATGTGATGGCCATACCTTGCTCATCTAGTCTGGTACGATTCGGTGATCGAGACAGATGACGAAATTATCGATTAATAACCTAAAACACGATGCAGTAAATTGTTAAACGAGTTCATTTGCCGACACAAATGATTTGTACGGGATCACTACGCATTATGTGTCGTGTGTTTTAATTGTCAAGAACATATGGGAGCCGGAAGTATGGAAAAATCCTAAAGAAAGCAAACTGTCTGTAATTATTAGAATGGTAATGTGGAATTTGTTTCCTGATGAGGGTGAATCTCAATCTTGTTATGTCTTGGAAGGATTAGAGCTATTATATACGCAGAGAAAGATTGTATAAAGCTAAACATAACACGATATTGGCGTATCATAGAGAAATAACCTATCGTAAAACGTTAAGGCAAGTGTGGTGCTCGAACTTTGTAATTGTACTAATTCATGTAACCCTGTTCTAATAGGTATTTTAAGTTTCAGGTGACATGGAACCAATGAATATTGGATGTGATTATGAAATGACAGCAAATTCCAACATGAGCAGTTAAGCAATAGAGGGACCTCAAAGGATCTGATGAGAAATATGATGGATTCCAATGGCTAAAGTTAAGAACTGGAAGACGAGAGGTGTCATCATCATGGGACTCGACAAAGGATGAGTACTTAAATATTGTCTCTCTATTCTGCAATGTAGTTGCTTTCTTTTAAATGTAGAGTAGCATATTACTTTAAGTTGATTTATGACATGTAATTTTACAACTTGAAGGTGACCGTTTTCTTTTATTAATCATTGCTTTGCGTCGAACAAGATCGTTGTGTCTGGTGTGGTAGTTTAGTCTATGTCGTGATATAATGTACGATAGGTCGTGTGAATTCTTAACGATCTCTGGCAAGGTTACACGGGATGATTTAGGCATCGATGGTGTTTGTGTCACAATAGTATCATTGTGAAGGTTGTTAATTTAATTTGTGGCTCGAAATACTTCGGAGAACTTAATAATCGTGATATGCGCATTTTTTATAGTCATCAGAGATCATTACTGTACAAGATACAGTGTTCGGGAATGCAATCGCAATGTTATCGCGGTAATATTGTGCTAATACGGTGATAAGATTAGTAGTCTTCAACGTGAAATGCCTGAATAGATTGTTTAAAAGTAATGTGAATTCGCTGTGCATGACGTTTGAGTGATGTGATGAAGTGTTCAATATAAAATGGTCTTTGAAATATGTAAATGGTTAATGCAATGTGAATTGTTATTGATGTGTCATTGAGATTGCGTATTCTTAGGATGATGCGATATGAAGATGCTGATGGAAGTTATTATGATAGGAATTGAGTCGGTCTTGCGTGTGAATTTTAATATTGTCATGATGAATGATATTTGTTTGGGCATGAAGCTGTGTTTGGAATGATATTCTTAGGATTTCGTTTCGAGAACACTGATAGCATGGTCGTCAAATTTTGTTTCAATTAAATACAAGGTAGACAAGAGCGCACAGTAGTAATGGAAACATTTAGGATCTTCACGAAGTAATTAATGTTGTATGATATCGGATCATGTTAAAAGGACATGATCTTCCACGGTGAGTAAGTCAATTCTTTCTGCTAGTCGTATATTTCTGTAGATCATTTGAATGGGTGCCTAGAGCTGAAGTAGTTTTCCAGGCTGAACTTCGCAGAGGACTCCAGGGGGCAGAATCAACGTAGTTTGAAGAAAAATCATTGTAGATGTTGCAATATTTCTTTGATGTCCATTAACTAGGTGCAGATAATGGTGAATGTCTAGGAGGGATCGAGCTTATTTTCCACTTGTACCATGTTGATGAATGACGTATTATGGTGTAATCCATATCATTCGAACATTTTCTTGCATGTGCGATGATTATGAACATAACTTACCGGTGTTTTCAAGTTGTCAAGTAGATTTTTCTCAACAGTCAATGCAATGATTTGAATAAGGAGTAACGGAATGTTGGGACATATTTGAGTAGGGATAGTTCTGCGATACGGATGATTTAGCAATTCCCAGTCTCCTGTTTTAGGATGTGTTATGCATGATAAATTTTTTTATCCACTTTAAGCCTTCAGCAATGAGACACTTGTCTCTTTTATTTTCGATCTTAATTGATGATATTACCAATGTACGTTAACAAGAGTGGAAAGTTAGGTATTTTATTTTCCCTAATTAACGTAATGTTCAATTTTTCCTATGTCCGTTTGTGTTGCTTTCCATTTATTTACTATGTAACTGTTTTAAAGTTTATTTTCTTAGTCATTAAATGGAAAATCCTTCCATAACAGAAATATTTTCAGCGTTCTCATTTGTCGTAGTATAAGGAATGCTAGGATAATTACCTAATTTAGGATAGTAAGTGACAATCATTTCTTCACATCAACCGTACCAATATTTTAAATATTTTTGACACTCAACTGTGGGATAAGTACCTAACTTAGGATAGTAAGCGATAGTCATTTCTTCACGTTAACTGTACCAATATCAGTCCACCTAAGACCTGTGACCCAACTCGTCGAACTTGCACGTCCCTAGAGCGGAGACTCATGGATCACGGCGTGATTCCTGCCGAGGCGTAACCCAACATTAAGAAACCTGAATTGAGATGTACGTGAAAGGTCACAATACGTTGTAAATGATGGGAAAACTTAAAATGTGGGACAGTAAAAGCAGGACAATACCGTGATTACTTTAACTTCCATGAAAGTGTTAAGCGGGTTTCTGGAATATACTAACCTAAACCCAACCCAGCAGGATCTGGATAAGGAGGAAGGAAAAGGATGATGAGAGTTACATGTCAGAATGGAGGTTAGAGGAAAGACAAGTCACATAGAGAATTTTCTTGTTCAATATAAGACATGATGCTGTATATGATTACAATTCTGTATCTGGGAAAAGGTTATAAGAGCAATAAAACTTGGCAAGGAAGGAAAAGGCACAGGAGAGGATTGAGTCTTCATGGGAATTTTGAATCAGCTGAATAAAGAAAACTTTAGCATCATCATACAACAGTGTAATGTTATTTACAACAATGCCAGAACAATGCTAACTTCAGTATGTTAGCAAACACTTGTACTGAATTGTGAAAATTAGGCCCACTTTCTACAGAGTTTTTGAGATTACTTCGCTAAGTCTAAAATTTATTACCATACTATACCTTCAATATTAATATTTCACAGTGTAGCCTAATGAGCAATGCTCGATTATTTTGAAAAATAAAGGATCTTAAATCAGTATGTGTTGTAGACTTCCACGATGAGGCTATTACTTGTACAAGATATACTGATACAGGGAATATTTCATTTACCTCAAAGACAGGCCCAGGATTGGGTTCTATGCCTCCTATGAGCAGTAATATGGAAATAACTGCATAGAGGCCTCTAGGCTGCTCCTTGTCAGGGAGTAACTTCACAACAGAGTAACTCATTCTGTAACACAAACAGGGTAATATACAGCATAACATCAGTAAACTGACTCCACAAATACCATAACAAAATTCTAGCATGCGGTTTTTGTACAACGATATCCATAATGCAAAAGATGTACACATTAATAACAACAACATTGATAGTAACTAAATGTCACAGCTCCCGGAACTAAAAGCGAAGCACAAGGAAACTGTCAAACTATTACAAGACCAGCTTTAGGCAAAGGACACAGAACTTGTGAAAATCAAAAGTGAATTTAAAAACAAGCAAGATGAACTGGAGCAATATCAGCGGCGGCAATGTATCCGTATTTTCGGCATTCCGGAATAGGAAGGGGAGGATTCTGATGTCATAGCAATTAGCATCGCAAGAGATCTTGGTGTTGACCTTGACCTTCGGGACATTGACAGGAGCCATAGCATTGGAAGACGACTCGGCGCGAAGCAACGGCATCTAATAGTGAAATTTGGCGGAGCGAAATCTATATAAATCAAATCATAACGACAGTGTGTCTGTACATTGATTATTTTGGTGAAATTTCCATACAGTTATCCGTTTCAGGTGTAATAATGACTATCTGCATAATTCTTAGCTTTGGTGTCTGTTTGTCTGTCTGTCCTTCTATAACTTGAAAACTACTGGATATATTTCCACCAAACTTCATATATAGAATCCACCTGTCCTTGGGTAGGTTTTAGCACAAATATTATTTCTAAATCACTTAAATGAGTGGGGATTTTTACATAACCGAAACAGTGATTTTGCACTCCCTAAAAGTATACACAGCCAAACTTAACGAAAATTAATTTCTAAACCTTTTTTCTCATGTGCATCAGTTTGATACCAGGTTTAATAAGGGAGATATCATTAACGGACCGTTTTTCAGTAGGCCTACAAGTCCCACCGGACTTAATGCAAGAATGGGTGGGTGTAAAGCGTATTTCTTACAACTTGAAAAATAAGGAAGATATTTGAACCAAACTTTATATTTAGCATCCACCTGTCCAAGGGTAAGTTTTAAGGTCAATACCATTTCAAATTCCCGGAATGGACTGGGATTTTATAGGAGACCGAAATGGTGATTTTACTCTTCCCCCAATATATACAGTAAAGTACAAGACCAACCTGACTGAAAATCGATCAAACATTTTGGAAATTCAATTCTAATTTCTTTTTCTGGTGTGCATTTTTCATCAGGAGGATTAATAAGGGAGGTAACATGAAAGGTCGGTTTCTCAGGCTAAGTCTAGCGGACATAGCCCAAAAGGAGTTATACGTGGAACAGATTCCCTATCTATCTACATAAATCATATAGTAACGAGCGTGTGTCTGTGCATTGACTATTTTGGCGAAATTTTCGTACAGCTTTCCGTTTAAGGGGTAATAATGACCATCTGCATATTTTTTAGCTATAGTTTCCTGGAAGTCCTAAATTTTACCCCTCTCGCCCAAAATCAAGATTGCCTCGCAATCTGCCACACAAGCTGAAAAATTGAAATTAAGCAAAATTATGTGTTTCAGCCGGTAACCTCTGGAAAACTTCCAAGATCTTTAAATATTTCACTTCTTATGCCAAAGAATATCGAAATATAGGCAATTTAATGACAGTGCAGACCTTTGTTTCGAGGTATTTCGCGGCAAAACGGCAAGTCCTATCACAAAACGGATGGCACAATCTCCGTTCAATTTCGAGTGATCTACAACTTAGGTCCTGTGATATTTTGTCGTCTCTCCCTCTCCCTTATAGGGTAGATTTGGCTGTATATTCAGATTGTTCATAAATTTTGTGCTTTTTACATGTTTGTTACTTAGATTGACACACATATAAGAAAGATAGAGTTACCGAATTTGGCACGCAGATTGACACGACCAATGGCTATATATATATATATTTTTTTTTTTTTTTGCTAGTTGCTTTACGTCGCACCGACACAGATAGGTCTTATGGCGACGATGGGACAGGAAAGGGCTAGGAGTGTGAAGGAAGCGGCCATGGCCTTAATTAAGGTACAGCCCCAGCATTTGCTTGGTGTGAAAATGGGAAACCATGGAAAACCGTTTTCAGGGCTGCCGACAGTGGGGTTCGAACCTACTATCTCCCGAATACTGGCTGCACTTAAGCGACTGCAGCTATTGAGCTCGGTCAGTGGCTATATGCCAACTAAATTTCATGATTCTAGCTTGCACATAAGTATGTGAAAAATAATGTAGAATGATAAAAATGTACCCAAATTTCACCCCATTCAAATATGGTTACTCAATCGAACCCATAAATATGTGAGATACGAGAAAATGTTTTAACACCAGACATGTAGAGCGATAAAAGGGGCGTCTGAGGGCGCAAACCATTTGTTGGTATGATGTACCATTCAGGAGCAGTAAATCTCAAAATGAAGGTTTGCACTTACAAACTTGCCCATGCTTATCTGTCATCTATATAAATATAATCATAACGACCATCTGTCTGTATATTGACTATTTTGGCAGAATTTCCGTACAGTTATGCGTTTCACTTGTAATAATGACAATCTGCATATTTCTTAGCTCTGGTGTCTGTCAGTTTGATTGTATGAGTTTTTATAACTTGAAAACTACTGAATATATTTCTACCAAACTTGATATTTAGAATCTACCTGGCCTTGTGTAGGCTTTTTAGGGCCAATATTATTTCTGAATACCTAAACTTACTGGGGGTTCATCCAAAACCGAAACCATGAATTTGCACTTCCTCAAAATATACGCATCCAAAATTAATTGAAATCTACAATCCTTAATGGAAATCCATTTCTAAAACTTTTTCTCATGTGAATTTTTCAATAGGAGGATTAATAAGCGAGATATCATGAACGGTTGGTTTTGCAAGTTAAGTCCAGGGGACGTAGCCAAAAGGTGTTATATGTGGAGCGGATTCCTTATCTATCTATATAAATACAATCGTAATGACTATGTGTGCCTGTACATCGACTATTTTGGTGAAAGTTTTGTACTGCTACCCGTTTGAGGGGCAATAATGATCTGCATATTTTTTGGTTTAAATTCCTGAAAGTACTAATTCTTGCTCCTCAGGCAGAAAATTGAAATTTGGCAAAATTATACGTTTCAGCCTTTAAATTTTTCATTTTTCCCCCAAAGAATATCGAAATATGGAGGCAATTTTAATGATGGTGCAGACTTTCGTTTCGAGGTATTTCATGGGATAAACGGGAAGTCCTATCACATAACGGATGGCACAACCTTTGTTGAATTAGGAGTGATCTTCAATCTTGGTCATTTGACTTTTTGTCATATCTGTATCGTTTATACGTTAGATTCGTCTCTATTTCTCAATTTTAAGTAAATTTGGACTTTTTACCCGCATAATTCATACCTACAGGAATGACATTATCATCAAACTCTACATGAACATTGGCCCACCCAGTACCCATATGTGAGCCCAATGCTATGTCACATAATTATTCAAAATGTAATGCAATGTAAGATAATCTTACACAAATTTCAACCTACTCAATGTTTCTAACTCAATCTGACCCATGAATAGATGAGATGCGAGAAAATATAATAGGACCAGCCATTTAAATCAGTAAATACTGCGCCTTACGGTACAATCCTTTGTTGATATGACGTACCGTTTAGCAGCAGTTAATCTGTAAATGAAGGTCTGCAATATTGTAAATATGCATATACTTTCGTATGTCCATCTGTATATATTCATTGATGTCGATTTGTTGTGATGGAGTAAGGGTGTGTCTGCTATTGTAATCAGTACTCCCCACAGCGACTTTGACTGGCAGTAGGAATGGGGTCCTTCTCCAACTCCTGTGTAACTGGCATAAGTAAGGAGGGCCTACCACTGTAATGTATAATTCACTTCTCGATTTGTCTTGCAGAAGGCAAGGGAGCATGCAGTTTTGTATAAAAGTCCCCTACCCTATTGTGTTTGGCTCTAGGCCAGGGTGCCCGCCATTATAAACAAATGT
Source organism: Anabrus simplex (assembly GCF_040414725.1). Classification (NCBI taxonomy): domain Eukaryota; kingdom Metazoa; phylum Arthropoda; class Insecta; order Orthoptera; family Tettigoniidae; genus Anabrus; species Anabrus simplex. Next base: position 66,598,826 of record NC_090279.1, read on the forward strand.
TCCAATCTAAAATGTGACTAGCATTAGGCACAATGGCCTCCTATTTTCATGGAAACTCACTAATTCTGTGCGACTGGCAGTAAGCTGGCTGGCAGCAGGAAAAAGGGCCTGTCATTATAATGATAATTGCACAACTCAATTTTGACTTGTAGTAGGGAAGTGGCCTGCTATTAAAATAAAAACTCCTCAACTGTAATCTGTCTGAAAGTAGGAAAGGGGCCTGCCATTGTAACTCAAACTCCCCAAATCGACTGTGTCCGCACAGTAGGCAATGGGGCCTGCAATTATAATATAAACTTGCCAACTCAACTGTGAATGGCAGTAGGCAAGTGAGCCTGCCATTATCATCACAACTCTGCAGTCCACACTTTACACTGGAAACAACGTATGGGGACCTCCCCATGCTATTTTTCGGATAAGGCTAAGAGACATGCAATTTTAAAACAATCTCATTTACTGCACGCACAGTATTTACTTCGATATCCGTATACAATGTAGAGTACCGTAGCGAAACACGGGTAGATTTGCTAGTCTTCCATAAGAAAAGAGGACTCAAGGGAACGGCGGTCACAAGAAGAGAGGATCTGACTGCAACAAGGCTCGCAGTCCTTAAGGAGACAATTTCGAGTTTTGGAGTAATTAATATAAATTAATTAATATAAAAATTGGATCAAATAATTATAAAGTGTGCACTATGGAACAGTTAAATGAAATAATGTGATATGCGGGAGAAAGGGTCACAACATTTTTGTAAATTTCTATTGTAGTTTAAGTTCAATCCTTGTAGTATATAATAACTTTTTACCTTAACTCTCTATAGAACATAATTAGTAATACAGTTTACTTCTGCCTGCCTTAGTGATAGATTGGTGTTAGTAGAGGTAGACTGGGTACAGTGCCTTATTTATATCGTATTTATTTCCATGTATATTATTGCTAAATTGCCATCATCATACTGATCGAAGTAAATTGTTTGTTACATTCCCATTATTGCCATAATCACCTCCAATATACGGTAACTGATAACATCGTAGGCTACACAAAAATATAAACTGAAAGTGGAAAAACTGGAGTCAACTGCACTTAGCCCCTCTGATAACAACCTTGAGACAAATGAACAGGCTCCCCTCTTCCTTACAAACATTCCTCACAAACTTTCACTTACACCATCCTCCCTCAATGTCCCGGGAAACAGCTGTGCAGGCAACACACACCTATTGTCATCTGATCTCTCTTGCCATTGCCAGTCAACAAGGGACATTATTAACCACAAGCTTTCTCCGTACAAAAATGCTTTAAAAGTATGCCACATAAATGCTCAAAGCCTACTTGCTGAGACGCAAATGGATGAAATTAAAGCTCTATTTATGTCTCCCAGTTCCCATGCATTATTAATTTCCAAATTTTGGTTAAAACTACACCACACATTTGAAAGACTGCAGCTGGCGGGTTACACATTGCTTAGATCCGACATATGTTACAACCAGTCTATGTCCTAAAATAATCCATAGGTCTCCAGGTCGGTACAAGCGAAAACCTGAGTTCATGTTCCTGGAAATAACTGCGAGTGAAGTAAAATGTCTTCTGTGTGTAGTATATAAGCCACCAAATGCGGATTTTTTATGCGATCTAGAAACTCAAATACAAGATTTGGTCACTGATCACTCAAATATAATTATTATGGGCGATTTCAACATAAACCTTCTTGAACCTAACTCTCCTCAGACTACCCAAATTATAAATTCTTTTAAAGCTTGCAACATAATATTTCTCCCTCTCAGTGCCACATATCACACAGACACATCACACACCTTGAATCTCATGGCCACAAACCAATCTGAATTAGTTCTTCACCACGGTCAAATGAGTGTCCCAGGTATATCGTGGCATGATGCTATATTTATGGCCTATTCTATTAAAAGTCCCAAGTTCAAACCGAAAATAATTTAATGTCGAGATATATGACAAATTGATAAGAATAAACTTTTACAAGACGCGGTTGCAGTGCCATGGCATGATATATTTAAACTTAAAGACAAATGACAAAGTGGCATGTTTCAATCAACATATGACTGAGCTGTATGACAGACGTGCCCCTGAAAAGACGGCTCGAGTTTTGCGGAAGCCAGGCTCCCTGGCTCTCAGATGAGATTAGAGTACTAATGGCTGACTGTGATGCTGCTTAGAGACGAGTCAGAAAACATTGCACTCCCGACAATCTACTTAACTATAAGAGACTGAGAAACGCTACAACCCAACAGATTAGAAATGTGAAATTACGATACACTCACAGTTTAATTCAACCAAATGTTTCAACAGCTGTGTTGTGGAAACCTAAGCTTTGGCATTACGAAAGGATGAGACGACGAAGAAATAAATATACCCTTGGAAAAACTGAACGATCATTTTTCATCTAACTGCAAATTAAATGTAGCCCTGAAACAGGAAGCTCTTGATGGGAATTAAGCAAAGACGCGAACAGATAGAGAAAACTTCTGCGTCTGTCCAGTAACCCACTCAAAGTCAGGTTTGCTATAAATCGGATAACATCAATGGAGAAAGGAAATGACAATATAGGAATAGAGATGATAAAAATGATTCTGGATGTGATATTACCTGCGCTAGTAAACATAATTAACTCTTCCCTTGTAGGACAGCACATTTCCCGAAACATGGAAAGCGGGCATTATACATCCTCAAAAACAAGTAGCTTCCCCTTCTGAGCCATCTGAATTTAGAGCCATCTGCATACTTTCTGCTTTATCCAAAGCGCTAGAGTTCATCACCCATAGACAACAGACTACATGACGATTTACAACTTACTTGACCCACTACAATCTGCTTTTTGTCAAGCACACAGTACAACAACGGCAGTACTGAAGGTCACAGAAGACATTTGAGAAGCAATGGACAGTACCAATATAAATGGTAGGCTAATTGTAGCCACCGGCAGTGTCAATGCACTATGAAAGACTTCGTGGCCTCCACCGTATGCACTAGCCAGCGTCTTGGTAGGTGTGCTACGTACCAACTGATGAACCCAGCCTAGCACACAGGGGTGAAACGCTGGCAACCAGGAATGAGCTAGCTGGAAAATTTATAATGTCCAATAACGGACCATTCATATTGGTGTTATAAATTAACTCATTCGGAGCAAATATTTCAGATCCCTTATGGGAATCAACATCTGTACAAGCAATAGACAACAGAGAAGTGAGAGTTTTAATTCTTCTAGATTGTAGCAAAGCTTTTGACTCTGTTGACATTGACATTTTGCTCTCAAAATTGCATTCCCTCCATTTCTTGGACAGTACCCTCACGATCTAACATCGTTTTCTTCTCGGTCTTTGAGATGTGGTCTTATGTTAAACCCAGCTAAAACGCAAGCCATCATCCTTGGATACCCGAAACTACTCACAAAGATCTATCGACCAGAGATTCCATCTATAAGGTTATATAATACTAACATATCATTCACGGCATCAGGAAAAGTCCTAGGCATTACTTTCAATGATGACATGTCATAGAAAACACATATTACGAACATCACTCAGAAAACATTCTCTGCATTGCACATGCTGCGCGGGTATAAATACTTATTTCCTGAAAAACTAAAAAGAATGTTGTTAGAAGCTCTGGTTTTCCCTCATTTCGAATAATGTGACATGATTTATAGAGATGTTGTCTGCAAGTTATTGAGCAGATTGCAACTTGGTCAAAATGCATGTGTGAGATACGTCTTAACCTACGGTACTGGGACCATGTAACTCCTTCATATAACTACTTATCTTGGCCCCAACTAGAAATCCATTGCACTGTTCATACCTATGCCATCTTCATAAAATCATTCTTCACAGCCATTTTACCTTACTTCATATCTTCATATATCAAATACCTATCTTCTTATCACAGTCTTAACACCAGATCTACCAATAATTCCATCCTTGCTTTACCTACCCATAGATTTGCCATCTACGATAAATCATTCATGGTAATTGCCTGCTGAGAGTGGAACCCTCTTCCCTAAAGTATCAAAGGGTTAACGCTATTCACACATTCAAGGAAGCCTCTGTGGAGACATTTTATGCACCAGTAAGGTTCATCTTTAAACTTGATGCTGCTACATACAACCACTCTATTGTCATGGATGTTCTGGTAGAAGATTAGTCAAAAATTCTTACCGGATCTGTTTTTCAAATGTTATTAAATTTTATGTACTACCCCTTTTTACATGAAGGATATTATTAGTCTTAAGAATTTATCTTTTTATTATACCTAATTTATTTCATCATCATTTAACCTTATCACTCATCATTCTCGTATTATTATTAATTTATTATTGTACCTGAAGGCCTTAATCTTGCCAGGTAAAATAAAACATTACTAACTAACATAAATTATAGTGATAATGACTGCTAGTACAAACAGGTGGGAACAATGGCAGGAGTGTACTAGGAATGAGGAGTGTTCAAGGCCAAGATAGGAACGAACTCATACAATGAAGCTCCTGATTTAATCTGGCTTTGATGGTGGGATCATGTGAGGCAAGTTGCAGAGAATAATGTTCACTGCCATAGATTGTAAGAGAAGTAGGAGGAACAATAGGATGATGGTTAGGCTCAGTTCTTAATGAGTTAAGGATTAAATGTATGAAACTAAATGAACCTCAGATGCTTGCATACTGAATGCAGAAGATGTGACAGTTGGAAATTAAGTACTTATAACGATGATAATAATAAGACACACTCCCCGAGTCTTTGACAGTATTTTCTGTTTGTATAAAGCCGCAACACCTCTATCCATATTCCAATTGCAGTTACTTTATTCCTCCTTCCAAGATGCACAGGGATGAAATGACGCTAGGTGCCACTAGCTGCAGGAAAAGATGGCCGATACACAGTTTGGTCACGTGTCACAACTTATCGCTTCTCGCTTGAAAATGTGGATCAATCTCAGTCCTTTGGAAACAACAACTTCAGCATAAAAGAACTAACAAATACATTTTAGGGTAAAACAAACACTGAAATTACAAACAAGCTATGAACATCTAAATTTGCCATTATAACATGAAAGGTGACCACGGTGTACCATTCCCCAAAATACTCTCAAGATTTTATTGATTACCTTTACTTTTCCACCTGAATTGCTGCCAACTCACTTTGTACTATTACTACGCTGCTAACTTTATACTGCCTCGCCGTACACCTACTACCTTCGCTGATTCTCCCACGCACTCCAACCTGGGGATCTCTACGTCTCTACAACGTCAGCCGTCTGGAATCATCTTACGATACCTGTGTTCATGTACATTCTATACTCGGCCTAACAGTGATCAGCCCTCCGCTTCTAAAAGTCAGTTCCGACAGCGGTGTAGTTCTGGAGGGCTGGTTCCTGCTTTTGGTGTGTTTATGCACCGACTTAACATGTTATTCAACACAGCATAGGTGAGCATTAAGTTCTCCCCAGGCCATCAGCCTTTTGAAAGTACGGCTTGTTATCGACATTCACTTCAGCAGCTTCGTCAGCCAACCATCTATAAATGTTTATTATTCTATCTTGAAATTTATGAACTTTTCCAAGAAGCATTGTTTAAAATCAAAAACTTTGTTATTGGTTCCGTATTCAATCGAGATTCACAAATAAACAAGGGAACTATAAGGTCCACCTATTCAATACTGAAGAAAATTATGTGACAGATCTACAAGTCTGTTAAATCTTCACATTCCATTTATTTAGTCATATGGTGCCATGTTTCAAAGAAGAAGACAAGTTCCGTCTTGGTTTGAGACCATTCTAGACCCACCAATGTAACCATGGATTTTTCATGTAAGATCCTTTTTCGACACACTGTTTTAACAAGAGCGTTGGTCATTTTATATTAATCAACCTCATAGCATAATTTATTATGACAATCACGGACATAAAAGTAAAGCAAGCTGATATAAAAACTCAACCTGCCTACTTTGTTTAAATTGGCAATCACTATATTTTAATCATTATTTCTGTTAAGTACAAAGGCTGTATTCCAATTAGAATGTTCTAACACCATCACTGTATATATTTTTGTGGACTGACCTATAATTGAGTACCTGTTCTTTAGCCTCATGAAACATGATTACAATACCCATCTATTTTTAATATTGTATTAAATTTTGTGTAAACAAAAATATTACACTTATTTAGTACCAAAAAATTGATAATTTTATACATTTTACTACAAAGCATATTGTAAAAAGTTTTTTTTGCATATCTCTCAATTACAATTATTATGGTGTACACCTCATCATATAAAACATACACCGATGTAATACGATTACCAGTTCACATTTGTATAAACATTTTAGCCCTAATATGAATAATTTTGTAAATTATTGGTATAATTTTACTAGAGATGTAAATTTTAATGTATTTCTTATGTCTTTTTTTTTTTCTTGGCTAATGATGACATACAATTTTGTCGAAACTGGTCCCATATGCCTAAACAAATGAACTGTGAAGATTTAACAGACTTGTAGAATCTGTCACATAATTTTCTTCAGTATTGAATAGGTGGACCTTAAAATTCCCTTGTTTATTTGCGAACGAGCATTGTGATGACAGGTGGTTAACAAGCTTTTGCATTAGTTTGGTTAGCTAACTGTATGTTGACATGTGAAATATTTACTTTTATATTATGCTATTCTCAACTCCACGGGACAGTTGTTTCAATTCATGTACCTGCCCTGAGTTCCCCTTTACCTTTTTGCCATTTAGTTCTTTCTATTTAATGTGGTTCACCAATTCTTGTTATTATTATTATTATTTGAACCTTGTATCCGAGATTTGTGTTAAGAATGTCTTAAAAACTGCCTTTTATTGTTGTTATCTTTCCGACCATTCAAGTAGCATGCAACTGGTACACTGCACCTTGGTCAGTGATTCATTTTATGAATGTCATTCCGTGTTGCTCCCTTAATTTCGTCCTCTTAATTGTGTATTTAATTCTTGGTATAAATATATGTTATACGTTGAGTTGTTTGAAATATTTTTCAGTTTCCCTTCGTCAATAATGCACTTACCTCGGAAAACCTCTGGTTGCCTAAATGCTTCCACGATCTTAGTTAATTCCTATTATGTTTGTTATCATTGCTCTTGGTTGGTTGGTCATTAGATTTTGCATTGATGTTCACGAGTATTATTATTATTATTATTATTATTATTATTATTATTATTATTATTATTATTATTATTATTATTATCATTATCATTATGGCCAACTCGCTTGAGCTAAAGTCAACTTACAACAATCTATTAAACATTTGATACCTAACCTAACCCATAACAATGGGTACATATGTCTATGTGCCCTGCTACAGCACATGATCACTTCACAACAGTCCTTTGCAGATTGTTCAGTTTCCCGGATCTCACACCTGTTGATGTCATGCGACATGCTGAAAGCATCTGTTTTCCGCTCTGACGTCCCTGTCTGGTAGTATACATAAAGACAGGGTGACATAGGATTGGGGTACAATTGGGATATAATCGCAAGAGAGAAAGTCAAAATAAGGCAGTAAGGACTGCAATACAGATATGGAAGTGCCTCATCTCCTAAAATGCTAGAAGGGGAAAAAGAAAGGTCAAGGAGAAACATGGAGAAGGGGATAGGTAAAATCGAAAAGGAAGCTAAACTTAACACTCTCGTTAAGGTATTAAACACAGAATGAGGACACCAGGAAAACTATGTATTTTTAAGATAGGAACATGGGAAAATAAATTAAAAGATGAAAACAGAGAAGATACATGCAGCTAGTATTATAGTTATGAATGGGTAGGTATCCTAGACTCTATGACGTAGTTAATGCCTGGGAAGTACCTCAAATTCTAAGTTTATATAACGACTAGCAAGTGTACCCATGCTTTGCTATGGTATTCCACATTGTATGCTGTACCATCACTCATTTTAATGAGTCATCTGCTAAAGTTATTTCTTAAAGTGATACAGAAGCGGATATATAGTATTTATGCAGAACAGATAGTGTCCAACCAGTTTGGGTTTTGAAATGCAGTTGGCACTACTGAAGAAACACTTAGTGTACAGATACTGTTCCAAATACGTAGGGATATCAGCTGTAACGTATTTGCATGCCTCACTGATTATCAAAAGGCATATGATCGTTTGAATCATGAACACGATAGACGTACTCAAGAAAATAAAAAATGATGGGAAAGATCTAAGACTAACAGCAAATTTATACTGGAACCAATCTGCAGTCATGAAAATAGATCAAGACCAATCTGAGCAAGTGAGAATACGCCGAGGGGTCAGACAAGGATGTATAATATCACCGATACTCTTTAATCCTTATTCTGAGCACATATTCAAAGAAGCCCTATTTGATGTAGAAGAAGGAATTTCAGTAAATGGTGTCAAACTCAACAATTTGCACTACTGAGATGACACAATTTGCAGAGGTGCGAACCTTTGAATTGGGTTATCAGTAATCCCATTTTTAACCACCACCACCCCCCCCCACCCCCCCCGCCAAAAACTTTTACAAGTTAAATCCAAAGCACCCCGTTTGCCCTTCCCTACAGCAATCTATTCTAAAGTATATCATATAACACAATAAAATTTGCTCATTACCTGTTAGTTCTGCGATAAAATATTCTTTGTAGCTTTTTTCGCACCCAGCAGCTGCTTTTCGGTGTAGGTTTTCTTGTAACATACTTCCCCCTGAGATGACATTTTCGTCTTCAGAACCATAAGCGATTCCAGTGTAGATGTACTTAGTGTAGGCCTGAATTCTGTCTGATTTTTCCTAACAACACTGAAAACTCTTTCTGTGGGAGAGTTACTAAGAGGTACACTTAGTACTGCAAATACAACATTACTTAAGGTTTTATACTTAATTTGTCCACTTTCATTTTTAACCTCTGCAATCTTGCCCCAATTCACATCAATGTTAGGTCCATGTACAATATATTCCGGGAAAGTATCACACTGGTAAACTGCAAATTCCTCTTCAAGTTTGTCATGTTCACTTTCTTTGACCAAAGTTGGGAATCTTCGAACAAAGTATTCAAGAGATGAATAGGAAACCTTCGTTCTGAGAGAGATGTCTACAACTTCGGCATGATGAAGAAATTCATCATCAAGGGGAAATTTCCTGGTAATGTAACTGCAAGCTGCCATATAAAACTCTCTTACAGAATTATAAAACATCTCTTCATCACAGTCATTATCTTTCAAGTATGCCCTAGTGTTTGCTCCAATTACCAAGTCCTCATTGGCTTTCTGGTATTTCCTCCTCTTGAATTCAACACTCAAAAGGGAGGTAGATTCTGACTGAAGAGAACATGGCTGAACAAATCTGACCAATAGGTCAGTTAAAAGACCAGTAAGTTTCCTCCTAAAAAGATGTATGGCTGGAGCATCTTGTTGCAGAAATATATTCACAGAGTTAAAAACAGGAAGTGTACTCTGAAGAAAGTAGCAAAACAGTTTTGTGTGTGGGTCTTGTATGAAAGATTTCACAGTTTCAAACTGCTTGGTAGTCTCACTTTTATGGTGGGTCTCACTACAAAACATGAGTGTCAAAGCTTCCCACTGCTCAAGAACTCTATCAATAGACTGAAGAAGCGAGAGCCAATGGGTACTAACATATTTCAAAATTTTGTGACCCTCTGTGCCACAAACAGCCTGATAAACTTTCGACGTGTTTTGTCTTTTAGAACTCTTGTCAAGATAGTAATATAACTGAACCAAAAAGTTCTCTACATTGAATGGCAATTGGGCTGCTGCTTTTTGTGCACAGATGTGTATAAGATGACATGGACAATCCGGGACATAAACAGAAGAATGCCTGTCCTTCACAAATTTGGCAACACCTTTATTTGCCCCTATCACTGTGTATGCATTGTCAGATGAAAAAGAAATGCAATTTTCCCATGGAATGGCTAAAGAAGACAATTCACTATTAATTACAGAGAAAATTCCCTCACCAGTATTGTCACTACTCTCTAACAATGACAATAGAAGAGTTGATATTTGACCTCTCTGAGCATTAAAGAAAGAGACAACTATAGGATAAAGTTTAACTGCATTTGAATCCGTTCTACCATCAGTAGCCAAGGAAAAAGGCGTTATTTGCAAAATTTCACTTAATTCCTGTTTTGCCTCAGATGCCGTGTATTGAACTAAAGCAGAGGTTTTAGTTCTTGCACAACCATATTTCTGAGATATTTTTGAGTCGGGGAACATTGATCTAAACAAATTTTCAGCGTGGTCTGAAACTGATAACGGAATATTATGCTCCAAAAGAAATGATGTGAACAATAATTCGGCATTTGTCACCGCAGTTTCATTACTTTTTACGAAGAACGATGAATGAGACTGGTTTCGTAATTTTGATTCACCGTATGTGTGATGTTTCTTGGATTCTATGTGTCTTCTGCAATCATCTCGTCCACCATGAGCCACAGAGAAATCACACGAACACACACTACAGAACACGTGGTTTTCACTAACACGTGAGGCAAGCAAGCATGGCCATTCCTTTGCGTAACCGTCTCGATATTTCTGTAACACTGCTGTCTTCTTAGAAGAAGATGCAATTTGACAATTGCTCTGCTTCATTTCACAAAACCAATCACTACTTTTCGAATCAATGTCTAGGATAATTAGAATTGAAATGCGCTAAATATATACCATTCTTTCTACGAACACAACAGAGAGCCGAATGTGCGCACTGGAGAACTGCAAGGCAAGGAGTAGCGAGTAGCAAGGAGTAGGGCCTACCTCACGGCCGACTTGATACGTCATTCCTGCGTCATTCTAGCTAAGAGAGCAGCGTATATCTATGTAGCTGGCCGTGATTTCACAACGCTCGCGGGAAACAAAAGGAAGTGATGACCAAATAACTGACAAATATGTTTGGTAGCCAACATACAAGCATTGAAACGAGGCGGGTTGACCAGTAATGCTCTAAGAGATTGAACATTTTTTACTTCTTTCCTTTTTTCGCAGAAATTAATTTTCATCGTGACAAGGTTGCTTTTCCGTAATAATTTCCCCTTCGACCGTAATGCCATAATCGCGAAGTGAAATCCGTAATCATTACGGACAATCCGTAATAGTTGGCACCTCTGCACAATTGTCTTTTCAGATATGATGGAAGGGCTACAGAAGTTGATGAACAACATTTCTGAAACAAAGAAGAGGTATGGTCTGGACATCAACACTAATAAAACAAAATTTATGATCAGTAAGAAGAACATCCGAGGCGTGAATCTGTTCTTCATTGGAACAAGTACAAAGAAGGTTTCACACTATTCATATGTGGGTGCCATCATTAACGAAGCATGTGACAATTCGCAAGAGATAAAGTGACGCATTGGACAAACGAGGAGTGTTTTCAACTCAATGAGCTCAACCTTAAAGAATCACGACCTTACAATGGATACCAAAATGCGGCTCCTTAGGAGCTGTGTGTTTTCAGTTCTCTTTTATGGTGTGAAAACATGGACCCTAACAAAAGCCACCATTGCTAGACTGGAAGCATTTGAACTCTGGCTATACAGAAGAATTTTCAGAATATCATGGATTCTGAGACTTATAAACATTGAGGTTCTATGACGAGCTAACAAGAGACCAGAGCTGATCAACACTAAGTGTAGTAAACTACAATATTTTGGACACATCATGACAAATCAGAAAAGATATGAGCTACTTCAACTTATTCTGCAAAGAAAAATGGAAGGAAAAAGATCTGAGTGAAGAATAATTTCCTGGCTCGACAACCTTAAAACCGGGTTCAACAAAACATCTGCAGAACTGTTCCAAATTGCAATGGATAAAGCCAGAATAGCCATGTTGATCACCAATGTCGGAGACGGACAGGCATGCTAAAAAGAAGAAAAAAATGACAGAAATATTAACAAAAAGGGATATGAGAGGGATACAGCTGTAAGACAAAAACATACAGATATTTGGTACATTTAATGCAATACAGATACGAAAGTGGCTCCTCCACTAAAAGAATAAGGAGAAAAAGAAAGATCAGAGAGAAACATGGATGAGAATGAGATAGGTAAAAACAAAGAGGAAGCTGTACTTAACATCTCGTTAGGTTATTAAACAGAGAATGAAGACACCAGCAAAACTATGCACCATGATAGGAATATAAGAAAAATAATTAAAAGAAGATGAAAACAGAGAAGATACATGCAGCTAGTAACAAGGTTATACATGCAGAGTCGTCATAAGACTCTATGACATACTTAAAGTCTGGGAAGAACCTCAAATACTAAGTTTATATAATGACTAGCGAATGTTCCCTTGCTTCACTGTGGTATTCTACTCTGTATATATATTTCTCTGTAAATTACTGTAAAGGCAGTGAATAACATTATATTACATTACATGTCTCTTACTGATATCCGAGAAACAAAACAGGGAGGACACCGTACGTTGTTTCTGATGTAAGGTAGGCACTGGGGAAGTTTTATTGATAATGGTAGGCCACATTTCTTACAGCCAATCACAATCGAGTTTGGTAGTCCTCTACAAAATGACAGGCTCACTTGGCAACTGCCATTCACAGTACAGATGGAGAGTTTTCATTATTAAGACAGGCCCCTTTTCCTAACGCCAGTCACCATTTCATTATAATCGAGAAATGCAGCACTATATAACGTATTAACAATTGAGATCCAACAATAAATCATAGGAACAAAGTTGTAGATCACTCCAAATTGAACAGCGATTGTGCTATCTGTTTTGTTATGCGCTGTACCATTTAGCCACAAACTACCCAGAAACAAAGGTCTGCACCATCATTAAAATGCATCCATATTTTGATATTATCCGGAGCCAAAAGTTATACATTTGAACAGCTTGGCATTTTTCCTCAAAGGTAAGTGTGTCCAGGTTTCAGGATTAGCACTCACATATATACAGGGTAATTAAGGAAGAAAGTAATACAGTAAGAAAGTTGAAATTAATATAAATAGGATTATAACCAAGGACAGTCAGATAGGACATACTGTATTTTCTCACCTAATTAATGTACATTTTTGACGAAAAATACAGGCAAAAACTATATCTATATTACATGAAAACTTTGGATGCGTAAATTATTCAAGCAGTTCAGATATTTAAAAAATATTTACAATTCATTTACATTTAAAATGTATATCAAATATAATATAAACACAATTGGTTCAACTCATTTGCAGTTATCGTCATTTGGCGTAAAATTCTGTTGTGAGATTTTTCTGAAAAATCAAATAGGTTACGTCAGGAGAGTTGGCCATGTGGGTTTGAAGTACCAACACTGGAAAAATATTCTGACAATACGACCTCAAGTGAAAAAAACATGAACTAATTAAAGTACAATTCATGTTATTTTGTAACAATGATAACATACTGGCAAAAAAAAAATTGTCCAACACGAGAATGCCCTGGCATCGAAGGAAGGACCTTGTTAGATTTCCCCAAGCAGATCGTATCCAATCTTGTACGAGTGACGTCTCCATCCACACTTTTTCTTGGACAGGAATGTGGATCAGTCGCAGAAATTTTATTTTAGGCATTGTTTGTCATTGTAGAACATAAGGTGAAGGCTTTCTGCTATCAGCTGTTACAGCAAGCTTTGCGGTACAACGTTGTTTTTCACTTCCAGTAGCGCATACGACAACACTCAATGTCCCTTTCTCATCGATTGTTCGACTTTGTGGTATATGGAAACTGATAGGCGCCTGACCTGTGATTCCTATTTGGGCGATCAAATATTCCTTCACATTACATTGGAAAATTTATAATGTCCAATAATGGACCAACTATCTTGGTATTCTCAATCACATAGCAATGAAAATCAATTGCTTTTTGGTTGAAATTGTTTGGAATTTTTTGGGATAATGTTGTTCTTCGTCGAAGAGAAAGTCCATTTCTCTTCATAAAATTACTCATCCAGACGCAGTTAACCTTCAAATCCGAGATATTGACTCCATGTGCAGCGGCTATTTCTCATCCTTTAAAATACAGCATTTCGTGAGAAACGGCATATTCAACGTTGGATAACAAAATCATACATATAAGCAAGTTACTTGCAGAAACATACTGCTTTTAGGTCCACGAAATGCACTGCGAGACTTCTTAGTCGCTTGAAGTTCACTTCTCTCTTATCGCAGTAGCGCACGTTGCACTCCGACTCTGAATACTTGCGGCCCACTACCCTGTCCCCGTATGTTTTGGCGTAACTGATCACCGCGGGTTTATATGACACAGTATTACTTGAATTCTTGCTCAGTGTGGACTAACAAACAATTTTGAGATCACAGGAAATGCATGTCCCATACCCAAAACACTCCTAAAATATATTTCTACCAGGCTGGAATAGAGCATTACTAGTCGCTTCTGTAATGATTCCCTCACTGAACTAGTGCAGTGGTATTTTCTACCAGCAGATAAGAGCATGCTGCCAGGTGTTTGGGATGCCCGGTTTCACAACAGGAAGGCTGCTACTTGAGTAGCCAACATCTGTATTACGAAACGCATCCAAAGCTGTGTGATGGATGTTCGAAGAATACGTAAACATTTCTTTTTCTCCACTTTGGACCCAAAAATATTGAGATGCATAAATTATGCAAGGGCGTTAATCGTGCGAGAAAATACGGTATATGCAAATACCAAGCGGATGTATTGTAAAATGAAATGTTCCGCACTAAATTGTGATGGTATGAGTTACGGATATAAGAAGGCGGTAACAGTGGAGAAATTTAGGCACAGAGATCCTTAAACAGATAAGAAGATGACTTATGGTGTTATTACTTAAGCCCAACACATTTTCTGCAGGAAAGAAATAATAAATAAAGTCTGGGGTAAAATAAACAATACTGAAATTACAAACAAGCTATGAACATCAACATTCATCATTGTAACATGAGAGGTGACCACCGAGTCACATATCTATGCACCTTGGTACAGCATGTGTTCCTTTCAAAATGGTCCTTTGGAGATAATTCAGTTCCCTGGACTCACACCTGTAGATGGCCACATATGTGTCATACTGAAACAACTGCAACAACCAGTATTCACAAATTTGTTGAACGATCTACAGGAATCTTATGATCAATGCGTGACTCATTAGGCCACACATTTTTACAGGCTTACACAGAAAATTGTATACCAATCCATGCCAGTGCTTCAAAATTAAAACATTATACACTGCCTATACAAACATATGAGGAAATGGAATAAGTGAAAGAGACATCAGCCAGTGTTCATACACATGTTCCACAATCCACAGGAATCTTATGAACAATGCGTGATGCACTGTGCTGCACCTTTTGACGGACTTGCGCAGTGAAGTGTATATCAGTCCGTGCCAGTGCTTCAAAATGAATTAACGGCTGTTCACTGCCTAACCAAACATACGAGGAGATGGAATAAGCGAGGGAGACTTCTACGGATACGTCACCAAGTGTCCAAACGAACAGTTAAGGGTGATTTTAAACTTCTCTATATGCCTTTATTGGAAAGGTCCCATAGCCAGTGTCTCACCTGTACTTTGCTAATTAACATGTCTCTCAGCATTGCTGTCAATTCTGATACAGCAACAGGAACTGTGCTCAAACAAGCTACAGCTTGCCACGGAAACTCCGAGCTTTGTATGTTTCAATCTGTACCAATGATATAATGTGATTGCTACAGGACGAGCGGAGGCACACAGAGACAAGGGCCTGTGGATAGCTCTGATCCACCGTGATCACTCTGTTTGTCAGTGTTAGCTGTCAAGTATAGGGGAACTATTTCCAGTGGAGATCTGTTTCACTACATAACAAGCCTAAGCAATTCTAAAAATCTCTATGATTATCATTGTGAAGTATATACACTGGTACCAGTTTGCCAAAGGGACAGTAATTATAAACCTGATATATAAAAATGTTAATTATTGTTTCACGTAAATAACACATGACATTGGTATAATACGGAAAAGGAGGACATTTGAGTGATATATGTTACATAAATATTACATACTTTCATGATTTGTCTCGTTCGTGGTACTGAATTTGTAGAGGAGGATATGGAGTAAGTTAAAAAAGTAAACTTCATGGAGTATTGTATTTTATCATATGAGATTATTGAGTAGACTTCCAGAAACTGACCATATACATCACATTTATTGTAAGTTAATTTGTTTATAACCATTTCCTTATCTCAAATACATTTGTGATACTGTGTGAAAGGTGATATCTAACATTTAAACTAAATTAAAGTAATTTTTTTTTGCTACTGGCTTTACATCGCACCGACACAGATAGGTCTTATGGCGACGACGGGATAGGAAAGGCCTTAGGAGTTGGAAGGAAGCGACTGTGGCCTTAATTAAGGTACAGCCCCAGCATTTGCCTGGTGTGAAAATGTGAACCATGGAAAACCCTCTTCAGGGCTGCCGACTGTGGGATTCGAACCCACTATCTCCCGGATGCAAGTTCACAGGCACGCACCTCTAACCGCACGGCCAACTCGCCCGGTAAAAGTAAAAACTATAATCAATTCATTATGAGAATTGCAACAAACGGTAGGTCACACCTAAAGTATCCACATCCTGCTGTCTTGTTTCTTAAAACAGGATAATTCACAGTTAAGAGTCAAGACTCCAACAGAATAATATGAAGCAAATTCAGTGAGCAAAGAGCCCATCTTTGACAGCCTACAGACAGTTGAGCCCTTAAAGCAGCACTATTCAGTATAACAAACTGTAAATTATAAGCAGACATCAAGAAGTTCAAAGTGTTCAGCTTCTTGTGTTGCAAACTTACTAAAGGAGAAGGCTCATTCTGCTCCAAATATATATCGTTCATACAAGAACTGAGATGATCTGCCACCGGGGAAAACAAAATTTAGCAAGCAACTTGCCGAAATTCATTAAAGCCAATATTTATTTTTTCGTAGTCTGTATGGCATCATTAATCTCATATTGCTCTAAGCAACCTTCAGAAGATAAACCCTATCATCTTCCTCCTGCAAAGAGGCACAGGCATCGAGGTTCTTGTGTTTATATTATACAGCCCAATAAATAGCTGACTTTTCAAGTACGAACAGGCCTCAACTTCTACAACTGTACCAGTAGAATAAAAGCCAATAAACTAACACCCAGTGGTAAAGATACAGTTGACCCTTCACAGAGAGATCAAACATGGTGTGACTCGGACGATGTCACAGTGCCCACGCAAGCCTGCCAACAAATTAATATTTACAAGACGATTGGGTTGGCTAGGTTAGGTCTGACTAGTGAGAAAACCTTAAGGATGACGGCTCGCAAAGTGAGCGTGAGGGTGCAAGCTCCAAGATTAGAGCCGCAAAACTACCCCCAGGTCTCTAGTATCATGGGTTACAGCACCATTAATAATAATGTTATTGGTCTTAAGTCCCACTAACTACTTTTTCAGTTTTCGGAGACACTGAGGTGCCCGAATTTTGTCCTGCAGGATTTCTTTTACTTGCCAGTAAATCTACTGACACGAGGCTGATGTATTTGAGCACCTTCCAACACCACTGGATTCAGCCAGGCTCAAACCTGCCAAGCTGGTGTGAGATGGCCAGCGCCTCAACCGTCTGCACCACTCAGCCCAGCTACAGCACCATTGGTCCGGCTAGTGCCAAAATTATTGTCCTGGGTAAGTTACGTCTGGCTCGTGACAAAACCATTGGTCCATATTTGTTAGGTCGGGCTAGTGACAAAACCAATGTTCCGGATTTGTTTGGTCTGACTAGTGACAAAGCAATCGGTCTAGATTAGTTAGATCTGGCTAATGAGAAATTCACCAGTCTGAATTAGTTAGATCCAACTAACGACAAAACCATCAGTCTGCATTAGTTAGATTCAGCTAATGACAAAACCACTGGTCTGGATTGGTTAAGTCTGGCTAGTGACAAAACCATTTGTCGACATTTGTTAGATCAGGTATGTGAAAAAAATATTTGTCGGGACTGGTTAGGTCTGGCTTGTGAGAAAACCTTTGGGATGGTCCTCCGCAAAGTGGGCATGGAGGTGCAAGCCACAACGTTAGAGCCTCGAAGCTGCCCCAGGATTCTAGTACCCTGTGTTACGTCACCATTGGTCTGGAGTCCTCCATAATATCTGAAAATTGTCACCTGTATTTTTCAATTTATGTGCAGACAAGCCTGCCATGCCATGCTAAATTTGTTGTTGCTGTTTGAGTCATCAGTCCATAGACTGTTTTGACGCAGCTCTCCATGCCATCCTATCCTGTACCAACCTTTTACGAGGCGTGTTTTTTAAGTGAGGTCTGCTTGAAAATAAGTACACAATGAAAGGTTATTTCAAAAAAGTAAATTTATTTTCAGAAAGTACATACTTCACTCTATTTTACAACATAGTTGCAAAGTTTGTTCAAACACTTATCATACCTTGTAACCAATTTTAAAATACCATCTTTCACGGTGTCGTCATCCTTGTAGTGGTTGCCACTGAGGTGATGTTTGAGGTGGAGGAACAGATGGTAATCGCTCAGCGCAAGATCAGGACTGTAGGGTGGGTGGTCTAAAACTTCCCAGTCAAAACTGTCCAATAAATCGTGGGCCTGACCTGCAGTGCGAGGTCTTGCATTATCATGGAGAAGGACAATTCCCTTTGTCAACATACCGCGTCTTTTGTTTTGAATCGCTCTGCGTAGCTTTCTCAGGGTTTGGCAGTATGCTTCTGCATTGATAGTGGTTCCTTGTTACGTGAAGTCGACCAACAAAACACCATGCCTATCCCAAAAGACCGATGCCATGATTTTGTGCTGGGACAGAGTCTGTTTGGCCTTCACATTTACAGGCGAGTGCGTGGGTCTCCATTCCATGCTCTGTTGCTTCGATTCGGGCGTGATATGCGAAACCCATGTTTCGTCTCCAGTTATGATCTGACTCAAGAAGCCGTCAGCTTCTTTGTCATAATGAGTCAAGAACTTCATCGCACACTCAAATCTTTGGTTTTTGTGGTCTCTGTTAGGAGTTTTGGGACCCAACAGGAGCACAGTTTCCTAAACTTTAGGTGTTCAGAAACAATGTTCTAAAGCACTGATCTCAACGTCAGGAAATTCGTTTGAGAGACCTGTTATTGTGAAGTGCCTGTTCTCACGAATTGTTGCTTCAACTGAAGCCACCAAATCATCTGTAATAAAAGAAGGGCGACCGGAGCGGTCCTTATCATGGACATTGTCAGGGCCATCTTTGAATTGTCGTACCCACTTACGCACTTTGCTTTCACTCATGACAGTATCACCGTACACTTCGCAAATCTGTCTATGAATTTCTGCAGCAGACAGGTTCCTTGCTAACAAAAACCGTATCACTGACCGAACCTCACACGCGGCGGGCGAGTTGATAGTCTTCAACATTTTGAAAGCACAGAACAGAAATATACAGGTTGGATAGAGCTGAAACTGAGCACAGTTGTTCCTGAGTCATGCCAGTACACGAGGCACGCGCTCGTTGCGATATGCGCGCAAACTACTAGTGTCTACAACAAAACGGACCTTACTTAAAAAACACACTTCGTACTTTTAGATAACTGCTGCATCCTACTTCTGCTCTAATCTCCTTGTAATATTCACAACTTGGTCTACCCCTACAGTTCTTACAGGCTACACACGCTGAGCAAGTGCTGGGTGTCTATCTCTCGCGTCAATTTAGCCAAATCAATCTCCTCTCACCAATTTGATTTAGGGTGCCGATGTCAGTCTTTTACATATCTTATTGCTTTTCGTTCTGGGAGTGATCATAGCCCTAAGAGCTAAAGATTTATGTCAGTCTAAAACAACATGTACAAGATTTTTCATTACATAATTCTTACCATGCACCACAGGATATTTGGTTATGAACCCAGTGAATGTATCACCCTCTAAAACCCATCACGGTGACCTAGAAATTGTGCATCATCAAATTTCCTTCTAAAGTGAAGATATAAGCTACACTGCATATCAAGCTTGGGGCTATCTATTTCACTATATTGTGTTTGGAGTAACGAATTGTGTAGCAATATTTCAATGAGTTATCAACAAAATCATTGAAGAGGAGGCATTTCTCTTTGTGGAATTACAAAGCTGAATTCCTTTCATAATAATGAATATTGGTATAATTTAGCTCTGAATCTTCAAAAGCCTACGTATTCAATGGTTTCCCAAAAAAATCACACTTAAGCCTGATAGGGCTAAATTAGAGCTTAATCTTACAATTGCTATACTATCAGATCCAGCAACCCTCAAAAGGGCTCTTGGTGTATTTTCTCATTATTCAATACATACAAGAAATTTCTCAGATGATCAGACCCCTTCATACTTCAATGTGCAATTCCTGCCTTCAAAAACCAGAAAGTTGATAGTCATAATACTATGATAACCACTATTAATGAAAATGAACCCTTAACAGTTGAAACTGATGTATCAGGGAGTTTGCCATATCTGCTACTGGTATAGGCCAGATAAACCTTTCTTCCCTAGAATATTATTGAAAAGTGAAAAACGACTGTTATCTGTTGAGAAAGAGGCTTCGCAAATGGTGACACTTCCACCCTAGGAGACATTTCAAATTGTTAACAAATCAGAAAGTCCGTCAATTTCACATTTGATAATAAGGCAAAAGGAAAAATAAGAAACGACAGGCTGTGATGGACAATGGAATTATTTTTCAGCTTTAATATTGTGTAAACCTGGCGATGATAACACTGTTGATGACAGGCTCTACTTCAGTGTCAGTGTCTACAATGCTATAACCAAGATGTACAAATACCGGGTGATTTGGCTGTGTGGTTAGAGGCATGCAGCTATGAGCTTGCATCCGGGAGATAGTGGGTTTGAATCCCACAGTTGGCAGCCCTGAAGATGGTTTTCCATGGTTTCCCATTTTCACACCAGGCATATGCTGGGGCTGTATCTTAATTAAGGCCACAGCTGCTTCCTTCCAACTCCTAGGCCTTTCCTATCTCATCGTCGCCATAAGATCTATCTGTGTCGGTGCGACAAAGCCCCTAGCAAAAAATTGTTAAAATCTACTTTTCACCTTGGACGATGTCGAATTAATGACACCATCATGTAGATTTGATCAGAGCATAAACCTTGTTTCCACAACCTATAAAATATATATTAGGAACTGACCACAGTTCAGTTATTGATAATAAAGTTATGATAGAGACTAGTGAAATTAAGTGAAAAAATCATGAAAGAAATCAATTGAAGTTGTGAAATAAGACCCTATATCCAGTTGTATCGTTAAAAGAACCCATGACAAAAATTGTCTGTTGGGAGTTCATATGTTTGGTTACATTTAGCCATTTTTAAGAGCATATTTGGGCAATATTTAGTTCCTACACATACGAACTTACTTGTAAACACAACCATAGTGGGGGAGAATGTGGTATGTCTCCTTGAAAACTGTTGAAAGGGTCTTACACTGCCTTAAACTAAGCCAAGTTGTACACATACATCTTCACTATACTCTTATGTTTTTCAGCGCCCAGTATGCAAGACACTGCAAATTTATTAAATGCCTTCACAATCCTCCATTTGTAGCCATGTTTAGTTCCAACACCATATCCTTAGAAATTGAGATCAACCATAATTAACTTGGTTTTCTCTACCTCCCTTACCCGGCTGAGTCCATTACTTCCCTAGGTAACCCATCCTTCACCATTCGCCTCATATGACCCCATCACAAAAGCCTAGCGCAGTGGATGATTGATTAGCAGCTTACACAAGTACACAATATTGTATGCACATGATTTTAACAGGTCATTCTTTATTTAAGAATGTGTATTTCATTTACACGTGTGATAAAGTGATATATGTATTATAATTAGCGCTTTTGAGAGCCTGAAGAGCTTAAAGTTAATACTGGAAAATACGGCCTACTTAAAAAAATAACAGCTTCCTCAAACTAATTCATTCCTTATTCTCTATCTCCTAATTCTGAGTACCTCCTACAATTGTTTCACTCAGCATTCTTCCTACCTTTATAACACTCACTTATAAGATACCCTGAGTCCACCCAACTTTCATTCCACCATAGCAAGAAAATACACATCCTCAATAGTTGAAAAACCTACCTGTTCCTGACATTCAATTCTCTAAGGCATCTTCCCTTCTCACATACCTTTCGTCTTGGAAAGGCTAATTTTCCAATCATACTCATTCATCTACTTTTATGATCCTAGATATTACGATTGCTGGCTTTCACACAACCCATCATTAAGACAAGTCATCGACATACGCCAAATTGCTTCCAAGATGTCCATTCAATTGAATACCTCCCTGCCACTTTACAGTTTTAGTACATGAGCCATATAAATTGTGAATAACAAAGGTGAAATGCTACAGCTTATCCAACCCCTGTGGATACCTTGAAACAAGACTTATTTTACCATCAATTCTTACTACAGCTGAATTGTCAACATAAATGTCTTTGGTTGCTTTTAATATTTTACCCCAAATCACATAATCCCTGAGTACGGCTAACATCATCTCCACTGGTACACTTTCATAAGCCTTCTCTAGAGTATGAAACAACAATGAATTTTCTATTCCTCTCGCAGCATTTCTAAGTACCTAACTTACTGCATATTTAAAATAGATACTGAGAGCCTCTCTGAGGGCTGATCCCTCACTGGTTTTCATCCAGCTTACTCTCAACCACTCCTGATCACACCCTCCTTTCCAAGATGCTAGCTCGACAGTTCTTGCAATACTTCCTCCCTTGCTTATACCATGTTGCAATTACTGCTCTCATGCAAACAGAAGATACTTTACTAAATGTTCCATGCTAATATTATTACCCTTTTGGGGCCATTTCATCGCTGCCTTCCCAATATATTTCACAATTTTAGGTCTAATTTAATTGATTCCTGCAGTTTTATGACAATGGAGTATACTTATTGTCCATTCCATTTCCTCAAGTGTACTTACACTGTCATCATCAATAGAAAGATTTCCTTTTATGATGAGAAGATTTTCAATATAATCCTTCCATCTGCCCAGTGATCCCTACCATCAATTCTTCTATCAGTTCATCTGATTTACCAAAAATACTGTTCATTTCTGCATTTCCTCCCTTTCTAAGATTCCTTCTCAGTGTCCAGAATAGTTTACCTGCCGCCAGACCTGGCCTTTCCAAATTCTTAACAAAATCTACCTATTACTACTTAGATTCAACAGCTATTTGTTTCACTCTCCTTTCATAATCTACGTACAATTCCCTGTTTACATCAGCCCTGGTTTGGACCCGTGTCTGATACGCCTTCTTTTTAGGTTTACAAGCTGCCCTCAGTTCATCATATCATCAAGATGTTCACATTTTCACCAACACACAGTTGTTTCTAGGCATTCCTTTGCTGTTTCTACTACACCATTCCTGTATGCCACCCATTCTCTTTCCATATCCTGAACTTGCTTCCTGTCTATTGTTTTGAACTTTTCACTAATCATATCCATGAACTCCTGTATAATTCCCTGGCCCTGTACATTTTCTACCCTTATTCGTCTGCATTCGGATTTCACTTTCTGCATCTAGGCCAACATGGACTTATCTGTACCACCGAAAACTCCTAGGAATACTTTCACATTCCTTCCTTAATTCGGTGAATGTAATGATATAGTCTATTATGTAACTCGCGTCACTACCCTCCCATGTATAGTGATGAATAAATTTTGAATCTCCTATTTATTCCTCTGTATCTCCTCTTACCTATACACTAATGACAACAAGTCCAGATGCAGCCTCTTTGATGACCCAGCCAGTTTTACTTCTGTGAGTGCTATCAATATTGATAACTCCCAACTAAATTATATTTCAATCGCTAAATCTTTTCCAAGGTGTCCCTCGCCTGTCAAATGAAACTGGGATTCTGCTACTCCCATACATTTAGGTTTGTTTAGAACGTTCCGAGTGTGCGTGATAAGAATTTTCAGAAGTGAAATGCTACCCTACTTACACATAGTCCAAGTGAGAATCTCTCCTCTAATAGGATAGATAACCCATCCTCCACCATTGGCTTCACAATACCCCACAACAACAGCTACGTTGTGTGTTCAGTCGTAACACAATGGCTGAAGGTAATGGATGATTGATTAGCAGGTTAGATAAGTACAAAAATATGTCTAAGTTAATAAGGTGACTGTTGAGGACAACTACAGTTATTATTTATTACTTGTTCATAATATCACTATCTCATAGCCATCGACTAGTTTATACAATGTTCATGTATATACACACGACTTTAATAATGTGTATTTTTTTTTACATGTGTGTTATAGATATGTGTTATAATTAGCGCTTTAGTCACACTAACAAGCTTTTAACGTAGACGCTAGGAAATAAGGCCTACTTCTTCAAAAAATAACAGCTTCACCAAACTAGTTCATTCCTCTCTTAGTTTTATCTCCTCATTCTGAGGACCTCCTGCCATGGTTCCATCCAGTTTGTTCCACTGATCATTCTTGCCATCTTCAAGTCTCTTACTTATAACTTATCAATAAGAAATCCTGAGTCCACCCAGCTTTTACTCTAGTACAGCAAAGTTGGTTTGTAAACAGACTGCTATAAGGAAAGTTTCGACTGAGAGCTGACAGAATATTGCTGATTGACACTGTGAGCTCCCTGCATTAGTTTTGCTGCTCCTTGGTTCAATCTAACTTTCTATACTACCATCTTGGGAGAATACATTTCCTAAAGAGTTGAAAAGATCTACCTGTTCCAGTTTTGATATTCCCAACCTGATGGTTTCTCCCCTTCTGACATCACTTTAGTCTTGGAAATGCTAATTTTCCTATCATATACATTGCATCCACTTTCAAGATTTAAGACATTACAATCGCTGGATTTCAGCACAACCCACCATTATGAAAAGTAATCAGCATAGGCCAAACTGCTTACTATATCTCCATGCAACTGTATCCCTGCCTCTCACTTTATAGTTTTTTAATAGATGATCCATATAAACTGTGGAAAAACAAAGGTGAAAGATTACAACCTTATTTAAGCCCTGTGGGTACCTTGAAATAAGAACTCATTCTACCATCAGTTCTCACTGCAGCACAAATGTCAATATATACGTCTTTGGTTGCATCACAATTATTTACCCTTAATCCCATCGGCTAATATTTTCTCTCTTAGTAATTTGTAATGAGCGTTCTCCAGACTACAAAACAAATATGAACTGCCTATTCATTTTGTAGCATTTTTATTTACCTGGCGCACACTGAAAATCAGATCCTGAGAGCACCTTTGTGCAGTGATCACACACTGGTTTTCATGTTTTCAACAAACTTACTCTCAACCACTGCTGATAGCACCCTTCCTTCCAAAATGCCAGTGAACACTTTGCCTGGTACACTGAACAATGGAGTAGCTCAAGAGTTGTTGCAATCCTTCCTATTCCTGTGCTTACATGGAAGTGTAATTACTGCTCTCATGCAATCAGAAAGTACTTTACTAATATTCCATGCCAATCTTATTACTCTGTGTAGCCATTTCAACCCTGCCTTCCCACTATATTTCACCACTTCAGGTCTAATTTCATCTATTCCTGCTGCTATATGACAATGGAGTTTATTTACCATCCTTTCCAATTCCTGAAGTGTAAGTTCACTAATATCATTGTCCTCCTTCCCACGAGCTTGGTTGTTCACTGTGTGAACAGAAAGATTTCCTTTTACGACAAGAAGATTTTCAAAATAATACTTCCATCTGTCCAGTGATTCCCATACATCTACTATCAGTTCATGTGATTTACCAAAAGCACTGGTTCATTTCTTTTTCTTCTCTTTCAAAGATCCTGATTAATGCCTAGAAAAGATTACCTACCGCCAGACCTACCCTTTCTAGATTCTTTCCAAAATCTACCCATTACTACTTAGATTCAACAGTTTTTTGTTTTGCTCTCCTTGCTTCATCTATCTACAATTCCCTGCCTGCATCTGCCCTGGTTCGGAGGCATGTCTGATATCCTTTATTTTTAAGTTTACAAGCTGGCTGCACTTCATTTCACCATGATATCAACATTTCCCATCTTTACACACAACCGTTCCTAGGCATTCCCTTGCTGTTTCTAATACAGCAACCCTTATGCCATCCATTCTCTTTTTACATACTGAACTTGATTTCTGTCTACTATTTGGAACTTTTCAATAATCATATCCATGTACTTCTGTCTAATTACCCTGCCCTGCAAATTTACTACCCTTATTCATCTGCCGATGGATTTCACTTGCCGTATCCTATGCCTACATGCACTTAGTTCACTAGAGATCTTTATCATCTAAAACCTTTCTCAATACTTGCACATTCCTAACATAATTCCTGAATTCAATGTCAGTTATTATATAGTGTATTATGTATAGCGTTACTCCTACCCTCCAACATGTAGCGATGAATAGCCTCATATCTGTAGGATGTATTCATAATTGCTAATCCCACACTAGCACAGAAGTCCATTAAATGCTAACCATCCCTATTAGCTTCCATATATTCCCTTCATTTACCCATCACATTCTCATAACCTTTAGTTCTACAGTATAATTATTGTTCTAATTCCTTCAGTCACCAAATCTATCCACATCATTTGCACATTTACATGCCTAAAAGAAACGATGTTGCATGCAATAATATTACTGATGAACAACCCCACCCCACATTCTGCCCTTTATTTTTTAACATACATTAAGAACACTTTATAACCTATCTACTCCCCATTACCTCTTCTTACTCATGTAACATTAAATTCTAATACATCCACACACCCTCTTTGCTGACTGAGCCAGTTCTATCTCTGTAAGACCCATTAATATTGAAAACTCCCCACTGAACTACATTTCATTCACCTAGTTTCTTCCAAGGAGGTAGTGAGGTCAAAGTTAATTGCCTGCAGACCTGAAGATGGCTTTCCCTGATTTCCTATGTTCACACCAGGCAAATGCCAAGGCACTACTTTAAGACCACGGCAACTTCTTCCCACTACAATTAGCACTATATCTTATCACTGCCGTAAGACCTAACGCTCTTGGTGCAACGAAAGTATAATTATAATACTCAGCGTAAAGGTCCAGGATCCATCAACACGGCCTCCGAGACTGTGGTCTGTGCAACATCATTGGAAGGATGAGATTTACAGTAATGGCAGATAATTTTAAAGGAAATTGGCTGTTTGACATAACGTAAATATATAATCACAGCAAATCAAAGGGCGACTAGATTCGGTAAAAGTTTATTAACTGGCCTGTAACAGAGAGGTTAACAGCGCTGCTAAAATGTCGTAACAAGACATAGACCACGGCTAGCAGCAAGTACATGACAGAATATGAGATACGTCCAGCTATTAACCAAACCATTAGGCTGGAAGGTTAGATTCGGCTAGTGACAAGAACACTGGGCTGGTTTGGTTAGGTCTGGCTAGTGACCAGAACATTGAGCTGGAGGTAAGCAACAGGGGTCTGGGGCCGTAAGGCCTCGGGTTAGGGCTGCTAAGCGGCCAACAGGTCTCTAGCATCTCCTAGGACAGAAATGGCCTGTGACAAATCATTCTAATCTACCTAAAACAACTGATGGTGACAGGTTAGGTTGTTATCCACCAAATACCACTGATTGTAGCAGGTTACTTTGTGATCCACTGAAAACCACTGATAGTCACAAGGATAGGTTCCATTAGGTGTGACAGAATTTCTGATGGACTGCTGTTGGTGAGAAGTATCGAATGCAATAAACATAAAACTGAATCAGTTATTAGCCTAGAAAAATTTTGTCCAGTAGATATACCACGAACTGCCAAACCACCAATATACAAAGTTTACTGGAATTCAAAACAGGATAATTTAAGGTCCTCATTGTTCTTTAAAGAGAAGAAACATCCAGTCAATTATACTCATAGTTGCACTGAACTTGGTTTGTCACTATTATTGTGCAAAACAGGAACTTAGTATGTTGTGACAAGCACAGAATCCCATCAGACAGACGGCATGTTCAACAGCGACTCATCAACGATGACTGGTAGGAAGTTGAACGTCACCAATTTTTCTGCTGGACTGTTTCTATTTTTCAAAATTGTATTCATCCTCTACTGTGATTTTGCAATTACTGTTGAATATTTATGTGGCTGATATGAAAGTGGATAAGCTGAAAGATCTCCTTTTTTTATAGGAGGAATGTGTTGTGGAAATGAAACCCCTTAAATTGGGTTCCATGTACTTTTTAAAGTTTCTCAAAGTTTTGTTGGTAGCAATTCAGTCACTTACGACGATATCCTTCATGGTTAAGATTAATTACTTTGCAGTGCCATCTGCCTTAACATACAGCCTTTATATAGAACTTTTAGAGCTTTACCTGTTAAGTGACATGTCAGCCGAGTGGTAAAGCTGAGACTTACAGAACCTTCATGGGGAACTTATAACCAGGAAGTTAAATTCATGTAAGATGCAAATATATATTATGTAAATAAATGTAAAATAGGATAAGAAGAGATATGTGAAGCAAAGGTACCAGGAGGAGAGAGAAGAGATCCAGGTTGATGATGATATTAGTTTTTAAGAGGGGCCTAACACCTAGGTCATTAGCCCCAGTAGTATGAAATGTAATTACAATTTAATTTAAAAGTCCAAAATTCATCCACCGGTCAGAATTCAAAATGTGATGAAGAATGATTGGATGAATATGAATTTAATCTGTGTACCTTACTTACAATATTGACAGTAAAAAATAATTTCAAAACAAATTCAGTGACTAGAATTCAAAAAGACAATGATGAAACATGATTATGAACTTTAAAAAATCAGTGGATCTGACCCGTGACCCCCGCCTTCTCAGAAACTATTTCAAAACAATAATATATACTAATAATAATAATAATAATAATAATAATAATAATAATAATAATAATAATAATAATAATAATAATAATAATAATAAATGCAGTATATTCGAACACACAATATGTAGACATGTTTTATACAAAACCAATGATGGGCTATATAACAGTGTGATGTCCCATATCCTGAAGATGTTGCATTTAGTGACACTGACTCAGTTGTGAGTGGACAATCATATCATGACCAAATTTAAAATAACATAATTATGTAATAAAAATATTAATGTGATTTACACACACAAAACAG
This sequence comes from Anabrus simplex, assembly GCF_040414725.1. Lineage (NCBI taxonomy): Eukaryota > Metazoa > Arthropoda > Insecta > Orthoptera > Tettigoniidae > Anabrus > Anabrus simplex. The sequence goes on from NC_090279.1 coordinate 66,627,971, forward strand.
AGTGCACAATGTCCTAAAATTCCATGGGCATATACAGTCAGTAGGTGCTAATAGGAAGAATAAACATATTACGAATAGGCCACCGAGCGAATAGGCTGCGCGGTTTAAACATAGTTGTGAGATTGGATTTGGTAGTTTGTGGGTTCAATTCCACTGTCAACAGTTCTGAAGAATTTTCCCGTGGATACCTTACACCAGGCAAATGCCAGGGCAGTACTTTAATTAAGGCCATGACCACTTCCTACCCACTCCCAGCCCTTCCCTATCCGACTGTCCCCAACAGACCTATCTGTGTTGGTGTGACGTAAAACCAATAAGAGAATCAGATATAAAATCACTGAACAAAAATGCATATGGCATATATTGCAAATTGTTATAAATACCTTTTATCACAAAAGTCAGGTCTAGAAATAATATTCAAAACAAATAACTTTAAACAATTAACGAACTTCTACATATTATGCGTAAATCAACTTCTACTATTCCACTTGACAACCGAACATTTAAAATCACATTCGGTGATCAGTAAATCAAGAAAGAGAAGGCAATCCAGAAATCACACACTGGAACAAGACCATACATTTCTGCAACATATTTTCAGAATGTATTTTATAAAAAAGACTGCGACAGGTTGTGGTAGTGATTGACATGGCTGAGTTTTGCTTTTGGATGCATTGAGTATAATGCCAATGTCTGCTCCAACAGTTTCATTTAAAACTGACGGCATAATATGATGCAATCATCTTAATTATATTGTGAATACTAGTAGAAGTTGAAAAGGTTGAGTTTGAATGGGCTCCCAGATTTAGACAGGGATTTTTGAAATTAGAGACTGTAAACATAAAACAGCCTTTGATCTCAAATATCATACGAAGGAATTTATTCACAGTGTCATTCACTGAGAAATATGCCTTTATATAAACTAACATGTGTTCGATCCTTTACTTATTATAAATCTGAGTGGAGACCTCTTGAAACATTGCGACTTTACAGAATAACGATACACTTCAGGAATTACAATGCTGTGGCTGTTACTTGGACAGAATATCCGGTTGTGGTAGAACAGTGTTCCACAGAGCTGATGCTGTTAACTTGACAGAACAGTCATTGCGAGGTCTCAGTGTTTCACAGAATAAGACAATGAAACATATTAGAGGCATGCTACGGGTGTTACCACAACAGAACTCTCATTGCGATGGAACAGTGTTCCACAGAGCTGATGCTGTTAACTCGACAGGACACTCATTGCGAGGTCTCAGTGTTTCACAGAATAAGACAATGAAACATATTAGAGGCATGCTACGGGTGTTACCACAACAGAACTCTCATTGCAATGGAACAGTGCTCCACAGAATAAGACAGCAAAAGGAAATAGGGATGTACTGAAATACTACAGTTAGATGTCTCACGAGTGGTACACGGTATGCGCTTGTTGATCGTCATTTTTTCCTCTATGTTTTTAATTGAAATTGCCCAGAAAACTGAGGAAGTTAAAGTTATAATATATTGCAATGGCAGAAAAGAAAGCAAGAAAATTGTTTTGCCTGACCATTGCACTATTCCAATGTTCCAACAACAAGGTCAATCATGTTCATACCGTCAATTTCCTAAGGAGGAGCCCTTCTGTAAAAAGTGGTTGCATGTGCTTCGTAGACAGGACCTAAGAAATAAAAGTGTGTCTAATTATATCAATGTCTGTTCAAAGCATTTTGCAGTTGATGATTTTGTCATTACTGAAACAAGTGAATGAGATCATTACTTCTAATTAAGAAATAATTTTATAAGAAATTAGTCCTGATTAGTTAATATGACCTATTTCAATCATTTCAGCAAGGCTGAGTAGCTCTGACGGTAGGGTGCTGGTCTTCTAGGACCAACTTGGCAGGTTCGATCCTGGCTCAGTCCGGTGGTATTTGAAGGTGCTCAGATAAGTCAGCCTTGTGTCGGTAGATTTATTGGCGCACAAAAGAAGTCCAGCGGGACAAAATTCCGGCACTTCGGTGTCTCCGAAAACCATAAAAGTAGTTAAGTGGGACATAAACAATAATATTTTATAATATTATTCAGTGAGCCTCCGTGGCTTATGTGGCAGCCCGCCAGGCTCTCACCACCGAGTTCCGAGGTTCAAATCCCGGTCACTCCATGTGTGATTTGTGCTGGACAAAGTGCAGGCAGGATGCGTTTTTCTCTGGGTACTCCGGTCATCCGTCATCTTTTATTCCAGCAACAATCTCCGATTTCATTTAATTTTATTTAATTTCATCTCTCAGCCAGTAACCATTGCCCCAGGAGTGTGACAGGCTTCCTCAGCTGGCACAATTCCTATCCTCGCTGCTAGATGGGGGCTTCATTCATTCCATTCCTGACCTGGTCGAATGACTGGAAATAGGCTGAGAATTTTTCATTTTCCGTATTATTCAATAAATTTAGGTGAAAGACGAAGACTTACAGGAGAACACAGTAAATCTTCTGTGAACGGGCTGCGTATAACATGGCACGCACGATGTCACAGACATTAAACAATCAATAAGGCACACCTCACATGATGTAACAGATGTTACATGAACAACATGGCGCGGGTCGGTGATGTCTGAACCAGCTATACAGAGTTGCCGACCAAAGAATGCCTAGTGACAAGACCACTGATCTGGATAGGTTAAGTCCATCTCATGACAAGACGATTGGGCTGGATTTGTCGTAAGCAAGGGGAGGCTGGAGGTGCATGACCCCAGGTTAGAACCGCCAATCGGCCCTAGGCCTCTGGTATCCCGTGTGACAACACAACTGATCTGGATTGGTTAGACCAGACCATTGTTCTGGATAGGATAGGTCTGGCTATGATAAAAACCACTGGGCTGGATTGGTTGGGTCCGGCTTGTGTCAAAATCATTGGTCTGGATTTATTATGTCCAGTTAGTGACAAAACCATTGGTCTGGATTGGTTAGGTCTGGCTAGTGACAAAAACCATTGGGCTGGATAGGTTAGGTCCAGCTAGTCACAAGACCATTGGGCTGAATTATAGGAATGTCCCTCAATTTATGTTCATCTACACACTTTTTGTGACAGAGATTGAATGAACAAAAACGTGCCTTAATTACGGCAGCAGATACAATTTCACCTAATGTGGTAACCCTGTGGCCACTGATCATGGGACCTCTAGCGGAAAATAAATTACACAGACTTCTTCACAGCCGATCGGAACTGGACAACAGGAACAAAGATAATGGTGGCAATTCGTTCTTTCATGCTGTTTCGCTTTCAATTCTCCTATATAAGTAAGAATACTTTCTGGGGTGGGATGGTGGGCTTCTAGGAAGCATAGAGATCTCTCCTCTCTGCTACTTGATGTATTGTAAAACATTACTTTTCAATCATTTCTAACGATTCCCAACAGCAGCCCACCTATGGAAGTGTCACTGAGAATGTTGTACCTTTGATATTTTCATGGAGTGGGATCAGTACCTTGGAAATAATCCCCAGAGGAAGAAGATTTAGAAATAGGGAAGTAGCCAAAACACCGTGCATGGTGGTGTACCCTGTATCACAGAGTGAGCTATAATTTGACACTGTACAGAGGTGCCAACCTTTGAAGTGGCTCACCCTCTGTCCCTCAGAAAATTTTCGAGTCAAGTCCAAAGCATGTCCTCTTCTTGATGATACCCCCCATTTTCCCTTCCTGACAGCAATCTATTTTACACAATAACATTTGCACACTAACTGTTAATTCAGTGATGAAACATTCTTTGTAACTTGTTTCACATCCAGCAGATGATCTTCAGTGTAAATATTCTTGAAACATCCTTCCCCCTGGGATGAAATTTTCGTCTCTGAACCATAAACTATTCCAGTCTACACTGGCATAATGTGGCCCTCAATACTGTAAATACAACATTACTAAAGAATTTGTACTGGAGAAGAGCAGAGTATCTCCTTCATTCACACAATGAATTTCACAACGCTTTTGCGCAGCAAAAGAAGCGACGATCGAATAAGTACCATTGCCAACTCACAATCACTGAAACGAAGAGGGTTGATCAGAAAGGACTTTTTTGTGATAATGTCGCTTTTGTGTAGTAATTTTCCCTTTGACCAAAATGCTGTAATCTTGAGGAGAAATCCATAATAATTACGGACAACCCGTAATAGTTGGCACTTCTGCATTGTAGCACCATCAATTTCAGTCTTCCTGCACACAAAATAATTCATCAAATTTAAAATATTTATATCTGTTTTATGGCTTGAAACAAGGTCTTAAAACTTGTGCGCTGAAGGAGAATTCAATACGGTAGTACTGGAGGTAGCCTGTGGTACTGCAGTCGTACCGTACTTTATGTACACCTCTAACCTTATACACACAATCATACACCCACAAATATACACTATGCATGTTTTTGTAAGGTCATTTGCACTAAAGAACTATCAATTTTAACAAAATCACTAAAAGAAAAGGTTGCTACTTTTGGTCCTTCACTTTCAGTCAACTCGCTTTTTTTCCGGATAATTTTCCGCCCTTTGCCTTCAATTGCACGGCCGTGGTAAAGAAGTAGGGGACTAGAATAAATAACATTGCATTGAAAATTACTCACATGGGTTCAGCACTCGATTTTGAATATTTTCAGGTCCCAAAATGTAGGATTTTTAGTGATTTTATGGGCAATATTGGCAATAATTACTCATAATGAAGTAGGAGGATGTATTTATCATGGCCATCTTTGTTTCTAGAGATGTTATGGGATAGACTGGTCACTTTGACTTTAGAGCAACGTATGGAACTTACAGTAGTTGGGGATAGCATGGAAGTTACAACACAAATCATGGAAGTTCCAAGTTTTCATTATGTTATTGACATAAAACAATATATTTTCATAGGGTATGGTATGATGTTAAGAAGAGCAATGATTTGAGGACAAGCAAAGTGGATCTGGTGGCGTAAGCCCCCAGGTTGGAGCTGCGAAGTGGCCTCAGGTCTCTAGTTTCGACTGCTTGTCTCCACATGACGGGTATGGATAAAGTAGACCAATGGTCTATTCCAGGCCCTACCCTAACCAGTCCAGACCTATGATGCTTGCAGTGCAAACTAGAGGCCTAAAACTGCCTCGCAGCTCAACCTGGGGGCTTGTGCCCCCACACCGCTTTTGCTTATGCACATATGACTGGTCTCTCCAGACCAGAGTTCTTGTCCAGACCAATAGTCTAATCCAGGCCCTACCCTAACCTGTCCAGACCAATTGTGCTTGCGGCTCTAACCTTGCAGCAATGGAACTAACCTCGTGAGTGCTTTCAAATTTAAGTACGCTGGCAGTACGTGCAATGGATACCAAAGTAACCTTCTATATTACTCTGCGAGTACCACTTCCTATTCTTGTTACTGTGTGCACTTGCAATGTAATGCAGCCTCTGTTTTACTTTTGCTGTGAGAGTAATAACACATTTTGTGGGTGGTTCGGTAAGTCACTGGTAACATAAAAGTAGGATCGCTCCTCATTGCTGCTTCAAGTACTGTTCCATATCATTCGTACATGTTTTTCTGATACCTAAACATGGAAGTGCGTTTGCAAATTGCTCCACAGGATCGGGCGCTCAGGTGGTATCGAAGTGATCTCTGATGTTTTCTTCATGTGTTTTTTAATTTCTAGTATTTTCATGGTTCATTGTGATTTCTATGGTGAATTTATATCATTGGTATGCCTTATATGATGTGATAATATTTTGCTTTAATGTACATTTAAATGTCACATGTTGGTTCGTGACATCATAGTTTCATCATGGCTGTCCTTCAACAAGTCGAAAGGATGAACTATGACATCATAAACATGGCTAGTATGGCAAGAGAGTCATGGTTCTTGACAAATATTTACATTTAATAATTACTCAGAAATTGTAAAAACAATCATAATTTTTGCATCTAAGTTCCTTTTTTTGGGACATGGCAGAATTCGCCCTTTAGGTTAAAAATTTCTGAGACCCGAATTGGAGATAGTGGGATTGTCCACTAAACCGCAATTCCTTCCTTCTTACTTCATGATTATGAAAAACCACACCCAAACACTACACAGGTATTCGCCATTCTGCCACACAGTAGTTTGCCACATAATTAATGCAAAATATACATAAAAACTGCACATAACACGGTCACGCACATGTATACAGTAGGTGTGTAGTGACGTAAGATTGCGGCAGCTGCAAGTTTCCGGCTTCACCAGCACAAACGCTATGAGATAGAGTGCTGCAGGCTATTTACAATACATCCTCCTACCTCATATGAGTAATTATTACCAATAACACCCAAAAAATCACTATAAATGCTACATTTCGGGACCTAGAAATATTCAAAATGGAGTGCTGAACACGAGTAATTTTCAATGCAATATTGCTATTATTATTTCCAGTCCCCTACTTCTTTACAGGAGCCAATTCCGCTTTCAAATCTGCAATAGTCATTGCACCTATATTATTTCCCACTTCTTTCAAAACATCAGCAGAATATGGTAACTTCATTTTCATGTATATAAGTACCGTACCGTAACAGTTTCGTTTCCATTATCAAATTTAGAAATACTCTCCATGAGTCTCATGTAAAACAATTAAGAAGCAGAAAGCGCATCCATGTATTACCATTACGCTGCCTAGCGGACAAGTCTTGCGTGTTACATCCCTACTGGAAGCTTGCTATGGCTGTTCCGTGAGCAGAATACTTGTTCGGGTGGAACAGTGTTCCAAGTTCATGGGACACAGACAGGTAACTCACAGCACAACACATCAGCACAGTATTAACATGTCCGACTCGTTGACTGAATGGTCAGCATACTGGCCTTCGGTTCAGAGGGTCCCGGACTCGATTCCCGGCCGGGTCGGGGATTTTAACCTTCATTGGTTAATTCCACTGGTCCTGGGGCTGGGTGTTTGTGCTGTCTCCAACATCCCTGCAACTCACACACCACACATAACACGATCCTCCACCACAATAACACGCAGTTACCTACACATTGCAGATGCCGCCCACCTTCATCGGAGGGTCTGCCATACAAGGGCTGCACTCGACTAGAAATAGCCATTATTAAAATTATAAAATCCTTTTAATAGTAACCACCTACTCAATACAATACAATACAATACAATTATATGTAGAAATAGCCACACGAAATTATTATTATAGTATTAACATGATCAGTGCACTACAGTTATCGCCTTGTTGTTGAAGTGTGCTTGCCGAAGGCGAGTTTCCTGGATAAACCACGAGTGAACAATGGTATGCAATAGCTAAAAATACCAAATGCTACGCCTAACACGTGGGTTGATCAAATACGAGAAGGGAGAATGAATCATGCCTTGCTTTCTCCAGTGTGAAACCATATTACAACATGGATAAAGACTGAATCACTCAAGTCGTAATGAACTAAAATAACTTCAGTAATTATAAAGCAAAGTAGAATGACAAAATGACTACGGTATTGAAGTGATGATATAACGAAGGGTTCAGGAAGAACTGGAACCTCTAACAAATACGAGTTTTACAGATTTAACTGAGTAACACATTAACATGCTGGAACACTTGTTATCTTACTGTCCACCTCAATCAGCGAGAATTTCTCCTCTAATAGGTTAGGAACCGCCGGAGGATTGTATAGTCCTAACCGTCTGAGCACAAGGAGGATCATCATTGAGAATATATCCGAGATCACCACTCCTATTCCATGCCAACTGGTATCCTGATTCTCAGGACCGCTTCCTAGGTCAGTACTATTATTACCGATAATAATAACCGAGGTTTAAATCCCGGTCACTCCATGTGAGATCTGTGCTGGACAAAGCGGAGGCGGGACAGGTTTTTCTCCGGGTACTCCGGTTTTCCCTGTCATCTTTCATTCCAGCAACACTCTCCATTCTCATTTCATAGCAACTATCATTCATTAATAAATCAGTTTGGGAGTGGCGACCCCATTCATTACATCCCTGACCCGGTTAATGACTGAAAAACAGGTTGTAGGTTTTCATTTTCAATAATAACCGAGCGAGTGCCTGCCTGGTTTGTGCCACGTAGCTTCCAAAATGCACTCGGGAGATAGTGGTCTCGAACTCTACTTTCGGGAACCACGAAGACGGTCTTCCCTGGTTTCCCGTGTTCATACCAGACAAATGACAAATGGAATGACATTAGTAGACGAATAGGTTTGAATGGCGTCTATAAAAGTAGGAAAGATCACAATATGAAGATAAAGTTGGAATTCAAGAGGACAAACTGGGGCAAATATTCATTTATAGGAAGGGGAGTTAGGGATTGGAATAACTTACCAAGGGAGATGTTCAATAAATTTCCAATTTCTTTGAAATCATTTCGGAAAAGGCTAGGAAAGCAACAGATAGGGAATCTGCCACCTGGGCAACTGCCCTAAATGCAGATCAGTATTGATTGATATTGAACGCCACTACCGCCGCTTCATCCCCCCCGCCGTTAGCACTTTCCTATCATATCGCCGCTATAAGACCAGTCTGTGTCGGTGCAACATAAAACAAAAAATAAGAAGAAGGATCTCGTCACACGACTCCGATATTAAAGTAGAATCACCCCTCCTTTGTGTACTTACTAAAAACGCACTTACCTTACTCCAAACGTCAACACGCCCGCAGCAGAACAACGCCACAGCAAACTCCAGTACAAACAGCAACGGCAACAAGAAGGGAGTCCCCTATCTCTTCGGAGATAGGTGCACATACAGATAACCAGGTTCAACGGGAATCAGGGCTACCAATGTCCACGAACAAAATTATCGAAATCTAGCTTTAAAAGTTATGGCGTTTTCATAAAAATTATCGCAAAAATATTATTGTTATACTATTATGATAAAAGGTAATATTATTTTTATCGAAAGATCACCAACATATCTGGTGTTAATTCTCAACACTTTTGAAATCCATATCAGTGTCCGTGACCTCTCTATCACTAATTTTAAATAACAATATTTTTAAATATCTGTAGGTTCGTTGGCATTATACTTACAAAGGCAGATTATCATAAGGAGTTGTAACTCATTGTAATTTCCACCACTACTTTTCCGATATTTCGTACAGATATCCTGTATCTACAGCAGAAGATAAGAGTGCAGATAGGGAATGAGATGACAGAGGAAACTACAATTAGAAGGGGAGTAAGACAAGGCTGCTGTCTCTCCCCCATACTTTTTAACATGTATTTGGAAGAGATTATCCAGAAATGCATGAATGGAAAAAGAGGAGTGAAAGTTGGTGGTAGGAGAATAGAATGTATTAGATTTGCTGATGACATGGTCATAATGGCAGAGAGTGAACGAACTATGATATCGATGCTAACAGATCTAAATGCTGTCTGTGAAGAATTTGGAATGAGAATTAAAAAGAAAAAGACAAAATGTATGGTGATAAGCAGAAGAAAAGTGAAGACAACTATAAAGTTAGGGCAGGAAATAATAGAACAGGTGGATGCTGTCAAATACTTGGGAAGTGTAATAACAGAGGACATGATGTGCAGTCGAGAGGTGAAAACACGTACTGCGATTGCGAAGGAAGCATTAATAAGAAGAGCAGACTTTTTTGTGGAGGCATGGATAGAGACTTGAGGAAGCGATTCGTGAAGTGCTTTGTATGGAGCGTGGCACTGTATGGAGCTGAGATTTGGACATTGAGAAAAGAAGACGAAAGAAGACTGGAAGCATTTGAGATGTGGATTTGGAGGAGAATGGAAAGTATACAATAGACAGAAAAGGTAAAGAATGAAGAAGCCTTGAGAAGAGTTGGGGAAGAGAGAAATATATTAAAAGTAATCAAGAAGAGAAAGCACAATTGGATTGGTCATTGGATGAGGTGAAATTGCTTGCTTATAGATGCTATAGAAGGAACGGTAAATGGAAAAAGACAAAGAGGACGGAGAAGATATCAGATGCTGGACAGTATCAGGATAAAATACAAGTACCGGTATGAGGAAACAAAGAGGGTGGCAAGAGACAGAATTGCGTGGAGAGATGCCATGTGAAAACCTGCCGTATGGCAGAACACTGATGATGATGTACAGATATCCGTTCAAACTATCACGAAGGTAATGATTTATTACATTAAATAACACGATAAGCCTGTAAACATCGATTTAAGGAGAAGTTAAAGAGAATTCACGGTAATTTGACTGGATAATTACGGTACCGGTACTTAACAGTTTTTTGGATTGATGCTACATGCACATGATAATAGTGTAAATAAATACAAAGTCAGCTGATTCATTATTCCGATAATTTGTAGTCTTAGTTCCCTGCATACTTTGTACTTTCCGCCTTCGTTTATTCATCGAGTAAAAGTTAATAACCAAATTCCTATATCCCAATGGTATTGCACTTCAAGCCCCCGGCGTGGTTTTGACAGAAATTATAGTAGACAACCCCTTATTCTCAGCATTTAAGGACACTTTTATTCTCCGTCCCGCGTAGTAGGGAAAATAATACTAATCCACCAGCGGTAAAAGTTCATATAACCACAATTCAGCTGAAAATTGTAGTGCAGATACAGTATATTTAGATACCGTAGTGCCGTATCTTGCCTCACGTGTGTATCTATTAGAGCTTAGTACTAATAATAATTTATCTAAGCATTTAGCTTTGTTGGTAATCTTTGAGTACAGTAGTTCTTGCAAATTTCATTTCTGTTTGTGCTTAGTAGTGACGTACGGTACCGGTATTGTAATTAGGATACGTCTGAAAGTAGTTTAAAAATTACTGGAGTGTACTGTACAGTACCGGTAGTATACGAGTAATAACCTATTAGAATTTAGTGTGCTTATTTTATTACTGTAAAATATTTGTGTAGTAGGGTAGAGGTATCCGTAGAAACTCTTACTAAAATTCTGTTGTTGTAATTAGGATAGGCTTAATTGCAGTTTGGAATAGTGTAGTTCTTGTGTATTACTATCGATATTCAGTAATTAACAGCAGTTTTTATCCTCTTAGGGGTTGTAGGATAAAAAAATAGTGTACGACTAAGTAGTATTGTAGTGTAGTCGTATATAAATTACCTTATTGTTGTGCGATCTTTGAGTACCGGTACTATCCCAGACAATATATCCCGCCTTCATTTGTTTTTTGCAAATAAGTTATTTTATTTTCGTTTCTTCCGTAAAGAATGGCCAAGGAGCGCGAGTGTACGAACTGTGGGTGATGCGAGGTATTGAGGGGTATGAGGGAGGAGTTGGAGAGTATGAAGGAGATAATTAGGATTCTCACAGAAGACAGGAAGGAATATAGGACTCCCTCAAACAAAGGTTACAGTACTCTAGGTGTACAAGACGGAGGGGAAGGAAAGGGGGGAGTTGTAGAAGACACGTCGTCTAATGTTCTAAGGGGAAGGAGATTGCAGGCTAAGGGCTCTATTCAGGATGAAAATTCAGGACAGGTGTCTGTGCGAAACCGGTACAAGTCACTCCAGGTAGAACAACAGAGGGAAGATGAGGGACAAGGAACTGTTGCTGAGATGTGTGGAAATAGGAGGAAGGGAAAAGGTAGGAAAGGGAAATGTAGAGTAGAGGATAGGAAAAGAAAGACAGGTGGAACAGGGTCATGGGAAGGAGAAAAGGGAGGAGGGAGTAGCTTCTGCAGCTATCAGGAAAGATAGGGCTGACCAGGAGGGGAGGGTATGGGATCAAATGAGGTGGGGAGGGTTGAGGCTCTGGTCATGGGGGATTCCATCGTTAGACAGGTGGGGAAAGTGTGTGGAGGAAAGGGAACCAGGGTAGAATGTTATCCAGGAATTACGTTGAGGCAGATGTTGAGGAAAGTAGAAGAGAGGGAGGAGAGGAAAGAGAAGGTGGTAGTGTTTCACGCTGGTACCAACAACGTAAGGCAAGCTGATATAAGTACAAACATAGTTGGAGATGTGTGGGATCTGGTAAATGCAGCACGGTTGAAGTTTAAGAAAGCGGAGATTGTTATTAGTGGAATACTGTGTAGGAGGGATACTGACTGGAGGGTGATTGGGGATTTAAATGAGACTATGGAGTGGGTATGTGGGTAACTGGGAGAGAAATTTCTAGATCCTAATGAGTGGGTAGCAGACAGGGATCTGCGCTCAGATAGCCTTCACTAAAACAGCAGTGGTACATATAAGTTAGGAAATTTGTTTGGAAGGGTAATAGAGAGGTACATTCAGGGAAACGGGGTGGCCTAGGGAGCGGTGATAAGGGAACAGGGAACTGGAAATCAAGTAGGGACGACATAAAATTGTTAGTGTTGAACTGTAGAAGTATTGTAAAGAAAGGAATAGAATTAAGTAATTTAATTGATGTATATTTACCAGATATTGTAATAGGAGTTGAATAATGGCTGAGAAATTATATAATGGATGCAGAAATTTTCTCACGGCACTGGAGTGTATGTCGTAGAGATCGGATAGGAATGGTGGGAGGGGGAGTATTCATTCTGGTGAAAGAAGAATTTGTAAGCTACAAAAAAGTTAAAGATGAGACACATGAAATTCTAGGTGTAAGGCTCATCTCTAAAGATAATAAGCAACTTCATATATTTGGAGTGTATATACCGGGAAAGGGTAGCACTGACGCGGATTCGGAATTATATGATAGGATAGTCGGCTATGTGGGAAACGACATGGAAAGAAATGTGATTGTAGCGGGAGATCTGAATTTGCCAGATGTCAATTGGGAAAGAAATGCGAACGACAGGAAGCATGACCAACAAATGGCAAATAAGTTAATATGGGAAGGACAGATGATTCAGAAAGTGATGGAACCAACCAGAGGGAAAAATATCCTGGATGTGGTTCTGATAAAACCAGATGAACTCTATAGGGAAACTGAAGTAATAGATGGTATTAGTGATCATGAAGCTGTTTTTGTCGTAGTTAAAATAAATGTGATAGAAAGGAAGGTCTTAAAAGTAGGACTATAAGGCAGTACCGTATGGCTGATAAAGCAGGCATGAGGCAGTTTCTAAAAAGTAACTACGATCGGTGGAAAACGGTAAATAAAAATGTAAAAAGACTCTGAGATAGGTTTAAAGAAATTGTTGAGGAATTCGAAAACAGGTTTGTACCTTTAAGGGTGGTAAGGAATGGTAAAGACCCACCTTATTATAATAGAGAAATAAAGAGACTAAGAAGGAGGTGCAGACTGGAAAGGAATAGAGTAAGAAATGGCTGTGGAAGTAAGGAGAAATTGAAGGAACATACTAGAAAATTAAATCTAGCAAGGAAGGCAGCTAAGGATAACATGATGGCAAGCATAATTGGCAGTCATACACATTTTAGTGAGAAATGGAAGGGTATGTATAGGTATTTTAAGGCAGAAACAGGTTCCAAGAAGGTCATTCCAGGAATAATTAATGAACAAGGGGAGTGTGTATGTGAGGATCTTCAAAAGGCAGAAATATTCAGTCAGCGGTATGTAAAGATTGTTGGTTACAAGGATAATGTCGAGATAGAGGAGGAAACTAAGACCAAAGAAGTATTAAAATTTACATATGATAACAATGACATTTACAATAAGGTACAAAAGTTGAAAACTAGAAAAGCGACTGGAATTGATCAGATTTTTGGGGATATACTGAAGACAATGGGTTGGGATATAGTACACATCTGAAGTACTTATTTGATTATTGTTTGGTCGGAGGAGCTATACCAGATGAATGGAGAGTTGCTATAGTAAGCCCTGTGTATAAAGGAAAGGGTGATATACATAAAGCTGAAAATTACAGGCCACTAAGTTTGACGTGCATTGTACATATGTAGGCTTTGGGAAGGCATTCTTTCTGATTATATAAGACATGTTTGTGAAATTAATAACTGGTTCGATAGAAGGCACTTCGGTTTTACGAAAAGTTATTCCACTGAAGCTCAACTTGTAGGATTCCAGCAAGATATAGCAGATATCTTGGATTCTGGAGGTCAAACGGACTGTACAGCGATTGACCTGTCTAAAGCATTTGATAGGGTGGATCATGGAAGACTACTGGCAAAAATGAGTGCATTTGGACTAGACAAGAGAGTGACTGAATGGGTTGCTATATTTCTAGAAAATAGATCTCAGAGAATTAGAATAGGTGAAGCTTTATCTGACCCTGTAATAATTAAGAGGGGAATTCCTCAAGGCAGTATTATCGGACCTTTATGTTTTCTTATATATATAAATGATATGAGTAAAGGAGTGGAATCGGAGGTAAGGATTTTTGCGGATGATGTTATTCTCTATAGAGTGATAAATAAGTTACAAGATTGTGAGCAACTGCAGCGTAACCTAGAAAATGTTGTGAGATGGACAGCAGGCAATGGTATGTTGATAAACGGGGTTAAAAGTCAGGTTGTGGGTTTCACAAATAGGTAAAGTCCTCTCAGTTTTAATTACTGCGTTGATGGAGTGAAATTTCCTTTTGGGGATCATTGTAAGTATCTAGATGTTAATATAAGGAAAGATTTTCATTGGGGTAATCACATAAATGGGATTGTAAATAAAGGGTACAGATCTCTGCACATGATATGAGGGTGTTTAGGGGTTGTAGTAAGGATGTAAAGGAGAGGGCATATAAGTCTCTTGTAAGACCCCAACTAGAGTATGGTTCCAGTGTATGGTACCCTCACCAGGAATACCTGATTCAAGAACTGGAAAAAATCCAAAGAAAAGCAGCTCGATTTGTTCTGGGTGATTTCCGACAAAAGAGTAGCGTTACAAAAATGTTGCAAAGTTTGGGTTGGGAAGAAGTGAGAGAAAGAAGAAGAGCTGCTCGACTAAGTGGTATGTTCCGAGCTGTCAACGGGGAGATGGCGTGGAATGACATTAGTAGACGAATAAGTTTGAATGGCGTTTATAAAAGTAGGAAAGATCACAATATGAAGATAAAGTTGGAATTCGAGAGGACAAACTAGGGCAAATATTCATTTACGGGAATGGGAGTTCTGGATTGGAATAACTTACCAAGGGAGACGTTCAATAAATTTCCAATTTCTTTGAAATCATTTAGGAAAAGGCTAGGAAAGCAACCGATAGGGAATCTGCCACCTGGGCGACTGCCCTAAATGCAGATCAGTATTGATTGATTGACCTAATGTTTACTATTAACTGAAGGAGTTTTGATAAGATTGGATTTTTTGAACACTCGCTCGCAATTAGAGATAGTCTGAGGCAAAACCAATTAATTTATTGTAGCAATACCGAACAAATCTATCTCAGCAGCATTCAGCTAAGTGCAAACGCCGAACGTCGTGACATCTAGCGTCTAGCCTAGGAACTGCATAACTTCTATATGCTACGGTCAACACCGCCTATAGAGAAGTCCTAGCAATACAAATACGGTCCTCGCTTGACGTCATGCTGCTACGTCCTATGCGAACTGTAAACAGCTGGCAACGTGTTTGGAATGTTGGATGTGTGAACAAGGGTAGTGTTGGACTAGTGCGTGTGAATTTATGTTCTTTACTTGGTGGTAGGCCTAAAGAATGCCTCATAAGTGCAGCGTGCCAAATTGTAAATGCATCTATTTAAACGGACCAAAAGTGAGTACGTTCTCTTTCCCTGCTAATGAAGAACTGAGGTTAAAATGGATAAGAGCTATTCATCGGGAGGAATTTATTCCTACGAAACACTCTAGGGTATGTATAGTTTTGACACGGAAATCACATCAAGAAATTATGAACAGCATAGTTTTCGAACATGTGCATTCACGTTTCAATGTCATTGTATTTTAGGTACGGTATGCGAACTTCATGTTAAAGATGATGATATTGAAAGATCCACGAGCATGTTCGATGAAAAGAACGGGAGGTTACTGACTGCTCCTTTGTCAAACCCCAGATTGGTGAAAGCTTAATTCATCATTCCTAGATAGGACACAATGATGTTTTGGGCATATGCTTTGTTTGTTAATAGAATGCCAGTTTGAGTACAACTGTGTAATAATTAATTTTAGACATTTTCGATGCAGTTCCATCACAGTTTCCAAACTGCCCTCAATATCTCTATGGAACCACTACTGCCTCCCGTGAAGATCCAGAAAACAGGCGGCGTAGAGTGGAAAAACCAGTGTTTAGAAAATGCTATTACTGACAGTTTACGTAATTATAGTGAACATGCTGAGGAAATAACATTTAAAGACTTTGAGGAATTAAAGCTGAAAGTGAATGACATTACATTTAATACTGAATGGGACTTGCTCAAGAAAGAATCAGGTTTATATTTCATTTTTATGAAAGAGGAACCCTACCCTCATATTTCTTGTTGTCAATAATGCATAAGTTGAACGCTGTAAAGGGGTGTCATTGCCCAAGCATGTTAAGAATCTTACAGAAATTGAAACATTAATACAGAATGCGCACTTTTTAGCGATAGATTTACACCTTAGTACTGAATCGGTCGACTTCGGTCTTCAGGATTCGTATTGGCAACCTCTGAAACACAAACTAAGAATCGCTTATCATCGTTGTGCGACATCTGGCGTACACTTTAAGTACTCGTACTGTTGTTGTTTACACAGCAAAGCCAAACTATAGAATTCATGCTAGGAACACGTTTCGCATCGGGAAATGTTATATAGTATTATATATTTTGTGTGTGACACAGTTGTTGGCGCAAGATAATAAAGGTTTAGAAAATTCATACCGATCGATCATATTATCGATTCAATTCAGATTTCATTTCCATTCAGTTGGCAGTACTACCGGAACCGGCAGTGCTCCCTCCTTACTCCTCAATCGAGTACAAAAATCTATCACTAAAAAGTGCGCGTACAGTATGTATCTTCTACTATGTCTGGCAGCCAGGATATAGAAGAAACTTTGACTGTTCGTGGTGGTTTATTGCAACACTTAGAAAATAAGTTTCCTGAGAAGAAAAATATGTTGAATATCCTAAAAGAACAGTTATTCTTGTTACCTAAGAAGAGGGTGAAATATTATTCCTGGGAGATAATGGTATTTTGTTCATTAGCTCATTCAATTTCTCACCATTGTTACAAATTTATTCGAGGATTTGGTAAAATAACTCTTCCTGCTCCACGTATATTGCAAATAATATGCTCAAAGCTTGTAGCAAAACCTCTGCAGGAAAAGAATGACAATTATCTGCTCTATATGAAGAGTAAATTTCCATTACTCTCTATTGTCTGTGGATGGGGTTCGTATCAAACCCCAGTTAGATTTCAAACAGGGCAGGGTAGTAGGTACTGCAATGAACAGTGATGAATGTGCCACAAGTGCATATGTTTTCATGGTCCATAGTGTACTTTCACATTATAAAGATGTTGCTCATATTGTACCTGTCACTAATATTCATTGTGAGGAATTATTTAACACTACGAGAACAATAATCCTTGGTTTGGAAGAAATAGGCTTTGAAGTAGTTGCAGTTATTGCAGATAACAGTGCTCTGAACAGGAAAGCAGTGTCTCTTCTTAGTGATCCACCTGAATTGAAGCATGTTTACAGCCATCCCAGAGACAAGAACAGAAAGCTCTTCTTTCTCATAGACACCGTACACCCAGTGGCGGCCGGTCAATACGTGCTACCGGGCTCCAGCACGTAGCTTGGAACTGTAAGGAATTAATTATTTATCAGTACAATTATCCTGGTACTTTTTCTTTGTTTTGAGTACGGTATGAATTCGTGTTTTGTGAAAATCAGGACGAGATCTGTCGAACACCTAGCTCTGTTCTCCCGGGGAACTCCTCTCGTGCTCATGTGAAATGAGCTCTGGCCTGTAGCCTGGAGGAATCAATACGCAGGCGCAGCCAACCTTGCAACACTCCCCGTAGCCGGTGGAGTATACCATCAACCGGAATCAACTTTCACTGATCCCGTCTATAGTTACTTGTCCTCCCGCAAGGGGGGAAGAATTGCTCGATGCCTCCTGCTACCCTGATGTTGAACGACGTGACGTTACTCGCAGCCCCTGCTCCTCTACCCACGAGCAATGTAAGTTCTGTGATGTAGTCCTATATACCCGCTCTTTATCTTCTATGGTGGCTTCAGAGTTCGTGATTGGTGGAAGTGAATCAAGACGACTTGGGCGGAGTCCGACCACGGGGAGGAGCCAAAATTCGCAGTAGTGGACCGTAGTCGACAGGTAGTGGGAGCAAAATAGAATTTTCCGAAGCGAAGCGCATTAAACCATAAAGAAGAAGAAACTTTGTCCACTGTAACGCTTCTGCATTTGGATCAAGTGCTTTATGAACGAAGGCCTAATTTTTATTTTAGTTTGGGGTAAAATTCTGTGAATGTGTGTTTGTAAGTAAGTATTTTCTTACACCTCGTGTTCTGAGCATCCCTGTTTTCATTTTAGTATTTTTGGGTAGAGTTCGTACTAACGAGTGCTTTTATTTTGCGGCAGTAGCGTTTCACTGCACTCCACATGTTCTGAGCGGGGCTATTTTAAATCCGCCTCGTGTTTACTGCCATTATTTAATTTAACGTATAGTGATGCTTTCTTCTGTTGCAGGTTATGACTTTCGAATATCGCTGTTTTCCGTGTTTAATTCGTAGTTAGTGGGAGCAGACTTCATATTTTTTGCCAAGGAACGGTTCGTGTATTTTAAGTGCTCTACTATAAGCCCTATTTTTATTTTTGGTAAGATTAAGTGAATGTGTAGTTTTGAGTATAGTTTTACACCACGTGTTCTGATCATCCCTGTTTTTAGATGGTGGAAGTAGCGTTTCGCACCTTTCCACGTGTTCTGAGCGTGGTTGTTTTAACCTTTTTGCGGTAAAATCCAGAGATTGTAATGCCTCGTATTAGGTGCCAGTTATGTAATTTAACGTATAGTGATGCTTTCTTCTGTTGCAGGTACTCAATGTGTTCTGACTTTTGAACATAGTTTTTTTTTTCTCCTCTTTTGTAGGAAAATGCAGTGAAAGTATTTTTATTTCGTGTTTTGTACGCTGCGTGTGTTTATTGTGTTCTGTATTTTGACACTGGTTTGGTAAGTAGCGTTTCTTACAGCACTCCATTGTGTCTGCATGGCTATTTTTATTTTTGTATTGAGGTAAAATTCCGTGAACGAAATGCCACCTCCCGTCAGCTGCCGAATTTGTGACAAAACTTTCCCCAGAATGTACAATCTGAAACGACACATTTCTATAATTCATCCCGGAATGGAATATAATCCACAAGAAACTAGGCCTGTAATGAACCCGCCAGTTAATCTGCTTAGCTGTCAATTTTGTGACAAATCTTTCCCCAGAGCGTTCAATTTAAAAAGACACATTTCTAATATTCATCCCGGAGGTGAATATAATCCAGTAGAAACTGTATCATGCCTGTTTAAGTGTGCAATTTGCCAGCAAGATTGTTATGACCTTGACATTTACAAGGAGCATGTGTGTGAGGCCCATGATATTACAATCAAGACAGAAAGTCACGAATTTCTATCGGAATCAGAATTTTCTAAGTGGAAGCAGACGGTTGAGCATAAGGACAATGCATCATTTGTGATACACAGACAGGGCAAGACTCTATGTGATAATTCTTTTGTTGTAACATTTTATTGCCATAGATCGGGGAAGTATAGGACAAATGTTTTGCCAGAAAGTAGACAAAGAGAATCAAAAATACAAGGAACTTCAAAAACAGGTGGATATTGTCCTGCTAAAATTAATGCAGTTTTTAAAAATGGGCACGTAGCAGTAGAATTTTGCAGTACTCATATAGGACACCAAAATGAACTGGCAAAACTTTCTTTAGGCCCAGCTGTACGCAGTGATTTAGCAACAAAAATTGCAATGAAAGTGTCTCACGGTGATATTTTAGATCAAGTAAGATCGTCCGTAAGTAAAGATAATCTCAAACGAGAGCACTTAATCACAAAACAAGACCTTTACAATATCGATAGGGCTTTCTCCCTAAATAGTGATGCTGTTAGACATCCTAATGATGCAGTAAGTGTGGATGCATGGGTAGAAACAGAGAAACAGCTGGGATCTAATAGCGTTCTGTTTTACAAGCCTCGGAACGTGGTCCTACCTGAATACCTATTTTTGTCGAGAAATAAATGACTTCTTTCTAGCCATATTCACTGAGGCACAGCAGGAGATGCTGCAGAAATTTGGCTCGGACTGTATCTGTGTGGACAGCACTCGTGGTTTGAATGCATATGGGTTCGAGATGGTTACGGTACTTGTTTTAGATGATCGCAGGCAAGGGCTGCCGTGTGCCTTTTTTATAGCTAGCAAAATAGATTCTGCAACGCTCAGAGTATTTTTTAGTTGCATCAAAGAGAGAACTGGAGTGATCAGTTGTAACGTATTCATGTCGGACATGGCAGAATCGTTCTATAATGCATGGCAAGAAGTTATGGGTGAATCCAATATGCGTTTGTTTTGCACATGGCATGTCATTCGGGCATGGAAAAGAGATCTGACAAAAATTAAGGACACAGAAAAGCAAAAACTAACTTTCGAGAGATTGAGACCTCTTCTGCACGAGACAGATGAAGCCACATTTAACATTGGGATAGATGAAATTACACGTCAGTTATTGGAGGATGAGTTGACAATGGATTTTGGCTTGTATTTCCAGCAGCGGTATGCAAGATGCTGTAAGGCGTGGGCATATTGTCACAGATTGAATTCCGGCATTAACACTAACATGCATTTAGAGGCAATGCATAGAACTCTGAAACACGTGTTATTGAAAGGACAACCAGTAAAACGACTAGACAAAGCAATTCATGCTATAATGCAATTGGTTAAAACTAAATTGTTTGACCGTCTGGTTGTTATAGAGAAAGGAAAAGTGACTGCAAAATTAAGGGATCTTAGGGATCGTCATAAGAAATCGTTACAATTGAGGTCCAATTTGGTATCGGAAAATGGAGACGGTGGTTGGGCTATTGCCTCGTCAAATGTTCCACAGTTATATTATACTGTGAGGCTTGTGCAACCAGACTGTAGTTGTTCCATAACATGTACACACTGCAAGGCTTGCATACACAAATTTAGTTGCACTTGCATTGATGCAAGCATTAAGTGGAACATGTGCAAGCGTATACACTTGTTATGTCGTACATTATCACCTTCTGAATGTACCATTCAGTCTTCAGGAAATGCTGATATGGGCGAAGAACATATTGTTGCTGCCTAAAGAAATGCCATTTTAAATGAAGTTGGCAATGGTGAATTAATAAGTAGGCCTGCAGTAGTCGATATTGCCAGATTAAGAGCAGACTTGACTCGGCAATTTAATAATGTTCTCCTTAAAGTTAATAATGTAGAGCAATACAACATCTACAGTCAGACTCTGAAACGGTTAGTTCCTCTTCTGAATGCTTCTGAACAGCATATTGCAACTTTACCACAGACCAAGAGCAATGTTAGTAAGAAAATTGAATTTCAGAGGCGCTTTAAATGCACAAGGCAGAAATTTAAAGGTAAAAAAACTTCCAGGGCACAGACTATGTCAGAAGCAATTAACACTGCAGCGAGTGCAATAGTCTCTCAAGGAAATGACTAGGACAATGGCCTAGATGTTAGGCCCCTTTAAACAACAAGCAGCAAGCATCCTCATTAATAAAGGAGAGAGACGATTACTTCATTCTTCTTGTAAAATTTAGCTTTTAATGAATCCCACTGGAGGTAATCCCAGACTTAAAGGTCTGGAATGTGGGTTAGGTAATACTTATACCTACCAAATTCTTTGAATTTTGGCACCGGCACCCGGTATTAATGCCGGGCAGGACCGTTATGTAGGGTATGATTCCATCATTAAACATAAAGTTCTACAAAGTACAGTATTCATTTTTAATTCGTTACCGCACATGAACTTATTCCGGAATTGTTCTCGGTGTATTCATTTTCTACTACACATAAAGACAGTCTATAACTACACATCGCCTCTCCCTCTCGGTTAAACAGTGCCACACACACCTTTCCCCTAGCTTCCCTCTACCAACATGTTCTACTCTTTGGGAAGCTGCGAGGGAGGCAATGGCATATCACCGATTCGTAATCACTGGCAATTTGACGTAACATAAAAATATTGCACATATATAAGTTAAAAAGTGATTTGAAACCTACGGTAATTGTTATTAATGTTGGGTACTTAAGTTTTTTCTTAATCTTGTATTAGTTTTAGACATATAGGAAACCGCCTGATGTAAATAGTGTGTACTGAATTGTATGGAATTTTCTAGTTTTTCTTGATCTTGTATAAACTTGACAGTTGTGTATGAAGAGATAAGACCTGTAAGTAGTGTTTACTTTATTCTCTAAGCTGTAATGATAGAAAATAGGTTGTAAGGTAATTCCTAGCTTTTCTTAATCTTGTATTAGTTAGGAGCCAGATTACCAAGAAAATTTATAGAGAAACTGAAATCTCAATTAACAAGTAGGATGGATTAAGGAAATTAGGGAGCATATGGAAGAACTACAAATAACTCTGGATGACTTGTAAAACAAAACTGAAAATGTAAAGAAACTGAAAAAACAGAAATAAGATTTAAACCAAAAAGAGACAAATGACATGACATGAAATGGGTACTTACAGATGTGGAACGACAGAAAAGACCAGAACAAATGAAAAGCTACTGGGCAATTTGGAAACAAAACCCATTAAATATGATGACCAGAGAATGATGGACTGAAGTGGTCAATTGAGGCCGTAAAAGGAGAGGTGACCTCCAAGTAGTGTGTACACCGAACGAGTTGGGCCGTGCAGTGGCTGTGAGCTTGCGTTCGAGCCCCACTGTCGGCAGCCCTGAAGATGGTTTTCCGTGGTTTCCCATTTTCACACCAGATGAATGCTGGGGCTGTAACTTAAGGCCACGGCTGCGTCCTTCCTTCCCACTCCTAGTCCTTTTCCCCATAAGACCTATCTGTGTCGGTGCAATGCAAAGCGAATTGTAAAAAAAAAAAGTGTGCGTGTGCTTTATCTTATATGATGCTGTGAGAAAATAGTTTGTAGGGCGTTTTCATCTTAACCAGCATTGTGGTAAGGGTTTTTCATTAAATAAAATATTTATTTTCTTAATTGCTAATTTTCAGGAAATGGTTTTGATATGTTTCGACACTGGGAGTAGATGAAAGCGTAAAAATGTTTAAAAAGTCAAAACGATTGTGATCTTGGCTTACAGTCGGAGATGGGTAACGGTGGAATTACACCTTCCTCTATTCCCTGGGAGAGGGTATATAACTGCTGAAGCTTGTTACTATCAAGAGCACAGGGTGCTCGCTTATGCAAGAATGGCAATCAGATTTAGAAACTAAAACCAGCGTTAACACTGCAAGAAGAACGTTCCTTGTGTGCTACTGTTACCTCAGGTTTCAACCTTGTTGTGAAGTGTTGATTTACCTGTGCAGCTATAGTGTGGAAGGGTGAACTGGCTCAAATGTAGGTGTATCGCAGAATGTTGCAGATCCTCTGCTATGCCGGGAAATCGTGTGCTCAAGAAATACGGCAATGTAGAAGGGACACCATGTGCGCGGGCAGAGATCATCCTGTTCACGGAACAGTTCGAACTCCGTGATGAGATAAACTCTTGAGGTCATCGATGTCTGAATACATTTGTTTTACTGTGACGTTCGAAGGGACCACTTCTTTGACACATGGTCACGGGCAAGGGAATAACTTCCTTGTAAACGACTCTTTCACATCATCTTTATAGTGTAAATTGTTTTTATTTGCATCAACATAATTTGACACTTGTTACTTACTAAGAAGTGTGCGGGTTTTTCACCACCCACACGCTAACAGGCAGAGAAACGTATGCTGCTGGCAGGGACCCACACTGTATCCTGCATTACTTTGCTATCTGTCTTTTTAAGTCATCTTCCTGCTCAATGTTAAATGTGAACCCTTTGTAACTATTCATCGTGTTGAACCAATTATCCTTGAAATCCAACTCCATAAGGAAATCAATAATCATCATTGTTATCTTCTTTCAGCTTTATTGTTTTCCCTGGTAGGGACCGATAAATTATTATGAACCCTATTTGGAAATTTAAACCTAATTAAAGAAAATGGCAAGTTTGTAATCCTTACGTGATAATGGTCAGAAAGATCTTAAATTTCCACTGGGAACTCCCACCTGTCATGATCCTTTCTTGATGGTTTTAACCCCTTCATTCCTCAGTTTCTTCTCCTTATTGATCTTTCATTGCACCTAAGGATTGTATCAACTCTTTATACATTAAGGATTTCATTTTGGACTTTACATATGATTAGTATTGCCAGAGTATGGGAAATAATTTTACCCTATTAATGTACATTTTCTTTCAGGTGTCGGTGACTTGCCAATCGTCGCCCTCGACAAGTGATCTGCTTCCGGGTGAAGAAGAAGTTTTGGTGTTTTTCAACTAGGTTTATCTGTATATTATGTAACATTTGTAACTTTCCGGTGTAAACATTCGCCTAACAGGAAATGTAAACTTCACTTTTGAATAAATGTGTTGGTTATTTAAAAATATAAACTGTGTACTTTGTTTTGTATTTAACTTTTTACTGTTCCATTGCCATTAGTGTCATGGGGCGAGGGTGAACCAGGAAATTTGGTAATGTAAATGGGTATCTTTGGTAATTATAGTTAAACTGACCAGGCGTCACAGACTAAACACAACAATCCTGTGGTTGGATGTTTTGTCCATTCGGTGAAGATAAAGGTTTGCTTCACAGTTGCTGACGTATCATTTTCAAACATCACTGCTCTAGCGATGGCTGTCAAACAAATAAGTTATTTCTTGTTCTTGAGTAGTTCGATCACATATTCTGTTCTACTGCATGCAGTCAATCTGGGGTAGGCAGTAATTTGCCAGGCGAGTTAGCCGTGCGATTAGGGTGGCGCACCTGAGAGCTTGCATTCGGGAGATAACGGGTTCGAACCACATGTCGACAGCCCTGAGGTTGAATTCTCATTTCCACACCAGGCAAATGTTGGGGCTGACCCATAACTAAGACTACGGCCATTTCCTATCCCATCGTCGCCGTAAGACTTGTCAGTGCTATGTAAAGCAAATTGAAAAAAAAATTATTGTAGGTAATAATCTGTTTATCGGTTGAATGGATTTTCTCCCACATGAACAAAGTGGGTATTATACTTAAATTTGTGCTAAAATTTAACTCTCCGAGTATAGAAACTAGATCTTGGCATTTTTGTTTTCAAGCAATTTGTACAGTACAAAGATTGAACTTTTACTTGTTTTACAATTTGCTTTAGGTGCACTGACACGGATTAGGTCTTGTGGCGATGATAGGAAAGGACTTGGGGCAGGAAGCAAGTGACCATGGCCTGGTGTGAAAAAGGGATACCACGAAAAACTAACTGCAGGACTGCCGACAGTGGGGTTCAAACCCACTATCTTCCGAATGCAAGCTGACTGCTGCATGGCGCAAACCACACAGCCACTTGCTCGGTTAAGTTTGAATCAAAGTGAATCTTTGAAATTTAGAATTAAAAATAATAGTATAATTGGATGGTTCGGGCGCCACCTCCACCTCCGGCTCTCGGGAGAGGCCTCCACCTCCCGCGGGAAATTTGAATTTTGGCGGGAGATTTGAATTTGTAAACAAAGCCACGTGCTTTTTGACAGCTGTCATCGACAACAACGCATCGCTAACCTCAGTACTGCCATCTTGACGGGCCTAAACCTCAATAGTGCCAACTTAACCTAACTAGATCGAGATAAACAAAGCCACGTGCTTTTTGACAGCCACGTGCTTTATGACAGACAACAACGCATCGCTAACCTCAGTACTGCCATCTTAACGGGCCTAAACCTCAGTAGTACCAACTTAACCTAACTAGCGCGAGGTAAACAAAGCCACGTGCTTTTTGACAGCCACGTGCTTTTTTGACAGCTGTCATCCGCCATCTTTAAACCACGGAGCACTGTGCTGCCCTCTTTATCGTAGTAGATGTAAAATTCGTCACCTGTCATTGGCAGTGCTGCCATCTTGGCGGGCCTAAACCTTAGTGCTACCAACTTAACCTCACTAGCTCGAGATAAACAAATCCACGTGCTTTTTGACAGCCACGTGCTTTTTTGACAGCTGTCATCCGCCATCTTTAAACCACAGAGCACTGTGCTGCCCTCTTTATCGTAGTAGATGTAAAATTCGTCACCTGTCACCGGCAGTGCTGCCATCTTGGTGGGCCTAAACCTTAGTGCTACCAACTTAACCTCACTAGCGTGAGATAAACAAAGCCACGTGCTTTTTTGACAGCTGTCATCCGCCATCTTTAAACCACAGAGCACTGTGCCGCCCTCTTTATCGCAGTAGATGTAAAATTCGTCACATGTCATCGGCAGTGCTGCCATCTTGGCGGGTCTAAACCTTAGTGCTACCAACTTAACCTCACTAGCGTGTAGTAAACAAAGGAACGTGCAGCTGTCAACCGCCATCTTTAATCACCGTGCTGCCCTCTATGTGGTGGCGGTAAATTCTACGTGCTTTACAAACCCATGTGATTTTCTGACAGCTGTCATCCGCCATCTTTAATCCAGAGAGAACAGTGCTGCCCTCTATGTGGTGGCGGCAAATTCCACGTGCTCTTGTTTGGAAACAAATCAACATGCTTTTTTTTGACAGCTTTCAACCGCCATCTTTAATCACCGTGCTGCCCTCTTTAGCTACTTACCTTTGAAATGTGGTGGCGGTAAATTCCACGTGCTTTACAAACCTATATGCTTTTCTGACAGCTGTCATCCGCCCAGCAATTCTCTTTCTATATAATAATTTCATGTGGCTATTTCTAGCCAAGTGCAGTTTAAAAAAGTAAATCCTAGTCTTGTTGTATCAGGAAGGGTAACTGGCTAAATCCCGGTCTTTCAGCGTCAGGAAGGGCAACCGGTCGAAAACAATAGTGTATGATGTAAGAGGCTAGATACTGCTTTGAGCATCTAGCTGTAAAACCCCGATTCTCATGTTTAAGGCATAGCTTTATCGAACATACAACGCAATCTTGCACATATCGCGTACCTACATGTTTATACTTGAACACATACTGCTGTTCATAGTTCGATATTGTAGAACACTGCATTTAAGACTAGAATCAAACACTTTTGAGGTAAAAAATTCTGCTCTCGACATACTTACCGAACTAGACGATACTATACTTACGAATCTGCTCATCACCTTCTTTCTTGCTTTCCTTCTATGAGTAATAAACAAACACTCTATCTTGCAAATAAGGAGCGGGAGGAAGGTAATACCTAACCTAAAATAAAAGAATATGCCAATTCTACATTATTTATTTACATCTTGTATGTACAAGTTTTATCTTGAATCATTTTACCCTAGTGATGTTTGCATACTTCTCGATGCAATTCTTGAATGTACAAGTTTAAACTTGCCGTACTACTCTCTCAGCGTACCTCTCCCTACAATATCTACAGTGAATTGTGATGTAAGACAGCATAACGTAAGTACACACCTCTAACATAATGTTTACATCTGCTTTATGTAAAGTAGTACCGATCAATACTACTATGCCCCCAGGCCAGAGTGCTGGCAGAATTTGGAATGACAAACCGTTTGCAATCAACATTATTAAGGGCTACCTTACTAATTAAATGAGTGTACAACTGGTGCTTCTTGCTTCTAATGACAGACATTTGCTTATGCAAAACAGGTGGATTACTTTTAATGCAATTGTTATAGTTTTCAAAACTTAGCTGATTCTGAACGACATTCTTTTTAACCCCTTCAATCTCTTTATTTGTAATTCATTTAAGAGTTTTATGCAATATGACTTGGATTTAGTACCTACAAATGAATCGATAATATTCCCAGCACATTCATCTTTCATTTTACCTAGAACCTTTTTGTTCACTAGCGGTAGATGATATTGATTATTTGCAGGATAGTTACTTGTATCAAATCTACCCAAGTCTGGCTTTATATCATTGTAATAGTCATCAGTTTTGATTTGGTAAATAAACGAATCGGTATCTGTGTAGAGCAATTGCGCATTATGCGCGTACTTCTTCATCATATAATCGTAATGGAATTAATACATGAGTGTTTTAGCCAATTTAAGTACTGCAAAGCCGACGTAGGTAGGTTTGTCATACTTAACCTTAACTCGATTCATCTGTATAATAACTAAATTGTCATGTGTGATGGTGCAGCTGTGGAAATTTGGTTTACTTATTAAATAGTTAGCACCATACCTTTTCTTAATATTTTCCCAGTTTGTAATCAATTTTACATCAACGCGTTTGTCAACATTTTCCATAGTCTTACCAAACACACTGTTATTCATGAGCTTGTAGAAATCTTTTTCAAACTCGTTAACCGCATTCGTTCTTAAATTATTGTTCAGATCGATATATGGCTTTAGCCACGGTGACTGATTAAATTCTAGTACGCGATGAATTTTGGATAACTTCAAACCATGCTGCAAACACTGTTTTAAATTTCGGTAATGAATGATATACTTAGATTTATCACATAAATTAGCAATGAGCATTTTCGTCGTTGATGTGATGTACGGGGGCTTCATATTTTCAGGGCAGAACGGTAGGTCATTATGAGAAGTGTGTAACTCTTTAGGATACTGTAAGTCAACTTCGAGGAAATAGCCTTTATCAGCTTCATCGCCTAGGGCGTGCAGCTGTAAAGCATCAATTTCGCACTGCGTTAGCCAGCGGAAACCACTCACCGGTAGATGCTGACTCATCGCCCACACATACTGATTATTAGCATCGAGATAAACGATATACTGAGATTCCTGACTAGAATCGAAACTCGGCATGTACTTATTATTTGCCTTCGAATACCGCCCACTGCACTGACTTAGACCGCCTCGAATAGATGATTTAATAAAGTGCACCATATTAATATCAGTTAGCAGTTCCAAATTCACCTGCGTGTATTTTAACATCGCGACCCAACTTAACCCAGGTGCGGTGAAATACTGACATGGGTCAAGGCTGTAGGTTTTCTTGCAAACACAGCGAAAATTTTCAAAAACATCAGCTAACAAAAGTACATCTGTCCTTAAATATAAATCGGAGTATTCACCCAGCGTTTGAATGTGGAACTGCTCCCAGATATGTTGTGCATGTAAATAGTCATTATCACTAATATCCGCTGAATTCAGCGAGCTGTAAAAGGATTGTTTCGATGGTAAAGCACGTTCTTCGAGGCGTTCTAAGCAGTCGAGATATTCATAACAAAAATTACCCTTACGCTGAAGTAAATTAAACTGCGCTTCTTCGGGAAAAACGCGTCGAATTTCCGTAAATTGTTCAGGCTGTAAATGAGTAGAAAGTTTATCGAGGCTACTCGCCATAAAGCGAAACGAGTCAAGGAATCTCAGTTTTATAGAATGCTCAGCATCTACTTTTACAGACTTTGCAAACGCAATGTACCGCTCTTTATTCTGAGGGATTATATCTACTTTTTCATATGAAGCTCCAAATTGTGAAATGATGAAATGAGAGTCGTAACCAGATAAGTTATGAAAAATTACAGGGATAAATTTAGGAACTCTATACTTAAGATTACAGCTATAATGAGCGGCACATCTGTAGAAACCAGTTAAATGATCATGATCAAAAACTTTAGGGTCATTTTCGGAAAATTCCCCATCACAAATGCTACACTTTGTAGCACGTTCATGATCATTTAACTGAATTTCTGTGAGTGGCTTCATAGGAATATTACTATTCAGAATACGACCAAGACGAACTGCATCACTTTCAAGTCTTTCTAAAAATACTTTAGCAGCATCATGTCCTCGATACAGCTCTAACTTGTTAAGCGTACTATCGTAACTACACTTGATGTAATACGCGAAGCTATACGGGACATGCATGTGCGTAGTATTAGTGAAAGAGTTGTCAGGATTAGGTGAGCATGTGTTGCATGGCGTGAGGATGGCTTCAAAGTCTGCATAAATCACGAACGGTACCCACATCTGCTTGTGAAAATTTGTAAATTTTAAAACATTATTGCCTGTAGTAGGTATCTCTGTACGTACATGATTGCAGTCATTCTTAGAATGCTTCGTTAACTGATCTTCAGTTCTAAAATACTGCAAGCATCCATCACATAGCCACTTTTTGTTACACCTGTTTGACAACTGACTACCAACAAGTCTACTCAGATTTTTAATCCAGCAAAAGTGGCTATTCTCACTGTTTTCAATATTCAACATTCCGTTTCACAGGATTTAAAGCCGACATCACCGCCCATGCAAAACATGCTTCGTCATTGTTTTGGATGTTTACAACAGCTTCTTTTCGCTGAATCCATGTCGGCAGCTCGATGTGTGAAGATCCTCGCATAGGATTGTACTTATTGATGTTAACTTCTAGATACATTATTTCAACTAAAGCCCACCCTGATTCCTTTTCCTGAAATTCCTCGCTCTTAGTTGAAATAATGTTAGAGACATTCCTAAGTACATCACCAAAATTAGTCGACTCACTTATGACAAAATTCTTCGTATTAAATGATTTAATGTCCGTTATTTGGGATTCATCCGTGCTTTTAATGTACAAAGCGAAAAGTTCAAAATTAACTTTAAATAAACTATGATTGGACAAAGATTTAGCAAGAAGCTGTTGTACATCCGGTTGAACACAATTTAAAAAGTTTGAAGTGCTCTGAAACTTTTGACTGGTGCGAATTCTGTAACTAGCAATCCTACTTTTAAATGCTGTATTAATTTCCTCGATGTTTGCGTTACTACCACTTCTACACGCATTATTTTTATGCGCATTACTCCGTAAGTGTCCCTGAAAATGCGAAGATGGTACATCAGTGTTACAGTGCTCGCAGTGAATAGTTTGAAGTTCATTTTTCCTAGGTTTTTTACTACTAGTACTTTCTACAGCTACATCAGTAGCTGCACGCTTTTTCCCTACTACTACCTGAGGGCAAGTAGATATTTGATGTACCTCTGCTAAGTGAGCCTGGTATTGCTCTACATTAGCGAAGTACAGCCCGCAAACATCACATAAAGCAGATGTTATGCTAGGGTGTTTTGATTTCATATGGCGCATGAAGTTATCTCGCCTTGTAAACGATGCCTCACACTGCTCGCAGGTGAACGTAGTAGACGCTTCTCCATGTTTCATTTTTAAATGTCGTGTAAGGGCATCTCTTCTTGTAAAAGTTACATCGCACTGCGAGCAGGGAAACATCTGAAAAGAGAACAACCAATAGAGATTAGCCTAAAGTTGCGATGTTCAACCTATAGAGGTCGGACATGACTGTGAGTTTGAAATTATACGATTAACCTCTTCTATGGCATGCGGATTAAAGAAAATAACTATTTATCAATAGACTAAAGTTACGATGTTTTAGAAGAAACCAAGTTTCAGCCCGCTGAGGTCAGACATAGCTATGTGTGTGTTTGAAATTATAAAATTAACCTCGTCTATAGCACGTGGATTGAAGAGAATGACTATTTATCAATAGACTAAAGTTACGATGTTTTAGAAGAAACCAAGTTTCAGCCTGCTGAGGTCAGACATAGCTATGTGTGTGTTTGAAATTATAAAATTAACCTCGTCTATAGCATGAGGATTGAAGAGAACGACTATTTATCAATAGACTAAAGTTACGATGTTTTAGAAGAAACCAAATTTCAGCCTGCTGAGGTCAGACATAGTTATGTGCGTGTTTGAAATTATAAATTTAACCTCGTCTATAGCATGAGGATTAAAGAAAATGACTATTTATCAATAGACTAAAGTTACGATGTTTTAGAAGAAACCAAGTTGCAACGAATAGAGGTCAGACATTGCTGTGAGTTTGAAATTATAAGATTAACCTCTTCTATGACATGCAGATTAAAGAAAATAACTATTTGTCAATAGACTAAAGTTACGATGTTTTAGAAGAAACCAAGTTTCAGCCTGTTGAGGTCAGACATAGCTATGTGTGTGTTTGAAATTATAAAATTAACCTCGTCTATAGCATGAGGATTGAAGAGAACGACTATTTATGAATAGACTAAAGTTACGATGTTTTAGAAAAAACCAAGTTTCAGCCTGTTGAGGTCAGACATAGCTATGCGTGTGTTTGAAATTATAAAATTAACCTCGTCTATAGCATGAGGATTGAAGAAAATGACTATTTATCAATAGACTAAAGTTACGATGTTCGGAAGAAACCAAGTTTCAATGTATAGAGGTCGGACATTGGTGTGAGTTTGAAATTATAAGATTAACCTCTTCTATGACATGCAGATTAAAGAAAATAACTATTTGTCAATAGACTAAAGTTACGATGTTTTAGAAGAAACCAAGTTTCAGCCTGCTGAGGTCAGACATAGCTATGTGTGTGTTTGAAATTATAAAATTAACCTCTCTATAGCATGAGGATTGAAGAGAACGACTAAAGTTACGATGTTTTAGAAGAAACCAAGTTTCAGCCTGCTGAGGTCAGACATAGCTATGTGCGTGTTTGAAATTATAAATTTAACCTCGTCTATAGCATGAGGATTAAAGAAAATGACTATTTATCAATAGACTAAAGTTACGATGTTTTAGAAGAAACCAAGTTTCAACGAATAGAGGTCAGACATACCTTAAAATCTTCGCACTGCAGACTGTTACTCGGATGAATAAAATGCGTACTTTCAAGCCTGTAACTCGAATGATAATATTCTGGTCGTACCTAAAAGAAAAGAACAAACATATATGAATGTAGTGTAGGGTACATCAGTTAACCTAGCTATCTTTACAACTCAAAGTTCGAAAACATACCTTAAAAATGAATGTGCTGCAGACTGTTACTCGGATAAATAAAATGCGTACATTCAAGCCTGAAACTCGAATGATAATATTCTGGTCGAATCTAAAAAGAAAAGAACAAACATATATGAATGTAGTGTAGGGTGTATCAGCTAGCCTAGTTATCTTTACAACTCAAAGTTCGAAAACATACCTTAAAAATGCATGTGCTGCAGACTGTTACTCGGATAAATAAAATGCGTACATTCAAGTCTGAAACTCGAATGATAATATTCTGGTCGAATCTAAAAAGAAAAGAACAAACATATATGAATGTAGTGTAGGGTGTATCAGCTAGCCTAGTTATCTTTACAACTCAAAGTTCGAAAACATACCTTAAAAAATGCACGTGCTGCAGACTGTTACTCGGATGAATAAAATGCGTACTTTCAAGCCTGTAACTCGAACGGTACCTAAAAAAAGAAAAGAAAAGAACAAACATATATGAATGTAGATGTCTATTACCTAGCGTAGAAGTTGCTTTGCAGACAGTAACTAACAGTTCTAGCTTACCTTAAGATAAAGGCTGAAGAATAATATTCACAGCAGACAGTACTTAGACGGGAGATGTGTGTACGTAATAAACGCATACAGAGAACTGTGAGCGCTTCACGCAGACTGCAGCGAGTAAATATGCTGCTTGTTACCAAGCGGATGTGAAAATCGCTGACAACTGCAGTAAAGTCGGAACGAAGTGTTTATGCAACAAGAGCTCTCCTGTAGTCCCGCTGGCTGACGTATTTAAGCCGGAATCGAACCTCCTGTTGATGCCGAGGTGCCAGAATTTAAGAGTTCTGCAGCGGATCGAGCCTTGGAAAGTTAGCGCGCGATCCTCGACTTCTGGACTTAAATGGGAGGGTACTAAGCTACATCCGCGGTATTCCTTACCTGTAGGCACTTAAAGGTATTGAGCTAAAACTACATTTAGCTAGATCATGTAATGACGATCGCGCAGGCCCCTCGCCTAGCATTTGCTATTTTTTACGGCTTCTAGTTCGAACCCGCTATCTTCCGAAGTAGCGAGAATGATTGAAGAGTGTTGAGGGTGATTCATTTGTCGGATGGAGGCGTTAAGCTATGTGCAGGCTTCTTCGGTAGGAGTAGGCTATGTGCCGGTACAGGGACATCTAGTTATCGATTTAAAATCCTAGTCACGAAGGGCAACCGGTCGTAAAACTATGGTGTATGATCTAAGAGGCGGTGTGCAAAAAAGCCAGCAATAAGTAAGGGCTGTTGATGGGGGCGTTAAACCTTGTGCAGGCTCCTTCGAAAATGATTTTGAGTACAAGACGTTGATGGTGATTCATCTGTCGGATGGAGGTAATAAGCCTTGTGCAGGCTTCTTCGGTAGGAGTAGTCTATGTGCCGGTACCGGGATATCTAGTTATAAAACCCGCTATAACAAATTTATCGCGTATACTGCGATTTAAAATCCTAGTCAGGAAGGGCAACCGGTCGTAAAACTATGGTGTATGATCCAAGAGGCGGGGTGTGCAAAAAAAAGCCAGCAATAAGTAAGGGCTGTTGATAGGGGGGGGGGCGTTAAACCTTGTGCAGGCTACTTCGAAAATTATTTTGAGTACAAGAGTGTTGAGGGTGATTCATCTGTCGGATGGAGGCAATAAGCCTTGTGCAGGCTTCTTCGGTAGGAGTAGGCTATGTGCCGGTACCGGGATATCTAGTTATAAAACCCGCTATAACAAACTTATCGCGTATACTGCGATTTAAAATCCTAGTCAGGAAGGGCAACCGGTCGTAAAACTATGGTGTAAAAGTTTCAACATATAGAGAACAGACATGGTTGTAAGTTTGAAATTATAAGATTGACCTCTTCTATAGCATGAGGATTGAAGAGAACAACTATTTATCAATAGACTAAAGTTTGCAATGTTCGGAAGAAACCAAGTTTCAACCTACTGAGGTCGGACATTGTCGTGAGTTTTACTAAGCTAAGTCTACATCTACAGTACCCCCTACCTGTTAGCAACAACACGAAACGCTGAGGTACCGAAATATACAAGTTCTACAAGCTGACGTATTTGTACTATGATTGAACGGGGAGGTTTGAGCTCAGCTCGAGAAGCTGCTAATAATATTAATGCGTACTGTACGCGTGTAGCGGACTTCGTACCCCGCTGAGGCAAACACATTCCAGGTAGGAGCTAGCGAGCCGGATGCAGCTTGCGTGCGCGCATGTGTGTAGTGTAGGCATGCTTCAAAAACACATCCCAGATATTTTTTCCTCGTTCTAGAGTCTGCTTATTCTAAATCCGGTGTTTAGCCAGTTACCCTTCCTGATGTAACAAGACTAGGATTTATTTTTTAGACTGCACTTGGCTAGAAATAGCTACATAAAATTATTATATAGAAAGAGAATTGCCGGCTCCTACAGTTTGGTTTAGTGTGCCTGCCTCTCACCCGGCAGTCTCGGGTTCGATTCTCTTGGGGTTAAAAATATGTTTTACAGAGTTAAAATCGCAAGAATCCGTTTTACGATCGATTGCCCTTCCTGATGCAAAACTGGGAGTATCTAGCCTCTTACATCATACACTATTGTTTTCGACCGGTTGCCCTTCCTGACGTCAAAGAACTCGGATTAAGAATCTGTTTTATAACTTCTAACACGAGAATCGGGGATTTACAGCTAGACGCTCTTCTTAGATTTTAAATAACTGTATCATGAACTATTGTTTTACAACCGGATGCCCTTCCTGACGCAAAACTAAGATTTTTAAATCGCAAGAATTTGTTTTCAGACTAGTTACCCTTCCTGACGCAAAACTAGCAGTATCTAGCCTCTTACATCATACACTATTGTTTTCGACCGGTTGCCCTTCCTGACGTCAAAGAA
Organism: Anabrus simplex; assembly: GCF_040414725.1. Classification (NCBI taxonomy): domain Eukaryota; kingdom Metazoa; phylum Arthropoda; class Insecta; order Orthoptera; family Tettigoniidae; genus Anabrus; species Anabrus simplex. The sequence goes on from NC_090279.1 coordinate 66,663,511, forward strand.
CTCGGATTAAGAATCTGTTTTACAACTTCTAACACGAGAATCGGGGATTTACAGCTAGATGCTCTTCTTAGATTTTAAAGCGCTGTATCACGAACTATTGTTTTACAGCCGGATGCCCTTCCTGACGCAAAACTAAGATTTTAAATCACAAGAATTTGTTGAGTTACCCTTCCTGACGCAAAACTAGCAGTATCTAGCCTCTTACATCATACACTATTGTTTTCAACCGGTTGCCCTTCCTGACGTCAAAGAACTCGGATTAAGAATCTGTTTTACAACTTCTAACACGAGAATCGGGGTTTTACAGCTAGATGCTCTTCTTAGATTTTAAATCGCTGTATCATGAACTATTGTTTTACAGCCGGATGCCCTTCCTGACGCAAAACTAAGATTTTAAATCGCAAGAATTTGTTTTAAGACTAGTTGCCCTTCCTGACGCAAAACTAGCAGTATCTAGCCTCTTACATCATACACTATTGTTTTCGACCGGTTGCCCTTCCTGACGTCAAAGAACTCGGATTAAGAATCTGTTTTACAACTTCTAACACGAGAATCGGGGATTTACAGCTAGATGCTCTTCTTAGATTTTAAATCACTGTATCACGAACTATTCTTTTACAGCCGGATGCCCTTCCTGAGGCAAAACTAAGATTTTAAATCGCAAGAATTTGTTGAGTTACCCTTCCTGACGCAAAACTAGCAGTATCTAGCCTCTTACATCATACACTATTGTTTTCAACCGGTTGCCCTTCCTGACGTCAAAGAACTGGGATTAAGAATCTGTTTTACAAATTCTAACACGAGAATCGGGGTTTTACAGCTAGATGCTCTTCTTAGATTTTAAATCGCTGTATCATGAACTATTGTTTTACAGCCGGATGCCCTTCCTGACGCAAAACTAAGATTTTAAATCGCAAGAATTTGTTTTAAGACGAGTTGCCCTTCCTGACGCAAAACTAGCATTATCTAGCCTCTTACATCATACACTATTGTTTTCGACCGGTTGCCCTTCCTGACGTCAAAGAACTGGGATTAAGAATCTGTTTTACAACTTCTAACACGAGAATCGGGGATTTACAGCTAGTTGCTCTTCTTAGATTTTAAATCACTGTATCACGAACTATTGTTTTACAGCCGGATGCCCTTCCTGACGCAAAACTAAGATTTTAAGTCGCAAGAATTTGTTTTAAGACTAGTTACCCTTCCTGACGCAAAACTAGTAGTATCTAGCCTCTTACATCATACACTATTGTTTTCGACCGGTTGCCCTTCCTGACGTCAAAGAACTGGGATTAAGAATCTGTTTTACAACTTCTAACACGAGAAACGGGGTTTTACAGCTAGATGCTCTTCTTAGATTTTAAATCACTGTATCACGAACTATTGTTTTACAGCCGGATGCCCTTCCTGACGCAAAACTAAGATTTTAAATCGCAAGAATTTGTTTTAAGACTAGTTAACCTTCCTGACGCAAAACTAGTAGTATCTAGCCTCTTACATCATACACTATTGTTTTCGACCGGTTGCCCTTCCTGACGCTGAAATACCGGGATTTAGCCAGTTACCCTTCCTGATACAACAAGACTAGGATTTATTTTTTTAGACTGCACTTGGCTAGAAATAGCCACATGACAGCTGTCAGAAAAGCATATAGGTTTGTAAAGCACGTGGAATTTACCGCCACCACATTTCAAAGGTAAGTAGCTAAAGAGGGCAGCACGGTGATTAAAGATGGCGGTTGAAAGCTGTCAAAAAAAAGCATGTTGATTTGTTTCCAAACAAGAGCACGTGGAATTTGCCGCCACCACATAGAGGGCAGCACTGTTCTCTCTGGATTAAAGATGGCGGATGACAGCTGTCAGAAAATCACATGGGTTTGTAAAGCACGTAGAATTTACCGCCACCACATAGAGGGCAGCACGGTGATTAAAGATGGCGGTTGACAGCTGCACGTGCCTTTGTTTACTACACGCTAGTGAGGTTAAGTTGGTAGCACTAAGGTTTAGACCCGCCAAGATGGCAGCACTGCCGATGACAGGTGACGAATTTTACATCTACTGCGATAAAGAGGGCGGCACAGTGCTCTGTGGTTTAAAGATGGCGGATGACAGCTGTCAAAAAAGCACGTGGCTTTGTTTATCTCACGCTAGTGAGGTTAAGTTGGTAGCACTAAGGTTTAGGCCCACCAAGATGGCAGCACTGCCGGTGACAGGTGACGAATTTTACATCTACTACGATAAAGAGGGCAGCACAGTGCTCTGTGGTTTAAAGATGGCGGATGACAGCTGTCAAAAAAGCACGTGGCTGTCAAAAAGCACGTGGATTTGTTTATCTCGAGCTAGTGAGGTTAAGTTGGTAGCACTAAGGTTTAGGCCCGCCAAGATGGCAGCACTGCCGATGACAGGTGACGAATTTTACATCTACTACGATAAAGAGGGCAGCACAGTGCTCTGTGGTTTAAAGATGGCGGATGACAGCTGTCAAAAAAGCACGTGGCTGTCAAAAAGCACGTGGCTTTGTTTACCTCGCGCTAGTTAGGTTAAGTTGGTACTACTGAGGTTTAGGCCCGTCAAGATGGCAGTACTGAGGTTAGCGATGCGTTGTTGTCTGTCAAAAAGCACGTGGCTGTCAAAAAGCACGTGGCTTTGTTTATCTCGATCTAGTTAGGTTAAGTTGGCACTATTGAGGTTTAGGCCCGTCAAGATGGCAGTACTGAGGTTAGCGATGCGTTGTTGTCGATGACAGCTGTCAAAAAGCACGTGGCTTTGTTTACAAATTCAAATCTCCCGCCAAAATTCAAATTTCCCGCGGGAGGTGGAGGCCTCTCCCGAGAGCCGGAGGTGGAGGTGGCGCCCGAACCATCCAATTATACTACTAAAAATGGATAACAATAACATGTATCGTATGTGATTTGTGCTGATATTCAACCTCTAAATTGTTAAAACTTCCAAAATCCCACTGTCTCAGTTTGTCCCTCCAAACATTGTCAATTTACTGCAATTGTCCTACTCTGAGTTTTCCAAAATACTCAGTTCTGTTTTTATATGAATATTTTGCAACGTTCATTAATCGAAGATTGCATTACTTAATCTGTAGGTGGAAAGTTCACGTAAAATGGTACTGTTGAAGGAATGATGAAGACTCCTGTAAAGGAAGCATGATTAATGTATGAATAAATGAAATATTGTTATCTGACAATGCCCTTCCTATCCATTATTTTCCTGGAGACTGTTCACGCGCCTCAGCCTCATGTGGTTGTGTAGACCTCGTAACAATTTTTTTTCTGTTAATTTCTCTATGCTTACGAATAAGCGGAGCACAAGTACGTTGTGCAAACGTGCATTCATACAATAAGGTTCATGATGGTTATTTGCATCTCCTGGATACTTTCATAGTCACATGCTTGTACAGGGCAATGGGAGGAATCGACTTGAGGCTTACAAGTTCTTGCAGGTAGGTGTCGAACGAGAGAATGAGGTAAGTATTCGGCAAGTATAGGTAAAATCACAGGACAGTAATTATCTATAGCGATTAAGTAGTGCTTTGTTTTTGTGTGTCTGTGGTTCATGCTGTGCGTTACTGTAGTCGTGTCGTAGTTCGTGAACCTTGGGTAACGGCTGAGTGGCCGAGTAAGTGGTGCTGAGAGTCGGGATACCAGTTGCTATGGAAAGGGAGTGGGCATCTCAGACATATTCTGAGTCATGGCCCTTCTTGTGCTCAGGCGGCTAAGACTATATAATCCACCAATGGTCCCTAACCCATTAGAGGAGAGATCCTCACTTGGACAATGTGTAAGTAGGGTAGCATCCTGCTTCATGTATTTACCAAGCTCAGAACATTTTAAGCAAGCCTCAGACCTATGGGAGTAACGGAGTCCCACCCCCATTTGACAAGCTAGGTACTCCTTGGAAACAACTTGGTGAACGAAATAGAATTCGATGGGGAGCTATAATATTAGTAGGGCTTATGGAAGAAAGTAGAACTGGTTGAGTCAGCAAACAGGATGCATCTTGATGTTCTAGGAGTAAGTGATATTCGGGTAAAGGGAGATAACAAAGAAGAGACAGGAGATTATAAAGTGTACTTGACAGGTGTTAAAAGGGGAAGGGCTGTTCATCAGAAATATTATTGCACGCAACATAGTTTCTGTTAGGCATGTATATGAGCGAATGATGTGGGTAGATTTGGCAATTGGAGGAATTAGGGCGTGAATTGTCTCAGTGTATTCACCATGTGAGGATGAAATTGGCAAGTTGTATAAAGCATTGAGCGACATCATAGTCAGGGGCAACAGCAAGGATAGGATAGTGCTAATGGGTGATTTCAATGCAAGAGTTGGAAACAGAACTGAAGGATACAAAAAGGTGATTGGTGAATGTGGGGAAGATATGGAAGCTAATGGGAATGGGAAGCGTTTACTGGACTTCTGTGCTAGTATGGGTTTAGCAGTTACGAATACATACTTCAAGCATAAGGCTATTCACCGCTACACATGGGAGGCTAGCGGTAGCAGATCCATAATAGACTATCTTTACCGACTTCGAATTCAGGAAGTCTGTTGGAAATGTACAGGTTTTTCAGGTATTTTTCGATTATATAGACCACTATCTGATCTGTAGTGAACTAAGTATCTCTTAGGCCTAGGGTAGAGAAAGTGAAATCTGTCTGCAAATGAATAAGGGTAAAATATCTCCAGGACGAGGAAGTTAGACAGATGTACATGGATATGATTAGTGAGAAGTATCGAACAGTGGACAGTAAGCAGGTTCAGGATATAGAAAGAATGGGTGGCATACAGATATGTTGTAGTACAAACAGTCTAGAAACAACTGTGTGTAAAGATGGGAAAAAACATCCTGGTGGAATGATGAAGGGAGAGCAGCTTGTAAATGTATAAAGGAGGCTCGTCAGAAATGGCTCCAAACAGGGATTTGTACGTAGATGAAAGAAACAGAGTGAAACAAATAGTTGTTGAATCCAAAAAGAAGTCATGGGAAGATTTTGGTAATAACCTGGAAAGGCTAGGTCAAGTAGCAGGGAAACCCTTCTGGACAGTAATAAAGAATCTTAGGAAGGAGGAAAAAAGGAAATGAACAGTGTTTTGGGTAATTCAGGTGAGTTCATAATAGATCCCAGGGAATCACTGAACAGGTGGAGGGAATATTTTGAACATCTTCTCAACATAAAAGGAAATCTTCCTAGTGGTGTTGCGAACAGCCAAGCTCAGAGGAGGAGGATGTTGGTGAAATTACGCTTGAGGAAGTGGAAAGGATGCTAAATATACTCCTTTGTCCTAAAGCAGCAGGAATAGATGAAATTAGACCTGAAATGGTGAAGTATAGTGGGAAGGCAGGGATGAAATGGCTTCATAGAGTTGTAAGATTAACATGGAGTGTTGGTAAGATACTTTCAGATTGGACAAAAGCAGTAATTTAACCTATCTATAAGCAAGAGAACAGGAAGGATTGCAACAACTATCGAGGTATCTCACTTATTAGTATACCAGGCAAAGTATCCACTGGCATCTTGGAAGGGAGGGTGTGATCAGTCACTGAGAGGAAGTTGGATGAAAACCATTGTGGTTTCAGACCACAAAGGGGATTTCATAATCAGATTTTCAGTTTATTTATCTTATGGCTACTGCATAACTACATAAAAACTTTCAAAGACATAAGAATCAATATAACACTTCAAACAATCAACCAATCTCAGAAAACAGTTCACAAACTCAAATCTAAACTGTCTAACCATTGTACAACCCAGTCAGAAGCGCACAAATGCCTTCAGCTGACGGGAGTATGACCTCTTTGGACATTCAATGACAATATGATAGATGGTCTGTTTCTTCTCACCACAGTCGCACTCAGTCGCACCCCACTTATGCAACAATGACTCACATTGTCCATGATTGGTACAGACTCTGTTAAGAAGAACCCAAGTACGTCTGGGGAGATTAAAACCAGTAGGTGGATGTTGAGACTAAAGAGGTTCTGCCATTCATCTGGGGCTGTTTTGGTCCACTCCAATTGCCATTCGTCAGAACCGTTAAAGTTCCTGTTGATGAGTTTCCTTGCAGTTTGAATGGGTGGAGATCTTGATTTCAGTCGTCCATATCAAACAACCATGTCTTCATGAATGGCAAGACTTGGGTTCATTGTTATCTTCCTGAACTTGCATATTAGGTCGTTTTCTCTGCGTATTCTTGGGGGTGTTATGTGGCTCAAGACTGGCACCTAAAAAGGAAGAGTAGATCTGACAGTGCGTATCGTCTGATTCAGAACAGCATCAATATCTTTAACATAAGGGCTATTCAGTCGAACAGAAGAACAATACTGAGCTGTAGACTATATCAGTCCCAATGCTGATGACCTAAGAGTGGATGCTGATGCTTTCAATGCAGAACCTGCAAGTTTCTGAATGATATTGTTCCTGGTCTTCAGCTTAGCAGGGGTATTCATTAAATGTTTCTTGAAGGATAGTGTTACTCCAAGGTACTTGGGGTTAGGATTGTGTGGTAGAGGAGAGTTTTTGATGGAAATATTCAAAGTTATGTTTGCCTGCCTGTTATTAAGGTGAAAGAGACAGGTTTCTGTTTTACTGGTGCTAGGTATCAAACACCACTTATCAAAGTACTTGCTCAAAATGTCAAGATCTCTGTTTAGAACTGCTTCTGTCTCATTCACATTGGATTGCTGAGTAAGTATTGCCAGGTCATCCGCATACGCATATTGACGTGATGTAGTGCTAGGTATATCGGCAATGTACATATCAAACAGCAATGGAGAGGGCACAGATCATTGAGCTTTTTAACTTTACTATGTTTGTTATCCATAACTTCCTGTATCATTCTGATAGCATGTTGTTTATGAGTTGTGACATTACTCTGCATTCAACACGTTTGAAAAACTTATACACAACTCCCTCTCTCCAAACCGTATTATAAGTGGCTGTAAGTTCTATGTACACTGCACCACTCTTCAGTCGTTTTTCAAAACCTGCTTCAATGTGGGTTGTTAACGCAAGAACTTGGTCTTCACAACTAAGGTTAGGTCTAAAACCAGCTTGTCCTGCTGGGAGTGATCGTAAATTTAGAGGGCTTATTCTATTGTAAATGAGCCGTTCCAGAAGTTTGTAACAAACACTCATTAGAGCAATTAGATGGTAACTTTCAGGGCAATCAGAAGGTTTACCTGTTTTCAGAATAGCCAGAATCTTGGTTCGTTTGAACTCTGGAGGAAGTTTGCCTGTAATCAGAATATTTGAGAAAAACCGTAACAACCATTTCCTTGTGTACTTCTCACAATGCTTGAGTAATTCAAGGTGAATGCCATCAAAACCAGGTGCTTTGCAGTTCTTTGTTATCTTCAGAACCAACAGGAGCTCTTCTTCAGTGAAAGGGCCAGAAATATTTGATGAACCAATATTATGTCTTTTCATGAAGGTTAGTTCTTATTAACCGATTGAGTTCTTTCTTAGGTTTTCACTTTAGACAATCCCGCAATCCATTTGACAACTTGATCAGGTGATACAGCAGACTTGGGCTGTGGAATGTGAGGTGATCTCCCCAACTTCTTTAACACGTCGGCTGCTAGAGCGGTACATTGTACCACTGAGTGAGTGTCTCATGAGGCCACGGCGGTACAAAGTACCGCTGACAGGTGTTGCTATTAGACTTTCTCTGCCGGGCCGGCGGACCACTGAGCTGTTGAATTCGCTATGCTAGCGTACCGCTTTGGGCTCGGAGCAAATCCTGGCGTGCTTGGTTTGCAAAATATAGTATTTATTTTTTATTAATCCAACCTCCTTTTATTGGCATATGTGAGTATTTGTCCAATCAGTTTAGCAATGCGCTTAGGTGTGCCGGGTTAGCTAACTCGCAAAGTTCAAGATTTTGAAGATTGTGTATTTGAATCCTACTGTCAGGAAACCTGGTTATGGTTTTCTGAGATTCCCCATTTTCACCCCACGCTTATGCTTACCTAATCAATAGGCCACACTGATTCCTTCCAAATTGTTGCACCCATACCTGAGCTGATCGCTTATCGCAATAAATATAGCATAAACATGAGCGTATTTGCATTTTCTAAATTGACAACATAGCAACATTTTACATTACCACCGAGCATTTGGCAAGGAGTAAGTAGGAAATAAATATATTTCAAATGTAACTTTGTGAAGAATTGTTGTTTTGCAAAACGCAATAGATCAGTTTGACATGGACACTACCGGTACTTACCAGAATTCTCATACTGAAGGGCTAGGTTCATTATCTTCCAAGTTTGAGAAGAAAATGGTTTCATTTTTATAACCAACCTCTCCGTTCACTGGTAAAATAACTTAGAAATATCTCACAATTATTTCACACACACCCTACTGTAAAAGAATGAGTGCCTTGAGATTGTAATCCTAAGTTCTAGTAAACAAATCGTGGCTCGCTCTGTTATCTACAATGTGTACTATCAAGCATTGCAAGCTTCTAGTACTGCTATACTGTACCGCTCTGGCCATCTAGGGCTAGGCAAAACCATGCAGTGAACTTTTCTGTGGGGCCATGGCGGTACCTCGGGGTGCTGGGAATTTTTATTGTATTTCGTACGTACATTGAACACTTAAGTGAAATATCACTTCGAATTTTGCTTTATTGCTGATTTACTACATGCATAGAAGAAAAAATTATTTGGCCACTGGGACATTTCTTGCTATGTGTCCTGGCAGTCAATGTGTTAAGAGGCTCCAAGCCTGCCTGTTAGAATGTTTTAAATCCATAGTTTCTGTCCACTTGTTCCATCTGGCTTCATCGAAGTTGTTCATGAGTTCATCAGCAACATCCGTTTCTCCATTATTTTGAAAATTACTGTAGAGTTTTTCAAATGTTTCATTCCATCCGGGTATATACTCCTTTCTGACTCCTCTAAGAATGTGTCATTTTGCAGTGGCAAGTATTGCTTCAACAAATCTACAGTATTTGTTGACAACAGGAGGAATCCATCTTATGCTGCTATCAAGATCAGCAAAGACACTGTCCCAGTTACCTTTGACAAGATTCCACTGTGAAAGAGGAGAAAATCTAATAATGGGGATCTGAGTGCCTATTTCCAAAAACACGACAGTGCTGACTGTTGGGAAGTTTGTGATCAGTGGATACAAAACGTAAGTTAGGATTGGTTTCTGTGTTCCACTTTCCTACTTTAAAGAAACCTTTTTCCTTTGCGTTGAAGATGAGCTGAATATTGGACAAGTCTGACCATTCAGTAAGTTTTTCAGTATGTGCCAGGTAATTGAAGAATGTTACAAGAGGAATGGGCAGTTGTGTTTATGTTTCATAGATCTAGAGAAAGCATATGACAGATTACCGTGGGAAAAGATGTTCACCATACTGTGGGACTATGGAATTAGGGGTAGATTATTAAAATTAATCAAAGGCATGTATGTTGACAATTGGGCTGCAGTGAGAATTTATAGTATAATGAGTTCTTGGTTCAGGGTACGTACGGGGGTTAGACAAGGCTGTAATCTTTCACCTTTGCTGTTCATAGTTTACATGGATCATCTGCTGAAAGGTATGAAGTGGCAGGGAGGGATTCAGTTAGGTGGAAATATAGTAAGCAATCTGGCCCATGCTGACGACTTGGTCTTAATGGCAGATTGTGCCAAAAGTCTGCAGTCTCATATCTTGGAACTTGAAAATAGGTGCAATGAGTATGGTATGAAAATTAGCCTTTCAAAGACTAAGTTGATGCCCGTAGGTAAGAAATTCAACAGAATTGAATGTCAGATTGATGATACAAAGCTGGAACAGGTAGATAATTTCAAGTATGTTCTACTAGGATGGTAATAAGTTACAGTAAGTGAGATTGAATCAAGGTGCAGTAAAGCTAATGGAGTGAGCTCACAGGTATGATCAACAGTGTTCTGTAAGAAGGAATTCAGCTCCGGGATGAAACTATATTTACATCGGTCTGTTTTCAGACCAACTTTGCTTTACGAGAGCAAAAGCTGGGTGGACTCAGGATATCTTATTCGTAAGTTTGATGTAACAGACATGAAAGTAGCGAGAAGGATTGCTGGTTCAAACAGGTGGGAACAATGGCAGGAGGGTACTTTGAATGAGAAAATAAAGGCTAAGTTTTGAATGAACTCGATGGATGAAGCTGTACGCATAAACTGGTTTCACTGGTGGGGTCATGCAAGGTGGATGGATGATAGCTTTTTTTTTTTTTTTAATGACATCTGTTTGTGGCGTTGACCTCTAGGAGACTTTTGCCACTACTTGCACCATGTGATATAAACCTGTATGTAACTGGAATTGCAGAAGTGTAGAGTGTTGAATGTGAGGAAAGAAATGTTAAGGACGACACAAACACCCCATCCCTAGGCTAGGGATATTAATCATTTACAATTAAAAACCCCTGACCAAGCCGGGGCCGCCAGGTAACAGGCAGACGCATTGCCACCCACACCGCGGGGCCGGACAGGAGGATAGATTACCTAGGAGAATAATGGACACTGTTATGGAGGATAAGAGAGAGAGAGAGACAAAGAGAATGATGGTTAGACTCAGTTTCTAATGATTTAGGTACCGGTATAGAACTAAATGAGACCACAGCACTAGTTCCAAATAGAGGATTGTGGCGATGTTTAGTAAATTCGCAGAGGGTTGCAGACTGAACGCTGAAAGGCATAATGGACTATAATGTTGATGTATGTATGTTCTATTCTACTTCTGTTTTCTGCTTTAATTTCTTGTCTCTGCCTTGCCTCTTTAAGCTTAAGTAACAACACCATAAGTCATCTTCTTATCTGTCCGACTCGTTGGCTGAACGGTCAGCGTACTGGCCTTCGGTTCAGAGGGTCCCGGGTTCGAATCCCGGCTGGGTCGGTGATTTTAACCTTAATTGGTTAATTCCTACGGCACGGGGGCTAGGTGTATGTGTTGTCTTCATCATCATTTCATCTTCATCATGACGCGCAGGTCGCCTACGGGAGTTAAATAGAAAGACCTGCACCTGGCGAGCCGAACCCGTCCTGGGATATCCCGGCACTAAAAGCCATACGACATTTGATTTTTTCATCTTTTTATCTGTTTACCAAAGAATCCCTGCACCTAAATTCCTCCTTTGTTACCACCTTCTTATATCCGTATCTCATACCATCACAATTAATTGAGGTTTTTTTTAATACATCCAATTGGTATTTACTTATTTGTCTTACACCACTGTCTTCAGTTATAATCCTATTTTCTACTAATTTCAACTTTCTTAACTGTATTACTTTCTTCCTTAATTCTTCTGTATGTATGCAAGTGCTAATCCTGAAACCTGGACATCCTTTTATTTTAAGAAAAATTCCAAGCTGTTCAAATGTATAACTTTTGGCCCCGGAATATATCGAAATATGGATACAATTTTTATGATGGTGCAGACTTTCGTTTCGGGATAATTGGTGGCTAAACGGTAAGTTTTATCACAAAGCAGATAGCACAATCGCTGTTCAATTTGGAGAGATCTACAACTTTGGTCCTATGACTTATTTTCGTGTCTCAATTGTTGATACGTTAGATAGTGCTGCACTTTTAGATTATAATCAAATCTCTCCAACTCGATTGTGACAGCATTTATAAAAGGGGCCTGTCTTTATAATGAAAACTCTCCATCTCTACTGTGAATGGCAATTGCTAAGTGAGCCTGCCGTTATAGTAGAAACTCTGGAACTCGATTGTGATTGGCAGTAGGAAATGTACCCTGCCATTATCGACAAAACTTCCCCAATGCCTACCTAACATCGGAAACACAATGTATGGTGTCCTCCCTGTTTTGTATCTCGGATAGCGCTAAGTGAAATGCAATTTAATATAATCTTAATACAGTAATTTATGGAGAAATCCGAATACAAGATAGAAAACCGTAGCGAAGCACAGGTACATTTGCAAGTAGAATATAAGCTAAAATAAAGTTATAAAACAAACCTACTATGTTTGCTGGGTAATGGTAGACCAACCAAGGGGTGTACAAAATACAGTACTGTAAAGCAGTTGCAAGCGTACAGGATGTAAGATGCGAGACTTTCATTGAAGAGTGTGTGCAAAATAGTGTCCAATTGAATGGAAATGTTAGTTTCAGTGACTCAAAAATTGAAGTTGAAAGCGCTGGCATCAAAATCATCGACTGCCAAGTTCTTCAAATGAAATCCAGAATTATAAATTTTCCACAGCTCCAGTCTGTCGAATTAGTTAATGAACACATGAGAGAATTTTGTAAGACAAAAATGTGTAAACTAGTAAAAACAGTACCATGATTGTAGATCAGCTTGAAAATCTCTTCATTATTTATGCTGATTTGAAAATGAAAATTCTCAGCCTGTTTCCAGTCATTCAACTGGGTCAGGAATGGAATGAATGAAGCCCCCATCTAGTGGTGAGAATAGAAATTGTGCCGGCTGCTGAAGCCTGTCATACTCCACTTGAGCAATGATTAATGACTGACAGACGGAATGAAATGATATTGAAGAGTGTTGCTGGAGTGAAAAATGACAAGGAAAACCAGAGTACCTGTCCTGCTTTCGCTCTGTCCAGAAAAATCTAACTTGGAGTGACTGGGATTTGAACCACAGATCCCAGCGGCGAGAGGCTGCTGCCTGAGCCACGGAGGCTACGAGCAAAAGCATTTTGTCACCACAAAACCTACTGATGTATTTGGTTTTAAATGGCAGACACCATAATGGTAGAGATCACTAAGCTATTGCGTTTGGTTACAATATATCCCGCTACCACAGCAAGTAGTGAGTGAGCCATGAGTACATGCAAGAGGATTAAAACCTATTTAACACGTTCACTTCCACTGACTCTTTAAAGCGTCAAGGTGATATATACAGCAATGCTGCTACCACTTTAAAGTGCCCAGAGCCCTATGTTTCTAAAGCTACATAAAAACACGCTGGTTTGGCAATTAATGCTTGTGGTTATGCCAGCACTGCAGGAAGGTTACTTTTAGAACAATTTGCCATAAGCAGTTCCAGTGTTGAGAAATTAGGTGACAATCAGTATTGTTTCGAAATGGAAAAGAACAGGTCAGAGCCCGGTCCATCTCATCCTAAGAAGATTTAATGCAGATTTAATTAAAATGTTAGGGGTTTCTGACAGTGAATCTGATGTATTGTCAGGCAGTGAGGACAATGAGTGGAGGAATTCTGACAGTGAAAGTGACAAAAGTCCACTGAATAAAGACAACAGTGTTCATGAAAATGTGCAATCAACATCTGCAAATGAAGAGGAAATTAACTGAGTAGGTGATCCAATAGCAATGATCCATCACGTTGTGCATTGTTGTACAAAGAATTAGTACAAAAGAAAAGTATTGCTCGACACTTTAAAGCGTCAGGGGGCACTCTCATCCGAAACACAGCTTGAATTGCCACAGACGCTTTACAGCGTAAAAGAAAAGTGTTTTAAATGCATAATATTTCATTTTTAAACTCAATGGACACGTTTTTGATAAAATGTAGTACCATTTATTAGGATTTACTGATACTGCCAAAACAGCTCCTGAGAAAGATATTTTAGAAAATGGTGGCAGCGAACGTGTTAAGAGACTCAATAACGAATCCCTTTTTGTGTGATATAAGCATTTTAGCTGTAGAAAAGAAAAAACTTTAGAAGAACTGTCCTCTGATGCTGCCTTTTTTTTAGGAAAGTCATTGACATGTTCACAGCAAAGAAGAACCAATGGATGGATTTGGTGTATAAGACAGTTTAGGTAATTGTTAGAATGTTTTGATATAACCGTTATTATAACATTGTTACAGGTAACAGGTAAGGACCATCCTCGGAGGCAGCCCTACCAAGGGAGTGGCGCCCCTGCCAATGTTAGTCCCAGAGAGCACTGACCCGGTGTGTGTAATCTGGTAAGGGTCCCAGCTCAGGGTTATGAATGAAGATCTCAACGACATCTATGGCGGAGAAGATGGACTTCGGTATGGTATAGATGGCGGAAGTGACAGCCCAATACTCGGGATTAATAGAGTATGACTCCGAGTAACCACCGGTATAAGTGGCTAACCTCTTCCAAGTGCCAACGGTCTCTTTGAGGGCGGATGAGCGGAAAGAGGGCAGGGCACCCTGATGTCCTTGGAGTAAAAAATTACTTCTTAAGGCAGATAAAGCTAATTGTAGGTCAACGGCATAGGATGTCAAAGGCAACGGGAAACCACCACATTATTCTTGCGATATCCCAAGAATAGAAAGCATGATGATGTCTTTGAACGTAAAATATTCTGGAATAGCCCCCTCTTTGGATCTCCGGAGGAGATACTGGAGAAGGCAAAGAGCAAATCCTACAAGGTAGGTACATGGAACGTGAGATCCTTGAAAAAAAATGTGGTAAGCTGGAGAATGTGAAGAACGAAATGAAGCGAATAGGAATGGATGTTTTGGGAATGAGTGAGGTAAGATGGCCAGATAGTGGAGATCTATGGAGTGGAGGGCTGTTCAGACGGAAAAGGTGGTGTTGTTGGATTTATACTGACAAAGCAGTTACAACAGCGAGTGTAAGGTATTTAGGGATATAATGAAAGAATACTGTTCATAAAATTAAAGACAGAACCTAGAGTTACAGCTCTAATCCAGATGTACATGCCCACCTCTACATACACAGATGACGAAGTGGAGGAGGTATACGATCAACTGGAAGAAGTGTTGCTAAATGTCCAGGATGAAGAAAATCTCATTGTCCTTGGAAATGTGAACACAGTGTTTGGAGAAGGCAGAGAAGATGATACGGTGGGCGATTATTGCCTTGGTTCCAGAAGCAAAAGGGGAGAAAAATTATCGAATTTTGTCAAAGTCACTCCCTTGTAATTACAAATACTCTCTTCAAACATTCAAAAAGGAGAAGATACACATGAACAATGCCTGGAAATGGTAGTAGATACCAAATAGACTATAATAGAGAACGGTATCGAATTCAAGTAAAATCAAGTAAAAGCTATCCTGGGGCTGATATTGACTCCGATCATAACCCCGTGGAAATGACAGGCCAAATGAAACTTAAGAAAAGAAGAATAGAATGATGCACCCCAAAATGGAATTTGAGTAAATTAAAGAAAGGCAGCGAGGCTATCAAAATGTTCAGAGAAGAAACTAATAACAAAATTAATACTGAAGTACTGGCTGGAAGTAGTGCTCAAGAAAAATGGGAAGAAATCAAGAAATAAATAACTGATGCAGCAGAAGATTGTTTTGGAAAAGAAGAGAGGAAAATCTATAAGCCATCGGTTACTCCCCACATTTTCGAACCAATGAACGCGCGCCAGTTGGCCAAAAGGAAAGGAAATCATAAGAATACAAGAAAATAAGAAATAAAATCCATTGAGAAACTAAAAAAGCAAAGGAAGAGTGGATCGAAGCACAATGTAAACAGACAGATGAAAATATAACCAAAGGTAATACCGAAAAAGCTTTTTCAGAAGTCCGGAGGCAGTTCCAAAGAAAAATAAAGCCCTTGAGTACAATAAAAGGAAGCAAGAGAGATGTGATAATAGAGCTGGATAAGACAGCTATAATATGGGAAGAATATGTAGAAGGCCTGTATGAATGAAAATAGATGACGATATAATACAAAATGAAAGTGAGATAGAACAAGATGAGCTGCGACCAGGTATACTTAGAGAGGAATTTGATAAAGCTTTGAATGAGCTAAAACAAAGGAAAGCTCTTGGAGTAGACTCAATTCCAGGTGAAATATTACAAGCTCTAGGGGATAAGGCAAAAACTTCTTTATATCAACTAGTAAATGATATTTATACTAGCGGAGAAATACCGGAAGATTTTGAGAAAACTGTATTGATACCTATCCCAAAAAGTAATCGTGCAAAGAGATGTCAAGATTATGGAATGTTAAGCCTGGTAACACATGCCGTCAAAATTATTACAAGAATTGTTTACCATCACATGGAGAATAGAATAGAAGAAAATCTCTCAGAGGATCAATACGGGTTTAAAAGAAACAGAGGAACAAGAGAAGCAATTCTGAGGCTTATAACAATTATTGAACAAGCCCTAAGAATCAATAAGAACATCCTAATTGCTTTCTTTGATATAGAGAAAGCGTTTGATAATGTTAAATGGAATTTTCTGTTTAAAGCCCTTAGACGTCTGAAAGTGGCCTACAGAGATCAGAAAATCTTCTATCAGCTGTACAAAAACCAGACAGAGCTTATAGGAAAGGAGCAAATCAATGTGAAAATAAGAAAAGGAGTAAGGCAAGGATGTGTTCTGTCACCTCTATTATTCAATGTGCATTTAGAAGAAGCAATGAAAGAGTTTTCAGCCACCTCCACCCATGGAAAAAAAGGCCAATATACCAAACAGTACGTTTTGCGGATGATATTGCCCTCATAGCTGAAACTGAGAGAGAGATAGAGACCTCGCTAAAGAAATTGATCTACTAATATTACATGGTTTTCTTTGGTTGCTATTTGCTTTACGTCGCACCAACACTGATAAGTCTATCACTATCTCCCGGATGTAAGCTCACACCTGCGCGCTCCTAACCGCACGACCAACTTGCCCGGTGGTACTAAAATGTTTTTTTTGCTAAAGGCTTTACGTCGCACCGACACAGATAGGTCTTATGGCGACAGTACTAAAATGTAACATGAATGTTAACAAAAGAAAAACCAAGATAATGAAATGTACTTCGGATGGTAAACAGGATGTTAATATTTGTTTTGAAGGAGAAAAATTGGCTCAAGTAAATCGGTTCAGTTATTTGGGAAGCATCATTGCATCTGATAGGAGGTGTGGAAAGGACGTCCGTTCTCGAATAGCCCAGGCTAAAGAAGCTTTCAAAAAAATGCCTGTTGACCTCCAAGGGAATATCCCTACTAGTAAGAAAGCATTTCATTAAGAGCTTCATTTGGAGCATTGTGACCTATGGCTCTGAAACCTGGACTCTATTAAAGGCTTATAAGAAAAGAATAGATGCATTTGAAATGTGGTGCTGGCATTGAATGTTACAAATACCCTGGACACACAGGCTAACAAATGAAGTTCTCAAGAGAGCTGAAGAAACCATCGGTCTAGAGAAAATGATCACGAAAAGAAGATGTAGTTGGATAGGTCATTTACTCTGGCATTCATCATGGTGCACCACACTGCTTGAAGGGAAACTGGAAGGAAAGACTAGAAGAGGATGACCAAGAACAGGGTTCCTCGATGGCATTAAAGGGTGACATCCATATCAATTAATCAAGCAGCTGGCTCAGGATAGAAGGTCGTTGGACGAGGACAGTCATGCTACCCACCAACCATCATGTTGAGGAGAGAGAGAGATAACATTGTTATTTGTTGATTTCATTGTTGATTTTTAAAGTTATTTTACAGAAGTGCCATTCGATAAAAATGCATGGGTATCAACCTCCATATTTTATTTCTAGCACTAGGGTGTTTAATCTATAATGTTCCTGTTTTTTTTTATTTCATGCCACACCACCGTTGAAATTATCTTCTCTTATTTTTGCATTCATGTTAAGGTAGTGGAATGAGAATTTTTAGACTCCACTTACTTGAAAATTCTGGAAAATCAAATTGGAAAATAGATTGTAAAGTGTACATATGCCTACCCATTAGTCCTGGTTTCCTGATGTGGGGTCAGGGATGAGTTGAGATGAAATTACGAAGGCCATCAAGAAAGTGGTACCCGTTTGCGCAATAAAGACACAGGAGTAAATATTAAAAAATATACAAATTTTTATTGGAAAGAGCCCTACTTCTCCACATAATCTCCAAGCAAATTTAGGCATTTTTCATAACGTGGAACGCGTTTTTGTATTCCAGAGTCATAGTCCTCCGCCACCAGCATATTGAGATATGTAGTCATGGCTCGTTTAAGTTCTTCATCGCTGTCAAATCTCTTTCCCACCAGAAAGTCTTTAAGCTTTGTCAGGAGATGAAAATCCGGGGGGGGGGGGGGGCAAGTCCGGGCTATACGGGGGATGGTCAAAGGTTTCCCACTTGAATTGCTGCAAAAGTTGTTGTGTTATCGCAGCTGCATGAGGACTGGCATTGTCATGAAGGAGAATGACGCCTGTAGACAATAGATCTCGCCGTCGATTTTGTATTGCCCGCCATAATTTCTTTAATGTTTCACAATACGCATTAGCATTAATCGTGTCTTCACGGGCCATAAAATCAATGAGCAGTACACCTCGGTGATCCCAGAAAATGGTTGCCATGAGTTTCCTGGTGGACAGAACGGTCTTGAATTTTTTGGTTTGGTTGGTGAATGAGCATGATGCCACTCCATTGACTGTCACTTACTCTCAGATGATGCTTAACAAACCCATGTTTTGTCCCCAGTAATGATGCGAGTCAGGAAAGAGTCTTCTTCATCGGAATAACATCCCAGAAACGTCAGTGCTGCAGTCATATGCTTGGTTTTATGCTCCTCTGTAAGCATGCGAGGGACTCACCTTGCACAAATTTTTGAATAATGCAGATGGTTTTTGACAATTTCATGAACAATTGTTCGAGACACATTAGGAAAATGTTCACAAAGTTCATCAATTGTGACACGCCGATCATTCCTCATGCATTCGTCTACTGCGCTCAGCAGTTGGTCTGTAATGACAGATGGTCTCCCTGAACGCTCCTCGTCGTGTGTATTCCCCTCCCCAGGTTGAAGTTGCGACACCAGCGCCGAACAGACGACTCGTCCATCACATTGTCTCCATACACTTCCCTTAATTGGCGGTGAATATCACAAAGTCAAACGTTTCGTGCATTAAGAAATTTAATCACGGCCCTCACTTCACTACTGGCAGGGTTCTCAATTTTTTTAAACATTTTAAACGATCACAGACACAACACAACGTTCAACATCAACAGCGTCATATGTCCTCACTCCACATGAGCACTGCAGAAAGGTTCAAAATCTAACCCCGGTTTATGGCACGCAATCTAGTGATTAGAAATTGTATACCTGCACCGCTCCTCCTTTCCCTGCGGGCCAACATTATGACAGTGAACATGAGACTCAAAATGGCTAACGATCATGGCCACCAGGCAGGCTGGTCAAAGAATTTTAAGTCATTTTTGCCATTTATTTGTGTAGCCAGTCACAATAATCTGATTTCATTGCAAATACTTACCACTGGTTAAGTTACTGGAGTAAAAATGAGAGAGATACTGTTGATCACTCGATTGTAGTACTAATAGTGCTTGGTTTGAGTTTTTGAAGTGATGTGAAGTAGCAAGAAGTGAAGTGTTACATTGAAAACTTTTTGTTCTTTCTTTTAGTATATATTATTATTTAAAGAAAATGTCTCAACTAAATACAAATAAAAAGATGATACTGATGCATAATTAAGTTGATTGGCAATCATTTAAGAAAAGGCTAGGAAAACAACAGATAGGGAATCTGGCACCTGGGCGACTGCCCTAAATGCAGATCAGTAGTGAATGATTAAAGTTATCATGCCCAAAATAATTCTGCACTTGTTTTTCATAATTAAACAGTTGGAAAATTTCAGAAATATTGGAGCTGTTACTGAAAGTTACTGAGCCTCCGTGGCTCAGGCGGCAGCATTCCGGCCTCTCACTGCTGGATACTGTATTTCAAATCCCGGTAACTCCATGTCAGATTTGTGTTGGACAAAGCGGAGGCGGGACAGGTTTTTCTCTGGGTACTCCGGTTTGCCCTGTAATCTATCATTCCAGCAACACTCTCCATTAACACTTCATTTCATCTGTCAGCCATTTATCATTGCCCCAGAGGAGTGCGACAAGCTTCTGCAGCCGGCACATTTCCTATCCTCGCCGCTAGATGGGGGCTTCATTCGTTCCATACCTGACCCGGTTGAATGACTGGAAATAGGCTGTGGAATTTCATTTTCACTGAAAGTTACTGAATTCCTTCATACAGAATACTGTTGATCGCAACTGCAAGCTCACTGCACCTTGATTCAGTCTCACTATATATATATTACTATCCTGGGAGAATACACATTCCAAATACTTGAAATAATCTACCTGTTCCAGCTTTCTATCACCAATATGACATTCGTTCTGTTGAATTTCTTACCTACTACACCAATTTAGTCTTTGTAAGGCCAATTTTAATACCATACTCATTGCACCTATTTTCAAGTTCCAAGACTCCAGGCTTTCAGCACAATCTACCATTAAGACCAAGTCATCACCATAGGCCATACTGCTAACTACATTTTCACCTAACTCAATCCCTCACTGGCACTTTATACCTTCCAGCAGATGATCCATGCAAACTACGAACAACAAAGGTGAAAGATTACAGCCTTGTCTAATCCCTGTAGGTACCCAGAACCAAGAATTCTCAATGCAGCCCAATTTTCAACATAAATGCCTCTAATGTTGTCATTAATGCTTTCACGGCACATACTTAAAGACATGATACTGTATAGGATTTTGGGCTTATGCTGTGTCAAGGAAATAAGGTGAAATTATTAACGTTTCGCAGGGAACTGTTCCCTGCGTCGTCAGAAGAAATCTCGACTGTCCACGAGAAAGGCTTCTTAAACAATGACACTTTAAATTTGGAACATTATAACAGAACTGGAAAACGGTACGTTCATTCACCACCGGGTGGCCCCCAGGGCGTGGCAACGCTAGCGTTCGAAGCGGAAGCTGACCGAACCATCACAATCAGTCTAAACTGTTTACATAACGTGTTTGCTTAACACATGACATTAGCAGGTGTATGGCATAGACACAAGCCTTGAATGAAACATCTGGTGATGAGGAATGTACGAATTTTGAAAACTCCAAGACAAAATAACAATAGGGAAGGGAACTACCTATGTAAATTCTTAATGGCTGGCAACCAGGTATTACTTAATTGATAGCCGGTGTCCCTGTTGAAATTGTTAGGATTTCTACGTATTTCCACAGCTTCCCGTATAATCCTGGAACTGTAGTGTCTGGTGTGGGTAAGAGCTCGAGCATCTTCGAACATGACATCATGACCCGATGATAGAGCGTGCTCAGCTATGGCCGATTTGTCTGGTTGGTTGAGACGAATATTACGTTCATGTTCTTTGATACGGGTACCAATGGACCGGCATGTTTGGCCGATGTATACCTTACCGCAAGTACAGGGAATTTCGTATACCCCAGGATGTAAAAGTGGGGACAATTTGTCCTTGGTTTTACTCAGACTGTGAGCAATTTTAGTGGCGGTGCCACACACGGTTTTTATATTTTGTTTGCGGAGGACCTTGGCAATTCGATCTGTGATGTTGTGAATGTAAGGCAAGTAGGCAGGTCCTGTCACTTCTTCCTTCTGTGAGCTTTGCTTAGTCGTTTCTCTGGGATGTAGGGCTCTATGAATCTGCAAACTCGACTTTGAGCGTGTCCATCTCCACCTGGATATGTGATGGCTCACAGATTCGTCTCGCCCTCTTAGCGAGTGTCGTGAGAATGCCTTGTTTTTGTACTGGATGGTGGTGAGAATCTGCATGAAGATAGCGATTTGTGTGGGTAGGCTTACGATAGACGGTGTGTCCTAGGGAGCTGTCCGGTTTCTTTCTTACTAGAACATCCAAGAAATTAAGGCATCCGTCCGACTCCATCTCCATAGTGAATTTTATTGACGGATATTGCTGATTTAGGTCGTTTAGGAAAAGTTGAACTTTCTCAGGACCTTCAGTCCAGACCACAAATGCATCATCAACATACCTCCACCACATCATAGGCTTGACGGGCGCCGAAGCAATAGCGTTTTGAGGAGGAGGTTATTGCAATAGGACACACCGTCTATTGTAAGCCTACCCACCGGTTTGGTACTAGTTTAATCTATTTAAAATAAATTGTGTATTGATTGGTGGAAAAACACTTTTCTTATCTATACTTTGAATCTGTCAATACGGAAAATGAAATTTATAAATAATAATACTCGCTTAGAGGGCGAGACGAATCTGTGAGCCATCACATATCCAGGTGGAGATGGACACGCTCAACGTCGAGTTTGCAGATTCATAGAGCCCTACATCCCAGAGAAACGACTAAGCAAAGCTCACAGAAGGAAGAAGTGACAGGAACTGCCTACTTGCCTTACATTCACAACATCACAGATCGAATTGCCAAGGTCCTCCGCAAACAAAATATAAAAACTGTGTTCGGCACCGCCGCTAAAATTGCTCACAGTCTGAGTAAAACCAAGGACAAATTGTCCCCACTTTTACATCCTGGGGTATACGAAATTCCCTGTACTTGCGGTAAGGTATACATCGGCCAAACATGCCGGTCCATTGGTACCCGTATCAAAGAACATGAAAGTAATATTCGTCTCAACCAACCAGACAAATCGGCCATAGCTGAGCACGCTCTATCATCGGGTCATGATGTCATGTTCGAAGATGCTCGAGCTCTTACCCACACCAGACACTACAGTTCCAGGATTATACGGGAATCTGTGGAAATACGTAGAAATCCTAACAATTTCAACAGGGACACCGGCTATCAATTAAGTAATACCTGGTTGCCAGCCATTAAGAATTTACATAGGTAGTTCCCTTCCCTATTGTTATTTTGTCTTGGAGTTTTCAAAATTCGTACATTCCTCATCACCAGATGTTTCATTCAAGGCTTGTGTCTATGCCATACACCTGCCAATGTCATGTGTTACGCAAACACGTTATGTAAACCGCTTAGACTGATTGTGATGGTGCTCGATAGCTGCAGTCGCTTAAGTGCGGCCCGTATACAGTATTCGGGAGATAGTAGGTTCGAACCCCACTGTCGGCAGCCCTGAAAATGGTTTTCCGTGGTTTCCCATTTTCACACCAGGCAAATGCTGGGGCTGTACCTTAATTAAGGCCACGGCCGCTTCCTTCCCACTCTTAGCCCTTTCCTATCCCATCGTCGCCATAAGACCTATCTGTGTCGGTGCGACGTAAAGCAACTAGCACAAAAAAAATTGTGATGGTTCGGTCAGCTACCGCTTCGAATGCTAGCGTTGCCACGCCCTGGGAGCCACCCGGTGGTGAATGAACGTACCATTTTTCAGTTCTGTTATAACGTTCCAAATTTAAAGTGTCATTGTTTAAGAAGCCTTTCTCGTGGACAGTCGAGATTTCTTCCGAGGACGCAGGGAACAGTTCCCTGCGAAACGTTAAGAATTTCACCTTATTTTCTTGACACGGCATAAGCCCAAAAGCCTATAGAGTATCATGTCTATAAATGCCTCTAATTGATTTTAATAATCTACCCTTAATTCCATAGCCCCCCAGTATGGCGAACATCTTTTCCCTCGGTACCCTGTCATATGCTTTCTCTAGACCTACTGCCTATTCATCTCGTAACATTTTTCAATTACCTGGCGCATACTGATCTTGACATTCTCTCTGTGGTCTGAAACCACAATGGTTTTCATCCAACTTCCTCTCAACCACTGATCGCACCCTCCCTTCCAAGATGCCAGAGGATACTTTGCCTGGTATACTAATCAATGAGATACCTCGATAGTTGCAATCCTTCCTGCTCTCCTGCTTATAGATAGGTGCAATTACTGCTTTTGTCCAATTTGAAAGTATCTTACCAACACTCCATGTTACTCTTACAACTCTATGAAGCCATTTCATCCCTGACTTCCCACTATACTTCACCATTTCAGGTCTAATTTCATCTATTCCTTCCGCTTTAGGACAATGGAGTATATTTACCATCCTTTCCACTTCCTCAAGCGTAATTTCACCAACATCCTCCTTCCCATGAGCTTGGTTGTTCGTGACACCACAAGGAAGATTTCCTGTTACATTGAGCAGATTTTCAAAATATTCCCTTCACCTGTCCAGTGATTCTCTGGGATCTATTATGAGTTCACCTGAATCACCCAAAACACTGTTCATTTCCTTTTTCCCTCCCTTCCTAAGAATCTTTACTACTGTCCAGAAGGGTTTCCCTGCTGCTTGACCTAGCCTTTCCAGGTTATTATCAAAATGTTCCCATGACTTCTTTTTGGATTCAACAACTATTTGTTTCGCTCTGTTTCTTTCATCTACGTACCATTCCCTGTTTGGGGCCATTTCTGACAAGCCTCCTTTTTACGTTTACAAGCTGCTCTCACTTCATCATTCCACCAGAATGTTAGTTTTTTCCCATCTTTACACACAGTTGTTCCTAGACTGTTTCTACTACAGCATATCTGTATGCCACCCATTCTCTTTCTATATCCTGAACTTGCTTACTGTCCACTGTTCGATACTT
This sequence comes from Anabrus simplex, assembly GCF_040414725.1. Classification (NCBI taxonomy): domain Eukaryota; kingdom Metazoa; phylum Arthropoda; class Insecta; order Orthoptera; family Tettigoniidae; genus Anabrus; species Anabrus simplex. Next base: position 66,687,746 of record NC_090279.1, read on the forward strand.
TCGATACTTCTCACTAATCATATCCATGTACATCTGTCCAACTTCCTCATCCTGCAGATATTTTACACTTATTCGTTTGCAGTCAGATTTCACTTTCTCTACTCTAGGCCTAAGAGATACTTAGTCCACTACAGATCAGATAGTGGTCTGTATCATCGAAAAATACCCGAAAAACCTGTACATTTCCAATAGACTTCCTGAATTCGAAGTCGGTAAAGATACAGTCTATTATGGACCTGGTACCGCAAACATCCTATGTGTAGCGGTAAATAGCCTTATGCTTGAAGTATGTATTCGTAACTGCTAAACCCATACTACCACGGAAGCCCAGTAAACGTTCCCCATTATCATTACCTTCCATACCTTCCCCACATTTACCAAACACCCTTTCGTATCCTTCAGTTCTATTTCCAGTTCTCGTATTGAAATCGCCCATTAGCACTATCCTATCCCTGCTGTTGAACCCGACTACGATGTCGCTCAATGCTTCAGCTCATTTACATGCCTAACAGAAACAATGTTGCATGCAATAGTATTCCTGATGAACAGCCCTTCCCTTTTTAACACCTGTCAAGTATACTTTATAATCTCCTATCTCTTCTTCTTCGTCATCTCCCCTTACCCAAATATCACTTACTCCTAGCACATCCAGATGCATCCTGTTTGCTGACTCAGCCAGTTCTGCTTTCTTCCATAAGCCATACTCCATTACTCCGATAGGTCCGAGGCTTGCTTAAAATGTTCTGAGCTCGGTAAATTCATGAAGCAGGATGCTACTCTACTTACACAATGTCCAAGTGAGGATCTCTCCTCTAATGGGTTAGGGACCACTGGTGGATTATATAGTCTTAGCCGCCTGAGCACAAGAAGGCCATGACTCAGAATATGTCTGAGATGCGCACTCCCATTCCATAGCAACTGGTATCCTGACTCTCAGCACCACTTACTAGTCCACTCAGCCGTTACCCAAGGTTCACGAACTACGACGTGACTACAGTAACGCACAGCATGAACCACAGACACAGAAAAGAGCACTACTTAATCGCTATAGAAAATGACTGTCCTGTGTTTTTACCTGTACTTGCCGAATACTTACCTCATTCTCTCGTTCGACACCTACCTGGAAGAACTTGTAAGCCTCCATTCGATTCCTACCAATCCCCTGTACAAGCATGGGACTATGAAAGTATCCAGGAGATGCAAATAACCATCATGAACCTTATTGTATGAATGCACGTTTGCACAACGTACTTGTGCTCCGCTTATTCGTAAACATAGAGAAATGAACAGAAAAAAAAATTGTTACGAGGACTACACAACCACGAGGCTGAGGCGCGTGACCAGTCTCAAGGAAAATAATGGATAGGAAGGGCATTGTCAAGTAACAATATTTCAGTTATTCATACATTAATCATGCTTCCTTTACGGGAGTCTTCATCATTCCTTCAACAGTACCATTTTACGTGAATTTTCCATCTACAGATTAAGTAATGCAATCTTTGATTAATGAACGTTGCAATAATATTCATATAAAAACGGAACTGAGTATTTTGGAAAACTCAGAGTAGGACAATTGCTGTAAATTGACAATGTTTGGAGGGACAAACTGAGACAGTGGGATTTTGGAAGTTTTAACAATTCAGATGTTGAATATCAGCACAAATCACATATGATACATGTTATTGTTATCCATTTTTAATTCTAAATTTCAAAGATTCACTTTGATTCAAACTTGACCGAGCAAGTGGCTGTGTGGTCTGCGCCATGCAGCAGTCAGCTTGCATTCGGAAGATAGTGGGTTTGAACCCCACTGTCGGCAGCCCTGCAGTTAGTTTTTTGTGGTATCCTTTTTTCACACCAGGCCATGGTCACTTGCTTCCTGCCCCAAGTCCTTTCCTATCATCACCCTAAAACCTAATCCGTGTCAGTGCACCTAAAGCAAATTGTAAAAAAAAGTAAAAGTTCAATCTTTGTACTGTGCAAAAAATGCAAAGATTCTCAACAATTGCTTGAAAACAAAAATACCAAGATCTAGTTTCTATTCTTGGAGAGTTAAATTTTAGCTCAAATTTAAGTATAATATCCACTTTGTTCATGTGGGAGAAAATCCATTCAACCGATAAACAGATTATTACCTAGAATAATTTTTTTTCAATTTGCTTTACATAGCACTGACAGGTCTTACGGCGACGATGGGATAGGAAATGGCCGTAATCTTAGTTATGGGTCAGCCACACCATTTGCCTGGTGTGAAAATGCTGTCGACATGTGGTTCAAACCCGCTATCTCCCGAATGCAAGCTCTCGGCTGTGCCACCCTAATCGCACAGCTAACTCGCCTGGCAAATTACTGCCTACCCCAGATTGACTGCATGCAGTAGAACAGAATATGTGATCGAACTACTCAAGAACAAGAAATAACTTATTTGTTTGACAGCCATCGCTAGAGCAGTGATGTTTGAAAATGAGACGTCAGCAATTGTGAAGCAAACCTTTATCTTTACCGAATGGACAAAACATCCAACCATAGGATTGTTGTGTATAGTCTGTGACGCCTGGTCAGTTTAACTATAATTACCAAGATACTTACCACGGATACCCATTTACATTACCAAATTTCCTGGTTCACCCTCGCCCCATGACACTAATGGCAATGGAACAGTAAAAAGTTAAATACAAAACAAACTACACAGTTTATATTTTTTAAATAACCGACACATTTATTCAAAAGTGAAGTTTACATTTCCTGTTAGGCGAATGTTTACACCGCAAAGTTACAAATGTTACATAATATCCAGGTAAACCTAGTTGAAAAACACCAAAACATCTTTTTCACCCGGCAGCAGATCACTTGTCGAGGGCGACGATTGGCAAGTCACCGACACCTGAAAGAAAACGTACATTAATAGGGTAAAATTATTTCCCATACTCTGGCAATACTAATCATATGTAAAGTCCAAAATGAAATCCTTAATGTATAAAGAGTTGATACAATCCTTAGGTGCAATGAAAGATCAATAAGGAGAAGAAACCGAGGAATGAAGGGGATAAAACCCATCAAGAAAGGATCATGACAGGTGGGAGTTCCCACTGGAAATTTAAGATCTTCTGACAATTATCACCGAAGGATTACAAACTTGCCATCTTCTTAATTAGGTTTAAATTTTCAAATAGGGTTCATAATTTATCGCTCCCTACCAGGGAAAACAATAAAGTTGGAAGAAGATAATTATGATTATTGATTTCTTTATGGAGTTTTATTTCAAGGATAATTGGTACAACACGATAAAGAGTTACAAAGGGTTCACATTTAACATTGAGCAGGAAGATGACTTAAAAAGACAGATAGCAAAGTAATGCAGGATACAGTGTGGGTCCCTGCCAGCAGCATATGTTTCTCTGCCTGTTAGCCTGTGGGTGGTGAAAAACCCACACGCTTCTTAGTAAGTAACAAGTGTCAATTTCTGTTGCCGCAAATAAAAACAATTTACACTATAAAGATGATGTGAAAGAGTCGTTTACAAGGAAGTTATTCCCTTGCCAGTGACCATGTGTCAAAGAAGTGGTCCCTTCAAACGTCACAGTAAAACAAATGTATTCAGACATCGATGACCTCAAGAGTTTATCTTATCACAGAGTTCGAACTGTTCCGTGAACAGGATGATCTCTGCCCGCGCACACGGTGTCCCTTCTACATTGCCGTATTTCTTGAGCACACGATTTCCCGGCATAGCGGAGGATCTCCAACATTCTGCGATACACCTACATTTGAGCCAGTTCACCCTTCCACACTATAGCTGCACAGGTAAATCAACACTTCACAACAAGTTTGAAACCAGAGGTAACAGTAGCACACAAGGAACGTTCTTCTTGCAGTGTTAACGCTGGTTTTAGTTTCTAAATCTGATTACCATTCTTGCATAGGCCAGCACCCTGTGCTCTTGATAGTAACAAGCTTCAGCAGTTATATACCCTTTCCCAGGGAATAGAGGAAGGTGTAATCCCACCATTACCCATCGCCTCCTGTAAGCCAAGATCACAATCGTTTTGACTTTAACATTTTTACGCTTTCATCTACTCCCAGCGTCGAAACATATCAAAACCATTTCCTGAAAATTAGCAATTAAGAAAATAAATAATTTATTTAATGAAAAACCCTTACCACAATGCTGGTTAAGATGAAAACTGAAGGTTTACTTTAACAAGAGAAGTGGTGTGTCAATCAATTCAATTCATAGATTAAAAAAAAAATTTTTAGTTTCAGACCTCATCTAGGATGGGGAATGGCCACAAACATCAATATTCTTTAGCAAATCTTCACACATAACACAACATAATTCTTACAAGATTTTTGCCCGAGGTGCTATCTATCTTCAAATGAAACCTTCAAGCTCTCCCATCTATTGAAAAGTAATACAAATTATAGAAAAAATAACGCCCTACAAACTATTTTCTCACAGCATCATATAGGAAAAAGCACATGCACACTTCTTTTTTTTTACAATTCGCTTTGCATCGCACCGACACAGGTAGGTCTTATGGGGAAAAGGACTAGGAGTGGGAAGGAAGGACGCAGCCTTGGCCTTAATTAAGGTACAGCCCCACCATTCATCTGGTGTGAAAATGGGACACCACGGAAAACCATCTTCAGGGCTACCGAGAGTGGGGCTCGAACGCAAGCTCACAGCCACTGCACGGCCCAACTCGTTCGGTGTACACACTACTTGGAGGTCACTTCTCTTCTTTTACGGCCTCATTGGACCACTTCAGTCCATCATTCTTTAATGGGTTTTGTTTCCAAATTGCCCAGTAGCTTTTCATTTGTTCTGGTCTTTTCTGTCGTTCCACATCTGTAAGTAACCATTTCATTGCATGTCATTTGTCTCTTTTTGGTTTAAATCTTATTTCTATGTTTTTCAGTTTCTTTCCATTTTCAGTTTTGTTTTACAAATCATCCAGAGTTATTTGTAGTTCTTCCATATCCTCTCTAATTACCTTAATCCATCCTACTTGTTGCTTGAGATTCCAGTTTCTCTATACATTTTCTTGGTAATCTGGTTCTTAACTAATACAAGATTAAGAAAAGCTAGGAAATACCTTACAACCTATTTTCTGTCGTTACAGCTTAGAGAATAAAGTAAACACTACTTACAGGTCTTATCTCTTCATACACAACCGTCAAGTTTATACAAGATCAAGAAAAACTAGGAAATTCCATACAATTCAGTACATACTATTTACATCAGGTGGTTTCCTATCTGTGTAAAAGTAATATAAGGTTAAGAAAAAACTAAAGTACCCAACATTAATAACCATAATTACCGTAGGTTTCAAATCACTTTTTAACTTATATATGTGCAATATTTTTATGTTAGGTCAAATTGCCAGTGATTACGAATCGGTGATATGCCATTGCCTCCCTCGCAGCTTCCCAAAGGGTAGAACCTGTTGGTAGAGGGAAGCTAGGGGAAAGGTGTGTGTGGCACTGTTTAACCGAGAGGGAGAAGCGATGTGTGGTTATAGACTGTCTTTATGTGTAGTAGAAAATGAATACACCGAGAACAAGTTCATGTGCGGTAACGAATTAAAAATTAGTACTGTACTTTGTAGAACTTTATGTTTAATGATAGAATCATACCCTACATAACAGTCCTGCCCGGCATTAATACCGGGTGCCGGTGCCCAAATTCAAAGAATTCCATTCCAGACCTTTAAGTCAGAGATTACCTCCAGTGGGATTCATTAAAAGCTAAATTTTACAAGAAGAATGAAGTAATCGTCTCTCTCCTTTATTAATGAGGATGCTTGCTGCTTGTTGTTTAAAGGGGCCTAACATCTAGGCCATTGTCCTAGTCATTTCCTTCAGAGACTATTGTACTCGCTGCAGTGTTAATTGCCTCTGGCATAGTCTGTGCCCTGGAAGTTTTTTTACCTTGTGCATTTAAAGCGCCTCTGAAGTTCAATTTTCTTAATAACATTGCTCTTGGTCTGTGGTAAAGTTGCAATATGCTGTTCAGAAGCATTCAGAAGAGGAACTAACCGTTTCAGACTTTGACTGCAGATGTTGTATTGCTCTACATTATTAACTTTAAGGAGAACATTATTAAATTGCCGAGTCAAGTCTGCTCTTAATCTGGCAATATCGACTACTGCAGGCCTACTTATTAATTCACTATTGCCAACTTCATTTAAAATGGCATTTCTTTCGGCAGCAGCAATATGTTCTTCGCCCATATTAGCATTTCCTGAAGACTGAATTGTATATTCAGAAGGTGCTAATGTACGACATAACAAGTGTATATGCTTGCACATGTTCCACTTAATGCTTGCATCAATGCAAGTGCAACTAAATTTGTGTATGCAAGCCTTGCAGTGTGTACATGTTATGGAACAACTACAGTCTGGTTGCACAAGCCTCACAGTATAATATAACTGTGGAACATTTGACGAGGCAATAGCCCAACCACAGTCTCCATTTTCCGATACCAAATTGGACCTCAATTGTAACGATTTCTTATGACGATCCCTAAGATCCCTTAACTTTGCAGTCACTTTTCCTTTCTCTATAACAACCAGACGGTCAAACAATTTAGTTTTAACCAATTGCATTATAGCATGAATTGCTTTGTCTAGTCGTTTTACTGGTTGTCTTTTCAATAACACGTGTTTCAGAGTTCTATGCATTGCCTCTAAATGCATGTTAGTGTTAATGCTGGAATTCAATCTGTGACAATATGCCCACGCCTTACAGCATCTTGCATACCGCTGCTGGAAATACAAGCCAAAATCCTTTGTCTCCTCATCCTCCAATAACTGACGTGTAATTTCATCTATCCCAATGTTAAATGTGGCTTCATCTGTCTTGTGCAGAAGAGATCTCAATGTCTCGAAAGTTAGTTTTTGCTTTTCTGTGTCCTTAATTTTTGTCAGATTTCTTTTCCATGCCCGAATGACATGCCATGTGCAAAACAAACGCATATTGGATTCACCCATAACTTCTTGCCATGCATTATAGAACGATTCTGCCATGTCCGACATGAATACATTACAACTGATCACTCTCGTTCTCTCTTTGATGCAACTAAAAAATACTCGGAGCGTTGCAGAATCTATTTTGCTACCTATAAAAAAGGCACACGGCAGCCCTTGCCTGCGATCATCTAAAACAAGTACCGTAACCATCTCGAACCCATATGCATTCAAACCACGAGTGCTGTCCACACAGATACAGTCCGAGCCAAATTTCTGCAGCATCTCCTACTGTGCCTCAGTGAATATGGCTAGAAAGAAGTCATTTATTTCTCGACAAAAATAGGTATTCAGGTAGGACCACCTTCCGAGGCTTGTAAAACAGAACGCTATTAGATCCCAGCTGTTTCTCTGTTTCTACCCATGCATCCACGCTTACTGCATCATTAGGATGTCTAACAGCATCACTATTTAGGGAGAAAGCCCTATCGATATTGTAAAGGTCTTGTTTTGTGATTAAGTGCTCTCGTTTGAGATTATCTTTACTTACGGACGATCTTACTTGATCTAAAATATCACCGTGAGACACTTTCATTGCAATTCTTGTTGCTAAATCACTGCGTTCAGCTGGGCCTAAAGAAAGTTTTGCCAGTTCATTTTCGTGTCCTATATGAGTACTGCATAATTCTACTGCTACGTGCCCATTTTTAAAAACTGCATTAATTTTAGCAGGACAATAACCACCTGTTTTTGAAGTTCCTTGTATTTTTGATTCTCTTTGTCTACTTTCTGGCAAAATATTTGTCCTATACTTCCCCGATCTATGGCAATAAAATGTTACAACAAAAGAATTATCACATAGAGTCTTGCCCTGTCTGTGTATCACAAATGATGCATTGTCCTTATGCTCAACCGTCTGCTTCCACTTAGAGAATTCTGATTCCGATAGAAATTCGCGACTTTCTATCTTGATTGTAATATCATGGGCCTCACACACATGCTCCTTGTAAATGTCAAGGTCATATCAATCTTGCTGGCATATTGCACACTTAAACAGGCATGATACAGTTTCTACTGGATTATATTCACCTCCGGGATGAATATTAGAAATGTGTCTTTTTAAATTGAACGTTCTGGGGAAAGATTTGTCACAAAATTGACAGCTAATCAGATTAACTGGCGGGTTCATTACAGGCCTAGTTTCTTGTGGATTATATTCCATTCCGGGATGAATTATAGAAATGTGTCGTTTCAGATTGTACATTCTGGGAAAAGTTTTGTCACAAATTCGGCAGCTGACGGGAGGTGGCATTTCGTTCACGGTATTTTACCTCAATACAAAAATAAAAATAGCCATGCAGACACAATGGAGTGCTGTAAGAAATGCTACTTACCAACCCAGTGTCAAACTACAGAACACAAACACACACAGCGTACAAAACACGCAATAAAAATACTTTCACTGCATTTTCCTACCAAAGAGGAGAAAAGAAAAAACTATGTTCAAAAGTCAGAACACATTGAGTACCTGCAACAGAAGAAAGCATCACTATACCTTAAATTACATAACTGGCACCTAATACGAGACATTACAGTCTCTGGATTTTACCGCAAAAAGGTTAAAACAACCACGCTCAGAACACGTGGAAAGGTGCGAAACGCTACTTCCACCATCTAAAAACAGGGATGATCAGAACACGTGGTGTAAAACTATACTCAAAACTACACACTCACTTAATCTTACCAAAAATAAGAATAGGGCTTATAGTAGAGCACTTTAAATACACGAACCGTTCCTTGGCAAAAAATACGGTATGAAGTCTGCTCCCACTAACTACGAATTAAACACGGAAAACAGCGATATTCGAAAGTCATAACCTGCAACAGAAGAAAGCATCATTATACGTTAAATTAAATAATGGCAGTAAACACGAGGCGGATTTAAAATAGCCCCGCTCAGAACATGTGGAGTGCAGTGAAACGCTACTGCCGCAAAATAAAAGCACTCGTTAGTACGAACTCTACCCAAAAATACAAAAATGAAAACAGGGATGGTCAGAACACGAGGTGTAAGGAAATATTTACTTACAAACACACATTCAGAGAATTTTACCACAAATAAAATAAAAAATAAAAATTATGCCTTCGTTCATAAAGCACTTGATCCAAATGCAGAAGCGTTACAGTGGAAAAAGTTTCTTTTTCTTTATGGTTTAATGCGCTTCGCTTCGGAAAATTTGAATTTTGCTCCCACTGCCTGTCCACTACGGTCCACTACTGCGAATTTTGGCTCCTCCCCGTGGTCGGACTCCGCCCAAGTCGTCTTGATTCACTTCCACCAATCACGAACTCTGAAGCCACCATAGAAGATAAAGAGCGGTTATATAGGACTACATCACAGAACTTACATTGCTCGTGGGTAGAGGAGCAGGGGCTGCGAGTAACGTCACGTGTAGTTGGCCTGTCTCCAGTCTTCGGTCAATATGGCATTAGTTGTATAGAATTCACTCCAGACGGCGTTCCTATTCTCAAGCAATATTTGGTGGGTTTTTTCATAAGCCTTGGTATTCGGTAGATGCAATTGCAACCTCATACCTTCTATGAAGAAGTTTTATTTCATCATAATGTAGGTCAGGCTTGATGGTGCTGATATTCCTACTCCGCGCACTCTTTTAATAAATCGGGCCTTAATATTTTCGAGTGTTAGGAGGTATTTTACTGTAAGTTGTTGGCATTATTGTAGTTTGTAAGAGGTTCATTCCTATTTGGGTTGCGAGCAGTTGGAGATTTTTGATGTTATATGTTGCTTTTATTGCCACAGCTGCCCTTTCCTGCACATGTACTCTGAAAGATGTCAGCGTTGTTTGGAAGGTGATACCCAAGTATTTAAATATTGAGCCAACTTCTGGTGGTTCATCGGGGAGAGTCAAAGTGTTTTTCGGAGTTTTCCTCCCTCCTTTCCTGAAGGTCATTTGTTTGGTTTTCCGTTGATTTACTTGTAGACTTTCGAGTTTTAATAACACTTCTTGTAATTCTTTTATGTCAGCTGATCCTAGGACCATGCCATCTGCATACATTATTAAAGTAGCTGAGGGGTTTTCAACAAGTGAGGTGATATCAGTTGTCATAATATTAAAGAGTGTAAGACTCATTGGATCACCTTGAAGAACACCATTTGTCTGTAGTATTTTGTTTGACAATGTGACTCCTTCGTCTATTTGAATGTAGTTGTGACTCGATATATCTGTTATTATTTTTGTAAGTGGGTTAGTATCCCCAACCAACTGTCTAAGTTTGTGGACGAGTCCATATTGTCGAAAGCTTCCTTGTAGTGTATGAAGACGGTATAATATTTATTTCCAGGGTTTCGTAGGGTACCTTGTATATGCTTCATCAGGTAAATGATTGCGTGTTGGGTGCTTCTCTTCCGAAAGCCGAACTGATTCTCTGGGAGAGCTGGGCCTATAAATTCCCTAAGTCAGTTTGTCAAGAAATTTGAGAACATTTTTTATGTCATACTTTGAAGTGCAATACCACGGAATGAGTCTGGATCATTGGCGTCACCTTTCCCTTTGAAAATAACTTTTATAGTTGAGTTTCTCGATGCTTCTGGGATTTCACAAGTTGTGATAAATTTGTTGAATGAGCGTAGCCAGTACTCTTCCATTATGTGAAATAATCCTTGAGGTGTTTGGCACATATGCCGTCTGGTCCTGGAGCCTTATTACTTGTTTTGTCTCTTTTGTAGTGATTGGGGAGGGTGTGTCTACCCCTTACGCTGCTGGTTTAGTGTTCCCATTGGAACATCTCTCGCGGGCGTTATTCTTCTCTTTCTGAGTGCTTTGAAGGGAACCTTTTCGGCAATTTCAGCTTGTCTTCTTGCTTCCTGTTCTATGTAACATGTCCTTTTCATTTTTATTAGTCTTTATATGATTTTCTTTCTGTTGCGTATTGGGATAGATCCGTCTCTTGCATTGAGGTTCTTGCCTGTTGTAATGTTGTCAATGTCTTTTTTCTTTTAATATATCATTCCTTGTCTAACCATGGTTGCGCTCTCCTTTTCTTGTAGTGGATTGTGCAGGACAAGAGTGTTGTAGTACAGAGTTCTATAGATTTTTACAATTCATTCTGGTTGATTTGTGACGTTGCTTCGGTTATTTTTTCTATATTCCTTGACAGATCACCTATGTCTATATTCCTGGATGTGGTGTAGGGTCCTGCATTGTTTTGTGAGAGTGACTTGTGGATGTTGATTGTTGTGACTATTAGAATGTGTTTCCTAATAAGTGTCAGTACTGATGTCCAGAGTCCTTCTTGGTTTATGACGTTCATATCTTCTCCTCTGAAGAAAAAGTGGTCAATGTTACTACTGCTGTTTGACGCTATATATGTATTTTGGTCTGGTTTGTTTATAGTGTATAACCTTCCTCAAATAGTATCTCCAGCAACAGATACGTTTTTGTGTTTGGCTTGTCGATCCTTGCATTTAAATCACCGGCTAGAATAACTCTCAAGTCAATTTTTAGTTTCTGCGATTTCATTCATCACTTTCTCCACCGCAGTTTCTGTGTCTGTTTTTGGATTAATGTATATGCCACGGTAGTTATCTCTGTAGTTTTTATTATGACCGTATTATCTTATTGTATTGTTTTCTATATTGCACCGAGACTCCTCCTAATGGTCGTCCTTCAGTCGTTTGAGCAAACGAATGGAATCAGTTGAAACCTTGAATGTTAGTGTTTTGTGAGGAAAGTTTCCGTGGTGATGATAATATCGTATTTCGTTATAGTTTCTGTAGGTATGCTTTAGAAGGCATTTTGTAACCCTGCTATATTCCATAGTAGGACGTAAAGACATGAGTTCCACATTTTCAACTTCTCGGTATCTCCGAAAGCCAAACCTTCTAACCACAACTCCCCTTGGAAAAAAGCCTCCTCTTCTCGTTACCTCAAGGTCATTAAAGGTAAAGCCCACCTTGAAAGCTCTTCTTTCACCCGTCGATTGTTGCTCTTCACAGTGTGCATTTTCTACTATTCCATCTTTCTTTACATAGTTCCGGATATTTGCAATAGACGTGGTTTTATTCAGTCGGACTACATACAACCAAAACACTTTGTCTGCAAGCTGGAGTTCACTTCCGATTTCTTCCCTTTTGTTTCCAATAATATCCTTATTGTAGTCTGATGAAATTGTACGTACATACTACGTGAGTGAACTACGATGTTCCTGACAATAAAGAATTGTTCAGGATTTCCTCCATGCTCTCTCAAAATTTTACGCAGGCATAATTATCATTCGTATACATTAAATTTGTTGGACTGGTGGTCAGCCCTATGCCAAAATACCCTGAAAATATGTTCTTACAGTAAAAAGAAAATTGAAGCGTTCTGGATTTGAAACTCATGGTTTTTAACTTCAAAACGACCGTGATAACTGTTACAGGTCCACATCATGTGAACTGTGAAATTTATGGAACTACTTACCAATGCGGAACCTCAACTTCGAGTGCATTAAGAGGTCCATTTATGTCCCACTAACAGCTCAGTATTTGATTGATAAGGGGCGTAAAGAGTAACCTCAAAACAGATGCCAGGTCTTTACTTGTTGTCATTATCAGTTCTCATGCCATTATCTTGCAGGGTACTTTTTCAGTGGATTCCAATATCATTACATTATCAAACACTGATAAATTATAAACAACACACCAGTGCGCCATGAATGATAAAAGTGGCAGTGTGCTATTGAACATTGGGTCACATCAAGCCGTGTGGATAGGAAAATCTCGAGCTGTCCGGTATTGGTACAATCAGGGCTGTAGTGATAACAGAAATAGGTTTCAACCTCACTGGTGAAATGATAACATTGAATATGAACGTTCGTGGAACGGCTTGGTAATAAGGGGTTTAGACCAATTAAAACATGAAGGTAATATATTGCATTAAATTAGTGATAATGTTTTAAATATGTTAAATACCACTGTTTATTTTAAGAAAATACAAAATCTGAATGACGAGGAAACTGCACAGCACGGTTATAGCAAAATGTTATAATAATTATTGTGCTTTGTTAACTTAACTCAAGGGTTGATCATTTATTTAAAATAGTTTTGTAAGTTGTAAGTAGTTTCCATATTAATACATATTTGAGGAAGCAGGAATTGTTGCATGAAAAGTAACACGGGAACAGACTTTTAATATGAGGCAAATAATTGAAAAATCTTGTGAGTTCTTTGTTCCTGTGCTAATATGCTTCCTTGACTACAAGAAAGCTTTTGATTGTTTTGTCTGGAATAAACTATGCCCGGTTCTTGGTGAATTTGTCATTCCACAACATCTAATATCATTACTGAAAAATCTGTATGGAAACAACATGCAACTGTAAAGGTAGATGGCGACAGTTAAGAATTCTTCAGTATTTCGCAAGGTGTCCGGCAGGGCTGCATATTATCACCTATTCTATGTTACATCTGTGCTGAATATGTGATGAAGAAAGCCCTCAATGACTGGACTGAAGGCATATCAATTGGTGGACGAAAAATCAGTAACCCGCGCTTTTCTGTAAACAACACTCTCCTTGCCAGCATTGCAGAATTACTAGCAAGGGTAAAAATGCAAGCTTAGAATAAGGCCTAGAGATCAACCTGAGCAAGTCCAAACTAATGGTAATTGACAGAGTGGCACAGATCCAGCTGATGGGTCGATTAAGGAAACTCGATGTGGTAAATGACTTTATATACCTTGGGTCGACCATCTGTGATACCGGAAGTTCTGACAAAGAGATTAGGAGACGTATCAACGTCGGGCGCGTTGCCCTGAGCAAACTTGCAAAAATATGCCAGAGCAGAGCAATAACAAACAGTACAAAGATTAGACTAGTTGATTAACTTGTGTTTTCTCTCTTCATTTACGGTTCCGAAACCTGGACCCTCAAGGCAAGAGATAAGTACCGTATCGACCCATTTCAGATGTGGTGTTGGAGGATGCTCCGTATACATTGGACGGTGCATCTATTATTCAAGAACTGATAACTCCGAACATCCCTCTTGCCGCGTCATAACGAGAATCGTCCAATTCTTCGGGCATACGGTAAGACGGGATATTGAAAATCTGGAGAAGTGTATCATGGAAGGCAAAGCTGTCGGCATAAGAGCACGAGGACGGACATCAATCAGGTGGATTGATCAAGTCCTGCATACCACCGGTATGACTCTTCAGCAGGCTTTAAGAGAAGCTGAACATCGCCAAAGTTGGCGCCGCTTAATCTAAAATATTGTGCGAAGTCAAATGGAGCCACAACGCTCACCAATAAGTTACACGACTCGTGTTGATGTCCATTAATATTATCAGTTAGTTATTATATATCCCACTAATTTTCTACAGTACCTTTAATAATAATAATAATAATAATAATAATAATAATAATAATAATAATAATAATAATAATAATAATTGTTGCGGTAGGTTCACCTCGACCCGCACATTTAAAAGAAACACCTCAAGGAATTCTATCTATCAAACTAAATTTGAAACCACTAATGCCTGAAGTTGGGACATTGACCAGAATATGTCACTACTGACTAATTGAGTAATGTGTTATATTGAAGTTTCCTAAACTGACTGGATTTATTTATGGTTTCTTTTGGTGTACAGGAAGAAGTTTGAACTTTTGTCCATAGGTGTCCTTATAAAACCTGTGGTCATGCACTCTGGTGCAGGGTGGAAGAACTAGTGATACAGAGAAGTTTTGTGTTCTTATGTTTTCTCAACAAAATTAATGTTTATTTATTCTTTTAATTCAAGGTTTGCAACACTTCCTTCTCATCCCACCAGCTTTTGAATCTGGCCAAGTAGAAAATTTTGTACTTATTTTTCAGCCTATCACAGGCATCTTGTATGTTCATATTCGGCCAATAAAAATGAGAGGGTGTGTCCGGATTTGGTCCAGAAGCCTCTCTAACCTCCCCTCGGGTATATAAGTGGCGTTTTTTTCAAGATCCCTTGTCTTATTGATCGTCGACTTATTGAGTGTGTGTGTTAACACAGGAGGCGAAGAGCCTCATTCCTTGGCAGGCAGTACACCAGCCCAGGTAATGGCCACCAATTTTTACATTTCTGTAGCTACCTCCGCAGATTTACAGGAGGGGAAGATTCTAATTTTTAACTATGTAACCACCTGTTTTATAAAATGTAAACTTTCTTTCGGCTAATCTAAAATGTCATAAAGACTTTCATAGTAAATCAGAGATAGGGAGTGCGTTACCCTCTCGGGTTCCCCTTCAATCTATCTAGAGGTGACTATGTGTAACCGATTTCCTCCCGTAAATTACCAAGTAAATTATTCTTCTAGTCACCTCAGTAGTGTGGGATTAGCCTCTGCATCATCCGGCCACAAGCCCAAGTAGGGTTTTTGAAACCGAGTTTCAAGGATCGCGAGTGTACGCCTCCATATATTTTGTGCTCGAGCCAGTAACTTAACCTGTTCTTCATTTCCACGAAGGCCCAGTAGTTGAGGTAACAGATTCCCCTGTGTACGTAAATTGTATGTTGGGCATAGAGAGGCCCGAAATTGAAAGATTTTCTTCAGTAATGCTGCCTTGACTAGGCTGTAAGAAATTGGGAGCGCAGTCTCCTTGGTTAAATTTGGAAATCATGTGAGCTCTTTTCTGGTATTTATGTAACATAGTGGGGCATTTGGAAGGCCGTAACGGTTGGAGCAAAGTGCTCTGGAATCGGGAGATTTCTGTCCTTGCCTATGCAAACGCTACATTGGCGACATCGTAAATTTGTAAATGAGGGGCTTGAAGCCCAAATGTGTTAAATTCCCTATTCTGGGGTTTTCTATTCTGGTATCGAAGTTGTCATTGTATCCGATGCATTGGTTTTCCTTCACTAAGTGAAGAATTTTGTTAAGTTTTGAGGTCTGAAAAAAATATGACCTTTATTTAAAGTTTTAGATGAATTTTTGATATCGTAGACAGACCCATTCCAAACAGCATCTCCTTTAACCTGTGTGTGATCCTCTAAACACCAGTAACAGGTGGTAGCAGAGGGAGGATGAATGGGTCTAGATTTAGCCATTTTAGATGGCTAAGCGTAGGATTAGTTCTGAACTCTAGGAATTTTCTCGGTTGCTGGTAATTTTTCAAAATGATTAAATCTGTCAACATGTCTGGTCCTCGCGAATTCCTCGCTACCGGGTACTTGGGCAAGGAGGAATTGATTTATGAGTTACTCGTTAGAAAGTTACAATCTGCAGGCACGGTTGTGGTAGATGTTGCCAAGCTCAAAGAGTCAATGGGATTTCCTATTTCCATCCCAGTCTTTGGGGAAAAAGAAATTGTTAAGGCTCTATCCTCTATTCCCACCGAGCTAGCGTCTGTAGTTAGTTTTCTGAAGTGAGCGATCCATCTCCTAACCAACTTAAGAGAGTACAGGCTAGACTGTTCCATTTCTACAACAGGGCTAGGGACCTATTGTATCTCAAATTAAAGGAGGATCATGCTAAGGAGACTATTAATCTGGTTGAACATCTCTCAGATATTTCTAATAGAGTGAGTCAATTGTTGACTGGGGCAGCTGCACCCAAAACCGACCAAGTCCCTTTAAAAACTTGGCTACTGAGGACAATTCGTGTAAAGCTGTAGAAAGTAGAAAATCTGTGGCAACTCAACAAATTTCTGCCCCACTGGAAACTGAGTTTGGTCATCCTAGACAAATTCTATATTTCTTTTTGAGTAATGCTGTGTTAGAGAACTCTCAACCTTCTATGCCGTCACCAGTTATGTCACCCGGTTTCAGTAGTCTGCCTCATCCATTGGCTATGTTGCTGAAGGGCATTTCAAAATTTTCAGTTAACTCAACTAATGAAGTAATTTCTTTCCTAAGGTTCTTTGTGGAATTTCAAGACCATGCGTTAGTGTTCTCCCTATCGCATTCCCAAATATTTCAAATTACATATCCATATTCTGTAGGCGTCCTTTCGGACAAAATAGTTAAAGCTATAGCTGATACGTCATCCATAGAAGACTTCCACGTCCACCTCATGGCAAATTTCATTCCGGCAAGAGCCATGCTATCATTGATCCAAAAGTTGTATTTTAGGGTACAACGATTGGATGAAAATTTGCAGACTTCAGCCAAGAAATTAAATTCTACACCAGGGTTTTCGCTCTGCATTTTTTGGAAGATCAAAAAGTGAAAGCAATTGCCGAAGGCATCTCTCCGCCCTATCGGTCTTATGTATGTTCAGCGTCTCGTCCTCAAAACTTTTCAGAGTTAGAGGCTATGGCTGTATCAGCTGAAGGAGTAAGGTACGCCGACACCTTACGTGTCACGAAAGAGCCCCCTCGTCTTCTAACTGTTCTCGGCCTCCATCTCGCCGTACTTTCACCACCAGCAAATTTTATGCTTGTGGTTCAACGGAACATCATCGAAATAAATGCCCACTGATGAAATCGAGTGGAACGAGGAATGGAGCAGTTTTACCTCAAGGTTGCTTTAAATGTGGCTCTTTTACTTACTCACCTCGACATGAATTGCCCTAATATCAATAGCACCCCCTCCTGCTCAACTTTGGGTGCAACCTCCTCTAACCCTAAGAATAGGAAATGACTGGTGTCTTGTGGACAGGAATGAAACAGATCCTAACAGGCATGGGAAAACAACATTTAACACGTGATCAAGAAACAACCGTGGATGACCGATGAGATACTGGAACTCATGGATGAGCGGTGGAAATGGAAAAACCGAGAGATAAATAAATACAACCAAGTGCACAAAGAAATTAAGAGGAAAATTGTGGCTGCAAAAGAACAGTGGATGACAGAAATATGTCAAGAGATAGAAATCCTATAGCAAAAGAATGACACTTTTAATCTACACAAAAATAAAGGATTGTCTTGGATTATATCGCAATAGAGGGCATCATGTTCTGGTGGATAAGAACAACCGGATTGTGACCGATATCACTGACAAACTCAGGGTCTGGAAGTCTTGTATAGAAGAACTGTTCAACGATAATAGACCTAACGAACATGATGTGAACGAGACAAACACAGGTCCTGCCATTTTGAAGGATGAGATGAGGCGTGTCATCTGCCAAACGAAGAATGGAAAGGTCCCTGGACCTGTTGAAGTGCATGCAGAACTCCTCACACTCCTGGACGACAATGGTATCAGTATTCTGACAGAGCTATTCAACAAAATATACTCAACTGGAATAATCCTAGAAGACTGGCTTAGGTCCACTTTTATCACTCTCCCCAAAAGGGCAAATGCCAGACGATGCGAAGATCACAGAACCATCAGTCTGATGAGCCATATCCTAAAGATATTCTTAAAGATCATTCATTGCAGAATCCGTGCTAAATGTGAAGAAGTGATAACTGAAACACAGTTCGGATTCAGGAATGGTCTTGGGACAAGAGATGCACTTTTCTGTATTCAAGTACTTGTCCAGCGTTGCTTGGAAATGAAAAAGGATGTCTATCCATGTTTCATAGACTACGAAAAGGCATTTGACAAAGTGCAGCATGGGAAGTTGATGAAAATTCTGCAGAATATCGGACTTGACGACCGAGACATTCGGATTATTGCCAACTTGTACTGGGGTCAGAAAGCAGCAGTCAAGATTGAGAAAAACCTGTCAGAAGAAATAGACATCCACCGTGGCGTTCGACAAGGCTGCGTATTATCGCCTCTACTCTTCAACATTTACTCAGAGGCTGTCCTTGCAGAAGCTCTGGAAGAACCGTCCACCATAGGCATTGTTATCAACGGGGAACGTCTAAACAACCTCCGTTATGCTGACGACACGGTATTGCTAGCAGACAACGCAGAAGACCTCCAAGTATTATTAGACAAAGTAAATGTTGCTTACAACAGCAGAGGACTGAAAATAAACATTAAGAAAACCCAGTTCATGGTCATCAGTAAACGGCAAGACGTCCACGTGCAGCTCAATCTCGAGAATGAACCAATTGCTAGGGTTCACCAATACCAGTATCTAGGATGTTACCTCAACCAGAAATGGGACTGCAGTCAAGAAATACGGGTCCGCATTGAACATGCCAGAAGCATCTTCATGCAGATGAAGAAACTGCTCAACAACCGCAACCTACAACTAAACCTAAGGCTCCGTCTGGTCTGTGCCTACATCTTTCCCACGTTACTTTATGGAATGGAAGGCTGGACACTTACTCAAGCCCTCTGTAAAAGACTGGAAGCATTCGAAATGTGGGTGTACAGACGGATGCTTCGCATTTCGCGGACAGACAAAATGCGGAATTCCGAGGTGTTGGATCAACTTGGAAAGAAGACTGAAGTCATGCTGACCATTAAAAGGCGGAAGCTGGAATACTTCGGCCATATAATGCGGAATAATAAGTACAGAATCCTGCAGCTTGTTATACAAGGGAGAATAGGAGGACGTAGGAGTCCTGGTAGACGACGAACACTATGGATGAATAACCTCGTAGACTGGTATGGGTTGGACACGATGGCTCTCTTCCGTGTCGCTGCATCGAAATTCAAGATCGCCATGTTGACCGCTAACCTTCGCTAGAAGATGGCACATTAAGAATAAGAAGGTGTCATCGGCTGAGTCAGTATGTCCACCTTCCCGAGGCTCAGCCCCTGTTGAACCCAATAAAATTTCTGGTAAAGGTAAAGTTGCTTCTAATTCATCCATTGAAGTCCCCAGAGAATGCCTCAGAATTGCGGCAGAGACCCCTGCATTCGTACCATTCCTTAGAATTGAAGTAAATCATGAAACCGGCACCACCCTATTAGACTCAGGGAGTGTGTGTTCCATAATTTCGGAAGAATGGTATTCTAAATTAAACACTGTTTGTAAGATTCCGGATTATAGTTCCTCTTCGGTTAAATGCAATTCGGCTAACTCATCTCCATTAGAAATTTTAGGTTCATTTTTTGCTAAAATTCGTATTTCAAAGTTTACTTGGAAAGTGAAGTTATTTGTGGCTAAACACTTGTCTTGCCCTGTAATACTGGGGGCCGATTTGATGTCTTCTACCGGTCTTGTGCTCGACATTCAGAGCAAGTCGTGCACCTTCAAATTTGATAGTAACCGTAACATTCCTCTTTTAAAATGTAATTTTGCGTCGTGCTCATCTGTTTCGCCTACCCAGGGTGAGATGTTGTTAGATTTTAGACATCTACCTGAGGAGCAGGCTGAAAGTATTCGAAAGTTGTGTCAGTCCTTTCCTGATATATTTTCTGATACTCTTGGTGTTACTGACTTTATCGAATATAAGATTGAGGTTACGGATTCGATTCCACTTAGGTTTCCGCCTTATAGACTGTCCCCACCTAAAATTAAGGGTCTTAGGAAATCATCAATCAGAAGTTAAAGGATGGAATAATTCGACCATCTAAGTCGGCGTATTCATCGCCCATTTCCCTTGTGCCGAAACTGCAAGGTGGCTTCAGGCCCGTGATTGATTACAGGGCTTTGAACCGTAAGGTGGTGTTACAATCTATGCCCCTTCCTGTTCTTCACTCTTGTTTCTTATGGTTTTGAAAGGCCAAGTTCTTTACCATCCTTGATCTTAATCAGGCATATAACCAGAAACCTTTAGCAGATGAATCGAAATATCTATCAGCTTTCGCCAAGGATTGGAACTTGTATGAATACAACCGCATGCCTATTGGCTTCCCCATGGGAGCAGCTGTTCTTACAAGACTGCTAGGTAGGGTCTTCTCGGACGGCAAATTCGAATATATCTATGATGCCGTAGTGTTTTCTGAGACCTTTGAAGAACACGTATATCATCTGAAGGAAGTCCTCAATCGACTTCGGAAAGCTGGGTTGACTCACAAACAATCTAGGATAGCTTTTGCTAAACCTTCTCTGTCCTTCTTAGGGCACATCGTGTCGCCGATGGTGTTTCCATTGACCATTCCAGAACTCAGGCTATTCGTGACTTCAAGCCTCCTAAGGACATCAGAGGCATTGCCAGGTTCATAGGCATGGTGAATTTTTTCAGGAAATTTATTCTTAACTTCGCTAACTGAGCGGCGCCCTTGAACTTACTCCGCAGGAAAGGCGTCAAATTTGAATGGGGGCCGTCTCAGCAAGCAGCTTTTGGAGATCTTGATAACGCCCCTGTATTAGGCATGCCAGATTTCTCTAAGAAATTCATTGTTCAAATAGACGCATCGTCATCGGCAGTTGCCGCTGTCCTTCTTCAGGAAACGGAACTCGGAAGGCAACCTAATGACTATGCTTCTAGGACATTCTCGGCTCAAGAGGCCAAATATTCTATATATGAACTTGAGGGTTTGGCAATTTTATTTGCACTAGAGAAGTTCCGCCTCTATCTGCTACATGTCAAATTCGACCTAGAAACGGATAATAAAGCCTTAAGTTGGGTATTAGCTAGGCCTCGTAGTACGGGTCGTATAGCCCGATGGGCAATGATGATTTCTGCTTTCTAATTTGATGTGCGGCATATTACAGGATCTGAAAATGTAGTTGCGGTGGACTAAGCCGCATGTTTTCTCATTAAGTTGAGACCACCGAACAGGAAGGTAGTTCTTATCTTCCCACGCCCATACCTTCGGGGATTAATGCTATTCTAATTGATGCCCTGTGTTATTTCAGGATATTGAAAAATATCAACGTGAAGATCCTGTGCTGGCTCCTGTAATGGAAACCCTTTCTTTTGGTGAACATGTCCCTTATGTGTTGAGAAACGGGGTTTATTTTGCCCTTCGATGCACGATCATAAATGAAAGTTGTGGTTCCAGCTGTGCTTGTGCCTATGATCTTCGTGTACTATCATGAAATCCCATGAAAGGTGCATTTAGGCATCTTCAAAACTCGGGAAAATATCCGAGAGATGTTCATTTGGAAAGGTATGGACAATGAAATTAGAGAAATGGTGAAAGCTTGTAAATCTTGCTTGTTTAGTAAGCCCACCTTGCCCAGTGAGCTAGGGCTCTTGTCATCTCATCAAGGGTCTCGCCCCATGGAACGCCTATATATAGACTACGACGGACCTTTTCCACAATCCAAGGGGAACGGAAATGTATTCATTCTGGTGTGTGTAGACGGCTTCACTAGATTTCCATGGTTATTTCCGACTAAGCTGGCAACGTCGCAGTCTACAATATCTTGTTTGAATACTATTTTTTCTTCTTTTGGTCCTTGTCAGTATATAGTTTCTGATAAGGCTAAGGCATTTACGTCCAACTAATTCCGTAAATTCTCTTTTGACCTGCCAATCTCACGCGTAACAATTTCTGCTTATTACCCTCAACCGTTTCTGACGGAGCGGGTCAATCGTAATCTCCGTTCTGCCTTAATTGCATTTCATCATGAAGATCATTCCAGGCGGGATACGTCCCTGCATTGGTTAGCTTTTGCTCTAAATTCGGCACTTCATAGTCACACAAGTTCACTCCAGCAACTCTCATGTTTATTCCTAACACTTCGCTCTCTAATTTTTGGTCACTTGATGATATATTACCAGAGACAATAGATCCCGATAATATTTGATCTATGGAAGAAGGCTAAAACCAGTCTTAAAGTTTCCCATGAAAAGGTTACATAAGGATATGATCAATTTAAAAGTTTAAATTTAAAAGTTGGAAACAGGTCATGGTTGAAAATTTCGTTCCTGCGGGCAAGCTTGCACCCAGATTCCATGGGCCATGTGTCATTTTAGATTTTCTAACCCCGGTTACCTTATTGGCCAGTAACCCAGCCACGGAGAGGGTATTTAGGGTTCACCTCTCTCAGGTGAAACCTGTGTAAATTCATGATTGTTTTGCACGCGCCACTAAACACTGGCAAGACTCGACGGTTATCTTTCTTTTAAGAATCGTCGTTCATTTTAAAATGTATTTAATGCCAATAGGGAGGTCTTCTGTCCCTATCATAAAAAGTAGGTATTATATTTACTGTTGTAAAATTTTCCCTCCGAGAAAATTCCTATTAGCCAGTACCTGGTGGCCATTACCTTGCCCCCGCCTCATTAATCCACGCATTGCTGACACACGCTATCCATCAATGCCGCCCGCCTTCCTACCGCTTGCAAAAAGCAAATAAATATTGTACTTTTATGATCCAGCAAAACAATTTCTGTCGCCCAGATTGTTTCAGTACCCTCTCAGCCGTCGGCGGCCGTATCTCAACATCTGGCGAGCGATACCGGAGTGGGGTAAGGGCCCACTCCACTCTAGTGAAGTCTCCTTCTGAGCGGCGCGCCGGAGCTCCATCTTTCCGGCAAGGGCTGAAGTGCGGTAACTCTACCGCCAAACCATCTAGGGACTGTACCTCAACATATGATCTGCGGCGACCATCACCACGACTACCCCTCTCATAGTAGAGGGAGAGGTGTATCTGAGTGTACTTTGGGGGTCCAGGGTACCTCCCCTGGGTATCGGCAGCGGCGGCTAGTCTTCCCATCAAACTTAATCGGCATACCTAGGTTTCTACGATGGCCAAAAGATCTCAAATATTGTTTTCCAAATTAATTTTCTAACAAAGACTTTCAGCAAGATATCTTTGATCATCTATAAAATTTCAATGTGAAAATGTTCTTCATTCAAATTTCTCCTGTATCACCCCACGGAAGGACCTTTGGGGGAAGCCTTTACCGGGAGGTACACCTCAACTCCGCACATTTAAAAGAGGCGCCTCGAGGAACTCTATCTATCAAACTAAACTTGAAACCACAAATGCCTGAAGTTGGGATATTTACCAGAAGACGTCACCACTGAATAATTTAGTAATGTGTTATTTTGAAGTTGTCTATACTGACTGGATTTATGTATGGTTTATTTAGTGTACAAGAAGAAGTTTGAACTTTTCTCCATAGGTGTCCTTACAAAAACTCTGGTCATGCACTCTGGTGCACGGTGGAAGAACTAGTGATTTAAGTTTTTGTGTTCTTATGTTTTCTCAACTAAATTAATGTTCATTTATTTTGTTACTTCAAGATTTGCAACACTTCCTTCAAATCCCGTCAGCTTTTGAATCTGGAAAATTAGAAAATTTTGTATTTATTTTTCAGCCTTTCACAGGCTTCTTGTAGATTCTTATTCAGCCAATAAAAATGAGAGGGTGTGTCGGGATTTGGTTCAGAACCCTCTCTAACCTCCCCTCAGGAGGCGGCTTTTTCAAGATCCCTTGTCTTATTGATCGTCGACTTACTGAGTGTGTGTGTTAACACAGGAGGCGAGTACACCAGCCCAGGTAATGGCCACCAATTTTATATTTCTGTAGCAACCTCCGCAGGCGTACAGGAGGGGAAGGTTCAAATTTTTAACTATGTAACCAACTTGTTTCTAAAATAAAAACATCCTTTCGGTTATTGTAAAATTTCTCCTGTAAACTAACAATTAATGTATTCTTCTAGTCACCTCAGTAGTGTGGTTTAGCCTCTGCATCATCGGGCCACAACCCCAAGTAGGGTTTTAAAACCGAGTTTCAAGGAGCGCAAGTGTACGCCGCCATAGATCTTGTGTTCGGGCCAGTAACTTAACCTGTTCTTCTTTTCCACAAATGCCCAGTAGTTTAGTAATAGATACCCCTGTGTACAAAAATTGTGAATTGTATGTTGGTCCTAGAGAGGTCAGAAATTGAAAGATATTTTGTGTAATGTTGCCTTGACTAGGCTGTAAGTAATCGTGAGCGCAGTCTCCTTGGTGAAATTTGGAGAGCATGTGAGTTTTTTTCTGGTATTTTTGTAATATTGTTGGGCCTTCGGAAGGCCGTAAATTTGTAACGGTTGGACCAAAGTGAGTTGTTACGGGGCGAGCCTTGCATATCACGGACGCTTTCTGATTGGCTGACAGGTGTGGAGTGGGAAGTGTAGGTTGGCCTATGGGACAAGGTTTTCTTACTTAACTTCATGTGGTGGTATGTAAATAGTACGGATATTCTTCGATTGGTGAAGATTCGGTATGTGGTGGGTTGATTAAGGAGTTGTTTTTAAAGGGGGTTTTAGCGCCTCCTCCTCATCTTTGACATGCTGCCCTTCTTGCAGTTGTGTGTAAATAGTATGTTACCTTCGATTAGATCCTTTTGCCGAGGAGAGGGCATTAGGCTAACTGATGGCTCATTCTCCTTCACCTTACATTATAGAAGGTTCCTGTACTTTCTGCTAATTGACTGCAATGTTGACTACTGATGACTAAAACTTACAAAACAGGGAAAAAAGAACACAAAAGGGAAATAAAAGGAAGAGGATACATATGTGTAGGATCAATCGGAAATAAAGTGTACGTTAGGACGTGCAATCAACTCAACACGTATGCAGCGACGTGCGAAGGGAAGTTCTACACCTGGTAGTTGTACAAGTAAAACAATTAAACGTAGAGTAAGAAAGAGAAAGAATAGAGTAGATAGGAAAAAGGTCACTAATAATCAATCTTTAACAGACGTAAGGCATGAAATAGAGAAGAAAAAAGAACTAGTAGAGGCAGTAAAAGATACAAAGCAAAATTACTATGCTCTTAAATTGGGACAGAAGAAGGCTGAAGCCGAGCTAGAAAAAACATTCCAACCTATATCGAAACCACTGAAAACAATGCTTGCGAGAACAGAGAAAAGACAGGAAACAAACAATGTTAAGAAAAAAGAAGGGGAAGTTAAACAAAGTACAAGAGACATCGCGGTAGGCAACGAAATTGAAGAAGTGAAAAAATACGAAGATGATGATGATGATGAAGAAGAAGAACCGAATACTAGGGACGAGCTACAAATCAAGCAAGAAGACGATGATAATCAAGACGAACTACTACATACAGGGTCAAGCAGAGAACAAGATGGTATAATTGAAGTAGAAAGAGATATTGATAATGTACTACAGGAATATTTAAATATTTTAAACAATCGAACATTGGCTAAAGAAATACTCGATACTGTGTACGGACATCGACGCTTGAAGAACAAACAGTACAAGATTGGTGATAAAGAATTGTGTTTAAAGAAAGAAAGATATATGTTGGAGGTCGAGAATACACTGCTACAAGAGGTTTGTACGAGCTGCTATTTAAAAAGTTTCCAAGACCAGAATTGTGTAATTTAGAAGACGATTTTCCTGTATACAAAGACATAGTGAATTATAGTGATGCTTATAGGAAACAATATAAACCAAACCATCCTGTAAGATCGTCCCATCGATATACATTTATGAAAATAATAAAAAACGAATGTTCAAGTGCGCGTGCAGTTTCAGGAATGGTTATGAAAAGACACAGCACTAATGATTCTAACTACGTATTCTCGAATAATCCATACGAATTAGTAGATCGTTTGAAACTACTTATGGCAACTACAGCAGCAGGACACAACGCTCACCACAATGAAATAATATCTCTTGAAGAAGAACTACGGGAAGAAGGAATTATTGCATAAAAAAAGGAGAAAGAACAGAAAAACAAGAGAAGTATATCTACTACGATCAAGGATGGAATCGCGGCTGAGCTACACAAGCAGGAACAATGACGTTACCAACGGCACATGTTGTAACAAGAGGTTATGATTATCTCCATCAAATGGATCTTGTCGAAATGATACCGTACGCAAAAGTTATCAAAGGATATAAATATCTATTAACAATAATAGATGTATATTCAAAATATGCATGGGCACATCCGTTAAAAATGAAAGAGGGATAAGAAGTAATGGAGGCACTACATCAATTTACACGAAGAGTAGACGCTAGGCGAAAAACGTGCAAAGAGATCATGGAAAAGAGTTCTACAATACACGAGTACAACAATGGTTCAACAAGCATCGAATTAACAACTACAGCACGTACAGCAACCTTAAGGCAAGCATTGTAGAGCGATCAAATGGAACACTTCGCACTCGTATGTGGAGAATGTTTACAGATCATGGATCATACAAATGGTTAACGACCACAACAATACTTACTATCGTTCGATTCGAATGAAACCAAAAGACGTTAAAGATAACAGCTTGTCTACAGCAGAATACAGAAGACTGATGGCGACATAGTACGCATTTCAAAAGTAAAACATCAGTTCGAGAAAGGATACAAACCGAACTGGACAACAGAACTATTTAGTGTAGATACATACTTACCCAGTTACTTACCTGCTAAGAGACTACCAAGGAAAACGGATTGCTGGCAGCTTATACAGTAAAGAACATTTTTTTTGCTAGGGGCTTTACGTCGCATCGACACAGATAGGTCTTATGGCGACGATGGGATAGGAAAGGCCTAGGAGTTGGAAGGAAGCGGCCGTGGCCTTAATTAAGGTACAGCCCCAGCATTTGCCTGGTGTGAAAATGGGAAACCACGGAAAACCATTTTCAGGGCTGCCGATAGTGGAATTCGAACCTACTATCTCCCGGATGCAAGCTCACAGCCGCGCGCCTCTACACGCACGGCCAACTCGCCCGGTACAGCGAAGAACTCCAACGAACTAAGTACGCTAAGCAATATTTGGTTGAGTAAATATTAAGGAAGAATGTGATAACTACTAGTAAAGTGGTTAGGGTTTGATTCAAAGCACAATAGTTGGGTAGATAAAAAGGATGTACTAGCGTAATTTTTTTTGCTAGGGGCTTTACGTCGCACCGACACAGATAGGTCTAATGGCGACGATGGGATAGGAAAGGCCTAGGAGTTGGAAGGAAGCGGCCGTGGCCCTAATTAATGTACAGCCCCAGCATTTGCCTGGCGTGAAAATGGGAAACCACGGAAAACCATCTTCAGGGCTTCCGATAGAGGGATTCGAACCTACTACCTCCCGGATGCAAGCTCACAGCCGCGCGCCTCTACGCGCACGGCCAACTCGCCCGGTACTAGCGTAAATTGAAATAAAGAAACTATTAAAATATTCCCGACTATTTATTACAATTTACCTGTTCAAAATTTATCACAATTATCATCGTCTTTATCAGTATATTTAAGCACAAGCATCGAACAGTTGGGGATAGTTACCAGCTTCTTCCGTGGTCGGTACTAGCACCGTTAAGCGTGGGTACAAAAGTCTGCGCAGGTCGTCTGTTGCTTGCATCAGAGCCAGTGGTCTTGGTCTACGTAGAGGTCGTGCTACCTCTTCTAGATGTTGAATACTACCCCTCAGCTGCATCCTCGACGGTTGCTTGATTATTGGCGTAGAATGCTGTCGATGAGCTGTGTGTTCTGCTTCTCCTCTGTCTTCATCAATGCTCTCACTGAGAGCAACACTGTAAGAATACATGAGCAGCCCCGGTGATGTTTCAGTAATTATAAAATTTAGGATTCGTCGATACTCAGCTACCTGGAGGCTACTGCAAAATACTTATTAATAATCGTCGTAGTTCTGACCACGTCAACTGATCCACAAACCGTGGTTCAGCTGTAGATATCCCATTAGAAGAGTCAGACAAACCGATACGTACTGCCTGGTCCGCCATCGTTGCCAAAGTATACAACCTTGTTGCGGTATTCAGTCGAATCCATAGTGGTCGAAATAATGAAGCAGTATGCTGAGCTGCTGGTATATATAGTCTGATCAGAAGAGAAAGCAAGGAATTAATTTGTTTGCTTGCCTCCCATCCATACACACACACACACACACACACACACACACACACACACACACACACACACACACACACACACACACACACACACACACACACACACACACAAGGTTAAATTTGTTCTTTTGACACACTGAGCTAACCAGTTTTTCTATATGCTGGGATGAAGCCAAATATTTGTGCTAAGGAGCAGCAAAGTTCAAGGAGAAATAATGAAGTAGTCTAGTGCTGAATAAATTAGAATGTGGTCACGGTTCCCCAAAACAACTCTCGCTATCTACCTGCTTATAAGTTTACATAAGGTTAAACTGGCTGATCATCTGGTGAGCTGGGATAAGTTGTTTTCGAAAACCGAAACTAGGTCGAACATCTGTCCCAGTCGTGTGCCAAGAGCATACAGGAGAAATTATGTTAATGACAACATATTGGAGTGATGCATAAAGTTTATCTATATGAGGAAATTAGTATGCAGGCAAGTTGTTACCAAACTGGCTGCTACTTGCTTATTACTATTAGTAAATTACACATGGACCGAAGTAGTACTAAACATGAGACAGTGCGCAATAATTCAACGTGAAGCGGTAGATCATGTGTAGCAATCGTAGGATCTGATTCAAGAGCACTGCTGCTAATCATAAATGCTAATTTGTCTCCAGCTCGAACAGAATGCACTGTACAATACTCGTTTTAGTTTCTTTTCCATTTAAAATGCATTGAAGAGACTCGGGTTCGGGCATAATACTGTGTACTTTTATTTTACCATTATATGGGAATATATACTGTGAACTACCATTGTGCAACACATACATAACATCACGGGAACTTGC
Source organism: Anabrus simplex (assembly GCF_040414725.1). Taxonomy (NCBI): domain Eukaryota; kingdom Metazoa; phylum Arthropoda; class Insecta; order Orthoptera; family Tettigoniidae; genus Anabrus; species Anabrus simplex. Next base: position 66,717,072 of record NC_090279.1, read on the forward strand.
ATTATTAATGCTATCAATTCTCAAGACGAAAGAATGTTGTTGCGCAACATTCTTACTTATTTTTTTCATATCCTCACCATATCCCGCCCGTAGGTGTTCCAATGAACTGATGGTTTTATCCATTAAATTATGAATGCTTGCAATAGCAGATGTTGTAGCGGCAACATGATCTTGAAACTGACCAAACGTTACAGCATCCCGAACATTTTCCCTTCTGCAAGATTGACAAGCTGTCTGTTCTTCATATCTAATTTGCCATCAGGAAGGAGCCAAAGTAGCTCATTTAAATGACTAGTAAGAGCTGTGATTTTCTCTCGAGTAACAGAAATTTAAATTGCAAGTGGACTCACAGCATCAAGTAAACATTGTATGTTTACTGCATCTTGATTATTCTGAGGTGCAGCCAAGTTGCTCTTCATGGAGATGGACAGATCATTAAACTCGCAGTTTGATGAAATCATTCTGCATTCGTTCGTGTATTGTTCTAGGAATCTCTTATTGACTGCATCTCCCCCTTCTTTCAGGATCATGTAAATCGACTAAGCGATTATTGTTTACTCCTATAATGCCATCAGCACTAACATCGAACAGGTGAGCATAAGGCACAGGTTGATTTAGCTTTTCGCGCACAATAGTATGTATTTCGGCAATGAGAGGACGCAATGAAGAATATTCCCCTATATGCTGTTCAACTCAGCGTATCGTACTGAGCGTAATGTCTTCAATAAATTTATACTCGAGGGCATGTGCTTCTTTACTCAGAGAAAACTGTTCAAGAAATTATTTCTGAAACAGCATCGTTAGCTTCTTTAGGTGTTCCTAAATTAGTTATTCTTCTGTTACGGATATTAAAGATGTTTTCTGTACTAATATCGACAGCAGAGGCATAACTTTGAATGTCTTAATCTAGAACAGCAAGTTTGTTCGCAACTGTTTGTCTGTATAATTTCATGTTTGTTTCAAATAAGTTTTCCAACTCTTCGAAGCGTGTTTGAACATCTATTTTAAAATCGTTTACGTTCTCTTTACTTTGAGCGTATGTGTCAAGGAACTGCTTATTTACAACTTCTTGTTGTAATTGAGGATCTTCAACATCCGTTAGTCGTTTGTGCTGGAACGTTATGCTGTTTTCTGTAGGATTTTGTCGAATGTTTACGTTGCAATCATCTTCAAGTTTCTGTAAACGAGCACAAATGTCTTCATCTTCTTTCAACATATCTGCAACTGTTGTTTTACTAGCAGTATTGTCATCAACCTATTTTTTCGTAACAGCATCACACATTTCTGTAGGTTCTCTTAATTATCGTAGAACTTTACCCTCAACATTAAATATATCGTTGGCAAGAGAAGAAGAGTTTACCAAACGGGAGACGTCTTCTTCTAATATATTTAGTTTGGTTTGTAAATGTTGTACAAGATCGTAGGAAACGGCATCGGCGTACTCTACAGGCATTACAATATTCGCTGTGCGCATAGCTTTTGCATCTAGAACATCACCATTCAATTCTAGAGGATGATCACAAACACACTTTTGCATAGAGGCAATACTCTCCTGTAGTGTTTGTATATCTTGTAATGTTGCAGCAGCATTTTGGTCTACAGGTTTGCCAATGTTTACAACTACTATTCTGATCATAACGAGCACATTGACAAAAGGATAGATTATGCATATTAATAAATATAAAACTTCTTCCCCTTATCTGTCTACTCTCAGATCATGCAAGTATATCAAGGTGTCAACAACAGTAAGAGGAGAAGCAGGAGGAAGATTAGAAGTAGGAAGAGTAGAAAGAATAGGAAGATAACCCAGGTAAATAAATAAGAAAAGTATATGGAAAATATCGTGGACCTGCACATGAATAAAGTAATATTTTATATCGTGTTAATAAATTTCTTCCTTGTTTTTTTCATAACTTGTCAGGCTACGACAGCCACTTCATTGTTCGAGAGTTTGCAAGTATAAATTGCACAAAGTTCACAGTAATTGCACAAAATCATGAGCGCTTTATGTCATTCAGTCATCGTGTAGGCGATATTAGCATTCGCTTTCTAGATTCCTATACACTTATAAACTTTTCTCTTGATACACTTTTAAGACTTTCAAGCGAGGACTTAAAATATGTTCATCAGTATCTTCCAGATCCTGAGAAATTTAAACTTTGTATGAGGAAAGGTATTCTGCCATATGACTATATTCAAAGCTTTCAAACATTGAAGAAACAAAATTACCTCCTCAGACAGCACTTACCAGTGTATTAAATGAATGTAGCACACTATCACTAAACTCTTCCTCATATGATAAGCATACACTATCGATTTCAGAAGAAGACTATTTGCATGCATATAATGTGTGGTCAATATTTAATATAAAGTAATTCCGTGAATATGCTGATTTGCATTTAAAAGTAGACACACTTTCACTCTGTGATGTGTTTGAAAAGTTCCGTAAAATGTGTTTAACTCTTGCTATCACTACACGACTCCCGGTCTTTCGAGGCATGTAATGTTAAAGTATACAGGAGTTAAACTTAATCATTTTTACTGATGTTGACATGCTTTTGCTTTTTGAACGCGGAATTCGCGGTGGACTTTGTTTCGCTCTTTAACAGACATGTAACTGCAAATAATCCATACCTCAAGAATTATGATACAGAGAAAGAAGATTCTTCTCATATGTATTTTGATGATACTAATACGTATGGGTACGCAATGTCACAGGCTTTACCATATAAAGATTTTAAAGGCTAAACGAAACTCAAATTGAATATTTTTATGTTTATCTAGATGCTAAACATCCTAATAGAAGTTTCGTGTTAGAAGTTTCCTTGCACATACCCTTCTAATCTGCATCATTCACATTCTGATCCTCCGTTCTGCTTTGAAAAATTGATTCCGTCTGATATTACATCAAAGCACGTTAAACTGCCAGCTACTCTATTTAAAAAAGCGGTATGTTATTCACATTCTATGACTTGTTCAAAGTCTAGAATACGGCTTACAATTAGAGTGTATTCACGATATTATCCTGTTTAAGCAGGGAGCGTGGCTTAAACCGTATATGGATTTAAATACAGAGCATCGTCTAAGTGCTATATCAACATTTGAGAGTACGTTTTTCAAACTCATGAATAACTCCATCTACGGAAAATGCATGGAAAACGTTCGCAAACATCGCGACATCCATTTAATTAACAAATGAGAAGGGCGGCATGGGGCATGCAATTATATCTCAAAACCGAATTTTAAATCCTATCATATCATTGATCGTTACCTGATTACTGCTGAAATGGTGGGAATGGTCATACAAGGTTTCTAGAAATTAAAATTGTATCATTTTCATTATGGATTTGCAAAGCAGCAGTTTTCAAACATTTCATTTTTGTATACGGATAGAGATAGTTACATTTATCTTATTCGGAATGCAGACTTCTACAATGTAATGCGAAACCATTCTGAATACTTTGACACTTCATCCTATTTAGCATGTAATCAATTTGACATTAAGCCACTTAATAAGATTGTTTAGGTCTTATGAAAGATGAATGTGGTATAAATATTATGACGGAGTTTATTAGTTTAGCACCAAAAATGTATGCATATGAGACAGCGAAATTCACAGACTGTGACGAAGGCAAAAGATGTACGTTCAAGCGTAGTTAGGCATTTATATGTTCAACGCTATGGTAATGTACTAGCATCTAAGAATGCTGATTTTTGTGGACAGATAAGAATACAATCACACAGATATCATGTTTTTACTATTGAGCAGAATAAATGTTCACAATTCTATTTGATAACAAACGTGTGTGGAATAGAGATTCTCTTACGATTGTACCATGGGAGTACAGCAACAACAAAAAAAATATAGCTGTTTCTTGTGGCATGTTTTTTATGTAAATAATACTCATAAAACTTTCATTATTGTAAATATAATAATTGTGTGTAAAAAGGGGAAGATTATCTACAAAAATATTTTACATCATCATTCATTTAAAATTCTGTTTTTATTTGTATATTCAAGATGTAAAGTATACACCACATATTTAAAATGTAACATTGTGTTTATTTTCAAAAAATAATGAATATGTAAAATATTTTCAGAAAATTATATCATTTCTATATTTTTATTGCATCACAAATACTGATGAAATGAAATGGAATGGCGTATGGCTTTTAGTGCCGGGAGTGTCCAAGGACCACAAATACTGATAATAATATTTGTATGCAATGTTCAAAAATCACTAATAATAATATTTATGATAATGATAATAATAATAATGTTATTTGTTTTACGTCCCGCTAACTATTTTTTAAGGTCTACGGAGACGCCTTATGATAATGAATAATATAAAATGCAATAACGTTTTGTTTACTAAATATATTAATTGGAATATACCAAAAATCACTAATAATGACGACGATAAATAATACAGATCAAAAATTGTATATTGTTTACTTTTTACTAAAACATATCATCATTACACATTGTAACAGTAAATGTGGTACTTCGGTAGAGATGAAACGCAGGGCGTGTACCATTCGTTGAAGTGCATACAGAGGGAGAGGATTTGTTTAAATAAATCTTAAACATTTTTTCCTGAGTTTATTAAGAAATTGAAAGTAATGTCACCTCTGTACAGCGGATACAGTAGAAAATGTTCCTCGTCCTATGGCTGGCGATGTCCTTGGATTCCGGCAGCTCCGTTTTCCATATCAGCGAACCACCAATCGTCCCCCGATGGAAGTTCTAGAAAATCCATTCGGTGTCTTGAAGATCCATGCGATGTTAATGAATGGCGTTGAGATAGTCCTTGTGAATGGTGAACATGAATGAACATCGTTAAGCCCTGGGGGGAGTTAATGTAAAGGCTGCTTCTGCACAGATGAGAGGAACGTTTATAAATGGTTTTAACAAAGTTCAAACACAAAATGTATCTTTAGCACACGGTGAAATGTCACTTAATTTTGTCCCGTGTTAAGTGAATGTAAGTTAATACTCATACGATAAAAGTCCACTCGAAACTTATCGTCGAGTTTAAAAGAGTCACTTAAAGTTTGTGGCACTTGGTACAACGTAAGGTAATGCCGCATGACTTAGTTCTTTGAAGCACTGTTCAACATAATTCATTGAAAATAAAGATGTTCCACTCGTGAATTAGAACTCATTCACGTATTGAAAATAACATGAAATCAAAAGACGAAATTAATCGAGTACTGACAGTCCTTGGTTCGACTGTTCGTAAATTGAATGTTCGCAGAATTGAAATGTGTTGTTTATTAGAATTGAAATGCACTGTTCACACATGCACAGTTCACAGTTCATGACGTAAAATATTGACACAGTTCATGGAATGGTAAATTAAATTTGGATTCAAACACAGTCTTATAACTCGAATTATTTAGTACTCGGCAAGGAGCAATCAGTTCTAAGTCCTGTCCATAACATAAAACTTTAATTTCGAGCACTCGAAAACGTTCGCGAATCTCAGACACTTGTATAGAGTAACAGTCAATAGATAATGTCCAGACGATACACAATTCATCTCACGTCCTATCGGAGTAAAAAGTTGTCACAGTATAAAGAAATCTGCATAAGTCCATATTCAACACGATTAGGTTAAAGTCCACAGACTTGAAACTTAATAGCGGCTTCACGCTCGATCACGGTGCCCGCGAACCGACTGTGCGAACACTACAGTCTAGTGTGCACGTAGATACTCCGGCCACACACTGGCATCACACTCTGGCAACATGCTGTAACACACTGCAGCGCACTGCAGCACACTCTAACATGCTGGAACACACTCTGGTCTGCTGAGCGAAGCAGTACGTATTTATATCTGATCCGGGCCTCCATCCCTCGTTCCATAACTTTATCGTCCCAAGTCAGATTCACGTGAAATTCGGCAGGAACATAGCTAAGGGATCAAGTTATATGGTGATGTTGTTCAATTTGTTCAATTATTATCGTGGGAAAAGTTATTACCTGTCGAAACTCGAAGAACATTCTACATCAGTCTAGGCTCTGTAGTGCGGCGAGGCATGCTGTGACGTCACCCGCTCACTACGTCACACGCGCACAGCTGTTGATCGCCGTCCAGTCAGTCCTTCGTAAGCGGCCCGGAGCGTAACACGTAAGTTTTAAAATTTCTATGACGGGGACTTAGTTTGTACCGCCGTTACCGGTACATCTCCCCCTCCTCCTGGGGAAAAGAAAATTCGATAGGATTTTCTTTTAATGATATTCTCTCCTGAAATATTTCTTTAGGTTGGCTGCATTGTAAATGCCCTCGATGCTTCCATCCAGCTTATTCATTTTGTATGCCCCGTTTCCTTATCAATGGCCAGGGGGTTTAGATACGGAGTGACACATTTAGAAATTATACTTTTATTTTCCATTTCCTTTATTACAGTCCTGGCTTCCTCTCGGTACTTCTCAGGAACCGGATAGGGCCGTTTTTATAAGGAGAGGTGTCCTTGGCATTCAATTGGTATTCAAAATCTCTAATAACACCGGGTTTGTCATCAAAAACCTCAGGGAATTTCTCAAATATTTGTCGAGTTGCTTCTACCACGCGGGAATCGAACTCTGGGCTTTCAGCCACACTGGTGAGAAATATGAAGTGATCACGACCTTCGTCGAACACATCCTCAATAATGGGCACTTCCTGGCCCTCGACGTGTCCCTCTTGACCGGGTCCACCCTCTTCGCAATCTATTTCATCGGCAGGCAGAGCATCGCTCATCTTGCCTCCGGTTTCTATGAATGGGGTACCCAGACCTTGGCACTTCAAATTATTACCGTCTACTAGCTGCAACTCTACAGAGTCGATATTAAAAAATCGTATGACGTTGGCAGGATAATCAATGATTCCTCCATACTTGGCTAGGAAATCTGACCCTAGGATGACGTTGAATTTCATCGGCGAAATGACTAGGAATATATGCTCGAACTGGACACCTTCAATGTCAAATGTAACAAAAGCTTGAAATTTACATTTGATATGCCTGTCCGGTACTATCCCTTTAATTTTGATCTGTGCGACTGGTACCAATAACATGTCTTCTCCCCACTTCAACATTTCAATTAACCTCTCAGACTTTAATGAAGCCTGAGCACCAGAATCGGTTAAGGCAGTTACGTAAAGGGTATCCAAAGATATATTAATAACTGGAAGACTTCGTTGGACCCTTGGTGTTGTAGGAGTGGGATCTTCATACAAGAGATCTGAGTCATTCAAGTACCAGTAATTAATATTAGTGACACAAATTATTTCCCCTCTACTACGGTTTTCAGGCAATCTTATTATTGTGTTGTCAAAGTTTCTTTTTTAATTGCGCCTGTCGATTCGGGTTTTGTCGCAGGCGTCGTGTTCTGTCTTCTGGCATGCTCTTGGTATTCTAAAGAGGTAGCGCCAGGTAATCCTTCATCCCGGTTTCGATTCTGGATATATTCGCGAGTTTCTCTTCATCTTCTTTCGATCTCGGCTCTCGGCGAATCTCCATCTCGAGTAAGCGACTCGATAGGTTTCTTTCATGTTTGATTACGTCTATAAGGCGTACTTTGCCCTATGGACGTCTCCTAAATCGCCGGAAATGAGATAATGAATCTCTCCGTGGTTCTACTTCCTCACGGGGTTCGGGATTCGATCTCGGCGGGTTGTTAACTTCGACATGGTTGGTTGCAACCTCTTTCGTCTTAGTAACCCTGGGTGGATTTTGTGTATGGGCAGTGTCAAGTTTCCTTAATAAATCATCAAGTTGTTCTAGGTCTTGAACATTGGCTGCCACAAGAATTTCTTGTACATGCGCCGGAAATTGTAAAGTTACTACCTGTATTAACTCCAGTTCTGGCAAAGGAGGATCAAAGAATTGCATCTTCTTTAATTGAGAAATGAGAAAATCAGAATATCGTGAAGAATTAATAGCTGTGTTGTATCTCCTGGAGTACAACTGTAGCTTAATCAAAGGTTGAATTTCTGAATTCCAAAACCTCTTCAACAAGGCTTCCTTGAACTCATCATAGGTTTTAATGTTAAATTTAAATGCTGTATACCAATTTAGTGCTTTCCCTTCCAATAACCTAGAAGCTATCCTCAATTGATGATCAGATCGTACTTTATTCTCTTGAAAGTATTCTTCAAGGTTGAGAAGGAATTCTTTCGCTGTGTACTCTTCCTTTCCGGAAAATTTTGCAGGTTTATCGTCTGATAATTTTAAAACTGTGGAAATGCTAGAAGTATCTCCGCTAGACCCTTGACACTGGTGTGTAGACACCTCCTTCTCCACTTGAGAGATTCTATTACCAATCGTCTCTATTTTTCCTTGCAATTCGACCCTGATAGTCTTAACTTGTCCACGGATGGAGTTTTTCACGCTCCGGACTTCCTTTTCGAGGTCCTGCTTCACTTCATTTACGTCGCGGCCTATGCGAATGATTTGAGTATGTGCGCTATCTAATTGGGATTTTACATGCTTATCTGTTTCCTCCTGCTTTGTTTTAAGTAAATTAACCTCATTACTTACTTTCTGAAAGTTAGTCGTAAAAGATTCATGGATGTTATCCTGAATAGAGGCTATTTTTGCTTCTGCCCGTGATAACTGACCATGAGATTCTTTAAATTCTGCCTTTAAGCTTTCAACTTCCTTAATCAATTGATGTGAGGTGGGAAACGAAGCTTTTAAGTCTTCAACTATTTGTAGTTTCAGGTCCTGTTTTACTGTTTCTAAGTCACGGGTGAGGCGTTCGTTTATTTCCGTAAACTTAGAATTAATCTTTGTATTGGTTTCTGAGAATCGTTTTTCAATCTCAGAACCAGCTTTAGTAAGCCTATTTTCCAAATTAGCGTTAACTTCGGTAAACTTGGTATTAATTATTTTAGTTACTTGTGTGATACGACTTTCTAAGTTGGCTGCAGTTGCGGTATTGGCCTCATCAATACGAGTGTTAATTTCAGTAACACGAGATTCTAAAGTAGTTCCTAACTGAGCATGCGATTCGGCGATACGTTCATTTAAGCTAATCTTAAGAGCTTCAATAGCAACTAAAATATTTTCCATTTTGATGGTAATGTATTTAAACCAAGCAACAAGAAAATCTTAAATCACTTGAAAAGAATTCACGTATCACCATTATTGTCCAATGGTTAAAAGTTCATGTTCAAAGTCATTCAAACATTCTCAAAAAGAAAAATCTCCAAGACATTTAACACACAAAAGTTATCCCATATCATTGATAACACTTCTAATAATAGAGAAGAAAAGTTAAATCTTGTTAGAAAGTTCACTGGAATGTTAATAGCTATTCCACACAAAGCACTGGAAATGTATCTGAATTAAATTGTTAAGTCACACGTCTGTAGTGCGATTTTGTCTATCACTGCACTTCTTAATTTATTACTAGTACTTCAAAATTGAGCCTAGAATGGTTAAGTGTCAATTTAATTTCTACTGCACTCATAAATAATTTCTGATATTGCTGAAGCGCTAATTTCTAATTTTACTGCACTCCAAATTGGCCCCACGCTGGGCGCCAATTTCTCCCCCTCTCCTCTGTAACAGTAAATGTGGTACTTCGGTAGAGATGAAACGCAGGGCGTGTACCATTCGTTGAAGTGCATACAGAGGGAGAGGGTTTGTTTAAATAAATCTTAAACATTTTTTCCAGAGTTTATTAAGAAATTGAAAGTAATGTCACCTCTGTACAGCGGATACAGTAGAAAATGTTCCTCGTCCTATGGCTGGCGATGTCCTTGGATCCTGGCAGCTCCGTTTTCCATATCAGCGAACCACCATTCGTCCCCCGATGGAAGTTCTAGAAAATCCATTCGGTGTCTTGAAGATCCATGCGACGTTAATGAATGGCGTTGAGATAGTCCTTGTGAATGGTGAACATGAATGAACATCGTTAAGCCCTGGGGCGAGTTAATGTAAAGGCTGCTTCTGGACAGATGAGAGGAACGTTTATAAATGGTTTTAACAAAGTTCAAACACAAAATGTATCTTTAGCACACGGTGAAATGTCACTTAATTTTGTCCCGTGTTAAGTGAAAGAATGTAAGTTAATACTCATAAGATAAAAGTCCACTCGAAACTTATCGTCGAGTTTAACAGAGTCACTTAAAGTTTGTGGCACTTGGTACAACGTAAGGTAATGCCGCATGACTTAGTTCTTTGAAGCACTGTTCAACATAATACATTGAAAATAAAGATGTTCCACTCGTGAATTAGAACTCATTCACGTATTGAAAATAACATGAAATCAAAAGACGAAATTAATCGAGTACTGACAGTCCTTGGTTCGACTGTTCGTAAATTGAATGTTCGCAGAATTGAAATGTGTTGTTTATTAGAATTGAAATGCACTGTTCACACATGCACAGTTCACAGTTCATGACGTAAAATATTGACACAGTTCATGGAATGGCAAATTAAATTTGGATTCAAACACAGTCTTATAACTCGAAGTATTTAGTACTCGGCAAGGAGCAATCAGTTCTAAGTCCTGTCCATAACACAAAACTTTAATTTCGAGCACTCGAAAACGTTTGCGAATCTTAGACACTCGTATAGAGTAACAGTCAATAGATAATGTCCAGACGATACACAATTCATCTCACGTCCTATCGGAGTAAAAGTTGTCACAGTATAAAGAAATCTGCATAAGTCCATATTCAACACGATTAGGTTAAAGTCCACAGACTTGAAACTTAATAGCGGCTTCACGCTCGATCACGGTGCCCGCGAACCGACTGTGCGAACACTACAGTCTAGTGTGCACGTAGATACTCCGGCCACACACTGGCATCACACTCTGGCAACATGCTGTAACACACTGCAGCGCACTGCAGCACACTCTAACATGCTGGAACACACTCTGGTCTGCTGAGCGAAGCAGTACGTATTTATATCTGATCCGGGCCTCCATCCCTCGTTCCATAACTTTATCGTCCCAAGTCAGATTCACGTGAAATGCGGCAGGAACATAGCTAAGGGATCAAGTTATATGGTGATGTTGTTCAATTCGTTCAATTATTATCGTGGGAAAAGTTATTACCTGTCGAAACTCGAAGAACATTCTACATCAGTCTAGGCTCTGTAGTGCGGCGAGGCATGCTGTGACGTCACCCGCTCACTACGTCACACGCGCACAGCTGTTGCTCGCTGTCCAGTCAGTCCTTCGTAAGCGGTCCGGAGCGTAACACGTAAGTTTTAAAATTTCTATGACGGGGACTTAGTTTGTACCGCCGTTACCGGTACAACATATATTCTCCCTTTGTCCACCTACTTATGATTTTTAGAAGAAAAACTGTTATGAATAAGTAAAAAATTCGAAAGGGTAAAAAAGTATTACCTTCTCCTTACCGCATCCTCTTCTTCCATCCACCGCACCCTCCTCTTATTTTATCATACGAAAAGGGTACAAAGAAAATAGGTAAGTAAAAACTTATGCGAAACATATTATCAGGAGGTAAAATTACAAGAAGACAGCTCTACACCATGCCTTCCAGTTTAATAACCTAACGTTAGTACATCTGAAGCAAAAACGTAATATTAACGATAAATATTCGACAAATTATCCATCCGTTATTCTATGTAAACTAGACTGGGGCATCGTCATCAGTTAGCGCTTTAATTGTATAAATATCAAAATTATGATTTCTAGCAAGATAGATAGGGCAGATATCCTTAAAACTAGGGTCCTCTGAAGTTAGGGAACCCTCTAAGATGGTGTCGGGAAGGGGCATGTCGAGAACGGCAGCTAGCATTAAAACTAAGGCCCTTTGGCCCCTCCAAGATGGTATTGGGGAAGGGGAATGTCGAGAAGGACAGCTAGCCTTAAAAACTAGAGTCCTTAAGCCCCCGTAAGATTGTGACGGGAAGGGGCATGTCGGGAAGGGCAGCTAGCCTCAGAACTATAATCCTCTGAGGTTAGGACCCTCCAAGTTAGTGTCGGGAATGCCGCAACTCACAAAACCACGTGGCTAAGTCCCGTCAAGATGACAGCAGTGAGGTTAGGATCGTTCAAAATTCCGCTCCACAAAAAAGCATGTGGCTAAGTCCAGTCAAGATAACAGCTGTGAAGTTAGCCATGCACTCTTTTTCATAATCCGTGCCAAAGAAGTGCACGTGGTTAGGACCTGTCAAGATAACGGCTGCAAGTTTAGCCACACTCTTGTTTAAATTTCGCGGCAAATAAGTGCACGTGATTAGGACCTGTCAGGATGGCAGCAGTAAGGTTAGCCATACTCACTTGTTCTAATTCCGCGCGCAAGTGGCCGAAAAAGTAAGGTAAGGACTCGTCAAGAAGACACCTGTCATCTTGACAGTTGTCACTTATTCGAATTCCGCGCCAACATGGTTAAGAAGGCAGCAGTGAGGTTAGGCAAGTTCATTTGTTCAAAATCCCCACCAACGTAGCCGGTAAAATAAGGTTAGCAGTGAGATCAGCCAAGTTCACTTGTTCGCAGAAAAAAGGTCAGGAACTGTCAAGGTGGCAGCAGTGAGGTTGGCAACGTTCTCTTGTCCAAAAAGTGAGGTTAGGTTCCGTCAATGTGACAGCTGTCATCATGACAGGTGCCAAAAGCACGTGGCCTTGTTGGTAAAAAATGTGACGTCACGGTCACGTGTTCATGGAGACAATGGCCTCGGGTGCTGTCTCAGCACAAAAATTGTTGACGGTTGTTTGTTTTAGAATCTGGCCACCCCTACTACTCGTTACGTATAACAAAGGAAGGGTTGTTTACTACTCGGCCATGTGTAAATATTTCAAACTCTACTCAACATACAACAGCCACACCCATGAATCTCCTGAGCTGTATAGTGATTACATTCCTCATGCCGGAACTACAACATGTGCAACAATTAGCCAAGTCTACTCCATCTCTTCGTGATGTGATGATGATAATTGTAGTTTAAAGGGGCCTAGCATCTGGGTCATTGGCCCCTAGAGGCACAAAATGTAATAAAAATGTAAAGTCCAAAAATTCATCCTCTGACCAGAATTCAAATCTTGATTGTGAATAATGTATGGATGAATACGAATGTAAGATAATCAGCGGATCCAACTCACAATATTCAAAATTAAAAATTATTCCAAAATAAATCCTCTGACTTTGTACTTTGTGCCGAACTTGGATATCATCTTCTACGGCATCATATGGATGGTCCACAAACAGAGAACACTAGGAAGGGAGATGTGGAGCTACAGGCATGATACACTCTTCACAAAGCCCCTACTATCCCGTGGTGTTCCTCGGAACGCAAACCCAAAGTGTTCATCACATAGTTGTACTAATTTCAGGGACCCGTACTATCCCGTCGTGTTCATCAGATAGTGGGTACTAATGACAGGTAAACCACAGACCCGTTATGTTCCTCCGAACGCGAAAACATGGTGCTCCTCACATAGTGGTACTAATAACAGGGACCGGTATTACACCGTGATGTTTCTCACACAAGGGTACTTATCACAGGGACCCGTACTATCCCGAGGGTTTCCTCACATATGGGTACTAATGACAGGCAAAACTCAGACCCGTGCTGTTCCTCGGAACGCAAACCCATGGTGTAGCTCACAGAGTGGTACTAATCTCAGGGACCCGTACTATCTCATGGTGTTCCTCGGAACGAAGACCCCATGACGTCCACAAAACAGATCCTGAAACATCCACCATGTTAGGAACACCACGAGTCTGGGGTTTACCTGTCGTTTGTACCCAATATGTGAGGAACACCATGGGATAGTAAGGGTCCCTGAGACTTGTACAACTATGTGACGAACACCATGGGATTGCGTTCCAGGGAACAGCACGCTTCTGGGGTTTAACTGTGAATCTCCTTGGGATTCTCCAATCCAATGCGGGCAAACGGATAGCCTCCGTCATAGTGGTGCGTACTATACACTGGTACTGTAAACCCATAATAACCCTCCATCAGACCCATGGTATCCCTGTGTTTGTTGTACTAATCACAAGGGTAATGGATCTAAGGACAGGTAGATTGGTTCAAAATTCAGCATCCCTTGCTCTCGTCCCCCACCCACAAGGTTTTGTGTGTTTGGTCCGCGAGAGTTCTTTTACTTCGCTCAAGTCGGCCGGAAAACCTGATAGGATCCCCTACTCACCACGTGGGACGCAGCACGTGGGAGTAACACCTAACTCCCTGCTACGACAGCGTAGTAGGTTCATGGTTAATCTGCTGTTATCTAATGTCGTTTATCCATCCTGGATTACCGCTTTTACAACTGTCACTAGCTGCCATGCAGAAAAGCCGCATAAGATGACTATACTCTACTTCTTTGACTGTAACATTTTGAAGTTGTTGGTGAGGTTTACCATTTTCCACGAGCTGGCGTGCATTCTGTTTGGCTTTACATTACCTCTCTACCTGTTGGGTCACAACTCAGACGCTTAAGAAACCTGCAGGATTTCTGGCTACTCTTCCTTAGAACAGTTCCCTCCATCGCTCCTCTTGTTACATTTCGCATTTACAGATTTTTTCCCAAGCTTGGATCTTACCGGAGCTCAAAGGATCATTATCAAACAGATCAGTATAGTTTCTCAATATTTCCTTAGTTATGTATATAGTATAAAGCCTCAGGGAATCGAAATGCGAGAACAATGCTTCACCATAATTCAAAATTATCACATAATTCAGTAAAAGGCTCTACATTCAGAATGTTCTCGTGCAGTGAAATGGTATATTTCTCCTATCAGCCTTCGTAAAACGATATCTTCTTCGAAAAGAAATTCACTCTAATGATTTAAAGATAAGACGTACAGAACTAAGACGAGGCCACAGAACAAGTTGCAAACAGAGGATTGTGTAAATTCACAGAGGGTCGCAGACTAAACGCTGAAAGGCATAACAGTCTTTCACGAAAGTGCATGTATTAAACAGAACTGTCTGCGGTCAGATTGCAGCATATATCTGGCATATAAGAGGACGATGAGGGATTGCTTGCCCCACTGATTTCGCTGATAACAGAGATATGTCTCAGATACAGTAACTTATTGTTCGGATTATATCCATGCCTCCACCTCGCACTGTTGAATGATGTAGGAAATTTGTTATCATGCAGTAGAATTAGATCACAGGAACCTGCATATTCTAAACCATCCTATCCGCTTTTGTCGGTACTTGGGTAGCCCCATGTTGTATAATGACTGTTGAAATCACCAACCACAAACTTCACATATTGATGCCGGAAGGCTCCACAAATGTAAATACAGTACCTGGTGGCTTATTAATTGAGTTCTACTGTGAGAGTTTCAGTGTCATCACGGGAGAGGATCTGGATGTTGGATAGCACTGAGGGTGTTTAAACACTAAACACATGTCCTTAATTTTTGGACAGCGAAGATTATAGTTTCGGTGAATTTTCTGAATGCATATTATTAGCATGTGAGGAAAATTGTGAGGGTATATATTTTGTGTTGTATTTGGTGTTGTCTTTCAGATTCTTAGAATTAAGACAATAATAAGAATAACATAATCAAAATGTAAAATAAAATGCAAAATTGTGTAAAATAAACCAGTAAACCCATACATACAGAGGACGATGAGCAGAAAATGGGAGCTGATAAGATTTAATTAATGGTGTGTGTATTCCAGTAACTTCTACAACGTAGTCTGGTGTATTTTGCTATGCGTAGGGTTTGATTTGACGTATTATTTTAGTGGATGTTTTACACAGTTTCAAAATGTTTGTGCTGAGAAGACACAAGGCGAAATACACGATGCTTGCGTGTGTTAGAAGTGTCACATTGTTATAACAGAGAAGAAGTCATAATTTTTCTCAGAATGGTACATAAAATTTAGTGCATCTACCATCGAAATTGTTCAGACGTAATGAGGAACATGTTTGCAGGAGAGCAGTGAAATTTAGAGGAATTTAAAGTACGTTAGTTTGTGAGATTTCATGTCCAAATACGTACAATCAGTTGTGTACGAAAATCCGAACGTTTTGGTCAACTTTTAATTAGTAAATGTCAATAATTATTATACTGGGAGGTACAACTCAACGCCGCGCATTCAAAGCTAGCGCCTAAATGAACTCCTCTATTGGTGAAACTGTGAAACTGAAACTATACCAACTTGGAACTTTAATCAGAAGATGTCGCCAAATAAATATTGAATAATTTTTTTATAGTGCAGTTTCCTACCCTGAGTGAATTTCTACTTGTTTTGTTTGACATTCATCAAGAAGTTTGGACATTCTTCCACAGATGACACCACTAAAAATATGATCATGCACCCTGGTGCGAAGTGAAAGAACCAATAATTTAAAGAAGTTTTGTATTTCTAGTTTTTTTAACTAATTGATGTTCAATTATTTTTGGGTTGGCAATATTTACGTTTTCTTTCCGCCAGTTTTGAATCAGACCAATCACTAATTTCTCTAATTAATTTTCCACCTATCACAGGCTTCTTCCCCGATTCTGAGTGTTACTTTTGAAATCTACCACGAAAATTCAGAGGGTGTGTCTAGATTAACAGTGAATGATCTCGAACCTTTCCTGAGGGTTTATAAACTGCGGCTTTTCTCGTTTCTTGGCCAATTGATCAACGTCCATCTGAGAGTGTGTGCGCTTAGCAGGAGGCGGGCTGCCTCTTTCGTCGGCGGCTAGTACATCTACAAGGTAATGGCCACATAACATTTTTCTTTCTTGCTAACTCCGAGGTTTAACCCGAGGTAAAGTTCCGAATCGTTAGCTATGTAACCTAACTTTCTAAAAATGTAACTTTCTGCAGGCTAATGCAAAAACTTCATAAAATCTTTAACTGTAAATCGGGGATAGACAGCAAAGTACCCTCTCGAGCTCCCTTTCATCTTGGTTTCAGGTGTCTACGTTTTTGTAACCTTTCGTTTCTGCTATGTATTAAAGTTTTTCCATCCATGCTGCCTCAGTAGTTTGGGATTAGCCCCTGTTTCATCGGTCTAGTGGCCTACAGGTTTTAAATTTCCTTTGGAGCACAGTCATCGCCTCCATTCAAATTGTACTCTGGCCGCTTATTGAACCTGTTTTTTTTACTATGGCCCTGTAGGTTGGGTACTAGATACCTCTATGTAATAATATTTCTATTTGTAAATAGTGCTTTGCTAGACCAGAGATTGTCAGATTTTCATCAATGTTGCCTTTAGTAAGCTTGAGAAATTGAGAGCCTGGTTGCTCTTTTGCAAGTTTTGAAATTGTAAAGTGTGCCTTTGGAAGGCTTGAGATTTAGATTGTGGAGAGCAAGTGCTCTTAAATTAGGGGATTTCTTCCCCTGAATAATTTGTGCTCTTTTGTAAATTTGAGCTAGAAGCTCAGGAAATGTAAAGCGAGGGCTTGAAGCCCAGGATCAGTTAAGATTACTTATCTTGTCTGTTCCTAGACTGTTTTAAGATGTTTCATTGTTCTGAAAAATTGTCCAGTTTGAAGTTCTGAAAATATAATCTTCAGTTTAAGTTTTTAAATAATTTTGATATTGTTGTTAGACCCATTCACCCCAGCACCTTCTTTCACCTTTGCTTTCCACGGATACCCCGGAATAATTATAATTATTATTATTTGTTTATTTGGCGTATGGCTACATCACTCAAAACAATTAATATTTACAATAATTATCTCAGACTAATAACAGTAATAATTGATTGCATCAAGCTACTAAGTTGAAAATAGGGGAGAGTACGTTTTAATGTATATCAGCAGTATAACTATGGTATTTAGCATTAGAGGTTGCCACAAGATATTTTGTGGCAAGCTACTGTAGTTAGTGATAATATTCATATCAAATGTATGGCCTTCGCAGATGATCTAGTTATTCTATCCCACAATAGGCTGAATGAATTCAGTACTGCAAACCCTTCATGCTATTGCATCCAAAATGAATCCAAATCTCATATAAGAAAACCCGATTCATGGAAGGATCTACTCGATGATTACAGAAACAAAATCTTGTAACTCGGTTTGGCAAATTCCTCAACTAAATAATTTCAACCATCTGCATTACATCATGAAGCAAAAAAGAAAGATGTTTATATTACAAGTAGGCTACAGAATCACATGGAAAATGTACAAGAAAATTCAATATCCCGGAATGCTAAATAAAAAAACTGTAGAACTGTAATTAAGCATGAAGCATTACACACGTCAGAAGTCTCGATCATTGGAGAAAGATCACTAAAATTATCGAAAAACAAGAAAGGAAAAACCTCAAGGAAATCATTGGCCCAGTACGCGTAGGAGTGTGGATGAACAGGAGGTCTCCGGAATTATACCAACATACTCAGAAAATACCTGAAACAATTGGAAAACGGCGATTGAAATTTGATGGCCATATTCAAAAAATGGATGATTAAAGACTCACTAAAATATTTAATTATGCCTCCTCACTAACAGTCATGAAAAATTGGATAATCCAAATTAAAAATGACATTCAAGAAATCAGCATACCAGATGAAATTATATGGGACACGCCTAGCTTTAGAACGTTGATGAACAAATATCATTTTGCTAATGCGCCGTTCCCGCGTCCAGGTCGGGTCGCAATTAGATCCAGACTAGCTCATTTTATAATCAATTTCCAATCGTTGTTGAATTCGGGTGATGAATTCGATACCGAGAGCGGACCATCGGGGTATACGGTTGAATAAACATAACCTACGCAATGGACGTCACCAGTTCGCAATCCGGATCGTTTCCACTTAAATTTAATTAATTCTTAACCTACGATTACTTAAGACTACATACTTAAGTCACTGAAAAAGTGAACAATTTTTCTAATTCGATTTTATTAAATAAATAGAGAATCTTACAAAGTTAATGAAATAATCTGATCTCAAGGAAAATATACTATTAACTGACTTTGAAGTTAATTTATCTTTCAAATGTTTTAAAAGAAAGGAGAGAGTCCTTTAACTACATAGAAAAGAACAAGTTCAAAATATATACAAGTTTGACTGGAAGGTGGGAAATGTCTCTAATGCAGATTCTTTAGGCTATAGTCATTATAAAAATTACATTTCTTTCTTTCTTTCTTTCTTTCTTTCTTTAAACTGTCATTACATAATCTGGTTTCATAAAAAGTTTCACTTGATTTACACACATATCACCTAATCAGTTCACAGTAAGTTAGCTTCACTTGTCAGTAGCTGTCCATATTCTATTATCAGCATAATTGTTTGTATTTTATTTTATTATACAATCTTCCTGCAACAGCTGCAGGTTGCCCAAAGACAAAGAGTACCTTCACAAAAATAATGGATGTGGATACAATGTTCTCATCGTCGTTATTTACTTATATGAAAAAGATAATTCATTAAGTCATCACTTCGTTTAAAATAAAATAATTTAAATATAATTACTGTTATTTACTCAAGTTGATCATTGAAAATAAATATTAATTTCAAAAATTAATTAAAGTGCCAAAACATTAATTATACGCGATCTGTCATCATGCTATCACTCATATCTGACGACTATTCAATGCAATTATTCTAGATATTGAGTAGTCTAACTTGTAAGAAGACTCTATCAGTTACTGTCATCCTTCAATTACAGATAATATTAACAGTGATGTCATTCAATGTAATCAAATAAGCTTTCTAACTTCCTTGTTTGAATAAAAATGCTTGTGGTTTGAAATTCGTACTAATATATGATACATTTGCGTTATCTCCCTACGTGGATTTATTTTTGATGTTCTACAGGTATTTGTTAACATAGGCACCTTATATTGATCGTATTCTGTACTATATATGGATTACTGAAGAACTAACATGCATTTGAGAACCGAGTATAACTACCCACTACCTTGAAATTGCGTCAATTGACCTAAGACCGTCGATAACATTATCTATTTATTAACTCTCGACGAAACAATGATCATCATTATTACTCTTCATAGCACTCGACCATTCTTCACATATAAATCAACTACTTCATACTACACATCTCATGTCTCACTTTACATTACACTTAGCTTAAGAATCCATTTTAATTTGACGCATGTTACTATATAATCATTATTCGTTCACTTAATTATCACATTATGTTCTCAATTTTCTTCAGATTCCATTAATTACCATCATATGTCCTCCTAAGACGTTGCTATAACCTGTATACGATTATATATCAACTCCACTTCACAGTATTATGCCTTAATGTAGACCTAATATCAACCACAATGTCGTATCATATCTGTATTTAAGCTAAGTTAATCCCTTTTCATTCAACATTGACAACATTACGAACGTAAGATCTGATTATCACTGGTTAAATACTTCCTAATCCAATGAACTTGTTATTCTGGTCAGATGACTACCTAATAACCTCCAATATTGTTATTTTGGTTGACTTTCCGCGTAACATCACTTCTTTGGATAACTTAAGATAACACTTCACATGTATACTTCATGAAAATATAAAAAAACACTTCTCAAACAAAATATTATTTGAATTGCGCATATAAGATGGACTTAAATGTTTTATCTTTTCCTCCTGCTTCGTCGCTGTTACTTGTCCAGCTGGCTAGGAGATACTGTATTTGCGTTCAAGACATCGTATCAGCTTCTTGGGATCATCTGGGAAGGTCTTTGGTCTTCTTCGGTCATCATGGGATTGATTTGTCGGCTCGTGTACCCATAATACAGGTAACCTCCACCTCAGTCTTTCTAGCACATGACGTAGCTGGTTTCTTGCTAAGTTGAAACGGAAATACACATTGACATGGTCATTTTCGTCATCTTATGAGTACAACGCCTACTATGATCTACTAATATTTTGCGACTAATGCTTCTTATAATGGTATCTTAATTAACGTTCTGTATTTTGTCAATATGACTATTAAAGCTTCAATCGGAACGTTATTTAATTTCCTCCATGTTGCTCTACAGGTTGTTATTCTTTTCTAATGTCTTGAGGTAAAATTTTCTCGCTAGGTACGTCGCCTTCTCGGTATATCGTCACGTAGTAATTAGGTAGAATGCTGATCCAACTCCGCCACTTTATTTTACGAAGCAGTCTAATTTCTGTAATGCTCATGTCTTGCAGAGTTATTGTCAACGATTATTCCTATTTACCTTTTAACTTCAACCTTCGTGAATTAATTGCTGTCGCGATCCACTCGTAGCTCTTTTCCAAGTCGAATATATATATATATATATATATATATTTTTTTTCAATAATAAATTTTAACAATATTCTGTCTTCTTTCTTTTTCACCGCCTTCCATATTTCATTCATTTACTTGCACCCGGTGAAAACAGTATTTTCCTGACATTTATGAATATGTTAACGTTTTATTTCCGACGTTCTCGTGGCATAGCGATCATTTTGCTCCAGAATATCTTCACTTGTAACAGTGAAATGGCGCACTATCAACCCAAGGTAAGAAGACCAGTGCTGGGACGGAAGAACGGATGAAAAACACAGCGAGGGAAGAAGAGAATCTGGCAAGAGAAGAAAGCACACCCATCTGCAAAATAAGTACAACCGCGCTCCTTAGTTGGGTACAACATTTTGAAATAGTAGTAATAATAAAACGCAATGGAATGAGGAATAGTTACTATGCGTGTGGTATGCTTTGTCTGTGAAAGGTCAGTCTGCGATATATTTGTCAGGTGATAGCATGAGGTTCGGTCTAATGAGTTTTGCGGTGGATGTTGAAACCATTGTCATATGTGTCTGGAGTACTGTAGATCAAGTGGAAGTGAGAAACGTCGTAACTGTCCATAACTGTCCGTGGTAGATACGTTCTATTTGTTCATGTAGTTATAAAACCATGCAACTCAGTGAGACAATTTCCTAGTAGATATCCCACAGGTAACAGTGCAGATAATGCTGAGGTATCGTTGTAAAAAGGCCCGAGGGATAATCATCAGGGCAGAATGTTTTGAGATATGGTAAGGTCCATAGTTTGGATCCTATATCCAGAGGGATGCTTTGTTCTTCTCATATCTCCATTAGTACAAGTGAAACGTATATCATAGTCCACAGATCCCATTAGACTTCAGTTCATTTATGATGGCAACAATGTTGACCGATAAATTGTCTGATAATACAAGAATTTTGACGTAGATTTGTGCTGAAGTAAAAGGCCATCCGTGGTGATATTTGTTTGCTCACCTGTACGCGTGAGGAAAGCGGCAGGTATAAACCTGTCTGGGGTGATAACAGGTGCTCATATTTATGAGGCGGATCCTGTTCGGAAATAGAAGGGCGTGTTACAACATAATTGATGTTAAAATAAATGGGGAGTTATTTCAATTTCAATTCCATTGTGTAGGCAAATAATAGAGTGGATTTTCAGTAACAGTTCTGAATATTTGACTTTGTATTCAAGTTTCGATGTTTCCATAACACAGTCATAGTTCGTATTTCCACTGGGCATTTAAATCATTATTTAGGTGTCAGAAGGATGTCCTTAGATATTTAGGAATTCCATTTCTTGATATGTTCGTAGTGCAACTAGGTGTTAAGGATTGTCGACGGTGTGTCCTCCAGTGCAAACACAGGATGCTGGTTGAAGTACATGGAAGGGATTCTTGGGATTGCTCGCCGATGCTGGGAACGCGAACTGATGTACCGAGCCAACTGCTCCTAGATGAGAGGTGAGAATCCTAGTTTGACACAAAGAGTTGGTACCACACGGTATTCGATAAAATGTAACAGCACTCTGCGATTAGTCCATTGGATACCCATGATTTATGGCTGTGTTTTTCATCAAAGAGTTGTCATATTTTGCGTGTTTAAATTTTAGGACTAAACAAGTGGATGCAGTTGAAGTCTGTGACCAATAATAGTTAAGGGTTACCCATGAGTCGAGTTTATTTTGGGTTTGATTGAGGGTTAGCCATGAGTCGAGTTTATTTTGGGTTTGCTTGAAAGTCATAAAAAAAGATAACATGGGAAAAATTGTAATAGTATACGATTTCCTTTCACAGGATTTCATGAATTTATTCCAATCACCGACTTCAACCTGTTGTTTTGGTTCGTGAAACAACTTCATAAATTAATATAAATAATACTGTTTTATGTTGTGTACTATTACACTTAATTCACTGACACTTGAGGTCCTGTTGTTTTGGCGGGTACCTTTGGTCATCAGCCACGTTCAATTAATTTCGGTGAAGGGTCACTTTGGTCATCAACCACTTTCAATTAACTTAAAATCAATGAGGGGTACTTTGGTCATTAGCCACGTTTCCTTAACCCCTCAGCGCCGACCTCTATAAGTGGTATAGACCCCCTTTTCTTCCGGAGCCGCCGACCTCTATACGTGGTATAGACACATACATGGTTTCGCATTTACGGCTATAGCGCGCAGAGTTTTGGTGTTATGGATATGCAAATTGTTTTGTTTCCAAGAAGACATTTTCGGGTTTATCAGTGTTCTAAATAAGAATTGAAAATCATTAAAGTGTAGTTGCTTTTGCAAGGATAAGTATTTGTCAATTATATCTGAGCACCAATCCCTGCTTTTTTAATAGTCCGTTTGCTTCATTCTTTCCCACAGAATAAAATAAGGAAATGATGATCTGAGAAGTTTGTCTTTTCGTGTGATGTTCTTTGCTCTAATTTTGCATTAAGAGTGCGGTTTATTTATTATATTTGTCTTTATTTCTCAGCTTGTAGTCTTTTTGTAACTCTCCACGAGTGCTCTGTGTAGGCATCAGTTAGTGCTGCTTTCTGTCATACGACACGAGAAGCAGTTGTGCATGGCATATATCTCGTTTGAAAGACGATGTATCGGCCTTTTAATCTGAAATATGTATCGAATTGGTTTGATTCGTCATAAATGTTATTCCCCTCATTCAGTTTCGTCCTGCCGCTTTCGGTCGCGCTGCAGCTTCATCAGCTTGTGTGACGCACCGCGCTCAATGGCTAGCTCCTGCTGTGAGTAACGTGCTTGAAATATTGTATAATTCAAATGAAAGTTTAGTCGGAAGTAGTAGTGGCAGTATTAGCAGTAGTGATAATGACATAGATGATGTGGCTGTGGCCGATACAGTGGTAAATGATGAGAGTGACGATGAGGAGGAACAAGTACTTGAAAATTTCGTGTAGGAGACTATAGATACTCATACAGGTCAAAGGGAAGTTTTCAACAGTGAATTATGATTCCTAGATTCTCCAATAATATTTAGACAAGTCACAGGGACACACATTGAGCAGTTATCTTATCAGTTTCAGCTGATGGAAGGTTTATTTACGTAGTACAAAATACGCTTCTCGGGCGGGAAACGAAATATTCAAGGCCGGCGCGCATCAGATAATACAGTTCCAAGGTTGCAGGAAATACGTTTTATCAGGAAATTAGCACCCAAGAGTGAGAAATCCAAACCTCAGAGATGTTGTATCGAGTGTTCAAAACACGGTGAAAAGAAGACATCGGTGTACTGCTGCCAGGAGTGTGCCTTGGGTCTCTGTCTCGAAGAGTGCTTCGAACTCTATCACACTGAACTAAATTACCAAGGAAATGTGAAACAATTATGTAATTATCTTCATGTATATAGTTCTACCATAAGGAATTCCAAATTTCGTGAATATCGGGCTACTCTTATACTAGTAGTAACGCCTTAAGTGAATCAAAGTATTTCAGTCGCGCGTAGCTGAAATCTCATCCGGCCGCGGGGTAGGAAGTTCTTTAAACGGCTGCGACGCTGAGGGGTCAACCTTAAACATTAAATATATTAGGTGACCATGATAGGTTAGTGACGTGAATTGGAGGTTAATCAGATTCAATTGAGGGTCCAAGTAACTTGTTCTATGCTGATGGTCAGTTAGTAGACAATCTAAATTAAGAAATGGTCTGGCGATCGTTCCAGATATTTAGACGATCGAGAAGAGCAATGCATAGTTGTTTATGGAGCCAAGCAGATTGAATCTCATGTTAATTTTTCTAGTTAACCACAAACTGGTTTTCTGTAAGTATCCCTTCAGGCTTTCTTTTGTGGTAGATATTAATTTTATCCTGAAATCGTCCAGCCGCAACGTAATATTAAGGCCACTTACCGCAGACCGCTGTTTCTGGCATTATTTGTAAACATACCTGCCATAATATTTCATTGTTTTTGATTGAATAAACATAGCCAGATTATGTAACGTTTTTATATATGTAAGTAGGTCTTCACTGATACCCAACAGTCATGTCTGGAAGTGAAGGAGAGCCATTAATACCCCCTGAGACACAAGAGTTAACAATTCATGCTGAAGACCTGTAACAGGCAAATGTTAGTTTGACTTGACGAACATGCTGCAGTATTCAGTCTGTCCCTTCAACACTTGCAACGTTGATATATAAGAGATTTTCAGTGACTCATTTCAGGTTTCATTAGAGAATGGCAAGTGGTCAATTCTCTGCTAGCCGGTAAACAAAAATGGAGAAACTTAAGAACAAGTATACTGCAGCCATCGACATACGTGTTCTTACTTACATACGCCTCCTCGCGAACTACGTGAAATTCATGAATAGCTAAAGTCACTGAAGTTGAAGTTTCAATTTGCATTCAGAACAGGTTGACAGACACAGAGGGAGCAGGTATAACTTTGAGCTAGTGGTCTGCTCATAATTAAAGGAATGCACTGGTGACATGGAGGAAGGGGTGCACAGGTAAGTCTTCTGCATCACTTTCATCAATTGCATTCCCAATAATGACACGACTCGGCACTTATTTTTCTCTTGAATTGTGCACTCCATCGTTTGAATATTTTTCCTGCGCCTCTAGTTATTTTACCACTCGTCTCTCTGCCATACGTTTCTTCTGTGTTCATCCGGATTACTTATTATCCTCGCATCTGGACGGCTCCTAAATGAATGTTAATAAGCAGACTTCCACTGAAGGAAGAAAACATGAAAAGGGTCTTCCAAGGCTGAGAACAAGCGGGTAACATATACCTGTGATTGATGAGGAGGTAACTCATAAAATGTCCTCTGCCCTTTTCGCACATCGACCTGGCTTTATGCTATTTGAAAATTGTATCTCAGAGAAAATGACACAAAGGGATGGACCGCCGAGAAGGTGCCTTTCTGAATTAAGAACTTATTTCTTCTCTGCTGTGTGCGATCGCCGGTGCCTGGCTACATCTCCAGAATTGCAGTATGTCTTGTGGAAATCCGAAATCTCGTGGACTAGCTAGTGGGACGTAAATGAAAATAACATTATAATTAAAATCCCTCCAAGAAACAAGGGACAGTCCCGCCCCCATCTCGCTTTTGGTTTACAAGTGCAAGGTTACGTTATATGATTCTATGTACATTTTACCGCATTACTGAGCATTCGTGTGCCTGAACATCCACGTGACCTGATAATTTGCCTTTCCGGACTAAGGACATGCCATACACATTGCTTCAGTTCGGCTTGTCGACCGTGTGAGACCGGATGTGACGTGTTATGCTAGTTTTCCGGCTGAAGGATTTGCCACAGTCATTACAGGAGTATGGTTTCTCACCCGTGTGGGTCGCCATATGATGTGTGATGTGGGATTTCTGCCTGAAAGATTTACCACAGATATTGCATTTGAACGGTCTCAGACCTGTGTGAGTACGCATATGTTTCGAGAGTGATCTCTTACCGGGGTAGAGATTACCACAAATATCACAAAAACATGGACTCTCGCCTGCATGACAAGACATGTGACTCGCGTGTGTGCTTTTATCAGCGAAGAGCTCTCGACAGATATTGCACCGGTATCGTTTCTGGTTTACATGAGTCCGTAAATGAGTTACCTGATGCGATTTCTTGTTGAATGATTTGCCACAAATAATGCAAACGTATGGCCTCTCACCTGTGTGAATACGAGAGTGATCTTGAAGATGGACTTTCCGACAGAACGACTTGCCACAGACACTGCAGAAGTATGGCCTAATCCCTGTATGAATCTGCATATGAAGAGCTAGGCTGCCCTTCTGGTTGAAGGATTTCCCACATGCAATGCAGCAGTATGGCTTGAGTCCTGTGTGAGCAGCCATATGTTTCGAGTGTGTGCTACTATCGCTAAAGAACTTACCGCATATGTGGCACCCATATGGCTTCTCACCCGTGTGTGTCCGCGTGTGGGTAACAAGTTGAGTTTTCGTGTTGAAAGACTTGCCACAGACTTTGCAACAGTATGGCTTCTCGCCTGTGTGGATGCGGAGGTGAACCGCTAGGTCTTTTCTCAGGATGAATAATTTGCCACAGACATTGCAGCAATATCGCTTCTCGCCCGTATGCCACCGCATATGGTTCTTTACGTTCCACCAATTCCTGAACGTTTTATGACATACAGAGCATTCGTTCACTATCGTAGTTTTATGCAACCGCATGTGCTCTGTCAGCCTGTTCTTTGTAAAGCACTTATGACAAAATTCACACTTTAAGAGCGGGTGGATCCTGATGTGTTCAGACAGGCTGCTTCCGCTGCCGAAGAGCTTTCCACAGTGATCACACTTGAAGGGATGATAATATTTGTGTCTCTTCAGATGTCGCAAGAGGCCCAACTTCCCAGCCAGGACTTTACCGCACACATTGCACCTAAAACCAGGTGCTCCGCCATCAAGAGGTTGAAGATCTGAGTTGCTCACACCTGGCCTTGATCTACAGTAACAAATTAAAACCATGTGATCAATGGTTCAACAGCCAACTCCACTATAACTCTTACACAAACGAATTCCTACTGAACATTCCTCTGACTGATATCCCAATCAGGGAGCTCTTACTCATGAACAGCACATTCCTGTGGGTAAACATGATCTGAGGTCCAATTCCGAGTGTGGTCTTAAATTTTAAAAGCTCTTAATTGTTACGAGGTGGTGGTGCTTCTTTTCACCTGAATCACGATAACACGCGCAATAACCTTCTGACGATTTCGAATGTACGAACTCATAGTCAACCCCTTTAAAGAATGCATGAGAATGGGTCATTCTAAAAGGAGAAAACAAGCTCTTTGATCCGGCACACATTTATCTATTGAAATCCGTATATGTATGTTCTACATAAATGACGGTATATGCTTAGGAGTTTTGATCGTGTTCAACCACTCTGCGCTTCGTGGCAGGCAAGTAATAATTTTCAAAAAGCCCTTGTTGTTGAGGTTGTTTGAGAGAATCTCAGTGTTATAGATACTAATTTGAGAGCATCGTTTGCCGACTGTCAGCAAGATCTGCTGAACCATGGTTCATCTTTTAAGAAAGATATTCACTGTTACGTAAACATAAATATTGTATTTGTACATTGTTGTCATTACATCACAATGTGGTTATTTCCAATTACATAGCTTTGATGAGCAATCAAATAGAGCCGACCTACATACAGGATGCCATGTTTATACAAGGAAGTTCATTCTTACTAGCGTGTATTAACATTTAAGAAATTCATCGTACGTATAACCGTATTGAGCGGAGAATAAAGCGGGAACAGCTTGTGGGTCCATCTACTCCATACAAAAAGTGTTATCATGATTAAATTACATTTTAATTAGTTATTGGGACGAGTTTCAACGCCAATTTCCGCGCCATCTTCAGCCAAAAATTGAAAAACTGATATAGACTCATATATAAACAACCATGCTGGGTACTGCATTAAAATAATGTAAACATGTTTAAAACTATTGCAATGGACTAAGAATTAAAATGAGTGATAATGACCTGGGAGAAATTTGACAACACTGAGTTAAGAATGTTCTATGACAACATGTAACATTTTAAAATTGTTTCCTTATTGAAATCATTAACAACATGAGAGACCCGCATGTAAGACACCTATGACAAAAAGATCCTAAATAAGGAGCTTAACACAATCCGTTCTATAGCAAAATTCAGCGGATTCAAAGAAACCTTCATCGAAAGAATAATCAATAATTTCAGGCATTACCCGAAATTTATTAAGAGATAAATCTAAAACTGAAGCTTTGAAACACTCACTTTTAACAAAGAAATATATAACATACTAACGTTTTGGGACAAGCATAATACGATGGTATCTTTTCGAACTGGTAACAGAAGTATAGACATTCTTCATAACTCCGCTTCAATAAATAACAGTATCATTTTGCCAAATCTGGAGTCTATATATATTGACCTTTCACGCATCTCTATGTTTAGGGTTCTTGATGTTAAATTTATGCCTCGGCGGGTATCACGCGGAGATACAAGAGGTTCCACTCAAAGGACATGAAAGTTCGTTGAGTAGGGTAAGAGAATCGTATGTTTAAATTTAAGTTGATTCGACTGACGTGAGAAGACGATTGCTAATTAATAGCTCAATCTAGGCCATCATCTTGACGTACTTTACACTATCAAATGAGAACACCGAAAATATAACTTTCATGGAAGGATTTTCCGTTAAATGACTAAACAAATGTTTAAAATATCAACTACAATGCTAAGAAAATAAAAAGCAACATAAATGGATGTTGAAAATGATTGAAAGCTGTGTTAATTAAAAAGAAATGATCTTCTGACCCTTGTTAATATTTCGTTCACAGCATCGACGATAACTTCAAATTAATCAGAAAAATCAAAATAAAGTCAGTATCACAATGCTGAAGGCTTAAAATTCAAAATAAGTCCATCATTCACCACATTTATGTTCAAACTCATGGTTAAAAAATCACTGATTCTTGTTGGCTTGACACACCTAAACACTGACCCAAATAAATGTCTCAACATCCCGTTATTATGTTTATATTATCGCTTATTTTATCAAAAATCTATCTAACAACTTGAACGCACCGGTAACCTCTGTTCATCATTATCGTTTAGGTCACGAAAATGATCGAATAACAATAAAACAATATCGTAATTCTTCAAATAATAACACTGAACAAATAGGGAATGAAACTGACTTCTTCTGAGTTCCATAGGCATCTGCACCTAAATAATGGACATTTGAAAACCTAATCATCATCAACTACAATGATTCAAAAACTACGATGACTCTGCAGCTCTGGTGTCCTCTGTGAAATCACTCTGTAAAAACTACATCAGCTCTAAGCGGTTACTCAATAGTTTATAAGAAGAAATTCAGCTGGTAAGAAAATTAATCTACTCACCATATATAAATGAAGATCACACATTCCTTTTTGTGACATGGTTCTCAACTATATAGTATCATTAATTCGTGGAGATCTTGTGTCATTCCAATATTGTGCGAAGTCACCTACACTGCATTTAATTAATACATTTTAGATGATTATACTACCCGTGTCCAAAAAATGCCTCGGAATATCATTGCAACTATCACCTTATGCCTAAGTGATTACCATTCATTTCAGTAAAATCAAATCCATACGCACGACTAATTCAATATCCACTACAATAAATCTCATCAGGACCTCTACATCGCATCATTCGATAAAATGCATAATCTCAATGACACATTCAATACGATCCATATAACAATAATCATCTACATATTTCGACAACCCTATCACAATAAACCCTTCATTATGTTACTCATAAGTCATGCTCACGAATTCTCATTCCAGTAAAAAATATACTCAGGCATTTCACATTACGAAGACTATACATCTTAACATCATTATTAACACCATATCAATGCAACAACAACGGAATTTCATTCGCGATCGCTACGTTTAACATAAGAATACAATCGTAGATGATCCTAAATCACGCACCTGTCATTACTGACTCCTTCTAACATATATTCGAAACCATGAATTAAACGGAAATTTCTTCACAATGACACTATATTAACATGGGTATAATCCACGCCTAAATCTATCTGCGAAACATTTGCCTGCGACCGCTTAGATTCACACGACACAGCGTACGATGTGTCATAATTCAGGATCATTCACGCTACAACTTACAATATTCCTGTCCATAGTAAGGCAATAAATGATAAATGAAACGGTTGCCTTCAAGTTGTGTAATTTAGCACGTCACAATTCTGACAGTTAAAACAACATACTACTCTACTTAAAAGCAGCTACGTAGCGAAATAATGAAACATTGACTTATAGTACTTATCATTCATTGCCTTCATGATGAAGACACCTCTCATCTTCCAGAATTGAGACTTTAATCACTGGTGTCCATCCCAGCTCTCCTCGGGTCTTTTGAGACCATTGTATAATTTTAGCACAACATGCTGGGATTCATAATCATCTCCAATATTCCTTGGTCTCATGATACCTTGGACTCGTAATAAACTATTAGAATAGAGTTACATGCATTAACCACATTCACAATATTCTTCTACAACACTTGCCATATTATTCAAGAGAACTAGATACGTCTCTTGTTTCTTTTACAAAATTATTTCTAATTACAATTAACAATTGACAATATTATATTACAATCTAGCTTCTCGTCTAATATGTTTCGATACGTGTGCAACACTTCTGATACCCTCTAATTTTCCAACAGAATTGTAAACTTGTCTTATCTTGAAAACAAAATCTAATGCCAGGTTACAATAATAACGGACGGTTTGCTTTTAAAAGACGAATCATTATTTCCCAGCTTTTCATCTGATTTAGACAAATAAACACCCGACTTCTTAATCAGGAGTGCTCTTACATAATTATATACGTCGGCAAAGGAATTTATTCAATAATCTGTTATATAATATTACGGTTATCAATCGACAATTTCATCACCAATCTCGCTTATCAAATCGTATCGGACTAGATAGGCAAGGTATGGCCATGATATACAGATTGAACGTAGCACATTTAATACATATCATTCCATGGCCTCCGATACATTTCTATCATTGATATACTCGCCGTATATTTACATTAATTAAACTTTTACTTGAGCAAACTGCGATATTTTCTTAATTCTGTATTATGTGCCACGACATTATTATTACCCACTGTAACTCAACGAGATACCATGGGTTTCATAGCTTATCATTTTTGCCGATTCCTTCAATCCGTTGTCTGTTGTTCATTTAACCGTGTGAGTTATTTGGGTTTCTGATACCCTTAGACGAATAGTGATCGGACATATGATTTCATTGATTTTTATTTTCACCATAAGCTTCCAATGTCTTCACCGACTCCAATCCAACATTCATTGGAAGGTTACATTCCCCTCTTACTCAGAAATGAAATTCCGTATGACCGGAGAAATTTCATACTTATGCATAGACTAGTCATATCACTTTCTTTCAATGAAATCGACATTTACCATCTCTCGTATAATTGAAAATAACTCGCGATTAATCATCAGCACATATCTTACAATTATGTGCACAGTTATCTTGAGATACAGTCTGCTATCCTGCCTTCCGATCGTATGTAGATTTTTACATTACTCGTCATCTAGTTCGTCCATTGTCATGTAATCATCCCATACATCATCATCTCCTTCTTCATTCATTATGAGATTGATCTCCTCCTCATCGACAATAGGAATATTATACTGTTTCACATTAGAAGCATTGAAAATAGAAACGTTACTAGAGTCTAAGCTCTGTATATTGTATGTGTTATTATCTAGTACTTCAATATTTTTGAATGGGCCGATGTAAAGATGAGCGAACATAGAATAAAATCTCACTGTGGGACATGATATAGCCGGTTTCCTCACGAGAACGTAAGTTCCAACCTCCAAAGGTTTCCGCAATCTCTTGCGCCTAAGCTTCTTGAGTCGTCTTTCGGCCTGCTTTCTCATGCACACTTGGGCCTTTTTTATGTTTTCCTCAACACCAGGTTTCTCCTCAATTGATCTGCCGATGATGTCATTCCAAGGACGCTTCGGATGTTCATTCATGTGAATAACACAATGTTGCCAATGGATTCATGCCACGTGAAATTCATACAATCAGCTATTGTTGGTAAACATGAGGTCCACACCCAGTGACGTTTCATGACAGAAAATCCGGCAATATTTTGCTATTACTTTCATGACTCTCTCAGCCGCATTAGACTCTGGATGTCTTATAGAACTAAATCTGTGTTGGATGTTCATTTTCTTAAGGCTTCCGAAAACTTAGCTGATGTAAATTGTGTCCTATGGTCTGTTATTATACACTTCGGCTTACCCATTTTTGGTATTATTACTCTCTCTGAATTCCTAAGAATTGACTGACTTCGTCCCCATAAGACCTATCTGTGTCGGTGCGACGTAAAGCCCCTAGCAAAGAAGCAAAGAAACTAATAATTGACTTGGATTTGGCCTTCCTAATGGGCTAAAGCGATAGGAATTTTGACATCACGTCAAGGACAACCAACACGAAACGGTTTCCGCGTTTACCTACGGCTAAACCTCCATACAAGTCCATTGCGTACACTTCTTTATGGTGATCTGATATCACAGGTATTGGTGGTTGATACAATAAAATAGAGATGTATTTCACCCTCTGACATGTGTCACAAGTCTTAACTATCCTGCTTATAATCCTCCGGAACCCAGTCCATGTAATTGTTTTCCTATTGTGGCCACTAATTTGTCCAATTCACCATGACCAATCATTCTGTGAATATACCAGATAAGTCCGCATCTTAATTTACGTGGTACTACCACTCTTAAGCTCTTCCTATCTTCGTCTACATATTTGTATAGGATATCATTTACGAGAACGTAATCGTCTATTTGCTCTCCAGGATCATCAGTAACTTATCTCCTCTGACAGTGCTCAATAATCTCTCTAAAGGGCGAATCTTCGAACTGTAATTCCGGCAATCGTTTTAAATTTTCCAGGCATTCCTCATCTTCTTGAGTCATTCCGATTACATTGACTTCCTGAATTTCTTCCAAAGGATTTCGACTCAATCTGTTTGCTAGCACATTAATGTTACATGGGCAAAACTTGATTTTCAAGTTGAACTGTTGTGCATACAGTGCCCACCGTGATATCCTCTCGCTAGAAAACGTGGGCTTTAGCACGAGTGTTAACGCCTTATGATCAGTCGTAATGACCACTGGCTACCCGTATACTATCTCTCTCCACTGTTGTAAGGCGTAGATAATCGCTAACATTTCGAGCTCAGTAGTGGTGTATTTAAACTCATGATTCCTCAATTTCCTGCTCACGAAAACCAAATAAATTCTATTGTTCTCTCCATGTCCATTCTCTTGGTACAAGACAGCTCCGACTCCAACTGATGGTGTGTCAGATTGGATAATGAATTAACGATCAAAGTCTGGATATCAAAGTTTGATGTTATTGGCTAGCAACTTCTTAGCATTGATAAAAGCTCGGTCATAACTTTCATTCCATCGCAACCGATTATTCGTCTTTAATAAGTCTTGCAGTGGAGCTAGTACTTCTGTGTATCTCGGACTATGGCTAGCAGAGAATTGCGTCATTCCCAGGAACTGTCGTACATGTTTAATCCTTCTGGGCTTCGGAAAATTGCATATAGCCTGGATCTTAACAGGGTTAGGCCTTATGCCAGTTCCGTCAATCACATGTCCGACGAATAAGATCTCGGATTGGCAGAATTTTGACTTGGATCGGTTGATTTTGAATCCAGCCTCATCTAAATAACTTAACAGCTGCTCCAACTTCACCAAATGTTCTTCGAAAGTATTCGTTGCTAGTACGATATCACCAACATAGATAGTTATGAATTCCTTGACTACGGGTCTCAAATTTCTGTCTAGAGCTCGTATACGTGCAGCACCTGAATTGGAAATTCCGAACGGAAATCCTTCAAAAATATATGTTTGGTTATCAAACATGAAACCGGTAAATAGTTTAGAATTACTTTCCAAAATTATGTGAAAATATGAGGAAATCAGATCTAGTATCGTGAAAAACTTCATGTTCCTAAATCTCCTAATTATCTCTCTTATTATCGTAGCTTTATCACACTCCGGAATTAGTTTAGTGTTTAGCTGCCTCACATCCAGACATACGCGGATTGAACCGTTACATTTCCTTACCACCACCAACGGGTTAATGTAGGGGGAATGTGCCTTGGTATCACTTTCCTGGCATCAGGCATACATTTGTCCGGTATCGGGTATGGTTTAATTTGAAATGGCCTCCAATCTTTCACCAATAATCGGTATTCGAAATTCTTCACCCCTATGGTCTGGTCCTTAAAAACATTACTGTGTTTCTTCAGCAGATCCTCAATCATCTCTTGTTGTTCAGGACTTCCTCCTATACCTTTGTCGATTGTACAACCACACACGGCATCTTCCATATCATATCTTTCCATTATTCTCTCGGTTATGTATGTAGCTTCATCTATCGAAATATTCATCGTTTTCTGCGGCTCACTCGTTTCTTTATTCTCTATCTTAGCTATGACATCTTGTTTTCCTTCGCCATCACGTATGACTCTAATTTCTTCCTTGTTTAAATCAATTATTATATTATTCTCTCTGATGAAGTCAGATCCAATGATCAAATTATACTGAATTCTATCCATCATTACAAATGGATGCTCCATTACAATTCCTCCGATTTCAACTGGTATGTACGTCTGTATCTTACATCTTGTAACTTTATCTGGAATTACGCCTTTGATTTTCATGTTAGCTACTGGAATTATGAATAAGTGTGTCTTATCCTGTAATTCCGAAAATAATAGCTTGGAAATAGTACTAATGCTCGCACCGGTATCTAATAATGTTAATACTCGAGTACCAAATATCGTAACCGAGATTTAATCTCATTCCATCAGGTTGACCATCTTCATATAGCAATTCGTCAAGTTCAAATTCCCAAGATTCAATCCCTGCTATAATCCATTCGTGTTGTTTGTAATCTGAACTTAATCTATTAAATTCATCATCTAATATTGATTCCAAAACGAAGTTTTCTTTCACCCCGTCGTTACCTTTATTATTATTATTAAACGGTGTAGCTCCAGGATTCACTAATTTATCTGTACATTCCTTTCTTTGTTCCTGTTGATACAGTTGGCTTGTCGCACCTACACAATCGGCATTCATGTACTGACTCTGTATTGCTCTTTCCCACTGTTTTCCTTCTTACTGTTTCCTCAGTTCGTCAAGATATCTTTCTCTTTCTTTACTCGTCTCTTCATCTTGTCAGTATCCGACCGTCTTGTATTCTCTCCGTACCCATTCTTACGATACGGCCGCTTATCTCGGTATCGATTCCACCTTGTACCTCTATGATACCTGGGCTGCTTTCGATCTTCAATACGTAATGGTACCCACTTTTCGTGTGTTCTATTATCCTTTCCATTCCTATCCTTTTCTCCTCGAAAATCTGTATTCGCCATCGGCCCTTCTCCTTGAATATATTCATTATATCTGTCATTTCTTTCTCCTCCTTCATTTCCTGCCGGTGTCACCACGTTTACCGTCGGATCGACATGTCTTATAACTCGACTACTGGCATGTGTTGTCGTACCATCAATCTCCCTAAGCACTGACTCTGCCTGCACTGCAGATTGAACGTTCACTGCAGTGAGCAATCGTTGTATGTCCGGGAGAAATTGTTTAATTATTGCACGGACCATTTCCATCTCTGTGGGTGGTGAATCAAGCTCTTTTAATTTAAGGAACTGCATTGTAAAATAGTGAGCGAATCTGCTCGGTCCTGCCAGAGAATATTTCTTTGAAAATAACTCAAGCCTAATTCCCTGTTGAATGTCAACTTCACAAAATTTATCTAAGGAAGCCTGTTTGAAGCCAGCGTAGTCCTCAAAAATATATCGGAAAGCCTTGTACTAAATAAGCGGTACTCCCTCTAAATGTCTCTCAACTATCTTCAACTGACGTTCTGGAGATATCTTCGCCTCTCGAAAATATTCCTCTATCTCCCTAAGAAATCCGCGAGGACTCATGCTAGATCCTATATTCCCATTAAATTTCTTAGGTCTATCCTCGTGTGTTCGTATTATACTGATAATTTGGGTACCATTTCCCGTGTGAATTGTTCCTTTATTATTAACATCGATGCTAAACTGTGGCATCTCAAATTGACTATTTATTTCAGTCTTCCTTCCATCCTCAGCCAAGGTTTGGCGATCAATCAAAGATGATACCAGATTTTTGCTAGTTTCATTGTCAATTCTCAGGTTTTGCATATCCTTTTGAACAGTATTTTAAGACATCCTTCTGCCCTTTTACCTGCTGATTTATTAACACTTTATTTTCGTCCGACACTTCTGTTACCAGATTAAATCTATCATCAATCTGTTCTCTGGCCTGTGTTATCTCTTTCTGTATGTTTTAATTGGTATTATCCACATCGTCTGTTACTTTCTTGAATTTTTCTTCCCAACTTTCATTGGATTCTCTCATCTTTTCTCGCATTACGTCAACCTCTCCTTTGAGCTCTTTAAAGTCTTGATCGACTTGAACTTGTAATTCTTGAATGCTCAATTTAAAATCGACCTTTAGTTCCTCAAATTTTTCTTCAAAACTTCTTTTATTTTCGTTCATCGCCGTATTTACTTCCTCCTTTAGGTTTTAAACATCCCCTTGTACTTCAGATATCCTTGATCCAAGCGACACAACTTCTTCTTGCATCACTTTCATATTTTGTTGTACCACCTCTGTGATCTTGCTAAAGTTTCCCTGCATTCCTTCTTGTGACTCACGAATCTCATTTCTCGTAGCCTCTTGCATACTTTGTCATCCATGGATCTTGTCTTCATGTTCTCTTGTGATTCCCGGATTTCCGTCCGGGTATTTTCTCGTGATTCACGAATTTCATTTTCCGTGGCTACTTGTGCTTCACGAATTCCTGTTCTTGTATTTTCTTGCGATTCGTGAATCTTTTTCCTGTATTCTCTTGCGAATCACGTACTTCCTGAATTCTCTTTTCCGTGTTTTCCTGCGACTCCTGCATCTTATACATCTTTCCTGCTAGTTCCTCTAGCAACGACTTGACTTGCGCGAGTGACGCCATTCTAATTTTCCTAAGTTGTTACTTATAAACGTTGTGATTCACTCTCAATCTCTAAATAATACTTCACCTATTCTATATTAATGTTCGCACACGACGCTCCCTACTCTTGTCTATCGTACTTTACAATACCAATCAATACTTTAAATATATAGGTCTCTCCAGATCCGACTTGAACTGAGATGAATAACCAACAACAACTGCCAAGAAACAAGACTTTTACATCATTTCCAAATTAATAAATATGATTATTCCAATTAACAAGAGTCCAAGTTCAAATTAAATCCTAATATTATTTAACAGGCGTATCCTTCCAACATTATTATTAAATATAAAATTAAATGAATACTCCAAACTTCTTTCATAAGCCATCATGTCAGTGTCTCGACCTCAGATGTCATAAAATCAGTGCCTCCTCTCACTATCGATATCATCTCAAGTTCTTCACGTAGTCGTCCCACGAGTAATATCTGTTTTATCTTCTCTTCTACTCGGGCTCCACCGATGGACATCAAATAACAATTATTTCTTCAACTCGAGTCCCACCATTGGGTAACAGATAAATTTACTGTTAGTTCAACTCAAGCCCCATCTGATTTTGACAATTAAACACCCGACTTCCTAATCTGGAGTGCTCTTACATAATCGTTCACGTCGGCAAAGGAATTCATTCAATAATCTGTTATATAATATTTCGGTTATCAATCTACAATTTCATCACCAATCTCGATTATCAAATCGTATCGGACTAGATAGGCAAGCTATGGCCATTATATACAGATTGAACTTCGCCCATTTAATTCAAGTCGTTCCATGGCCTCCGATACATTTCTATCATTGATATTCTCGCCATGTATTTACATTTATTAAAATTTTACTTGAGGAAACTGCGATATTTACTTAATCCTGTATTACGTGCCACTACATTATTACTACCCACCATAACTCAACAAGATACTGGGGGTTCATAGCTTATTTTTGCCGATTCCTTTAATCCGTTGTCTGTTGTTTATTTAATCGAGCGAGTTATTTGGGTTTCTGATACACTTAGAAGAATAGTGATCGGACATATGATTTCATTGATTTTTATTTTCACAATAAGCTTCCAATGCCTTCACCGATTTCAATCCAACATTCATTGGAAGGTTATAATATTCTGTTGTCAAGACTGCAATAGTTCGTACCTGGGCCAAACTTGACGTAATTTTAAAATCAGGTATGCAAAACACGTCAATGCAGAAAAAACATAATGGGTTCTCAGCAGTGGCCGAACATATGAAAGAAATTAAACAAAATTTTTCCGAGAATGAAAAAGATCTTGAAGTTTTTAAGGTTCTAAATAAAGATCCCTTGGTGGATACAACTGAAGGCTGTTACATCCACTTAGATTAATATTTCAATTCAGGCTTAAATTTAAATGAAATCTCAGAAAAATCTAAAATATTCCTTGATTTTCTGATGGCATTTTTTAGAAAAAATTAAATTCTGAATAGCAGATTAGTCTTTCAAAATATTCACAATACATTTTCACGCCACGCACATTCTCTGCATTACCCTCCCTAAATTCACCATCTTTCCATCAATCTACACCTCTCTCACTGCCCCTCCATCCTCCGCTCCCCCCCCGCTACCACAGCACACAGTGTTTATACAACCCAGTGCATTATAACATGCAGCTTCTTCTCTACTGCACTCCACAGCATACGCCTCTAGAAGTGAGTCTGACACTGTCTCATTACTTTCACGTAAAATACGCTCTATTTTATTCTGTTTACTAAATTCCCCCCTTTTTCCTTTCCTCGGGTCTCGTATTGAACTACGAATCCCTTATAGGACACTGACACAAAATATGGCATCCACCATACATACATAACATTAACAAACTTCAAATTACAAGATACAGCACAACCTCCAATTTCGGAAAAGAACACCTCTTATTTTTATACTGCAATTTTCAGTTAAAAGGAGTAAGCTGATTGAAGACACACATCATTTAACAGACAATTTAAATATTATAACATTGTTTGTATTGAATAGGTTGTTCCCATTTTACTACCATATATTACATCAGTCTATGTCTTAATAGCTGCCTTTAACAGAGGCCATATGCAACATGGAAACCACTAATACTGATGAAATCCTGGAAAAGCTGGAAGGTAACCAGCAGATGACGGCTCTTTCCCTAACACTGACACTTTAATTTCTCCTCCAGATACTGCTGTCATAGACATGAAGGCGACGAGAAATATGGCTATGGTAGTAGTGCCTTATTACAGTGTTCTGATATCCTGAATTTGATCCCAAATACAAGCTGTCGTGCCCTAGGACAGAAGGCAGGTAATCTCCACCATTTGGCAGTCCATTCTGAGCAAATTTTAAACTAATACAGCCAGGATCCTAGACATAACATACTAATTAAATTTATACCACATATTTGTAGTGTCTTTCTGACTGTTATTGTACAATTTCAAAATCTTGAATTAATTTGATCACTCATAATCGATTATTTTGAAAACATATGAAATTAATTTTGTTTCACGCATGCTTGTTTTTAGGTGCACTTTTCTCTAAAAGTTAAACTCTTACAGGTACCTAATTTTTTGATAGGATATAATACAAGAAATTTGATATACTAAACACAAAATTATTTTTAAAGTGACCAACTGTTTAACAAAAAAATTTTAAAGTACATAATTTAATTTACCATAAAAATCACTCATTTTATTTTTATATTTCAAATATTTTTGATTGCAGTAGCATAATTTTATGTTCACCTCTCTGAGGGTGGTTCCAAGGTACACCATAGAAAAAATCAGATCTTTACCTTCAATAGTTACTGAGAAATGTGCACCTGAATGTCTGAAAACTCAATGTTTGAGTAAATGACGAAATAAAAAAAGATCACTGGCAAGTATCTAGAACATTCCTGCCATGTATTCAGCTTGTGTTTGGCTTTCTTCTTCTTCTTTCTTCTTTCTCTTCATCCTCTTCCTGGTCCTTCATTCCTTAGTCAGGGCGTGAGCATCTTTTTTCGCCTTCATAAGTCGTTGTTTATCAATGGCGTGAGGAGCTGTTGTCAAGTTTTCTCCAGGATTTATGCCTAACTTCCTCAACACAGTTTTCCTGGCTGCAGTTCCATCATTAAAGCAAATAACTGCATCCAGTACACCTATTTTTAGAGTATTCAGTCCAACAAATACTGTTTTGGGTACCCTTTCCCAGATACAATGATTAAAACTTTCATTTGGGTTTTGGGTATTCCCATGCAAGCACTTTCGAAGAAGGTCCCTATCACTTAGATTCCTGTACACTGGCTTGATTGCTTCCATTACAGCAAATGGCAGAGAATGTTCATGATGGTATTCCATTCCTGTCACTTTTGACTTTTGGTAGGCACACCAAGAGTCAGCACCTTTTGGGCAAAGATAATGCTGTGGGTTACTATCAGTCGATAACTTATGAAAATAAGTAGCCCATACTGCCTCCCTCATTTCACGTTCATCTGTACACCCTGTGTGCCTCCTTATTGCCATTCCATAATACTG
The DNA here is from genome assembly GCF_040414725.1 of Anabrus simplex. Taxonomy (NCBI): domain Eukaryota; kingdom Metazoa; phylum Arthropoda; class Insecta; order Orthoptera; family Tettigoniidae; genus Anabrus; species Anabrus simplex. The sequence goes on from NC_090279.1 coordinate 66,758,397, forward strand.
TTGCAGCAGATCAATCTGCACATCAGTTAGTCGACCCCGTCCAGACAGTGATTTCTCATCCGATAATTTTTCCCTTGCATGTCTTTGCGCAGCTTTCGCAGTCTTGCTCCCATTCGTTTCTGAACATGGCCACAGCATTCAAGTTTGGTAATTTTCACCTCTGGGCCATATATATTTGCCTCACTCACCCTTACAAAGCCCTTGGAGTCACCATCCCCCAGATAGTGTATGTACCTGACACCACGTGTGGTCTCTGATCTCTGAAATATTCTCATTGCACCCTCACTCTCCATGCCCCCACTGTACCCATCAAAGTTTTTGACACAGTTGTGATTATGTTCCTTATCCCTTGTACAGTTATGACAATATTTGGTCAAGCATTCAACATCAATCACTTTCCCAGTCTCTAAAGCAGTTGCAGTGACCACACCATTCAGTGATGTATGACCACGCTTTTGCCAAGAACCATCCAAGGCAACAGCCATATCTTTACAGTCATCATTCAGGGCTACTGCTTCATTCACTGCTCTAAGCATAGAGTCCTCTGCTACCTCCTTTAGTGCATTGTGAAGTATGTCAGTAAAAAGAGAGAATCTTGGTGGAGGTGGCAAATCCATCATAGCACAAAGAGTCTAAGCTGATTTACCACCTTTTCCTATGCACCTCATACTGTAGAAAAGTCTAATGTTCACATCATAAACTCTATCAACTTTCTTTGATGTCATAGATGAAGCTGAAGCCCTACATGAACTACAGATTATAGTTAACTTAGTGGCCAGTCCCTTTCTACTTGTAGTGTCTTCAAACAAATTAATACATTCAACACCTTCACAATATTTACACTATACAAACTGTTTCATAAGTTCAGATAACAAACCAATATCAACTACAACATATCCTTCACTAGCTTCACCTTCAAATGTATCATCCTACTCTCAGTCTGTATATATGAAAGTTTCCTCTTGGATGAACTAGGCCTATCCACTGTTTCAGATGAACAACTTACTGGAGTGAGGTTAGAGCTATTGTTTACATCTCTATCAGTAGTACTGCCTGATTTTTTAATGTATAAATTGTCGTAAAACTTTCGTTTACCAAACCTCTTTGTTCTACCCATCACAAAAACAATAGAATAGTAACACAGAGTACGGATAAACGTACACGTTTTGCATAAAAGAACTATAAGCCTACAGCACACGTTTCTATGGAATCAAAACAAACAATAACCACATGTAACCAAACAAATGCAGCCTTCACTATCATCAGTACCAACATAGAAAATGTTCATTTACCATACATATATTATGTGAGAAGTGAAATGTTCAAAGAGAAAATATACCGAGAGAACAAGACACTGGAATGAGGAAATGGGCGTGTCAGCTAGTGGCGGCCATTTTTAAAAACCTAATGCATGCCATTTAAACGGATAAACACAACCAAAAAATATATAGGCTTGTAGAGAAAAGCATGACGAATCATTTAGGACATAAAACAAAAAAAATGCATTTTTTGACCGATAATACCTGCCTTCTGATTGAAGACACACATCATTTAACAGACAATTTAAATATTATAACATTGTTTGTATTGAATAGGTTGTTCCCATTTTACTACCATATATTACATAAGTCTATGTCTTAATAGCTGCCTTTAACAGAGGCCATATGCAACATGGAAACCACTAATACTGATGAAATCCTGGAAAAGCTGGAAGGTAACCAGCAGATGACGGCTCTTTCCCTAACACTGACACTTTATTTTCTCCTCCAGATACTACTGTCATAGACATGAAGGCGACGAGAAATATGGCTATGGTAGTAGTGCCTTATTACAGTGTTCTGATATCCTGAATTTGATCCCAAATGCAAGCTGTCATGCCCTTAATATTCTTGCAAGTATTCCTTTATCACTACAGATAGAAGGAGCATAAAAATCAAGACTAGAGCCAAAATTCAAGATGACAGGACATTCAATTTCACCGTAGTAGATATTGCTACTACGTAAAAGAAGGAATGAGATTCCTTTTACTTCAAAAGATCACAGACAAAGTGATTATTTATTTCGATAGCATCCAAGTCTGTGCCTGTCTCCTCACCCCAGAGTGGTTCAACATATTCTAGGAAAGAAGAGCGAGACATACAAATTTCTTGGTTAAAGGTGAGATCAGCCACTTGAGAAATGTCTATCACACAGGCCAAAACACATTGTAACTGTACCGGGCGGTACACCTCCACGCCGCTAATTCAAACATTGCGCCAATTGAAACTCCTCTATAGGAGAAAGCCTGAACTTTAACAATCATATTCATTCTAAGGTTTCTCAGAAGATGTCGCTATTGTAAATTCTCCAGTGTTCTGAACTATGTCTATTTCGATTCGTGTTTGTTTGCTCCATAGCAAGAAATTTGAACATTCTCTAACAGATGTCTCTACCAAAACTGATAACGCACTCTGGTGTAAAGGAATGAACTTTCCTGAAGAAATTTAACATTCATAAGTTTTGTTTTTGATAAATTTTGTTCTGTGGTTTGAGAGTTGGCAATATAATCCTTTCTTTCCGCCTGTTTTGAATGTAACCAATCGGGAATTTATGTAATTAATTTTCCACCAATAAGGTGTTTCTTCTTCGTCTGGGGTAGTGGTTTTTGCTGTTATCCAATAAAAGTTTGTGGGCGGGTTGTAATCATTCATGCAAAGTCTCGAATTTTCCGCGAGGGTATATAAACTGCTGATTTTCTGGTCTCGGGGCCACTTCATCGACATCTTGCTTAGTGAGTGATTATTGTAGCAGGGGGCGGGAAGCGCCTCTTTCTTCGGGCAGCAGTCCAGCTACAAAGTAATGGCCGTTTAATAACTTCATTTTTTGCTAGCTCAGCAGTTTAACCCTCGGGGTAGGTTCGAAAACTTTTCTCATGTAACCTATCTTTAAAATGTAATAGACATTTGGTAAATTCTGTATCTTTAAGTACAAATTGGGATAGAGAGTGCCAAACCCTCTCGAGCTCCCACTCATATTGTTTTGAGGTGACTACGTTTTCATAACCGTTTTTCTTCTCTTCGTAATGTAAATAAGTTTTCTTATCGTGTCACCTCCTTAGTATGGGATTAGCCCTTGCATAAGCGGCCTAGTGCCAAGTAGGTTTTAAAAGTGTATTAGGAGTACAAGTTACGCCTCCATTCAACTGAGAATTTTGGGCCATGTAATTGACCTGTTTCTTCACTGAATAGGCCTCAGTAGGTTTGGGGATTATTACCCCTGTTCTAGTGTGCCTGGAGGGCAGATTGAAGGTGGAGTTAGGTGTGGCCGTTGAATAGGCTTGAACTTTGAGAGCGGGTTTGCTCTTCCTTAAAAATTGTATTTTCTGCGTGCCTCGAGCAGGCTTAACTAGGTAATTGGGAGCAAGTGCTCCTTGGCGTGATTGGAGTTTTCTGCCCCTTTGTTTAACTTTGTACACAGGTAAAGTTGGGCTCATTGCTCAAGGATTGTAGGTCTGAGGCTCGAAGCCCAAATACGGTAATTGTACATTCTTATCTTGTTGATATACTAGTGAGTACCTGTTATACTTGTTATTTCTTGATCTTGAAAAGAAAATATAACCTTTGTTAAATTTTAAATTAACTTTAATTTCGTAGTTGAGACCTAGTCCACCCAGCACCTTCTTTCACCTCTGCCGGTCCACCAAAACATCGTAACAGTAACATGAAGTAGCAATTCCCAATTCATGTTGTATGCACAGAATTCACATGTCCCAGTCAAATGCATGACTTTCTCACAACAAAGTAGTGGAAGGCTCAAACATGTGTTGTTACTGCACTATTAGGAGAAAATAGGTGGAAAAATAAAAGCGGGACATTGATTCCAGATACAGCAGGCCAGAACTCTTGATCATCACACAGGATGTTGATGTTGACACCACTAGACAACATGTGGCAGAAAATACGACACTGGATTGTATGTCATATGTATTCTGGCATATCACGCCAAGCAAAAGGTGCTAAACTCTGTGACCATTCTTCTTTACTTGATTATGTGATTTCTGTCACGAGTATTTTAGCAGGTTCACAATTAATTTTTCAGTAAAAATGGTTTTTCAATTTGCCTTGATAAGTATTCTCCATGAACCAGCTACATTGCAGTAACTCGTGGCAAGTCCCAGGTGACGGATACGGGTTACGCACTGGCCTGCCGGCAGACTTGAGCAAAATATAATAGCTCTCGCGGACCAAACACGCACAAAGTCCTTTGTGGCACTATTGGTGGAGATTGAGACGTTCAGTACGAAGCAGTTGGCAGAAGAGGTTTTCTACTTTTCTGGAAGTTATTAAAGGAGCACAGCGTTTCTACTCTAGAGGAGAGGCTGCAAAAGGCGTCTATTCCGCATATACGGAGCGGCGTAACTTCCTGATGTCATGAGCTCTAAACTGCTTTAAGACAAGACGGCCGTAATATAATACTGTCACATGATTACAGAAATATGTCTCATGGAATCAGAACCAAGGTTAGGGAGTCCTACAGAAGGGACACACGTTGGCAGGGCGCAGTCAGCATTAATAGTATGCAAGGGTTACTGTCAGACGGGCTGTGACAGCTAAGCAAGCGAGTACCCCCATTCTGTATCCCATCACTTAACTATGTCTGGATGAAGTACAAATTACCCACAGCATTTGAGAGAAGACATATGTGTATCTCTAAGGTGCAGAAAAGTGAATAAGTGGAGAAAAGTCATGCGAAATGGGGTGCGGTTCCTAACTGACGTACAACAAAAGCCGAAGAACAACTGATGCTGTTGGCAGTGTTATATAAGCAAAATTTGGCAGTTCAGTCTCCAAGGTCTAAAAATATGACAATCGCTTGATGTAACTTGTCTACATTGGGGAAAGAAGGAAATTCTAATTTTTCACTGGAACGCTCCTAAACTGGCCAGGACACAGAAACCAAAGATGCCGTCTGTGTCAGGCACCGCTGACTAACTTACCGTTGCAGGTGATACGAATGAACGCAGAAAAGAAGAACACTCAGTCCATGGCGGACAGAGATATGGACAGAAGAACGATGAAGGCCAAAAAATTCCTGATTATGCTGAAAGTAATCATCGCAAACACATGGTTCAAAAAGCGTGATATTCATCTAGTCACATACTACAGTGACTCCCATCCAACTGACAATGACTACACCCTCGTGAGACGAAGGATTCTCATAGGTATTCTAGAGACAACCGTTGTTCCCTATGAAAGTTGCGATGCAACATGGACCAGTCACCTATAAGCTGTGGATAACGTCACCAAGAGCCCAATACTTCGCAGAAAATGTACCAAATGGGATCAAATGGTAGCGCCTGAAGAAGGAGGCCAAGAGTTACAGTACCACAAATCACCAGAGTTGAAGTGAGTCGGACTAAACTGAGAGACACGGCACATTCTATTCCTTGAACAAGTAAGTCAGGGCGAGTACCACGAGTTTCTTGCTCGTTGGAATGCCTACACAGCAGCCACTAGTAAAGTGAAGGAGATCGTTGCTGTACAAAAGCAAATCGGTAAGGAGGTCTATATGTGAAAGTTGACACGCGCAAAAATTAGCGGAATATTTAACGGCCACTCAAATCCAGGCATTGCACAATGGAAGCGGTCCAACATTTTTACGGCATCAATGAGGAAACAGACGATTTGCTACTCGACTGGAAGTAAGCGCGAGTACACTGGCGGAACTATTTTAACAAAATTTCAATCTTGGAATTTCCATATCTACCAATCCCAATCATCTCCGCTGTTGAAGGTCCAAAGTAAGAAATTGATGTCAGCAAAGTCAAGGCTATGCTGAAGGAAATGAAACCAGGGAAAGCTATCTGTTCCGATTATGTTCCGGTAAAGTTTTGTTTCTCTCAATGGGGGAATGCAGCATTATGGCTAAAGCAAGATTTTTAGCCAGATCATCAAGGAAGATCAAAAACCAACAGACTGGCGACGGAGTATCAATTCAAACATAAGGAAAGCCCTACAGATTTTTCTAATTACCATCCGATCATACTTTTGAGCCATGCAATGACGGATTTCGAACAAATCTTCGACAAAAAGATTGGCGATTTAGCCGAACATACAACAAGTCAAGCTGGATTTGTGTTAAATTGTGGTGCAACAGGAGCAACCCACGCTGCGGGCTGTTACTTGAGAGACACTGTGAAAATAATAAGAGGCCTCATCATGATTTTCTGGACTCTGAGAAGGCCTTCCATCGGGTACCTCATAACCTAATCAGTCAGCACTAAAAGAACATGGCATTCCAGAGCACCTTGTTGAGAGGGTATAATTGCTCTACAAAGAACCAAGGAGTTATGTTTAAGCTGCCACAGGAGCGTCTAATGAATTCCGCATAACTGAAGGAGTCAACCAAGGCCCTGTCTTAACACCACTGCTGTTCATTCTTGTGATGGACTCCATTACATCAGACCTACAGAGTCCAATACCATGGACACTTCTCTATGCAAATTGTCATTTTCACTGCAGAGAATAGGCCTGATCTCCAGCGTCAAACAAAGGACTGGAATAATCAATTAGTGCAATATGTACTTCGCCTCAACAAAAATAAGACAAAATACATGACATTACATCGTCGAGAAGTTGGAACCATGCATGTCGACGGTGAAGATAAACCACGAGCAGAGAAATTTAAGTATCTTGGCTCCACAATCTCTCATGATGGCCGACTTACTGACGTAGTGTACTTAAGGATATATAAAGCCTGAATTAAGTGGAGAATAACAAAGGGCGGCCTTGCGACCATCGGATTAAGGACCATCTGAAATCAAAGATCTACTGAACTGTTATCCGTCCTGTCGTTTTCTACGGCAACGAATGCTGGCCAGCTAAGGAGGTAGAACGCCAACTAAGCATCATGGATACGAAGATGCTTAAGTGGAAGGATGGTATAACAAGACTGGATAACATTTCAATTTATGTTAGTGTATTAGAAACTTTCTGACATTGCACCATTCCATAAGAAAATTGAGGAAAGGCGTGTGCACTGGTTTGGGCATGTGCTGCGTGCAGAGGACGGATGTATTGGAAAAGTCAGCATATACACAGAAAGTCATTGAAAAGAGGCACAAGCGATGAACAAGACAGCATAGGACAGATAAAGTGCACAATGAACTGAAAGTTGTGAAACTGCATACACACATGGCCCAAGACCGAACTAACTGGAGGCAATGAATCACAACACCGGACCCTGCCACCAGGCAGGACTATCGCTATAAAAACCAGAATAACAAGAAGCAGAATGATGAATATTCTGTTACAGAAATGGGATACAATGGATATTTTGCACATCCTATCATTTAACTATGTATGTTCATACGATCTCCCCTAAAGCTTAACTTATGTCCAATAGCTAAAAAGACTTATTTTCACACAATACAGAAGTGGTTGAATGATATAATGCTTCTGGATTTCACGATTTTTTTTGCTAGGGGCTGTACGTCGCACCGACACAGATAAGTCTTACGGCGACGATGGGATAGGAAAGGCCTAGAAGTTGGAAGGAAGCGGCCGTGGCCTTAATTAAGGTACAGCCAAAGAATTTGCCTGGTGTGAAAATGGGAAACCACGGAAAACCATTTTCAGGGCTGCCGATAGTGGAATTCGAACCTACTATCTCCCGGATGCAAGCTCACAGCCGCGCACCTCTACACGCACGGCCAACTCGCCTGGTCACGATTAAGTGACTCCTACAAATGCATTATAAAGAAAAATATATAACTCAACAAAATAAACATTTCAGGATTATCAGTGTTAATCAGGAGTGACAGTTTGAATATCCGGTGAATTTCTACGAGTAACAAAAAGAGGAGAGTCCGTCAGTGTTTTCCAGCCTGAATGGAATTTTGCAATTCATATTTCTGCTTACATCTGTCATAGACAGCAGACGATCAGAATAATAAATTTGTTATTATCACCCCAATCAAGTCTATAAACATCAAGACCCTGGAGGAGTGGCACAAAGTGTTCAGCTCAGGGCCATTTGACACTCGACACTCCACAAGTTGAATGGAGTCGTATCACTAAGTGGTTAGTTCAGGACCATGTGTCTACCCTCAAATGGAAGGTAATCTCATCATTGAAATGAAATGGCGCATGGCTTTTAGTACCAGGAGTGTCCGAGGACATGTTCGGCTCACCAGATGCAGGTCTTTCTATTCAACGCCCGTAGGTAAGAAGCGCGTAGTGATGCGGATGAAATGATGATGATGACAACACATACACCCAGCCCCCATGCCAGTGAAATTAACCAATCATGGTTAAAATTCCGGACCCTGTCGGGAATCGAACCTGGGACACCTGTGACCAAAGGCCAGCATGCTAACCATTTAGCCATGGAGCCAGACATCTCATCATTAAGCTCAGAAATATGTGTCTTTCTACAAGTCAGCGATTAGGAAATTTTACGAATCTTAAAACCTGTTCTTATATAATTCAGTACCAAATTGACATCAAAAACCTATTAGACATTTTAAAAGAAGTCGTTTAAGATGGTGAATGATATTTCTAGACTGATGAAATGAGAGTCAGGGTAACATTGCACCTGAGGTGAGATATAAAACAAAGTGGGAAGCAGTAGTTAAGATCCGGTCAACTGAATCCTTCAGAAGCATCCAAAATCTATGAAATACAATGGACTAAGCTACATAGAAAATGGACTGTCCTCTGACTTATATACCAAGGAAAAAGAAAAGACAAAATGCTTTACACTTTACTGGTTCGAGAATGCCTCTGCACAAGATATGTTTAGGAAGAAGAAAGCCAATTTTAACTCCATTCAAAAATTGAAATATGCAGTTTGTGTGTGAAAATTATTCATAAGCAACATTTTTATTGGTGGTCATAATACAAGATTGTTCTCTAACATAGCCTATTGTGTCCTGTTACAAAAGAATAACAAACAAACGGCAGAATTAGAAACCTCAAAGAGTTGATGTATTTCAGCAATCTTCACTAGTGCGCATGGTTCTACTCTGATTAATGACAGAGTGTAGGCTGGAACTGGGCAGTTCTGAGGACTAAAATGAATATTTCTTGCCACTAGTTGTGAATGTATAGTAGGAACAAGTCAGTGCATCGCATGACAGTCGAGAAGACTCTAACCACACACAAAATAAAATTAACCTTTCAAAATTCATAGTTTCCATCAATAATCTGGTTTGAAGTCAAACCTTAGGCTATGACTAGTCATTGCAGGGCCTGCTCATACAAGGGCTCGGTTAAGAGCACCAATCCGAGATTATACAAATATTTCCCAGGAATTATCAAAAATCGTTTCACACAGTAACCAACAAAGGTGTGAGAGCAAAAAATTAATTAGCAAGTAGTCCACTACTGCATTAAATGTTTGAAAACAGCATATACACTTGTGCTACTTTGTAATGTCAGTGACAAAAATTAGAATTTTGAAATAATAACATTAGATTATCTGGGCAAAGTAGTATAGACCTTTTTTTTAAAAGTGTGACCTTGTGTATAATGTATATAATTCAGTAAGAGTACATATGTTTTTAAAGTATTAATGCTTCTGGTACGAATAAAATAAAATTATATTATTAGTTACATACTTTTACAAGATAATAAATTCACTTACTTGAAGAATTCTGAACTTTTTAGGCAACCTGCGCAAATTTAAAACATTACTTGTGGCTGTCCAATTAATTAGTTTATACTAATTGTGTAAATCTATTTGCAGTTAACACACTACAAGTATGTGCCTGACAATGAGCACTACAATGAATAGTGTGAAATGGCAACAATCAGCAGGTGTGACCTCACAAGTGGAACAAAAATAAATTCAATACCATGAAAATGTTTTTTACACTTACAACAATGTGGAAGTTTTATTAGAAAACAATGATATCTAAGATGTAGCACTACTGATCCAAACGTTTCATTTCTACAACACATTATCTGCTTTGGCATCCACAAATGGAGGAATCTGATTTAAAACACAAAAGAACAGAAAAGATCATAAATAAAAAGAATCTAAGCAAATAAATAGCCTAAAAGAGATATGTTTTTGAGTTATCTCACTACAGAACTCAGCCATCATTATACTGATTAATGAATCTAATTAAGTTAGTTTGAAATTATTATTATTACATTGTTTACAGTGTACATAAATTCTAACAATTCTGAATTTATAGATTTAGTTTATAATCTACAAACATGGCTTTTTCTGTGTGTCACTGTTGGTATGAATGTACAAAATTACTGAGCATATTTGGAGATAATAGTTACAGATGGCATTTCATACGATAAGTATGTGAGTAACAAACAAATGATGCAGTGACGGTGAAAGAAAGAACACATTTTTCATGGTTGCTTAAATGTATTGTAAACAAATACACTTCAAAAACATCTAGTTTTACCTGAGATATTTTTGTAGATATATATTCATAAAGCCACATGATGGAACACTAAATATGATGCCATCAATGTTCCACAGCCCATAATTTTAGACATGATACTGTATAGGCTTATGTCCTTATGCCGTGTCAAGAAAATAAGGTGAAATTCTTTATGTTTTGTAGAAAACTGTGCTCTGCGTCATCAGAAGAAATTCTCGACTGTTCACGAGAAAGGCTTCAAGCAATGACTTTTTGAAATGTACAGTTATCAAATAAGAGGAAATGGTACGTTCTGTCGTCACCTGATGGCTCTCCAGACGTAGCAAAGCGCTAGCATTTGAAGCCGAATCTGACCGAACCATCAGAATCAGTCTAAGAGTGTCACAAAACATGTGTTCATAACATATAACATTGACTGGTGCATGACATTGACACAAGCCTGGAATGAATCATCAGTCGATGAGGAACATACGAATTTTAAAAACAGCGAATGAAGTTACAATATTGAAGGGACAGGGAAGGGAACTACCTACGTAATTTCTTATTGGCTGACAACCAGGTATTACTTGATAGCCAGTGTCCCTGTTGAAATTTTTAGGATTTCTACGTATTTCCACAGCTTCCCGTATAATTCTGGACCTGTAGTGTCTAGTGTGGATAAGAGCTCGAGCATCTTGGAACATGACTTCATGACCCGACAATAGAGCGTGCTCAGCTATTGCTGATTTGTCTGGCTGGTTGTGACGAATATTAAGTTCATGTTCCTTGATATGTGTACCAATCGACCGGTATGATTGGACGATGTATAACTTACCACAAGTAGAGGGAATTTCGTACACATCAGGATGTAAAATTTGGGACAAACTGTCCTTGGTCTTACTCAGACTGTGAGCAATTTTAGTGGCAGTGCCAAACACGGTTTTTATATTGTGTTTGTGGAGGACTTTGGCAAATCAATCTGTGGTGTTGTGAATGTACGGCAAGTAGGCAGTTCCCTTCACTTCTACCTTCTGTGAGCTTTGCTTGGTCATTTCTCTGGGATGTAGGGCTCCGTGAATCTGCAAATCGCTGTAACGTGACTTTGAGCGTGTCCATCTTCACCTGTATATTTAAAGACTCAAAAATTTGTCTCGCCCTCTTGGCGAGTGTGGTGAGAATGCCTTGTTTTTGTGCTGGATGGTGATGAGAATCTGCATGAAGATAGCTGTTTGTGTGGGTAGGCTTACGACAGATGGTATGTCCCGAAGGAGCCATCCAGTTTCTTTCTTACCCTACGCACACAAACCGCTATCTTCATGCAGATTCTCACCACCATCCAGCACAAAAACAAGGCATTCTCACAACCCTCACCAAGAGGGCGAGACAAATTTGTGAGCCATCAAATATCCAGGTGGAGATGGACACACTCAAGTCACGTTCAAGGGTAATGGTTACAGCGATTTGCAGATTCACAGAGCCAAGCATCCCAGGGAAATGACCAAGAAGGGCTCACAGAAGGAAGACATGAAGGAAACTGCCTGCTTGCCTTACATTCAAAACCCCACAGATCGAATTGCCAAAGTCCCCCACGAACACAATATAAAAACTGTGTTCGGCACTGCCACTAAAATTGCTCACAGTCTGAGTAAAACCAAGGACAAATTGTCCCCACTTTTACATCCTGGGGTATAAGAAATTCCCTGTACTTGTGGTAAGTTACACATCGGCCAAACATGCTGGTCCATTGGTACCCGTATCAAGGAACATTAACGTAATATTTGCCTCATCCAGCCAGACAAATCAGCAATAGCTGAGGATGCTCTATTGTCGGGTCATGATGTCATGCTCCAAGATGCTCGAGCTCTTACCCACACTAGACACTACGGGTCCAGGATTATATGGGAAGCTGTGGAAACACATAGAAATTGTAACAATTACAACTCGGACACTAGCTCAATAAGGACCTTGAAACTAATTGATTATAGGGACACTAGCTATCAATGAAGTAATACCTGGTTGCAAGCCATTAAGGATTTACATAGGAAGTTCCCTTCCCTGTCCCTTCACTATTGTATTTCGTCTCATTGTTTCCAAAATTGTATGTTCCTCGTCACCAGATGTTTCAATCCAGGCTTCTGTCAATGCCATACACCTGTCAATGTCATATGTTACGTACACATGTTGTGTGACTCTCTTAGATTGATTCTGATGGTTCGGTCAGCTTCCACATCGAACGCCAGCACTGTGCCACGACTGGGGAGCCATCTGGTGATGAATGAACATACCATTTCCACGTCTGTTATAACTTCTACATTTCTTTTTTAAGAAGCCTTTCTCATGGACAATCAAGATTTTCTTCTGATGACGCAGAGCACAGTTCTCTGCAAAATGTACAGAATTTCACCTTATTTTCTTGACACGGCCTAAGCCCAAAAGCCTATACGGCATCACATGATTTTAATGTTCCTGAATAATTTAGATAATTTTAACCAATAGATTTTTTTAGATATTAGGGTTTAAATGTAACCTTGTAAAGAAAGGATTAAACTGATAAAAATGGCCATTTAATGGAGATAATCCAACCACTACTGAACACAACCGTGAATAGGTACAAAATATTGCACACTGTATATGTTTTCTAGTGTACATACCTTGTTTCCTCTTTGATGTCCGGCAACAGCTGATAATCAGTATGGCCTTCTATGAATATTTCCTCCTTAATATCTTCAGAAGGCTATTAGTAAGAAATAAGAAAAGTAGAATACGGAAGTAAGGGAATAAAAGTATATAGGTCTAAACAAGAAACAGTTCAGAAAATAAATTTCATAGTGGCACAAGAAGAGTATAATTTATCTCTCATTTTAAAAATATAAGCATGGAAAGGAACAATCAAACCAAAATCATTTCAAATGCAAAAGGGGAGGCAAATAGTATACAAGAGACATTATTATCAAACGCTAAATGTTAAATGAATGGAGAAGACATTTTCCTAAAATACAGTATTATACAATTTACACTTTTTCTATTAAACACACAGCTCATCCTTAATAAATGTACATTATTTACAAAATACTACTCATAATATCTTCTGTATTTTTGAACATAAATAAACTCATACACAACTTGTGGAATTACTTCAAATAATAATATACAACTGCTATTAGATTAAAAGTTACATTGCATTTTTTTTACCCGTTTTTTGGAACATAACTTGCATAATGCCCTGCTGCATCTTAACCTGAGTCCCTTTTGCCACTGCTTTTCAGACAACTGATAAGGGAGATAAGAATGTGACAAGGTAGCAACAGAAAAGGAGGAACATTTGTAAATATGAAAATTTAAAATTGCCTACATATTTGTGAATTAAAAAAAAAATTTTTTTTGCTAGTTGCTTTACGTCGCACCGACACAGATAAGTCTTATGGCGATGATGGGAGAGGAAAGGGCTAGGAGTGGGAAGGAAGCAGCTGTGGCCTTTATTAAGGTACCGACCCAGCATTTGCCTGGTGTGAAAATGGGAAACCATGGAAAACCATTTTCAGGATTGCAGACAGTGTGGGTACGAACCTGTGAATATTCAACAGAGTATATGTACACATACATGTGTCGATGGAGGCACTTCCATGTATGAAAACATGTAAGATTAAAGGAAAATAAATAAATAAATAATAATGAAAAGGTAATAATAATAATAATAATAATAATAATCATAATAATAATAATAATAATAATAATAATAATAATAATAATATTAATAATAAATACTAATATCCAAATCATTATGCAATACCATCCCCTGCTTTTCTTTTTTTCTGTGGATCCCTGTTTCCACAATGACTAGCTATTTTCTTTACCTTCTTGTATTCACATTACCCTGTTCCTACACACTTTCTTCCACAAAACCATTCAATGTAATACTAAATAATCCCTAATTATTCCTACCACATTCCCAACAAGTAGACAATGCATAAATCATAACCATAGAATTTTCCATCATTCCTCTCTGTAAATCAATCAATCAATCAATCAATCAATCAATCAATCAATCAATCAATCAATCAATCAATCAATCAATCAATCAATCAATCAATCAATCAATCAATCAATCAATCAATCAATCAATCAATCAATCAATCAATCAATCAATCAATCAATCAATCAATCAATCAATCAATCAATCAATCAATCAATCAATCAATCAATCAATCAATCAATCAATCAATCAATCAATCAATCAATCAATCAATCAATCAATCAATCAATCAATCAATCAATCAATCAATCAATCAATCAATCAATCAATCAATCAATCAATCAATCAATCAATCAATCAATCAATCAATCAATCAATCAATCAATCAATCAATCAATCAATCAATCAATCAATCAATCAATCAATCAATCAATCAATCAATCAATCAATCAATCAATCAATCAATCAATCAATCAATCAATCAATCAATCAATCAATCAATCAATCAATCAATCAATCAATCAATCAATCAATCAATCAATCAATCAATCAATCAATCAATCAATCAATCAATCAATCAATCAATCAATCAATCAATCAATCAAGAACATCATTAGGTTGTTTATGTAGAAAAAGATTGTGGAAATGTATGAAACACTCCCTTGGTAAATTATTTCAATCACTAAATCATCTTCCTATAAGTGAACATTTGCCAAAAATTACATACATACATACATACATACATACGTACATTATCATTATAGACTGTTATGCCTTTCAGCGTTCAGTCTGCAAGCCTCTGAGAATTTACTAATCCTCGATTTGCAACTAGTGTTGTGGCCTTATTTAGTCCTATACCTCTCATCTTTAAATCGTTAGAAACCGAGTCTAAACATCGTCGTCTTGGTCTCCCTCTACTTCTCTTACCCTCCATAACAGAGTCCATTATTCTCCTAGGTAACCTATCTTCCTCCATTCGCCTCACATGACCCCACCACCGAAGCCGGTTTATGCGTACAGCTTCATCCATCGAGTTCATTCCTAAATTAGCCTTTTATCTCCTCATTCCGAGTACCCTCTTGCCATTGTTCCCACCTGTTTGTACAAGCAATCATTCTTGCTACTTTCATGTCTGTTACTTCTAACTTATGAATAAGATATCCTGTGTCCACCCAGCTTTCGCTCCCGTAAAGCAAAGTTGGTCTGAAAACAGACCGATGTAAAGATAGTTTCGTCTGGGAGCTGACTTCCTTCTTACAGAATACTGCTGATCGCAACTGCGAGCTCACTGCATTAGCTTTACTACACCTTGATTCAATCTCACTTACTATATTACCAACCTGGGAGAACTCACAACCTAAATACTTGAAATTATCGACCTGTTCTAGCTTTGTATCACCATTCTGACATTCAATTCTGTTGAATTTCTTACCTACTGACATCAATTTAGTCTTTGAGAGGCTAATTTTCATACCATACTCATTGCACCTATTTTCAAGTTCCAAGATATTAGACTGCAGGCTTTCGGCACAGTCTGCCATTAAGACCAAGTCGTCAGCATAGGCCAAACTGCTTACTACATTTCCACCTAACTGAATCCCTCCCTGCAATTTTATACCTTTCAGCAGATGATCCATGTAAACTACGAACAGCAAAGGTGAAAGATTACAGCCTTGTCTAACTCCTGTAAGTACCCTGAACCAAGAACTCATTCTACCATCAATTCTCGCTGAAGCCCAATTGTCAACATAAATGCCTTTGATTGATTTTAATAATGCACCTTTAATTCCATAGTCCCCCAGTATGGCGAACATCTTTTCCCTCGGTACCCTGTCATATGCTTTCTCTAGATCTACGAAACATAAACAAAACTGCCTATTCCTCTCGTAGTATTTTTCAATTACCAGGCGCATACTGAAAATCTGATCCTGACAGCCTCTCTGTGGTCTGAAACCACACTGGTTTTCATCTAACTTCCTCTCAACGACTGATCGCACCCTCCCTTCCAAGATGCCAGTGAATACTTTGCCTGGTATACTAATCAATGAGATACCTCGATAGTTGTTGCAATCCTTCCTGTTCCCATGCTTATAGATAGGTTCAATTACTGCTTTTGTCCAATCTGAAGGTACCTTACCAACACTCCACGCTAATTTTACTACTCTATGAAGCCATTTCATCCCTGCCTTCCCACTATACTTCACCATTTCGGGTCTAATTTCATCTATTCCTGCTGCCTTATGACAATGGAGTTTATTTACTATCCTTTCCACTTCCTCAAGCATAATTTCACCAACATCATTTTCCTCCTCCCCATGAGCTTGGCTGTTTGCAACACCACCATAATAATAATAATAATCGTATGGCCTCAGCTACCGTTTGCAGACATTTCGATTTGACGCCATCTGGCTGTCTGCTCGTCAATTTCGACGTTCCGGCTTACTCTGTCTGCCATCTAGCGGACCTAGAGTGAACCGGATCTCTCTTGGGCGTCTATGGCTAGGATTTAATTAATTTTGTCGGGTAAATACCAAATGTATCACCAGAGATCTTTTACTTGCCGACATCGTACGACATGGAGTGTCGAATGGACTTTTTTTTCCGCCCTTCAAAAATCCGACTACCTCTGCCGGGTTTGAACCCGCTATCTTGGGATCCAGAGGCCAACACTCTACCACGGATCCACAGAGGCAGCTGCAACACCACCATGATGATTTCCTTTTACATTGAGAAGATGTTCAAAATATTCCCTCCACCTCTCCAGTGATTCCCTGGGATCTATTATGAGTTCACCTGAATTACTCAAAACACTGTTCGTTTCCTTTTTCCCTCCCTTCGTAAGATTCTTTATTACTGTCCAGAAAGTTTTCCCTGCTGCTTGACCTAGCCTTTCCAGGTTATTGCCAAAATCTTCCCACGACTTCTTTTTGGATTCAACAACTACTGTATTTGTTTCGCTCTGTTTCTTTCATCTACAGTATGTACAAATCCCTGTCTGCCTCGGCCCTTGTTTGGAGCCATTTCTGATAAGCCTTCTTTTTACGTTTACAGGCTGTTCTCACTTCATCATTCCACCAAGATGTTCGCCTTTTCCCATCTTTACACACAGTTGTTCCTAGGCATTCCCTTGCTGTTTCTACTACAGCAACTCTGTATGCCACCCATTCACTTTCTATATCCTGAACCTGCTTACTGTCTACTGTTAGAAACTTCTCACTAATCATATCCATGTACTTCTGTCTAATTTCCTCGTCCTGGAGATTTTCTACCCTTATTCATTTGCAGACAGATTTCACTTTCTCTACCCTAGGCCTAGAGATACTTAGTTCACTATAGATCAGATAGCGGTCTGCATCATCAAAAAATCCGCGAAAAACTTGTACATTCCTAACAGATTTCCTGAATTCAAAGTCTGTTAAGATATACTCTATTATGGATCTGGTACCCCTAGCCTCCCATGTGTAGCGGTGAATAGCCTTATGCTTGAAGAATGTATTTGTAACAGCTAAACCCATACTAGCACAGAAGTCCAGCAAACGCTTCCCATTCCCATTAGCTTCCATATCTTCCCCACATTTACCAATCACCCTTTCGTATCCTTCAGTTCTATTCCCAACTCTCGCATTGAAATCGCCCATTAGCATCATTCTATCCCTGCTGTTGACCCTGACCACGATGTCACTCAATGCTTCATAAAACTTGTCAACTTCGTCCTCATCTGCACCCTCACATGGTGAATACACGGACACAATTCTTGTCCTAATTCCTCCCACTGACAAATCTACCCACAACATTCGCTCATTTACGTGCCTAACAGAAACTATGTTGCGTGCAATGGTATTCCTGATAAAGAGCCCTACCCCAGACTCTGCCCTTCCCTTTCTAACACCCGTCAAGTACACTTGATAATCTCCTATCACTTCCTCATTATCTCCCCTTACCCGAATATCACTTACTCCTAGCACATCCAAATACATCCTCTTTGCTGACTCAGCCAGTTCAACCTTCTTTCTCCCATAAGCCCCATTAATATTGATAGCTCCCCATCGAATTCCATTTCGTTCACCAAGTTGTTTCCAAGGAGTCCCTCGCCTGTCAAATGGGAGTGGGACTCCATTACTCCCATAGGTCTGAGGCTTGCTTAAAGTGTTCTGAGCTTGGTAAATTCATAAATCAGGATGCTGCCCTACTTGCACATAGTCCACGTGAGGATCTCTACTCTAACGGGTTATGGACCACCGGTGAATTGTATAGTCCTAGCCGCCTGAGCACAAGGAGGGCCACGACTCAGAATATGTCCGAGATGCCCACTCTCATTCCATAGCAACTGGTATCCTGACTCTCAGGACCACTTACTAGGCCACTCAGCTGTTGCCCATGGTTCACGAACTAGGACGTGACTACAGTAACCCACAAACATGAACCATTTGCTAAAAATGTTCCCCTTGAATTCCAACTTGACTTCATATTGTGACCTTTCCTACAGTTAAAAAACATGACTTATTTATTCATCAACTAATGTCATTCCAAGCCATTTCTCCAATGACATCACGGAATAAACTGCTCAATCGAACAGCTTGTCTCTTATCTCCAAGTCTTTCTTTTGCTAGTGGCTTTATGTCGCACCGACACAGTTAGGTTTTATGGTGACAATGGGATAGGAAAGGCCTAGAAGTTGGAAGGAAGCGGCCGTGGCCTTAATTAGCCCTTTCAGACCTGAAAGAAAACTGATGGTGTGAATTTTTGTTTGTACGTCAAAACCGACTAAAATGCTCTTAACTATATATTTTTAGTTTATTCTACAAAATAAAAATTAACATCTGAGATAAAACACCCACACAATTGTGCATGTCAGGACTTAATTCACTACTTACAAAAAATACAAATTACCTCAATGCATGTGAATATATATATGATTCTTATATTGACCATCAGGCGAAGTCCATGTGTGCATGTGCCGTATGTGATGCTTGAAGACTTTATTAGTTATAGTGAACCTGTTTTGAAATGCAAACTCAAGAAGCCTGTTCCCCAGTTCATTTATTTCTCCAATTGGAGATGAAGTAGAAATGGCTTTGAAAATGCTGAGAACTGGAAAAGCGTGTGGACCTCATGGAATAAGTGCAGAAGTCCTGAAAGCTACAGATGATGCTGGAATTGAAATGTTGTAGAAAATCTGCTGAAGCAATATGGAATTCTAGAAGATGGCCCGAGGAATGGGTACAGTCAGTCTTTGTCCCAATCCACAAGAAAGGATCGAGGAAAAAAATGTGGAATTTATTGCTTAATTGCTTTGATTTCACATGCCAGTAAAGTTATGCTTCATATCCTGCACAAGAGACTCCAGGCATTCTTAGAGTATCAAATTCCTATCGATGTTCTGACATAATTAAAATTAAAAGAAAAATGTTACTTAAGTATGGTTCGTCCATTATTGGAATATGCAAACAGCGTTTGGGATCCTCACCAAGAATACCTAATAAAAGAACTAGATGGTGTGCAGAGGAAAGCAGCAAGGTTTGTAACAGGGGATTTCAGGAGAAAGAGTAGTGTATCAGAAATGTTAAAGGAACTTGGGTGGGAAACTTTAAGTAAGAGAAGGGAGAAAAGTAGACTTATAGGATTATATAGAGCCTATACAGGAGAAAAAGCATGGGGAGATATCCGTGAGAGGCTTTGGTTGGAAAATAATTATATTGGTAGAAGTGACCACAAGTACAAAATTAGAAGGAATTTTAGCAGAAGCGATTGGGGTAAATTTTCTTTCATTGGGAAGGGCGTGAAGGAGTGGAACAGTTTACCAGGGGTAGTGTTTGATCCTTTTCCAAAATCTGTACAGATATTCAAGAAGAGAATAAACAACAACAGAGATAATAAATTAAATGTTAGAGGGTATTCGACCAGTGCAGGATATTGTAAATAATAAATGTGTGTGATTAAATTAATACCATCCCCTGGTCTAAGGAGTTTGGACAGCCCAAGTAGGGGACTGCCCGTAGGGGTGAAGTACAGTGGGGACTTCGAGGGCCCTGGGACCGCTACGGTAGCTGTGAAGGCCCTTCAGGAATTCTGAAAAGTGGTGGCAAAAGGGGCTCTGGTTAAGACGCAGCAGGTCGTTATGCTACTTAGGTAAAATATAAATATGTAAATAAATTCAATGTTAATTTTAATCTTATACCAGTTGTATAGTATTATTAGAAGTAATTTTACATACCGTACTGTATGTGAGTTGACTATGTTTGTAAGATATTATAAGTAGAATTTTGTAAACAATATAAATTTATTAAGGATGATGTATGTGTTTAATAGAAAAAATTATTAGCGTAAATTGTATAATATTGTATACTAGGAAAATTTTCTTCGTCTCCTGTTAATTTAAAATTTAGTGCTTGACAATAATGTATTTTAGTGTACCATTTGCCACCGAGGTAGACACCTCATTTGCAAATAAAGAGATTTTGATTTGATTTTGATTTGATATTCATCATGTTGTTTTGAACCAATTTTGGCATTGAAGTCTCCCATACCAATAGTTTTTTCTCTGCTTGGAAAAGCTGAAATAGTAGCATCAGGATCTTGATAGAAGCGGTCGATCATTTCATCAGATGCATCCGCTGTTGGGTCATAAACCTGAATGATGTTGATTGAAAGTCGCTTGCATTTGAGACTTAGTGTTATAATGTGATGATCAACAGTTTTTTATCCTTCATTCATTCAAGGAATCATTGGCACAAAGAGCCTCCATATTACAGGATCCAGTAACAACTGCAGAAGTGCAGCGGAATGTGACTAAAAACTGGATAGAGTCCTCTTTGAATGAATCTTGAGTACCAAATACTAGAAGACAACAGTGATCTCAGACTTGACCCTTCAGCTTGTAGAAGAGAGAAGGTGCCTTAAAAAATCTGGCATTAACACTAAAGAAAAAAGAGAGCAAATGCCTGATCATGTTAGAAGGATTCAGTCTTCTTGTAGAAGAGATAAGAATAATTTCCTTAGTAACATTTGTTTTGAGATTGAAGACCATGCAAATCAAAACCACAGCAAGGATCTTTTTGACAAAATTAGAATAATCACTCAAGAATTCAAGCCATATTCCTGGAAAATACAGTACTCACAGGGTGATGATATTGTGGATATAGAGAATGTTCTGGAAACATGGAGATTGTACTGCCAGGATCTGTACAGTGAACAATGTAATGCACAAGACCAAGTGAAGATAGACAGTCAGATCCTGAAGTTGACATCCTCTGAGATGAAGTAGAAATAGCTTTGAAAATGCTGAGAACTGGAAAAGCATGTGGACCTGATGGAATAAGTGCAGAAGTCCTGAAAGCTACAGATGATGCTGGAATTGAAATGTTGTAGAAAATCTGCTGAAGCAATATGGAATTCTAGAAGGTGGCCCGAGAAATGGGTACAGTCAGTCTTTGTCCCAATCCACAAGAAAGGATCGAGGAAAAAAATGTGGAATTCATCGCTTAATTGCTTTGATTTCACATGCCAGTAAAGTTATGCTTCATATCCTGCACAAGAGACTCCAGGCATTCTTAGAGTATCAAGTTCCTGAAGTCGAGACGGGATTCATCAAAGGAAAAGGCACTCAAGAACAGATATTAAGCCTAAGACAAATCATAGAAAAGGCTATAGAATTCAATGTTCCGGTATACGTGTGCTTTATGGACTACCAAAAGGCCTTCGATAACTGTCAAATGGAACCATCTTTGGAATATTTTGGATGACATGGGTTGGCCACCCCATTTGATTGATCTCCTCAAGTCCTTGTATAAGGAAAATACAGCCACTGTGAAGATTCAAAACAAACAGTCTCACCAATTTCGTACAACGGGTGGAGTTCACCAGGGATGTATCCTGTCCCCGTTACTTTTCAATCTCTACGGTGAGTATGCAATGAAAACTGCATTAGATGGCTGGGACAAAGGGTTTTCCATTAGGGGATGCAAAATCAATAACTTGAGATTTGCTGATGACACCACCTTGATAGCATCATCTGAAGAGGAGTTGGCAGAGCTGATCAAGAGAGTAGAGGAAGCATGCCTAGAAATTGGATTTCGCCCAAATCGACAGAAAACCAAAGTCATGAATGTTGAACGTAAGAACAACAACGGTCCACATATCAAACAGATTGGAGGGTGTGAAGTTGTACATCAGTATGTATATCTAGGCTCCTTACTATCTAATTCTGGTGGTTCCGAAGATGAAATAAAGCAAAGAATTGAAATGGCAAAGATAGCGATGATCCATCTGCGGAAGATCTGGAATGATAATAACATCACCATCAATGTAAAAAAGAAGCCTGTTGAATCTCTAGTCTTCTCAGTCTTCTTGTATGGCACAGAGACGTGGACCATCCACAAACATGATCATGAACGGATAGAAAGCTTAGAAATGTGGTGCTGGAGGAAAATGTTAAGGATTCCTTGGACAGCTCATAGCATGAACACATCAATCCTGAACCAACTTCAGATAAAAGTTTGTCTACCATGTAAGGTCTCTCAGCGGATTGTATGCTACTTTGGACATATAATGCGCCGAGATGGTAGTCTTCAAAAGCTGATTGTTGAGGGCAAAGTCCAGGGAACCAGACAACGAGGACGAGTACCAACACGATGGATTGACATGGTGAACGGCCCCCTACAGAGTTCTCTCAGAGCAACCACATTGAAAGCCTTACATAGGGAAGAATGTCGGAATATGTTTCATTGGCTAGAGGGCTGAATATTATGATAGTCATGAAGCCTCAGCCATGAGGCAAAGTGAAGAAGAAGAAGAAGTGAAGCAGACAGTGAAGCATTCACCTTCAGTGATGGTCTGGAGTGTATTTCCTTAGTACGGCACTGGACGATTATATATTGTCAAAGGAACTATGATGTGTGAACAGTATAGTATTAGGAACCCATCTGCTACCTCAGGTGCAAGAGTGGTTGGAACTAAGTGAATTTATTTTTAATGAAAGATGGGGCTCCTAGACACAAAGTGAAGAAAGTAATGGAATTTTTAAAGGAAAACAATGTAAAAGTTCTTGTTTGGCCTAGAAACAGTTGAGAAATGAACCCCATACAAAATCTGGGCGACAGCAAAGAAAAAATCTGAAAAACAAATATAACGACAAAAGTTGCCTTGATTGAGACGCTCGTTCAGATCTGGTTTCATGATGATGATTTAAAGAGTCAGTGTAAAATACTGATTGAGGGTGTGCCCAGTTGAATCAAGTGACTCATTAAAGTTAAGGGGATGCACACCAAGTACTAAAGTCGTAAACTTAAATACTGGTAACATCTCGTGTGTTCATATCTCAATTTTTTAATGTTTACTTTAATAATTTAGCCACATCTTCATTGCCACCCATTAAGCCACTATTTTGTCTATCCCAACTGCACTAATGCTTGTCAGTAGTCTCCCAAGATCTACCCTACCAAAGCCTTAGATATATCAATTGTGATACATTTGACCTCCTGAATCTAATATATCTGCTATATCCTGCTGGCATCTACAAGATGAGCTTCAGTGGAATACTGTTTCCTAAACCTGAACTACCTTCTATCAAACCAGCTAGCAATTTCATACATGTGTATAATATAATCAGAAAGAATGCATTCCACGAGCTGACATGCAACACCAGTGAAGATGACTAACATGTAGTTATTGGATTCATGTTTATCACAATTTCTTTATACACAGGTGCAACTACACTAATTCTTCATTCATCTGGTATAGCTGCTTCATACATACACTAATCAATTAAGCACTACAAATTTGGTTCAATATCTCAACGAACTGACTTTCATATATGCCCCAGAAATTTTATGAATCCCAGAAGAATTTCTAGTTTTAAATTTTGTATCTTATTTTCAATGTCTATTTTATATTGTAGGTCCATTTGGACATTGGAAAGTATTTTAGAAAGATTGGGTGAAATTGCCAACTGTGTCAGGTACTGCAAAAGGAAATGACCACACCATTGGTGACATACCCTATGCTTCACGAGTGATGGGTGCGATGCTCATTTGCTGGTGAACGGTGTCTCTTTTATGTAATGCAGGACTGTGATGCCCATCGACTAATGCAGAATACACATTCCCATATTGTATAATTGCTACTCCACACCTTTCTCAGTCTGTCGACATTCAACACCGTACACAGCAACAAGACGTAGTACCATGCAGTATATTCTGGACTTCAGATGTAGTGACATCCTTCAGTCACAGTGTGCCTGTGACTTATCTCCATCTCATCCATGCTGCCTTTATCATAATTCGCACTTCAACAACTACCCCACTATCAGTCTGTAGGGAAGATCCTAGATACCTGAATCAACTTGGATGGAGCCATTAGATGGTTCCGATGACGCCAGGTATTCACTCTTCTTTATTGTTCATTCTAAGGTTGTATTGTGAGAAAATGGTGTATCAATCTTCACCTTGATGCTGCAGTCCTATTCCAGGTATATCAGCAAGTGCAACATCATCTGCATATAAGAGAGTCCTGGCAACACTCCTTTGCAGGTTGCATGGTGTGGTGTCCATGCTGAGGACAAAGGGCAATGGGAACACAGATGTACATTGGTGTACACACCAACTTTCACTGAGAAGCTCTTCGAGACGTTGACAGCGCAACATACACAACCTCTGGTGTTCGTGTATAGCACCTTGATCCAAATTATAATCAGTTCTGGAACACCCTGGTCAAGAGTGCAGAGCAGATCACATGGTGTGGAACACGATCGAAAGTCATTTCAAGATCAAGGCAGGCAAAGTACACTGCCTGCTGAGGCTCGCAGTGCTTTTCAATTAGCATTCTAGCAGTGAAAATTGTATGAGTTGTTCAAACACCCTTAATGAAAATGCATTGGTTAGCAATAATACCGACGACTTCACCCAGTCAGTAATGAAGGACACTCTCAAAGATCTTCTCATGTACAATTGGGACAAATTGGATGGTAATTTGCACATTCTGCTGGATTGTCAATTTGCTTAAAAATAGGCACAAGGATATTTGTAGCCCAATGACTGGGAACAGAGCCAGAGTCAACTCTGGCACTGAACAAGCCTGTCAGCCAGTTGATAATGAGTTTTTTTAAAATGGTACAACTTCCAGAAGTTTTCTGGAAGGTCATCCAGTCCTGGCACTTTTTGGTTCTTCATACTCCTAATGGCATTGTCGACTTCCTTTGAGGGGATGCATAAGATGGGACTCACCATCTGGTATAGGGTGATATGAGAATTCAATGCAGGAAATCTCTACAAATGTTGTTGCCAATGTTTGAGGTCTTCTTGTTTGTCCTGTAATCACTGGTCATCTCTACCTCTAATGCACACAGAGTGCTGAATACTTGTGTCAATTTTGGTCAGCTGGAAAATAGTTATTTTCTCCTTCCTTCGAGTTCGGTGGTGTACAGTGTTCATCAGAACTATACCGAAAAAGATCAAGGATGCTCTTCGTGTTATGTTAAGAATAATGGTTCAATCAGACTGGAGGGGAAAATTATTCTTTTTGAGAAAATGAAGTTAAATTGTTACTTCTGGGTGGGCAATTCAAATTTACAAGCTGCAGCCATGTTTCAGGGAAGACAATGGTAGGGAGGTGTTGTAGAGTGTATGATGCAGACTGAGGTAATCCTTCTAGCGTACACAAAAAATCCTCATATGACTATTATAGGATTGTCTCCGACAAGCAATATCCACAGTTCATTTATTAAATAGCCGTAACTGCACACACAGTTAAAGAACACACTATATTTATGCGCTTTAGCAAACAGTGAGTGCGAACGCGTAGTGTAGTGCGTGCCGTGAAAGATGGTACGAGTGGAACAGTACCGAGCCGCTATTGGGAGGTGGCAGTGGAAGCAGAGGAAGGAGCATCAGTATGGTTTGGTGAACAAAGAAGAGATGGTAAAGATGGGTACAATGGTACCAGTAGCAGCAGTGTTAGCTGTGCTTCTGGTCACTGGGTGGGGGTGTGGTGAAATTAAACCCCGGCCTGAATGCCAGTGGCAAATTCAGCTTGGAAGTTTTGGCAGCATTTAAGGAGATAGTGAGCGAAAGAAAACACGAATCAACACACTGGGGCCAAGTATAAGGATAAAGGAAATTTTGAAGGAACAATCAATATAGATAGGGAATATGAAGAATTGGATAGAAACAAAGACAGAAGAGTCAATGAACAGAACGTGTAGGAATGAGAAAGGACTAGAATTGTTAAGAGAGAAAGTTAAGTATCTAAAAGAGGAGGCAGGGAAGATGAAGAAAGAAGTAGAGGTGTGCAGCCAGGAGAGGATGAAGAAAGCTATATTTGTATATGGTGTGAAAGAAGATGAGAAAAAGGCAAGGTGGACATGATTTGTAAGGTGGTAGATGTCATTCAGAACAGGATGAATATAAATTTTAGTGAAGACATTGATGAAGTTGAAAGAGTGAGAAAAGTTAAAGGTAGCAGACCTATTAGAGTAAAATTATTGTCTACTCTAATGCCAGAAATAGTCCTAAGGAACACTCACAACCTGCAAGGATAGAAATTATGGGTAAAGAGAGATATGGGTAAAGAAGGAAGTGAATAATGAAAACGTTGAACAGACATCTGTGGAGAGCAAGGGAAGGAGGGCTAAAAGAGCACATAAGGGGGTGGAGACTAGTGGTGATGAATGGTTTAGACAGTTTTCAGTGGCAAAATTTAAGGCGATGGATGATCACAACAGAATGGAGGTGGAGGGGATGAGAGAACAAGATGGAAGTAAGTACACAGAACACAGTATAGATCGGGTGGAGGATAGTGACGAGCAGTGCCCAGCAAGGAACGGAGAGTGCAGTGCGGACTTAGGAGAAGAGTGTCTAGAAGTGGTAGATGAGGCAGTGTCTCAAGAATCGTTATGAGATTGAGTGGAGGGAACAAGTTTCCTCATTTTTATAACACACGTTCCTCTATGTAACACTCTGACTACAGTAATCAGGATCCTGACATTTATCCCTTCGTCATGATCTCACGGCTGACGATGCCCATGCAATGGGCAAAACGTGTCCTGTTAAATTAGAGTGACAAGATGCAAATCTAAATTTTAAGAACCCAATCTGTAGGTGGATTTGAATAAACTTTTGTAACATTATTGAATTAATGTAGATTTCAATGTGGACAAGTCATGATATTTCTAACATATAATTATTTGAGATTGTCCAAAACAACCCACAGAATGAAATTGAAGTCCACTGTTCGTATTGGAGTTGAACCCTGAAAACAAATGTTAGAATAATATTGTGTAGGAAACTATCAACTCATATAAAGATTATAAAACCAATCATACATCAAGAAGGCCATCTTCTTTTCAGTGGAAGACTGCACAATACTCAAATACTAGTGGAGTGGAAACATTAGAAATTCTGTATCATCTCACAAATATAATTATGATGGCAGAACACCTTCAACTACTTCATCCTGGCACTCAAATCTCTGAGACACAAGTTTAGCACCTCATCAGCAAGGGGAATGGAAAGAAGCCACAATCATACACGTTTCAAGTGTTCTAAGTTGAATGCAGATACCTCAGAACAATTAAGGTGAAATACACAAATGGTGTCTGTAACTGCGACATATCCATTCCTTAAAACTAGCATACACTATGCTGGCCCAATTCTAATAAAAAAAATCCTGTGAAACCGAACAAGACCAGACTGCGTAGCTAACAAGGCAGTCTACATGGACAAGATACCTGATCTCACCACAACAACGTTTATCTCCACAGTTTATAGACTTAGTTCTCATAGAGATCAATCCCTGAACATATACAGCTATAACAGCACAAACTTCTTTGGAGCAGCTACAGAAATCAAGGCCTTTCTACAAAACAACCCTCAGAAAACCAACTTTTCACACATCTGCAGGCATGGGACTGATGTGGCATTTCATCCCTTCTGCAGCACCACACTTTGGTGGAATCAGGGAAGTAGCTGTCAAGAGTCTGATATGTCACCCCAGACAAGTGATGGATTCTTATCGCTTCACCAACAAAGAATGGACCCCTCTTATAACATATACTCACATCCTCTCAACAAAGCTAAATGATGACCCTTTTGAAACTTTTTACCTAACTACATCCCATTTCCTTATAGGAGAGCCAATTACTGCACTCTCTGATCATGATTATACTTCCTCTCCCATCACAACCTTGCCCACATGGTTATATTTTCAGCAGATAACCAAGAACTCCTGGAAGAGATGGTGAAATATGTCAATAAATGGGCAATGAAATACCCCATACCAATATAGTCATACTGAAAGATCATAACATGCAAGCTATGAAGTGGACGATGAGTGCAATCAAATGTGTATCCTGGTAATGACGAATGTTCAGGTGAGTAACGGTGAACTTACAAGGCCTATTCACAAATACTATTCCTTATGAAGTATGAAAGAGAAAGGAAAGATAACTCATGAATGGCTTATTTATTCACTGGATGTTTAAGTAATATTGTCACAATAGACTAGTAACACCACATACCTCATTAGGAAGAAAAATAATATTTTTCACTTACCACGAGATGCTAAAATGTGTGTAGTATATAAGCAAACGCTCACAGTAAACAAGCATACCACCAGCAACTTGTATGAACAAATTACTGCATTATATTGAAATCAATAATTAATATAATCAATAAGATAACAAAAGTGTTTCATTCAGAAGCAACTAGTAAAATATCCTGTAACAGTAACAAAACAAAGTATCTTACAGCTACTTTTTGTTTGAAACTATTTACGAACTCATAAGTATTAGTAGGAATGATACCAGCTCCCAAAATGATATACAGTAAAGGTCTTTGAAATATTCCTAAGTGCTGCACAGTTCATAACGCAAGATTGTGAAACAACTTGAAGGAAGTAAACAGTCAATCACATTAAAAAATATATTTTCTGTAGCAATTTCAATCATGTGCACTGAAATGAAGGATTATACCCTGGTATCTGTTGAGCCACTTTCGAACCTTTTCCATTACCTGACGATGGCTTATCAAATTATGTACATTACCTCAAGAGAGTTTTCCTGCGATGACTCTGGCTCTGTTAACTCTGATTTAACTTCTTCTTTCAGAGCTATCACTTCTGATACATGTTCAAAATTTTCCTGTGGAAAATAAGATATATTAGGTATGCTCATAGCACACATATACAAGTATAGTCACCAACAAATGTGTAAGTTAATTCATTAATTTCCAGTATTACAGTTACTTTAAGAACTTCACTAATGTCTACGGAAGATTTCTACCAGCAGAGGAATGTTATAAAAAAGGGCT
Organism: Anabrus simplex; assembly: GCF_040414725.1. Lineage (NCBI taxonomy): Eukaryota > Metazoa > Arthropoda > Insecta > Orthoptera > Tettigoniidae > Anabrus > Anabrus simplex. The sequence continues at coordinate 66,788,032 of NC_090279.1, forward strand.
GTACTGAGAATGGTGTTACTACTCTTGCTCACTCCTTATGTCAGAGAAAGGATGAGACTGAGAACAAAATATAAAATGCAAAATATTTTGTAGCCATATCAGAAGACATACTATAATGGATGGAATTGGGGCCATCGCACACAGAATTTGGAAGGAAGCAACCAAAGGCATAAACACTACATTGTATGAACTGTTTTCATATGTACAATCATATCAATCAAATCATAAAAGTTGTTTGAACCAATTAAAATTGTTACAAATGTTCTAAATAACTTTTTGTTCTCAGCATAGTGTTTGTTTACAGACAGATTAAAATAACGTGACATAATGGAATCACATTCTCTACTCTGGTTTTGCTGAAATCACAGGGGTTACATGAAGCATTAAGACAGTTCTGTTTCAAACAGCATATTTCAATACTTCAAAGTGTAAAATGAAAAACATAAACATGAAAGAAGCAGACTTATCACAGTCATATAACAAGCATGTTATGTAGTGTTCTGTGAAAAACTGTGGGGATGAGGACAGTGTCAGTACAGAGTCAGCAGTGTTGGAGTGTACATCTGCAGTTTCAAAAGAACTTTTATGATCTACTAAGAGACATTTAAAATTTCTCACTTGGATTCATAAAACCTTGTCATCAATAAAGGTGGGGAGGGATTGTGATTAGAAACTTATGTTTTAATATAAGTTAACTTACTAATAAAAAGTGAATTAAAGTATCATGTTCTAGAATATACCAACTTAATGCATTCAATATAGAAGGGAACAGTAGCTGAACAAAGGAATGGATGAAAAGGATGCACAAAAACGACAGGAAAATAATGAGAAACAGGAAAGAAAGTATTCTGTTTAATGTGCCATAAGTCATTAAAATGTCAGAGCCCACTAGGAAGGGGCATATTAAAGAAATTATCCTCAGGAATCATGCATTCTACAGCCCTTAGACATGGTTCTCTATATAACATAGCATCTGACCAGTATTTGTGGAATAAAATGAGCTAATCACGATTCTGCCTTTCTAAGTGAATTCAACATCTGAGCAAAATATTTATTTTGAGAGAACATACATTCAGATATTTTATCCCTCATATGTCATGAGCAAATCTGCTCTATTCCTCAACACACATAATACCTTCCAGCACATTGTGGATGTGAGGGTAACCCAGAATAATCACACCTGTGTTGACATTTTGTTTAGCAGACCGGCGTATCCAGTCTCAAAAACTTCTTCTACACTAATTATGGTAGGAGTAATGTGATGCTAATGGTGGTGCAGTAGTGTTAGAGAAGATTAGGTTTAAAATCAGTACAATGGGCCAACAATCCTCTATCAGAGGGGGAAAATAGAAGAGGTTCATCCCCTAAACCAAAGTAATTTTGATACAGACAGTAAAAAGTACACACTAATCCAACTCCAATTTTAAGTTCCTAAGAGTTGGCAGCTTTGTGTAGCGTGTTGTGGTGTATTCCCAGACAAATTACAAGTGATAAGCTTGAACAGCTTCATTTCAAGTAATACTAATCCCGTATCGACTACAATCAATCAATGAATATTCAAGATAAACTTAAATATTATAATTAAGCAGTCTGCCTATTCAATACAATATATAATTTATTATATCTAGGACATGTTTCGTCCCCTAAGGGACATCATCAGCTAATAATAAATTAACATTAATACCAGTTTTACTTATAAAATCCTAAAATATCATTTGTTGTAGATAGCACAATGGTATTTTCCAAGAACATCAACAAGAGAAATATGGACAATTTAACTGATTTACCTGTCTTATGACTTACAATTTTAACAAAATTTGAAGATCTTATTGTAAATTGTCAAAAATTTTAATGTGTCTCTCCAATTTTAATATTTATTTCTGATATATTAATGTTAATTTATTATTAGCTGATGATGTCCCTTAGGGGACAAAACATGTCCTAGATATAATAAATTATATGTTGTATTGAATAGGCAGACAGCTTAATTATAATATTTAAGTTTATCTTGAATATTCATTTATTGATTTCCCAGACAAAGGAAAAAAACAGAGTGATTCTACACTTAGATGCCCATGCAGCAAATGGTGACTGCTGGTGTTAATATTGGGGAAGCACATAGTAAATGATGCCCATGCCAAACTTATTTAACTGCTAAGGGTTTAATTCTGACCTCCATAAAGTTATCTGGAATGAGACCTACAAGTGATGCATTTGTTGTTCCTTCAAGCCAGGCTGGTTCCTCTTTGATCTTTACTTCCAGGTTCATTTTGTACTACAACTGAAGTAGTTAGAAGGTACTGGGATCGTTGATGACTTCCAATGACCTTACACTGAAACATAAGCCAGAAAAATATATTACCTTGTTGATGTCATTGATACTTATGTTGTTTGTCAACAGACTAAGCAATAAGCTTGTAATTTTACATGACCGTCAATATTATGATCATACCAAAAAAATAATTTTACATGACTGTTGATATTGTGATCATAGCTAAGGACCTCAAGTTTTCTATTACTGATACTTCGATCATAGCTAAGGACGTCCAGTTTTACATGACCTCTAAAACAGTGATCACTTCCATAGGAAATATAAGTTAACATATCTGTCAATATCAAGATCATAGTCAAAGGACCCCTAGTATTATCTGACACCTTATATCGTATTGAGAGCTATATAACATACAGTTTTATATGGAACTGAATCCGCAACAAGATGACCTTTCTTATTAACATTCCAACATACATCGCTTGTGATTGAAATGTACAAAACATCTTGAAAATTCAGTGACTATCCCGTTTGCATATCACTCTGATCACCTGGGTCCATATCTTGGAATCTTCCTACCATTCATATCCTTTGCAATTAGTGTCAAAACTAACAGAACAAGTTCACAGCTTTTTGAAATTTTTTCTATCAAAGTTTTCCTTCCCAGGATCAAATTCTCTCAAAACAATCCTCCTCTCAGCAAGCTGATTCACTATCTCTTTATTTGAGACATGTTCTATCAATCTGGTCATCAAGAACTTCTGATATCATAGCTATTCAAAGGCTTCAACTCTGTTTTTCACGGCTCCAGTTATTATCTATGTTTCACTTCCATATGGTGTCGTACTCCATATTCAGTGTAAACACAGTTTTTAAATTTTTCAATCTGTGAACCTAAAGAACGTGATGGAGAACAGATGAGCATTTAGGCTGGATTCAGTGATGATATTTATCAATAATGAGAAGCATATGTCAGTGTACCATGGCAAGTGATCTCGGATGCAATGATAAAAAAGAATGCAGGGAGAGGAGAAGAACCAATTATAAAAGCCATGAACGAAAAGTAAGTAGTATGAATACTACGATAGGACAAACAAACTGGTTTGCTTGCAGATTGGTTTTATGGCGACGATATAGAGGAAAGGTCTAGGAATAGGAAGGAAGCGGTCGTGGTCTTAATTAAGGTACAGCCCCAGCATTTGCCTGGTGTGAAAATGAGAAACCACGGAAAACCATCTTCAGGACTGCCGACAGTGGGATTCGAACCCACTATCTCCCGGAGCGAGCTCACAGCTGCACGCTCCTAACCGCACGGCCAACTCGCCCGGTAACAAACTGGTTCAAAGTAGAAACAGGACTTCAAACAGGATGTGTTTTGTCCCCTCCAATCTTCATTATAGTCATGGATGATATCCACAAAAGTATACAAAAAATTGGAACCAAGGAGGCATCTTTGCAGATAACACAGTAATATGCGGAGAAGACGGAATGGAAGCATAAGAACTAGATACTGTATGGAATCAGGAGATAGAGGAATATGGAATGAAAATAAGTGTGGAAAATTGTATGATAGTTGCGGAGAAGGGAGTGGAAATATTGAAGTAAATGGAAGACCAATAGAAGTTGTAGAAAAAGCTTCAAGTATTCAGGGAGAATAATTGCAGAAGATGGGAAAATAAATTAAGAAATTGGAAAGAGAATTGAACAAGCCAATGAGTTTTACTAATGTGTGAGATGTATAGTCTGTAACTGAGACATCCAAAAGGTATATGAGAAAATTCTGCACCCAATGTACTACACACCAATTTTGACATATGCTTCAGGCACATGGACAACAAGAAAACATGATGAAAGCAGAATTCAAGAGGCCAAGATGAAATTCCATAGAGAAATAATAGGGAGGGCATGAAGGGATTAAGTCAGAAACATAAAAATCAGGGAGAGGATTGGATTCCCTGAACTGAAAGGCAAGATAGAGTCCTGTAAGCTGAAATGGTATGGACACATGATGAGAACGGAAGATGATAGGGTACCAAAGTAAGTATTTACAGAGAAAGTCATAGGAGAAAGACATCGGGGAATGCCCAGAAAGGGGTGAATGGATATGGTAAGGAGAGTGCAGAGAAGAATGGAGTAAAAGTAGAAAAAATATTTGAGGAAGGAAGGGAGTGGGGGAGAAAAACTGAGGAGGTACTTGATTCGCATTTCAACGCAAAAGACTGGAAATGGAAAATGAAGAAAATTCTATTGATATGAAGACAAAAATGTATATAACTGTGCTATCAGCTCATTTCATTGAGCAATGCCACCAACCATTACTTAAGTGTGCTTTCAGTATTTTTCTGTGCATGTCACGTCTAATGACAAACAGAGTGGTGTTTACCAGAGCGCCCCTTGTAGGGTAGTTCCGTGTCAAACAATTGGTTCAATGTTTAGCAGTTTCAATCAATCAATACTGATCAGCATTTAAGGCAGTCGCCCAAGTGGAAGATTCCCTATGTGTTATTTTACTAACCTTTTCTTAAATGATTTCAAAGAAACTGGAAATTAATTGAACATCTCCCTTGGTAAGTTATTCCAATCCCTAACTCCCCTTCCTCCGCCTGCTGTCATTTCTTGATGGTTACAGTACTTTTTCATCCACCTCTTGGCACAGGCCAGAGTAAAGTGTAGCTTCCACCGAAGTCCCAATCAACATCCATGGCTGTGACGATATGGAAGTTGCTGGGGTGTGGATAGTGCTGAGTAATGACATTCAGAGCATGACTAGTGCATCTGAGTGTTATGAAAGGTGCTGCTCTTAGGGTCAGTCATGCTGCAATAATACTGTACCGTTTTCATCGTCCTGATAACGGAATAAAGGATGTCATACGGAGTTAAAAGTTTGCCATGCACGGTAATGAGATCGCAAAGATTATGTAATTGAGCTATACATCAAAAAAGAACGAATATATTAAGTGAAGTAGGCCGTGATTTCAGAATATATATAATACGGACGCATAAAATCAAGGCCATGCATGTGACGGCAAAGATGTTCATTTGGCAAATTAAGTATGCCTAGGTCATGGAGTTAGATGTAAAGTTATAAAGGATCCATGCGGTCGTGATTAAAAATAATAGAAAGTTTTTAAAATTGTTAAAAAATAGGAAGAGTGTCAACAATAAAAAAATTTGGTACGCAAAACTTCCAAGTAAGTTTATCCAAGAAAAAAAAATAATCCTCGCGGAAAGAAGAAGGAAGATATTTCAATTAACAAGAGTTGAAGAACCTGCACAGTGAAGAAATTTTAGAGTTACGCCTATATCTGATCAAATATCGAGGCGGAAAGTCAGAAGAAGTTGAATAGTATCCGGACAGTAGTCGGAATATAGACCGAAGGTCGTTACGAAATACCAAGTCAAATTTAACGTATTATAAATTGATTGGCTGGATAAAAAAATTAAAAGCTAATTTTATAAATTAACTGTTAAAATCTGTCACAAGGAATTGACATTGAATTTCTGACATAATAACCTGAAACAAAAATATAACCTAGATTCTTTGTAGAACATTCTGAAGGATATGGACGTGATATTAATTGCCATATTGGAAATGTTTCTTTCACATATGACTAACGGCTACAACATGAGAGGCTAAATCGGAGATGGAGCCGACTTTCCGACATAGACCGCCCAGCTGTTCCTGCTAACCCGAGTTTTGAGACTACAACCTGATGGTGACGTAACGGATGTTGGGGACTTTCTACGCAGCCCTAAGATGACAACATCGGAGCTTAACCCAGTCATCTAACATCAGCAGCCGCAAGCTAAGTTCCAAAGAATTATTTTATTATCTTGAAAGTAATGTGTCGTAGACGTAGTATTTAAATATTTGTAGTGAACATTGGTATGTTGCTTGTCATGGAGTTCTTCGTGATGAAATCTCAGTCGATACTATCTTTGCAATGAGATTATCCTAGTTGATTTATTATTATGGGAGTAGGTATTTCTTCCAGAATTTATAATCAATGTCATAATATAGGAATGTTTATAACTGAACAAGGAGAGATTTAAAGTGATGTTTTTTAACCATTATGGGATTGAAACAACGTATACAAAGAGACATATCCCAGACGTAATGTTTTAAAGAAGATAGTTGATTTCTGAGTAACTTAGATCTGGTTACTATTACGACGCGATGACATGTGAGTAAATATTAACTTGTTTAGTTTATACATGTGTTTCATTTACAGGATAACGTGTTCATGTGTATTATAAATGAAATTTAACCCAGAAATGTACCGTTGCAGTACATTAATGATATGTTAAGATGATTTGCCGCCTAGTTGGAAATGATAAATGTTTCCGTAGGGAAGATAGGATTTGAGTGACATGTTGATGTGTTTTTACGAATAATTATTCGCTGAGATATATTTATTGGAATGAATGACGAGATAATATGATAATTAATATTGGTAAATGGAGAGATAGATATTCTTATGGATAATTTTGGTGGTAAATACGACGTATTACAGGCCATTGGTGATGTTTGACATATACGGCATGATATTAAAATGGTAATGCGAGATATATTGGGTTAGTAGTACATGAATGCAATGAAATACATCGTAGATTTCATATGCGGGTTACCGTAAACTGTCTTCAGATTAAATATCCAAATAAGAAATAAATAAGGGGAAACTTGTTGTCTTCATAGAGAATATGTCAACGTTGTACTGAATGTTATTTGAAGTTTGGTATCGAGAATGTCTTTAATTGATAGAGCATCTTCGTAATTTGAATCTTTACCACAATTAAATAAAATAGGTTACCAAATACATTCCTACGAATTTTATGATACTGATTGGACATTGGTGAAACCATAAATCATGAGAGGTATAATTTCTATTTGAACTACGATAATAATTGTTCTTTATACGATACCTACATTTAATTTTAGGATGTTATCTGAATATTTTAACCATATGACATGGTCAAAGTGACCAATATTTTTCATTTAATGATCGATATATATTTGAAATAGCCATTTTGAGCTGTTATATACTTGGAACTTACTTGCAACTGCTGACGTTACAATATTGGAAGATATAAATTTGTTAGTGACAAAATATCAATTTAATATCGACGAAAATAAGCATGTTTTTAGACAGAAACAAGAGCTGATGGACTCAGATTAAGCATATTTATCATGAAATTTACTAAGGCTTAGGGACTTAGATATTTTAACCTATATTAATTTTTTCTGCTTATCAATTAATTGTCATTATTATTATGAGATAATTAATTTCAGAGAATATTTAACTACATCCTCAACAGATAGAATATGTACTTACGATTTATGTGATTAAGAGAATTTCTTCTTTATTTTTATGATGCGGATAATAAGTGCAAGAAGATCAATTGAATCAGACTGTAGATAGATTAAATTCAAATTTTTCCATATAGAGAGGAGGAAGATAATTAATGTAAATAAATGTTATCAGATTTTCTTTTATGATTCTAGAATCATGAAATAAAGTATAGATTATTCAATTTAGAGGTTATTATTGAAGATAGACTAATATCATTATGGTATAGATGATTTTGAATTAATTAATTTAAAAAATTATTTATTTTTTCTTTTCGAATGATTGGACTTGGACAACTTGACATTGACTCCGGTGGATGGATGGTATCGATGGTAATTTATTAAATAGGAAATGCGGTTTCCCAATTGACCTCACGTCAAAATAATACTACTCGCAGATGCATTTTAATTATTCCTGAGAGGTGTCGCGTGGCAATTTAAGGATTATCCTATCGATAAATGTGATAAGAGAAATGAAGATTGCGATATCGCTTAAACGTTATGATGCGGTTACTGTTTATTCAATGAATGTTAGAAGCGAGCATAGCTACTGACACTTAGCATCGTTTTTCTTAAATGCATTGGTCCATTTAATGATCCGTAGAAGTGATGATTGGATGAGGGGAAAATAGCCGGAGCAATTGATGGGTCGCCCAGTATGGTGCTAGAAAGAAATCCCCTCAGGATGGTGCATTTAAAATTGACGCCCAACTGTGGGGCAATTGAAGGGAAAGATACCGCGGGAACGTTTAAAAAAATGAGCTGCAAAAAATAAAATAAAATAAAATATAAAAGAATCGACTCACCGTGAAACAAAACTGAGGATTCTTAAAGCGGCGTACATTAAATTGTCATAACGTTTAGGTAGAAGTGAGGATACTCAGGGGCAGTGTCAAGATAATTGTAGGATACAATAAATTGATGCCCAGCAGTAAAGTAAGATTGAAGATGCCTTAGCCCAAACGTTGAATTGGCATTCACCGTTGGAACATAATTGAGGATACTCGATATGGGAATATTTTAAAGAAAATAATGAGGGAGGATGGCTAAGAAAGATAATAACCAGCAATAAGGCGAAGAATAGATGATTATTTGAGATCGGATATTTACAGAGGACACCAAAAAGGAAAGAAGTTGAGAGATAGGTAAACAATTCAAGGCTGTGGAAGAAAAGCGGAAGAAGAGATGGATAAAAATTATTGAAATAAATTGCAATAATAATTTAAATAATTAATAGGATAAGATAATTTATAATGTTGTTTCTAATTATTATATTGTATTATGTTAAGATATGAATAGGCAATAGGGTAGTAATGTAAAAAAATGCTTATTTTCGATGTTTAAATGACTGGGATAGTAGGATGGCTGATTAGCGGGGGAAGTCGGATTGTCGGTTTCCATATTGATTGAGCAGTTGATATAGTTTTTAGTGATTCTAAGTCATAAATTTAGAGATTGGAATTTTAAGGAGGTTGGATAATAGTAAACGCAAATATAACGAGTTTGAACCAGCTTCGTTTACAATTTGAGGAATATCAGAAGGAGCAGGGAGAGAAACTGCAAGGACAGGATGAGGGGATAAATAGAATGATAGAGGATGTAGAAAAGGCAAAAAGAGAACAGGAACAGGAATTTAAGGAGAAGGATGAGCGGATAAACCAGATAACCGAAGAGTTAGGCAAGACAAAAGACAAAAAAAAGGGAATAATAGAAATGTTAAAAGAAATGATGAGAAAACAAGAAGAAAACGGCAAGAAATGATGGAGGAAATGAGATATATGAAAGGTGAACAAGAAGAATATAATCATAAACAAGAAGAAAAACAGCAAGAAATGATGAGGAAACAAGAAGACAGACAGAAAGAGCAATTGGAAGAAATGTTTGGAAGATTTCGAGAAGAGTACCGACAGAAACATGAAGAGTGTAATCAGAAACAAGAGGAAAGTTATCGGTACCAGATGGAGGAAATGAGAAGAATGGAGAAGAGGCAAGAGGAGATGATTAGAGCAGGAATTGACAAAATTGAAGGAAAAGTTTCCCAAACGAAAACCGGGTTAAGCGAACTTCGAACTGAAATGATGGAAAAAATGGAGGATAAAAACAAAGAGATCCATAATGAAATACATAAAATTAGAGGAAAATTGGCAGAAAGTAGAAATTACATCCAAAAATTGAAAGAGGATGAAATCAAGAAGCTAACGGAAAATATGGAATCGATGAGGGTAAACTCCCAAGAAAAATGGAATCAGTATGATGAGAAGTTGAAAGACATAAATGAGAACGTAATAACAGCAAATAAAACGCTGGGAGATAATTTTATATTAGCACGTGACCATATTGGAGATGAGATGACAATTATAAATGAAGAAATGAAGAAGAACAAGAATGAAACGGAGAAAAGTATAATTAGAACGGAGCAGGGAATCGATGAGATGAAGAAAGAAATTCAGAATATTAGAGGTGGAATCCCAACGACAAAACTAGAAATATCAAAGCAGTTGAATGAACAGAGAATCGTGGATATAAATATAAATGACAGCGAAGGAACACCGACAATATCGGGAGAAACCGACCAGAGTAGTAAGGATGTGATGGTTGGAAATATTGGAAATGGAAGCCCAGCCATTATAAATATTGTAAAAACGTACGATGACAGGCCCAAAAATTTTAGCAACACTGCGGCAATGTCACCAGAGAGATTCTTGCAAGAAATGGAGGAATACTTTAAAGAGAATAGAATACCGGACGAAAAGAAGCTCAGGATAGTTGAAAAACACTTAGATGCAAATCCGAATTTGTGGTATCAGGCATTTAAGTATACTTTCCACGATTACGATGAGTTCAAGGTCGCATTTCTCAAACGATTTTGGAACCCCGAGATACAACAAAACCTTAGATAGGAGTTGTATTCAAAAAATATTCGCCAGTAGGACCAACGAGATATAGTGACTACTTTTCGTACCAGTTCCATAGGTTCCAGGATCTCGATTCTGCACCCAGCGAATTAGAGGCGATAAAGACAATACAAAAGCAATTTCCTCGGGAAACTCAAAGATTACTAGCTGCTGCAAATGTGACTTCCGCAATCGAAATGGAAAGCATCTTGAGGCAGTTGGATATGACATCGAGTCATCCGGCAGCAAGAATCCACAGGAACCCAAATAATCAAGAAGAAGTAAACGTAATAAATTGGAAAAACACTCAGAAGAAATCGGTATCCGAGTAAAGAGATAATGATAGAAGCTCAAGGAAGAGAGAAATTAGTGAAGATGAGGAGAGGACAAGTGATCGAAACCGTTGCAGATGCAGGGAAAATGGGCATGATGGTGGAAGGCAGAATGAAGATAGACAATTTTTGCCATATCATCGATCGCCTAGCCAGTTTAGAAATGAAAGAGAAAGAGGAAGTTACAGACAAAGGCCGATGTATCATGGAGCGCCGATGAACAGGTACAATAATAGCGAAAATAGGAACAGGCAGTATATTCAGGAATTGAGAAAAGAAACTAGAGAAAAGAAAAGATGGGAGGAAGCGATAAGGGATCGAGACATCAATGGAGACATAGAGGGAGCAGAGAGTTTAGAGCTTCAGGAATATAAAAGAAAACCTATAGGTTATTGTTTTGGATATACTATACGACTGTGTTCTTATGCTGAGCCCAAAATTTGAGCCCCACCAGCGTGCCCCCTTCAGGGAATTTTGAGAATTTCCGATTTTTCTAGGGATCCTGGGGTCATCAGTTTCCCTCGTACTAAGTTTCAAATTCCTGAGATTTCTGGAAGTGACTCATTAATTCACGTCTTTCTTCATTTTTAAATATTTATATATACATCGCTCCAGCCTGACTTGCTTTTATATATATAGATGACGGATAAGCATGAGCACGTTGAAAAGTGCAGACTTCCACTTCGAGATTCATATCTCCTAAACGGTATATGATATTAAGAAACGGTTTGCACCATCAGACGCCTCATTTATCGCTCTAAATGTTTGTTTCTAAACCATATCCTCGTATCTCCCATATTAAGGGGGTAAATTGAGTTCAAATTTTGAATAGGGTAAAATTTGGGTGCATTTTTAACATTTTACATTACATTTTGCCTACTTATGTATAAGCTAGAATCATGAAATTTGGTACACATATGTCCCTTAATCGTCCCAATGTACGCACCTAACGCGATGATCCTATCATTCTTATAAGTGTGTCAAACAATGAAATATACTTGTAAAAATCACCAAATTTACGAACAATCCAGAAATACGGCCAAATTTAACGTATAAGGGAGAGATATACGACAAAATGTCACTGGACCAAAGTTGTAGATCACTCCGAATTGAAGCGACACTGTGCCATCCGTTTTGTGATACGACTTACCGTTTAGCCAAAAAATAGCTCAAAAGGAATGTCTGCACTGTCATTAAAATTGCCTCCATATTTCGATATCTTTGGGGGTAAAAAGTGAAAAATTTGAACATTTTGGAATTTTTCCGTCTGTTAGGGACCAAAAGCTATAATTTCACCAAATTTCAATTGTCTACCTCGTCTAGCAGGTTGTGCCGCCATCTTGATTTGGGGGATAGGGGATATAAATGAGGAAATTCCCGAAAATTTTTAAGCCCACGAAACCTATAGGTTATCGTTTTGGATATACTATACGACTGTGTTCTTATGCTGAGCCCAAAATTTGAGCCCCCACAGCGTGCCCCCTTCAGGGAATTTTGAGAATTTCCGATTTTTCTAGGGATCCTGGGGTCATCAGTTTCCCTCGTACCAAGTTTCAAATTTCTGAGATTTCTGGAAGTGTCTCATTAATTCACGTCTTTCTTCATTTTTAAATATTTATATATACATCGCTCCAGCCTGACTTGCTTTTATATATATAGATGACGGATAAGCATGAGCGCGTTGAAAAGTGCAGACTTCCACTTCGAGATTCATATCTCCTAAACGGTTTATGATATTAAGAAACGGTTTGCACCATCAGACGCCTCATTTATCGCTCTAAATGTTTGTTTCTAAACCATATCCTCGTATCTCCCATATTAAGGGGGTAAATTGAGTTCAAATTTTGAATAGGGTAAAATTTGGGTGCATTTTTAACATTTTACATTACATTTTGCCTACTTATGTATAAGCTAGAATCATGAAATTTGGTACACATATGTCCCTTAATCGTCCCAATGTACACACCTAACGCGATGATCCTATCATTCTTATAAGTGTGTCAAACAATGAAATATACTTGTAAAAATCACCAAATTTACGAACAATCCAGAAATACGGCCAAATTGAACGTATAAGGGAGAGATATACGACAAAATGTCACAGGACCAATGTTGTAGATCACTCCGAATTGAAGCGACGTTGTGCCATCCGTTTTGTGATACGATTTACCGTTTAGCCAAAAAATAGCTCAAAAGGAATGTCTGCACAGTCATTAAATTTGCCTCCATATTTCGATATCTTTGGGGGTAAAAAGTGAAAAATTTGAACATTTTGGAATTTTTCCGTCTGTTGGGGACCAAAAGCTATAATTTCACCAAATTTCAATTGTCTACCTCGTCTGGCAGGTTGTGCCGCCATCTTGATTTGGGGGGATAGGGGATAAAAATGAGGAAATTCCCGAAAATTTTTAATCCCACGAAACCTATAGGTTATTGTTTTGGATATACTATACGACTGTGTTCTTATGCTGAGCCCAAAATTTGAGCCCCACCAGCGTGCCCCCTTCAGGGAATTTTGAGAATTTCCGATTTTTCTAGGGATCCTGGGGTCATCAGTTTCCCTCGTACCAAGTTTCAAATTTCTGAGATTTCAGGAAGTGCCTCATTAATTCACGCCTTTTTTCATGTCTGGTCCAATTGCACTCATTTTTGCCAGTTGTCTCCTATGATCTTGATGATGATGATGATGATACATTTATACATCTCTCCAGCCATTCAGTCACTCTTTTGTCTGGTCCAATTGCACTCATTTTTGCCAGTTGTCTCCTATGATCTTGATGATGATGATGATGATACATTTATACATCTCTCCAGCCCGACTTGCTTTTATATATATAGATGACGGATAAGCATGAGCGCGTTGAAAAGTGCAGACTTCCACTTCGAGATTCATATCTCCTAAACGGTTTATGATATTAAGAAACGGTTTGCGCCATCAGACGCCTCATTTATCGCTCTAAATGTTTGTTTCTAAACCATATCCTCGTATCTCCCATATTAATGGGGTAAATTGAGTTCAAATTTTGAATAGGGTAAAATTTGGGTGCATTTTTAACATTTTACATTACATTTTGCCTACTTATGTATAAGCTAGAATCATGAAATTTGGTACACATATGTCCCTTAATCGTGCTAATGTGCGCACCTAACGCGATGATCCTATCATTCTTATAAGTGTGTCAAACAATGAAATATACTTGTAAAAATCACAAAATTTACGAACAATCCAGAAATACGGCCATATTTAACGTATAAGGGAGAGAGATACGACAAAATGTCACAGGACCAAAGTTGTAGATCACTCCGAATTTAAGTGCCATCCGTTTTGTGATACGACTTACCGTTTAGCCAAAAAATAGCTCAAAAGGAATGTCTGCACTGTCATTAAAATTGCCTCCATATTTCGATATCTTTGGGGGTAAAAAGTGAAAAATTTGAACATTTTGGAATTTTCCCGTCGGTTAGGGACCAAAAGCTATAATTTCACCAAATTTCAATTGTCTACCTCGTCTGGCAGGTTGTGCCGCCATCTTGATTTGGGGGGATAGGGGATAAAAATGAGGAAATTCCCGAAAATTTTCATGCCCACGAAACCTATAGGTTATCGTTTTGGATATACTATACGACTGTGTTCTTATGCTGAGCCCAAAATTTGAGTCCCCCAGCGTGCCCCCTTCAGGGAATTTTGAGAATTTCCGATTTTCTAGGGATCCTGGGGTCATCAGTTTCCCTCTTACCAAGTTTCAAATTTCTGAGATTTCAGGAAGTGCCTCATTAATTCACGCCTTTTTTCATTTTTAAATATTTGTACATCTCTCCAGCCCGACTTGCTTTTATATATATAGATATACAAGAAAATATAAAAGTCCAATAATACTGAATTGAGGAATTCCCCTCTTAATTATTACAGGGTCAGATAAAGTTTCGCCTACTGTAATTCTCTGAGATCTATTTACTAGAAATATAGCAACCCATTCAGTCACTCTTTTGTCTGGTCCAATTGCACTCATTTTTGCCAGTTGTCTCCTATGATCTTGATGATGATGATGATGCATGTTGTTTTAAGGGGCCTAACATCAAAGGTCATTGGCCCCACTCTCCCATGATCCACCCTATCAAATGCTTTCGAAAGGTCAATAGCGATACAGTCCATCTGACCTCCTGAATCCAAGATAACTGCTATATCTTGCTGGAATCCTACAAGTTGAACTTCAGTGGAATAATCTTTCCTAAAATCGAACTGTCTTCTATCGAGCCATTTATTAATTTCGCAAACATATCTAATATAATCAGAAATAATGCCTTCCCATAGCTTACATACAACGCATAGCAAACTTACTGGCCTGTAATTTTCAGCTTTATGTCTATCGCCCTTTCCTTTATACACAGAGGCTACTATAGCAACTCTCCATTCATTTGTTTTAGCTCCTTCGACCAAGCAATAATCAACTAAGTAGTTCAGATATGGTACTATATCCCAACACATTGTCTTTAGCATATCCCCAGGAATCTTTTCAATTCCAGCCGCTTTACTAGTTTTCAACTTTTGTATCTTATTGTAAATGTCATTGTTATCATATGTAAATGTTAATAATTCTTTAGCATTAGTCTCCTCCTCTATCTGGACATTATCCTTGTAACCAACAACTGTTTATTGTTCCCCAGGTGGTACGAAAATTGTCTATGTTGAATACCTCGAGTAGTGCCTCAGAGAATTAATTTCACCCAACAGCAGTGTTCGTTAGTCCCTTTGTGATATTTTACTGTAAATGTAAACATACTGCACTAACAATGAATACTACAATTTCTCCTACTGGTAATATAAACTTCGTTCCTGTGGCCAACTGATTCCAATCTTTACGCATTGTTGCCAGGGAACAGATTTATATGTAAACACATATCTATTCGGGAAACTATGCTCAATTGTATTTTGTATATTTCAATGCAGGGGACAATAGTGAACTGTGCCATGTTTACTTGTTCTGGCCATCACAGCTATTAATATGTTATTGGCTTTACTTTCAAGCAACTATCTTTTACAGTTTCCACAGCCAGAATTTTTTCCTGAAAATTGTTCTTCCATTCTTGCTAGCAGTTTAATGTTGCACTAACAACTCTAAGGGAAAGGGATAAGATTGGGTACGCAGCAGCTTTAATTAAGGTTAATTAATGATAAAATGGGGAAACCACGGAAAAGTTTTCCAGGGCTGCACATCCCAGGATTCGAGCCCATGCAAACTCACCGCCACTCGCCCTTGAAAATCTTTTCTACACCAATAAATCAGAGAGACAGTCAACTTTTACCTACATCATCACGAATAAAAACCGCATGTAGCTGCTGTGGTGTAATTATGTGATACAGAAGAATCTCCATAACAACACTGATATAACAAGATACAGATCTCCTAAATTGAAACCTCTCAAGGTTTCGAACCCTACTGCCTTATGTCGCAGAATACAGTATAAAGAACTACTCAACATTCACAACGTCACTATAAAATTGCACACAGAGGTAAAAAAACACTGCAAAACAATATCGGTAATTAAAATTACACACTAAGTTACATATTGCAATTTCTTTCTGATACTACCATCCGCATTTCTTCATCTGCGCAGCTCTTCAGAAAAAAAAAAAATAAAAAATACTCATTTCACTAAATTTAGATATACGATATTTTGCTACTGCACACAACTTGCAGGCACTTGCAACGCACAGGCTGGGAGTTTTCTAAAAAGCAAGCTAGTTATATGCGCATTCATTTTTAATGCTTAATTAAAAACAAAATTTAAGAAAATTAACTACATTGAACAGTAAAAATTAGTAGAATGCTGAAACTGAGAAAGATTAGTATTAACTTCTAATATTCTCAATTGAAATCTATATATTTACGAAAAGTAAATGATTGAACTTGAACATTACCGACAATATGTTGGAGGTTGTGGACACAGTGTAAAATGATACAAATCACAATTCATCAATGAAGAATATTCGTAAAACACGTAATGGAATAAGCTGGTGAATTGGCTAAAACGCGCCTCATATAACAACATACCAGCCACTTCGAAACAAAACCGGACATTTGAATGTTGCTTAGGGCCTTTTTCCCCAAATGAGTTTAAACTACGTTTATTTTAATTTGGTTTAAGTCTGAGTATAAACTAAAATTCATTTTCCCCACATTGGTTTAAACTTTGTATCCAGTTTAAACTATGTTCAAAGTTAAACCTTCTATATTGTAGGTTTAAACTGCTGTTTATATTCAGCTTTCTCGACATTTTATTAACGTATCTGTGATTTTACTAGTAGAAGGGTTAGTTTTGGCTACCAGTACTGCAGCACTTTAATAGAAAACGTACTAAAATTATAACCTAGTATTAGCATTAGAAAAATGGGAGAATTCATTGAAGTGTTTGGTTAAATAGGAAATAATTTTGATGTGCAAGTGAGGTTAAGAAGACGCATTCCAACAAAAGTTTACAATCTTGGAAAATCGGATGTAATGGAGTTTTTTGATGGATTTATAATTCATAAGCGAACAGCAAGGATTGTCTAGTATCGAAGAAGGATTCATTTAAAACGTCAACTGCACGAAATAATGCTATTTCGCTAGAAGCAATGATTCTGGTTGCTTTAAGATATGATGCAGCAGGCATTTTTCTTATTAACAACGGGGACCACAGACCTTAAATTGCAGTCTCCTTATAATCTGTGACTAGACGGTTCGAATCCAATTTGTCGAAAGTATTTTTACCATCAGAATGTCGACCGGCACGGTAGGAGAGGCGATGGTATACAATTTCTAATCGCTAGATTATATATTTATAGGATCAGAAAAACAATAAAGTGTTTCATGCTTGCTAGTAAACTTGTAATTGAATAAATTATAGTTAAGAATGTTTCGTCGTAACTATTGCCAGCATACCAGCAATAGAAATATTAATGCTATAGGGAGAAGAGTATTATGCATACAGTACGACATATCGCGAACTTGGTTATGTTATAAACGAATATGGAATCAAGTAATACATCTCCAAATAATATATCCTCAGTGGTCTGTCTGCTGGATCCAAGGTTTGTGAGATTAATCCCGGCCGAGGGCGATGGATTTTAATAGGAAATAGATCCCGAGCATGCTTGGAATTTGTTTACTTCAAATTCACATAAATGTTGATTTTCTGAGGAAATGAATACCGTAGGCCTGTTGCCGAACGTTCCCGTGTGTTCCGTAAGACAATACAGACATCAAAAGACACGTATTAGGCCCACGGTACTTATTTATGGTAAAGCATGACAGAGAAAATTAAGAAATAAAAGTGCGTTCCACAAATTGTAGACAGCAATGGATAAAATTATATGACACAACACTTCGCACAAATGTAAACAATTTATTTGTCAGTAAAGCTAATATCCCGCAGCATTTCTTCTTTATTCACTACGTACGATAGCATTAGTTCGCCACAAACAGCTGATATTATTACAAAAATGTCGGTCATTTAATTACTTGGCTCTGATTGGCCAATTCCAATCGACCATGCCTTCGAATATTCCTTCAGTGCAGTTAACGTTAGCGCCAACGACAGCTCGCCCGTTTAAACTAAACGAGTGTCAGAAATTGGTGGAGAAAATGGACCCAAGTTTAAAATAGGTACTAAATTAAACGGGTGTAATTTATACCATGTTTAACTCGATTTGGAGAAAATGGCCCTTAATCAGTTAAAACCAACTCTTGAAGAGCAAATTTGATTTGTAACAATCACTAGAACAGGCTGAATTTAGGAAAGGATGTATTACTAGTGACAACTAAAGAGAATGAGACACTTCTTCTGCTTCGGCTTGAAATGTGAATGGGCTTGTTATACAATCCAGTTCCAGTAAAGTAGTATAATTGGACAGTTCTGCCGCCACCGCCACCGCGGGCTCCCAGAGGCCACCTCCACCGCCACCGCACTGGGGGCCTCCCAGGGGCCTCCTCCACGGCCACCGCACTGGGAGGCCTCCCAGAGGTCTCCTCCACCACCCGCGGGAAATTTGAATTTGTAAACAAAGCCACGTGCTTTTTGACAGCTATCATCGACAACAACGGATCGCTAAACTCAGTACTGCCATCTTGACGGGCCTAAACCTCAGTGGTACCAACTTAACCTAACTAGCGCGAGATAAACAAATCCACGTGTTTTTTGACAGCCACGTGCTTTTTGACAGACAACAACGCATCGCTAACCTCAGTACTGCCATCTTGACGGGCCTAAACCTCAGTAGTACCAACTAAATCTAACTAGCGCGAGATAAACAAATCCACGTGCTTTTTTGACAGCTGTCATCCGCCATCTTTAAACCACAGAGCACTGTGCTGCCCTCTTTATCGCAGTAGCTGCAAATTCGTCACCTGTCATCTGCAGTGCTACCATCTTTACCGGCCTAAACCTTAGTGCTACCAACTTAACCTCACTAGCGCGAGATTTGAATCGGTAAATAAACCCACGTGCTTTTTTGACAGCTGTCATCCGCCATCTTTAATCTATAGAGCACAGTGCTGCCCTCTTTAGCTACTTTCCTTTGAAATGTGGTGGCGGATAATTTGAAAAATTCTTTTTGACAGCAGCCATCTTTAATCTAGAGAGCACCGTGCTGCCCTCTTCAGCTAGATACCTTTGAATTCCACATGACAGCAGCCATCTTTAATCAAGAGAGCACCGTGCTGCCCTCTATGTGGTGGCGGCAATATTGAAAAATTCTACATGCTCTTGTTTGGAAACAAACTCACGCGCTTTTTTGACAGCCGTCATCCGCCATCTTTAATCAACAGAGCATAGTGCTGCCCTCTTTAGTTAGATACCTTTGAAATGTGGTGACGGCAAATTCCACGTGTTCTTGTTTGGAAACAAAGCCATGTGCTTTTTGACAGCTGTCATCCGCCATCTTTAATCAACAGAGCACCGTGCTGCTATCATGCGGGCAATTTCGTCAGCTGTCATCCGCCATCTTGAATCCACAGAACACCGTGCTGCCCTCTTTATGGCTACTACCTTAAGCACGTAGTAGCGGGCAATTTGAAAAGTTCTGTTAGCTATCATCCGCCATGTTTAATCAAGAGAGCACCGTGCTGCGATCCTTAGCTAGATACCTTTGAAATGTGGTGGCGGCAAATTGAAAAAT
The DNA here is from genome assembly GCF_040414725.1 of Anabrus simplex. NCBI lineage: Eukaryota > Metazoa > Arthropoda > Insecta > Orthoptera > Tettigoniidae > Anabrus > Anabrus simplex. Next base: position 66,808,031 of record NC_090279.1, read on the forward strand.
TCCACGCGCTCTTGTTTGGAAACAAACTCACGTGCTTTATTGACAGCTACTATCCGCCATCTTTAATCAACAGAGCATAGTGCTGCCCTCTTTAGTTAGATACCCTTGAAATGTGGTGGCGGCAAATTCCACGTGCTCTTGTTTGGAAACAAAGCCATGTGCTTTCTTGACAGGTGTCATCTGCCATCTTTAATCAACAGAGCACCGTGCTGTTATCATGCGGGTGATTTCGTCAGCTGTCATACGCCATCTTTAATCTACAGAGCACCGTGCTGCCCTCTGTAGTAGCGGGCAATTTGAAAAGTTATGTAAGCTGTCATCCGCCATCTTTAATCAAGAGAGCACTGTGCTGCCATCTTTAGCTAGATACCTTTGTACAGAGCACCATGCTGCTCTCTGTAGTAGCGGGCAATTTGAAAGTTCTGTTAGCTGTCATCCGCCATCTTTAATCAAGAGAGCACCGTGCTGCCATCTTTAGCTAGATACCTCTGAAATGTGGTGGCGGCAAATTCTATGTGTTCTTGTTTAGTAAACAAAGCCACGTGCTTTTTTGATAGCTGTCATCCACCATCTTTAATCAATAGAGCACTGTGCTGCTATCATGCGGGCAATTTCGTTAGCTGTCATCCGCCATCTTTAATCCACAGAGCACCGTGATGCTCTCTGTAGTAGGGGGCAATTCGAAAAGTTCTGTTAGCTGTCATCCGCCATCTTTAATCAAGAGAGCACCGTGCTGCCATCTTTAACTAGATACCTTTGAAATGTGGTGGCGGCAAATTGAAAAATTCCACGTGCTGTTGTTTAGTAAACAAACTCACGCGCTTTTTGTCAGCTGTCATCCGCCATCTTACATCGCAAACCTCAGTGCTACACTCTTTAGGTACATACCTTTGAAATATGGTGGCGGATAATTTAAAAAGAAAAATTTTACAGCAGCTATCTCTCGACGCTAATTGCACAAGATGGTGGCTATATATGACTCCTTAAAGGTGCTTATGCAAGATGACCACTATACATAGGTTCTTATGAGACGCCCTTGGGATGCTTGCGCAAGATGGTGGTTGCTTTTATGAGGCAGCTTAAGGGTCCTTGCACAAGATGGCTAGAGACGCCCTAAGGATGCTTTCGCAAGATGGCGGATGCAAGATGGAGGCTATACACGACTCCTTATGAGACGCCTTAAGGGTGCTTGCGCAAGATGGCTGCTGCTCTTACGAAGAAAGCTAACTTCGAAGCTAACGTGTCATGCTAGTTCGATTCTTTAAACTTTGGGCTTAAATGCAAAATGTTAAATATCTCGAAAATGGTGCATCGTAGAGCAAAACGGACTACATTTTTCCGCCTAGTACGTAGGTTCGCAGTATGAGGAACAAGAAAACTATAGTCTAATGATGGGATCAACGGTTCGGTTCCTACTTAGGCCCTTTGCCATTTGCTCTGTTTTATCTCGTATTGAAGCAAGTCTTCGTAACATGATCAGGTCTAGCTATGGTAGAGAGTATAATGTACCGTGCTGGTTCGATTCATTAAATTTGGGGCTTAAATGCAAAATGTTAAATATCTCGAAAACGATGCATCGTAGAGCAAAACGGACAAAATTTTTCTGCCCAGTACTTAGGTTCGCAGTATGAGGAACAAGAGAAACATAGCCTAATGATGAGATCAACGGTTCGATTCCTACTTAAGCCCTTTGGCATTGACAGCTATCTAATTCTACAAGATGGTGGCTGCTCTTATGAGACACAAGATGCCTTGAGACGTCCTAGTGATGCTTACGCAAGATGGCGGACACAAAATGGTGACTATACATAGCTCGTTATGAGACAGCCTAGGGGTGCTCGCGCAAGATGGCGGATAGTCTTATGAAGAAGGCTAGCTTAGAGGCTACTGCGCAAGATAACGGCTGCTATTATGCATGCGGTGGAGGGCAATTTGAAATTCTATGTGCAAAATCAACAGAGCACCCTGCTGCCCTCTTTAGCTGAAATGTGGTGGCGGATAATTTGAAAAATTCTTTTGACAGCTGTCATCTTTAAACAATGGTGACTATACATAGGCTGTTAAAGCCTTATCACTCTCGTCCTCCTCCTCCTCCTTCTCTACCTCCTCCTCCTCCTCCGCCTCTTATGTCAAGGCATAGTTTTATATCGAACAAGTTTAAACCTGCATCGCGAAGGCAAGCGTGTGCAGCGATAACATTATTGTGCATCTTTAGACTTGCGAAATATTAGAAGAGTAGAATCAAACGCTGTACTCGATACAACATGTGATCAGAACATTGATCGAAGTGTTTAGAACACATTCCAAAGGTATCTAACTAAAGAGGGCAGCACTATGCTCTGTTGATTAAAGATGGCGGATGACGGCTGTCCAATTATACTACTCAATAATTGTATTAAATGACACTGTAACACTCATACCAAAATACACAACTGAGAGGAGAGTTGTAGTTTAACACAACCGTAATGTCTACTGTACCGGGTGGTACACTCCCGCGCCGCTTATTCAAACTTTGCGCCAGTTGAAACTCCTCTACTGGAGGAAGTCTGAACTTTATCTAATGTGTTAATTTTCAAGTTTCTCAGAAGATGCCACTACTTGTAAATTGTGAAGTTTCTGAACTGAGTCGTTTTCGATGTATTTTTGTTTTGCTTGTAGTAAGAAGTGTGGACATTCTCTTCCAGATGGCACTACCGAAGAATTACAATTATGCACCCTAGTGCGAAGTGAAAGAACTGTGTTTTTGGAGAACTTTTTTGTTCATAAGTTTGTTCTTTGTTAAATTTCCTTCTGTCATTGTTTAAGTTGGCAATATTAACCCTTTCCTTCCACTCGTTTTGAAATTAGCCAATCCCGATTTTCTTAAATTAATTCCCCGAACTGCTCTGTAACTGTGTTCTGTAACCAATAAAATGATTGTGGGCGGGTGTTTTCATTCCTGAAACGCCTCGAACTTTCCACGAGGGGATATAAACTGCTGATTTTCGGGTCTCGGCGCCACTTCAGTACCAACTTTCAAAGTGTAAAGTACGTAGCAGGGGGCGGGAAGCGCCTCTTTCTTCGGGCAGCAGTACAACCACAAGGTAATGGCCGTTTAATAACTTCTTTTCTTGCTAGCTCAGCAGTTTATCTCTCGGGGCAGGTCCGAAGCCTTTCACCATGTAACTTTCCTCCAAAATGTAAAGAAACTTAGTTTCAATTCTATCGTTTTAAACTAAAAACTGGGATAGAGAGTGCTTAACCCTCTCGAGCTCCCACTCATATTGCATTGAGGTGAACTTATTTTCTCAACCGTTTCTTCCTTAACGTAATGTAAATTGTCTTCTTATATAAGTCACCTCTTTAGTATGGGATTAGCCCTTGCATTAGCGGCCTAGTGCCAAGTAGGTTTTCAACAAAATGTATTAGGAGTGCAGCTTCGCCTCCTCTCAAATTGGTATTGTCAAGGCCATGTAATATTTTTGTTTCTTCTCTGAATAGGCCTTAGTAGGTTGGGTATTTTTACCCCTGTGTATATGTCCTTGGAGGACAGCTTGAACGTGGAGTTTGGTGTGGCCTTTGATAGGCTTAAACTTTGAGAGCGAATTGCTCTTTTGAAAATTTATTTCTGCGTGCCTCTAGGAGGCTTTTCTGTGTAAGTGGGAGCAAGTGCTCCTAGGCATGATTGGGGTTTTCTCCCCCTTTGTTGAACCCCGTACATAGTAAAGTTGGGCTCATTACTCAAGAATTATGTGTCTGGCTCTCGGAGCCCAAATCCTGTAAATACTGTAATTGTACTTTTGTTGCCTGGCTACTCTGTACCTGCCATTCTTGTTATTTCTTGATTTTGCAAAGAAAATATAACCTTGTTAAATTTTAAACTAACTTTAATTTCGTAAGTCGAGACCTATTCCCACCCGCACCTTCTTTCACCTCTGCTGGTCCACGGGTAACCCCGTAACATCTACAATTGTAGCATGCGACACTGGGTGCCATGTTCCGCTAAGTCTGGCTCAAAGAAGAGAGAAGGAATCTCTCCGGGTGAAAAAGAGGATACGAAAGCAGGTCCTTAAGTCTTAACGTCTGTGGACAGCCATGGAAGGAGTGATCAACTGACTGAACTTTACGATCCAATTCTTCGTACACTAAAGGAAATAAAATCGTACGTTTTTTATACATATATACAGGCATTACCATTATAGTCCGTTATGCCTTTCAGCGTTCAGTCTGCAAGCCTCTGTGAATTTACCAAAACGGCACGTCACGACAATCCTCTATTTGCAACTAGTGCCGTGGCCCCATTTAATTCTATACCGGTAACCCCTTATCCTTAAATTGTTAGAAACTGAGTAAAACCATTATTATCTTTGTCTCCCTCTACTCCTGGCACCCTCCATGATATAGACTATTATTCTCCTAGGTAACCTATCCTCCTCCATTCGTCGCACATGCCCCACCACCAAAGATGGTTTACGTGTACAGCTTCATCCATAGAGTTCATTCCTAACTTAGCCTTTGTATGCTTCTATCGAGTACTCTCCTGCCATTGTTTCCACCTGTTTGTAAAAGCAATAATTCTTGCTACTTTCATGTCTTTTACTTCTAACATATGAATAAGATATCTGAGTCCACCCTGCTTTCACTCTCGTAAAGCAAGATGGTCTGGAAACATACCGATTTAAAGAGAGATGTGTCCGGGAGCTGACTTCCTTCTTACAGAACACTGTTGATCGCAACTGTCAACTCACTGCATTACCTTTACTACACCTTGATTCAATCTCACTTACTATATCACCATCCTGGGGGAACACACAACAAAAATACTTAAAATTATCTACCTCTTCCAGCTTTATATCACCAGTCTGACATTCAATTCTGTTGAGTTTCTTACCTACTGACATCAGCTTAGGCTTGGAGAGGCTAATTATCAAACCATACTCATTGCACGTATTTTCACGTTCCAACACTTTAGACTGCAGGCTTTCGGCACAATCTGCCATTAAGACGAAGATGTCAGCAGAGGCCAGACTGCTTACTATATTTCCCTGCCAATTTATACTTTTCAGCAGATGATTCACGTAAATTACGAAAAGCAAATGAGAAAGATTACAGCCTTATCTAACCCCTGTAAGTAAACTGAACCAGGAACTCATTCTGCCATCAATTCTCACTGCAGCCCAATTGTAACCATAAATGCCTTTGATTGATTTTAATAATCTACCCTTAATTCCATAGCCCCTCAGTATGGTGCACATCTTTTCCCTCGTTATCCTGTCATATCGTCCCTACTCTGGCAAACTAGCGAATATGCAAATTGTCAAAAGGTTAGAGGAGTTAAAAGAAGTCGTGGTTACTCATGTCAAATCAATTTTTATATTTAATGATTGGTTTCATGTGTTAGGCGTAAAGAACGAGTAGCAGATGTGAGAATTTGTCAAAGGGTAGACAATATTTAACCAATAAAATCTACACCAAAATTTCAGAAGTACAGATTCCCTAGTTTGTCACTTTCGCTAGTTTGCCAGAGTGGGGATGATATGCATTCTCTAGATCTACGAAACATAAGCACAACTGTCTATTCATGTCGTAACATTTTTTAATTTACCACGCGCATACTGAAGGTCGGATCCTGACAGCCCCTCTGTGGTCTGTAACCACACTGGTTTTCATTCAATGATCGTACCCTCCCTTCCAAGATGCCAGAGAATACTTTCCCTGGTATAGTAAACAATGAGATACCTCGATAGTTGTTGCAATCCTTCCTGTTCCGTTGCTTATAGATAGGTGCAATTACTGCTCTTGTCCAATCTGAAGGTACCTTAACAACACTCCATCCTAATCTTACTATTCTATGAAGCAATTTCATCCCTGCCTTGCCACTATACTTCACTATATCAGGTATAATATCACCTACCCCTGCCGCTTTATGAAAATGGATTTTATCTTCCATCCTTTTCACTTCCAGAAACGTAATTTCACGAACATCACTTTCTTCCTCCCCATGTGCTGGGTTGTTCGCGACACCACCAGGAAGATTTCCTTTTACGTTGAGATGATTTTCAAAATATTCCTCAACAGTTGACCACAAGGGTCCGCCACCTCCCCTATTACGGTTAGCCACAGCCTCCCAGGAGCTACTATTGCACTACATTACCGGCAGATTTCGCTAGTACCCTAATTCTGAATATGCATTTTCTAGCTCGTTGTGAACAGATGTTTGTAATCGCGGGAAGAAGTTTGCCTTACCTTGTGACTGGAAAATCTTTTCAAGTGAAATTAATTTAAGTGTTGTTTTGCTTCTCTCTTTATATGGTTTGTGACCGCGGTACTCTTTGTGTAAGAGGAAATGAATTCCGTTCAGGTAATTTTAACCAGTGAAATATTAACCTATCAGGATAAGTTAGAAATTAAAAGGCTTGGACCGGACAGACCACATTTGATTAACGAAAAAGTTACAAAAACTGATAAACGCGAGTATAGGCGTAATTTTAAGACGGAAGTGTACGAAACACGCAAGTGGCTCTCTGAATGTAGATCTAGGAATGCGCTTTTTTGTTTGTCCTGTTTATTGTTCAGCAAAGAAAGAAGTGTATGAAATTCAGCTGGGTGCACAGACCTCGCTCATATGAGTGGAAAAATAAATAAACACGAAAATTCTCATGCACACAAAAACGCGAGTATTGAATTCTCTATGCTAGGCCGTGTCAATATCACCAGGCAGCTGGATTCCGCTTACCGTGAATCGATTAAGAAACATAATTAGCAAGTCGATGCAAATAGGTATATACTGTCTAGATTAATCGACTGTGTTAAGTTTTGTGGAGCTTTCGAACTGTCACTGCGTGGCCACGATGAAAGCGATACTTCTGGTAATCCCGGGATTTTCAGGGGACTAGTAAACTTTGTAAGCTCTATTGACAATGCTATGAAAGAGCATTTGGAAAGTGCTACCGTTTTTAAAGGTACTTCCCACACTATTCAAAATGAACTTCTTGATTGCATGTTGAGCGTGTGCAGAGATTCGTCGTGCTAACCACACGACACCTCGTAATCTGCAGACCATCGACCTGAGCAGCAGTCGCTTGGTAGGCCATTGGGTTTGGTTTGGTTCTACACTAACACCCAGGTGAACTTCGTGCTGTTTAAAAACCCAAGAAGTCTTCGCATCCTTCAATATTCGCAGTGTAATAAAGTTATTGTGAATTTTACTTTCGTTCTACACTAAAAAATTAGTCTCGTATTAAATTTATCCTCCATTACAGGGGTTATACCAAATTATTCGTGAAGAAGGAACCGTACAAGGAACTGTTAGTGAAATGATGTATGTACCTATGTTACTTTTTTGCTGATTTGAGACATGAACAAAAATGTCGTTGTGAACCCCCTAAAAATTTTGTCACGAGCCGCCACTGAATACAATAGTCCTTAACTGGTAGACAACGTGGGATTGCTAATCAAACATGACTTACATGCTTTAACCAGTTCCCTAATCTCGCCATTCATACTCTTCCAGATAAACGTCCCTCTTATCTTCTCTCTGCTTCTGTAGATGCCTAGATTTCCCCGTAATGCGGTTTCATGGTAATACTTGAAAATCATATGTACTAGCACAGCTGTAACGAAAATTTTCGTCTCCTGATCGTGGCTCGAATGGGCACACAGAACTCCATTCCTCGAAACATAAGGGACGATATGTTCTCCAGAAGAAAGGGTTTCCATAATAGGAGCGCGCACCGGATCTCCACGTTGGTATTTGGCTAAATCGTGAAATAACAAAGAGGCATCAGTCTAAATTGCACTAATGCAAAGTGGTTTGAAAATAGTAAAATACTGCAAAAATTTACAATAATTTAGTAAAATAGTGCTAAAAGTATAAATATTTAGAAAAATACTGCTAAAACGTGCAATAATTTAGGAAAATAGTGCTAAAAGTAAAATAATTTTGCATCCGGATCAACAGAATTAGAATCGCCGGAAAATATTGGGCTTGAGCCACCTGCGACTAAATCCTCGGACCCTTGAATGTGTCGCACGTTAAACTGAAAAGCTGAAATCCCAGTTGACCATTGGGTGATGCATCCGGTACAACAGGGCCCAGGCAAAACCCAACTCAGAGCCTAATTTTCGGTCTCCTATTAAAATATAACGTGCTCAAAGTAAAGATTGAATTTTTCGAAGGCAAATAGGACGGCCAGTCCTTTTAACTCATGTATACAGTACTTGGCCTCTTGAGGTGACAAGGTTCTAGACGCATAGGCAATTGGCCGTCTTTCGATTTCATATTCCTGAAGAAGAACCGCCGTAACCACAGTTGAAGAGGCGTCTGTCTGTAAAATTAACTTCTTGGAGAAATCTGGCATTACCAAAACCGAGGCTTTACCCAGAGCTAATTTCAGACCCTCCAACGGACCCAATTCCAACTGTACACCTTTCCTGCGGAAGAGGTTTAGGGGTGCCATCCTACTAGGGAAGTTTGGGAATTCACCACGCTGATGAATCTGGCAACCCATTTAGCATTTTTAGGAGGCTCGAAGTTACGGATTGCGTGAGTTCTGGAATGATCGACCGAAACTCCAAAAGGTGACACAGTATGGCCCAAGAAGGACATAGATTGTTTAGCGACAATACCTTTGACAACTTGACTGTCAGTCCAGCTTTACACAGGTGATTTAGCAGTATTTTACTATTTTCAAACCACCTAGCATAAGTGCAATTCCGACTGATGCCTCTTTGTTATTTCACGATATAGCCAAATACCGACGTGGAGATCCGGTGCACGTTCCTCTTATGGAAACCCTTTCTTCTGGGGAACATATCGTCCCTTATGTTTCGAGGAATGGAGTTCTGTGTGCCCCATAGAGGCATCGCCGAACCTCCTCTTCCTGTAAATGTTACGCGTGTTGGTCGGCGGACCATCTAAGAAATAAGTGTCTCCTATTCAAAACTAATTGACTGAAGAATGGAGCGTCGTGTTCTCAAGGATGTTTCAATTGCGGGCCATTCACACGCCTAGCTAAGAACTGTATCTCGTCAAACCGTACACCTTCTTTTCCTACTTCTGGTTTTACCTCTGACAACGACAGCAATAGAAAATGACCAGGGTGCCAGGCTGAGTAATCGCCACTATCTGCATCTCAAGACTCAGTCCATTTTAAGTCTGGAATCTTATCTTCTAAGGAGGGAAGACCACCTAAGACCATCTTTGAAAGTTCCAAAGAGTGCCTCAAGATTGCCTCTGATATTTCAGACTTTGTTCCATTCCTAAGAATTGAAATAAACAATGAACATGTTACTGTCCTTTTAGATTCCTGAAGTGTTGACTCTTAAAGCAACTAGCAAAAGAAATTGCATTCGTAAATGATGTCAGTCATTTTCCGACGTTTTCCTGAAAATCTTGGTGTGGCTGACTTAATTGAATACAAGATCGCGTTTCCGGATCCGGACCCTGTATGATTTCCTCTATCCAGGCTTTCTCCACCTGAAACAAAGGCTAGCAGCCTAGTAAGAACCGCCCTGCCCGTAGGAAGCCAGAAAGGCACCCGGTTTTATTCACTAGCAAAAGCAGTCAGATATTTTGATTCTTCCGCCAGAGGTATCTGGTTGTAGGCTTGGTTATGATCAAAGATATTGATGAACATAGCCTTAGGAAACCAAGAAAAAACAAGAATGTCAGTCAGGAAGGGTACTGATTATAGAACTATCTTATGATTGAACACCCTCTAATTAACTACTGGCCTGAAGCTGCCTTGAGGTATTAGAACCAGCAAAATGGGTGAAGAATACGCCTACTTCGAGGGTCGAATGACACCATACCTCAGCATTGGGCCCATGATTTCCTTGAGGGCCTTTGTTTCAGATGGAGAAAGCCTGGATAGAGGAAATCATACAGGGTCCGGATCAGGAAACTCGATCTTGTATTCAATTAAGTCAGTTACACCAAGATTTTCCGGAAAACGTCAGAAAATGACTGACATAATTTACGAATTTAATTTTTTTTGCTAGTTGCTTTACGTCGCACCGACACAGATAGCTCTTATGGCGACGACGAATTCAAATGGCCTGTTCCCCAGGTACATGGCTAAGATCTAACGACATCTCACTCTGGGTAGACGAAATCACAGATGATGATTGTGAATTACATTATAAATGAGGTATATGGAAATTACTCGTAAATTTGAATGTGCAGGATTTACTTTGAAGATCGAGCACGATGCCGGAATGTGACATGAAATCTACCCCTGATATCACAGGGCATGACAAATTTTGAGCAACAAATAACTTAAACTTCGATATAAATTTAGAAATGAAAATATGAATTTTCGCCTGAATAAATCCTAAAATTTCTAGTGGGGAAGAGTTAGCCAAAACACATCTTACAGAGGAAGAAATATATTCAGGAAATATACAACAAAAATTTAATCTGGAATACCATTCTTCCGAAACAACAGAGTCAACACTTCAGGAATCTAAAAGGACAGTAACATGTTCATTGTTTATTTCAATTCTTAGGAATGGAATAAAGTCTGAAATATCAGAGGCAATCTTGAGGCACTCTTTGGGACTTTCGAATATGGTCTTAGGTGGTCTTCCCTCCTTAGAAGATAAGATTCAAGACTTAAATTGGGCTGAGTCTTGAGATGCAGATAGTGGCGATTACTCAGCCTGGCACCCTGGTCATTTTCTATTGCTGTCGTTGTCAGAGGTAAAACCAGAAGTAGGAAAAGAAGGTGTACGGTTTGACGAGATACAGTTCTTAGCTAGGTGTGTGAATGGCCCGCAATTGAAACATCCTTGAGAACACGACGCTCCATTTTTCAGTCAATTAGTTTTGAATACGAGACACGTATTTCTTAGATGGTCAGCCGACCAACACGCATAACATTTACGGGAAGAGGAGGTTCGGCGATGTGGTGACCGAGAGATATCAGAGGAGGGTGATAGATCTCGAGCAAGTCGCAGACTATCAGCATATTTCACTCCTTCCGCTGACACTGACATGGCTTCAAGTTCCCTGAACGTTTGTGGACGGAAATCGAAACACAAGTATAATCTCTAAGATGGCGGTATCACTTCGACGATGGTTTGTACAAGTTGGCCTTCAGAATAGTGCAATGCACAAACTCTAGTATAAACCTTGATATCCTGTATAAAGTCCACCAGGTTTTCATCTAGCCTCTGGACTCGGAAGTAATATTTTTGAATTTGAGATGACAAAGCTCTTGCAGGGATAAAGTTTGCAAACTAGTGGGCATGGAAGTTTTCGATGAAAACCCTTTCCGATATCGCCCTAACAATATTATCTGATAGAACCCCTATATAATATTTGTGAATGTTAGAGGGCAAATACTAGGGCTTGATCCTGAAATTCTACTTCAAATCTTAAAAATGCTATTACAAAATTATTTGAGTTAACTGAAAATCTAGATAACCTTTTGAACAAAGGAATAAAGGATGGGGTAAGCTGCAAAACACAGTAAATGTTATCGGAGGGGCGGCCGGGTTTTGAGAAGGGTCAAAGCTGCATTACACTCTGGTCCAAAAAATATCCCCACTACGTATACCTGCCCAATATATCAATTTCAACCTCATTTTCTAACAGACTTGCATTGGTACCAGCGTTTTCGTGCTATCAGTTTATTTCCTCTGAAGTTAAGACACTCTTCAAGTGTTATTTGTTATTAAAAGCTCAGTTTTGATAGGTTAATTGGAGTAATGTGAATGATAGGACAGCGTGATAAGATTTATCTTGATATTGGCCATATTCACGGTACCAGCTTCCTAGGCACATTCAAATACGGCACCTAGGAGACATTACAATATTTGGTCACCAGATGGCATGCACATGCATGAAGTTCACAAAATTCCTGCCATATACCTATAGTTGTACTTCCGTCTGACTTCTTATCAGTTGTTCTTCAGTAAGCTGAATTGTAAAAAGAGAAACTAATCTGGTAAATTTTTAGAGAGCTATTGTTCTGTTTCTCAATAGATAGAATTGTGTTCCCATAGCTTACTGGATTTTTAGAGAATTTAAGATTGATATTTGGTTTTCTTTAGGTTATGGGGAGGAAGAAAGACCTATCTCCAAGGAAGCATGGCATGATTTTTTGCATTCAGTTCCCAAGGAATATCCAACAGGGAAATTGCTAGGAGGTTATTCATTGACCATAAAACAGTGGGTAATGTTTTAAAGAAACAAAAGGAGGAAGGGATGACAAGTTTGAGGCATAAATGTGGTCTCAAGAAGAATGCCAACCCAAGATTGTACAGGACGCTGAAAGCAACGGCGAAACAAGGACGAATATTGAGTTCCAGGCAGCTTTCGTGCAAGTTGCAACATGATCTAGGTCATTCCGTTTCACACCAAACAGTGTTAAGACGTCTCTCAGATATGAACATTAAAAAGAAAAGGCCTGCAAAGAAGCCACTCCTGACAAAAAACAACATATCGAAGACAGAAAAAAATTTGTTGAGATGTATGAAAATTGGACAACTGAGGTATGGTGTAGGGTGGTTTTTTCAGATGAAAAAAATTTAATGTATTCGATAATGATGGTGGTGTAAAACCGTGGATGGAGCCCGGAGAGATGTTACAGAAGGAATGTGTTGTGGAAACTAAGAAATTAGTGAAAGTGTTATGCTGTGGGGAGCAATAACTTCCAAAGGGGTGGGAAGAATTAAAGTGTGCACGGGTTCAATCAGTGGAACGGCATATTGTGACATCATTAAAAAGGAAGTTTTTAATACTGCTAGGGACCATTTTAGTGGTTCATTTTCCAAGACGACAACGCCAGTTGTCACCGATCCAGGGTTGTCCAGCAATGTGTCTCAGATCACGGCATTCAGCGATTATGGTGGGCCCGGAATTCACCCGATATGAACCCCATTGAGAATTTACGAGCTGTTATGTCTGCAAAACTCAGAAAACATTGTTACACTGCCAGAAAAGAATGAATTGAAAAAACTGTTGAAGAGTGGTATCATGAAATTGAGCCTGCTACTTGCGAAAAACTTGTTCAGTCAATGCCATAAAGAGTACAAGCCTTCAAAAAAGGCTAAAGGTGGTCACGCAAAGTACTGAAGCATGTCACATATATTGTAGAAATCTTGTATATTGCTATTTTGAAATAAAACATTCAAATTCTTTCTCAATACCCTCTTAAAATAGGTTTTTCTTAAAACATGCAGGTGGGGATATTTTTTGGACCAGAGTGTACTAATAAAAATGGCGGAAGATTTTGTGCATTTCCCACTAATTTGTTCTGATGGGGAAGAAGCTTGTTGCTGCTCGACTGATTCCGCAATGTCAGAGGATCCTCTTCCGTACTGACTTTTAACAGGACAGCATAGTCACCCTTGTAAACATTTAATACTAAACTAACAGGGTGTGGGGTAATAAGCTTACTTTTGACAACATACCATATAAGTTCTGGGAAAAGGAGATTGGCGTTCGGTTTCCCCATTAATTTTGAGGTTAAGATATTTTACTGTCATTGAAATGAAACTATGAATTCGTTTGATAGAACAAAATATATTCTTTAAATAACATATAAAAAATAGTGAGTCTTGTTGCGATAAAACAGATGAAAATATGAAATTATGACATTGCAACTGAAAGAAACTAGGCATGAATTTGAATTATTCTTGACCGGACATTTAACAATTTATACGAAATATTTCCCTCACTGATTCACTTGACTGTACCTTCAACACTTTGAGTGTAATTACGACGTATTCCTTAAAGCTGGTGTTTACGGTAGATGTGTCACGCCTAATTTGGTGATGTATCCATATGACTGCTTCTTCTCCATATCATATGATTTCTTGGTAAATCTGAATGGTATCACTTCTATGCAAGTGTGTCCCTCTGTGACTCAATGGTAAGCCTTTGCGTCCGTATCTTCAACTAGCTGACCGACCAGGTTTGGCCTCACTCTCTCAATGACCAATAATTAATGGCTCACTGAGTCTTCTCCATCTCTCGTTCACACTCGTTGACTGACCGACTGAGGCCTCTTCATCTCGTAGACTTCTTCACTGTTCAGCTTCCGTTTAACTAATGACTGACGCTACAATATGCCGCCTCCTTTTATAGACGTGCATGGCACACCTACGCAATCTCCAGAAATAACAATGACATACTCCCACAACGCCTCAAACTGTTGCATGTAATGGTGAAATGCCCTGGGGCTCCCTAAGAAAATCAAAGGAACAGAGCTCAGTGCTAATGATCACGATGACTTGGCAAAAATGTCAGCAAGCACAATAGAACAACGTCATATCCACATCTGATACATCGAAACTCTCACTGCACATGTATTTAATGTTAATCTACATATACGTATATATGCATACACTCAATTACAAATACGCAAGCGACAATCATTGCATAATTGAATTGAATAATAATTATAACAAAATAATAGTAATCTCACAGATAAAGTAATAATAATAATACGGACATAATAATAATAATAATAATAATAATAATAATAATAATAATAATAATAATAATAATACAGATATCATCTTGTAACGGGATTTGAACCGTTACACCCATTCCACTCACAACCCAGACAATAATTGATTCACTTTATTAGAGAGTTCAGAAATATGTTGAGCCAAGGAGTTTGGCTTATTTTAGTGTTCATCTCTGATTTTTAAGAGGCAATAGATCACCTACACTATTATAGAAATGAAAGAGTCTAGTCTGAACACGTTTAAGCTGGTTTATTTTCTGGTTTGAACCGTGTTGTTGTTTTGCCAACGTTTCGAATATATTACAGTATTCTTTGTCAAGGCGACTGAAATACCCCTACTCGATCCGGGGTAATCAGTCTCCCAGGCAGCAATTACACTACAAAGAGTGGTTCCTGACCTTCGTCTATATATATATATCCTAGTCTTTCTGGCTGACGTAAGCACTGAATAAAAGAGATCTACATCATTCGAAATGCTTTCATCCGCACGAAGAAAATGCTGTCGAGAGCGGAACTAAATTAAGCTAACTAAATAAGGAATATTACAATGTAATTAACATGCAGACAATTATGATATCCACACCTGATTATTTATTGTTTGTATAAAAGTTGTAGTCTTCTCAATTTAGCTGTCGCGTACTGCTCTGTTTCTTTCTTATTACATTCTGGGATGTTTCCCAAGGTTGATCGGAGCCATCTTCTCATAGTGTTTCTCAGAAAAATGTCAACCCCATTTTGAGTCGAAGAACGACGTCCACTTTCGACAGATGTCATGTGTATGGCGACGATTTTATTCAACGCAGTGGCGCATTCCGAGAAAGTTATTCCGAATGAAGAAGTCTTAACAACGTTTTTAGCACCGGCAACCACTCACAGATCTGATCTTGAATATAGAACTTGCAATTCTGTTTTCAGTTTGTGTTCAGTGATGTTCAGGGAACGTCACGCTATACTGCTCAATATTGCTGAAAAGAAATTTCTTTGGCAAGCACAGATGACTATACAATAGAAAATTACTCCAATAATTTGCACAATAATATCACGAACAGTGATACGATTACATGCCGATCCTACATCGTTCCTACATATTCGCTTGTTAAAAGGTTCACTTGCATTCTCTTCGCGTTCATAGTATCTGTGCACTGCTGCTTTATGTAACCTCTTTGTATCGAGATATCGATTACAGGAAATATCTTAATAATGTTGATGTTATGTTAAAAGGCTATTGTTTATTAACTGATCCGCTCAACATTACATGGCTTCACGTGTTTTATGACCTGTCTGGCCTATTCCAACAAATGGAGAATACCGCTACTCGGAAACTGCCAGCTGTTAGCATGTCTCCTCCCCTGAGGTATTTATCTTTAAAGAACCGTCAGATTGTCCTCGATAGATTAGAAGATTTGAACGTTTTAGAGTTTTGCCCGTATTGAAGTGCAAGTGAGTATGCTATTACATAGTTTGGGAGATGAGTGTGAAGATCTGCTGAAGTTCTTCAGTTCGAATGGGATGGATAGCGACAAATATGACAAGGTCAAGAAGGAGTTTGGTAAGTTTTAAGGTTTTAAGACAAATATTGTGTATCTAAGTGGTAAATTTCTCAAAAGAACACAGATGAAGAGGGAACCTATAGTCTCTTTTGTTACGGGGGTTACCCGTGGACCAGCAGAGGTGAAAGAAGGTGCCGTGATGAATGGGTCTAACTACAAAGAAACAACAAAATTATAACAACTTTTCAGTTGCTGAAATAACAATTTGGAAACAAGACTTAGAAAGATCCAAGATTTCAGAATTTTAACACACTTGGGCTACAAGCCCCTAGTTTTACAATTTTGAGGTCCTAGCTAAACATTACAAAACACTAATTTGTTCAAAGGGCAGAAATCCCCTAAAACATGGAGCACTTGCTCCTAATTACAATATCGACCCTCCCAGAGGCATTCCTACAATACTTAAAAAGAACTGATGTGCTCTCAGTGTTCCCAGCCTACTCAAGGCAACACAATGTGAAAATCTAGTAATTACTGGCCTTACAAGGCACTATTTACAAATAGCAATCTTATTACACAGAGGTATCTAGTACCCAACTTACGGGGCCTTAGTGAAAAAGAACAGGTTCAATAAACGGTCCAAGTACAACTGGAATGGAGTAAAAGATTGAGTTCCCAAAAGGAAATTTAAAAACCTATAGGGCACTTGGCCAACGAAACAGGGGCTAATCCCAAACTACTGAGGTTGCTCGGGTGGAGATAACTTTAATACATATTAGAAACACCTGCGGTACCTCAAACCAAGATGAAGGGGAGCTCGAGATGGTGTATCACTCTCTATCCCCGATTTACAGTTAAAGATGTAGCTGCCTCTGTGGGTCCGTGGTAGAGTGTCGGCCTCCGGATCCCAAGATAGCGGGTTCAAACCCGGCAGAGGTAGTCGGATTTTTGAAGGGCGGAAAAAAGTCCATTCGACACTCCATGTCGTACGATGTCGGCATGTAAAAGATCTCTGGTGATACATTTGGTATTTACCCGACAAAATTAATTAAATCTCAGCCATAGACGCCCAAGAGAGATCCGGTTTACTCTAGTTCCGCTAGATGGCAGACAGAGTAAACCGGAACGTCGAAATTGACGAGCAGACAGCCAGATGGCGTCAAATCGAAATGTCTGCAAACGGTAGCTGAGGCCATACGATTATTATTATTATTATTATTAGTTAAAGATGTTACGAAATTTTTACATAAGCCGGCAGAAAATTACATTGTAGAGAAGATGGTTATATATTAAACTTTCGAACCCATCCCTCGGGTTGAACTGAGGAGCTAGCAAAAGGTGAAGATGTTAAGTGGCCATACCTTGTCAAAGTACTGCTGCCTGATGAAAAAAGGCACCTCCCCCTCCTGCATCACACACACACACACACACACACTTAGTTAGATGTTGATTAAATGGCGAAGAGACGAGAAAATACGCAGTTTATAAACCCTCGGGGAAGGTTCGAGACCTTTCATGAATAATCAAGACACACCCAGGTAATTTTATTGGAGGATACAGAAGTTACACACAAAGTCGAAGAAGAAACCTGTGATAGGCTGAAAATTAATTACAGAAATTCTTGATTGGCTAAATTCAAAACTGGCGGAAAGAAAAGATAAATATTGCCAACCTAAAGATGAATGAACAAAACTTAGTAAGGTAAAACTTATGAATACAAAATTTCTTCAAAAAGGTACATGATTGTTAGTAGTTGTTAGTAGTGACATCTATGATAGAATGTTCAAGCTTCTTGATAAATGGAAAACAAAACAAGTTGAAATTCACACAGTACTGGAAACTTCACAATAACGAAAATTTTAGTTATGCCATCTTCAGAGAGAATTTATAAGTTGGTCCAGTTTCAAGTTCACTGCTTCTCCTGTACAGGAGTACTATTAGGCGCAACCTTTAAATGGGCGGCGTAGAGGTGTACCTCCCGGTACAACTTTCATTAATGATCTTTATAGGTTAGCTGACCAATGTCAGTTTCAATATTTGAGAGACAGTTTAATGAGACATCTGATCGTTTCAATAAAACTACAAATGACCGACACTGTGGATCTACGTAAGGATGAACAATTGACAGCTTGAAGCAACAGCAGCGATTTATTAGAGATGTGGAAAGTTCTGCTCATGTTGCCGCTATAAATCGCTCCAGAACTTCGTCACCGCAACCACCGTCTCATATTCCCAGGCGGAATACGCGTCCTAATTGTGGATATAACAGCAGTCACAAGATTAGCCCTCTGCTAGTGCTGTAAGTCATTAATGTGGAAAACTAGGCCATTTTATAAAGTGTTGTAGGTAAAATGCAATCATTCTTTGGGACTGAAGATAGGCAGCCTCAACGGGAAGAGAATGTTCATCTCGGCGAATGGTCAGTACTGGAATGTAACTCGTATGCCGATATTCATTGTCGCAATAAGTAATAGTTGTTCTCAAGTCGAAATTTAATCTCGACTTGATTCCAGATTCCGGCACAAATAAGTTCTACTTAATAGCAATATACTTAATAAAGCCTAACTTCATGAAGCTGAACATATTGGAATTCATAGTCATTTACGTGATGAAATAAGTAGAACTTCGTAAATCAAGGAGACCTTTGACTTATTTGGCGTCTTAACCTATAAAATGGGTGACGATAATGAGGAAGGGTTGGAAAAAATCCGTGCTCCAAAGTGATACTTGCGAAATGTTATGGACCCATTTGAATTTTACAGTGAAGTGGATTTCTAAAGGAGGTTCCGCTTCCATAAAAGCACCGTTTTGGAGGTTATACCCCCAAAGGTAGAACCATTTGTGGTGAAAAGAAACCAGTAGCGGCGATTGAAAATTAGAAGTGGGGAGCTAGAAACATACACAGACGACAGAAAGTAGTCGGGTTGAGAGATATAGCGGGGGGTATGGGGTTATACTCATCGAAACTGAAAAAAACCTACAAAATGGTAAGTTTTTGATGCTCTTTGAGCGAATTTCGACTGGGAGGTAAAGGTTGACAATTTACTAACTTAAGTGCGGCAATAATAGTTTTTTGAGATTTTGATTCAATACTATACAATAAAACTTTCACCAAGGAAACAACATTACAATTAAGTAGAAGTACGGCGTGATTATAAAATTAAAAAATCATTTAGTATTTGAGTACACTCTAAGAAACTAACAGACAATACCGTAAAGAGACTGCCAGACTGACGAATGCATGCGGCAAGCAGGAGAATCATACCTTAGTGTCCTTGACAAAAAATATACCCCTGTTATCCTTCCTCATAGCATTAGCACAGTCTCAACTACTTGCTGTGACACTATACACATCGGTTAGCCGCGACGAACGACATTTTGTGCGTATTTCCGATAGTAATTTTGTTAATAATTACAAATTTGTACAAATTAAATTTTTTAATAAATCCTATAATTCCCAGTTTCAGCCGGTTAAAATGGAATAAAAGTGTAATTTTTCTCTACAAAGTTGGGGCAGCTGCCCCCCTCGCCCCCCTAAGTCGCCGCTACTGAAAGAAGTCAACGGGGCTTGTCTCTTCCTCCACTATTGCATATTCTTGTTTGCCTGTGATTTTATGCCACAGGAAGCTTTCAGGTATGTTCCATACGATGAAATACTGCAGCTAAAGTTAATATAATGGGATGTTGCTCGGTAAGGTTATGGTCCTTTAATACGGAAGAATCATATGTATATATTTCTCGTAGCTTATATGTAATTCAGATCAAATACTAAAAACGAATTTAAAAAAGTCTTATTGCTGCTCTTTGAAGGAAATACAGTTTAGTTTCATAATGAAGGGATATTCGTCTGATCTACGTATATGTTTTTCTTTGTATTATTTATAGATAGTTGTTGGGGACCAGTTGCTCACTGTCACAACCTACAGTATCGAGGGTGGTTGCCAAAATACCACGGATTCTTGCATTACACATAGGCCAACACGTAAAGATGCCAAGCACACAGATAGAGAAAGCAGCCAACCACTTACTTTTTGAGGAAATAGCCAGAGGTCACAATCCCAACAACTCTTTCATTCCTGGAGTGGAGTGTGTTGTTGACTGTACCAATGCCCAACTTGGCCACACGAAATTCGGAAACTATGCAGAAGCATTCGGAAACCGAAAAGGATATTTTTCCTTGAACGTACAGGTAACTTCTGAGCTATACCATGTTATTCGATCACCTTTAAAGCTATGGCCAACAAATATTTATGCTCGCGTATTTATTATTTAAGCTGTTTCCGGCCCCAAAAGCGAATTTATGGATTTTGCTGAGCATGACAGAAGAATATTTCAGAACTCGCGGTTCAATACCCGTTATGTTAAAGGAGAATTCATTGGTTGTCTGCTAGGAGACACAGGGTACACCTGCCAGAGTATTTTGCTTACGCCTTTATTGAATTCTGTCACTCCAACTGAACACAGGTAGTGTTTTAAGTTAATTATGTTTATACTCAAGGTTTGGATTGCATCCTATTATTTATAGGAAACTATTAAAATGATTTTCATTCTATAGGTACAACAGGATCCAAAAGGGAGCAAGAAATTTGATGGAGAGAATGTTTGGGGTATGGAAAAACCGGCTTCCTTGTCCCGCAGTTCACTTGGGAAACAAGCTGGAGAATGCAGTATCTCAGATATCATTGTTGCCTGTGCAGTGCTTCACAATTTGAGCATCGAAATAAATGACGACTTACTAGAAGAGGAACCGGATGTGGCTGTTCCCCTTTACGAGCCTGCACCTGTTGCACCACCTGTACAGCAACGAGGAGGTTTGGCATTCAGGGGAAAACTGATAAACAGAGTTTTCACAAGACTTGGTGATGATGTGTAAATCAGTAAATATACACTACCGGTAACAAAATCAGACATCAGAAATAGTCATAAATCACTCGCATTTCAACAAGCCAGAGAAAAACAAAATTCATTCCCCTCGCCCAGACTATTTCAAACCAGTTCTGGCTCGTGTCACCTCCCTCGATCGACAAATAAATCAGTAATATCTGACCATGGCCACGTCCAAGCTAGTAATAAACACAGCTTGGCTGCAGGGATTCTCCCTTAAAACAACAAGCGTATGTAATTCTCACACTTCTTTATACCGTCTACTATTCAATTATCACATCATGACCCAATATTTACCCACGTTAAATAACCAGTCGTAGTTCACAATATTCTCCCACGGTAAAAATTCTACTCATATAATTTGGTGGATTTGTGCTGGAATTGTAATAAATATATACGATATTATTTTCCTGAGGTAACATAATAAAATAAGGAAAGATTGACTTTTACTCATGCCAAGTGGCTATGGCGGTTTCCAATTATACCTCATTTACCTACGACATGGCGTTCCCTCAACTCCTCCTCCACTGATATGACTGCTTCATGTCTGTGTGGAGGTGTGGTGTTGGTAGATTATTGGTCTCAAATGTTTGTAAGTTAAAGAAGAAATGCATTTATTTTACTTTAACACATTGTTCAATCCGTAACACATCCTGCAAATCTAAAAAAAAAATCATACGGATTTTTAAAATGTTTTCACTAAATCTTAATTTACACCTGAAACAAAGCTGGTATGTGCAGGCACTTTAAGGGGAGATATATTCAAAATTGCACTTAATTAAAAGAATTATTGTATCTCCCAGAGTTTTAAAGATAACGTTATACAATTTGATATACGCACATGGTTATCAGTGTTATAAGCATACGTGTGTGAATATGGTTCCTATGCAGGAATATTTGAACTTTCTGAAACGTGTTCCATGGTTTAGAAAACCATCGAGTTCTAAGTTACCAAATTTGGCACATAATATCTAAAGAATAATTTGAAGATATATGTGGAACGAATATTTGATATCTTATTTACTATTATTTTTTTAGAACAATTCAAATTTGATAGATTAAAATTGGAAAAAATATAGCGGCTTGTCACCCCATAAAATGCGAAGCATACGTTTTAAATGTTTTTTCCAGGAAGTTATTTATAATGATGTTTTATAGAAGCATACCAAGTTTCATCACAGTACCTCGAAAAACGTAGTAGGAAAGGTACATTAAACTTACAAAAATATAAGTTGCAGAACACTTGAATCAAAGATTTGAGATTGTTTATATTGCTTTACCATTCATCTAATGAATTAGTGCAGACCCTATCCATATTCCTCAGTTTTCTCTTTCTCCTCAAGCTGTTTCCTATTCGAATTTCTCCTTTGCTGAGCAATAGTTTCCAATTTCATCAATGCGGAGTCAGCTGTTGCAATTCGCCTGTCATCTATGTCCTTTAGTATTGACACTATAAAAGTTCCTGGCTGCAATCCTAGTCAATTCAAAGTCTTTATCCTCCAGACATTTCCATTGTTAAACATTAAACAAGCATCATATGCTGTTATTTTCACCACATTTGAAGAGACAAAGAAGATATTGGGACATCTCTTCCATATAACGGGGTTGAATCTTTCATTACGGTTCTCGGTTCTGCCATGCAAACAATTCTGTAACAAATTGGGTTGGGCAGAACCCTAAAGGTAGGTTTACTACATTCATGACAGCTTCAGGTAGACTATGCTTTTGGGAATAAGGAGTGCCAGCTTGCTCAGCTTGTTTGAATTTACACCATGAAATATTACATAGGTTGTGAACAGTTGACAGTTTGTGAAAATAAAAGATCTAAACAGTTCTTTGCACGTCCTTCACATTTCCATAGTTCTCTCTTATAGCCTTCCAATAATATATCTGCAAAGTATGTATTTCTTTATCAGTAAGCCTATTCGCACCCCCCAGAGGCTTGCCATCTTCAAGTTTTTGTCCCCTGAGTACCTTATTCAATTCCAGAAATCTTCTCTCATTCTCTTCTGAATACGCCCAAAAAATTCAAACTTTACAATCTTACAATCAGGGCCATACGGTTCAGATTCTAAGACAGTTTTGAACGAACTGGAGTCACCATCACCAAGATATTTTACATACCTAACTCCATATTTTTCAACACTTCATTGAAGAATAAGTTTCAACCCAGCTTGCTCCATCCCACCACTAAAACCGGAATAATTTGGACAACAGACATTTCTATGTTCACTTTGCCATTCCCCCTCTTCTTCTACATTGCCCCATTTCTTAGGGCACAAACACCACAGAACTTGCTCATCACTTGCAGATCAAGTATTCTGCCAGTGTCAAAGCTGATGACTGATGAAACACCATAAAGTGATTGTGTCCACGCTTCATCCATGTGCCATCGCAAGAAACACACAAGTCAGTAACGTGAACATCTGATTCAGTTGTTTACAAATCACTGTTTAGTTTCACAGCTTCCTGTATTGATGATGTCAGATTATCCTCATATTATTTCTCTTTGTATGAGTCTACCTTTCAGCTGTGGGTGGTATGTTCATAATTCCACAAAACAAGCTGGTCCCTTCCCTTCCAACACCTAAACATCTCATTCCCTAGCACCATCACAGGTTTGCTTCATAACTTCACTTATTCACTTCAGACGTTCTAAATGCAATATCAAACTGACAACACTCACAATACAAATGTAACGCACAGACTACACCAATCCATTCTTCGTCATCACCAGACGATGTGCTTCCTAATTCTCTAATGATCTTTGATGATGTCGCAACAGAACAGCAAAACGTTATTCGTGCATTCTTTAGAATGGGTCGACATAAATATGTTGATTGCATCTATTTGTGCCAAACCTATTCTCGTGTGCCTAAGCAGTTGATACGCGACAACGCAAATGTTATTGTGCTTTTTCGGCAAGATGAGCGCAACATGCGACATGTGTATAACGATCATGTTAACACTGATATGACATTCGATGACTTTAAACGTATGTGTGCTAAATGTTGGTCATTACACCGTTGCAGCTTTTTAGTTATTGATAAAGAAAGTGATGTACAGCATGGACGATATCGCATGGGTTTCGATCATTTTATATGCATTAACACTGAATTACAGTAACTACTTGATTAAAAACCACCATCATGTTAACATCTAGCAAGGAGATCACAAAACATATCATCCAAGCTCGAAACAATATTCGACGGAAATTTAAAGAGCTTAAACGTATTCAAGCAGACACGGATTTATTTTTAAAAACACAACTAAGTACACCACTCAAAGAAATTTTTAATTCTACTTCATTACCGCAGTCTACTTCAAGTTTTGCTTCTATGCAAACATCATATCATAAAGAGAAGCATGAAGAAGAAAAGCATGAAGAAGATACGGAAGAGAAGAAGCAGGATGTAGATCAAGAAGAGGAAGAGGAAGATAAGGAAGAAGAAGAAGAAGAAGAAGAAGAAGAAGAACTTAATGATACATCACCATCTAAGCGTGTTGAGTTTTTAACTACAGATGTTATTGCAGAAACACCTACTACATCGACGCAAAATCTACCATCTTTGTCTGAGGTTATGATTACACCAGAGTATCGCAATCAGTTTAGAACTTTTATTCAAGATACCTATGGATCTCTCTTTGCACCTTATATAGAATAAATTTTTACAGGACAAACTGACACTACCTACGGTATTCGCTACGAAGATGACTGTTTCCGGATAGGAAATTCAAATGTTAAGATTAATAGCAACAAACTCATTGTAAAAGGTGTCACCTATAAACCTACGAAAGGACTCTTAGAACTTCTTTTCTCACGAATACCTGACAAGGATATAATTTTACAAGATGATCTTAAAAAGTATAAAGCAATACTTTTTGCTACTGATGCAACACGACGTAATTACAAGAGAACAGAAGCTGTAAATGCGAATAAGAGTTACAAGTATCGTGAGTTTATTTCTAAGCTGTTTCCTACTGCACGTAGTCTAGACGTTATCTACAAGCCTTTGTTGCCGTATGTGGATGTAAGATACTGGAATGACCCAAACTTACTCGTTGAACGATTACAACTTTTAAGAGCATCGCAAGAGGCTGGTCACACTGGTCACGGATCAGAAATTCTAGAAATAGAAAGAGAACTACGTTATGCCGGTATTATTTTGTAATGGCTCGTCAAGAGAAGATCTCACCTGTAAAGGTAAACATTGCGCATGAGTTACATAAACCAGCACGTCGCACCTACTGTCGCAGACGCGTTATTACACGAGGAAAAGATGATCTCTGGCAAGCAGACTTAGTAGAAATGATTCCATATGCTTCTAGTAATAAGGGCTATAAGTATCTACTTACTGTTATCGATGTGTACTCAAAGTTTGCTTTTGCACAACCCGTGCGTTCTAAAACAGCAGCTCAAGTTAAAGAAGCATTTAAACATATTGTTGAAGAATCGAAAGGCTGCCCAAGGCTTCTTCAAACTGATCAAGGTAAAGAGTTTTACAACAAGGATTTTTCTTCTTACCTCAAGTTACTTGGCATTCAACACTACTCTACGTTCAGCAATCTCAAGGCAAGTGTTGTAGAACGCTTTAATCGTACACTCAAAACAATGATGTGGCGAGAATTTACAGCGCAAGGTTCATATCGTTGGATTGATCTGCTACCTAGACTTTTATCTACCTACAACGATACACCTCATCGCACTATCGGAACAAAGCCACGTCTTGTTACAAAGAATACACCTCGTCTAGATGCTATTCATCTTGTAATTAAAACAGCTGATCCACGTCGCTATCTCTTTAAAGAAGGTGATTTCGTTCGCATCAGCAAACACAAGTCTATCTTTGCAAAAGGATACACACCTAACTGGAGCACTGAAATTTTTCAAATCAGAAGTGTTAAGCTTACTGATCCAGTTACGTATTTACTTCGCGATCTCAGAGGACAGCCTATTGAAGGAGGATTCTACATCGAAGAACTGCAGAAAACAAAATATCCTGATCACTATTTAGTTGAACGTGTTATTCGACGTCGTGGTAATAAACTGTATGTTAAATGGCTTGGTTTTAATAACAGCTTTAATTCATGGATTAGTAAAGAGGATGTACTTTAAATCTTATGTGTGTTTTCTTTTAATCCTCTACGTTTCCTTTCTTCTAAGTCACTAGGACATGCTGTAGGATTAAACAACACCTGTAATATGTTTTGACAATTCATATTTATTTTAGACTATATACATACATTTTTATCCTTTGTTTATTTTACGGTCTTTGTCACTCAGTTTTCGTTTTATTACACCAACAACGACAAGTGCTGCTATATTCTTCTGAGCAGCTAAAGCACTAGGTAATAACACACACATACACACACGGCATAACTCTACGAAGCAGATTTTAACAGCTACACGACATAGTCTATGCAGGTAGCATGTAACTACGTATCAGGCGAATGTGTTCTAGGGCTGCAGGGGAGATGAAGCACGAAGAAAAGAAGATCAATCACTCTATTGATGAGTCCACGCCCAACATGCTTCCTCATCTTTCTCGCAGCACGTTTCTTCACCCTTTCCTTGTTTACTCTCTCCACAGCCATGATAAGTGTTTATAAGCGAAGACAACTCGTTAGTTTTAGATCCGTGATACAGTTTAATTAGTTGACATGTACGGCACTGTCTCACAGAAGGTCTTCTAGCTAAACTCACGTGTTCATGATGAAAACTACACGTTTGAAGCTCTGACAAAACAGGATCTTGAGTCCACTCACGAGGTACCTTTTCCCAAATCTTCTTTACAGCATTCGCGGCTACATTAACCAAAAATGCCTTTGGTAATGCATTTAACTCTTCTTCAGTAAAAGTGTTTAGTTTCTTTTTGCATGCATAAAACTTTACGATCGCCTTTTCAACTGCGTTACACTGCGTTATCTGTTAGAAATGACATGATGTCTTTACTCTACAAATGTTTCTTTTACACTAAGGTTATTTCGACTCTGCACTTTACATATGTTGTTCACTTCCCGGCATGCACTGCGACACAACCAATCAAAGAGCATACCTACATGTTGTAAAGACTGTTTACTTGTTTCTCTGCTATGCTCTTTCGGAAGAGTTTTAAATGATGGGCACCCCAATTCATGCATGTCGATAACTTCACATGATGATGGTAGAAAATCACGCAACCATTCTTTCTTTTCACAACCCTTTAAAAGAACAAGATCTGCTCTTGACAAATGTGCATTCATCATTAAAGGTAGAAAACGATAAGGTATTCCTTTTTCTCCCCACTTCAAACCTAAATTGTTTTCAATCCACTGAGTCTGCTTTTTATCTTCATCTGTTTGCAAACAGTGAGGGAACGGTGGACTAAATACTAAACTAACAAGTTTTGGAGCCCACAACACACTGCAATCTAACACAGCCACCTCCTTAAACACAAATTTGTTTCCGTTTACTTTAAAGCCTTGCACATCAACTATTAATGTTTTCGTCATGTTTGCACTCCACTCTCTATCACTGTTTCTCGAAGACTAAAGCTTTTAGTCAACGAACGGGTTTAAACATGCACAATAACGTCATCACTGCAGAACATGCAAACTCTTGTTTTATGATGCATACTTATTGCATTGCTTTACACCGACTTACTCTTAAGAAAACGGACAAGTCTAAGCATGCATGATGACGTCATCACTGCAGCACGTGCTTACTCTAGCTTTCCCGATGCGTGATTAAACTCGTTCGAATTAGCCGCCAGCAGCAGCGAGGTAAGCGATGTAAGATGGTGGTAGCTAAAGATGGCAGCACGGTGCTCTGTTGATTAAAGATGGCTGCTTGTCAAAAAGATTTTTCAAATTATCCGCCACCACATAGAGTGCAGCACTGAGGTTTGTGATGCATGATGGCGGGTGACAGCTTGTCAAATAGATTTTTTTATTTTTCAAAGGTAAGTAGCTAAAGAGGGCAGCACTAAGGTTAGCAATGCAAGATGGTGGATGACAGCTGTGACGAAAAATAGCACCACGATGCTCTTTTCATTAAAGATGGCAGCTTGTTAAATAGAATTTTTCAAATTAGCCGCCTCAAAGGTAAGTAGCTAAAGAGGGCGGCACTGTTCTCTCTGGATTAAAGATGGCTGCTTGTCGAAAATAATTTTTCAAATTAACCGCCTCAAAGGTAAGTAGCTAAAGAGGGCAGCACTGTTCTCTCTGGATTAAAGATGGCTGCTTGTCGAAAAGAATTTTTCAAATTAACCGCCTCAAAGGTAAGTAGCTAAAGAGGGCAGCACTGTTCTCTCTGGAATAAAGATGGCTGCTAGTCAAAAGAGAATTTTTCAAATTATCCACCACCACAAAGAGGGCAGCACGGTGCTCTCTTGATTAAAGATGGTGGATGACAGCTGAAGAGCACATAGAATTTGTTTCCAAACAAGAGTACGTAGAATTTGCCGCCACCACATAGAGTGCAGCACGGTGCTCTGTAGATTAAAGATGGCGTATGACAGCTGACGAAATTACCCGCATGATAGCAGCACGGTGCTCTCTGGATTAAAGATGGCGGATGGCAGCTGTCAAAAAAGCACGTGGCTATGTTTACCAAACAAGAGCACGTGAAATTTTTCAATTTGCCACCACCACATAGAGGGCAGCACTATGCTCTGTTGATTAAAGATGGTGGGTGGTATCAGTCAAAAAAGCACGTGAGTTTGTTTCCAAACAAGAGCACGTGGAATTTTTCAATTTGCCGCCACCACATTTCAAAGGTATCTAGCTAAAGATGGCAGCACGGTGCTCTCTTGATTAAAGATGGCGGATGATAGCTAACGGAACTTTTCAAATTGCCCGCTACTACGTGCTTAAGGTAGTAGCCATAAAGAGGGCAGCACGGTGTTCTGTGGATTAAAGATGGCGGATGACAGGTGATGAAATTGCCCGCATGATAGCAGCACGGTGCTCTGTTGATTAAAGATGGCGGATGACAGCTGCACGTGGCTTTGTTTCCAAACAAGAGCACGTGGAATTTGCCGCCACCACATTTCAAACTAAAGAGGGCAGCACTGTGCTCTATAGATTAAAGATGGCAGATGACAGCTGTCAAAAAAGCACGTGAGTATGTTTTCAAACAAGAGCACGTGGAATTTTTCAATTTGCCGCCACCACATAGAGGGCAGCACTGTTCTCTCTGGATTAAAGATGGCTGCTTGTCGAAAAGCATTTTTCAAATTATCCGCCACCACATTTCAAAGGTAAGTAGCTAAAGAGGGCAGCACTGTGCTCTATAGATTAAAGATGGCGGATGACAGCTATCAAAAAAGCACGTGGCTGTCAAAAAGCACGTGGATTTGTTTATCTCGAGCTAGTGAGGTTAAGTTGGTAGCACTAAGGTTTAGGCCCGTCAAGATGGCAGCACTGCCGATGACAAGTGACGAAAGAGGGCAGCACAGTGCTCTGTGGTTTAAAGATGGCGGATGACAGCTGTCAAAAAACACGTGGCTTTGTTTACCTCATGCTAGTTAGGTTAAGTTGGTACCACTAAGGTTTAGGCCCGTCAAGATGGCAGTACTGATGTTAGCGATGCGTTGTTGTCTGTCAAAAAGCATGTGGCTTTGTTTACAAATCTGTCAAAAAGCACGTGGCTGTCAAAAAGCACGTGGCTTTGTTTACCTCATGCTAGTGAGGTTAAGTTGGCACTACTGAGGTTTAGGCCCGTCAAGATGGCAGTACTGAGGTTAGCGATGCGTTGTTGTCTGTCAAAAAGCACGTGGCTTTGTTTACAAATCTGTCAAAAAGCACGTGGCTGTCAAAAAGCACGTGGCTTTGTTTACCTGATGCTAGTGAGGTTAAGTTGGCACTACTGAGGTTTAGGCCCGTCAAGATGGCAGTACTGAGGTTAGCGATGCGTTGTTGTCTGTCAAAAGCACGTGGCTGTCAAAAAACACGTGGCTTTGTTTACCTCATGCTAGTTAGGTTAAGTTGGCACTAGTGAGGTTAAGGCCCGTCAAGATGGCAGCAGTGAGGTTAGCGATGCGTTGTTGTCGATGACAGCTGTCAAAAAGCACGTGGCTTTGTTTACAAATTCAAATCTCGCGCCAAAATTCAAATTTCCCGCGGGCGGCGGAGGAGGCGGCGGAGGAGGCGGGCGGAGGCGGGCGGCGGCGGAGGTGCGGCAGAACCATCCAATTATACTACTCAGATGTCAATCAGAATCAGACATCTCACTTTAGCTCTAAGTGCCCAGGCTCCAAATTCCTCTTCTGCCTTGAATCATCCTTAGCAAGCTTATGGCATCTTTTGCAGTGGTTCTTAAGGCCCCTTAACCAAAATGAATAGAAATATAGGAAAATTTTAACATTTCCTTAATGCTAAATGTGAGTTTTGCCCTACAGTATTTTGAATTATGTAAAATTGAATATAAAATTGCATTGCTCTTATGGAATAATTTTCAGGACCTGAAATTTCTTCCATTAAATGCGGGTTTATTCTAAACCGGGGCCACACAAAACTGGGGTTGCACTGTAATATGAACAATGCTATTGCTTCATTTACATCATGGACCTATAACTATAGGCCTATAGGCTCTTCAATATTTTAGTTGTTTATATTAATAATACTTCAGAGAAACGTAAATTTCAATTATGCGTATTCCAGATTGAGTAACATAATGAGAATTGCACCTGGACCCACGAGATATGCTCTTCAGAGGACAGGTGATCCCAGATGTTGGCAATGAAGTTATTCATCATTGATAAAATGCTGGAAACCACTTTATGGGAAACAAATTTTGAAATGAAGAGGGTTTTTGCAGATAAAGGGTAAGCTACAAGCCCATTTCTTTGATAGAGTTTGAAGCATTTCTAGATATGTACGATTTACACAATTTGGAAACAATAGCAGTTTCTGTTTTTTGTTAGCTGCTAATAATCACAATCAACAATAACATGCAGTTATTTATATTTGCAGGCTTGATTTTGCTGGAGTCTACAAATCAGTGGGCAAATCACTTCGAGAAGTATGGAATGAAGCAGACGGTCACTCTATCCTTCGAGCTACAATATCTCTTCAATGGTCCCAAATGATAACCCAGTTTTGAGCTTCGATAATAAGGAAGAGAGACCAGCCCATAGATGTAGTGGCAAGTTAACAGCAAAAAGAGAAGTTCATGACATGTTCGTTTCAGAACTACCTAAAGTGTTTGTTCCATTTGAAAATAATACTGTGGATGAACATCTGGCTTCCTTTAGGGAAAATGCCTCTTTAAGCAGTATTTATCTACCGAACCAAGAGGAAAATATGGAACAAAATTATGGCTCCTCTCGGATTTGGGCACGGTTTGTGTGTGCGCCTCTACAGTTGATAATGCTACATCAGTAAACGGAGAGAGAGAAGTGAACAATGGAAGGAATGTGGTATTGAGACTTGTCAAAGATATTGAGGGAACAGGGAGAAACGTCACTACAGACAATTTCATCACCGACTTTACCCTGGCTAGTGAGCTTCTGAAAAAGAACCACAATTTCAACAATGATAATTTCCTACTGGAACATTCCTAGAGACTTAACACTTGCTGATCCCATTTTGCATACTCCTCAAATGGACCTATTCCCAAGAACTCAAATTTTCATACATCATTTAATAATGTATCAGCAAACTCATAAAAACTAACCAGTTCTCCAAAACACTAAATTGAGATGAATCTCTGATGGACAGGTTATTACAATTACTTACGAAAGATAAAAGGTGAACATCAAGGAGACATATTCACGTGCTGGCCAAGAAAAGTTATACTATGGATTGTACACAGGGGTAAGATATAAATAATGCACAAGCAGTCAGGAAAATACAAGGACACTAGTGCATGAACAAGAACTGGCTACTTCGAATGTATTGAAAGGCAAGGCACAACAACTTACAAACAGTACAACACAAAAAAAATCAAAAGGTAATTCACAACCAAACACAAAGGAAATATTACAAAGATCAGTGAGAGTGTCACTAACATTTACAATTAGTTTCATTAAACAGAACACACATTTCCTAACCAACAGCCTTTCTCTTGACAAGACTATTCAAAGAAAACATTAAAGGCTCCCAGTTTGAAGTTGCTAAAGATACAAATGAGTGGCACCATGTGCCGTCCAAAGAGAAACCCGCTGACTTAGTGTCCAGGCGACCACAAATGAACACAATTGTCAACAATACATTTTGTTGGCATAGTTCTGGATGGTTGAATCAAGATCCTTTGAGTAGGAATAAATGAAAACGTGATGTTCGAATTAATCTCCCAGTTCAAAAAATGCCACAAATGCTTTTAGAGACTTGATGATGACTTATAACAAAAGTTTCAAGATTAAAAAAGGTACAGAGAGTAGCTGCATATTGTTTTTGATTTATCTCAGATTGTTATAAACAAGAGTGAAATTCAAGTCCACTGTTCATATCGGAGTTGAACCCTCCACTCAAATGTTGCATAAATGTTCTGTAGAAAATATTAAATCATATTGATTATAACAATAATCATAGATCAAGAAGCCATCTCCTTGTCGAAGGAAGACTGCACAATATCTTAATTCTAGTGTGGAGGAAATATTAGATCATTCTGTATATATATCATCATCTCACTAATCTAATTATCATTGCGGAACAACTTCGACTACTTCATCATGGCACTCAAACCTTAATCACATCTCTGAGAGGCAAGTTTCGGATCCCTTCAGCAAGGGGGGCGGTAAAGAAGCAACATTTATGCACGTCTCAAGGGTCGTAAGTTGAATGCAGATACTTCTGAACAATTAACGCGAAATACACAAAGTGTGCATGTACCCATTTCTGAACACTAGAATAGACTATGCTGGCTCAATTCTCATAAACATTGGCGTGAGATGGAACAAGACCAGACTGCCTAGCTACCAAGCCTCTCTACATAGACATGATACCTGATCTCACAACAACTACATTGCTCGCCTGTCTTTGTTCACTTATTTTCATAGTGGTCACCCCCTGAACATTTACAGTGATAATGGAACAAACTTCTTCAGAGCAGCTAAGGAAATCAAGGCCTTTCTGAAAAACAATCCTGAGAAAAACCAGCTCTTCCCTGCAACTGCAGGCATGGGACTGATACAGCATTCCATCCCTCCTGCAGCACTACACTTTGATAGAAAACGAGAAGCAGCTGTCAACAGTCTGATATATCACCTTAGAAGAGTGATGAATTCTTATTTCTTGACCAACAAAGAATGGACCACTCTTACAACACATACTCACATCTCCTCACTAAACTTAAATGACGACCCTTTTGACACTTCTTACCTAACTACATCCAATTTCCTTGTAGGAGAGAAAAATACTACACTCCCTGATCATGATTATACTTCCTCTCTCATTATCCAAATGGCTGTATATTGAGCACCCAACCCAGAATTCCTGAAAGAGATTGTCAATTAAATATCCCAATAAATACCCCATAACAACACAGTGGACGATGGCAGTGATCAAATGTGTAACAAATGTTCAGGTGAGTAATGGGGAACATACAAAGCCTATTCACAAACACTGTCCTTTACCACATATGAAACAGAAAGGCAAGATCACTCTTGAAGGGCTCATTTATTCATTGAAAGTTTAAGTCACCATAGACTAGTATCATCACAGACCACATTAGGAAGGATAAGAATGTTTTCTACTTGCCACAAGATGGCTACAATGTGTGTAGTACGTAAGTGAATTCTGACAGTAAGCAAGCAATCGCCTGCAACTTGTATCTACAAATAATTGTATTATCTAGAAGTCAATAATTAATATAATCAACAAGATTACAATGGTGTTTCATTTGGAACAACTAGTAAAATACCCAGGAACAGTAACAAAAATGTGCTCCTTATGGCAACTCCGTGTTTGAAAATATTCACTAAGTCAAAAATGTTAGTAGCATTGATACAACCTCCCAAATGATATACAGTAGAGGTCTTTGGATCTATCCTAACTGCTGCGTGATACATAATGCAAGATCTTAAAGAACATGAAGGAAATATGAAAATTAGGTTAGTAAACAGTCAATCTCATAAAAAAATGTATCAATCATATGTATTGAAATGAAGGGTCAACCACTGATATCTGTTCAGCAATTTTCTATTTTCAGTACCTAACAATGGCTTATCAAATTATGTACATTACCTCAAATGAGTTTTCCTGCATTGGCCCTGTCGCTGTTAACTCTGATTTGGCTTCTTTTTTCAGTGGTGTTATTTCTGATACATTTTCAATATTTTCCCGTGGAAAATAAGATACATAAGTTATGCACGTAACACACATTTACAAATACTGTCACCAACAAATGAGCATGATAATTTACTACTTCCAAGTATTACAGTTACTTTCAAAATTTTACTACTGTTTAAGAGAGATTTCTACCAGCAGAGGATTTCAAAACCAAAGGCTGCACTGAGAATGGTGTTATCATCCTTGTTCAAACCTAATGTCAGAGAAAGCATGAGACTGAGAACCAAATATAAAGTGAGAAGCATTTTCTAGCCATATCAGAAGATATCCTACCAGAGATGGAATTGGGACCATCTCGCACAAAATTTTTGAAGGAATCAGCCACAGACATAAACACTAAATTATATTAATTGATTTTATGTATCCAATTACGTCTATCAAATCATTGAGGTTGTTTGAATCACATCCAAGTATTAAAACTGTCCTAAATCTTTTGCCATACAGTGAGAAATATTAATACTATGCTCTTAACATACATTTTGTTTAGACAGACAGATCAAAATCCCTTGAAACATTTTAATCACTTTCTATAGTCTGGTTTTTGCCAAGCTCACAGGGGATAAACACTGCATTGAGACAGTTCTGTTCATCCAAGTGTAAAAATAAAAAACGAACATGAAAGAAGCAGGCTTATCACAGTCATAGACCAGGGAAAGATGTGATGCAAGTCAAACATAAAGCAACTACAAATGAAATGTTTTACTACTACAAGGATGTTATGCAGTGTTCTGTGAAGAACTGTGGGGATGAGAACACCATCAGTGTTGGAGTGTACATCTGCAGGTACAGAAGCTCTTTCATGATCTACGAAGGTCATCCAATAAATAAGTTTCCTTATTTTTTCTCTGCATACCACATGTTTTAGAAAAAAGTTGGTACTGTAGGAACTTCCACTGGCATATGGCTGGGGTAAGGTGATCTTCAACCGCACGTGCTTGCTCTGTGTTCACCAGTACGGCGCTACCTGCCATGGAGCTACCACTTGAAAGCGTTTCCACTTGTGAACTCTGTCCTGTTATTCGCTTTTCCACGGCAAAAAATGAAACGGCTACCAATATTCATTGCCATTTGGTGTGAGTTTATAGTGAAAGATGCATGCTGGCATTCATGGTTCCTGGAATGGCAGCAAGATGTACATGATGACAGCGCAGCGCCAGGCCCATTACAGCCACTGTTGGTCAGAATGTGGTGGACGAAGATTAATGCGTCAGCACTGATGAGATAATGAATCTACTGCCTCCCGGCACGGAAACTGGCAGTCCTTTATTGCAATGATATTGTTGAATGTCTTGCAGTATTGAAAAGTCTGTGCAAGATGGGTCCCAAGTTTTCTTTCTGATGCTCACAAGCAATAACAGAACGAGGTAGTCTGAGCTTTCCTGCAAATGCTTCAAAGAGAGGGAGATCAAATGTTTTCCCGCATTGTTACTGGAGATGAAAGCAGGGCGCATTATTCAACTCTAAAAACAAAACCACAAAGCATGCTATGGAAGAAACTTGGCGAACATGCTCATAAAAAGGGCCAAGACCTCAGACCCTTTTTTACAATTTACTTTACATCGCACCGACACAAATAGGTCTTATGTTGACGATTGGAGAGGAAGAGCCTAGGAGTGGGAAGGAAGCAGCTGTGGCGTTAATTAAGGTACATCCCCAATACTTACCTGGTATGAAAATGGGAAAGCACGGAAAACCATCTTCAGGGCTGCCGACAGTGGGGTTCGAACGCACTATCTCCCAGATGCAAGCTCACAGCTGCGCGGCCTTAATCGCATGGCCAACTTGCCCGGTTAGACCCCAGCCTCTGTAGGCATAGTTTTGGCTACTGCCTTTTGGGACTGTAATGATGTTGTATTGGTTGACTGACTGCCCCAATGCACTGTGGTCACACATGAGAGGTCCTCCACGGTCCTCACGAAGCTCAGAGTTGAAATCCAACGAAAACGTTCTTGTCTTGTCTCAGAAAATATTGCCGATTCAGCTCAAAGGACGCAGGATTTGCTGCAGAACTTCAAAAGGGACCTTTTTCCCCATCCACCTTATTCTGCGGAACTTGCCCCGAGTGATTTCCATCTCTATCCACAACTCAAGTTGCACCTTGGAGGTAAGCGGTTTGCAACTGATGAAGAGGTGGAAGAGGAAGTGCACCGCTGTCTACAGAGATGGGACCCGACCCGGTATGATGAAGGTATCAAGAAACTGCTGGCAAGATAACAAAATGTTTGGACTGAAATAGTGACTATGTGGAAAAGTAGTGTACGAGTTGTAGAATGAAAATTAAATATTTCTCAAAGGTAAATAAAACCAAGCACCATGGGGCAACAGCCCCCGCAGGGCCATGGCTTACCAAGTGACCACTGCTCAGCCCAAAGGCCTACAGATTACGAGGTGCCATGTAGTGAGCACGAACAATCCTCTCCGTCGTTATTCTAGACTTCCTAGACCAGGGCCACCATCTCAATGTCAGATAGCTCCTCAATTTTAATCACATAGGCTGAGTAGACCTCCAACCAGCCCTCAGATGCAAGTAAAAATCCCTGACCTGGCCAGGAATTGAACCCGGGGCCTCTGGGTAAGAGGCAGGCATGCTACCCCCACACTGCAGGGCCAGCACAAGTGTAAATAGCCTGCTTGTATTTTTTGTAAAATAGGGAAACCTATTTATCGGATGGCCCTCGTACTACGAGACCTTTAAATTTTTCACTTGGATTCATGAAACATTGTGATACTACAGGGGTGCAGGAGGGACTGTGATCTAAAGCTTACATTCTATTACAAGTTAGTTTACTAGTAAAAGCGAATTAAATTATAAAATTCCAGAATATACTCACTTATCCCATTTAATACAGAAGAAATCGAACAGTAGCTGACGCACAAAATGGAGAGTTTGTTAAAGATGAAGCCATACTTTCCATTGTAGACTTAGTTAAATGTAACAAAAAAACTTTCTACTTTGTCAAACATACAATTTTAACATAAATTATTACACTATAAACATACCCGTAAAAAATAAACACTCTATTATACAAAGAATGACATGTTTCAATCTACAAGAACATCCTCAGACTCTATGAAATCACACAAAATATGCATATATGTACAGCATTGTTTACGTTGCATAAACTTGTCAATGATAGAGAGTTCAGTGATAATATGAGCCAGTACTGACAAATAAGAAATTGACAAGTATTAATATATCGAGAAAACTCCTGAACTTATCTAGACTGCCCAAGCCAACTTTGTTGTCACCAAGTACTATTTCAGGACTGTGGTCATGGAGAGGTAAATGGAAAGTTTTTAGTATAGCACAAACCTTACGGAGAGAGGAAGGGAAGCATGAGAGGGGAGTGCCGAACATTGTGGATCCCTCCTACTGGATGTTAAAATCTAGTACACTGTACCATGGAGAGGAGAGGGGGAAGTAGTATGGAACGAGTGGAGCACTGTGGAATACTCTTTCCACACTGGAGAGGGGAGAGAAGGTTATTAACCTACTTCATGTTATAATGTACTTTATGTAAGATGGATGAATGCAACTGAATGATTTTAGATGAATAATGTATGGAATTGAAATAGAGAATATCTATAGGATATTATTGTGATAAATGCCAATTTAATGAGTAAGTATGGTCCAGATATTATGTGAGTAGAGCGATGTGCGGGGAATTTTTTAAGTTTGTATGGTCATTTAAGTTGGTTACGTTAGCACTTTTTGCGATGTAGATCTCGATTGCTTCCCTCATATTCGAAGATTTTATTTTATTTTCAATGTGTCATATTTTTAGATCTGTGTTGATGTCTGTGAAATAGTGTGAACTGTCGTATATGAGCTCCCCAAAGGCTGAATGTTGATTATATCTGATCGTTTATTGTGTTCTTTGAATCTTGTGTGGAAATTTTGTTTTGTCTGACCTATATAGGTGGCATTGGAGTTAAGTTCTTGGCACTTGAGTTCATAGACTCGTGACTTTGAGAAAGGGTCTTTTTTGTTTAGGTGCACTTGTTGATGTGTCTCTGCAGTGTGTTGTTCATCCTAAAGGTTAATTAAAACCCTGTTTCCTAAAGATATAACCTACTTTTTATTTGTTATTATTAATGTAGTTGAGAACCAAGTGTGGTGGTTTTCCAGGGACTTTTCTTTTGTTTGTTTAATATTTTATCTACTGTGCCTGGAGGGTGGTTGTCTTCTTTTATGATTTGTTTAACAATTTGTGCCTCTTCATTGAACTCCATTGTGCTCATTGGTACGGAAACAGCTCTGTGTATCATTGCATTCAATTCAGCTATTTTTAGTGTGTATGCATGGTTAGACTCGTCAATAGCATGCAACACCTGAGTGGGCTTTCTGTACACTTTGTAAGACAGGTTTCCATTATTCCTGCTGATTGTGGTGTTATTTTCTTATTAGATTCTTGCTCCATTGTGAAGCTGGTGGAATTTTGTAAATAATTTAGTGTGTTTAATAACTGGTGTGCATTAGTGAAGTCATTATCATATGCACATGATGTCGCCTACATACCTGCCCCAGTATAATATTCCTTTTGAATGCTGATACGTTCAGAAGATGTTTTCAAAGTTATTCAAAAAATGTTTGCTATTATACTTTATAATGGTGAGCCCATGGCTAACCCTTCTTTGTGGCAATAAATCTTGTCAGTGAATGCAAAGCAATTTTGGTGTAGCATTGTTCTAATGAGGCTAATTATTTCTTTGGTTTCCTCCAGTGAAGTATTTTCTCTATGAAGATTTTCGATAATTTTAATGGATTCATCTATTGTTACGTTGGTGTACATGTTAGTGATGCCAAAGGGTATCTTTAACCCTTTACCACCCACATTTTTGCTCCACTTATCCCCATGTTTCAACCTATTAATTAGGAAACATCCAAGCAGAGCACACCGTTTCATTTTCAATAATATTAGAAAACATGCCATCATTTACAACATTTAACATACCATCATGTCCTTTTCTCTATTCGTTGAGTCATAAGTTTGTCGGTTCAAAACCCCACCCGTGCTGGAGATACTCAACACTGAGGTAGGCTGTATTTGTCATATTCTCATGTTGTCTAAATCCCCCTAAGCCAATAAAGATGAGATTCTGGAAGTGTAATGGTGACCTTGTATATCAACTTTCATTTCCTCTAGCAAGTGTCTTCCCATTCTGTTTCTATTTTACTGAAATGCGCCTGTTTGATTGCTGCATTGATATATACGCAATCGGTAATGTCACTGAATAGATTGTCTCCGCCTAACATATGTAAAAATATAACCTATTTCTCATAATACTCTTTTGAAATTATTGATAGGTTCAACATAATCCATATTGAGCCCTGACAGCAATCCCTGTGATCATTTTGTAAATCTTATTTCTGTATCTCAGTGTTGGGTTAGGCCGCGGCGAAGCAATGCAGTCGGAGATCCATGAAGGCTCCACTCAAGGGACGTGCAAGTCCGACGAGTTGGGTCACAGGTTTATTCAGTGGACTGTTATCATCGTGGTTTTTTTAACGTAGAATGTAATCATCATTTTCTGCCTAAATTACGTGAATATTCCGCAATAGAGTATTAAGAGATCGAGAATATTGGCATATTCGTTAAAATACATTGACCATCATTTAATCTTATCTTAAATTAGATAACTAACCTAGTGTTCCTACGCTACTTTAAATGAGAACTCCGTAAAATGTTTTATTTATGGAAGGATTTTCCGTTTAATGACTTTAAAAATAACTTCAGAAGTATCAATTACATTAAGAGCAAATTAATGGCAACAGAAACGGATATAGGAAGGAAAATATTATGTTAAATTGAAAATAAACTCCTAACTTCAAGCTCTTGTTACAAATAAGTTATAACATCGTCAATCGAAAAACAAAAAGAGACAAAGTGTCCCTCTGCTGAAGGCTTACAGTGAAGGATCAGTTATCAACCTTGCATTTTTCTAAAATAAATCACTGGGAATTATAGAATCATCCACTTCAGAATGCTATTTACTACCCAAATATCTCATAATATTCCGTCATTTCTCTTTTAAAAATCACCGCATTATATGTCGGTCTCTGTCTATCTAGCAACTTGAAAAATACCGTTATTCTAACTTCATAAAATCACTATAAATGCAATAGAAATGTTTGAAAAACACAGGAATCGTAACATAATATGACATCCATCAAAATCATACATTTAAAAGACAGACTCGATCTTCTCGTACATTCATCGGTGACTGCACCTAGATAAAAGACATCAAGAGACATTGCAACGTCTACAACAACCTTGTCTAACTACGTTGATTCTGCGCCTCCGGATACCACCGCGACGTTTGAGCTGGAATACTACATTAGCACTAGGCGTCAACTCAAATGATCTACAAAATCCAACTAGCAAAGAAATGATTTACTTACCATAGAAGATCATATTTCCTTTACGACATGACCTCAATATCTTTACGTTTCCGATTATCTTGCGAAGAACCTAAACATCCCTTTAATATCGTGCGCTCTGGTCAATCTTGTATTTAAATAGGATAAATGTGACGACCAACTACTAGTGTTCGTGAGTGCAACATCCTATGACATTATTCTAAAATACGGCCTCGTACCTAAATAAATTATTCATCACGACAACATCAAAATTCACGCATGACCAACATAATTCCTACCGTCAATACCATCATCAGGACCTTCACATAACATCATTATAAAATTCGCAATCCTAATGACACGTCTATAATCATCACATCTCTCTATCCACGTAAATACTTTCAAAGATCCTACCGTAACTAACACCTTATTACATCGCACAACTCGTCATGCACAGCGAATTCACAATACTAAAGAACAATCTATTCAGGCAATTACGTAAATTTACTAAATACGTTGCCGCATTAACACCATATCACCACAATAGTATCACACTTCTATTATCAGAACACTGTATTTCCACACAAGCACATAACATTTTGAAGACCACAGAATCGCACATCGCAAAATACCGAGCTCCTCCGAGGTATTCTGAGCTACAAGTTAAATTAGCGTTCAATACCATAACACCATTACGGTACCAATAACATCCATGTCGAAAAATCATTCCGTAAAACCTTGCTAGCAAACATAAAAGAAATCTTACACAACCATCGCATATTATCACAACGTAGTCTGGCTCACCGCACTAGACGTAACGATCATAAGTATTACAACGCAATGTCCAACAAATAACGGTCGCTTTCAAGTTAAATTTGTTCATGTCAAATCGACATTAAAATGAATACTACTCTACATCTACAATAAGCAATTACGTGGCGGAATATATATAAGATATTCAAGTACTCATCCTGGGTTGTTGCTCCACGACGGTGTCACCTTCCGAGTTCAGCTCTCACTCACTAACATTATCAAGTATTGTCCATCACATTTCTGATCAGATCCTTTGAGGTCCCTCTATTTTAGTTGTTCATGTTGATACGTGCACTCATTTCATCTGAATAATTAATTGCTGACGGTTCCATATTACCTGAAACTCAGAGATATCAATTAGAACAAGGTTATACACCTTAATACAATTTTTACAGTTCAAATGATACACTTGCCTTTTTCATTCAATAACAAGATATCTTGTTTTACAATATTATATGTTTATGATATGCCAATATCTCTCTAATATTTCCTTTCAATACAATCTTTTCCCTATGAATTCTTGCTACCGATCTTTCTGAGATGCAGATTGAGAATGTCAACTTCTTCAGAGACAAAACAGTTTCTACCACACCATAATAATTGCAGACGGTTTGCTTTTCAGAATTCTTCTCAGCTTCTAGCTCCCATATGTTCTTGACAATTAGAAACATTTGACTCATAATGCAAGACGATCTCGTACAAATCATCTGTACTGGCAAAGGAACTTATTTAATAATTGCCGCCTCGTATTTAGGTTAGTAATCGACAGTTTCTTTTCTTCATCTCGATCGTCGGATCGTGCGAGACTAGATGTACAAGGTATGGCCCTCTCATATGAATTTATTGTTTACATATTTCATGGCCCTCAGTAGCATTCTGTCATAGATATTCTACCGTTCATGCATTTCGGAAACTTTACTTGAAGAATACGTATTATTCATATAATTCTGCCCTATGTTTACGATGTTTAACTGTCTCAACATTTCCGAGATACCACGGGGTTTAGAGCTTGTTATCAATCCGCTGATATCTTCAATTCAGCAACGCCGTTCACGTAATTAGACAAATCAACTCCCCTCTAATTCATCTGGAAGTGTGATAACCGGCCATAAGATTTCATTGACATTATTTCTCGACATAAACTTCCAATGTGTTCACCAAACTCATCCTGACATACATTGGAAGGTTATATTCCTCCTCTACTCAAGAAATGAAATTGCGTATGAAAGGAGAAATTTCATGTTTATGCCAGATCTAATCATAATTCTCTTCTTCAATGAAATCTTCTTTTATCAAGTCTGAAATGAACGAAAATAACTCTGGTCTTGAGATACTGTTATACCATATCCTGCCTTCCAATCTTGTTTGGACTTCATCATTCGTCGTCTGATCCGTCGGTCAGCGAATAAACATCCCAAGCACCTCCGTTTCTTTCGTCTTCCACGATGATATTAACTTCCTCCTCTTCAACGATCGGGAAACTGTATTGCTTAAGACTTGAAGCATTGAAAATAGCAATGTTGTTGGACTCCAAACTCTGTATTTTATATGCATTATTGCCCAACGCTTCAATAACCTTGAACGGCCCGATGTACAAATGTGCAAACTTGGAATAGAATTTTT
This sequence comes from Anabrus simplex, assembly GCF_040414725.1. Lineage (NCBI taxonomy): Eukaryota > Metazoa > Arthropoda > Insecta > Orthoptera > Tettigoniidae > Anabrus > Anabrus simplex. The sequence goes on from NC_090279.1 coordinate 66,850,933, forward strand.
CCGTGGGACAAGATATGGCTGGTTTTCTTACAAGAACATAGGTTCCAACCTCCAAAGGTTCTCGAAATTTCTTATGCCTTAACTTCTTGAGACGTTTTTGGGCCTGCCTTTTCATACACGCCTGAGCTTGCTTTATGTTCTCTTCGATGCTAGGACTTTCTTCGACTGGTCTAGCAATGATCTCGTTCCAGGGACGTCTTGGTTGCTCGTTCATGTGAAGAATGCTTGGAATATTGCCGATAGACTCGTGCCATGTAAAATTTATACAATCGGCTATTGTCGGTAAACATGAAGTCCATGTCCAATGACGTTCATGGCAGAAAATCCTACAATACTTCGCAATTTCTTTCATGACCCTTTCAGCTGCATTGGATTCAGGGTGCCTTATGGAACTAAACCGGTGTTGAATGTTCATTTTTCTTAAAGCTTCCGCAAATTCGTTTGACGTAAACTGTGTTCCATGGTCCGTTATTATGCATTTTGGTTTACCCATCTTTGGTATCGTTACTCTTTCTAAACTTCTAATTATGGACTTAGAGTTGGCCTTCCTAATGGGCTGAAGTGATACAAATTTTGACATCACGTCAAGGACTACCAAGACAAAACGGTTTCCACGTTTACCTACGGGTAAACTCCCATACAGGTCCATGGCATATACTTCCCTAGGTCGGTCTGGTATTACAGCTATCGGTGGTTGATACAACAATACGGAGTTGTATTTCACCCTCTGGCATATATCACAGGTTTTTACTATTCTACCTATGGTTCTCCGGAACCCAGTCCATGTGAAAGTCTCTCCTATTGTAGCCGCTAATTTATCTAGACCACCATGACCAATGGATGTACCATATGAGTTTACATCTTAATTTGCGTGGCACCACCACTCTTAATTTCTTCCGATCTTTGTCTATGTATTTATACAAGATGTTATTCGTCAGCACATAATCATTTATTTGATCTTCGGGTCCATCATTAGCTGACCTTCTTAGACAATATTCAATAATCTCTTTCAGAGATGAATCCTCAAGTTGCAACTCCGGCAATCGTTTTAGGCTTTCCAAACATTCTTCATCCTCATGAGTTATTTCGATCACATTGACCTCCAGAGGCTCTTCTGTTGGATTTCGGCTTAGACTGTCTGCCAACACATTACTTTTACCTGGGCAGAACTCAATTCTTAAATTAAATTGCTGCGCATAAAGTGCCCATCGTGATACTCTCTCGCTGGATAATGTGGTTTTTAACACAAACGTTAGTGCCTTATGGTCCGTCCTGATGACTACCGGATACCCATACACTATTTTCCTCCACTGTTGTAATGCGTAAACAATGGCCAACATCTCAAGCTCAGTGGTCGTATACTTAAGCTCATGGTTTCTTAATTTTCTACTAACGAAGGCCAAATAGTTTATATTACTCTCCCCATTACTCTCCTGATACAGTACAGCTCCAACTCCAACTGCTGAAGCATCAGATTGAATGATAAACTCACGATCAAAGTCCGGATATCCAAGTTTTATACTGTTAGCTAGTAATTCCTTCGCGTTAACAAAAGCTCGATCATGACTCTCATTCCATCGCCAACGATTATTGGTCTTCAATAAATCTTGCAGGGGAGCTAATATCTCTGTATACCTTGGACAGTGGCTAGCGAAAAATCTCGTCATTCCCAAGAACTGTCGGATATGCTTAATCCTTCTGGGCTTCGGAAAGTTACATATGGCCTGTATCTTAACTGGGTTTGGTCTTATTCCAGTTCCGTCAATTACGTGTCCAACAAACAAGATTTCAGATTGGGAGAACTTTGACTTGGACCGATTGATTTTGAATCCAGCCTCATCTAAATTTCTTAGCAGCTGTTCCAACTTGATTACATGCTCTTCGAAAGTTGCTGTCGCCAGTACGATGTCATCAACATAAATGGTTATAAATTCTTTTACTTCCGGTTTCAAGTTCCTGTCTAAAGCTCGTACGAGCGCAGCCGCAGAATTAGAAATGCCGAATGGGAGTCTTTCAAAGATATACGTTTGATTATCAAACATGAAACCAGTAAATAGCTTGGATTTACTCTCCAAGACTATGTGGAAGTATGAGGAAGTCAAATCTAATATCGTGAAAAATCTCTTGTTCCGAAATCCTCTTATTATCTCCTTTATTACTGGGGCTTTATCATACTCAGGAATTAATTTGGAGTTGGCCTGTCTCGCATCAATGCACACGCGAATCGATCCATTGCTTTTTCTTACCACTACCAGAGGGCTAACGAATGGTGTATGTGCTTTAGATATTATACCATTATCAATCATTTCTTGTATTACCTTCCTAGCCTCGGGCATGAATTTATCTGGTATAGGGTATGGTTTAATCTTAAACAGCCTCCAATCTTTTACTAATAACTTGTACTCAAAGTTCTTTATTGCTCCAGGCTGGCTTTTAAAAGCATTGTTATACCTTTTCAGCAGATTCTCAATTATCCCTTGCTGTTCAGGATTTCCTCCTATTCCACTGTCGATTGTCTGTCCACACACAGCATCTTCTGTGTCGTATCTTTCCATTATCTTCTCGGCAACATGTGCAGCTTCATTTATTGAAATGTTCATGGTTTTCTGTAGCTCACTCGTTTCCTTGTTTTCTATTCTAGCTGTAATGTCTTGTCCTCTTTCACCGTCACATCTGATCCTTATTTCTTCTTTCATTAAATCAATTATTATGTTGTTTTCCCTGATAAAGTCGGATCCAATAATTAAGTTATATTGGATTTTATCCATGACTACAAATGGATGTTCCATTAAATTTCCTCCGATCTCTATTGGCAAATAAGTTTGAATCTTGCATTTCGTAACCTTGTCTGGGATTATGCCCTTGATTTTCATGTTGGCAATCGGAACTACAGGCAAGTGTGCTTTGTTTTGTAACTCTGAGAATAGTAGTTTGGAGATGATACTTATACTCGCTCCAGTATCCAATAATGACAATACTCGAATACCCAATATTGTGACGTAAATAACGGGTAGTCCTCTCTTTAACTTCGTTCCTTCTGGTTGACCGTCTTCGTGCAGCAATTCCTCGGGTTCAAATTCCCTCGATTCGATTCCTGCTATGACCCATTCGTGTTGCCTATAATTTGGATTTAACTTACTAATTCTATCATTTACTACTGATTCCAAAACGAAGTTTTTTTTCACCCCGTCATTGCCTTGATTATTCTTGTCAAATGGTGTGGCTGCGGGATTTAACGTTTTATCAGCGCTTTCTTTTCTTTGTTCTTGCTGATACAACAGACTAGTCGCGCCCACGCAATCAGCGTTCATATCTTGATTCAATATCGCTCGTTCCCATTGTTTGCATTCCTGCTGCTTTCTTAATTCGCCAAGGTACCTTTCTCTTTCCTTGTTTATCTCCTCGTCCTGTCGAATATCTGATTGTCTTGAATCTTCTCGATACCTATTTCTGCGGTACGGCCATTTATCTCTGTTCCGACTCCACCTTGTATTTCTGTAATACCTAGGATATCTCCGCTCTTCGTTTCGAAACGGTGTCCACTTCTGGCGCGTCTTGTCACTCTTCTCATCCCTATGTTCCACTCTTCTGTAGCCTTCATTCGTCCTAGGTCTATCTCCTTGACCGTGACTGTTGTACCCCTGGTTTCTTTCTACACCTTCACACCTTCATCTCCTGCTGGTGTTACAACATTTACCGTCGGATCGACGTGCCTTACTATGCGGCTATTAGTATGTGTTGTCGTGCTGTCAATTTGCCGAAGTATCGACTCCGCTTGCACGGCTGATTGAATGTTTGCCGCCGTCAATAATCTCTGTATATCTGCAGGGAACTGTTTGATTATTGCTCGTACCATTTCTGTTTCTGTAGGTGGAGAATCAAGCTCCTTCAGTCGATGAAATTGCATCGTGAAGTATTCGGCAAACCTACTCGGTCCTGTTAAAGAATATTTCTTCGAGTATAGATCGAGTCTGATTCCTTGCTGAACGTCGATCCCCCAGAATTTGTCCAAGAAAGCTTGTTTAAAGCCTGCATAATCTTCAAAAACGTAGCGGAAAGCCTTAAACCAAATGAGTGGTGCACCCTCTAGGTGTTTCTCCACTGTCTTTAACTGACGCTCTGTAGATACCTTTGCTTCCCTAAAATATTCCTCTATCTCTCTTAGGAAACCACGAGTAGTCATACTGGATCCTATATTTCCGTTAAATTTCTTAGGCCTATCTTCATAAGTGCGTATAATGTTAACAATCTGGGTTCCACTTCCTGTATGAACTGTCCCGTTGTCATTAATATCAACGCAAAGCTGTGGTATCTCAAATTGACTGTTTACTTCAGTCTTCCTTCCATCCTCAATTATCGTCTGTCGGTCGTTCAACGATGATACCAAATTCCTATTTGTTTCGTTTTCAATCCTCAGGTTCTGTACGTCCTTTTGAATAGCATTTAAATCGTCTTTTAATCCTTTTATTTGCTGATTCATCAAAGCTTTATTCTCTTCAGATTCTTCCGTTATCAAATTGAATCTGTCATTGATCTGTTCTCTTGCTTGGGTTATCTCTTTCCGTATATTTTCATTGGTGATGTTGACTTCATCCGTTACCTTCTTGAGTTTTCCATCCCAATTATTATCAGACTCTTTTATCATCTCCTGCATCACATCTACTTCTTCTTTGAGCTCTTTAAGGTCATGGTCGACTTGAACTCGCAACTCTTGGATGTTCGACTTAAAATCATCCTTCAATTCTTCGAATTTTTCTTGAAAATTCCTCTTATTCTCATTCATCGCCGCATTCACTTCTCCTTTTAAATTTAATACTTCTCCTTGTACCTCAGCGACTTTCGATCCTAATGATACAATCTCTTCTTGCATCACCTTCATGTTTTCTTGCACCATATCGGTGATTCTGTCAAAAGTTCCTTGCATTTTCTCCCGTGATTCGTGGATTTCTGCTCTAGTAGTATTCTGTGATTCCTGGATTATCCTCTCGGTATTTTCTTGTGCCTCCTGAATCTTTTTCTCAGTATTCTCTTGCGACTCACGTACTTCCTGAATCCTTTTCTCAGTACTTTCTTGTGATTCTCGTACCTCTTGAATCCTTTTCTCAGTACTTTCCTGTGATTCTCGTACCTCTTGAATTCTCTTTTCTGTACTCTCTTGCGATTCCTGCATTTTATTCATTTTTCCAGCGAGCTCCTCCAATAACAGCTTTACTTGTGCAAGAGACGCCATCGTAATTTCCTATATCGTTCCTTATTAAGAATATATCACTTTCAATCTCTCTCTACAGTCCTTATCTAGTGTTTCCACAACACCTATACCTGTCTAGCACCTCACGAATTAGATTCAATAAATGAACGTATGGGTCTCTCCGGATCTGACCCGAAATATGACGGACATCCAACAATAAGTGACACGGAACAACCTATCGCTCTATCAAAGTTAAATGACTCATTACCCCGATTAACAAGAGCTGAAACTCTACGGAATATCCTTCCATAATGTCATAAAATAAAACTAAGTAAAATCGTAGTACTGATTAACGGCCAAATCCTTCCAATATTACTCATAAAATACACGGTTAAATAAATATTTCAAACATCCTTCACCAACAACGTTGTAAATTCAATGTTCTCTGATTACCAATGTCATTTCGAGTTTTCCTTTCTTAATGAAATAATCTCTACTCTGTTCTCTTCATCACGAATTCCACTGATAAGCATTAAACGATGATGTATACAGCTCAAGTCCACTGCCAAGCGATAAGTAATTCGACTCTAGTCGTTCGGTAATAAAATAATTCAACTCTGGCCCCACAGTTGGGTGTCAAGTAAAATTAAATAACCTATATGAGCCCTGACAGCAATCCCTGTGACCATTTTGTAAATCTTATTTCTGTATCTCAGTGTTGGGTTAGGCCGCGGCGAAGCAATGCAGTCGGAGATCCATGAAGGCTCCACTCAAGGGACGTGCAAGTCCGACGAGTTGGGTCACAGGTTTATTCAGTGGACTGTTATCATCGTGGTTTTTTTAACGTAGAATGTAATCATCATTTTCTGCCTAAATTACGTGAATATTCCGCAATAGAGTATTAAGAGATCGAGAATATTGGCATATTCGTTAAAATACATTGACCATCATTTAATCTTATCTTAAATTAGATAACTAACCTAGTGTTCCTACGCTACTTTAAATGAGAACTCCGTAAAATGTTTTATTTATGGAAGGATTTTCCGTTTAATGACTTTAAAAATAACTTCAGAAGTATCAATTACATTAAGAGCAAATTAATGGCAACAGAAACGGATATAGGAAGGAAAATATTATGTTAAATTGAAAATAAACTCCTAACTTCAAGCTCTTGTTACAAATAAGTTATAACATCGTCAATCGAAAAACAAAAAGAGACAAAGTGTCCCTCTGCTGAAGGCTTACAGTGAAGGATCAGTTATCAACCTTGCATTTTTCTAAAATAAATCACTGGGAATTATAGAATCATCCACTTCAGAATGCTATTTACTACCCAAATATCTCATAATATTCCGTCATTTCTCTTTTAAAAATCACCGCATTATATGTCGGTCTCTGTCTATCTAGCAACTTGAAAAATACCGTTATTCTAACTTCATAAAATCACTATAAATGCAATAGAAATGTTTGAAAAACACAGGAATCGTAACATAATATGACATCCATCAAAATCATACATTTAAAAGACAGACTCGATCTTCTCGTACATTCATCGGTGACTGCACCTAGATAAAAGACATCAAGAGACATTGCAACGTCTACAACAACCTTGTCTAACTACGTTGATTCTGCGCCTCCGGATACCACCGCGACGTTTGAGCTGGAATACTACATTAGCACTAGGCGTCAACTCAAATGATCTACAAAATCCAACTAGCAAAGAAATGATTTACTTACCATAGAAGATCATATTTCCTTTACGACATGACCTCAATATCTTTACGTTTCCGATTATCTTGCGAAGAACCTAAACATCCCTTTAATATCGTGCGCTCTGGTCAATCTTGTATTTAAATAGGATAAATGTGACGACCAACTACTAGTGTTCGTGAGTGCAACATCCTATGACATTATTCTAAAATACGGCCTCGTACCTAAATAAATTATTCATCACGACAACATCAAAATTCACGCATGACCAACATAATTCCTACCGTCAATACCATCATCAGGACCTTCACATAACATCATTATAAAATTCGCAATCCTAATGACACGTCTATAATCATCACATCTCTCTATCCACGTAAATACTTTCAAAGATCCTACCGTAACTAACACCTTATTACATCGCACAACTCGTCATGCACAGCGAATTCACAATACTAAAGAACAATCTATTCAGGCAATTACGTAAATTTACTAAATACGTTGCCGCATTAACACCATATCACCACAATAGTATCACACTTCTATTATCAGAACACTGTATTTCCACACAAGCACATAACATTTTGAAGACCACAGAATCGCACATCGCAAAATACCGAGCTCCTCCGAGGTATTCTGAGCTACAAGTTAAATTAGCGTTCAATACCATAACACCATTACGGTACCAATAACATCCATGTCGAAAAATCATTCCGTAAAACCTTGCTAGCAAACATAAAAGAAATCTTACACAACCATCGCATATTATCACAACGTAGTCTGGCTCACCGCACTAGACGTAACGATCATAAGTATTACAACGCAATGTCCAACAAATAACGGTCGCTTTCAAGTTAAATTTGTTCATGTCAAATCGACATTAAAATGAATACTACTCTACATCTACAATAAGCAATTACGTGGTGGAATATATATAAGATATTCAAGTACTCATCCTGGGTTGTTGCTCCACGACGGTGTCACCTTCCGAGTTCAGCTCTCACTCACTAACATTATCAAGTATTGTCCATCACATTTCTGATCAGATCCTTTGAGGTCCCTCTATTTTAGTTGTTCATGTTGATACGTGCACTCATTTCATCTGAATAATTAATTGCTGACGGTTCCATATTACCTGAAACTCAGAGATATCAATTAGAACAAGGTTATACACCTTAATACAATTTTTACAGTTCAAATGATACACTTGCCTTTTTCATTCAATAACAAGATATCTTGTTTTACAATATTATATGTTTATGATATGCCAATATCTCTCTAATATTTCCTTTCAATACAATCTTTTCCCTATGAATTCTTGCTACCGATCTTTCTGAGATGCAGATTGAGAATGTCAACTTCTTCAGAGACAAAACAGTTTCTACCACACCATAATAATTGCAGACGGTTTGCTTTTCAGAATTCTTCTCAGCTTCTAGCTCCCATATGTTCTTGACAATTAGAAACATTTGACTCATAATGCAAGACGATCTCGTACAAATCATCTGTACTGGCAAAGGAACTTATTTAATAATTGCCGCCTCGTATTTAGGTTAGTAATCGACAGTTTCTTTTCTTCATCTCGATCGTCGGATCGTGCGAGACTAGATGTACAAGGTATGGCCCTCTCATATGAATTTATTGTTTACATATTTCATGGCCCTCAGTAGCATTCTGTCATAGATATTCTACCGTTCATGCATTTCGGAAACTTTACTTGAAGAATACGTATTATTCATATAATTCTGCCCTATGTTTCACGATGTTTAACTGTCTCAACATTTCCGAGATACCACGGGGTTTAGAGCTTGTTATCAATCCGCTGATATCTTCAATTCAGCAACGCCGTTCACGTAATTAGACAAATCAACTCCCCTCTAATTCATCTGGAAGTGTGATAACCGGCCATAAGATTTCATTGACATTATTTCTCGACATAAACTTCCAATGTGTTCACCAAACTCATCCTGACATACATTGGAAGGTTATAATATAATCATTGAGTAATGAAACAAAATGTTTGTGTTACCTGAATTGCAGCCGCATCATAATCAGGTCCGATATCTAGATATCCGTTTTCACTTATATCACAGTTATCTGTAAAATTATCTTTGTTGATATGTTTTTTACTCACTAAAAATTTCCATACCCCTGCTCAACAATTTTGTGTAATTTCTTATGCCATTATTCAGCTCAGTCTCAATATCCGCAGTATTCAATCCCGTCATGTTTACGAACTAAACAGCTGACCAGCACTCGCGGTTCAAGTCCGTTGCCTAGACAACTTCAAGACAAATTCTCAGTCTTCTTTTATTACCTAAGCCTTGTATATTGTACTGCATGTTCATCAAAGCCTAATAAACAATTCACTACCAAAAATACAAAACTATTGCATAGATTGCACACGTATGCAGATAATGCAGCTGGGTGTTTTCGGGCAATATGGACCGTAAGGCAAAGTGAACAGTCGGGTGCTTTCGGGCGGGAAGGGGTTGATTAGTTCCAGGCTGGTTTTAATTTATCTGTCTTCTTTAAGTGAGATTTTCTCTTTTATGATTTTTTCAGTTGTTAGCTTAAATTGTAAATTGGCACATCATAATTTACTATTGGTATAATGGGACATGAGTTTTTGTGTATTTTGGGGATGGCTCTTACTGTGGGGAGTTGAGGATTTTTTGATAGTGAGGCTTTCCTTTTCTTGTTCTGTGAGAATAAAGTCTGTTTGCTGGATAGCTTGGTTTTTTTTGTTTTGAAATATATTTGTAGGGTCACATTGTAGTTCTTGAATTCCGTTGTTGTTGATGACAGTTATTGTTTTTTTCTATATACCCAAGAATAGAACATACCAAGAAGTGTCAAGAGTATAGATCTTGAATAGCAGTGCACTCCCATCTCTGATATGTTCAGACACCGTTCTCTTCTGTAGTGTCTATAATTTAGAACTCAACCAGCAAACATTTATTCAGAGAACAGTGTGCATAAGCAGCAGAATTTCACCTTTAAGCAACTCCTGGACAATATCACATCTATAAATTAGCAGTTCACAGTGTTGGGAGTATATGTTTGCTGCCGAGTCACAATTATTCATTGAATATCCCTCTTCCAACTCTCAAGGTTTTCAAACACTCTGAGGTGCAAGAATGATGTGCAGGAATTCACTTTTATGCCAGTATAACTACAGACGTGTGCTGGGATATTCAGCTTCATCAAATACCTCTAGAATGGACCCAAATTACACTCCCCAACATGAAAGTAGAATGTTATCACATCACCATGTAAGCTATCAGATGAAGAGAGACTGAACTGTAAGCCACACATTCAGAAGATTACAATGGACTGTGTTTACAGTACCAACAGACAGAGCAAGGAAAGATGATGACAATAAGTCGCTTCTTCTCCAAAATTATTTCACAGCTTCTCCGCCAAGGCAGAGTTTTACTATGAGATCACCCAACATTAGTAACATTGTAAAGAAGTTTAAATGATGAAAATCTTATCTGGAATTTCTTTTGGTGGAAAAATATGTTCACTATGAGATTCAAAGTCCTACTGGCCATAACCGAATTAAATCCAGCACCCACAATTGTCCTTCACTCCAGCAGCTACTAGCACTAAAATTGGATAATGTATGATAGGAGATGATGTCAATCCCACAACGATACTATTATCACACCATGGAGAATAAAAACATAACCATACAACCTACAGAAATCCATTTCAATAAACGCCAGAGGTAATCAATAAACAATAAACAGTCATTTGATGGGTACTTAGCTCATGAATTGTCCTGATGCCTCGATCTTGAAACGCTGCCTGTCACAACTTCATTGGTAGCTGGACCTAACCAAGGTTCCTTCACTATCAAGTCCACAACTTTAATTCAGCTTTTTGCCACTATCAAACATAGCATGCACTGCCATCTCCCTAGTAAATGCTAGAGGCCAATTGTCCACTTGGCGACCATAATCTGGGGGCATGTGCCACCAGAACCCCTTTCCTTGCCCCATGAACAAAGTTTCTGTCACTAGTTGGACCTATAGATGTATATAAATACTGTTGTTTGTACTTCCTAAGAGTTGGCTGCCTTGCGTAGCACATTATCACATACTCCCAGACAAAGAAACAAAAGAGAGACATACTTTTCCTAGATGCCCATGTAGCAAATGGCGACTGCTGGGGTTAATATTGGGGAGCACATAGTAAATTATGCCCCTGCCAAACTTATTCAGCTACTAAGGGTTAAATTCTGACCTCTATAAAGTTATTTGCCATGAGACTCACAAGTGATGCATTTGTTGTTCTTTCAAGCCAGGCTGGTTCCTCTTTGCTTTTTACTTGCAGGTCCATTTCACACTGCAACTGAAGTAGTTAGAAGGTACTGGGGTTCTTGATTACTTCCAATGATTTTACACTAAAACATAGGCCAGAGAAATATATTACCTTATTGCTGTCATTGCTACTTAGGTTATCTGTCAACAGACTAAGCATTATGCTTGAAATTTTACATGCCGTCAATATTATGAACATACCAAAAAGACTCAAAATTTTACATTAATATTGTGATCATACCTATTGGACCTCAAGTTTTCTATGACTGATACTATGCAGAAGAATCTCTATAACAACACTGATAACCATAACAAGAATTCTACATATGATATCCTAAACGGAAACTTCTCAAAATTTCGAACCCTACTACCATATGTCGCAGCCTACAGTGTAAAGAACAACTCAACATTCACAGCGTCACTATTAAATTGCAAACATAGGTAAATAACACAGCAAAACAATAATTAAAATTATGCACTACATGTTGTAATTTCTTCCTGAAACTAATATCCGCGATTCTTTACCTGCGTAGCCCTTCAGAAATATTCTTCACTCCAAAAAATTTTGATAGGTAAGGTAAGTTACGTTATATTGCTACAACACACGAGGAACAGCTTTGCTGGCACTTGTGACACAAAGGCCAGGAGTTTTCAAAAAGAATGCCAGTTATATGCGTATACAGTTTTAATGCTTAAGTAGAAATAAAATTTAAGAAAATTAAAAATATTAAATGTTAAAAATATGTAGAATGCTGAAACTGAGAAAGATTAGTATTAACTTCTTACTGTTCCCAATTGAGATGTATAATTTTCGCAAAAGTAAATTATAGAACTTGAACATTACCGACAATAGAGATTGTGGACACAGTGTAAATGATAGAAATCACAATTTCTCAATGAAGAAAATCTGTAGCACAATAAATTAACGGAATAGGCTGTACAAATGGCTAATACGCGTCTTATGTAACACATACCTCACACCTAGAGACAAAACCTGATATTTTAATTCAGTGTAAACACTTAAAACAAACACTTAAAGAACGGATTTGATTTGTATCAGTCAGTAGAACGGGCTGAATTTAGGAAAGGATGAATTACCAGTGACAACTCCAGAGTACACGACACTTCTTGAAAACAGCACTGGGTGCAATGTCCCGTTATATTTCTAACTATCAACTATCAATACAGTCCTGTTCTAGTGGGCTTTACACGTGGTCAAAGAGAATGAGTAAGAGATGTTTCTCAACGTTATTTTTCACTTCTGTACGCAACGGCTGCGCAAAGATCGCCAGGAATTGCACACCAGCGCCTCTAGTGTAAACAGGGCTGAACTAAAATTACCGGACGGGTGATTTAAATCGTTTAGCGCGCGGAGGGTCCCCAGGTTCTCGTCCCCCCTCCACTCTTAAATATTATATTAAATATATTTTTTCTTTTTTATTTCTCTTATATTTTTCTTTCATTTCATTTTCTTTCTTTCCTTTTTTCTGTTACCTTTTTCTGAAATACTGCATTCTGAACAATACACCTGGAGTTTGGCCTGTGCTTTATTATTATTATTAATGATTTTTTTGCTGGAGAAAAGAAGCTTACCACTTGTGCTGCTTATTATAATTATTTCAATTATGGAGCTAAATTTTATTTTTACTAATTCACAAAGCCTTCAAGGATCGGAGTGACTGGCCTTGCCTGTGCTGCTTTTGTTTGTTTCTGCTGAGGAAAAAGGAAGCTCACTCACACAGGGAGTAAGGAAGTGACCTGAAGGTGAGTGGGATTGGCAATACTTATCTCAGATTAAGACCTATGACAGAAATAGACACTAACATCCCCTCGTACATCAGTCCTCTTTAACACTACTTAAGCCAACTGTAACAGTCAATAGTATCAAGATATGCCACTTATGCAGGAAATAAAATATAAATACTTTGTAAGAAAGAAAACCATGCACAGGAACCAAAATGGTGAAAGGAAACTCATATGCTAAGGAGGGAGCTTGTAGGATTCAAAGGTAAATTGAAATGAAACATGATCTTTTGATTTATGGAGCTATATTCTACCTACTATCCACAGTGTTACAGCTATAAAATTGTGTAGAAATTTGAACAAAAGTTTTAGTGATCATAGTATATCATAATCTCATGACATTATTTTCAGCAGTGTTAATCATCAATTAATATTCATCAGCCAGAAAACTATTCAATAGAACACAAATACAAGATCATTCATTTATGAAAGAAAGACTGGAACTGACAAGGTACAACATAATACTTTTCTCTCTTATTGCAGTTTAAGGTTGCACTGACATTGCAAAAGTTTTCAGCAACACCATTAGTATTTTCCCAAGGAACTTACTATATGATACATCTTTCAGTCTGTCAAAAGAGGCACCTAGGGCCACACACTGAAAAATATTGGGATTTGTACTTCTTTTGCATCTACTAGAGGACGGCAAATCTCTGGCAGAGTGGTGTTTGAAGAAACCAAGACATGATAGCACATACTCTGTTCCTACATACTGCACCAAAACACAACATATCATTCAATCAGTCATCTGCATTTAGATGATAAACAATGTCAAGCAACAAAATTGTATGCATCCCTTGTATTCATTAACCTACACTATTTACAATAAAAAATGTTCTATTTTATGTGACAGTAGGATATATCAAAATTTTTCTTCTACATGGAAAAGGATGGAATCATGAATATATTTGAGGTTTAAAAGACAAGAGAGAGCTTACAGATTCTGAGATTGCTCCCTCTTACAACATGCAGGAGGTACAAATAATGCTTCCTTTCAGTCCATCCGCAGGAGAGGATTTCTTATAAATTTAGAGAAATATGTAGCGTCAGGACCTAGATACAATAATATGGCAGCTGATCCAGCACAAAACATTCCCATGCCAAGTCACAACATAGCTCCACCTATTAAGAGCTATGTCCGAGGAATTGCTTGCTAATTTAGTACAGTATTATGAACAATATGCTGCTACTTCCACAACATTATGGTGTGCAAGGGACTTTGCTGTGACCTAGACGAAATGCCAGTTGAAGACAGTGGAAACTCACTTCAGACAGTGCCATTTGTACCTACTGTATATCGAAGGCAGAAATCTATGTTGGTGGTTGCAGAGTAGGCTGATCTGTGGTCTGACAGCATGCACTCCAACCGGCCAACCAAGCAGAGGAGGGGTGGCTATGGTTCCACCGTGTTTCTACACCTCTGCATTTCGGACACAGAAACGGGCTGTTCCCTTACCACTCGCTGTCCTGAGAATGATTTTTCCTTTCGCCTGCAGTAAGGCGATTGATGGGACAGTTCCTAGTATATGTCATGGCCACCAAACATCTTGCCCTCACCACCAATCTCCTTGCTTAAGATGATGATGCTTGTTGATTAAAAGGGCCTAAAATCTAGTTCATTGTTTTAAGAGAAAGTACAACTAGGTAACCATCCCCTATATATATTAGTAATCGGAGAGAAGAAATGGAAGGGGGCTGACACTAGGGAAAATGATGGTATCAGCTAAGGAGGACCAGGGCCCTGGAGGGAAAATAAGACTCCCTAGGCCTCCATAGATAATACAATCGGGGGCAGAAAAGAACAGGTCGTGATCGAGGTAGATCAGATAGGATAGATGAAAGTGGAGAGCCTGGCACAAGTAAGGGGAAATAGTGCCAAAATTCAATTATGGGCTCCGTGGTCGCCTACCCAAGCTCCCAAGTGCAGAGCCCACATGGGACCCCTTTTAGTCGTCTCTTTCAGCAGGCAGAGGATGCTTTGGCTGTTATTCTACTGGCCCTACCCACAGTGGGACAACTATGATATGGCTAGTTGCTTTACGTTGCACCGACACAGATAGGTCTAATGGCGATGATGGGACAGGAAAGGCCTAGAAATGGGAAGGAAGCAGCCCCAGCATTTGCCTGCTGTGAAAATGGGAAACCACAGAAAACCATTTTCAGGGCTGCCGATAGTGGGGTTCGAACCTACTATCTCCCGAATACTGGATACTGGCCGCACTTATGTTTCAAATTATCCGAAATTCATTTGCCTTGGTGTGGTATGTTTTCATGTTCTCGCCTCAGGAAATTAGTAAAACAAGAACAGTAAGGATGCTTACCTCAAATATCTTGTACTTTTCCTTCAAACACGCAAACGAAGATAACAGATAAATGCATACAAATCAAAGTAAAGCAAAATGTCACCAACGTCAAAAAATTGGTCGTCCCACGTGGTCCAAGTTGTCAAACTCAAATCGACCAATAGCAATCGGGAGATGTTTCCACCAATAGGAGCTGCCGTATTGGTCACGTGGGCTTAGGGTGAGTGACGTGATGTACAAAAGCGCCCACGCGGGTGGAGGGCAAAAGTATTCAGTCTGAGCCGGGCCCACGGAAGTGTAGGACCTATGCCGCTGTCAAACCCTTGCACGCGGTAGTGGTGGGGGTAAGGTTCGGCAGTTCGGTTCACTGCCGTCTCAATCCTACATATATAGATTGAGACGGCGGTGGTTCAGTTATTGATGTTGGGGAGGAAGGGGCGTTAGCGTTGAAGGAGGGATTGGATATGGGTGACGTATAGTAGCCATTACTGAATTAAAACAGCTCATTTGCGAGCTTTAATCTGAAAATGGAACAACCCGACAACATTATACAGATCATTTTGCAGTTGCTCACAATCTTGAAACTTATTTATTACTCTGTACAGAATAACATCATCTGCGAAAAGCCTTATCTCTGATTCCACTTCTTTACACATATCATTGATATATATAAGAAAACATAAAGGTCCAATAACACTGCCTTGAGGAATTCTCCTCTTAATTTTTTCAGGGCAGGATAAAGCTTCACCTACTCTAATTCTCTGAGTTCTATTTTCTAAAAACAGAGCCACCCATTCAGACACTCTTTTATCTAGTCCAATTGCACTCATTTTTGCCAGTAGTGTCCAATGATCTACCCTATCAAATGCCTTAGACAGGTCAGTCGCGATACAGACCAATTGACCTTCTGAATCCAGGATATCTGTTATATCTTCCGGAATCCTACAAGTTGTGCTTCAGTGGAATAAACTTTGCAACAGTATGGCTTCTCTTCTGTTTGTGTCCGCATATGAACAGTTAGATCAGACTGCCTTTCTTTGTGAATGATTTGCCACAGACACAGCAACTATTTGGCTTCTCGCCTGTATGGGTCCGAATATGATCAGTCAGACTGCCTTTCCTTGTGAATGATTTGCCACAGACATTGCATCTGTAAGGTTTCTCGCCTGTATGGGTCCGCATATGTTCGGGTAGTTTGCCTCTCCTTATGACTCGCCCGTATGTCTCCGCCTATGTTCGGTAAGTTTGCCTCTCTTTATGAATGATTTGCCTCAGACATTGCAGCTGTATGGATTCATGCCTGTATGGGTCCGCATATGACCGGTTTGAATGCCTTTCTGTATGAATGATTTGCCAGATATTGCACCTGCATGACATCTCGCATGTATGGGTCCGCATATGATCGGTCAGACTGCCTTTCCTTGAGAATGATTTTCCACAGATATTGCAGTTCTAAGGCTTCTTGCCTGTATGGCTCCGCATATGACCGGTTAGAAAGCCTTTCCTTGTGAATGATTTCCCACAGACATTGCAGCTGTAAGACTCCTCGCCTGTTTGGGTCGGTATATGTTCGGTTAGTTTACCTCTCTTTATCAATGATTTGCCAAAGACATTGCAATTGAATGGCTTCTCGCCTGTATTGGACCACAAATGAACGGTCAGATTGACTTTCTTTGCGAATGATTTGTCACAGACATTGCACCTGTATTGCTTCTCGCCGGTATGTGTCCGCATATGTTCGGTTAGTTTTCCTCTCTTTATGAATGATTTACCACAGACATTGCAGGCTTCTCGCCTGTATGGGTCAACATATGTTCGGTTAGTTTATCTCTCTGTATGAATGATTTGCCACAGACACTACAGCTGTAAGGCTTCTCGCCTGTATGGGACCGCATATGACGGGTTAGAATGCCCTTCTTAATGAATGATTTGCTACAGACATTGCAGCTGTAAGGCTTCTCTCCTGTATGGGTCCGCATATGTTCGGTTAGTTTACATCTCTGTGTGAATGATTTGCCACAGACATTGCAGATGTAAGGCTTCTCCCCTGTATGGGTCGGCATATGTTCGGTTAGTTTAACTCTCTGAATGAATGATTTGTCACAGACATTGCAGCTGTATGGCTTCGCCCCTGTATGGGCCCGCATATGAACGGTTAGATTTGCTTTCTGTATGAATGATTTGCCACACACATTCCAGCTGAATGGCTTCTCGCCTGTATGGGTCAGCATATGATCGGTCAGACTACCTTTCCTTGTGAATGATTTGCCACAAACATTGCAGCTGTATGGGCTCTCGCCTGTATGGGTTCGCGTATGTTCGGTTAGCCTACTTCTCTTTATGAATGATTTGCCACAGACATTGCACCTGTATGGCTTCTCGCCTGTATGGGTCTGGATATGAACGGTCAGACTGCCTTTGCTTGTGAATGATTTGCACTTGAGGGTTCGATTTTCCTTGTGTCTCTTCACATGTCGCAATAGGTCCAACTTCCTAGCCAGGACTTCACTGCACACAGTACACCTAAAACTAGATGATCCGCCGTCCGGAGGTTGATGATCTCTATAGCTCACCTCGGGTCTCGATCTACAGTGACAAATTAAAACCATGTGACCAATAGTTCAACAGCCAAATCCACTACAACTCTCACACAGGGGATTTTCTACTGGACATTCCAATCACTGATATCCAGTGCAGAGAGCTCGTTACTCATAAACATTACATTCTTGATAGTAAACATCATCTGAGGTTAAATTTCAAAAGCTTTCACTTGTTACGAGAATATGTTGCGTCTTTTCTTAATCACGATATCACGAGCAAGAAACTTGTCACGGTTTAGAAATGTACGAATTAATTTTGAAGAAAGCATGAGAAGTGGTCCAGCCTAAAAGGGTAAATACTCATACAAGCTCTTTAATCCAGCACATTTAATTCTATCGAAATCCGTAGTCTGTTCTCCTACCTAAAGAACGGCATATGCTTTGGAGTTTTGATCTTGTTGAAGCACTCTGCGCTTTGTCGCAGGGAACTAATAATTTTTGTAAAGGACCTTGTTCTTGAGGTTGTTTGAGAAAATGTCTGTGTTGTAGATATGAATAAAGTTGAGAACGTTTGTCGACATTCAGCAAGATCTGTTGAAACATGGCTAATCTTTTATGAATGTTATTTTGTCACACAAATATACATATTGTATTTGTGCATTGTTATCATATCACTATACCATTTTATTATGTCACTGTGTCGCTTTTCCGAAAAATGTATCTTTGATGTGCAATCAAACATAGCCAACCTATATATAGGACGGTAGGTTTATACAAGGACGTTCATACTTACTACCATGTACTACATCAGTCTACGTCTTAATTCCTGTATTTAACACGGAAGCCACTAATCCTGATGAAATCCTGGAAAAGCTGAAATATAACAAGTATACGACGGCTCTCTCGCTAGCATTGATACTGTCTTTTCTCCTCAAGACACTGCTGTTAAAGACATTATGAAGGCAACACAGAATATGGCATTGGTGGTAGCGTTTTACTACAATGTTCTAATATTCTGATTTTGAAACCTAACGCAACCTATCATCCCCTTGATTATTCTTACACGTATTACTTTAACAATACGGATAGAAGGAGCATGAAATTCAAGGCTTGAGCCAAAATTCGAGATGACAAGACGTTGAATTGCACCGTAGTGGATATTGCTGCTATGCAAAAGAAGGAATATTATTCTATTTATTTCAAAAGATCACGGGCAACGTGATTATTTTTAGTGGATTCATAACATAGTTGGATAGCATCCAATTCTGAGCCTGTCTCCCCACCACAGAGTAGTTCTACATATTCTACGGAAGAAGGGCGGGAAATGCAAATTTCCTGGTTAAAGGTGAGATCCGCTTACAACTGCCACATGGGAAAATCGATCACGCAGGCTAAAATATATCGTAACATGAACTGGTACTTTCCAATTCATGCTGTATGAACTGAATTCACATGGCCCAGTCGAATGCATGACTGGCTCACAAGCAAAGTAATGGGAGGCTCGACCATGCATTGTTACTGCACTCTTTGGAGATAATAAGTGGACAAATGAAAGGGGGGCATTGATTCCAGATATGACAGACTAAATCTCTTGATCATCAAACAAGATACTGATGTTGACACCACTAGACAACAGGGGGCAGAAAATACGACACTGGATAGTATGTCATGCGTTCTGTGGCATATCACACCAAGCAAAGGTGCAAAAGCCTGTAACCCTTCTTCTTTACGCGAATACGTGATTCCTGTGACAAGTAATTTATCAGGTTCACAATTAGTTTTCAGTAAAATAATGTTTCATTTTGCATTGATAAATATTCTACACGAACCAGCTATATTGCTGTAACACGTGGCGCTTCCCAGGTGACGGATAAGGGTTCCCCGCTGGCCTGCTGATGAACATGAGCAAAATATAAAAGCTCTCGCATACCAAACAAGTACAAAGTCTTTAATGGCAACTTTGGCGGAGATAGAGACATTCACTAGGGACCAGATGGCGGAAGAGGTACACTAAATTTCTGGAAGATAATGCAGAAAAGAGGGTAGCGTTTCTTCTCTAGAGGAGTGGCTGCAAAAGGCATCTGTTGTCTCCATGTCCGCAGCTGCGTTACTACCTTCCGTCATGAGCCCTTAAATGCTTCAAGACAAGCCGGTCGTAAAATAATACCGTTACATCATTACAGAAATATGTCTCATGGTATCGGAGCCAAGGTTAGTGCAGCCCCTGGAAGGGACGCGCATTGCCAGTGCCCAGTAAGCATGAAACGTATGCTAGGGTTACCGTCGCACGGGCTGTGACGGCTAACCATGCTAGTACCCCCATTTTGTATCCCATCATTGAATTATGCCTGGGTGAAGCAGCGAATAAGCCACTGCGCTTGAGAGAAGGCTTGTAGGCATCTGAGAGGTGCGGATAATAAGATGGAATAGAGAAAAGTCATGTGAAAAGAGGTGTGGTTACTAACTGGTGTACAACAGAAACCGAAGAACAGCTCATGGTGTTGATATTGTCATATCAGCTAAATTTGACCGTTCAGTCTCCGAGGTGCAAAAGTTTGACAATCGCTTGATGTAACTCGTCCGCATTGGGGAGAGAAGGAAATTCCAATTTTTCAGCGCAACGCTCCACAAACTGACGTGCGCAGGAAAACCAAAGATGCGTTCTGGGCACTGCCTGACAAGAAGACCGCTGCCGCTGATCTGAATGGACGTGTCGGACCGAGTAAAGAAGAACAAACAGTCCATGGCGTTCATGGACATGGAGAAAAGAACGACGATGAACAACAAATTCGCGATTATGCAGAAACTGATCATCGCAAACACACGGTTCAAAAAGAGTGATATTCATCTACTCTGTACTACAGTGGCTCCCATCCAATTCGCATTCACTACATCCTTGTGAGGGGGTGAAATCTCGAAGATGTTCTAGAGATAACAGTTGCCCCTTATTAAATCCTTGCGATGCAACAACGACCAGTCATCTAAGCTGTGGATAAAGTCACCAAGAGCCCAATACTTCACAGGAAATACACAAATTGGGATCAAATGGTTGCCCCTGAAGAAGGAGACTAACGTCGTTGCAAAAGTTACAGAGTCATAAATCACCATAGTTGAAGTGAGCCGGACTAAACTGAAAGACGCCTTTCGCTCTATTCCTGGAACAATTAAGTCAGGGCGACGACAACGAAGGATTAAACATGACATATGGCCAAGGAATGAAGATGTTAAATATGCAGTACGGTTGAAGAAGCAGCTGTACCACGAGTTTCTTGCTCGTTGGAATGCCTACAAGGCAGCCACTCGTAAAATGAAGGAGGTATTTGCCGCAACAAAATCAAACCGGTAGGCAGGTCTATATGTGAAACATGAGATGCGCGAATTCGAGCGGAATTTTTAACGGCTAGTCAATCGAGCCATCGCAAAACGTCAGAAGTCCAACGTTTTTACGGCATCAATGAGGAAACAGACGATTTGCTACTGGACAGGCGGGAAGCGCGAGTACACTGGTGAAACTATTTTGACAACTTCTCAATCATGGAATTTCCGTATCTACCAATCCTAATCACCTCCTCTGTTGAAGGTCCAACGTAGGAAAATGACGTCACTAAAGTCCAGACTATGCTGAAGGAAATGAAACCAGGGGATGCCATCTGTCCCGATTATCTTCCAGCAGAGTTTTGTTTCTCTCAATGGGGGGATGCAGCAGTGTGGCTAAAGCAAGCTTTTCAACCATATCATCAAAGAAGGTCAAAAACAAACAGACTAGCGACGGAGTATCAATTCAGAAATAAGGGAAGCCCTGGCGATTTTTCTAATCACGGCCCGAACATACTTCCGAGCCTCGCAATGAGAGACTTAGAACAAATCTTCGACAAAAGGATTAGCGACTTAGACAAACATACAACAAGCCAAGCTGGCTTTGTGTAAAATTGTGGCGCAATAAGAGAAACCCATGCTGCCGGACTGTTACTTGAGAAACACTGTGAAAAGAATAAGAGGCTTCATCACAAATTTCTGGACCCTTAGAAGCCCTTCCATCGGGTACTTCATGACCTAATCAGTCAGCCCTACAAGTACATGGCATTCGAGAGCACCTTGCTGAGAGGGTATAATTGCTCTACAAAGAACAAATGAGTTGTGTTCAAGCTGCCGCAGGAGCGTCTGATGACTTCCGCATAACTGCAGGAGTCCATCAAGGCCCCGGCTTATCACCACTGCAGCTCATTCTTGTGATGGACATAATTACCACAAACCTGCGCAATCCAATACCATGGACACTTCTCTAAGCAAATGATATCATTTGGCTGAAGAGAATAAGCTAGACCTGCAGCATCAAACAGAAGACCGGAACAATCGACTAGCGCAATAAGCCCCGCGCCTCAACAAGAAAAAGACAGAATACATTGCATTACATCGTCGAGAAGTTGGAACCATGCATGTTGACGTTGAAGATATAGCACGAGCAGAGGTATTTAAGTATATTGGCTCCACAATCTATGAATATGGCCGACTTACTGATGAAGTCAACTTAAGGATATACAAGGCCTGACTGAAGTGGAGAATGACAACAGGCGCCCTTCCGAACTTTGGACGAAGGGTCATCTCTAAACTAAGTTCTACCGAACTGATATCAGTCCTATCGATATCCATCCTGTCGTTTTCTACGGCAACGAATACTGCCCAGCTCTAGAGGTAGAACGCCAACTAAGCATCATGGATACGAAGTTGCTTAGGTGGAAGGCTGGCATAATTAGACTAGATCACATTTCAAATGATGTTATTAGAAAACGTTCTGGCATTGCACCGATCCAGAAGAAAATTGGGGAGAGGCGTGTGCACTGGTTTGGGCATGTGTTGCGTGTAGAGGACGATACATTGGGAAACTCAGACTATTACACAGAAAGTCGATGAAATGCAATGGATATTTTACACATCCTAACATTCAAATTAGTTTATTGTATGTTCAAATTTTCTTCCCTAATGCCTATGTCCAATATATATAAAAACGTATTTTCACAAAATAGTGTTTGAATGGCTAAACGCTTCTGGATTTAGTGTTTATGTGACTCCTATAAACGCATTATAAAGAAAAATATATAATTCAACAAAATAAAAATTTCAGGATTAGCTGTATTAATTAGGAGTGACAGTTCATATTTCCGGTGAAATTCTATGAGTACCACCAAGAGGAGAGTCCGTCAGTTCATTCTAGCATGAATGGAATTTTGCACTTCATATTTCTGCACAACTCCATCATAGATAGCAGACGATCAGAATAATCAATTTGTTATTTTCACCCCAATTAAGTCTATAAATATGAAGACCCTGGAGGAGTGGCACAAAGTGGTCAGCTCAGGGCCATGTGACACTCAACGCCCTAAGCCTGGAAGGAAGCCACATAACTAAGTGGTTAGTTCAGGACCATGTGTCTCTACACAAACGGAAGTAAGCCTCATCACTATTTAGCTCAGGGCGATGTGTCTCTCCACAAATGGAAGGTAATCTCAACACCAATTGGTAACCTCAGAAATACGTATATTTCCACAAGTCAGCAATTAGGAAATTTTATGAATCTTAAAATCTTTTCTTATGTAATTCAATACCCAACTGGCATGGCAAATAGTTTAGACATTTTAAAGGAAGTCATTTAAGTTGCAGCATGATATTTGTAGACTGCTGAAATGAGAGTGAGGAAACAATAGCGCCTGAGGTGAGATATAAAACAAAGTGGGAAGTAGCAGATAAGATCCGGCCGACTGAATCCTTCAGAAGCATCTAAAATCTATGATGTAAAATGGACTAATTACGTAAACAATGGACTGTCCTCTGACATATATGCCAAGAAAAAAGAAGACACATAAAATGCATGTCGCTTTGCTGGTCTCTGCACAAAATATGTTTAGAAAGTAGAAAGCTAATTTAGACTCCATCAAAAATTGAAATATGATTTTGTGTGTGAAAAGGATTTATAAGCAACATTTTTACTGGTGGTCATAATACAAGATTGTTCTCTAACGTAGCCTACTGTGTCCCGTTACACATGAATGACAAAGAAACAGAGAGTGTGCGCTGGTACTTGGTAGTTCTGAGGACCAACATGAATATTTCTTGCCACTAGTTGTGAAAGTACAGTAGGAACAAGTCAGTGCATCACATAAGAGCCGAGAAGACTATAACCACTCACAAAATCAAATAAACCATTCAGAATTCATAGTTTCCATCACAAATCTGGTTTGAAGTCAAACCTTAGGCTATGACTAGCCATCGCATGACCTCCTGATACAAGGGCTTGGTTAAGAGCACCAATCCGAGACTATACAATCATTTCCCACGGATTATCAAAGATCACTTCACACAGTAACCAACAAAGGTGCGACAGCAAAAAATTAATTAGCAATGTCACAACTATAGTTCAAAAACACCACTGTTAAAAGTTTTAAAACAGGACATACACTTGTGGTTCTTTGTAAGGTCAGTGACAATAATTACAATTTTGAAAGAATATTATATCACAACGTTATTTACCTATTATTATTATTATTATTATTAGCATAGGGCAACAACTTAGATACATATATACTAATATATATAGTATTTACAAATATACACAGACAAGAAACATGTTTTATAACAGAATCTCCAGTTGAGTGATCGACTGTAGAGCTTCCTCTGTTGGTTCCAAAAAGTCACTCTGGCTACCTGTGTAGGAACGTCGTGTACATTCACTTACAATATGGGGATCATCTGCCGAGATGCACCAAAGTCGCACTCTGGTGATGAGATATATTTCCACTTATAAAGGGCATCCCTGCGTCGTCCATGATTTGTTCTCACCCAATTCAGCGGTCCAAATCTTACGCGGGAGGTGACGTTCACCAGAAAAGATGTTGTGTAAGGAACTGTCTGTGGCAACTTTCCAGCGACTTCTCCATTCTTCTAAAGGGTGAAATTTCCATCAGTCAATGCGACAGCATCATGCAAAGTTGGATGTGGTGACTCCAACCTCGTTACCTTGAGAACAGGAATATCATCCAAAACAGGCAGTTGAGGGTTCATTTCTAATTTCATGAACTCTGGGATGGGAGCATTTTATCTTTTTAAAACAGGTGGCATTATACCTGACAGAATTGGGAGCCAATAAAGGGATGTGGACTGGATAGTACCAGATATTAACCACAAGCTAACATTCAGTTGAGTATCAATTAGTCTTGTATATGGGCTATCCAGCCAAACTGGTGCACAGTACTCACCACACGAGAATACCAGTCCCAAAGCAGATCATAAAGTCTTTGCTGATGGACCCCAACTTGAGCCATACAATTTCTGAAGGATAATATTACGTGTTTTGAGCATTTTTGACAGATTCATAAGATGTTGTTTGTAAGATAGTGTGCGATCAAGTGTAATCCACAAATATTTGGGATAGCTGCTATGCCGAAGTTCTTGGTGACAAAAACGTATGTGAAGTATAATGCCAGCTTGGCGATTATTCAGGTGAAAACATGACACTTCTGTTTTATTAGAGTTAGGACACAGTTGCCATTTCTTGAAGTACGTTTCAAGTGAAATCAGGTCTCTTTGTAGCACTTCTTCTGTCACACTAAGGTATCGATTTTGAGTGGCTAGTGTTATGATATCAGCATAACAAAATGTTTGCGATGATCATTCTGGGAGATCGGAGATATAAAAATTGAACAGTAGTGGCAACAGTACCGATCCTTGAGGTAAACCATTTTTGAGCTTCCTTTCTCTACTCATACTATTTCCCATACACACTCGAAATTTTCTGTCATTGAACATATTGCTTATAACCTGCACGATGGTCCTACGGGGTGCAATTCAGAGAAGCTTGTAAATTAATCCTTCCCTCCAGACTGCGTCAAATGCTGCTGTAAGATCAATGAATACAGCTGAGGTCTTGAGTTGTTTCTGGAAACCTGCTTCCATGTGGAATGTCAGTGAAAGCACTTGATCACAGCAGCTGCGATTTGGCCTGAATCCAGCTTGATCAACTGTAATATGCTGAAAAATAGTTGCGCTGATTCTGTTGTGGAATAGCCTCTCAAAAAGAAGGGCAACTGGTCTATAATTGCTTGGGTCATTGGCAGGCTTACCTGGTTTCAAGATGGAAATCACTTTCGTTCGTTTGAATTCTGCTGGGAGTTGTCTGTTCTGTAGAAGGTCGGTAAAAAACCTTAACAGCCAACTTCTTGCATTCTTCCCTAAATGAATGCGAAATTCTGGATGAATGTCATCAAAATTGGAGCTGCACTTGGTTTAACGTCTTTGAGAGCAGCATTGATGTCTTGCACCGTAAGCGGTTGTGAATACCTTGATGTGCGTGGTGTTCTTGATTCCAGAGTTTGGAGCTGGCGCCGTATGTATTTGGTATGTCTCTTACCTGATGGAGTTTGGGAAGTTGTGACGATGTGAGATGCTACTTCATCCGGAGTAACTCCAGGCTGTTGCTTCACCAAAGGTGTCCTTCCTCCAAGTTTTCTGCGGTGCCCCCAAGATCTTCTACTGGAATGAGTTAGGTGGATATTCTCCAGTGTCTCAATCCACCGTTCTCTCCGGGTAGTATCCATGCTGGAAAGAAGTTCATCAGCTATGTCTTCATCACCAGTATGCAGATATTCGTTATAGAGTGCATCAGTCTCTACATTCCAACCAGGGATGTATTCTTTTCTATGGCATACTCTTCTTAGCCGCCATCATAACTGCATCTACGAAACGCTTGTAATTGTGCTTGGGAGCAATCCACCGAACACATTTATCCAGTTCAGTGGTGAATGTTAACCAATTTGCATTTCTGAAGTTCCTCCGAGCATGTGGTATTGACCGTACAACAGGAATTTTGATGCCAATGTCCACTACAATGGGGCCATGTTGACTGTGGGGAAAATGCCTTAACACTTTACGACTGGTATGTAAGGGATGTCCTGCATCATTGCAGCTAACAAATCACAAGTCAGGATTGAAATCCCTATTTCATGCAGCTGACTGGAAAGTACCAAGATCTTTTGGGTCAAAAATCAGATGGAGATTGTTCATTTCTGTCTATTCTACGAGTTTCTTTACACATTCATTGTCATTCGAGTACTTCCATAGTTCGTGATGGCTGTTGAAGTCGCCTATATAAACTGCAGGGTGTTGAGCAGTCGAGAGTACGGTACCTGACCACTGTGCATTTGGGGGTTTATAAATGTTAAAAATAGTAACATGTGCCACACGCAATGGATGTCTTCGTCTTCGTTTTGAAAGAGCAGTGAGGCACCTTGGATATTATTACGAACATAAGTAGCTATACCATGTGCACTGTGATATGTTGCACGAAGAGCCGTGTAACCACTAATGCGGCCCCTTTTCCGAAACTCTTCTTCATTGGCTGTATGGATTTCCTGTATAGCCAAAAAATCTATCTTATTATCCAGGATAACTTTGGATAGGTAGTCACATTTTGCTCTGCTGATGCTTTCTACATTAAGCACGAAAACATGGATGAAAGGTCCGATGTTTCTTGTCTGGTAGCTCTGAGAAGAGCCATTTCCATTAAATACTTCTGCCATTGCTGGAGGATCTTTAAAAAGATAGGTCCAGCAGCCACAGTTATTGCTTTCTTAGCACCACCCGGGGGTCACGTGTAGGGCACTTTGAGGGTAAACCTACAGATGTGAAGCAATAATGTACCGCCTATTTATCTACTTTTATGAGATAATAAATTCACTTACTTGAAGAATTCTGAATTTTTTTAGGCAACCTGCACAAATTTAAAACTCCACTTTACCTTTCCATTTTATTAGTTAATACTAATTGTGTAAGTATGTTTGCAATCAACACACTAGAAGCACCTGATTGAAAATGAACACTAAAATTAATCAGAAAGTGTGACCACAACACTGGAATGAACATAAATTCAATAGCACAATTTTTTTACGCTTACAACAATGCACAAGTTTTATTTGAAAACTATGATACCGAAGATGTAGCATAACTGACCTCAAAGTTTCATTTCTACAACACATTATCTGCTTTGGCGTCCACAAATGGAGGAATCTGACTTAACACACAAGAGAACAGAAATGTTCAGAAAAATGGAATCTAACCAAATAATTTCAAAATCACATTCCTTGAGTCATCACATTATTGAACTCAGCCATCATTATATTGATTAATGAAACTGATTGTGTTAGTTTTAAATATTTATTGTTTACAATGAACATAAAACTTAACAATTTCGAATTTGTAGATTTAATTTTTAATCTACAAATATCGCTTTTTCTGTGTGTCACTGTTGGCATGAACGTATAAAAATATTACTCAGAATATCTGGAAGCAATGGCTTCAGATAGCATTTCAGATGATACGAATGTGATGAACAAATGATGCAGAGAAAGTGAAAGAAAGAACACTTTTTCATGGTTGCTTAAAGGTATTGTAAACAAATACACTTCAAAAATATCTAGCTTTACCAGAGATTCTTTTTGTAGATATATAAAGAATAAAACTATGAGTACATGATGGAACATTAAAAATGATCTTAAAGTTCCTGAATATTTTAGATAAATTTAAACAATAGAATCTTCACATAATAGTGTTTAAATGTAACCTTGTAGAGACAGGATTGAACTGATGAAAATGGCCACTTTTGGAGATAAACCAACCACTACTGAACACAACTGTGAATAGGTACAACATATTCCATAATGTATAGGACTTGTAGTATACGTACTTTGTTTCTTCTTTGATGTATGGCAACAGCTGATCATCAGTTTGTTCCTCTATGAATATTTCCTCCTTAGTATCTTCGGAAGGCTGTCAGTAAGAAATAAGAAAAGTAGAAGAAAGAAGTAAGGAAATAAAAATATATAGGCCTAAAAAAGAAACAGATGAGAAAATAAATATCATAGTGGCACAAGAAGACTATAATTAATTTATCTCCCATTTAAAAAATATATAATGGAAAGGAACAATCAAATGAAAATCCCATTAAATGCAAGAGAGGTGTCTATCTTGGTGGCAAATGGTACACAAAAACACATTATCATCAAGCACTAAATTTTAAAACAATAGAGAAGAAGACAATTTCCTAAAAACAGTATTATACAATTTTTGCTATTTTTTTTCTATTAAGCACACAGCTCATCCTTAATAAATGTAAAGAATTTA
Source organism: Anabrus simplex (assembly GCF_040414725.1). Lineage (NCBI taxonomy): Eukaryota > Metazoa > Arthropoda > Insecta > Orthoptera > Tettigoniidae > Anabrus > Anabrus simplex. Next base: position 66,879,974 of record NC_090279.1, read on the forward strand.
CAAACTCTTACTCATAATATTATCTGTTTTACAAACATAATCAACACACATACCACTTGTGCAACTACTTCAAATAATACTGTACAAATTCTATTAGGTTAAAATTTACATTCTATTTATTTATTTTATTTTTTACCCTTTTTGGAACCTAACTTGCACAATGACCTGCTGTGTTTTTTAACCTGAGTCCCTTTTGCCACTGCTTTTCAAACAATTGATGAGATATAAGAACATGAAAAGGAACACACTGTTGGACAGCAGTAGACACAGTAGCATAGAAAGGGGGCAACATTGCAAATTTGTAAATTTAAAATCAGCTACATATTTGTGAATATTCAGCAGAGCATATGTACACATACGTGTATGGGAACATGTACAATTTTAGGAAAATAAATAATAGTAAGCAGTATCTCCAAATCATTGCCCAATACCATTCCTTGCTTCTGTTTCTCTTTCTGTTGATCCCTAATTCCACAATGACTAGCCATTTTCTTCATCCTCTTATATTCATATTCCCCTGTTCCCAACTTCCTACATATGACTTGACTTGTCACCTCTTTGTTCATTTCCATGTTCCTATATACTTTCTTTCCAAAAACACTTCACTGTAATATCAAATAATCCCACAGTACTCCCACTACTTTACCAACAAGTGGACAATACTTATATCATAAGCATAGGAATATCCATCATCCCCCTCTGTACATCACATTAAGACCAAAAGCATAAATCAGTTAATGTCCCAATCAATGAATGAATCAATCAATGAATCAATCAAACCACAGCAATTAGGGCTGTTGGTTGTTTAAATAGAAAAAAGATTGTGGAAATATATGAAACATATTATTTCAATCACTAAATCATCTTCCTATAAGTGAACATTTGCCAAAATTTGTCCCCTTGAATTCAAACTTATCTTCATGTTGCGACCTTTCCTAGACTTAAAGAACATGATTTAAATGTATTCATCAACTAATGTCATTCCAAGCCATCTCTCCAATGACATCTCAGAATATACTGCTTAATCAAAAACTTGTCTCCTTTCTCCAAGTCTCCCCAGCTGAAATTTTGCAACATCTCTGTAACAGAACTCTTTTGTTAGAAATCACCCGCAAGAAATGGAGCTATTTCTGTGGATCATTTCCTGTTCTCTACTCAAGTAATACTGGTGATGGTCTCACACTCTCATTGTGGCTTTGCTGGAGATTTATATGCCCTCTCCTTTACAACCCCTAAAAAACCTCATAATCATATTAAGAGATCTGTAAAATTTATTATCAATATGTTTAAATGATTACCATAATGAAGCTATATCCTTATTATGAATAGCTAGGTACTTACAGAGATCCCCATGAAGAAATTTCACCCATCATACAATAATAAAACCGGAGAGGACTCTTTCTATTTGTGAAACAAAGAAACTGACTTTTCACCATGTTTACAAGTACAGCATTGCCCGATGTCCATCTTACAATATTGTCAAGGTCGTCTTCAGTTACTCATAATCCTGAAACTTATTTATTACAAAGAGCCTCATCACTTATTTCAGTTCATTATTCATATTGTTTATATATATCAGAGAATAAAGATCTCATAATACTACCCTGTGAGACCCAATCCCATAATTGTTACAGGATCAAATAAAGCTACACCTACTCTTATGCTCTGAGTTCTATTTTGTAGAAATACACCAGACGTGGCCAAATTTTAATGGTAAAAGGTATATTTCTACCTTTATATAAACTAACGACCTTTATAGCCTAATCCTTGAACTTGTTTGGAGGCAAAGTTTCCACTTGGGATATCCTGGTCCACACTATTGTATTTTTTCATACAGTGGCTACAGTGAGAACCACAATGTAATTTCATTATTCACATGGTTTTGTGTCATTTTTGTTAGTGAGCATGTTCTGTTGTTTATCTTTATTATCTACATATTGTTGCTGTTTGGAAATAAATAATGTGACCTATTGTTAAGACTGTGCATTCTGTAAATTACATGTATTATTGATACTATTCAGGAGTTCAGTTGTATTTCTTAAGAGTGGTTCTAGAGAACTGTCAAATTTTGAGGTTATGGGAAGACGAAGAGACCTTTCGCCAAGAAAGGCACTGTCAGAGAGCTACTTCTTGAGAAACGTCATTCACAACAAGAAATAGATTCTAGATTGCAAATACCACAGCAATCTGCAAGTAGAATTTTAAAATGTGAAGATAACGGGAAGACAAAATATGGTGATGATGATGATGATGATTGTTGTTTTAACGGGCCTAACAATGAAGGTCATCGGCCCAAGACAAAATGTCAACAACGTGTTGGAAACTGTGGGCAAAAGAAGAAACCAACCCCAAGGAGGAAGCAAAACTGATTAATTTGTCAGTAAACAACCACAAGTTTACTAGTTTGGATTTACATGAGAAATTAAAAGAGTATGGGTCATTTGTATTAGCCAGGACTCTGAGGCGAGAGCTGTTTAATGCTGGAATGAAAGCAAGATGACCTCAAGGCAAAGCGAAGTTTACTCCTGCTATGGCTGCAAAGAGTTTCCAGTGTGCCAAGAATCTCCAGAATTGGTCATCTGATGAATGGAAACAGGCAAGTCCATGACAATTACTGTAATTCCTAAATTATCATTCATTATTCCATTATAACCCAATCTAAGTGATGTAACCGTACAGCACACTAAATGTATGAAATTCTTCTTTTAAACCTTACAGCTTATTGCATTTAATGCTAGGCTTATTTGTTTTATTTATTTCAAGTTCGCTTTAGTGACGAATTGGTATTTCCTGTCGAAGAAGAGACAAGTCAATATGTCAGAAGATAAGGAGAAGCATTCCATCCAGATTGAGTGAGGCAACCAACTTCAGTGATGGTCTGGAGTGTGTTTTCTTGGTATGGCCGTGGACGATTATATATTGTAGAAGGAACTATCAGACGTGAACAGTGTAGTATTGAGAACCCGTTTGGTAGCTCAGGTGCAAGAGTAGTTTGGCCAAAGTGAATTTATTTTTATGCAAGATGGGCCTCGTTGCCACAATGCCTAGAAACAGTCCAGACATGAACCCCATAGAATATCCTTAGCCGATAGCAAAGAAAAGTCCAAAGAAAAATAACGACAAAAATAGGCTTGATTAAGAAGCTCGGTCAGATGTGGTGTCATGATGATTTAAAGAGCCAGTGTAAAATACTGTTTGAGGGTATGCCCAGTCTAATCAAGTCACTCATGAAAACTAAGGGGGTGCATACCAAGTACTAATGTCATGAACTGAAAAATTGGTAACATCTCATGTGTTCAATTCTCAAATTTTTAATGTTTAATAATTTGGCCATATTTTTATAGTCACCAATTTAGCCATTGTTTTATCTATCCCAAACGCACTAATTTTTTGTCAGTAGTTTCCCGAGATCTACCCTAAGAAAATCCTTAGATATGTCAATCGTGATACATTTGACTTCCTGAATCTATTATATCTGCTATATCCTGCTGGAATCCACAAGATGAGCTTCAGTGGAATAATATTTCCTAAACCTGAACTACCTTCTATAGAGCCAGTTCGTAATTTCTTAAATGTGTATAAGATAATCAGAAAGAATGCATTCCAAGAGCTTTCATGCAACACAAGTCAAGACGACTATTGTGTAATTACTAGCTTTAAGTTTAGCACATTTCCTCTATACACAGAGTGCTACTACACTAAGTATTCATTCATCTGGTATAGCTGTTTCATACATACTCTAATCAATATCTCAAAGAACTGACTTTCGTATATGCCCAGAAATTTTACCCATCTCAGCAGCATTTCTAGTTTAAAATTTTTGTATATTACCTTCAATGTTCCTTATAGTGGATATTGTAAAGTAATTTCAAAGGATTAGGTGAAATTGTCAACTGCGTTAGGTACAGCAAAAGGACATGACCAAACCATTGGTGACATATCCTATGCATCACGAGGGACGGCTGCGATGACCATCGACTAATGAAGTATACACATTCCCATGTTGTGTAATTGCTACTTCATACCTTTCTTAATCTGTCAACATTCAACACCGTACACAGCAACAAGCCGTAGTAACACGGCTGAAAGTAATTCCAGTATCAAGGAAGACAATGTACACTGCCGGCTGGTGCTCTCAGTGCTTTTCAATTAGCATTCTGGCAGTGAAAATTGCATGAGTTGTTCCAACACCCTTAATGAAGATGCATTGGATAGCAATAATGCCGCCGATTTCACCCAGTCAATAATGAAGGCTACTCTAAAAGATCTTCTCATGTACAATTGGGTGCAATTTGGATGGTAATTTGCACATTCTGCTGAATCGTCATTTTGCTCAAAAATAGGCACAAGGATGTTTACAGTCCAATGACTGAGAACAGAGCCAGAGTCAACTCTGGCACTGAATAAGCTTGTCAGCCAGTTCTTTAAACTGCCTCATCTTCCAGAAGTTTGCTGGATGGTCATCCGGTCCTGGCGCTTTTTGGTCCTTCATACTCCTAATGGCACCGTACACTTCCTTTGATGTGATGCATAAGATGGGACTCACCATCAGGAATAGGGTGATGTGGTAATTCAATGCAGGAAATATCTACAAATGTTGTTGCCAATGATTGAGGATTTATTGTTTGTCCTCTAATCACTGGTCATCTTTGTCTCTAATGCAGACAGTGTGCTCAATACTTGTGTCAATTTTCGTCAGATGGAAAACAGTTCTCTTCTTCTTCCGTTGAGCTCTGTGGTGTATAGAGTTTATCAGGACTACACCGACAAAAATTCAAGGATGCTCTCCGTATTATGTTAAGAATAATGGTTCAATCAGACTGGCGGGAAAAATTATATTTTTTCAGAAAATGAGGTTAAATTGTTACTTCCTGGTGCGCGATTGAAATTGAAGAGCTGCTGCCGCCTTTCAGGGAAGACAGGGTTAGGGAGGTGTTGTGGAGTGTATGAGCAGACAGAGATAATGCTTCATCATACAACTTCGAAAGGATTATCTCTAAACAGGCAATATCCACAGTCCATTTATCTAATAGCTGTAACTGCACACACAGTTAAAGAACACACTGTATTTAAGACACAGATGTTAGTCAAGGAAAGCATCAGATTGTTTCTCCTCTCGTCTGTTTGTCGCAGTAATATTCTATATTAATTAACATGCTCGAAGATTGTGTATTCCTTCCCTCATAATATTGTAAACTCAATGAAATACTGAATGAAGGAATCAAAACGCCGAGTGATTTGATTACAGTGTACGTTCAATAAGGCCCCCTCCTACTTTGGTGTATACTTCACTATGGCATAGTAGTGAGTGACTTTAGACTATGTCCAGGATGTGTAGTGTGTGGCGAACGGTTTGGAAAGCGGCCTGTATTCTTGTTACAAGATGTCTTCTCTTTCTATAGGGTTCAGATAGTAGTCAATTCGTGTAGAACAAACTGTACAGTGCCTACCGGAGTGTGGAAGCAACTATGCGAAAAGAACGAGAAACTTGTGCATTCGCATCGAGAATTACCTATTTCTCCAAATTTCACTTCCCCTGCCTTCTCTTTTCTGACGCACAGCAGCTGACTCTCTGACATAGCAAATAGAGCAAGTTCATCAATCTGAACTGCATGACCGGAAGTAACAAGGTCACTTTAATTTCCTCACAAGGAAACATTTCCCCGAGAATCTGACTGCACCATCATTCTCAACATTCCACGAAGAGCATCCCTGATTTCTCTGTCAGTATAGTTCTGATACACCTTGTACACAGGTCATTACAGTGAGTGCGTCTCGATTCAGCGACAGATTTCTTAGCCACAGGTTCCTCAAAGACAATTCTTTCCCTGTGTGCTGGAGTCTTTTGTGAAAGCCAATTTATATACAGTATGCCTTCGTCTTATCCTACAACTCTTCATGGACTGCAATCATCCATAGGAATTTTAGATATTCAATACAATAGGAACTAGGTTATATCGTACCCAAGTTTACTGTGACGGTTGCAGTGAAAGATCTGTAGAATGTGTCTACATGTTGTCAAATGCATTAAGATCAACAAGAGGAAAATTTATGTTATTGCTAGGGTCTCCTTCTAGTCTTTAAGCTTCCACCACTTGATATTCTCGGGGGCATAGAGGTCCTTAAATCCACTATGCCTACCTTATGCAGAGGTGGGATACAGTCAGATGATATGACATTCACATCCTTTCTTCGTCGTAGATCACGGTGCTGAACAACGATCAGGTCAATTTGCTTGCTGCAGTCACCCCACAAGAGAAACCTCAAATATGAGTTCCATCATCATATCAGATAACAAAGGTATTACCAACATGGCAGCTATAAAAATTCTTAGTGACCATGATGCGCATTAAGGTCATCACAGAGAAGTGGAAACTCATCTTCAGGATACGCTGCAACATGACCTCGTAGTTCCTGCCAATGCTCTTCCTTATCCAGGTCATCACAGCCAGATTGTGACATAGAAAACACGACTTTGAGAGGATGCACTGTCGAGTGTAATTTACATAAGGCTGTCGGAATAGCGCTGAACCTCAGCAACTCAATCTTGCACGCTTGCGCACACAATGAAATCAACACCATTCCTGCTGGATGTAACCTACCAGATAAGTTCACAGACATCTTTGATGTCATGAGATTTCTGGCCTTTCCAAAGCGAGCAACTTAAAATCTAATTACATAGCTACACTTCAATTCTAAACCGGACTTACATTATCCAAATTGCAACAGGTTAACAGGAACAATAGAATGAAAAGATTAAGTAATAATAAAGCAAGAATGATATTTACTAATAAAATAACTATTCTACAATAATTCTAAGCCACATTTAGATGTATCCTAACTACAATAGTTTAACTGAAGCAACAAATATTCCTAAAGTATGAATCTATGGAACTTATGAGAATGTAAATATTCATTGACTATGTACATAAAATTTAGTTTCCTTGATTTATCAAAGAGACAAAAAGGCGAAAAGTTTGAATGTAATTATCAGTCAAAGAACAGTGGCCAGATATAATCATAAATTTAAGCCTTATTAATGAAAGTTAATTGAACATAACCTACGGCATATTGTTTATTTGATGGTTTCTACCATTTCTCTTTCAAACCGACACAGATAGGTCATATGGCGATGATGAGCTAAAAATGGCTAGGAATGAGAAGGAAGCAATTGTGGCCTTAATTAAGGTACACTCGCACCATTTGTTTGCTGTGAAAATGTGAAACATGCACTTCCGAGCTGTCGACAGTGGGTTCAAGCCCAGCATCTTATAAATGCAGGCCTAGAGCTACATGGCCAGTTATTCAGTACAACAAGGAAGCAATTGCTTGAATTCCTTCTCTTCCAATAATTATTGTGAAAGTATGTTAATATGTAATTTCAAACAATACGTCAAAAAGTAAGTTTTTATTTCAGAAATTCAGCATTTACAGTTCCCCAGATTTACATGCACATTTGTACATAAGTTTTCATATACATGTCCAAAATTTTATGATACATGGGGTTACTTTGGAAAAGTAAAGAGTAAAGTAGAATCCCAAAATTCGATGCAGAGCATGCTTTCTTCCCTTTGAAGTCAAGATGGGCTGCCTACGTATGCTCTTCGGATCTAGGTGGCCCTTACTTCTTCGCAGCTTCTCTGTATGCCCTTCACCAAGAATCCCTTTAAGAGACATATCAAGCTTATCGGCATTGTAATTACGATAGACAATGCTTCCAAATTTATGCTTATATTCTTGCAACACATTCCGAAGTAACCCCACGAAAGAACCTTACACAGAAGAACAGCCAATGACATGATTCTTGAGGTGATCAAGCTAATGCAAGTTGAACCTAACAGCACTTCAGTTAGAGTAAAACAATTCACTTCAACTAACATTTCTTGACAATGTGAACATTTGGGAGCACACAATACAACTAGCAAAGTCTCTCACTGAGGGACAAAGAAAAAGAGACAACAATCAAGAAAAAGGTTTATCACAATAGTTCTATGAACTTCTGACAGTCCTACATCAACACAGATCTATCCATATTAAGAAACAAAGTACACATTTATGTGAAGATAAACCGACGTCCAGAATTATCGCATGGAATATTTGGAAGAGAAGTGTACGAAGATACTAGTAAATTGCAGGGTATATGCTCAAAACGGGAATCATGGATCAAAGGTATTTGGGCATAGAGAAATACTCACGGGTCAATTTATCTCCAAAAGTGAGGAGACAGGGTTGGATCAAACACATTTCAATGACACATGGGTGAAATATCAATTAAGAAATAGTAAATGTAATGATTATCATTATTTTACTGTAAAACCAATTATAGTATTAACATTAACAGCTAAAAGATAGCTGGGCATCTCAGAGAAGTTAACTGTTAACAATGTAGAATGACAATGCATAAGCACTGTACAAGTCTATAGATAGTTTCACCTTAAAGTTCTCACAACACTTTATACTGAAAATGCAGTTTTCACACCACACACAGGATTTCTACAAACCAATTTTACTAATTCAACAAAGCATCAATATATCAAAATAATACACTTTTAAGACTTCTGTATAATTTATACAGCAGTATATGCTGTGGAAAGAAATCTTTCATCTACAACACACTGTACCCGAAAATGGCATAATTGGAGTTAAAACTGAGACTGCCGCAAAAGCTTAATTTAATTCGGTCAGTGGGTCATTTATAACAGCTCTAGTGAAGGCCAGGATCTGATTACCTTGGAGAAATTCGCCTTTAAGCTCATAGCTGCATGGTTGAGTGGCGACCCATCCCTACTTTCTTATTGGTCAGGAGGTTAGCATGCGACAGATGTGAACAGTTAAAATTTTCAAGGCTAACACCACCCGGCAAGTTTTCAGAATTCTTCACAAGACCAGTTTTGAACCATGATACTTTAAGATTACGTGAAGAAAAGTATGATTGGTTTCCAACTAATCACACCTTCTAGACAGAGGGCTGATAAAGGCAGTATGTAATCCACGCTCAACTTATTCAGATTTTGCTCTACTGCTTTCATACTGCTCTACTTTAGAGCACAACTTCACTTCGCTTTCCCACTACAATTCTACAAGATATTCTATGCCAAACGCCGTTTATTAGCCGTGATATCTTACAAAGGGAACACATTATTTCGTCTTCTGCACGACATAACCACTACAATATTAATTCCAGAACACGTGTGGTGTGCAAATCATCTGAATCCACAAGTTACTTGTCGACTGACATTTAAACAGGCATCGTTGGAACACATATTAATGTGCCATTTTAGTTTCAGTATGTGTCAGTATGTGTGTATGTGTTTGAATGTATGTGTGATGAAGCCTACTGTTACAAGAAGCCTGCAAGACAAGGAACAAGGGGAATCATCATGCTGCTTGTAAGAGGAATCTCTACTTTGATCATGGTGCACCTTGCAAAGGATATTCCCTCCAGAATGTGCCACTAAAAGGGGAGATACCACCACACCCTAAAGGGTGCCAAAGGGACCAATCGTGAGACGTTGCAGCCAGGACTTAATCAACTTCCATCATAAAAGGTTGAGAACCTTTTTCAAATATCAATTTCCTTTTCAGAAGGACTTCATTCTTGAAATAACATTTTCTATTATTTTGTGTTGTTACAGATTCTTATCACTTCTCATCTACTTATTGGTGTTGGTGAACTTTGTGAATGATTGAAATACACTCATGTCCATAAAATCCAGAGCACCTTGAAAGACTAGGAATAGGAAGTTCATATTCACAGGATATGTGCATTATGTTCTGAAGAAAGAATTAGCATTTGAAACATGTCGATCCTCAGGTTCAAGGTCCAATATCAATATCCCTGCGCACAACCACGGACTAGTAAATTGTGCTTGCGGCTCTCGTTGTCGCTATAAACCAAAGGTAATGGATCAGTGTGACTTGAGCAGAGGTGCATGATGCCTCGCAGACGTATGCAAGAAAAGTACTGTCAAATTAGTCACTTTGAATGAAGGCAAATTATGGGCATGGGAGAACGTGATACATCTATCTGGGAAATTGCAGCTCGTGTGTGAAGACGTGTGTCAGCAGTGCAGCGGATGTGTACAGAACATTCATAGAAGGTCGTAGATAACTACGAGGTGGGTCCGTTCACACCAACCAGACCAATCCCGAGAAGATCGACACCTCGTCCGGATGGCATTGCAGCACAGATTGGCATCCTCCTCGGCTATGGTGCAACAGTGGTACAGTGTAACACATCGTACACTATCAGGAGTGAAAATCCGTCCCTGTTGATTACGATCTGGGTTACCGACGCGTAATCCAGTTCTCCACCTACCTTTGAATAATGTGAATAAACATGCTAGACTGTAATGATGTATGGAACGACGTCACTGGGAACAGGAATGGCAGCAGACAGTTTTTTCGGATGAATCCAGGTTCTGTTCGTTTATAAATGATGGCTGCATTCTCGTTCACCGCAGACAGGGGGGAAGCATCACGCTGACTGCATTCACACAAGACATACAGAGCCAACTCAAGGCTTTATGGTGTGGGGTGCTGTAGGGTACAAACATGAATCACAGCTGGTGCATGTCCAGGTCTCTGTTAAAAGTTTGACCTACGTTTGACCTGCGACCCGTAGCCATACCCTTTCTGCACGACACCCCAGATGGCATACTTCAACATGACAATGCGCGACCACATGTTGTTGCACGAACACGTGCCTTCTTGTTGTCACAGGATGTCAGGCTGTTGCCCTAGCCCACCTGATCATCGGACTTGTCGCTAATCGAAAATGTGTGGGATATGGTGAAAGGGCGGGTGCGGCGCTGCCAACCACCAAAGATGAACTGTGGGACCAGGTGATGCCTATACCCCCAGGATGCCATTTGCGCCTTGTACGCGTTGATGCCCTCACACGTGGAACAAGTTATCAGTGCCCCTCGAGGACAAAGTGCCTACTAAGCAACAGGGCACATGCCATACCTGGGTGACTGAAATGCTAATCATTTCTGCAGAAAATACTAATGAACAAGTCATGTGAATATGAATTTCCTATCTCTAGTCTTTAAAGGTGTTCTGTTTTATGAACATGAGTGCACTTCTATCAGTTGAAATGTGTTGATAATGTAAGTCTTCAATTATTTGAATGCCACTAACAGTGTAGTGCACTAACAATCAAGTGTTAAAAATTACAGACCAATTTGTTTAACTTAGAACCTAAAAGACTAACTGGGATGGATACAATGCATTCCTTTGTGAATTTTTTATATAATGACACCTCATCTTGCATCATTTCATCAATGAAGTATCAACTGTCACCCAAATGTTATTCATGTACATTAGGAACTAAACTTATGATATAAAAGTAAGTTATGTTAAAAGTAATGAACATGGATTTAATGACCGAGTGTTAATAATAGGCTTTAATGCCACAGGATGCTCTATTTAAGAAGGCAGATAGTGCTCAATGGAAATAGTCTAGCCTTGTTAAGTGATAGAATGGGATGATAGCTCATATTTATGAACACTGAGGAAGTAGTAACGAATATTGCATTATGGAGAGTATATTACTGAGCACATGAGGCGACCAGCTTAATTTAAGGTAATAATCACCCTCATGTTTAAATTTGTTCCCACATGCCGCTGTCTAATATATGGTCACTTAATGACATGTTGCCAGTGCCAATAGATCCCGAATATATTAGAGATCTATGGAAGAAGGCTAAGAGTAACTTTAAAGCTTCCAATGAAAAAGTCAGAGAGGAATATGATCGTGGACAGAGGCCTACCAATTTAAAAGTTGGAGAACAGGTTATGGTAAAAAAATTGTACTTGTGGCAAGCTTGCTCCCAGACTTCGTGGGCCATGTATTGTTTTGGATTTCTTAACCCGCTGTCACCTTATTGGTCAGCAACCCAGCCAATGAGAGGATATTTAGGGTTCACCTTTCTCAGGTGAAACCAGTAAAAAATTCCTTATTTTAGTACATAGGCCACTAAATCTTGGCAGAAAGCAAAGGTTATATTCCTTACAGTAATGATCTTAAATCATAAAATTAATTAGGTAACTTATTTTGAAATATGGAGGCCTTCTGCCCCGATCGTAAGAAATTCATATCATGTATTGTAATTAGATTTATACAACCTTCCCCTCCAATAAGCGTTTCTGTTTGTCCATGGCCTAGTGGCCATAACCTAGCCCCAGTCTCCAAACCCCGGTAAACAGACACACACTCATCCGCTACGCCGCCCGCCTCATAAAAACCTGCAAAATAATAAAGACCCTCATCTCCAACAAACAATCTCTGTCATCGAACAAAGTACTGCTTCAGTGCCCTCTAAGCCAATGGCAGCCATGTTGCAACATCTGGCAAGCGAGGCCGGTGTAGGGTAAGGGACCACTCCACTCTGGTCCAGTCTCCTTCTGAACAGCACGCCGAAGCTCCATCCTTTCCGGCAAGGACTGAGGTGCGATAACTCAACAACCTACCCATCTTAGAGCAGCATTACTATATCTTGTCTGTGGTGGGCACCACCACGGCTAACCCTCTCAAGGTAGTGGGAGAGGCATGTCTGAGGGTACATGGGAGATCCCGGGGGACACCACCCGGGTATAGGCAGTGTCAGTCGCTATTGCCATCAAACTTGAACTAGGCATCACGGACTTTGAAAACTTCAGGAAGACTTCAAGACTCGTTTTCAAATATTTTTTCTAAACCGAACATTCAGCAAGAAGTTTTCCATCCGTGAAATTCCAACATAATTTTTTTTTGCAAATTTCTGCAGTGTCACCCAGGGAAAGACTACTGGGGGAGGGCGTCTGTACCGGCAGGTACACCTCAACCCTATGCATTTAAATGAAGTGCCTTGAAGAACGCTATCTACCACATAAAAATTGAAACAACTAGTGCAGGAAGTTGGCATGATGGTCAACAGATGTTACTACTAAAGTGTTAGAGTAATGTGTTATTTTTAGATTTCCTAAACTGACAGGATTCCACTTGGTTTTTTTGTGTATCACAGTTGGCAAAAGCTATTTCAAGAAGTTTGGACTTCTCCCCATAGATGTCTCTATTAAAAAACTGATGTTATGAACTCTGGTGTAAAGGAGAACAACAAGAAATTTAAAGAAATGTTGTGTTTATAGGTTTTCTGAACTGAACGGATCTCCTTTGTTTTTGATACTTCCAGGTTTTCAACACTTCTTACTCATCCCGCCAGCTTTGGACTCTGGCCAATAAAAATGTTGTGTATTTATTTTTCTACCAATCATAGGCTTCTTTTAACTTTTCGATTGTCCAATAAAATTGAGGGGGTGTGTCTGGTCTTAGCCCAGAGTCATCTCGAACCTTCCTCTCGGGAATAAAAGCTGACGCTTTTTGGAGTCAACTTGTCTTACTGATCGTCATGCTGTTGAGTGTGTGTGCTAAAAGAGGGGAAGGGGGTTCCATCCATTGGCAGGCAGAACATCAGATAAGGTAACGGCCACCAATTTTCTATCTCAGTAGTTATCTCCGCAAGCTGACTCGAGGGGAAGGTTCCAATCTTTAACTATGTATCAGTCCATTTCCTAAAATGTAAACTTCTCTTTCTTCCCATGTAAAAGTTCAAGTAAATCAAGTGTACTTAACTGAAATTTGGGAATAGAGAGTGTGATACCCTCTCGAGTTCCCTATCAACTTGTTTTGAGGTGACTATGTTTTTGTAACCATATTCTATCTGTAGCCTTGTAACTTAAATGTCCTCCATCTAGTCACCTCAGTAGTGTGGGACAAGCCTCTGCATCGTCGGGCCACTAGCCCAAGTAGGGTTTTAATCTTTGATTTCAGGGAGCGCATGTTTCTGCCTCCATAATTTTGATTTTTGGGCCAGTAATTGAAAATATTATTTTTCACAAAGGCCCGGCAGAAAGGGTACTCGATACCCCTGTGTAAACTTAAAAATCAATTGATAAGGTCTTGTTAAATGTAGGTTGTGCCTAGATAGGCAATGGTTTGCTGAAGTCCAATAATACTAGAATTGTCCGTGTTTGCTCATCAATAGCCTGTCTTATATCGTCAGTCACGCTTAGTAAGGTAGTACACATACTATGATTTCGTCGAAAACCTGACTGGTGTGGGTCTAGTATGTCGTGGTCATTGAGATAGTTCACAATTTGATTATACACAATGTGTTTGAGTCCCCTGGCTATTATAGACAGTATATTAATAGGTTTGTAGTCACTGTTTAGTCTAGAATATTTTGTTTTTGGGAAGGGCTGTACCAGGGCCATTTTCCAGACATTTGGAAATACAATGTTTTGAAAGGAGAGTTGTATATGAATGTCAATACTGGAATAATAGCATCGATAATTTTCTTTAGCTTTATAATGTATATATTTTCCACCCCTATGGATTTGGTTTTAATTCGCACGATAGCCGCTTTCACTTGCCTACGGGTGGCGTGTTGTAAATTGCCCGCAAAATATTTTCTTTTGCTTCTTCGTTTAATTGAACATGAGATACGAAGCGATTATTCAATTCATCAAGAGAAATCTCCAAATCGTCTACCTTGTCCAGTTTATTTAGTCCAAATTTTTGGATTGACTTCCATAAGGTAATGGGTCTTATGTCAGGTTTTATAAGGTCATGGGCATACCGTAGTCGAGCGTTTCTTACTGTCAGAGTCATTTTATTATGTATTCGTTTGCAATAGATAAAGTTTTCCTCTGTCGGGTAAAGTTTGTATTTCCTATGAGCTGCATCCTGCTTAGCCATCATTGCTCTAATATCATCATTTAGCTACGGGGAGAGTCTTCTACAGATGCGTGATGTTCGCAGAGGGTCGTGTTTGTCAAAAAATTGTAGTATCATGTTATTGAAAGTGGTGACCATGTCGCCAATGATGGTTTCATGAGTTGACTTCTGCCACGGGATCGAAAATGGGTCTTCCAATAATTTTTCATTGTCAATACGGCTATAGTCTCTGAAAGTTACGTACTTAGGTTTATGTATGGGACATTGCAGTGCATAACACATAAAGATAATGTCATGGGCTGACAGTCCAGGAGGAGATGTCTGGCCGTAATGTAATACTCTGTCAGGGTTGTTCGTTACTATTAGGTCCAGTAGTGTGTGTGAAGTTTTAGTGTGGTGAGTGGGAGAAAGCGGGAGGATCCATCAGTTATTCCAACACAGAAAGGAGCCACACTCATACACGTCTCAAGTGTTCTAAGTTGAATGCAGATACCTCAGAACAATTCATGTGAGATACACAAAAGGTGCCTGTAGCCCCAACATACCAATTCCATAAAACTAGCATAGACTATTCTGGCCCAATTCTAATAAAACATCGTGTGAAATCGAACAAGACCAGAATGCCTAGCTACCAAGACTGTCTACATAGACATGATACCTGATCTCACCACAACATTTCTCTAAGCACTTTATCGACTTATTTCTCATAGAGGTCAACCCCTGAACATTTACAGCAATAACTGCACAAACTTCTTCAGAGCAGCTACAAAAATCAAGGCCTTATGGCAAAACAACCCCCAGAAAACCAACTTTTCATACAACTGCAGGCATGGGAATGACGTGACATTTCATCCCTTCTACAGCACCACACTTTGGTGGAATCTGGGAAGCAGCTATCAAGAGTCTGATATAATACCTCAGATGAGTGACGGATTCTTATCGCTTCACCAACAAAGAATGAACCATTCTTACAACACATCAACCTCTCACGAAAGCTAAATGATAACCCTTTTGACACTTCTTAAGTAACTACATCCCATTTCCTTATAGGAGAGCCTATTACTACACACTCTGATTATGATTATACTTCCTCTCTCATTACAACCTTGTCCACAAGGCTATATTTTCAGTAGCTAACCCAGAACTCGTGGAAGAGGTGGTGACACGAATATCTCAATAAATGGGCAATGAAATACCCCATAGCAACATAGTCATACTGAAAGAAGATGGCATGTATACTATGAAGTGGACGATGACAGTGATCAAATACGTATCCTGGTAATGACAAATTCATTCATGTAATGAATGTTTAGGTAACAGTGAACTTACAAGACCTATTCACAAACACTATCCCTTACGAAGTATGGAAGAGAAAGGCAAGATAACTCTTGAATGGCTTATTTCTTCCATTGCATGTATAAGTACTATTATATGTCACAATGGACAAGTAACACCACAAACCATATTAGGAAGTATAAGAATATTTTTTACTTGCCACGAGACGGCTACAATGTGTGTTGTATATAAGCGAATGCTCACAGTAAACAAGCATATTACCTGCAACTTGCATCACAAATTACTGTATTATCTAGAAATCAATAAGTAATATAATCAATAAGATAACAAAGGTGAATCATTTGGAAACAATTAATAAAATATCCTGTAACAGTAACAAGAAGACAAATGTAATAGCTACTTTGTGTTCGAAACTATTTACAAATTCAAAAGTAAAAGTAGGAATGATACCAGCTCCCAAGTGATATAAAGTACACGTCTTTGGAATAATCCTAACAGCTGCACAATTCAAAATGCAAAATTGTGGAACAACTTGAAGGAAAAGTAAAAATTAGGTAAGTCAACAGTCAACCTCATAATAAAATATAGTTTCTGTAGGACTATCAATCATGTACACTGAAATGAAGGATCAAACCCTGGTATCTGTTGAGCAATTTTCTAACCATTTCCATTACCTGACGATGGATTATGAAATTATGTACAGTACCTCTAGAGAGTTTTCCTGCGATGACCCTGGCTCCGTTAACTCTAATTTAACTTCTTCTTTCACAGCTATCACTTCTGATACATGTTCAAAATTTTCCTGTGGAAAATAAGATATATTAGGTATGCTCATAACACACATCTACAAATACAGTCACAAACAAATGAGCACGTTAATTTATTCATTTCTAGTATTACAGTTACTTTCAGAATATCACTAATGTTTAAGGAAGATTTCTACCAGTAGAGGATTGTTATAACCAAAGGCTGTACTGAGAATGGTGTTACTATTCTTGCTCAATCCTTATGTCAGAGAAAGAATGAGACTGAGAACAAAACACTAAATGCGAAACATTTTCTAGCCATATCAGAAGATATACTGCCAGGGATGGAATTGGGGCCATCTCACACAGAATTTGGAAGGAAGCAGCCATAGGCATGAGCACTAAATTGTATGAACTGTTTTCATATGTACAATCATATCAATCAAATCTTAAAAGATGTTCGAACCAATTAGAAGTGTTACAACTGTTTAAAATAATTATTTTGTTCTCAGCATAGAGTTTGTTTACAGACAGATTAAAATAACTTAAAATAATGGAATCAAATTCTCTACTCTGGTTTTGCTCAGATCACAGGGGCTACATAAAGCATTAAGACAGTTCTGTTTCAAACAGCATATTTCAATGCTTCCAAGTGTAAAATAAAAAACACAAACATGAAAGAAGCAGGCTTATCACAGTCATATAGCAGCAAAAGATGTGATGTAGCCCAAAGTCAAAGCAGCTAGCAATGAAATATTTTACTGCTGCAAGCATGTTATGTAGCGTTCTGTGAAGAACTGTGGGGATGAGGACACTGTCAGTGGAGAGTCAGCAGTGTTGGAGTATACATCTGCAGTTTCAGAAGATCTTTTAAGATTTATTACGATACATTTAAATTTCCTACTTGGATTCATAAAACATTGTCAGCACTAAAAGAGGGGGGGGACTGTGATCAAAAGCTTATGTTCTTATATAAGTTAACTTACTAATAAAAGTAAATTAAAGTAAGAAGTTATAGAATATACCAACTTAAACCATTCAATACAGAACAGTAGCTGAACTACGAAATGGATGAAAAGGATGCACAAAAAGGACAGAGAAAATTATGACAAAGAGGAAAGAAAAAAAACTATTTAATGTGCCCTAAGTCCTAAAGGTGTCAGAGCCCACTAAGAAGAGGCATATTAAAGAATTTATTCTCAGTAATCATGCATTCTAGCGCCCTTGGACATGGTTCTCTATATAACATAAAATCTGACCTGCATTTGAGGAATAAAGTGAGCTTATCACTATTCTGTCTTTCTAAATGAATTCAATCTGAGCAAAATACTTATTTTGAGAAAACATAATTTCAGTTTTGGAGCTATTTTATCCCTTGTATGCCATAGGCAAATCTGCTCTCTCCTTAACACACATATCTTTTAGCACATTGTGGATGTGAGGGAAACAGAATAATCACACTTGTGTTGACATTTTGTTTAGAAGACTGGTGTATCCAGTCTAAAAAACACTAACAAAAGATTTGTGATTTAACTTCTTCTCTACTAATTATGGTAGGAGTAACAATATTTAACATGTGGTGCTAATGGTGGTGCAGTAGTGTTGGAGGATATTAGTTTTTAAAAAATACAATGGGCCAACAGTCCTCTATTATAATCAGAGGGGAAACTAGAAGAGGTGCAACCCCTAAACGAAAGTCATTTTGATACTGAAAATAAAAATCCTACCACAAGCGTAAGTTCCTAAGAGTTGGCAGCTTCGTGTAGCGCTTTGTGGTGTATTCCCAGACAAAGAAACAAAACAGATTTGCACTACGCATAGATGATCATTCAGCAATTGGTGACTCCTAGTGTTAATACTGAGGAAGCACACAGAAAATTATGCCCCTGCCAAACTTATTCAGCTATTAAGGGTTAATTTCTGAGCTGTATGAAGTTATCTGGAATGAGATTTACAAGTGATGCGGTCGTTGTTCCTTCAAGCCAGGCTGCTTCCTCTTTGATCTTTACTTCCAGGTCCATTTCAAACTGCAACTGAGTAGTTAGAAGTTACTGGGATCATTGATTTCTTCCCATGACCTTACACTGAAACATAACCCAGAAAAATATATTACCTTATTGATGTCATTGCTACTTATGTTGTTTGTCAACAGACTAAGCAACAATCTTGTAATTTTACATGACACCTCAAGTTTTCTATGACTGATACTTTGATCAAAGCTAAGGATTTCCAGTTTTATGACTTCTAAAACAGTGATCACTTCCGTAGTAAATATAAGTTAACATGTGTGTCAATATCAACATCATAGTCAAAGGACTCCTAGTTTTACATTACACCTTATATCTTATTAATAGCTACATAACATACAGTTTTATATGGAACTGAAACCGCAACAAGATGACCTTTCCTGTTAAAAATTCAACGTACATCGCTTGTGATTGAAATGCACAAAACTTCTTGAAAATTCAGTGACAATGCCATCTGCATATCACTCTGATCACCTGGGTCCATATCTTGGATTCTTTCTACCATTTTTATACTTTACAATTAGCTTCAAAGCTAACTGAACAAGTTCACAGTTCATTGAGATTTTCTCTATCAAATTTTTCCTACCCAGGATCAAATACTCACAAACCATTCTCCTCTCATCAAGCTGATTCACTATCTCTTCATTTGAGACACATTCTATCAATCCTGATCTTCAGGGACTTCTGATAACACAGCCTTTAAAAAGCTTCAACTCTGTTTTTCTCGGCACCAGTTTTTGTCTATGATTCACTTCCACACAGTGTCTTACTCCATACTCAGTGTAAACATAATTTTTAAAATTTTCAATCTGTTGAACGTAAAGAATATGATGGAGAACAGATAGGAATTTAGGCTGGATTCAGTGATGATATTTATTGATATTGAGAAGGCATATGTTCGTGTTCCATGGTAAGTGGTCTCGGATGCATTGATAAAGAAGAAGGCAGGGAAAGGTGAAGAACCAATTAAAAAAGCCATGAACGAAAAGTGAGTAAGTAGTATGAATACTACGATAGAACTAACAAAATGGTTCAGAGTAGAAGCAGGACTTCAAAGAGGATGTGTTTCATCTCCTCCAATCTTCATTACAGTCATATACAAAAGTATACAACAAGAAATGGGAACCAAGGAGGCAAAGGCCTTACTCTTTGCAGATGACACAGTAATGTGTGGAGAAGACGAAACGGAAGCACAAGAACAGGATACTGTATGGAATCAGGAGATAGAGAAATATGGAATGAAAATAAGTGTGGAAAAGTGTTGATAGTAGTGGTGACGAGGGGTAATACAAAAGGAAGTGGGAATATTGAAGTAAATGGAAGACCATGAGAAGTTGTGGAAAGCTTCAAGTATTTGGAGAGAATAATTGCAGAAGTTGGGAAAATAAATTAAGAACTTGGAAAGAGAATTGAACAAGCCAATGAGTTATACTAATGTGCGAGATGTAAAGTCGGTAAATGGGACATCCCAATGGAATGCTAGGAAATTTTGCAACCAATATACTACACACCAATTTTGACATATGCATCAGGCACATCGACAACAACAAGAAAACATGATGAAAGCAGAATGCAAGAGGCCAAGAAAAAAATTTCTTACAAAAAAAATTAATAGGGAGGGCATGAAGGGATCAAGTATGAAACATTGACATCAGGGAGATAATTGGATTCCCCACACTGAAAGGCTAGATAGAGACCTGTAAGCTGAAGTGGTATGGACACATGATGAGAATGGAAGAGAATAGAGTTCCAAAGTAAGTATTTACAGTGAAAATCATAGGAGAAAGACACTGGGGATTGCCCAGAAAGGGGTGAATGGATACAGTAAAGAGAGTACAGAGAAGGGTGGAGTAAAAGTAGAAAAAAATATTTGAGGACGGAAGGGTGGAGAGAGAAAAACTGAAGAGGTTTTTGATTCACATTTCAATGGAAATGGAAATGGAAAATGAAGAAAATTATGTTGAAATGAATACAAAAATTTATACAATACTGCTATCAGCTCATTTCATCGAACAATGCCACCGACCTTTACTTAAGTATCATTTCTTTATTTTTCTGTGCATGTCATGTCTAATGTCACAACTGAGTGGTATTTACCAGATTGCCCCTTGTAGGGAGTTCCATGTCAAACTATTGATTTAAATGTTAAGCAGTTTTTATTGTTTTGCAGGTGGTACAAATATTGTCTATTTTGAATACCTCGAGTAGTGCCTCAGAGAATTCATTTCACCCAATAACAGTGTTCGTAAGCTACTTTGTGATATTTTACTGTAAATGTAAACATAGTGCACTAACAATTAATATTACAATTTCTCGTACAGGTAATACAAGCTTCGTTCCTGTGGCTAATTGTGTCGATTCTTATACATTGCCAGGGAACAGATTTCTATGTAAACACATATCTACTCAGAAAACTATGCTCAATTGTATTTTGTATATTTCAATGTAGGAACAATACTGTGTGCCATGTTTAATTGTTCTGGCCATCACAGTTTATTCTATTAATATGTTATTGGTTTTACTTTCAAGCATACACCTTTTAGAGTTACCACAGCCAAAATTTATTCCTGAAGATTGTTTTTCCAAATCTGCTAGCAGTTTAATGGTGCCTACTCCAAGGGAAAGGAATAAGGTTAGGTACACAGCAGCACTAATTAAGGTTAATAAATGATAAAATGGGGAAACCACGGAAATGTTTTTCAGGGCTGCAGATCCTAGGATTCGACCCCATACAAACTCACTGCCACTCACTCTTGAAAATCTTTTACACACCAATAAATCAGAGAGACAGCCTACTGTTACCTAAATCATCAAAAATAAATACCAGAATTAGCTGCTGTGGGGCATTGATGTGATACAGAAGAATCTCCATAACAACACTGACAGAAAAAGATACAGATATCCTAAATGGAAACCTCTCAAGAATTTGATCCCTAGTACCATATGTTGCATCATACAGTGTAAAGAACAACACAACATTCACAGCGTCACTATAAAATTGCACACAGAGGTAAATAATACAGCAAAACAATAACTAAAATTACACACTACATGTTGCAATCTCTTTCTGAAACTACCATCCGCATTTCTTCATCTGCGTTGCTCTTCAGAAAAAAATCCTCATTCCACTAAAGTTAGATATACGATATATTGGTTCTACATACAACTTGCAGGCACTTGCATCGCAAAGGCTGGGAGATTTCTAAAAAGCAAGCTAGTTATATGAGTATTTATTTTTAATGCTTAATTAAAAAGAAAATTTAAGATAATTAATAACATTAAATATTAAAAATATGTAAAATGCTGAATCTGGGAAATATTAGTATTACCAACTTCTAATATTCTCGGTTGAGATCTATACATTTAGCAAAAGTAAATTATTGAACTTGAACATTACCGACAATATGTTAGAGGTTGTGGACGCAGTGTAAAAAGATCACAATTCCACAATGAAGGAAATCCGTAAGACCGTAACTGATTAACGGAATAAGCTGTGGAATTGGCCATTACGTGCCTTATATAACAACATATCAGCTACTTCGACACAAAACCGGACATTTGAATGTTGTTTAATCACTTAAAATTACCTCTCGAAGAACAAATTTGATTTGTAACAGTCAGTAGAATTTAGGAAAGGCTGTATTACTATAGTATGCGCACATTTTAGTTATAGATTTTTGAACTCGTTGGAGGAGTAAAAAGGGAGCACTGTCGGTTTCAGTAATACTGCCAACGGAATGGAAATTAAATCTGAATTGAATCGATAATATGATCGATTGATATGAATTTTCTAAACTGTTATTATCTTAAGCAAACTACTGTGTCCACACACAATATATAATACTATATAACATTTTCCGATGCGAAACGTGTTCTTAGCATGAATTCTATAGTTTGGCTTTGCTGTGTAAACAACAACAGTGCGATTACTTAAAGTGTACGCCAGGTGTCGCACAGCGATGATAAGCGATTCTTAGTTTGTGTTTCAAAGGTTGCCACTACGAATCTCGAAGATAACCGAAGTCGACCGATTCAGCACTAGGGTGTAAAGTGCGCAGATAGTAGTGACAACTACCAAAACCTACTATACTGAGAGTCAACTCAAGACCTTAGAGGTCCCTTTAATGTTAGTCAGACTTCTGGTCGGTGAAAAGGCTTCTGCAGCGCCAAATAGTTCCCTAGATTTGTTACTTGTTCCTGAAGTCAGGAGCTTTCTTCAGTATGGTTAGATATTCTGGTGAACTGACTTGATGAATTAAAATTTTGCCCTGTATAAATATGGAGAATATATCACATGTTGTATGTTATTCGGGTTCGTTATCAATTGTTATATTTCATACGTAGATGGCTATGAATAGTTATTGTTCTTAGTGGTGTATGTAGCAAAATAATAATTATTTAATATGATATTGATATCTTATTGCACTGTGTACTTAGTAACTTTGTTCGATTTCATTCCACTGCTGATAAGTTCGCATAATATGTGTGACGTTGAAGATGGATCCAAGAAAACTGTTCGCAATACTGGCTGCAACAGCGTGTTCACTGTTCAGTATTCATAATGGCTGCCAGCTGTGAGCAAGGCGTGTGTGATGCTGCGCTTGAGTCCCCTGTGAAATACTTTAAAGCTAACAAAAGTGGAGAAAAATAAAGTAGAAAATCTAAACCAAATTGTTTTAAACGTTTACAGTAGCCTACGAGATTAGAATCCACTGTGGACTGTGGAAGACGTGAAAAAGACCGCGCAGCTGATCGGCGATTTTTTTTGTACAGTGTTTACGTCGCTCGCTTGGAATTTAAACTCCACGGAAAATCCAAGTCTCCAGCGAAAGATCGATGTGTCAGCTCAGCACTCGCCGTAAATAAAACAGGAAGGGCCTTAACACGGTATGGGAATAGGATCCTTGGCGAATTCGATGATGATGATAATAATAATAATAATAATAATAATAATAATAATAATAATAATAGACTACTAATAATAATAATAATAAAAAAAATATGTACTTTATATTCGTAACCACCCTTTACCTGCAGAAATGTTGTCATGCGAGGAACATGAGTTCGTTTTTACCTTCTGAATGACGAGACTACAATATTTAGAACATTCCTGGAAGCATTGTATTTTGCAATCCCACTAACGGGTGGGTTTTTCAGTTTTTTTAACTGTGAGAAATTGACACTGACAGTCGTTGCACGAGAGCGGAATCGTATACTTATATTGTAAGTCCCAATGTGCCTCACACAAATTGCATTATGAAATAAAAATAAACCTTGCTTCTCTTGCCTCGGTATTCGTCAGTAATCTGTAGATTTTACATGGTCAATAAAGGAATAAATAGGTATGGGACGTAATCAAAGGACAGCTATGTGAAAGGAAGTGATTTCGTTTGATGCTTCACTATTTCAGAATGAAGTACTGCACTTGTCAGATGGACGCACGGCGTTATTGATAACCTGGCTGTGGCGGAGATGGAGAACGGGACGACCCGGAAGGGGGAACAGGGGACGTGCTCACATGCGGAAGGATACTTTTCCTAAGCTCTTGACTTGAATTTCAGCATAGAAACTAGAAGGCCTGGACAGAGAGCCAATTTCTTGCATTAAAAGCGGGGTAATAGTTTTTCTCTTTCCCACCGCTAGGTTCGCGTTTATGTTCTGTTGTTGACGCGAATTCTATGATTACGTATGTTACTGCAACATGTTTTATGAGAAGAAATAACATATTAAACTTCGTTTTATAAAGGCCTTATCTAACATGAAATATGAAGAGTTTTGTACTTTTTAATTTATTTGGTCTCACGATTTGCAATATATGGATAGTAGTATAATACAGGGATTCTGCGGCCACCGCCACCTCCGGCTCTCGGGAGAGGCCTCCACCTCCCGCGGGAAATTTGAATTTTGGCGGGAGATTTGAATTTGTAAACAAAGCCACGTGCTTTTTGACAGCTGTCATCAACAACAACGCAACGCTAACCTCACTGCTGCCATCTTGACGGGCCTAAACCTCAGTAGTGCCAACTTAACCTAACTAGCATGAGGTAAACAAAGCCACGTGTTTTTTGACAGCCACGTGCTTTTTGACAGCTGTCATCGACAACAACGCATCGCTAACCTCAGTACTGCCATCTTGACGGGCCTAAACCTTAATAGTACCAACTTAACCTAACTAGCATGAGGTAAACAAAGCCACGTGTTTTTTGACAGCCACGTGCTTTTTGACAGATTTGTAAACAAAGCCACGTGCTTTTTGACAGACAACAACGCATCGCTAACCTCAGTACTACCATCTTGACGGAAGTAAACCTTAGTGGTACCAACTTAACCTCACTAGCGCGAGGTAAACAAAGCCACGTGCTTTTTTTGACAGCTGTCATCCGCCATCTTTAAACCACAAAGCACTGTGCTGCCCTCTATATCGCAGTAGCTGCAAAATTCGTCACCTGTCATCGACAGTGCTGCCATCTTGACGGGTCTAAACCTTAGTGCTACCAACTTAACCTAACTAGCGCGAGGTAAACAAAGCCACGTGCAGCTGTCATCCGCCATCTTTGAGCACAGTGCTGCCCTCTTTAGCTACTTACCTCTGAAATGTGGTGGCGGATAATTTGAAAAATGCTTTTTTGACAGCAGCCATATTGCATCGCAAACCTCAGTGCTGCCCTCTTTAGCTAGATACCTGTGGTAGCAGACAATTCCACGTGACAGCAGCCATCTTTAATCAAGAGAGCACCGTGCTGCCCTCTATGTGGTGACGGCAAATTCCACGTGCTCTTGTTTGGAAACAAACCCACGTGCTTTTTTTTGACAGCTACCATCCACCATCTTTAATCAACAGAGCACAGTGCTGTACTCTTTAGCTAGATACCTTTGAAATGTGGTGGCGGCAATTTGAAAAATTCTATGTGCTCTTGTTGGGAAACAAAGCCGCGTGCTTTTTTTTTGAC
Source organism: Anabrus simplex (assembly GCF_040414725.1). Classification (NCBI taxonomy): domain Eukaryota; kingdom Metazoa; phylum Arthropoda; class Insecta; order Orthoptera; family Tettigoniidae; genus Anabrus; species Anabrus simplex. Next base: position 66,905,712 of record NC_090279.1, read on the forward strand.
AGCTGTCATCCGCCATCTTTAATCAATAGAGCACTGTGCTGCGGGCAATTTCGTTAGCTGTCATCCGCCATCTTTAATCTAGAGAGAACAGTGCTGCACTCTATGTGGTGGCGGTAAATTCTATGTGCTTTACAAACCTATGTGCTTTTCTGACAGCTGTCATCCGCCATCTTTAATCCAGAGAGAACAGTGCTGCCCTCTATATGGTGACGGCAAATTCCACGTGGAAACAAAGCCATGTGCAGCTGTCATCCGCCATCCTTAATCACCGTGCTGCCCGGTGGCGGCAAATTGAAAAATTCCACGTGCTCTTATTTGGAAACAAAGCCATGTGCTTTTTTGACAGCTGTCATCCGCCATCTTTAATCCAGAGAGAACAGTGCTGCCCTCTATGTGGTGGCGGCAAATTCTACGTGCTCTTGTTTGAAAACATACTCACGTGCTTTTTTGACAGCTGTCATCTGCCATCTTTGAGAACAGTGCTGCCCTCTATGTGGTGGCGGCAAATTCCACGTGCTCTTGTTTGAAAACATACTCACGTGCTTTTTTGACAGCTGTCATCTGCCATCTTTGAGAACAGTGCTGCCCTCTATGTGGTGGCGGCAAATTGAAAAATTCCACGTAGAAACATACTCATGTGCTTTTTTGACAGCTGTCATCCACCATCTTTAATCACCGTGCTGCCCGGTGACGGCAAATTCCACATAGAAACAAAGCCATGTGCAGCTGTCATCCGCCATCTTTAATCACCGTGCTGCCCGGTGACGGCAAATTCCACGTGGAAACAAAGCCATGTGCTTTTTTGACAGCTGTCATCCGCCATCTTTAATCACCGTGCTACACTCTATGTGGTGGCGACAAATTCTAAATGCTTTACAAACCCATGTGCTTTTCTGACAGAGCTGTCATCCACCATCTTTAATCACCGTGCTGCCCCGGTGACGGCAAATTCCACGTGCTCTTGTTTGGAAACAAAGCTTTTAATCCAGAGAGAACAGTGCTGCCCCGGTGGTGGTAAATTCTACGTGCTCTTGTTAGTTCGTGATTTAAAATCTAAGCTAGCTGTAAATCCCCGATTCTCGACAGATTCTTAATCCGAGTTGTCAGGAAGGGCAACCAAGAGCTTAGATACTACTAGTTTTGCATCAGGGAGGACGACTAGTCTTAAAACAAATTCTTGCGATTTAAAATCTTAGTCAGGAAGGGCATCCGGCCGTAAAACAATAGTTCGTGATTTAAAATCTAAGAAGTGCATCTAGCTGTAAATCCCCGATTCCCCGTGTTAGACGTTGTAAAACAGATTCTTAATCCGAGTTGTCAGGAAGGGCAACCGGTCGTAAAACTATGAGGTTAGATACTGCTAGTTTTGCATCAGGAAGGACAACTCAACACATTCATGTGATTTAAACACATTTTTATTCCAAAGAGAATCGAACCCGAGACTACCGGGTGAGAGGCATGCATACTGTAGGCTATAGATTTGTTCTACAGTCCTCGAAGTATCGGCACAGTCATTCTGAGCGAGTTGTGTGGAATGCATGTGTTAGCTGAAATTGTACACGTATCTTCCGGCTCGACCTTGAGCGAGGACACTGATAAGCGGCTTGTAACTCGCGAACGTCTTCTTAGCTGAGTCCCATGTAAGCTCTTAAAACACAGTACCAATTAAGGTTGTAAAATATTCTGAAATAGCCCTCCTCTGTAGTGCAGTAGTTAGCTGCTACCCTCGGAGGTCCGAGTTCGATTCCCGGCTCTGCCACGGAATGTGTAGCATTTAGCCTATGTAAGTTCCTAACGTAAAATATCATGATTGTACGGAGAGGTTAAAACACACACAGTGCCTACTCCTATCGAAAGAACCAGCACGGTACCGGCATGTAGGCTTCTCCTGGTGAAGGAGCCTGTACATAGTTTAACGCCTCCTATCAACAGCCCTTACTTAATGCTGGCTTTTTTTTCGCACACCCCGCCTCACACCATAGTTTTATACGACCGGCTGCCCTTCCTGACTAGGATTTTAAATCGCAGTATACGCGATAAATTTGTTGTAGCGGGTTTTATAACTAGATATCCCGGTACCGACACATAGCCTACTCCCGACTAGAAGAAGCCTGCACAAGGCTTATTGCCTCCATCCGACAAATGAATCACCGTCAAGTCATGTACTCAAAAAATCATTTTCGAAGGAGTCTGCACAAGGTTTAACGTCCCCATCAACAGCCCTTACTTATTGCTAGCTTTTACACACACACACCGCCTCACACCATAGTTTTATACGACCGGCTGCCCTTCCTGGCTAGGATTTTAAATCGCAGTATACGTGATAAATTTGTTGTAGCGGGTTTTATAACTAGATATCCCGGTACCGACACATAGCCTACTCCCGACTAGAAGAAGCCTGCACAAGGCTTATTGCCTCCATCCGACAAATGAATCACTGTCAAGTCTTGTACTCAAAAAATCATTTTCGAAGGAGTCTGCACAAGGTTTAACGTCCCCATCAACAGCCCTTACTTATTGCTAGCTTTTTTGCACACCCCGCCTCACACCATAGTTTTATACGACCGGCTGCCCTTCCTGACTAGGATTTTAAATCGCAGTATACGCGATAAATTTGTTGTAGCGGGTTTTATAACTAGATATCCCGGTACCGACACATAGCCTACTCCTGACTAGAAGAAGCCTGCACAAGGCTTATTGCCTCCATCCGACAAATGAATCACCGTCAAGTCATGTACTCAAAAAATCATTTTCGAAGGAGTCTGCACAAGGTTTAACGTCCCCATCAACAGCCCTTACTTATTGCTAGCTTTTACACACACCCCGCCTCACACCATAGTTTTATACGACCGGTTGCCCTTCCTGACTAGGATTTTAAATCGCAGTATACGCGATAAATTTGTTGTAGCGGGTTTTATAACTAGATATCCCGGTACCGACACATAGCCTACTCCTGACTAGAAGAAGCCTGCACAAGGCTTATTGCCTCCATCCGACAAATGAATCACCGTCAAGTCATGTACTCAAAAAATCATTTTCGAAGGAGTCTGCACAAGGTTTAACGCCCCCATCAACAGCCCTTACTTATTGCTAGCTTTTACACACACCCCGCCTCACACCATAGTTTTATACGACCGGCTGCCCTTCCTGACTAGGATTTTAAATCGATATCCCGACATAGCCTACTCCTACCGAAGAAGGCAGCTTAACGCCTCCATCCAACAAATGAATCACACTAAAACACTCTTCAATCATTCTCGCTACTTCGGAAGATAGCGGGTTCGAACTGGAAGCCGTAAATGTTAGGCGAGGGACCTGTGCGATCGTCATAACATGATCTAGCTAGATACCCTTCCCGACGGTATAAGTTGCCAGGATTTGAATCGCGTACCCTGACTAGAAGAAGCCTGCACATAGCTTAACGCCTCCATCCGACGAATGAATCACCCTCAAACACTCTTCAATCATTCTCGCTACTTCGGGGATAGCGGGTTCGAACTAGAAGCCGTAAATGCTAGGCGAGGGGGGGGGGGCCTGCGCGATCGTCATTACATGATCTAGCTTTAGCTCAATACCTACAGGTAAGGAATACCGCGTATGTACCCTCGAGAAGTCGAGGATCGCGTGCTAACTTTCCAAGGCTCGAACTCTTAAATTCTGACACCTCGGCATCAACAGGAGGTTTGAATACGTCAGCCTGCAGGTGGGAGCTCTTGTTTGCATTCGTTCCGACTGTACCGCAGTTGTCAGCTCAGCGATTATCATATCCGCTTGGTAACAAGCAGCGAAGTGCTCACAGTTCTCTGTATGCGTTCATTACGTACACACGCATCTCCCGTCTGCAGTGAATATTATTCTTCAGCTTAAGGTAAGGTAGAACTGTTAATTACCTTTTTTTTATTTGCAAAGCAACTTCTACGCTAGACATCTACATTCATATATGTTCTTTTCTTTTTAGGTACCGTTCGAAAGTACGCAATTTTATTCATCCGAGTAACAGTCTGCAGCACGTGCATTTTTTTTTAAAGGTATGTTTTCGAACTTTGAGTTGTAAAGATAATTAGGTTAGATGATGCACCCTACACTACATTCATATATGTTTCTTCTTTTTTAGGTACGACCAGAATATTATCATTCGAGTTTCAGGCTTGAACGCACGCATTTTATACATCCGAGTAACAGTTTGCAGCGCGAAGATTTTAAGGTATGTCTGACCTCTATTCGTTGAAACTTGGTTTCTTCTAAAACATCGTAACTTTAGTCTATTGATAAATAGTTGTTCTCTTTAATCCTCACGCTATAGACGTGGTATAATTTCAAACACGTACACATAGCTATGTCTGCCCTCAACTGGCTGAAAATTGGTTTCTTCCGAACATCGTAACTTTAAGCTAATCATAAATAGTTGTTCTCTTTAATCTACATACTATAGACGTAGTGCGTACATAGCTATGTCTGCCCTCAACTGACTGAAAATTCGTTTCTTCTAAAACATCATAACTTTAAGCTAATCATAAATAGTTGTTCTCTTTAATCTACATACTATAGACGTAGTATAATTTCAAACACGCACACATAGCTATGTCTGCCCTCAACAGGTTGAAAGTTGGTTTCTTCCGAACATCGTAACTTTAAGCTAATCATAAATAGTTGTTCTCTTTAATCAACATACTATAGACGTGGTATGATTTCAAACACGTACACATAGCTATGTCTGCCCTCAACTGACTGAAACTTGGTTTCTACCGTAACTTTAAGCTATTGACAAATAGTTGTTCTCTTTAATCTACATACTATAGACGTAGTGCGTACATAGCTATGTCTATCCTCAACAGGCTGAAACTTGGTTTCTTCTAAAACATCGTAACTTTAAGCAATTGATAAATAGTTGTTCTCTTTAATCCTCACGCTATAGACGTGGTATAATTTCAAACATGCACACATAGCTATATCTACCCTCAACGGGCCGAAAATTGGTTTCTTCTAAAACATCGTAACTTTGAGCTATTGATAAATAGTTGCTCTCTTTAATCTACATACTATAGACGTGGTATAATTTCAAACACGCACACATAGCTATGTCCGTCCTCAACAGGCTTAAACTTGGTTTCTTCCGAACATCGTAACTTTAGTCTATTGATAAATAGTTGTTCTCTTTAATCTACATACTATAGACGTAGTATAATTTCAAACACGCACACATAGCTATGTCTGCCCTCAACAGGTTGAAAGTTGGTTTCTTCTGAACATCGTAACTTTAAGCTAATCATAAATAGTTGTTCTCTTTAATCAACATACTATAGACGTGGTATAATTTCAAACACGTACACATAGCTATGTCCGTCCTCAACAGGCTTAAACTTGGTTTCTTCCGTAACTTTAGTCTATTGATAAATAGTTGTTCTCTTTAATCTACATACCATAGACGTAGTATAATTTCAAACACGCACACGTAGCTATGTCTGTCCTCAACAGGTTGAAACTTGGTTTCTTCCGAACATCGTAACTTTAGTCGTTCTCTTCAATCCTCATGCTATAGGCCTAACTCACAGCCATGTCCAACCTCTATAGGTTGAACATCGCAACTTTAGGCTAATCTCTATTGGTTGTTCTCTTTTCAGAACTTGTTGCATACGCTGTTCACCTAAACACTTTATTCGAAGAAAGAGAAGACACTATGTTCCCATGCGAGCTGTGTAAGGCAATGTTCACAAGACGTGACAGCCTTGCACGCCATGTAAAAACAAAACATCATCAGCTATCTGCTTGCGACTATAACCCTACTATGTTCCCCTGCGAACAGTGTAAGGCAACGTTCGCAAGACAGGATAACCTCGCACGTCATATAAAAGCAAAACACCCTAGCATAACATCTGCTTTATGTGATGTTTGCGGGCTGTACTTCGCTAATGTAGAGCAATACCAGGCTCACTTAGCAGAGGTACATCAAATATCTACTTGCCCTCAGGTAGTAGTAGGGAAAAAGCGTGCAGCTACTGATGTAGCTGTAGAAAGTACTAGTAGTAAAAAACCTAGGAAAAATGAACTTCAAACTATTCACTGCGAGCACTGTAACACTGATGTACCATCTTCGCATTTTCAGGGACACTTACGGAGTAATGCGCATAAAAATAATGCGTGTAGAAGTGGTAGTAACGCAAACATCGAGGAAATTAATACAGCATTTAAAAGTAGGATTGCTAGTTACCGAATTCGCACCAGTCAAAAGTTTCAGAGCACTTCAAACTTTTTAAATTGCGTTCAACCGGATGTACAACAGCTTCTTGCTAAATCTTTGTCCAATCATAGTTTATTTAAAGTTAATTTTGAACTTTTCGCCTTGTACATTAAAAGCACGGATGAATCCGAAATAACGGACATTAAATCATTTAATACGAAGAATTTTGTCATAAGTGAGTCGACTAATTTTGGTGATGTACTTAGGGATGTCTCTAACATTATTTCAACTAAGAGCGAGGGATTTCAGGAAAAGGAATCAGGGTGGGCTTTAGTTGAGATAATGTATCTAGAAGTTAACATCAATAAGTACAATCCCATGCGAGGTTCATCGTACATCGAGCTGCCGACATGGATTCAACAAAGAAAAGCTGTTGTAAACATCCAAAACAATGACGAAGCATGTTTCGCATGGGCGGTGATGTCGGCTTTAAATCCTGCGAAATCAGACGTAGCTAAGAGAACATCATCCTATCTACACTATTCAACGCAGCTAAATTTCGATAGTATAGAATTTCCCGTACAGTTAAAGGATATTAAGCGCTTTGAGGAACTAAATAACATTAGTATCAATGTGTATGGTGTAGAGAAAAAGTCCGTAGTAGGTCCTCTGTATTATACATGTCATAAGAAGAGTACTCACGTTAATTTACTCTATATTGAAAACAGTGAGAATAGCCACTTTTGCTGGATTAAAAATCTGAGTAGACTTGTTGGCAGTCAGTTATCCAAAGAAAGGTGTAAAAAGTGGCTATGTGATGGATGCTTGCAGTATTTCAGAAATGAAGATCAGTTAACGAAGCATTCCAAGAATGACTGCAATCATGTACGTACAGAGATACCTACTACAGGCAATAATGTTTTAAAATTTACAAATTTTCACAAGCAGATGTGGGTACCGTTCGTGATTTATGCAGACTTTGAAGCCATCCTCACGCCATGCAACACATGCTCACCTAATCCTGACAACTCTTTCACTAATACTACGCACATGCATGTCCCGTATAGCTTCGCGTATTACATCAAGTGTAGTTACGATAGTACGCTTAACAAGTTAGAGCTGTATCGAGGACATGATGCTGCTAAAGTATTTTTAGAAAGACTTGAAAGTGATGCAGTTCGTCTCGGTCGTATTCTGAATAGTAATATTCCTATGAAGCCACTCACCGAAATTCAGTTAAATGATCATGAACGTGCTACAAAGTGTAGCATTTGTGATGGGGAATTTTCCGAAAATGACCCTAAAGTTTTTGATCATGATCATTTAACTGGTTTCTACAGATGTGCCGCTCATTATAGCTGTAATCTTAAGTATAGAGTTCCTAAATTTATCCCTGTAATTTTTCATAACTTATCTGGTTACGACTCTCATTTCATCATTTCACAATTTGGAGCTTCGGATGAAAAAGTAGATATAATCCCTCAGAATAAAGAGCGGTACATTGCGTTTGCAAAGTCTGTAAAAGTAGATGCTGAGCATTCTATAAAACTGAGATTCCTTGACTCGTTTCGCTTTATGGCGAGTAGCCTCGATAAACTTTCTAGTCATTTACAGCCTGAACAATTTACGGAAATTCGACGCGTTTTCCCTGAAGAAGCGCAGTTTAATTTACTTCGGCGTAAGGGTGTTTTTTGTTACGAATATCTCGACTGCTTAGACCGCCTCGAAGAACGTGCCTTACCATCGAAACAATCCTTTTACAGCTCGCTGAATTCAGCAGATATTAGTGATGATGACTATTTACATGCACAACATATCTGGGAGCAGTTCCACATTCAAACGCTGGGTGAATACTCCGATTTATATTTAAAGACAGATGTACTTTTGTTAGCTGATGTTTTTGAAAATTTTCGCTGTGTTTGCATGAACACCTACAGCCTTGACCCATGTCAGTATTTTACTGCACCTGGGTTAAGTTGGGACGCGATGTTGAAACACACGCGTGTGAATTTGGAGCTGCTAACCGATATCGATATGGTGCACTTTATAAAAGCATCCATTCGAGGCGGTCTGAGTCAGTGCAGCGGCCGGTATTCGAGGGCTAATAATAAGTACATGCCGAGTTTCGATTCCAGTCAGGAATCTCGGTATATCGTTTACCTCGATGCTAATAATCAGTATGGGTGGGCGATGAGTCAGCATCTACCGGTGAGTGGTTTCCGCTGGCTGACGCAGTGCGAAATTGATGCTTTACAGCTACACGTCCTAGGTGATGAAGCTGATAAAGGTTATTTCCTCGAAGTTGACTTACAGTATCCTAAAGAGTTACACACTTCTCATAATGACCTACCGTTCTGCCCTGAAAATATGAAGTCCCCGTACATTGCATCAACGACGAAAATGCTCATTGCTAATTTATGCGATAAATCTAAGTATATCATTCATTACCGAAATTTAAAACAGTGTTTGCAGCATGGTTTGAAGTTATCCAAAATTCATCGCGTACTAGAATTTAATCAGTCACCGTGGCTAAAGCCATATATCGATCTGAACAATAATTTAAGAACGAATGCGGTTAACGAGTTTGAAAAAGATTTCTACAAGCTCATGAATAATAGTGTGTTTGGTAAGACTATGGAGAATGTTGACAAACGCGTTGATGTAAAATTGATTACAAACTGGGATAATATTAAGAAAAGGTATTGTGCTAACTATTTAATAAGTAAACCAAATTTCCACAGCTGCACCATCATACACGAGAATTTAGTTATTATACAGATGAATCGTGTCAAGGTTAAGTATAACAAACCTACCTACGTCGGCTTCACAGTACTTGAATTGGCTAAAACACTCATGTATGAATTCCATTACGATTATATGATGAAGAAGTACGCGCATAATGCGCAATTGCTCTATACAGATACCGATTCGTTTATTTATCAAATCAAAACTGATGACTATTACAATGATATAAAGCCTGACTTGGGTAGGTTTGATACGAGTAACTATCCTGCAGATAATCAATATCATCTACCGCTAGTGAACAAAAAGGTTCTAGGTAAAATGAAAGATGAATGTGCTGGGAATATTATCGATTCATTTGTAGGTACTAAATCCAAGTCATATTGCATAAAACTCTTAAATGAATTACAAATAAAGAGATTGAAGGGGGTTAAAAAGAATGTCGTTCAGAATCAGCTAAGTTTTGAAAACTATAACAATTGCATTAAAAGTAATCCACCTGTTTTGCATAAGCAAACGTCTGTCATTAGAAGCAAGAAGCACCAGTTGTACACTCATGTAATTAGTAAGGTAGCCCTTAATAGCGATGATTGTAAACGGTTTGTCATTCCAAATTCTACCAACACGCTAGCCTGGGGGCATAGTAGTATTGATAAGTACTACTTTACATAAACATTATGCTAGAGGTGTGTGTACTTACGTTACGCTGTCTTACATCACAATTCGGGAGAGGAACGCTGATACGGCAAGTCTAAACTTGTACATTCAAGAATTGCATCGAGAAGTACGCTAGGGTGAAATGATTCGAGATAAAACTTGTACATACAAGATGTAAATAAATAATGTAGAATTGGCATATTCTTTTATTTTAGGTTAGGTATCACCTTCCTCCCGCTCCTTATTTGCAGGATAGAGTTTTTGTTTATTACTCATAGAAGAAAGAAGGTGATGAGCAGTTTCGTGAGTATAGTTCGGTAAGTATCTCGAGAGCAGAATTTTTTTTGTCAAAAAAGCACATAGCTTTGTAAAGCACGTAGAATTTGCCACCACCGGGGCAGCACGGTGATTAAAGATGGTGGATGACAGCTCTGTCAGAAAAGCACATGGGTTTGTAAAGCATTTAGAATTTGTCGCCACCACATAGAGTGTAGCACGGTGATTAAAGATGGCGGATGACAGCTGTCAAAAAAGCACATGGCTTTGTTTCCACGTGGAATTTGCCGTCACCGGGCAGCACGGTGATTAAAGATGGCGGATGACAGCTGCACATGGCTTTGTTTCTACGTGGAATTTGCCGTCACCGGGCAGCACGGTGATTAAAGATGGTGGATGACAGCTGTCAAAAAAGCACATGAGTATGTTTTCAAACAAGAGCACGTGGAATTTTTCAATTTGCCGCCACCACATAGAGGGCAGCACTGTTCTCAAAGATGGCGGATGACAGCTGTCAAAAAAGCACGTGAGTATGTTTTCAAACAAGAGCACGTGGAATTTTTCAATTTGCCGCCACCACATAGAGGGCAGCACTGTTCTCTCTGGATTAAAGATGGCGGATGACAGCTGTCAAAAAAGCACGTGAGTATGTTTTCAAACAAGAGCACGTGGAATTTGCCGCCACCACATAGAGGGCAGCACTGTTCTCTCTGGATTAAAGATGGCGGATGACAGCTAACGAAATTGCCCGCAGCACAGTGCTCTATTGATTAAAGATGCCGGATGACAGCTGTCAAAAAAAAGCACGCGGCTTTGTTTCCCAACAAGAGCACATAGAATTTTTCAAATTGCCGCCACCACATTTCAAAGGTATCTAGCTAAAGAGTACAGCACTGTGCTCTGTTGATTAAAGATGGTGGATGGTAGCTGTCAAAAAAAGCACGTGGGTTTGTTTCCAAACAAGAGCACGTGGAATTTGCCGTCACCACATAGAGGGCAGCACGGTGCTCTCTTGATTAAAGATGGCTGCTGTCACGTGGAATTGTCTGCTACCACAGGTATCTAGCTAAAGAGGGCAGCACTGAGGTTTGCGATGCAATATGGCTGCTGTCAAAAAAGCATTTTTCAAATTATCCGCCACCACATTTCAAAGGTAAGTAGCTAAAGAGGGCAGCACTGTGCTCAAAGATGGCGGATGACAGCTGCACGTGGCTTTGTTTACCTCGCGCTAGTTAGGTTAAGTTGGTAGCACTAAGGTTTAGACCCGTCAAGATGGCAGCACTGTCGATGACAGGTGACGAATTTTGCAGCTACTGCGATATAGAGGGCAGCACAGTGCTCAAAGATGGCGGATGACAGCTGTCAAAACAGCACGTGGCTGTCAAAAAGCACGTGGCTTTGTTTACCTCGCGCTAGTGAGGTTAAGTTGGTACCACTAAGGTTTAGGTCCGTCAAGATGGTAGTACTGAGGTTAGCGATGCGTTGTTGTCTGTCAAAAAGCACGTGGCTTTGTTTACAAATCTGTCAAAAAGCACGTGGCTGTCAAAAAACACGTGGCTTTGTTTACCTCATGCTAGTTAGGTTAAGTTGGCACTACTGAGGTTTAGGCCCGTCAAGATGGCAGTACTGAGGTTAGCGATGCGTTGTTGTCGATGACAGCTGTCAAAAAGCACGTGGCTGTCAAAAAACACGTGGCTTTGTTTACCTCATGCTAGTTAGGTTAAGTTGGCACTACTGAGGTTTAGGCCCGTCAAGATGGCAGCAGTGAGGTTAGCGTTGCGTTGTTGTTGATGACAGCTGTCAAAAAGCACGTGGCTTTGTTTACAAATTCAAATCTCCCGCCAAAATTCAAATTTCCCGCGGGAGGTGGAGGCCTCTCCCGAGAGCCGGAGGTGGCGGTGGCCGCAGAATCCCTGTATTATACTACTATGGATGGTTGTTGAGATGCACTTAACATTTGTTTAGTTATGTGCTTTCAAATTACCGTCAAGGTGGTGGTGGTGGTTATCGTTTTAAGAGGAAGTACAACTAGGCAACCATCCTCTATATAACACTAATCAGAGAGAGAAACTGATGAGTGAATATCGATACTTCAATGTTTTCAGACCAAGTGGACTGTGTTTTAACACGTTCCCTGCGGCAGTGAATTTCGATGACTTAATGTTACGTCGTATCGGCCCACCGGTGACCCGATGCTGCCTTTAGTTATTATCGGTTCGGGTCACAGGTGACCTGACGAATTTGACTTGGTTTACTCCCTAGTATGAAATCCTAAACAATGCAAGTGCACTTTCTGCCGAACACACACCCGCACTCAGCACACATTCACTCATACACACACTCACTCTGCTACCGTAGACACGCACACGCACATACGCACACACATACATACGCACACACGCACGCATACACACACCAACAGGTCCGTGAATACTTACCAACTTACCTCATGAGACGAGGCCGTGGACGGGCTGGAACAGACTAAAACAGTCTGGAGCTGGACTCGAACCAAATTAAACTAAAGGGAGGAACGGGAGACGATAAGAACCCAGAACCCTTCCCGATAAATGAAAGAACGGGGTGAAAATACATGGGGGTTTATTAATGGAAATAAAGCGAAAGAGATCCAACAAACAAAAATAATAAAATCAAGCTTGAAATATTACTCACGGAGATATGCGCAGAAACTTATCGTATAGGTTATTCATCCAATCATATCAAGAGGCAGATTGAAAAGATATCAAACATGGCCACACAAGCTTCTTTCAATCACAAACTTGTAACATACGATTTACTTCCTCCACATAAATTCATACACGCGACGTATGACACATTCGTCCTCGCAATGAATTAATATCAGTGGACATACACCGGAAGAACTTACACCCACATCAAATAAAAACATACACGTTACATCTCACACATCTCCAAGTATATGGACCAGCATCCCAGAGAAGAGATCCATCACGCAACAATCCCCCGTTTGAAAAGCACAGCATCCCAGAAAGAAAAAAAATAAAGAATAAATATGGCTGCCATAGTTACGAGGCGAGTAAACAATGCTAACAATGAAAGAAGACTCATTCAGATGAAAGCAACAAACATAAATATATAATTAGGCCAGCAAATAGCCCGAGGAATGAAAATAAGAAAATGTAAATAATACTTTAAAAAAAATAACACTGTAAGAAAAGGAGAATGCTGTTAATCAGGCAGGCATACAGCACAACCACACGTACACACACACCATAGAGACCCAAAAGAAATGTATACGGGTAGAATAATCAGTTTTTGTCCAGACACATAACGAACACAGAGAGGTCCGCATAGCAAGACAAGTGCTTTCATGGACTCATGAGCTCAATACAAGACGCGTAAAATAACAAAGGATTTGCCGCAAGAAGGCAAGGCGTATCCCCACATAATTCACAGTAGCTTCATCGTAACCATCACGCTTGCAACGTATTCATATCGCCTCACCACGGACGAACATGAATACCAGTCATAGCGTCAAACACAACGTCACGCATCAAGAGCTCGGCCATGAGAGAATCGACGAATAAAAATAAATGGCAATAGGTCTCGAACTTCAGACCACATACACGCCAAACAAACACACCACTGACTAAAACCATCCTCCATCCTTACGGGTTTAAGTCACACAAAAAACAGAACACACAAGATCAGAGAAAACTAGCAATAAGACAAAATGCAGCATTAACGGTTAAATGTACATAACTAATACGCCCACGCAACCATAGCAAGCCAAAAAAAAAAGGGTTACCTTAATAGTCGGGCGTTGCTCAGAGCATTAGGTAGTCACAAAATAGCGACAGAGATAAAGAGTCGGGCATTCAAGTATGTAAATATACTGCAGGAAATGTAAACGGCACAGGTCAAAGATCTCGTATCTCAAAAAGTACATTGTTGTCTCGACCGCCATGTCGGCAACAACCGTCCTGCGAACTAGTTTCAAAGAAGGCGGACACAAGACTGACTAAGAGGGCACTTCGGCTGATGGCCGGAAGCGCACTCTGCCAAGGAGAAAACGAGTCATACGTCACGTCCAGGGAATAAATCGACCGAAAGTTCGATAGCGGTCAAAGAATGTATTACATACAGAGAAGTGCGCCACCAAGGGAAACTTGGTGCGGCACATCTTCCCCACACCCCCTCGAAAATGAGTCCTTACTTGGTGATCAGGCAAGAAGGGCTCATTTTACCACGGACAAAACTTAACACTAAGTGTGTACACACTCTACAACTAAGCGTATCAATTTAACAATAACTTCAGGCATTAAAAATGGACAACAGAATATGAAAACATTTATACACACGTCATAATTACACCTTATTTTGAAGATATACAGTATAATAAACGTCCTTTCGTTATCAAACACAGATTCATTAAGAACTAAACAGGCATCAGTGTCCTTTCACCGAGCGGTAATTGACTCCAAGGAGAGTTATGGCAAGTCAGGCAAACATATGTATCTGTCAATTAATAATCCAGTGAATTAAACAAGTTCAGACCACAGTACTTCAACACACTCCGACCTCTTCTCAGTCACTGAGGGTGGGTTTCGATGGAATTTGGTCGAGCTATCAATACGTTTCTTTTCCTTACGATACAAGTGTTTCTCACAGGGCAATCATTACCTGAAACACAAAACAATATAAGCATACGTGCTTGCAACAAGTCAAAGTTAACTCCATATTATCAAGTCCAATACATCTTAAGGGTGTTAAATAAATCAATGCTACGAACTTCTGGAGTAATACTTTTTTAACATGGAAACGTGCGCCTTTGATTGCACACGGCCGGAGAGATCCTCCACTTTTACCGTAACAGGTCCCAGAAACTCAGTGATCCTTCTGGGCTCAGACCACTTTCGACACAGCCTTTTACTAATGTGATCCATGGTGGAACTGACAGGGAACCTCTTTACCAGGACCAGATCTCCGACGCGGAAAGGCACAGGCATTCTTCCCTTGTTATACCTCTGGGCCACCCTGTCTCTGGCTTTAATCAGTTGCTCGGAGGCTATCTTCCATTTCTCCAGGACATCCAGACGTCGGGAGGGTTCGGAGAGATACTCCACATTCCATTTCAAAGAGAGTGGATCGTTGGGGACCCTGCCCAAAAATAATTCGGCAGGATTGAACCGGCTGGACTCGTGCATGGCAGTGTTGAAACCTAGGCTGAAAAAAGAGAGATAGCAATCCCAAAGGGATTGGGTGTTATAATGGAAGGCAGACAAACAGATTTTTAGATTTCGATGAAATTTTTCAACAAGGTTCGGTTGAGGGTGATGAGGGCTTAGACGGATATGTTTTATACCCCAGGAGAAGCATAAATTACGGAACTTAGCGCCGGTAAAGATCGAAGAATTGTCAGAGACAAGCGTCCTAGGTGGACCAAAAACTCCGAAGATGTGTTTAGTTAACAAATTCACCGTGACGTTAGAATTAATTTTACGAACTGGGAACAGCCAAATGAATTTAGAAAAACCGTCGATAACAGATAAGATACCCACGTTGCCAGATTGAGATCGAGTTAGGGGTCCAAAGAAATCAATGAATAGTTTCTCACCAGGAGAATTGGCAACGTCGGCGGAATGAAAACCGATCTGAGTATTCTGAGCAGGCTTACATTTTTGGCAAACATCACAGGTTTTGACATACTCGAAGACTTCCTTTTTAAGTTCGGCCAGTAATAATTCCGGGAAATTTTATGAAAGGTTTTTAACTGACCGAGATGGGCGCCTAAATGAGAATCGTGATAATAATTTGAGATCATGGGTCTCAGATTTTGGGGGACGAAAATTTTAGAAGTACGGTTGTGAAGACTTTTGTAACACAAAAGGCCCCTTTTTATTTCAAAGGATTCCCAACCTTGTTCCTTCTTCGAAAGTCTATCGGCTAGACGGATACATTCATCGTCTTTCTTCTGGAATTCAGACAATTCGGTAAAACTAAAGGGGTAGTTTCGAAGGATGCAGACAGGAAGATGATTATCGGGGCTGCACCCGATCTCGTAATCAGTTGTCTCGCCACCTTCAAACATGCGCGACAAACAATCGGCAACAATATTATCTTTACCTCTTACATGAACAACAGTGAAATTATAAGACGACAGTCGGAGAATCCAACGAGCAGTCCTCCCTAACCTTTTGACATTGGCAGCCATCCAAGATAGTGCTTGGTTATCAGTATGAATCCAGAAATGTCGGTGTTCGAGGTACGAGTGAAATTTCTCGACACCAAGGACAACAGCCAGACATTCTTTTTCGTACGTGGAGTACCTGGTTTCAGAGTCGAGCAATTTCTTACTGAAATAAGCAATGGGGGCAAGATGATCGTTCTCCAGTCTTTGGTTCAATACAGCAGAGAAAGCAATATCACTAGCGTCACACTGAAGGACAAATTCCCCGTTAAAGTCAGGGTTGTGCAATACGGGAGCTTGACAGAGGGCATCTTTAAGTTGGCAAAAAGCTTGCTCTTGATCATCGCTCCAGAAGAAACGAACATTTTTCTTTTTCAACGTGTTCAGGGGCGCTGAGATTTCAGAAATGTTGGGGATGAATCTAGAATAAAATCCAATCATGCCAAGAAATCTACGGACAGCTCGTAGGTTCTTTGGTCTGGGAAAATCACGAATGCATTTCACTCTCTCAGGATTAACAGATATGCCGGAGCCGGAAACGATATGTCCTAAAAACTTTATCCTTCTAGAACACAAAGATGCCTTCTCAGGATTGACAGTGAACCCGTGCCTCTTCAACCTAGTGAAAAATTCGCGAAGATGAGCGACATGTTCCTCGAATGCGTCAGAAAAGATCACGACGTCGTCTAAATACGAGAATAAACAAGAGAACTTTAAATCACCGAAGACGGAGTCAAGAATGCGACTCAGCGCTTGGCCGCCTACTGAAATACCCATGGGAACTTTATTAAATTGATATAAGCCAAAGGGGGTGGCAAAAGCCGTAAATTCTCGGCAACTAGGGTCGAGAGGAATCTGGAAATAGGCAGAATTGAAGTCTAAAACAGAGTAGAACTGGGCCTTCCCGAAGGATTGCAGGGCAGATTCGATGGTTGGGAGAGGGAAACTGTCGAATATAACATTGCGATTCAAAGATCGATAGTCAATCACAAGACGAGGTTGGCCATCCTTTTTGGGAATCAGAAAGGCGGGGCTACTAAAAGAAGACTTTGATGGGCTAATAACGCCTTTCTCCAGCAGTTCATTGATACACTTTCTCATAGCGGCGAGCTTGGGAGGGGAGCAACTGAAAGGTGGGTGTCTGACGGGAGTACGATCTTTCAGTTCGATGCAGTACGAAAATTCTTTGGCACACCCTAATTTGGCAGTAAGTACCTCAGGGAAATCTTTTAGAAGATCATTGAGCACGGAGACTTGGTCATTGGAAAGATCAGATGGATCGATAAGGGGAACGCCGTTCGATACAAGGCATAACGGATTATTACCAGAAGGAACCTCGAAATGAAAGTTTTCATTGGATCGAAAGCGAAAGGCAAATGAACAGCTGATAAAATCGATAGATAACCAGGTGGCTAACATGAAATCAGATCCAAGGATGAGGGGAACAGTCAAATCTGGAACAACGTTAAAATTCCAGTCCCAGGAAAAATTGTGAATTTTGAAATGGATACGAACACGTCCGGTGGGACACATACGATGGCCATTGGCAGACACGTAAGTTGCGGAGCAATCACTATCTCGAAGATGTTTCAAAGCCATGCCTTCTACCACAGACTGATTTATGAAAGAACTCGAGGATCCGGTATCCAAAAGGGCATATAACGAGCGCGAGCCGGAAATAATTTTGGCCCAAGGAGACGCAAAGGGAAGACCACAAACTTTGCGATTAGAAGAGGTTTGGGGCACCAACGACGGGCCTACTCGTGGGTGCGGGATCAGTTTCCCTGGTTTCCATTGCATCGAGGACAGATATCACGAAACACGCCAACTAAGCCACACTGACAGCATTTTACTGGGGGCTTCGAGTTACACTGCATGAAGACGTGTCCATCTTTTCCACAATTCCAGCATTTAATGGACCTAGACGTCCTCCTACGGGGTACGTTTTGACTTTGAAGACTGCCTGCCATCTTATTTAAAGAGTGAGGAGGTTTTGACCGATAATCAGAACGATCAGTGCATGACGCAGAAGAGAGCGGTCGGGCAAAGGAGACCGATTTATACACAGAGCGACAGGCGGTATCAGGGAAAGAACAGGTATCGGGCGGAGGAGGGGGTTGATATAAGTGATTAAGTTGAAGAGTGGACTCGTATTCGCGCCCTAGATTAATTATATCATCCACACAATTTACCTCAGATCTCTTTATGAAGAGTTTATAGTTAGGAGCCAAATTACGGTAAAATGTATCAAATATTTCAGTCTCATGAATGTCAACATCAAGACGGTTAAACAAGGTAAGGATACCAGTCGCATATTCATCAATAGGTTCGTTAGGACCTTGGGTTCTCCGTAGGATCTCTTGTTTAAGAACAAAATTCATGTCTGATAGACCAAATCTAATTTTAAGTTCCTTCGAGAAATCGGACCAACATTTGACTTTAAATTTATTTAATCGGAACCATTTACTTGCACGCCCCTCTAACATACCGGGGATGACAGGGACAAATAGGTCTAGGGACATAGAAGCACACGCAGCGACGTCTTCGACTCTCTCTAAGAATTCGATCACGGAGAAACCTTTTTCTTCGCCGGAAAATTTCAAATTCCATTTTCGAATAACATCAAACGCAGGATTAAATTGAGATGGCCCACTCGCAATAGGCTGAGGAATGCGATTTACAGTATGAACATCCATGCTAGAGATAAATTCATCAGGGCAATTGTTTACAGCAATACCCGCATTGTTGTGATCAGAGTTTGAATGAATGGAATTACCTTCCATAGACGTGCCTGAATTATTTTGCATATCAACACTGGGGAGATTTTCACACGCATTGTCTTGTATGTTCTCCATTGTTTACAGATAAGATAAATAATGCAAGAGCAACAGTCAGCAATGACAAAATCACAACCAAAGTTATACACAAGATTTAACGAAAGTATGCTGTGAAATAGCATCAATTTATACATATATTATTCATGGCACAGTATAAACACAAAAAGGAGGACTTAATTTTAAAAGAATCCAGCTCTGCTCCACCGAGAATCAGCCCCTCGGTGAAACTTTCCAGCCACGAACCACGCTCTGCATAGCATCTGCCGAACAAACACACTCGCACACACACACATACACACACTCACTCTGCTACCGTAGACACGCACACGCACATACGCACACACATACATACGCACACACGCACGCATACACACACCAACAGGTCCGTGAATACTTACCAACTTACCTCATGAGACGAGGCCGTGGACGGGCTGGAACAGACTAAAACAGTCTGGAGCTGGACTCGAACCAAATTAAACTAAAGGGAGGAGCGGGAGACGGAAAGAACCCAGAACCCTTCCCGATAAATGAAAGAACGGGGTCGAAATACATGGGGGTTTATTAATGAAAAATAAAGCGAAAGAGATCAAACAAAAAAAATAATAAAATCAAGCTTGAAATATTACTCACGGGGATATGCGTAGAAACTTATCGTATAGGTTATTCATCCAATCATATCAAGAGGCAGATTGAAAACATATCAAACATGGCCACACAAGCTTCTTTCAATCACAAACTTGTAACATACGATTTACTTCCTCCACATAATTTCATACACGCGACGTATGACACATTCGTCCTCGCAATGAATTAATATCAGTGGACATACATCGGAAGAACTTACACGCACATCAAATAAAAACATACACGTTACATCTCACACATCTCCAAGTATATGGACCAGCATCCCAGAGAAGAGATCCATCACGCAACAATCCCCCATTTGAAAAGCACAGCATTCCAGCAAGGAAGAAAAATCAAACAATAAACATGGCTGCCATAGTTACGAGGCGAGTAAACAATGCTAACAATGAAAGAAGACTCATTCAAATGAAAACAACAAACGTAAATATATAATTAGGCCAGCAAATAGCCTGAGGAATGAAAATAAGAAAATGTAAATAATACTTAAAAAAATAACACTGTAAGAAGAGGAGAATGCTGTTAATCAGGCAAGCATACAGCACAACCACACGTACACACTCACCATAGAGACCCAAAAGAAATGTATACGGATAGAATAATCAGTTTTGTCCAGACACATAACGAACACAGAGAGGTCCGCATAGCAAGACAAGTGCTTTCATGGACTCATGAGCTCAATACAAGACGCGTAAAATAACAAAGGATTGCCGCATCAAGGGAAAGGCATATCCCCACATAATTCACAGTAGCATCATCGTAACCATCACGCTTGCAACGTATTCATATCGCCTCACCACGGACGAACATGAATACCAGTCATAGCGTCAAACACAACGTCACGCATCAAGAGCTCGGCCATGAGAAAAATCGACGAATAAAGATAAATGGCAATAGGTCTCGAACTTCAGACCACATACACGCCAAACAAACACACCACTGACTAAAACCATCCTCCATCCTTACGGGTTTAAGTCACACAAAAAACAGAACACACAAGATCAGAGAAAACTAACAATAAGACAAAATGCAGCATTAACGGTTAAATGTACATAACTATTGTACCAGGAAGGCCTAGGACCTGGTCCATATTAATTGAAAGAAATGTTATTTCCAGCATTAAAGATCCGACCGACGTACGAACATCCATGTAAAGAATGTTCCAGTATGTGCCAGACCCTACGAGTGCGCTAGGCGGAGTCAAGTGACGTCACCTGTCGCTCGAAGCTCACCTCCCCTAGAGACATTTCTCGAAAGAATTTTTCTTTTACCAGCTTTTTAACGCCTTAACCAATTTCAACGGGACAAACGCTGAAATATAGCGGGCATCATAAAAGTTAATCCCTGTAAATTTCAAATTAATTCATCAAACGGTTGTTGAGTTATAATAATTTAAAGTCTCAACGCAATTACGTAATCCTGGTCACATGACCGAGAGAGCTGCCACCCCTACCTGCGCTGGTATCTATATATGTCAAGGCCAAACTGCCAGCAAACGAGTACAGTACAGTACAGTACAGTACAGTATGAGGACAAGCAGTCAGCTGTGTGAGTGAGAGCGAAGAGACCGGCTCGCATACAGTATGTTCGCGCAGTCACGGTAGAAGTACTTTCCGTCGTATTCCCGGAACGCGAAATTTTATCGCCGACAGAATTATTAAAGAACGTCGCACTGCAGTTAATACATCGCGTCGCGATTACAATATAATCCTAAAGACATTTAAGAAAGTAACACGAGTGAACTTATTAAAGTACAAATATTAACTATTTAATGTCATTACGTGTGGACTTAGGTAACTTCAAATAACATTGAACTTCTACAGAACCTAACATTTAGAATCACCAGGACTCATTTCTTCTCGAGTATCGAACTATATTTTTTATTCACGCTACATCAATATAAGGCTCACAGTAGTAATTTGAGTGAAAAAGTAAGAACTTTTCTGAGTTAATATAACATTATTATAACAGGATTAGCAGAAAATAATCCCTAGTAATTTAATGACTGTATTCAAAGACTGTGCTTATCGACTTGCTGTTTTTCAAGTGTGAACTATGTGTTTATGAACGTTTCAATAACGACTGTAAATAATATTTCGTACAGGAAAGACTGTGATTCTTCATACGCCATAAATAGTATTCAACAGTGTCAGTGAAAATTACTCGCACTAAGTGAATTTTCGTGTGCGAAAATCACCCGAACAAGCTACAATTCTACCGGATCCCGTTCCAGCCATCATCACCTCATCGGGAACGTCAACATCGCCGATCCTGATTCTACATGGAACATTCCAGAGGTCCATCCTTCGACATTTTGTAGCAACAGTTCTTGTCATAAGTGAGTAACAAACTGACTAAACTTTTTCATTTATTTTGGACAGTGAAAACTTCAGTGTCGCGTGTGAACAATTCGCATAATTTCTCAGAAGTGAACATTTTAATTTCAATTTCATTTCTCATAGAAAGACTGTAGGTTTTTCAAGTGTGAAGGTTGACGAACTGAGAACTGAAAACTTTTAGTAATTTCTCATATCCATTCACAATTATAAAAGTGTGCTTAGGTTTAAAAAGACTTTAGGTGGAAATTCTCACGTATGAAAGACTTTGAAACCAATGATATTTATGCCATTTTTTTCAAGAAGATTATTTTCAACATTTAATTTCAATATAAAATTTGAGTCAACAGTCATACCGCAGGGTGAAAATTTAATAAATTGTTTTAGAAAAAATTATTTACCATCTATTATTCGCTCTGCGAGACTATCCTTCTCTGTATCGGCTCCAAAACCAAGTTCCACTCCCTGAGGTCCTACTCATGCCCTTTGCCCACAACTTTTCCTGGTACAGAGAGGATAGTATAATAATAGATGGCGACCCAACTTCAAGGGCACGATTTTGGAGCCGTACTATAATAATAGATGACGTCGCAACTTCAAAGACTCGATTTTTAAGCCGTGCTATAATAATAAATGATGCACTTGTAATAATCGTAACATTCAGGGTTCGATTCAAGTCATTATATTTCGAGCACAGGATTCGACTGCAAAGAACTTGTTGTATTTGACTTATTCGAATATTCCGGAAACATGGATAACTTACTTGCAGCAATCGAAGCTCTCAGGCTTAGCATTAACGATCAGAATGCTAAGATTGATAGGTCTAATAACCAGATAGCACAAATACAGGCGCAAATGGTAGAGTCTAATAACCAATTGCAGACTCAAATAATCGAGTCTAATTCCCAATTACAGGCTCAACTCCAACAACAAATGCAGGCACAAAATACTCAACTACAGGCACAGAATACTCAACTACAGGCGCAGTTAACTGAGTCAAATAGTAAGGTTGAAGACTTAACTTCCAAAATTGACAGGACCTTGGACACTAAGTTTGCTGAAGCGGATAAGGTCATTAACAAAAGACTCACTGAATCTAGTGCCCTTATCGAGCAACGATTCCGTGAAGCTGGAACTCGCCTCGAAAAGAAACTTACTGATTCTAGTGCACAGGTCGAAGCCACATTAAAAAACATGCGGGATCAGTTTGTTGAAAACTTAGAGTCTATTAAGGAAGAAATAAAGACAGAGGTCGTCAAGTCTTTAGACAAAGATCTTAGAAATGTTCTTCCTTCCGTTCAAGCATTTTCCACTGAACTTAAAGATTTACGGACTGAATTTCAAGAATCCCATGGTAACATCTCACAAACCCAAGCAAAGTTAGCTCAGGTGCAGGAAACCTTGCGAGATGCATTAAAGAGCGACGTGGGTAAATTACGAAGCGAGATAGGATTAATTAAGAGCACGCAAGGAGAACTCGACAAGCATATTACAGGACAGTTAGATAGCACGCATACCCAGATAGCTGCTTTCTGTAAAGACGTACAAGTCATTAAAACTGACTTGAGAAATGAAATAAAAAATTTAGACACCTCAATTAATTCTAAAATTAAAAATTTGTCAGAAGAAATGAATCAAATTAAACTTAAAGAATATACAACTGACGTCACAATTCCTGGTTCGTCGAGGGAAGTACACAACACTGCAACCCTTATTAAAGTACCAGATGACAAACCAGTCAAATTTTCAGGACGTGATGAGTATACTGCCCGAGAATTTTTGTTAAATGTCGATGATTACCTGGAGGAGAATAGGGTAGATGACGATAGGAAACTTAGAGTAGTATCTAAACTTCTAGAAGGACGAGCCTTATCATGGTTCATAGCTTTTAAGAGCAACTTTAAAAACTATGACGACTTTAAAAAGGCACTTCTTAAACGCTTTTGGGATTCAGAACGACAGCACCTTGTCAAAATGCAACTCTACTCTAGTAAATACAATACTTCAGTCAATACTTCCCGATATTCAGACTACTGTCTAATGCAATTAAAGAAGCTCCAGTTTTTAGATCCACCTTTGCCAGATATCGAACTTATTCAGATCTTGACACTTCAATATCCGCCTCATGTTCAAGAGATACTAGTCGCTGCCAACATTAAAACATTGGAGCATTTTGACGCTACTTTGCGTAGGTTAGATACGGCTAATACCCAATCTAGTCCGAAAACTAACAGGAGTCGAGAAATAAATACGAACTCTGCAGAAATAAAACCGCCGGAGAGAGAGGAACCCAGGACACGTGAAGAAGGCAGATTAAGCCCTACTAACCCAACCAGATTCCGGAATTTTAGACGTCAGAGGAATCAGGATAGACACCCTTATCAACCTAGGAATTCATGGAGACAGCGCGAAAGCACTCCTGAAGGAAATCGTGAGGCCAGACGACGAGAACTTGAAAGTAGATGGAAGGATACACGGGAATACATCAGGGAGAGAAACCGTAATCCTGATGAGCCTGGAGCTACATCCCTGGAATACCAACGTCAATTCGGACCAAGATCACCTGATCCTGAACCAACAGGCGCTATTAAAAAAAAAACGCCGATCTCGCAATAGGGAGATTGACTACCGAACACGGTGAGGTCGAAACGTCAAATTATTGTACTGCTGTTATCAATTACTGGCATATTGACGATTCCGAATTACTATTCGAAGACGCACAAACACCGAGGCCAATTATTACACGTTCATTACCTGTCATAACAGTACGCACAGGCAACCTACAGGTGATTACGCTCATCGATTCTGGGGCGCAAGCTTCTTTAATTTCTGATAAGCTTGTAGACTCGCTTAAAAATCAGAACAATGTTTTATTATTACCTGCAGCTCAAATTAAAGTAAGAGGGATAGTTCCTGATAAGATTGTTAAATGTAAATCCCAGGCATTTTTAGAGTTTGAAATTAACAGTCAGACATTCGAACACATATTTTTGGTAGTATCACGTCTTAACTTCAACTTAATACTTGGATCAGATTTTATGATCAAATACAAAGGAACCATTGACTATGATGCCAACCTCGTAAGATTCAAGAATAATTCCGTAGAACTACAGCTGGTAGGACGAAGTGACCTGGAAGTTCAAGAGAATGGAGCCCGTTTCGAAGGAGCCGGTGGTGACGTTATTAAGCCCGCTGTAAGTGAGGTTGCGCCAGCCGTAGCAGAAAGTAGAAAGGGTGACCAAAGTGAGGACAATGCAGAGTCCCTATTCAATGAGAACTCCATTATAGGTCCGGACTATATAATGTCAATAGCCAGTGTGGTTGAAGACCCGGAAATTATATTAAAATTGGAGGAGGCTAAAAATGACGTTCTACAAAAATTTGCATGTGTATTCGATGACAAGCCTGGAGAGATAGCTGACTATGAATATCATCTTGATGTAAATGACTTGTCTCCTTATCAGAAGAAGCTATATCCCACTCCAGAGAGCCAATTTAAAACAATATGTACCACAGGAAGAGTAAGGCCTGGAAAAGAAAATCCTGCGTATTTTCTTTTCGTCCAACCAAGGGGAAGATGTACCAGGAAGGCCTAGGACCTGGTCCATATTAATTGAAAGAAATGTTATTTCCAGCATTAAAGATCCGACCGACGTACGAACATCCATGTAAAGAATGTTCCAGTATGTGCCAGACCCTACGAGTGCGCTAGGCGGAGTCAAGTGACGTCACCTGTCGCTCGAAGCTCACCTCCCCTAGAGACATTTCTCGAAAGAATTTTTCTTTTACCAGCTTTTTAACGCCTTAACCAATTTCAACGGGACAAACGCTGAAATATAGCGGGCATCATAAAAGTTAATCCCTGTAAATTTCAAATTAATTCATCAAACGGTTGTTGAGTTATAATAATTTAAAGTCTCAACGCAATTACGTAATCCTGGTCACATGACCGAGAGAGCTGCCACCCCTACCTGCGCTGGTATCTATATATGTCAAGGCCAAACTGCCAGCAAACGAGTACAGTACAGTACAGTACAGTACAGTATGAGGACAAGCAGTCAGCTGTGTGAGTGAGAGCGAAGAGACCGGCTCGCATACAGTATGTTCGCGCAGTCACGGTAGAAGTACTTTCCGTCGTATTCCCGGAACGCGAAATTTTATCGCCGACAGAATTATTAAAGAACGTCGCACTGCAGTTAATACATCGCGTCGCGATTGCAATATAATCCTAAAGACATTTAAGAAAGTAACACGAGTGAACTTATTAAAGTACAAATATTAACTATTTAATGTCATTACGTGTGGACTTAGGTAACTTCAAATAACATTGAACTTCTACAGAACCTAACATTTAGAATCACCAGGACTCATTTCTTCTCGAGTATCGAACTATATTTTTTATTCACGCTACATCAATATAAGGCTCACAGTAGTAATTTGAGTGAAAAAGTAAGAACTTTTCTGAGTTAATATAACATTATTATAACAGGATTAGCAGAAAATAATCCCTAGTAATTTAATGACTGTATTCAAAGACTGTGCTTATCGACTTGCTGTTTTTCAAGTGTGAACTATGTGTTTATGAACGTTTCAATAACGACTGTAAATAATATTTCGTACAGGAAAGACTGTGATTCTTCATACGCCATAAATAGTATTCAACAGTGTCAGTGAAAATTACTCGCACTAAGTGAATTTTCGTGTGCGAAAATCACCCGAACAAGCTACAATTCTACCGGATCCCGTTCCAGCCATCATCACCTCATCGGGAACGTCAACATCGCCGATCCTGATTCTACATGGAACATTCCAGAGGTCCATCCTTCGACATTTTGTAGCAACAGTTCTTGTCATAAGTGAGTAACAAACTGACTAAACTTTTTCATTTATTTTGGACAGTGAAAACTTCAGTGTCGCGTGTGAACAATTCGCATAATTTCTCAGAAGTGAACATTTTAATTTCAATTTCATTTCTCATAGAAAGACTGTAGGTTTTTCAAGTGTGAAGGTTGACGAACTGAGAACTGAAAACTTTTAGTAATTTCTCATATCCATTCACAATTATAAAAGTGTGCTTAGGTTTAAAAAGACTTTAGGTGGAAATTCTCACGTACGAAAGACTTTGAAACCAATGATATTTATGCCATTTTTTTCAAGAAGATTATTTTCAACATTTAATTTCAATATAAAATTTGAGTCAACAGTCATACCGCAGGGTGAAAATTTAATAAATTGTTTTAGAAAAAATTATTTACCATCTATTATTCGCTCTGCGAGACTATCCTTCTCTGTATCGGCTCCAAAACCAAGTTCCACTCCCTGAGGTCCTACTCATGCCCTTTGCCCACAACTTTTCCTGGTACACTATACATAACATAACTATACTATAATACGCGCACGCAACCATAGCAAGCCAGAAAAGGTTACCTTAATAGACGGGCGCTGCTCAGAGCATTAGGTAGTCACAAAATAGCGACAGAAATAAAGTGTCGGGCATTCAAGTAGATAAATATACTGCAGGAAATATAAACGGCACAGGTCAAAGATCTCGTATCTCAAAAAGTACATTGTTGTCTCGACCGCCATGTCGGCTACAACCGTCCTGCGAACTTATTTCAAAGAAGGCGAGCACAAGACTGACTAAGAGGGCACTTCGGCTGATGACCGGAAGCGCACTCTGTCAAGGAGAAAACGAGTCATACGTCACGTCCAGGGAATAAATCGACCGAAAGGTCGATAGCGGTCAAAGAATGTATTACATACAGAGGAGTGCGCCACCAAGGGAAACTTGGTGCGGCACACACTGCAACACAACCAATCAAAGAGCATGCATACATGTTGTAAAGACTGTTTACTTGTTTCTCTACTATGCTCTTTCGGAAGAGTTTTAAATGATGGGCACCCCAATTCATGCATGTCGATAATTTCACACGGTGATGGTAGAAAATCACGCAACCATTCTTTCTTTTCACAACCCTTTAAAAGAACAAGATCTGCTCTTGACAAATGTGCATGCATCATTAAAGGTAGAAAACGATAAGGTATATTTTTTCTTCCCACCTCAAACCTAAATTGTTTTCAATCCACTGAGTCTGCTTTTTGTCTTCATCTGTTTGCAAACAGTAAGGGAACGGTGGGCTAAATACTAAACTAACAAGTTTTGGTGCCCACAATACACTGCAATCTAACACAGCCACCTCTTTAAACACAAATTTGTTTCCGTTTACTTTAAAGCCTTGCACATCAACTATTCATGTTTTCGTCATGTTTGCACTCCACTCTCTATCACTGTTTCTCGAAGACTAAAGCTTTTTGTCAACGAACGGGTTTAAATATGCACAATAACGTCATCACTGCAGCACATGCAAACTCTTGTTTTTATGATGCATACCTATTGCATTCCTTTACACCGACTTACTCTTAAGAAAACGGACAAGTCTAAACATGCATGATGACGTCATCACTGCAGTACGTGCTTACTCTAGCTTTCCCGATGCGTGATTAAACTTGTTCGAATTTACCGCCACCACATTTCAACTAAAGAGTGCAGCACCGAGGTAAGCGATGCAAGATGGCGGGTGACAGCTTGTCAAATGGATTTTTTTTCAAAGGTAAGTAGCTAAAGAAGGCAGCACTAAGGTTAGCAATGCAAGATGGTGGATGACAGCTGTGACGTAAAAATTACCCGCAAGATAGCAGCACGATGCTCTTTTCATTAAAGATGGCAGCTTGTCAAATAGAATTTTTCAAATTAACCGCCTCAAAGGTAAGTAGCTAAAGAAGGCAGCACTGTTCTCTCTGGACTAGTGATGGCTGCTTGTCAAAAAAGAATTTTTCAAATTATCCGCCACCACAAAGAGGGCAGCATGGTGCTCTCTTGATTAAAGATGGTGGATGACAGCTGAAGAGCACGTAGAATTTGTTTCCAAACAAGAGCACGTGGAATTTGCCGCCACCACATAGAGTGCAGCACTGTCCTATCTGGATTAAAGATGGCGGATGACAGCTGTCAGAA
The DNA here is from genome assembly GCF_040414725.1 of Anabrus simplex. NCBI lineage: Eukaryota > Metazoa > Arthropoda > Insecta > Orthoptera > Tettigoniidae > Anabrus > Anabrus simplex. The sequence continues at coordinate 66,934,561 of NC_090279.1, forward strand.
AGGCACATGAGTTTGTAGAGCGCGTAGAATTTGCCACCACCACATTTCAACTAAAGACTGCAGCACTGTTCTCTCTGGATTAAAGACGGCGGATGATAGCTGTCAAAAAAGCGCATAGGTTTGTTTCCAAACAAGAGAATGTAGAATTTGCTGCCACCACATTTCAACTAGAGAGTGCAGCACGGTGCTCTCTGGATTAAAGATGGCGGATGGTAGCTGCAGCACGGTGCTCTCTGGATTAAATATGGTGGATGATAGCTGTCAAAAAAAGCGCATAGGTTTGTTTCCAAACAAGAGAATGTAGAATTTGCCGCAACCACATTTCAACTAGAGAGTGCAGCACGATGCTCTCTTGATTAAAGATGGCGGATGGTAGCTGTCAAGAAAAGTACGTGGCTCTGTTTCCAAACAAGAGCATGTGAAATTTGCCGCCACCACATAGAGTGCAGCCCTGTGCTCCCTTGATTAAAGATGGCTGCTGACAGGTGGAATTGTCTGTCACCAGAGTGCAGCACGGTGCTCTGCCGATTAAAGATGGCTGCTATCAAAAAGCATTTTTCAAATTATCCGCCACCACATTTCAAAGGTAAGTAGCTAAAGAGGGCAGCACTGTGCTCTATAGATTAAAGATGGCGGATGACAGCTGCACGTGGATGTGTTTATCTCACGCTAGTGAGGTTACGTTGGTAGCACTAAGGTTTAGGCCCGCCAAGATGGCAGCACTGCCGATGACAGGTGACGAATTTGCAGCTACTGCGAAAAAGAGGGCAGCACCGTGCTCTCAGATGGCGGATGACAGCTGTCAAAAAAGCACGTCGATTTGTTTATCTCACGCTAGTTAGGTTAAGTTGGTGCCACTACGGTTTAGGTCCGTCAAGATGGCTGCACTGAGGTTTGCGATACGTTGTTGCCTGTCAAAAAGCACGTGGCTGTCAAAAAACACGTGGTTTTGTTTATCTCGCGCTATTTAGGTTAAGTTGGTACTACTGAGGTTTAGGCCCATCAAGATGGCAGCAGTAAGGTTAGCGATGCGTTGTTGTCTGTCAAAAAGCACGTGGCTGTCAAAAAACACGTGGCTTTGTTTACCTCGTGCTAGTTAGGTTAAGTTGGTACCACTGAGGTTTAGGCCCGTCATGATGGCAGCAGTGAGGTTAGCGATTCGTTGTTGTCTGTCAAAAAGCACGTGGCTTTGTTTACAAATTCAAATCTCCCGCCAAAATTCAAATCTCCCGCCAAAATTCAAATTTCCCGCGGGAGGAGGAGGAGGCGGCCGAACAATCCAATTATACTACTGTATTGAAATGAAGGGACAACCATTGATATCTGTTCAGCAATTTTCTATTTTCAGTACCTAACAATGGCTTATCAAATTATGTACATTACCTCAAGTGAATTTTCCTGCATTGGCCCTGGCTCTGTTAACACCGATTTGGCTTCTTTTTTCAGTGGTATCATTTCTGAAACATATTCAATATTTTCCTGTGGAAAATAAGATACATAAGTTATGAACGTAACACACATCTACAAATACTGTCACAAACAAATGAGCATGATAATTTACTACTTCCAAGAATTACAGTTACCTTCAAAATTTTACTACTGTTTAAGAGAGATTTCTACCAGCAGAGGAGACTGCACTGAGAATGGTGTTATCATCCTTGTTCAAACCTAATGTCAGAGAAGGCATGAGACTGAGAACCAAATATAAAGTGAGAAGCAATTTTCTAGCCATATCAGAAGATATCCTACCAGAGATGAAATTGGGACCATCTCGCACAAAATTTTGGAAGGAATCTGCCACAGACATAAACACTAAATTATATTAATTGATTTTATGTATCCAATTACGTCTATCAAATCATTGAGGTTGTTTGAATCACATCCAAGTATTAACACTGTCCTAAATCTTTTGCCATACCGTGAGAAATATTAATACTATGCTCTTAACATACATTTTGTTTAGACAGACAGATCAAAATCCCTTGAAGCATTTTAATCACTTTCTATAATCTGGTTTTGCCAAGCACACAGGGGATAAACACTGCATTGAGACAGTTCTGTTCATCCAAGTGTAAAAATAAAAAACGAACATGAAAGAAGCAGGCTTATCACAGTCATAGACCAGGGAAAAATGTGATGCAGGTCAAACATAAAGCAACTACAAATGAAATGTTTTACTACTACAAGGATGTTATGCAGTGTTCTGTGAAGAACTGTGGGGATGAGAACACCGTCAGTGTCGGAGTGTACATCTGCAGTTACAGAAGCTCTTTCATGATCTACGAAGGTCATCCAATAAATAAGTTTCCTTATTTTTTCTCTGCAAACCACATGTTTTAGAATTAAGTTGGTACTGTAGGAACTTCCACTGGCATATGGCTGGGGTAAGGTGATTTACAACCGCACGTGCTTGCTCTGTGTTCACCAGTACGGCGCTACCTGCCATGGAGCTACCACTTGAAAGCGTTTCCACTTGTGAACTCTCTTCTGTTATTCGCTTTTCCACGGCAAAAAATGAAATGGCTACCAATATTCATTGACATTTGGTGTGAGTTTATAGTGAAAGATGCATGCTGGCATTCATGGTTCCTGGAATGGCAGCAAGATGTACATGATGACAAGCGCAGCGCCAGGCCCATTACAGCCACTGTTGGTCAGAATGTGGTGGACAAAGATTAATGCGTCAGCACTGTCGAGATAATGAATCTACTGCCTCCCGGCACGGAAACTGGGCAGTTCTTTATTGCAATGATATTGTTGAATGTCTTGCAGTATTGAAAAGTCTGTGCAAGATGGGTCCCAAGTTTTCTTACTGATGCTCAGAAGCAATAACAGAACGAGGTAGCCTGAGCTTTCCTGCAAATGCTTCAAAGAGGGGGAGATCAAATGTTTTCCCGCATTGTTACTGGAGATGAAAGCAGGGTGCATTATTCAACTCTAAAAACAAAACCACAAAGCATGCTATGGAAGAAACTTGGCGAACATGCTCATAAAAAAGGGCCAAGACCTCAGACTCTTTTTTACAATTTACTTTACATCGCACCGACACAAATAGGTCTTATGTTGACAATTGGAGAGGAAGAGCCTAGGAGTGGGAAGGAAGCAGCTGTGGCGTTAATTAAGGTACATCCCCAATACTTACCTGGTATGAAAATGGGAAACCACGGAAAACCATCTTCAGGGCTGCTGACAGTGGGGTTCGAACGCACTATCTCCCAGATGCAAGCTCACAGCTGCGCGGCCTTAACCGCATGGCCAACTTGCTCGGTTAGACCTCAGCCTCTGTAGGCATAGTTTTGGCTACTGCCTTTTGGGACTGTAATGATGTTGTATTGGTTGACTGACTGCCCCAATGCACTGTGGTCACACATGAGAGGTCCTGCACGGTCCTCACGAAGCTCAGAGTTGAAATCCAATGAAAACGTTCTGGTCTTGTCTCAGAAAATATTGCCCATTCCGCTCAAAGGACGCAGGATTTGCTGCAGAACTTCAAAAGGGACCTTTTTCCCCAACCACCTTATTCTGCGGAACTTGCCCCGAGTGATTTCCATCTCTATCCACAACTCAAGTTGCACCTTGGAGGTAAGTGGTTTGCAATTGATGAAGAGGTGGAAGAGGAAGTGCACCGCTGTCTACAGAGATGGGACCCGACCCGGTATGATGAAGGTATCAAGAAACTGCTGCCAAGATAACAAAATGTTTGGACTGAAATAGTGACTATGTGGAAAAGTAGTATGAAATCACACAAAATATGCATATATGTACAGCATTGTTTACGTTGCATAAACTTGTCAACGATAGAGAGTTCAGTGATAATATGAGCCAGTACTGACAAATAAGAAATTTACAAGTATTAATATATCGAGAAAACTCCTGAACTTATCTAGACTGCCAATATCAACTTTGTTGTCACCAAATACTATTTCAGGACTGTGGTCATGGAGAGGTAAATGGAATGTTTTGAGTATAGCACAAACCTTACGGAGAGGGGAAGGGAAGCATGAGAGGGGAGTGCCGAACATTGTGGATCCCTCCTACTGGATGTTAAAATCTAGTACACTGTACCATAGAGAGGAGAGGAGGAAGTAGGATGGAACGAGTGGAGCACTGTGGAATACTCTTTCCACACTGGAGAGGGGAGAGAAGGTTATTAAACTACTTCATGTTATAATGTACTTTTATGTAAGATGGATGAATGCAACTGAATGATTTTAGATGAATAATGTATGGAATTGAAATAGAGAATATCTATAAGATATTATTGTGATAAATGCCAATTTAATGAGTAGGTATGGTCCAGATATCATGTGAGTAGAGCGATGTGCGGGAAATTTTTTACGTGTGTATGGTCATTTAAGTTGGTTACGTTAGCACTTTTTGCGATGTAGATCTCGATTGCTTCCCTCATATTCGAAGATTTGATTTTATTTTCAATGTGTAAAATTTTTAGATCTGTGTTGATGTCTGTGAAATAGTGTGAACTGTCGTATATGAGCTCCCCAAAGGCTGAATGCTGATTATATCTGATTGTTTATTGTGTTCTTTGAATCTTGTGTGGAAATTTTGTTTTGTCTGACCTATATAGGTGGCATTGCAGTTAAGTTCTTGGCACTTGAGTTCATAGAATCGTGACTTTGAGAAAGGGTCTTTTTTGTTTAGGTGCACTTGTTGATGTGTCTCTGCAGTGTGTTGTTCATCCTAAAGGTTAACTAAAACCCTGTTTCCTAAAGATATAACCTACTTTTTATGTGTTATTATTAATGTAGTTGAGAACCAAGTGTGGTGGTTTTCCAGTGACTTTTCTTTTGTTTGTTCAATATTTTGTCTACTGTGCCTGGATGGTGGTTGTCTTCTTTCATGATTTGTTTAACAATTCGTGCCTCTTCGTTGAAATCCATTGTGCTCATTGGTATGGAAACAGCTCTGTGTATCATTGTATTCAATCCTGCTATTTTTAGTGTGTATGCATGGTTAGACTCGTCAATAGCATGCAACACCTGAGTGGGCTTGCTGTACACTTTGTAAGACAGGTTGCCATTATTCCTGCTGATTGTGGTGTTATTTTCTTATTAGATTCTTGCTCCATTGTGAAGCTGGTGGAATTTTGTAAATAATATAGTGTGTTTAATAACTGGTGTGCACTAGTGAAGTCATTATCATATGCACATGATGTCACCTACATACCTGCTCCAGTATAATATTCCTTTTGAATGCTGATGCGTTCAGAAGATGTTTTCAAATTTATTCAAAAGAATGTTTGCTATTATACCTTATAATGGTGAGCCCATGGCTAACCCTTCTTTGTGGCAATACATCTTGTCAGTGAATGCAAAGCTATTTTGGTGTAGCATTGTTCTAATAAGGCTAATTATTTCTTTGGTTTCCTGCAGTGAAGTATTTTCTTTATGAAGAATTTCGATAATTTTAATGGATTCATCTATTGTTACGTTGGTGTACATGTTAGTGATGTCAAAGGGTATCTTTAACCCTTTACCACCCACGTTTTTTCTCCGCTTATCCCCAGGTTTCAACACATTAATTAGGAAACATTCAAACAGAGCACACCGTTTCAGAAAAGGTTAAATATTATAAAAAATATTGATCACAATGTATTCACATTTTCAATAATATTAGAAAATATGCCATCATTTACAACATTTAACATACCATCGTGTCCATTTCTCTATTCAGTGAGTCATAAGTTTGTCGGTTCAAACCCCCACCCATGCTGGAGATACTCAACACTGAGGTAGGCTGTATTTGTCACATTCTCATGTTGTCTAAATCCCCCTAAGCCAATAAAGATGAGATTCTGGAAGTGTAAAGGTGACCTTGTATATCAACTTTCATTTCCTCTAGCAAGTGTCTTCCCATTCTGTTTCTATTTTACTGAAATGCGCCTGTTTGATTGCTGCATTGATACATACGCAATCGGTAACGTCACTGAATAGATTGTGTCCGCCTAACATATGTAAAAATATAACCTATTTCTCATAATACTCTTTTGAAATTATTGATAGGTTCAACATCATCCGTATAATCATTGAATAATGAAACAAAATGTTTGTGTTATCTGAATTGCGGCCGCGTCATCATCAGGTCCGATTTCTAGATATCCGTTTTCACTTATATCACAGTTATCAGTAAAATTATCTTTGTTGATACGTTATTTACTCACTAAAAATTTACCTCCACCCCTGCTCAACAATTCTGTGTCATTTCTTATGCCGTTATTCAGCTCAGTCTCAATATCCGCAGTATTCAATCCCGTCATGTTTACGAACTAAACAGCTGACCAGCACTCGCAGAAGTTCAAGACCGTTGCCTAGACAACTTCAAGACAAATTCTCACTCTTATTTCCTAAGGCTAGTATATTGTACTGCATGTTCATCAATGCCTAATAAACAATTCACCACCAAAAAATACAAAACTATTGCATAGATTGCACACGTATGCAGATAATGCAGCTGGGTGTTTTCGGGCAATAAGGACCGTAAGGCAAAGTGAACAGTCGGGCGCTTTCGGGCGGGAAGGGGTTGATTAGTTCTAGGCTGGTTTTAATTTAACTGTCTTCTTTATGTGAGACTTTCTCTTTTAGGATTTTTTCAGTTGTTAGCTTAAATTGTAATTTGGCACATCATAATTTACTATTGGTCTAATGGGACATGAGCTTTTGTGTATTTTGGGGATGGTTCTTACTGTGGGGAGTTTGGGATTTTTTGATGGTGAGGCTTTCTTTTTCTTGTTCTGTGAGAATGAATTCTGTTTGCTGGATAGCTTGTTTTATTTTGTTTGGAAATTTATATGTAGGGTCACATTGTAGTTCTTCAATTCCATGGTTGTTGATGACAGCTATTGTTTCTTTCTATATACCCAAGAATAGAACATAACAAGAAGTGTCAAGAGTATAGATCTTGAATAGCAGTGCACTCGCATCTCAGATATGTTCAGACACCGTTCTCTTCTGTAGTGTCTGTAATTTAGAACTCAACCAGCACACATTTATTCAGAGAACAGTAAGCTGCAGAATTTCACCTTTAAGCAACTCCTGGACAATATCACATCTATAAATTAGCAGTTCAGTGTTGGGAGTAGATTTTTGCTGTCGAGTCACAATTATTCATTGAATATCCCTCTTCCAACTCTCAAGGTTTTCAAAGAATCTGAGGTGCAAGAATGATGTGCAGGAATTCACATTTATGTCAGTATAACTAGAGACGTGTGCTGGGATATTCAGCTTCATCAAATACCTCTAGAATGGACCCAAATTACACTCGCCAACATGAAAGTAGAATGTTATCACATCACCATGTAAGCTATCAGATGAAGAGAGACTGAACTGTAAGCCACACATTCAGAAGATTACAATTTACTGTGTTTACAGTAGCAACAGACAGAGCAAGGAAAGATGATGACAATAAGTCGCTTCTACTCCAATATTATTTCACAGCTTCTCCGCCAAGGCAGAGTTTTACTATGAGATCACCCAACATTAGTAACATTGTAATGAAGTTTAAATGATGCAAATCTCACCTGGAATTTCTTTTGGAGGAAAAATATGTTCACTATGAGATTCAAAGACCTACTGCCCGTAACCGAATTAAATCCAGCACCCACAATTGTCCTTCACTCCAGCAGCTACAGCACTAAAATTGGATAATGTATGATAGGAGATGATGTCAATCCCACAACGATACCATTACCAAACCTTGGAGAATAAAAACATAACCATACAACCTACAGAAATCCACTTCAATAAATGCCAGAGGTAATCAATAAACAATAAACAGTCACTTGATGGGTACTTAGCTCATGAAATGTCCTGATGCCTCGATCTTGAAATGCTGCCTGTCACAACTTCATTGGTAGCTGGACCTAACCAAGGTTCCTTCACTATCAAGTCCACAACTTTAATTCAGCTTTTTGCCACTATCAAACATAGCATGCACTGCCATCTCCCTAGTAAATGCTAGAGGCCAATTGTCCACTTGGCGACCATAATCCGGGGGCATGTGCCACCAGAACCCCTTTCCTTGCACCCGTGAACAAAGTTTCTGTCACTAGTTGGACCTATAGATGTATATAAATACTGTTGTTTGTACTTCCTAAGAGTTGGCTGCCTTGGGTAGCACATTATCACATACTCCCAGACAAAGAAACAAAAGAGAGACATACTTTTCCTAGATGCCCATGTAGCAAATGGCGACTGCTGGGGTTAATATTGGGGAAGCACGTAGTAAATTATGCCCCTGCCAAACTTATTCAGCTACTAAGGGTTAAATTCTGATGTCTATAAAGTTATTTGCCATGAGACTCACAAGTGATGCATTTGTTGTTCTTTCAAGCCAGGCTGGTTCCTCTTTGATTTTTACTTGCAGATCCATTTCACACTGCAACTGAAGTAGTTAGAAGGTACTGGGGTTCTTGATTACTTCCAATGATTTTACACTGAAACATAGCCCAGAGAAATATATTACCTTATTGCAGTCATTGCTACTTAGGTTATCTGTCAACAGACTAAGCATTATGCTTGAAATTTTAAATGACCGTCAATATTATGAACATACCAAAAAGACTAAAAATTTTACATGACTGTTAATATTGTGATCATACCTATTGTACCTCAAGTTTTCTATGACTGATACTATGCAGAACAATCTCCATAACAACACTGATAACCATAACAAGAATTCTACATATGATATCCTAAACGGAAACTTCTCAAAATTTCGAACCCTACTACCATATGTCGCAGCCTACAATGTAAACAACAACTCAACATTCACAGCGTCACTATTAAATTACAAACATAGGTAAATAACACAGCAACACAATAATTAAAATTATGCACTACATATTGTAATTTCTTTCTGAAACTAATATCCGCAATTCTTCACCTGCGTAGCCCTTCAGAAAAATTCTTCACTCCAAAAAATTTTGATAGGTAAGGTAAGTTACGTTATATTGCTACAACACACGAGGAACAGATTTGCCGGCACTTGTGACACAAAGGCCAGGAGTTTTCAAAAAGAATGCCAGTTATATGTGTATACAGTTTTAATGCTTAAGTAGAAATAAAATTTAAGAAAATTAAAAATATTAAATGTTAAAAATATGTAGAATGCTGAAACTGAGAATGATTAGTATTAACTTCTTACTGTTCCCAATTGAGATGTATAATTTTCGCAAAAGTAAATTATAGAACTTGAACCTTACCGACAATAGAGATTGTGGACACAGTGTAAATGATAGAAATCACAATTTCTCAATGAAGAAAATCTGTAGCACAATAAATTAACGGAATAGGCTGTACAAATGGCTAATACGCGTCTTATGTAACACATACCTCACACCTAGAGACAAAACCTGATATTTTAATTCAGTGTAATCACTTAAAACAAACACTTAAAGAACGGATTTGATTTGTATCAGTCAGTAGAACGGGCTGAATTTAGGAAAGGATGAATTACCAGTGAGAACTCCAGTGTACACGACACTTCTTGAAAAGAGCACTGGGTGCAATGTCCCGTTATATTTCTAACTATCTACTATCAATACAGTCCTGCTGTAGTGGGCTTTACACGTGGTCAAAGAGAATGAGTATGAAATGACTCTCAACGTTATTTTTCACTTCTGAACGAAACGGCTGCGCGAAGATCGCCAGGAATTAAACACCAGCGCCTCTAGTGTAAACAGGGCTGAACTAAAATTACCGGGCGGGTGATTTAAATCGTTTAGCGCGCGGAGGGTCCCCAGGTTCTCGTCACCCCTCCACTCTTAAATATTATATTAAATATATTTTTTCTTTTTTTCTTTCTCTTCTATTTTTCATTCATTTCCTTTTCTTTCTTTTCTTCTTTCTGTTACCTTTCTCTGAAATACTGCATTCTGAACAACAATACACCTGGAGGTTGGGCTGTGCTTTATTATTATTATTAATAATTTTTTGCTGGAGAAAAGAAGCTTACCAGCTTGTGCTGCTTATTATAATTATTTCAATTATGGAGCTATATTTTATTTTTATTAATTCACAAAGCCTTGAAGGATCGGAGTGACTGGCCTTGCCTGTGCTGCTTTTGTTTCCTGCTGAGGAAAAAGGAAGCTAACTCACAAAGGGAGGAAGGAAGTGACCTGAAGGTGAGTGGGATTCGGAATCCTTATCTCAGATTAAGACCTATGACTGAAATAGACACTAACATCCCCTCGTACATCAGTCCTCTTTAACACTACTTAACCCAACTGTAACAGTCAATAGTATCAAGATATGCCACTTATGCAGGATATAAAATATAAATACAATGTAAGAAAGAAAACCATATACAGGAACCAAAATGATGAAAGGAAACTCATATGCTAAGGAGGGAGTTTGTAGGATTCAAAGGTAAATTGTAATGAAACATGATCTTTTGATTTATGGAGCTATATTCTACCTACTATCCACAGTGTTACAGGTATAAAATTGTGTAGAAATTATATTCAGCAGTGTTAATCATCAATTAATATTCATCAGCCAGAAAACTATTCAATACAACACAAATACAAGATCATTCATTTATGAAAGAAAGACTGGAACTGACAAGGTACAACATAATACTTTTCTCTCTTATTGCAGTTTAACGTTGCGCTGACATTGCAAAAGTTTTCAGCAACACCATTTGTATTTTCCCAAGGAACTTACTATATGATACATCTTTCAGTCTTTCAAAAGAGGCACCTTGGGCCACACACTGAAAAATATTGAGATTTGTACTTCTTTTGCATCTACTAGAGGATGGCAAATCTCTGGCAGAGTAGTGTTAAGAAACCAAGACATGATAGCACAACTCTGTTCCTACATACTGCACCAAAACACAACATATCATTCAATCAGTCATCTGCATTTAGATGATAAACAATGTCAAGCTACAAAATTGTATGCATTACTTGTATTCATTGAAGTACACTTTTTACAATAAAAAATGTTCTATTTTATGTGACAGTAGGATATATCAAAAATTTTCTGCTACATGGAAAAGGATGGAATCATGAATATATTTGAGGGTTTAAACGACAAGAGAGAGCTTACAGATTCTGTGATTGCTCGCTCTTACAACATGCAGGAGGTACAAGTAATGCTTCCTTTCAGTCCATCCGCAGGAGAGGAGTTCTAATAAATTTACAGAAATATGTAGCATCAGGATCTACATACAATAATATGGCAGCTGATCCAGCACAAAACATTCCCATGCAAAGTCACAACATAGCTCCACCTATTAAGAGCTATGTCCAAGGAATTGCTTGCTAATTTAGTACAGTATTATGAACAATATGCTGCTACTTCCACAACATTACGGTGTGCAAGGGACTTTGCTGTGACCTAGATGAAATGCCAGTTGAAGACAGTGGAAACTGACTTCAGACAGTGCCATTTGTACCTACTGTATATCGAAGGCAGAAATCTATGTTGGTGGTTGCAGAGTAGGCTGATCTGTGGTCTGACAGCATGCACTCCAACTGGCCATCCAAGCAGAGGAGGGGTGGCTATGTTTCCACCGTGTTTCTACATTTGGGACACAGAAACGGGCTGTTCCCCTACCACCGGCTGTCCTGAGATTGGTTTTTCCTTTCACCTGCAGTAAGGCGAATGATGGGACAGTTCCTAGTATATGTCATGGCCACCAAATATCTTGCCCTCACCACAAATCTCCTTGCTTAAGATGATGATGCCTGTTGATTAAAAGGGCCTAAAATCTAGTTCATTGTTTTAAGAGAAAGTACAATTAGGCAACCATTCCCTATATATATTAGTAATCGGAGAGAAGAAATGGAAGGGGGCTGACACTAGGAAAAATGAAGGTATCAGCTAAGAAGGACCATGCCCTTTGAGGAAAATAACTCCCTAGGCCTCCATACATAATACAATCGGGGGCAGAAAAGAACAGGTCGTGATCGAGGTAGATCAGATAGGATAGATGAAAGAGGGGAGCCTGGCACAAGTAAGCGGAAGCAGTGCCAAAATTCAATTAAAGGCTCCGTGGTCGCCTACCCAAGCTCCCAAGTACAGAGCCCACATGGGACCCTTTTTAGTCGTCTCTTACAGCAGGCAGAGGATGCTGTGGCTGTTATTCTACTGCCCCTACCCACAGGGGGACAACTATGATAAGGCTAGTTGCTTTACGTTGCACCGACACAGATAGGTCTTATGACGATGATGGGACACGAAAGGCCTAGGAATGGGAAGGAAGCAGCCATGGCCTTAATTAAGGTACAGCCCCAGCATTTGCCTGGTGTGAAAATGGGAAACCACAGAAAACCATTTTCCGGGCTGCCGATAGTGGGGTTCGAATTTATCTTCCGAATACTGGATACCGGCCGCACTTATGTTTCAAATTATCCGAAATTCATTTGCCTTGGTGTGGTATGTTTTCATGTTCTGGCCTCAGGAGATTAGTAAAACAAGAACAGTAAGGATGCTTACCTCAAATATCTTGTACTTTTTCTTCAACCACGCAAACGAATATAACAGATATACGCATACAAATCAAAGTAAAGCAAAATGTCACAAACGTCATAAACGTGGTCGTCCCACGTGGTCCAAGTTGTCAAACTCAAATCGACCAATAGCAATCGGGAGATGTTTCCACCAATAGGAGCTGCCGCATTCGTCACGTCGGCTTAGGGTGAGTGACGTGATGTACAACAGCGCGCTCACGCGAGTGGACGGCAAAAGTATTCAGTCTGAGCCGGGCCCTCGGAAGGGTAGGAACTATGCCGCTGTCAAACCCTTTCACGTGGTAGTGGTGGGGGTAAGGTTCGGCAGTACGGTTCACTGCCGTCTCAATCCTACATATATAGATTGAGACGGCGGTGGTTCGGTTATTGATGTTGGGGAAGAAGGGGCGTTAGCGTTGAAAGAGGGATTGGATATGGGTGAGGTATAGTAGCCATTACTGAATGAAAACAGCTCATTTGCGAGCTTTAATCTGAAAAGGCAACAACCGACAACATTATCGAGATCATTTTGCAGTTGCTCACAATCTTGTAACTTATTTATTACTCTGTACAGAATAACATCATCTGCGAAAAGCCTGATCTCTGATTCCACTTCTTTACACATATCATTGATATATATAAGAAAACATAAAGGTCCAATAATACTGCCTTGAGGAATTCCCCTCTTAATTTTTACAGGGCCAGATAAAGCTTTACCTACTATAATTCTCAGAGTTCTATTTTCTTAAAACAGAGCCACCCATTCAGTCACTCTTTTATCTAGTCCAATTGCACTCATTTTTGCCAGTAGTCTCCCATAATCTACCCTATCAAATGCCTTAGACAGGTCAGTCGCGATACAGTCCAATTGACCTCCTGAATCCAGGATATCTGCTATATCTTGCTGGAATCCTACAACAAGTTGTGCTTCAGTGGAATAAACTTTGTAACAGTATGCCTTCTCTTCTGTGTGTGTCCGCATATGAACAGTTAGGTCAGACTGCCTTTCTTTGTGAATGATTTACCACAGACATTGCAACTGTTTGGCTTCTCGCCTGTATGGGTTCTCACATGTTCGGTAAGTTTGCCTCTCTTTATGAATGATTCGACACAGACATTGCAACTGTTTAGCTTTTTTCCTGTATGGGTCCCCATATGATCGGTCAGACTGCCTTTCCTAGTGAATGATTCGCCACAGACATTGTAGCTGTAAGGCTTCACGCCTGTATGGGTCCGCATTTGTTCGGTTAGTTTGCCTCTCTTTATGACTCGCCTGTATGGCTCCGCATACGTTCGGTTAGTTTGCCTCTCTTTATGAATGATTCGCCATAGACATTTAATCTGTATGGCTTCTCGCCAGTATGGGTCCGCACATGACCGGTTAGAATGCCTTTCTGTATGAATGACTAGCCACAGACATTGCAGCGGTAGTGCTTCTCGCCTGTATGGGTCAGCATATGATCGGTCAGACTGCCTTTCGTTGTGTAGGACTTGCCACAGACATTGCACTTTAAGGCTTCTCGCCTGCATGGGTCCGCATATGTTTGGTTAGTTTACCTCTCATTATGAATGATTTGCCACAGACATTGCAGCTGTAGGGCTTCTCGCCTGTGTGGGTCCGCATATGATGGGTCAGACTGCCTTTCGTTGCGAGTGATTTGCCACAGACATTGCAGCTGTAAGGCTTCTCGTCTGTATGGGTACGCGTATGATCGGTCAGACTGCCTTTCTTTGCGAAAGATTTGCCACAGACATTGCAGATGTAAGGCTTCTCGCCTGTATGGGTCCACATATGTTCGGTTAGTTTACCTCTCTTTATGAACGATTTGCCACAGACATTGCAGCTGTAAACCTTCACGCCTGTATGGGTACACATATGAACGGTCAGACTGCCTTTCGTTGTGAATGATTTGCCACAGACATTGCAACTGTATGGCTTCTCGCCTGCATGGGTCCTCATATGAACGGTTAGACTGCAATTCTGAATGAATGACTTGTTACAGACATTGCACCTGTTTGACTTCCCTCCTGTTTGAGTCAGCTTGTGATAAGATAAACTGATTTTCTCGACAAATGATTTGCAACATATAGTGCAGAAGTGAGGCATGTTGCCTGTGTTTATACCCATGTGACCTACTAGTTTTTTACAGCTGAAAGATTTTCCACAGACGTTGCAGCAGTATTGGTTATCGCTCGTGTGAGACCGCATATCGTCCGGCCTTTTCCTGAAATTTTTATGAGATACTGAGCATTCGTTTATAATCCCACCTTTATGCATTCGCGTGTCCCCAGTCAGCATTTTCCTCTTTGTAAAGCAATTATCAGATAATACGCACACTTGGAGCGGGTGGATCCTGAGGTGTGTCGACAAGCTGCTTCGGCTACATAACACCTTTCCGCAGTTATCGCACTTGAAGGGTCGATCTTCCTTGTGTCTCTTCAGATGTTGTAAGAGGTCCAACTTCCTAGCCAGGACTTCACTGCACACACTACACCTAAAACTAGATGATCCGCCGTCCGGAGGTTGATGATCTCTATAGCTCACCTCGGGTCTCGATCTACAATGACAAATTAAAACCATGTGACCAATAGTTCAACAGCCAAATCCACTACAACTCTCACACAGGGGATTTGCTACTGGACATTCCAATCACTGATATCCAGTGCAGAGAGCTCGTTACTCATAAACATTACATTCCTGAGAGTAAACATCATCTGAGGTTAAATTGCAAAAGCTCTCACTTGTTACGAGAATATGTTGCGTCTTTTCTTAATCACGATATCACGCGCAAGAAACTTGTCACGGTTTAGAAATGTACGAGTTAATAG
The DNA here is from genome assembly GCF_040414725.1 of Anabrus simplex. Lineage (NCBI taxonomy): Eukaryota > Metazoa > Arthropoda > Insecta > Orthoptera > Tettigoniidae > Anabrus > Anabrus simplex. Next base: position 66,949,862 of record NC_090279.1, read on the forward strand.
TAAACCTCATTTGAAGAAAGCATGAGAAGTGGTCCAGCCTAAAAGGGTAAATACTCAATACAAGCTCTTTAATCCAGCACATATTATTTTATCGAAGTCCGTAGTCTGTTCTCCTACATAAAGAACGGCATATGCTTTGGAGTTTTGATCTTGTTGAAGCACTCTGCGCTTTGTTGCAGGGAAGTAATAATTTTTGTAAAGGACCTTGTTCTTGCGGTTGTTTGAGAGAATGTCTGTGCTGTAGATATTAATAAAGTTGAGAACGTTTGCCGACATTCAGCAAGATCTGTTGAAACACGGCTAATCTTTTATGAATGTTATTTTGTCAACAAATATACATATTGTATTTGTACATTGTTATATCACTATAGCATTTTATTACGTCACTGTGTCGCTTTTCCGAAATATGTATCTTTGATGTGCAATCAAACATAGCCAACCTATATATAGGACGGTAGGTTTATACAAGGACGTTCATACTTACTACCATGTACTACATCAGTCTACGTCTTAATTCCTGTATTTAACACGGTAGCCACTAATCCTGATGGAATCCTGGCAAAGCTGAAATATAACAAGTATACGACGGCTCTCTCGCTAGCATTGATACTGTCTTTTCTCCTCAAGACACTGCTGTTAAAGACATTATGAAGGCAACACAGAACATGGCATTGGTGGTAGCGTTTTATTACAATGTCCTAATATCCTAATTTTGAAACCAAACGCAAATTATCATGCCCTTGAATATTCTTACAAGTATTACTTTAACAATACGGATAGAAGGAGCATGAAAATCAAGGCTTGAGCCAAAATTCGACATGATAAGACGTTGAATTGCACCGTAGTGGATATTGCTGCTATGTAAAAGAAGGAATATTATTCTATTTATTTCAAAAGATCACGGGCAACGTGATTATTTTTAGTGGATTCATAACATAGTTGGATAGCATCCAATTCTGAGCCTGTCTCCCCACCACAGAGTAGTTCTACATATTCTACGGAAGAAGGGCGGGAAATGCCAATTTCTTGGTTAAAGGTGAGATTCGCTTACAACTGCGACATGGGAAAACCGATCACACAGGCTAAAATATATCGTAACATGGACTGGTACTTTCCTATTCATGCTGTATGAACTGAATTCACATGGCCCAGTCGAATGAATGACTGGCTCACAAGCAAAGTAATGGGAGGCTCGACCATGTATTGTTATTGCACTCTTTGGAGAAAATAAGTGGACAAATGAAAGGGGGACATTGATTCGAGATATGACAGACTAAATCTCTTGATCATCAAACAAGATATTGATGTTGACACCACTAGACAACAGGGGGCAGAAAATACGACACTGGATGGTATGTCATGCGTTCTGTGGCATATCACACCAAGCAAAGGTGCAAAAGTCTGTAACCCTTCTTCTTTACGTGAATACTTGATTCCTGTGACAAGTAATTTATCAGGTTCACAATTAGTTTTCGGTAAAATAATGTTTCATTTTGCATTGATAAATATTCTACACCAACCAGCTATATTGCTGTAACACGTGGCGCTTCCCACGTGACGGATACGGGTTCCCCGCTGGCCTGCCGATGAACTTGAGCAAAATATAAAAGCTCTCGCGTACCAAACATGTACAAAGTCTTTAATGGCAACTTTGGCGGAGATGGAGACGTTCACTAGGGACCAGATGGCGGAAGAGGTACACTAAATTTCTAGAAGTTAATGCAAAAAAGAGGGTAGCGTTTCTTCTCTAGAGGAGTGGCTGCAAAAGGCATCTGTTCTCCATGTCCGCAGCTGCGTTACTCCCTTCCGTCATGAGCACCTAAATGCTTCAAGACAAGCCGGCCGTAAAATAATGCTGTTACATCATTACACAAATATGTCTCATGGTATCGGAGCCAAGCTTAGTGCAGCCCCTGGAAGGGACGCGCATTGGCAGTGCCCCGTCAGCATGAAAACTATGCTAGGGTTACCGTCGCATGGGCTGTGACGGCTAACCATGCTAGTACCCCCATTTTGTATCCCATCATTGAATTATGCCTGGGTGAAGTAGCGAATACGCCACTGCACTTGAGAGAAGGCTTGTAGGCATCTGAGAGGTGCGGAAAAAAAGATGGAATGGAGAAAAGTCATGTGAAAAGAGGTGTGGTTACTAACTGGTGTACAACAGAAACCGAAGAACAGCTCATGGTGTTGACATTGTCATATCAGCTAAATTTGACGGTTCAGTTTCCGAGGTGCAAAAGTTTGACAATCGCTTGATGTAACTCGTCCGCATTGGGGAGAGAAGGTAATTCCAATTATTCAGCGCACGCTCCACAAACTGACGTGCGCTTGGAAACCAAAGATGCGTTCTGGGTACTGCCTGACAAGAAGACCGCTGACTATCTTATCGCTGCCGCTGATCTGAATGGACGTGTCGGACCGAGGAAAGAAGAACAAACAGTCCATGGCGTTCATGGATATGGAGAAAAGAACGACGACAAATTCGCGATTATGCAGAAACTGATCATCGCAAACACACGGTTCAAAAAGAGTGATATTCATCTACTCTGTACTACAGTGGCTCCCATCCAATTCGCATTGACTACATCCTTGTGAGAGGGTGAAATCTCGCAGATGTTCTAGAGATAACAGTTGTCCCTTATTAAATCCTTGCGATGCAACAACGACCAGTCATCTAAACTGTGGATAAAGTCACCAAGAGCCCAATACCTCACAGGAAATAGACAAATTGGGATCAAATGGTTGCCCCTGAAGAAGGAGACTAACGTCGTTGCAAAAGTTACAGAGTCACAAATCACCATAGTTGAAGTGAGCTGGACTAAACTGAAAGACGCCTTTCGCTCTATTCCTGGAACAACTAAGTCAGGGCGACGACAACGAAGGATTAAACATGATATAATGCCAAGGAATGAAGATGTTAAATATGCAGTACGGTTGAAGAAGCAGCTGTACCACGAGTTTCTTGCTCGTTGGAATGCCTACAAGGCAGCCACTCGTAAAATGAAGGAGGTATTAGCCGTAACAAAATCAAACCGGTAGGCAGGTCTATATGTGAAACATGACATGCGCGAATTCGAGCGGAATTTTTAACGGCTAGTCCAATCGAGCCATCGCAAAACGTCACAAGTCCAACGTTTTTACGGCATCAATGAGGAAACAGACGATTTGCTACTGGACAGGCGGGAAGCGCGAGTACACTGGAGACTAGCGACGGAGTATCAATTCAGAAATAAGGGAAGCCCTGCCATTTTTTCTAATCACGGCCCGAACATACTTCTGAGCCTCGCAATGAGGGACTTAGAACAAATCTTCGACAAAAGGATTAGCGATTTAGACAAACATACAACAAGCCAAGCTGGATTTGTGTAACATTGTGGCGCAATAGGAGAATCCCATGCTGCCGGACTGTTACTTGGGAAACACTGTGAAAAGAATAAGAGGCTTCATCACAAATTTCTGGACCCTTAGAAGCCCTTCCATCGGGTACTTCATGACCTAATCAGTCAGCCCTACAAGTACATGGCATTCCAGAGCACCTTGCTGAGAGGGTATAATTGCTCTACAAAGAACAAATGAGTTGTGTTCAAGCTGCCGCAGGAGCGTCTGATGACTTCCGCATAACTGTAGGAGTCCATCAAGGCCCCGGCTTATCACCAGTGCAGCTTATTCTTGTGATGGACATAATTACCACAAACCTGCGCAGTCCAATACCATGGACACTTCTCTAAGCAAATGATATCTTTTGGCTGAAGAGAATAAGCTAGACCTGAAGCGTCAAACAGAAGAGTGGAACAATCGACTAGCGCAATAAGCCCCGCGCCCCAACAAGAAAAAGACAGAATACATTGCATTACATCGTCGAGAAGTTGGAACCATGCATGTTGACGTTGAAGATATTGCACGAGTAGAGATATTTAAGTATATTGGCTCCACAATCTATGATTATGGCCGACTTACTGATGAAGTCAACTTAACGATATACAAAGCCTGACTGAAGTGGAGAATGACAACAGGCGCCCTTCCGAACTTTGGACGAAGGGCCATCTCTAAACTAAGTTCTACCGAACTGATATCTGTCCTATCGATATCCATCCTGTCGTTTTCTACGGCAACGAATGCTGACCAGCTCTAGAGGTAGAACGCCAACTAAGCATCATGGATACAAAGTTGCTTAGGTGGAAGGCTGGCATAATTAGACTAGATCACATTTCAAATGATGTTACTAGAAAACGTTTTGGCATTGCAGCGATCCAGAAGAAAATTGGGGAAAGGCGTGTGCGCTACTTTGGTCATGTGTTGCGTGTAGAGGACGATACATTGGGAAAGTCAGAGTATTACACAGAAAGTCAGTGAAAAGAGGCGCTAGGGACGAACCAGACAGCATAGACTGATAAAGTGCACAACGGCCTGAAAGTTGGAAGACTACATGCAGACATGGCCCGAGACCGAACTAACTGGAGTCAATGAACCACAACACCGGACTCTGCCACCAGATGCAGACTGATGAATATTCTGTTACAAAAATGGAATGCAATGGATATTTTACACATCCTAACATTCAAATTAGTTTATTGTATGATCAAATTTTCTCCCCTAATGCCTATGTCCGATATCTATAAAAACTTATTTTCACAAAATAGTGCTTGAATGTCTGAACGCTTCTGGATTTCGTGTTTAAGTGACTCCTATAAATGCATTGTGAAGAAAAACTTATAACTCAAAAAAATACAAAATGGGTATATCTGTGTTAAATGGGAAGGACAATTTGAATATCCGGTGAAATTCTACGAGTACCTACAAGAGGGGAGTCCGTCAGTGTATTCTAGCCTGAATAGAATTTTGCAATTCATATTTCTGCTTACATACGTAATAGACAGCAGACGATCATATTAATCAGTTTGTTATTTTCACTCCGATCACGCCTATAAATATGAAGACCATGGAGGAGTGGCACAAAGTGGTCAGCTCAGGGCCATGTGACACTCAACGCTCTAAAGCTGGAAGGAAGCCACATAACTAAGTGGTTAGTTCAGGACCATGTGTCTCTACACAAACGGAAGTAAGCCTCAACACTTTTTAGCTCAGGACGATGTGTCTCTCCACAAATGGAAGGTAATCTCAACACTAATTGGTAACCTCAGAAATACGTGTATTTCCACAAGTCAGCAATTAGGAAATTTTATGAATCTTAAAATCTTTTCTTATGTAATTCAATACCAAACTGGCATGGCAAATAGTTTAGACATTTTAAAGGAAGTCATTTAAGTTGCGGCATGATATTTGTAGACTGCTGAAATGAGAGTGAGGAAACAATAGCGCCTGAGGTGAGATATAAAACAAAGTGGGAAGTAGCAGATAAGATCCGGTCGACTGAATCCTTCAGAAGCATCTAAAATCTATGATCTAAAATGGACTAAGCTACGTAGACAATGGACTGTCCTCTGACATATATGCCAAGAAAAAAGAAGACACATAAAATGCATGTCGCTTTGCTGGTCTCTGCACAAAATATGTTTAGAAAGTAGAAAGCTAATTTAGACTCCATCAAAAATAGAAATATGATTGTGTGTGGATTCATAAGCAACATTTTTACTGGAGGTCATAATACAAGATTGTTCTTTAACGTAGCCTATTGTGTCCTGTTACACATGAATTACAAAGAAACAGAGAGTGTGAGCTGGTACTTGGTAGTTCTGAGGACCGACATGGATATTTCTTGCCATTAGTTGTGAAAGTACAGTAGGAACAAGTCAGTGCATCACATAAGAGCCGAGAAGACTCTAACCACTCACAAATCAAATAAACCATTCAGGATTCATAGTTTCCATCACAAATCTGGTTTGAAGTCAAACCTTAGGCTATGACTAGCCATCGCATGACCTGCTGATACAAGGGCTTGTTTAAGAGCACCAATCCGAGACTATACGATCATTTCCCACGGATTATCAACAGTAACCAACAAAGGTGTGACAGCAAAAAATTAATTAGCAATGTCACAATTACAGTTCAAAAACACAACTGCATTAAATGTTTTAAAACAGGACATACACTTGTGGTACTTTGTAAGGTCAGTGACAATAATTACAATTTTGAAAGAATATTATATAACTACGTTATTTACCTATTATTAATATTATTTTTAGCATAGGGCAACAAGTGAGGTACATATATACAAATATATAGTATTTACAAATGTACACAAACAAGAAACAAGTTTTATAGCAGAATGTCCAGTTGAGTGATCCACTGTATGGCTTCCTCTGTTGGTTCCAAAAAGTCACTTGGGCTACCTGTGTAGGAACGTCGTGTACATTCACTTACAATATGGGGATCATATGTCGAGATGCACCACAGTCGCACTCTGGTGATGAGATATATTTCCACATATAAAGGGCATCCCTGCATCGTCCATGATTTGTTCTCACCCAATTCAGAGTGGTCCAAATCTTACGTGGTAGATGATGTTCACCAGGAAGATGATGTGTAAGGAACTGTCTATGGCAACTTTCCAGCGACTTCTCCCTTCTTCTAAAGGGTGAAAATTCCCATCAGCCAATGCGACAGCATCATGCAAAGATGGATGTCGTGACTCCAACCTCGTTACCTTGAGAACAGGAATATCATCCAAAACAGGCAGTTGAGGCTTCATTTCTATCTTCTTGAACTCTCGGATGGGAGCATTTAATCTTTCTAAAACAGGTGGCATTATACCTGACAGAATTGGGAGCCAATAAAGGGATGTGGACTGGATAGTACCAGATATTAACCGCAAGCTAACATTCAGTTGAGTACCAATTAGTCTTGTATATGGGCTATCCAGCCAAACTGGTGCACAGTACTCACCACACGAGAATACCAGTCCCAAAGCAGATCATAAAGTCTTTGCTGATGAACCCCAACTTGAGCCATACAATTTCTGAAGGATAATATTACGTGTTTTGAGCTTTTTTGACAGATTCATAAGATGTTGTTTGTAAGATAGTGTGCGATCATGTGTAATCCACAAATATTTGGGATAGCTGCTATGCCGAAGTTCTTGGTGACAAAAACGTATGTGGAGTTTAATGACACCTTGGTGATTATTCAGGTGAAAACATGATACTTCTGTTTTGTTAGAGTTAGGACACAGTTGCCATTTCTTGAAGTACGTTTCAAGTGAAATCAGGTCTCTTTGTAGCACTTCTTCTGTCACACTAAGGTATTGATTTTCAGTGGCTAGTGTTATGATATCAGCATAACAAAATGTTTGCGATGATGTTTCTGGGAGATCGGAGATATACAAATTGAACAGTAGGGGAGACAGTACCGATCCTTGAGGTAATCCATTTTTGAGCTTCCTTTCTCTACTCATACTATTTCCCATACACACTCGAAATCTTCTGTCATTGAGCATATTGCTTATAACCAGCACGATGGTCCTACAGGGTGCAATTCGGAGAAGCTTGTAAATTAATCCTTCCCTCCAGACTGCGTCAAATGCTGCTGTAAGATCAATGAATACAGCAGAGGTCTTGAGTTGTTTCTAGAAACCTGCTTCCATGTGGAATGTCAGTGAAAGCACTTGATCGCAGCAGCTGCGATTTGGCCTGAATCCAGCTTGATCAACTGCAATACGCTGAAAAATAGTTGCTCTGATTCTGTTGTGGAATAGCCTCTCAAAAAGAAGGGCAACTGGTCTATAACTGCTTGGGTCATTGGCAGGCTTACCTGGTTTCAAGATGGAAATCACTTTCGTTGGTTTGAATTCTGTCGGGAATTGTCTGTTCTGTAGAAGGTCGGTAAAAACCTTAACAGCCAACTTCTTGCATTCTTCCCTAAATGAATGCGAAATTCTGGATGAATGTCGTCAAAATCTGGAGCTGTACTTGGTTTAACGTCTTTGAGAGCAGCATTGATGTCTTGCACCGTAAGCGGTTGTGAATACCTTGATGTGCGTGGTGTTCTTGATTCCAGAGTTTGGAGCTGGCGCCGTATGTATTTGGTATGTTTCTTATCTGATGGAGTTTGGGAAGTTGTGACGATGTGAGATGCTACTTCATCCGGAGTAACTCCAGGCTGTTGCTTCACCAAAGGTGTCCTTCCTCCAAGTTTTCTGTGGTGCCCCCACGATCTTCTACTGGAATGAGTTAGGTCGATATTCTCCACTGTCTCAATCCACCGTTCTCTCCGGGTAGTATCCATGCTGGAAAGAAGTTCATCAGCTATGTCTTCATCACCAGTTTGCCGATATATCGTTATAGAGCGCATCAGTCTCAACATTCCAGCCAGGGATGTATTCTCTTCTATGGCATACTCTTCTTAGCCGCCATCATAACTGCATCTACGAAATGCTTGTAATTGTGCTTGGGAGCAATCCACCGAACACATTTATCCAGTTCAGTGGTGAATGTTGACGAATTTGCTTTTCTGAAGTTCCTCCGAGATTGTGGTATTGACCGTACAACAGGAATTTTCATGCCAACGTCCACCACAATGGGGCCATATTGACCGTGGGGAAAATGTATTAACACTTTACGACTGGTGTGTAAGGGCTGTCCTCCCTCATTGCAGCTAACAAAACACAGGTCAAGATTGGAATCCCTATTCCATGCAGCTGATTGGAAAGTACCAAGATCTTTTGGGTCAAAAATCAGATGGAGATTGTTCATTTCTGTCCATTCTACGAGTTTCGTTCCACGTTCACTGTTATTCGAGTACTTCCATAGTTCGTGATGGCTGTTGAAGTCGCCTATATAAAGTGCAGGGTGTTGAGCAGTAGGTAGAACGGTACTTGGCCACTGTGCGTTTGGGGGTTTATAAATGGTAAAAATAGTAACATCTGCCACTTGCACAGCAACAATGGACGTCTTCGTTTTCGTTTTGAAAGAGCAGTGAGGCATCTTGGATATAATTATGAACATAAGTAGCTATACCATGTGCACTGTGATATGTTGCACCAAGAGCTGTGTAACCATTAATGCGGCCCCTTTTCCGAAACTCTTCTTCATTGGCTGTATGGGTTTCCTGTATAGCCACAAAATCTATCTTATTATCCAGGATAACTTTGGATAGGTAGTCACATCTATGTTAAGTTGGAAGACACGGATGAAAGGTCCAATCCTTCTTGTCTGGTAGCTCTGAGAACAGCTATTTCCATGAAATACTTTAGTCATTGCTGGGAGATATTTAAAAGATAGGTCCAGCAGCCACAGTTATTGCTTTCTTAGTACCACCCGGGGGTCACGTGTAGGGCACTTGGAGGTTAAAGCTACGGACGTGAAGCAATAATGTACCCCCTATTTATCTACTTTTACGAAATAATAAATTCACTTACTTAAAGAATTCTGAATATTTTAAGCAACCTGCACAAATTTTAAACTCCACTTGTACCAGTCTATTTTATTAGATTATACTCACTGTGTAGGCATGTTTTCAATCAACACACTAGAACCACCTGACTGACAATGAACACTAAAATGAATCAGCAAGTGTGACCACATCACTGGAATGAACATGAATTCAATACCATAATTTTTTTACACTTGCAACAATGCATAAATTTTATTTGCAAACAATGATATCAAAGATGTAGCATTAATGATCTCAACGTTTCATTTCTACAACACATTATCTGCTTTGGCGTCCACAAATGGAGGAATCTGACTTAACACACAAGAGAACAGAAATTACCAGAAAAAAAGGAATCTAACCAAATAATTTTAAAATGACATTCTCTGAGTTACCACATTATTGAACTCAGCCATAATTATATTGATTAATGAAACTGATTATGTTAGTTTGAAGTAATTTTTGTTTAAAATGTACAAAAAACTTAACAATTTTGAATTTGTAGATGTAATTTATAATCTACAAACATCGCTTTTTCTGTGTGTCACTATTGGTATGAACGTAAAAAAAAAACTTACACAGAATATCTGGAAGCAATAGTTTCAGAAGGCATTTCAGATGATAAGAATGTGATGAACAAATGATGCAGAGAAAGTGAAAAAAAAAGAACACATTTTTCGTGATTGTTTAAAGGTGTTGTAAACAAACACACTTCAAAAATATCAAGCTTTACCAAGGATTTTTTGTAGATATACATTCAATAAATCTACATGACGGAACATTAATTATGATCTTAAAAAACATGAATATTTTAGATAATTTTAACAGGTGGAAATTGAAGATATTAGTGTTTAAATGTAATCTTGTAAAGAAAGGATTAAACTGATGAAAACGGCCAGTTTTTGGAGATAAAGCAACCACTACTGAACACAGCTGTGAATAGGTACAACATATTCCATATTGTATAGAATTTGTAGTATACGTACTTTGTTTCTTCCTTGATGTACGACAAGAGCTGATCATCAGTATGTTCTTCTATGAATATTTCCTCCTTAGTATATTCAGAAGGCTATAAGTAAGAAATAGGAAAAGTAGAATAAAGAAGGGAAAATATATATAGTCCTAAACAAGAAACAGCTGAGATAATAAATTTCATAGTGGCACAATAAGAGTATAATTAATTTACATCCCATTTAAAAATTATATAATTGAAAGGAACAATCAAATCAAAATCACTTTAAATGCAAGTGAGGTGTCTACCTTGTTGGCAAATGGTACACAAAAATACATTATTATCAAACACTAAATTTTAAAAGAATAGAGAAGAAAACAATTTTGTAAATACAATATTATACAATATATGCTATTTTTTTATATTAAGCACACAGCTCGTCCTTAATAAATGTATATAATCTACAAAATTTTACTCATAATATCTTCTGTGTTACAAACATAATCAACAGGTATACAACTTGTGCACCTACTTCAAATAATAGTATACAATTTCTATTAGATTAAAATTTACATTGCATTTATTTATTTTATTTTTACTGTTTTGGGGACCTAACTTGCATAATGACCTGCTGCGTTTTAACCCGAGCCCTTTCGCCACTGCTTTTCAAACAACTGATAAGATAGATAAGAACATGAAAAGGAAAACACTGTTGGATAGCAGTAGACATGGTAGCACAAAACAGGAGGAACATTTGTAAATATGTAAATTTAAAATTATCTACATATTTGTGAATATTCAGCAGAGTATATGTACACATACATGTATGGGTGGAGGCACTTCTGCGTATGTGTACATGTACAATTTAAGGAAAATAAATAATAATAAACACTCTCCAAATCATAACCCAATATCATTCCTTGCTTATGTTTCTCTTCCTATTGATCCTAATACCACAATGACTAGCTATTATCTTCATTGTCTTATATTCACATTCCACCGTTCCCATTTTTCTATACATGACGTGACTTGTTACTTCTTCGTTCATTTCCATGTTCCTATATACTTTCTTTCCGAAACACTTCACTGTAATATCAAATAATCCCACATTATTCCCACCACTTTTCCAACAATAGGACAATGTTTATATCACAAGCATAGAAATATCCATCGTCCCTCTCTGTACATCACATTAAGACCAGAATACATAAATCAGTCAATGTCCCAATCAATGAATAAATCAATCAATGAAACAATCAAACAACAGCATTTAGGGATGTTGGTTGTTTATGTAGAAAAAGATTGTGGAAATTTATGAAAAAACTCTCACGGTAAATTATTTCAATCACTAAATCATCTTCCTATAAGTGAACATTTGCCAAAATTAGTCCCCATGAATTCCAACTTATCTTCATGTTGTGACCTTTCCTATACTTCAACAACATGACTTAAATGTATTCATCAACTAATGTCATTCCAAGCCATCTCTCCAATGACATCTCAGAATATACTGCTTAATTGAAGAGCTTGTCTCCTTTCTCCAAGTCTTCCCAGCTGAATCCTTGCAACATCTCTGTAACACAACGCTTTTGTTAGAAATCAACCACAAGAAATGGAGCTATTCCTGTGGAGTATTTCCCATTCTCTAATCAAGTAATACTGGTGATCGTCTCATACTCTCATTGTGGTTTTGCTGCAGATTTATATGCCCTCTCCTTTACAACCCCTAAATAACCTCATAATCATATTAAGAGACCTGCAAATTCTATTTCTGATACGTTTATGTGATTACCACAATGAAAATATACCCTTAATAAGAATAACTAGGTACTAATAGAGATCCCCATGAACAACTTTCACCCCATCAACACAATAATTAAATTAGAGAGGACTCTTTCTATTTGTGAAGCACAGAAACTGACTTTTCACCCCATTTACCAATATAGCATTGCCCGATATCCACCTTACAATATTGTCAAGGTCTTTTTGCAGTTACTCACAATCCTGAAACTTAGTTATTACATTTTTTTTGCTAGTTGTTTTACGTCGAACCGACACAGATAGGTCTTACGGCGACGATGGGACAGGAAAGGGCTAGGAGTGGGAAGGAAGCGGCCGTGGCCTTAATCCTTAGTTATTACAAAGAGCTTCATCAGTTTTTCAGTTCATTATTCATATTGTTTTTATATATATATATATCAGAAAATAGAGGTCTCACAGTACTGCCCTGTGGGACCCAATCCCATAATTGTTACAGGATCAAATAAAGCTTCAACTACTCTAATACTCTGAGTTCTATTTTCTACAAATACACCAGACGTGGCCAAATTTTCATGGTAAATGGTATATTTCTATCTTTATGTTGATGGATGCAGTATGTTTGTAGCCGTCTCTTCGTACAGGCCAGAGCAAAGTGTAGCTTCCACCGATGTCCCAGTTTCATCCATGGCTGTGACAATATGGAAGCTGCTGGGGTATGGGTGGTGCTGAGTAATGACATTTGAAGCACAACTAGTGGCTGAGTGTTATGAAAGGTGTTGCTCATAGGATCAGTCATGCTGCAGTGGCACCTGCTGGTCCAGTGAGGAAAGCAATGGCAAACTACCTCACTCCTCATCTTGCCTAGTACGCCTCATTTGGGCTCTGCCATTGGTTTTTGCAGTTTCCCTATAACTGCATAGCCTTTGGTGGAGCTGTTTGAGGATCCAACCAGCCTCTGGGCTGATGACCTAACAGACAGACAGATGTAATTTATCGACCTTTATAGTTTAATCCTTGAACATTGTTTGGTGGTAAAGTTACCACTTGGGATATCCCTGCCCACATTATTGTATTTTTTCATATAGTGGCTACAGTGAGAACCACAATGTAATTTCATTATTCACATGGTTTTGTGTCATATTTTGTTAGTGAACATATTCTGTTGTTTATCGTCTATATCTGCATATTGTTGCTGTATGGAAGTAAATAATGCGACCTATTGTTAATACTGTGCATTCTGTAAATTACGTGCGTTATTGATACTATTCACGAGTTCAGTTGATATGTCTTAAGAGTGGTACTAGAGAACTGTCAAATTTTGAGGTTATGGGGAGACAAAATGACCTTTCGCCAAGAAAGGCATTGTCAGAGAGCTACTTGTTGAGAAACGTTATTCACAGCAAGAGGTAGATTCTAGATTGCAAATATTACAGCAATCTGTAAGTAGAATTTTAAAATGTGAAGATAAGGGGAAGGCAAAATGTCAACAACGTGTTGGAAACTGTGGGCGAAAGAAGAAACTAACCCGAAGGGGGAAGCAAAACTGTTTAATTTGTCAGTAAACAACCGCAAGGTTACTAGTTTGGATTTACGTATGAAATTGTAAGAGTATGGGTCATTGGTAGCAGCCAGGACTTTGAGACGAGAGCTGTTTAATGCTAGATTGAGAGCAAGACGACCTCTAAGAAAAGCGAAGATTACTCCTGCTATGGCTGAAAATATGTTCCAGTGGGCCACGACTCTCCAGAATTGGTTATCTGAAGATTGGAAACAGGCAAGTCCATGACAATTACTGTAATTCCTTAATTATCATTCATTATTCAATTTTAACCCAATCTAAGTAATGTAACTGTACAGTACAGTAACTGTGTGAAATTTTTCTTCCAAACCGTACAGCTTATTGCATTTGATGATGATGATGATGCTTGTTGTTTAAAGGGGCCTAACATCGAAGGTCATCGGCCCCTTATTGCATTTAATGCTAGGCTTATTTGTTTCATTTATTTCAGGTTTGTTTTAGCGGCGAATCGGTATTTCCTGTACAATAAGAGACAAGTCCATGTGTCAGAAGAAAAGGTGAAGCATTCCATCCAGATTGAGTGAAGCAGAGAGTGAAACATCCAACTTCAGTGATGGTCTGGAGTGTGTATTCTTGGTACGGCTGTGGACGATTATATATTGAAGAAGGAACTATGGGACGTGAACTATATAGAATTAAGAACCTGTTTGGTACCTCAGATGCAAGAGTGGTTTGGCCAAAGTGAATTTATTTTTATGCAAGATGGGCCTCCTTGCTACAAAGTCTAGAAACAGTCCAGACATGAACCCCATAGAACATCCTTAGGCGATAGCAAAGAAAAGTACGAAAAGCAAATATAACGACAGAAATTGGCTTCATTGAGAAGCTCGTTCAGATCTGGTGTCATGATGACGATTTGAAGAGTCAGTGTAAAATACTGTTTGAGGGTACGCCCAGTCTAATCAAGTCACTGATGAAAGCTAAGTGGGTGCTTACCAAGTACTAAAATCATCATCTTAAAAATTGGTAACATCTTATGTTTTCAATTCTCAATTGTTAATGTTTAATAATTTGGCCTCGACTTTATAGTCACCCATTTAGCCACAATTTTATCTATCCCAACCACACTAATTTTTGTCAGTAGTTTCCCAAGATCTACCCTATGAAAATCCTTATAGATATGTCAATCGTGATACATTCGACCACATGAATCTAATATATCTGCTATATCTTGCTGGAATCTACAAGATGAGCTTCAGTGGAATAATGTTTCTGAAACCTGAACTACCATCTATCGAACCAGCTGGTAATTTCGTAAATGTGTATAATATAATCAGAAAGAATGCATTCCAAGCGCTTGCATGCAACACCAGTCAAGTTGACTAGTGTGTAATTACTGGCTTTATGTTTAGCACATGTTCTTTATACACAGGGTGCTACTACACAAATTATTCATTCATCTTGTATAGCTGATTCACACATACACTAATCAATATCTCAAAGACCTGACTTTCGTCTATGCCCAGAAATTTTACCAATCCCAGCTGCATTTCTAGTTTTAATTTTTTGTATAATATTGTCAATGTCTTTTTATAGTAGGTCCATGTGGACATTGCAAAGTAATTTCAAAAGATTGGATGAAATTGCCAACTGCGTCAGGTACAGCAAAAGGACGCCGACCAAACCATAGGTGACATATCCTATGCTCATTTGCTGGTGAACGGTGTCTTTTTTTCTTACGTGATGCAGGACTGCAATGCCCATCGACTAATGGCGTACACACATTTCCATGTTGTGTAATTGCTACTCCATACCTTTCTCAGTACGTCGACATTCAACACCGTACACAGCAACAAGACGTACTAACATGCATTATATTCTGAACTTCAGACGTAGTGTTATACTTCAGTCACAGTGTGTGCCTGTGAATTCCCTTCATCTCATCCACGCTGCCTTTATCATAAACCGCACTTCAACATCTACCCACTAACAGTCTGTAGGCAAGATCCTAGGTACCTGAATCAACTTGGATGGAGCCATTAGATGGTTCGGATGACTCCAGGTATTCACTCTTCCTTTTGTTCATTCTAAGTTTGTATTGTGAAAAACAGGTATTCAGTCTTCACCTTGATGCCGCAGTCCCATTCCGGGTCTATCAGCAAGTGCAACATCATCTGCATATAACAGAGTCCTACAAACACCCCTTTGCAAGTCCCATGTGGTGGTGTCCATGCTGAGGACAAAGAGCAATGGGGACAGAGTGGAAGATTGGTGTACACACAAACTTTCAATGAGAAGCTCTCCGAGACGTTGACAGCGCAACATACACAACCTCTGGTATTCGTGTTGAACCCTTGAACTTACCATTCCATCGTTGGTCGGCCACGGCTGCTATAGTAGAACAATTTAGAACTCTTAAATCTTGGGTCGTTGCGGGAATAAATTCGGTCACGATCTTAACCAAACGATGGGGTTCAGAAGAAAGCCTAACTACTTGAAATGAGGAGCAAAAATGTGCTTACTAACTTTTATTTAAACTAAAAGAGCACGATAACATCGTTAATTTAATATGCATTCTTGCCACAAAACATAAAAACATTTAATTATTGATTTTTGAAAAGTTCCTAACACAGTCACATTACATAACGTCACTTCGTTTCTTTCAATGTCGAAGAGTTGCTTCGGAGAAGCTAATATGTTAGTGGACAGCGAAACTAAAAAAAACTGAAAAAGGGAAGACCTGAAAACCGGGCGCCTATTTTCCAAACGAGAACTGAGAGTTAATCCACACGATCCGTGGAAAATCTGACTTTCAACAATTAGAACGCCTGATTTTCTCTTAATTAAGGTTATCCACCAGTCAAATACCCTTCATGGATACGGAACATCCGCCGAATGGACCCTTAATCGAACCAAACTGACTATCAGTTGCTTTGGATAGGTTGCGCAATATTATGGGAAAGCATGGTGTTCATTACACGTTAATGGCATCATTCACAATTGAAATAAAATTCCACCATGTATTTGTCATTCATGACACCCTTAAGTGATAAGGTACTCCCGATGCTAAACGTGCATCACCCAAACAGCTGTTCGGAAGGAACCAACAACAACATGATCCGGGAGGATCTTACATTAAGTCGTTCTAAAGGAACAAAACTGCGAAATGCAGGAAACACTTACTAATCATGCATTTGGAAGAAATGCCAAACACTGAAGTTAATCAAAAAGTGAAAAGTCACTTGAAAATATTATTATTGAACCGATTTTCAGGTTAGAAATGGGTTTATTATGCTTAATAAATTTACCAGTCCACGCTAAAATTTACTACAAATTTAAGGAATTCTTTCCCTTGACAACAATGCTACCAGTACAGATCTCTCTATTTACTGTCTGTCCCAACACACTACTGGTAAAGTGATTACTTACTTATTCTAACTATGAATACGAATGAAAATACGACAAGATTAAAATATAAAATAAAATTACTGGCTGACGAATCGAAACCGCATTCGCAACTCAAGTCTCATTCTAAAACACTGAGTGTCAATAATGCACACTATCAATGAAAACGGACGTCAAGACGAGGAAACAATAAAGTCCGTAAAAAAATAAATTAACATCTCGAAGTCATACAGCTTAACACGCACGAAGAAACACAGTAAAAATATAATCTAGATCGGGTCGATGTCCCACACTTGGACAGCCCTCGTTTGTCAACAACAGTCCCGTTATCTCAATGAGAGCTTCGCATAGACCCTCTACAATAAATCATATCGCACTGTAATGGCTACCTTCAACCAGGCCACTTCACAAAAGAAACAAAAGAAAAAAAAATCTAACCGAGACTTGAGTGTGTACAGCTACCATCCCAGACCTATCGTCGGGCTCACTTGAAATCTGTACACCCTAAACCTAATCAGTATATACATGATGCCTTCCAAATCCTACCGTCGGGCGTGACCTAGGACGTCTCCTCATCAATGACTCCAAGAATAAACACGTGACGTCCTAAATCTATCGTCGGGCGTCAAAGTGGGTCGTACTGCGTCTCCCTTAACATATCAGGCGAAATGCAATTCTCAAACAACTCCAACAATATCACTGAATCTGGTCAGACAGAATACGCACGACGGAACCAACGTCTCTATTATCAACTGAATGCAAGTCGAAATCCAGCAAGTGTCTACCTCTCGAAAAAATACAGTAAGTGTCTACCTCATTATAATATGTGAACTCAAAATAACTAGACGTGACGAACGGTTCTCCACCTCGAACACAATCTCAGCCTGTGCACTGAAGTATTAGGGAAGCAAATGAAAATTCCCAACACACGTTTCCCTTTTTAGTGGACGCCTTCAAAATAATAATCATCATCATCACATTCGAAATTCTCAGATCGCCTATCATCAATTCCAACCATCTTATCCATGACCTCTCCAATGAACAGATTAAATATAACCCAACCGTGTGTCCAGAGTGCTCTTTGATCCTGAAGATCGTTCATTATCTTAACAAAAATCACTGGATGTTTACTACCCAGACCTTTACATTTTACTAGAGTCGTTTTCACTTGGAATCGTTCTATAAATTTCACAATGCTTCACATCATAGTCATCTCAAATTCGGATTGATTGCGGAAAACAATACAGCCTGTTTCACACAGCCTGTTTCTAAATACTTCCTCTACAAAAATACAACTTGTCTCAACACACTTTCTCCTCGCTTTATCCCAGCGGCATTACTTCCATCTCATCTCCACGTACGTATAAATCCATCGCTTTCAATCCCTTTTCCTTCACGACCCTTTTTCATACTTCGATCCCCTGATGAAAACGACAACCATCATTACACACATCTCTTACCTTACTATTATTAAGACTTTCAGACCTCAAGAATCCAAGAGCACACCTCGACCTTTCGCAATTCAAGTATACACGATGTCTCACAATTTCCTTCCCATTAGCGACTGTGACTCTAACAAATTTTATTGACATTATCTAAATATGCCTACGATCCTTGTAGAAATAACTGGTTAAATGTAATTTAACAGAGAAGAATTTCCTTATCCCGCGGTAAACATTATTATTATTATTATTATTATTATTATTATTATTATTATTATTATTATTATTGACCAACATTTTTGAATACAACTGACACCTGAAATTACAATATTCGCCACGACAAATTTACACTTATAACGTTCACAAATCCGCACTTTGAATGATATCTCATCTCGACACAAAATTTTAAGCGTCGCATTTTACCGTTCTTGACATGAACTTTACACACTGAAATTTTCACACGCTGACCAAAATTTACCACGCCTTTCGCCTGATAATTACGCATATCACCCGACAATCATCTGGAAATTTTGTTAGGACAGACAGGAACTAACTAACTAACTACATAATATAAAATAGACAGACCTGCACATTGGTGACATTCTCAGCATTCTGATTACATCATCTCCAGCAACCTCGCACTTAGCCACTCATTTTCACAAATAACATTTTCATTTTCAACATTTCACTCATCCAAACACTACCCTTCACACACACACGAGATTAAAATTACCATAAATAATGCACTTTCTTTGTAACTTGCACCACGAACTTCCCTCGTTCTGCAGTCGACTCTAACTGTCTGATGCGCTTCCCAGAGTGGTTTCTCTCCCCGTTGTTTCAATAAGAACAGGTGTTCGGCCGATAAGGGAGTAGAACTATTTTGAATCGCTTCCCCCAGACCTTCTTCACTTACAAGAGTACAGGAAATGATAAAATTAAAATCTGCTGTGTAATTTTCCACCAGCCTACACCTTCCCAGTTCGTCTGCAAACGTTCACAGTTTCTCCAATCACTTTTCTTCTTAACTAATATATGGACTTTAGCCACGAACATGTATTGAATTATTGTCGGTCAATCTGGCGCGAATTTCTAATGACGACGGGCACGAGCTCCCGCGGCTTCAAGTTCCAGATCGACACTGAAAAATCTACGGTGGAGGGTTTCTTTTATAATTTCCGGAAGGACGCTATCCCCTCTATGAGGCTTGGTTGTGAAATCTGCCAAATTTGCTTCTAATAGACCAATTTTGATAAGATTTGTCCCAGAACTCCGGACAGACTTGCACTTATGTTAGGTGTTAATTTTATAATTTTCCTACACCCACAACAGGAGAAATAAATTGTTTCTGCCCGTGCGTTTCGCGCGTTTTCTTCTGCCCACGACCTTGGCACGTGTAACTAGCTCGCTGTTCTCACGCTAACACACACTTAGGCTTAACTGCATCTAAAATTGTCCCTGGTGTCACTACCTTCACAGAGGGTGTATGAATAATTTTGCTTATTTATTTCTTCCTTTACTATCTTGTCAAAATCCCTCGTTGTGCAGAATTCATTAATTTAGAAAATTGTCGGGCACTCGAGTCCCGCCGAGGTGTCCCGGCAATCCACGAGCTCGCCTTGCGGGAACCTTCCCACGCAACATCGGGCTCTTGGGAGCGCAAAATGGCTGCCCTCAAACATACAGTAGTTTCTGAATACCAAATAAATATTCGGGAAAAATAAAAATTTTTCTCACCGTAGAATTATGGGTTCATAATCCACCTACAACCACGAAATGTTTACCCAGAAAGGGGAAATATTTAAACAGATATATTCCTTCAAAATTCTAAATTGTACATGGGAATTTTGATACAGATGAACCATGATTCTACGTAAAATTTCCCAGCCGATCTCACTCTTGACGTAGGGCTCTGTTACTTTCACGGATTTCCCTGTTTTCTTCTTCCAACAATAGGATTGCGTTACAGATGTCATCAACAAAGTCTTCTCTTAAGAATGAACATTGTAAACATTCAGCGTCTTCCTCTTCTTTACTCCCACTGCTTGCCTGTCCTTGGAGTGGTGCCTCGACCTGTCTTTCTCTCGACGTGACGATCATATTTACGGGTTGTACTTCTTCTTCTTCTTCTTCGGTGACCATTTCCCCAGCTGGTAAGGCTGCGTCATCCTGTAATGGGATTCTTTCTTCGGCCCTATGATAAACCTTTAAGTTGGCGGCATTGAATATAGCCTCGCTGCTGCCATCCAGACTCTGAATTCTGTAGGAATTATTCCTGAAACTTTTGACCACCTTGAAAGGCCCAACATATAAGGGAGCAAATTTAGCATAGATGTTTTCCTGCGGTTTTGACATCATGGGTCTCCTAACTAGCACCAATTCGCCTTCCTCTAAGGGACGGTGGAATCTCCGGTTCCTCACCCTGCGCAACCGGCGGTCTGCCTGCCGACGTAGATGTTCTGCCGTACTTTGAATGCATAATTCCTGTGACGGGCGGGGATCGATGGGACACTGGATGACACCATGCCAGGATCTCACAGGATAC
This sequence comes from Anabrus simplex, assembly GCF_040414725.1. Taxonomy (NCBI): domain Eukaryota; kingdom Metazoa; phylum Arthropoda; class Insecta; order Orthoptera; family Tettigoniidae; genus Anabrus; species Anabrus simplex. Next base: position 66,970,816 of record NC_090279.1, read on the forward strand.
CTATTGAAGTGCACGATAGAGGGAATCCTCCCAATAGATTCGTGTATGGTGTTGTTTACACAAGTTACTATTAGGGGTAACACATCAACCCACTTGAAATGTTCTTGGGCGCAATAAATTCTACAGAATTTTGCAATTACTTGCATTACCCTTTCGCTAGGATTTCCCTCAGGATGTCTCACGCTGCTCAGGATGTGATGAATTTCCATATTCTGAAGGGCAGTTTTGAACTGTGCAGAGGTGAACTGGGGACCATGATCTGTTAGAAGGAATTTCGGTGTGCCCATTTCCGGAATGATATTTCGGGAAATACACCTCAAAACTAGCTTGGTGTTAGCTTTTTGCATGGGAAACAGAGTCGTATACTTGGAGAAAACATCGATGGTTACCAGCACGAACTTGTTCCCACGCTTTCCTTTCACGAGCGGCCCATAGATATCCATCGCGAACAGCTCTTTAGGTTGTGAAGGTAAGAGAGGAATAGGCGCCTGCCTGATCAGATAAGGGTTTGCCTTGACCCGTTGGCATGTATCGCAGGTGATGATGATGTCTCTGACATTTTCCCTCAAATTTACCCAGGTGAACGTTTCTTGGATGGTTGACACAACCTTATCAATCCCTCCATGACCAATAACCCTGTGTACGTGCCAGATTAATCCCTTCCGCAGCTGCGGCGGTACCAAAATTCGGGATTTCACGTGATCGCTGTCCACGAATTTTACCAACATGTTATTCACGTACAAGTAGTTATTTGACAATTTCTGGATGGCAAAGTACCGTGGATCGTCAGCCGGAAGTGTCCCTCGAAGGAAAGAAATCATTTTTCCGCAGAAAGGATCTCTCAATTGCAAGTCTCCCAGTTGTCTCAACTCTGATAGGAAATCGTGGTCTTCCTGAACTAAGTCCAAATGATTCACGGCGTGTTCTTCCTCATTAGGGTTTCGGCTTAACAGGTCTGCCAAGATGTTTGATTTTCCGGAACAGTGCTCAATTTCGAAGTCAAATTGTTGTATGAACAGGGCCCACCTAGCCACTCGTTCACTAGCGACAGCTGTTTTCATTATAAAGGTCAGCGCCTTGTGGTCGGTTTTAATGATTATGTGAAAACCATAAATCATTTTCCTCCAATGTTGCAATGCCTGAACAATAGCCAACATTTCCAATTCGGTCACACTGTATTTGACTTCGTGTGATCTCAACTTTCGGCTATAGAATGATAAGTAATTCCTATTATGAGGCTGGTCCAAACATTCCTGATATAGGAGTGCCCCGATTCCTACGGTCGATGCATCAGTCTGTACGATAAAGGGTTTCTCAAAATCTGGATACCCTAGCTTAACGCTGTTTAGCAAGAGCTCTTTGGTCTTCCTGAAGGCCTCTTCGTGCTCGGGACTCCATTTCCACCTGTTATTCTTATGAAGCAAGCTCTGAAGTGGGGCTACAACCTCCGTGTAATTCATGCAGTGGTCCGAAAAAAAATTGCACATTCCAAGGAATTGCCTGACATTCTTAATTTTGAGCGGTCTTGGGAACTTGTCTATGGCTTGGAGCTTCACCGGGTTCGGGCGAACTCCCTCACCATCAATGACATGGCCGAGAAATAGGACTTCCTTTTGACAAAAATGTGACTTCTTCAAGTTGATTTTAAAACCTGATGCCCTTAAATTCTCCAGTAGTTTCCTCAAATCCCTGATATTTTCCTCAAAACTGGATGAAGCTAGCAAGATGTCATCGACATACCGAGTTGTAGCGGCTTTAACTTCATCAGTTAGACATCGATCTAGGGCGCGTATGAGAGCTGCACCGGCGGTTTTCAACCCGAATGGGAGACGATTGAAGACATACGTCTGTTGGTCAAAAAGGAAGCCAGTAAACAATTTAGACTTGAGTTCCAAACCGATATGATGATATGAGGACGTCAAATCAACGCTAATAAAACGTGATTTTCCTCTAAAACGTTTAATAACCTCTTTAATAGGAGGGGCATGATCATGCTCGGGGACTAGGCGTTCGTTGAGGGCACGAGCGTCCAAACACACGCGCAGAGACCCGTCCGGTTTTTGAACCCCGACCAACGGATTCAAATATGGAGTGGGCTGCTTGGAAATTAGCCCGTTCTCCTCCATTTCCTTAATAATTTTTGCAGCTTGAGCATAATACTTGTCCGGTATAGGGTACGGTCTCCTCTTAAACGGTGTCCAATCCGTAACAGCTAGTGCATATGTGAAATTAGGGATTAGACCCGGTTTGGAATCGAACACAGATATATATTCCATTAAGAGAGCTCTAAGTTTTTCCTTCTCTTCTACAGTACCAGGGCATTCCGCGACCTTTACCCCAATTAAGGCCTCGTAATCAGTGTCAACCTCAGCTTCCAAGACGTCATGTAACTCTTCATGATGAATCCCTTCGTCATCTACACTGTCAATTTCACCAGCGACTCCCTCTAATGAATTTACAAAGTCTACACATTGGGCCTCCTCTTCGCCATATTCTAATGTTCTATCTTCTCCCAATTCCTCGTTTAGTGTAATGACTTCTGCTCCCTCTTCTTTCCTGAACTTTATCTGGTTCCTGCTCAAGTCAATGACTGCGTTGGTCTCACGGATAAAATCAGCCCCTAAAATTACATTGTAGTGCATTTTGGACATGACTACGAATGCATGAGCGAAAGTTGAATTTCCAATTTGTACGTCCAAATAAGTTTGTACCTTACAAACAGCAATTTTGTCAGGAATGACCCCTCGAATTTTTACATTTGACACCGGAATAATTGGCAATTTATTTCGTTGTCTCAAATCGTCGAAAAGAGCTTGGGAGATGATGCTGATACTGGCCCCGGTATCTACCAAACTTTTGACATGAAAATTACAGATGCGGACATTTATTAAAGGCAGTTTCTTTACTTGATTGCTCTCCTGTTTTAAATGGTCTTCCACCAAGTCATCAGAGGTAATGATCCACGAATCTATCTGTGCGACCACCCACTCATCTGACGTCTCTTCTTCAGAATCTGGGATGAGAGACTCTGAAAAATCTCCTACTGGGAATTTGAAGTTTTTTTTTTTCTATCAAGAGTCGACATTGACTCTTGCTCGAAATTCGGCGCAAACGGGTTCAGACCGGAGTTTCGTTGGTCTTGCCTATGTGCCTTCTGGAATTCCAGACTTTCAGCCCCGAAACAGTCGTTGTTGACGTCCTGGCGCTGTATAGCCCCCTGCCATTTTTTCCTTTCGTGGTCCTTCCTTAACCCGTCGGTGTACTGAACACGTTCACGGTACCGTTCATCCTCATCACGGCGGAAGTTCTGGGTTCGATTATTTCCCCAGTCCCTGCGGTTATTAAGTCCATTCCTGAAATTCCTCTGGTTTTCTCTGTCCCCATCGTATCGCCTCCAGTAAGGGTTCCTCCTTTGTGGATAATTCCAATTACCCCTACGCCTTTTCCAATCCTCATTTCGTGGATGCGAGGGTTCCCAGTTATTGCGAAACTCACGCCTCCGCTCAGTCGACTGTGGTTTCCCCTGCTCAGGTGCCTCTGAACTTCCCTCTGGAACCTGGCTAACAGTGTTTACATGCTGCTCGTGCGATCGTCCCCCTCTGGGTGCTATTTGATTATGGGTATGATCCAATTGCCTAAGGATCATTTCTGCCTGCATAGGGGTCTCTACCTTTGATGCAATGAGCATCCTTTGTACTTCGGGAGGTAACTGCTTCTGGATGGCCTGTACCAACTCTTGCTCCGAGGGCGGCGCCTCAAGTTCTCTGAACTTTACCATTTGTGCAATAAAGTATTCACTGAACTTTGTAGGGCCTATTGCAGTATACCGACGTGAGTATAGCTCTAATCTAAGACTCTGCTGAATTTCCGTACTCCAAAATTTATTGAGAAACGCCCTCTGGAATTCATCAAAGGTATCAAAGTGGTATCGGAAGCCTTTAAACCATAAGAGTGGTGCCCCCTCTAAATATCTTTCAGCTACCCTCAACTGACGTTCCTCAGGAATCTTGGCGTCCCGGATGTACTCCCTGAGATCCTTAAGAAACCCCTTCGGCGTGGTATGTGGACCTCCATTAAATTTCTTGGGCTGGTCCTCATGTAACTTGATCATGTTAATAACGTTTGTGACCCCTGAGCCTTGAGATCGACTGGTATCTACATTTGAGCTTTGACCGTTATTATTCACATGACTGATATTTGGCAATTGACCACTGAGGTCAGAATTAACAGCTGTCGAGGTTTGACTTAATACTTTGTCCACCTTGGACTGCATATCTACCACGCTGCTAATCCAACTGCTCACTTCGCTCTTAATGAACCCAACTTTCTTGTCGGTCTCTTCCTGGGCTGACGTGATTTCCCTTAAATCCTGTTCTATACTAATTTGCCTGTCATTGAATTCCCGGGTATGTTCATTTTTCATTTCAACTAACTCCTCTTGAATTTCTTTAATTAAAACTTCGGAGTCCTCATTAGCCACTTGGAGTTTACTAATTGCTTCCTCATTAACTTGCAACAGTTTCTTCTCCATGGTTTCGGTTTTCGACAATACTTGACTCTCCAATTCCACACTAATTTTATCTACCTTGTTGTTCAGTGACTGAATGTCCGCAGATAATATTTGACGTTGTTCCTCTATTATGGTTAGCGTTTTCCCCTTTTCCTTATCACTGGAGATCCGCATCTCTACGACCTGTTGTGTAATGTCGTCCTTAAATTCAACCTGACTGTCAATCAGCTGTTTGTGCGCGGCCTGGCTTTCCAGTAAATGCTTGTCAAGTTCCTTCCTCATCTCCTCCTGACTATCGCATAACCTACTGTACATGTCGTGGCTTTCGTCAAAACGCTTGTCCATATCGGTTTTTAAACTGTCATGGATTTTAGAAAATTGTTTATCAAAATCGTTCTTTAAACTGACCTGCACTTCCGCAAATTGTTTGTCAATTTCATCCCTAATTTCCACTCGGCTATCATCAAAACGCTGGTTGAGTTTACCTATCTCACCCCTAACTTCCTCTTTAAGTTCGGTGCACATAGTGTGTGTCTCCTGAACTACGTTCTTCAATCCAGCCTTCAACTCATCACTAGACTCTTTACACCTAGCCTGGGTATCCTCAATACTACTCTTTAACTCGTCACTAGTGTCTTTCAAACTCGACTGCAACTCCTCAATCTTACCATCCAAACTTTCGTTATGAGCCTTCATGTCCTCTCTCAAATTCTCACTCTGGACTTTCGTGTCCTCCCTCAAACTATTCAAACTATCACTCTGGACTTTCGTGTCCTCCCTTAAACCTTCCATCTTATTATCCAAACTGTCTATCTTACTATTCAAGTTCTCATTTGTCCTACTATTTAACATCTCCATCTTACTACTCAAATTCTCATTCTGGACTTTCATGTCCTCCATCATCTGCTTTAGCAGATCCACGGTCACCTGACCTTCCATCTCACAATACCACAAGAATACAATAATGAGTACGCTGGCTGTTGATGCAACCAGAATACTCCAAACTACTAGGGAAAGAATTCACTATCTACTGCGTTTTCACATGCAAACGCTATTAAAATTTAATACCGAAACTGACAACATTCCAACAGTTGTCTCATAAAATTTTGTTTAGGTGGCTGGTATCACAAACTTGTTTAATAAAAAGAAAATTCTAAAATTAATAAGTTACTCTGGATAAATATCCCAAATGGTTTCGCTTCCGTAAATTAATTAAACAAAGAACATGTTAACGCATAAACTTTGAATGTAATTCAGCATTACCACTTCCAAAATTTATATTGGCAACATGACATAAGCTTCAATACAGCTTTAAATACTGGTTTCCTAAAAATGCATTGTGACTGTTATTATTATTATTATCTACCAAGTAGTTACGCTCCTCATTAAACGTGTTAATATCTAGCACTCTCATTGGGCATAATTCGTTTAACTGTGGCTCAGCCATAATTTTCACCCGCTTGTATTATTTATAATGTGGCTTAGGCCTCAACATTATTTTATATTTTCCTAACATTTATTTTCAATGGATAATTTCATTATCGTTATCGTGGCATCGTATCGTTATCGTGACTTTGGGCTCCTCATCGTTATCGTGACATTAAGGCCCCAAAGTTGATGGCGCCACTTCTACTGAACCCTTGAACTTACCATTCCATCGTTGGTCGGCCACGGCTGCTATAGTAGAACAATTTAGAACTCTTAAATCTTGGGTCGTTGCGGGAATAAATTCGGTCACGATCTTAACCAAACGATGGGGTTCAGAAGAAAGCCTAACTACTTGAAATGAGGAGCAAAAATGTGCTTACTAACTTTTATTTAAACTAAAAGAGCACGATAACATCGTTAATTTAATATGCATTCTTGCCACAAAACATAAAAACATTTAATTATTGATTTTTGAAAAGTTCCTAACACAGTCACATTACATAACGTCACTTCGTTTCTTTCAATGTCGAAGAGTTGCTTCGGAGAAGCTAATATGTTAGTGGACAGCGAAACTAAAAAAAACTGAAAAAGGGAAGACCTGAAAACCGGGCGCCTATTTTCCAAACGAGAACTGAGAGTTAATCCACACGATCCGTGGAAAATCTGACTTTCAACAATTAGAACGCCTGATTTTCTCTTAATTAAGGTTATCCACCAGTCAAATACCCTTCATGGATACGGAACATCCGCCGAATGGACCCTTAATCGAACCAAACTGACTATCAGTTGCTTTGGATAGGTTGCGCAATATTATGGGAAAGCATGGTGTTCATTACACGTTAATGGCATCATTCACAATTGAAATAAAATTCCACCATGTATTTGTCATTCATGACACCCTTAAGTGATAAGGTACTCCCGATGCTAAACGTGCATCACCCAAACAGCTGTTCGGAAGGAACCAACAACAACATGATCCGGGAGGATCTTACATTAAGTCGTTCTAAAGGAACAAAACTGCGAAATGCAGGAAACACTTACTAATCATGCATTTGGAAGAAATGCCAAACACTGAAGTTAATCAAAAAGTGAAAAGTCACTTGAAAATATTATTATTGAACCGATTTTCAGGTTAGAAATGGGTTTATTATGCTTAATAAATTTACCAGTCCACGCTAAAATTTACTACAAATTTAAGGAATTCTTTCCCTTGACAACAATGCTACCAGTACAGATCTCTCTATTTACTGTCTGTCCCAACACACTACTGGTAAAGTGATTACTTACTTATTCTAACTATGAATACGAATGAAAATACGACAAGATTAAAATATAAAATAAAATTACTGGCTGACGAATCGAAACCGCATTCGCAACTCAAGTCTCATTCTAAAACACTGAGTGTCAATAATGCACACTATCAATGAAAACGGACGTCAAGACGAGGAAACAATAAAGTCCGTAAAAAAATAAATTAACATCTCGAAGTCATACAGCTTAACACGCACGAAGAAACACAGTAAAAATATAATCTAGATCGGGTCGATGTCCCACACTTGGACAGCCCTCGTTTGTCAACAACAGTCCCGTTATCTCAATGAGAGCTTCGCATAGACCCTCTACAATAAATCATATCGCACTGTAATGGCTACCTTCAACCAGGCCACTTCACAAAAGAAACAAAAGAAAAAAAAATCTAACCGAGACTTGAGTGTGTACAGCTACCATCCCAGACCTATCGTCGGGCTCACTTGAAATCTGTACACCCTAAACCTAATCAGTATATACATGATGCCTTCCAAATCCTACCGTCGGGCGTGACCTAGGACGTCTCCTCATCAATGACTCCAAGAATAAACACGTGACGTCCTAAATCTATCGTCGGGCGTCAAAGTGGGTCGTACTGCGTCTCCCTTAACATATCAGGCGAAATGCAATTCTCAAACAACTCCAACAATATCACTGAATCTGGTCAGACAGAATACGCACGACGGAACCAACGTCTCTATTATCAACTGAATGCAAGTCGAAATCCAGCAAGTGTCTACCTCTCGAAAAAATACAGTAAGTGTCTACCTCATTATAATATGTGAACTCAAAATACCTAGACGTGACGAACGGTTCTCCACCTCGAACACAATCTCAGCCTGTGCACTGAAGTATTAGGGAAGCAAATGAAAATTCCCAACACACGTTTCCCTTTTTAGTGGACGCCTTCAAAATAATAATCATCATCATCACATTCGAAATTCTCAGATCGCCTATCATCAATTCCAACCATCTTATCCATGACCTCTCCAATGAACAGATTAAATATAACCCAACCGTGTGTCCAGAGTGCTCTTTGATCCTGAAGATCGTTCATTATCTTAACAAAAATCACTGGATGTTTACTACCCAGACCTTTACATTTTACTAGAGTCGTTTTCACTTGGAATCGTTCTATAAATTTCACAATGCTTCACATCATAGTCATCTCAAATTCGGATTGATTGCGGAAAACAATACAGCCTGTTTCACACAGCCTGTTTCTAAATACTTCCTCTACAAAAATACAACTTGTCTCAACACACTTTCTCCTCGCTTTATCCCAGCGGCATTACTTCCATCTCATCTCCACGTACGTATAAATCCATCGCTTTCAATCCCTTTTCCTTCACGACCCTTTTTCATACTTCGATCCCCTGATGAAAACGACAACCATCATTACACACATCTCTTACCTTACTATTATTAAGACTTTCAGACCTCAAGAATCCAAGAGCACACCTCGACCTTTCGCAATTCAAGTATACACGATGTCTCACAATTTCCTTCCCATTAGCGACTGTGACTCTAACAAATTTTATTGACATTATCTAAATATGCCTACGATCCTTGTAGAAATAACTGGTTAAATGTAATTTAACAGAGAAGAATTTCCTTATCCCGCGGTAAACATTATTATTATTATTATTATTATTATTATTATTATTATTATTATTATTATTGACCAACATTTTTGAATACAACTGACACCTGAAATTACAATATTCGCCACGACAAATTTACACTTATAACGTTCACAAATCCGCACTTTGAATGATATCTCATCTCGACACAAAATTTTAAGCGTCGCATTTTACCGTTCTTGACATGAACTTTACACACTGAAATTTTCACACGCTGACCAAAATTTACCACGCCTTTCGCCTGATAATTACGCATATCACCCGACAATCATCTGGAAATTTTGTTAGGACAGACAGGAACTAACTAACTAACTACATAATATAAAATAGACAGACCTGCACATTGGTGACATTCTCAGCATTCTGATTACATCATCTCCAGCAACCTCGCACTTAGCCACTCATTTTCACAAATAACATTTTCATTTTCAACATTTCACTCATCCAAACACTACCCTTCACACACACACGAGATTAAAATTACCATAAATAATGCACTTTCTTTGTAACTTGCACCACGAACTTCCCTCGTTCTGCAGTCGACTCTAACTGTCTGATGCGCTTCCCAGAGTGGTTTCTCTCCCCGTTGTTTCAATAAGAACAGGTGTTCGGCCGATAAGGGAGTAGAACTATTTTGAATCGCTTCCCCCAGACCTTCTTCACTTACAAGAGTACAGGAAATGATAAAATTAAAATCTGCTGTGTAATTTTCCACCAGCCTACACCTTCCCAGTTCGTCTGCAAACGTTCACAGTTTCTCCAATCACTTTTCTTCTTAACTAATATATGGACTTTAGCCACGAACATGTATTGAATTATTGTCGGTCAATCTGGCGCGAATTTCTAATGACGACGGGCACGAGCTCCCGCGGCTTCAAGTTCCAGATCGACACTGAAAAATCTACGGTGGAGGGTTTCTTTTATAATTTCCGGAAGGACGCTATCCCCTCTATGAGGCTTGGTTGTGAAATCTGCCAAATTTGCTTCTAATAGACCAATTTTGATAAGATTTGTCCCAGAACTCCGGACAGACTTGCACTTATGTTAGGTGTTAATTTTATAATTTTCCTACACCCACAACAGGAGAAATAAATTGTTTCTGCCCGTGCGTTTCGCGCGTTTTCTTCTGCCCACGACCTTGGCACGTGTAACTAGCTCGCTGTTCTCACGCTAACACACACTTAGGCTTAACTGCATCTAAAATTGTCCCTGGTGTCACTACCTTCACAGAGGGTGTATGAATAATTTTGCTTATTTATTTCTTCCTTTACTATCTTGTCAAAATCCCTCGTTGTGCAGAATTCATTAATTTAGAAAATTGTCGGGCACTCGAGTCCCGCCGAGGTGTCCCGGCAATCCACGAGCTCGCCTTGCGGGAACCTTCCCACGCAACATCGGGCTCTTGGGAGCGCAAAATGGCTGCCCTCAAACATACAGTAGTTTCTGAATACCAAATAAATATTCGGGAAAAATAAAAATTTTTCTCACCGTAGAATTATGGGTTCAGTGTATAGCATCCTGATCTAAATTATAAACATTTCTGGTACACCATGGTCATGAGTGCAGACCAGATCACACGGTGTGGAACACGGGCTGTCATCAAACAACTCTCAATAACTATTGATCTGCATTTAGGGCTGTCGCGCAGGTGGCGGATTCAGCATCTGTTTTTTCCTAGCCTTCTCTTATATGATTCCAAAGAAATTAGAAATTAATCGAACATCTCCCTTGATAAGTTATTCCACTCCCTAAATCCAATTCCTATAAACGAATATTTGCCCCAATCTGTCCTCTTGATTTCCAACTTGATCTTCATATTGTGATCTTTCCTACTCTTAAAGACACCATCCAAACTTGTTCGTCTGCCGATGTCATTCCACGCCATATCTCCACTGACAGCTCGGAACATACCACTTAGTCGAGCAACTCGTCTCGTTTCTACCGAGTTTTCCCAGCCCAAACTTCGCAACATTTTTGTTACGCTACTCTTTTGTCGGAAATCACCAGGGAACAAATCGAGCTGCTTTTCTTTGGATTTTTCCAGTTCTTGAATCAAGTAATATTGGTGAGGGTTCCATATACTGGAACCATATTCCAGTAGTGGTATTACCAGAGATGTATATGCCCTCTCCTTTACACCCTTACTACAACCCCTAAACACCGTCATAACCATGTGCAGAGATCTGTATCCTTTATTTACAATCCCATTTATGTGATTATCACAATGAAGATCTTTCCTTATATTAACACCCAGATACTTACAATGATCCTCAAAAGGAACTTTCAGCCCATCAACGCAGTAATTAAAACTGAAAGGACTTTTCCTATTTGTGAAACTCACAACCTGACTTTTAACCCCGTTCATCATCATACCATTGCCTACTGTCCATCTCACAACATTATTGTAGTCATTTTGCAATTGCTCACAATCTTGTAACTTATTTATTACTCTGTACAGAATAACATCATCTGCAAAAATCCTTATTTTAGATTCCACTTCTTTACACATATCGTTGATATATATACAAACATAAAGGTCATATAATACTGCCTTGAGGAATTCCCCTCTTAATTATAACAGGAACAGATAAAGCTTCACCTACTCTAGTTTTCTGAGTTCTATTTTCTAGAAACATAGCCACCCATTTAGTCACTCTTTTGTCAAGTTCAGGTGCAGTCATTTTTGCCAGTAGTCTCCCGTGATACAGTCCATTTGACCTCCTGAATCCAGAATATCTGCTATATCTTACTGGAAACCTAGAAGTTGAGCTTCAGAGGAATAACCTTTCCTAAACCCAAACTATCTTCTATCAAACCAGTTATTAATTTCACAAACATGTCTAATAAAAACAGAAACAATGCTTTACCAAAGTTTACATGCAATGCATGTCAAACTGACTGGCCTGTAATTTTCAGCTTTATGTCTATCACCCTTTCCTTTATACAGAGGGGCTACTATAGCAACTCTCCATTCATCTGGTAGAGCTCCTTCATGCAAACAACAATCAAATAAGTACTTCAGATATGGTACTATATCCCAACCCATTGTCTTTAGTATATCCCCCGAAACTTTATCAATTCCTGCTGCTTTTCTAGTTTTCAACTTTTGTATCTTACTGTAAATGACATTGTTGTCATAGGTAAATTTTAATACTTCTTTAGTATTAGTCACCTCCTCTATCTGGACATCGTTGTAACCAACAATCTTTTCATACTGTTGACTGAATACTTCTGCGTTTTGAAGATCCTCGCATACACACTTCCCTTGTTCATTAATGATTCCAGAAATGTCCTCTTTGGAACCTGCTTCTGCCTTAAAGTACCTATACATAGTTTTCCATTTTTCACTAAAATTTGTACGACCGCCAATTATGCTTGCCATATTGTTATCCCTAGCTGCCTTCTTTGCTAGATTCAATTTCCTAGTAAGTTCCTTCAATTTCTTCTTACTTCCACAGCCATTTCTAACTCTATTTCTTTTCAACCTGCACTGCCTTCTTAGTCTTTTTGCTTCTCTGTTATAATATAGTGGATCTTTACCATTCCTTAAAACTTTTAAGGTACAAACCTATAATCACATTCCTCAACAATCACTTTAAACCCATCCCACAGTCTGTTTTCATTTTTATTTACCGTTTTCCACCTATCATGGTTACTTTTCAAAAACTCCCTCATGCCTGTTTTATCAGCCATATGGTACTGCCTAATAGTCCTAATTTTAATACCTTATTTCTTTCGCATTCATGTTTAACTACCACAAAAACAGCTTCGTGATCACTAATACCATCTATTAGTTCGGTTTCTCTATAGAGCTCATCTGGTTTTACCAGCACCACATCCAGAATATTCTTCCCTCTAGTTGGTTAAATCACTTTCTGAATCAGATGCCCTTCCCATGTTAACTTATTTGCCATTTGCTGGTCACGCTTCCGGTCGTTCGCATTACCTTCCCAATTGACATTTGGTAAATTGAGATCACCCACTACAATCACGCTCCTTTCCTTATCGTCTCCCACATAGCAGATTATCTTATCAAATTATTCTGAATCAACATCTGCGCTATATTCCTGGTCTGTACACTCCAAAGACATCAAGTTGCCTATTATCTTTAGAGATGAGCCTTACACCTAGAATTTCATGTTTCTCGTCTTTGACTTTTCCGTAGCTTACAAATTCTTCTTTCACCAGGATGAATACTCCCCCCTCCTACCATTCCTATCCTGTCTCCACGATTCACACTCCAGTTCCGTGAGAAAATATCTGCATCATTCATTTCGTTTCTCAGCCATGATTCAACTCCTATTACAATATCTGGTGAGTATACACTGACTGAGCAAATTTAATGGGATAGCGGAGCACTGATGCGCAGGTGTGTTGTATGCGCACCACAAGCTCCCTGTGCCAGCGGCAGTTGTATAGGAGACCTTGTGAGCAGTGGCTGTGCATGTGACAGGTGTAACATGGAACGCCGTCGTGAGATGCTACCGTTCGAAGGGGGTATGGTGGTCGGTGCACGACGGATGGGAAGTGCGATTTCGGAAGTGGTGCGGGAATTCGGCTTCACACGAAAAACCGTGTCCAGGGTGTACCGTGAATGGTTGAATGCGGGTGACACCGTCCATAACAGACGAACGACCGGCCGTCCAGCCACTTTCGATGACCGTGACCGGCAGCATCTGAGACGGATTGTCAGTTGTGACAGACGGGCAACCGTGAAACTTATCACGGCTCTATTCTACACAGGCCGTGCTAGACATGTCTCCCACTGGACAATCCGTACGAACATGGGTTCTATGGGGTATGGGAGCCGGCGCCGCACACGGGTGCCACTGTCAATCCAACGTCATTGGGCACAACGACGCGCATTTGTCGCCAGTCACCAGGGATGGATACTGGAATAATGGCGTAACGTGATATTGTCGAACGAATCACGATTCCAACTGCACTATGCCGATGGATGGCATCGTGTATGGCGCAGAACACATGAAGCGATGGATTGCGCCTGCCAATAAGGTGTGGTCCAGGGCGCTGGTGTCTCTGTTATGGTGTGGGGTGCATTTTGCTGGTATGGAATGGGCCTCCTAGTTGTTCTGGAAGAGACTTTGAATGGTACGCGGCATGTTGAGCTGCTCGGAGACCATCTCCAACCATTCTTGACCTTTCAGCGCCAAGACGGTTCTACGGTGTTTCAAGATGATAACGCGCCACCCCATCGCTCCCACGTCGCCCGGGAATGGTTCCAGGAACATGCAGCGGAGGTCCAACGAATACCATGGCCATCCAGGAGGCCCGATATGAACCCTGTCGAGCATATCTGGGATGTCGTGGAACGCAGGCTCCGTGCCATGGATCCTGCACCCACGAACAGACCAGCTTTGGCGGCCGCTCTGCAAACGATTTGGTGTCAGTTGCGTCGAGAGGACTACCAGGGACTTGTCCACTCACTTCCACGGCGTCTCAATGCAGTTCGCAGGGCCACAGGAGGCCCCATACGCTATTACGTGACTATCCCATGACATTTGCTAAGTCAGTATATATATTAAATTACTTTATTCAATTCATTTCTTTACAATACTTCTACAGTTCAGCACTAACAATTTTATGTCACCCCTACTTGACTTCCAGTTCCCTGTTCCCTTATCACCGCTCCCCATTTCCCTGAATTTACCTCCCTATAACCCTCCTAAAAAATTTCCTAACTTATATGTACCACTACGGTGTAAGTGGAAGCCATCTGAGCGCACATCCATATCTCCTACCCAACCATTAGGATCTAGAAATCTCACTCCCAGTTTCCCATATACCTAGTCTCATTTAAATCCCCAATCACTTTCTAGTCAGTGTCACTCCTACACAGTATTCCACTGATAACTATCTCCGCTTCCGTAACTTCATGCGTGCTGCATTTACCAGATCCCTAACTATGTTGGTACTTATACCTGCTTGTTCTACGTTGTTAGTACCAACGTGAAACACCAAGACCTTCTCCTTTCCCTCTTCCTTTTCTGCTTTCCTCAACATCTGCCTTAACCTAATTCCTGGATAACACTCTACCCTGGTTCCCTTTCCTCCACATACATTCCCCACATGTCTAACGATGGAAGCCTCCAGGACCAGAGCCTCAACCCTACCCCACCTCATTTGATCCCGTCTCCTCATGGCCAGGCCTACCATCCCTGACAGCTGCAGAAGCTACTTTCTCCGCCCTTTTATCCATCCCATGACCCTGTTCCACCTGTCTTTTCCTATCCACTGCTCCACATTTCCCTTTCCTACCTTTTCCCTTCCTCCTACTTCCACACTTCTCAGCAACAGTTCCCTGTTCATCTTCCCTCGGTTATTCTACCTGCAGTGACTCATACCGTTTCTCACAGACACCTGTCCTGAATTCTGATCCTCAATGGAGTCATCAGCCTGCAATCTCCTTCCACTTAAAACATTAAACCACCTGTCTTCTATAGCTCCCCACTTTCTTTCCCTTCCATTCCCTCATTTACACCTACTGTATCCTGTACATTGTTTGAGGGAGGCCTACTTTCATTCCTGTCCTCTGAGAGAATCGTAATTATCTCCCTCAAACTCTCCAACTCCTCTCTCATACTCCTTAATGCCTGGCCACATCTACAGTTCCTACACTTGCACTCCTTAGCCATTCTTTACTGAATAATGAAAAGAAAAGGAAAAATAAGATGACTTATTCTGAGCAAAATAAAAATGAAAGGAAGGAAATATTGTCTAGGATAGTTCACAAAGATCACACGAAAATAAGGTAGTGAATATAGGCTACTACTACACTACAACACTATTTAGTTGTACGATTTTGTTTTCCTACAACACCCTAACAGGATGAAAATCGCTGTTAATTATTGAAAACAGAAAATAATACACAAGAATTACACAATTGTAAACTGCAGTTAAGTCTACCATAATGGCTACAACAGAATTCTGGTAAGAGAGTTATCACAGATACTGCAGACACTATACTACACAAATACTCGTATTTCACAGTAATAAAATAAACACACTAATATCTAATAAGATACTATAATACACTACAATAATTTTAAACAAAGTTCAGACTACGTTCAGACACTACAATACACTGCAATAATTTTAAAATATGTTCAGACGTATCCTAATGACAACAGGTTATTACTAAGCACAAACAGAAATGGAAGTTACAATTAAAGTTTGAAATTCGCAAGACTACTCAAAATAATAGAATAAGCAATCTAATTTCTAATAAGTTACTGCAATACACTACTATCATTTTAAACTACGTTCAGACGTATCCTAATTACAATAGGTTATAACTAAGCACAAACAGAAATGAAAATTGCAATTGGGCCTAAAGTTTAAAATTCGCAAGAACTACTCAAGGATTACAAACAAAGTCAAACGCCTAGACAGATTATTATTAAATTAGTACTACCTTAACTTTCTGTGCTCTAACAGAAGTGAAACCTGCCAACTGTTAAATGCTAGAGTATCGAAAGGGTTACCGAACACAGAGATACACACGAATATAACAGGAACAATAGAATTCTAGTGATAACTAAATTTCTAAGGAGAAATCTCCCCTGCAATGAAAAATTTAGTAATAGTAGAGGAAGAATGATATTTACTAATAAAATAACTATTGTACAATAATTCTAAGCCACATTTAGATGTATCCTAATTACAATAGTTTAACTGAAGCAACAAATATTCCTAAACTCTGAATCTATGGAACTTATGAGAATGTAACTTTTCATTGACTACGTACATAACATTTAGCTTCCTTGGTTTATGAAAGAGACAAAAGGTGAAAAGTTTGAATGTAATGATCAGT
This sequence comes from Anabrus simplex, assembly GCF_040414725.1. Taxonomy (NCBI): domain Eukaryota; kingdom Metazoa; phylum Arthropoda; class Insecta; order Orthoptera; family Tettigoniidae; genus Anabrus; species Anabrus simplex. The sequence goes on from NC_090279.1 coordinate 66,987,536, forward strand.
CAAAGAACAGTGGCCAGTTATTATCACAAATTTAAGCCTTATTAATGAAAGTTAATTGAACATAACCTACGGCATATTGTTATTTGATGGTTTCTACCATTTCCCTTTCACACCGACACAGATAGGTCGTATGGCGATCATGAGCTAAACATGGTTAGGAGTGGGAAGGAAGCAACTGTGGCCTTAATTAAAGTACAGTCGCACCATTCCTTTGCTGTAAAATGTGAAACCATGGAAAACATGCACTTCAGGGCTGTCAACAGTGGGTTCGAACCCAGCATCTCCCAAATTCAGGCCGATAGCTAAATGGCCATTTGCTCAGTGCTTGAATTCCTTCTCTTCCAATACTTATTGTGAGAGTATCTTTATATGTAGTTTCAAACAATATGTTAAAAGTAAGTCTCTATCTAAAAAAAAAATCGGTGTTTGCAGTTCCCCATATTTACATGCACATTTGGACATAAGTTTTCATATACATGTCCAAAATTTTACGATACATGGGGTTACTTTGGAAAACTAAAGAGTAAATTAGAACCCCAAATGCACATCTTTCAAAATTCTATACAGAGCATGCTTTCCTCCCTTGAAGTCAAAATGGGCTGGCTACCTATGTTCTTCGTTTCTAGGATCGAGGTAGCCCTTACTTCTTACTTCGCAGCTTCTCTGTATGCCATTCACCAAGAACCCCTTTACGAGACTTATCAAGCATATCGGCATCGTAATTACGATAGACCATGCTTCCAAGTTTATGCTTATATTCTTGCAGCACAGTCCGAAGAAAACTGCACGAAAGAACTCTACTCATAAAAACTGCCAAGATATTATTCTTGAGGTGATCAAACTAACGCAAGTTGAACCTAACAGAACTTCAGTTAGAGTGAAACACTCAAAAACAATTCACTTCAACTAACATTGGTTGACAATGTGAACATTCAGTACCACACGATACAACAAACAAATTCCCCCTCTGATGTACAGAAAAAGTGACAACAATCAAGAAATAGGTTCATCACAATAGTTCTATGAACTTTGACTGCCCTATATCACCACAGATCTATCCATATTAAGAAACAATGTATGCACTTGTTTGAAGATAAACCGTCGTAATTATTCCATGGAATATTTGGAAGCTAACACTCAGAGAAGTGTAAGAAAACACTAGTAAACTGCAGGGTATATGCTGTAAACGGGAATCATGGTTCAAAGGTATCTAGGCACAGAGAAACGGTCATGGGTCAATTTATCTCCAAAGGGAAGAGATTGGATTGGATCAAAAACATTTCAACGACACTTGGGTAAATTATCAATTAACAAATAGTAAATGAAATGATTATCACTATTTTACTGTAAAACCAGTTACAGTATTAAAATTAACAGCTAAAAGATTGCTGGGCATGTTAGAAAACTGTTAATAATGTAGAATGACACTGAGTAAGCACTGTACAAATCTACAGATAGTTTCACTTTAAAGTTCTACACAACAATTGAATCCAAAAATGCAATTATCACATCACACATAGGATTTCAACAAAATATCAACGCATCAAAATATCAAAATAATACACTTTGAATACTTCTGTATAATTTATACAGTAGTATATACTGTGGAAAGGAATTCTTCGTCTACAACATATTGTATCCGAATATGGCATAATTACAGTTAACATTGAGACTGCCGCAAAAACCTTAGAGCAAGTTGCCTTTAGGCTCATAGCTGCATGACCGCGTGGCGATCCGTTCCTTTTCTCGTACTGGTCAGGAGCTTTGCATGCGACAGATATGAATAGCTAACGTTTTCAAGGCTAGCACTGCCCAGCAAGTTTTCAGAACTCTTCAGAAGACCAGTTTCGAACCATGATTTTTAAAGAAGACGTGAAGAAATTTAATGATTGGTTTCCAACTCATCACACGTTCTAGGTTGAGAACTGATAAAGGCAGTGTGTAATCGACCCTCAACTTACTCAGCTCTTACTCTACTTCTTTCATACAGCTCTACTTTAGAGCACAACTTCGCTTCGCTTTCCCACTACAATCCTACAAGTTATTCTACGCCAACAGACGTTTATTAGCTGTTATGTCTTGCAAAGAGAACACTTTATTGCGTTTTCTGCAAGACATAACCACTACAATATTAATTCAGGAACACGTGGGGTATGCATAAATCATCTGAACCCGCAAGTTTAGTGTCGACTGACAATTAAATAGGCAGGGTTGGAGCACATATTAATGTGCTGTTTTAGTTTCAGTGTGTGTGTGTGTGTGTGTGTGTGTGTGTGTGTGTGTGTGTGTGTGTGTGTGTGTGTGTGTGTGTGTGTTTGTGTGTGTGTGTGTGTGTGTGTGTGTGTGTGTGTGAGAGAGCAAGCCTAGTGTTAAAGGAAGCCTGCAAGGCAAGGAACAAGGGGAATCATCATGTTGTTTGCAACAGAAATCTCTACATCCATCACGGTGCACCTTGCAAAGGATATTCTTTCCAGAATGTGCTACTAAAAGGGGTGATGCCACCACAACCTAAAGGGTGGTAAGGGACCAATCATGAGACGTTGCCAGCAAGGACTGAATCAACATACATACATATATACATTACATATATTATCATTATAGACTGTTATGCCTTTCAGCGTTCAGTCTGCAAGCCTCTAAGAATTTACTAAACGTCGCCACAATCCTCGATTTGCAACTAGTGCTGTGGCCTCATTTAGTTCTATACCTCTTATCTTTAAATCGTTAGAAACAGAGTCTAACCATCGTCGTCTTGGTCTCCCTCTACTTCTCTTACCCTCCATAACAGAGTCCATTATTCCCCTAGGTAACCTATCCTCCTCCATTCGCCTCACATGACCCCACCACTGAAGCCGGTTTATGCGTACAGCTTCATCCATCGAGTTCATTCCTAAATTAGCGTTTATCTCCTCATTCCGAGTTCCCTCCTGCCATTGTTCCCACCTGTTTGTACCAGCAATCACTCTTGCTACTTTCATGTCTGTTAGTTCTAACTTATGAATAAGATATCCTGATTCCACCCAGCTTTCGCTCCCGTAAAGCAAAGTTGGTCTGAAAACAGACCGATGTAAAGATAGTTTCGTCTAGGAGCTGACTTCCTTCTTACAGAATACTGCTGATCGCAACTGCGAGCTCACTGCATTAGCTTTACTACACCTTGATTCAATCTCACGTACTATATTACCATCCTGGGAAAACACACAACCTAAATACTTGAAATTATCGACCTGTTCTAGCTTTGTATCACCAATCTGACATTCAATTCTGTTGAATTTCTTACCTACTGACATCAATTTAGTTTTCGAGAGGCTAATCTTCATACCATATTCATTGCACCTATTTTCAAGTTCCAAGATGTTAGACTGCAGGCTTTCGGCACAGTCTGCCATTAAGAACAAGTCGTCAGCATAGGCCAAACTGCTTACTATATTTCCACCTAACTGAATCCTTCCCTGCAATTTTATACCTTTCCACATATGATCCATGTAAACTACAAACAGCAAAGGTGAAAGATTACAGCCTTGTCTAACTCCTGTAAGTACCCTGAACCAAGAACCCATTCTACCATAAATTCTCACTGAAGCTCAATATTGTCAACATAAATGCCTTTGATTGATTTTAATAATCTACCTTTAATTCCATAGTCCCCCAGTATAGCGAACATATTTTCCCTCGTTACCATGGCATATGCTTTCACTAGATCTACGTAACATAAACACAACTGCCTACTCCTCTCGTAGCATTTTTCAATTATCTGGCGCATACTGAAAATCCGATCCTGACAGCCTCTCTGTGGTCTTAAACCACACTGGTTTTCATCCAACTTCCTCTCAACGACTGATCGCACCCTCCCTTCCAAGATGCCAGTGAATACTTTGCCTGGTATACTAATCAATGAGATACCTCCATAGTTATTGCAATCCTTCCTGTTCCCTTGCTTATAGATAGGTGCAATTACTGCTTTTGTCCAATCTGAAGGTACCTTACTAACACTCCACGCTAATTTTACTACTCTATGAAGCCATTTCATCCCTGCCTTCCCACTATACTTCTCCATTTCAGGTCTAATTTCATCTATTCCTGCTGCCTTATGACAATGGAGTTTATTTACTATCCTTTCCATTTCCTCAAGCATAATTTCACCAACATCATTTTCCTCCTCCCCATGAGTTTGGCTGTTTGCAACACCACCATGATGATTTCCTTTTACATTGAGAAGATGTTCAAAATATTCCCTCCACCTCTCGTGATTCCCTGGGATCTATTATGAGTTCACCTGAATTACCCAAAACACTGTTCATTTCCTTTTTCCCTCCCTTCCTAAGATTCTTTATTACTGTCCAGAAAGGTTTCCCTGCTGCTTGCCCTAGCCTTTCCAGGTTATTACCAAAATCTTCCCATGACTTCTTTTTGGATTCAACAAATATTTGATTTGCTCTGTTTCTTTCATCTACGTACCCATCCCTGTCTGCCTCGGCCCTTGTTTGGAGCCATTTCTGATAAGCCATCTTTTTACGTTTACAGGCTGCTCTCACTTCATCATTCCACCAAGATGTTCGCCTTTTCCCATCTTTACACACAGTTGTTCCTAGGCATTCCCTTGCTGTTTCTACTACAGCATCTCACTAATCATATCCATGTACTTCTGTCTAATATCCTCATCGTGGAGATTTTCTACCCTTATTCGTTCGCAGACAGATTTCACTTTCTCTACCCTAGGCCTAGAGATACTTAGTTCACTACAGATCAGATAGTGGTCTGTATCATAGAAAAATCCCCGAAAGACTCGTACATTTCTAAAAGATTTCCTGAATTTGAAGTCTGTTAAGATATAGTCCATTATAGATCTGGTACCCCTAGCCTCCCATGTGTAGCGGTGAATAGCCTTATGCTTGATGAATGTATTCGTAACAGCTAAACCCATACTAGCACAGAAGTCCAGCAAACGCTTCCCATTCCCATTATCTTCCATATGTTCCCCACATTTACCAATCACCCTTTCGTATCCTTCAGTTCTATTCCCAACTCTCGCATTGAAATCACCCATTAGCAATATTCTATCCTTGCTGTTGACCCTGACCACGATGTCACTCACCGCTTCATAAAACTTGTCAACTTCATTCTCATTTGCACCCTCACGTGGTGAATACACGGACACAATTCTTGTCCTAATTCCTCCCACTGACAAATCTACCCACATCATTCGCTCATTTACGTGTCTAACCGAAACTATGTTGCGTGCAATGGTATTCCTGATAAAGAACCCTACCCCAGACTCTGCCCTTCCCTTTCTAACACCCGTCAAGTACACTTTATAATCTCCTATCTCTTCCTCCTTATCTCCCCTTACCCGAATATCACTTACTCCTAGCACATCCAGATGCATCCTCTTTGCTAACTCAGCCAGTTCTACCTTCTTTCTTCCATAAGCCCCATTAATATTGATAGCTCCCCATCGAATTCCATTTCGTTCGCCAAGTTGTTTCCAAGGAGTCCCTCGCCTGTCAAATGGGAGAGGGACTCCATTGCTCCCATAGGTCCGAGGCTTGCTTAAAGTGTTCTGAGCTCGGTAAATTCATGAAGCAGGATGCTGCCCTACTTGCACATAGTCCAAGTGAGGATCTCTCCTCTAACGGGTTATGGACCACCGGTGAATTGTATAGTCCTAGCCACCTGAGCACAAGGAGGGCCACGACTCAGAATATGTCCGAGATCCCCACTCCCATTCCATAGCAACTGGTATCCCGACTCTCAGGACCACTTACTAGGCCACTCAGCCGTTGCCCATGGTTCACGACCTAGGACGTGACTACAGTAACCCACAAACAAGAACCAACTGAATCAACTTCCATCATAAAAATTTAAATACATTTTTAAAATATTAATTTCCTTTTCAGAAGGACTTCTTTCTTGTAATAATATTATGGATCATTTTGTGTTGTTACAGATCCTTACCGCTTCTCATCTACTTATTGGTGTTGGTAAATTTTGTGAGTGACTGAAATACACTCATGTCCTTAAAATACATAACAGCTTGAAAGACTAGAGATAGGAAGTTCATATTCACAAGACATGTGGACTAGTATGTTCTGAAGAAATGAATAGCATTTGAACCATGTCGAATATCAGGTACAAGGTCCTCATCGATACATCTGTGCACCACCATTGGCTGGTAAACTATACCTGCGGCTCTCATTGTCGCTGTAAACCGAAGGTACTGGATCAGTGTGACCTGAGCAAATGTGCAGGATGCCTCGCAGACGTATGCAAGAAAAGTACTGTCAGATGAGTGATTTTGAAAGAAGCATGAGAGAATGTGATATACATATATCTGGGAAATTGTAGCTCGCGTACGAAGAAGTGCGTCGGCTGTGCAAAGGGTGTGTACAGAACGTTCACAGGAGGCTATAGAACACGACCAGATGTGCCTGGTCGCACCGCCCACAACCCTCCTCCAACCCCAAGAAGATCGAAAACTAATCGGAATAGCATTGCATCACAGATCACAGATATTCATCCTCCTCGGTTCTGGCGCAACAGTGGAACAGTGTAACATATCGTACTTTCAGGAGTGAGAGTCCGTCCAAGTTTATTACGATCCGGGTTAACGGCGCATCGTTCACTCCTCCCCCTACCTTTGATTAATGTGCATAAACATGCCAGACTGCAATGGTGTATGGAGTGACGTCTCTGGGGACGGGAATGGCAGCAGACAGTATTTTCAGACGAATCCAGATTCTGTCTGTTTGAAAACGTTGGCCGCAATTTCGTTCGCCGCAGACTGGTGGAGAGACATCACAATGACTGCATTCACAAAAGACATACACCGCCAACTCAAGGCATTATGTGTGGAGTGCTATTGGGTACAACTATAAATCACAGTTGGTGCGTGTCCAGGTCACTGTTACCAGTTTGACCTACGTAAATGGCATACCCTTTCTGCACGACACCCCAGACACCACATGTCGCTGCACGAACACGTGCTTTCTTCTTGTCACAGAATGTCAGACTGTTGCCCTGGCCCACCTGATCATTGGACTTGTCCCCAATTGAAAATGTGTGGGGTATGGTGAAAGGACGGGTGCTTCGCTGTGACACAATGCCAGCCACCAAAGATGAACTGTGGAACGAGGTGAATAAAGCATGGATGGCTATACCCCAGGACGCCATTCGCGCCTTATACATGTCGATGCCATCACACATGGAATAAATTGTCAGTGCCTTTGGAGGACCAAGTGCCTACAAGGCAACAGGACATATGCCGATTCTGGGTGACTGAAACGCTACTCGTTTCAGCAGAACATACTAATGAACACGTCTTGTGAATAAGAACTTCCTGTTCTAGTCTCTCATGGTGTTCTGTTTTTTATGAACATGAATGTAGTTCTATCAGATAAAATGCGTTCATATTGTAAGTCTTCAATTATTTGAATTTCATTAACAGTGTAGTGCACTAGCAATCAAGTGTTAAAAATCATAGACCAATTTGTTAAACTTAGAACCTAAAAGACGAATTGGGATAGATATGATGTATTTATTTCCGAATGTTTATAGAATATGACACCTCATCTTACATAATTTCATCAATGAAGTATAAATTGTCACCTAAATGTTATTCATGTATATTAAGGACTAAACGTATGATATAAAAATAAGTTATGTTGAAAGTAATGAAAGTGGATGTAAATGATTGAGTGTTAATAATAGGCCTTAATGACATTGGATGCTCTATTTATGAAGGCAGATAGTGCTAAATGCAAATAGCCTAGCCTTGTCAAGTGACAGAATGGTACCATAGCACATATTTATGATCACTGAGGGAATAGCTTTTATTTTTTATTTTTTTTTGCTAGTTACCTTACGTCGCACCGACACAGATAAGTCTTATGGCGACGATGGGACAGGAAAGGGCTAGGAGTGGGAAGGAAGCGGCCGTGGCCTTAATTGAGGTACAGCCCCAGAATTTGCCGGGTGTGAAAATGGGAAACCAGGTAAAACGATTTTCAGGGCTGCCGACAGTGGGGTTCGAACCTACTATCTCCCGAATACTGGATACTGGCCGCACTTAAGCGACTGCAGCTATCGAGCTCTGTGAGGAAGTAGCAACGAATACTGCATTATGGAGAGTATATTGCAGAGCACATGAATCGACAACCGCAGTTTAAAATAATAATCACTCTCTGTGCTCACTCAACAACCCCAAGCTTGTCTAATTAATGCAAATTTTAAACCATTATTAGTCTGTCTTCTATAATGAGTGAAGATAGATTAACAAATCTTCGCACTGCCCTAAAGTGATCGTTCTTCTAGTTAATCGATCATGATTCTTATAGTGAGAGTGACATAAGTTCTCGAATGTTCATGAAGTTAAAGTTTTCAATAAATCATGAAGATACGTAATGTCAAAATTATGCCTAAATAAAATGATTAACCTCACATGACCATAAATTGGGGGGGATTTGAAAGTAGGACTTGGCCAAGAGTGCAAGCTTAACCTAACGAGCACGGGTTCGACTCGGGGCCTAACATCGCAGGCCCTGGATTCAACCCTAGGCTTAACCTTACAAGGTCACTAGCTTTACAGACAAGTTTGATGTCCAAGAGTACTGGCTGAATCTATCAGGCATGGATTTGTTGCCCGGTTTAACCTTGCACGGGCGTTATATACTCGAGTTTGAGATTGGATCCCAGGCTTAACCTAGCTAGACAAGATGAGATATGGTCCATGGATGTTAGGAGCTGAGGTTGGAAATGGATGGCGGCCATTCACACTATTTTAATAGGACAAGGGAGATGGTGTAAAGCTTAATAAGTGTGCTATATTCATAGGGGCATAACGCTCAAAGGTGACATCAGATCATGGAACTGAGTGACTGCAAAAGGCCAAAAGCGCAAAAATGATACAGATCAACATGGCAAAGGACAAATGTGCAAAAGTGTTAAATGGCTGAAGAAAAAAATGGCAATAGGGCTAAAACTAAAGGGCGAAAGGGAATGAGCTACGGTCTAGGACTCAAGAGCTGAACGTGGAACAAGATGGTGGTATGGGACTACGGAGATGGTAAAAGGTTTAATGCATGTGCATTATTCTTAGGGACATACCTTTATATAGCTACCTCAAGCTCCTTAAACTGAGCGACTGCAGAGTCAAAGATGCTAGCATGTAGGCTGATGCGTAATGTGCTGTTGGTATTTAGTGCTTGGAACCCCAATTTTCTTATTGTAACAATTCGAGCTCAAAGATTTGAATTCTGGAGGCTTATAGTAGCTTATAATACTGTTGATATCACTCAAGGGATTAAAATTTAAGTGTTCAGAAATGGAAAAATATGTTCGCAGTATATGTGACCGGGAACTGAACACAGAGCTCATCCCTTTGGACTGCTGAATATCCTGCTAAGTAAATGACTGCACACTGAAGGTGTCCATTTAATTCAAAACACCTAACGTTTGAGCTGAGAGAAATTAAAAATCCCCACACCGACTGGGAATATACCTCGGCAATCTTTCCCTTGGATTGCTGACTACCATAGTAACTAAATGATTGTGTGTTGAATCTAAAACACCGAACCTTTGAGCTACAAGGAATGAAAAATTCGCTGACCCGACTAGGATTCGAACCCGGGAATCATTTACTTGGGAAAGAAACAAGCGTGCTAACTAAATGACTGTACATTAACAGCTTATGTGTTTCACTAAAACACCTAGCTTTAGCCTTACAAGATTCAGAGGAAAAAATCACCTACAGAACTAGGATTTGAACATGGAGCTCGCTTGGACCCAAAGCTGAAGTGCTATTCAAATATCTAACACCAAAAATTAAAACTTTTAATTCTGAACAAAGAAAACAATCGCTGAATTGGGTTCTCAAACCTGGAGATAACTTCGAATCAGAACTTACAGTCTTAAGTTCACAAGAAGAAAAAAATATTAAAAGTCCTCAACCCGACCCAGAATCGATGACGGGCTTTTCTTTCACTAAAGACTAGGTGTGAACGATTAGCACAAACTATGTCAATTGAATGTGGAAAGAGAATGCAACAAATTCTGTACTAAGTGAGGTCGTGACATATGTGCGTCTTAGCAAAACATAAAAAAAAAAAAGATTGATTCCAAGAACATTCTGATTAGACTTCGAAATATTTGCTGTGATATGAAATACAAAGTACATTATTTTTGCAATTAGCCTAGTATGCACATCTCAGCAAAAGAACATTGGCGGTACGAGCAAGTTGACTAGACTCCGAAGTAACTTATTTAGTAAGACAGGGAGTACAAAGTTTATTGTTCGCGCATTGAGCTCTAGGCTACAGATTTGAACCCTGGAGACGTGTAATTGCCTGCTGGTTTACATCACTTGGTAACTAACATTAGAGAAGCGAGCAAATAAAAAAATCACCAGGCCACCTGGGAAACAAACTAACATAACAGCTAAAGGAATCAAAACCCACAACCTTCAGGAATAAAACAAGTAATTAAACATTGTCAATAATATGTGTACTGTACCATTACGAGTAGTATAATTGGATGGTTCTGCGGCCTCCTCCTCCGCCCGCGGCGCGGGAAATTTGAATTCTGGCGGGAAATTTGAATTTTGGCGGGAAATTTGAATTTTGGCGGGAGATTTGAATTTGTAAACAAAGCCACGTGCTTTTTGACAGCTGTCATCGACAACAACGCATCGCTAACCTCACTGCTGCCATCTTGACGGGCATAAACCTCACTAGTGCCAACTTAACCTAACTAGCACGAGGTAAACAAAGCCACGTGTTTTTTGACAGCCACGTGCTTTTTGACAGACAACAACGCATCGCTAACCTCAGTACTGCCATCTTGACGGGCCTAAACCTCAGTAGTGCCAACTTAACCTCACTAGCATGAGGTAAACAAAGCCACGTGTTTTTTGACAGCCACGTGCTTTTTGACAGATTTGTAAACAAAGCCACGTGCTTTTTGACAGCTGTCATCGACAACAACACATCGCTAACCTCAGTACTGCCATCTTGACGGGCCTAAACCTCAGTAGTGCCAACTTAACCTAACTAGCGTGAGGTAAACAAAGCCACGTGCTTTTTGACAGCCACGTGCTTTTTTGACAGCTGTCATCCGCCATCTTTAAACCACAAAGCACTGTGCTGCCCTCTATATCGCAGTAGCTGCAAAATTCGTCACCTGTCATCGGCAGTGCTGCCATCCTGACGGGTCTAAACCTTAGTGCTACGAACTTAACCTAACTAGCGCGAGGTAAACAAAGCCACGTGATTTTTTGACAGCTGTCATCCGCCATCTTTCATCTATAGAGCACAGTGCTGCCCTCTTTAGCTAGATACCTTTGAAATGTGGTGGCGGATAATTTGAAAAATGCTTTTTGACAGCAGCCATCTTTGTGCACCGTGCTGCCCTCTTTAGCTAGATACCTGTGGTGGCAGGCAATTCCACATGACAGCAGCCATCTTTAATCAAGAGAGCACTGTGCTGCCCTCTATGAGGTGGCGGCAAATTGAAAAATTTCACGTGCTCTTATTTGGAAACAAACTCACGTGCTTTTTTGACAGCTACCATCCGCCATCTTTAATCTATAGAGCATAGTGCTGCACTCTTTAGTTTGAAATGTGGTGGCGGCAAATTCCACGTGCTCTTGTTTGGAAACAAAGCCATGTGCTTTTTTGACAGCTGTCATCCGCCATCTTTAATCAACAGAGCACCGTGCTGCTATCATGCGGACAATTTCATCACCTGTCATCCGCCATCTTTAATCCACAGAACAACATGCTGCCCTCTTCGTGGCTACTACCTTAAGCACGTAGTAGCGGGCAATTTGAAAAGTTCTATTAGCTATCATCCGCCATCTTTAATCAAGAGAGCACCGTGCTGCCCTCTTTAGCTAGATACCTTTGAAATGTGGTGGCGGCAAATTGAAAAATTCCACGTGCTCTTGTTTGGAAACAAACTCACGTGCTTTTTTGACAGCTACCATCCGCCATCTTTAATCAACAGAGCATAGTGCTGCCCTCTTTAGTTAGAAATGTGGTGGCGGCAAATTCCACGTGCTCTTGTTTGGTAAACATAGCCACGTGCTTTTTTGACAGCTGTCACCCGCCATCTTTAATCCAGAGAGCACCGTGCTGCCCTCTTTATCGTAGTAGATGTAAATTCGTCACCTGTCATCCGCAGTCCTGCCATCTTTAGCTACATACCTTTGAAATGTGGTGGTGGATAATTTAAAAAGAAAAATTCTACAGCAGCCCTCTCTCGACGCTAATTGCATAAGATGACGGCTATACATGACTCCTTAAGGGTGCTTACGCAAGATGGCTGCTATACACAGGTTCTTATGAGACTCCCTTGGGATGCTTGCGTAAGATGGCAGTTATACATGGCTCCTTATGATATGCCCTAGGGATGCTTGCGCAAGATAGCGGCTGCTCTTATGGGACGGCTTAAGGGTCCTTGCACAAGATGGCTTGAGACGCCCTAAAGATGCTTGCGCAAGATGGCGGACACAAGATGGCGGTATACACAACTCCTTATGAGACGCTTTAAGGGTGCTTGCGCAAGATGGTTGCTACTCTTATGAAGAATGCTAGCTTAGAGGCTAACGTGTCGTGCTAGTTCGATTCATTAAATTTAGGGCTTAAATGCAAAACGGACAAAATTTTTCTGCCTAATACCTAGGTTCGCAGTATGAGGAACAAGAAAACTATAGTCTAATGATGGGATCAACGGTTCGGTTCCTGCTTATGCCCTTTGGCATTTGCTCTGTTTTAGCTTGTATTGAAGCGAGTCTTCGTATCATGATCAGGTCTAGCTATGGTAGAGAGGATAACGTACCGTGCTGGTTCGATTCATTAAATTTGGAGGCTTAAATGCAAAATGTTAAATATCTCGAAAACGATGCATCGTAGAGCAAAACGGACAAAATTTTTCCGCCTAATTTTTCAGTCAGGAACAAGAAAAAAACATAGTCTAATGATGAGATCAACGGTTCGATTCCTACTTAAGCCCTTTAGCATTGGCAGCTATCTATTTCTACAAGATGGTGGCTGCTCTTATGAGACACAAGATAGCTTGAGACGTCCTAGGGATGCTTACGCAAGATGGCAGACACAAAATGGTGACTATACATAGCTCCTTATGAGACAGCCTAGGGGTGCTCGCACAAGATGGCGGCTACTCTTATGAAGAAAGCTAGCTTAGAGGCTACTGCGCAAGATAACAGCTGCTGTTATGCATGTGGTGGAGGGCAATTTGAAATTCTATGTGCTTAATCAACAGAGCACCCTGCTGCCCTCTTTAGCTGAAATGTGGTGGCGGATAATTTGAAATATTCTTTTGACAGCTATCATCTTTAAACAATGGCGACTATATATAGGCTGTTAAGGCCTTATCATTCTCCTCCTCCTCCTTCTCTACCTCCTCCTCCGCCTCTTATGTTAAGGCATAGCTTTATATCGAACAAGTTTAAACCTGCATCGCGAAGGCAAGCGTGTGCAGCGATAACATTATTGTGCATGTTTAGACTTTCGAAACATAAGAAGAGTAGAATCAAACGCTGTACTCCATACGACATGTGATCAGAACATTGATTGATGCGTTCAGAAAACAAAATAAGTGATCAAGACTAGAATCGAACACTGTACTCAATACATCATGTGTTCAGAATATGTCAGAGGATACCCTTGTTCTAAGAAGATCAGATTGAAACATAACAAGACTAGAATAGAACACTGTAATCGATGTTGTTAACTTCAACATGTGATCAGAACATTGATTGATGTGTTCAGAACACAAAATAAGTGATCATGACTAGAATCGAACACTGTACTCGATACAACATGTGATCAGAACATTGATCGATGTGTTCAGAACACAAAATAAGTGATCAAGACTAGAATCGAACACTGTACTCAATACAACATGTGTTTAGAACATGTTAAGGGGTACCCTTGTTCTAAGAAGATCAGAATGAAACATAACAAGACTAGAATCGAACACTGTAATCGATGTTGTTAACCTCAACATATGATCAGAACATTGTTTGATGTGTTCAGAGCAAAAGTACAATTTTGATGATTTGCTTAGTGTAAAATCAAAAACTATGGAAACACACTGTGCACATATCGCGTAGCTAACTCGCTCAGTAAGCAATATTGCAAAACTACAACTTCTATGATTTGCATAGTGTAAAAATCAAAAACACACTGTACCCATACTGCGCAGCTAACTCGCTCGGTAAACGATATAGCCAAAGTATAACTTCAAATTATTTTCCTTCTATCATTCGTCTTGTGTGAAAATCAGTCGAACAAGTTATCGCATAAACATGGCTGAAAAAAATCGTGATAGGGTATGGAACCCAGGGGTTACATCTTATCAGAAGGGCAAAAAGGATGAAAGGACTCTTCCTCCTCCTTACCGCACATTCCTTGTAGGGCTAATTGGCTAAAGGGCTAATGGGCTAAAGGGCTAATGGGCAAAAGGGCTAATGGGCTAAAGGGCTAATGGGCTAAAGGGCTAAAGGAGCTGCAACGCCCCTAATAAGTATGAGTAAATGACGATGGTCATAGGGACGAGCGCTTACAAATAAATTTTCAGCAGAGCAAAAATAAAATAACACAATAAAACATACCCAAGGAAATAGACAAGAGGAAGCATGTAGGGACCAGGAGCCTACCCATTTAATGAGAGAGGACGGGATCAGGAAATTGCTTAGCAAACACACCACAAGAAATGACACCAGAAATATTCAAAAAATTTAAAATAAAATATAATAAACAAATCTTTTACACTACAATTTAAACCTTTGGGTCAAATTTACATAAACTGAAAAAGGTATTAAGCTTACAATTAACACCCAACATTAGGGTAAAATAAATATACAGAAAATCACAGAATTATATAAGTAGAAAGAAATTCATTGCTAATAAATAAAATCATTCATTTCTTTAAGAACAACCATATTCATATACCTATATACTGATGCATCAGGAAAACTACGTAGGTACCATGGTACGCACATGTTTGACGTATTACAAAATTTAAATGAAATTTTAACATTTAAGCCCGAAAGGGGAGAAAGGGGTTAGCAAATCGAGGACTGTGACAGCACCCGGTAATAGTAAATGGCCCACACCAAACCCGGATACGAAGGCAGCACCGCGGGACGTGACAGTCAAATCAAGCCACGATTACGAACATGTTACAATCACAAGCTCACACGGCACCGATTAAAAGAAATATATCCCAAGTTACAATAAATTTTCAATCACCAAACCTTGGCAAACAAACGTAAACATGAGCCACAGTAACATCAGGAAAAGCACGAACAGATCACTTAGCATAACCCAGAACACAATATAGAACCAACAGATTCAGAAGAAAAAACTCAATACAACGAATAATTTATGGAGTATAATACACGATACAGTCATCGCGGCAGACACAATGTACACACCCATCACACTAATAATGTTACATAACTGTCAGGCCCGAAGAGATAATAACAATACCCACACCAAAAGATAAGATAAGGAACCATCCTATTCTCCAGGGGTGTCCAGCCCTCGACCTACTAAACGTTACTTGTATTGTTGAAACTGATAACATTTATACGATATTACACCAACAATGGAGTGATATTTAATTTAAAGCCCTCAAAGGGAAAGAATATAACTAAACCAGACTCAACTCTAGTATTCACCAAGAAAATTAAGCATAATTCAACTTACCAAAGGTGACTAATAATGATAATAATAATAATGTAAAGAAATTAAGGAAAATTATAGAGAGTGCAGTGTTAGGTCAGAATACGGGCACAGGATAGCCAAAACATGCGACAAGCAACACAATTCGCACAAGGAGACAAGAAGAAACACGAATATACGCCAACAATACAACACGTAAGAAAACGATAAAATGCCACAGTTTATAAAGAAAGGCGGCACACGCATACGGGCATTACAAGGAAAATCACAAGCAAACACACCGAAAGGTAAAGCCCGAGCGAAGAGAATGACAAATTTAAAACAAGGACACGATAAAAATTTTCAAAATGTTATCTTAGCACAAGGATAGCCCACCGTTATGTACAGCACGTACACTAGGAGCAAAACACGGCATCACTAAAACTTAGATGTCCACAATGTTCATATTCCACACCAATTCAAATATTACACACACGCAGTAAAATAATATTAATAGCAATGATACGTTAAAATACTTACAAACAAGCCTTATGCCAAGATAAACTCACCTCGTAGTTTGACCTAACATCCTCACTCCACAAGTATAAATAAACTACCTATATAATTACATATTTACAAATTAACACACATATTATACACCAAAACAAAATGTTTAAACACCCATCACTCGATGTGGTTTTTGTTCATCATCCAACACCAGTTGGAGTACACATCGTTCTGGTAACAGTCTCCGCAGCCATCATTGCTACAACCAGCCTCCAAGACTTCCTGCGTAAAATGCAGCGCTACCAAGTTCGCCGCTAGGCGCGACACCTGGAAGACTCGATACGCGCCCTGGCGAGCAACAGTCACATCACAATCATTAGTACTACATTCAATCTGATAGATAGCGTAGCAGTCCCCGTAGCTGGCCTACAGTGCAATTACACGTTTAGAAACTACAACACACAGAGGCGGCACTTAGTAGCCATGCGTCCAAGTTGCTAGGGCAGAAATAATCCAAGTTCACGAAATACGAAGTCTTTCTTAATTTATACTTCAAATATAGTCGAACTCCAGCCTCATATGAACGTGGTAATATAATAGTTCAACACAGTTACTAGGCTGGGAACCCAAGGTCATTAGCAGAGAATAATAATTACAAGTGTCAAAAATAGACGCAATTTAAATAAATGTCCAATACCCGTAGATTGTCGAAGGTATATGATTCAATAAGAGTTTCTATTTTAATAACGCCACAGAGCAACAACCTCATCGATCGCTATCAGCAAGAACGCTTGTACTTTGTTAAGTGTAGAAAATTAATCTTTATTGGTAAATGGTTTTATGTTCAGAACAAGGAATGGAACCTAGGGGTTACGTCTTACCTAATAAAATCCCTGAGGTGCGATGAGTTACGTTTTTCTAACTAGTTTTTGGAACACTGAACTTTTAAAGATGACAAGAGTGAGGTTAACAATGTTCTGTTGTTGGATTTTAAATTCTACGCTATAACGTGCATAAGGTGGCAGCCTTGAGGTTTACCGCCGTAAATATGGCAGCAGTGAGGTTAGCGACGCTCTATTGTCCTCCAAAGTGAGGTTAGGGTTCGTCAAGAAGACAGCTGTCAAAAAAGCACGTGGCTATGTTTACCAAACAAGAGCACGTGGTCGTGACGTCACGGTCACGTAATCAATCCTTAGCTCTACGTCGTTAAGAGCAGCATTAGGATTAGCTATGTTTATAAAACTTGGGATCAGAGCAGCAGTATGAATAGCCATGTTTTAAAGCGTGTACATCACCTATCGATTTTACATGCATCGTCTATCGTACTAAACTTCTTTCGCTACATTGTGTTGCTATCTTAGCATAACCTATACCCATAAATTTAAAGTACAGAGAATAGCCATGTTTCAAAGCGTGTACACATTACCTATCGATTTTGCATACACCGACTCTCGTATCAAACTTCTTCCGCTAGATTGTACTACTATCTTAGTATAATCTATACGCATGAACTTAAAGTACAAAGAATAGCCATGTCTCAAAGCGTGTACGCATTATCTATTGATTTTGCAAGAATCGAATATCATACTAAACTTTTCACTAGATTGTACTGCTATCTTAGCATAACCTATACGTATGAAATTAAGGTACAGAGAATAGCCATGTTTGAAAGCGTGCACACATTACCTATTGATTTTACATGAATCGACTATCAAGCGTGCACACATTACCTATCGATTTTGCATGCATCGAATATCATACTAAACTTCTTCCACTAGATTGTGCTGCTATCTTAGCATAACCTATACGTATGAACATAAAGTACAAGGAATAGCTATGTTTCACAGCGTGCACACATTACCTATCGATTTTGCATGCATCGACTCTCATACTAAACTTCTTCCGCTAGATTGTACTGCTATCTTGGCATAACTTATACGCATGAACTTAAACTACAAAGAATAGCTAAGTTCAAAGCGTGTACACATCACCTATCGATTTTGCATGCATCGACTCTCGTATAACGATCGCATATGTGTATTGCTAACGTATGTGTATAAAGTTAAACTTCTCCCGCTAGAGTGTACAATGATCGCATATGTGTATTGCTAACGTATGTGTATAAAGTTAAAGCACAAAGAATAGCCAAGTTCAAAGTGTGTACACATCACCTATCGATTTCGCATGCATCGACTATCGTACTAAACTTCTACCGCTAGAGTGTACAACGTTCACAATTGTGTGCTACTACCTATGTGCGTGAACTTAAAGCAGAAAGAATAGCGTGTACACAACACCTGTCAATTTTGCACGCATTAACTCTTGTTCTAAACTTCTTCTACTAGAGCGTGCGATCATTGCTTGTGCATGCTGCAATCTTAACATAACCTATGTGCGCGAACTTAAAGCACAAAGAATAGCCAAGTTCATAGCGGGTACACGTCACCTATCGATTTTGCATGCATCGTCTTTCGTATTAAACTTTTTCCACTAGAGCGTGCGTCAACTTTATAACTATACTGCTACCTTAGTACAACTTATACGCATGAACTTAAAGCATAAAGAATAGCGATGTATAAAAATCTTGTGAACATAGCAGCAGCAGTAAGAATAGCAATGTTTTAAAAGCGTGTACGCATTGCCTATCGATTATACATGCACCAACTAGAGTACTAAACTTCTCCCGCTAGAGTGTGCTGCTATCTTAGCATAACCTATGTGCACGAACATAAAGCACGAAGAATAGTTAAGTTTCAAAGCGTGTACACATCACCTATCGATTTTGCATGCATCAACTATATTAACACATTCCGCTATGAATGTACAAAGTACACATGTGTTTGCACTGCTACTTTAGCATGACCTATGCGCACGAAATTAAAGCACAAAGAATAGCGATGTTTAAAAATCTTGCGAACATAGTAGCAGTAAGAATAGCAAGGTTTAAAATCGTGTACATATCACCTTTTGATAATGCATGCATCTTCTACTAGAGCACGTGACCATCGCTTGTACGTGTGCTGCTATCTTAACATAACCTATGTGCACGAACTTATACATAAAGAATAGTTATGTGTAAAAATCTGGTGAACATAGCAGAGTGTTAACTACATAGGTGTAGACATTGAACTTTGCATGCTGAAGCAGCATACTACGTGACCGTGACGTCACGACCACGTGCTCTTGTTTGGTAAACATAGCCACGTGCTTTTTTGACAGCTGTCTTCTTGACGAACCCTAACCTCACTTTGGAGGACAATAGAGCGTCGCTAACCTCACTGCTGCCATATTTACGGCGGTAAACCTCAAGGCTGCCACCTTATGCACGTTATAGCGTAGAATTTAAAATCCAACAACAGAACATTGTTAACCTCACTCTTGTCATCTTTAAAAGTTCAGTGTTCCAAAAACTAGTTAGAAAAACGTAACTCATCGCACCTCAGGGATTTTATTAGGTAAGACGTAACCCCTAGGTTCCATTCCTTGTTCTGAACATAAAACCATTTACCAATAAAGATTAATTTTCTACACTTAACAAAGTACAAGCGTTCTTGCTGATAGCGATCGATGAGGTTGTTGCTCCTTTAGCCCTTTAGCCCATTAGCCCATTAGCCCTTTTGCCCATTAGCCCTTTTGCCCATTAGCCCTTTAGCCCATTAGCCCTTTAGCCAATTAGCTCTACAAGGAATGTGCGGTAAGGAGGAGGAAGAGTCCTTTCATCCTTTTTGCCCTTCTGATAAGATGTAACCCCTGGGTTCCATACCCTATCACGATTTTTTTCAGCCATGTTTATGCGATAACTTGCTCGATTGATTTTCACACAAGACGAATGATAGAAGGAAAATAATTTGAAGTTATACTTTGGCTATATCGTTTACCGAGCGAGTTAGCTGCGCAGTATGGGTACAGTGTGTTTTTGATTTTTACACTATGCAAATCATAGAAGTTGTAGTTTTGCAATATTGCTTACTGAGCGAGTTAGCTACGCGATATGTGCACAGTGTGTTTCCATAGTTTTTGATTTTACACTAAGCAAATCATCAAAATTGTACTTTTGCTCTGAACACATCAAACAATGTTCTGATCATATGTTGAGGTTAACAACATCGATTACAGTGTTCGATTCTAGTCTTGTTATGTTTCATTCTGATCTTCTTAGAACAAGGGTACCCCCTAACATGTTCTAAACACATGTTGTATTGAGTACAGTGTTCGATTCTAGTCTTGATCACTTATTTTGTGTTCTGAACACATCGATCAATGTTCTGATCACATGTTGTATCGAGTACAGTGTTCGATTCTAGTCATGATCACTTATTTTGTGTTCTGAACACATCAATCAATGTTCTGATCACATGTTGAAGTTAACAACATCGATTACAGTGTTCTATTCTAGTCTTGTTATGTTTCAATCTGATCTTCTTAGAACAAGGGTATCCCCTGACATATTCTGAACACATGATGTATTGAGTACAGTGTTCGATTCTAGTCTTGATCACTTATTTTGTTTTCTGAACGCATCAATCAATGTTCTGATCACATGTCGTATGGAGTACAGCGTTTGATTCTACTCTTCTTATGTTTCGAAAGTCTAAACATGCACAATAATGTTATCGCTGCACACGCTTGCCTTCGCGATGCAGGTTTAAACTTGTTCGATATAAAGCTATGCCTTAACATAAGAGGCGGAGGAGGAGGTAGAGAATGAGGAGGAGGAGGAGGAGGAGAATGATAAGGCCTTAACAGCCTATGTATAGTCGCCATTGTTTAAAGATGATAGCTGTCAAAAGAATTTTTCAAATTATCCGCCACCACATTTCAGCTAAAGAGGGCAGCAGGGTGCTCTGTTGATTAAGCACATAGAATTTCAAATTGCCCTCCACCACATGCATAACAGCAGCTGTTATCTTGCGCAGTAGCCCCTAAGCTAGCTTTTTTCATAAGAGTAGCCGCCATCTTGTGCGAGCACCCCTAGGCTGTCTCATAAGGAGCTATGTATAGTCACCATTTTGTGTCTGCCATCTTGCGTAAGCATCCCTAGGACGTCTCAAGCTATCTTGTGTCTCATAAGAGCAGCCACCATCTTGTAGAAATACATAGCTGCCAATGATAAAGGGCTTAAGTAGGAATCGAACCGTTGATCTCATCATTAGACTATGATTTTTTCTTGTTCCTGACTGAAAAATTAGGCGGAAAAATTTTGTCCGTTTTGCTCTACGATGCATCGTTTTCGAGATACTTAACTTTTTGCATTTAAGCCTCCAAATTTAATGAATCGAACCAGCACGGTACGTTATACTCTCTACCATAGCTAGACCTGATCATGATACGAAGACTCGCTTCAATACAAGCTAAAACAGAGCAAATGCCAAAGGGCCTAAGTAGGAACCGAACCGTTGATCCCATCATTAGACTATAGTTTTCTTGTTCCTCATACTGCGAACCTAGGTATTAGGCAGAAAAATTTTGTCCGTTTTGCATTTAAGCCCTAAATTTAATGAATCGAACTAGCACGACACGTTAGCCTCTAAGCTACCATTCTTCATAAGAGTAGCAACCATCTTGCGCAAGCACCCTTAAAGCGTCTCATAAGGAGTTGTGTATACCGCCATCTTGTGTCCGCCATCTTGCGCAAGCATCCTTAGGGCGTCTCAAGCCATCTTGTGCAAGGACCCTTAAGCCGTCCCGTAAGAGCAGCCGCTATCTTGCGCAAGCATCCCTAGGGCATCTCATAAGGAGCCATGTATAACTGCCATCATGCGCAAGCATCCCAAGGGCGTCTCATAAGAACCTGTGTATAGCAGCCATCTTGCGTAAGCACCCTTAAGGAGTCATGTATAGCCGTCATCTTATGCAATTAGCGTCGAGAGAGGGCTGCTGTAGAATTTTTCTTTTTAAATTATCCACCACCACATTTCAAAGGTATGTAGCTAAAGATGGCAGGACTGCGGATGACAGGTGACGAATTTACATCTACTACGATAAAGAGGGCAGCACGGTGCTCTCTGTATTAGAGATGGCGGATGACAGCTGTCAAAAAAGCACGTGGCTATGTTTACCAAACAAGAGCACGTGGAATTTGCCGCCACCACATTTCTAACTAAAGAGGGCAGCACTATGCTCTGTTGATTAAAGATGGCGGATGGTAGCTGTCAAAAAAGCACGTGAGTTTGTTTCCAAACAAGAGCACGTGGAATTTTTCAATTTGCCGCCACCACATTTCAAAGGTATCTAGCTAAAGAGGGCAGCACGGTGCTCTCTTGATTAAAGATGGCGGATGATAGCTAATAGAACTTTTCAAATTGCCCGCTACTACGTGCTTAAGGTAGTAGCCACGAAGAGGGCAGCATGGTGTTCTGTGGATTAAAGATGGCGGATGACAGGTGATGAAATTGTCCGCATGATAGCAGCACGGTGCTCTGTTGATTAAAGATGGCGGATGACAGCTGTCAAAAAAGCACATGGCTTTGTTTCCAAACAAGAGCACGTGGAATTTGCCGCCACCACATTTCAAACTAAAGAGTGCAGCACTATGCTCTATAGATTAAAGATGGCGGATGGTAGCTGTCAAAAAAGCACGTGAGTTTGTTTCCAAACAAGAGCACGTGAAATTTTTCAATTTGCCGCCACCACATAGAGGGCAGCACAGTGCTCTCTTGATTAAAGATGGCTGCTGTCATGTGGAATTGCCTGCCACCACAGGTATCTAGCTGAAGAGGGCAGCACGGTGCACAAAGATGGCTGCTGTCAAAAAGCATTTTTCAAATTATCCGCCACCACATTTCAAAGGTATCTAGCTAAAGAGGGCAGCACTGTGCTCTATAGTTTAAAGATGGCGGATGACAGCTGTCAAAAAACACGTGGCTTTGTTTACCTCGCGCCAGTTCGGTTAAGTTCGTAGCACTAAGGTTTAGACCCGTCAAGATGGCAGCACTGCCGATGACAGGTGACGAATTGTGCAGCTACTGCGATATAGAGGGCAGCACAGTGCTCTGTGGTTTAAAGATGGCGGATGACAGCTGTCAAAAAAGCACGTGGCTGTCAAAAAGCACGTGGCTTTGTTTACCTCACGCTAGTTAGGTTAAGTTGGCACTACTGAGGTTTAGGCCCGGCAAGATGGCAGCACTGAGGTTAGCGATGCGTTGTTGTCGATGACAGCTGTCAAAAAGCACGTGGCTTTCTTTACAAATCTGTCAAATAGCACGTGGTTGTCAAAAAGCACGTGGATTTGATTATCTCGCGCTAGTTAAGTTGGCACTACTGAGGTTTAGGCCCGTCAAGATGGCAGTACTGAGGTTAGCGATGCGTTGTTGTCGATGACAGCTGTCAAAAAGCACGTGGCTTTGTTTACAAATCTGTCAAAAAGCACGTGGCTGTCAAAAAACACGTGGCTTTGTTTACCTCATGCTAGTGAGGTTAAGTTGGCACTACTGAGGTTTAGGCCCGTCAAGATGGCAGTACTGAGGTTAGCGATGCGTTGTTGTCTGTCAAAAAGCACGTGGCTGTCAAAAAACACGTGGCTTTGTTTACCTCATGCTAGTTAGGTTAAGTTGGCACTAGTGAGGTTTAGGCCCGTCAAGATGGCAGCAGTGAGGTTAGCGATGCGTTGTTGTCGATGACAGCTGTCAAAAAGCACGTGGCTTTGTTTACAAATTCAAATCTCCCGCCAAAATTCAAATTTCCCGCCAAAATTCAAATTTCCCGCCAGAATTCAAAATTCCCGCGCCGCGGGCGGAGGAGGAGGCCGCAGAACCATCCAATTATACTACTATTACGTTACAATTGACGTCAATTGACATGAAGATAGATCGGATGAAAAATGGCGCAGGTCAGCTTCAAGCGTCAAGAATGCACGGAGTAACCTTTTATGACAAGTTGATCGCAATTAAGAGGCATTGCCCGGCGAGAGGGAAAGGAAACTCTATGAAAAATGAACAATTGTACGTAAAAAAATTGAAAACGTCCTATTCTTATCTACTTTGGCAAAAAAGAGAAAGATTACACCAGAAACGAGCTATAAAATTCTGATTACCTAACCAGAAGGACAACTATTATAATCGAGAGAACCGTACTAGAATCCGTACGCGGGAAGAATCCAATAACAAACTATTGAAAACTACTTTTAAAAAAACGGCAGGGAAGCACTATACTGTAATACACTCCAAGTACTGTGCTGAAGAAGAGGTGTCGGCTTAAGGCATTCATAAATAAGGCCAATAGTAACTTAATAAGCGGCCAGATTTTCTCAAACGATACGAATAATCCATCTACAAGAGTCAAATAACATTGTTTAGGCAATTTATTTCACCAAGAAAAAACCAATTTATAAAGATATGATTAACTCTGACCATTATCCTTAAAGAATAAGAAGCATGAATACAATTAGTCAATGTACTTGGCAGAGCTTTGTATACGAAAAACTAAGATGTATTCCGTGAAATTAACAATGTCTTTTCGTTACATGGAATTTGGACTCGAAATGGAGCTAGCGTAAATCGATGGAGGAAGGCTGACCAGATCATCGTAAGCTCAGGCCCGGCGACTTAGAGAGATCCAGTATGGCGTAATCCAGCACGAGGCTAGATGTTCTGAGATGCCATGAGGAGGAAGAAGAAACCAACATCGGACATAAAAATGGCTTCAGATAAGTAACATTTTCAAGAAATTTAACTATCAAATTACTTCATTTAGTGTAGTATAATTGTAGAAGTGCTGAAGTGCCAAAATATAACTTGTTCGTGCCAATATGTGAATTCTAAGGCATATGCCGGAGAAAATAACCACAGATATGTGTTATGTATGTATAGTAATATACTGCCGTGCTCATAAGTTGATCTTAGGTTAATGTGAGCAGTATCGGGAAGTGAATGATGATGTTTTTGAACCTATATGCTTAAGAGAACGTCGTATATCAAACTAGGCGAGGCTAAGATAAGAAAGTGAAGTGTATAGTAAGAAGCCTAGGTTACCCAACGACCAGATCGACTAACAAGGCCAATATCGTTCATATTTCCGAAGAATTGGAATAAAGTAGCAGCTTGCAGTGTTATGAATAGATACTGAGGTAAAAGAAGTGTTTTACTGCGACGTAGTATTAAATATGGGGAAGTTGAGTACAGATATTGATTGTATGCGGAGGAATCGCAGTAATTAGATGCGATAATAATATGTTGTTGGTGTTTTTGAAATGTTGAATAGTTATTGTGTAAAGAATGATTGAATGACATAGGCGCGAATTTATGTCCTAGCTACGGTTATGTTATGATTGAAAATGAGGCAAGCAATGGAATTAAGGCCTAGATACGTGAATATTAAGTATAGCATAGAGGTTAGATGGTCGATTGGTTGAACTTAAATCAAATATTGAGATAGGTTGATCGTAATTTACATGTGTTTTGAAGCACATATGGGAAAGAGATATAGTCGCCTAGCAATATATTTGTCTCACATAATGAATATATAATATTGGAGCATGTTTTAACCTAAACATGGCACATCGGTAGGCAGTAAAAGGATTCATCTTAATTGAAAATGCACATAGTATTTAATTGATCTGTACGACTCTAGCAGGTTATGACGATTGATGAACATGGATATGGCACTCGTAAATGAAGATTTTTGATTTTATTTTGGCACATATTTTTTTTAAATATAAGGATGTTGGAATTGATATTAATATGGTTAGGATTAATTTCTTTTAATTACTTAAGATGGCACTTTGAAGCCATAGTTGGAAAGGAGTTACTTATCTCATGCCACAGACAAGTCAATGCGTATTTCCAAACCAATCCTAAAGAAGACTGCAAATAGACCTAAAGGAAAGAAAGACCACTCCCTCCTTCAATAAAGAATAAACCTTATTTATCCCCATGATGAAATAAAATCATGAAATGTGGTCACTCAACAAAATAATAATTAATGCCCAAATGAATTAAAGAAACCTACCCAATTTTAATTGTATTAATTCAAGAATTTGATTTGTCAAGAATGATAATGTGTTACATTTGAGTTTAATTTCCTCTATTACCAGAGATTGATATTATTTTATTATTTGTAGTATTAGCATGCTAATAAATTAGTTTTAAGATTATTTAAGCGTTTATGTTCCAAGGTAGAGATAGGAAGATTAGTTATAAGATAATATATAGACTGGTATTTCGGAGTTATGATATATTTAGAGGCTCATATTGATTTTACGATAGGATTTTGGGGGAAAATGAGTAACTTATTGAACAAATTCACCCTCTTCAACGGAACTTACGAAGGTAGATAGTATTATCGTATATATATGGATGATTTACCCTGAGATGCTGACTAAACATTGACATGCAACCACTGCGCTTGATCTGTATATTCGTCCCCAATTTCATATAGTTAATTAGTAGCATTTAAGAGGAAAGATAGCACGGACAACAACATATTAAATTAGTAATACAACATGAAGCAAATTGAGAGGAAGTACAGCGCGATGGTTATACATATATTGTTGTCGGTCCAACGTGGAACTTGATAAGAATTAGGGCTACGATGCCAGCACAGGTTACAGTACGCAGACGACATACAGATATATACACATACACATCATCGTGACTTACCGACTGCAATACACGACCTAGGGAGAATATGTAGGTGGACCGATGACCATGCACTAAAAATCAATGCCCAAAAATCGCAGTGTAATCTTTTAGCTACGCAAAAAATCCACGCACGACTTGCAGACATCCATACCCACTCAGTAACATTACGAGGCACTCAGTTACAATTCAAAGACACAGTTAAAAACTTAGGGATGATAATAGATAAAAACCTTAGTTGGAACGATCATATAACAGGTATCTGTCAGCGAGTGTTTTATTCCTCACATTCCCTTAAAAACCTCAGAGATTTACTCCCCCAAAATGTAAGAAAACTGCTTATCCAAAGTAATGCCAATATTCGACTACTGTGATGTAGTATACAGTAACCTGAACGCCTCACTTTCCATCAAGTTCCAAAAGGTACATAACGCATGCGTTCGATTTATTTCAGATATACCAAGGTTTAGCCATATTTCTCCCGCATTTGATAGGCTTGGCATACAATTCCATTACCTAGCATCACCTTCTAGTATTCCTACCAGATCATCATCCACAGCAGTACTAAGCATTCCCATTCACCGCTCAACTGGCTACAGCAGATCATTTATAGTCGCCGCCAGCCGAATTTGGAATTCCCTACCTGCTGAAATTAGGAGCGTGTCAAACCACCTCCACTTTAAGAAACTCTGTCAAACCTGGTAATGAATAATAATAATTTCTTATAACATAGTAGGATTAGATCATAGCTAAGTATTAGATTAATTAAAACATGTAATTGATACCTGAAGAAATTAAACTGTAGATAATTTAGTGGATATTTAACTCTTCATGTAGGTGTATGTATGGTCGGACAGGATAGCTGGCTTCATAGTCTGAGTCCCGCCATATAAAACAAGACAATAAATAAAAATAATAAATAAATAAACCTTCGAGCCAGAAGAGATTAAAAAATCACCGACCAGACTAGGAATCACACCAGTGGCTTCTTCACACGTGCATGAAACGAGCATGCTAACTAAATGACTGTACATTAAAAGCTTGTGTGTTTAATTGAAACACATCAAGTTCGACTTCCTTTCACGGGGTGGTGGGGGTGGTCGACAAAAACAATAATCGCCCTACGGCATAATAACTACACTCGAACGTTTGAAAAGTTTGAAATAATAAGTTTCAAGAACCAAGCTGCTGACGTACTGAATACTCAACATTCATGCACAATAAGAAATATAAGGCCAGCACTTTAACCGCCTGAGCTACTCAGCGAGGCAATTAAACTATTAAGTGCCAAAACACATACACACTGATAATGATAATTGTACCGGGAGGTACACCTCAACCCCGTGCATTTAAATGAAGCGCACTGAAGAACGCTACCTATCACATAAAAATTGAAACAAGTAAAAAAGGATAGGGGAAACACGCTGACTTAGTGAAAAGACAACTACAAATGAACATAATCATCAACAATACAGTTTGTTGCCATGGTCCTAGATGGTTGAATGAAGATCCCTGGACTATCCCAAAATGAAAACGTAATGTTCAAATTAATCACCCAATTCAAAAATGCCACTAATGCTTCTTACAGTCATGCATGCTGATCTGTTCATAATAAAAGTTGCAAGATTAAACAAGGTATAGAGAGTAGCTGCATATTGTTTGCGAATTATCTCACATTAATTCAACAATGGTACAAAAGTTTATTGGAGATCCAACTATTCAGTACACATAGCGTTCTTATAATTAAGATTTACATCTTGTCTTACTAACTGCATGGGCATCATCACCCGTGATCTCATGCCTAAAGAATAAAAATCAGATTTTGAAATTCCCTGACATTTCCCTGTTTTCCAGACATAAAAACCAGTTTTTCCCTGACACACAAAAACAAAAAATAAAATTATAAAGGGAGTTTCCAGCTATGACAGCAATATTAAAATACATTTTTAAAGCTTAACATCCAAAAAATAAATGAGCAATTAATGTGCAAATTAAATTTAGAAACTTGGAAGTTGAATTTATTCTAATTAAATTCAATTTAAGATTTTAAAAGAACTGATTACCATTACTGCTGCAGCGAACAAATTCCTTTGTCTATAGACACCAAAGACTGTTGAGCTTCTGTTCTTCTAATTCTTTCAGCAACAAAGTGGCCATAATACCTTGGCTGCAAACACAAATTGTCCTCTGCCTACTACAGCTACCAAAATTAACTCTATCACTTATGACTCCAGTTCTTCTTCTTCTACTTCAATTACAGAGGTTCACCAGAGGAGAGATGTCTACAGAACTACCTTTCAAGAGAGCAAGTAACCAAAGCTGACATTATATGGGGCATGCAAACTGTCATGCAACACCATTATTTACGAGCCAGTGAAGCTAGTGTACGTATGTTCCCTGTAATGTTTCCAGACTCTGAAATTGCTTCGAAAGTTCAACTGCACAGAACGAAAGTTGCATATACAATCACTCATGGTTTGGCTCCCTAATTTCATAAACAAGTTCTTGAGATGTGTAGTAAGTGCATACGTTTCACCATTGGTTTTGACGAGTCACTGAATAAAGTTTCTCAGATGGGCTAAATGGATCTTGTAGTTTACTGTTTCAATTCTAATACTAATGATGTATGCACTTCTTATTTTGATTCCGTGTTTCTTGGTCACTCTACCTCCTAGAATTTGTTACATGTTTTTTTGCAAGCACTGCAAGGACTCAATTTAAAGAACTCTAACAAATTTCAATGGGTGGTCCAAATGTTAATAAAAAGTTCCTTCAGGATATCGGTAATTTATTAAATGATGATCCAGATGCTCCTATTTTAGTGAACATTGGACCTTGTGGCTTGCATACTGTGCACAATTCATATAAAATGCCAGTAAAAGGAACCCAGTAGAATATTGCTGAGTTTCTTAGTGCACTTCACTTCTTGTTTTCATACGTTCCTGCAAGACATTATTCAGGTTCAAACGTACTTCCTTTGAAATACTGTGCTATAAGATGGCTTGAAAATTTGAAAGTCACTGAACGTGATATAGATAACCTACCTAATGTTGGCAAATATGTGGAATGGAAAAACAGAGGCAAAAAAATCCCAAACTGTAACAGCTTCAAAAGAGTATCTACTTCACTATCACTAACATAGTATGCACTTCCTAACAATATCCCACACTAAAATAAGAATACATACATTATTATTATTATTACAAATAAAAGAAATAAATTATTTGCAGCTAATGACTGGCATAGGAAGGATGTTTTGGCTGATTGAGACCATGGTGCCAATTTTTGCGGAGTCACATTCGTCTCACTTGTCTTTGATGAACTATACTCAGGTACGGTACAAAGACAAACAATATACTAACCAACACACGGACGTAAATAAAATTACATCTACACTGAACACTATTAAACCTATACCGTAAACGCCGAGCCAGGTAGCTTAATGACATGGCGATGTATTGTAGAAAATATAGTCGGCAGCCAGGTTTCAAGACTGCACTTAAACTATATAAATCGATATGAATGGCAGCTTGGGACTGGTTGGATCAAGACTGAATACACAGAATCATGCTTCAAAAACTCCAAACCAAAAAACAACTTTCATCTTACAATGTGATGTCACTTTATTTTAAATCTTGTTCTGTATTCACGAAATTACACATGATATTACAAGCTACTAGTCATGCCTCAAGGTTCCGAACACCTTGCATAATAGATAGATAGATAGATAGATAGATAGATAGATATGTAGATAGATGGATAGATAGATAGATAGATAGATAGATAGATTGATTGATTGACTGATTGATTGCTTGATATGGTTTATTTTAACTGACAAAGTTAGGGACATGTGTCCCTGTCTTATTATTAACCAGTGAAATACATAAATAATATAAAATAAAAATTTCTGAATACTGAATTAAAAAGAGACAAACAAATTACTATGCTACTGTGCTATCCTACAGTACATAAAATATCTATTATAAAACACAATATAAATTTACATTTCCTAAGTATAATAATATAATAACTGTTAAAAAAACATACAACGAATTGCAACAGTAATAATAATAATAATAATAACAATAATAACAATACAGACAAACCTAATACTTGCAATTAATTTGTCCAATTCCAGACATATATTACACTGACAAATGTTATAATTTTCGGGTTTTTATTGTTGGCCAAAAACATTAAAAAATGGGGATCGGGATAAGGTTAACTATGCAGGGAACCACAGCTGAGTACTCTTGATGAATGATATTATAATAATAATAATAAAATGAAGAAGAAAGGACAGGATGAGAAGGAGAAGAAGAAGATGAAGAAAAAGGAATCTGTCGCACAAGCTTGTTTCATAGATATTTTGAGAACATACTTTTAAATCTTCCCAGGTTTGATATCCCTCTGACCTCCTGCAGAAGGAAATTTCATTCACAGATGGCCACAACAGTGAAGGAATTGTAGGATGAGGATCTATGCTTAGGAATAGAGAGCAATGTCGAGCTCAGTGCTCTGATGTTTTTAACATGGTGTTCAGGGAAGCTATGAAATCGTTCATACAGGTAGGATGGGGAATGTACGGTCAAGATTTGGTGCAATGAAGTCAGGGTATGCAGCTTCCATCTATTTTCAAGGCGTAGCCATCCGAGGTCGACGTAACACTGGGTAAGATGATCACAATATTTCAGATTACATATTCTGTGCACATTGTAGTTTATCTCGAAGCTCAGTTTTCATGTCTGTGTAAACTACGTCACAATAATTGAATATTGGAAATACGAGGGCTTCAAATAGTTTCATGTTTAAACCGAACGGGAAAGTAAATTTGAAATTGTTTAATATGTGCAACATTGCAAAAGAACCTTCTATTCACAGATATTCCTGATCCATCCAAGAGAAGTGCTGGTTAATGATCACTCTGATAATGTTTACCCTCTTGCAAGAGGGTAAAGCTTCATACTGAAGTCATACATCAGGGATGGACATGTGGTAATTACTGGAAATAAGTCTTGGATGAGCAAATGCAATGATTTGGGATTTTTTTGGGTTTATAATAAGTCCGTGCTGGAAAGACCATTTGCTTATGGCCTCTAGATCCATGTTAATTTGCTCAATTGCTTTCAAAACATCTGTTGGTTTTGCATGGATGTACAATTGTACGTTGTCAGCATAAATGTGACATTTACAATGTGTCAGCTCTTTAGCTAAGTCATTTACATAGACAGAACGACATGTTGACGTTCATGTAAATAGGCTCCCATCCATTTCAGAGTACTGTAGGAGAACTCTAGGCGATAAAGTTTGGATAGGGGCAACTCATGGTCTACAGAGTTGAATGCTTTGCTGAAGTCCAATAAGACTAGAATTGTCAGTTTTTGCTCATCAGTAGCCTGCCTTTCAGTCATGCTTAGTAAGGTAGTACATGAACTGTGATTTCGGCGGAAGCCTCACTGGTGTGGGTCCAGTATGCCATGGTCGTTGAGATATTTCGTGATTTGATTATGTACCATGTGCTCGAGTCTCTTGGCTGTTATAGACAGTATATTAATAGGTCTGAAGTTACAGTTTAGTGTAGGAGATATTATTTTCAGTAAAGGATGTACCAGGGCCATTTTCCAGACATTTGGGAATACACTGTTTTGAAGGGAGAAGTTGAATATGAATGTCAATACTGTAATAATGGTGTCGACATAGATTGTCCACCCCTGTGGATTTAGTTTTAATTCGCAAGATAGCCGCTTTCACTTGCAGGGGTGAGACAGAACTACAATAAAATTTATCTCTGCCTATGGGTGGTGTGTTGTTATTTGCCCTCAAAAGATTTTCTTTTGCTTCTTCGATTAATTGAACATGGGAGGATACAAAGTGATCATTCAATTCATCAAGAGAAATCTCCAAATTGTCTACCTTGTCCGGTTTATTTAAGCCAAATAGTCGCATTGACTTCCATAAGGTAGCGGGTCTTAGTAGGGTTTTATAAGGTCATGGGCGTAATATAGTTGAGCGTTTCTTACTGTCTGAGTCGTTTTATTATGTAGTCATTTGTAATAGATAAGGATTCCTCCTTCGGGTAATGTTTATATTTCGTAACAGCTGCATCCCGCTTAGGCATCATTGCTCTATCATCATTTAGCCACGGGGAGAGTCTTTTATAGATGCGTGCTGTTCATAGAGGGGCGTGCTTGTCAAAAGTATGTAGTATCATGGTATTGAAAGTCGTGACCATGTCGCCAATGATAGTTTTACGAGTTATATCCTGCCACGACATCGAAAAAGAGTCTTCTAATAAGTTTGCATTGTCAATACGGCTAGAGTCTCTGTAAGTCACATACTTAGGTTTATGTCTGGGGCACTGCAGTGCGTAAGACATAAAGATAATGTCATGGGCTGACAGTCTGGGAGCAGACGTCTGGCCATGATATAATACTCTGTCAGGGTGGTTCGTTACTACCAGGTCCAGTAATGTGTGTGATTTTAGTGAGCTGAGTGGGGGAAAGTGGCAGGATCGCCATACTGCATGCCTGAAACGTATTCAATAGATGGGTGGTTTCAGATGAATCAGGATATAGAAGGTTTGTATTGAAGTCGCCCATCATTATAACATGTTTGCATATAGGTAACAGTCTGTTAAGATCAGTCTCTAAGTCCTTCAGATGGCGAGCTTTATGCGGCTTATATAGAGCACCTACTAAGCATTTCACAGTAGAGACCAGCATCACTATGAACATGTCCTCAGGTTTCCGCTCATACTGTTGAGGCGACTGACAGATAATTTGAAGTTTAAAGCGCTAAGAGACAAAAGCACAGACCCCACCTCCCCCTTTGCCAAGTCTGTCATTCCTCAAACGGCAGTAGGCAGGTAATTCCAGATTCTTAGCCTGATATTTGACTTTCAAACAACATTCACTGCATAAGATTATATCAAAGGACAGTGGTATGAAAATCGCTTTTATTTCATCTATACGAGTTTGAGAAACTAAACTCTCGGCATGAAGGTGACATGTCAAGTGCACTTTTATGTCTATTTAGGGCTGACTAGAGAATGTGTGTTGTAGGTTCAAGGGGTGGAGTTTGGGTCAATGGACTAGCAGGTAGACAGTTTGAAGGGATGGGTGGGGAAGGGGAAGTGTGACAAGGCAAGTACTGCTATGGTCACAGGGATTATGGCTGTTTGTGGTATGCATTACCAACTGCTAAAATGAAACTAACTAGAAAACAGCATGTGACTACATCCTAAGAACGGTCAGCAATTTATGTATTGTAGATAATTAAATTGTGAGTAATAATAATAATAATAATAATAATAATAATAATAATATAAATAACAATAATTATAATAATAATAATAGTGATAACGTGCAACAGCAGATTAGGCGTACAGAATACTCAAGTAGGAACTTACTCTATGCAGTGTTGATGTTAGATCTATGTAGACGTAATACAGAGGCCCGACTTAAATTAGATCCAGATAGGAAAATTTTATTAAAGATTAAGTGGATGGACAGGTGGTAGGATAAGAAAACAGATAAGCAAATAGATATTTAGATAAATAGATAAATCAATTTGGTAAATGGATAGATACGTAGATAGATGAAAGATACCTAGATAGATAGATAAGGTTACTTGAAAAAAATTTAAAAAGCTAGCTTCTCAGCTGCGACTTACGGTAAAGGATGGGAGTTGACTCACATTGTCAAGTGATAAGGCAGCACTGCAACAGAAGCTTATGCCATAGGAAGTTCCTTTAACTGGCACACTCTTAATTACACCCTGTCCGCCTTCTTGATTACGATGTCTCCTGAGTCGGTCCAAGTGTTTGTAAGAACAAAACACTGGATTGCTCTCTTCAAGATGGACATTCTGATAGCCGTAAAATCTTCATGGATTGTTGTGGATAAGCTTTTCAGTTTCGTTTTCCTAGTGAAGACATCCTGCTGTGACCGATAAGACACAAATTTCACTAGGATACGCCTTGTTTTCTCTGGTAATCAAGGTCCTACTCTGTGACACCTATCAATGTCATTAAGTCTAACATCTGTACCTACTACTTTGCACACGTTGAGCACTAGTTTATCACAGTTTCCGTTCGAACATTCAGTGATGCCGAAATTCCTTACATTACTTCTCCTTCTGTACTGCTCCAATGAATTGCACTTGGCATCTATATCCTCCTTCAGTTTGCGGATTTCTGCCTCCTTGTTACCATGTTCTTCAGTTAAATCTGAAAATGCTTCGATATTAAAATTTAAACACTTTTCAAATTCTTTTACAACCAGTTCTGTCATGAGGGTCGAAATGGCCTGCACAATTTTTTCAAAGAAGCTGCCCGAGTTATTGAAATCATCCAGCACACACTTCACAAGGCGGTCTACGTTGGCAGCACTGGTAGTGGCTGGGCTTCCAACTCCATTGTTTCCCCATTTTCTTTACATTGCAAATTTTGGAAGAAAAAGATCAACACCGACAAAAAATATGGGTATATCGATTCGTAAATACAAACGTAACACTTCCTCAAGTTTCTATCACTTCCACTGATGTACAACACCTTCAAATCACTTGATTACTGTGGAGCCTCACTCACTGATGTCCGTCACCAACCATTTCATCAGATAGGTTAGAAACTCAACATGGCGCGACTCGAACAGTGTCACATGGCTGGTCACATCTACACAAGGTTTACCTACATCAGCACATTTCACAATTGTAATAATAATAATAATCATAATAATAATGAGCACTCGAAGGAGTATTAAGTTTAAGCGAATTTCACACTTTCCTGCTTTGAGTCAGTGTCTTCTCTTTTTACATTTTATGAGGTAGTGACTATCACACACGTCATTACATAGTAAACAAACAGTAATTTGTTGGGTAGTGGAATTTTGTCTATATGCATATTTTGCTGTGGAAGCCATACATTTAAGCGATTAGAAAACTGAGAACGCCATATAGGCCTCACCATTCCCCAACAACACAGATTATACAATAGTAAGCAGATCAAAACATTGAAAATTCGGTCGAACATAGTCGCTACTGCTTGCTACATGCTATTCATATATCTTACAAAAATTGAAAAATATGCTTCTATTAACGGACAAATAGGGTATGTCCATTTTATCTGGCAGAAGAACGAATTTCCAGATTGTTTTCTGAATTTCCTGACATTTCATGGTTTTCCCACTATTTCTGGAATTCTCTGACATTCCCCGGTTACCAGTATTCCATATGGGTGGACACCCTGTTATCCCGTATTTGTTTGGTGAGGCCACAGTCTTCTTATTTTTGTTGAAAACGTGAAAAAAGGTTCACGACTGTGTGTTGCCGTGTGTGTCTTTACTAGCTGATGTGATAGCCTCCTCTTGTCCTATTAGTCAAATGGGGATGCTTGTGCTAGAAGTTGGCTACAGCTTCATTGTTGAAATTGAATATTGAGGGACGTGTGGTGAAGAATCTGTAACGAGAGGAGGCTAGAAGGATTTTTAAGATTATAGCAAAAAGGGAAAAATTTGACGAAAAATGCTGTGTACAAAATTACTCACTCCGTCGACCTTTCTGGTGGGAAGTAGTTGCCTTTGCAGCATCAGAACCAATGACAGTTGCACTTCTTGTATTGTATCTGTGTGTAATTGATGGAAGGGGGTGTGGTGGAGGAGAGGAGATGAGCGGAACATTGAGCTTATGCGCTGCAGGGTGTAGGCTGAACATTTACAGTGATAATGGCACAAACTTCTTTGAAGCAGCAAAAGAAATCAAGGCCTTTCTGTAAAACAACCCTCAGAAAACCAACTCTTCACACAACTGCAGGCATGGGACTGACATGGCATTTCATCCCTCCTGCAGCACCACACTTTGGTGGAATCAGGGAAGCAGCTGTCAAGAGTCTGATATATCACCTGAGAAGAGTGATGGATTCTTATTGCTTCACCAACAAAGAAGGTACCACTCTTATAACACATACATCCTCTCACCAAATATTTTTTTAACTTGTCTTAATTGTGTAAATTGTTGTTTGTGAACTTACAAGTTTCCTCATTTTTATAAACACACATTCCTCTATGTAACACCTTGACTAGAGTAATCAGGATCCTGATCATAATCCATTAGGCATGAGATCATGGCTGATGATGCCCAAACAATGGGCGGAACATGTCCCCTTAAATTAGTATTACAATATATAAATCTTAATTTTAAGACCCCAATGCATATTGAATACGTGGATTTCAATAAACTTTTTTTAACATTGTTGAATTAATTTACATTTCAATATGGACCAGTCATGAGATTTGTAACATATAATTATCTGAGATTGTTGTAAACAACCCACGGAGTGAAATTAAAGTCCACTATTTATATCGGAGTTGAACCCTCTACACAAATATTATATTAGTATTGTGCAGGAAACTAGAAGGCCATCTTCTTGTTGGCGGGAGACTCCAATATTAGTGGAGTAAAAAATTTAGAAATTCTGTATCATCTCACAAATATAATTATGATGGCGGAACACCTTTGAATATTTCAT
Source organism: Anabrus simplex (assembly GCF_040414725.1). NCBI lineage: Eukaryota > Metazoa > Arthropoda > Insecta > Orthoptera > Tettigoniidae > Anabrus > Anabrus simplex. The sequence continues at coordinate 67,024,822 of NC_090279.1, forward strand.
CCTGACACTCAACTCTCTTAGGATCTCATCAGCAAGGGGGACAGAAAGATGCCTCACTGATACATGTCTCAAGTGTTCTATGATGAATGCAGATACCTCAGAACAATTAACGTGTAATACACAAATGGTGCCTGTAACCCAGAATTACCCATTCCTTAGAACTGCTGGCCAAATTCTAATGAAAAATTGTGTGAAATAGAACAAGACCAGACTGCCTAGCTACCAAGGCTGTCTACATAGACGTGATATCTGATCTCACCACAACATTTCTCTCTGCACTTTATAGACTTAGTTCTCATAGAGTACATTTAGAGTAATTACAGCACAAACTTCTTCGGAGCAGCTACAGAATTCAAAGCCTTTCTGCAAAACCACCCTCAGAAACCATCTTTTCACATAACTGCAGACATGGGACTGATGTGGCATTTCATCCCTTGTGCAGCATCACACTTTGGTGGAATCTAGGAAGCAGCTGTCAAGATTCTGATATAACACCTCAGATGAGTGATGGATTCTTATCACTTCACCAAAAAATAATGGACCATTCTTACAATACATACTCTCACATCCTATCACCAAAGCTAAATGATGACCCTTTTGACACTTCTTACCTAACTACATCCCATTTCCTTATAGAAGAGCCAATTACTACACTCCCTGATATTGATTTTACTTCCCCTCTCATCACAACCTTGCCCACATAGCTATATTTTCAGCAGCTAACCCAGAACTCCTGGAAGAGATGGTGAAATGAATATCTCAATAAATGGGCAATGAAATACCCCATAGCAACATAGTCATACTGAAAGAAGATGACACTCATGCTATGAAGTGGACAAAGACAGTGATCAAATGTGCATCCTGGTAATGACGAATTCATTCATGCAACGAATTTTCAGGTGAGTAATGGTGAAATTATAAGGCCTATCACAAACACTATCTCTTATGAAGTATGAAACAGGAAAGCAAGATACCTTTTGAATGGCTTATTTATTCCATTGTATATTTAACCACTTGATGTACTTTGAAGGATCTCTCCGTCCTGGCTCTCGACTGCACTCCGGTACAAAGACGGATCGCTCCGTCCGCGCGTACTGTTTATTTCCGGACCCACTCCAAGCAGGTTTCCTTTGTGAAGGATTTGATATTAGTTAGGTAACCTCTTGACAGATGGAATCACTGTTTTATTCCATTGATGTATTCGATAAACACGCCTGTGCATTTATTCCGTGGAAAGAATAACCAGTATCTTAGCAACCCCATTGTAAGCGAAATCATGGCTGCCTCCATGTTGAGTGACGAAGCGAATATATGGGAATTTTTAGAAGAGAATGACATTGATATAGAAACAAGTGACGAAGAATTTAGTGGATATGGAAAGTAGTGAAAGTAGTTCATGTGATAGAAACCTCAGCGCTCGTAGGGGTGAACAAAGTGGTGTTTTGTCGTCAAATATGTCACTTTTAGGCCTACAACTGATGCCGCACCAGCGGCTTCTAATCATGTGATACAAGATAGGGAATCGAACTGGGAGCACGTAAGTAATACTCCAGAGTATCATTCATGCATTGCAAGTGGTGAAATAGTGTTTTCCACAGGCACCTAGGACAATGCCCGAACGAACTACAAGTTGTGAATGAATTTCTAACAGCAGACTTTTCGGGAACATCTAACCAATGAGGTAAATGCTTATGCAACTAAATGTCTTGTATCGGCTGCCGAGGAAATAAATGGGGTAATGTCATTTGGAAAGGCACTCTGGTTTCCTGTATCTGTGGATGTAAAGAAGGCCAGATTACCTTGAAGTGGTAAAGTATGATGGCAAGAAGAAGTACAGACCCAATCTTGTTGTTGACTACAACTGTGGAAAGGGTGGTGTTGATTCCCATGACCAGAGACCCGCATCATTCCCCTTGATGAGGAAGTATGTACAAGGATACAAAAAATATACTTCTACATGCTAGACATGACACTTCTGAATTCCAACATCACTCATCCCCTCCTCAACCCTGAAAAGAAGCGAGTAGGATTTACCACCTTCCGGATCAATTTGGCCGAACAGCTGTTGGCAAGTGAGACCTGCCTGACTATCCACAATAAGGCACCCAGGCCCTGGGGATACACCACTGAGGCTTCAAGAGAGTCACTGGGGACACATTCCGACCAAAATACCCCCAACAACGAAGAAGGTTATCCCATCACAGAGATGCAAAGTCTGTGTGACACAGGGTCTGAGGAAGGAATCTTCATTTGAATGCCACTGGTGCAAGGTGGCGATGCACGAATGTGACTGTTTTATGATCTACCATATTCATAAAGACTTCACAAAGTACATCTGACAGTAGTTTGGATATATCAAATAATAATAATGTTATTTGCTTTACGTCCCAATAACTACTTTTTAAGGTCTTCGGAGACGCCGAGGTGCCAGAATTTAGTCCCGCAGGAGTTCTTTTACGTGCCAGTAAATCTACCGACACGGGGCTGTCGTATTTGAGCACCTTCAAATACCACCGGACTGAGCCAGGATCGAAGCTGCCAAGTTGGGATTAGAAGGCCAGCGCCTTAACCGTCTGAGGCACTCAGCCCGGCAGTTTGGATATTTCCTCTCATTATTTTGCAGTAAAGCATGCTTTTTCAGTGTCAGTGATAATATCATGTAAAGTAATGAAAATAAATGGTACACCAAGGCATAAATAAGTTCAGTTAAATGGTATGTGAAAGGGTTAAGTAAAATTATCAGTCACAATGGACAAGTAACATAACAGACCACATTAGGTCAATTGCCACGAGATGGCTACAATGTGTGTAGTATATTAAGCGAACACCCATAGTAAACAAGCGTATCACCAGCAACTTGTATCAACAAATTACTGTATTATCTAGAAATCAATAATTAATATAATCAGTAAGATAACAAAGGTGTTTCATTTGGAAGCAACTAGTAAAATATCCTGTAACAGTAACAAAACAATGTACCTTATAAATACTTTGTGTTCAAAACTATTTACGAATTCAAAAATATTAGTAGGATTGATACCAGCTCTCAAATGATAGAGAGTAGAGGTCTTTGGAATAATCCTAACTGCTGTACGATTCATAACGCAAGATCATGGAACAACTCAAGGGAAAAGTGAAAATAGGTAAGTAAACAGTCAATCTCATAAAAAAGTATATTTTCCGTAGGACTATCAATCATGTGCTATGAAATGAAGGGTCAAACACTGATATCTGTTGAGCCATTTTCTAACCATTTCAATTACCTGATTATGGCTTATCAATTATGTACATTACCTCAAGAGAGTTTTCCTGGATCGAACCTGACTCGGTTAACTCTGATTTAACTTCCTCTTTCAAAGCTATCACTTCTGATATATGTTCAAAATTTTCCTGTGGAAAATAACATATATTAGGTATGCTCATAACACACATCTACAAATACAGTCACTAACAAATGAGCATATTATTACATTAATTTTCAGTATTACAGGTACTTTTGGAATTTCACTAATGTTTAAGGAAGATTTCTTCCAGCAGAGGATTGTTATAACCAAAGGCTGTACTGAGAAAGGTGTTATTATTCTTGCTCACTCCTCATGTCAGAGAAAGGATGAGACTGAGAACAAAATATAAAATGCGAAATATTTTCTAGCCATCTCAGAATGGCACAAACTTCTTCGGAGTAGCTAAAAAAATCAAGGACTTTCTGTAAAACAACCCTCAGAAAACCAACTCTTCACACAACCGCAGGCATGGGACTGACACGGCATTTCACCCCTCCTGAGAGCACCACACTTTGGTGAAATCAGGGAAGCAGCTGTCAAGAGTCTGATATATCACCTCAGAGGAGTGATGGATCCTTATCACTTCACCAACAAAGAATGGACCACTCTTATAACACATACATCCTCTCACAGAAGATTTTTTTAACGTGTCTTAATTTTGTAAATTGTCGTTTGTGAACTTACAAGTTTCCTCCTATATATAACACACGGTTCTCTACGTAACACTTTGACTACAGTAATCAGGATTGTATTTTAATCCGTTAGGCATGAGATCACAGCTGATGATGCCCTAACAATGGGCGAAACATGTCCCCTTAAATTAGTATTACAATATATAAATCTTAATTTTAAGACCCCAATGCATATTGAATACGTGGATTTCAATAAACTTTTGTAACATTGGTGAATTAATGTACATTTCAATATGGACCAGTCATGAGATTTGTAACATATAATTATCTGAGATTGTTGTAAACAATCCATGGAGTGAAATTAAAGTCCACTGTTTGTATCGGAGTTGAACCCTGTACACAAATATTACATTAATATTGTGCAGGAAACTAACAACTTGTATAAACACTATTTATCCAATCATAGATTAAGAAGGCCATCTTCTTGTCAGTGGATGACCGCACAATACTCCAATACTAGTGGACTGGAAACATTAGAAATTCTGTATCACCTCACAAATATAATTATGATGGCAGAACACCTCGGTTATTTCATCCTGGCACTCAACACTCTGAGAGACAAGTTTAGAATCACTTCAGAAAGGGGAACGGAAAGAAGCCACACTCATACACGTCTCAGGTGTTACATCGTGTCATAATAATTTATGTTTCGCCCATTGCATGGGCATCATCAGCCGTGATCTCATGCTTGGGGGATAAAAATCAGGATCCTGATTACTGTAGTCAAAGTGTTACATAGAGGAATAATTAATGAGAAATACACAAATGGTGCCTTTAACCTCGACAAACCCATTCCTTAAAACTAGAATAGACTGTGCTAGCCCAGTTCTAATTAAAAAATGTGTGAAAACGAATAAGACCAGACTGCCTAGCTACCAAGGCTGTCTACACAGACACGATACCTGATCTCATCACAACAACATTTCTCTCCGCACTTTACCAACTTAGTTCTCATAGAGGTCAACCCTGAACATTTACAGCAATAATGGCACAAACTTCTTTGGAGCAGCTACAGAAATCAAGGCCTTCCTGCAAAACAACCCTCAGAAAACCAACTCTTCGCACAACTGCAGGCATGGGACTGACGTGGCATTTCATCCCTCCTTTAACACCACACATTGGTAGAATCTGGGAAGCAGCTGTCAAGAGTCTGATTTAACGCCCCAGACAAGTGATGGATTCTTATCACTTCAACAACAAAGAATGGACCATTCTTGAAACACATACATCCTCTCACCAAAGCTAAATGATCAACCTTTTGACACTTCTTACATAACTACAACCCATTTCCTTATAGGAGAGCCAATTACTACACTCTCTGATCATGATTATACTTCCTCTCTGATCACAACATTGTCCACATGGCTATATTTTCAGCAGTTAACCCAGAACTCCTGGAAGAGATGGTGAAATGAATATCTCAATAAATGGGCAATGAAATACCCCACAGCAACATAGTTATAGTGAAAGAAGATGACATACATGCTATGAAGAGGACGATGACAGTGATCAAATGTGCATCCTGGTAATGATGAATTCATATATGCAACGAATGTTCAGGTGAGTAATGGTGAACTTACAAGGCATATTCACAAACACTATCCCTTACGAAGTATGAAACAGAAAGGCAAGGTAACTCTTGTATGGCTTATTTATTTATTGCGTGTTTAAGTAATATTGTTGTGAGATTACCTGTGGAACGCAGAGAGGTGAAAGAAGGTGTCAGCTTGAATGCGTCTATCTACGATATTGAAGATTAATTTAAACTTTAAAACGAAGGTTATATTTCTTTTCAGACCTCAAATTTAACAAAATTCCTCACTAAGTCAAGGAGCAAAATGTCAGGTACAAAATAGCAAACAAGAATAGAAAACCAAGGGTTGGAAATTACAAGTTTTGAGCTTCCAGCTCCAATTTACAAGTTTACAACTTCATAAATGTTGCGTTTGGTTAGATAACGAGAGATATCTCCCAAGACACAGTTCAAGAGCACCTTGCTACAAAGGTTACACATACGGCCTTCCAAAGGCCCCACTCAAAATTGTACCAATATCAGACAAGAGTTTACATGCTCTTTAAATTCAACCAAGGAGGCTGTGCTCGCAATTCTTTACAGCCTACTCAAGGAAACATTACACGAAACCTTACAATTTCTGGCATCTCTAAGCACAACCTACAATTTACAATTCCTTTACACAGGGGTATCTAGTACCCATAATACTGGGCCTTCATGGAAAAGAACAACAGGTTGTATTACTGGCCCAAACTCAAAATGCATTCAGTCGTAAATTTGCGCTCCTTGAAAACCAAGTTTTGAAACCCTACTTGGGCTTGTGGCCCGATGATGCAGAGACAAATTCTACACAACTGAGGTGACGCAAAAGAGAAGTTAATGAGTGATTTACAGAAGAAAAAAGTTACAAAATCGTAGTCACCTCAAGATAAACTGAAAGGGATTTTGAGAGGTAAACTCACTCTCTATCCCCAATTTACAGTTTAAGTCTGTATGAAATTTTACATTAGCAGAATGAAAGTTTACATTTGTGAAAACAGCTGTGAGTTTGAGGAGACAGCTACAGATATAGAAAACTGGTGGCCATTACCTGGGCTGACGTTCTGCCTGCCAAAGAATTAGGCACCCCACCTCCTGCCTTAACACATACACACTCAGAAATTTGACAAGAATAAGACAAGGTAATTAGAAAAGGCCGCGGCTTTTATACCCAAGGGGTGGGTTCGAGAAGGCTCTGGGCTAAATCCGACCACATCCTCCCATTTTATTTGATACTCAAAAAGTTACAAGAAGCTTATGATTGGCTGAAAAATAAATACAGAAAATTTGTGATTGGCCAGACTTCAAAGCTGGCAAGATGAGAAGGAAGTGTTGTAAATCATTGAAGTATCAAAATAAATGAAAGTCAATTTAGTTGAGGAAATTTATAAACCCAAAACTTCTTTAAATCATTAATCATTCCACCTTGCACCAGAGTGCATGACCTCCACTTTTTGTAGGGATATCTATGGATAAAAATACAAACTTTTTGATGTACACCAAAACAAACCAAAGATATACAGTCAGTTTAGGAAACTTTAAAATAACATATTACTCAGTTATTCAGTAGTGAGGTCTTCTGATCAATGTCCCAACTTTATGCATTAGCGGTTTCAAGTTTTGTTCGATAGATAGTGTTCCTTAAGGCGCTTCTTTTACATGTGCGGGGTTGAGGTGCACCTCCTGGTACAAATATTATAAGTCACAATGGACAAGTAACACCACAGACCACATTAGGTCACTTGCCACGAGATGGCTACAATGTGTGTAGTATATTAAGCAAACACCCACAGTAAACAAGCGTATCACCAGCAACTTCTATCAACAAATTACTGTATTACCTAGAAATCAATAATTAATATAATCAATAAGATAACAAAAGTGTTTCATTTGGAATCAACTAGTAAAATATCCTGTAACAGTAAAAAATGAATGTATCTTTCAGCTACTTGGTGTTCGAAACTAATTTACGAATTCAAAAGTATTAGTAGGAATGATGCCAGCTACCAAATGACATAGATTAGAGGTCTTTGGAATAATCCTAACTGCTGCACAATTCATAACGCAAGATCGCGGAACAACTTGAAGGAAAAGTGAAAACTAGGTATGTAAACAGTCAATCTCATAAAAAAATATATTATCAGGATGAGTATGAATCATGTGCACTAAAAAGATGGATCAAACCCCAGTATCTGTTGAGCCATTTGCTACCCATTTCGATTATCTGACGATGGCTTATCAAATTATGTACATTACCTCAAGAGAGTTTTCCTGCATTGACTCTGGCTCTGTTAACTCTGATTTAACTTCTTCTTTCAGAGCTATCACTTCTGATACATGTTCGAAATTTTCCTGTGGAAAATAAGATATATTAGGTATGCTCATAACACACATCTACAAATACAGTCACTAACAAATGAGCATATTATTACATTAATTTTCAGTATTACAGTTAGTTTACAGCGATAATGGCACAAACTTCTTCGGAGTAGCTAAAGAAATCAAGGACTTTCTGTAAAACAACCCTCAGAAAACCAACTCTTCACACAACCGCAGGCATGGGACTGACACGGCATTTCACCCCTCCTGAGAGCACCACACTTTGGTGGAATCAGGGAAGCAGCTGTCAAGAGTCTGATATATCACCTCAGAGGAGTGATGGATCCTTATCACTTCACCAACAAAGAATGGACCACTCTTATAACACATACATCCTCTCACAGAAGATTTTTTTAATGTGTCTTAATTTTGTAAATTGTCGTTTGTGAACTTACAAGTTTCCTCCTATATATAACACACGGTTCTCTACGTAACACTTTGACTACAGTAATCAGGATTGTATTTTAATCCGTTAGGCATGAGATCACGGCTGATGATGCCCTAACAATGGGCGAAACATGTCCCCTTAAATTAGTATTACAATATATAAATCTTAATTTTAAGACCCCAATGCATAATGAATACGTGGATTTCAATAAACTTTTGTAACATTGGTGAATTAATGTACGTTTCAATATGGACCAGTCATGAGATTTGTAACATATAATTATCTGAGATTGTTGTAAACAATCCACGGAGTGAAATTAAAGTCCACTGTTTGTATCGGAGTTGAACCCTGTACACAAATATTACATTAATATTGTGCAGGAAACTAACAACTCGTATAAACACTATTTATCCAATCATAGATTAAGAAGGCCATCATCTTGTCAGTGGATGACCGCACAATACTCCAATACTAGTGGACTGGAAACATTAGCAATTCTGTATCACCTCACAAATATAAGTATGATGGCAGAACACCTCGGACTATTTCATCCTGGCACTCAATACTCTGAGAGACAAGTTTAGAATCTCTTCAGAAAGGGGAACGGAAAGAAGCCACACTCATACACGTCTCAGGTGTTACATCGTGTCGTAATAATTTATGTTTCGCCCATTGCATGGGCATCATCAGCCGTGATCTCATGCTTGGGGGATAAAAATCAGGATCCTGATTACTGTAGTCAAAGTGTTACATAGAGGAATAATTAATGAGAAATACACAAATGGTGCCTTTAACCTCGACATACCCATTCCTTAAAACTAGAATAGACTGTGCTGGCCCAGTTCTAATAAAAAAATGTGTGAAAACGAACAAGACCAGACTGCCTATCTACCAAGGCTGTCTACACAGACACAATACCTGATCTCATCACAACAACATTTCTCTCCGCACTTTACCAACTTAGTTCTCAAAGAGGTCAACCCTGAACATTTACAGCAATAATGGCACAAACTTCTTTGGAGCAGCTACAGAAATCAAGGCCTTCCTGCAAAACAACCCTCAGAAAACCAACTCTTCGCACAACTGCAGGCATGGGACTGACGTGGCATTTCATCCCTCCTTTAACACCACACATTGGTAGAATCTGGGAAGCAGCTGTCAAGAGTCTGATTTAACGCCCCAGACAAGTGATGGATTCTTATCACTTCAACAACAAAGAATGGACCATTCTTGAAACACATACATCCTCTCACCAAAGCTAAATGATCAACCTTTTGACACTTCTTACATAACTACAACCCATTTCCTTATAGGAGAGCCAATTACTACACTCTCTGATCATGATTATACTTCCTCTCTGATCACAACATTGTCCACATGGCTATATTTTCAGCAGTTAACCCAGAACTCCTGGAAGAGATGGTGAAATGAATATCTCAATAAATGGGCAATGAAATACCCCACAGCAACATAGTTATAGTGAAAGAAGATGACATACATGCTATGAAGAGGACGATGACAGTGATCAAATGTGCATCCTGGTAATGATGAATTCATATATGCAACGAATGTTCAGGTGAGTAATGGTGAACTTACAAGGCCTATTCACAAACACTATCCCTTACGAAGTATGAAACAGAAAGGCAAGGTAACTCTTGTATGGCTTATTTATTTATTGCGTGTTTAAGTAATATTGTTGTGAGATTACCTGTGGAATGCAGAGAGGTGAAAGAAGGTGTCAGCTTGAATGGGTCTATCTATGATATCGAACATTAATTTAAACTTTAAAACGAAGGTTATATTTCTTTTCAGACCTCAAATTTAACAAAATTCCTCACTAAGTCAAGGAGCAAAATGTCAGGTACAAAATAGCAAACAAGAATAGAAAACCAAGGGTTGGAAATTACAAGTTTTGAGCTTCCAGCTCCAATTTACAAGTTTACAACTTCATAAATGTTGCGTTTGGTTAGATAACGAGAGATATCTCCCAAGACACAGTTCAAGAGCACCTTGCTCCAAAGGTTACACATACGGCCTTCCAAAGGCCCCACTCAAAATTGTACCAATATCAGACGAGAGTTTACATGCTCTTTAAATTCAACCAAGGAGGCTGTGCTCGCAATTCTTTACAGCCTACTCAAGGAAACATTACACAAAACCTTACAATTTCTGGCATCTCTAAGCACAACCTACAATTTACAATTCCTTTACACAGGGGTATCTATTACCTATAATACTGGGCCTTCATGGAAAAGAACAACAGGTTGTATTACTGCCCCAAACTCAAAATGCATTCAGTCGTAAATTTGCGCTCCTTGAAAACCAAGTTTTGAAACCCAACTTGGGCTTGTGGCCCGATGATGCAGAGACAAATTCTACACAACTGAGGTGACGCAAAAGAGAAGTTAATGAGTGATTTACAGGAGAAAAAAGTTACAAAATCGTAGTCACCTCAAGATAAACTGAAAGGGATTTTGAGAGGTAAACTCACTCTCTATCCCCAATTTACAGTTTAAGTCTGTATGAAATTTTACATTAGCAGAATGAAAGTTTACATTTGTGAAAACAGCTGTGAGTCTGAGGAGACAGCTACGGATATAGAAAACTGGTGGCCATTACCTGGGCTGACGTTCTGCCTGCCAAAGAATTAGGCACCCCACCTCCTGTCTTAACACATACACACTCAGAAATTTGACAAGAATAAGACAAGGTAATTAGAAAAGGCCGCGGCTTTTATACCCAAGGGGTGGGTTCGAGAAGGCTCTGGGCTAAATCCTACCACATCCTCCCATTTTATTTGATACTCAAAAAGTTACAAGAAGCTTATGATTGGCTGAAAAATAAATACAGAAAATTTGTGATTGGCCTGACTTCAAAGCTGGCAGGATGAGAAGGAAATGTTGTAAATCATTGAAGTATCAAAATAAATGAAAGTCAATTTAGTTGAGGAAATTTATAAACCCAAAACTTCTTTTAATCATTAATCATTCCACCTTGCACCAGAGTGCATGACCTCCACTTTTTGTAGGGATATCTACGGATAAAAATACAAACTTTTTGATATACACCAAAACAAACCAAAGATATACAGTCAGTTTAGGAAACTTTAAAATAACATATTACTCAGTTATTCAGTAGTGAGGTCTTCTGATCAATGTCCCAACTTTACGCATTAGCGGTTTCAAGTTTTGTTCGATAGATAGTGTTCCTTAAGGCGCTTCTTTTACATGTGCGGGGTTGAGGTGCACCTCCTGGTACAAATATTATAAGTCACAATGGACAAGTAACACCACAGACCACATTAGGTCACTTGCCACGAGATGGCTACAATGTGTGTAGTTTATTAAGCAAACACCCACAGTAAACAAGCGTATCACCAGCAACTTCTATCAACAAATTACTGTATTACCTAGAAATCAATAATTAATATAATCAATAAGATAACAAAAGTGTTTCATTTGGAATCAACTAGTAAAATATCCTGTAACAGTAAAAAATGAATGTATCTTTCAGCTACTTGGTGTTCGAAACTAATTTACGAATTCAAAAGTATTAGTAGGAATGATACCAGCTACCAAATGACATAGATTAGAGGTCTTTGGAATAATCCTAACTGCTGCACAATTCATAACGCAAGATCGCGGAACAACTTGAAGGAAAAGTGAAAACTAGGTATGTAAACAGTCAATCTCATAAAAAAATATATTATCAGTAGGACTATGAATCATGTGCACTAAAAAGATGGATCAAACCCCAGTATCTGTTGAGCCATTTTCTACCCATTTTGATTATCTGACGATGGCTTATCAAATTATATACATTAACTCAAGAGAGTTTTCCTGCGTCGACCCTGGCTCTGTTAACTCTGATTCAACTTCTTCTTTCAGAGCTATCACTTCTGATACATGTTCGAAATTTTCCTGTGGAAAATAAGATATATTAGGTATGCTCATAACACACATCTACAAATACAGTCACTAACAAATGAGCATATTATTACATTAATTTTCAGTATTACAGTTAGTTTACAGCGATAATGGCACAAACTTCTTCGGAGTAGCTACAGAAATCAAGGACTTTCTGTAAAACAACCCTCAGAAAACCAACTCTTCACACAACCGCAGGCATGGGACTGACACGGCATTTCACCCCTCCTGAGAGCACCACACTTTGGTGGAATCAGGGAAGCAGCTGTCAAGAGTCTGATATATCACCTCAGAGGAGTGATGGATCCTTATCACTTCACCAACAAAGAATGGACCACTCTTATAACACATACATCCTCTCACAGAAGATTTTTTTAATGTGTCTTAATTTTGTAAATTGTCGTTTGTGAACTTACAAGTTTCCTCCTATATATAACACACGGTTCTCTACGTAACACTTTGACTACAGTAATCAGGATTGTATTTTAATCCGTTAGGCATGAGATCACGGCTGATGATGCCCTAACAATGGGCGAAACATGTCCCCTTAAATTAGTATTACAATATATAAATCTTAATTTTAAGACCCCAATGCATATTGAATACTGTTTGTATCGGAGTTGAACCCTGTACACAAATATTACATTAATATTGTGCAGGAAACTAACAACTCGTATAAACACTATTTATCCAATCATAGATTAAGAAGGCCATCTTCTTGTCAGCGGATGACCGCACAATACTCCAATACTAGTGGACTGGAAACATTAGAAATTCTGTATCACCTCACAAATATAAATATGATGGCAGAACACCTCGGACTATTTCATCCTGGCACTCAATACTCTGAGAGACAAGTTTAGAATCTCTTCAGAAAGGGGAACGGAAAGAAGCCACACTCATACACGTCTCAGGTGTTACATCGTGTCGTAATAATTTATGTTTCGCCCATTGCATGGGCATCATCAGCCGTGATCTCATGCTTGGGGGATAAAAATCAGGATCCTGATTACTGTAGTCAAAGTGTTACATAGAGGAATAATTAATGAGAAATACACAAATGGTGCCTTTAACCTCGACATACCCATTCCTTAAAACTAGAATAGACTGTGCTGGCCCAGTTCTAATAAAAAAATGTGTGAAAACGAACAAGACCAGACTGCCTATCTACCAAGGCTGTCTACACAGACACAATACCTGATCTCATCACAACAACATTTCTCTCCGCACTTTACCAACTTAGTTCTCAAAGAGGTCAACCCTGAACATTTACAGCAATAATGGCACAAACTTCTTTGGAGCAGCTACAGAAATCAAGGCCTTCCTGCAAAACAACCCTCAGAAAACCAACTCTTCGCACAACTGCAGGCATGGGACTGACGTGGCATTTCATCCCTCCTTTAACACCACACATTGGTAGAATCTGGGAAGCAGCTGTCAAGAGTCTGATTTAACACCCCAGACAAGTGATGGATTCTTATCACTTCAACAACAAAGAATGGGCCATTCTTGAAACACATACATCCTCTCACCAAAGCTAAATGATCAACCTTTTGACACTTCTTACATAACTACAACCCATTTCCCCCATTTCCTTATAGGAGAGCCAATTACTACACTCTCTGATCATGATTATACTTCCTCTCTGATCACAACATTGTCCACATGGCTATATTTTCAGCAGTTAACCCAGAACTCCTGGAAGAGATGGTGAAATGAATATCTCAATAAATGGGCAATGAAATACCCCACAGCAACATAGTTATAGTGAAAGAAGATGACATACATGCTATGAAGAGGACGATGACAGTGATCAAATGTGCATCCTGGTAATGATGAATTCATATATGCAACGAATGTTCAAGTGAGTAATGGTGAACTTACAAGGCCTATTCACAAACACTATCCCTTACGAAGTATGAAACAGAAAGGCAAGGTAACTCTTGTATGGCTTATTTATTTATTGCGTGTTTAAGTAATATTGTTGTGAGATTACCTGTGGAATGCAGAGAGGTGAAAGAAGGTGTCAGCTTGAATGGGTCTATCTATGATATCGAAGATTAATTTAAACTTTAAAACGAAGGTTATATTTCTTTTCAGACCTCAAATTTAACAAAATTCCTCACTAAGTCAAGGAGCAAAATGTCAGGTACAAAATAGCAAACAAGAATAGAAAACCAAGGGTTGGAAATTACAAGTTTTGAGCTTCCAGCTCCAATTTACAAGTTTACAACTTCATAAATGTTGCGTTTGGTTAGATAACGAGAGATATCTCCCAAGACACAGTTCAAGAGCACCTTGCTCCAAAGGTTACACATACGGCCTTCCAAAGGCCCCACTCAAAATTGTACCAATATCAGACGAGAGTTTACATGCTCTTTAAATTCAACCAAGGAGGCTGTGCTCGCAATTCTTTACAGCCTACTCAAGGAAACATTACACAAAACCTTACAATTTCTGGCATCTCTAAGCACAACCTACAATTTACAATTCCTTTACACAGGGGTATCTATTACCTATAATACTGGGCCTTCATGGAAAAGAACAAAAGGTTGTATTACTGCCCCAAACTCAAAATGCATTCAGTCGTAAATTTGCGCTCCTTGAAAACCAAGTTTTGAAACCCAACTTGGGCTTGTGGCCCGATGATGCAGAGACAAATTCTACACAACTGAGGTGACGCAAAAGAGAAGTTAATGAGTGATTTACAGGAGAAAAAAGTTACAAAATCGTAGTCACCTCAAGATAAACTGAAAGGGATTTTGAGAGGTAAACTCACTCTCTATCCCCAATTTACAGTTTAAGTCTGTATGAAATTTTACATTAGCAGAATGAAAGTTTACATTTGTGAAAACAGCTGTGAGTCTGAGGAGACAGCTACAGATATAGAAAACTGGTGGCCATTACCTGGGCTGACGTTCTGCCTGCCAAAGAATTAGGCACCCCACCTCCTGTCTTAACACATACACACTCAGAAATTTGACAAGAATAAGACAAGGTAATTAGAAAAGGCCGCGGCTTTTATACCCAAGGGGTGGGTTCGAGAAGGCTCTGGGCTAAATCCTACCACATCCTCCCATTTTATTTGATACTCAAAAAGTTACAAGAAGCTTATGATTGGCTGAAAAATAAATACAGAAAATTTGTGATTGGCCTGACTTCAAAGCTGGCAGGATGAGAAGGAAATGTTGTAAATCATTGAAGTATCAAAATAAATGAAAGTCAATTTAGTTGAGGAAATTTATAAACCCAAAACTTCTTTTAATCATTAATCATTCCACCTTGCACCAGAGTGCATGACCTCCACTTTTTGTAGGGATATCTACGGATAAAAATACAAACTTTTTGATATACACCAAAACAAACCAAAGATATACAGTCAGTTTAGGAAACTTTAAAATAACATATTACTCAGTTATTCAGTAGTGAGGTCTTCTGATCAATGTCCCAACTTTATGCATTAGCGGTTTCAAGTTTTGTTCGATAGATAGTGTTCCTTAAGGCGCTTCTTTTACATGTGCAGGGTTGAGGTGCACCTCCTGGTACAAATATTATAAGTCACAATGGACAAGTAACACCACAGACCACATTAGGTCACTTGCCACGAGATGGCTACAATGTGTGTAGTATATTAAGCA
The DNA here is from genome assembly GCF_040414725.1 of Anabrus simplex. Taxonomy (NCBI): domain Eukaryota; kingdom Metazoa; phylum Arthropoda; class Insecta; order Orthoptera; family Tettigoniidae; genus Anabrus; species Anabrus simplex. Next base: position 67,040,681 of record NC_090279.1, read on the forward strand.
AACACCCACAGTAAACAAGCGTATCACCAGCAACTTCTATCAACAAATTACTGTATTACCTAGAAATCAATAATTAATATAATCAATAAGATAACAAAAGTGTTTCATTTGGAATCAACTAGTAAAATATCCTGTAACAGTAAAAAATGAATGTATCTTTCAGCTACTTGGTGTTCGAAACTAATTTACGAATTCAAAAGTATTAGTAGGAATGATACCAGCTACCAAATGACATAGATTAGAGGTCTTTGGAATAATCCTAACTGCTGCACAATTCATAACGCAAGATCGCGGAACAACTTGAAGGAAAAGTGAAAACTAGGTATGTAAACAGTCAATCTCATAAAAAAATATATTATCAGGAGGAGTATGAATCATGTGCACTAAAAAGATGGATCAAACCCCAGTATCTGTTGAGCCATTTGCTACCCATTTCGATTATCTGACGATGGCTTATCAAATTATGTACATTACCTCAAGAGAGTTTTCCTGCGTTGACTCTGGCTCTGTTAACTCTGATTTAACTTCTTCTTTCAGAGCTATCACTTCTGATACATGTTCGAAATTTTCCTGTGGAAAATAAGATATATTAGGTATGCTCATAACACACATCTACAAATACAGTCATTAGAAAATGAGCATGTTAATTCATTATATTCCAGTATTACAGGTACTTTCGGAATTTCACTAATGTTTAAGGAAGATTTCTTCCAGCAGAGGATTGTTATAACCAAAGGCTGTACTGAGAAAGGTGTTATTATTCTTGCTCACTCCTCATGTCAGAGAAAGGATGAGACTGAGAACAAAATATAACATGCGAAATATTTTCTAGCCATATCAGAAGATATAATACCACCGATGGAATTAGGGCTATCTCACACAGAATTTGGAAGGAAGCAGCCATATGCATAAACACTAAATTGTATGAACTGTTTTCATATGTTCAATCATATCAGTCAAATCATAAAAGTTGCTTGAACCAATTAGAAGCATTACAACACTTCTAAATGATTTTTTGTTCTCAGCACAGAGTCTGTTTAAAGACAGATTAAAATTACTTGAAATAATGGAATCACATTCTCTACTATGGTTTTGCTGCGATCATAGGAGCTACATAAAACATTAATACAGTTCTGTTTCAATGATTCCAAGTGTAAAATAAAAAACATAAACATGAAAGAAGCAGACTTATCACAGTCATATAACAGTGAAAGATGTGATGAAGCCCAAAGTTAAAGCAGCTAGAAATGAAATATTTTACTACTATAAGCATGTTATGTAGTGTTCTGTGAGGAGCTGAGGGGATGAGGACACCGACAGTGGAGAATCAGCAGTGTTGGTGTGTATATCTGCAGTTTCGGAAGATCTTTTATGATCTACTACGAGACATTTAAATTTCACTCTTGGATTCATAAAACCTTGTCAGCATTAAAGGGGGGAGGGACTGTGACGAAAAGCTTATATTCTAATGTAAGTTAAGTAACTAATAAAAGTGAATTAAAGTAACAAGTTCTAGAATATACCAACTTAACACATTCAATACAGAAGAGAACAGTGGCTGAACTAAGGAATGGATGAAAAGGATGCACAAAAAGGACAAGGAAATAATGACAATGAGAAAAGAAAAAATTCTGTTTAATGTGCCTGAAGTCCTTAAATTGTCAGAGCCCACTAAGAAGGGGCATATAAAAGAAATTATTCTCAGAAATCATACATTCTAGAGCCATTAAACATGGTTCTCTACTGTATATATCATAGAACCTGACCTGTATTTGAGGAATAAAATGAGCTAATCACTATTCCGTCTTTCTAGAAGAATTCAACATATGAGCAAAATATTTATTTTGAGAGAACGTACATTCAGATTTTGAGCTATTTCATCCCTCGTATGTCATAGGCAAATCTATCCATTCCTTGAAACACGTAGTATCTTCCAGCACATTGTGGGTGTGAGGGTAACCCAGAATTATCACACCAGTGTTGACATTTTGTTTAGCAGACTGGTGTATCCAGGCTCAGAAACACTAATGAAAGATTTGTGATTTAACTTCGTCTACACTAATTATGGTAGGAGTAATAATTCTTAACATGTGGTGCTAATGGTGGTGCAGTACTGTAGGAGGACGTTCGTTTTCTAAAAAGTACGATCGGTCAACCATCATCTATTATAATCAAAGGGGAAAAATAAAAAAGGTGCAACCCCTAAACCAAAGTAATTTCAATACTGACAGTAAAAAGTACAGACTAATCGAAGTCTAACCTTAAGTTCCTAAGAGTTGGCAGCTTTGTGTAGCACATTGTGGTGTATTCCCAGACATATAAAAAAAAAAAACAGAGTTTACTACGCATAGATGCTCATTCAGCAATTGGTGACTGCTGGTGTTAATACTGAGGAAGCACATAGAAAATTGTGCCCTGCCAAACTTATTCAGATATTAAGGGTTAATTTCTGACCCCTATTAAGTTATCTGGTATGAAACTTACAAGTGATGCCGTTGTTTCTCCTTCAATCCAGCCTGGTTCCTCTTTGATCTTTGCTTCCAGGTCCATTCTGCACTGCAAACTGAAGTAGTTAGAAGGTACTGGAATGGTTGATTACTTCTACTGACCTTACACTGAAATATAAGCCAGAAAAATATATTACCTTATTAATGTCATTGATACTTATGGTCTTTGTTAACAGACTAAGCAACAACCTTGTCATTTTAAATGACCATCAATATTATGATCATACCAAAAAACCCAAAATTTTACATGACTGTTGATATTGTGATCATACCTATAGGACCTCAAGTTTTCTATGACTAATACTTCAATCAATGCTAAGGACCTGCAGTTTTACATGATTTCTAAAACAGTGATCACATCCGTAATATAATTTAACTTATCTGTCGATATCAAGACCATAGTCATAGGACCCCTAGTATTACATGACACCTTATATCATATTAATAGCTATTTAACATACAGTTTTATATGGTACTGAAACCGCAACAAGATGAACTTTCTAGAAAATTCAGTGACTGTACGGTTTGCACATCACTCTGATCACCCGGGTCCATATACTGGAATCTTCGTACCACTTTTATCTTTTGTAATCAACTTCAAAACTAACTGAAAAAGTTCACAGTTCTTTGAGATATGTTCTATCAAAATTTACCTGCCCAGGATCAAATTCTCTCAAACCATTCTCCTCTCATTAAGCTTATTCACTATCTCTTTATTTGAGACATGTTCTATCAATCTCATCTTCAAGAACTTCTGATAACACGGCATCTAAAAGGCTTCAACTCTGTTTTTTTCTTGGCACCAGTTATTATCTGTGTTTCACTTCCATACAGTGTCATACTCCTTGCTCAGTGTAAACATAATTTTAAAAATTTTCAATCTGTTGAACCTAAAGAACATGATAGAGAACAGATGGGATTTTAAGCTGGATTCAGTGATGATATTTATCGATATTGAGAAGGCATATGTCAGTGTACCATGGCAAGTGGTCTTGGATGCATTGATAAAAAAGAAGGTAGAGAGAGGTGAAGAGCCAATTATAAAAGCCATGAACGAAGAGTGAGTATGTAGTATGAATACTGCGATAGGAAAAACAAACTTTTTAAAAGTAGAATCAGGACTTCAAAAAGGATGTGTTTTATCCCCGCCAATCTTCATTACAATCATGGATGAAATCCACAAGAGTATACAACAAAAAATGGGAACCAAGGAGGCAAAGGCCTCGCACTTTGCAGATGAGACTGTAATATGGGCAGAAGATGAAATGGAAGCACAAGAACAAGATAATGCAAGGAATCAGGAGATGGAGGAATATGGAATGAAAATAAGTGTGGAAAAGAGTATGATAGTAGTGGTGACGAGAGGTTATAAAGAAGGAAGTGGGAATACTGAAGTAAATGGAAGACCATTAGAAGTTGTGGAAAGCTTCAAGTATTCGGAGAGAATAATTGAAGAAGATGGGTAAATAAAATAAGAAATTGGATAGGGACTTGAACAAGCCAATGAGTTTTACCAATGTGTGAGATGTATAGTCTGTAACTGGGACATCCAATGGATTGCAAGAAAATTTTGCACCCAATGTATTACACACCAATTTGGACATATGCACCAAGCACATGGACAACAACAAAAACATGATAACACAGAATGCAACAGGCCAAGATGAAATTCCTTAGAGAAATATAGGGAGGGGATAAAGGGATAAAGTCAGAAACATAGAAATGAGGGAGTGAATTGGATACCCTGAACTGAAAGGCAAGATAGAGACCCGTAAGCTGAAATGGTATGGACAAATGATGAGAATGGAAGAGGATAGAGTTCCACAGTAAGTATTTACAGAGGAAGACATAGGAGAAAGACATCGAGGATTGCCCAGAAAGGGGTGAATGGCTACGGTAAGGAGAGTACTGACAAGAGTAAAAGTAGAAAAAAAATTCGAGGTAGGAAAGGAGTGGTGGAGAGAGAAAAACTGAGGAGGTTCTTGAATCACATTTCTACCCAGAAGACTGGAAACGGAAAATGAAGAATATTCCTTTGAAATAAAGACAAAAATTTATACAATACTGCTATCAGCTCATTTCATTGAACAATGCCACCAACCTTTACTTAAGTGCCTTTTCTTTATTTTCTATGCATGTCTTGTCTAATTACACAATCGAGTGGTGTTTACCAGAGTGCCCCTTGTAGGGAGTTCCATGTCAAATGAGTGGTTTAAATGTTTAGCAGCTTTTATTGTTCCCCAGGTAGCAAAAAAATGTCTATGTTGAATACCTCGAGTAGTGCCTCAGAATTCATTTCACCCAATAGCAGTGTTCGTTAGTCACTTTGTGATATATTACTGTAAACGTAAACATGCTGCACTAACAATGAATACTAAAATTTCTCCTACAGGTTATACAAGCTTCGTTCCTGTGGCTAATCGAGTTGATTCTTATGCACTGCCAGGGAACAGATTTCTATGTAAACACATATCTATTCAGGTAACTATGATCAATTGTATTTTGTATATTTCACTGGAGGGGACAATACTGAAGAGTGCCATGTTTACTTTTTCTGGCCATCACAGGTTATTCTAATAATATGTTACTGAATTTACTTTCAAGCAACTCCCTTTTATTGTTTCCACAGCCAGAAATTATTCCTGAAGATTGTTCTTCCATTCCTGCTAGCAGTTTAATGTTGCACAAACAACTCCAAGGGAAAGGGATAAGATTACGTATGCAGCAGCATTAATTATGGTTAATTAATGATAAAATGGGGAAACCACAGAAAAGTATTTCAGAACTGCAGATCATAGGATTCGACCCCATGCAAACTCACCGTCACTCACCCCTGAAAATCTTTTACACACCAATAAATCAGAGAGGCAGCCTACTGTTACCTAAATCATCACGAATAAATACCGGATATAGCTGCTGTGGGGTAATGATGTGATACAGAAAAATCTCCATAACAACACTGATGTAACAAGATACAGATATCCTAAATAGAAACCTCTCAAGATTTTGAATCCTACTACCATATGTCGCAGGATACAGAGTAAAGAACAACTCAACGTTCACAGCATCACTATAAAATTGCACAAAAAGGTAAGTAACACAGCAAAATAATAATTAAAATTACATACTACATATCACAATTTCTTTCTGAAACTACCATCTGCATTTCTTCATCTGCGTTGCTCTTCAGAAAAAAATCCTCATTCCACTAAATTTAGATATAAGATATACTGCCACTACCAGAGTGTGAAATCAGAAAGAAGTGGTGGGAGGGGGGAAGAAGGAACATAGGGCTTAACTACTAATTTTTTTCAGGCAGTACCTGGTGGAGGGGGGGGGGGTAAAATTCCCCTGTATTTTAATTACCCTCTCCACCCAAAAAAATGTAAATTTGAGATATTTTTGTTCGAATTTTGCTGTTATAACAGGAATGATAAACATTAGAACGTTATTCCAATCAGCTGAGAAGTTTATGAGAGACTCGCTATCTTAAGAAAGGCCAGACGAGGCGCGAGTTTCCATGGTTTATTGCTTTTTTAATGGAACTTTCCTCTACCAGGGCTATGCGTTGACTGAACAAATTTGTCAGTTTGTACCCTGCTCAAGTGAATATTGTCCTATTGATACCTATAGGAAACACACCCACTCCAAGAAGTACAGGAGTGGTGTAAACTCGAGCTACTTATAGCAATGACAAGGGAGGATGGACTTGGCAGGGTGAAACATCAACAATAGACTGCAGGTGCGGAGTTGTCACTGCTGCGTTGTTTAATTGCTCAAGGTCTGGCAGTCACTTGAATTATTTCTGTTGTTGTTATGAAAATATGCCCAGTTAAAGTCATTAATTTCAGTAATAAACTATCGGTTCTACATTTTCCTGTTTAATTCATAATGAAATGTACCCCCGGGCAATTTTAGTGGGGGGGGGGGAACCTCTGTGATAAAATCATCGGTGGGGGGAGACATCCTTCCCTTCCCACCCCCCGCGATTTCGCACCCTGGCTACTACACACAACTTGCAGGCACTTGCAATGCAAAGGCTGGGTGTTTTATAAAAAGCAAGCTAGTTATACGCGTATTAATTTTTCATGCTTAATTTAAAATAAAATTTAAGAAAATTAATAACATTAAATATTAAAAATATGTAAATGCTGAAACTGAGAAAGATTAGTATTAACTTCTAACATTCTCAATTGAGATCTATATATTTAGCAAAATTTAATTATTGAATTTGAACATTACCGAGAGTATGTTAGAGGTTGTGGACACAGAGTAAAATGATAGAAATCACAATTCCTCAATGAAGAAAATCCATAACTCACTTAACGGAATAAGCTGTAGAATAGGCTAATACGCGCCTTATATAACAACATACCAGCCACTTAGAAACAAAACCATGTATTTGGATGTTGCTTAATCACTTAAAACAAACTCTTGAAGATCAAATTTCATTTGTAACAGTCAGTAAAACAGGCTGAATTTAGGAAAGCATGTATTACTAGTTACACTGCAGAGTATGCGACACTTCTTCTTCTCTTGAAATATGAATGGGTTTGTTATATCACCCAGTTCCAATAATTGTAATAAATCACACTGTAACACTCATACATACCAAAATACAACACTGTGGGGAGAGTTGTAGCACTGGCAGCACTGGGTGCAATGTTACGCTACGTCCGGCTAAAAGAGGATGTATAAGAGAGGAGTCTCTCCGGGTGTAAAAAAACAAAAAACAAAAAAAATCGAAAGCAAGTCCATAGCTCTTAACGTACCGTGGACAAACATGGATGGAGCGATCAACTGACTGAACTATACGATCCAATTCTTCGTACACTAACGGAAATAAAATCTTACGGTTTTTCTACATATATACATGCATTATCATTACAGTCCGCTATGCCTTTCAGCGTTCAATCTGCAAGCCTCTGTGAGTTTACCAAAACGGCCCGTCGCAAAAATCCTCTATTTGCAACTAGTGCCGTGGCCTCATTTAGTTCTATACCTCTTATCTTTAAATCGTTAGAAACTGAGTCAACCCATTGTCATCTTGGTCTCCTTCTACTCCTCTTACCCTCCAAAATATAGACTATTATTCCCCTAGGTAATCTATCCTCCTCCATTCGTCGCATATTTCCCCACCACCGAAGATGGTTTACGCGTACAGCTTCATCCATCGAGTTCATTCCTAACTTAGCCTTTATCTGCTTCTTCCGAGTACTCACCTGCCATTGTTCCCACCTATTTGTAAAAGCAATAATTCTCGCTATTTTCACGTCTGTTATTTCTAACTCATGAATAAGATATCCTGAGTCCACCCTGCTTCCGCTCTCATGAAGAAAGGATGGTCTGGAAACACACTGATGTAAAGGTAGTTTCGTCCGGGAGCTGACTTCCTTCTTACAGAACACCCTTTATCGCAACTGCCAGCTCACTGCATTAGCTTTACTACACCAAATACAGTGGAGACGATACGCGACACTCTGCGAGATATCGAGGGACAGCGATTTGAGTTCCCTCTAGCGGGGTGACCTGAGAGTTACTTATTCTGCCATAAGAGCACGTGTATTTGTTTGTGAAGTTTTTGGCGTTATTTATGCCTTTGCATTCAGTTGACATAAGTAAATAGTAGCGTGTGTCATTCCTTTATATCTCCTCTCAATATGAGTGGAAAGATATCTGCAGTGTTTTGCTGCAATAACTATGAAGTGCAGAAGAATTCGCGGTCTTTCTTCCGTTTCCCTCGTGACAAGAAAATGTAAGTAGATATTGTGTTTGCATATATATTCTTCCAGTTACAAACAGATTTTTATAGTACTTCCTAAACTTCTGACCTGCGCGACCGACATTTGAATTGGCTAAAAAGTATAATAAGCTTATTTTATTGTACAGTGTAGCAGTTAACCTTCAACACCGATGTGTTGTTGTAGGTGTGATCTGTGGGTTTGATTTAATTAAGGAAAATACATACGCATATATGTGTGGTTAGTTGTGTTCCAAATTACCCCATTTGGAATGCCGTAATGCGTTGTCAAGAACTGAAGAAAATATGGGTGATTTAAGAAATGTATATATTTTGTTGAAACAATACGATGATGCAAATTTGCTTTACCATACTGAAATGGCATTGTGCCAAGTATTGCTTATAGGGAAAATTTGAATGTTTTTGAGGCTAAATTTATAGATTTTCTTTCTGTTTGTAGGCTTCAAGTTAAAAGGAAAATTGTCCAGCTCATAAATGTAAATTAATTGAATCATGTGTGTAAGGTATCTGCCGATATTTTTGTTGACAAGCATTTTAATGTGATCATACTATGCTTTTAAATGAGAAAAAAGACAAATCTAGCCTTGAACGTTCAGACAGGAATGCTAAAGCTAAAAAAGTTATGCTTAAATGAAACATCAAGGCCATTCACAGCAGTCAACTTCACATGCCTAATTTCAGTCTTTAAATAATAATGCATTAAATAATTCTTCATTCATTTATCCAGAATTGCTTTAGCAACTTTGAAGTTAATATTTTAGTAGCACTTTCTTTAAGGACGTAATTTATTTGTCCATGTCCGTATATACATTTCCATTGATATTTGAATTTAGCGCGAATTTTCAGGTCACGCCACTAGGAGCGCCACTTGCAACTTGTCTCCCATTTAAAAGAGGCTAAATCCGGAAGTGTCGCGTATTGCCTCTGCTGAATTTGATCAAATACAGTAGAGACAATACGCGACACTGCGCAAGATATCGAGGGACAGCTATTGGAGCTCACTCTAGCGGATATACCTGAACGGTACTGATTCTGTCATAAGAGCACGTGTATTTTTGTGTGAAGTTTTTGGTGTTATTTATGCGTTTTCAGTGAGTTGACATAGTGAAACAGTAGCGTGTGTCATTCCTTGATATCTCCCCTCAACATGAGGGGAAAGGTATGTGCTGTGTTTGGCTGCAGTAATTACGAAGTAGAGAAAATTGCGCGGTCGTTCTTCAGGTTCCCTCGTGACAAGAACATGTAAGTAATATTGTGTTTGCATATATATTCTTCCAGTGACAGAGAATTTTATAGTACTTCATAATCTTCTGACCTGCTCGACCCATGTTATAACGGGCTTAAAATATAATACGCATATTTTATTGTATAGTGCAGCAGTTAACCTTCAGTACCGATGTGTTGTAGGTGTGATCTGTGGGTTTTGAAATCTCACAGATGTGATTTGGATAAAGTGTACAAGAAAGAAGGGACGTTACGCTTGTATAAGAATTATAAGATCTGTTCAGATCATTTCCAGGCCAGCGACTTTAAAAATCCTCGACTATACAGCCAAGGGTACGTTACATTTTTACTCTAATTGTACATAAATATTCCTCAAAGCATCACTATCGACAACATTTTCAAACTTTTCTTTCTTTTATTCCTCTTCTCAGATTAAAGCCGGGATTTTATAGATTTTCTTTCTGTTAGTAGGCTTCATGTTAAGAGGAAAATTGTCCAGCTTTTAAATGTTAATTCATTGCATCATATGTGTAAGGAATGTGCCAATATTTTATTGACAAATGTCTTAATGTGATGATACAATGTTTTTAAATGAGGGAAAAAAGACAAATCCAACCGTAAGATTTCAGGCAGGTATGCTAAAGCTAAAAATGTAATGCTTAAATGAAAGATCAAGCCATTTCACAGCAGTCCATTTCACACCTTGTTTATATGTCTAATTTCAGTCTTTGAATAATAACCTTTTAAATAATTCTTCATTCATTTATCCAGATTTGCTTTAGCAACTTCGAAGTTAATATCTCAATACCACTTTCTTTCTAGACGTAATTTTTTTATCCATTTCCGTATATACAATTCCATTGATATTTGAATTTAGCGCGATTTGTTCAGGTCAAGTCACTAGGAGCGCCACCGTCGAATTGTCTCCCATTTTAGCACGGCGGAATCCGTAAGTGTCGTGTATTGTCTCTACTGTATTTGATTTGATTACATCTTGATTCAATCTCACTTACTATATTACCATCCTGGGGAAATAATAATAACAATTTAATTTATTAATTTGACCACCTCATCAATACAATAAGTCTTTTCTTTGTTGATATACATTGATATGAAATCCTGGGAGAACACATAACAAAAATACTTAAACTTATCTACCTGTTCCAGCTTTGTATCACCAATCTGACATTCAATTCTGTTGACTTTCTTACCTACTGACATCATTTTAATCTTGGAGAGGCTAATTATTATTCCATACTCATTGCACCTATTTTCAAGTTCCAAGACATTAGACTACAGGCTTTCGGCACAATCTGCCCATTAAGACGAAGTCGTCAGCAGAGGCCATACTGCTTACTACATTTCCACTTAACAGAATCACTCCCTGCCAAATTATACCTTTCAGCAGATGATCCACGTAAACTACGAAGAGCAAAGGTGAAAGATTACAGTCTTGTCTAATCCCTGTAAGTATCCTGAACCAAGAACTCATTCTACCATCAATTCTCACTGCAAGCCAATTGTCATTATGAATGCCTTTGATTGATTTAAATAATCTACCCTTAATATCACCACCCCTCCCCACTACGGTGAACTTCATTTCCCTCGGTACCCTGTCATATGCTTTCTCTAGATCTACGAAACATAAACACAACTATCTATTCATATCGTAGCATTTTACATTTATCTGGTGCGTACTGAACATCGGATCTTGACAGCCCCTCCGGGCTCTGTAACCACACTGGTTTCCATCCAACGGCCTCTCAACCACTGATCGCACCCTCCCTTCCAAGATGCCAGTGAATACTTTGCTTGCTATGCTAACGAACGAGATACCTCGATAGTTGTTGAAATCCTTCCTGTTCTCTTGCTCACAGATAGGTGCAATTACTACTTTTGTTCAATCTGAAGGTACCTTACCAACTCGCCATTTTAATCTTACTCTATGAAGCCATTTCATACCTGCCTTCTCACTATACTTCACCACTTCGGGTCTAATTTCATCTATTCCTGCTGCTTTATTTCAATAGACTTTATTTACCATCCTTTCAACTTACTCAAGCGTAATTTCACCAACATCACTTTCTGCCTGTCCACTTGCTTGGTTGTGCGCGACACCACCAGGAAGATTTCCTTTTACGGTGAGAAGATTTTCAAAATATTCCCTCCACATCTCCAGTGATACCCTGGGGTCTATTATGAGTTCACCTGAATTACCCTAAACACTGCTCATTTCCTTTTTCCTTTACTTCCTAAGATTCCTTTTTACTGTCCATAAAGGTTTCGCTGCTGTTCGACATAGCCTAAAGGTTATTACCAAAATCTTCCCATGGTTTCTTTTTGGATTCAACAACTATTTGTTTCGCTGTTTTATTCATCTACGTACAATTCCCTGTCGGCATCGGCCCTTGTTTAGAGCCTTTTCTGATAAGCCTCCTTTTTACGTTTACAAGCTGTTGCCACTTCATTATTCCACCAAGATGTTCGCTTTTCCCCACCTTTACACATACCGTAACTGTTCCTAGGCATTCTCTTGCTGTTTCTACTACAGCATCCCTGTTTGCCACCTATTCTCTTTCTATATCCTGAACCTGCTTACTGTCCACTGTTCAAAACTTCTCACTGATCATATCCATGTACTTCTGTCTAATTTCCTCGTCCTGGAGATTTTTTACTCTTATTCGTTTTCAGACATATTTCACTTTCCTTATCCTAGTCCTAGAGATACTTAGTTCACTACAGATCAGATAGTGGTCTGGATCACCGAAAAATTCCCGAAAAAAGAAATACTTTCTTAACAGACTTCCTGAATATAAAGTCGGTTAAGTCATAGTCTATTTTATGGATCTGGTACCCCTGGCCCCCCATGTAGGGATGGGTCCAGTCAGTTCATTTGCTTAAACTAGTTCATTCGAAACCGTTCATCGCCTTGAGTCGTTCAAATGAACTAGTTCAAATGAACGAGGTAGTTCATAAGCAGGTGAGAAATTTGCTGTCACGTGACCATTAACATGGCACGCCATTGGCCATTTTTGAGTGAGCTTAGTTTCTCGTTCAAATGAACGAGATAGTTCATTTGTGCTCTCGCGGCATTTCGTTCAAACGAACGAAGTCGTTCAAATGAACGAGGTAGTTCTTTGTGCTGTCTTCATGGAAACGCTCTCGTGGCACGTCGTTCAAATGAACGAGGTAGTTTATTATGATCTCTCTTGGCAACAGCACTAGCGGCGTGAGAAGAGGTAGTTTGCCGTACCGCACGCGAGCTAGTACGTAAATTTTACAACAGATGGTACTTGCGTACGTCTTCGTCTTCCTTTAATTGAATAGCAAACCATACAGCCTTGACCCCACCCAACCTACGTTGTTTAAAGCTCGGTGGTTTTAAGGGGCGTATGAATCAGCTGTTTGAGAGAGAAGAAGCTACTGTATTTACCGCCTTTATACACGGGAAAACATTGCTCTAAGATGATAACTGTCCTTTTTATCTGTTAAGGAGCTGGGAGGACGAACCGTATGAAGCGTCCTGTTAATAAGGGATGTTCCTGAATACCTGACTAATAATGTCAGATGTAAGTCCTTCAAGGCGTTTGCTGTATAAAACTAGAGTTTCGTCTTAGGCCTGACATTACACTCATCAGAGTGGAATGTGTCAGGCCGTATCCACTGACGATGATAGGTGTATGCACATAAATTTATCAGAAGCCCATTAACTTATGATATGCTCTATAGGTATAAAATATCTAATTCCCTCATCGATAAACATTCCCCATTTATATTACAACATATTACAGTGAGTTGTGACTGACATTATGAACTTGAAATGCGGTCAGCTGATTCTTAACCCAGACGTAATTAATAGTTTCGTTGTCAGGGAAGAAATGTAGGAGATACACAATTTCAATTTATCTTCATCACACCATTGTAAAAGCGTAGTTCTTTGCTCTATTCACTTGATCATAAGAATGTATGGTAATTTCGAAGGAATATGATAGAAAAACATTTTGTATACGACAAAGTGACAATAAATACGTACATAGGTTAATGGGAATGAAAAACTCCCTCTGTAGATCAGTAGTCTGCTTCCGATCCGCAAGACTGGGGGTTCAAACCCGGCAGAAGTACTCGGATGTTTGAAGGGCGGAAAGAAATCCGTTCGAAACTATATCGTGCTTTATCGGCATATAAAAGATCGCTGGTAACACACATGGTGTTTACCTTAAGTCAGTCAGATCACCCTCCTGGTGAAATAAAACAGAACGTCAAATCAAAATGCCTGTACATGGTAGCTGAAGCGTACTTAAAATAATATTATGAATAATAATAATAAATTTGGGAGCCTCCGTGGCTCAGACGGCAGGGCGTCGGCCTCTCACCGCTGGATACCGTGGTTCAAATCCCGGTGACTCCATGTTAGATTTGTGTTGGACAAAGCGGAGGCGGGACAGGTTTTTCTCCGGGTACTATGGTTTTCCCTGTCATCTTTCATTCCAGCAACACTCTCCATTATCATTTCATAGCATTTATCACTCATTAATATAAATCACCTTGGGAGTGGCGACCCCATTGTAATAACAGCCTATATATGTTTCATTCATTACATCCCTGACCCGGTCAATGACTGGAAAACATGTTGTAGGTTTTCATTTTCAATAATAAATTTATTCATCTGTTTACCCTCCAGGGTTGGTTTTCCCCTTGGACTCAGCGAGGGATCCCACCTCTACCGCCTCAGGGCAGAGTTCCGGAGCTTGAGACTTTTGGTCGGGGGATACAACTGGGGAAGAGGACTAGACCTCGCCTAGGCGGCTTCACCTGCTATGCTGAAAAGGGGCCTTGTGGCGGGGGGAGGGGAGAGATCAAAAGGGATAGACAAGGAGGAGGGGAGGAAGCGGCCGTGGCCTTAAGTTATATACCATCCCGGCATTTGCCTGGAGCAGAAGTGGGGAAACCACGGAAAACCACTTCGAGGATAGCTGAGGTGGGAATCGAACTCACCTCTACTCAGCTGACCTCCCGAGGCTGAGTGGACCCCATTCCAGCCCTCGTACCACTCTTCAAATTTCGTGGCAGAGCAGGGAATCGAATCCGGGCCTCCAGGGATGGCAGCTAATCACGTAAAGCATCACACCACAGAGGTGGACATTATTATTATTATTATTATTATTATATTTTTGCTACTTGCTTTACGTCGCACCGACACAGGTAGGTCTTATGGCGACGGTAGGACAGGAAAGGACTAGGAGTAGGAAGGAAGCGGTCGTTGCCTTAATTAAGCCCGGTGTGAAAATGAGAAACCATGGAAAACCATCTTCAGGGCTGCCGACAGTGGGGTTCGAACCTACTATCTCCCGAATACTGGATACTGGCCACACTTAAGCGACTGCAGCTATCGAGCTCGGTATTATTATTATTATATAGCAATTGAATGAGTGCACTTTATACACACATGACCACTTCCTTTTAAAATTTAAAATTTGGTCTTTGAGCTGTAAAAACGGTGGTAGGGTGATAGTAATTACATTTTTATACAGGAAAAACTGAACAGTTTTTAAAGCCCGAAACTGAAATGTTGATAGGCCTATTTGAACGGAAATAGCCAAATTTTCACTCCTGTTTCACCTTAGCGTAGTTTACGGTAATATTTGCTTAAGATGTATTTGTTTAAAGAAAATATTCTTAAGGCTTATTTTTTTAATGTGGTTTATGATGCTGGAAATGATGAAAACTCTCGCGTATTCTGTGTCAATCGCATCTTAAGATAACTTATGTGTACTGATGTCTTGTATCTGTTACCATGTGCTAGCATGGTTTTGCTACTCCGCTCCAAGTGCGTGTGATTTCGTTGTTGACATTGTTTATTTTGTGTGTAGACAGAGTATTTATTTACCGGTGCCCGTGTATTATTCCCCACAACTGTCGTGTATGGTAGAACGCTTACGTAAGTGCCAGACAATGAACACGTTTTTTTATTTTTTCGTAATGGAATTCTGAGGGACCTCGAATACGGTATTGTTCGATAATATTATGTGGGATATCGTTGTTATAAGAGGTACACGAGCGACATTATCACCCCATCGTGTGTTTCGAGGACCGTATCTTGCATAGGACCGGACTCGAACCAACATGCGCTCAGTTACAAAGCTAGGCGGCTAGTACGACATTCTATGAACTTGGTACTTCATCGTCTTGCGGAAGGCCTAGCACGAGCAGAAAACAGCTGCCCAATGCCCAACGGCATCGCCAGCCTGCCTAGGTGGAGAAAAGGCATCTACGAGAGACAGAGAAACAGGTAAACTTTCTAATTTTTTATAACTCTTCTCCCTGCTCCATCACCAGTTGAGAAATGTGCTGTCATGTGATCATTAACACGGCACGCCATTGGCCATTTGCGTGCGTGCTTATTTTGTCGTTCAAATGAACGAGGTAGTTCATTTGTGCTCTCGCGGCATTTCGTTCAAATGAACGACGTAGTTCATTTGTGCTGTCTTCATGGAAGCAGCCCTCGCGGCATTTCGTTCAAATGAACTAGGTAAAGCTATCTTAGCAACAGCACCAGCGGCACAAAAGAGATAGTATTCCGTGCTGGACGTGAGCTAGTACGTAAGTTTTACAATAGATGGTGCTTGCTTACGTCTTCGTCCTTTAATATGCTGTATGCTCGCGTGAACGACTCGTTCAAAATATTTGAACGAACTCGTACTAGTTCAAATAAACGAGTCGTTCAAATGAACTAGTTAGTTCATGAACGACCCAATTCTACCCCCCCCCCCCCCCCTCCCCATGAGAATAGCCTTAAGCTTGAAGAATGTATTTGTAACTGCGAAACACAAACTAGAACAGAAGTCCAACAAACGCTTCCCATTCCCCTTAGCTTAAGTGTATACCCTACATTTACCAATCACCCTTTCGAATACTTCAGTTCTATTTCCAACTCTCGCATTGATATCGCCCATTAGCACCCTCCTCATCCTTGTTGTTGACCCTGACTACGATGTCACTCGATGTTTCATAAAACTTGTCAACTTCATCCTCATCTGCACCCTCACACGGTGAATATATTGAGACAATTCTCGTCGTAATTCCTCCAACTGCCATATATACCCACAGCGTTCGCTCATTCACGCGCCTAAAAGAAACTATGCTGCGTACAGTAGTTTTCCAAATAAACAGTCCTTCCACATACTCTGCCCTTCCCTTTTTAACACCCATCAAGTAACTTTTATCACCTCCTGTCTCTTCCCCGTTATCTCTTCTTACCTGAATATCACTCACGGTACACCTAGTATAGCCGGATTCGTCCCGTTTGCTGAAGCAGCCAGTTTTACGTTCTTTCTTCCACTAGCCCCATTAATATTGATAGTTCCCCATCGAATTCAATTTCGTTCGACAAGTTGTTTAAAGGAGTCCTTCGCCTGTCAAATGAGAGTGGGAATCCATTACTCCCATAGCTCCGAGGTTTGCTTCAAACGTTCTGAACTCGGTAAATTCATGAAGCAGGATGGTATCCTACTTACACATAGTCACAGTGACGATCTCTTCTTTAACGGGTTAGGGACAACCAGTGGAATTTTAGTCCTAGCCTCCTGAGCGCAAGAAGGGCCATTGCAGAGGTTATGTCCGAGAACCCAATCCCGTTCCATAGCAATTGGTATCCCTACCGTCGGGACCACTTACTAGGGCACTCAGCCCTTGCCCATGGTTCACGAACTAGAACGTGACCAGAGTAACCGACACCATTAACCATCAATTATTATTATTATTATTATTATTATTATTATTATTATTATTATTATTATTATTATTATTATTATTATTATTATTATTACTCACCAAAAGGTGACAGGAGAAAGGAAATTGAGTATAATGCAAGTTCCATGAAATCTGGGAGTAAGCTTGCCCGCGGTAACAAAATGTTTAACCATAACCTGATCTCCAATTTCTAAATTGGTGGTTCTTTGTCCACGGTCATACCCAAGTTTTACTTTCTTATGAGAGGCCTTAAGGTTATTTCTAGCTTTTCTCCATAAATCCCAGATATTGTCTGAGTCTGTTGCATCTGGCAATAGCTCATTGATCGACTACAAATTTGACAAAGGAATATTTGGGACAAACTTAAAAGAATGAGGAAGTAGAGGATACTTGTGGGACACATGAACAGCCCAGTTAAAGGCTAATGATAACCAGTGTAAGGAAGTGTCCGAACGAGAATGATCTTCGTGGTGGAAAGCACTAAGGGCAGTTCGGGGTTTATGATTAACCCGCTGGGCTAGAGATGGCTGTGAGTGGTACGCAGACGTCATGACATATGAATAGACAGATCGAAACAGAACTCATGAAGTAAATTAGAGGGGAACGCATTAGCGATATCACAAACAATATATTGTCAGGGACCAAAAGATTGAAAAATAGTGTTGAAACAAGAAACAGTGGACTGATCAGGGTCATTCCTAGTCGGAAACAGCAATGAGAACCGTGTGAAACGATCCACACACACAAGAATGAATGTATTCCCATTCCATTTAGATTGAGGCTAGGGTCCGGCGTAATCGATGTACAATCGCTAATTAAACACGACTTACATGCTCTAACCAGTTCCCTAATCTCGCCGTCCATACTCTCCCAGATAAACACTTCCCTTATGTTTTCTCTTGTTTTGAAAATGCGTAGATGTCCATCTAATGGGGCCTCATGGCAATACTCGAAAATCATAGGCGCTAGAACAGCTGGAACAACAATTTGCATCTTGTGATCACGCCTCGAAGGGCAACACCGAACCCCATTCATCAAAACACAATAGACAACATGTTCCTCAGAAGCAAGTATTTCTGTAATAGGATATTCACGTTGGTATTTCGCTATATCATGAAATATCAAAGGGGCATCAGTTAGTATCGCACTTATAATAGGAGGTGTGGGAATAGAAGACAAAGGGCTTTTCTTCGAGTCAACAACATCAGAATCGCCGGGAAACATTCGGCTTAATCCAGCTGCGACCATACTTTCAGATCACCGAATATCTCGCACGTAAAAGTGAAACGATCATATCCGGTTCGCCCGGTACGACGGTGCCTAGACAGAACCCACCTCAGTGAATGATTGTCAGTCTCTCATTGAAATTTAACATGCTCAAGGTAAAAAAAAATTTCTAAGCGGAATGGGAAGACCAGTCCTTCTAACGCGTACGTAGCGTACTTGGCGTCTTGAGGTGGCAAGTTTGTAGACGCATTGGCCATTGGCCGCCATCCTAGTTCAGATTCCAGAAGAAGAACCGCAGTGACCGCAGATTGAGAGGCGTCTGTGTGTACAATTAACTTCTTGGAGAAATCTGGCATAGCCAAGACCGGGGCGTTACACAGAGCAAATTTCAGATCCTCTAACGCTGCTTGCTGCAACGGCCTCCATTCAAACTTGACAGCTTTCTTGCGGAGACGGCTTAGGGCTGCCGCCCTATTGCCGAAGTTGGAGATGAATTTCTTAAAGAAATCTAACAACCCCATTAGCATCATTACAAGGCCTGAAGTTACGGACTGCATGCGTTCTGGAATGATCGACTGAAACTCCATCAGGTGACACAATATGCCCCAAGTAGAACAGAGATGATTAATCAAAGGATACATTTTACAACTTCACCGTCAGTCCAGCATTACGAAGGCGTTTTAGAGCTTCATCTAGATGAGTTAAGGGTTCTTCAAAGGTCTCAATAAAACAACATATTGTAGATAATGGTACAGATATACTAATTTAATATCCCAGAAGGCCATATCTAGCAGCCTAATAAGAACCACCGTGCCCATGGTGAGGATAAAGGCACGCGGTTGTATTCATACAGATTCCAGTCGGTAGCGAAGGCAGTCAGATGATGTTTTGGTTCTTCCACCAGACGTATCTCATTATAGGCTTGGTGGAGATCTAAGGTGGTGAAGAACGTAGCCTTCCGAAACAAAGAGAAACATGAATGCAAGTCGGGAAGGGGGTACTGCTTGTAGAACAATCTTACTATTTAACGCCCTGTAATCAATTACTGGCCTGAAGCTACCTGGAGGTTTCGACACCAGAAAAATGGTTACAGAATACGCCGACTTGGAGAGTCAAATGACACCATCCCTCAGCATTTGGTCAATGATTTAATTGAGGACCTACATTTTCGGCGGAGAAAACCTGTAGGGAGGAAATCTTACGGGGATCGAATCCGTAGCCTCAATCTTATATTCACTTAAGTCAGTCACACCTAGATTTTCCGAAAATACGTCGGAAAATGACCGACATATTTTAAGAATGCAACTTGCCTGATCCTCAGGTAGATGCCTAAGGTCAAACGACATCTCACTCTGGGGAGGCGAAATAATAGAAGATGCTACAGAATTACATTTCAAAAGAGGTACCGAATATGAAAATTACTCCTAGATTGGAATGTGCAGAATTTAGTTTGAACATCGTGCATAGAGGAATGTGACAGGAAATCTGCTTTTAATATCATAGGGCATGGCAAACTTTTAGCAACAAATAACATAGATTTCCACGTAAATTTTGAAATACGAATTTTGGCATAGATAAATCCAAAAATTTCTAGGGGGGAAGAGTTAGCCGAAACACATTATAAAGATGAAACATATTCAAAAAATTTACAACAGTATCACAGATTCGAATGTCATTCTATCAAAATAATGGGCATAATATTTCCTGAATCTAAAATGACCGTGACCAGTGCGTTATCTCAGTTTTGTGGAAGGGCACGAAGTCTGGAGTATCGGAGGCAATTTTGAGGCATTCTTTAGCACCTTCGAAGATTGTCTTCCTTCTTCATTATGTGCCATAGTACCCTCAGGTACTGAGCCTTCAGATGCAGATATGGGTGAGGACGCAACCAAGCACCCTAGTTATAGTAATGGCCACTTAAGGCCCTACACCGCCCGAATCTCTTTCTTAAGGCTCATCACTCCCGCCAACATGACAAACTAACCTCACTGTATGCATCCATCATGAACGTTCTCTTACAGCATTAAATGATATAATTTAAGATGAAATAAATCAAGATATTCATAATTAAGCCAGTTCCAGCACTCAGTGAGGAAATCATACGGGGATCGAATCCGTAGCCTCAATCTTGTATTCACCCATATCTGCATCTGACCGCCAGCCTCATACGCGGTGTCCATGTCCTATGCCGCCAAGGCCTGATGAGCACTTTTTACCTTGCAGTAAATTATTCGTAATAAATTCTGTTCAATTTATGTAAATTGGATGGGCATTTTCTTTCTCGAAGGTAATGCTTCGGGCATTTTATTGACGTAAATTAATGCACCTTTATTTTATAAATGCTTATTTTATGAAGTGATAATTCAAATAAATATTTCCTTTCTTTGAAAAATAAATTATTTCATGATCAAAAACCGGTCAGAAAAAATATTTTTACTATCAATCTGCATTATTTTAGAGAGGTGGTGTTCCCTATGCTACATATAAAAATATAGGGCCTTATGTACAATATTACAGTTACAATATTTTTTAAAATTATTATTATTAAATTACCGTAAAATTTTCTAATCCTACATTATATGCAAATGCTGCAGTTCCTGGTTCGTTTTAAGTAAAAATGATTACTAATGTCTATTTCACACAGATCTAACGCTCAAAAATTCATTTTTGCCGTAAAATTATGACACAAAAATTATTTAATAATATTTACACATATTCATTACGTGTTCTAGCAAATGTGCTTAGGGAGGAACAAAGGGTTGTACACCCTCTCTACATTGTTCACAAATGTATCTGGACTTTGTCCATTTACCATCTTGACTAGTACTAATCTTTCTGAATACGGAACAGTTGCGTTCCTTTTTTTTCGGTAAAATAGTAAGGGGTTCGTTACCCACCCGCGGGAGCTGAATTGCCGCTCGGCCACCAAGCTACTCGGCAGCCAAGTTCCTCAACCAGACTTGTTGTATGTAGTCTTTTTTAATCTAATACTAGTCCAAAACATGTATTATACATTATTAAAACGAATAAATAACTTGGAAAGTATTTTTTCCGGAACGTCCGATCAATTTGATGTTGGCGATTTTAGACTGAACATCGAACGCCTGATCAATCGGACATTGGCGATGAAAGGGTTAAGGAAATAAACACACATTATCACTCCTGCTCAAATTAATTTTACATATCAGTCAATCAATCAATCAATCAATCAATCAATCAGTCAATCAATCAATCAATCAAACGTTCAATGAATCGATCAATTAATCAATCAATCACTACTGATCAGCATTTAGGGCAGTTGCCCAGGTAGCAAATTCCCTATCTGTTTTTCTCCTAGCCTTTTCTTAAATGATTATTAATAAATTGGAAATTTAATGAACATCTCCCGTGGTAAGTTATTCCAATCCCTCACTCCCCATCCTATAAACGAACATTTGCCCCAATTTTACCTCTTGAATTCCAGCTTAATCTCCATGTTGTAATCTTTCCTACTTTTGAAGACACCACTGAAACTTATTCGTCTACCGATGTCATTCCGCCCCAACTCTCCGCTGACAGCTCGTAACATTCCACTTAGTCGAGCAGCTCGTCTCCATTATCTCAAGTCTTCCCAGCCCAAACTTTGCAACATTTTTGTAACGTTATTCTTTTGTCGGATATCATCCAGAACAAAACAAGCTGCTTCTCTTTCAATTTTTTTCAGTTCCTTTCTCCCTTAAATAACCAGTAAGAGAGATTAGATTATTCGGCATATTCTCAGTTTTCAGGCTGGTTGTATCTTCAAGCTTATCCACGAAATATAGAGGAGAACTAATGTGCTCAGCTATGTGGATGGAAATTAGGTCAGCTTTCAGACTCATTGCTGAATTGAGAATGATAATTTTAATAGTTCTACTAACTACTTCTATGGTTTCCATAAACGCCGAGGAGCCAAAATTGCGTCCCGCAAGAATTCTGTTACGTACCTGTAGTTCTGCAGACATGAGACTGTCGTATTTGAGCACCCTCAAATACCGCCAGACTCTAACCCACCAAACCGAGCTAGTCAGACATTCTCTCCTTCGCCAGCTTAAATTAAATTTCAATATTTCCTGACTTTATTTTGATGTACGCATTACTATAACCGTATTCTCAAAGGGAGGGGGCAGGGAGAGAAACCGAGATTGTATATTTTATTGCAATTTCCATAAGTTCAAGGATTGTCATGTAGGTCCTTTTGCTTGGATGTTTTCTTCTTCTTTCTTTAATAAGCATTAGGGGACGGGGGATACATTTTAAACGTATGTGTGGCTTGCAAGTTGGTGTATCTCGAGCTTCCCACATTAGGGAAACCCAGAAAATCTACAGGGGCAATAATGAGTGAAACACAATTACCAGATTTTTATATATATTGGCTTAAATCACTCTGATTAAAGACAAGTTGTAAGGCAAGAATGGGATAGGAAAGAGGGCTAGGACTTAAATGAAAGGAAACGATCTTCGCCTTAATAAAGGTACAGCCACAGAATTAGCCAAAAGTGAGAGTGAGAGTACCACGAAAAGAAAAGAACTTCAGATCTACTGACTGAGGATTTCGAAACCACCACCTCCCGAATCAACCTCTCAGCAATGTGATCGAACTGCACAGACAATTCACTCAGTTTCTTGTGACGCGCAGTACCACATGGGCTTGTGTTTGAGGCATCAGTCCATAGACTGGTTTGATGCAGCCCTCCATGCCACCCTATCATGTGCTAACCTTTTCATTTCTACGTAACTATTGCATCCTACATCTGCTCTAATCTGTTTGTCATATTTATACCTTGGTCTACCCCTACCGTTCTTACCACCTACACTTCCTTCAAAAACCAACTGAACAAGTCCTGGGTGTCTTAAGATGTGTCCTATCATTCTATCTCTTCTTCTCGTCAAATTTAGCCAAATCGATCTCCTCTCACCAATTCGATTCAGTATCTCTTCATTCGTGATTCGATCTATCCATCTCACCTTCAGCATTCTTCTGTAACACCACATTTCAAAAGCTTCTATTCTCTTTCTTTCTGAGCTAGTTATCGTCCATGTTTCACTTCCATACAATGCCACGCTCCACACAAAAGTCTTCAAAAACATCTTTCTAATTCCGATATCAATGTTTGAAGTGAGCAAATTTCTTTTCTTAAGAAAGCTCTTCCTTGCTTGTGCTAGTCTGCATTTTATGTCCTCCTTACTTCTGCCATCGTTAGTTACTTTACTACCCAAGTGACAATATTCATCTACTTCCTTTAAGACTTCGTTTCCTAATCTAATATTTCCTACATCACCTGCCTTCCTTCGACTGCACTCCATTACTTTTGTTTAGGACTTATTTATTTTCATCTTGTACTCCTTACCCAAGACTTCATCCATACCATTCAGCAACTTCTCGAGATCTTCTGCAGTCTCAGATAAAATAACAATATCATCAGCAAATCTCAAGGTTTTGATTTCCTCTCCTTGGACTGTGATTCCCTTTCCAAATTTCTCTTTGATTTCCTTTACTGCCTGTTCTACGTAAACATTGAAAACGAGAGGGGACAAACTGCAGCCTTGCCTCACTCCTTTCTGGATTGCTGCTTCTTTTTCAAAGTCCTCGATTCTTATCACTGCAGACTGATTTTTATACAGGTTGTAGATAATTCTTCGTTCTCGGTATCTGATCCCTATCATCCTCAGAATCATAAATAGCTTGTTCCAATCAACATTATCGAATGCCTTTTCTAGATCTACGAATGCCATGTACGTGGGCTTGTCCTTCTTGATTCGATCCTCTAAGATCAGACGTAAAGTCAGGATTGCTTCACGTGTTCCTACATTTCTCCTGAAGCCAAATTGATCTTCTCCCAACTCAGCTTCAACTTGTTTTTCCATTCTTCTGTAAATAATACGTGTTAAAATTTTGCAGGCATGAGATACTAAACTAATGGTGCGGTAGTTTTCACACCTGTCAGCACCGGCTTTCTTGGGAATAGGTATAACAACATTCTGCCGAAAATCGGATGGGACTTCTCCTGTCTCATACATCCTGCACACTAAATGAAATAACCTTACCATGCTGGTTTCTCCTAAGGCAGTCAGTAGTTCAGAGGGAATATCATCAATTCCAGGTGCCTTGTTCCTATTTAGGTCACTCACAGCTCTGTCAAACTCTGACCTCAAAATTGGGTCTCCCATTTCATCAGCATCAACAGCCTCTTCATGTTCCAGAACCAAATTATCTACATCGTTACCTTGATACAACTGTTGGATATGCTCCTGCCATCTTTCTGCTTTGTCTTCTTTCCCTAGAAGTGGCTTTCCACCTGAGCTCTTAATATTCATGCACCTAGATTTCCTTTCTCCAAAGGTTTCCTTGATTTTCCTGTATGCAGCATCTACCTTTCCCAAGACCATACAGTCTTCGACATCCTTGCACTTCTCCTTCAGCCATTCTTCCTTAGCAACCTTGCACTTTCTATCCACTTCATTCTTTAATCGCCTGTATTCTTTTCTGCCCTCTTCATTTCTAGCTTTCTTGTATTTTCGTCGTTCATCAATCAGGTCTGGTATCTCCTGAGTTATCCACTGATTCTTAGTTGATATTTTCTTCCTTCCTAACATTTCTTCAGCTGCCCTACTGACTTCATTTTTCATGACTATCCACTCTTCCTCTATTGTGTTTCCTTCAGCCTTTTCATTTAGTCCTTGTGCAACATGTTCCTTGAAACAATATCTCACACCCTTTTCTTTCAACTTGTCTATATCCCATCTTTTTGCATTCTTTCCTTTTTTCAATTTCTTCAACTTCAGATGGCATTTCATGGCCAACAAGTTGTGGTCAGAGTCCACGTCTGCTCCTGGGAAAGTTTTGCAATCCAATACCTGGTTTCTGAATCTCTGTCTAATCATAATGAAGTCTATTTGATACCTTCCAGTGTCTCCAGGTCTCGTCCACGTATAAAGTCGCCGTTTGTGGTGTTTGAACCAAGTATTGGCAAGGACTAAATTATGATCAGTGCAGAATTCAACCAGCCGACTTCCTCTTTCGTTCCTTTGTCCCAATCCGAATTCTCCTACTGTACTACCTTCTCTTCCTTGGCCTACCACTGCATTCCAGTCTCCCATCACAATTAGATTCTCGTCACCTTTTAGATATTGAATTAAATCTTCGATCTCTTCATATATTATTTCGATTTCTTCATCATCCGCTGAACTAGTAGGCATATAGACCTGCACAATTGTGGTGGGCATTGGTTTGGTGTCTGTCTTGACAACAATAATTCTTTCACTATGCTGGTCGTAGTAGCTTATCCGCTGCCCTATTTTCTTATTCATTATTAAACCAACTCCTGCATTTCCCCTGTTTGATTTCGTGTTGATAATTCGGTAGTCGCCTGACCAAAAATCCTGTTCTTCCTGCCAACGTACTTCACTTATACCAACTACATGTAACTTTAGCCTATCCATCTCCCTTTTCAGATTCTCTAACCTACCACAACGATTCAAACTTCTAACATTCCACGCTCCGACTCGCAGAATGTCAGTATCCATCTTCCTGATGATCGCCCCCTCTCGTGTAATCCCCACCCGGAGATCCGAATGGGGGACTAGTTTACCTCCGGAATATTTTACCCGGGAGGAAGCCATCATCAGTACATCATTCATACAGAGAGAGAGCTACATGTCCTCGGGAGGTAGTTACGGCTGTAGTTTCCCGTTGCTTTCAGCCGTGTAGCAGTATCAACACAGCTAAGCCATGTTGAGTATTATTACAAGGCCGTATCAGTCAATCATCTAGACTGCCGCCCTTGCAACTACCGAAAGGCTGCTACCCCCCTTTCGATGAACCATTCGTTAGTCTGGTCTCTCAACAGATACCCATCCGATATGGTTGCACCTGCGGCTATCTGCATCATTGGGACACGCAAGCCTCCCCACCGCGGCAAGGTCACATGGTTCGCAGAGGAGGTACATGGGCTTAGTCCCCAAATTACACAGTTTGTATTTGTACCATTTACACCTGTATATGTATCTTCAGTTCTTCAGTTATACCAGGTGGCTCTCGAACGCCGTACTTTCTACTTATAAATGCCCCGCATGCACAAATGAAGAATGGGATGCCTACGAACTGATTTTCACAGGGGAACTCCTGACAGCGGGCAGGTTACGTCAGAATATCAAGAGATATGAAACGGAGTGTCGCTCGCAGCATGTTACTCAGCGTTCCCGGTCTAATGCACTCCTTGCATTAGTAAACATCGTTTTTGACCGCATAGTTCTAGGGTGGTGTATGGTACAGCCGCACCATATTTATTGTCTGCATATCAGCAATGGCTACTGTGAATAGCAATGGTGAATACACAGACATTATTTTAACTGAACAACCTAGTCGGAGTGCAACAGAAGCTCCAAACGGACGTACGCCTTCTACACTCATATTTCGCCGAACAGTATTAGTTTTTGTTCCATACAATCAACACTTATTTCAAGTTGAATGTCTACATGTGTATAAATTAATAAGTTATTAGATTCCATTTACTGCATCTTTGGCGTGTCTACAAACAGTAGCGGCGGGACAGTCGCTCCCACCCCAACTTTGTAGAGTAAATATTACATTTTATTCCACTTTAGTCAGCTGGAACTAGGAATCATTTTAGAAAAGCTATTTGTACAAACCTTGTTGTCTTATATGCTAAATCTTTGCTTTATTGTATAGCGCTACGGCAAGTGGCCCCGTTGTGTAAGGTAGCGTGCGTGCCTCTCACCCGGAGGCCCCGGGTTCGATTGCCGGTCAGGTCAGGGATTTTTACCTGGACCTGAGGGCTGGTTCGAGGTCCACTCAGCCTACGTGATTAGAATTGAGGAGCTATCTGACGATGAGGTAGCGGCCCCGGTCTCGAAAACCAAGAATAACAGCCGACAGGATTCGTCGTGCTGACCACACGACACCTCGTAATCTGCAGAACTTCGGGCTAAGCAGTGGTCGCTTGGTAGGCCAAGGCGCTTCAAGGGCTGTAGTGTCATGGGGTTTAGGGGAGGGGGCTACGGCAAGTAGTGGAGACACGGCACGTGCTGTAGGGGTACATATTTTTGCCGAGGCCGAGGCCAATGAGTTATAATTCACCCGCTTGCCACGCGCATTCTTCAGTCTGGTAGTTTCTTTATTGTCTGTTAGTATCTCAGTGTGTATTCAAATACTAAATGATTTTTAATTGCATAGTCATGCCGTACATCTATGTAATTGTACCGGGAGAGCTGGCCGTGGGATTACGGGCGCGCAGCTCTGAGCTTGCACTCGGGAGATATTTGTTTCGAATCCCACTGTCGACAGCCCTGAAGATAGTTTTCCGTGGTTTCCCATTTTCATACCAGGCTAATCGTGAGGCTGTACCTTAATTAAGGCCACGGCCCCTTCTTTCCCATAAGTTCTATCTGCGTCGGTGCGGCGTAAAGTCAATTGTAAAAAAAAAGATATATTTAATTGTAACTTCAATTTCAACGCGAGAGAATACCAACTGTACTTTCACCGGACTAAATTATTTCGTTTGTATTATGTTATTTTATATGCAAATGCAATTAATCTACCCCTTGGCTTAATCGTAATAATAGTTTTTTTTTTTTTTGAAATTTTGATTCAATACTGTTTAATAAAATTTTCACCAGGTCTCACAAACATACTGCGGGGAATTTACTTAATAAATAATACAACACAAAGAAATAATTTAGGAACGTTGGTAATAGATCCCGTTGAAATGCGATTACAACTGAACACTTTTTTACTATTGGCTTTACGTCGCACCGACATTTATAGGATTTATGGCGACGATGAGACAGGAAAGGGCTACGCGTGGAAAGGAAGCGACCGTGGCCTTAAATAAGGTACAGCCCCAGCACTTGCCTGGTGTTAACATGGGAAACGACGGAAAACCATCTTCAGGGCTGCTGACAGTGAGATTAGAAACTACTATCTCCCGCGTGCAAGCTCAGAGCTGCGCGCCCGTAACCCCACGGCCACCTCGCTCGGTATTATTAAATGGAATTACGGCATCATTATGCAATTAAAATCATTTAGTATTTGAATACGCACTAAGAAACTAACAGACACTAAAGAGACTGCCAGACTGATGAATGCGCGCAGCAAGTGGGTGAATTATAACTCAGTGGCCACGACCTCGGCAAAAAAATATGTACCCATACTACCCTTCATCACAGCACATGCAAAGTCTCCACTACTTGCCGTAGTGCTATACAAATTGGTTAGCCGCGACGAACAGCATTTTGTGTGTATTTCCATCAATAATTATGTTAGAAATTAACGAAAATAAACGAAGGAATTAGAAGATAAGATAACAAGGTTTTTACAAATAGCTCTTTTAAAATACTTCCTAGTTCCATCTGGCTAATGTGGAATAAAAATATAATGTTTACTCCACAAAGTTGGGGTGGTGGGGCGACTGTCCCTCTTCACCCCACCTCCTAATCGCCGCTACTGTTTGTAGACACGCCAAAGATGAAGAAAAGGAAATCTAATAACTTATTAATTTATACACGTGTAGACATTTCACTCGATGGAAGTGTTGCTGGTATGAAACAAAAACTAATACTGTTCGGTGAAGTAAGTGTGTACAAGGCATACTTCTGTTTGGAGCTTCTGTTGCATTCCGACCAGATTGTCCACATTAAAATATTGTCTGTGCATTCGTCGCTACTAATCACACTAGCCATTGCTGATATGCAGACAGCAAATATAGTGCGGCTGTACCATACACCAGCCTAGAACTATGCGGTCGAAAACGATGTTTACCAATGCAAGCGGTGCATTAGACCGGAAGCGCTGAGTAACACTCCGTTTCTTATCACTTCTTATTTTGATGTAACCTGCCCGCTGGCAGTAATTCCCCTGTGAAAATTAGTTGGTAGACTTCCCATTCATCATTTGTGCACGCGGGGCATTTATACGTAGAAAGTACGGCGTTCGAGAGCCACCTGGTAAATATAAGAAATAACATTATGTAATGTAATAAAAGATACTTCCCTAGTCTCTAGTCTTATTAGTGCAAGTATAATAAACCAGATTATTCATTTTGTTTAAAGGGGCCTAACATCTAGGTCATCAGTCCCTAGTGTTATGAAATGAGACGAAATATAATGAGAATTTAAAAGTTCATAACCATCCACTGACCAGAATACAAAGCGTGATGATGAAGAATAAATGTGTGGATATGAATTTAAAACAATCGGTGGATCCCACCCAGATACTATCATAAACGATAGTATTACTGACCAACGGACTGCTTCTAAAGTACAATTCAGAATCGAGGGTGCTTGTTGTCTAAAGGGGTCTAAAAATCTGGTCAACGGCCCCTCATAAATACACTTAACGCTAGTAAAGTAGAATCATAGTATTTGTCATGTTGCTGTACTAATCACTCACGGTGTTCCACACATTGTGGTACTACACACTTCGCATAGGTAACGCGGACCTATGGTGTTTCTCACATTATGGCGCTACGCATAGTGTTCCTGTCCCAGGTGTACTAATCAGAGTGCCGTTATTCCCGTGGTGTTCTTCATATAGTGGGTACTAATTACAGGCAACGCAGACCCGCGGTGTCGCTGATATAGTGGTACTAATCACAGACAACGCCTAGACCCGTGGTGTTTCTCACAATGGTACTAATCACGGGTACCGGAAAACCCATACAGACTCACCTTATGTTGCTACTAATCACAAACCTATTGTGTACCTATCATAGTGGTACTATTCGCAAGTAAAGGCGACCCATGGAGTTACCCGCACGATGGTACTAATCGCAATTAGTTTCATGGCTCTAACACTAACATCCCTTGGTCGCCCCTTATAGTCGCCTCTTACAACAGGCAGGGTATACCGTGGGTGTATTCTTCGTCTGCGTGCCTCACCCACAGGGGGTGTATAACAAATCTATTTGGGAAGAAATACTTTTATGTTGTATCTACATCATAAAGAAGTCATATTGTCATAGCAATAACTATATACAATAAAATAAATGAATCCAAAAAGATAAGCATAATTTACTATATTAAATATTAGTTACTATATTAAATATTAGTTTATTTACATTTTAATAGATGTTTAGTAATAATAATAATAACAACAACAACAACAACAACAAAAGTATTCAATAAAGATCAATATAGGTAATTTACAACATCAAGAGCCATTCCATAGTCACTGAATTACAAAGCAGTGAGTATGAATAAACAAACATAATAAACATGCATTTTGAAAGCATAAAGCAAAATCATGTCCGCCATTGGAAGGGTGATAGGTAAAGGCGTGCACTATCCATAACTTGGCACTTGGTGGGATATAGTGGTTAGCTCTACATTCAGCATGAACATTGGAACTTGCTCCCTGACTTGAAGCTCGCTGACCCCAAGTTCTTCCCGCCAGGTGACATTGAGTTATAATAGCCGCAGAACATTTCTTTTCATTATTGAAACTTGGTCACAGAACTCAATCACCAGATTATCCTACTCTTTAAGACACTGAACTATGATGGATTATTGCTGGACACTATCATCAGAGGGAAGAGAATAGTGTTTTACTCTAATCACATGTTGTTACCGGGCGAGTTGGCCGTGCGCGTAGAGGCGCGCGGCTGTGAGCTTGCATCCGGGAGATAGTAGGTTCGAATCCCACTATCGGCAGCTCTGAAAATGGTTTTCCGTGGTTTCCCATTTTCACACCAGGCAAATGCTGGGGCTGTACCTTAATTAAGGCCACGGCCGCTTCCTTCCAACTCCTAGGCCTTTCCTGTCCCATCGTCGCCATAAGACCTATCTGTGTCGGTGCGACGTAAAGCCCCTAGCAAAAAAAAAAAATAATCACATGTTCCTTGAAGTCACAGGACAGGTTAGACACCCAGCTACAGCAGTTCTGGAAAGCAGAGGAGCTTATGTCCCCAGTCATGACAAGAGAAGAGAGAGCCAGAGAAAGGCACTTTACAGAGAATACCACTAGGGATGCTTTAGGTAGATACCCCTCAAGCAGAAACCTGAGGTTCTGGGAAACTCCTTCAATCGTGAAGTCTAACTCAACTAGAACGATTTTTCAGATGGGAGCCCTCACTTCAGCACGAGTACTGTAACCTTCTTCACGGGTATGTGGCCATGGAGCATATGGTTAACGACAGGGAATGAAGGTGGAAGCTTTTATCTACCCCATCATGCAGTTTTAAGCTTAGTAGCTGAACTACAAAAGCGAGGGTTGTATATAATGCGCATGTTAAACCTTCTAACAATATTTCATTGAATGATATATTAATGGTGGGAACGACAATACAAGATGATATTTACACTATTATTCTAAGATTTATAATGCATACCTTTGCCTTCACTGCAGATATTACTGACATGTAGCGGTAAGTCATGGTTCATGCAGATGATAGGAAGGTTCAGCGGATTATCCTGAGGGAATCTCCTAGGCCCCACACTCTAACTACGAACTGACAACTGTAACATATGGTACAGCAGCGGCAGCAGCCTTCCTAGCCACCAGATCTCAGAAGCAGCTTGCTATGACAATATACAGGGTGCTCTTCAGTTGCAATCTGAAACTATTGATTTACAAGAGAGTGGAGGATTTCACCACTGGAAATGGTGTGCAAACCACCCATCATTACTGGAAGCATTTAGGACAGTCGCCCAGGTGGCAGATGTTACCCAATAAACACAATAGGAATCTAAATGAAACCTCACTGTAATAATACACATGGGAAAATATATTACATGCATATATGCCGTAAGTCAATAAGAATACAAAAGACATTTTTAGGTTAGGTTAGGTTCATAACGAAATATTTTCCCTTTTCAAATGATTCTCATTATCAGAAAAATACCATAAAAATAAAATTAAAATTAACACCTGCCCCAATTAATTGTGAAACTGCTGTCATAAGGTCCACATCACTACGAGTGACAACTCACCGCCTTCCTCCTTCAATACCCCGTAGCAATGTCCGAAGTAAATTTTTTGATCGAGGTAATGTTGCTTTGATTTCGTAGGAGTTCTTGATGACATTTCGTTCTCCTCAGACATCCTAATTGAATTCTGTACGTAAGCATTGGACGAAATAAAACCAAAATTAATAAAATGCTGCGTTCACACAAACTACGTTATCAAATGCCACCTGGTATTGGCCAAACAGATTTAAAATTAAACCCGCAAATGTAAGACTGGTGACTGCAGTGGCAATACGTAATTCTGACAATTCAGGAAATAAATCATGACGTGTAGTGCCAACGTGCCACACGTCGTATCGGAAAGTAGGGTCCCTAAACTGTATGGTTAGCGACACTGAATAGTTAGTCATTCAACAGTTAGATGAAAGTGAAGAAGTGAATGACAACAGGGAAACGATCCAGATTTTCTGGCTGTGTAAGTGGGAAGCTCAAGTGGAAAAGATGTTAATGTTTCCATCATGTTTCTCGCCAGAGGAATGCTGTTCTCAGGTTCAAAACAGCGCAAAGGGAAAATCTTATCCCATTTTATAGCCAGACTAATGGAACCACTTAGAGACTGTCGAGCAAAGTGTAAAGAGAGACTTCGTGAAACCGTACGAGAATGATTATTGAAGGAATATTGGTCTCTTGGCAGCAGAGGTAAGAGAACATCACATGTTGATAATAAACAGGGACGTTTAAAATGGTGTCATATGTTTCATATCTTAAGGCAGATGGGGTATGAGTAAAAGTGTGCAGGGATGTTTTATGAACACATTGGCAATAATGAGCACATGTGCTTTTACATCTGGCATAACGCAAGAAGAAAACAGAGGAATATCCACAGTTCTGGGCCTTCAGGCAAGCAACTCGATGCTGAAATCATCCCAGAAATATGACGTACGAATTTTAAGTAAATAAAATATCACATCAAATTATGAGAATATATTCTATATGTATTTCTACAAACTGCAACGCTTTGTTTAATCATCGTTATCCGGTCGATTAGATTAGCAGTTTGCCTTTTGCTACCACTACGAGCGCTAATGTGAGTCTATGCAGAGTTTAACTTAAGCCTTCGGTGCGGATATTTTTCAAAAAGCAAGAAAATCTCTGAGGGTATTGAACCAAGGAACACATTACAGAAAGAATATTTCGGCTAGGATTTGAATAAGAAGGAAAACGCGTAATGAACTCTTCAACTGTGTCTGCAGTAATATAGTGACGTCATCAGCATAGGCTGCAACCGTAAACAGGCTCTGAGGGTTGGGAATCGTGCACATTACAAAGTGGACTTCCCAAATAAAGGGGTCAGTACTTAAAGCAAAACGAGTCATTGATAGGGGACATCCTTGTTTTAATTGGAATTGGTCTGGAAAAGTGTCCATTACGAAGTATTCGAGAATGCGCCGAACTATAAAGGGTTCGAATAAGATTGCATATTGCGGTTAGGAGACGCAAGCGTTGCAGCACTGTTAACAAGTACCCATGATGCACTCTGTCGAAAGCTTTTCAGAAGTCCAGGTTTAATATCGCGGCCATTTCAGTTGGTTCTGCTTCAAAATGTAACACTGCATTTCCTACTGCTTGTAGGAAGTGGTTTCTTTTCCTGTCGGGAATAGCACATGTTTGCCCTACTTTCATGATGTTATTAAGGTAGGGTCGTATTCTTTTCGCCAGTGTTTCCATGAAGAGTTTGTAATCGGTGTTGAGGAGTATTATCGGGCGGAAATCCGATACAGTTCGTGGTACGGAGTCTTTGTGTATAATGATTATAATTCCTTCATTAGCGCCTGTGCAATCTTGTAGATTAGCGAACAATATTTGCATCAGTGTTAAAAGCGTTGTTTTCGTGATGATCCAGTACTTTTTGTAGAAAAAAATAAGTCAGACCATCAGGGCCTGGAGCTGATGTGTTACTGGCCGTTCGTAGGGTCTCGAATAGTTCAATTTCTTCTGTTGGACGGAGGATCTGCTGCCTGTCATTATCATTGAGTTGTTGTTCGGAGAAAGACAGAATGGTCGTTTGAACTAGCGGGGATTTCACACAGTCCCGGAACGTTTCTCTAAAGTATTTCTCAGTTTCATTTAGACAGTCATTAGTAGATAAAAGTCGTCTGTTGTCATTTGTATGAAGAGTAGATATTATTTTGCTCTCCCCGTTTCTTTTTTCATGGGCTATATGAAAAAGCTGAGTTTTTCTTATGCTAAGGGTGAATTAGAACACGAACGAACTAAAGAACTGTGTAGGATGTTCTCCTGAATGCCTGTTGTTCTTCGTTTAACTGCGGCTATGTGACAGTTTACGTTGTAACCTGCTTGTTGACGCACCATAAGGACAGTTAGTATAGTGTAGTAAGAGTGCAGAGTTTTCCGTCTGTTGCTTGCTTTTCTGCTGCATGTTTCTTAAAGAAGGTTTGAATCGCCAGTTTAAGCTTATGCAACCATTTGTGTACAGTTAAAGCACCCTGTTGGATGAGACGACTGAGCATATTCGACCACATCCGTTGAAAGTTCTGTTTCACTTGCTCGTCATCAAGGAACGTATTAATTAGTTTCCAATATCACTTCCCGATAACAGGTTTTCTCCTAGTGGTACGAATCTTCAGTAGGACAGCGTGATGATCACTGAAGAGTATTATTGAGCACTGATGTCATGTACGTGCGGTGCTAGGTCTCTGTCAATTCTAGAAGCCGATGCTCCTCGGAAAAATGTAAATTGTAAGAAATTGTCGTGTTTACTTTCCCATCCACCACGAAGCTCTAAGTCCTGACATATCCTTTCAAGCGCTGGAGGAGGGCTGAATTCACCTCTCTGGTCTTTTGCCCGTAAAACACAAATAAAATCCCCACCGAAAATTAAGTCTTTGGAGTTATGTCGTAAAAGGAATGGTAGTTGTGTGGTCAGAAATTCCTCTCGCTCGTGACGACGATGTGTTCCAGAGTGCAGGCAGATGTTTATATACAGTGTGCTATCTTCTGTTAATATCGATGTGATCCTCCTACCAGGGTGTTTTTCACAAAGTTTCATGTGTAATCCTGATCAGTAAATAATTGCTGTACCTCTGAAGTCTTCCCCAGGATTGGCAATATATTGGTAATTGTTCCTAAGGTAAGGCAAAATAAAGACCTTAACTTCTTGTAGGAAGAAGATATCGATGTCATAATCTCTAATAAATTATTGTAATGGTACCTGTTTGCCATGACTTCTCAGGCAAATTACATTAAGTGATGCTACGTAATGAAGAAATAGAATGGTAAAGGAAAATAACACAGCGCCAATCTTAATAATTAGTTTGCATATGGAGACGAGTGCTGAAGTTATTTATTCGTAACATGTTTGACAATGTTAGTACCCTTCCTTTTGCCAGTACATCTACCGGCCGCTTTAACCCAGGATCCCTGTGCCTAACTTGAGGTAGTTTTGTTTCCGTAATTTCCATTTCTTCTACCGACGGGTGTCTCTCGTTTTCGAAGGTCGGTGATATATATTATGCTCTTCCCTATTTGCATGTTTCTGGTGTCAACACATATCCGCCCACTGTTTCCATATTCTGATTTATTGGAGGTTGTAACTGATAATGATTTGCTTCTTGGGGTAGTTGTGCTGGCAATAATGCATCTGACACGATCGTAGGTAGCCTTTCCGGTTGCGGTATTTGATTATTATTATCACAATTGTCGTTCTCAATTATCTGATCCCCCACCTTTTGACCTAACATCTCTGTCTCTCTATGCGTCGCAAAAGTGGCCGGCATAGTGTTCAGGTGATCATTATGTGTTTTCTGTGTGGCTTCGTGTAATTCACTAGACGTCGAACTGTGTGAGTTGTCTTCAGAAGTCAACTGCGTAACTTGCAGTGGAATGCGCTGTGTCGGCTGTTTCCCACTCGCCAAGGTCGCCCAGGTGGGACTAGCAGGTTGTTCGGTTAGCTGGACAGGTTGTTTACGTCATGGGCATTAACCCCGTAAGTGGCCCACTGCATTACAAGACGAACAAGTAGTAGGCTGATTTTCGTAACTGATCAGGGCTTTATGCCCACCAATAGACGATATATGTTGCTTTAATATTAATCGAATTGCTCGTTCACCGTTATGAACCTTGTACCGGAAACATGAGGTCCATGTTTCATCCTGAATCTAAAACATGGGCCAATATTTACTAATTTGTTCCACAATTATTCTATGGGGTACCTTCATCGGAACATTAAAAATTCGCACCAACTTTGTACCAAGACCCGCAGAATCAATATTCACTTTGCTACGAAATCCATTACTGTGTAAGAAAGAGTGCTCACCTGCATAATACTGTAGCAGTTTTTTAGTTGTTTCCTGCTTCTTGCATTTTATCTATATTTGCTGCGATGTAGAATTAAGCTGGATCATCTTGATGTCACTTTCTTGTAGATACAAGGTGTCGAAACTCCAGTCATGCACTTGGTATGGGGCTGGTCTTGGCGTGTCTCTTTCGGTGAAGTTTATCACAATCGTGTTTTTCGTTTCAACTATCATGATCTTTTAACTACGAACACATTGATGTCTTGAACAACCCAATCTGTCACCACTATCAGGTAGTCACACACAAGTAATAACAGACTCGTTAGGCCGTACACACAGTTTGAGAGCTCTCTAGCTGCCCTGACTTTACGCACGCTGGTCCAAGCAGAACTGTCTAGCAGGGAATAGTACTCTTCCGTGATGAGAGGAAGTGTGTACTCTCTGGCTGCCTGCAATGGCATTACTGAGGATGAAAATCCCATATCAAAATATTAATGAAAGTGCTAGCCGCTTAGCAACCTGCTGACTGCGGAGTGTATTGCGGGTTAGGGTAAGTCTCCCCCTGCAGTTACTGGAGTGATCATTTAATGATTTGGTTTTATGATCACCCATAGTTGGTTGATATTAGAAACCTATCAACGTCTCATGATTATCCGGCAAGTAATTCCGGAAAGAATACAACAAACATGCAGCAAATGGGTCCAGTCTGTTTTTAGTGAACTATTTCAATATATAGTTAGCAATTTTGCCTTGTCAAGTTATTATGTGCTTTACGTCGTAGCAACACAAATGGGTTTTTGGCGACGCTGGGATAGGAAAGGCCTAGGCTTGAGAAGGAAATATCCGTAGCTTTAATTCAGGTACAGACTCTGTATTAGCCTTATATGAAAAGGGGAGTCACGCAAAATAAACCCATCTTCATGGCTGCCGACAGTGGGGTTCGAACACACTACCTCCCGCGACTCTAAACGCACGGTTAACACGCCGCAATAGTTTAGTTCGGCATGGAAGCGTCAAGCTCATGTTGAAAACAGGTTTTTTTTTGTCAATTCTGTCACGCAAGATTACGAGCTAGCCTCGTTCTGGTCTGCTGCTATTTGCTCAGCAAAGTGTAAATATCAAAGATTTAAAAAAGGAAAGGTCATGGAATGAAATAAAACTGCCAATTTTAAATTTTTAATCAATCTTTCGATTTTCTTATATCCACCCATTCATACCCGCACCTTCTTTCAGCTCTGTAAACCACGATGTCCCCGTAACAGTTACTAAAACTCTCATCACCAAACGGTTCAATCAACACACTTTCAATGTATTCATGAATAAGTGCCTGACGGTAGGGTTAGGAAGTACTCGTCGTAGTAGAACTTGTTTCCGCCATCTCGCACGTTATAGATGTTATTGTAGCTTTCGGATGATACTAGCCCAAGACTATGTAGCCGATGATTGAGTTCAATCGGTGGTTTAAAATAGTCACTTGTTTAAAGTCCTTCTCCATGTACAGTAAACGTTCTTGCAACGATTATCAACATGTGCACACTAATGCCTTTCGTCTGCAGTCTGGGTTTAATACGAGAACATTGGACTTTATCGCACACACATGCGTGTATTGAATTTTTGCACACGCCTTTATTGTAAACAATGTCTGCACTGCTTCCGAAATATTGTATGAGCTCAGATGGAGCGGGTAAGTCTCCATTACTATCGAAATACCACAATTTAGAGTTATGTTTCACGAAGGCAACCTAATGAGTTCCGGGCCCACGACTGTCGTCTAAGTTGATTACAGCAATCTCAAGGTTCCGTTAGGGCATGCTGGTAGCTGATCTCGCATATACACACAGCGAAAATCGTGAATTCCTTGTTGATTAGCATACGTAGCACCTACTTCTTGGGACTGAGCTCGATGTGGCAGTGCATTCAGTAGGTGTTATATGGCGATATGTAGATACCAATACCTATCCTGTACGGCGCTAGCGTATGTGCAAAACTTTACCTCGCATTGCAATGGCTTCTATCTTCTTATTATGACGGTCACATTCTTTCAATTTCTGCCTCACGGCTTTCACAGCCTTAACAGATCTTGCTATAGCACTGGCACCACCTAGCAGGGATCCTAAAGCCACCAGTCCAGAAAACAGCCCTGGAAGGAATTCGCCTCGTTTCGGTACAGGAATAATTCGAGCGCGATTGCTAAACATTGCTTTACTCTTACGAGAATTTCTCGCTCTAGCTGCACGTAGTGCTTTAGTAATACGAACTCGTGGATTGTATTCTCCTCGAGTAGATTTTCCCGCAGCCTTTACAACTTATTTCCATCCAACATTCTCAGTTTTATTCTTCATAATATCAGGATACCTTTGTTTCACCATTCTCGGCACGACTTCTCTTGCTAACAGCGATTTATGAGCTGATAGTTACTTGTTGTTACGTCATTCGTGATGTATTCTTGTGATATGCCACTTCTTTATTCAGTCATCATGAAGATTATAAAGCAGCAAGACACATTACCGTACCTGTCAGTGACATAGTGTCACATCTCCTACCGAGTTCGGCTACAACTACGTAAAGTCGTCATGGAGCATTATTTCCTTCTACAGTTCGATGTTCATAACTGCACCATCAGGATTCTGCAAGACAAATGCTTTACTTACACTTATTACCTCTTTAAACAACATTTAATTTACATTAACATTTTCGCAAAATCACTCTATCAACCATTGTTTACTGCTCTACAACTTATTATGCAAGATCTCGTAAAAGCTAGTTTGAGATTTTATCAATTAAATGCGCGTGAGCAAGTATTGATACCACATGATGTGCTACCAAATTCCCTTATGATCTTTGACGATGTCACTAGAGAACGGCAGGATGTTTTTGGTGTATACATTAGTAAAAGACGTTATAAATATGTAGATTGTTTTTATTTATGTCAAACCTATTCTCGTGTACCTAAACAGTTGATACGTGACAACGCTCATATTATTGTGCTTTTATCGACAAGATGAACTCACCATGCGACATCATGTGTATGACGATCATGTTAACACTGATATTACATTCAATGACTTTAAACGACTGTGCGCTACATGTTGGTTACGGCTTCTTAGTTATTGATGAAGAGAGTAATAATCATCGCGGACGGTATCGCATGGACTTTTATCATTTTATAAACATCAAGACAGCGGCTACACACTGCACTTGATCTAAAACCGACATCATGTCCATACCAAGTTAAGAGATTACTCAGCCTATTATCCATGCGCCAAACAATATTCGACGTAAATTTAAAGAGCTTAAACGTATTCAAGCAGACACTGATTTCATTTTTAAAACGCAATTCCGTGCAACACTAAAAGTAATTTTTAATTCTGCGTCATCGTCTCAGTCTGAATCAAGTTGTGGTACTATGCAAATATCTAAAAACAACGAGAAGCCAGACGAGAAGCCTGAAGACTAAGAAGAAAAAGAAAAAGAAGAGAAGCAAGATGAGGGTGAAGAGAAGCAGGGTAAGAATGAGGAAGAGGAGGACGAAGATGATGATCTTGACGTCTCTTTACCACGCAAGCGAGTTAAGTTTTAACTACAGACGTTGTTGCTGAAACACCTAATACATCAAAACACGATTTACCTTCCTTGTCTGAGGTGCTAATCACACCGGAGTATCATAATCAGTTGGTGACTTTTATTCAAAACACCTACAGCTCACCTTTTGCACCTAATACAAAAATAATTCCTTACAGGACAAACCGACACAACCTACGGTATTTGCTATGAAAACGACTGTTTTCGGAAAGGTAATGCAAATGTAAAAATTAATGCTGACACTTTCATTGTAAATTGTGTAACTTATAAAATTACTAGAGGTCTTTTAGAACTCCTTTTTTCCTCGGATACCTGACAAAAGTATAATTTTGCAAGATTATCTAAATGCTTTTTGCTACCAACACTACTGGACGTAATTAAATGGGGACATAAGCTGTAAATGCAAATAAGAGTTGCAAGTTTCGCGATTTTATATCTAAGCCGTTTCTTTCGAATCAACTGTGTGCACATGGTCCTAATGTTGACTACAAGCCTCTGTTACCCCATGTACACCTAATTTACTGGAACACCCTAACTTACTCGTACAACCTATGCAACTTCTCAAGATGCCGGTCACACAGGTCATGAATTAGAGATTCAAGAAGTAGAAGAGGAATTACGTCATGCTGGTTTTATCGAGTAATGGCTCCTCAAAGCAAGACCTCGCCTGTAAAACTAAGTATCGCACACGAGTTACATAAACCAGCTCGTCGCGCCTACCGTCGCAGACGTGTCTTCACAAGTGGAAAGGATGACTTAGTAGAAATGATTCCGTATGCCTCTAGCAATAAACAGTATAAGTATCTACCTACTGGCATCGATGTTTACTCTGAGCTCGCTTTCATACAACCGGTGCGTTCTAAGACAGCAGCTCAAGTCAAAGACGCCTTTCAACGTATGGTTCAACAATCAAAATGCTGCCCACG
Source organism: Anabrus simplex (assembly GCF_040414725.1). Classification (NCBI taxonomy): domain Eukaryota; kingdom Metazoa; phylum Arthropoda; class Insecta; order Orthoptera; family Tettigoniidae; genus Anabrus; species Anabrus simplex. The sequence continues at coordinate 67,081,914 of NC_090279.1, forward strand.
GCTTCTCCAAGCTGACCATGGTAAAGAGTTTTACAGCAACGTTTCTTCTACTTATCTCAAGTCAATCGGCATTCATCACAATTATACGTACAACAATCTCAAAGCTAGCCTTGTGGAGCGCTTTAACCGGACGCTGAAGACTGTGATGTGGCGAGAATTTACACCTCAAGGCTCTTATCGATGTATTGATCTCTTACCTAGACATGTATCTACTTACAACGATACGCCTCATCGCACAATCAGCACAAAGCCACGTCTTGTTACCAACAATACACAACGGTTAAACTCTATTCATCTCATAATCAAAACAGCTGATCCACATCGCCATCGCTATCAAAGAAGGTGATTATGTTCCCATCAGCAAACATAAGTCAGTTTTCGCAAAAGCATACGCCCATAACTGGAGCACAGAAAATGTTCAAATATGCAGAGTTAAGCTTACTAATCCAGTGGCCTATTAACTTCACGATCTTTCACGACAGCCTACCAAAGGAGGATTCTACATAGATGAGCTTCAGGAAACGAAACATCCTAATTATTATTTAATAGAACTTGTTATTCGTTGTCGCGGTAATAAACGGTATGTCTAATGGCCTGGTTTCAATAACACACTCAATTCGTGGATTAATAAAGAGGATAGATTTTAAAACGTTAGTTTAATATTCTTTTTTTCTCTAGAACCTCTCCCTCTCCTCCTTACTATTTCATAAACTTATTAGTTAACATTACTACTACTAGTTAAGATTGCATAAACTCGTTTGTCAACACCACTACTACTAGTTAAGTTAGGATTTGGAATAGTGCTGGACAAGAGAGAAGTTAAAAGAGTAATCAAGCAACACGTGCACAATGTTTTACAAATGTTACTTATTTCAGCGTGTATGTACAATTTCTTCATTCAACAAAGTAAACCTGTTTAGTCCTTAGATATTTCCGTTTTTGTCTTTTAAGACCTCCACCCTGCAACAGTTTCCCTTTCATTGCCCCGGCAACGACAAGTGCTGCTATCTTCTCAGCAACTGTAGCATTAGGTGACGTCACACGCTCCATAATTTTACGAAGCAGATTTTCAGCAGTTACATGTCTTAGTTCATGTTGATTTTGACGATAAGCAATGCCATGCTCTTTTCAGGCAGCATCTAACATATTAATACCAGGATCACCGCTTGGTAAGCAGACGTCAAGTCGAGTTCGGGGGCCACAGTATGGTAACTAGGAAAATGAAGCTCAAAAGTGAGGAGATCAATCACCTTATTGATGAGTCCATGCCCAGCATGCTTCCTCACATTTCTCCCAGCACGTTCCTTCACCTTTGCTTGCAGCTATGAGAAGTGTTTACAAGCGAAGTCAAGTCGTTTGTTTTGACATGTACGGCACTGTCTCACTGAAAGTCTCGCATATTCGTGATGTAAACTACACTTTTGAATCTCTAAGAAAACAGGATCTTGAGTTCACTCACGAGGCACCTTATCCCAGATCTTCTTTACAGTATTCACAGCTACATTGAAAAAAAAGGAATTTGGTAATGCATTCAACACTTCTTCAGTAAAAGTGTTTAGTTTCCTTCTGCTAGCACAAAGCTTTACGGTTCCCTTTCCAACTTCTTTACACTTAGTATCAGATAGAAATGACAGAATGTCTTTACTCCTCAAATGTTTATTTCACACTGTTGTCATTTCGACACTGCAGTTTACAGATGTTGTTCACCTCCGCGCATGCACTGCGACACAACCAATCGAAAGCATGCACAAATGTCGTGAAGACTGTTTAAATGTTTGTCCACTATGCTCCTTGACAAGAGTTTAAAATGGTGGACATCCCAATTCATACATGAAGATCAATTCACTCACGCAACCATTCCTTCTTTTCACAACCAGTAGAAAAAAGAAATAGGCTCTTTTGACAAATAACCATTCATTATCATAGGTAGAAAGCGATATGGAATTACTTATTCTTTCCACAGAAGTCTTAAATGTTTTTTCACCCATAGTGTTTGCCTTTTATCTTCATCCATTTGCAAGCAGTAAGAAGATGTTGGGCTAAATACTAAACTCACGACTTTTGGTGCCCACAACACTGTGCAGTCCAACACAGCCACCTCTCTGTACACGAATTTGTTTCCGTTCACTTTAAAGCCTTGAACATCAACTGTCAATGTCCTTGTCATGATGAACTTCAAAGCGATCAACTCTATGTTACAGTATATTATCGACTAAATAAAACAATGTCTACTCACAGCATACATAAAGACATGAATTTGCAAGAGAGAGGGCCTAATAGCGGACAAGTTTACACATGCATACCCATGACCACGTGATCACTGCGTGTCAAAAACCGTGTGGCCTTATTATGGTACATGCTCAGCCCAGTTAGGTTAAGCTTGCACTCAGGAGGAGGAGGAAGACGAGGAGATAGTCATACGCTATTCTGTGGCGATGATGAGTAGGAGGAGTGGGAAGTCTAAGTCAATGAGGAGGAGGAGGGGGTGGTTAAATCTATGAGAAGGAGGGGAGATAGTCATACGCTATTAAATCTATGATGAGAAGGAGGAGGTTGAGGATGTCTAAAACTATGAGGAGGAAGTCTAAGTATAAGAGGAGGAGGAATAATTATACAGTTGCAAAGCTTCGAGCCCCAAAGGTGTTTCCCGTTGTTACACCCACTATCAATAAAGTACATGTATTAAATATTACACCAGCCCCCTAGTCCATGTGCAGCTGCCGTCTTGTTCTTAGTTCAGATCTGAGCCCCGAAGTAACCTTCCGATATTACGCCCCTATGAATTATACAAATTTATTGAGCCTTAGAGCCACCAAAATTTTCAAAGTTCAGATCCAAGCAACACTGAATCACTTTCCAGTGTTAGGCCTCCTATGTATAAAACACATGCATTAAGTCTTATAGCCGCCATCTAGTTCCACGTTCAGTTCCAAGTTCTGGGACGTTATGTTAGTTTAACGCGTGGTCAGCGTAACCTTAAGCCTGAAGTTAGCCCGGGTATCGATCTTGAAGTCTAAACGCATATCTATTAAGCTTCATAGCAGCCATATTCTTCCAAGTTCAGCTCCAAGTTCCCTTAAATCGCTCTCTAATGTTTCGGCACCTATGACTGAAGCATATGTATTAAGTCTTATAGCCGCCATCTTCTTCTAATTTCAGCTCCAAGCACCCTTAAGACGTTCTCTAATGTTACGCCCCTATGAATAAAGCACACGAATTAAGCCTGATAGGCGCCATCTTGTTCACGTTCAGCTCCAAGCACCCTTAAGTCGTTCTCTAATATTACGCCCCTATGAATAAAGCATACGTATTAACCATTATAGCCGCAATTTTGTTCCACGATCAGCTCCAAGTTCTGGGAGGTTAAGTTAGGTTAACGCATGGTCAGCGTGAGTAAAGCCTGCAGATAGCCTGGGTATAAAACTTGATGTCTAAAATCATACACATGAAGCCTTATAGCAGCCATCTTGATCCACGTTCAGCTCCATGTCCTACGAGGTTAAGTTTGGTTAACGCACGGTCAGCATGACGTTAAGCCTGCAGTTAGCCTGGGTATAGAACTTGATGTCTAAAATCATACATATGAAGCCTTAGAGCAGCCCTCTCGTTCCACGTTCAACTCCATGTCCTAGGAGGTTAAGTTAGGTTAACGTATGGTCAGCGTGACGTTAAGCCTGCAGTTAGCCCGGGTATCGAACTTGAAGTCTGTTAGGTTAATCTTATTCTCTTATGCGAATAGCGCGTGTGTTGAGCTTTGAGCCTCTTATTTTAAAGCTTGTACTCTTAGGCATCGAACTAGGCTCTGTACGGTTAACGCGCTTAGGTCTGGAGTCGAACCAGGGATCTGCGAGTTTAAGTCTAGACACGTCATGCCTGTTAGGTTAAGCTCCCCTCTTAACCATAATCACAGTGGCTGTTAGGTTAAGCTTGCACCTTTTTGCATCGAACTTGGGTCTTAGGTCATTAAGCCCAGGGTCGAGAACGAGGTTTGTAAGGTCAAGCCCCTCTAGTGAGGTCATGTGAGGTTAAGTCAGCACAGTCAATGAGATGGAGGCCTCGTACAGGGGGCCGGAGGTGGTGGTGGCGTCAGAACTCCCAAATTTACACTACTGCAGACATCTACACAAGCTCTGGAAGCTGAAATGAAAGCTCAAGTAGTATAGGTGGCATGACATAGAGTCCGCTCAAGAGAATGAACAGAAAGAATGAACGTATTGAGGGAAAGGATCAGTCTACGTCCCCATGCATAGGAAAAGACAGGAAAATAAAGTTCAAGAAGTGAGTCAATTTGTAATCACCTACGAGTTGCGATGATTTTGATATCGAACTTTTCATAAAGAATTCATTTTGTAGCGTCTTCATACCAGGAAAACAACATCGAGGGACTTATTACCAAATAAACAGCATCAGAATTACCGTATTCTCAACAAATAAAATATTTCTGTAACAAAACAATGTGTCAGATACAACAAAGAGCGATCGTTGCTGAGAAACGGAAGAGTATAAATGGAAGAAAAATGAAGCGAAAACTTGATGGTGAAGGAGTTGGTGAGTACATGTTACAAGTTATCTTGTGTTCTAGAGCTGATCCCTCTGTAGATGGGGCTAGGTATCCCTTGCCAGCGCCATTGCTACTCTTAGACCCACATGGTGCACCCCCTTCTTATGGACTACGGGTCAGGATATAAAAATGACGTATTCATATGGACTTTAGAAATATTTTGTTATGGTTTATTATTACTACTATATTTATCATTTACAGAATAAAATTGCTAATCTACACCGTTAAATATCATGCATACGTTTCTACAAATACAGTGTCACACTGCGTCTGCAATTTAGTCTCTCACACTTTTCACTCCTAGGGACATCAGATAACAGCAAATATCAGTGAGAACAAGGTAAAGAGTGAAACGATTTCAGAATTGTTACTGTGAAAAGAAAAATGGAGTATGGCTTTTAGTGCCGGGAGTGTCCGAGGACAAGTTCAGCTTGCCAGATGCACATCTTTTCATTCGACTCCCATAGGCGACCTGCGCGTCGTGATGAGGATGAAATGATGATGAAGACGACACATACACCCAGCCCCCGTGCCAGCGAAATTAACCAATTAAGGTTAAAATTCCCGACCCTGCCTGGGATCGAACCCGGGGCCCCTGTGGGCAAAGGCCAGCACGCTAACCATTTAGCCATGGAGCCAGACATTGTTACTGCAGGCGCTCTCTACAAATGACTTTGCAGACATGTGAACTTCTTGCATTTAACAAATGAGAGCTGAGACTTACTGTCCGTACACCAATAGCAAGTGCTTACCACTTTCTCCTTTTCGCGTTCTTCCAGCTCCCTTCCTTGTTGTTGTGTTTGTTGTCAGCTCTCTTCTGCAAATGGTTCCTGAAAAGTTCCTTTTCGAGAGATTTTAGAATGTTTATGTCTTTCTGGTTGTTAGATTTACATATCATCAGGCTACTGATGGTGGCAAGAACAAGTGTCCTCGCTACTGCGACATATTAAGTCCATCTTGACGTTGTCCTGGTCCCTCGCATATTAATTAACCTTGATGTAAACACTAAAGAAAATGCACATCTTGAATGTCGCGCACTGTAACATAAGTAATGTTTAAGGCAAATTACAAAAATAATATTGAAAACCCTACATTTCACATCAGAAAACTGGCATAAAAATGCCCCGAAATGTTTTTTCATATTCGTGGACACTACACACAAAACATTACGTAACTCACCACATTTATGTAGTTCACATAATCGGGTGAGCAGTCTATTTCAGCCTCACTGTCATAACCACGCCCTTATATGACCTCACTACCCCGGTATTTACCTTGAAAGACTGGAGGAATCCATGGGAATACCCCAGCCAGGGCACTTGGTCTTCTCTATCGGACACTAGGAGATGTGCTACATATAAATGTCGCGCGTGAAGCTAATTGTGCCGACACACACAGTTTCTTGAATAAGGTATTTCTCGCTACAGATGAAACGTAGCACTTTGTCATTAGCTGGGTCCCAAGATCCCATTGACCAAACAAAGATGGCATTTACCTCCTCCGATATAAAACGTGTACGAAGAGCCGTCGCCAAGATCGCGTATTCCTCTCTTTTGGCATGTCTGGCATATTCGAAAGCAGATTTCCTGTTCTCAAATGGAATTGAAATGTCCAGTAATATTCTTGGCAATAACCAAGTCTGGGCATAGGTTGTCATGCACGACCTGGTTATCGCTGTAGATACTGTATCTTGTAGCAGCTATCCTTCTGACCCGGGAGACTACAACACTGTGTCTCCGCACATAAAATGCAGAGTATCTCATGCAATGATTAGCTACATGAGGCAGAGTCTCATTCTCGCAGCCGCATCTCCTACGCTTCTTGTTGCCATCAGATGCAGAACGGCGACTCGCATTGATCGGTAGTAAATCCAGTCTAGCCCGGTGGATAAATCTCCAGTCTGCACATCTGGCAAACAGACCGGTTCTCAAGAAGTGGGAATTAGCTGTGTCTGCGACTACGAATTCCATTACTTTACCTTGATTGGGCAGGCTGATCAATCTATTAAGGTGCTTAGACTGAAGTGCCTTTAGCGCCTTATGGCGATCATTGCTCAACATGGTCTTTTCATAGATGGTAACCGATTGTACGAAGTCCTCCATTTTCCGTATAATCTGGTTTCTTCTCGAGGCCTTGCGAGCTTGAGTCCAGACAGATTGTAATGGATTAGAGTTCTATCTGAACTCGCCCACGTTATGGCCATTCAGGAAAGCTGATACGTCTTCATGAGGGACAGGTCTTCCAACTCTCTTCTGGACTAAGATCTTCAGGTCCTCAAGAGCAAGCCCTGCAGTACAGATGTAAGTTGAAGTCAGGACCTTGAAGGCATTATCGATCAGGTGATAGTCTGAATCGTTCTCTGCAACAGGTAATCCAAGATAACCTGCCTCTGTAGGACCATATAAATAGTCGTTAGAGGCCTCATGGGATAGGTATAGGGTCTTCTTAACCTCGGCCTTTATATTATAACTGTAACTTGGAATGTAAGATCTTCTGTGCCATGAAGATGAGGTCAGCTAATTTTTTCGTGTCGGATGAGATGCGGAATCCAACAGGCTTCCCAAGGAACTTCTCAAACATTCCATCTTTCAAAACCTTTATCTTCATTGTCAATTTTAAAAATAGAGTTTCTCGTCCCTACAGGGGTCTCAACAGACTGATGTAGGCTGAAGAACTTTGAAGCTGTAAGGCTTATGTTGATCTTCTTTGACATAGTATTGATGACAATCTTGTTTTGTAGCTTTATCGAGTCGTCGGATAACAGTACGATGTCATCAGCATAGGCGAGAATCTGATGGTCTGTATTCCCGCTCTGAATAGCTCTAACTACGGGGTCAATAACAGGGTAAAAGAGAAGTCCATTCACAGGACAACCTTGCCTTACTCCACATTCGATGTAAATACTGTCTGTGACCCGATTTCCAGTATGTATATGGGTAGAAGAACCCGTGTACATATTTTTACTAATCTTCTTTAGTTTAGTGCCAGCTCCACTTCTTTCAAGGGCCGCAAACATAGCGTCATGCGACACGTAGCCGAAGGCATTAAAAAAATCAGCCAAGCTGTTAGGAATTGGCCTTTCTCACATCTTGCCTTATCAGATTTAATTTTGAGTGTGAAGTTATGCTCAAAAACTCCGTAATGTGGCAGAAAACTTTTCTGCGCTGGTGCTAAAATATTGTTGTCTATCATCCAGGTGGTTATTCTCTTGGCTAACACACCTGAGTGTAGCTTATAAATGGTCCGCATGATGGCAATGGGTCGCCAGTTGGTGATGCCATGTGGATCACCTTTCTTGAATAATAAGATTGTGACTGGCTGCTTCCAATCCCTGGGTATCTTCTCGTACTTCAGACAGATGTAAAATATTCTGGCCAGCAGTATACAGGCAGGATCGACCACCTTCCAGTGTTTGTAAGCAAGGCAGTCGTCCCCTGGAGCTGTGTTTTCACATCTTTGTCAGCGACTTTGTACTTCATTTGGCGTGATTCTGGTGGTATTAACGCATGGGGTACTCTCTGGTGGTCGAAAATTGAAATCAGGTAAGTTGCTTGTTTTTCCCTCAGCAGTCTCTTTAAAGTGCTGAGTCACAGTCTCAATATCTATGTTACACCTCGATCCTTCGTCTCAAAGGAGAAGCCGCATGGCTTTCCTTCTGTTGTTCCTATATAAAGATAGTAGTATAAGTCACGGGTTCGGCCACCTCAATCTCCACCAGCCCTCCGCAGAGGCCTCCTCCACCACCACCTCCACACGTTCTCGGGAGATGCCTCCTCCTCACGCTGGCTAAGAGCACGATCCTAACCTCACATCCGCCATCTTGGAGGGGCTTAACCTAACTTTTTGTGCGTAAGAGAGCTAGCCTAACCTCATGGCAGAGCCTAACGTGAGTTTTACAACAGGATGCCCTTCCTGATGCCGAAGAGCGCGACCCTAACGTCACATTAGCTATCTTGGAGGGGCTTAACCTATCTTTTTATGCGTAAGAGAGCTAGACTAACCTCACGGAAGGATTTAACCTCAGTTTTACGTCCGGATGCCCTTCCCGACGTCAATTGCACAAGATGGCGGCTATACATGACTCCTTATGAGACGCCTTAAGGGTGCTTGCGCAAGAACTTTTGACATGCAAGACAGCAAGCCTAACCTCATAGAAGGACCTAACCTCAGTTTTATGGACGGATGCCCTTCTCGACGCCAATTGCACAAGATGGCGACTATGCATGACTCTTTATGAGACGCCTCAAGGGTGCTTGCGCAAGATGGCTGCTATACATAGACTCTTATGATACTCCCTTGGGATGCTTGCGCAAGATTGCGGCTACAAGATGGCGGCTATACATGGCTCCTTATGAGACGCCTTAAGGGTGCTTGCGCAAGATGGCGGCTGCTCTTATGAGATGCATTAAGGGTGCTTGCGCAAGATGGCTGCTGCTCTTATCAAGAAAACTAGCTTAGAGGCTAACGTGCCGTGCTAGTTCGATTCATTAAATCTGGGGCTTAAATGTAAAATGTTAAATATCTCGAAAACGGTGCGTCGTAGAGCAAAATGAACAACATTTTTCAGCCAAATACCCAGGTTCACAGTATCGGGAACATGATGGCATAAGAGAAAATAGTCTAATGATGAGATCAACGGTTCGGTTCCTACTTGGGCCCTTTGGCATTTGGTCCGTTTTAGCTTGTATTGAAGCAAGTTTTCGTAACTTGGTCAGGTCTTGCTATGGTAGAGAGTAAAACGTACCATGCTGGTTAGATTTATTAAATTTGGGGCTTAAATGCAAAATGTTCAATATCTCGAAAACGGTGCGTCGTAGAGCGAAACGAACAAAATTTTTCTGCCTAATATCAAGGTTCGCAGTACCGGGAACACGAGAGCATAAGAAAAAGTAGTCTAATGATGAGATCAACGGTTCGGTTCCTACTTAGGCCCTTGGGCATTGACAGCTATGTAATTCTACAAGATGGCGGCTGCTCTTATGAGACTACTTTAGGGTTCTTGCACAAGATGGCTGCTGCTTTTATGAGACTCCCTAGGGATGCTTGCGCAAGATGGCGACTAATAGATGGCGGCTGTCATTAAAAGTGAAGTTAGGGTCCGTCAAGTTGACAGCTGTCAGAAACGCACGTGCCACGGTCACGTGGTATGCTGCGTCAGCATGCGACGTTTAAAATCCACGCCTACGTGGTTAAAACTCTGCTATGTTCACAAGATATTTACACGTAGCTATTCTTTATGCTTTAAGTTCCTGCACATAGGTTATGCTAAGACAGCAGTACACACATGCGAACGTTGTACATTCTAGTGGAATAAGTTTAGTACGATAGTCGATGCATGCATTATTGGTAGGTGATATGTACACTCTTTTAAACATTGGTATTCTTTGTGCTTTAAGTTCGTGCACATAGGTTATGCTAAGAGCAGTACACACATGCGAACGTTGTACACTCTAGCGGAAGAAGTTTTATATGATGGTCGATGCATGCAAAATCGATAGGTGATGTGTACACGCTCTAGCACTTGAAAATAAAAATTTACCACTGCTATGTTCACAAGATTTTTAAACATAACTTTTTTTGCTGCTCTTCACGACATAGAGCATAGAATTGAAAATCGCTATGCTTTTGACGAGTTCTAAATACGTGGGGGTGGATTTTGAACGTCGCACGCTGACGCAGCATACCACGTGACCGTGACGTCACGACCACGTACTCTTGTTTGTAAACAAAGCGATGTGCGTTTCTGACAGCTGTCATCTTGACGGACCCTAACCTCACTTTTAAGGACAATACAGCATCGCTAACCTCACTGCTGCCATCTTCACGGCACTAAACCTCGAGGCTGGTAACTTATGCCTGTCGTAGCACGGAATTTTAAATCCAACAACAGCACATCGCTAACCTCACTGCTGCTATCTTGACGGTGTTAAACCTCACTGTTGCTACCTTGGTTATACGCTTTTGTGTTAGTTTAGTGATAATCGCTAAGCTGTTCGCATCATAGAAGTAGCGCGTAACAAGTGTCTAGCAGATTTAAAGAAGAATCTGTTAGCAGAAGATAAAAGTCCGTCATGGAAAAACCTATTTCTAGGTATATTTGCTAAGAGTGTGGAAAAGCATTTTCCCTAAGCTATCACAAGAGACGTCATGAAATATAATGTAGGACAATTCTTCAATGCAAACATTGTAGAAGAGAGTTCAAGAACGCATACAACGCTCAACGTCATGAAGCCGCGTGTAATGTAGCTTCATCGAGAAGAAAATACAAAGAGCTCAACCGTAGTCAAGCGAACACTAATTTATTTTTAAAAAGTACACCTCTGCGAGAGATTTTTAATTCTCCCTTGTTGTCTAGGCCTGCTACAAGTTCTATTACTAAGCACAAATTTCAAGATAAAGAGAGGCAAAATCATGATTATGATAATAAGGATAATGATGTTGATCAAAACAGTAGTAAAGGGAAAGTAGAAGAAGAAGAAGAAAACGAATATCTCAATGTTTCATTGCCATTACAGCTTGATGATTTTGATTCATTTTCTAAGCATATTACACGTTCTGTCGCAGTGCAAACATCTCAAGAAGATATGCAAGAAGAAGAAGAAGAAGGAAATGTCAACGCTTCATTGCTATCGCACAAGTTAAGTTTGTACCTAGAAACGCTACTGCTGAAGAACGTATTACATCAAAACAAGTCCCTACACATCAACTGTCTGCATATAGGCTCAAAGTTCACAACAAGCCTCTGTTACCCTATGTAGACATAAGATACTGTAAAGACCCCAACGTACTCGTAAAACGTTTGCAACTTCTAAGAGCCTATTATGATGCTGGTTACACAGAATACAAAGCAGATACTTTTGAAATAGAGCAAGAATTACGTCGTGTAGGTATTATTAAGTAATAGCTCTCTCTCGACAGTACAACAGCTTAAACACCTTCCTACAATCCCAGCGCTTACCCTCACCTAAGTCATCCTTCTGTAGTATATAGTAGATCGAGTAGCTACATTTGTATATATTATTTTCCAACATTCTCCCTTCCTTAAGATGTTAACTCCGCCTCTAGATGTAGAGCCGGTGACAAGACCGGATAAAGAGAAGAGAGGCACCCTAGCCCATTAGGCCTTTAGCTCATTAGCCATTTAGCGTGTGGCGGCCTCGAGTATTAATATATGTGTATAAACTCATATGTTTACAAACTCCTTGAACTTTGTTTATGTTTTGAAGACTTCTATATATTGATGTTCTGTGCTTCTAATGTTATCTATATTCTCTCTGATAATTATTCATGTTTTACGTTCGTCCCCATGATACTTGGAGTGTTAATTAAACATTTAAATACACCATCCCTTTTCTATTATTCATTTAAGTACATAAACATCATTCAATAGCTGCATTGGTGACTCCCGACGTGACATTAAAATACGCGCGGAACAGATTTTGTGGTTAGTCAAGTGTGAAAATGACCGATGCCAGCAAAGAAGCAAATCAACCGCCAACATCAGTATGGAACGAAGCGGGTATTGCTCGCATTTCAGTGAGGAATCCGCCCATCTGGAAGAAAAACATAAATGTATGGTTTCTTCAAGTTGAAACACAGTTTACTATGTTTGGTATCACTAACGAAACCACGAAATTTAATCATATTGTTGCGTCATTAGAAGCGGATATTGTGAAATTAATTTCCGACTTTTTATCTTGACCATTATCTACCACTCCGTTCACAGAGCTTTAAGCAAGACTAATTCAGGAATTTGAAGAGTCAGAGAATAGAAAAGTGACGAAATTATTAACAGAATTAGAATTAGGTGATAGAAAGCCAACTCAACTCTTGCGTGAGATGCGAACCTTAGCCGGTTTGCAAGTCAAGGACGATTTTTTGAAAACCTTATTTATGCAGCGGCATCCTGTTACCGCACGTTCTATATTAGCTACGAGTAAAGATGATCTGGACACCATAGCTACTATGGCTGACAAAATTGTTGAAATTTCACAACCGGGGTTAAATGTTTGTGCTCAAACCGTGCAGGCACCATCCACCATTACAGTCAATAAAATAAATTGTCAGTAACGATCCTACCTGAAGACTAGAAATGCAGATCACTGAATTAACACTGGCAATCAATGAATTGAAAACGTTGTCAAGTTCTTCAAGAAGTAGCTCACGATCATCTCGTTCTTCACCAAGAAGATCCCGAGACAGGCCCCGGTCAGCCCTGTCTTTTAATTCTAATGGAGCACTATGTTGGTATCACTTTAAATATCGCAGCAGGGCAAAGAAATGTCAGAGCCCATGCTCATATCAACCACCTTCCGCTAGAATTCGAACAAGCAGTCAAACTAAAACGCTCCACACTAGCGGCGGCAGGTGATCGGAGTCATTTTTCACGCCGCCTAATTCAAACAGTTTCCTAGTCGATACCGGAGCTGACATTTCTGTGTTTCCGCCTTCGGATAGTGATCGCCCAAAAAACAGATCGTAGACTTTATGCAGCAAACGGCACTGGTTTTAATATTTACGGAGAACGTCGGCTAGTACTCAGTTTGGGCTTACGACGCAATTTCACATGGAATTTCGTAATTGCAGATGTGAAATCACCGATTATCGGAGCCGACTTCGTTCACCATTATAACCTTATCGTAGATCTAAAGAACAGGCGACTCATTGACCCACTAACGTCAGCAGAGACACCTGGCACATTGATAAAAGTCTCCGGCATAGAAACAGTTTATGTAATGCCACCAGATCAAGAACATGCCGAGATTCTAAAGATATATCCCAACTTGCTCCATGAAAACGTCCATTTCGACATCCCAGATACCTGTGTTTTTCATACCACTGTCACAGAAGGACATCCTGTAGCAGCAAAGGCACGACGACTACCACCAGATAAACTCAAAGCAGCTGAAGCAGAGTTCCAACAAATGATCAATATGAAAATCTGCCAGCCATCAAAGAGCGCCTGGGCAAGTCCCCTCCACTTAGTTCCCAAGAAAGAAGGATCCTGGAGACCTTGCGGAGACTACCGTGCTCTCATCAACATCACCAAGCCAGACAGATATCCTATTCCTAACCTTCAAGATTTTAACAGCCAACTACATGGAAAACGAATATTTTCAAAAATAGATCTGATCAGAACTTATCATCACATCCCTGTACATCCGGACGATGTACCTAAGACAGCAGTGATAACTCCATTTGGTTTGTTTGAATTTTTGAGATTATCATTTGGACTCCGTAATGCGGCTCAAACGTTTCAAAGATATATAGACAGTATACTCAGAGACCTCGATTTCGTGTACTGTTATATAGATGACATCCTAGTGGCATCACAAGATGAAGAAGAGCACAAGAAGCATCTTCAAATGCTTTTCGAACGACTCAGTAAGTTCAACATCAGAATCAATCTGAACAAGTGCATTTTCAGTTCAACAGAAGTACCTTTCCTGGGATATGTGATATCTGCAGAAGGAATCAGACCCCTACCAGAGCGAGTGCAAACCATTGTTGACTATCCGCTACCCACAACAGTAAAAGAACTGCGCCGGTTTCTTGGCCTCATTAACTTTTACCGAAGAGCACTGCCAAATTCAGCCAGTAAACAAGCAGAGCTTTCGAACCTTCTCCACGGGACTAAGAAAAATGACAACAGAAAAAATAATTGGACAGAAAACCTTCGACAAGCCTTTAATGACCTAAAAAAAAAAGCTTGGCCGATTCAGCACTTCTAGCTCATCCATCTTCGAATTTACCCCTAATTTTAATGGTAGATGCCTCAGATTATGTTATTGGTGCATTCTTGCAACAAATCAAAGACAGTAATCTGCAACCATTAGCATTCTTCTCCAAGAAACTGACAAATGCAGAGAGGAATTACTCAACCTACGACAGAGAACACCTCGTTGCCTACTCAGCTGTGAAGCACTTTCAGTACATGCATGAAGGACGTGATTTTCCGATTTACACCGACCACAAGCCACTCACCTTCATGTTCAAGCAACGTTCAGACAAAACTTCTCCACGTCAGATACGACACATTAGTTTCATCGGACAGTTCACCACAGACATACGTTACACTACTGATAAGGAGAACATCGCAGCTGATGCTTGTTCACGAATTGCTTCAATCACTATACCTCCAACTGTTACCATGGAAGAAATAGCAGAAAGCCAACAATGTGACGAAGAACTTCTACACATTAAGAATACGTCACTTGCACTTCGAACAATAATGTTGCCCAATGGTGAAGAACTCGTTTGCGACATGACTGAAGATATGATTCGCGCATATGTACCTCGACAATTACGACAGGCAATTTTCAACTCGCTACACAATCTAGCTCACCCTGGGATTCAAGCAACCATTAATTTAGTAAAAAGGCACTTCATTTGGCCATCACTAAGAAAGGACGTAAAGGCCTGGACATCCGCATGTATTCCTTGCCAACGAAGTAAAGTCTGGAGACAAACCAACAGTGCAGTGGGACATTATCCTCCAACGGCAGCAAGATTCAGTCACATTAACGTGGACGTAGTTGGACCACTACCTCCATCACAAGCATATTTCTATTTACTAACAATTATTGATCGTTTCTTCTGATGGCCAGAAGCAGTTTCATTAGCTGAAGTTGTTTCATTTGCCATAGTCTCAACATGGATATCTCGTTTTGGCGTGCCTCATATCATAACTACTGACCGCGGAAGGCAGTTTGAATGTCAACTTTTCAAATGCCTCACAAGCGCACTGGGCATCGTCCACATTAAAACGACAGCATATCATCCGGCAGCAAATGGAAAAATTGAACGCTGGCACCGTCAACTAAAATCTGCTTTGAAGGCACAGATGTGTGATGATTGGGTTTCGAAGCTTCCTCTGGTCTTGTTAGGACTTCGTTCCTACATAATTCCGCAAGTCAATACGTCGCCAGTGGAAATGACTTACGGCTCAACAATTAGGTTACCAGGAGCATTTCTCAACGAACAGAAATTAGTAACAGACATCCCAACCTTCGTTTTCAAATTGATGGAACAGTTGAGGAACCTAAGACCAGTTCCAACAGAACATCACGACCACAAAAAGATCTTTGTTCACCAACGGCTGATGACGAGCAAGTTCGCTTTCGTTCGGCATGATGCGGCCAGAACACCTCTTCAATCACCATATGATGGGCCATACCCAGTCCTGCCTCGCAGTGACAAACACATCGAGGTGGATATGCCAACAGGGAAACACACTATTAGCATTGACAGATTGAAACCTTCCTTCCTTCTGACAGACCTATCATCGGACAACAAGGAAGACACATCTGGAGAAACCACTTTGTACATTCCATCGAGTTCCATTTCAAAGACTGTCAACCTTCAGAAGACGACAGGCAGCAATCAACCCAATACACCTGCACCACGGATCGCCAGATCAGATCGAAGGGTCACCTTCCCTCGAAAATACACGGAGGGAGTGTGTGGTGGACTCGAGTATTAATATGTGTATATAAACTAATTGAATTTTGTTTATGTTTTGATGTAGTTCTAATGTTATCTCTCTGACAATAATAATAATAACAATAAAACATTAAGTAAGAAAGAAAAAGGGGAAAATATGGTGATTACGCTGCGCACAGGTAAACACAAGGTCATTAAGGAGTCGAAACAAACGTAATGAAATCGAATAAACCAGAACGGAACGACAAATGAAAACTAGCAAGAATACGGGGCAAGGATAACGATATCAACAAAACATATGATAATAAAATAGCGAAAACACACGCACTAACGAAATAAAACATGGTATCACGATAAACGAGCAGAAACATTTTTAATCAGAGAGGGAAAATCAAACATGGAAAAGCAAAATAAATTCACATTTCTCGGTCAACAATTTGCATATCAGTTGAATGGCACCAACATGGCGGTAAACGGCGTACAGGAAAGAGAATACCAATACAGAAAACTCACCACAAGGAGCACACCAAAAAATAAAACGAAGAATTAAAGTAATATTACATGACCCAAATAAATTGTTTAAGACGTAGTACTTACATGAGTAGCGAGATATCCATAGCAACTTACCGGTATCAACTTATCCACTGGTAACACACAAAGGAAACGTTTAAACAAATTAAAGTATTACATACTAATGTTACATACTAATGTTACATTAGCACATTGAATAAAACAAGATAAATTTAGCAATAAACGGGATATTATACTCCTTAGCAGAGTAAAGTGGAGACATGGCCTCCAGCGTCAGGTGTCGGTCAGTGTCCACGGTAGACAGCAGCTTTCTGAAGTAGCCCGCACTAGTGGTAGTGTGTGGCGGTAGTTGCGCGCTCTAGTGATTGGTAATGGAGCTCACAGACAGATGACGTAGGAGTTCGCTCGTCCATCGCACACACAGTACATACGGCTACACGATAGAATGTTTCTCAGTAACTCGATGACGATATGCCAACACCGTAACATAAAAAATGAGTTAAGAAAACGTTGACAATGTCCAATGCATATCAGCATTTAAGTCTAGCCGTACAGACACGTAATTCAAAAGGAAATAACGTCAATAATAATAATTGGTACGGGCATTTCGTGGCTCACAGAGGGATGAGAAGCGTGTGGGTTGAATGGCTGGAGCATAACTTAACACAATAAATTTTGAAATTGCATTTCTCTGTGTTTTCTCATTTAAAAATTTTGAAATAGAAAATCTGAACAACATTAATGACCTCGTCAGCACTAACAATAACAGGGACTTAGAAATCCGGTACAAAACTTGCGTTACTGCTGTTGACTGGTACAAATATTCAATAAGAGCAGGATTTGCTCCCAGAAGTTACATTACTCAGGAGTCTGGGCACTATACCATAGCCTGCCTCGCGGACGCATCAGTTTCTTACGGCGCACCTCACATTAAAGTGTTCATGCACAGTTGCCCCAATGTAGGCTTATCCATTTCACAATAGTCACTGTTCCCAAATAGAACTAATACACGGAAAATTTTACAGTCTGAAAAGAATATGCAGGGGCATAATAACCCATACTAGTTGTAAAAAAACAGGTTGCACATGACCGGCCATAAACAAAAGGCAAGGAGGCGAAACTCTTGTACTCGTTCAAGAATTTGTTAAGAACCCTAAGTGGACTTACGGCCCAGTGATACAGAGGCTAACACTGGGGCGCCCAAATGAGAAACATTACTGCTAAAAGGATTTACGAAATTCTGAGGTTTTGAAAACTTTAGTCACCCTATGCAAGGTTGAATGCGATATGGCAGAGGGTTGATTCTCCATCTTAAGAAATTCTGATCTGTAACTGTCACAAATTAACACCTGGAAAAGTCTCAACACATTATAACACAAGGTCATGACCATAAATGATGGACACTTCAAACCACCTCTCTTCGCTAGATTAAAATACATCATCATTTCCCTGTCACTATCCACAAGCAATTCCTTTTCAGAATGCAACATTTTAAAGCAGACATATATTTCAATCACTTGCAAACTGGTGTAGCTAGCAATGCAGTTCAAAATCCACAGTGTTCAAGGAGAACTGTGATGTGAACTAATTCGTCTAATGCAGGCTCTAACACATCTGAATGATCAATAATTTCGTCATGGCTATTGATATAGAAGTTATGAGCGAAGTCCTTAAAAATAAAATTCACCAAGTTTTGCAGACCGCATCAGACGTGCGCGCGCTACTTGTACGTATGTATGAGCACCACCCGGAATTAGACTCAAGAATTAATTCCAGAAAAACATTATAAGTGCAACCATTCAATCTCCTGTAGACACCAAATCTTCCCTCTGAACTATCTGTCTGAAATTTTGTAATAAGCACATAAGACCAGTGGTACTTATTGAAAATATATTTACACAGTTCTATTACTGTGGTTAGTATGTGGCAGCCATCTTGTCACGTGTCGATATATGATTTAGGTCTGATAATACTGTGGTTGGTTTTGGTTCATACGTTAAGAGAAATTGACAATTATTTCCAACATACGATAAGTCAAGGACGCAAGAGTTTGGTTGCTTGAGATGGCCGACAACGCGTGAAGAGGCTGGGTGGTGCGCATGCAGACGTAGATGTATCGCACGACTGAATTTCCTTAAAAGTGTTTCTTATTTCTAAAATAAGGAGCAAAATAATAAATGTAAGGTATCCGTCCGACTCCTTGGCTGAATGGTCAGCGTTAAGGTCTTCAGTTCGGAGAGTCCCGGGTTCCAATCCCGGCAAGGTCACGATTTTAATTGCTTCTGGCTCAGGGACTGGGTGTTTGTGATTATCCCAACACTTTCCTCTTCATATTTATGCAACACTACCAACACGCAATAGTGATTACATCCCATCACGTGGGCTTGGCGTCGGGATGGGCATCAGATCGTAAAACAGTCCAATCAACATGTGAGACTCATCTCGCATCCACTACTGTGGGAAAAGCGGTAGAATATAACAGATCCATGCCATGGCTACAATTGACTTATTATAACTTATCGCTAAGAAGCACCCGCAGCCTACGAATTTGTAAAGAGAATACACGTTTATCTAACATGCGTCACGCGCTGTTGGTGCGATCTCAAACCTGACCCTCTTCCCCTCTCCTTATCAGGACGACGACGAAGTATTGAGACTGCACGTGTGAATTGGACTTAGCTATGAAGCTATGGTTATATTCCATCACGCCGTCGAGAAACACTGTTTCTCTTGCATTCTGAGACGGAAATGCGCTGTGTGTCGACACACTGCTGTGCCGCATCGAATGTTTCGTAACAGTCAGCAGTGACATTTAGCCCATATCTACTGTTAAAACTGTATTTAAATCTACACGAGGAATAATTCAGGCTTATCGCATTCTACGTTGTACAGATATAATCGTAATATAAAACCAGCAATGGTTCTTCTTCTTCTACAATATCCTCATCGCATGTCGGCTGTCATCACGGCGATCTGACTTGTTCTCAGCAAGTCGGAAAAGTGTGGGGGAACATAGTCCATATCATTCTCGTAGATTACGTATGCAAGATTTTATCCTTCTCTTCCTACTCCTCTTTCCTTAAGTGCCATATATAAGATAAACTGAAGTTGGTCACTTATTTATTTGAGCCAGTCCCATAATACAGTAAAAATTACAAGAAAGATGATACATATTACAGTGGTGCTGCCTAGTGCCAGATACTAGCATTAGTATCAGGTGGATGTTCTTCTTTGCGTTGTCCTCAGACCTCCCAATTCGCAGTCTGGTTGAAGACTTCCATGTCGTCCAGGACTCTTCGTAGTCACAGAGCAGCTTCTATTCAATTTTCTCACGTTCCAAGCGATCTGGGAATTGACGGTTCCTGGCCCTAACATGATTTACTTTGGATCTGCAACTAGAGCAGGTGATATCTACAGAGAGGGTGTTCAACCACTAAACGCATGCCCTTGATTTTTAGATGGCGGAGATTCAAGTCTCGGTGAATATCCTGAATGAATATTGTTAGCGTGTGGAGAAAATTGCGAGGGTATATACTTTGTGTTCTTTTTCAGATTCTTAGAATTAAGTCAATAATAGAAATAAAATAATCAAAATGCCGGATATTATGATGTAAACTTGCGTATAAAATTAACCAGTAAATCCATACATACATACATACAGAGGACGACGATGAGCAGAAAATTGGAGCTGGTAAGAGATAAATAATGTCTTTGTGTTCCAGTGACATCTACAAAGTAGTCCAGTGTATTTTGCTATGTGTAGGGCTGATTTGACCTTGTATTATTTTAGTGGAAGTTTATCACAGCATCAACTATTTATTTTTGTGCTGAGAAGACATGAGGCGAAATTTACGATGCTTGGGTGCGTTAGAACTGTCACTGTGTTATAACAGAATTTTCGTCATATTTTTCTTCGGGATGGGACGTTAAATTTAGTGCATTTCTCATCGAATTTGATCAGACGTAATGAGGAACATGTTTGCAGTAGAACAGTGAAATTTAGAGGAATTTTAACCCTGCAGTACCCACGTCAAGAAAGGAAACGTGAGTTACCACATGGGGTGTTGGCAGACCCCCATCCTTTTCTGCTATTTAAGAATTTTAAATGAAACATAGACTTGTGCAAATATACTCTATTATCATTGTCACTTACATTGTACTACAATATTTAAAACATTCAGTTACCACCTCACAGTACTAGTACCACAC
This sequence comes from Anabrus simplex, assembly GCF_040414725.1. NCBI lineage: Eukaryota > Metazoa > Arthropoda > Insecta > Orthoptera > Tettigoniidae > Anabrus > Anabrus simplex. The sequence continues at coordinate 67,102,657 of NC_090279.1, forward strand.
AATACAGTTCAGAAAAACGCACATTCATTCCCTATCACTTTCCATATCAAGGCTGCCTTTCAAACAATCATCAACTATAGTTTTCTGTAACATTTGCAACAATACGTCTTGGTGTTCAAGTCTTTCATTCTTGGGCAAACAAATCAACTTGCTTTAGAAATATTTTTTTGTTGAAGAGATGGATGTCACAGGTACACTTCACCCGTGTACCAATTTACAATTAATATCTGATTCAGAATGAGAAGACTCATCATAATCAACCATTTTTCCTCTTCAAATTAGTTTTCAAGCATAGGTCATATTCTTATTACATCTATGCCATCTATCGTACTCCAACAAGAAATCGGTTATCAGATAAAGAAATGAATTCCAAAAAAACATGCGGTACTAAGTGTGAGCTGATATAACAGTGTTTATAACTTCAGTATGTAACATGGTTTCTTACCTAAAAGTAATATGATGTGCTGAGTGAGAAGTTTTGCATCTCTTACTATGTGGGGATGCACCGGACAGCCTGCTGGAGTTTATTTCCAGTGTGCTATGAACACGTAAAGACTAGATAATAACAAGTCAAGGAATGTGGAGTAACGATATTTAAGGAAGCTTTAGTCACAGCGTTATTGCCAAAGTTTGAACGATAATACACAATCATTTGTAAGCGTGGGGGTGAGTGAGACCCACGCGTGGTCACTGCAGGGTTAAGTATGTTAATTTGCGGTATTTAATATCCACAGACGTAGAATCAGTTGCGTACGTAAATTGGAAAGTTTTAGTCAAGTTGGAATTTGTAAATGTCAATAATTACAATAATTAGTATTCATTAATTTATTTGGCATATAGATACATCACTACAACCATTAATATTTACAATAATTATCTCATACTAATAATCATAATAATAACAATGAAAATTGATTCCATCAAGCTAGCAAATTGAAGACAGGGGAGAGTTCAATTTAAATTTATCTCAGCAGTATAACCAAGGTATTTAGCATTAGAGGTTGCCTCGAGGCATTTTATTGCAAGCCAGTTAATGATAAAATTCATATAAAATGTTTGGCCTTCGCATATGGTTTAGTTATTCTATGCAACAATGAATCCAGTCCCTTGAAACACTTCATACAATTGCATCTAAAATGAATACAAATCTCATATCAGATAACCCGATACATAGAATGATCTACTCGATACTTACACAAACAAAATCTGGTAACACAGTTTGGCAAAATTCCACACATATATATCAAATACTTGGGGAATTCATCCAACTCTCTGCATTAAATCATAAAGAGAAGAGAGAGAGATTTCTATATTAAAAGTTGGCCATAGAATCACGTGGAAAAGGTACAACAACAAAATCTCAGAACGTTAAATTAAAACATTATAACACCGTAAATAAGCCTGAAGCATAACACACGTCAGAAACCTTGATCATTGTAGAAAGATCACTACATAAAATTATCAAAAAACAAGAGAAGTCCTCCAGGAAATCTTTGGCCCAGTATGCATACAAGAAGTGTAGATGAACAGGAAGTCTCCAGAATTATACCAATATACTGAGAAACTATGAGATACAATTGGAAAAAGCCGATTGAAATCTGATGGCCATATTCAAAGAATGGATGATGAAAGACTCACTAACAAGATATTTAATTGTGCCTCCTCACTAAAAGTTAAGAATAATTTGATAAGAGAAATTGAAAAAGAATTTTGAGAAATCAGAACACCAGATGAAATTATATGGGACACACCTAATTTTAGAACATTGGTGAACACACACCATTTTGCTAAAAACTCAAGATGAGAACACCACTGCATGGATGGAAGAAGGGATGAAAAACACAGCGAAGGAAGAAGGGAATCTGGGAAAATAGGAAAGCACACTCATCTACAAAATAAGTAGAGTCACGCTCCTTAGTTGGGCAGAACATTTGGAAATAAGAATAATGGAATGAGTAATAGTTATTATCCGACTGGTATGCTTTGTTTCATGGAAGGTCAGGCTGCAATACATTTGTCAGGAGGTGATAGCACGGGACAATTTTTTTTAAAAAATATGGTAAGGTCTATGGTTTGACCATTGAATAGTATCCTATATCCAGAGGGATCCTTTGTTCATCTAGTAACTCCACTAACACCAGTGAAATGTGTATCATATTCCATTAGACTTGAGCTCATTAGTGATGGCAATAATATTGACCGATAAATTTTCTGATAATACGTACAAGGGTTTGGGCGAAGATTTGTGCTTTAGTAAAAGGCCATCCGTGGTGAGATTTGTTTGCTCACTTGTAAGCCAGTTGAGAGCAGTAAGGATAAACCTGTTTGACGAGATAACAGGTGTTCATGTTTATATGAAGCGGAACCTGTTAGGAAACTGAAGTGCGTGTTACAACATAATTGATGTTAAAGTAACTGGGGAGTTATTTGAATTTCAATTCTATTGCATGGGCAAATAACAGAGTTGATTCTCAGTAACAGTTTGGAATATTCGACTTTGTTTTCCAGTACGGGTGTTTCAATAACACAGTCATAGTTCGTATTCCCAGTGAGCATTTAAATAATTATTTTGGTGTCAGAAGGATGTCCTCACATATTTAGGATTTCCATTTCTTGATATATTCCTAGTGCAGCTAGGCATTACGGATTGCCGATGGCTTGTCCTCCACTGGAAAGTAGGATGGTGGTTGCAGTGCATGGAAGGGATTCTTGGGATTGCTCGGTCATGCTAGGACCGTACAATGTTGTAGAAAGCAAACTGCTCCTAGATGAGAGGCAAGTATTCTAGTTTGACAAAGAGTCGGTACCACATGGTATTCCATAAGATGTAGAAGCACTGTGCCATTAGACCATGTGCTGTCAATTATTTCTGCCCAAGTTGTTCATAAAGGAGTTGTAATATTTTGAGTGTTTATATTTTAGTAGGACTATATAAGATGTAGTTAAACTCTGTGACCAATAACATTTAAGCAATACCCATGAGTCGAGTTTATTTTGGGGTTTGATTTAACGTTATATCAGAATTATAACAGGATTTCTTTTCACAGGTTTTCATGGATTTATTCCAATTACCGACTTCAACCTGTTGTTCTGGTTTGTGAAATAGCATTTAATATAAATAATACAATTTTATGTTGTGCGATATTTTGCTATTAATTCACTGGCACATGAAGTCCTCTTGTTTGGAGGGTCACTTTGGTCATCATGCGCATTCAATTAACTTCAGTGAAGGGTCACTTTGGTCATCAGTGACGTCCAATTAACTTAAGTTCAATAAGAGGTCACTTTGGCCATCAGGCACGTTTCCTTAACCTAAAACATTAATTTTGTTGGATGACCATTATAGCTCAGTGATGTGAACTGGAGTTTACTCAAATACAATTGAGGGTCCAGGTAACTCGTCCTATGCTGATGGTCAGTTAGTGAACAGCCTAAATTAAAAAAAGGCCTGGAGATCATTGCCTGATATTTAGACGTTCGAGAAATCGGAAACATAACGCACAGTTGTTTATGGAGCCGAGCAGATTGAATCTCTTGTTGTTTTTTACTTAACCAAAAAGTGGTTTTCGGTAAATAGCCCTTCAAGCTTTCTTTTGTGGTGTATATTAATTTCAAACGTCCAGCCGCAGCATTATATTAAGGCCATTGACCGCAGCCAGCAGTTTATGGCCATATTTGTAATCACACCCGCCATTACATTTCATTGTTTTCGACTGAATAAACATAGTCAGATTATGTATGCTTTTAATTTAAGTAGGACTTGATAACCGATAGTCATATCTGGAAGTGACAAAGAGCCAGTAACACCCCCTGAAGCACAACAGTTAACAATTAATGTTGAAGACCTGGAACAGGCAAATATCACTCTGACATGAGGAAAAGGGTTCAACACTCAGTATGTATCGTGCAACACTTGCTCGTTGAGATATAAGAGATTTTGGTGACTTTTTGTGGTTTCATTAGAGAAAAGCGAGTGGCCAATTCTCTGCCACCAGGTAAAAATGAACAAACTTAAGCGCGATTATACAGCAGCTTTCGACATACGAGTCCTTACTTACAGGTGCCTCTTCGAGAACTACGTGATCTTCATGAATAGCTATGGGCACTGATGTTGAATTTTCAATTTGCACTCAGAACCGGTTGACAAACACATTATCATCGTACAAGTGCCGAGGGAGCAGGTATAGTTTTGAGCTACTGCTCTACTCATAATTAAAGTAACACATGGCGTGTAGGAAGGGGAGCACAGGTGTGTTCAGCCTCCAGCAACAATTTCTTCAATTGCATACCATATTTTTTTCTATTTGCTTTACGTCGCACCATCTTATGGCGACGATGGGATAGGAATGGCCTAGGACTTGGAAGGAAGTGGCCGAGGCATTAATTAAGGTAGAGCCCCAGCATATGCCTGGTGTGAAAATGGGAAACCACGGAAAAAAATCTTCAGGGTTGCTGACAGTGGGGCTAGAACCAACTATCACCCGATTACTGGTTACTGGCCGCACTTCAGCGACTGCAGCTATCGAGCTCGGTACATACCCTATTATAACTTGATTCGGCACTTACATATTCTCTTGAATTGTTTATTCAACGTTTTAATTTTTTTCCTGCGCTTCTAGTCTTTTACAACTTGTCTTAGTCGTAAGATTTTTCTGCGTTCATCTGGATTACTTCTTATCCTCGCAACTGGACGGCTCCTCAATGGGTGTTACTGAGCACACTTCTACCGAAGTCCGAAAACAGAAAAAGGGTCGTCCAAGGCTGAGAACAAGCGGTTGTCATATATCTGTGATTGATGAGGAGATAACTCACGAAATGTCTTTTGATCCTTTCACACACAGACCTGACATTATGTTACCCGAAAAACGTATCTCAGATAAAATGGAACAAAGGGATGGACCGCAATCCTGTATACATCATGGGGTGTGCGGAGAAGGTGCCAGTCTGCCTGAAGAACTTAGTATTTCTCTGCTGTGTGTTATGGCATGTGCCTGGATACATCTTCAGAATTGGAGAAGGTCTTGTGGAACTCCGAACTCTCGTACAGTAGTTAGTGGGACGTAATGAAATATAACATTAAAATAAAATCACGTGCGGCTCCATCCCGGCGTAACGTAACACTCGTTCGCCGTCTCGCCCGTGTGCACCGACAGCGTGGTGCTACGTGCGGACGATTTGCCACAAAACACGAAGGAGTGCGGCATTCCTCTAGTGTGGTGCACATGTGCCTGATTAAGTTACATGACTCTCTTAACATTTTATAGCATTACTGAGCACTCCTGTACCTATCTGAGCTGTTAGATTGATTTTCTGGCTGAAGACTTGCCACACACAGTCTGTAAGCGTTTCATAAGTGCGATTCTACCGGCGAAGTGTTTTCTAGAGATACAGTAAGTTGTAGCTATTCGCCCGTGTGAGTCCGCATGTGTCTTCCTACGTTGCATTTATGGATGAAGTGAGCTCACGGACTGTGTGTGTCTTCATGTGACGTGCTACGTCGGGTTTCCTGCTGAATAACTTGCCACAGATTTCGCTACAGTACGACTTCTCGCCTGTATGAATACGCATATGTTGCGAGATGGCCCTTTTCTCAGTGAAGAACTTCCTACAGATACGACACCAGTAATCTTTCTTCCTTTTGTGAGACAGCATGTGACGTTCAAGGTGGAATTTCCTGCTGAATGACTTGCCACACACAAGACATGCAAATGACTTCTCGCCTGTGTGTGTCGACATGTGTCTTGTTAGGATACCTTTCTGAATGAAGGATTTGCCACAAACATTACACCAGTACGGATTCCCGCCTCTGTGAGTGCCCATTTCAACTGCTAGGGTAGATTTGATGTTGAATGATTTGCCACAGATATTGCCACAATTTGACTTACTTCCTTTATGAGACCGGATGTGCTCTGTCAGCATGTTCCGCTTTGGAAAGCATTTATGGCAAAATTCGCAAACTAGAGGCGGGTGGATCGTTAGGTGTTCCGACAAGGACCTTCCGCCACCGAACAGCTTACCACAGTGATCGCTCTTGAAGTGACGATTATACTTGTGCCCCTTCAGATGTCGCAAGAGGCCCAACTTACCGGCCAGGATTTTACCGCACACACTGCACCTACAACAAGGATCTCCGCCATCCGTAGGTTGATGATCTGCGTAGCTCACCTTGGAGGATCTCGATCTACAGAGACAAATTAAAACCACATGACCAATAGTTCCAACAGCCAACTCCACTACAACTCTCACACAAAGGGATTCCTCCTGAACATTCCACAGACTGATACCCCATGCAGAGAGCTCGTTACTCATGATCATCATATTCCTGAGGGTAAACATTATCTAAACTCAAACTCAGAGTGTAGACTTAAATTTCAAAAGTTTTTCCTAGTTACGAGGATGTGTTGCGTCTTTTCTCCAGAATTAAAATATCATGCGCAAGAAACTTCTGAGGATTTAGGAATGTACGAGTTAACAGAAAAACTCGTTTAAAGAATGTATGAGAAGTTGTCAGACCAAAAGGTGTAATACAAGCTCTTTAATCCGTCACACATTTATCTATTGAAATCCGAATATGTCTGTTGTCCTACGCAAAGGATGGCGTATGCTTTGGAGTTTTGATATTGTTCAAACACTCTGCACTTTGTGGCAGGCAAGTAATAATTTATGTAAAAGCCCTTGTTGTTGAGACTGTCTGGGAGAATCTCAATGTTGCAGATATTAATATATTTGAGAACAATATTTGCCGACAGTCAGCAAGATTTGCTAAACCATGGCTAGCATTTTATGAATGTTATTTACAGTCATGCAAATATATATATAGTACTTGTACATTGTTATCATATCAGTGTAACATGCTATTACATCACAGTGTGGTTATTTCTAATTATGTAGATTTGATGTGCATTCAAACACAGCCAACCTACATATAGGACGGTGGGTTTATCCAAGGAAATTCATACATACTACCATGTATTACATCAGCCTATGACTTAAATGCTGTCTTTAAAAGAGGCCGTATGCAACATGGAAACAACTAATCCTGATGAAATCCCTGAAAAGGTGAAATATAAGAAGCAGATAATAGCTCTCTCCATAACACCGATACTTTCTGTTCTCCTCCAGACACTGCTGTCATAGACATTGTGAAAGTGACATAGAATATGGCTTTGGTAGTAGTGTTTTATTACAATGTCCTGATATCCTGAATTCGAACCCAATGCAAGCTATCATGTCCTTGAATAATCTTACAAGTGTCCCTTAAACACTACGGCTAGAAGGAGCATGAAAATCAAGGCTTGAGCCAAAACTCAATATATTGGGACAATGAATTGCTGCTATGTAACTGAAGGAATGAGATTCCTTTTATTTCAGAATATCAATTACAACGTGATTATTTTAGTGCATTGATAACATAGTTGGATAGCATGCAAGTCCATGCCTGTCTCCCCATCGCCAAATGGTTCTAGATATTCTAGGAAAGAAGAGAGAGTAATAGAAATTTCTTGGTTAAAGGTGAGATCTGCTTACAACAGGCAGATGGGAACTGTCAATCACGCAGACCAAAATATATTGTAAAATGAACTGGAACTTGCCAATTCATGCTGTATGCACTGAATTCACATGGCCCAGTCGAATGCATGATTTACTCACAAGCAAAGTAATGGGAGGCTTGACCAGGTGTTGTTACTGCATTCTGAGGAGAAAATAATTGGGCAACAAAAAAGGGGGACATTGGTTCCAGATACGACAGGCCAGACATCTTAATTTTCACACAAGATATTGATGTTGACAACACTAGACAACAGGGGGCAGAAAATACGACACTGGATTATATGTCATACGTTTTGTGGCATATCACGCCAAGCAAAAGGTGCAAAATTATGTGGCCATTCTTCTTTATGTGATTACGTGATTTTTGTGATGAGAGATTTATCAGGATCACAATTAGTTTTTCAGTAAAATGGTACTTCATTTTGCACTGATAAATATTCTCCACGAAGCAACTATATTGCTGTAACATGTGGCGCATCCCAGGTAACGAATACAGGTTCCCCAGTGGCATGCCGGCAGACTTGAGCAAAATAAAATAGCTCTCGCGGACCAAACACCCACAAAGTCTTTAATGGCAATTTTGGTGGAGAGGGAGACCTTCGGTACGAAGCAGTTGCCAGGAGGGGTACTCTACCTCTCTGGAAGTCAATGCACAAAGGAACGTAGTGTTTTATCTCTAGAGAAGCGGCTGAAAAAGGGATCTGTTCCCCATGTCCGGAGGGGCGTAACGACCTGGTGTCATGAGCTCCAAAATGCTTCAAGACAAGCCGGCCGTAAAATAATTCCGTCACATGATTACAGAAATATGTCTCATGGAATCCAAACCAAGGTTAGGGCTCCTCGGGAAGGGAAGCGCGCTGGCAGGGCCGAGTCAACATTAAAAGATGCAAGGGTTACCGTCGCACGGGCTGTGAGGGCTAAGCAAGCGAGTACCCCCATTCTGTATCGCATCAGTGAACTATGTCTGGATGAAGTAGCAAATTACCCACAGCACTTCAGAGAAGGCATATAGGCATCTGTGATGTGCAGGAAAAGAGATGGTGTGGAGACAAGTCATGCAAAATTGGGTGCGGTTACTAACAATGTACAACGGAAGCCGAAGAAAACTAATGGTGTTGGCACGGTTATATCAGCAAAATTTGACGTTTCAGTCTCCGAGGTGCAAAAGTACAACAATCGCTTGATGTAACTCGTCCACATTGGGGAGAGAAGTAAATGCTACTTTTTCAGTGGAATGTTCCACAAACTGGTCTGGGCACTGCCTGACAAAAAGACCGTTGACTATATCGTTGCCAGTGATCTGAATGGACGTGTTGGACGGAGGAAAGAAGAACACACAGTCCATGGCGTTCATGGATATGGACGGAAGAACGGCGATGGCCAACAAATTCCCGATTATGCAGAAACTGATCATTGCGAACACACGGTTCATAAAGCGTGATATTCACCTAGTCACGTACTACAGTGGCTCCCATCCTGATTACATCCTTTTGAGACAAAGGAATTTCACAGAGATGTCCTAAAGACAACAGTTGTTCATTACGAGACCGTTGTGACGCAACATGACCAGTCATCTGTAAGCTGCGGATAAAGCCACCAAGAGCTCAATACTTCACAGGAAATGGACCAAATGGGATCAAATCGGGAGCCTGAAGTAGGCCAACATTGTTGCCAAAGTTACAATGACACAAATCTCCATATTTGAAGTGAGCCGGACTAGACTGGAAGAAGCCGCAAGCTCTGTTCTTGGAACAACTACGCCAGGGCGATGACAACGAAGGATTAACTATGACATGTGGCTTCGGGATGACGATGTTAAGTATGCAATATGGTTGAAGAAACAGGTGTACCACGAGTTTCTTGCTCGTTGGAATGCCTACCAAGCAGCCACTAGTAAAGTGAAGGAGGTCATTGCTGTAACAAAAGGAAACCGGAAAGCAGGTCTATATGTAAAACTTGCCACGGACGAAAATGAGCGGAATATTTAACGGCTAGGCGAATTGATGCATCGCAAACCGGAAGAAGTCCATCGTATTTACGGCATCAATGAGGAAAGAGACAATTTGCTACTTGACTGGCAGGAAGCGCGAGGACGCTGGCAGAATTATTTTGACAAAAATTCAATCTTGGAATTTCCGTTCCACAAACTGGCCTGGGCACCTCTGCTGTAGACGGCCCAATGTAGGAAATTGACGACACCGAAGTCCAGGCTATGCTGAAGGAAATGAAACCAGGAAAAGTCATCTGTCCAGATTATTTTGCGGCATAGATTTGTTTCTCTCAATGGGGATGTAGCACCGTTGCTAAAGCAAGCTTTCCAGTCAGAACATCAAAGAAGGTCCAAAGGCAGCAGAGTGGCAATGCAGTATCCATTCCAAAATAAGGAAAGCCCAACTGATTTTTCTAATTACCACCCGATCATACTTCTGAGACACACAATGAGATATTTCGAAAAAATCATCGACAAAAGGATTACCGATTTATCCAAACCTACCAGCCAAGCCGGATTTGTAAAAAAAAAAGTGGCGCAACAGTAGCAACCCACGCTGCGGGCTGTTACTTGAGAGACATTGTGTAAAGAATAAGAGGCTTCATCATGACTTTCTGGACCTTGAGAAGGCCTTCCATCGGGTACCTAATAACATAATTAGTTAGCTCTACAAGAACGTCACATTCCAGAGTACCTTGTTGAGAGGGTATAATTGCTCTACGAAGAACCAAAGAGTTCCAGCAGGCGCAGGAGCATCTGATAAATTCCGCATAACTTTAAGAGTCCATCAAGGCCCTGCCCTATCACCACTGCTGTTCATTCTTGTGATGGGCACCATAAGATCAGACCTGCACAGACCAATACCATGGACATTTCCCTATGCAAATGATGTCACCTTGGCTGTAGAGGATAAGCTTCATCTCCAGCTTCAAACACAAGACTGGAACAATCGACTAGCGAAATAGGTCACGCGCCTCAACAAAAAGAAGACAGAAACAGGACATTACATGGTCGAGAAGTTGGAGCCATGCATGTTGACGGTGAAATAGCACGAGTAGAGAAATTTAAGTATCATGGCTCCACAATCTCTGATGATGGCTAAGTTGCTGATGAATTCAACTTAAGGATATACTAAGCCTGGCTGAAGTGGAGAACGGACAACGGGGCCCCCTGCGAAAGTCAGCGCATACACAGAAAGTCAGTGAAGAGAGGCACAAACGACGAACAAGACAGCATAGGGCAGATAAATTATCCAACGTACTGAAACCTGTAAGACTACACACAGACATGGCCCAAGACCGAAATAACTGGATACAATGAATCACAACACCAGACCCTGCCACCAGGCAGGATAAACACTAACGAAGCAGAAAAACAAGAAGCAGATTGATGAATATTTTGTTATAAAAACGAGATACAAGGAATATTTTTCACATCCTATCATTCAACTTAGTATGTTCAAATTCTCCCCCTAAAGCCTATGTCCAATACCTATAAGGATTTATTTTCACAAAATAGTGTTTGAATGACAGAACACTTCTGGATTTTGTGTTTATGTGACTCCTACAAATGCATTATAAAGAAAAATATATAACTCAACAAAATAAAAATTTCAGGATTATCTGTATTATTTGGGGTGACAGTTTGAGTATCTGGTGAAATTCTACGAGTACCACAAGAGGGCCGTCCGTCAGTGTATACTAGCCTGAAGGGAATTTTGCAATTCATATTTCTGCTTACATCCGTCATAGATAGCAGACGATCAGAATTATCAATTAGATAGTTTTACCCCGATCATTTCCATGAATATCAGGAAAATGGAGGTGTGGCATAAAGTGGTCAGCTCAGGACTGTAAGGCACTCGACATTCTACAAGTGGAAGGAAACCCCATTACTACGTGATTAATTCAGGACCATGTGTGTCTACACAAACGCAAGTTAGCCTCATCACTAATTGTTTAGTTCAGGGCGATGTGTCTCTCAACAAATAGAAGGTAATACCATCACTAATTGGTAAGCTCAGAAATATATGTCTTTCCACAAGTCAGCATTTAGGAAATTTTACAAATCTCAAAAACCTGTTCTTATGGAATTAAGTACCAAACTGACATGGCAAATCATTTATACATTTTAAAAGAATTCAATAAAGTCACTGCATGATATTTGTAGACTTCTGAAATGAGAGTCAGGATGACATAGCACCTGAGGTGAGATATAAAACAAAGTGGGAAGCAATAGATTAAGATCCGGCTGACTGAATCCTTCAGAAGCATCTAAAATATGTGATATATAATGGACTAAGCTACGTAGACAATAGACAGATCCCTGCCTTATATACAGTACCAAGGAAAAACAATAGACATTAATGGCTTGTCGCTTTGCTGGTTCGAGAGTGACTCTGCACAAGATATGTTTAGGAGGAAGAAAGCCAATTTAAACTCCATACAAAAATAGAAATATGCATTTTGTGTGTGAAAAGTATTCATAAGAAACATTTTTATTGGTGGTCGTAATATATTACTGTCCTCTAACGTAACGTATCATGTCCTCTTACACATGAATTACGAAGAAACAGCGGAATTAGAATCCCAAAGAGTTGACATATTTGGGTGATTTTCAGTTGTGTGCATGGTACTACTCTTACTAATGAGAGTGTGTAATCTGTTACTGGGCAGTTCTGAGGACTGAAATGAATATTGTGAATGTAGAGTAGGAACAAGTCAATGCGTCACATGACAGTCGAAAAGACTCCAACCACCCACAAAATCAAATAAACCTTCCAGAATAATAGTTTTCATCACTAATCTGGTTTAAAGTCAAACCTCAGGCTATGACTAGCCATTGCAGGACCTACCGATACAAGGGCTCGGTTAATAGCACCAAATGGAAATTCTAAGTTCCCATGGAGGGAATTAGATATTTTTCCACCAATTCCATTGTGGAGTTTTATCTCCCATATGCAGTTGTCAGACTGTGCCTCTTAAATAGGCTTCTGATAAGTTCACCTTCATACACCCCAGGGTCAGTGGGTAGGGTCTGACACATCCAACTCTGAAGAGTCTAGTCTCAGACCTAAGACGAAACGCTGGTTACTAGAGCAAACGCCGGAAAAGCCATACATATAATTTATCTGACGTTGACATGCTCTATTGGTGGAAAAATATCTAATGCCCTCCATGGGAACGTAGAATTTCCATTCGGAATTGCTAGGGGGGCATCAATTCCATTGTGGAGTTTTATCTCCCACATGCAGTTGTCAGACTGTGCCTCTTAAATGGGCTTCTGATAAGTTCACCTGCATACACCCGAGCGCCAGTTGGTAGGGTCTGACACATCCCACTCTGAAGAGTCTAGTGTCAGACCTAAAATGAAACGCTGGTTAATAGAGCAAACACCGAAAAAGCCATACATATAATTTTTTATCTGACGTTGATATGCTCTATTGGTGGAAAAATATCTAATGCCCTCCATGGGAACGTAGAATTTCCATTCGGAATTGCTAGGGGGGCATCAATTCCATTGTGGAGTTTTATCTCCCGCATGCAGTTGTCGGACTGTACCTCTTAAATGGGCTTCTCATAAGTTCACCTGCATACACCCGAGCGTCAGTTGGTAGGGTCTGACACATCCAACTCTGAAGAGTCTAGTGTCAGACCTAAAATGAAACGCTGGTTAATAGAGCAAACGCCGAAAAAGCCATACATATAATTTTTTATCTGACGTTGATATGCTCTATTGGTGGAAAAATATCTAATTCCCTCCATGGGAACTTAGAATTTCCATTCGGAATTGCTAGACGGGCATTAATTCCATTGTGAAGTTTTATCTCCCGTATGCAGTTGTCAGACTGTGCCTCTTAAATGGGCTTCTGATAAGTTCACCTGCATACACCCCAGCGTCAGTGGGTAGGGTCTGACACATCCCACTCTGAAGAGTCTAGTGTCAGACCTAAGACGATACGCTGATTAATAGAGCAAACGCCGGAATTGCCATACATATAATTTTTATCTGATTTTTGATATGCTCTATTGGTAGATAAATATCTAATTCCCTCCATGGGAACTTAAAATTTCCATTCGGAATTGTTAGGCGGGCATTAATTCCATTGTGGAATTTTATCTCCCGTATGCAGTTGTCGGACTGTGCCTCTTAAATGGGCTTCTGATAAGTTCACCTGCATACACCCCAGCGTCAGTGGGTACGGTCTGACACACCCCACTCTGAAAAGTCTAGTGTCAGACCTAAGACGAAACGTTGGATAATAGAGCAAACGCCGGAATAGCCATACATATAATATTTTATCTGATTTTTTATATGCTCTATTGGTAAGAAAATATCTAATTCCCTCGATGGGAACTTAGAATTTCCATTCAGAATTGCTAAGCGGGCATTAATTCCATTGTGCAGTTTTATCTCCTGTATGCAGTTGTCAGACTGTGCCTCTTAAATGGGCTTCTGATAAGTTCACCTGCATACACCCCAACGTCAGTGGATAGGGTCTGACACACCCCACTCTGAAAAGTCTAGTGTCAGACCTAAGACGAAACGCTGGTTAATAGAGCAAACGCTGGAAAAGCCATACATCTAATTTTTTATCTGATAATAGCACCAATCCGAGATTATACAAGCAATTCCCAGGGATTATCGAAGATCGTTTCACACAGTAACCAACAAAGGCATGGCAGCCAAAAATTAATTAGCAAGTAGTCCAATGGCACACCTACACTTCAAAAGTAACTACTGCATTAAATGTTTGAAAACATGATACACACTTGTGCGACTTTGTAATGTCAGTGATAAAAATTACAATTTTGAAATAATAATAATATTATTATATCATTACATTATTATTTACCTTACTTTTACGAGTTTATAAATTCACTTACTTGAGGAATCCTGAAATTTTTTTAGACAACCTGCAAGATTTTAAAACTTCACTTGTAGCTGTCCATTTCATTAGTTTATACTAATTGTGTAAATGTGCTTACAATTAACACATTACAAGCAATTAACTGACAATGAGCACTAAAATGAAAAGTGGGAATTGGCAACAATCATCAAGTGAGACCACAAAACTGGAACAAACATAAGTTCAATACCATGATTTTTTTTAAGCTTACAACAATGAGAAAGTTTTATTTGAGAACTATGATATCTAAGATGTAGCACTACTTATCTGAACGTTTCATTTCTACAGCACATTATCTGGTTTCGCGTCCAAAACTAGACAAATCTGACTTAACACAAAAGAGAACAGAAAAATCATTAAAAATAGGAATCTAACCAAATAAATAATTTAAATATAACATTCTTTGAGCTATTGCACTATTGAAGTCAGCCAACATATTATTGATTAATGAACCTAATTATGTTAGTTTGAAATTATTATATTGTTTACAATGTACATAAAACTTAAAAATTTTGAATTTGTAGATTTATTTCATAATCTACAAACGTGGCTTTTTCTGCATGTCACTGTTGGTACGAATGTACACAATTACTGAGAATATCTGGAGGTAATAGTTCCACATGGCATTTCAGATGATAAGAATGTGAAGAGCAAATGATGCAGTGACCGTGAAAAAAAACCACATTTTTCATGGTTCCTTAAATGTATTGTAAACCAATACACTTCAAAAATGTCTATCTTTACCAGAGATTCCTTTTGTAGATATATATTCAATACAATTACATGACAGAACATTAAATATGATCTTAAAGTTCCTGAATTTGTAGATAATTTTAAATAACAGAATTTTAAGATATTATTGTTTAAATGTAACCTTGTAAAGAAAGGATTAAACTGATGAAAAAGGCCAGTTTTTGGAGATAAACCAACCACTACTTAACACAACTGTGGATAGTTAAAACATATTCCATATTTTAAAGGCTTTATAGTATACATACTTCATTTCTTCTTTGATGTATGCGAACAGCTGATCATCGGTATGTTCTTCTATGAATATCTCCTCCTTAATATCTTTGGAAGGCTATAAGCAAGAAATAAGAAAAGTAGAATTAAGATGTAAGGGAACAAAAATATATAGGCCTAAACAAGAAATAGCTGAGAAAAATTTCATAGTGGCAGAAAAAGAGTATAATTAGTTTATCTCCCATTTTAAAAATATAAGAATGGAAAGGAACAATCATATCAAAATCACTTTAAATGCAAAAGAGGAGTCTACTTTGGCGGCAAATGGTACATAACAATACATTATTATCAAGCACTAAATATTAAATGTACAGAGAAGAAGACCATTTCATAAAATATTTACAATATAAAATATATACAATTTATACTGAATTTTTTCTATCACACAAAAAGCTCATCCTTAGTGAATTTATATTATTTATAAAATTCTACTCACAATATCTTCTGTTTTTACAAACATATTCAACTCATATACAACATGTGGAATTACTAAAAATTATACTACACAACCCCTATTAGAATAAAATTTACACAGCATTTTTTTAACCTAACTTGCCCTAATGACCTGCTGCATCTTAACCCTAGTCCCTTTCCACTGCTTTTCGGATAACTGATAAGAGAGATAAGAACATGAAAAGGAACACACTGTAGGATAGCAGTACTCAAGGGAGCAATAAAAAAGGAGGAACATTTGTAAATATAAAAATTAACAATTACCTACACTTGTGTGAATATTCAGCAGAGCATATGTACAAATACATGTGGGGATGGAGGCACTTCCATCTATGTGTATATGTACAATATAAGGAAAATAAATAAATACATAAATAATAATAACCATAATAATAATAATAATAATAATAATAATAATTGCTATCTCCAAATCATTACCCAATACCATTTCATGCTTCTCTTTTTCTTTCTGTTGATTCCTATTTCCACAATGACTAGCAATTTTCTTTATCCTCTTTACATTCACATTCCCCTGTTCCCTTCTTTCTACACATGACTTGACTTGTCACCTCTTTGTTCATTTCCATGTTCCTATACAAAACACTTCACTGTAATATCAAATAATCACACATTATTGCTACCACTTTCTCATTAAGAGGACAACGCTTAAATCATAACCATAGAAATAATCCATCGTCCCTCTCTGTACATCACATTAAGACAAAAACATCAATCAATCAATCAATCAATCAATCAATCAATCAATCAACAGCATTTAGGGCTTTGGTTGTTTATGTAGCAAAAGATTGTGGATATGTATGAAACAACTCCTCTGGTAAATTATTTCAATCACTAAATCATCTTCATATAAGTGAACATTTGCCAAAATTTGTCGCCTTGAATTCCTACTTATCTTCATGTTGTGACCTTTCCTACATTTAAAGAACACAACTTAAATGTATTAATCCAATAGTGCCATACCATGTCATCTCTCCAATGGCATCTCAGAATATACTGCTTAACTGAACAACTTGTCTCCTTTCTCCTCATCTTCCCAGTCAAAACTTTGCAACATCTCTGTAACACAACTCTTTTGCCAGAAAACACCTACAAGAAATGGAGCTGTTTCTGTGAATTATTTCCTGTTCTCTAATCAAGTAATAATGGTGACGGTCTCATACTCTCATAGTGTCACTGAAATGAAGGATCAAACCCTGGTATCTGTTGAGCCATTTTATAAACATTTCCATTACCTGATGATGGCTTATCAAATTATGTACATTACCTCAAGATAGTTTTCCTGCAATGACCCTGGCTCTGCTAACTCTGATTTAACTTCTTCTTTCAGAGCTATCACTTCTGATACATGTTCAAAATTTTCCTGTGAAAAATAAGATATATTAGGTATGCTCTTAACACACATCTACAAATATAGCCACAAAAAATGAGCATGTTCATTCTTTAATTTCCAGTATTACAATTACTTTCAGATATTTCACTAATGTTTAAGGAAGATTTCTACCAGCACAGGATTTTTATAACCAAAGGCTGTACTGAGAATGGTGTTACAATTCTTGCTCACTCCTTATATCACAGAAATAATGAGACTGAGAACAAAATATAACATGGAAAAACATTTTCTAGCCATATCAGAAGATATATTA
Source organism: Anabrus simplex (assembly GCF_040414725.1). Lineage (NCBI taxonomy): Eukaryota > Metazoa > Arthropoda > Insecta > Orthoptera > Tettigoniidae > Anabrus > Anabrus simplex. Next base: position 67,120,247 of record NC_090279.1, read on the forward strand.
CAAGGGATGGAATTGGGGCCATCTCATGCAGAATTTGGAAGGAAGCAACCATAGGCATAAACACTAAATTGTATGAACTGTTTTCATATGTACAATCATATAAATCAAATCTTAAAAGTTCTTTGAACCAATTAGAAGTGTTACAACTGTTCTAAATAATTTTTTGTTCTCAGCATAGTTTGTTTATAGACAGATAAAAATAACGTGAAATAATGGAATCACATTCTCAACTCTGGTTTTGCTGAAATCACAGGGACTACATAAAGCATTAGGACAGTTAAGTGTAAAATAAAAAACATAAATATGAGAGAAGAAGGCTTGTCTCAGTCATATACCAGCAAAAGATGTGATGTAGCCCAAAGTCAAACCAACCACAAATGAAATATTTTACTACTACAAACATGTTATGAAGTGTTTTTAGAAGAACTGTGGGGATAAGAACACTGTCAGTGGAGAGTCAGCAGTGTTGGAGTGTACATCTGCAGTTTCAGAAGATCTTTTATGATATATTATGAGACATTTAAATTTCTCACTTGGATTCAAAAAAACTTGCCAGCACTAAAGGGTTGGGGAGAAGGACTGTGACCAAAAGCTTATATTCTAATATAAGTTAACTTACTAATAAATGTGAATTAAAATATAAAGTTCTACAATATACTGACTTAACCCATTCAATACAAAAGGCAACAGTAGCTGAACTAAGGAATTGATGAAAAGGATGCACAAAAAGGACAGGGAAATAATGACAAACAGAAAAGAAAAAAAATATGTTTAATGTTGATGGTTATGAATTTCATGTTTTTGGTCCGTATTGAACTGAGAATAATATATAAGTAATAATAATAATAACAACGTAAACGTTTCCACCTTTTCAATACAACAATATATTCACAAAATTACAAATTATACGGTACTAGTTTCGACCCATCTAGGGGTCATCATCAGCCGTATTGGAGCTGATGATGACCCCTAGATGGGTCGAAACTAGTACCGTATAATTTGTAATTTTGTGAATATATTGTTGTATTGAAAAGGTGGAAACGTTTACGTTGTTATTATTATTATTACTTATATATTATGTTTAATGTGCCGTAAGTCCTTAAAGTGTCAGAGCCCAATAAGAAGGGACATATTAAAGAAATTATTCTCAGAAATCATGCATTCTAAGAGCCTTTAGGCATGTTTCTCTATATAACATAGAATCTAACCTGTATCTGAGGAATAAAATGAGCTAATCACTATTCTGCCTTTCTAAATGAATTCAACGTCTTGAGCAAAATACTTACTTTGAGAGAATGTACATTCAGATTTTGAGCTATTTTATCCCTTGTATGCCATAGACAAATCTTCTCTTTCCTTAACACACATAATATCTACCAGCACATTGTGGATGTGAGGATAACACAGAATAATCACACCTGTGTTGACATTTTGTTTAGCAGACTGGTGCATCCAGTCTCAAAAACACTAACAAAAGATTTGTAATTTAACTTCTTCTACATGAATTATGGTAGTAGTAATAATTTTTAACATGTGGTGCTAATGGTGGTGCAGCAAGAGTTAGAGGATTTTAGTTTTTTTTTTAAATACGATGGGCCAACCATCCTCTATTACAATCAGAGAGGAAAAATAGAAGAGGTGCAACCCCTAAACCAAAGTAATTTTGATACTGACAGTAAAAAGTACAGACTAATCCATCCCCAACCTTAAGTTCCTAAGAGTTGGCAGCTTTGTGTAGAGTGCTGTGGAGTATTCTCAGACAAAGAAATCAAACTGTCATACTATGCCTAAATGCTCAGTCAGAAATTGATGACTGCTGGTGTTAATAATCAGGAAGCAAACAGAAAATTACGCCCCCTCCAAACTTATTCAGCTATTAAGGTTTAATTTCTGACCTCTATAAAGTTATCTGGAATGAGACTTACAACCGATGCAGTTGTTATTCCTTCAAGTCAGGCTGGTTCATCTTTGATCTTTAATTCCAGGTCCATTTCGCACTCCAAATAAAGTAGTTACAATGTACTGAGGTCTTTGATTACTTCCAATGACCTTACACTGAAACATAAGCCAGAAAATTATACTACATTATTGATGTCATTGCTAGTTATGTTGTTTTTCAACAGAGTAAGCAACAAGTTTTACATGCAATTTTACATGACCGTCAATATTAATCATACCGAAAAACTCAAAACTTTACATGACTCGATATTGTGATCATACCTATAGGACCTCAGTTTTCTATGACTGATACTTCAATCAACGCTAAAGACCTCCAGTTTTTCATGACTTCTACAACAGTGATCACTTCCATAGGAAATATAAGTTAACATATCTGTCGATATCAAGATCATAGTTAAAGGACCCCTAATATTACATGACACATTATATCATATAATTAGCTATATAACATACAGCTTTATATGGAACTGAAACCACAACAAGATGACCTTTCTTGTTAAAAATCCAACGTACATCGCTTGTGATCGAAATGCACAACACTTCTTGAAATTCCAGTGACTATTCCATTGGTATACCACTCTGATCACCTGTGTTTATATCTTGGAATCTTCCTACTAATTATATCCTTTGCAATTAGCTTCAAAACTAACCTAACAAGTTCACAGTTCTTTCCGATTTGTTCTATAAAGATTTTTATTCCCGGGATCAAATTCTCTCAAACCATTCTCCTCTCATCAAGCTGATTCACTACCTCTTTATTTGAGACATATATTATCAATCTGATTTTCAAGAACTTCTGATAACATGGCCTTCAAATATTCAACGCTGTTTTCTCGGCACCAGTTAATGTTTATGTTTCACTTCCATATGGCGTCGTACTCCATACTCAGTGTAAATATTATTTCTAAATTTTTCAATCTGTTGAATCTATAGAACATGATGGAGAACAGATGGGAATTTAGGCTGGATTCAGTTATGATATTTATCGATATTGAGAAGGCATATATCAGTGTACCATGGCAAGTGGTCTTGGATGCATTGATAAAAAGGAAGGCAGGGAGAGCAGAAGAACCAATTATAAAAGCCATGAACGATAAAAGGGTGTTATGAATACTATGACAGGACAAACAAACTGGTTCAAAGTAGAAACAGGAGTTCAAAAAGGATGTGTTTTATCCCCGCCAATCTTCATTATGGTCATGGATGAAATCCACAAAACTATACAAGAAAAAATGGCAACCAAGGAGGCATCTTCGCAGATGAGACAGTAATATGTGGAAAAGATGAAATGGAAGTACAAGAACAAGATACTGTATGGAATCAGGAGACAGAGGAATATGGAATGAAAATAAGTGTGGAAAAGTGTATGATAGTAGTGGTGATGCGAGGTAATAGAGAAGGAAGTGGGAATATTGAAGTAAAGGAAGACAACTATAAGTTGTGGAATGCTTCAAGTATTTGGGGAGAATAATTGCAGAAGAAGGGAAAATAAATTAAAAAATTGGAAAGAGAATTGAACAGGCCAATGAGTTTTACCAATGTGTGAGATGTATAGTCTGTAACTGGGATGTCCAAATGGAATGCAAGAAAATTTTGCACCCAATGTATTACACACCAATTTTGACATATGCATCAGGCACATGGACAACAAGAAAATATAATGAAAGCACAATGCAAGAGGCCAAGGTGAAATTCCTTACAGAAATAATAGGGAGGGCATGAAGATATCAAGTCACAAACATAGAAATCAGGGAGAGAATTGGATTCCCTGAACTGAAAGGCAAGATAGAGATACGTAAGCTAAAATAGTATGGAAACATGATGAGAATGGATGGGGATAGAGTTCCAAAATAAGTATATACAGGGAAAGTCATAGGAGAAAGACATCGGAGAATGCCCAGAAAGGGGTGAATGGATACGGTAAGGAGAGTAGAGAGAAGAGTGTAGTGAAAGTAGAAAAAATATTCGAGGAAGTAAGGGAGTGGTTGAGAGAGAAAAACTGAGGAGGTTCTTGATTCACATTTCAACCCAGTAAACTGGAAATGGAAAATGAAGAAAATTCTGTTGAAATGAAGACAAAAATTTAACCAATGCTGCTATAGCTCATTTGATCGAACAATGCCACCAACATTAATTTAAGTGTCCTTTCTTTTTTTTTTTCTTTGCATGTCATATCTAATGACACAACCGAGTGGTGTTTATGAGAGTTTCCCTTGTAGGGAGTTCCATGTCAAACAACTGGTTTAAATGTTTTGCAGTTTTTATTGTTCCCCAGGTGGTACAAAAATTGTCTATGTTGAATACCTCGAGTAGTGCCTCAGAGAATCCATTTCAACCAATAGCGGTGTTCATTAGCCACTTTGTAATATTTTACTGTAAATGTAATCATACTGCACTAACAATTAATACTACAATTTCTTCTACAGGTAATACAAGCTTCGTACGTGTGGCTAATTGAGTCAATCCTTACTGTAGTGTGCCATATTTACTTGTTTTGGCCATCACAGGTTATTCTATCAATATGTTATTTGCTTTACTTTCAAGCAACTACCTTTTACAGTTTCCACAGCCAGAATTTCTTCCTGAAGATTGTTCTTCCATTCCTGCTAGCACTTTAATATTGCACTAACAACTCCAAGGGAAAGGGATAAGTTTAGGTACGCATCAGCATTAATTAACGTTAATTAATGATAAAATGGGGAAACCACGGAAACGTTTTTCAAGGCTGCAGATCCTAGGATTCGACCCCATGCAAACTAACCGCCTCTCGCCCCTGAAAATCTTTTACAAACCAATAAATCAGAGAGGTCGGCAACTGTTACTTAAATCATTACGAATAAATACCGGATATAGCTGCTGTGGGGTAACGATGTGATACAGAAGAATCTCCATAAAAACACTGATATAACAAGATACATATATCCTAAATGGAAACATCTCAAGATTTTGAACCGTACCACCATATGTCGCAGCATACAGTGTAAAGAACAACTTAACATTCACAGCTTCACTATCAAATTGCACACAGAGGTAAATAACACAGCAAAACAATAATTAAAATTCATCTGCGTTGCTCTTCAGAAAAAAATCCTCATACCAGTAAATTAAGATATACGATATATTGCTACTAGACACAACTTGCAGGCACTTTCAACGCATAGGCTGGGAGTTTTCTAACAAGCAAGCTAGTTATATGCATATTCATTTTTAATGCTTAATTAAAAATACAATTTAAGAAAATTAATAACTTAAGTATTAAAAATATGTAGAATGCTGACACTGAGAAAGATTAACATTAACTTCTAATATTCTCAATTGAGATCAATAAATTTAGCAACAGTAAATTATTGAACATGAACATTACCGATAATAGGTTAGAGGTTGTGGACACAGCGTAAAATGATAGAAATCACAAATTCCTCACTGAAGTAAATCCGTAACTCACTTAACGGAATAAGCTGTAGGATTGGCTAAAACGCATCTTTCATAACAACATACAAGCCACTTCAAAACCAAACTGGATATTTGAATGTTGTTTAATCACTTAAAACAACCTTTAACAAACTCATGAAGAACAAATTTCATTTGTAACAGTCGGTAGAATAGGCTGAATTTAGGAAGGGTGTATTACTAGTGACAACTACAGAGTATGAGACACTTACTGAACAAAGAATTTTATCTTCATGTTTGTGCTTAGTAGTGACGTATGGTACCGGTATTGTAATCAGGATGCGCCTGAACGTAGTTTAAAATTATTGTATTGTACTGTACAGTAGTATACGAGAATATTTTATTAGAAATAGTCGTGCTTACTTTATTATTGTAGAATGTTTGTGTAGTATAGTAGAGGTATCTGTAGAAACTCTCTTACTAAAATTCTGTGGCAATTAGGAGAGGCTTAACTGCAGTATAGAATTGTGTAATTTTTTGTGGATTCCTTTCGGTATTCAGTAATTAACAGTAGTTTTTTCCTGTTAGGGTGTTGTAGGATAAACATAGAATACGACTAAGTAGTATTATAGTGTATTAGTATATTAATTACCTAATTGTCGTGTGATCTTTGAGTACTATCGTAGACAATATTTCTTTTCGTTCAATTTTTTTGCACAAAACAAGTTATTTTATTTTTCCTTTTCTTTTCATTTTTTGTAAAGAATGGATAAATAGTGCAAGTGTAGGAACTCTGTGTGTGGCGTGGCATTGAGGGGTATGAGGGAGGAGTTGGAGAGTTTGATGGAGATAATTAGGATTCTCACAGAAGACAGGAAGGAAGATAGGACTCCTTCAAACAACGTACAGGTTATAGTAGGTGTACAAGAGGGAGGGGAAGGAAAGGAGGGAACTGCAGAAGACAGGTGGTCTAATGTTCTAAGGGGAGGAGATTGCAGACTAAGGGCTCTATTCAGGATCAGAACTCAGGACAGGTATCTATGAGAAATAGGTACAAGCCACTCCAGGTAGAGCAACAGAGGAAGATGAGGAACATGGAACTGTTGCTGAGATGTGTGGAAGTAGGAGGAAGGGAAAAAGTAGGAAAGGAAAATGTAGGGTAGAGAATAGGAAAAGACAGGTGGAACAGGGCCATGGGAGGGAGAAAAGGGAGGAGGAAGTAGCTTATGTGGCTATCAGAAAAGATAGGGCTGACCAAGAGGGGAGTGGGTCAAAGGAGGTGGGTAGGGTTGAGGCTCTGGTCATGGGGGATTCCATCGCTAAACACATGGGGAAAGTGCATGGAGGAAAGGGAACCAGGGTAGAGTGTTATACAGAAATTAGGTTAAAGCAGATGCTGAGAAAAGTAGAAGAGAAGGAGGAGAGGAAGGAGAATGTGGTAGTTTTTCGGTTTGGTACCAATAAAGTAAGGCAAGCTAATATAACTACCAACATAGTTGGGGATGTGTCGGACCTGGTAAATGCAGCACAGGTGAAGTTTAAGAAAGTGGAGATTGTTATCAGTGGAATACTGTGTAGTAGGGATACTGACTGGAGGGTGATTGGGGATTTAAATGAGACTATGGAGTGGGTATGTGGGAAACTGGGAGTGAAATGTTTAGATACTAATGGGTGGGCAGGAGATAGGGACCTGCACTCTGATGGCCTTCACTTAAATCGCAGTGGTACGTATAAGTTAGGAAATTTGCTTAGAAGGGTAACAGGGAGGTACATTCAGAAAAAACGGTGTTGTCTAGGCAGTGGTGATGAGAGTACAGAGATCTGGAAGTCAATTAGGGATAACATAAAAATGTTAGTGTTGAACTGTAGAAGTATTGTAAAGAAAGGTATAGAATTAAGTAACTTAATAGATATATATTTACCTGATATTGTAATAGGAGTTGAATCATGGCTGAGAAATGATATAATGAATGTAGAAAATTTCTCACAGAACTGGAGTGTGTATCATAGAGATGGGATAGGAAAGTTAAAGATGAGAAACATGAAATTCTAGGTCTAAGGCTTATTTCTAAAGATAATAGGCAACTTGATATCTTTGGAGTGTACAGACCAAGGAAGGGGAGTGCTGACATGGATTCAGAATTATTTGATAAGGTAATCAGCTATGTGGGAAATGACATGGAAAGGAATGTGATTGTAGCGGGAGATCATAATTTACCAAATGTCAATTGGGAAGGAAATGTGAATGATACGAAGCATGACCAACAAATGGCAAATAAGCTAATATGGGAAGGACAGCTGATTCAGAAAGAGGCGGTACCAACTAGAGGGAAAAATATCCTGGACGTGGTGCTGATTAAACCAGATGAGCTCTATAGAAAAACCGAAGTAATATATGGTATTAGCGATCATGAAGCTGTTTTTGTCATAGTTAAAAATAAATGTGATAGAAAGGAAGGTTTTAAAAGTAGGACTATTAGGCAGTACCATGTGGCTGATAAAGCAGGCATGAGGCAGTTTTTAAAAAGTAATTATGATCGGTGGAAAATGGTAAATAAGAATGTAAACAGATTCTGGAATGGGTTTAAAGAAATTGTTGAAGAATGTGAAAACAGGTTTGTTCCTTTAAAGGTGGTAAGGAATGGTAAAGACCCACCTTATTATATTAGAGAAATAAAGTGACTTAGAAGGAGGTGCAGATTGGAAAGAAAAAGAGTCAGAAATGGCTGTGGAAGTAAGGAGAAGTTGAAGGAACTTACTAGGAAATTGAATCTAGCAAAGAGTGCAGCTAAGGATAATTGGCATTAGCATAAGCATAAGCATAATTGGCAGTAATAAAAATTTTAGTGAAAAATAGAATGGTATGTGTAGGTATATTAAGGCAGAAACAGGTTCCAAGAAGGACATTCCAGGAATAATTAATAACAAGGAGAGTGAGTATGTGAGGATCTTCAAAAGGCAGAAGTATTCAGTCAGCAGTATGTAAAGATTGTTGTTTACAAAGAAAATTTCCAGATAGAGGAGGTGACTAATACTAAAGAAGTATTAAAATTTACATATGATAAAAATTATATTTACAATACGATACAAAAGTTGAAAACTAGCGAAGTGACTGGAATTGATAAGATTTCTTGGGATATACTTAAGACAATGGGTTGGGATATAGTACCATATCTGAAGTACTTATTTGATTATTGTTTGGTTGAATGAGCTATACCAAATGAATGGAGAGTTGCTGTAGTAAGGAAAGGGTGACAGACAAAAACCTGAAAATTACAGGCCAGTAAGTTAGACATGCATCGCATGTAAGCTTTGGGAAGGCATTCTTTCTGATTACATTACACATGTTTGCAAAATTAATAACTGGTTCGATAGAAGGCATTTCGGTTTTAGGAAAGGTTATTCCACTGAAGTTCAAATTATAGGATTCCAGCAAGATATAGCTGATATTTAGAATTCTGGAGGTCAAATGGACTGTATCATGTTTGACCTGTCTAAAGCGTTTGATAGGATGGATCATGGGAGACTACTGGCAAAAATGAGTGCAATTGGACTAGACAAAAGAGTGACTGAATGGGTTTCTATATTTCTAGAAAATAGATATCAGAGAATTAGATTAGGCGAAGTTTTATCTGACCCTGAGAGAATTAAGATGGGAATTCGTCAAGGCAGTATTATTGGACATTTATGTTTTCTTATATATATATATATATATATATATATATAAATGATATGAATTAAGGAGTGGAATCAGATGTAAGGCTTTTTGTGGATGATGTTATTCTCTATAGAGTAATAAATAAGTTACAAGATTGTGAGCAATTGCAAAATGACCTTGATAATGTTGTGAGATGGACAGTAGGCAATGGTATATTGATAAACTGGGTTATAAGTCAGGTTGTGAGTTTCGCAAAGAGGAAAAGTCCTCTGAGTTTTAATTACTGCATTGATGGGGTGAAAGTTCCTTTTGGGTGTTAATATAAGGAAAGATCTTCATTGGGGTAATGATATAAATGGGATTGTAAATAAAGGGTACAGATCTCTTCACATGGTTATAAAGGTGTTTAGGGTTTGTAGTAAGGATGTAAAGGATAGGGCTTATAAGTCTCTGGTAAGACCCCAACTAGAGTATGGTTCCAGTGTATGGGACCTTCGCCAGGATTACTTGATCCAAGAACCAGCAAAAATCCAAAGAAGAGCAGCTCGATTTGGTCTGGGAAGAACTGAGAGAAAGGAGACAAGCTGCTCGCCTGAATGGTATGTTCCGAGCTGTCAGCGGACAAATGGCGTAGAATGACGTTAGTAGACGAAAAAGATCGAGTGGTGTCTTTAAAAGTAGGAAAGATCACAATATGAAGATAAACTTGGAATACAAGAGGACAAATTGGGACAAATATTCATTTATAGGAAGGGCGTTAGGGATTGGAATAACTTACCAAGGGGAATGTTCAATAAATTTCCAATGTCATTGTAATCATTAGGTTTTAAGAAAAGGCTAGGAAAACAACAGATAGGGAATCTGCCACATGCGCGACTGCCCTAAATGAAAATCAGGTCGGTCGGTCGGTCGGTCGGTCGGTCGGTTCAAAGAGCATGTGTAAGAGAGAAGGAACCTCTCCGGGTGACAGAAAGTATATGAAAGCAGGTCCGTGTATGTGGACAGCCATAGAAGGAGGGATCAACTGACTGAACTTTATGATCCAATTCTTCGTACACTAAAGGAAATAAAATCGTACGGTTTTCTATACATACATGCATTATCATTATAGTCCGTTATGCCTTTCAGTGTTCAGTCTGCAGGCCTCTGTGAATTTAACAAAATGGTACGTCGCGACAATCCTCCATTTGCAACTAGTGCCGTGGCCTCATTTAGTTCTATACATCTTATCTTTAAATCGTTAGAAACTGAGTCAAACCATTGTCATCTTGATCTCCCTCTACTCCTCTTACCCTCCATAATAGAGACTGTTATTCTCCTACGTAACCTATCCTCCATTCGTCGCATATGTCTCGCCACCGAAGACGGTTTACGCGTTCAGCTTCATCCATCGAGTTCATTCCTAACTTAGCCTTTATCTGCTTGTTCTAAGTACTCTCCTGCCATTGTTCCCACCTGTTTGTAAAAGCAATACTTCTCGCTACATTCAGGTCTGTTACTTCCAATTTATGAATAAGATATCCTGAGTATACAAAGCTTTCGCTCTCGTGAAGCAAGGATGGTCTGGAAACATACCGATATAAAGACAGTTTCGTCCGGGAGCTGACTTCCCTCTTACAGACCACTGTTGATCGCAACTGTCAGCACACTAAATTAGCTTTATTACACCTTGATTGAGTCTCACATACTATATTACCGCTGTAGAATTATGTCGTAAATGCACATTTTTGTATCAACTAATTCAGTTTTCAACATTCATAAACAACTTTTATTTATAATCAAAACATGTTAACGCCCGACCACAGAATACACAAAACCCAAAGAGTGAAGGAATAAACATAGCCAACTTTAACATCTACAAATATCTCGACATACTCCCACCTAATTTACAATTTTCTCAAAATTGGAAATTATCAAAACATTGAGGGTAACTGAACAATGGATGCCAAGTGGATTCTCTCTCCCCGGCCTCATGAAATCAAAGATTTAGTCTTTTAGGAGGAACCACATTTCTTCCTGCTCTTGTTCTTATTTCTTCAGGGGATTTAGAAAAAACCTCTTCCTTGAGCTGGGCTTTGTTTGGCAACTCTCGATGCTAGAGTGAACCTCTAAGGGGTACACTCTCTGTAGAGGACGCACAACGGTACCACTGCTAGTCTTCAGTTGAACCACCCGGACTCTTCCATCTCGCCCTGGAATTAGATGCTCAATTCTTGCCAAAGGCCAATCCATCCTCTTTCGATTGTCCTTTTGATCTTGGAATACTTGGAAATTCTTAAGTCTCTGATCGTCTGGGAATTCGAAGGACTCTGCCTGAATGAGCAGAACAAGTTTATCTTCAGCTGCAGCTACCTCACTTGTCGATAACGAACCTCTTCTTTTAATTTCAGTGCGTCGACAGTTGTTGAGAAATCTGAAGATCCATCCCACCATCCGGACAATATTTTCATATTTGCTGAACCGGTGATACAGCCACGTAGTATTGTGAGTGACTGCAATAAGATTATATTCGTTTGCCACTCCGTAGCTTATGTGAGATTCAGGCCAGTTTTCTTCTCCTTCAGCAAGCCATTTAGGCCCTTTCCACCATTCGGATTCGAGCAGTTGCGCGACAGTACATCCTCTTGAGGGCAGATCTGCGGGGTTCAACTCACCTGGTATGTGTCTCCAGCTTCGTACATCAGTGAGTTCCCTTATCTCCTTCACTCGATTCCTAACAAACACAGTCTTGTCTTCATTGCCAAGAATCCAGGCCAGCACAGTGCTTGAATCGGTCCAACAATGAACAGGGACTTCTTTCCAATCTAGACTTTCTCGAACTGATTTCAGTAGACGAGCTCCAATAAGAGTTCCTAATAATTCCACTTGAGGAATGGTCAGGCGCTTAAGCGGTGTTACTCTTGCTTTGGCTACCGCTAACCGAATGTGTACCTCTCCCTGGTAACCACTCCTGATAAAGACAACAGCTGCATATGCATTCTGACTTCCATCACAGAATACATGCAGTGAGATATCCTCCTCGCTGCCGAGGTGGCGCATCATTCCGATTTCTCTTAGGTGAGGCAGGTCCTTCAACCACCTCTCAAATTGTCGTCGAGTATCTTTGTCAATAGTGTCGTCCCATCCTAACTTTCTGGTCCATAACTCGTGAATTAACATTTTCAACCTTATCGTTTCTGGAACGGTTAGTCCAATCGGATCAAAAATGCGGTGAACTATTGAAAGAACAGTCCTTTTTGTCAGATTTTCCATTTCCCACGATTTCTCCCACCAATCCATATTGATCTTCAAAGTGTCATCTCGATGATTCCACCTAATGCCAAGCAGTGTAGACTCCCGGGGAGAGTTGTCTCCAGTCCACTCCCACCCTCGAAGGTCGAACCCGGCCCTCGCCATAATGGTCTTCGAAAGATAAACGAATTCCTCTACTTCTTCTGCTCGGTCGAGGCTTGTCACTAGATTATCAACATAAAAATTATTCTTCAACGATGCCGCGATTTTTGCCTCCTTTGGATCAGTTGATTCCACACATTTTTCTAGGTGGTATCCAATAACTGCTCCAAGAAGAAACCGACTACTGGTAACACCGAATACCACTCTGGCATGACGAAGGACTCGTAGGTCTTTCTCATTATCTTCATACCACAAGAACTTCAAGTAGTCTCTCTCGTCTGGGTGTATTCTTATCTGCAAAAATGCCTTTTTTATATCAGCTGTGATACCTATCCTCCGTTGTCGAAACCTCAAGAGCAATTCTGGTATGATTTCAACGAGGTTCGGTCCTTCTTCAAGGCAGTCGTTCAGTGACGGGATACCCCTCTCTTTCGCCGACGCATCGAATACTGGACGCACTTTCGTAGTTGCACTAGTTTCCTTCAATACCGGGCGGTGAGGAAGGTAGTGTCCTGTAGATAGATCCATTGCACCTTCGACAATGCCTTCTTTCACCCAGTCTTGTAAGATGGTATCATATTCTTCGTAGACCCCACGCTTTGCCTTTAATTTTCGGGTCATTCGAACTAATCTGCCTTCTGCAATCTCTCTATTGGTTGGAAGGTCTGGAGCATCTCTCCTCCATGGAAGACGTACCTCATACCTGCCATCTACAAAATTAACCGTATTTTTGAAATATCTGAGTGCTGACATCCTCTTCTCCTCCTTTGTTGCATTCTCTACTGGATCGGTGATCCCAATGGTCTCCATTTTCCATAGATCAGATACAGGTAGTTGAGTAATACTGAGTGCAGTGACTGTATTCGCAATACTTGCATGCTGAGCTAGATCTTTTTTCCTATGGTGCATACTTTCTTCTTCTTCCCCGTTACCGTCCATCCTAAACGGGTTTCAATGGCAACCAGGCCAGAAGGTAGAGTCTTTATTTTGCCCGTCCACAACTTTCCCGCGATGTCAGAACCTATCAAGATGTCAATCGGAGCCCTAGAATCTCTGTACATTGGAATGTGTTCTCTCAGCAACTCTTCCCTCACTTCCTCCCTGACTTCTACTGATGGAACCGCAGCTGTAATTGTTCTCTGGTCTAGCGCCATGAAGTTGCATGCAAAGTCATTACATAAGCTGAGTAAGTGCACTTTATAGCATCTGTGCTTCACTACGCCTGTTGGCTTACCACCAAAAAGAGAGTGTATAATGTTTTCTTCCCCAATTGGAAAGTAGTTCATTTCTTCGACCAAACTACTAGAAATGTACGAACGTTGGGATCCACTGTCTATCAGTACCCTGGCCTTCTTGATTTTGTCACCATTCTTTACATAAACTAGCAGAGTCTGTAGATAGACCTCCGTTTGGGAGCTAACTGTCAAATTGTTATCAACAGATGAAGTATTGAACAAGGAAACCTCTTCTCGTTTGCTCTCAGGATGGCTACCCTCAATACATTCTTTCTCTTCCACTTGGTACTTCTCAACAGAGGGGCATAATAATGGCACATGCCGCCCACGACAAACAACACACCGTGCTCGACATTGCTGCGCAGAATGGCCTGCTTTGGTACAAGAAAAACAGCGCTTAACTTTAAACAGAACCCCTTTCCTATCTTCAAGTGACATTTTTTGTGCATGGAGGCATTCTGTCGAATAATGATTCACTCCTTTACAAAATACACACTTCTGAGACTCAGATTCAATTCCGAGAGTAGCAAGATCGATTGCAGAGGCAAAATTAACCTTGTCCTTATAATGTGATTTCCCCGGATTCTTAGCCTGGCTATAGGAAAGGGACTGATTATTTGCCATTGCGACTCTCTCCTCCCCTTCTACTTCTCTTTTCAAAAACAACATTAAGTTATCCATTTGCTCCTGCAGTGCCCTATTGGGTTCATTGGAACGTTGCCACACCTTCAATATGTCTGTGGGCAGACACGATTCTATTAGCGGAAACAATAATGCGGCATAATTATCCGAGAAGACATTTAATGCCTCCAGTGCCCGTAACTGAGTTTCTATTTGTCATATAAAATACTGATCTTGACTGTCTTCTTTTCCAAAACCAAACTTAGTAGCTCCCGAACATAATACTCGATAAGGAGGTCATTATGCCCAAATCTGCCTTTAAGTGCTTGAATGGCCCTCCCGTAATTTTCACCTGAGGGAAGAAAACTCATAACAACCGCGCGTGCTCGTGAATTTTCTTTCGTAGCTTGAATCAAATACTGAAACTTTTCCTCCCTACTTAACGACTTACTCTCGTCAATTTGTGAGAACTGTGACCAGAATGATATCCAACCGGCTATTTCCCCGTCGTACTTATTTAATTCCAATTTCGGTAGACGAAGAGATATTTCGTTTCCCGAACGATCACCAACACAACTAGATGAAGCATGGGCAGCACTATTCATTGTGATCATATCAGAGGCCTTACCTTTAATGCTGTGGTAACGTAAGGTATACTCCTCTGCTTTCTCCATTTCTGCCATCAGCACCTCTTCAATCTCCTCTTCCTTTGTTTCAGCACAGATGTTTTCACAAATCTGACTGTCCAGTTCCGATAACTCGTTTCTTCTCTCTTCGAGCACTAGTAAACGCGCGCTTATTAATTGTAAATCTGCATCCGTATGCGTCACTAGTTCGTCTATAGCATTGCAATTTTTCGTGAACAATGTGCGGATAACAGCTCTTTTCTTAGTTGCTTTTGTAGACGTCATGATTACGATGTACCGGTACGAATGTAAACAACAGAATACGGTATACTGGATATACAGACACAGTTATACTCGTTATCAAATTATAACTCAACGAAGTCTACGCTATGTCCTGTCACGGTCGCCATATGTAGAATTATGTCGTAAATACACATTATTTTTGTATCAACTAATTCAGTTTTCAACATTCATAAACAACTTTTATTTATAATCAAAACATGTTAACGCCCGACCACAGAATACACAAAACCCAAAGAGTAAAGGAATAAACATAGCCAACTTTAACATCTACAAATATCTCGACAACCGCCCTGTGGGGACACACAAAAGATACATAAAATTATCTACCTGTTCCAGCTTTGTATCACCAATCTGACTTTCAATTCTGTTGACTTTCTTACCTACTAACATCAGTTTAGTCTTGGAGAGGCTAATTGTCATTCCATACTCATTGCACCTATTTTCAAGTTCCAAGACATTAGACTGCAGGCTTTCGGCACAATCTGCCATTACGACGAAGTCGTCAGCAGAGGTCAGACTACTAACTAAATTTCCACCTGCCTGAATCACTCCCTGCCAATTTATACCTCTCAGCAGATGATCCACTTGACTGCGAAGAGCAAAGGTGAAAGATTACAGCCCTGTCTAACCCCTGTAAGTATCCTGAACCATGAACTCGTTCTACCATCAATTCTCACTGCAGCCCAATTGTCATCATGAATGCCTTTAATTTGTTTTAATAATCTACCCTTAATTTCAAACCCCCGCCCCCAGTATGGTGAACAACATTTCCCTCGGTACCCCGTCATATGCTTTCTCTAGATCTATGAAACATAAACACAACTGTCTATTCATATCGTAACATTTTGCATTTACCTGGCGCGTACTGAAAATCGGACATTGACAGCCCCTCCGTGCTCTGTAACCACACTGGTTTTCATACAACTTCCTCTAAACCACTGATCGCACCCTCCCTTCGCAGATGCCAGTGAATACTTTGCTTGGTATACTAATCAATGAGATACAGGTATCTCGATAGTTGTTGCAGTCCTTCCTGTTCCCTTGCTTATAGGTAGGTGCAATTACTGCATTTGTCCAATCTGAAGTTACCCTACCAACACTCCATTCTAATCTTACTACTCTATGAAGCCATTTCATCCCTGTCTTCCCACTATATTTCACCATTTTGGGTCTAATTTCATCCATTCCTGCTGCTTTATGGCAAAGGAGTTTATTTACTATCCGTTCCACTTCATCTATCGTAATTTCACCAACATCACTTTCTTCCTGTCCATTAGCTTGGTTGTTCACAACACCACCAGGAAGTTTCCTTTTACGATGAGAAGATTTTCAAAATATTCCCTCTACCTCTCCAGTGATTCCCAGGGATCTATTATGAGTTCACCTGAATTACCCAAAACACTGCTCTAACTTTTCCTTCCTAAGAATCTTTATTACTGTCCAGAAAGGTTTCGCTGCTGCTTGACATAGTCTTTCCAGGTTTTTACCAAAATCTTCCCCCGGTTTCCTTTTGGATTCAACTACTACTTGTTTAGCTCTGTTTCATTCATCTACGTGCAACTCCCTGTCTGCATCAGCCCTTGTTTGGAGCCATTTCTAATAAGCTTTTTTTTACGTTTACAAGCTCCTGTCACTTGATCATTCCATCAAGATGTTCGCTTTCCCCCACCTTTACACATAGTCGTTCCTAGGTATTCCCTTGCTGTTTATACTATAGCATCCGTTTATGCCAACTATTCTCTTTCTATATCCTGAACCTGCTTACAGTCCACTGTTCAAAACTTCTCACTAATCATTCCCATGTACTTCTGTCTAATTTCCTCGGCCTGGAGATTTTCTACTCTTATTCGTTTGCAGACAGATTTCAGTTTTTCTATCGTAGGCCTAGAAATGCGTAGTTCACTACATATCAGATAGTGGTCTGAATCACAGAAATATCCCCGAAAAACTAATACATTCCTAACAGACTTCCTGAATTTAATGTTGGTTAAGGTGTGGTCTATTTTATGGATCTGGTATCCGTAGCCCCCATGTGAATAGCCTTATGCTTAACAATGTATTCGTAACTGCTAAACACAAACTAGCACAGAAGTCCAACGAACGCATCCCATTCCCATTAGCTTCCATGTATTCCCTACATTTACCAATCACCCTTTCGAATACATCAGTTCTGTTTCCCACTCTCGCACTGATATCGCCTATTAGCACCCTCCTCATCCTTGCTGTTGACGCTGACTACGGTGTCACTCGATGTTTCATAAAACTTGTCAACTTCATCCTCATCTGCACCCTCACGTGGTGAATACACTGAGACAATTCTCGTCCTAATTCCTCCAACTGCCAACTGTACCAACATCGTTAGCTCATTTACGTGCCTAAAAGAAACTATGCAGCGTACAATAGTATTCGTCATAAAGAGTTCTTCCACATACTCTGCCCTTCCCTTTTTAACACGAGTCAAGTATCCTTTACCATCTCATGTCTCTTCCTCGTTATCTCTTACCCGAATATCACTTACCCCTAGTACATCCGGATGCGTCCTCTTTGCTGAATCAGCCAGTTCTACTTTCTTCGAATAGCCCCATTAATCCTGATAGTTAACCTTCGAATTCCATTTCGTTCGCCGAGTAGTTTGCAAGGAGTCCATCGCCTGGACTGGTAGTGGGACTCCATTACTCCCATAGGTCCGAGGTTTGCTTTAAACGTTCTGAACTTGGTAAATACATGAAGCAGGATGCTACCCTACTTACACATAGTCCAAGATAGGATCTCTCCTCTAACGGGTTGGGGACCACGGGTGGATTTTGTATTCCTAGCCACCTGAGCATCAGAAGCGCCATTGCACGGACTATATCCCAGAACCCATTCCCGTTCCATAGCAACTGATATCCATACTCTAAGGACCACTTACTAGGCCACGCAGCCGTTGCCCATATTTCACGAACTAGAACGTGACTACAGTGACCCACAACATAAACCATCAGTTATTATTATTACCGAGCTCGATGGCTGCAGTCGCTTAAGGGCGGCCAGTATCCTGTATTCGGGAGATAGTAGGTTCGAACCCCACTGTTGGCAGCCCTGAAAATAGTTTTCCATGATTTCCCATTTTCACACCAAGCAAATTCTGGGGCTGTACCTTAATTAAGGCAACGGCCGCTTCCTTCCCACTCCTAGCCCTTTCCTGTCCCATCGTCGCTTATTTATGTCTGTGCGACGTAAACCAACTAGCAAAAAATGTATTATTATTATTATTATTATTATTATTATTATTATTATTATTCTAGAAATATCGTGGATCACAGGGGTGTAAAGAGGTGCTGGGCTGAACGGATGGACAAGAACTGACAAGAGCATAATTTAATGCACTAAATTTTGAAATTTTATTCCTTCCTTCTTGTTTCTCTTACTTAAAATTTGGTAAATAGGAGATCTGAATAAACAGTAACAATGAAATAATGTAGCTCCAACAACAGCGACTTAAAGTCCAAAATCAGGTACAAGACTAGAGAAAATTATCAGCATGATAATATACGATGGATGAGTACTTTTAGCTCTGAAACGGTACAGTCACTTCTGCACAATTATTTTCGTATTACTTTCCGGAAATATAAGGAGGCAAAATGAGTGCCCATATTAAATGGCCACAAAGTAAACAGGAAAAAGTTGATAATCATCGGCCAAAAGCAAAACGCAGGGAGGCGAAAATCCTGCACATCTTCTAGGAAACTCCTAAAAACCTTAAGTGAGCTCATGGCCCCAAGACACAGAGGCTAAGGCTATTCCACGCCAGGGCGACTAAATAAAACACATTAAATACCAAACACTGTTAACAATTTTGGAGGATAAGAAACTTTAAGTCACCCCATAGCGAGTAGAATGGTGGTCAACAGAGGGTAATCTCTCTTGTCCCCTACATTACATTTCCCAGTAGGGAATAAAACAGAGTCCTTAGACTGGCGAAAATTTTACATTTAAACCAGCGGATTTGGAAATGTACACGAAATAAAAGAGCTTTGAAACATTCCCCTCGTGCTATCTCCGGGAGCTATCACATGTTAAGAAATTTCTGTCATTACCTTGTATTGCTGGGCCTTTTGAATGCCGATCTGCGACTTCTGCCACTTTAGTATACGCCGCACACAATAAACTGGAGCCATGACAATTACAATACGGCCTTAACGCTCCCAGCTTTTATAGTATCTCGAGCGGATGTTAGTGAACTCTTTACTGATAGTCTGGATGCTTGTACACACCCCAAATTTTATTTGGCTAGAGAAAATATTCACAAAATTTCGAATTGTTTGACAGATACAGAAGATACAGATACAAAATAATTTTCAAAACTAAGCTAAGCCACCTCTAAAATTAGCTTTCTCTTAAGAATTAATTGTCCTTTATCCCGTCAGAGGGGACACTTAGGCCGATGGTAGAGACATCCAACAGTTGAAAATCCAAGTGTCTTGCATAACATTATTTCAAATTCCATTACATAGATGGCCTTATATAAGGCACGAAGTTCGACCGGACCGAGAAGTAGCACACTCGGTAAGGACCGCCACTCCCCAAGCTCTTACCACGGTATGAGCCGCTTTGAAATCTTGAATCTTGCCATGCATAATTTTTGAGAGAACATATTTATAAGTTGGAGTATCACTTGATAGAGAGCCATTTCTTGTTTATTTGTTGAAGTAATGTAGTTCAGATAGTGTTTGCGAAATAGTAGAAGTTCGAGCTGTTGCGCCCAGAGTCGATGGCAAGAGCGGGTGCCGCTGACGATGACTGGATGGGGTCGCCCGAACTCCCAAGGTACCTTGAGATACCATCCTTCCGTATAATGTGCGGAGCAGCTGCCTCTGTGGGTCCGTGGTAGAGTGTCGGCCTCCGGATCCCAAGATAGCGGGTTCAAACCCGGCAGAGGTAGTCGGATTTTTGAAGGGCGGAAAAAAGTCCATTCGACACTCCATGTCGTACGATGTCGGCATGTAAAAGATCTCTGGTGATACATTTGGTATTTACCCGACAAAATTAATTAAATCTCAGCCATAGACGCCCAAGAGAGATCCGGTTTACTCTAGGTCCGCTAGATGGCAGACAGAGTAAACCGGAACGTCGAAATTGACGAGCAGACAGCCAGATGACGTCAAATTGAAATGTCTGCAAACGGTAGCTGAGGCCATACGATTATTATTATTATGTGCGGAGCAACCAAGGCATGGTCACAAAGTACCAAATAGCATTGTTCGGGCCAAGGATAGAGTCGTCCATTGGAGTCCAGCTTCCAAGTCACTCCTAAGGATGATAGTCCCAAAGGAGGCAGTTTAGACGGAGTCTCGGCCGGAAAGAGGAGGGCCCATACCACGCGCCGGCATCTCTCGCAAGTTGACACGATGTGGCCTCAGGTGGAAGTTGGGCGCTGTAACATTGAACTTCGTGGCAACAGTAACTGATTCATAGACAGTATCACATGTGGGACAGGTAAGGTTGGCGACTTTGGAAGACGAATGCAAGAATTTTCTGGCACACATTTGGAGGCAGGATACTTAAAGGCAGAATAGTAATGAAATAATTGATGGGAAGGTTTTCAAAAAGTATTTTAACAAAAAAATGGAAGTTAACTTGGATATAACTTAAATACAAAGAATATTTCACAACCCACTGGGTCAGAAGGCCTCCTTATTCTAACTTGCTTGTATAAAACTTAAATTAATAAGATGATAAGGAAAGAAATATAATTAAATCAGCAATATCATCATTTGGTGGTATATAATGAAAAAGCGAAGGCCTTCACACAGGTTTTACTTGAGACAGGTGGATCCCTAAAACCCTTTCGTTTCTCGGGTTACTCACCAAAAGGGTGACAGGAGTAAGGAAACCGAGTATAATGCAAGTTCCCTGAAATCTGGGGGCAAGTTTGCCCGCGGGAATAATATTTTAACCACAACCTGATCTCCAGTTTCCTAAATTGGTGGGTCTTTGTCCACGGTCATGCCCAAGTTTTACTTCCCTATGAGAGGCCTTAAGGTTATTTCTAGCTTTTCTCCATAAATCTCGGATATTCTCGGGATCTGTTGTCTCTGGCAATAGCTCATTGATTGACAACAAATTTGACAAAGTAACATTTGGGACAAACTTAAACATAAGAGAAAGTGGAGAAAACTTGTGGGACTCATGAACGGCCCAGTTAAAAGCTAATGATAACCAGTGTAAGGAAGTGTCCCAACGAGGATGATCTTCCTAGTGGAAAGCAATAAGGGCAGTTCGGGTATTGTGATTAACCCGCTGGGCTAGAGATGGCTATGGGTGGTACGCAGACGTCGTGACATGTGAATAGAGAGATCGAAACAGAACTTACGAAATAAATTAGAGGGAACGAATTAGCGTTATCAGAAACAATATATTGACAGGGACCAAAAAATGGAAAAGTAGTATTGAGACAAGAAACAGTGGACTGATCGGTGTCAATCCTAGTCGGAAACAGCAATGAGAAACGTGTGGAACCATTCACACACACAAGAATGAATTTATTCCCATTCCCTTTAGATTGAGGGAAGGGTCCGATGCATTCGATTTACAGTCGCTAATTTTTTTGCTAGGGGCTTTACATCGCACCGACACAGATAGGTCTTATGGCGATGAAATCGCTAATTAAAAAAGACATACATGTTTTAACGAGTTCCCTAATCTCGCTGTCCATACTCTTCCAGATAAACATGTCCCTTGTACTTTCTCTAGTTTTGAAGACGCCTAGATGTCCATTTAATGGGGCCTCATGGTAATGCTTGAAAATCATAAGCGCTAGAACAGCTGGAACCACAATTTGCATCATCTAATCATGCCTCGGAGGGCAACACAGAACCGCATTCATCAAGACATAATAGACAACATGTTCCCCAGAAGAAAGGGCTTCAGTTAGAATGGAACTTATAATGGCACTGGAAATATAAGGCAACAGGCTTTTCTTCGAGTCAACAACATCAGAATCGCTGGAAAACATTCGGTTTAATTCATCTGGGACCATATTTTCAGATCAATGAATGTCTCGCACATCAAACTGAAACGCTCATATACGATTCGCCCGGCACGATGGAGCCTAGGAAGAACCCACTTCAGAGAATTATTGTTAGTCTCTAATTGAAATCTAACATGCTCAAGGTAAAAACGGAAAGTTTCTAAGGGGAATGGGACGGCCGGTCCTTCTAACTCGTACGTAGAGTACTTGGTCTCTTGGGGTGACAAGGTTCTAGATGCATGGGAGATTGGCCGCCATTCCAGTTCAGATTCCTGAAGAAGAAGCGCAGTGACCGCGGATGGAGAGGCGTCTCAGTGTACAATTAACTTCTTGGAGAAATCTGGCATAGCCAAGATCGGGACTTTACACAGAGCTAATTTCAGATCCTCTAGTGCTGCTTGCTGCAACGGCCCCCATAGTAACTTGACAGCTTATTTGTGGGGACGGTTAAGGGTGCCGCCTTATTGCCGAAGTTGGGGATAAATTTCCTAAAGAAATCTAGTAAACCCCTTAACATCCCAAGGTCTGAAGTTACGGATTGCATGCGTTCTGGAATGCTCCACTAAAACTCCATCAGGTGACACAATATGCCCCAGGTAGGACATATATGGTTAATCAAAAGGTACAGCTTTAATAATGCGTTTTAGAGCTTCATCCAGATGAGCTAAGGGTTCTTCAAAGGTCTCAATAAAAATAACAACATCATCTAGATAATGGTACAGATATTCAAATTTAATATCGCAGAACACCCCATCTAGCAGCCCAGTAAGAATCGCCGTGCCGGTGGAGAAACCGAAAGGCAAGTAGTTGTATTCATACAGTTTCCAGTCGGTGGCGAAGGCAGTCAGATGTTTTGGATCTTCCACGAGACGTATATCATTATAGGCTTGGTTCAGATTTAAGATGGTGAAGAACTTAGCTTCCCAAAACGAAGAGAAACATAAATGCAAGTCGGGAAGGGGTACTGATTGTAGAAAAATCTTACGATTTAACGACCTATAATGAATTACTGCACTGAAGCCACCTTGAGGTTCCGACACAAGTAAAAAAGGGTGAAGAATACGGCGACTTGGAGGGTCGAATGGTACCATCCCTCAGCATTTGGTCGGTGGTTTCATTGAGGATTATCATTTTCGGCAGAGATATCCTGTAGGGAAGAAATATTACGGGGATCGAATCCGTAACCTCAATCTTGTATTCAGTTAAGTCAGTCACACCCAGATTATCCGGATCGTCGCCATAAGACCTATCAGTGTCGGTGCGACGGTAAGACAATAGCAAAAAAAGATTTTCCGAAAACACGTCGGGAAATGACTGACAATTTACGAATGCAGCTAGCCTGATCCTCAGGTAGATGCCTAAGCACAAACAACATCTCACTCTGGGGAGGCGAAATAACAGAAGATGCTACAAAATTTCAATTCAAGGGAGGTACCGTATATGAAAATTACTCGTAAATTGAATATGATGATCGAGCACGATAGTGGAATTGACAAAAAATCTGCTATTAATATCACCGGGCATGGCAAATATTTTGCAAAAAATAACTGATATTTCCACATAAATTTTGAAATACGAATTTTGGCATGGATAAGTCCTAAAATTTCTAGGGGAGAAGAGTTAGCCGAAACACATTTTACAGAAGAAGAAACAAATTCAGGATATTCACAACAGTACTTCAGCTTGGAATACCATTCTACTGAAATGATGGACACGATAATTCTTGAATCTAAAAGGGCCGTGACCGGTGCGTTACCTCATTTTCGAGGAAGGGCATGAAGCCTGGAGTATCGGAGGCAACTTTGAGGTATTCTTTAGGATCTTCGAAGATGGTCTTCCTTCCTGATTATGTGACATAGTACCCTCAGGTACTGAGTGTTCAGACGCAGATAGGGGTGAGGATGCAACCACGCACCCCAGCTATAGTAATCGCCAATTAAGGCCCTACATTAAAAGGTAAATATCACCACCCGATTCTCTTTCCTTAAGGCGCATCACTCCTGCCAACATGACCAGTTACATATTAAAATCACCAGACATAACAATAACAAAGTAACCTCAATGAATGCATCCATAATGAACGTTCTCTTACAGCAGTAAATGATAAATTTTAAGATTAAATAAACCAAGACATTCATAATTAAGCCAGTTCCCACGCTCAATGAGGAATTAAGGAAATAAACACACTTCCTCACTCCTCAAATTAATGTTATATTTCTGCCTTTAATTTGATATATGCGTTACTATAACCACATCCTTGAAGAGAGGGGTGTCCTAAACGATGTATTTTATTTAAATTGTTACTTCCGTGTCCGCGATTCAAATGGACGAGCTGCTGCCGTGTTTCAGGGAAGTCAAGGAAAGCACCAGATTGTTTCTCCTCTCGTCTGTTTGTCGCAGTAATATTATATATTAATTAACATGCTCGAAGATGCAAAGTTGCCGCGTTGCGATTGTGTATTCCTTCAGTCACAACATTGTGAATTCAATGAAATAACGAAGGAATCATCACGCCGAATAGTTTGATTACAGTAGATGTTCAATATGGCCCCCTCCTACGTTGGTGCATAGTTCACAATGGTGTAGCAGTGAGTGACTTTGGACTCTGCCCAGGATGTGTAGTGCATGGCGAACGGCTTGGAAAGCTGTCTGTATTCTTGGTGCAAGTATGTCTTCTCTTTCTATGGGGTTCACATAGTAGTCAATTCGTGTAGAACAAACTACACACTGCCCAGTTTTTCACTTCCCCTCCCTTCCCTCTTCTCACGCTCAGCGGCTGACTCTCTGGCATAGCACTAACAGCAAATTCGTCAATTTGAACTGCACGCCCGGAATTAACAAGGTCACTTAATTTCATCACAAATATGCATTTCTCCGGCAATCCAACTGCATCATCACCTTCAACATCACACGAAGAGTACGCCTGATTTCTTTGTCAGTATAGTTCTGATAAACCTTGTACACAGGTCATTACAGTGAGTGTGACAGATTTCTTAGCCACACGTTCGGCAAAGACAATTCTTTCCCTCTGTTCTGGAGTGTATTTGAAACCCAGTTTATATAACTTTCACAGTATGTCTCTGTCTTCTTCTACAGCTCTTCTTGGACTGGAATCATCCATAAGAACGTTTTATTTTCAATGCAGTAGGAACTAGGTTATTTCGTACCCAAGTTTACTGTGACGGTTGCAGTGAAAGATCTGTAGAATGAGTCCACATGTTTCCAATTGCATTCAGGAGAGGAAAATTTATGCTGTCTGCTAGGGTCTCCTTGTAGTCTTCAAGCTTCCGCCACTTGACCTTCTCGGGAGCATTCATACTTCCACCTGTACGATGCATTAAATCCTCTATGACTACCTTATGCTGAGGTTGTAAATAGATGACATGACATTCACACCCTTTCTTAGTCGATCACGGCGCCGATCAAAGACTAGGTCAATTTGGTTGCTGCAGTCACCACAAGTACAGGTGATGAGGTGATTGATGCACTTTTGAAGAACGCATTCTACGCCAGCCTCTCCACTTTTGTACCTGGGTAGCCCCATATTGTATTATGACTGTGGGAAGGAAGCAACTGTGGCCTTAATTAAGGTACAGCCGCACCATTTGCTTGCTGTGAAAATGTGAAACCGTGGATAACATGCACTTCATGGCTGTCAACAATGGGTTCGAACCCAGCATCTCCAAATGCAGGCCGATAGCTACACAGGCAGTTGTTCAATATCACAACGAATTGCTTGAATTCCTTCTCTTCCAATACTTATTGTGAGAGTATCTTAATATGTACTTTCAAACAATACGTTAAAAGCAAGTGTTTATTTTAAAAATTCAGTGTTCACAGTTATCCAGGTTTACATGCACGTTCGGACATACGTTTTCACTTACATGTCCGAAATTCGACGATACATGGGGTTATTTTGGAAAAGTAAAGAGTAAAATAGAATCCCAAATGTATCTTTCAAAATTCTATGCAGAGCATGCATTCCTCCCTTGAAGTAAAGATGGGCTGCCTATTATGCTCTTCGGTTCCAGGATCGAGGTAGCCCTTACTTTATCGCACCTTCTCCGCATGTCTTTCGCCAAGAATCAATTTAAGAGTCTTATCAAGCTTATCGGCATTATAATAATTACAATGCCGTACTTATTACGATACACCATGCCTCCAAGTTTATGCAGCACATGTCGAAGTAACCCCGCGAATGAACCCTACTCAGAAAAACTGCGAATGACATGATTCTTCAGGTGATCAAGGTTACGAAAGTTGATCCTAACACAACTTCAGTTACGGTAAAACACTGGAAAACAATTCACTTCAACTAATATTTGTTGACAATATGAACATTCAGTACCACACCATACAACAAACAAATTCTCTCACTGAGGGACAGAAAAAAAAGAGACAGCAATCAAGAAATAGTTTTATCACAATAGTTCTATGAAGTTCGGTGTCCTATATCAACACAGATACAGTATACACTTGTTTGAAGATAAACCGACATCCAGAATTATCCCATGGAATATTTGGAAGCTAATACTCAGAGAAGTGTAAGAAAACACTAGTAAATTGCAGGGCATATGCTGTAAACTGGAATCATGGATCAAAGGTATCTGGCATAGAGAAACGCTCATGGGTCAATTGATCTCCAAAGGGAAGAGATTAGGTTGGATCAAACACATTTCAATGTCACTTGGGTGAATTAGAAATGAACAAATAGTAAATTTAATGATTATCATTAATCTACTGTAAAACTGTATTAAAATTAACAGCTAAAAGATAGCTGGGCATTTCAGAAAATTTTAATTAATTGTTAAAAATGTAGAACTAGGGGAGAATCTCGTTTGTTTATCAGGTGGAGTTGCCCCTGCTGAACTAATGAATAAACGAATCAGTACAATATTCGACAGTCGTACTTACCACTTAATGTAATCTTTGTTATTTTTTACATTTATGATATCCACTTGAACGGAAGCAAATGCAAGTGCATTACTATACTGACGAATGTTCCGGAAGTAACTTTTGATTTTACTATCATTCTTTACTTAACTGATAATTACAGCATATTGTAATGACACAAAACAGGAGTCCCAGCGGCCAAATGTGAAGTGGACTGCAATGATGGCGAGTATTTTCCTACTTAACATTTTCACGGCTAACACCGCCCGGCAAGTTTTCAGAACTCCTCACAAGGACAGTTACGAACCATGATATTTTAAGAAGACACGAAGAATATTTATGATTGGTTTCCAACTAATCACACGTTCTAGGCCAAGAACTGATAAAGGCAGTGTGTAATCGACGCTCAAGTTACTCAGCTCTTACTCTACTGCTTTCATAGAGCACAACTTCACTTCGCTTTCCCACTACATTTCTACAAGAAATTCTACGCCATGTGACCTTTATTACCCGTGATGTCTTACAAAGGGAACGCTTTCTTTACTACGTCTTCTGCAAGACTTAACCACTGCAATATTAATTCCGGAACACGTGTGGTATGCATAAATCATCTGAACCTGCAAGTTAAGTGTCAACTGACATATAAATATGCATGCTTGGAATAAATATTATGTGTCGTTTTAGTTTCAGTGTGTATGTGTGTGTGTGGTTGGGTGTAGGTGTGGATGGGTGTCTCTGGACGTGTCAGGAAGCTTACTGTTACGAGAAGCCTGCAAGACAAGGAACAAGGGAATCATTTTGCTGCTTGAATGACGGATCTCTACTTTCATCATGATGCACTTTTCAAGGGATATTTTTTCAGGAATGTGCAACTAAAAGGGGAGGTCCCACTACAACCTAACGGGACCAATCGTAAGACATTGCCAGTCAGGACTGAATTAACTTCCATCATAAATATTTAAGTACCCTTTTTAAATATTGATTTCCTCTTCTGGAGGACTTTCTTCCTGAAATTATATTTTCTATTGTTTTGTGTTGTGACAGATTCTTACCGTTTCTGATCTATTTATGTACTGGTGTTGGTAAATTATGTGAATGTTTGAAATTCACCCATATCCATAACATCGAAAACACATTGAAAGACATGTGCAGGACATGTGCAATAGTATGTTCTCAAGAAATGATTAGCATTTGAACCACATCGACCCTCAGGTTCAAGGCGCACCACCACCAGCCGGTAAATTGTGCCTGCGGCTCTCGTTGTCGCTTTAAACCGAACGTAATGAATCAGTGTGACTTGAGCAGTACAGTACCTACAGTACTGCCAGGTTCTGTCACTTTTATAGGTTGAATGACATGTTTACTTACGGTCACTGAGTTAGTATTTTTTGTGTTTAAACGCAGAACTTTGTTTGACCACTCAGTTTGCTAATATATGTGGATCATTAGCACTTATTGCAAACAAAAGTATCATATGCATATTGCAGATCATTTATTACGATTCTGTTAACAATGATGATGTCATGTTTTCCTTGCAGTGTTTAAGAAAAACACCCTTTCACAGTAGATATTGAATAGGAGTGGAGTTATAACAGAGCCTTGCCTCATCCCTTGCTTCATTCCAATAGCACAGGTATTGGTGTTATCAACCTTAACAGATGAGGACTGATTTTAATACAGGTGGGCAACGGATCGTAAGTCTTTTATATCCAGACTAATATCACATAGTTTAGTCAATTTAAGAGGTAACTAAAAAGTCTCTGGACAACTGGAAATAAAGCACCACCTAGATGAATCAGTCTCTTCTGAAAGGAAATTTGCTGCCTTTCCTGAACATAGATACCTTGATCACGACCAAGGGTTTCTAGTTTAATGTGGAATCCGAACCAGGAGGATGTCTTCTTAATTTCATGACTCCCACATTCTGCGACGTGAACTCTACCCACATCCAGCTCAGCGGCAATGATACTAGGCAATCATGCTGCCCGATCTTAGGTCAGCAATAACCTCACACCTGTCCTGGTCGAAATGGGTCTGTACTTTGTATCGAACTTGGATCTCATCATCTAAGGCACCTTCTGGGTGGTCCAGCGACAGAGAACACTAGCAAAGGAGACGTGGAGCTACAGGTATGAGACTAAGAGAATATAGAGTTTTGAATAAATGTGTTGTAAGGAAGATATTTTAAGATGTCCTTGGTGATGCGGGTCATCACTTAACTAGAGCCCGCTCCCAATGCTCTAGAGCTTCCTGAACACTTTGAGATTGTCGGTTTAGTTTTTCACGGCCAGTGTCTTCGTTGTATGCCGTGGTCGAATTGCATTAGTAGCTGCCAATGTTTCGCCGGAAACTGAGCGCAGCGTTCTGAGGAATTCGCTCTGTATGAACATCGGTAGTGTACTCAAGGTGTGACGCTCGGCTACATATAATACGGGATCAAATTTACACTGTGACGCTGCTTGTACTTGGGGAGTAGTGGTGCACGTTTATATATGGAGGGTTAAAAATACATCAAATAATGACAGTGATGTGCAGCACATAGGGGACACAATTAAGTATAGACACAGTAACGTTGTAACGACTGGCACCAAATAAGTATAATCAAAATAATGGCACGACGACCAACTGGGTGACAATCTCAACTCAAGCAGAAGTAAGGGCCTCAGTGCACAAGAATCATTCAAGCCCCAATCTTACAGAGTCACCCCACAGAAGCACTGTGACGTGCTGTTATACAAGGGTGAGTTATAATTAAAACAACATAATCACTGTGACGTGTCGAGTTGCAAGTTACCTAAAAACACTGTGAAATACGGATCGCTCAATTAAAAATACAACATAAACACGCTAGCGCCCAGAAAATTAAAACCAAAATATCACGATGGCTAGGTAAGTAATAATAAGATACCTAGTACTAGTCTCAGGTTAGGTTAAGAATGACACACCATACACTTACACCCACAACCCAAATTCCACAGTGGTGTCGTCAAGCACAAGGTAATTTAAATGGCAATATTAAATTAACATGCAAAAACAAACTTACCTCAGTGGGTAAATGAGTGGACAGCGAGCTAGGAGTGGATCTTGCAACGTGACCTTTATATCAGTACCAACTTACCAAATTCAGAGTATAATACCAACGTTGTCTCAAAGGATAACACAGTTTTAGGAACATAAATTAAAAAAAAAGGAATATGAATGTTACAAGGTTAAATGATCTGCTTTGACTTTTTTAAGAAAACTATTTGATAAGGAAAGGAACAAGTAATAGGGAAATAAGGAGAGAAATGAAACCAGAACCTTAGTACGGAGTAAATACCTTAAGGTATAACAGGAGCTGAAATCCATACCAGAAGAGAGGGCGGAATTCGCGAAACTAATTATAGAATTCCGATGATAAAACGAGGACTGATCATATAGTCATTGACACCCAAGCACAAGGTCATGCAATGGAGTGAAAACTCCCAATTACTAAACTACGTAACTACGTATTATTTCAAAATCAGCAAAAGCAAAGACTTGATACAGAAGGTCAACCAGAGAGGTGAAATCCAATGACAACGGTATCACCTTAAAATCACTGGGTCGAAGTTCACAGGGGGTAGAGCACACTCCCTAATTCAATATTTTCATATGTAGAAGGTAAAGTTTACAACAGAGATTATCACAGAAAATCCAGAACAAAACTAGGATGAAAATAGTAACAGGTAATTAAATATCAAACCAGAATATGGAGGGTAGATCTCACTTGAAATCCAGACCTACGTGTCACACCACCAAATCGAATCAGTCCACACATCTTGTTTTTTAAACAAAACATCCAACAATAGTCACCAAGGGGACCTCCCAAAAAATTAAGACATGCGGACAAAACATGTGACAAATCACCGCAATTAAGGTAGTTTCATTTTTCTCTTTACATACCGGTACTTCTTTACATTAAATGATAGTCATTTTCAAGGTTAGCTCTCACAACAGATGGGTAAAACACATGAAACCATTTCAGTTTTTAAAGTCAAGATGAAGTAATTCAATCTAAGCAATTGGGCAAGTTTTCCCATAAAAAATGATATAATACGAGTGGTATCTGACATACGCAGAATAAAAGCCTGCATAATTAAGGAAGCAGAGTTACAATGGTAAGGTACACGTTTGAAAGACTCCTAAACGGAAAGGCGTACAGAAAATTACTGACCTTGGTAAATTTTTAAATCCACAAACCAGAAGGGAAAGGAGTTTTATGAAAGTCCCAGCAATGAAATTAAGGAAAGAACCCATCGTAGAAAATTATATATACTAACCGGAATACCAGAATAGGATGGTAGGTTAGAGGAGAATGCAGATCAAACTAGTGATGGGCAGTCTGAGACGAAGTCTCGAGATTTCTCTGGATATCTCGAGACTAGCGCAGGCATTATTTCTCGCCAGAAATTTCGAGAAATCTCGAGAGCGTTGTCCCCACAATGTGCGGCAAGCAGCGTGTCGTAGGCCTGCAGATAGTCGGAGCTGAATGTTGTTTGTTCCTAATATGCAAATAGCCAACCACGGGCCTTCTCATATTCGTAAATGCGTGTCAACAAGCGACTAGAGCGTTCATTTATATCGAGGTCTATTTTGACACAGTATAACATAATTCTGGCATTGTATGCACTGGTAGATACACAAATGAGTGGTTTAAGTACAGAACCTGACGGCTACTGTAGGTACACGTAACTGGATACTAGAGGCGTGCATTATTCCAACTCGAGACGAGGCAAGATGTGCCTTGCTGCATATGCAACCACCATTACGCATGAGTGGAATGTGCAATCTAAATTGCTATAGAGTATTCGCGTCATAATTAGGTAGGAACTTCGATATATGACTGTGCAATGTGAAATGTACGCGACAACTTGAAGACCATGTCCGGAACGCAACGTAAGTCGTGGATGTCTTATTTTTAGAGATGTCACATAGCACAGCCCACTGTGTTGCTTATTCAAAAGAAGTAAAATACATCGCCAGAAATACTTCTGGGATGATCCCGCACTTACGAGCGCATAATATCAATGAACACCTTCGGCCCGGTCTGAATCACAAGAAACTACCCTTCCGAAAACGATTGTGAGGCATCGAGGTAGGATTACATCATAATAACAATTATTAAGAAATTATACGGGTTATTCAGCTAAAAGTCCACCTGACATAACTCGTGAACAGTTTAGGATACTGGCATTCTGTATTCACTTTCGTTAATGGTAAGTAGCTCAGTTCAACATACAGTGCTTTCATATGATTTTGACAAAATTTATCGTCACACACGTTTCCATGTGAGAACTGCTGATGATAACTATCAAGCTTACACTCGTAGTTACTGGGACGTTACACAGCTCGCAGCACACGAGAATCGGTCTCGAGAGCCTTGCCCATCACCCCTGTTACACGTTCCACTCATATGTAACGGGGGTTGCGTATGTAGCAAAGCACATCTTTCCCGTCTCAGGTTCGAATAATGCACGCCTCTAGTATCCTATCTATAGTTATTCACAAATTATGCATTGTTATTCACCTAAAATGTCCATCCCAAAGAAGTCGTGAACAGTTTAAGATACTGACATTCTGTTTCCGCTTTAGTTAATGGTATTAAGGGGTTCATAGTTGAACATGCAGTATTTTTCCAGGCTTTTGACAAAATGTATTGGTTCACACGTTTTCATAAGAGAACGTTATTTCACGCAATAACTGCCAATGATATACTATCAGGTTTACAGTCGTAGTTACTGGCTCGTCGCACAGCTTGCGCTACACGGGGATCGGTCCCGGAATTCTCGCGAGAGTCTCGAAATCTGCGACGTCAGTCTCGAGAGTCTCGAGCGAGAGCGTTGCCCATCACTAGATCAAACCATAAAAGGATAAAATGTACATACCAGCTAGTTTAATAACTGTAAAATAAATAAATCATAAACAAAATTCCCCAAAAGAGGGTGGAAACAGGGATAAACCCCAGAAAAAATACAGAAGACTACATAGCACGTCTGTCTCGTAGAATTATCAGGCAAAAACTACCAACATGGCTACCCCCAACACTCACCAAGGCCATCCGTATCTGCTTAGCCATTCCAAGAAGGAGAGGGTATAGAGCCATATGTGCAGAGCACATTACAGGACTATACGGACAAAGGTCCATACAGTTCTGTTTACATGTCGAGAGGGGCTTGAATTAAGAAATCCATACGTTAAATTATCCTAACAAATCGCCCCCCCCCCAGCGGGGAATGCAAAGGTTATACCAGCGTAACATTAAACATATGCAGCATCCGAAGGTGGTACACAATGTGGCCAATGTTTCAATCACACATAGCCATACAGATGAAGAAACGAGGAAGATACTGACTACCACAAGAACACAGGTGTGGTACCATGGTCAAAGTCTCTTAGTGTGGCAAACGTAGAGCTACAGAGCAACTCTAAAACAAAAACGGAAAGACCACAGCACCACCAAAACAACCATAATCCAACTACAGTACAGTTATCTTGAAATACAATACGCCATTACAGGAGGTATCGGTATCCCGTTACAAAATATTTGCAAGGATAATATTAGAAGGAGCAAGAAATAGGTTTTCATAATTTAGTACAAGCCTACAAATGAAGGATTTTTTTACTTTCAGTTTTGAGAGCAACGTTATCTTTCATAAGGTCAGACAATTAAACAGTACATTCCCCTTAAAAGGATGCATTCTATAATAATATTAACCAAGGGTAACCCCTAGATGAAACAGTTTAAATCAATCTCACAACAGCGTGGAGTAGGTTTGGATGGCATAAATACAGAGCCAACAAAAGCCCAAAATATTTAATCATACTCAACAACCTTGCATGTCTGTGTCTTTGCAACATAGTTTATTCACAAGCTGAAAATATTTTAGAAATACTTCAATTGCTAGCCCACACTGTATGGATCTCACCAAGTGCATAATCGAACAAGGCTCAACAGACCAGCCTCACAAGAATAAGGGGACCAGTCCAAGGCACACTCTACAGAAATAGTAGAATACATGAGAAGTAAGTGGACAAAATTACATAAGTGATGACAGAAGGAGGCATGGACTCCTCCTAAAACACATGACATAACTTAACACAATCCGAGCCCCAACATGGCACATAATTTTAGAAGAACCCCAAAATATCTACAATAACAATCAATTTAAAAAAACAAGGTTCAAATCCACATCATGAACACAACGCTTACTCCAAGAACCCCAAACAAATCAGAAATGGCAAACCACACCATCCCATATATAACATACTTAAGAACATATCACATCATAGGTATCTCCATGCCTTATCCACAAAACAATGAACAATCAGAAGAGGCGTTGCACCACTGTTTTGAAAGGACATTGAATCCTCAGAACAACTCCCCCCATTACATTAAGTACCAACTAGGGTAAGGAAACCACCAAAACACCAATCACACACCAGAACATACAAGAAATACCTCGAAGTTGGGACATACCCAGAAAAAATTAGGGTAATCATGAAGTAGTACATCAAAGATATACACAATGGAAAATTCGAAGAATATCACCAAATAACACATGCCATGTAACCCAGAAATGGACATCACCAGCAGTCGATTTCAAAAATATCACCTATAACCTTCATCGGACATGGCAGATCCCAATATAGGATGAAAATACACACTACATACTGTAACGTGTTGGCGGGGCAGATAAATGAATAAATGAGTATAGCACCTGGTAGCAACCTATTTCTAAGATTTATTAACTACACACATACAGAAGAGAGCCGAGCCACCAGTTACACACGTACAGACGGTTCGCGCTCTCTCTCTTAGTTTCTCTTAGGTTCCATCTACAGTGACACACACACATACACAGAGTCATCGATTATTTACAGTACACTCTCTCAGCCACTCAGTCACACTCGTTAGCACCGTCACGGTCCACAGTCTACACGTCAGCCTCGCAGGTCGGGGTAGTATCCGCTGTTCACTTAAGTCTGTTGAACTCCGCAGTCTTCACACGTCGTCTCCTAGTGTTCCCTTCTTCGCCGCTCCAGAACACTCCAGGTTCTCCTCCAGCAGCCAGCCTCAAGGGACACACACACACACACACACGAGGTCAGGGGAACAGGCACGAGTCCTCGGCTCCAACAGGCTGATACTCGATCAGGCTGACATCTCAGCCCAGGCTACCACTGACTGCGCTCTCCGCTCACTCACTCTCTAACTCTCACTCACCAATTCTCACTGACTAGCTCCCACTGACTCCCACTGCAGGCAAGTAACTGCTCTTATATACCTGCGCCAGCCCTTCTGGAATAGTCCGGATGTTCGATGGATCGAGGAACCTCGCGAAATAGAAGACTCGAGATCAATCTTCCAGTCGTTTCCGTAGTCCTCTGCGGCGCGACCATGGATAGAAGTGAGAAGGGCCGGCCCAGCGCTTGAGTGTTGCTCGTGGATTGGCGCGCTCGAGCGTAAGGGGAGGTGGGGGGATGGGTGACGCCCCTGGCGCGTAGCGAGTTAGCATGGCGGACTCTACAACCATTACAATACCTTAAGCTATAATATCAAGATGCAAAAAATTTGATCAAACTTTACCGGTATTAATATCCAAGAGACAATAATATGCAAAAACAAGTTTCAGAGAGAGAGATCAGTAGTACAGAGTGAATGAGATATTTCTTACCCATTGGCATGGGTACCAAGGAACTCACTTTACCATGGCACATTTTCACAGATAATTGTAAGTGGTACACACAAATGGTGGTTAGAAAGGATGCAAGAAGAAGAAATACAGTAGCTATTAACCCACCAAGAAACAGGACAAGGAGAAACAGAGGAAGATTATGAATCAAAGGTTCAGATAGAAAATGAATGAAATGGGTAAGTAGATATCCTCCTAGCTAAATTAAATGAACTAAGTGACTACCGGTACAGAAAAAACAGGCGATCTGATACAATTTAAGAAAGAACATAATGTTCCATACCAGAATACACCATATTCAAAATGAAGTCAGAGGTCAATGCATACCCAAGAAACGACAAATGCCCTAAGAGGGACACAGGAGAAACCCTGGACTAAAAATAAAGTGAATTACCTCACATACGAGACGTCCTATACCGTCCGTAATAACCTTAGATAAAATATACCAGCCATGACATGGGTAAAAGATGACAAATGGCTAGACAAAAAATTATCAGTCAGTCATGAAGTTTCCATAATCGACAAGACTAACATCAACCGAACTCTCCCCCTGCCAAGGTGCACACCAGATAAAATTAAACATATCCAAGAAACACATCTTGTACCATAATATAAAATAAAATAAAAATAACCAAACGCAAGATTGGTTACTTATCAGAGTATGATTCCGGAACAGAAAAACTATCAGGCAGAACACTTTACTGAGCACCAACACATTAAGAGAAGAAAATTTAAGACACCATAAGCAATAGAAACTGCTACCCACCAAGACAAAGATATCAGGGAAATTTTCAAAGATTGTCATAGCTCATGACCATGTCCAGCCAAGGACATCACCAAACACAGTACAATTAAGGCTGGGTCTATCACCCATAACACTACCACAAAATACCAGTAACGGATTATAATAAATGTTTAAAATACTATCACAGTTCCCAGAATATTGCAGTAGTGTCACCTTTAAATTAATATTGGTTCGGAGATTAAGTTCACACAAGCAACGTGGAAATAACTCAGTTCTATAAGAACGAAAGTGAGTTATATTGAAAAGTTTCTATAAGCGCACAAAACGTAAACAACGTAAACGTAAACAAACCAAGTTCGCGCTGAATATCTTGCGTGATGACTGAATGCAATTAATTATCCAAAAAATACTTATGTACAGGTCGTAATCGGTACATATCCCTCCCTCACAGGAAAAAGAAAATACTGTGAGGATTTTCTTTTGATTTCATCTCACTCAAAGTATTTTTTGATCAGATGCACATTATCCATTGAAGAAATCCAGTTAAGAGTCTTCTGTTCTCAACTGACACAAGATAGAAATAAGATAATGTCATGTCCATGTCCATGTCTTTCCATAAAATCGCTTAATGACATCTTTAAGCGGAGGAGGGTGATCGTACTCAAGTACCAGTCGGTCATTCAACGCACGAGCGTCCAAGCATAAACGCAGGTTACCATTTGATATGCGGATTAATATTGGACGTAACGCACTTGGAGATAATTCCGTCAGCCTCCATCTGACGAATCAGTGTCCTAGTTTCATCCTTATACTTCTCAGGCACCGTGTATGGCTTGCGTTTATAGGGCGAAGTATCCTTGACGTTAAAGTGGTGTCTAAAATTCTTAATCTCTCCAGGCTTCTCATCGAAGACGTCCGGATATGTCTGATAAATCTCTTCTTCTGCCGCTGCTATATTAGGGAGGTATTCTGGGGCTTCAGTTACACTGGCGATGTAGGTGAGAAAATCAGGCCCTTTGTCATTCAAAATTTCATCGATGGGCGCTCTTCATCGGGATCACCCTCTTCCTTTGACACGGGTCCCTCTTCTTCTTCGGGATCACCCTCTTCTTTCTGTACCTGGTCGACTGGGGCGGCATCGCCAATCACACCATCGACTTGTGTACGGGGTAAATCAATCCCTTGAAGTCTAAGGTCCTCACCGTCTACCAGCTGTAACTCTACAGATCCAATCCTACATAGATGAATAGTGTTGGCAGATTAGTCACTGGTAGCCTTATATTTAGACAGGAAGTCTGAACCCAAGATAAGGTTAAACTTCATGGGCGAGACTATCAGGAAAATATGTTCACACACTTCTTCATTGATAGCGAACTCAAGGAAGACTTGCTGCTTACATTTTACATTCCTGTCAGGAATAAGGCCATTGATCCTAGCTTGCGCTACCGGCAAAATGAGAATGTTATATCTGTCCTTGATTAATGTTATCAACTTGTCAGATATTAGGGAAACTTGCGCTCCTGAGTCCACTAGTGATAATACTTGAAATTCCCCAATGGTAATATTGATTATCGGTAAACTTCGTTGGACATGTTGACGAATGGGTAATTCGTCTTCAAATACTAAATCATCATCAATGTGCCAATAAATAATTATGTCATTTCTTCTTGTCTTTTCTCTTGTTTTAACCAGGTAGGTTTGGTTTGGTACGGCGTCTGGCCACGGTATGGGCGTTTCCTAAACCCTCTATACCGCGTAGGTGAAGATTGAGTATCTCTCTCTTCCCTTCTATCCGCTCGTTCAGGACTTTGTCGCGATGGTTCCGAAGTGTTAACCTGAACTGGATGGGCGGCTACGTCCTTACTCTTGCTCGGTTTCAAAGTACCCTGCGCATGAGCAGTATCAATACGTTGTAATGCAGCATCTAATTGATCTAAGTTCGGATTGTTCGCTGCTACTAAGATCTCTTGAACTGAGAAGGATACTGTAACGTAATGACCTGTATGAGTTCCATCTCAGACAAAGGAGGGTCTAAACACTGCATCTTCTTCAACTGAGATAATAAAAAATGTGCGTATCGAGAGGTGTTGAGGGAGGTGTTATACCTTCTCGAATACAGTTGAAGTTTGATAAGGTGCTGAGTTTCTGCGTTCCAAAAACTGTCAATCAAAGCTTTCTTGAAGTCAGAGTATGTCTTAAAATTAAATTTGAAGATCGCGTACTAGGAAATATCCTTGCCTTCTAATAATCGGGCAACTGTTCTTAGTTTTCTACCTTCACTAATTTTGTGCTTTTGAAAATATTCTTCTACATTAATCAGAAACTCTTTAGCCGTGTAATCTTCTTTACTGGAGAATTTAGGAGGCTTTTCCTCTTAAACTTTTAACAGTAGTCGTCTGGTATGACGTTTCTCCGACTCCCTCTATCGAACTATGAATAGGTCTGGACGTATCTCGAGATTCAACATTAACAACTTCAGTGGCTAGTTGTTCGAGATTATTCTTGACATCCCCCAACTGGAGTTGGACTATTCCTTCGACTTGTTTGACATCATTCTTTAATTCAGTTTTAAGTTCACCAACGTCTTTGCAGATACGACTAATTTGTGTGGTCGTATTATCGGCTTGCTGAGTGAACCGTTTGTCAAACTCGCCCTGCTTAGCTTTTAATAAAGCAACTTCGTTTCCAACTCTGGAAATGTCATTCCTAATCGTGTCCCTAAGAGTATCTTGGACAGAAACAATTTTAGCCTGCATTTGCGAGAGCTGACCATGTGACTCCTGAAATTCGGCCTTGAAATCCTCAATGTCCTGCGAAAGCTGTTGGACTGAAGGAAAAACCTTGTTCAAATCTTCCTTAGCAATTTCTGTGTCTTGGTCTTTAGAAGTTTTTCTCATCTCCTCGACATTAGAAGTTAGCTGAGAGTTGATTTCAGTGAATCGGTCATCAATTTTCCTATTGGACTCGGTGAATATTCTATCCTAACACTTGCTTGATCGAAACGCGATTCTAAGTTCGCATTCATTTCAGTAAAGCGCTTATCTAACCTGGCATCAGCTTCAGCTAATCACCTATCCAAGTAAGCATTTGATTCTGCTAATTTACTTAAACGTTGGTCTACATTAGCGAGAGTAGCATTAGTCTGAACATTAGCCTCAGCTATGCTAGAAAGATTATTATTAGTCTCTGTAATACATCTCTCTAGGTTAGTGTTGGACTCAGTAATACGTCGCTCTAAGTTAATATTAGCCTCAGCTATGCTAGAAAGATTGCTATTAGTCTCTGTAATACATCTCTCTAGGTTAGTGTTGGACTCAGTAATACGTCGCTCTAAATTAACATTAGGCTTAGCTATGCTAGAAATATTACTATTAGTCTCTGTAATTCGTCTCTCTAGGTTAGTGTTGGACTCAGTAATACGTCGCTCTAAATTAACATTAGGCTTAGCTATGCTAGAAAGATTACTATTAGTCTCTGTAACACGTCTCTCTAGGTTAGTGTTGGACTCAGTAATACGTCGCTCTAA
The DNA here is from genome assembly GCF_040414725.1 of Anabrus simplex. Lineage (NCBI taxonomy): Eukaryota > Metazoa > Arthropoda > Insecta > Orthoptera > Tettigoniidae > Anabrus > Anabrus simplex. The sequence continues at coordinate 67,160,322 of NC_090279.1, forward strand.
ATTAACATTAGCCTCAGCTATGCTAGAAAGATTGCTATTAGTCTCTGTAATACGTCTCTCTAGGTTAGTGTTGGACTCAGTAGTACGTCCCTCTAAATTAGCATTAGCCTCGGCTATGCTAGAAAGGTTGCCATTAGTCTCTGTAATACGTCGCTCTAGATTATTGGACTCAGTAATACGTCGCTCTAAATAAGCACATGTTGCAGTAAGCCTAGTCTCTAAATTGGCGTTAACCTCATTCATATTAAACCTACGGGCTTCAATTGCTGCTAGTAAATTATCCATATTTATGGCAATTTTAATACCTCAAAAGGTGACACTTAGAAATTTTCAATCATAAATTGAAATATCAGTGGCTTTAAAAGATCAAAAGCACTCAGTTGAGCATATATCAACACATAGAAATCAACCATATGACAAACACATAAATTATTTGCCACGTCCAGGGCATAAGTTTCACTTTGCAAAAACAAACACCGCGTCCAGGGTTTCGTGAGTGTCTATTAATTTGATAGCACTGTTAACCTAGCTATCGTGCCCCAATGTGTACGGTGCCACGTATATTACCTCCACTGTGTACCAGTGTAAGAGCCCGACTTTAAGATTTAACTTTAACGTTAGCATGATGTCCTCAGGGCAATAATTGGTGGTTACTAGCTACGGCTTGGTACAGGAGGCAGGGTACTATCTACAAGAAAAATTTTAATCACATTGAATAATAGTTTTATTCAGGAAATGCATATCAAAGTGCACATCACCTTACTGTTGATAGTCGCTGTCTCTAACATCGCCTTTTAATGGTCCGTGTTCCCAGTTCATCAGGCTGAACGGAGCTGGAACACGTTCTGGAAGTTGCCAACACTTCGTTGAGATGAGGCCGGAACACCCAGGTTTGTTCGATACGAGTGAGTCTCGAACGTTTTGATGTTCTGGACGATATCCGACGTTTTACGACGTTCTCCGACGATCTCCGACGATGTTGCGGGGTAATCACTCGTCACGTAGCTTATACGAGTGTCCAGAATTACACAGTCCCCCTACACTTTGGTTTAACAGCACTGTTTCATTTAACATGGTTGGGATATGCCGTCGAATTCACTCTTAATCTTGTAGATAGAATTTAAAAGTTCGCTAAAGATGTAGATGCGATTAGCATCGAAAATGGTAGAAAATAAAGCACAGTTCATGAATTGAAATAATGAAACTGAAAATTGTTGACGCACTTGGCACAGTTCGTGGTGATTTTCCATTAAATAAATTAAAAGAAATGTGTGACTGCTCTAGAGTTTATCAGAGACACTGCTGTCAGTCATGCAATAATACTAAACACTTGGACGAAGAAAAAAGGTTCAAATGAAAAGCACAGTTCGTTGTTAGGCGCACTTGACATTGAATAAAATAGGTGACTGTTCGAGAGTATATCAAAGATACTGCTGTCAGTCACACACAAATAATTTTCACACTATTCAGAAGAATAATACACAGTTCTATTTGAATCGAAAAAAAACACAGTTTGAATTCACAGTGAAACACTTGTGTCGCAGCACACGATTATACTTTTATCATAGTTGTCATTAGCAGTACTATTCATGGGAAAGTTCGAACACTTTCATAGATACTCGTGTCTATTAAAGAAATTATGCTGACTGAAATGTGAAGAAAAAAAATATCACAGTTCCCAAAATATTGCCGTAGTGTCATCTTTAAATTAATATTGTTTCGGAGATTAAGTTCACACAAGCAACGTGGTAATAACTCAGTTCTATAAGAACGAAAGTGTGTTATATCGAGAAGTTTCTATAAGCGCACAAAACATAACTTCAACTGAACTGTTGTCACTTAAGTCCAATACAAGACTTGTCACACACAAATTTTATAAAGTTCAAATAAAGACTTTGAATAATTTGTTCTTCATCACTCGCAAAAGTTACAAGTCCAACTTGGCTGATAGACTCAATGTCCATAAAGACTTTGAATAACATTAGAGTTCACACGCGATAAGTTCAACACGACTGTCAGAGTTTAAGTCCCACATGAAAACTTGAAATATTCGAAGATAGCCTCTGACGAACACGGTAGCGTGAAGAGTCAGGCTGAACACTCAGCTATGACTGTCTGATCTGGGTAAAGTGAGCTCTCCTTATATTCGGTTCGGGGGCTTCCACGTCATCATATAGCGTGATCGCTTGAGGCTGGTTATCTCACGAAACCCTCGACGGATTTCCTTCAGATTCACAATTTCAGACGTTTATGTTATTCTCTTCAAAATGACGTATCGCTCAAGTCGCTGCGGTAATTATTAGAGAAGTTTTGAAATTTTTAATCGAATGTTCCCGAAGGTGTGACGTTCATATCCAGAACATACCAGGTCAGGCCAGCTACTCGTGGCGCGTCAGGCGGGTAGTCTATCTTGCCCCTGCAGCTACGTCACACACACAGCTGTCCTCGGCTCGCTTGCTCGTTCCTCCGAACGTAAACAAACCAAGTTCGCGCTGAATATCTTGCGTGATGACTGAATGCAATTAATTATCCAAAAAATACGCATGTACAGGTCGTAAGCGGTACACCATAAATGATGATAGAAATTAATACAATTTCAACAATTAGATACATACACAAATGTTAACATTAACAATCATCCATTTTTAATTTGGGTAAAGAGTCACGATTGCAATTTTCTTCTACCACTGTGACGCTCGGTTATATATAATACGGGATCAAATTTACACTGTGACGCTGCTTGTACTGGGGGAGTAGTGGTGCACGTTTATTCATGGAGGGTTAAAAATACATCAAATAATGACAGTGATGTGCAGCACATAGGGGACACAATTAAGTATAGACACAGTAACGTTGTAACGACTGGCACCAAATAAGTATAATCAAAATAATGGCACGACGACCAACTGGGTGACAATCACAACTCAAGCAGAAGTAAGGGCCTCAGTGCACAAGAATCATTCAAGCCCCAATCTTACAGAGTCACCCCACAGAAGCGCTGTGACGTGCTGTTATACAAGGGTGAGTTATAATTAAAACAACATAATCACTGTGACGTGTCGAGTTGCAAGTTACCTAAAAGCACTGTGACATACGGATAGCTCAATTAAAAATACAACATAAACATACTAGCGCCCAGAAAATTAAAACCAAGATATAACGATGGCTAGGTAAGTAATAATAAGATACCCAGTACTAGTCTCAGGTTAGGTTAAGAATGACACACCATACACTTACACCCACGACACAAATTCCACAGTGGTGTCGTCAAGCACAAGGTAATTTAAATGGCAATATTAAAGTAACATGCAGAAACAAACTTACCTCAATGGGTAAATGAGTGGACAGCGAGATAGGAGTGGATCTTGCAACGTGACATTTATATCAGTACCAGCTTACCAAATTCAGAGTATAATATCAACGTTGTCTCAAAGGATCACACAGTTTTAGGAACATAAATTTAATAAAGGAATATGAAGGTTACAAGGTTAAAGGATCTGCGTTGACCTTTCCTATAGAAACTATTTGATAAGGAATTGACCAAGTAATAGGTACAATTAACGGGGAAATAAGAAGAGAAATGAAACCAGAACCTTGGTACGCAGTGAATACCTTAAGGTATCACAGGAGCTGAAATCCGTACCAGGAAGAGAGGGCGGAATTCTCGAAACTAATTAAAGAAATTCGATGATAAAACAAGGACTGATGAGACAGTCATTGACACCCAAGCACAAGGTCATGCAAGTGAGTGAAAACTCCCAATTACTAAACTACGTATTATTTCAAAATCAGCAGAAGCAAAGACTTGATACAGAAGGTCAGTCAGAGAGAAGATATCACGGTATCACCTTAAAATCACCAGGCCAAAGTTCACAGGGAGTAGAGCACACTCCCTAATTCAATATTTTCATATGTAGAAGGTAAAGTTTACAACAGAGATTATCACAGATAATCCAGAACAAAACTAGGATGAAAATAGTAACAGGTAATTAAATATCAAACCAGAATATGCAGGGTAGATCTCACGTGAAATCCAGACCTACGTGCCACACCACCAAATCCAATCAGTCCCCACTTGTTTTTTAAGCAAAACATCCAACAATAGTCATCAAGGAGACTTCCCAAAAAATTAAGACATGCGGACAAAACATGTGACAAATCACCGCAATTAAGGTAGATTCATTAATCTCTTTACATACCGGTAGTTCTTTACATTAAATGATAGTCATTTTCAAGGTTAACTTTCCCAACAGATGGGTAAAACACATGAAACCCTTTCAGTTTTTAAAGTCAAGATGAAGTAATTCAATCTAAGAAAGTGGGCAAGTTTTCCCATAAAACATTATATAATACGAGTGGTATCTGACAAAAGCTGCGTACAGAAAATTACTGACCTTGGTACATTTTTAATCCACAAACCAGAAGGAAAAGGAGTTTTAGGAAAGGCCCAGCAATGAAATTAAGAGAAGAACGCATCTTAGAATATTATACATACTAACCGGTATGCCAGAATATGATGGGAGGTTGGGGGAGAATGCAGATCAAACCATGAAAGGATAAAATTTACATACCAGGTAGTTGAATAACTGTAAAATAAATAAATCATAAACAATATTCCCCAAAGAGGGTGGAAACCGGGATATACCCCGGCAAAAATAGAGAAGACTACATGGCACGTCTGTATCGTAGAAGGATCAGGTAAAAACTACCAACACTCACCGAGGCGATCCGCATCCGCTTAGAGGGTATAGAGCCATACGTGCAGTGGACATTACAGGACTACAAGGACAAAGGTGCATACAGTTCTGTTTACATGTTGAGAGGGACTTGAATTAAGAAATTCATATTTTAAATTATCCTCACAAGTAAATGCAAGAGTAACCTGAAATGGTAAGGAATTTCTCTGAACAGAAACATAAAACACATTGTTCGTGTAGCTCCGAAGTCGTAACGGATGGAAACTGCCATGAGAGTTAGGATCTGGCAACGTGTGGAATGGACGTGTTCCTACAAGCTGGGCTAATCTTAACTCGCCTGTCCTTTATGTATAACAGAGAAAGGACTGTTTACAACTCGGCCAAGTGTACATACTTCAAACTGCACTCAACATACAACAGCCACTCCCGAGCAGTATGGTGTTTACTTTCCTCATGATGGAACTACAACTTGTGTAACAATTAGCCAAGTCTACACCATCTCTTCGTGATGTGATTATTATTGTTACTGATGCTGTTGTTTAATAGTGGCCTAGAATCAAGGTTGTCGGCCCCTAATCGTACAAAATGTAATAAGAATTTTAAAGTCCAAAAATTCACCCACCGACCACATTTCAAATCTTGAATATAAATAAAGAATGGATGAATACGTATGTAAAATTATCAGCAGATCCAGCTCACAGAATTAAAATTAACAAATAATTCCATATCAATACTCCGAATACAATTAAAACACGACGATGAACAATGATTATGAACTTAAAACAGTGGTATGTACTGATCAAGGTGCTGCTCCCAAAGCACATCCTTGAATCGATGATGTTTTTGTTCAAAATACAGGCCACGGCCCCTCACAATTGTACGTATACATAGTAACGCAGAACAATGGTATTCCTCATGTAGCGGTACTAATCACAAGTAATGTTCTACTCACAGATAACGCAGACCTATGGTGTTCGTCATATAAGGGCGCCAATCATTGGCAACGCGAAACCATGGCGTTCATATCATAGTAGGTACTAATCACAGGAACTCGTACTATCCCGTGTTGCTCCTAACATAGTGGGTACTAATCACAGGAACTCGTACTATCCCGTGTTGCTCCTAACATAGTGGGTACTAATCACAGGAACTCGTACTATCCCGTGTTGCTCCTAACATAGTGGGTACTAATCACAGGAACTCGTACTATCCAGTGTTGCTCCTAACATAGTGGGTACTAATCACAGGAACTCGTACTATCCCGTGTTGCTCCTAACATAGTGGGTACTAATCACAGGAACTCGTACTATCCCGTGTTGCTCCTAACATAGTGGGTACTAATCACAGGTAAACACCAGACTCGTAGATTATAATTGTTACAATATCGAATGGAGATATGAACACTGTCATGACAATGGGGAGCTACTACAACACTGGGCAGATGCTATGGAACTCTCTATCTCTCTTATACATGATAGTAAACTGGCACCTTGTTTTAACAGTGGCCGTAGGAGAAGAGGATATCATCCAGATTTGATTTTCGTCACTAATAACATAGGAGAACAATGCAGCAAGGGAGAATGCAACCCAGTACCTAAGTATCAACACAGACCAATCCTATGTCAGTTTTACTCCGCTATCCGACCGCAGTATGTTACCTTTTGTCGTAGATACGACTTCAAAAAGGCAGACTTGTCAAAACTCTCTGCTTTACTGGATGATACGGTCCAAAACATCAAACCAATTCCTGAATCATATGAAGTGGTCATTGAGACTGTTAAGGAAAGTTCTCGTAAACCTATTCCCAGTGGATGTCGCACTAGTTGCATCGAAGGTCTTACTCTGGATTCAGTCTCGCAACTAAATGACTACTACAAGGTATTCAAACAGAAACCAATAGGTGAGGAAACTATTACAGCAACACACGCCCTAACTTCTCCAATAGCCTCATCGAAAAGAGAGAGCTGGTGCATAAGATGCAGAGCAGCCAAAAGGCCTGCAGACTCCTAAAAAAAGCTGAGCAGAGATCCACCATGAGTAACACACATTCTTCTGTTACAGTCAATCAGATTGCCCACCAACTTCTCAACAATGGCAAAATAAAACAAGAAGCCAAAATCCGGAGAGCTATGTTGAAGGTACCTGCGGGTAGGGGTGAAGAAACATCTGAGGTCATGCAATATTTCAATTTCACTGAGTTGGAAAATGCAATTATCAAATGCAAATCAGGTAAAGCTGCGGGTTTGGATGATATGCGAATTGAGCAAAAAAGAACTTTGGTAGAAACACGAATGAATGGTTGCTACAGTTTTATAATAACTGCTTACTAATGTCCAATATTCCAATATTGTGGAGCAAAGTACGTGTAATTGCTGTTCTAAAGCCTGGAGAGGACAACAGAGACCCCAGGAACTACAGACCAATATCTCTCCTGTGCCGCATATATATGATTTTCGAAAGAATGATAGTCAACAGACTCATCCAGACTATCAACAAGAACGTCGTTCCACAACAGGAATGTTTTAGACCCGGCAAGAATGCTGTTGCACAAGTTCTCAACCTCAAGCAGCGCATTTAGGACGTTTTTGAAAATGGACAAATTACAGGAGTAGCTTTCATTGACCTCAGTGCTGCATATTATAGAGTGAACCTCCGTGTACTGCTCCAGAAGATCTTTACATTCACGAAAAATACAAAACTTACCAGATTGATGCCAACCTTGTGGCAGAACCGCAGGTTCTTACTTTCAAGGACAAAGAGGCAGATGGAGATCACAGAAAAATGGATTGCCCCAAGGAGTGTATTGGCTCCATTGATATTTAATATTTATACCAATGACCAACCACTCCCTAACAAAACAAGAAATTTCATACATGCAGACGATCTTGCACTAGCATGCCACTGTGCAACTTTTGAAGAGGTAGAACTAACACTTGACAGCGCTCTGAAGGAATTAGGCACATACTACAAGGCTAACCATCTAAAGCCGAATCCGTCAATGTCTCTGCTTTGTGCTTTCCATCTCAGGAACAGAGAGGCATCAAGGAAATTACACGTCTCCTGGAATGGAAACATCCTGGAACATTCTTTCACCCAAAGTACCTAGGGGTAACGCTGGACCACACCCTCACTTTCGTAAAACGCATCAATCACAAAGTCAATGCCAGAAACAACATCCTGAGGAAGCTGAGAGGTACAAACTGGGGTGCAAAGCCACAAGTTCTTCGAACCACCGCATTGGCTCTGCGTTACTCTGCTGCAGAACATGCATCCCCTGTATGGTATAGATCATCCCACGCCAAGACTGTGGACCCTGCCTGAATGAAGCTTGTAGACTAATCACAGGATGCCTGAAACCTACTCCTGTTGAGAATATACACTGTCTTGCTGGCGTTGCACCTCCAAGTAATCGTCGAGAAGTCGCTACTGATCAAGAACGACTAAAGATTGAGAATGTTGAAGCTCACCCGCTGTTTGGTCATCAACAATCTCAATCGAGGCTGAAATCCAGGAAAAGTTTCCTCCAGACATGAAAGCCCTTGAAAGGACCACCAAATAAGTCAAGACTTTCCTTGCGGAAATCTAAGCAGCAAGTGGATGGAGCCACGTGAACATCTTCCGGCTGGCTACAATGAAGACTGGAGTGTTTGAGGTCCCTTAACCGATTAAGAACTGGTGTCGGCAGGGCTAAATACTCACTTCAGTTACGGGGCTTCACTTCGAAGGACAGCAAGTGCGACTGCGGTGAAGAACAACCAGTGATCCATAAGTATCAATGTCCTCTCTGCCCATTTTCATGCTCAGAACATAACTTAATGCTTGCTGATAACAGTGCCCTAGGTGTGGCTCAGTTTTGGAAAACAGTATCTAGATGTGCAGTAAATTTGGTCAATTTCCTTTGTTTGTTAATTTTTGTAATTTTGTAAATAGCTTAAAAATTATCTTATTGGCTCTATAATTAAGTATGATTCTGACACGAGAATAAATAAATAATCCAGACCCGTGGTGATCCTCAGAACGCAAATCCAGGGTGTTCGTCACGTTTTTGTAGAAATCTCAGGGACCATACTATCCCGTGGTGTTTCTCGCAACGCAAACCCATGGTGTTCGTCCCATAGTTGTACTAATCTCCGGGACCCGTACTACCCCGTTGTGTTCCTCAAATAGTGGGTACTAATGATAACCAAACCCCAGACAAGTGTTATTTCTCGGAACGAAAAACCCATAGGTTTCCTTCATAGTGGTTCTAATCGCAAAGATGATGAAAATAAACACTGGTAATTTGGTTGAAAATTCAGCATCCCTTAGACTCTTCCTCCACCCATAGAGGTTTGTGTGTTTGTTCCGCGAGAGAAATTTTAATTCGCTCAAGTCGGCCGGTAAACCGGGTAGGAATCCCCCTATCCGCCACCTGGGACGCGCTATGTGGGAGTTACCACAACAGTGTAGTAGGTTCGAAATTAATCTGCTGTAATCTGATGTCGTATATCCCTCCTGGTTTATCGCTTTTACAATAGTCAATGGCTGCCATGGAGGAAAGCCGCATAAGATGACTAGACTCTAATTCTTCTGACCGCAAAATTTTGAAGTGTGATGGTGAGGTTTACCATTTTCAAAGGGGTGTCGGGCAATACGTTTAGATGTTACATTCGCACGACCCTCCCTAGCTGTTAGGTTTAAAACTAAGACGCTTAAGAAACCTCGAGGCATTGTGTCTACTCTTCCTTAGATCAGTATCTACCATCGCTCCTGTTATTAGATATCGCATTCAAGAGATCTTCCAAGCTTGGACGGTTTCAGAGCTCAAAGGATCATTGTCAAAGAGATCACGATAATTTCACAATATTCCCCTAGTTTCTGTATATAGTGTGCAGCCTCAGGGAATTGAGATACGAGAATAAGGCTTCACGACATTTTGCAATATAATCATGTTGTTCAGTAAAAAGCTGTATATTCAGAATGTTCTGGTCCAGTGAAATGGTATATTTCTTCCACTCAGCCTTCTTAAAATAATATCTTCTTGGAAGAGGAACTCAGATTCTAAAGGTTTAAAGATATGACGTATAAACTAAGCCACAGAACTAGTTGCAAATAGAGGATTGTGGATTCGTTTAGTAAATTCACAGAGGGTCGAAGGCTGAACGCTGAAAGGCATAACCGTCTGTAATGAAGATGTATGTATGAAAAGGAAATGTCTGCGATCAGATTGCAGCATATATCTGGCATATAGCAGAACGATAAGGGATTGCTTGCTCCACTGATTTCGCTGATAACTGAGATACATGTTTGCTTACGCGGATACTGTAAGTTAATATCTGGTTTATATCCATGTTTCATCTCGCACGGTCGAATGATGCTGGACGTTTGTTATCATGCAGTAGAATTAGATCGGACGAATCTGATCATTCTACGCCAGCCTCTCCTCTTTTGTTGGTACCTGGGTAGCCCCATATTGTATTATGACTGCTGAAATTACCAACCACAAAATTCACATATCGATGCCAGAAGGCTCCAAAAATCTAAACACAGTACTTGGTAGCTTACTAATTGAGCTCTACTGTGAGAGTTTCAATGCCATCACGGGAGAAGATCTGGATGTTGAACAGCACTGAGGATCTTCAACCACTAAACGCATGCCATTGATTTTTGAACGGCGAAGATTCTAGTCTCGGAGAGTTTCTTGAATGCATATTATTAGCGTGCGGAGAAAATTGAGAGGTTATATACACTGACTGACAGAGCAAATGCAACACCAAGAAGGAGTGTTTCGAAAGGGATGAACGTTGGGGAAAAAACAGAGACGGCACGGACGAATAATTGATGTTTATTTCAAACCGATATGCAGGTTACACAATGCGCACGGCATCGACTCAGTAGGATGTAGGACCACCGCGAGCGGCGATGCACGCAGAAACACGTCGAGGTACAGAGTCAATAAGAGTGCGGATGGTGTCCTGAGGGATGGTTCTCCATTCTCTGTCAACCATTTGCCACAGTTGGTCGTCCGTACGAGGCTGGGGCAGAGTTTGCAAACGGCGTCCAATGAGATCCCACACGTGTTCGATTGGTGAGAGATCCGGAGAGTACACTGGCCACGGAAGCATCTGTACACCTCGTAGAGCCTGTTGGGAGATGCGCGCAGTGTGTGGGCGGGCATTATCCTGCTGAAACAGAGCATTGGGCAGCCCCTGAAGGTACGGGAGTGCCACCGGCCGCAGCACATGCTGCACGTAGCGGTGAGCATTTAACGTGCCTTGAATACGCACTAGAGGTGACGTGGAATCATACGCAATAGCGCCCCAAACGATGATGCCGCGTTGTCTAGCGGTAGGGCGCTCCACAGTTACTGCCGGATTTGACCTTTCTCCACGCCGACGCCACACTCGTCTGCGGTGACTATCACTGACAGAACAGAAGCGTGACTCATCGGAGAACACGACGTTCCGCCATTCCCTCATCCAAGTCGCTCTAGCCCGGCACCATGCCAGGCGTGCACGTCTATGCTGTGGAGTCAATGGTAGTCTTCTGAGCGGACGCCGGGAGTGCAGGCCTCCTTCAACCAATCGACGGGAAATTGTTCTGGTCGATACTGGAACAGCCAGGGTGTCTTGCACATGCTGAAGAATGGCGGTTGACGTGGCGTGCGGGGCTGCCACCGCTTGGCGGCGGATGCGCCGATCCTCGCGTGCTGACGTCACTCGGGCTGCGCCTGGACCCCTCGCACGTGTCACATGCCCCTGCGCCAACCATCTTCGCCACAGGCGCTGCACCGTGGACACATCCCTATGGGTATCGGCTGCGATTTGACGAAGCGACCAACCTGCCCTTCTCAGCCCGATCACCATACCCCTCGTAAAGTCGTCTGTCTGCTGGAAATGACTCCGTTGACGGCGGCCTGGCATTCTTAGCTATACACGTGTCCTGTGGCACCCGACAACACGTTCTACAATGACTGTCGGCTGAGAAATCACGGTACGAAGTGGGCCATTCGCCAACGCCGTGTCCCATTTATCGTTCGCTACGTGCGCAGCACAGCGGCGCATTTCACATCATGAGCATACCTCAGTGACGTCAGTCTACCCTGCAATTGGCATAAATTTCTGACCACTCCTTCTTGGTGTTGCATTTGCTCTGTCAGTCAGTGTATTTTGTGTTCTTTTTCAGATTCTTAGAATTAAGTCATTAATGGAAATAATGAAAATGCAAAATATTATTATTCAAACTTGCGGAGAATAAACCAGTATATCCATACATACAGAGGACGACGAAGAGCAGAAAGTGGGAGCTGATAAAAGTTCTGTTCTGCTAATTAATGTAACTTCTGCACTTCTGAATTTTGATATGTGTAGGACTGATATGACCTTGTATTAGTTTAGTGGAAGTTTATCTCAGTTTCAACTATTAATGTCAGTGTTGAGAACACACCAGGCGAAAAGTACGATGCTTGCGTGTGTTAGAAGTTCCACTGTCTTATAACAAAAATTTCGTCAAATTTTCTTCGGCTTGGGACGTTAAATTTAGTACATTCCTCATCGAATTCGTTGAGACGTAATGAAGAACATGTTTGCAGTAGAGGAATGAAATTCAGAGGAATTTTAAGTAAGTTAATTTGCAAGATTTCATGTCCACAGACGTAGAATCAGTCGAGTGACGTCAGCACCACATGTATCTCACCTCCCCGTAGAAACGTCTCGAAATAATTTTTATACTTCTCAACGACTTGACCGATAAATATGAGACTAGCACCAGCTTGTAGCTCACGTTTTAGATGTACGACGTTGCAAATTTGAGATTAATCCGCCTAGTGGTATAAAAGATATGACGAATTGAAGTTTGGATTGTATAACCACCCCTCTGTCGCCTGACTCAGAGAGCTAGCTTCCAGTCGGATATAAATAGGTCGCCGACCCGAGGGTACAGTCAGTGCCTCTTAAACTTTACAACACGATCATGACTAGACGTCATTATGCTCCGTCGCGCTTCGCGAGAGATATGAAAGTTATGTTCTAGAACTTTGAATTTGTCCAAGGTCGTAGTAAGTGAAGTCTCAACCGCGTCGTGACGCGTGAAATGTTGTAAAGTTTTCTCAAACTGAGTTTTCGTTGTATAAGATTTACGAGTGTGTTAACTAAGTGGATTTACGATAGAGACTGTGCATTGAAGTATAATTGAGAATACCAGTGTCTAATTTACCATTCGACGGTACTGTGGACTTCGTTAATCTCTCATATTTTTTAACGTTGTCGTGATCATTGACAGTGACAGCATACCAGGACATTGTGCGTGAAAAACTGAACTTTCAATTTATGACTTCATTAATCCTGAGACGCATTCCTCGTATACCGTTACGATTGTAAACTGTTTGAAATACCATTCCACTCGAATATTCAATAATTAATAGGAATAAATGTGACTATTTTTCACTTTCGATCATTACCATAAGAAACAAACTCATTCATAAAAACCTCTTAAGCTGTGAACATTAGTATTCAAGAGACTGTTATAGGAGTGATGTTAATTGCATTTTCTCAAGTTTTTCACCGTCCGTGATAGTTATTTTACGATTGAACTTAAGACATAATAAGTGATTATTATGGACTGTGATAGTGTTCAATTCATGTTTTATAAACTGTGAGTAAAAGACTGTGCTTTCCATTTTGATGATGACCTCATGTCTTTACTGCATTAACTTGACTTATGGTTCAAACTGTAGCATAGACTGTGATATTCTGAGTCACGTATTTAATATCGTAGAACAAAAGTGCGTGTACAAACTGTGCATTAAGACTCATATCAGTGTAAAATACAACTCATTAATGATAATTAAGAGTCCTACAGCTCGTTGTATTGTGTCAACTGAACTTTCCTTCAACATTTCTGTTTAAAAGAACATCGGAAATCTTGGGAAAGATTCGTGATATTACACTACGTAGAACGTCACTTCCAGCGTGGGATTAATAGTCGTTTCTTCGTGGAATATCCGTGGAATTCAGCGAGGGATTTATCGTGGTTTCTGCGAGGGATGATAACGTGGTGTCTTCATGGGATGGAACGTGTTACGCTGCTGGTGCCGAGTTCGAGTTCGGGCTGCACGCTGCAGAAATTTCCAGTCGCCAAGCCGCAGGACTGTACTTCATCTATCCTTATGAGCAGATTACAGGTGATATAAGTGTGTTTCATATATTTGTGTGTGAGTAATGAAACTTAGACACTAACTGACTATGTAATAAAGCACTCAATCATTAACAGTGCTACATTCATCAAAGGAAAAGTGCTTCGTGTGGATTCTAATCCTATTGTTTATAATAATTGTAGGAAGTTTTCAAGATGACTTCAGGTCTCAATCAATCAATCAATACTGATCTGCATTTAGGGCAGTCGCCCAGGTGGCAGATTCCCTATCTGTTGCTTTCCTAGCCTTTTCCGAAATGATTTCAAAGAAATTGGAAATTTATTGAACATCTCCCTTGGTAAGTTATTCCAATCCCTAACTCCCCTTCCTATAAATGAATATTTGCCCCAGTTTGTCCTCTTGAATTCCAACTTTATCTTCATATTGTGATCTTTCCTACTTTTATAGACGCCATTCAAACCTATTCGTCTACTAATGTCATTCCACGCCATCTCTCCGCTGACAGCTCGGAACATACCACTTAGTCGAGCAGCTCTTCTTCTTTCTCTCAGTTCTTCCCAACCCAAACATTGCAACATTTTTGTAACGCTACTCTTTTGTCGGAAATCACCCAGAACAAATCGAGCTGCTTTTCTTTGGATTTTTTCCAGTTCTTGAATCAGGTAATCCTGGTGAGGGTCCCATACACTGGAACCATACTCTAGTTGGGGTCTTACCAGAGACTTATATGCCCTCTCCTTTACATCCTTACTACAACCCCTAAACACCCTCATAACCATGTGCAGAGATCGGTACCCTTTATTTACAATCCCATTTATGTGATTACCCCAGTGAAGATCTTTCCTTATATTAACACCTAGATACTTACAATGATCCCCAAAAGGAACTTTCACCCCATCAACGCAGTAATTAAAAGTGAGAGGACTTTTCCTATTTGTGAAACTCACAACCTGACTTTTAGCCCCGTTTATCAACATACCATTGCCTGCTGTCCATCTCACAATATTTTCGAGGTCACGTTGCAGTTGCTCACAATCTTGTAACTTATTTATCACTCTATAGAGAATAACATCATCCGCAAAAAGCCTTACCTCCGATTCCACTCCTTTACTCATATCATTTATATATATAAGAAAACATAAAGGTCCGATAACACTGCCCTGAGGAACTCCCCTCTCAACTATTACAGGGTCAGACAAAGCTTCACCTACTCTAACTCTCTGAGATCTATTTTCTAGAAATATAGCAACCCATTCAGTCACTCTTTTGTCTAGTCCAATTGCACTCATTTTTGCCAGTAGTCTCCCATGATCCACCCTATCAAATGCTTTAGACATGTCAATCGCGATACAGTCCATTTGACCTCCAGAATCCAAGATATCTGCTATATCTTGCTGGAATCCTACAAGTTGAGCTTCAGTGGAATAACCTTTCCTAAAACCGAATTGCCTTCTATCGAACCAGTTATTAATTTCACAAACATGTCTAATATAATCAGAAAGAATGCCTTCCCAAAGCTTACATACAATGCATGTCAAACTTACTGGCCTGTAATTTTCAGCTTTATGTCTATCACCCTTTCCTTTATACACAGGGGCTACTATAGCAACTCTCCATTCATCTGGTATAGCTCCTTCGGCCAAACAATAATCAAATAAGTACTTCAGATATGGTACTATATCCCAACCCATTTTCTTTAGTATATCCCCAGAAATCTGATCAATTCCAGCCGCTTTTCTAGTTTTCAACTTTTGTATCTTATTGTAAATGTCATTGTTATCATATGTAAATTTTATTACTTCTTTGGCCTTAGTCTCTTCCTCTATCTCGACATTATCCTTGTAACCAACAATCTTTACATACTGCTGACTGAATACTTCTGCCTTTTGAAGATCCTCACATACACACTCCCCTTGTTCATTAATTATTCCTGGAATGTCCTTCTTGGAACCTGTTTCTGCCTTAAAATACCTATACATACCCTTCCATTTTTCACTAAAATTTGTATGACTGCCAATTATGTTTGCCATCATGTTATCCTTAGCTGCCTTCTTTGCTAGATTCAATTTTCTAGTAAGTTCCTTCAATTTCTCCTTACTTCCAGAGCCATTTCTAACTCTATTTCTTTCCAGTCTGCACCTCCTTCTTAGTCTCTTTATTTCTCTATTATAATAAGGTGGGTCTTTACCATTCCTTACCACCCTTAAAGGTACAAACCTGTTTTCGCATTCCTCAACAATTTCTTTAAACCCATCCCAGAGTCTGTTTACATTTTTATTTACCGTTTTCCACCGATCATAGTTACTTTTTAGAAACTGCCTCATACCTGCTTTATCAGCCATATGGTACTGCCTAACAGTCCTACTTTTAAGACCTTCCTTTCTATCACATTTATTTTTAACTACCACAAAAACAGCTTCATGATCACTAATACCATCTATTACTTCAGTTTCCCTATAGAGCTCATCTGGTTTTATCAGCACCACATCCAGGATATTTTTCCCTCTGGTTGGTTCCATCACTTTCTGAATCAGCTGTCCTTCCCATATTAACTTATTTGCCATTTGTTGGTCATGCTTCCTGTCGTTCGCATTTCCTTCCCATTTGACATCTGGCAAATTCAGATCTCCCGCTACAATCACATTTCTTTCCATGTCGTTTCCCACATAGCTGACTATCCTATCAAATAATTCCGAATCCACATCAGTGCTACCCTTTCCCGATCTGTACACTCCAAATATATCAAGTTGCCTATTATCTTTAGAAATGAGCCTTACACCTAGAATTTCATGTGTCTCATCTTTAACTTTTTCGTAGCTTACAAATTCTTCTTTCACCAGAATGAAAACTCCCCCTCCCACCTTTCCTATCCTATCTCTGCGATACACTCTCCAGTGCCGTGAGAAAATTTCTGCATCCATTATATCATTTCTCAGCCATGATTCAACTCCTATTACAATATCTGGTAAATATATATCTATTAAATTACTTAATTCTATTCCTTTCTTTACAATACTTCTACAGTTCAACACTAACAATTTTATGTCATCCCTACTTGATTTCCAGTTCCCTATTCCCTTATCACCGCTCCCTAGGCCATCCCGTTTCCCTGAATGTACCTCCCTATTACCCTTCCAAACAAATTTCCTAACTTATACGTACCACTGCGGTTTAAATGAAGGCCATCCGAGCGCAGATCCCTATCTCCTACCCACCCATTAGGATCTAGAAATTTCACTCCCAGTTTCCCACATACCCACTCCATAGTCTCATTTAAATCTTATTTTGAACAGTAGATTTATCTTCAAAGTTTGTGTAAATTGAATTCATTTGACTTAGATGAACTATAGGGCTCGCCATAAAACAAGTACACTTTTTTACCGTCTTATATAATGGTTTAGATGAACTGTAGGAATTTTCAGCAAGTGATTGAAAATATTTATTTGAACTATCAGATTGTTAAAGGAAGTGTGAGTTAATGTTATGTTTAATAATCTTAGAAAAACTTTAGGTTTGCATCACAAGCGAAGGACTTAATGCAACCTAGAAATTTTATTAAATGAAATTCTGTGTACAAAGTGTTATTTTGAAGTAAAATCTATATACGAGATACTAGATGAACTGTAGGGTGTTTGGGATCTCAGAAAAATTGATATTCATTTTATACATTAACATCAAGTGGATGTCTCAGAATATAACAGCGCATATATTTCATTTTTGCATTCTGAAAAGATTGATTGAAAATTTAATTTTGAAAAATCAACAGCAGGGTGATTTATTTGAGAATATCAATAAATATTGTCAAAAGTTTTAGTTACCATATATTATTCGCCCTGCGAAATTATCCTTCTCTGTACCTGCTCCAATAGTAACCTCACACAACCTGAGATCCTTCCCGTGGTCTGGCCCCATAATCTTTTCCCGCTAGAGTATGAAAATTGAAAAGTTTTGGTCTACTTGTCATTTGTAAATGTCAATAATAGTAATAATTTATTTGGCGTGTGGCTACATCAATAAAATCAATTACTATTTACAAAAATGACCTCACACTAATAACAATAATAATACCAGGGATAACAGGGATAAAGGAATCTAGGGGCATCGAGGCACATGCAGCAACATCTTCGGCTCTCACCAAAAATTAAACAACTGAAATACATTTCTCCTCACCGGAGGACCTCAAACTCCACTTCCGGATAGTATCAAGAGCAATGTTAGGAAGGGGCGTACGGTTAGTAACCGGGTGTGAAGTATGGCAAATAGGCTCACTGTTGGTATCAGAGATAAATGCACTGATCGATCGTTTACCGTAGAATTGGCATTGTTGTTCTCGTTATTTGAATGAATGGAAGAGCCATCATTTGATGCGCTCGAAACGGTTCGTTGAACAACACAAGGAGGGTTTATACACACAGGGTATTTTATATTCTCCATATCGTCAGACAGAGTAGTTAATGTGGAGGATAATACACAACAATGGTAAACATAAAGCCGGAAATTATACACAATATGCAAGGGAAAGTATGTCACAACGTAATTTAAGATATATTCACAGTAGTGTCGTACAATCATAAAGAATAAGGGGTCGAGTTACAAAAGAATCCAGCTATGTTTGACCGAAATTCAACCTCTCGATGAAACCTTTCAGTCACGAACCGCGCTTGCCTATCACTTCTACCAATCCCTACCCTGCTATCATACCACATCAACAAAATACACGACGTATACGCGCAGATACTTACCTCACTTACCTCTCATCATAAATTTCCGTGGATGGACTGGAACGAACTAAAATAGTTCGGAGCTGGACCCGTGCGTAGACAAAATGGGAGCGAAAGGACAGTAAGGCAAGAACACGTAACCCCCATGAATAAAAGAATGGATCAAAAGAAAATGGGGTTTATTATAAACACACACAATATTAAAATTAAAGCAAAATTGGGAAGCTGCATTAAAAGTTAGTCACATAACTGCAGAAAAGTAGAACATCAAGTAGTATCCCGTTCAGTGACCTAGTAAGTTTTGTGTTACATGGCAACAGTACACACGATCGCACTATTCACTTCCGTATGACCACATGAAAATACAAATTCGTATCAGAAAATTAATGTGACGTGGAACATGTTGTCGAAGGAATCAGAAAATAGAACCACGAAAGGGATAACGCAGTCGTACTAAGGCGGACCGCGCACATATCAACAGCTAGAATCTGTGCTCCAAACGAGCGGCCATTCGATGTTAGCGCGTCACAACAACAATGCCAAAGCACAGCCTCCCAAAGGAGCAGAAGCAAAAGAACAAGAAGATGTTGCCACAGTTACGAAAACAAGAACCGATCGCGGACAATGGAGCGGATAACGGCCTACAAATATAAAATAGCTAAACACACATGGCCCAAACCAGCCAACTAAAACGAGAAATGAAAGAAAAAGAAAGAAAAGTTAAAATTAAAATTACGAGATACGGAGAGTACTATAAACCGTACACAGACATGCACACACACGTATGAACAAGAAGAGAGACCCAGACCAGACCGGTATGTCGCACAGGATAGTGACGGATATCATGGACTCACGAGCATGGTTCGGACACCACAGATACAATGATGGACCGCCGCAAAAATAGGCAAGGCAGATCCAAATATCATCGTAAAAATCACAACATACGTCGACCCGCTACCCGGGACATCCAAATTGCCTTACGTGGACAAACATGGATTAAACCCCGTAGCGTCAAATCACACAATATACAAATGCTCAGGCAGATTCCAAACGAGGACGAAACAGAAGCGCATGGTCTCAAAACCCACAAACAGACAGGCCCAAACAAACAGATAGGCAAATACCACTCTCCGTTCTCGTACGTGTGCACACAAAGTAAGAAAAATTTTAAACACGCACAAAATCAATTACCTAAGAGCCTGCAAAGACAGGTGATAAAAGACTACCGAAATACAATCACATAAAACCGTTCTTGAACTATGGCACGTAAAATGAAATAAAATGAATGAATACCTGGGAGCAGCAATCAGGAATCTCGAAATATTTACGTCAATCAAAATAATGACTCCCAGCAGAGAGCCGAGCCTTGAAACAAGTAAATCCACGATAATAGGAATTCGTAGATCAAGAAGCACATTTTAAATCCCAGGATAATCATCATTTTTGAATCCTCCAATGTTGGTATAAAGAGCAGACCAACTTAACACTCGCAGGGCGAGAGAGAGACTGTGTACCGACACATTTGGCTAGAGCGCCATCTTCAATGAGAAACTAAGTTTCACGTCACATTCGGGTAATGTTATCGCCAATGGCGACAACGACAGTCAAGGAGAATTAGGAATAAAGGAAGTGCACCACCAAGGCAGGCTTGGTTCGGCACACCTGGAACTGGGTATTCTATGTTGTTCCCTGTCATCATAGGAAGCGATTTTATGCTAGCTACTGGTCTATCGATTGACTTTATCTCCCGGACCTTCGCTTTTCGGTTTAAATCTGGCACAAATTACCCTTTTGAAATGCCCTTCCAAAGTGCTACTGTTTGCTCCGTATCTAAATCCCAACTTTCCCAGGCCTCTTGCGATCTGACTGACCATCGGAAGTTATTGTTGGACGGTTTACTGGAAGATATTTGTGATGTGCTGACCGCAGATTTAGGTCGTGTTAGAAATTTTCCTACTCAATAAAATTGAAAGATGATACTCCTGTCAGGTCCCCGCCTTTCAGCTGCTCGCCCCCTAAACTGGCCGCTATGAAAGAGTGCGTCGATGATCTCTTGAAGAAAAAGGTAATTAGTCCCTCTAAGTCTCCTTTCAGTAGTCCGGCGTTCCTTGTTCCCAAGAAAGACGGTAGGTTGAGATGTATTGTACACTATTCGAAGGTAAATAAAAAGATTGTCTTTGACAGTTTCCCTCTGCCCACCATCGAATGTGCTTTTCAACATTTCCATGGTGCCAAGTTTTTCACTGTTTTCGATTTCAATTCAACCTACTATCAAATTCATTTGCATCCCAATAGTAGTCCCTACACTGTCTCTTCGAATTCAGTGCCGTGCTTATGGGTATATCAATTGGCGGACAAGCGCTCGGTCTCATTCTGGACTCTATTCTTGGTGACCTCAAATTTTCTTATGTGTTTAATTTTATTGATGATCTTCTTATATTCTCTGCCAGTTTTTACGAGCACCTCGATCACCTTCGTGAGGTACTTGGCCGTTTGCGCAAACACGGGTTTACTACAAACTCCGAAAAGTTGTCTCTTTGCTCCAAGCGTTTGAATTTCCTACGGCATGTCATATCGGACTCGGGTATCGCTGTGAATCCCGACAGGGTCATATGTACTCTTGATTTCCCTCAGCCCAAAAATATACGTGGTGTGAGAAGGTTCGTGGGTATGGTCGGCTTTTACAGTCGTTTCATCGAAAATTTCTCTCAGCCTTCGGCCATCCTAAATAGTCTTAAAAGAAAAAACTGCCGTTTCGTCTGGGGCGAAGATCAAAGCCGTGCTTTAGATATGTTAAATAAAGCCCTATGTGAAGCCCCTGTGCTGCAGAGTCCGGATTTTCCCTGTGATTTCGTGCTACAATGCGACTCCAGCGAGATCGCTGTTTCGGCTGTCCTAAATCAACGTCTCGACGACGAGAAACTAGTGCCCATTCCCTATTTTGGCAAACTGTTACGTGGAGCTGAATTGCGGTATTCGATATATGAGAAAGAATGCCTAGCCGTAGTTTCGGGTGTGGAAAAATTCCACTCATATTTGGTACACCACCGACAATCAAGCTTTGTCATGGATGAGCGCCAATGTAAAAGGAGTGGGTAGGACGGCTAGGTGGATCCTACGGCTATCGGCACATAAATTCACGGTCGTGCACGTTCACAGCAAAGAGAACGTTGTAGCTGATTGTTTTCGCGAATTTTCGAAGGAATATATTCCTCCGACGTGGAATTCCAGGAAAACAGTGATCCCCTTGGTGGTGTAAACATTCTTCAAAACTATCTTTGGTCTTTCACTGACATCTCAACACATCAGAAGGAAGACGGGGAGTAGTCTGGTTTAATGAAAGGGATCACTGAAGGGTCCATAGGTGACGCCTCGTATGCGATCAAACGCGGGTTATTGGTTCGACGCAACCCCCAAAAGGGGAGGGACAAGATCTTCGTTCCTGAAAAATTGAGGCCCATGATGTTGCATTATTTTCACAACTCCTATCTAGGCGCCCATTTGGGTCAACATAAAACGCTACACCGTGTATCGCGATTTCTCCTGGCCCAAGCTTAAAAAGGATGCTTTGCTATACGTTAAAATCTGCGACATTTGCCAACGGCGTGAGCCTGCTCAAAGTTCACAAATTGGCCTCCATTCTGCTGATGTTGCTTCCTATCCTGCGGAGAAATTATTCGTCGATTTTTTTAACTCTCATGAAATCTAGGGGAAACAATGTAGGAATATTGTCTGCAATGAATGCCTTTTCGAAATTTGTTTGGTTGTTCCCAGTTCGCAAGATGAATTCGAACACTGCTATCTATATCTTATCCCGGCACATATTTGGAGTTTATGGGCCGCCCGAAGTGTTGGTGTCCGATAATGCCTCAACCTTTAACTGTGATAAATTACGTCACCTGTGCTTCGGTTGGGGTGCGAAGCAGGTGTTTATAAGCCCACATTACCCGAAAGCATCACACGTTGAAAGATTCCACAGGAATTTGGAATCGTGCCCGAGTGCTTTTCACAGCGCTGATCAGCGCAATTGGTATAATAACCTGGCTTTTTGTTGTAGTTTTCAATAATGCAGTACAAGGATCCCATCGTCACACACCAGCTGACTTGTTTTTGGGGAGGAGCATCCCTCTGGTCGCAGCCCGAAACCGTGTGGCTAAGAGATTTAATCGTGGGAGAAAAGCCGTTTCCTATCAGGTTGGAGATCTGGTGGTGGTAAGAATATTACCAGTCAGTTCGGCAGCTGACAAAATCATTGGCAAGCTATGCCGAAGCTGGTCTATCCCTAAAAGAATTATACAGTTTCATGGACCTGTATCGGTTCAACTAGAAGATGTCAAGGATAATAGGGTATCAAAAGCACGCGTATCTCTAATAAAGCCGTATCATCAGCGATGCGTGTAATACACATACCTGATCTAAATTATGCTTTTGTGTTGTACTGTTTTAATTTGATTGTTGAAGGAATATCAGTGTGTTGAAATTTCATCCCTTTTTTGTACTATCAGCAGTAGAAGTTAAACATAGACAAGAAAATAAAGTCAATAGACACAAAAATCATTCATGTTAAACACTTACCGTTACATAGGTTTACCCAACAGTTACCCAGAGACCATGAACCCAAAATTACCCTTGGTATGGCAATAAGTTGTTTCAACACTACTAAAGAAAACAAGATGTTCTTTGAGAACAACGAACATAATATTTTATTTAATAAATAAAGGGTAAAAGTAGACATAATCAGTATAAAATGAATGAATGAACGCCCTCGAAAAGAAACTACAATCTACATAAAATGCAAAGGTGATGCAAGAATATAAAATGTTCGGCCGAACGAAAAGAAAATAATATTCTTTCAATATTTCTTAAAAACCTCCCAGAAAAAGAGGACTTGGTAACCTGTTTACACTTCAGCAGAGACCATTTTTTTACTTAAATCATTCTCTTAATAGTTTCAAACAATTTAATTTACTTTCATTATTATAATTATTATTAATTTGAACAGTACCAGCTACAATCCAGAGATTCCACCAGAATTCAGTACGTATCTCACTGCCAGAAAAGGTAATAAATCATACCACCCAGGCAGAGTATAGAATAAAACAATTCCCAGAGAAAAATAAGAAGGGAAATAAAGAAGGAAAAGGCAAGTAAAACAAATTAATACGCCACCAGGATGTAGAGCCAGCCCAAGACATATAATTAGAAAACGACGTAAAGACAGAAACCCACCCAAGAAAATAATAATAATAAAATAGTAGCAGAGATCCACCCAACCGGTTACTATGGAAACGTAAACATCCCGTGCGTCCATAGCAACCACCAAAATCAAACAAGAGCATCAATGGTACAAATACCCGAGGGAAAGAAACCCCAAAAACATAATTAAAAAGGAGCCTAGGAGAATTAATAAAATTAACCAGAATTAGAATGTGGCAGAAAAACATTTCACTGAAATTCAGGCGAAACCTCTCGTGCTCTATAGTTTATAAACAGCGTAGTTACTTTTCCAATTACACATAACTTTCCGAAGACGTTAGATAGATATAAACCAATTTGCCTTTTCAAATTAGAAGAAATATGAAATCATAATTCTTTTTGAAGTAACCTTCTTAAATTTCACTACCCACGCCTTTCAGAAACAGTTAGGCGATATTTTCAAAATACAATAGGGAACCCGAATTAATGAATGTCCTAACTAAAATCAAAGAAGGTGAGGATTGACGCTTCTCACACCAGGAATCTTGAGACACACCGTTTGTACACCACCTTCAATAGAATCCAGAGGCCAAAAGAATAGAATTTATGAAGAGACTTACATGTTGGTTGAAGCTGCAGAAACACGTTACTTACGTAGAGGTTCAAGTACTTTACACATCATAAGAAAACTAAATAGCTCAGAGGACGTTCAGTTGAAAAGTGTTTGAGAAGATTTTTGAGGGCAAGCCCTCATACAAATGCCATCTATCCAGGCTTCATGTCGCATTTAGAGACCAAATGCCGGAGCGGAGTAATCACACGTCCTTCCTCCATCATACTCAAGGCAAGACTCATGGCGGACCACACGGATAATGAGCATGGCCCCACAGAACGGAAAGCGAAAGTCATAGACTCGCCCACCAACTTAGGGCACGTAATTTTACCAGACCAAGATCAAGGATTGCAAGAGAAAACATTACAGCAATATAATCTCATGGTGACAATGCCGAAGATGGTATCAATTAAATAAAGTGGGCAAGGCCACGTAGAAGGTACTTGTAGAATACAAGACTGAAATAATGCTGAATGATACAATTTAAAAAAAAACACAAATGCAGTATTCGAAATATGGTTGGGGAGAGCTAATACTCGTCACCAACGTCACAGCCTCCCCCCCCCAAAACCACACATAATGCTCTTACCATACAGTGATCAAACGAACAAGATTTTCTTTTGGTAGTACAAATCACATGAGAGAAAGACCTCTGAACCAATTTTTTTTTACCACACTTGCAAGATGCATAATATACCATCATACTCATATTACTTAGACAGTTTACAATGTAAATTAAGGTCAAATGTTCAGCATACTTGTAGCCAAAATATAAGTTCATAATTTATCTTAGCCCTCTTTTTTTTAACTTTTCGCACATCAATATCTTTTTTCTTTTGAATAGAGTTCCTTTAAGAAAGTTCTACAATACACATCCTTGTAGTTCCAGATTTTTTTGTTATACCAAATGAAGGTTAATTTTCATTTTTAAAGTTCAGTAGATTTGAATTACTTAGTTACACTAAATTGTTAACCATAGACAACCAAAAGAGTATAATCACCAGCTAGGTATTCAAAAGTTCTTACATATTGTTAGAAGGATCACGCCTTTTTAATTTATCATCACACGGTTCCTGCACATACCTTGAAGATCAGCACCAACAGTTTATATCTAGATTCTTTTTTAATAAAGTTCTTGTCGATATGCGTCCGTTTTAAGACTTCATGATTACCATCATAATATTAATCCTATCTATCGGGTTTCCATGGTAAAAGAGCGCAACGTCTTGTTTCATGGCAAATCAATTAGCATCGGTAAAAGATAAAGGAAACGCAAAGGCGCAAGGGAGGGCAAAGGAGACGCAATTGGTGAATGAACTACAGAATAACCAAATTCAAAATTTAGATCAACACGGATTATTACACTTGATTGAGTCAGGGCCCAAGTGTACCACTCAAAACACAGAGAACACCAGAAAGCCCACTTCAGGGGGAAATCAATAGCGTAAGTACAAGTAGCACAAGGGGTACCCATAATACAGCATTGGAACAAGCAACGTTACATATCATCAAGTCAAACGGGACTCATTAATTCATCACTCGGTCCGGTAGCAACCCAATACCAAGGTTTACGATCACCACTAAACAATAACTCGTAATCAAGAGCATCAATCACAACTTAAGATACCACAAACACAGTACCAAAATGGCAACATCCCACGGTAGGCCTAACCAGATACTCAGAGTGCGACAACCAAGATTACAGGCACCATAAAAACAGTACAGCATCTTACAACAACCGGATAAACGTAAGTTAATATGACATAGATCAAGGGAAATATTTCCCGGAGAAGAAGTTATTACACAGATAAAATCCAAGGAATCAGGGTCAAATTCAAAGTTTAGAACTTAGCAGATACCGGATTACGACACGGAGAGGAAACAATCATTAACAATTTCCAAAATACACTGGCAAGAGGATCAAGTAAATTTTTCACGAACACAGGTTCAACTTCCCACATCAGAATACATCACCTAGTTGAATAAGAATAAGGACAAGCTACCCATACGCAATTAATAAATTATACTTCAAGGTACCAGGGATAGGGTATTAAATATGAAAAATCCAAGGCTTAAAAGATAAACAAATTCATAGCAAGGGAAGAGTAGGCACGATCGGTTGGAGACCACTAGTACTATTAGGTGTAGGGGGCGCAATCAGGTTAGTCATCAACAACAGATCAACCAAGTAACACCAAGCGAACAGACACTTCATTAGACACTAATAAGCAACATGGAATTAACAGGACAGAAATAGGGACAGAAGAATCACAGGAGGGAACACAATCTGGAATCAGGTAACTAACCTACTGCATGGAAACATACTCACAATTCATTCCACAAAGGGACACCCAATCAAATCAAAAGGAAATTTAAAACCTCAGATCAGAAGACCCCAAAAGGAAAATAACGATCACTGACCAACACAGTGTACACTACCGGTTACCTAATAGGGTCTCAGCATTACCTGGTCTATAAACACGTGACTTTCCGATCACACTGTCGCTCTTCAGCCAATAGGTGCCTCCCCCTATCTCCCAGGGGAGCAGGCAAATAAAACATAAGTGGCAGAATACGAGGCAAGTCCATGGAAAATGCTCACAGAAGCATGAAGAAGGCAGTTCTAAACTAATAGACCCCATAATCTATTAGCAGGAAGATTCCAGTACAGACTAAGAGAATCCTAATCCGTCCCATACCAGAGTAGCAAACCCAGAGCACGGTAAGATGACAAACACCAATGTCCACAGACACTAAGAGATCCACTGAGAAAATAAAACACCATAGAGTGGCAGATAAAATTAAAATGAGCTTTACAGTAGAAGAAATTACAGACACGACGACATCAGATCAATAGGAAATGCGTGGAGACAGGGAAAGAAGAACCCGAGCATACCCAACAGACACATTACTGAAAACCCACACGCTAATTCTGAGAGTAGTAGATTCATGTAGAAGAAATGGCCATATCCACAGAACACGGAGGTAAATCAAAGACAGACACGAACACTGCCCATACCAAGGTGCCAACATCACCAAATAATACAACACAACAAGAATAACCCAACCATGATAAACCACACCGGACATGTGTCAGCCCCACAAAGGGATTAAAGGAACACAAACCATCCTCAACAACATGCCGTGAAGTTCTCATGCCACCCCAAAATAAATCCCCAAAAACAATCCACGGTACCGTCACAACACAACCACCTTACATATGTCCAAAGCCATCCCAATCAAGGTTCAAAAGGGCATATACCTCCCCTCAGGCAGAGGATCATCAACAACACAACACAAAACCCAATAAGCAGATATGGTAGGGAATACCTGAACCCACAACATAAAGGAATTAGATAAATACCAATAGGTTAACAAAATTTTTGACAACACATATTCTAGGCATATAATTACCATGGCAGTGCACGATACCAACAAAGCAGAGAATTAACAGGCATAAGAAACACCAAATTACCAAGTAACGTTTACACCGGGATGAAAACCAAGCAGTAGTTCAGAAAAGGTCAATTAGATTAATTAATACACAGCAAGACAAGTCACGAGTAGGAAAACTTGAAGTGGCCCAGACACCAGATAAATGTACTTCAACTAGTTGATAGGTTACACAAGGAAGATGGTTCACGACACACCAGAAATAGCTAAACCCGTCCGACCAATAATCAGGAAGGGAAAAACCGGTTAAAACTATAACAGCTCAGGCACTAGGCCATCTAGTTATTCCAACCTAATACTGGCCAACATGGCCCAACCACAACTGATAACTGCCTCACAAACAGTTGACAGAAAGGATAACTCCAATCACAAACCAAGACCAGGCATACATACATATTCACAGATGGGATGATGAAATGAAAGGACACTCATGCCAACAACACACAGCACTCAGCCAAAGCACAAACACACAAAAGCTCGGTAATGATTGAGGCACATCATATAGGCAGATTCGATATACCAAATTCCGCACAAGGATAGGAACACGTCTCTAGTAACAGGTCAAATAACCCAGACATGATCACACAAGGGTGCATATATAACGGCACACTAAAAGCCAACTACACTTCAGATAACAGTAACCTAAACCAAATTTAAAGAAATAATAATAGACAAGTAAGGTTAAGCAATTTCCAAAGTAAACACCAACCAAGGTGCACAGAAGCATTACAGGCTTGGTAAGTTTCAAAATACCATGATGTTGCTCACCACATTATCAGATACTAACAACCAAGAACGGTTACTGGCATGAAAACAACAGAGGTTAGCCATAAGTTAGTAGGGGCAAATAACTTTACCCACACAGCACCAATTAAATGAAAAGCACATACAACCATCAACGCCAAAATACCAGGTCTTAGTTCACAACAATGATAGGGCATAACACATCACCGTATACTTCAGCACATAACCGTTTACACATATAATTAGCCATAATAAGACATGCCTAGAGGTTAGGTTAACTTATTAATCGGTATCACACACCAGAGCTAATACAGTTGAAAATATAATTTAGAAGAAGATAAATTAACAATTAGCATGTACACCACCGAAGCACAATACCGGAAATATGATAGTAATGATAAATAACAACATTAAGTCTGGGAGCCAAAAGCAAGGCCAGAACCAATAACACAATAAAATGCTCCCAGGTGATACACTATCACTCACCAACAAGCAACCAAGCAAACTCTACTTAAAAGTAAAGATCAGAAAAGCTCTTACAGATAAAACCAAATTAATCCACACCGAAATCGCAACCACAGTACGCAGGAAGGCAGTAAAAATACAAGGTGGACAGCCAGTACGCATAATACAGCACATGTAGCCAACGGTAGTACACATGTAACCCTGAGTCAACCAAGTCATACTCAACTACCAGTTGTTCAATAATTACAACTTCCACCAACCAAGGATAAATAATTAAATGCAATCACTCACCAAATCCGCCGAGAATAAGGAAGAAAAAAATTACAGGACACCTCAAAACATCCAAGCAGAGAGGCTGCGAGCACCACACAGTTACCAGAAGGGTTTCAAAATCATAATCAGCACATTGGATAATCATACAGCTCAGTAAAAATACAGATGAAGTGAAACAGGGGACTCCAAATGGCAGATACATGAAACAAACAAATAAGGTATTAGACAAGATCACTGCACTCTTTTTTACAATTTTAATACACATTATTTGTTTTGTTTTTGCCTCAGATAGTCTTTCAACAACTTAATACCGTACCATTAAAATAAAACCAAGGAAGGGTGCAATCAACCTACAGTAGATAAGAGCAGTCGGCACTCAGAATAATAAACTATCAGCACAGACACCCCCAACAGACCAGATTACAAAAGTGAGGATGCAACAAACCTACATTAATCCCACAACACCCAAACAAAATAACCACAGAGCTGCTACCAATTAACTCTACCGCCTTACCGACTATCAGCAGTAGAAGTTAAACATAGACAAGAAAATAAAGTCAATAGACACAAAAATCATTAATGTTAAACACTTACCGTTACATAGGTTTACCCAACAGTTACCCAGAGACCATGAACCCAGAATTACCCTTGGTATGGCAATAAGTTGTTTCAACACTACTAAAGAAAACAAGATGTTCTTTGAGAACAAGGTACATAATATTTTGTTTAATAAATAAAGGGTAAAAGTAGACATAATCAGTATAAAATGAATGAATGAACGCCCTCGAAAAGAAACTACAATCTACATAAAATGCAAAGGTGATGCAAGAATATAAAATGTTCGGCCGAACGAAAAGAAAATAATATTCTTTCAATATTTCTTAAAAACCTCCCAGAAAAAGAGGACTTGGTAACCTGTTTACACTTCAGCAGAGACCATTTTTTTACTTAAATCATTCTCTTAATAGTTTCAAACAATTTAATTTACTTTCATTATTATAATTATTATTAATTTGAACAGTACCAGCTACAATCCAGAGATTCCACCAGAATTCAGTACATATCTCACTGCCAGAAAAGGTAATAAATCATACCACCCAGGCAGAGTATAGAATAAAACAATTCCCAGAGAAAAATAAGAAGGGAAATAAAGAAGGAAAAGGCAAGTAAAACAAATTAATACGCCACCAGGATGTAGAGCCAGCCCAAGACATATACCTAGAAAACGACGTAAAGACAGAAACTCACCCAAGAAAATAATAATAATAAAATAGTAGCAGAGATCCACCCAACCGGTTACTATGGAAACGTAAACATCCCGTGCGTCCATAGCAACCACCAAAATCAAACAAGAGCAACAATGGTACAAATACCCGAGGGAAAGAAACCCCAAAAACATAATTAAAAAGGAGCCTAGGAGAATTAATAAAATTAACCAGAATTAGAATGTGGCAGAAAAACATTTCACTGAAATTCAGGCGAAACCTCTCGTGCTCTATAGTTTATAAACAGCGTAGTTACTTTTCCAATTACACATAACTTTCCGAAAACGTTAGTTAGATATAAACCAATTTGCCTTTTCAAATTAGAAGAAATATGAAATCATAATTCTTTTTGAAGTAACCTTCTTAAATTTCACTACCCACGCCTTTCAGAAACAGTTAGGCGATATTTTCAAAATACAATAGGGAACCCGAATTGATGAATGTCCTAACTAAAATCAAAGAAGGTGAGGATTGACGCTTCTCACACCAGGAATCTTGAGACACACCGTTTGTACACCACCTTCAATAGAATCCAGAGGCCAAAAGAATAGAATTTATGAAGAGACTTACATGTTGGTTGAAGCTGCAGAAACACGTTACTTACGTAGAGGTTCAAGTACTTTACACATCATAAGAAAACTAAATAGCTCAGAGGACGTTCAGTTGAAAAGTGTTTGAGAAGATTTTTGAGGGCAAGCCCTCATACAAATGCCATCTATCCAGGCTTCATGTCGCATTTAGAGACCAAATGCCGGAGCGGAGTAATCACACGTCCTTCCTCCATCATACTCAAGGCAAGACTCATGGCGGACCACACCGATAATGAGCATGGCCCCACAGAACGGAAAGCGAAAGTCATAGACTCGCCCACCAACTTAGGGCACGTAATTTTACCAGACCAAGATCAAGGATTGCAAGAGAAAACATTACAGCAATATAATCTCATGGTGACAATGACGAAGATGGTATCAATTAAATAAAGTGGGCAAGGCCACGTAGAAGGTACTTGTAGAATACAAGACTGAAATAATGCTGAATGATACAATTAAAAAAAAACACAAATGCAGTATTCGAAATATGGTTGGGGAGAGCTAATACTCGTCACCAACGTCACACTATCAGGTTGGAGATCTGGTGGTGGTAAGAATATTACCAGTCAGTTCGGCAGCTGACAAAATCATTGGCAAGCTATGCCGAAGCTGGTCTATCCCTAAAAGAATTATACAGTTTCATGGACCTGTGTCGGTTCAACTAGAAGATGTCAAGGATAATAGGGTATCAAAAGCACGCGTATCTCTAATAAAGCCGTATCATCGGCGATGCGTGTAATACACATACCTGATCTATATTATGCTTTTGTGTTGTACTGTTTTAATTTGATTGTTGAAGGAATATCAGTGTGTTGAAATTTCCTCCCTTTTTAGGAAAAAAGGAGGAGAGTTATCAAAGAAGGATTTCGGTGTGCAAAAAAAAATAGTTAAGAGTCGAATGGAACAAAGGAAATTTTAATTTTCCTTCATAAATGTTTATCGACAAAGATGGAGTATGGAATTACTAATTTATCCCAGTGCTGGTAAACAAAATATATAAGAGACTGGTTCAAACAGCACGGTGTAAAAAGGCGTCGCCTTGGCTGATCAAGTCAGGACGCATTTTAAACCGGGGCAGTGAGATGATGAGCCATTTGCATTGACTATTATCATGTCGACATAATAATTCAATTTATTCCAAACAAATTTATAGTCTTAATGTATTACTGTAATGGCGTCTTGCCACTTCACTTCGTATGAGTTAAATAGCACCCTGTGTGTACGAGAGATGGCAGACTACTCGGTGTTGGTCGCCGAAGGTCAAACTTCCTGCCACCTGGGAATCTTTTATCTCTTTGACTGATTTGGTTGTTGTTATTTTTGGGGACTCTATGAAAAATGGCTTCCCGGCACATTGGAGCGGCGTTTATGATTTATAGCTTTTAGTGTATCTGCAACTACCCTTCATTTTTCTGTTTTAGTCCTTGATAGCTCCAGGTATTAGTTGAATCCTTGAAAGCTTCTGTATTGGTAAGATATCTTATATTTAAATTTGGCTTCTTCTTATTTTCGATATGCAATGTTTACTCCGTTGTATGAACGGAGTGTGTGCATGTGATCTTGGTACTTGATTGATATGATTTTGAATATGAGATGGTCCAGCACATACAGAATAATTGTGTCAGATTCGTCGCTTGCCATGAACCAACAGATTGTGATTGCCTTTCGTGTCATCGCGAGAACACTCTTGCCTTGTACAAATCGCGGTCGTGATGGGAATACCTTGGTGCATTGGACTACACGGCCTTGCTACCGTATTCCTCGTGCACGTTCTTTACGCACGTTTCTGTGCCAATCTGAGGACCCTTGGATGACGAGGTCGTAATATTTGTGATGTTATAATACTGTTGGATCTGCATACCCTGTCTTATGTTTGCATATCAGTGCCTAAATGTACGGCGTTGTGGGTGAGTGAATGAGTGTGTTGGAGTATTTGTGTCACATCGATAACCCATTTCGATTACTCATTTACATTTTACCTTTTTATGCCGATACTAGGCTTGTAGTTTTGTACCCGTGTTGGCTTCTCACTATATAATTTCTTCTTATTGCCAACTAGTTTAATTTATTTGGTCCCATCAATTTTCGCACTGTTTGAACCTCACTCAACTGTTGTGTTTTGTCTTTGATGAGCGAGCTCATTTACCCTTCTTCCAACTTCCTGGAGCTCCCGGAACATATATAATCTTTGTCTATTCCTTGATGCGGGGGAGTGCATACCGAAGTTGATAGATTGTTTAAAAAAGAGATGAGATGTATGCGGGTGTATAGAACTACTTGTTATCGAGGAATTACATATCCCCAGGAAAGTGTGATCTTCGTGGCTCTGTTTGCAATTACTAGAAGTTGTCTTTGAATATTTAACAGAAAAGGTTTTATCCCTCAGTGTGACTGCGTTGAGTAAT
The DNA here is from genome assembly GCF_040414725.1 of Anabrus simplex. NCBI lineage: Eukaryota > Metazoa > Arthropoda > Insecta > Orthoptera > Tettigoniidae > Anabrus > Anabrus simplex. The sequence continues at coordinate 67,193,877 of NC_090279.1, forward strand.
TTTGAATTATGATGTGGAAACATGTTGGAATGTTAGTTTTTGAGTGACCAAGGTACTATTCAAACGCCGGCGATTGTAATACGTAAGTTTTTAATTCATTCACTATTCTTATCTTAATTTAATTCACCTTTTTCAATTCGATTCATCTTGATTGAATAAACCTAGTTGCTTTGCTCATCTAGCATTTGCACTGTTAATAGCACTAAGGTAAGAGCCCGGTGTCCAGCTCGGGGCCTTTCTCAGTCACGGTCCATGGGTTTGTACCCGCACAGTATATTCCACCGATGTTTTTGTTCTTATTGTTTATCGGGGAGTTTTCGTGCGGGTGGGTTGCAGTACAAGTTTATGCTTATATTCTTGCAGCACATTACGAAATAACCCCGCGAATGAACCTTACTCAGAAAAACAGCGAAAGACATGATTCTTGAAGTGAACAAGCTTACGTAAGTTGATCCTAACAGAAAATCGGTTAGAGTAAAACACTCGAAAACAATTCACTTCAACTAACCCGTGTTCACAATGTGAACATTCAGTACCACACCATACAACAAACAAATTCTCTCACTGAGGGACAGACAAAAAGAGACAACAATCAAGAAATAGTTTTATCAAAATAGTTCTATTAACTTCGACTGTCCTATATCAACACAGATCTATCCATATTAAGAAACAAAGTATACACTTACTTGAAGATAAACTGACGTCCAAATTATCCCATGGAATATTTTGAAGCTAATACTCAGAGATGTGTAAGAAAACACTAGTGAATTGCACGGTATGTGCTGTAAACGGGGAACATGGATCAAAGGTATCTGGGTATAGAGAAACGTTCATGTGTTAAACATCTCCAAAGGGAAGAGATGAGGTTGGATCAAATAAATTTCCATGACACATTGGTGAATTACAAATTAACAAATAGTAAATTTATGAAAATCATTACTTTTACTGTAAAACCAATTATAGTTTTAAAATTAACAGCTGAAAGATAGCTGGCCATCTCAGAAAGTTAATTGTTAATAATGTAGAACTAGGGGACAGGTGCGAGAAATCTCGCATGTTTTTAAACGTATGCGGTGGAGTAGCCCCTGGTGAACTAAGGAATACACAAATCAGTACAATATTCGACAGTTGTACTTACCGCTTGTTATTTCTTTATATTTATCATATCCACTTGGAGGGAAGCAAATGCAAGTGCATCACTATACTGACGAATGTTCTGGAAGTAACTTTTGGTTTTACTATCACTCATTTCTTAACTGATAGTTACAGCATATTATAATGACACAAAACAGGCGTCCCAACACTGGACAGCAATGATGGCGCGTATTTTCCTGCAGTTAACATTTTCAATTCTACACCAAGTGACGTGTATTAGCCGTGATGTCTTAAAATGGAACACTTTATTTCGTCTTCTGCAGGACATAACCATTACAATATTAATTCCGGAACACGCTTGGTATGCATAAATCATCTGAACCCGCAAGTTAAGTGTCAACTGATATTTAAATAGGCATGGTTGGAAAAATATTAATGTGCAGTTTTAGTTTAAGTGTGTGTGTGGGGGGGGGGCGGGGGGTGGGTGGGTTGGTATCAGTGCGCGTGCCAGGACGCTAACAGTTACGAGAAGCCTGCAAGGCAAGGAACAAGGGAATCATTGTGCTGTTTGCAAAAAGAATCTCTACTTTCATCATGATGCACCTTGTAAGGGGTATTCTTTTCCGGAATGTGCAACTGAAAGGGGAGATCCCACCACACCCTATAGGGACCAATAGTGAGACATTGCCAGCCAGGACTGAATCAACTTCCATCATAAACATTTAAGTACCCTTATTAAATATCAATTTCCTTTTCAGAAGTACTTATTTCTTGACATGATACTTTCTATTGTTTTGTATTGTGACAGATTCTTATCGCTTCTGATCTACTCATTGGTTTTGGTAAATTTTGTAAATGATTGAAATACATCCATAAACATAAAATCGAGAAAACCTTGAAAGACTAGAGGAAGGAAGTTCATATTCACAGGCCATGTTCTGAAGAAATGATTAGCATTTGAATCAAGTCAAACCTTAGGTTCAAGGACCATATCGATATCTCTGCGCTCCACCACTGAATGGTAAATTGTGCCTGTGTCTCTCGTTGTCGCTATAAACTGAAGGTAATGGATCAGTGTGACTTGAGCAGTACAGTACATGCTCCAGTGATGTGCCAGACATGTTTTCTAACGGTCACAAAGTATTTTTGTGTTTAAACGCACAACTTTGTTTGACCAATCAGTTTGCTAATATCTGTGAATCATCAGCACTTATTGCAAACAGAAAAGTATCATATGCGTATTGCATATTATTTATTACGATTTCATTAAAAATGATGATATCCTGTTTTCCTTGCAGTGATTAAAAACACCCTTTCACAGTAGATATTGAAGAGGAGTGGAGTTATAACAGAGCCCTGCCTCATCCCTTGCTTAATTTCAATAGCACGGTTGTTGGTGTTATCAACCTTAACAGATGCGGACTGATTTTAATACAGGTTGGCAACGGTTCGTATATCTCTTATATCCAAACCAATATCATATAGTTTAGTCAATTTAAGAGTTAACTAAAACGTCTCTGGACAACTGGAAATAAAGCACCACCAAGATGAATCAGTCTCTTCTGAAAGGAAATTTGCTGCCTTTCCTGAACATAGATACCTTGATCATGACCAAGGGTTTCTAGTTTAATGTGGAATCCGAACAAGAAGGATGTCTTCTTAATTTCATAACTCCCACACTCCGCGCCGGAACTCTAACCACAGCCGTCTCAGCGGCAATGATACTAGGCAATCATGCCGCCCGATCTTAGGTCAGGAATAACCTTACACCTGTCTTGGTCGAAACGGGCCTGTGCTTTGTATCGAACTTGGATCTCATCATCTAAGGCACCTTTTGGGTGGTCCAGCGACAGAGAACACTAGCAAAGGAGACGTGGAGCTACAGGCATAAGACCAAGAGAATATAGAGTTTTGGGTAGATATGTTGTAAGGAAGATATTTTAAGATGTCCTTGGAGATGCGGGTCATCACTTCACTAGTGCACGCTCTTAATGCTCGAGGGATTTCTGAACTCTTTGAGAATGTCGGTTTAGTCTTTCACGGCTGGTGTCTTCACTGTATGCCGTGGTCGAATTGCGTTAGTAGCTGCCAATATTTCGCCGGGAACTGAGCGCAGCATTCTCTAGAATCAGCTCTGTATGAACGTCAATAGTATACTCAAGGTGTGACATCCAGTAAATACAAGAGAAACCCGAAATGGCAAGTAATTTCTCTGGAAAGAAACATAAAACACATTGTTGGCGTAGCTTCGAAGACGTAATGGATGGAAACTGCCATGGAAGTGAGGATATGGCAACGCTTGAGGTCGACATGTGGAATGGACGTGTTCCTACAAACTGATCTGAACTTGCCTCGCCTGTCCGTTATGTATAACAGAGGAAAGACTGTTGACAACTTGGCTAAGTGTAGATACTTCAGACTGCACACAACATACAACAGCCACACCCAGAAATCTCCTGAGCTGTATAGTGATCACTTTCCTCATGATGGAACTACAACTTGTGTAACAATTAGCCAAGTCTACTCCACCTCTTCGTGATGTGATTATTATTATTATTATTATTATTATTATTATTATTGTTACCGTGTTTTGTGGTAGTTATGCATGAAAGAAGGTGCGGGGTGGTGAATTGGTCTCAGGCTACTAAAGTGAAATTAATTTTAAAATTTAACAAGGTTATATTTTCTTTTCAAAATTAAGTAACAACAAATAGAACAGGTACTTAGTAGCCGAAACACAATTTGAAATGTACAATTACAGAGATTACAGAATTTGGGCTCCGTGAGCCGCCCATACGATTCTTGAGCTAGAAGCCCAACCTAACGATATACAGGATTCAACAAAAGGGGCAGAAAACCCCATTCATGCTCAGGAGCACTTGCTCCAAATTACACAGGAAAAGCCTCCTCGAGGCATACAACACTCAAAGAGCCACCCGCTCTTAAACATTCACCAAACTCCACCTTCAAGTTGTCCTCTCAGGACATAGACACAGGGGTAACATGCCCAACCTACTGAGGTCTATTAAATGAAAAAGGTTAATTACATGACCTCTAAAGTAACAATTTGAGAGGAGGCGATCTGCACTCCTAATACATTTGTTTAAGACCTACTTGGCACTAGGCCGTTAATACAAGGGCTAATCCCATACTAAAGAGGTGACTTAAAAAGAAACAATTTACATTACGTTAACGAAGAATAGGTTGAGAAAAATAAGTTCACCTCAAAACAATATGAGTGGGAGCTCGAGAGGGTTAGCACTCTCTATCCCAATAGGTAGCTTTAACAGAGAATAGATGAAAAGAGTAATTACATTTTAGGAAAAGGTTACATGATGGAAACGCTTCGAACCCGCCCCGAGAGTTAAACTGCTGAGCAAGCTAGAAAAGAAGTAATTAGTCGGCCATTACCTGGAGTTGAACGGCTGGAGAAGAAAGAGGCGCTTCCCGCCCCCTGCTGTGTACCTTACACACGGAAAGATGGAACAGAAGTGGCCCCGAGACCCGAAAATCAGCAGTTTATATGCTCTTGCGGAAGGTTCTAGGCGTTTTTAGAAAGAGAACACCCTCCCACAAGGATTTTATTGGTTCATCCAGAAACCCCCTACACAATACGAAGAAGAAACATATTATTGGTGGAAAATTAATTAAAGAAATTCAGGATTGGCTACATTCGAAACAAGGGGAAAGAAGGGATTAATATTGCCAACTTAAACAAAGACTGAAAGAAATTTAACAAAGAACAAACTTTTGAAATAAAATTTTCTCCAAGGAACAGTTCTTTTTCTTCGCACTAGGGTGCACTATTGTAATTCTTCAGTAATGTCCTCTAGAAGAGAAAGTTCACACTTCTTACTTCAAGCAAAACAAAAACACATCAAAAATGACACAGTTCTAAAACTCCAAACTTTACAGGTAGTGACATCTTCTGAGAATGTAGAAAATTAATACCGTCAATAAAGTTCAGACTTCCTCCAGCAGAGGAGTTTTAACTGGCGCATATTTTAAATTAGCGGCGTGGAGGTGTACCGCCCGGTACAGACCTCCCCCCCCCCCCAAAAAGTTCCTCCAGGTGTGACACATGAAATTTGTTTGAAAACTAGGTCCAAGTCTTGATGTAGATGTGGAGATTAATCGCAGAAATATTTTTAAGATTATCATGATATGGTTTGATTCAGTTTCAAAATTTTGTTTGTTGCAGGTGAAGTAAGGTCTTTATATTTGTAGAAGTTGAATTCTGAAGATAAACTTTAATACTTAAAAGTGAAGAAAAATTTTGCGATGTCCACCAAATATTGCTGTTGAATTCCCAAGTGTAGTCATGGCTTATAGTAACTGTCTATGTAGCTGATGTTGATTAAGTTGGATGGCCAGACCGGCCGTTGCAGCTTGCGTCCAAAGGAGGCCGCTCGGACTCCTCAAGTACCCTGAGATACCGCGCGCCCGCACTATGAGGGGAGCAGAGGTGTTGAAGCACGCCGCGCCCGCGGTGATTATATACAGGCTGCGGGCAAGTAGCAGGTCGTGCGCCGCACATCAGCCTTGGCCGGGAGGAGAGCTTCGGCTCGCCGTGCACATGTTGTCCTCGCTGGAGAAGAGGGGGCCCATCCTCTGCCCCAGTCGCGGCACGGCGCCGCGCGGCTGCGGGGGCACTGAAACATTAAAGCTAGGCGGCAGAATATTGTTGGACCATCATCATTTTTTTTGGAGGGCACAGGCTTGGTGGAGAGGTTGAGGGGTCAGCGGCGTGCAGATATCCATGGCATTTAATACAATCAAGCCACAGTGTGTACAGCAGGAGACGGGAGCGTGGTAATGGCCGTGGTAAGGACAGAATGGCAGTTTAGCGGATCGGGGCAGGTTTCACAAAAATGCTTACATATAAAACAAAATACTATAAAAGGGGCAGAATGCCTTAAAAGTGAAACTCCAAAAAAAAATATAACCTTCATATTCCTTTCAACATAATATGAGGCAAGTTAGAACAGAAATTATACAGGTTTCACCTGCGACAAGTGAACCCTAAATATCCTCTCGGTGGCTGGATTGCTTAATAACAACGTAACCGGGGTAAGGAAATCGAGAATGACAAAAGGCCCATGAAATCTGGGGGCAAGCTTGCCCGCGGGAACAAAGTTCTTGACCATAACCTGGTCACCTACCTTCAAAGGGGTGGGTCTCCGTCCACGATCATACCTTTCCCTAACCTTTTCATGAGATACTTTAAGATTGGCTTTAGCCTTCTTCCAAAGATCTTTAATATTATCTGGATCTATTGTCTCGGGTAGAATGTCACTCAGAGACCAGAGGTTAGAGAGCGGCGTGTTGGGAACAAACCTGAACATCAAAGAAGCTGGAGTAAATTTGTGTGATTCATGGACCGCCGAATTCAAAGCAAAAGCTAACCAATGCAAGGACGTGTCCCACCTGGAATGATCTTCATGATGATAGGCAATAAGCGCGGACCTGAGATTACGATTAACCCGTTCAGCCATAGATGGTTGAGGGTAATAAGCAGAAGTAGTTACATGAGAGATGGATAAGTCAAAACAGAATTTACGAAAAAGATTTGATGTGAACGCCTTAGCATTATCAGACACAATATATTGGCACGGACCAAAAGAAGTAAAAATAGAATTTAGACACGCAATGGTGGACTGAGCGGTAGCCAGCTTAGTCGGAAATAACCAGGAAAATCTGGTAAAACCATCTACGCATACAAAGATGAACTTGTTGGCATTCCCCTTTGACTGGGGGAAGGGTCCTACATAATCAATATACAGGCGTTCCATGGGGCGCGACGCTTGATGAGAAGACAAAAGGCCTACCTTAGTGGACATGGTGGGTTTACTGAGCAAACAAGATTTACAAGCTTTTACTGGTTCACGGATGTCGCCGTCCATACCTTTCCAGATGAACCTTTCACGAATCTTTTCACGAGTTTTAAAGATTCCAAGATGCCCCCCTAATGGGGTCTCATGATAATACTTGAAGATCATAGGCACAAGAACAGCTGGAACAACAACCTTCATCATCTTGTCATGCCTTGAAGGGCAACATAAAACACCATTCCTCAGAACATAATGGACGACATGTTCCCCAGAAGAAAGGGTTTCCATTATCGGAGCCAGCGTCGGATCTTCACGTTGGTATTTCTCGATATCCTTAAAGAGCATGGGAGCATCTGTTAAGATGGCATTAACCTCAGATAGTATGGACTCGGGAGGTGATGAACTGTCGACCGGTTCATGGGTCTCGACGTCGTTGGAAAACATACGGCTGAGTCCGTCTGCAACGACATTTTCAGTACCTCTGATATGCCGTACATCGAATTGGAAGGCAGAAATACGGATGGCCCAACGGGCTATACGACCGGTACGACGCGGCCTACCTAAGACCCAGCTTAAGGCTTGATTATCTGTCTCCAAGTCGAATTTGACATGTTCCAGGTAGAGACGGAACTTCTCTAAGGCAAATAAGACTGCCAACCCTTCGAGCTCATAGATGGAATACTTGGCTTCTTGAGCCGATAGAGTCCTAGATGCATAGGCGATGGGTCGCCTCCCTAGTTCAGTCTCTTGAAGAAGGACTGCAGCTACCGCTGACGACGACGCGTCCGTTTGGACGATGAATTTCTTTGAGAAATCAGGCATAGCAAGGACAGGGGCATTACAGAGAGCTAATTTCAGATCTTCAAAAGCGGCTTGTTGAGAAGGTCTCCACTCGAATTTGATGCCTTTCCTACGAAGAAGGTTCAAGGGCGCCGCTCTATTAGCAAAGTTAGGAATGAACTTTCTGAAGAAATTCACCATACCAATGAACCTGGCGATACCTTTAATGTCCTTAGGAGGTTTAAAATCACGGATGGCCTGTGTTCTAGAATGATCGACGGCTACACCATCAGGTGACACAATATGCCCTAGGAATGACATAGAGGGCTTAGCAAAAGCGACCTTGGACAACTTGACAGTTAACCCAGCCTTACGAAGGCGATTCAGAACTTCTCGCAGATGATCTAGATGTTCTTCAAAGGTCTCCGAAAACACGACATCATCCAAGTAGTGATATAAGTACTCAAATTTGATGTCGGAGACCACCCTATCTAGTAGCCTAGTGAGTACAGCTGCTCCCGTGGGGAGCCCGAAAGGCACGCGGTTGCATTCGTATAAATTCCAGTCCGTGGCAAACGCTGTAAGATGTTTAGACTCTTCAGCAAGGGGAATTTGATTATAGGCCTGATTCAAGTCCAATATAGTAAAGAACTTGGCCTACGAAACCACGAAAAACAAGAATGAAGGTCAGGAAGGGGCACAGATTGCAACACCACCTTCCGATTGACAGCCCTGTAATCAATGACAGGCCTGAAGCCTCCTTGGGGTTTCGGGACTAGAAAAATAGGCGAAGAATACGCTGACTTAGAGGGCCTAATAATACCATCCTTCAACATCTGATCGATGATTTCTTTCAGAGCCTTCATTTTAGGTGGAGATAGCCTATATGGTGGAAAACGGACAGGAATCGAATCCGTGACCTCAATTTTGTATTCAATAAGGTCAGTAACACCAAGAGTATCAGAGAACACCTCTGGAAACGACTGACACAATTTACGAATACTATCAGCCTGCTCCTCAGGTAGATGTCTAAGGTCTAACAACATCTCATCCTGGGTAGGCGAAATAGAAGAACATGATGCAGAATTACACTTTAACAAGGGGATTTTACAATTAGACGCAAATTTGAATGTGCACGACTTACTCTGAAGATCGAGCACAAGACCGGTGTGAGAAATGAAGTCCGCTCCCAGTATGATGGGGCAAGCCAAGTGCTTAGCCACAAACCGTTTGATTTTCCATGTAAATCTAAAAATACGAATTTTGGCATTTACAGAACCTAGAATTTCTAATGGGGATGAATTAGCCGAAACATATTGAACAGGAGATAAATCATAGTCAGGTAATTTACAAACAGACTTCAATTTAGAATACCATTCAGCCGAAATAATCGAACAGACACTGCCTGAATCTAGTAGAGCGGTTATAGGCTCATTATTTAACTCAATCTTAAGAAACGGAATAGGTGCGGGGGAATCCGCCGCAATCCTAAGACACTCTTTGGGGCATTCAAAAGATGTATTCGAAGACTTATCGTTCCCTGAATTCTCGACCTTTTTGCCAGGGGCTGAGCCTTGGGAAGCAGAATTAGTTGACTCAGCCGAGGCCGCTAGTCACATTTTATTATTGGCATTGGTGGAATTTGCACCAGAAGTTGAGCAGGAGGGGGTGCTATTTGAGTTTGGGCAATTCTTGGCGATATGCGAGAAAGCCCCACATTTAAAACAGCCTTGTGGTGAACCGGCTCCATTCCTTCTTCCACTAGACTTGATCAGTGGACACTTATTGCGGAGATGGTCAGGCGACCCGCAAGCATAACATTTACGGGGATTGACTGGTCGGCGAGGTGGAGGCCGAGTATTACTAAAAGAAGGCGGGGGTTCTTTCGCGACACGCAAGGAATCGGCGTATCTAACTCCTTCCGCCGAAACGGCCAAGGCTTCAAGTTCAGAGAAGGTTTGCGGACACGCCGCGAAACACAAATACGACCTATAGGATGGTGAAATGCCTTCCACAATGGCTTGTACAATCTGATCCTCGGGGAAGTGAAGAGCAAACACCCTAGTGTAAAACTTAATGTCCTGTATGAAATCAGCCAAGTTTTCATCCAAGCGCTGTACACGGTAATAGTACTTCTGAATCAGAGATGACCTCGCGCGAGCAGGAATGAAATTTGCAAGCAAGTGTGCGTGAAAATCTTCAATAGATGACTGTTCAGCAATGGCTCTTACTATTTTGTCAGAGAGAACACCAATAGCATAAGGATAGATAATTTGCAAAATTTGACATGGAGAAAGAGAAAATACAAGGGCATGATCCTGAAATTCAACTAAAAATCTTAAAAATGAAATTACTTCACTGGTTGTATTAACAGAAAACTTAGAGATACCCCTGAGCAACATTTCCAATGGATGAGGCAAGCTGCTAAACCCAGGTGACATAGTAGGTAAGGGTTTCAATGGCAAGGAAGTTAATTCAGAACGGATGTTACTCAACGATGCATGGTGTTCAGACTCGTTGTCCAATGGGGCAGAGATAGTTTGAGCAGCGATGGTTTTCCTATTTACTTCTCCCTTAGGAGGCTCTTCCTCGCTACCTACATTCACTATGGTGGGTTGATCAGATTTGGGAGGAATTTCCCCAGTTAACAATTGAGTGACTTTACTAGACAATTCAGAAATAGTTTCAAGGAGCGTATTAGCTTCCTTCCTCTGAACGTCATTCACCTTTAGAGACAACAGATCATTAACTCTATTTAAAAAGTGATATAGTCTGCCTTGCACACGCTTAATTTGATTAGGAGACGGATCATTTTCATCAAAAAAACTAACTACAGATGCTAGCCCAGTAATATTCTCGACGATCGTGGAAAGAGAGTCATCAATTTCTTTCTCTCCCAAATTGGGGATGGAAATGGGCAAATCAAGGGACTCTCTAAGCTTGTTAGTGTCTATTGCAACCGTGCCTCCAGATTGCACGTTTCTGATAGTTAACTCGTATATCAACTCCTCTTTGCGCAAATAGTTAAGGAGGAGAACATCGCGAGGGCCGGGCATGATGACAGAACAATTTTGAAAAACTCAAAAATGCCAGCAACTGAGAAAATTGTTAGAGTTTGGATCAAAGCAATGTTTAACCGTCAAAAGGGGCAAAATTGAGACCCATTCAACCACGCTCTGCTACCACTTGTTACCGTGTTTTTGTGGTAGTTATGCATGAAAGAAGGTGCGGGGTGGTGAATAGGTCTCAGGCTACTAAAGTGAAATTAATTTTAAAATTTAACAAGGTTATATTTTCTTTTCAAAATTAAGTAACAACAAATAGAACAGGTACTTAGTAGCCGAAACACAATTTGAAATGTACAATTACAGAGATTACAGAATTTGGACTCCGTGAGCCGCCCATACGATTCTTGAGCTAGAAGCCCAACCTAACGATATACAGGATTCAACAAAAGGGGCAGAAAACCCCATTCATGCTCAGGAGCACTTGCTCCAAATTACACAGGAAAAGCCTCCTCGAGGCATACAACACTCAAAGAGCCACCCGCTCTTAAACATTCACCAAACTCCACCTTCAAGTTGTCCTCTCAGGACATAGACACAGGGGTAACATGCCCAACCTACTGAGGTCTATTAAATGAAAAAGGTTAATTACATGACCTCTAAAGTAACAATTTGAGAGGAGGCGATCTGCACTCCTAATACATTTGTTTAAGACCTACTTGGCACTAGGCCGTTAATACAAGGGCTAATCATATACTAAAGAGGTGACTTAAAAAGAAACAATTTACATTACGTTAACGAAGAATAGGTTGAGAAAAATAAGTTCACCTCAAAACAATATGAGTGGGAGCTCGAGAGGGTTAGCACTCTCTATCCCAATAGGTAGCTTTAACAGAGAATAGATGAAAAGAGTAATTACATTTTAGGAAAAGGTTACATGATGGAAACGCTTCGAACCCGCCCCGAGAGTTAAACTGCTGAGCAAGCTAGAAAAGAAGTAATTAGTCGGCCATTACCTGGAGTTGAACGGCTGGAGAAGAAAGAGGCGCTTCCCGCCCCCTGCTGTGTACCTTACACACGGAAAGATGGAACAGAAGTGGCCCCGAGACCCGAAAATCAGCAGTTTATATGCTCTTGCGGAAGGTTCTAGGCGTTTTTAGAAAGAGAACACCCTCCCACAAGGATTTTATTGGTTCATCCAGAAACCCCCTACACAATACGAAGAAGAAACATATTATTGGTGGAAAATTAATTAAAGAAATTCAGGATTGGCTACATTCGAAACAAGGGGAAAGAAGGGGTTAATATTGCCAACTTAAACAAAGACTGAAAGAAATTTAACAAAGAACAAACTTTTGAAATAAAATTTTCTCCAAGGAACAGTTCTTTTTCTTCGCACTAGGGTGCACTATTGTAATTCTTCAGTAATGTCCTCTAGAAGAGAGAGTTCACACTTCTTACTTCAAGCAAAACAAAAACACATCAAAAATGACACAGTTCTAAAACTCCAAACTTTACAGGTAGTGACATCTTCTGAGAAGGTAGAAAATTAATACCGTCAATAAAGTTCAGACTTCCTCCAGCAGAGGAGTTTTAACTGGCGCATATTTTAAATTAGCGGCGTGGAGGTGTACCGCCCGGTACAATTATTATCATTACTTTTCTTTTTCATAGTGGCCTTTTCTTTGCTAGGGGCTTTACGTCGCACCGACACAGATAGGTCTTATGGCGACGATGGGATAGGAAAGGCCTAGGAGTTGGAAGGAAGCGGCCGTGGCCTTAATTAAGGTACAGCCCCAGCATTTGCCTGGGGTGAAAATGGGAAACCACGGAAAACCATCTTCAGGGCTGCCGATAGTGGGATTCGAACCTACTATCTCCCGGATGCAAGCTCACAGCCGCGCGCCTCTACGCGCACGGCCAACTCGCCCGGTTCATAGTGGCCTAGAATCTAGGTTATCGGCCCCTAATGGTACGAAATGTAATAACAATTTTAAATTCTAAAAATTCATTCAACGTCCACAATTCAAATCTTGAATATGAATAATGAATAGAAGAAAACGAATGTAAAATTATCAGCAGATCCAGCTCACAGTATTAAAATTTACAAATAATTCCAAATCAATGCCCCGAATACAATGATTATGAACTTAGAATAGTGGTATGTACTGACCAAGGGGCTGCTCCCAAAGCACATCCCTGAATCGATGATGTTTTTGTTCAAAATCCAGGCCAACGGCCCCTCATAATGGTACGTATACCTAGTAAAGCAGAACCAAGGTATTTCTCATGCAGCGGTACTAGTCACAAGTAAGGTATACTCAGGGTGTTCCTCACATTGCGGTACTACTCACAGGTAAAGTACTGCGCACAGATAGCGCAGACCTATGGTGCCTCACATAACGGCGCCAATAATAGGCAACGCAAAACCATGGCGTTCCTAGCATAGTAGGTACTAATCATAGAGACTCGTACTATCCCGTGGTGTTCCTAACATAGTGGGTACTAATCACAGGTAAACAACAGACACGTAGATTCTAACTGTCACAGTACCGAATGGGGATATGAACACAGTTACGACAATGGCGAGCTACTACAACACTGGGCAGATGCTATGGAACTCTCTCTTATTCATGATAGTAAAATGCCACCGTGTTTTAACAGTGGTTGGAGAAGAGGATATCAACCAGATTTGATTTTCGGCACTAATAACATAGGAGAACAATGCAGCAAGGGAGTATGCAACCCAGTTCCTAAGTCTCAATACAGGCCAATCCTATGTCAGTTTTAGTCCGCTATCCGACCCCAGTATGTTACCTTTCGTCGTAGACACAACTTCAAAAAGGCAGACTGGTCAAAATTCTCTGCTTTACTGGATGATATGGTCCAAAACAACAAACCAATTCCTGAATCATACGAACAGGTCACTGAGGCTGTTAAGGAAAGTTCTAGTAAATCTATTCCCCGTGGATGTCGCACTAGTTACATCGAAGGTCATAATCTGGAAGCAGTCTCGCAACTAAATGACTACTAAAAGCTATTCAAAGAGAAACCAATAGGGGAGGAAACTGTTACAGCAGCACATGCCCTAACTTCACTAATAGGCTCACCGAAAAGACAGAGTTGGTCAAAATTAATGGAAGAATTGGATAAGACGCAGAGCAGCTTAAAGGCCTGGAGACTCTTAAGAAGCTGAGCAGAGATCCAACCATGAGTAACACACATTCTTCTGTTACAACCAATCAGATTGCCCACCAACTTCTCATGAATCACATAATAAAACAAGAAGCCAAAACCCGGAGAGCTATGTTGAAGGTACCTGCGGGTAGGGATGAAGAAACATCTGAGCTCATGCACCATTTCAATTTCACTGAGTTGGAAAATGCAATTATCAAGTGCAAATCAGGTAAAGATGAGGGTTTTGATGATATGCGAGTTGAGCAAATAAAGAACATTGGAAGATACACGAAAGAATGGTTGCTACAGTTTTATAATAACTGCTTACAGATGTCCAATATTCCTAAATTGTGGAGCAAAGCACATGTAATTGCTGTTATAAAGCCTGGATAGGACAACAGAGACCCAAAGAACTACAGACCATATCTCTCCTGTGCCACCTACATAAAATTTTTGAAAGAATGATACTCAACAGACTAATCCAGACTATTAACAAAAACCTGATTCCACAACAGGAAGGCTTTAAACCAGGCAAAAATGCTGTTGCACAAGTTCTCAACCACACGCAGAACATTGAGGACGGTTTTGAAAATCGACAAACTACAGGAGTAGCTTTCATTGACCTCAGTGCTGCATATGATAGAGTGAACCACCGTATACTGCTTCAGAAGATCTTTACACTCACGAAAGATTCAAAACTTACCAGACTGATGTCAACCTTGTTGCAGAACCGCAGTTTTTACTTTCGAGGACAAAGAAGCAGATGGAGATCACCGAAAAATGGATTGCCCCAAGGAAGTGTACTGGCTCCATTGCTATTTATTAGTTATACCAATGACCAACCACTCCGTAATAAAACAAGAAGTTTCATATATGCAGACGACCTTGCACTAGCCTGCCAATGTGCAACTATTGAAGAGGTAGAACTCACACTTGACAGCGCTCGGAAGGAATTATTCACATAATACAAGGCTAACCACCTAAAGCCGAATTCGTCAAAATCTCTGCTTTGTGCTTTCCACCTCAAGAACAGAGAGGCACCAAGGATATTACACGTCTCTTGGAATGGAACCCTCCTGGAACATTCTTTCACCCCAAAGTACCTAGGCGTAACGCTGGACCGCTCACTTACTTTCAGAAAGCACTGTTTCAACATCAATCACAAAGTCAATGCCAGAAACAACATCCTGAGGAAACTGAGAGGTACAAACTGGGATGCAAAGCCACAAGTTCTTAGAACCACTGCATTGGTTCTGTGTTACACTGCTGCGTAATACGCATCCGCTGTGTGGTATAGATCAACACACGCTAAGACTGTGGACCTGCCCTGAATGAAGCTTGTAGATTAATCACAGGATGCCTGAAACCTACCCCTGTTGAGAAGATACACTGTCTTGCTGGCGTTGCACCTCCAAGTAGCCGTCGAGAAATCGCTGCTGATCAAGAACGACTAAAGATTGAGAATGTTGAAGCTCACCCGGTGTTTGGTCATCAACAATCTCAATCTAGGCTGAAATCCAGGAAAAGTTCCCTCCAGACATCAAAGCCCTTGAAAGGACCACCAGAAAAGGCAAGACATTCCTTATGGAAATCTAAGCAGCAATAATGGATGAGGCCACGTGAATATCTTCCGGCTGGGTGTAATGAAGACTGGAGTGTTTGGAGGTCCCTTAACCGATTAAGAACGGGTGTCAGCAGGGCGAAGTAATCACTTAAGTTATGGGGCTTCACATCAGAGGACAGCAAGTGCGACTGCGGTGAAGAAAAAAACCAGTGAACCATATGTATCAATGTCCTTTCAGCTCATTTTCATGCTCAGGGCATCATTTAATGCTTGCTGATTACAATGCCCTAGGTGTGGCTCAGTTTTGGAAAACAGCATCTAGATGTACAGTAAATTTGGTCAATATCCTATGTTTGTTAATTTTTGGAACTTTCGTAGTTTGAAATTATTTTACTTTTACTGTATGATTAAGTATGATTCTGACACGAGTAAATAAATAAATAAACCAGACCCGTGGTGTTCCCCAGAACGCAAATCCATGGTGTTCGTCACATAATTCTACATATTTCAGGAACCCGTACCATCCCGTTGTGTTCCTCAAACAGTGGGTACTAATGATAACTAAAACCCAGACCCGTGTTATTTCTCGGAACGCATTCCCATAGGTTTACTTCATAGTGGGTCTAATCAGAAGGATGATGGAAATAAACACAGGTAATTTGGTTGAAAATTCAGCATCCCTTGGACTCGTCCCCCACCCACAGAGGTTTGAGTGTTTGGTCCGCGAGATAAATTTGATTTCGCTCAAGTCGGCCGGAAAATCGGGTAGGACTCCCCCTATCTGCCACCTGGGACGCCCCATGTTGGAGTTATCACGACAGCGTAGTATGTTCGAGGTTAATCTGCTTTAATCTGATATGTCTATCCCTCCCGGCTCACCGCTAGAAAAACCGCATATATTTTTTTGCTAGTTGCTTTACGTTGCACCGACACAGATAGGTCTTATGGCGACAATGGGACAGGAAAGGGCTAGGAGTGGGAAGGAAGCGGCCGTGGCCTTAATGAAGGTATAGCCCGAGCATTTGCCTGGTGTGAAATTGGGAAACCACGGAAAACCATTTTCAGGGCTGCCGACAGTGGGGCCCGCACCTACTATCTCCCGAATACTGGAACCTGAACGTACTTAAGCGACTCCAGCTATCGAGCTCGGTGAAAAGCCGCATAAGGTGACTAAACTCTAATTCTTCTGACCGTAAAATTTTGAAGTGTGATGGTGAGGTTTACGATTCTCAACGAGGTGGCGGACAATATTTTTAGATGTTACATTCGCATGACCCTCTCTAGCTGTCAGGTTTGCAACTCAGATGCTTAAGAAACCTCCAGGAATTGTGGCTGCTCTTCCTTATATCAGTCTCCTCCATCCCTCCTGTTATTGGATATCGCTTTTAAGGGAACTTCCGCAGCTTGGACGGTTTCAGAGCTCAAAGGATCGTTGTCAAGGAGATCACGATAGTTTCACAATATTCCCCTAGTTTCTGTATATAGTGTGCAGCCTCAGGGAATTCAGATACGAGAACAATGCTTCACGATATTTGCAAAATAATTATATGATTCAGTAAAAAGCTCTATGTTCAGAATGTTCTCGTCCAGTAAAATGGTACATTTCTCCTAATCAGCCTTCATAAAATGATATCTTCTTCGAAGGGGAACTCAGATTCTAAAGATTTAAAGGTAAGACGTATGAATCTAAGACGAAGCCACAGAACTGGTTGCAAATAGAGGATTATGGAGGCGTTTAGTAAATTCACAGAGGGTCGACGGTTGAACGCAGGAGGGCATAACCGTCTGTAATGAAGGACGATGAGGGATTTTTGTCCCACTTATTTCCCTGATAACTGAGATATGTTTGCATACGCGGGTACTGTAAGTTATTATCTGGATTATATCCATGTTCCATCTCGCACTGTTGAATGATGCTGGAAGTTTGTTATGCAGTATAATTAGATCGCACGAATCTGCCCATTCTACGCCAGCCTCTTCTCTTTTGTCGGTACCTGGGTAGCCCCATATTGTATTCTGACTGTTGAAATCACCAAACACAAAATTCTCATATTGATGCCGGAAGGCTCCACAAATCTAAACACAGTATCTGATGGCTTATTAATAGAGCTCTACTGTGGGAGTTTCAATGTCATTACGGGGGAGGATCTAGATGTTGGATAGCACTGAGTATCTTCAACCACTAAACTGATGCCCTTGATTTTTGAACGGCGAAGATTCTAGTCTCGGTGAGTTTCTTGAATGCATATTATTAGAGTGCGGAGAAAATTGCGAGGGTATATATTTTGTGTTCCTTTTTAAGATTCTTGGAATTCAGTCACTAATAGAAATAAAATAATAAAAATGCAAAATATTATTATGCAAAAGTGCGAAAAATAAACCAGTATATCCATACATACAGAGGACGACGAAGAGCAGAAATTGAGCGGTAACAAAAGTTAAATACGGTCTGTTTATTCCAGTAACTTCTACAATGTCGTCCGGTGCACTTTGCTATGTGTAGGGCTGAAATGACCTTGTATTATTTTAGGAGAAGTTTATCACAGCTTCAACTATTAACTTCTGAAATTAAATTAAAGCAAGAAATTAAGTGGTTCAACCTATTCAATGCAAGTAAATAAGAATGGGACAAAGCGAAGCATTATGATAAAAAGCCAGGATGAAAACAAAGGGATGGACCGCTCTCCGGTATACACCATGAGGTGTGTCGAGAAGGTGTTTCATTACTATGTTCTGATATCCTGAATTTGAAACCAAATTCAAGCTATCATGTCTGAATATTCTTACAAGTGTTCCTTTAACACTACTGCTAGAAGGAACATGAAAATCAAGGCTTGAGCCAAAACTCGTGAAGACAAGGCGTTGAACTGCACCATAGTGGATACTGATCCTATGCAAAGAAAGGAATGGGATTCTTTTTATTTCAAAAGATCGCGGACAACGTGAATATTTTAGTGTCTTCATGACATAGTTGGATAGCATCTAAGTCTAAGCCTCTCTTCCCACCGCATATTCTATGAAAGAAGAGCGAGAAATA
Source organism: Anabrus simplex (assembly GCF_040414725.1). Taxonomy (NCBI): domain Eukaryota; kingdom Metazoa; phylum Arthropoda; class Insecta; order Orthoptera; family Tettigoniidae; genus Anabrus; species Anabrus simplex. Next base: position 67,212,366 of record NC_090279.1, read on the forward strand.
AAAATTTCTTGGTTAAAGGTCAGATCCGTTTTCAACATGCACATGGGAAAAGTCGATCACGCATGCCAAAGCATATTGTAAAAAGAACTGGTACTTCTCAACTCATGGTGGATGCACTGAATTCTCATGGCCCAGTTGAATGCATAACTTCGTCACAAGCAAAGTAACGGGATGCTCGACCACGTGTTGATACTGCACTCTTAGGAGAAAATAAGTGGACAAATATAATGGGGACATTGATTCCAGATACGACATGCTAGACCTCATGATTATCACACTGGATATTAATGATGATACCACTAGGCAACAAGGCACAAACAATATGACACAGGATTTTATGTCATACGTTCAGTGGCATATCACGCCAAATAAAAGGTGGAAAAGACTGGCCATTCTTCTTTACGTGATAATGCATTGATTTATCAGGTTAACAATTAGTTTTTCAGTAAAATGGTATTTCATTTTGCATTGATAAATATCCTCCACGAATCAGCTATATTGCTGGAACATGTGACACGTCCCAGGAGATTGACACGGGTTGTCTACTTGCCTGCCGGCAGAATTGAGCAAAATATGATAGCTCTCGCGGACGAAACACGCCCAAAGTCTCTAATGGCGATTTTGGAGGAGATGGAGACGTTCGGTACGGAGCAGTTGGCAGAAGAGTTACTCTACATTTCTGCAAGTTATTGCAGAAAGGAGCATAGCGTTTCAACTCTAGAGGAGGGGCTGCACAGAATGTCTGTTCCCCATGTCCGGAACGGCGTAACTACCTGCTGTCATGAGCTCTAAAATCCTTCAAGACACGCCGGCCGTAAAATAATACTGTCACATGTTTACAGAAATATGTCTCATGGAATCGGAACCAAGGTTCGGGCGTCCTCTGGGAGGGACGCGCTTTGGCAGGGCCCAGTCAGCATGAAACGTATGCAAGGGTTACCGTCGCGCGGGCAGTGACGGCTAGGCAAGCGAGTACCACCATTCTGTAACCCATCACTGAACTATGTCTGGATGAATTAGTAAATTAGCCACAGCACATGAGATAAGGCATATAGGCATCTGTGAGGTGCAAAAAAAAGATTGAGGGGAGAAAAGTCATGCGAAGCGGGGTGCGATTACTAACTGATGTACAATGGAAGCCGAAGAACAACTAATGGTGTTGGCAAGGAAACCAAAAATCCCTTCTGAGCACTACTTGACTAGAACACTGCTTACTATCTTATCGTGGCCGGTTTCTCTGAATGCACTTGTCGGACGGAGAAAAGAAGCACACACAGTCTATGGCCTTCATGGATATGTTCAGAAGAAAGATGATTGCCAACAATTTCCCGATTATGCAGAAACTGATCATCGCGAACACACGGTTCAACGAGCGTGATATTCACCTAGTCACGTACTACAATCGCTCCCATCCAACGCACACTGACTACATCCTTGTCACACGAAGGAATCTCAAAGATGCTCTAGAGACAACAGTTGTTCCTTACGAAACCGTTGCGATGCAACATCGACCAGTCATCTGTAAGATGCGGATAGTCACCAAGAGCTCAATACTTCGCAGGAAATGGACCAAATAGGATCAAACGGTGACGCCTGAAGAAGGAGGCCAACATTGTTGCAAACGTTACAGTGCCACAAGTCACCATATTAGAAGCGAGCTGGACTAAACTAAAAGGCGCCGCACGCTCCATTCCTGGAACAACGAAGTCAGGGCGACGACAATGAAGGATTACCAATGACACGTGGTTTCGGAATGACGATGTTATGTATGCAATACGGTTGAAGAAACAGCTGTAAAACGAGTTTCTTGCTCGTTGGAATGCCTACAGAGCAGCCAGTAGTAAAATGAAGGAGGTTGTCGCTGTAACAAAAGCAAAGCGGTAAGCAGGTCTCTATATGAAACTTGACATGCGCTAAAACGAGCGGAATATTTAACGGCTAGTCAAATCGGGGCATCGAAACGTTCTACATCATCAATTAGGAAACAGACGGTTTCCTACTCGACTGGCGGGAAGCGCGAGTACACTGGCTTAACTACTTTGACAAAATTTCAATCTTGGAATTTCCATATCTACCAATCCCAATCACCGCCGCTGTTGAAGGTCCAATATAGGAAATTGACGTCACCCAAGTCCAGGCTATGTTGAAAGAAATGACACCAGGGAAAGCCATCTGACCTGATTATCTTCCGGCAGAGTTTTGTTTCTCTCAATGGGTGGATGCAGCAGTGTGGCTAAAGCAAGCTTTTCAACCAGATCATCAAAGAAGGTCAGGAACCAACAAACTGACGACGGAGTATCCATTAAAAAATAAGAGAAGTCCTGCCGATTTTTCTAATTACCGTCCGATCATACTTCTCAGCCACGCAGTGACACATTTTGAACAAATCATCGACAAAAGAATTAGCGATTTAAACGAACACACAACAGGCCAAGCTGGTTTTGTGTAAAATTGTGGCGCAACAGGAGCAACACACGCTGCAAGGCTGTTACGTGAGAGGTATTTCGAAAGAATAAGACGCTTCATCACGACTTTCTGGACCCTGAGAAGGACTTCCATCCGGTATATCATAACCTAATCAGTCAGCGCTACAAGAACATGGCATTACAGAGCACCTTGTTGAGAGGGTATAATTGATCTATGTAGAACCGAGGAGTTATGATGAAGCTGTCGCAGGAGCGTCTGATGACGTCCCCGAAACTGTACAATTCCACCAAGGCCCTTCCGTATCACCACTGTTGTTCATTCTTTTGACGGACACCATTACATAAGACCTGCACATTCCAATACCATGGACACATGTGTATGAAAATGGTGCAGAGAATAAGCGCCAAACGGAAGATTGGCACAATCCCCTAGCGCAATACGTCCCGCGCCTCAACAAAAAGGATAGAGAATACATTACATTACATCGCCGAGAAGTTGGAAGCATGCATGATGACGGTGAAAAATATTACGAGAAGAGAAATTTAAGTATCTTGGTTCCAAAATCTCTGATTATGGCCGAATTACTGATGAAGTCAACTTAAGGATAAGCAAACCCTGGCTGAAGTTGAGAATGACAACGGGCGCCCTTGCTACCGTCGGATGAAGGACCACCTGAAATCTAATATCTACTGAAATGTTATCCGTCCTGTCGTTTTCTACGGCAACGATTGCTGGCCAGCTAAAGAGGAGGTAAACGCCACCTAAGCTTCATGGATACGAAGACGCTTAGGTGAACGGCTGACATAATTAGACTCGATCACATTTCACATGATGTTATTATAAAACGTTCTGGCATTGCACCGATAAAGAAGAAAATTTAGGTAAGGCGTGTGCGCTGGTTTGGGTATATCTGCGTGCAGAGGACGATATATTGAGAAATTTACCGTATACACAGAAAGTAGGTGAAAAGAGGCGCAAGGGACAAACAAGACAGCATAAGACGAATGACCTGAAAGCTGTGAGACTACATAGAAGCATGGCCCGTGACCGAACTAACTGGAGACAATGAATCACAACACCAGGCAGAACTAATTTTAAAAGAGCAGAATAACAAGAAGCAGGTTGATGAATAATCTATTATAGAAATGGGATACAATGGATATTTTGCACATCCTAACATTTAACTTGCCGGCCCCGTGGTGTAGGGGTAGCGTGCCTGCCTCTCACCCGGAGGCCCCGGGTTCGATTCCCGGCCAGGTCAGGGATTTTTACCTGGACCTGAGGGCTGGTTCGAGGTCCACTCAGCCTACGTGATTAGAATTGAGGAGCTATCTGACGGTGAGATAGCGGCCCCGGTCTAAAAAGCCAAGAATAACGGCCGAGAGGATTCGTCGTGCTGACCACACGACACCTCGTAATCTGTAGAACTTCGGGTTGAGCAGCGGTCGCTTGGTAGGCCAAGGCCCTTCAAGGGCTGTAAGTGCCATGGGGTTTGGTTTCTAACATTTAACTTACTATGTTCAAATTTTCTCCCTTAAAGCCTATGTCTAATATCTATGTTCTTATTTCCACTAAATAGTGTTTGAATAACAGCACTCTGGATTACGTGTTTAAGGTATTCATAAATGTTTGAAATGGCGTATTTAGACAGAATTTTCACTTTTTCATTTTTGTTTCCTGATGAAAGATATATTCTTCTACTTTAAGAAAATGTATAGTACTTACATCTTTCGTGAATAAATATGCTCAGAAAATTGATATAAACGGAACAGTGCACCCGTGTCTCGGTCTAAGATGGGCGTGGCTTCGCTGCACGGAGAATTTCATGGTTCCTTTCGATTTAATTCAAGTTTGGCGCTCGTTGTTACAGAATAGCTCTCCATAGATGGCTCCACATGCGCATTCTTTGTATGCAGCAGTAATACTATTTGGTATTGAGAGCTTCCATGGTTTCCATAACTGCGTGTTTTTAGTGAAAAATATTGTCATGTTGCCTGTTTGCCTGTGTGCCTTTGGATGTATATTCATTGTTGAGATAATGTCCAGAAACTGTATTGGATGTAAGAAGCATTCAGATGATTATAAGCACTCCCCATTCTATTTAGGTTGGAAAGCTGGATCATGCTGCAGTCTTGGCCAAAAATTACAGTGGGTCTTCGCCTAATATGGAACAGTAAAAATATTTTCTCGCTCAGGTGAGAGTAGAGGTCTGGAGTATGTAGATTTCTATGGGATGGGGATTCCAAACGTTACAAGGTAGTGTGTGATTCCAATCCATACAATGGTAAAGAAGTCAATAAACTGGAATGTGTGGGCCACTATAAAAAGCATTTAGGAACAGCTCTTAGAAAAATTGTACAACATAACAAACCATGGGTGGTAGAGGCAAATTAACTGGAACACTGATAGACAAGTGTCAGAAATATTTTGGAATTTCTTTGCGTTCCAACTACAGTTTCATAAAAGATATGACAAATGCTGAATGGGCAACATTGTATCATTTGACTGCCCATAAAGCGCCTCCCCACCACAGGTGCCCCATAGGAACAGACAGCTGGTGTTCATACCAACGAGCCACAGCTGGCAATCTACTTGAAAATTATAAGCATAAACCAGGAATACCACTGGAAGTCCTAATGCAATGGTAAGGTAAGGGTTATTCTGCCCGAAGGCAGGTCCGAACCTCCGCAGAGGTGTTCCTGAGCCGGAGTTTACATGCAGAAGGGTGGCCAGTTCCTTTCTGCTCCTCCATTCTCTTACCCCCACCAACAGCGCGTGGCACCCCACGGGATCCGGTGTTTCAACACGGCTACGGCCGTTGGCACATGCAATGAAGCCTGTGTATGAAAGGCTCTGTAATCCAAAAATTTTATTCAAATGTCTTCATGGTTTGACTCAAAATACCAATGAGTCATGCAACGATACGGTATGGAAGAGGTGTAGAAAAGATACATATGTGGAGCTATCCACTCTCAAACTGGGTGTCATGGATGCAGTTTTACACTTTAATTGTGGATACAAGGTTGAAATAGAGGTTTTAGGAAGAATTAAGGTTGTGCCTGATATGTACTCAGCATCAGGAATGTCACAAGCTGATGAGGCATGTGTACGCATAAGTCAGCTTCAGAGCACTTCTGAACAAAGACAGCGAAGGAGGTACCTCAGGGGAAGAATAAAGCTGAAATAGGACAAGAAACTTGAAGGGGAAGGTCACACCTATGCAGCGGGAGAATTCTAATACTTTCAGGTAAAAAGAAAGAGGTCTAATCATAATACAACCCTTTAAATTTACTCAAAACTAAAAACTATGTTTTCTTTTCAGGTTCGAACAACAATAAGTCAAGTTCTAAATCGGATATCTACCTCGAAAGGTCTCAAATTGATGATAATTAATTTAGGAATATCTTGTACTAGAACTGAGAAAAAATATATCCCCGTTCAAAAATTGAGAACGAAGAAATGAAAAATAATTTTTAAAATTTTGAATTTTTGAAAGAAGCCGTTATAATTCATTGCGAAATCGTGATAAGCTAATACATTTAGTAGGAGACATCAAGAACACTAACGATGATAGTTCGGCGAAGGAAACATTAAAATAAATACATTTTTTTAGTTGCTAGATAGTCTCAAAAAAGTGCCATTTTTGTTGACACAAAATTCTTGGACAGCCCTTAAATGATAAAGTGGGCAATCCTATAGTATAACAGTCTTCATTTACCTTCCTGTTAACTACTAACACAATTTTAAAATTTTTGTGTCAAATTATGGATTTTGTAATGAAGCGAACATGAATACCGGGGACAAACAAGACAGCATAGAACAAATGACCTGGAAGCTGTGAGACTACATAGAAACATGGCCCGTGACCGAACTAACTGGAGACAATGAATCACAACACCAGGCAGGACTAATATTAAAAGAGCAGAATAACAAGAGGCAGGTTGATGAATAATCTGTTATAGAAATGGGATACAATGGACATTTAACTTACTATGTTCAAATTTTCTCCCTTAAAGCCTATGTCTAATATCTATGCCTTATTTCCACAAAACAGTGTTTGAATGGCAGAACACCTCTGGATTACGTGTTTAAGTGACTCCTATAAATGCATTACTGTATAAAGAATAATATATAACTCAACAAAATAAAAAAATCAGGAGTATCTGTTTTAATCGGGAGTGACAGTTTGAATATCCGGTGAAATTGTACGAGTAACAACAAGAGGGGAGACCTTCAGTGTATTCTAGCCCGAATGGAATTTTGCAATTCATGTTTCTGCTGACATCCGTCATAGATAGCAGATGATCATAATAATTAATTTATTTTCACCCTAATCACATCTATAAATACGAAGACTATGGAGGAGAGACAAAAAGAGGTCGGCTCAGGGCCTAGTGACACTCGACATCTACAAGTGAAAGGACACCGCATCACTACATGTTTAGTTCAGGACTATGTGTCTACACAAACTTAAGTTAGCCTCATCACTAATTATTTATTTCAGGGCGATGTGTTGTTCCAAAAATGGAAGGAAATCTCATCAGTAATTGGTAAGCTCATAAACATGTGCCTTTCCACATGTCAGCAATTAGGAAATTTTATGAACCTTAAAACCTGTTCATATGTAATTCAGTACCAAACTGACAAGGCAAATAACTTACACATTTTAAAAGAAGTCATTAAAGTTGCTGCTTGATATTTGTAGACTGCTGAATTGAAAGTCAGGATAACATAGCACATGAGGTGAGATATAAAACAAAGTGGTATGCAGTAGATAAGATCCGGTCAACTGAATCATTCAGAAGCATATAAAAATCTATGATAAACAATGGCCTAAGCTACATGGAACATGGACTGTCCTCTGCCTTATATACCAAGGAAAAAGCAAACACACAAAATGCTTGTCGCTTTGCTGGTTCGAGACTGCATCTGCACAAGATATGTTTAGGAAGAAGAAAGCTATTTAAACTCCATCAAAAACAGAAATGTGCATTTTGCATGTGAAAAGTATTCATAAGGAACATTTTTATTGGTGGCCATAATATATGATTGTTCTCTAACAGCCTATTGTGTCCAGTCACATAAAATTACAAAGAAACAGCAGAATTACCTCCTCTAAGAGTTGTATTTGGGCGATCTTCAGTTGTGTGGATGGTTCTACTCTGACTAATGAAGGCATGTAAGCTGGTACTGGGTAGTTCCGAGGTCTGAAATGAATATTTTTTGCTACTGGTTGCAAATGTACAGTAAGAAGAAATCAGTGCGTCATAACAGTCAAGAAGACTCTAACCACCCACAAAATCAAATAAACATTTCAGAATTCATAGTTTCCATCACTAATCTGGTCTGAAGTCAAATCATAGGCTATGACTAGCCATTGCAGGACCTGCCGATACAGGGGTTCAGTTAAGGATCGTTGCGCACAGTAACAAACAAAGGTGTGACAGCACAAAATTAATTAGCATATAGTCCAAAGGCACACCTACAGTTCAAACAAACTACTGCATTAAATGTTTGAAAACAGGATGTACACTTGTGCTACTTTTTAACCACAGTGATAAAAATTACAATTTTGAAATAATATTATATCATTGCATTATTATTTACCTCCTTTTAGGAGATAATAAATTCACTTACTTGAAGTATTCTGAATTTTTTAGGCAACCTGCACTAATTTATAGTTCACTTGTAGCTGTCCATTTTATTAGTTTATACTAATTGTGTAAATGTGTTTGCAATCAACAAGCTACAAGCAATTGACTAACAATGAGCACTAAAATGAAAAGTGAGAATTGGCGACTACTCTGACTAAAGAAGTCATTAAAGTTGCTGCTTGATATTTGTAGACTGCTGAATTGAAAGTCAGGATAACATAGCACATGAGGTGAGATATAAAACAAAGTGGTATGCAGTAGATAAGATCCGGTCAACTGAATCATTCAGAAGCATATAAAAATCTATGATAAACAATGGCCTAAGCTACATGGAACATGGACTGTCCTCTGCCTTATATACCAAGGAAAAAGCAAACACACAAAATGCTTGTCGCTTTGCTGGTTCGAGACTGCATCTGCACAAGATATGTTTAGGAAGAAGAAAGCTATTTAAACTCCATCAAAAACAGAAATGTGTCAGGAAGTGTGACCACAACACTGGAAAAAACATAAATTCAATGCCACAAATTTCCTTTGCTTACACAAATGTGGACGTTTTATTTGAAAACTATGATATCTAAGATGTAGCACAACTGACCTGAACGTTTCATTTCTACTACAACGTATCTGCTTTGGGATCTACAAATGGAGGAATCTTACTTAACATACAAGAGAACAGAGAAGATCATTAGAAAGGAATCTATCCAAATAAATACTTGAAAATGGCATTCTTTGAGTTATCACACTAATGAAATCAGGCATCATTATATTGATTAATGAACCTAATTATGTTGGTTTAAAATTATTGTACTGTTTACAATGTACATACAACTTAACAGCTTCGAATTTGTATATTTAGTTTATAATCTACAAAAATGGCTATTTCTGTGTGTCACTGTTGGTACTGTACCAGGAAAAATTAGGGATATGGGCATGAGAATCTTGTGAAGGGGGAACGGTCCTTAGGGAGCACATACAGAGAGATTTAGATGCAGAGCGTAATAATGGATAGATTTTAAAACTTAATTTATTCACCTGGAAAATATGATGAATAAGTTACCTATTATTTCTGACTCGTAGCATTAAACCAAATTAAAATATTGTCTGAGCAAGTTCATGTCGCCTTGCTAATTGAAACAAAATTAAAATTTCCACTGCAAATCGAACAAATTTAATTGATTTAAACTTGTATTCATATTCGAATGAAACTGACTTTAAACATTCATGAGAAATAAGCGTATGAATATTAAGACGATTTTCAAGTGAAATAATTAAACATTTCATCTGTCAGGGAAGAACAATGACATCGACCAGTTGGATCTTGATCATTTGGATTATCAACAAGTTAATAAAGTCCGTAACTTGTGCCATCAATTTCCTGAGGTATTTACCAACAAGTTAGGACTGACGGATGTATTGGAGTACGATACTGAACTGTCTGACAACGAACTTGTTAGAACTCCTCCTTACCTCTTTCACATCCTCGCAAGCTAGAACTCAAAAGGATTATCGACCAAATGCCTGCCGATGGTGTCATCAGACCGTCCATTTATCCTTATGCCTCTCTGGTTTATCTGGTACCTCAACCCTCTGGAGGATACCGTGACGTTATCGATTACAGATCCCTGAATCGCACAATCATCCTGCAATCTATTCCTTTGCCAGATTTACATGTTTTGGATGGTTCTCCGCCCATGTTCTTTACCGTGATAGATCTAAATCAATCCTATTATCAGATTCCGCTTTCTAAAACTTATATTTCGCTGAACCGCCTTCATCACGGACTGGAATATTTATGAGTACCTCAGGTTGACGTTCGTACTATCTTGCGGAGCAGCTGTTTTAACTAGATTTCTGAATTCTATTCTAGGGGATATCAAGTTTAAGTTTGTTTTCAATTACCTTGATGACTTGTGATCTTCTCGAATACCTTTTAAGAACACGTGGATCATGTCACGGAAGTCCTTGAGCGTTTGAAAAAGGCTGGTCTTACTGTGAAACTATCCAAGGTAACCTTCGCCAAGCTAAGTATATCCCTTCTTGGCCATGTCGTGTCGCCCGACGGAGTCTCCGTTAATCAATCTAGGACCCAGGCTATCAGGGACTTCCAACCACCTAAGCACGTAAAAGGTGTTGCACGCTTTGTGGGCACGGTACATTTCTTCCGCAAGTTTATCCCGAATTTTGCTGTGGTACCTCACCCCTTAACTATCTGAGGCGTAAGGATGTCAAGTTCATCTGGGCCCCTCTCAGCAAGAAGCCTTTGAAACTCTGAAACTTGCCTTATCGAATGCTCCTGTGTTGGCCATACCCGACTTTAGTAAACGTTTCATTGCACAAACTGATGCCTCTGGAGAAGCTGTTGCTGGTGCACTCTTTCACGAACACGAGGAAGGTCGTAGACTCGTTGCCTATGTGTTTAGTATACTCAATAATCTGGAGAGTAAGTACTCAATTTATGAGTTGGAATGTTTGGGCGTGCTGTTTGCACTTGAGAAATTCAGACCCTTCATTGGACATGTAAATTTCGAACTTGAACCGACCCAAAAGAACGGGCAGAATCACTAGATGGACACTTAGGATTCCCGCTTTTAGTCTTCAGGTTAAGCGTATCAGAGGTTCGGAGAATGTCACCGCTGACAGCTTAAGTAGAATGTTTGACGGGAGCTTTGGCCTTGATGTAAAATCTGAAGTTGAAGAAATTGATGAAACTAATGTTGTTAGCGTGGGCGCCATTCTTCCGGATCTACCTTTGTTATACCATGAGTTTGGCGATCAAAAAGCTGATCCTGAGTTGAATGAAATCACCGACAAGATTAATGACGGAATGGTAGTAAAACCTTATTCTCTGGTGAAGGGTGCTCTATGTAGAAAACGCCGAATTGATGCTAATTTCATTATTGTTGTTCCCAAGGTCCTAGTGTCAATCATCTTCAAGTATTATCACTGTTGACGCACTGGTGGTCACTTAGGCACATTTAAAACTAGGCAGAAAATTAGAAAATTCTTCATTTGCAAAAAGATGGATAGTGATATCCGAAACATGGTTAAGTCCTGTAAAACTTGTGCTATCAGTAAACCCAACCTGAAGAACCTTGTTGGTTTATTTTCATCTTCAGAAGCCTCTCGGCGGATGGAAAGGTCATTCATCGATTTTGTACGTCCGCTCCCTCGCTCTACTTTGGGAAACATTCATATCATTGTGTGTATTGATGCGTTCTCTCGGTTTTCCGGGATTATTCCCACTAGATCTATGACTTCTCGTACGTCTATAAGTTGCCTTCATTCTATCTTCGCATCCTTTGGTCCTCCCATGTTTCTGGTTTATGACAATGCCAGTGCATTCGCTAGCCAATTGTTTAAGAAGTACCTATTCGAGTTGAGCATTTCCCATGTACTACAAATCCAAACTATCCAAGCCCATCTTACGCCGAGAGAATGAACAGGAACCTGAAATCTTCCCTGATTGCATATCATCACAATAACCAATCCAAGTGGGATTCTTACCAACACTGGTTAGCCTATGCCTTCAATTCTGCCACACACGAATCTCATAGTAAAACTCCCATGTTCCTTATGATCAGTTACACCCCGTATTCTCCTATGTCCAACGAACTTGGTATTGATGATCTTCCCGACCTGTCTAGACCCAACGATGTTCAGAAGAAGAAATTGCCGGTATCCTGTAAGACGAATGTTGAAAGTCTACTAGGTTGAACGTTGGTGATCAAGTTTGAGTCAGGTCCTATCCCATTAGTAAAGAAATTAACAAATTTTATGTTAAGCTTGCTCCTAGGTATCAAAGCCCTGTACTATTTTACAGTTTTTGTCTCCAGTATCGGTACAGGGGAGTGACCCCATCACCAAGAGGATTAGGCGAGTTCATCTTTCCCAGTTAAAATCAGGTTAATGTGTGATCCCTCTTCTCTCTTAAGGGCTTCTTGATAATACGTATGGTATGTACTTTGGATCTGCGGATGAGAGCTACATTTCAGTGAGAAAATTTGTTTAATTATCTTTAGATTAATTTGTAACTATTCTGGTTGCGCGTGAATTTTATTTAGTAACTTTTCCATGTACAGTATTTTTATTTTGAGTATTGCTTCCTGACCGTATGACCTTTTTCTCTCCAAAAATTGTTGTTTAGTAGTGTGCGAATTAATTACAACGTGTTATGATTTTCTGCACCAAATCTTCTGCATTCATATCTCATGTGAATCTTAATATCACTGTGTAGTAGCTTACTACCGTGTACTTGTTAACATTGTATTTTAAAATGTGGTTGTGGTTCGTGGCGTGTTGATCCTTTCACTTGCGCTATTGGCACCTATTTATTTAATCGTTAATATCCCATTGCTTCTTTGGTTTGGGTGCATGCCTGCTCTGTCCATCATAAATTGATTCTCTCCTGATCATTGAAGATTACTAAATTTTGATCATTAATTTAATTATGTATTATGTAGTAGCCTTTGTCTTGTAGCAATTTTTGGAAAATTGTATATAATAATAGGTCTGCGCATTGTTGCTCACTGGTATGAAAACTGTTAAGGTGTCCTAACCTGTATTTATCTTTAACTGTTCTAGTATTCTATTGCCTATGTCTTGATATCCGACTTTATTTTGGTGATATAACTACTGTCTATTCCGGTTGTGGTATTGTTAGGTGTGCATTAAACGAACCGAGTAATCTCTTAGGTTAGTTTCTTTATTTGGGGGGTTGACTAGGAACTGGATAGTACCCAGTGTTAGATCCTATTTTTGAGTTTTGGATTTGCCTGTGGATATTGGTTATTGCGGAACTCTGTCGATCGGACTTGGTGGTGGTTGGCTGTTTGCCTTTACGTCATGGACTTAACTGTCTTCACTGCTTTCGGTCTCCAACTTCTGGTGGTACGATTTCCTAATTTCCGATTGGTCTCATGCCCACCTTTTAATCATTTCTGTAATCAGTTGTGAATTACCCGTTACCTGAGTGACCTATTTCTAGTCATTCCTGTCCTTCTTATTTACTGGTGAGTAAAATTTTACCCTATATACCTTTTGAAAATTTTCCATCTGCTTTTTCCTTTCTGGTAATGGTGGTTAACTTTTTGGGGCGCATGTGGTAGTAATTCTCCATTCTTCTACAGACCTTACTTGCCTGGTTTCTGTCTCTACGTTGGTGTATTATTCATGAAGTGTGTTAATCTATTGAGTTGTAACTTCCATGTCGTCCTACCTCGTCTACTTGTTATGGTGGTGTTATTTTTTACAAATTGCACCAATGGATCCTCTCCTTTCGAACCTAGTAGGTAATGGTTTTGGTCCTGAGTTAGTTATGTTGTAACGGTACGTGATTTTGATTTAAGCTTGCATTGTGAGGTGGCATGATGGCTTCACGGCATGTCGTTGAGGATAGTTAGTGCTCCCTTCCCCCCCTTTTTGCTAACGCATGTCCGTTGACATTCATTAAGGTTGTATTGTTATTGTGTTGTATAATTAAATTGTTATGACACTTCGGTATGGTCGGTATTGCATTTAATTTACCCCTGTGTGCCCGTAGATTGGGAAATAAATCCTGGCATGGGTTTACTACTGTTCTTAGAAAAACCTGGTCTGCTTGCATGTAATTTGTGATTCCTGTATGACCTGGTCTATTCTTGTTTTGTTTTAATTCTCTGCATACCCAGGTAATCTGACGTCATCATGTATTTATCCTGTACTATAAAGTTCATTTTGAATTAACCTGCCAGTCTATTGGTCCTTCTCTCTCCGGAGTGTTAGTATCCGTTGCTATTAATTTTTGGTCATCTTGCCGTTCTGCGGGGCGCCAGTTGAGTATGGGATTAACTAGTGCTTCATAGGTGGTATTGAAGCCTCCCACTATTCGATGATCGGGACTTTTCGTGATGTTTTCTCCTTCTTCACCGTTCTATTGAGCGTTTTCAGTCGTCCTAGTTCATGATCTACCATTTAAATTTTATTTACCTTGTTTCATACATATTTCGCACGGTACCTGTGGCAGTGTGGCTACAGTGTGAGTCTACGGATGTCACTTGTTACTAGTCCGGATTTGTCCGAGATCCCTTGTGGATAACCGGTAGGGAATCGTGTCAGGTATCTGCTCTCATTTCCAAATTCGCCACTTAATTGAGGGGTATTTCTAAACCATTTATTTAAATGAGTATTCCATTGTTGATGTATATGTTTGAAAATTCGGAGAAGTTGTGAGGAATATAATTTAAGATTGGGTGACATTGCCAGTCGCCATTGACCCTAGTACCTGGTCAAGGGCTGTTTAGGTAATTATTGTATTCCAAAGCCATACTGTAGTCTTAAGTCAAGTTAATCCAGTTTAAGATTATGTAAAAGATTTACCTGTTGGATCTTGTGGTCTTATTACATGCTCACCTATTTTGCTTTCCTATATTTGTTCATAACTTTTCCTTGCCCTTCTGGGCGTTTTTCATTTGTTAAATTGGTTTATGTCACCCTGGCAATAATAATAAAATGGAAACCAAATGAAGGCGTTTCTTAACTTACGCAAGTCCGATAAACAATACTAAAATGAATGTCTAACATGTTGATAATCTCAATTTGGGTTTATAATCGCGTGCATTTAAATCTAAGAAGGTTTATTATTCTACCAGTGAACATTTAGGAAGTTGTTCAGTTGTGTGTGTATACCACAAAGTAACGAAATCTTTGAACAGTTGATACATATGAACTTGCGGGACTTGTTTATTGGAATTAAAACTTAGCAAATGATCTGTAGCATGAGTGTCACCATTTATCTAGAACATTAACAGATTTACCTGCGACTTGCGTGTAGCACCACTTTAATGCATGGGACTTCTTAATGATTGAAAGTAACTGGACAGCTAGTGTCATTTAAATGCACTCAATTGTTTTTTACTCAATTCATGTATGTTTTGGTTCTTAACTGACAATTGGTTTCATCTTGCTGGTGGTGCATAAACTGGGACATGTGATCGGTGGTCGTTTTCTTATTCGGACTATTCCATCAAAAACTCAGCTTGTATCCAGACCACCACCTTATGAAAGTCATTATATGTTGTATATGTGGAGCTTCGGGGAGGGAGACCATTACCGGATTAAGAATTCATACCTCTCTGTGAATACATTAGTGCTAGCTGCATGGCCATTCAAATTCGTGTCTTTAATGTGGTATACCGCGGCGTTATTCATCAAGTGATTCATGGTCACAGATACCATGGTTTTCAATATTTATAAACATTAACTTCCGCCGGCTTTAAAGTTATTAATGTGCCCATCTGTGGTGTATGGCCAGACAGTGCTTTTCCAGTATTCTCCTGCGTTCTAGTGTCGTCGGTATGAACCATCTCGCCACTCTCCCCTCCACCGAGCGAGTATGCGCACGTAAACATTGTGACTGTGGTCTGACATGTAGGCATCTGGCCAGTCGCCATTAAGGTTTTGCTAGTGAGCTGTGATGGAAGGACGGCGTGCTCCTCCGCTTGGCGGGATGGTTAGAGTGATTATCATGGACCCAGGGTGACGTTCGCTTGATACGGCTTATGCACTCTTGAACTGTGAAAGTTAATTTTAAGTTTTATTACCATTTAATGTGTCTCGCCTGGAATTTTGGAGTGCACTCTAAGGATTACCTTTACCATACTGTACCATTACGTTAAATTTGAGGCAGTAACTATTATGGAAATACAGCGGACAAATATGGCGCGGAGCAGCTTCAGGCGGCGTAAATGCGAACGGAATATAATCTTACTGCAAATCGATCTTGATCAGTAGGCGGAGGTCGATATTGACCAGCAAAAGAGTAAAGAGTTTCCTAGATTGAACAACTATGGACCATGAAATAACTGAATTGACCCCATTCTTGGATACCTTGAGAAGAAAAACTGCGTAAAGAAAGAACTGTACGTTTTACTACGAGATAGCGAAAGAAAATCAACGAATATTAAATACTAAAGTAATTTATATATAATAAATCGAAGGAATGAACCTCCAATATCTGCAGGATACTTAAGGAATAAAAGAAAAACGCCAAGATATTGATGTAAAGTGTGACTGCAGCCGAGTCAGATATCGACGTAAAGAAAAAGGCCGGAATAGCATAATAAGTGGCTAATCTACACTAAAAAACGCAGAAATAACCATTTCAAGTTATAAGCAGTACCTGTTTAGACGACATAATTGACGAAAAGCTGACCAAAATTGAGGAAATATATAATTTAAGAGAAATATTTCTATCAGTTATAAAATATATAAATTAAAGTACACGTATTGGAAAACCTGCAATTCATCAGAGAAATATGTATTGTACAAAATATTTGCTGTCTTTTCGTTGCATGATACCTGGTGACGTAATGGAGCTCGCCTAAACGGATGGAGGAAGATTGCGCAAGATGAACTCAGCTCAAGCCAAGATTCCCAGCCGAATCCAGCCGTGACGTGATCCTGGGACATGATTGACTACTCCGAGATGTCGTAGTCGAGGAAGGAGCCAGCAACGGGAAAGTCGACACGAGATAAGTAATATGGTTTCGGACTTTGCATTATAAAATTTTAATTATTTGCTAGGATATATTTATTTGAGTGCAGAAGTGCCTACAGATATATATAAAGTGCAAATAAGTGAATACTATGGTCTGGATTAAAAAAATTAACCGCTGACATGTGCTATTTTAAGTAATACAAATCCTGTGCTCGTGAGATATTTGTAGTTATAAACAAGATCAATAAGAGCATATCCATGTTTTATATGAAAATCTACTTGAGAAGACCAATTAATATCGAACTATTTGTGGTTAAGAGGAATGTATGCGATGTACGGAACGTAACCTAGTTTTTATGAGCACTTGATCGGCAGACATGGCCAGTACGATTATTGTATTGAAAGGAAATGATGAAATATTAGGGAGTTGCAGTTTATGAATGGAAACTCAGGCTATTGGACTGTTTTGACTGTAACACAGAGGTTATTGAAATGAAGTTGAATTTGTATTGTTTTATATGAAGGTATCGGGAAGAATTGAAATATGAGAATTGCATAATGTTGTTAGCCTGAGGAAATGTGAATTGTTCTCGGCGTAAGCAAAGCCTAGATGAGGTTATTGCGAGTTTCTGTGTCGGTTACGGTTTTTAATATAGAGGTTAACAATGCAAGAGATGGAATTAGGTCATGTTTATGTGAATGTATGTTACAGTCCAAGCGTTATATGGTCGATAAATAGCATTGATGCCAGACATATCGCTAGGTTATTTGTGTATTACATGCAATATAATCTGAATATACGTACAGATGAAGGGACATCGCAAAACTAAAATATGTCTTATTATGTGAATGTAGATCGATAGAGTAGGTTTTTAATCTAATTTTGGCACAGCGGTGAATAACTTGAGAGTTGGTTTTATATGCAATGGCACGTATTTATGAAAACATTTGGCACAACTTACGCGTTTACAACTGATTGATTATCGTAATGGTAGCACTCTATAGTAAGTGTTATGAAGAGACATTTAATATTTGTGAATGTATTTCATTAATTGAAGTTGGCACTTTCCAAGCCTATTACCGATTGGTCAGATGATTTTGTATTGTTGAAAATGGTTACGCAAGCAACAGTCATGTCCGTCATCAAGTTGTGATATCGCATCATTAAGACATATCAAATGCAATACAGTATAGAAAGCACCAAGTTCCTTTACTTCAAAATCAAAATCAAATATTGGCGCCCAACAGCACGGCTCACAATAACCTGAGATGTTCAATACAAGCATGATCATAAAAAGAGAAATCCAGAAGTGAAAACAATGCGTCGCAATTGAGGTTAAGCACCGGAGTAAAAATACAACACATCTCGAATTCGTGGAATCATTCACGGATATTGCATTCTCGTTCATAACGAAAATCAGACCGCTGAGGCCAACAACTTCAACGGAGTGCAGCATAAATCAGTAATCAGGCAAGTACGATTCGATGTTACGTACATACAAAGAAGTAAAGACAAGATTTCAAGTTTTACATTCTCCTCGCCGCTCACTGTAAGAATCTCCGTGCGACCGTGAGTCTCTTTGACATATTCACCATCCTTGCTATACATACGCTACTCTTAGACGTAGATTCTAGCCTCTTTCCCTTTAGTGCATGTTCGTAACATAAACATGCAGTGATCAACATAATAATAATAATGAGAAAATAATAATTGAAGTCCATTGATCCTCCTGTTGTCATAAATATAAAAGATCCATATTCCTTTGTCATATAACCTCAATTCAAAACACGATTCCTTTGAATTTATACATAACCTTCACGCAATCCCTTCGAACTTTCACAGCATAACCTTAATTTCAATATGTCGCAACTAACTAAACTGAAACAATCGCGTGGTCGAGTAAAAGGCACGTTAACAAGAATAATTAAGTCTATTACAGCTGACATGTCAAAATCAGAGGCGAAGGTTAAAATTAAAAAAATGTGAAGAGCTATGGAATTCTTTTGAAGAAGTACATGTGAAAATAGAGGAAACTGAGATCACTGATGAAACAGCTGCATTACAGTTTGAAGAGGAATGTGAGAGAGAGCGAGAGCTATTTGAATCTATTTATTTCCGCGCAGTTACGCAACTGCAAACGATAATAGATGAAGCAGAGGATGTTCAAAATAATTTACTAGCTGAAATGAACACGGCAGTAAACAACGCTGTTCATCAACAGGAAGTTCCACAACATCATAACAGAAGAATACATAAATTACCAGAAATTAAATTACCGGAATTCAACGGCGAATTCACAAAATAGTTGCTTTTTAAGAACAGTTTTGAGTCAACCATTCATAATGATACTCAACTAACAGATATCCAAAAATATCAGTATCTGTTCGGTCTTCTGCAGGGCGAGGCACGCAAAGTCATTGAAGGTTTTACCATTTCAGAAGAAAACTACACAAGTGCGTGGAACTTGCTTGTAGATACTGATGATAATCAAATGATGATAATCGAGACACATCTAGATGAACTTTTCAAGTTTCCTACAGTTTTTAAAGAGAACAAATCTGAATCACTCAGGCAATTACAATTTCATATTCAAACTCACATGGCTTCATTAAAAGCAATGAAGCAACCGGTACAATATTGGGACACATTGGTTATTCATCTAGCAAAGAAGCAGCTGGATTTCACTGAGCAAAGAGACTGGCAGGAAAGGGTGAATGGCAACACTCCACACAAGATGCCGACATTGGATGATTTCTTGAAATTTTTAACTGAGCGTTCCCAATCATATATGCTTTTAAATCATAACAAAACAAAGGCATTGAACACGAAGGCAAACAACCTAGCAAGAAAGTTGTTATGACGACGTCTCAGGCAAGCTGTAATCTGTGTGGTGGAAGTCACCCCATTTTTACATGTGAAGAATTTATTAAACGATCAGTTGAAGACAGAAGAAAACAGCTTCGAGAAAAAGGACAGTGTCATAACTGTTTGAAGCCAGGACATATTGCAAGAAATTGCAGAGGATCAAAATGCAAGAAATGTGGACTCCTTCACAACACACTTTTACATGATGAGGAAGATGACAAACAGAAACAAAATGTTAAAGAAAATCAAGTGCCCATAAACCTGTGTGTCGAATCTCAGCATTCACCTGCTTCACTCAATGTGAGCTTGGCGAAAGGAATAACATCACAAATACTTCTGTCAACAGCTTTGATTGATGTGAAAGATGTTCACGGAAGAAGAATGACATGCCGAGCCTTATTGGATCTGGGATCTCAGTCGAATCTAATAAAGGAAGGTCTGTATAAGAAACTTGGTTTACCGAATGTCAAGACAAACACACAGATCATTGAGTAGATTGTTCCAAAGTGGAAACAAAAAGGATAACGAGAGTACACCTCGCTTCAAGGAATGACGGATTTGAGGTGGAAGCAGAATTTCTAGTTTTGCCAATTATAACGGGACGATTGCCACAGTTGGAGATCAAGAAGGACAAGATTATTATTCCTAAGGACATTCGCTTGGCAGATCCCACATTCAACAAGCCTGGAGACATAGACATGTTAATTGGTGCAGGACTTTATTGGAAAATAGTCATAGGTCCACCCAAGAATGAAGCTGAAGGACAACCAGCTCTGCAAAACACCCGATTAGGCTGGATTATAGGCGGTGAAGTTTTTGAGAACAAAGAAGGATCAACAACAACATGCATGAAAATTAGCAATCAACAATTATCAGATCAGATGGAAAAATTTTGGAAACAAGAAGCTATTCCAGAGATTCAACATTACACACCAGAAGAAACAATATGTGAAAGACAGTTCACGGACACTGCTTCGAGAGATACAACAGGTAGATTCATCGTAAGGCTCCCTATCAAGCCAGATGTCATCCTCGGAGAATCAAGAAAACGCGCACTAAACAGACTTGAATCATTAGTCAAGAGATTAAGCAGACACCCCGAACTCAAGACAGCTTATGCAGATTTCATGAATGAATATGAAAAACTAGGACATATGAGCTTGATTGAAAGAAACCAAAATCAAGATGTACCAAATTCATACTTCATACCCCATCAACCAGTGGTACGTCCATATAGTGACACCACAAAGGTCAGAGTGGTATTTGATGCCTCGGCAAAAACATCACTCGGGACATCACTCAATAAGCTCATGACAGGACGTAATTTACAGCAAGATCTTTTTCACAGTGTACTTAGATTTCGCAGCCATAAGTACGTCATGACGGCAGATGTGGAAAAGATGTTTCGGCAAATACTCATCCATCCTGAAGATCGAGCATTCCAGCAGATTTTGTGGAAAGAGGAATCTTCAGCCCCTGTGAGGATTTATCAGTTGAATACAGTAACATACGGAACAGTATCGGCACCTTACCATGCCATGAGATGCCTAACTGAAATAGCTAATCTTCATGAAAATGAATTTCCAGCAGCAGCAAAGGCTATTCACGATGATTTTTATATGGATGACTGCTTAAGTGGAGGAGACATTCTAGAAGACGTGATCGGGCTACGGCGGCAAATACAAAATATACTCAAGAGTGGTGGAATGCATTTGAGGAAATGGAGGTCCAACAGCAAAGAGATCTTGCAGGATTTGGAGAGCAAAAGCGACGAAGGGACTTTACTGGTTTTAGACAAAGGTGAAGCTAGAAAGACTCTTGGACTCCTCTGGGACTCAGCACAAGATTGCCTTCAGTTTCGAGTTGAGCTGGAAAAGCAGTCACGAAGATCCAAAAGAGAAGTCGCCTCCAAAATCGCACAGATTTTTGGTCCACTAGGACTCGTGGGTCCAGTACTGATCAAAGGGGAGATGTTGATGCAACACTTATGGGTAGATGGATTTGAATGGGATCAGCCATTGTCTCGAGAGCACCTTCAGATTTGGAATGAGTTCTATACGTCATTAGAAAGACTGAACAACATCAGAATTATGAGAAACATAAATCCTGGGAATTGCTCTGGTTCTTTTGATTTGTTTGGATTTAGTGATGCTTCAGAGAAGGCTTTTGGAGCATGCATTTATGCAGTTTGTCAAACGCAAAGTGGTCTCTAAATTTCCAATTTACTTTGTGCGAAGACAAAAGTATCTCCTTTAAAAACCATTTCGTTGACAAGACTCGAATTGGAGGCAGCCCTTCTTCTTGCACAACTTGTCAAAACAACAGTGAGTGCTTTGAAAGAAAAAATTGGTCATATGAGATTATGGAGTGACAGTACAATTGTTTTGGGATGGATCAACACTGAGCCAAGGCTGCTGAAGACATTTGTGGCAAACAGGACTGCAAAGATTCAAGAAGCCACTGATGCAACCAACTGGAAGCATGTTCCTTCGACTGAAAATCCAGTTGATGTTCTCTCAAGAGGAATTACTTCAGCAGAACTCGAAGATAAAAAGCTGTGGTGGAGTAAACCTTCTTGGCTTCACACACAACGTCAACAACCAGAGAATTCAGAACAATTTGAAACAGAACTACCAGAGCTGAAGGTCACAGCAGTTACGTTGACAGCAACATCAACCAGCATTCTACTGAATAAATTCTCGTCATTTGCGAAATTATGCCGTATAGTAGCATATTGTCAAAGATTCATTTATAATTGCAAACTCAAACCGCCAGAAAGGAAAAAGGGTTCACTAGAAATACAAGAAAATTGTAAAGCAGAGAAACAGGTAGTCAAATGGACACAATTAGAAGCATTCCCTCAAGTACTGCATTGCTTAATTAATAATCAAGACCTCCCAAAGAAGAGTTCTCTAAAGTCACTCAGTCCGTTTCTGGATAGTGATGGATTGATTAAGGTTGGAGGAAGGCTTCGTTTTTCGGAGCTCACATCAGAACAGAGACATCCTGTGCTTCTACCAGCAAATCATCACATCACCAGAATGATCATGGAAAATGAACATCGCCGTCTGAAGCATTGTCCCCCAGAGCAACTGCTGCATGCAACTCGACAACGATATTGGCCTATCAGCGGCAGAAGAGAAGCGAAAAGAATTGTCAAGAGGTGTCTGAAGTGCTTTTGTTACCATCCTACAGTTCCAGAGGTACGCATGGCAGATTTACCAAAAGAAAGGGTTACGTTAGTTGTTCGACCCTTTGTTACCACAGGAGTGCACATTGCAGATCCAATATCTGTAAGAGAAGGCCACAGAAGGTGCCGCATTCATACTTACAAGAGTTACGTAGCTGTATTTACATGCTTCAGTACCAAGGCAGTGCATTTGGCGTTGCTGTCGGAGCTAACGACCGAAGCTTTCTTAGCTGCACTGCAACGATTTACGGCGAGAAGAGGTTTGTGCAAGCAGCTTTTCTCTGATAACGGGAAGAATTTCGTTGGAGCAGCCAACGCACTACAAGATATCCAGTCCTTTTTGGAAAAGGGGTCAACGACCATTACCTCCTCACTCGCTCAGCAGCAGATACAGTGGAGTTTCATTCCTCCCCGGTCACCCCACTTTGGGGGATTGTGGGAAGCAGCTGTAAAGATAATGAAAAGACATTTGCTGACTGAAACACAGGGACGCGTGCTAACTTTCGAAGAAACCTACACTATTCTTTGCGATATAGAGGCTGTATTAAATTCACGTCCCCTTACTCCCTTGCCAAATGATCCAAATGATTTAGAAGTCTTAACACCAGCACATTTTCTTCTAAGTGACTCGATCGTGCAACCTGTGCAAAGGGATTTGTTGAGAGAACCCGATAACCGCTTGTCACGTTGGCAGCACTTGCAGGAAATTCGGCAACGGTTGTGGCAGAGATGGCAGCGAGAATACCTGCAGGAATTGCAAAAACGCGTCAAGTGGCATGATACCAATCGACGTATTGATGTTGATTCTTTGGTGCTATTAATTGAGGACAAAATCCCTCCTCTAGAGTGGCCCAGAGGTAGGATAGTTCAAGTTCACCCTGGACGAGATGGTGAGGTGAGGGTTGTCACCGTTTGGACGGCTGGTGGAACTTTCACCCGAAGCATCAAGAAAATATGCCCTCTTCCCATTGAAGGGGATGACAAGGAGAACTGAATTCAATATTTCCTGTGATATTTCTAACTTTTAACGCATATGTTAAGAATAAGTATTTTTACAATAGGTATAAGATTACAATAGTTAGTTGAAAGAACTCCTTTCAAGGGGGGCAAGATGTTATGAAGAGACTTTTAATTTTTGTAAATGTATTTCATTAATTGAAGTTGGCACTTTTCAAGCCTATCACCGATTGGTCAGATGATTTTGTATTGTTGAAAATGGTTACGCAAGCAACAGTCATGTCCGTCATCAAGTTGTGATATCGCATCATTAAGACATATCAAATGCAATAAAGTATAGAAGGTACCAAGTTCCTTTACTTCAAAATCAAAAACAAACAGTAAGAATACTGGAATTAATCTTGCACATATGAATGTATATAATTATAATAAGCTTGATATCATTATCGATAGGTACATTTATAGTTGCATTGATATTTTTTTGAAACCATAATTAAGAAACATATTACTTATCTCATGTCGTGAAGAAGTTATAATGAAAATCCAAACCAAAAATTTCAAATGAGAATCCAGTGGATGTCCCAAAGCTAGCCCAAATAATACTAACAGGAAGATATACCACTCCCTCCATGATAAATAAAGAATTATCCCTCTCTTACCCAATGAAACATATTAAAATAATGAAAATGGTTATATGACCGAATGATATTCAGTTTAATGAATATAATATGATGAATTCAATTATGTTTACCATGAAGATTACGAGTTCAAGAATGATATTATAATATGAATCCAATTTCTTTTCACTATTGCTGATAATTTAATTCCTATTTTAATTATAAAACATTAGCATGCTAATAAATTAGATCTAGGCTTATTTATGTGTTTCTTGGATAGTATTAGAGCTATTTAAGATTAGATATGCTGAGTAATGAACCTCATATCAGGTTTTCACCTACTTGCGGGGGGAATTGAATGATTGATTAGAATCACGACTACTCTTCAACGGAACCTACGACTGTTTTGTATAATTTGAGAGTTTAATGAGATGTTTTACCCTGAGAACCGAATGAATACCTCCGACCATCGTACTTACACATGCGAGAGACCCCCGCGTACATGATGGTTATCTTAGTTCTGGGTCATTTGCAGCCGAGGCATGATATTATGATCGCCCAACGAGAGTTATATGAGTAGATAGGTGCCGATGACAGGAGAGAAAATGGTAGGAATTGTGTAATACGTAAGTAAGGATATGACGCTGAAGTGAACTCACGACTATGGCAAGATACTACACTGTAAGTGTTTTTCCAACTCATCCTTAACTTGTTCCAACTAGTGAACTGAATGTTTCAAAATGTGAAGTGCGTACCGCGACAGGATGTAACATTGCATCAACTAAACTCTACGTTTTATCCCTGCGGTGTTTGAACACTTTTCGAGTCAAAAAACTTATATATAAACTACTTTTGTTTACCAGGGACTTGCACCTGCTGTGAATTAATATTAATTCTTATTCTTGGAAATTGTAACTTTAATACTCAATGATTAGTAGCGGCTTTCTAGCACTAATAAGTAGGTGTTAATGCAATGTTTTGGCAGCGTTATTAACCAAGCGAGTTTCTGCAAGGATGTGGAACAAACGTTCGTTTTCCATCTTAATTTTCCCACTTCTGGGTTATATTATTAAATTAATTTGTTTGGTATTTTCGTGATTTTTCGACGTCCTGTTTTTCTTTTGTCTCTTAATATGTACATGCCTATTGTTGTTTGGTGGCCTATGATTGGCCATTTTCCTTAACTACCTAACGTATTTTCGTTGCCATGGGAATATTATGTTAATTGATGGTGATGCTGATTGTTGATGGATGTTGGTGGAAATGAATTGATTTCCCTGTTATGAATTTAGTATTGTGGGTTGTTTAACCTGTTATTGTTTTAATTAATTTTGGCATTTTTCTCTCCCTGCTGGCATATTTTCCTATCCTGTGCCGCGGACCTTATTATTATTATTTTGGGGTAAACTAATTCTTGGAAAATTGATCGTAATATTCCACCCTTAATTGTGGGAGCTCCTTGGAATATACCCCAAATAACGTTTCAGTATCAAGAAAATCACTATTTAAGTACAACTATATAACCATTCTCTAAAAGAGGGAGTGTTTCACTGACATGGACATGACACATATAAAAAAGATTTCAAAGTCTTTTAAGACTTACTGGAATCAAAAATGATAACCTGCCTAAAACCAGTAGCTAATTATAATGAAACTGAAGCAAATATTTATTTAAATCAAGAGAATTGGTCAAACAGACAAAGGTCCGCCTTCCAAAAATTAAAATTACCAACTTTCGACAGAGACATAATGTTGTGACTATACTTCAAGGGCAATTTTTTTAATAAGATCACTAGAAATTAAGGGCTAACTGGAATCAAAAGTTTCAAAATATCACCTTGTCCCTGAAAGTTTAGACAAAGAAAACCTAGTAAAACATTGCCATGATTGAACCAAATATAACCATACTGTAGAACTTAATTCATAACCACTACCACTGCCCTAAGCTGATTGCATTGGAGTATGCGAAGCACATCCTTGAATGTACAAATAAGCTCTGCCCCACTTGTAGCATTATAATGAAGTTAGACATTATTATCAGCATCTCGACTTGTTCATTAAGGCTCGTCTCTACCCCATTTAATCCTTCTAATCTGAATGGGTTGCATCGAATCAGATTTAATATTCAATTGCTTGTAACTGACAAAATATGAACTGTATATGCCAAAAAACTTGTGTATTTGTTCATCTCCTTTAGTAGGTATTGACATGATTTTAAAATATTTTTCAGTTGCTGACTACTCTACCAGTTCAAAAAATTACATATATGATGAATGGATCAAATGGACATATCCATTAATATCAATGCTGCCCTACCTGCTGGTCACTACACAAACCATGTTGGACTACCTCCACGACTAGGGAGTGCTGCATTGTTTCTGTGATCAAATATGGCTGGGCATCAGCAGTTAATGAGAAATCTATATGAAATATATTATAAGAAATTAGTGAGAGGAAACATGAAGAGGAAGCTGATGATGCATTGGCTGATCCTGAATTTGTGTTTTCCAAAAAACTGATGACGATCACGTTTCTCTGGAGGGAGAAGAAAATGACGAGCTCCAAGTATCTGGTTATAAACTACAAGATGAGATTGACTCTGTACAAAAAGAAGTGTACATATCTCGAAATGGGACGGAATGGAGAAAACAACCATATTGACAATCAGGTGTAAGGTATGTTCCACATTCAGCAGAACCCCTATTTAATGTTTTTACAAGGACCTGAATTTTTATTGTTAAATGGGGGTTAACATATATTGTGACATCATACGTTATTTACACAATGACAGCAATAAAAGAAGGAGATATCTACATTATACACTGTACTGTAGTTACAGTTTGTGCTTCATTTTGACAATTTTTTTTGGTGAATGCAAATCTCTTCAGTTTAAGGTTTTTCTTATAAGGTTATGCATGATTTTTCATAAAAGGCAGGAAAGATACCGAACTCACACAAACCCATTAAAATTACTACAGAACAGCAATCAGTTTGTTTAAACATTATTGCGGATGTTTTCCAAGCAGCAGCCGACTCATTAGCATGTATTTTATAATTCCAATAGACTGAACACCCATATTACATTTCCTTCTTAAGAACTGCAATAGCATCAGTCCAGAGGATTGTTGCAAACATTGCCAGTTTCCCATTTCAAGCGGCATCACCTAACCTAGGTATCAATTGCAAGAAATCAGCTTCATTTCCCGTATCAAATCCTATTTACAAAGAAACAGTAACAGTAAATATTTTCACCTATTTGATATATTTGCATTAAGCAAATCAATTAATCACACACAGTACATGTTTCATTCCATTTTGAAATATCTTCAGCTGTATTACATAGCTTAGGTGAACACATTAAGTATTTATCTGTTTAAGAACATCTCAAACAGGTACCTTATTGCGAAATATGTTATCCCTATGTTTAATACACCAGTCTGTGTTGTGAGAAGACCTCAGACTCACTCAAGATCAATGAATCAACACAGAAGACGATTGATCACATTCAATATAAACCCTGGAGTAGAGTGTATGAATATTGGTAATGGATGAAAACTAACATCCCTGAATTTGCCTGTGATAATGGATGAAACGGTAAAAGGATTCTCATTGTATTGTAACTAAAAGATATTGCACAGATTAATACAGGGATTCTCATAGATTATAATGACATTGTCATTAAAACGGGGGTTCTGTTCTACTACATCGGCCGCGAACAGATGTCAATCAGAGTCAGACATCTCACTTTAGCTCTAAGTGCCCATGCTCCAAATTCCTCTTCTGCCTTGAATCATCCTTAGCAAGCTTATAATGTCTTTCGCAGTGGTTCTTAATGTCCCATAACCAAAATGAATAGAAATATAGGAAAATTTTAACATTTCCTTAACGCCAAATGCAAGTTTTGCCCTACAGTATTTTGAATTATGTAAAATTGAATATAAAATTGCATTGCTCTTATGGAATAATTTTTAGGACCTGAAATTTCTTCCATTAAATGCGGGTTTATGCTAAATCGAGGTCACACAAAACTGGGGTTGCACTGTAATATGAACAATGCTATTGCTTCATTTACATCATGGACCTATATCTATAGGCCTATATGCTCTTCAATATTTTAGTTGTTTATATTAATAATACTTCAGAGAAACGTAAATTTCAATTATGCGTATTCCAAATTGAGTAACATAATGAGAATTGCACCTGGACCCACGAGATATGCTCTTCAGAGGACAGGCGATCCCAGATGTTGGCAATGAAGTTACTCATCATTAATAAAATGCTGGAAACTACTTTACGGGAAACAAATTTTGAAATGAAGAGGGTTTTTGCAGATAAAAGGAAAGCTACAAGCCCATTTCTTTGATAGAGTTTGAAGCATTTCTAGATATGTACGGTTTAC
Organism: Anabrus simplex; assembly: GCF_040414725.1. Taxonomy (NCBI): domain Eukaryota; kingdom Metazoa; phylum Arthropoda; class Insecta; order Orthoptera; family Tettigoniidae; genus Anabrus; species Anabrus simplex. The sequence continues at coordinate 67,240,952 of NC_090279.1, forward strand.
ACAATTTGGAAACAATAGCAGTTTCTGTCTTTTGTTAACTGCTAATAATTACAATCAACAATAACATGCAGTTATCTATATTTGCAGGCTTGATTTTGCTGGAGTCTACAAATCAGTGGGCAAATCACTTCGAGAAGTATGGAATGAAGCAGACGGTCACCCTATCCTTCTAGCTACAATATCTCTTCAACGGTCCCAAATGATAACCCAGTTATGAGCTTTGATAATAAGGAAGAGAGACCAGCCCATAGATGTAATGGCAAGTAAACAGCAATAAGAGATCTTCATGACATGTTCGTTTCACAACTACATAAAGTGTTTGTTCCATTTGAAAATAATACTGTGGATGAACAGCTGGCTTCCTTTAGGGAAAATGCCTCTTTAAGCAGTATTTATCTACCAAGCCAAGAGGAAAATATGCAACAAAATTATGGCTCCTCTCGGATTTGGACATGGTTTATGTGTGCGCCTCTACAGTTGACAATGCTACACCAGTAAACAGAGAGAGAGAAGTGAACAATGAAAGGAATGTGGTATTGAGACTTGTCAAAGATATTGAGGGAACAGGGAGAAACGTCACTACAGACAATTTCATCACCGACTTTACCCTGGCTAGTGAGCTTCTGAAAAAGAACCACAATTACAACAATGCCAATTTCCTACTGCAACATTCCTAGAGACTTAACACTTGCTGATCCCATTTTGCATACTCCTCAAATGGACCTATTCATAAGAACTCAAATTTTCATACAACATTTAATAATGCATCAGCAAACTCATAAAAACTAACCAGTTCTCCAAAACACAAAATTGACTTGCTGATCCCATTTTGCATACTCCTCAAATGGACCTATTCATAAGAACTCAAATTTTCATACAACATTTAATAATGCATCAGCAAACTCATAAAAACTAACCAGTTCTCCAAAACACAAAATTGAGATGAATCTCTGATGGACAGGTTAGTACAATTACTTATGAAAGATAAAAGGTGAACATCAAAGAGACATATGCACGTGCTGGCCAAGGAATGTTATACTATGGATGGTACACAGGGGTAAGATATAAATAATGCACAAGCAGTCAGGAAAATACAAGGACACTAGTGCATGAACAAGAACTGGCTACTTCAGATGTATTGAAAGCCAAGCCACAACAACTTACAAACAGTACAACACAAAAAAATCAAAAGGTAATTCACAATCAAACACAAAGGAAATACTACAAAGATCAGTGAGAGTGTCACCAACATTTACAATTAGTTTCATTAAACAGAACAGACATTTCCTAACCAACAGCCTTTCTCTTGACAAGACTATTCAAAGAAAACATTAAAGGCTCCCAGTTTGAAGTTGCTAAAGATACAAATGAGTGGCACCATGTCCCATCCAAAGGAAAACCCGCTGACTTAGTGGCTCTATAGAGAAAAGTAAGAACAGGTGACTGAATAAAAGATCAGCATTTTCAATTACAAAATCTGGGCATACAGTAAGAATTGAAATGACTAGAAAATATTAGCAAAACAAGTTCAAGATAAGACTATTATGCAGTTCAGGAATGTAAACAAATTTTTAATTCCAGGATTTTTTACAGAATTGACACACAGAAAGTTCATTTTCACATAAATTCCAAAAGCATTCCAAATAAAGGAATTACACATGCAACTGCACCTTTATGGATACATAATCAAATATTACCACTCAAGAGTCTTGATGATGATGGTGATGATGATGATGACGATGCTTGTTGTTTAAAGGGGCCTAACATCTACGGTCATCGGCTCACTCGAGAATCAAGCGCAGTTTACAATACCTTATGGTCAAGAATAAGTCCCATACCAGTGTGAAAATTTACACCAGCATAAGACAAAGATTTTGCCCTCTGTCCAACAGCCAAAGAGTTCATCAAGGTAACAGGTAAAGACAAATACTTGTAAAGACGACATGAAGAGGGGAGGTAGAGGAAAAGTCATGACACATGGCACTAGAAACGCCGAAAACATCCATGAAGAGTGTAGAGTGTACAATGTAAAACCGATGATGCCATCCATGTTTGATGCAGGTAATCGGCTGACTGCAGTCCCGTAACTGCAGTACTGTGCACATGTCAAATGCCAGGAAGAAAGCAGTGGTAAATGACGAATGCGGCAGAGGTGAGTTGACAAGATAAAACCTATGCCTCATCAATCTCTACTCGTATGTAACCTACAAAACAAAATTCACTATTTTGGATAACATAAGAGAACAACACCAATGGAAAAACAGCACGAGGCAAACTTCCAGCAACACATGATGACAGACACGTCAGTTAGATACACTGTATAACTCCCTGTGAAGAAATGCTTTAAAACATGGTTGATCTAAACAAATGGACATTAAGCATGTCCTGTCCCTGGAAAGAAACGTCTGAAAAAAAAGATGTTTTGCCCGGAATATATTAAATTCATGTTAGAATTCAAATCACTTGATAACATGAGAGGAATGTGAAAACCTGCAGGAAGAAAACACTATTAAATTCCACATTACCCCGTCATAAATCATTCAAGTAAAACAGCAAAAACACTTGTTAATATCAACGCTTCAGTCAAGACTGACAATGGCATTAGTCTCAACTACATACACCATGAAGGGTCATCCATTCAAGAACATCTCTTCTCTATAATCATCTGACTGCGGGCTCAACAAATAGCATTTACGTGTGTATGTCAGATTGTTTAGCAATAAAATGTTGCTCTGTGTAAAATGCAAGGCAGCAAAGCAATAAAAAAATTGGTTTTTCATAACTCTCCCTTCAAAGACTGAGATTTTTAGAGCCTTTCTCTTGACAAGACTGTTCAAAGAAAACATTAAAGGCTCCCAGTTTGAAGTAGCTAAAGATACAAATGAGTGGCACCATGTGCCGTCCAAAGAGAAAACCGCTGACTTAGTGTCCAGACGACCACAAATGAACACAATTGTCAAGAATACAGTTTGTTGGCATAGTTCTGGATGGTTGAATCAAGATCCTATGAGTAGGAATAAATGAAAACGTGATGTTCGAATTAATCTCCCAGTTCAAAAAATGCTACAAATGCTTCTTAGAAACTTGATGATGACTTATTCATAACAAAAGTTTCAAGATTAAAAAAGGTAGAGAGAGTAGCTGCATATTGTTTTTGATTTATCTCAGATTGTTATAAACAAGAGTGAAATTCAAGTCCACTGTTCATATCGGAGTTGAACCCTCCACTCAAATGTTACATTAATGTTCTGTAGAAAATATTAAATCATATTGATTATAACCATAATCATAGATCAAGAAGCCATCTCCTTGTCGGCAGAAGACTGCACAATACCTTAATTCTAGTGGGAAGGATATATTAGATCATTCTGTATATATATCATCATCTCACTAATATAATTATCATTGCGGAACAACTTCGACTACTTCATCATGGCACTCAACCCTTAATCACATCTCTGAGAGGCAAGTTTCGGATCCCATCAGCAAGGGGGGTGGTAAAGAAGCAACATTTATGCACGTCTCAAGGGTCGTAAGTTGAATGCAGATACTTCTGAACAATTAACGCGAAATACACAAAGTGTGCGTGTACCCATTTCTTAACACTAGAATAGACTATGCTGGCTCAATTCTCATAAACATTGGCGTGAGATGGAACAAGACCAGACTGCCTAGCTACCAAGTCTCTCTACATAGACATGATACCTGATCTCACAATAACTACATTGCTCGCCTCTCTTTGTTCACTTATTTTCACAGAGGTCACCCCCTGAACATTTACAGTGATAATGGCACAAATTTCTTCAGAGCAGCTAAGGAAATCAAGGCCTTTCTGAAAAACAATCCTGAGAAAAACCAGCTCTTCTCTGCAACTGCAGGCATGGGACTGATATAGCATTCCTTCCCTCCTGCAGCATTACACTTTGATAGAAAACGAGAAGAAGCTGTCAACAGTCTGATATATCACCTTAGAAGAGTGATGAACTCTTATTTCTTGACCAACAAAGAATGGACCACTCTTACAACACATACTCACATCTCCTCACTAAAGTTAAATGACGACCCTTTTGACACTTCTTACCTAACTACATCCAATTTCCTTGTAGGAGAGAAAAATACTACACTCCCTGATCATGATTATACTTCCTCTCTCATTATCCAGATGGCTGTATATTGAGCAACCAACCCAGAATTCCTGAAAGAGATTGTCAATTAAATATCCCAATAAATACCCCATAACAACATAGTCACACTGATAGAAACACATGCTATGCAGTGGACAATGGCAGTGATCAAATGTGTATCCTGGTTCAGGTGAGTAATGGGGAACATACAAAGCCTATTCACAAACACTGTCCTTTACCACATATGAAACAGAAAGGCAAGATCACTCTTGAAGGGCTCATTTATTCATTGAAAGTTTAAGTAATATTATAAGTCACCATAGACTAGTATCATCACAGACCACATTAGGAAGGATAAGAATGTTTTCTACTTGTAAGTGAATTCTGACAGTAAGCAAGCAATCACCTGCAACTTGTATCTACAAATAATTGTATTATCTAGAAGTCAATAATTAATATAATCAACAAGATTACAATGGTGTTTCATTTGGAACAAATAGTAAAATACCCAGGAACAGTAACAAAAAAGTGCTCCTTATAGCAACTCCGTGTTTGAAAATATTCACTAAGTCAAAAATATTAGTAGCAATGATACCACCTCCCAAAATGATATACAGTATAGGTCTTTGGATCTATCCCAACTGCTGCGTGATACATAATGCAAGATCTTAAAGAACATGAAGGAAACGTGAAAATTAGGTAAGTAAACAGTCAATCTCATAAAAAAGTGTATCAATCATATGTATTGAAATGAAGGGTCAACCACTGATATCTGTTCAGCAATTTTCTATTTTCAGTACCTAACAATGGCTTATCAAATTATGTACATTACCTCAAGTGTATTTTCCTGCATTGGCCCTGGCTCTGTTAACTCTGATTTGGCTTCTTTTTTCAGTGGTATCATTTCTGATACATTTTCAATATTTTCCTGTGGAAAATAAGATACATAAGTTATGCACGTAACACACATTTACAAATACTGTCACCAACAAATGAGCGTGATAATTTACTACTTCCAAGTATTACAGTTACTTTCAAAATTTTACTACTGTTTAAGAGAGATTTCTACCAGCAGAGGATTTCAAAACCAAAGGCTGCACTGAGAATGGTGTTATCATCCTTGTTCAAACCTAATGTCAGAGAAAGCATGAGACTGAGAACCAAATATAAAGTGAGAAGCATTTTCTAGCCATATCAGAAGATATCCTACCAGAGATGGAATTGGGACCATCTCGCACAAAATTTTGGAAGGAATCTGCCACAGACATAAACACTAAATTATATTAATTGATTTTAAGTATCCAATTACGTCCATCAAATCATTGAGGTTGTTTGAATCACATCCAGGTATTAAAACTGTCCTAAATCTTTTGCCATACAGTGAGAAATATTAACACTATGCTCTTAACATACATTTTGTTTAGACAGACAGATCAAAATCCCTTGAAACATTTTAATCACTTTCTATAATCTGGTTTTGCCAAGCTCACAGGGGATAAACACTGCATTGAGACAGTTCTGTTCATCCAAGTGTAAAAATAAAAAACGAACATGAAAGAAGCAGCCTCATCACAGTCATACACCAGGGACAGATGTGATGCAGGTCAAACATAAAGCAACTACAAATGAAATGTTTTACTACTACAAGGATGTTATGCAGTGTTCTGTGAAGAACTGTGGGGATGAGAACACCATCAGTGTTGGAGTGTACATCTGCAGTTACAGAAGCTGTTTCATGATCTACGAAGGTCATCCAATAAATAATTTTCCTTATTTTCTCTCTGCAAACCACATTTTTCAGAATTAAGTTGGTACTGTAGGAACTTCCACTGGCGTATGGCTGGGGTAAGGTGATCTTCAACCGCACGTGCATGCTCTGTGTTCACCAGTAAGGCGCTACCTGCCATGGAGCTACTACTTGAAAGCGTTTCCACTTGTGAACTCTGTCCTGTTATTCGCTTTTCCACGGCAAAAAATGAAATGGCTACCAATATTCATTGCCATTTGGTGTGAGTTTATAGTGAAATATGCATGCTGGCATTCATGGTTCCTGGAACGGCAGCAAGATGTACATGATGACAGCGCAGCGCCAGGCCCATTACAGCCACTGTTGGTCAGAATGTGGTGGACAAAGATTAATGCGTCAGCACTGATGAGATAATGAATCTACTGCCTCCCGGCACGGAAACTGGCAGTCCTTTATTGCAATGATATTGTTGAATGTCTTGCAGTATTGAAAAGTCTGTGCAAGATGGGTCCCAAGTTCTCTTACTGATGCTCACAAGCAATAACAGAACGAAGTAGCCTGAGCTTTCCTGCAAATGCTTCAAAGAGAGGGAGATCAAATGTTTTCCCGCATTGTTACTGCAGATGAAAGCAGGGTGCATTATTCAACTCTAAAAACAAAACCACAAAGCAAGCTATGGAAGAAACTTGGCGAATATGCTCATAAAAAAGGGCCAAGACCTCAGACTCTTTTTTACAATTTACTATCGCACCGACACAAATAGGTTTTTATGTTGACAATTGGAGAGGAAGAGCCTAGGAGTGGGAAGGAAGCAGCTGTGGCGTCAATTAAGGTACATCCCCAATACTTACCTGGTATGAAAATGGGAAACCACGGAAAACCATCTTCAGGGCTGCCGACAGTGGGGTTCGAACGCACTATCTCCCAGATGCAAGCTCACAGCTGCGCGGCCTTAACCGCATGGCCAACTTGCCCGGTTAGACCTCAGCCTCTGTAGGCATAGTTTTGGCTACTGCCTTTTGGGACTGTAATGATGTTGCATTGGTTGACTGACTGCCCCAATGCACTGTGGTCACACATGAGAGGTCCTGCACGGTCCTCACGAAGCTCAGAGTTGAAATCCAACGAAATATTGCCCATTCACCTCAAAGGACGCAGGATTTGCTGCAGAACTTCAAAAGGGACCTTTTTCCCCATCCACCTTATTCTGCGGAACTTGCCCCGAGTGATTTCCATCTCTATCCACACCTCAAGTTGCACCTTGGAGGTAAGCGGTTTGCAACTGATGAAGAGGTGGAAGAGGAAGTGCACCGCTGTCTACAGAGATGGGACCCGACCCGGTATGATGAAGGTATCAAGAAACTGTTGTCAAGATAACAAAATGTTTGGACTGAAATAGTGACTAAGTGGAAAAGTAGTGTACGAGTTGTAGAATGAAAATTAAATATTTCTCAAAGGTAAATAAACCAATCACCATGGGGCAACAGCCCCCGTAGGGCCATGGCTTACCAAGTGACCACTGCTCAGCCCAAAGGCCTACAGATTACGATGTGTCATGTGGTGAGTACGAACAATCCTCTCCGTCGTTATTCTATACTTCTTAGACCAGGGCCACCATCTCACTGTCAGATAGCTCCTCAATTTTAATCACATAGGCTGAGTAGACCTCCAACCAGCCCTCAGATGCAGGTAAAAATCCCTGACTTGGCCAGGAATTGAACCCGGGGCCTCTGGGTAAGAGGCAGGAATGCTACCCCCATACTGCAGGGCCAGCACAAGTGTAAATAGCCTGCTTGCATTTTTTGTAAAATAGGGAAACCTATTTATCGGATGGCCCTCATACTACGAGACCTTTAAATTTTTCACTTGGATTCATGAAACATTTTGACACTACAGGGGTGCAGGAGGAACTGTGATCAAAAGCTTACATTCTGTTACAATTTAGTTTACTAATAAAAGCGAATTAAAGTATAAAATTCCAGAATATACTCACTTATCCGATTTAATACAGAAGAAATCGAACAGTAGCTGAACTAAGGAAAGGAAGATAAAATGACGCACAAAATGGAGAGTTTGTTAAAGATGAAGCCATACTTTCCATTGTAGACTTAGTTAAATGTAACAAAAAATCTTTCTAGTTTGTCAAACATACAATTTTAACATAAATTATTACACTATAAACATACCCGTAAAAAATAAACACCCTATTATACAAAGAATGACATGTTTCATTCTACAAGAACATCCTCAGATTCTATGAAATCACACAAAATATGCATATATGTACAGCATTGTTTACGTTGCATAAACTTGTCAATGATAGAGAGTTCAGTGATAATATGAGCCAGTACTGACAAATAAGAAATTTACAAGTATTAATATATCGAGAAAACTCCTGAACTTATCTAGACTGCCAATGCCAACTTTGTTGTCACCAAATACTATTTCTGGACTGTGGTCATGGAGAGGTAAATGGAAAGTTTTGAGTATAGCACAAACCTTACGGAGAGGGGAAGGGAAGCATGAGAGGGGAGTGCCGAACATTGTGGATCCCTCCTACTGGATGTTAAAATCTAGTACACTGTACCATGGAGAGGAGAGGGGGAAGTAGGATGGAACGAGTGGAGCACTGTGGAATACTCTCTCCACACTGGAGAGGGGAGAGAATGTTAATAACCTACTTCATGTTATAATGTACTTTTATGTAAGATGGATGAATGCAACTGAATGATTTTAGATGAATAATGTATGGAATTGAAATAGAGAATATCTATAGGATATAATTGTGATAAATGCCAATTTAATGAGTAAGTATGGTCCAGATATTATGTGAGTATAGCGATGTGCGGGGAATTTTTTAAGTGTGTATGGTCATTTAAGTTGGTTACGTTAGCACTTTTTGCGATGTAGATCTCGATTGCTTCCCTCATATTTGAAGATTTTATTTTATTTTCAATGTGTAAAATTTTTAGATCTGTGTTGATGTCTGTGAAATAGTGTGAACTGTCGTATATGTGCTCCCCAAAGGCTGAATGCTGATTATATCTGATCGTTTATTGTGTTCTTTGAATCTTGTGTGGAAATTTTGTTTTGTCTGTCCTATATAGGTGGCATTGCAGTTAAATTCTTGGCACTTGAGTTCACAGACTCGTGACTTTGAGAAAGGGTATTTTTTGTTTAGGTGCACTTGTTGATGTGTCTCTGCAGTGTGTTGTTCATCCTGAAGGTTAATTAAAACCCTGTTTCCTAAAGATATAACCTACATTTTATGTGTTATTATTAATGTAGTTGAGAACCAAGTGTGGTGGTTTTCCAGGGACTTTTCTTTTGTTTGTTTAATATTTTATCTACTGTGCCTGGAGGGTGGTTGTCTTCTTTCATGATTTGTTTAACAATTTGTGCCTCTTCATTGAACTCCATTGTGCTCATTGGTATGGAAACAGCTCTGTGTATCCTTGTACACTGACTGACAGAGCAAATGCAACACCAAGAAGTAGTGGTCAGAACTTTATGCCAATTGCAGGGTAGACTGACGTCACTGAGGTGTGCTCATGATGTGAAATGCGCCGCTGTGCTGCGCACGTAGCGAACGATAAATGGGACATGGCGTTGGCGAATGGCCCACTTCGTACCGTGATTTCTCAGCCGACAGTCATTGTAGAACGTGTTGTCGTGTGCCACAGGACACGTGTATAGCTAAGAATGCCAGGTCGCCGTCAACGGGGGCATTTCCAGCAGACAGACGACTTTACGAGGGGTATGGTGATAGGGCTGAGAAGGGCAGGTTGGTCGCTTCGTCAAATCGCAGCCGATACCCATAGGGATGTGTCCACGGTGCAGCGCCTGTGGCGAAGATGGTTGGCGCAGGGACATGTGGCACGTGCGAGGGGTCCAGGCGCAGCCCGAGTGACGTCAGCACGCGAGGATCGGCGCATCCGCCGCCAAGCGGTGGCATCCCGCACGCCACGTCAACCGCCATTCTTAAGCATGTGCAAGACACCCTGGGTGTTCCAATATCGACCAGAACAATTTCCCGTCGATTGGTTGAAGGAGGCCTGCACTCCCGGCGTCCGCTCAGAAGACTACCATTGACTCCACAGCATAGACGTGCACGCCTGGCATGGTGCCGGGCTAGAGCGACTTGGATGAGGGAATGGCGGAACGTCGTGTTCTCCGATGAGTCACGCTTCTGTTCTGTCAGTGATAGTCACCGCAGACGAGTGCGGCGTCGGCGTGGAGAAAGGTCAAAACCGGCAGTAACTGTAGAGCGCCCTACCGCTAGACAACGCGGCATCATGGTTTGGGGCGCTATTGCGTATGGTTCCACGTCACCTCTAGTGCGTATTCAAGACACGTTAAATGCCCACCGCTACGTGCAGCATGTGCTGCGGCCGGTGGTACTCCCGTACCTTCAGGGGCTGCCCAATGCTCTGTTTCAGCAGGATAATGCCCGCCCACACACTGCTCGCATCTCCCAACAGGCTCTACGAGGTGTACAGATGCTTCCGTGGCCAGCGTACTCTCCGGATCTCTCACCAATCGAACACGTGTGGGATCTCATTGGACGCCGTTTGCAAACTCTGCCCCAGCCTCGTACGGACGACCAACTGTGGCAAATGGTTGACAGAAAATGGAGAACCATCCCTCAGGACACCATCCGCACTCTTATTGACTCTGTACCTCGACGTGTTTCTGCGTTCATCGCCGCTCGCGGTGGTCCTACATCCTACAGAGTCGATGCCGTGCGCATTGTGTAACCTGCATATAGGTTTGAAATAAACATCAATTATTCTTCCGTGCCGACTCTGTTTTTTCCCCAACTTTCATCCCTTTCGAACCACTCCTCCTTGGTGTTGCATTGTCACTGTCAGTCAGTGTATTCAATCCAGCTATTTTTAGTGTGTATGGATGGTTAGACTCGTCAATAGCATGCAACACCTGAGTGAGCTTTCTGTACACTTTGTAAGACAGATTTCCGTTATTCCTGCTGATTGTGGTGTCATTTTCTTATTAGATTCTTGCTCCATTGTGAAGCTGGTGGAATTTTGTAAATAATTTAATGTGTTTAATAACTGGTGTGCATTAGTGAAGTCATTATCATATGCACATGATGTCGCCTACATACCTGCTGCAGTATAATATTCCTTTTGAATGCTGATACGTTCAGAAGATGTTTTCAAAGTTATTCAAAAAATGTTTGCTATTATACCTTATAATGGTGAGTCCATGGCTAACCCTTCTTTGTGGCAATAGATCTTGTCAGTGAATGCAAAGCAATTTTGGTGTAGCATTGTTCTAATAAGGCTAATTATTTCTTTGGTTTCCTGCAGTGAACGATTTTCTTTATGAAGATTTTCGATAATTTTAATGGATTCCTCTATTGTTACGTTGGTGTACATGTTAGTGATGTCAAAGGGTATCTTTAACCCTTTACCACCCACATTTTTGCTCCGCTTATCCCCAGGTTTCAACCTATTAATTAGGAAACATTCAAGCAGAGCACACCGTTTCATTTTCAGTAATATTAGAAAACATGCCATCATTTACAACATTTAACATACCATCATGTCCATTTCTCTATTCATTGAGTCATAAGTTTATTCGGTTCAAACTCCCACCCGTTCTGGAGATACTCAACACTGAGTATTTGTCATATTCTCATGTTGTCTAAATCCCCCTAAGCCAATAAAGATGAGATTCTGGAAGTGTAATGGTGACCTTGTATATCAACTTTCATTTACTCTAGCAAGTGTCTTCCCATTCTGTTTCTATTTTACTGAAATTCGCCTGTTTGATTGCTGCATTGATATATACGCAATCGGTAACGTCAATGAATAGATTTTCTCCGCCTAACATATGTAAAAATATAACCTATTTCTCATAATACTCTATTGAAATTATTGATAGGATCAACATCATCCATATAATCATTGAGCAATGAAACAAAATGTTTGTGTTGCCTGAATTGCAGCCGCATCATCATCAGGTCCGATTTCCAGATATCCGTATTCACTTATATCACAGTTATCAGTAAAATTATCTTTGTTGATACGTTATTTACTAACTTAAAATTTACCTCCACCCATGTTCAACAATTCTATGTCATTTCTTATGCCGTTATTCAGCTCAGTCTCAATATCCGCAGTATTCAATCCCATCATGTTTACGAACTAAACAGCTGACCAGCACTCGCGGAAGTTCAAGTCCGTTGCCTAGACAACTTCAAGACGAATTCTCATTCTTCTTTTATTTCCTAAGCCTTGTATGTTGTGCTGCATGTTCATCAAAGCCTAATAAACAATTCACTACCAAAAAATACAAAACTATTGCATAGATTGCACAAGTATGCACATAATGCAGCTGGGTGTTTTCGGGCAATACGGACCGTAAGGCAAAGTTAACAGTCGGGCGCTTTCGGGCGGGAAGGGGTTGATTAGTTCTAGGCTGGTTTTAATTTATCTGTCTTCTTTAAGTGAGATTTTCTCTTTTAGGATTTTTTCAGTTGTTAGCTTAAATTGTAAATTGGCACATCATAATTTACTATTGGTCTAATGGGACATGAGCTTTTGTGTATTTTGGGGATGGCTCTTACTGTGGGGAGTTTGGGATTTTTTGATAGTGAGGCTTTCCTTTCCTTGTTCTGTGAGAATAAAGTCTGTTTGCTGGATAGCTTGTTTTATTTTGTTTTGAAATTTATTTGTAGGGTCACATTGTAGTTCTTGAATTCCGTTGTTGTTGATGACACCTATTGTTTTTTTCTATATACCCAAGAATGGAACATAACAAGAAGTGTCAAGAGTATAGATCTTGAATAGCAGTGCACTCGCATCTCAGATATGTTCAGACACCGTTCTCTTCTGTAGTGTCTATAATTTAGAACTCAACCAGCAAACTTTTATTCAGAGAACAGTGTGCATAAGCTGCAGAATTTCACCTTTAAGCAACTCCTGGACAATATCACATCTATAAATTAGCAGTTCACAGTGTTGGGAGTAGATTTTTGCTGCCGAGTCACAATTATTCATTGAATATCCCTCTTCCAACTCTCAAGGTTTTCAAAGACTCTGAGGTGCAAGAATGATGTGCAGGAATTCACTTTTATGCCAGTAAAACTATAGACGTGTGCTGGGATATTCAGCTTCATCAAATACCTCTAGAATGGACCCAAATTACACTCGCCAACATGAAAGCAGAATGTTATCACATCACCATGTAAACTATCAGATGAAGAGAGACTGAACTGTAAGCCACACATTCAGAAGATTACAATTTACTGTGTTTACAGTAGCAACAGACAGAGCAAGGAAAGATGATGACAATAAGTCGCTTCTTCTCCAAAATTATTTCACAGCTTCTCCGCCAAGGCAGAGTTTTACTATGAGTTCACCCAACATTAGTAACATTGTAAAGAAGTTTAAATGATGCAAATCTTACCTAGAATTTCTTTTGGAGGAAAAATATGTTCACTATGAGATTCAAAGACCTACTTGCCTTAACCGAATTAAATCCAGCACCCAAAATTGTCCTTCATTTCAGCAGTTACTAGCACTAAAATTGGATAATGTATGATAGGAGATGATGTCAATCCCACAACGATACCGTTACCAAACCCTGGAGAATAAAAACATAACCATACAACCTACAGAAATCCATTCCAATAAACGCCAGAGGTAATCAATAAACAATAAACAGTCATTTGATGGGTACTTAGCTCATGAAATGTCCTGATGCATCGATCTTGAAACGCTGCCTGTCACAACTTCATTGGTAGCTGGACCTAACCAAGGTTCCTTCACTATCAAGTCCACAACTTTAATTCAGCTTTTTGCTACTATCAAACATAGCATGCACTGCCATCTCCCTAGTAAATGCTAGAGGCCAATTGTCCACTTAGCGACCATCATCTGGGGGCATGTGCCACCAGAACCCCTTTCCTGGCCCCATGAACAAAGTTTCTGTCACTAGTTGGACCTATAGATGTATATAAATACTGTTGTTTGTACTTCCTAAGAGTTGGCTGCCTTGCGTAGTACATACTCCCAGACAAAGAAACAAAAGAGAGACATACTTTTCCTAGATGCCCATGTAGCAAATGGCGACTGCTGGGGTTAATATTGGGGAAGCACATAATAAATTATGCCCCTGCCAAACTTATTCAGCTACTAAGGGTTAAATTCTGACCTCTAAAAAGTTATTTGCCATGAGACTCACAAGTGATGCATTTGTTGTTCTTTCAAGCCAGGCTGGTTCCTCTTTGATTTTTACTTGCAGGTCCGTTTCACACTGCAACTGAAGTAGTTAGAAGGTACTGGGGTTCTTGATTACTTCCAATGATTTTACACTAAAACATAGGCCAGAGAAATATATTACCTTATTTCTGTCATTGCTACTTAGGTTATCTGTCAATAGACTAAGCATTTTGCTTGAAATTTTACATGACCGTCAATATTATGAACATACCACAGAGACTCAAAATTTTACATGACTGTTAATATTGTGATCATACCAATTGGACCTCAAGTTTTCTATGACTGATACAATGCAGAAGAATCTCCATAACAACACTGATAACCATAACAAGAATTCTACATATGATATCCTAAACGGAAACTTCTCAAAATTTCGAACCCTACTACCATATGTCGCAGCCTACAGTGTAAAGAACAACTCAACATTCACAGCGTCACTATTAAATTGCAAACATAGGTAAATAACACAACAACACAATAATTAAAATTATGCACTACATATTGTAATTTCTTTCTGGAACTAATATCCGCGATTCTTCACCTGCGTAGCCCTTCAGAAATATTCTTCACTCCAAAAAATTTTGATAGGTAAGGTAAGTTACGTTATATTGCCACAACACACGAGGAACAGATTTGCTGGCACTGGTGACACAAAGGCCAGGAGTTTTCAAAAAGGATGCCGGTTATATGCGTATACAGTTTTAATGCTTAAGTAGAAATAAAATTTAAGAAAATTAAAAATATTAAATGTTATAAATGTTATAATGTTATAATATGTAGAATGCTGAAACTGAGAAAGATTTGTATCAACTTCTTACTGTTCCCAATTGAGATGTATAATTTTCGCAAAAGTAAATTATAGAACTTGAACCTTATCGACAATAGTGATTGTGGACACAGTGTAAATGATAGAAATCACAATTTCTCAATGAAGAAAATCTGTAGCACAATAAATTAACGGAATAGGCTGTACAAATGGCTAATACGCGTCTTATGTAACACATACCTCACACCTAGAGACAAAACCTGATATTTTAATTCAGTGTAATCACTTAAAACAAACACTTAAAGAACGGATTTGATTTGTATCAGTCAGTAGAACGGGCTGAATTTAGGAAAGGACGAATTACCAGTGACAACTCCAGAGTACACGACACTTTTTGAAAACAGCACTGGGTGCAATGTCCCGTTATATTTCTAACTATCTTCTTCTTCTTCTTCTTGGTTAGTTGTTGGACATCGTCGTAAGACGCTACGTCCAGTCACTGGTTTGCGGGATAATTAATATCTAGGAGAGGTACCAACATTAGAAGAAAGTAAGACACTACAAGATAATAGGGTTAGCTATGTAAAGAAGCTAATGACAGCTGGTAAGAATGAAACTGAGGAAAATACCAATAATATGGAGGCTAAACTATCTAGGATAACACAAAAACACTGGGACACAGGGTTCTAAAGCTTCACGTCTGTGTGGTCTGCCACGACGTCTTACTACAAACAAACGAAACCGGACCACAAATAAGGGGTGGGATGCGAAAGTTTGTACCTATAGGAAAGGAAAAGATTACAATTGGATGTTACAGGTAACTAAAAAATTAAGTATGAAGTCTACAACTCGAAAAGTCGGGTGAAACACTAAACACGAAACATTTAACGGCAGTTGGTAAACCGCATGAAGAAACTTAGCTATGAATTCGCGACGGTGATGTTCATATGTCTGACACTGAAAAAGATATGGTTGACAATACCTGCTGACCGACCGCATGGACATAAGTTACTTTCGATAAGATTAAGGCGATAGAGATGACAGGCATACACACATGACTTAAGCGGATCCGTATAATTGTAGGAATTTGACGCCGAGTGTAGTTACCAAAGGCGAACCACGATTTATGAGAAATATCAGGCATAAGCGTGAATAAGTGCTTACCTTTCAACTGGGAAGTTCGGCGCCATACTGCACATCACTTATCGTGGATGAAGTGACGACAGTGTTCCCATGAGTCTATGTGTGGAACTGCGAAATAGTAAACCAATCCAATACCTTGGGCGGCTTCTTTAGCTAGGATATCCGCTGAGACATTACCGTGTATTCCAGAATGGCCCGGAATCCATGCGAATAATACTTTAACAGTACGGAGGAACAAGTCATAACTTAATTTGCGTAAATGTTAAATGTACCAATTATTGGTATGTTCGGGATTGTCTAAAGCCATCAAGGCGCATTAGGAGTCAGTACAAATGAGAGCTGTTAATATTCCAGAATATTGTATGATGTGTCTTATTTAATATGCTCCGACAATTCCATTACAGTATCCGCATGCATTACTTGGCAGTAGGGGAAAGTCCCAAAGATAGAACACTCTTATCATATAATGATTGTAACTGATGCGTCTGTGGGTCGTTTGGGTCCATTTCGGCGAGTATATCTGCAACGTATTTAAAGAAGTTTCGACACTGTTCATTAAAATTAACGTTTGATTTACAAGTTGAAGCCATGACAGAGGGAGATGCCGATATTGGCGCATGGGGGGCCGAAGGTTGCCCTTGAGGACTTGGCTTCCGTGATGTAGATGCAGGCTCGTTGGAAGTAGCAGGTAGTAAACGCACGACGGGAGTGCCAAAATGTTCTGGAACCGTCTTCGGATTATTGATCAAATTAAGATATGATGCCCTGTCATAACCTGGTTTAACGGGTGGGCGGGAAGGGTTACTAACCACCATAGTAAATTTACGCTTTCGCGGGAGAGTGTCGTCCGATTGAGATGAACTATTGGGTAAAGGAGGAAAATGTTGGGGCATCAGAAGGGGGTTAGATAGGGACTGTAATGGGGCAAAATAGTTTTTCACTTCGAAATATGATTTGTTTTCAACACTCATAATGCGTTTAATTTCTTTTTGTTGTTTGTGGATGTCACAATGTTCTGCTCCCGCAGGATGATTTCCGCCACAGTTAGCACATTTAACGACTTGGTGAGTGCAATCTTCAGTAGAATGAGTAAGGGAACACTTTCCACATCTCGGCTCCCTGGAACGACAATTAGTAGCGGTGTGTCCATACCGCTGACATCGTTTGCATAATAAAGGAGAGAATATAAAGGCCTGAACCTCTAACATGACTTTAAAAATGGACACACTTTTCGGAAGTTGTTGACTCTCGAATACGACCTTTACAGTACCTGTAGGGATATATTCAGTTTTGCCGTCTTTAGATGAACGTCTATTTAGACGTTGTACTTTCACTACAGGATAGGGTGAGTCTAAATAGGTGAGAATGTCGGATTCGGAAATAGTAGTGTCTACTCCCCGTATGACCCCTACTCGCTGAATATTCGAAGACGGAATAAAAGCTGTCAATTTCTTTTCTGTAAGGATGGGATGAGAAAGAAAGGCGTTTGCAGCCTTACTGGACATGAAATTAACTTGAATTCTATTTCTTCCCTTCCTATGGATGGCCTTGACATCACCAATTTGCCTCTCGTAGAAAATCCGTCCCAGAGCCATAGGGTGAATATGTCCTATTTTATTTGTAGAGTCAATCGATTCGACAAATACTATGTAAGGGCCAAGATGAGTGGTAGAATAGGTAGATACAGGAACGGGCGGACGCTGAGCCGAATCCCGTAGTGTATCTTGAGAACTGTCTCGTTGGGTAGGAGTATTACTAACGTCCATGTGTATATTCTTACGCACGGCACCTTTATCAATATCAGGAGGTCGGCCTAAAGGGCCACCGCCACTATCTACAGACATAATAGGCCAAAAAGAATTATCCTACACTAGCACCAGAACAAACACAAAAAAAAAAAAATTACTAGGATACAAACACCAACATAAAACACTCTACTTATCTACAGACAGGAAAAAGCCGCTGCACCAGTGACCGGAGCGAGACGTGTGCACCGCACAACAGCCGAAAACCGAATGATTTCTAACTATCAACTATCAATACAGTCCTGCTCTAGTGGGCTTTACACGTGGTCAAAGAGAATGAGTAAGAGATGACTCTCAACGTTATTTTTTACTTCTGTACGCAACGGCTGCGCAAAGATCGCCAGGAATTGCACACCAGCGCCTCTAGTGTAAACAGGGCTGAACTAAAATTCCCGGGCGGGTGATTTAAATCGTTTAGCGCGCGGAGGGTCCCCAGGTTCTCGTCCCCCTCCACTCTTAAATATTACATTTTTTTCTTTTTTTATTTCTCTTATATTTTTCTTTCATTTCCTTTTCTTTCTTTCCTTCTTTCTGTTACCTTTTTCTGAAATACTGCATTCTGAACAACAATACACCTGGAGGTTGGCCTGTGCTTTATTATTATTATTATTAATAATTTTTTTGCTGGAGAAAAGAAGCTTACCACTTGTGCTGCTTATTATAATTATTTCAATTATGGAGCTATATTTTATTTTTACTAATTCACAAAGCCTTCAAGGATCGGAGTGACTGGCCTTGCCTGTGCTGCTTTTGTTTGTTTCTGCTGAGGAAAAGGGAAGCTAACTCATAAAGGGAGGAAGGAAGTGACCTGAAGGTGAGTGGGATTGGCAATACTTATCTCAGATTAAGACCTACGACAGAAATAGACACTAACATCCCCTCGTACATCAGTCCTCTTTAACACTACTTAAGCCAACTGTAACAGTCAATAGTATCAAGATATGCCACTTATGCAGGAAATAAATTATAAATACAATGTAAGAAATAAAACCATACACAGGAACCAAAATGATGAAAGGAAACTCATATGCTAAGGAGGGAGTTTGTAGGATTCAAAAGTAAATTGAAATGAAACATGATCTTTTGATTTATGGAGCTATATTCTACCTACTATCCACAGTGTTACAGGTATAAAATGGGGTAGAAATTAGAACAAAAGTTTTAGTGATCATAGTATATCATAATCGCATGACATTATATTCAGCAGTGTTAATCATCAATTAATATTCATCAGCCAGAAAACTATCCAATACAACACAAATACAAGATCATTCATTTATGAAAGAGAGACTGGAACTGAGAAGGTACAACATAATACTTTTCTCTCTTATTGCAGTTTAACGTTGCACTGACATTGCAAAAGTTTTCAGCAACACCATTTGTATTTTCCCAAGGAAATTACTATATGATACATCTTTCAGTCTGTCAAAAGAGGCACCTAGGGCCACACACTGAAAAATATTGAGATTTGTACTTCTTTTGCATCTGCTAGAGGATGGCAAATCTCTGGCAGATTAGTGTTTGAAGAAACCAAGACATGATAGCACATACTCTGTTCCTACATACTGCACCAAAACACAACATATCATTCAATCAGTCATCTGCATTTACATGATAAACAATGTCAAGCTACAAAATTGTATGCATCCCTTGTATTCATTGATCTACACTATTTAAAATAAAAATGTTCTTCTATTTTATGTGGCAGTAGGATATATAAAAAAATTCTGCTACATGTAAAAGGATGGAATCATGAATATATTTGAGGGTTTAAAAGACACGAGAGAGATTACAGTTTCTGTGATTGCTCGCTCTTACAACATGCAGGAGGTACAAATAATGCTTCCTTTCAGTCCATCCGTAGGAGAGGAGTTCTAATAAATTTGCAGAAATATGTAGCATCAGGATCTACATACAATAATATGGCAGCTGATCCAGCACAAAACATTCCCATGCCAAGTCGCAACATAGCTCCACCTATTAAGAGCTATGTCCAAGGAATTGCTTGCTAATTTAGTACAGTATTATGAACAATATGCTGCTACTTCCACAACATTACGGTGTGCAAGGGACTTTGCTGTGACCTGGACGAAATGCCAGTTGAAGACAGTGCCAATTGTACCTACTGTATATCGAAGGCAGAAATCTATGTTGGTGGTTGCAGAGTAGGCTGATCTGTGGTCTGACAGCATGCACTCCAACTGGCCAACCAAGCAGAGGAGGGGTGGCTATGGTTCCACCGTGTTTCTACACCTCTGCATTTGGGACACAGAAACGGGCTGTTCCCCTACCACCGGCTGTCCTGAGATTGGTTTTTCCTTTCGCCTGCAGTAAGGCGAATGATGGGACAGTTCCTAGTATATGTCATGGCCACCAAATATCTTGCCCTCACCACAAATCTCGTTCCTTAAGATGATGATGCCTGTTGATTAAAAGGGCCTAAAATCTAGTTCATTGTTTTAAGAGAAAGTACAACTAGGCAACCATCCCCTATATATATTAGTAATCGGAGAGAAGAAATGGAAGGGGGATGACACTAGGAAAAATGATGGTATCAGCTAAGAAGGACCATGCCCTTTGAGGAAAATAAGACTCCCTAGGCCTCCATACATAATACAATCGGGAGCAGGAAAGAACAGGTCGTGATCGAGGTAGATCAGATAGGATAGATGAAAGTGGGGAGCCTGGCACAAGTATGCGGAAGCAGTGCCAAAATTCAATTAAAGGCTCCGTGGTCGCCTACCCAAGCTCCCAAGTACAGAGCCCACATGGGACCCCTTTTAGTCGTCTCTTACAGCAGGCAGAGGGAGCTGTGGCTGTTATTCTACTGCCCCTACCCACAGGGGGACAACTACGATAAGGCTAGTTGCTTTACGTTGCACCGACACAGATAGGTCTTATGACGATGATGGGAGAGGAAAGGCCTAGGAATGGGAAGGAAGCAGCCATGGCCTTAATTAAGGTACAGCCCCAGCATTTGCCTGGTGTGAAAATGGGAAACCACAGAAAACCATTTTCCGGGCTGCCGATAGTGCGGTTCGAACCTATCTCCCGAATACTGGATACCGGCCGCACTTATGTTTCCAATTATCCAAAATTCATTTGCCTTGGTGTGGTATGTTTTCATGTTCTGGCCTCAGGAGATTAGTAAAACAAGAACAGTAAGGATGCTTACCTGAAATATCTTGTACTTATTCTTCAAACACGCAAACGAAGATAACAGATATACGCATACAAATCAAAGTAAAGCAAAATATCACAAACGTCAAAAAGGTGGTCATCCCACGTGGTCCAAGTTGTCAAACTCAAATCGACCAATAGCAATCGGGAGATGTTTCTACCAATAGGAGCTGCCGTATTCGTCACTGGGCTTAGGTGAGTGACGTGATGTACAACAGCGCGCCCACGCGAGTGGAGGGCAAAAGTATTCAGTCTGAGCCGGACCCTCGGAAGGGTAGGACCTATGCCGCTGTGGTAGTGGTGGGGGTAAGGTTCGGCAGTACGGTTCACTGCCGTCTCAATCCTACATATATAGATTGAGACGGCGGTGGTTCGGTTATTGATGTTGGGGTGGAAGGGGCGTTATCGTTGAAGAAGGGATTGGATATGGGTGGGGTATAGTAGCCATTCCTGAATTAAAAGAGCTCATTTGCGAGCTTTAATCTGAAAATGCAACAACCCGACAACATTATCGAGATCATTTTGCAGTTGCTCACAATCTTGTAACTTATTTGTTACTCTGTACAGAATAACATCATCTGCGAGAAGCCTTATCTCTGATTCCACTTCTTTACACATATCATTGATATATATATAAGAAAACATAAAGGTCCAATGATACTGCCTTGAGGAATTCCCCTCTTAATTTTTACAAGGCCAAATAAAGCTTCACCTGAGTTCTATATTCTAAAAACAGAGCCATCCATTCAGTCACTCTTTTATCTAGTCCAATTGCACTCATTTTTGCCAGTAGTCTCCCATGATCTACCCTATCAAATGCCTTAGACAGGTCAGTCGCGATACAATCCAATTGACCTCCTGAATCCAGGATATCTGCTATATTTTGCTGGAATCCTACAGGTTGTGCTTCAGTGAATGAACTATGTAACAGTATGGCTTCTCTTCTGTGTGTGTCAGCATATGAACAGTTAGGTCGGACTGCCTTTCTTTGTGAATGATATGCCACAGAGATTGCAACTGTTTGGTATCAGGCCTGTATGGGTCCGCATATGATCGGTCAGAATGCCTTTCCTAGTGAATGATTTGCCACAGACATTGCAGCTGCAACGCTTCACGCCTGTATGGGTCCGCATATGATCGGTTAGTTTGCCTCTCTTTAAGACTCGCCTGTATGTCTCCGCATATGTTCGGTAAGATTGCCTCTCTTTATGAATAATTTGCCACAGACATTGCAGCTGTTAGGCTTCTCGCCTGTATGGGTCCGCATATGATCGGTCAGACTGCCTTTCCTTGTGAATGATTTGCCACAGACATTACACCTGTAAGACTTCACCCTTGTGTGGGTCCGCATATGAACAGTAAGACTGCCTTTCCTTGTGAATGATTTGCCACAGACCTTGCACCTATATGACTTCTCTCCTGTATGGGTCCGCGTATGTTCGATTAGTTTTCCTCTCTTTATGATTCGCCTGTATGGGTCCGCATATGTTCGGTTAGACTGCGTTTCGTTGCGAATGACTTGTCACAGACATGCAGCTGTATGGCTTCTCGCCTGTAGGGGTCCGCATATGATAGGTCAGGCTACCTTTCCTTGTGAATGATTTGCCACAGACATTGCAACTCTAATGCTTCTCGCCTGAATGTGTCGGCATCTGTTCGGTTAGTCTAACTCTCTGTATGAATGATTTGCCAGACATTGCACCTGTATGGCTTCTCGCCTGTATGGGTCCGCATATGTTCGGTTAGTTTACCTGTCTAATAAAATGATTTGCCACAGACATTGCAGCTGTAAGGCTTCTCGCCTGTATGGGTCCGCATATGAATGGTCAGCCTGCACCTCTTTGTGAATGATTTGTTACAGACTTTACAACTGTAAGGCTTCTCGCCCGTATGGGTCAGCCTATGATCTGTCACACTGCCTTTCGTTGCGAATGATTTGTCACAGACATTGCACCTGTAAGGCTTCTCGCCTGAATGGGTACACATATGATCGGTCAGACTGCGTTTCGTTGCCAATGATTTGTCACAGACATTGCAGCTGTAAGGCTTCTCGCCTGTATGGGTCCGCATATGATCGGTCAGATAGCCTTTCCTTCTGAATGATTTGTCACAGACATTGCAACTGTAAGGCTTCTCGCCTGTATGGGTGCGCATATGTTCGGTTAGTTTACCTGTCTGTATGAATGATTTGCCACAGACATTGCAACTGTATGGCTTCTCGCCTGTATGGGTACGCCTATGATCGGTCACCATGCGTTTCGTTGCGAATGATTTGTCACAGATATTACAACTGTAAGGCTTCTCGCCTGTATGGGTACGCATATGAATGGTCAGCCTGCACTTCTTTGCGAATGATTTGTTACAGACTTTGCAACTGTAAAGCTTCACGCCTATATGGGTACGAATATGATCGGTCAGACTGCGCTTAGTTGCGAATGATTTGTCACAGAGATTACATCTGTAAGGTTTCTCGCCCGTATGAGTCCGCGTATGATTGGTCACACTGCCTTTCGTTGCGAATGATTTGTCACAGACGTTGCACCTGTTAGGCTTCTCGCCTGAATGGGTACACATATGAACGGTCAGACTGCTTTTAATTGTGAATGATTTGCCACAGACATTGCACTTGTAAGGCTTCTCGCCTGTATGGGTCCTTATATGATATGTCAGACTGCCTTTCTGTATGAATGACTTGCTACAGACATTGCACCTGTATGGCTTCTCGCCTGTATGGGTCCGCATATGTTCGGTTAGTTTACCTCTCTGTATGAATGATTTGCCACAGACATTGCACCTGTATAGTTTCTCGCCTGTTTGAGTAATCTTGTGGTAAGATAAACTGCTTTTCTTGACAAATGATTTACAACATACAGTGCAGGAGTTAGGCTTGTTGTCTGTGTGAATACCCGTGTGACCTGCTAGTTTTTTCCAGCTGAAGGATTTTCCGCAGACGTAGCAGCACTTTCGGTTCTCGCCCGTGTGAGACCGCATAACGTCCGGCCTTTTCCTGAAATTATTACGAGATACTGAGCATTCTTTTATAATCCCACCTTTATGCAATCGCGTGTCCCCAGTCAGCATTTTCCTCTTTGTAACGCAATTATCAGAAATTCCGCACACTTGGAGTGGGTGGATCCTGAGGTGCTTCGACAAGCTGCTTCGGCTACATAACACCTTTCCGCAGTTATCGCACTTGAAGGGTCGATCTTCCTTGTGTCTCTTCAGATGTTGCAAGAGGTCCAACTTCCTAGCCAGGACTTCACTGCACACACTACACCTAAAAGTAGATGATCCGCCTTCCGGAGGTTGATGATCTCTATAGCTCACCTCGGGTCTCGATCTATAGTGACAAATTAAAACCATGTGACCAATGGTTCAACAGCCAAATCCACTACAACTCTCACACAGGGGATTTGCTACTGGACATTCCAACCACTGATATCCAGTGCAGAGGGCTCGTTACTCATACACATTACATTCCTGAGGGTAAACATCATCTGAGTTTAAATTTCAAAAGCTCTCACTTGTTACGAGAATATGTTGCGTCTTTTCTTAATCACGATATCAGGCGCAAGAAACTTGTCACGGTTTAGAAATGTACGAGTTAATAGACAACCTCATTTGAAGAAAGGATGAGAAGTGGTCCAGCCTAAAAGGGTAAATACTCATACTACCTCCTTAATCCAGCACATATTATTCTATCGAAATGCGTAGTCTGTTCTCCTACATAAAGAACGGCATATGCTTTGGAGTTTTGATCTTGTTGAAGCAATCTGGGCTTTGTTGCAGGGAAGTATTAGCTTTTGTAAAGGACCTTGTTCTTGAAGTTGTTTGAGAGAATCTCTGTGCTGTAGATATTAATAAAGTTGAGAACGTTTGCCGACATTCAGCAAGATTTGTTGAAACACGGCTAATCTTTTATGAATGTTATTTTGTCACACAAATATACATATTGTATTTGTACATTGTTATATCACTATAGCATTTTATTATGTCACTGTGTCGCTTTTCCGAAATATGTATCTTTGATGTGCAATCAAACATAGCCAACCTATATATAGGACGGTAGGTTTATACAAGGACGTTCATACTTACTACCATGTACTACATCAGTCTACGTCTTAATTCCTGTATTTAACACGGTAGCCACTAATCCTGATGGAATCCTGGCAAAGCTGAAATATAACAAGTATACGACGGCTCTCTCGCTAGCATTGATACTGTCTTTTCTCCTCAAGACACTGCTGTTAAAGACATTATGAAGGCAACACAGAATATGGCATTGGTGGTAGCGTTTTATTACAATGTCCTAATATCCTAATTTTGAAACCAAACGCAACCTATCATGCCCTTGATTATTCTTACAAGTATTACTTTAACAATACGGATAGAAAGAGCATGAAAATCAAGGCTTGAGCCAAAATTCGAGATGACAAGACGTTGAATTGCACCGTAGTGGATATTGCTGCTATATAAAAGAAGGAATATTATTCTATTTATTTCAAAAGATCACGGGCAACGTGATTATTTTAATGGATTCATAACATAGTTAGATAGCATCCAATTCTGAGCCTGTCTCCCCACCACAGAGTAGTTCTACATATTCTACGGAAGAAGGGCGGGAAATGCAAATTTCTTGGTTAAAGGTGAGATCCGCTTACAACTGCCACATGGGAAAATCGATCACGCAGGCTAAAATTTATCGTAACATGGACTGGTACTTTCCAATTCATGCTGTATGAACTGAATTCACATGGCCCAGTCGAATGCATGACTGGCTCACAAGCAAAGTAATGGGAGGCTCGACCATGTATTGTTACTGCACTCTTTGGAGAAAATAAATGGACAAATGAAAGGGGGACATTCATTCCAGATATGACAGACTAAATCTCTTGATCATCAAACAAGATATTGATGCTGACACCACTGGACAACAGGGGGCAGAAAATACGACACTGGATGGTATGTCATGCGTTCTGTGGCATATCACACCAAGCAAAGGTGCAAAAGTCTGTAACCCTTCTTCTTTACGTGAATACTTGATTCCTGTGACAATTTATCAGGTTCACAATTAGTTTTCAGTAAAATTATGTTTCATTTTGCATTGATAAATATTCTACACCAACCAGCTATATTGCTGTAACACGTGGCGCTTCCTAGGTGACGGATACGGGTTCTCCGCTGGCCTGCCGATGAACTTGAGCAATATATAAAAGCTCTCGCGTACCAAACATGTGCAAAGTCTTTAATGGCAACTTTGGCGGAGATGGAGACGTTCACAAGGGACCAGATGGCGGAAGAGGTACACTAAATTTCTGGAAGTTAATGCAGAAAAGAGGGTACCGTTTCTTCTCTAGAGGAGTGGCTGCAAAAGGCATCTGTTCTCCGTGTCCGTAGCTGTGTTACTACCTTCCGTCATGAGCACCTAAATGCTTCAAGACAAGCCGGCCGTAAAATAATGCCGTTACATCATTACAGAAATATGTCTCATGGTATCGGAGCCAAGGTTAGTGCAGCCCCTAGAAGGGACGCGCATTGGCAGTGCCCAGTCAGCATGAAAACTATGCTAGGGTTACCGTCGCACGGGCTGTGACGGCTAACCATGCTAGTACCCCCATTTTGTATCCCATCATTGAATTATGCCTGGGTGAAGTAGCGAATACGCCACTGCACTTGAGAGAAGGCTTGTAGGCATCTGAGAGGTGCGGAAATAAAGATGGAATGGAGAAAAGTCATGTGAAAAGAGGTGTGGTTACTAACTGGTGTACAACAGAAACCGAAGAACAGCTCATGGTGTTGACATTGTCATATAAGCTAAATTTGACTGTTAGTTTCCGAGGTGCAAAAGTTTGACAATCGCTTGATGTAACTCGTCCGCATTGGGGAGAGAAGGAAATTCCAATTATTCAGCGCAACGCTCCACAAACTGACGTGCGCATGGAAACCAAAGATGCGCTCTGGGCACCGCCTGACAAGAAGACCGCTGACTATCTTATCGCTGCCGCTGATCTGAATGGACGTGTCAGACCGAGGAAAGAACAAACATTCCATGGCGTTTATGGATATGGAGAAAAGAACGACGATGCCCAACAAATTCGCGATTATGCAGAAACTGATCACCGCAAACACACGGTTCAAAAAGAGTGATATTCATCTACTCTGTACTACAGTGGCTCCCATCCAATTCGCATTGACTACATCCTTGTGAGAGGGTGAAATTTCGAAGATGTTCTAGAGATAACAGTTGTCCCTTACTAAATCCATGCGATGCAACAACGACCAGTCATCTAAGCTGTGGATAAAGTCACCAAGAGCCCAATACTTCACAGTAAATAGACAAATTGGGATCAAATGGTTGCCCCTGAAGAAGGAGACTAACGTCGTTGCAAAAGTTACAGAGTCACAAATCACCATAGTTGAAGTGAGCCGGACTAAACTGAAAGACGCCTTTCGCTCTATTCCTGGAACAATTAAGTCAGGGCGATGACAACGAAGGATTAAACATGATATATGGCCAAGGAATGAAGATGTTAAATATGCAGTACGGTTGAAGAAGCAGCTGTACCACGAGTTTCTTGCTCGTTGGAATGCCTACAAGGTAGCCACTCGTAAAATGAAGTAGGTATTTGCCGTAACAAAATCAAACCGGTAGGCAGGTCTATATGTGAAACATGACATGCGCGAATTCGAGCGGAATTTTTAATGGCTAGTCCAATCGAGCCATCGCAAAACGTCAGAAGTCCAACGTTTTTACGGCATCAATGAGGAAACAGACGATTTGCTACTGGAGAGGCGGGAAGCGCGAGTACACTGGTGGAACTATTTTGACAACATTTCAATCATGGAATTTCCGTATCTACCAATCGTAATCACCTCCGCTGTTGAAGGTCCAACGT
Source organism: Anabrus simplex (assembly GCF_040414725.1). NCBI lineage: Eukaryota > Metazoa > Arthropoda > Insecta > Orthoptera > Tettigoniidae > Anabrus > Anabrus simplex. The sequence continues at coordinate 67,268,862 of NC_090279.1, forward strand.
AGGAAAATGACGTCACTAAAGTCCAGACTGTGCTGAAGGAAATGAAACCAGGGAAAGCCATCTGTCCCGATTATCTTCTAGCAGAGTTTTGTTTCTCTCAACAGGGGTATGCAGCAGTGTGGCTAAAGCAAGCTTTTCAACCATATCATCAAAGAAGGTCAAAAACAAACAGACTAGCGACGGATTATCAATTCAGAAATAAGGGAAGCCCTGCCAATTTTTCTAATCACGGCCCGAACATACTTCTGAGCCTCGCAAAGAGAGACTTAGAACAAATCTTCGACAAAAGGATTAGCGATTTAGACAAACATACAACAAGATAAGCTGGATTTGTGTAAAATTGTGGCGCAATAGGAGAAACCCATGTTGCCGGACTATTACTTGAGAAACACTGTGAAAAGAATAAGAGGCTTCATCACAAATTTCTGGACCCTTAGAAGCCCTTCCATCGGGTACTTCATGACCTAATCAGTCAGCCCTACAAGTACATGGCAATCCAGGCCACCTTGCTGAGAGGGTATAATTGCTCTACAAAGAACAAATGAATTGTGTTCAAGCTGCCGCAGGAGCGTCTGATGACTTCCGCATAACTGTAGGAGTCCATCAAGGCCCCGGCTTATCACCACTGTAGCTTATTCTTGTGATGGACATAATTACCACAAACCTGCGCAGTCCAATACCATGGACACTTCTCTATGCAAATGATATCATTTGGCTGAAGAGAATAAGCTAGACCTGCAATGTCAAACAGAAGACCGGAACAATCGACTAGCGCAATAAGCCCCGCGCCCGAACAAGAAAAAGACGAAATACATTGCATTACATCGTCGAGAAGTTGGAACCATGCATGTTGACATTGAAGATATAGGGATATTTAAGTATATTGGCTCCACAATCTATGATTATGCCCGACTTACTGATGAAGTCAACTTAAGGATATACAAAGCCTGACTGAAGTGGAGAATGACAACAGGCGCCCTTCCGAAATTTGGACGAAGGGCCATCTCTAAACTAAGTTCTACCGAACTGATATCTGTCCTATCGATATCCATCCTGTCGTTTTCTACGGCAACGAATGCTGGCAAGCTCTAGAGGTAGAACGCCAACTAAGCATCATGGATACAAAGTTGCTTATGTGGAAGGCTGGCATAATTAGGCTAGATCACATTTCAAATGATGTTATTAGAAAACGTTTTGGCATTGCAGCGATCCAGAAGAAAATTGGGGAAAGGCGTGTGCGCTGGTTTGGCCATGTGTTGCGTGTAGAGGACGATACATTGGGAAAGTCAGAGTATTACACAGAAAGTCGGTGAAAAGAGGCGCTAGGGACGAACCAGACAGCATAGACTGATAAAGTGCACAACGGCCTGAAATTTCGAAGACTACATGCAGACATGGCCCGAGACCGAACTAACTGGAGTCAATGAACCACAACACCGGACCCTGCCACCAGATGCAGACTGATTAATATTCTGTTACAAAAATGGAATGCAATGGATATTTTACACATCCTAATATTCAAATTAGTTTATTGTATGTTCAAATTTTCTCCCCTAATGCCTATGTCCGATATCTATAAAAACTTATTTTCACAAAATAGTGTTTGAATGTCTGAACGCTTCTGGATTTCGTGTTTAAGTGACTCCTATAAATGCATTGTGAAGAAAAACTTATAACTCAAAAAAATAAAAAATGGGTATATCTGTGTTAAATGAGAAGGACAGTTTGAATATCCGGTGAAATTCTATGAGTACCTAAAAGAGGGGAGTCCGTCAGTGTATTCTAGCCTGAATAGAATTTTGCAATTCATATTTCTGCTTACATACGTCATAGACAGCAGACAATCATATTAATCAGTTTGTTATTTTCACTCCGATCACGCATATAAATATGAAGACCATGGAGGAGTGGCACAAAGTGGTCAGCTCAGGGCCATGTGACACTCAACGCTCTAAAGCTGGAAGGAAGCCACATAACTAAGTTCAGGACCATGTGTCTCTACACGACGGAAGTAAGCCTCATCACTATTTAGCTCAGGACGATGTGTCTCTCCACAAATGGAAGGTAATCTCATCACTAATTGGTAATCTCAGAAATACGTGTATTTCCACAAGTCAGCACTTAGGAAATTTTATGAATCTTAAAATCTTTTCTTATGTAATTCAATACCCAACTGGCATGGCAAATAGTTTAGACATTTTAAAGGAAGTCATTTAAGTTGCGGCATGATATTTGTAGACTGCTGAAATGAGAGTGAGGAAACAATAGCGCCTGAGGTGAGATCTAAAACAATGTGGGAAGTAGCAGATAAGATCCGGTCGACTGAATCCTTCAGAAGCATCTAAAATCTATGGTGTAAAATGGACTAAGCTACGTAGACAATGGACTGACCTCTGACATATATGCCAAGAAAAATGAAGACACATAAAATGCATGTCGCTTTGCTGGTCTCTGCACAAAATATGTTTCGAAAGTAGAAAGCTAATTTAGACTCCATCAAAAATAGAAATATGATTTTGTGTGTGAAAAGGATTCATAAGCAACACTTTTACTGGTGGTCATAATACAAGATTGTTCTCTAACGTAGCCTATTGTGTCCTGTTACAAATGAATTACAAAGAAACAGAGAGTGTGAGCTGGTACTTGGTAGTTCTGGGGACCGACATGGATATTTCTTGCCACTAGTTGTGAAAGTACAGTAGGAACAAGTCAGTGCATCACATAAGAGCCGAGAAGACTCACCACTCACAAAATCAAATAAACCATTCAGAATTCATAGTTTCCATCACAAATCTTGTTTGAAGTCAAACCTTAGGCTATGACTAGCCATCGCATGACCTGCTGATACAAGGGCTTTGTTTGAGAGCACCAATCCGAGACTATACAATCATTTCCCACGGATTATGAAAGATCATTTCACACAGTAACCAACAAAGGTGTGACAGCAAAAAATTAATTAGCAATGTCACAATTACAGTTCAAAAACACTACTGCATTAAATGTTTTAAAACAGGACATACACTTGTGGTACTTTGTAAGGTCAGTGACAATAATTACAATTTTGAAAGAATATTATATCACTACGTAATTTACCTATTATTATTATTACTAGTATAGGGCAACAAATTAGATACATATGTACAAATATATAGTATTTACAAATGTACACAGACAAGAAACATGTTTTATAGCAGAATGTCCAGTTGAGTGATCCTCTGTATGGCTTCCTCTGTTGGTACCACAAAGTCACTCGGGCTACCTGTGTAGGAACGTCGTGCACATTCACTTACAATATGGGGATCATCTGTCGAGATGCACCACAGTCGCACTCTGGTGATGAGATATATTTCCACTTATAAAGGGCATCCCTGCGTCGTCCATGATTTGTTCTCACCAAACTCAGAGTGGTCCAAATCTTACGCGGTAGATGATGTTCACCAGAAAAGATGTTGTGTAAGGAACTGTCTGTGGCAACTTTCCAGCGACTTCTCCATTCTCCTAAAGGGTAAAAATTCCCATCAGCCAATGCGACAGCATCATGCAAAGATGGATGTCGTGACTCCAACCTTGTTACCTTGAGAACAGGAATATCATCCAAAACAGGCAGTTGAGGCTTCATTTCTATCTTCTTGAACTTCGGATGGGAGCATTTCATCTTTCTAAAACAGGTGGCGTTATACCTGACAGAATTGGGAGCCAATAAAGGGATGTGGACTGGACAGTACCAGATATTAACCGCAAGCTAACATTCAGTTAAGTACCAATTAGTCTTGTATATGGGCTATCCAGTCAAACTGGTGCACAGTACTCACCACACGAGAATACCAGTCCCAAAGCAGATCATAAAGTCTTTGCTGATGAACCCCAACTTGAGCCATACAATTTCTGAAAGATAATATTACGTGTTTTGAGCTTTTTTGACAGATTCATAAGATGTTGTTTGTAAGATAGTGTGCGATCAAGTGTAATCCACAAATATTTGGGATAGCTGCTATGCCGAAGTTCTTGGTGACAAAAACGTATGTGAAGTTTAATGCCAGCTTGGCGATTATTCTGGTGAAAACATGACACTTCTGTTTTGTTAGAGTTAGGACACAGTTGCCATTTCTTGAAGTATGTTTCAAGTGAAATCAGGTCTCTTTGTAGCACTTCTTCTGTCACACTAAGGTATCGATTTTGAGTGGCTAGTGTTATGATATCAGCATAACAAAATGTTTGCGATGATGTTTCTGGGAGATCGGAGATATACAAATTGAACAGTAGGGGAGACAGTACCGTTCCTTGAGGTAATCCATTTTTGAGCTTCCTTTCTCTACTCATACTATTTCCCATACACACTCGAAATCTTCTGTCATTGAGCATATTGCTTATAACCTGCACGATGGTCCTACGGGTTGCAATTCGGAGAAGATTGTAAATTAATCCTTCCCTCCAGACTGAAATACTTTAGTCATTGCTGGGAGATATCTAAAAGATAGGTCCAGCAGAAACAGTTATTGCCTTCTTAACACCACCCGGGGGGTCACGTGTAGGGCACTTGGAGGTTAAACCTACGGACGTGAAGCAATAATGTACCGCCTATTTATCTACTTTTACGAAATAATAAATTCACTTATTTAAAGAATTCTGAATGTTTTAAGCAACCTGCACAAATTTAAAACTCCCCTTGTACCAGTCTATTTTATTAGATTATACTCATTGTGTAGGCATGTTTTCAATCAACACACTAGAACCACCTGACTGACAATGAACACTAAAATGAATCAGGAAGTGTGACCACATCACTGGAATGAACATGAATTCAATACCACAATTTTTTTTACACCTGCAACAATGCATAAGTTTTATTTGCAAACTATGATATCAAAGATGTAGCATTAATGATCTCAACGTTTCATTTCTACAACACATTATCTGCTTTGGCGTCCACAAATGGAGGAATCTGACTTAACACACAAGAGAACACAAATTACCAGAAAAAAGGAATCTAACCAAATAATTTTAAAATGACATTCTCTGAGTGACCACATTATTGAACTCAGCCATAATTATATTGATTAATGAAACTGATTATGTTAGTTTGAAGTAATTGTTGTTCAAAATGTACATAAAAATTAACAATTTTGAATTTGTAGATGTAATTTATAATCTACAAACATCGCTTTTTCTGTGTGTCATTGTTGGTATGAACGTAAAAAAAAATTACACAGAATATCTGGAAGCAATAGTTTCAGAAGGCATTTCAGATGATAAGAATGTGATGAACAAATGATGCAGAGAAAGTGAAAAAAAGAACATATTTTTCGTGGTTGATTAAAGGTATTGTAAACAAATACACTTCAAAAATATCAAGCTTTACCAAGGATTTTTTTGTAGATATACTTTCAATAAATTTACATGACGGAACATTAATTATGATCTTAAATAACCTGAATATTTTAGATAATTTTAACAGGTGGAATTTGAAGATATTAGTGTTTAAATGTAATCTTGTAAAGAAAGGATTAAACTGATGAAAACGGCCAGTTTTTGGAGATAAACCAACCACTACTGAACACAGGTGTGAATAGGTACAACATATTCCATATTGTATAGAATTTGTAGTGTACGTACTTTGTTTCTTCTTTGATGTACGGCAAGAGCTGATCATCAGTATGTTCTTCTATGAATATTTCCTCCTTAGTATATTCAGAAGGCTATAAGTAAGAAATAAGAAAATTAGAATTAAGAAGGGAAAATATATATAGTCCTAAACAAGAAACAGCTGAGATAATAAATTTCATAGTGGCACAATAAGAGTACAATTAATTTACATTCCATTTAAAAATTATATAATTGAAAGGAACAATCAAATCAAAATCACTTTAAATGCAAGTGAGGTGTCTACCTTGTTGGCAAATGGTACACAAAAATACAATATTATCAAGCACTAAATTTTAAAAGAACAGAGAAGAAAACAATTTTGTAAATATAATATTATACAATATATGCTATTTTTTTATATTAAGCACACAGCTCGTCCTTAATAAATGTATATAATTTACAAAATTTTACTCATAATATCTTCTGTGTTACAAACATAATCAACACGTATACAACTTGTGCACCTACTTCAAATAATAGTATACAATTTCTATTAGATTAAAATTTACATTGCATTTATTTATTTTATTTTTACTGTTTTGGGGACCTAACTTGCATAATGACCTGCTGCGTTTTAACCCGAGCCCTTTCGCCACTGCTTTTCAAACAACTGATAAGATAGATAAGAACATGAAAAGGAAAACACTGTTGGATAGCAGTAGACATGGTAGCACAGAACAGGAGGAACATTTGTAAATATGTAAATTTAAAATTATCTACATATTTGTGAATATTCAGCAGAGTATATGTACACATACATGTATGGGTGGAGGCACTTCTGCGTATGTGTACATGTACAATTTAAGGAAAATAAATAATAATAAACACTCTCCAAATCATAACCCAATACCATTCCTTGCTTATGTTTCTCTTTCTATTGATCCTAATACCACAATGACTAGCTATTATCTTCATTGTCTTATATTCACATTCCACCGTTCCCATTTTTCTATACATGACTTGACTTGTTACTTCTTCGTTCATTTCCATTTTCCTATATACTTTCTTTCCGAAACACTTCACTGTAATATCAAATAATCCCACATTATTCCCACCACTTTTCCAACAAGAGGACAATGTTTATATCACAAGCATAGAAATATCCATCGTCCCTCTCTGTACATCACATTAAGACCAGAATACATAAATCAGTCAATGTCCCAATCAATGAATAAATCAATCAATGAAACAATCAAACAACAGCATTTAGGGATGTTGGTTGTTTATGTAGAAAAAGATTGTGGAAATTTATGAAAAAACTCTCACGGTAAATTATTTCAATCACTAAATCATCTTCCTATAAGTGAACATTTGCCAAAATTAGTCCCCATGAATTCCAACTTATCTTCACGTTGTGACCTTTCCTATACTTCAACAACATGACTTAAATGTATTCATCAACTAATGTCATTCCAAGCCATCTCTCCAATGACATCTCAGAATATACTGCTTAATTGAAGAGCTTGTCTCCTTTCTCCAAGTCTTCCCAGCTGAATCCTTGCAACATCTCTGTAACACAACTCTTTTTGTTAGAAATCAACCACAAGAAATGGAGCTATTCCTGTGGAGTATTTCCCATTCTCTAATCAACTAATACTGGTGATCGTCTCATACTCTCATTGTGGTTTTGCTGCAGATTTATATGCCGTCTCCTTTACAACCCCTAAATAACCTCATAATCATATTAAGAGACCTGCAAATTGTATTTCTGATACGTTTATGTGATTACCACAATGAAAATATACCCTTAATAAGAATAACTATGTACTTACAGAGATCCCCATGAACAACTTTCACCCCATCAACACAATAATTAAATTAGAGAGGACTCTTTCTATTTGTGAAGCACAGAAACTGACTTTTCACCCCATTTACCAATATAGCATTGCCCGATATCCATCTTACAATATTGTCAAGGTCTATTTGCAGTTACTCACAATCCTGAAACTTAGTTATTACATTTTTTTTGCTAGTTGTTTTACGTCGCACCGACACAGATAGGTCTTACGGCGACGATGGGACAGGAAAGGGCTAGGAGTGGGAAGGAAGCGGCCGTGGCCTTAATCCTTAGTTATTACAAAGAGCTTCATCAGTTTTTCAGTTCATTATTCATATTGTTTATATATATATATATCAGAAAATAGAGGTCTCACAGTACTACCCTGTGGGACCCAATCCCATAATTGTTACATGATCAAATAAAGCTTCAACTACTCTAATACTCTGAGTTCTATTTTCTACAAATACACCAGACATGGCCAAATTTTCATGGTAAATGGTATATTTCTATCTTTATGTTGATGGATGCAGTATTTTTGTAGCTGTCTCTTGGTACAGGCCAGAGCAAAGTGTAGCTTCCACCGAAGTCCCAGTTTCATCCATGGCTGTGACAATATGGAAGCTGCTGGGGTATGGGTGGTGCTGAGTAATGACATTTGAAGCACAACTAGTGGCTGAGTGTTATGAAAGGTGTTGCTCATAGGATCAGTCATGCTGCAGTGGCACCTGCTGGTCCAGTGAGGAAAGCAATGGCAAATTACCTCACTCCTCATCTTGCCTAGTACGCCTCATTTGGGCTCTGCCATTGGTTTTTGCAGATTCCCTATAACTGCATAGCCTTTGGTGGAGCTGTTTGAGGATCCAACCAGCCTCTGGGCTGATGACCTAACAGACAGACAGATGTAATTTATCGACCTTTATAGTTTAATCCTTGAACATTGTTTGGTGGAAAAGTTACCACTTGGGATATCCCTGCCCACATTATTGTACTTTTTCATATAGTGGCTACAGTGAGAACCACAATGTAATTTCATTATTCACATGGTTTTGTGTCATATTTTGTTAGTGAACATATTCTGTTGTTTATCGTCTATATCTGCATATTGTTGCTGTATGGAAGTAAATAATGCGACCTATTGTTAATACGGTGCATTCTGTAAATTACGTGCGTTATTGATACTATTCACGAGTTCAGTTGATATGTCGTAAGAGTGGTACTAGAGAACTGTCAAATTTTGAGGTTATGGGGAGACAAAATGACCTTTCGCCAAGAAAGGCATTGTCAGAGTGCTACTTGTTGAGAAACGTTATTCACAGCAAGAGGTAGATTCTAGATTGCAAATATTACAGCAATCTGTAAGTAGAATTTTAAAATGTGAAGATAAGGGGAAGGCAAAATGTCAACAACGTGTTGGAAACTGTGGGCGAAAGAAGAAACTAACCCCAAGGAGGAAGCAAAACTGCTTAATTTGTTAGTAAACTACCGCAAGGTTACTAGTTTGGATTTACGTATGAAATTATAAGAGTATGGGTCATTGGTAGCAGCCAGGACTTTGAGACGAGAGCTGTTTAATGCTAGATTGAGAGCAAGACGACCTCTAAGAAAAGCGAAGATTACTCCTGCTATGGCTGAAAATATGTTCCAGTGGGCCACGACTCTCCAGAATTGGTTATCTGAAGATTGGAAACAGGCAAGTCCATGACAATTACTGTAATTCCTTAATTATCATTCATTATTCAATTTTAACCCAATCTAAGTGATGTAACTGTACAGTACAGTAACTGTGCGAAATTTTTCTTTCAAACCGTACAGCTTATTGCATTTAATGCTAGGCTTATTTGTTTCATTTATTTCAGGTTTGTTTTAGCGGCGAATCGGTATTTCCTGTAGAATAAGAGACAAGTCCATGTGTCAGAAGAAAAGGTGAATCATTCCATCCAGATTGAGTGAAGCAGAGAGTGAAACATCCAACTTCAGTGATGGTCTGGAGTGTGTATTCTTGGTACGGCTGTGGACAATTATATATTGTAGAAGGAACTATGGGGCGTGAACTATATAGAATTAAGAACCCGTTTGGTACCTCAGATGCAAGAGTGGTTTGGCCAAAGTGAATTTATTTTTATGCAAGATGGGCCTCCTTGCCACAAAGTCTAGAAACAGTCCAGACATGAACCCCATAGAACATCCTTAGGCGATAGCAAAGAAAAGTACGAAAAGCGAATATAACGACAGAAATTGGCTTCATTGAGAAGCTCGTTCAGATCTGGTGTCATGATGACGATTTAAAGAGTCAGTGTAAAATACTGTTTGAGGGTATGCCCAGTCTAATCAAGTCACACATGAAAGCTAAGTGGGTGCTTACCAAGTAATAAAGTCATCATCTTAAAAATTGGTAACATCTTATGTTTTCAATTCTCAATTTTTAATGTTTAATAATTTGGCCTCGTCTTTATAGTCACCCATATAGCCACAATTTTATCTATCCCAACCACACTAATTTTTGTCAGTAGTTTCCCAAGATCTACCGTATGAAAATCCTTATAGATATGTCAATCGTGATACATTAGACCACATGAATCTAATATATCTGCTATATCTTGCTGGAATCTACAAGATGAGCTTCAGTGGAATAATATTTCTGAAACCTGAACTACCATCCATCGAACCAGTTTGTAATTTCGTAAATGTGTATAATATGATCAGAAAGAATGCATTCCAAGCGCTTGCATGCAACATCAGTCAACTTGACTAGTGTGTAATTACTGGCTTTATGTTTAGCACATGTTCTTTATACACAGGGTGCTACTACACTAATTATTAATTCATCTTGTATAGCTGATTCACACATACACTAATCAATATCTTAAAGAACTGACTTTCGTATATGCCCAGAAATTTTACCAATCCCAGCAGCATTTCTAGTTTTAAATTTTTGTATAATATTGTCAATGTCTTTTTATAGTAGGTCCATGTGGACATTGCAAAGTAATTTCAAAAGATTGGATGAAATTGCCAACTGCGTCAGGTACAGCAAAAGGACGCCGACCAAACCATTGGTGACGTATTCTATGCTCATTTGCTGGTGAACGGTGTCTTTCTTTTCTTACGTGATGCAGGACTGCAATGCCCATCTACTAATGGCGTATACACATTTCCATGTTGTGTAATTGCTACTCCATACCTTTCTCAGTACGACGACATTCAACATCGTACACAGCAACAAGACGTACTAACATGCATTATATTCTGAACTTCAGACGTAGTGATAAAATGCAGTCACAGTGTGTGCCTGTGAATTCCCTTCATCTCATCCACGCTGCCTGTATCATAAACCGCACTTCAACATCTACCCCACTAACAGTCTGTAGGCAAGATCCTAGGTACCTGAATCAATTCGGATGGAGCCATTAGATGGTTCGGATGACTCCAGGTATTCACTCGTCCTTTTGTTCATTCTAAGTTTGTATTGTGAAAAACAGGTATTCAATCTTCACCTTGATGCCGCAGTCCCATTCCGGGTCTATCGGCAAGTGCAACATCATCTGCATATAAGAGAGTCCTACAAACACCCCTTTGCAAGTCCCATGTGGTGGTGTCCATGTTGAGGACAAAGAGCAATGGGGACAGAGTGGAAGATTGGTGTACACACAAACTTTCAATGAGAAGCTCTCCGAGACGTTGACAGCGCAACATACACAACCTCTGGTGTTCGGGTATAGCATCTTGATATAAATTATAAACATTTCTGGTACACCATGGTCATGAGTGCAGACGAGATCACACGGTGTGGAACACGGGCTGTCATCAAACAACTCTCAATAACTATTGATCTGCATTTAGGGCTGCCGCGCAGGTGGCGGATTCCGTATCTGTTTTTTCCTAGCCTTCTCTTATATGATTCCAAAGAAATTAGAAATTAATCGAACATCTCCCTTGGTAAGTTATTCCACTCCCTATAAACGAATATTTGCCCCAATCTGTCCTCTTGAATTCCAACTTTATCTTCATATTATGATCTTTCCTACTCTTAAAGACACCATCCAAACTTATTCGTCTGCCGATGTCATTCCACGCCATCTCTACACTGACAGCTCGGAACATACCACTGAGTCCAGCAACTCGTCTCGTTTCTACCAAGTTTTCCCAGCCCAAACTTTGCAACATTTTTGTTACGCTACTCTTTTGTCTGAAATCGCCAGGGAACAAATCGAGCTGCTTTTCTTTGGATTTTTTCTAGTTCTGGAATCAAGTAATATTGGAGAGGGTTCCATATACTGGAACCATATTCCAGTTGTAGTATTACCAGAGATGTATATGCCCTCTCCTTTAGACCCTTACTACAACCCCTAAACACCGTCATAACCATGTGCAGAGATCTGTATCCTTTATTTACAATCCCATTTATGTGATTACCCCAATGAAGATCTTTCCTTATATTAACACCCAGATACTTACAATGATCCCCAAAAGGAACTTTCAGCTCATCAACGCAGTAATTTAAAACTGAAAGGACTTTTCCTATTTGTGAAACTCACAACCTGACTTTTAACCCCGTTCATCATCATACCATTGCCTACTGTCCATCTCACAAAATTATCGTAGTCATTTTGCAATTGCTCACAATCTTGTAACTTATTTATTACTCTGTAAAGAATAACATCATCTGCAAAAGGCCTTATCTCAGATTCCACTTCTTTACACATATCATTCATATATACACAAACATAAAGGTCATATAATACTACCTTGAGGAATTCCCCTCCTAATTATAACAGGGACAGATAAAGCTTCACCTACTCTAATCCTCTGAGTTCTATTTTCTAGAAACATAGCCACCCATTTAGTCACTCTTTTGTCAAGTTCAGGTGCACTCATTTTTGCCTGTATTCTCCCGCGATACAGTCCATTTGACCTCCTGAATCCAGAATATCTGCTATATCTTACTGGAAACCTACAAGTTGAGCTTCAGTGGAATAACATTTCCTAAACCCAAACTGTCTTCTATGAAACCAGTTATTAATTTCACAAACATGTCTAATAAAAACAGAAACAACGCTTTACCAAAGTTTACATGCAATGCATGTCAAACTGACTGGCCTGTAATTTTCAGCTTTTGGTCTATCACCCATTCCTTTATACACAGGGGCTACTATAGCAACTCTCCATTCATCTGGTAGAGCTCCTTCATGCAAACAACAATCAAGTAAGTACTTCAGATATGGTACTATATCCCAACCCATTGTCTTTAGTATATCCCCCAAAACCTTATCAATTCCTGCTGCTTTTCTAGTTTTCAACTTTTGTATCTTACTGTAAATGACATTGTTGTCATTGGTAAATTTTAATACTTCTTTAGTAATAGTCACCTTCTCTATCTGGACATCCTTGTAACCAACAATCTTTACATACTGTTGACTGAATACTTCTGCCTTTTGAAGATCCTCACATACACACTCCCCTTGTTCATTAATGATTCCAGGAATGTCCTCTTTGGAACCTGCTTCTGCCTTAAAGTACCTATACATAGTTTTCCATTTTTCACTAAAATATTGTTATCCCTAGCTGCCTTCTTTGCTAGATTCAATTTCCTAGTAAGTTCCTTCAATTTCTTCTTACTTCCACAGCCATTTCTAACTCTATTTCTCTTCAACCTGCACTGCCTCCTTAGTCTCTTTACTTCTCTGTTATAATATAGTAGATCTTTACCATTCCTTGAAACCTTTAAGGTACAAACCTATTCTCACATTCCTCAACAATTACTTTAAAACCATCCCAGAGTCTGTTTACATTTTTATTTACCGTTTTCCACCTATCATAGTTACTTTTTAAAAACACCCTCATGCCTGTTTTATGAGCCATATGGTAGTGCCTAATAGTCCTAATTTTAATACCTTCCTTTCTTTCGCATTCATGTTTAACTACCACAAACACAGCTTCGTGATCACTAATACCATCTATTACTTCGGTTTCTCTATAGAGCTCATCTGGTTTTACCAGCACCACATCCAGAATATTCTTCCCTCTAGTTGGTTAAATCACTTCCTGAATCAGATGCCCTTCCCATATTAACTTATTTGCCATTTGCTGGTCACGCTTCCAGTCGTTCGCATTACCTTCCCAATTGACATTTGGTAAATTGAGATCACTCACTACAATCACGCTCCTTTCCTTATAGTCTCCCACATAGCTGATTATCTTATCAAATAATTCTGAATCAGCATCTGCGCTACATTCCTGGTCTGTACACTCCAAAGACATCAAGTTGCCTATTATCTTTAGAAATGAGCCTTACACCTAGAATTTCATGTTTCTCGTCTTTGACTTTTTCGTAGCTTACAAATTCTTCTTTCACGAGGATGAATACTCCCCCCTCCTACCATTCCTATCCTATCTCTACGATACACACTCCAGTTCCATGAGAAAATATCTGCATCATTTATATCGTTTCTCAGCCATAATTCAACTCCTATTACAATATCTGGTTAGTATACACTGACTGAGCAAATTTCATGGGATAGCGGAGCACTGATGCGCAGGTGTGTTGTACGCACACCACAAGCCCCCTGTGCCAGCGGCAGTTGTATAGGAGACCTTGTGAGCAGTGGCTGTGCATGTGACAGATGTAACATGAAACGTCGTCGTGAGATGACACCGTTCGAACGGGGTATGGTGGTCGGTGCACGACGGATGGGAAGTGCGATTTCGGAAGTGGTGCGGGAATTCGGCTTCACACGATCAACCGTGTCCAGGGTGTATCGTGAATGGTTGAGTGCGGGTGACACCGTCCACAACAGACGAACGACCGGCCGTCCAGCCACTTTCGATGACCGTGACCGGCAACATCTGAGACGGATTGTCAGTTGTGACAGACGGGCAACCGTGCAACATATCACGGCTCAATTCAACACAGGTCGTGCTAGACATGTCTCCCACTGGACAATCCGTAGGAACATGGGTTCTATGGGGTATGGGAGCCGGCGCCGCACACGGGTGCCACTGTCAACCCAAAGTCATTGGGCACAACGACGCGCATTTGTCGCCAGTCACCAGGGATGGATACTGGAATAATGGCGTAACGCGATATTGTCGAACAAATCACGATTTCAACTGCACTATGCCGATGGAATGCATCGTGTATGGCGCAGACCACATGAAGCGATGAATTCCGCCTGCCAAGAAGGTGTGGTCCAGGGTGCTGGTGTCTCTGTTATGGTGTGGGGTGCATTTTGCTGGTATGGAATGGGCCTCCTAGTTGTTCTGGAAGAGACTTTGAATGGTACGCGGCATGTTGAGCTGCTCGGAGACCATCTCCAACCATTCTTGACCTTCCAGCGCCAAGACGGTTCTACGGTGTTTCAAGATGATAACGCGCCACCCCATCGCTCCCACGTCGCCCGGGAATGGTTCCAGGAACATGCAGCGGAGGTCCAACGACTGCCATGGCCACCCAGGAGGCCCGATATTAACCCTGTCGAGCATATCTGGGATGTCGTGGAACGCAGGCTCCGTGCTATGGATCCTGCACCCATGAACAGACCAGCTTTGGCGGCCGCTCTGCAAACGATTTGGTGACAGTTGCGTCCAGAGGACTACCAGGGACTTGTCCACTCACTTCCACGGCGTCTCATTGCAGTTCGCAGGTCCAGAGGAGGCCCCACACGCTATTACGTGACTATCCCATGACATTTGCTAAGTCAGTATATATATATTAAATTACTTAATTCAATTCATTTCTTTATAATACTTCTACAGTTCAGCACTAACAATTTTATGTCATCCCTACTTGACTTCCAGTTCCCTGTTCCCTTATCACCGCTCCCCGTTTCCCTGAATTTACCTCCCTATAACACTCCTAAAAAAATTTCCTAACTTATATGTACCACTGCGGTGTAAGTGGAAGCCATCTGAGCGCAGATCTATATCTCCTACCCAACCATTAGGATCTAGAAATCTCACTCCCAGTTTTCCACATACCCACTCCATAGTCTCATTTAAATCCCCAATCACCTTCCAGTCAGTGTCACTCCTACACAGTATTCCACTGATAACATTCTCCGCTTCCGTAACTTCATGCGTACTGCGTTTACCAGATCCCTAACTATATTGGTACTTATACCTGCTTGTAATACGTTGTTAGTACCAACATACAACACCAAGACCTTCTCCTTTCCCTCTTCCTTTTCTACTTTCATCAACATTTGCCTTAACCTAATTCCTGGATAACACTCTACCCTGGTTCCCTTTCCTCCACACACATTCCCCACATGTCTAACGATGGAAGCCCCCAGGAACAGAGCCTCAACCCTACCCCACCTCATTTGATCCCGTCTCCTCATGGTCAGGCCTATCATCCCTGACAACTGCAGAAGCTACTTCCTCCGCCCTTTTCTCCATCCCATGACCCTGTTCCACCTGTCTTTTCCTATCCACTATTCCACATTTCCCTTTCCTACCTTTTCCCTTCCTCCTACTTCCACACTCCTCAGCAACAGTTCCCTGTTCATCTTCCCTCGGTTATTCTACCTGCAGTGACTCATACCGATTTCTCACAGACACCTGTCCTGAATTCTGATCCTGAATGGAGCCCTTAGCCTGCAATCTCCTTCCACTTAAAACATTAAACCACCTGTCTTCTATAGTTCTCCCTTTCTTTCCCTTCCATTCCCTCATTTACACTTACTGTATCCTGTACATTGTTTGAGGGAGGCCTACTTTCAATCCTGTCCTCTGAGAGAATCCTAATTATCTCCCTCAAACTCTCCAACTCCTCCCCCATACTCCTTAATGCCTGGCCACATCCACAGTTCCTACACATGCACTCCTTAGCCATTCTTTATTGAATAATGGAAAGAAAAGGAAAAATAAGATGATGTATTCTGTGTAAAATAAAGATGAAAGGAAGGAAATATTGTCTAGGATAGTTCACAAAGATCACACGACAATAAGGTAGTGAATATAGGCTAATACTACACTACAACACTACTTAGTTGTACGATTTTTTTCCTACAACACCCTAACAGGATGCAAATTGCTGTTAATTATTGAAAATAGAAAATAATACACAAGAATTACACAATTCTAAACTGCAGTTAAGTCTACCATAATGACTACAACAGAATTCTGGTAAGAGAGTTATCACAGATACTACAGACACTATAGTACACAAATACTCATATTTCACAGTAATAAAATAAACACACTAATATCTAATAAGATACTACAATACACTGCAATAATTTTAAACTACGTTCAGACGTGTCCTAATGACAACAGGTTATTACTAAGCACAAACAGAAAAGGAAGTTACAATTAATGTTTGAAATTCGCAAGACTACTCAAAATAATAGAATAAGCAATCTAATTTCTAATAAGTTACTGCAATACACTACAAACATTTTAAACTACGTTCAGATGTATCCTAATTACAATAGGTTATTACTAAGCACAAACAGGAATGAAAATTGCAATTGGGCCTAAAGTTTAAAATTCGCAAGAACTACCCAAGGATTACAAACAAAGTCAAACGCCTAGACAGATTATTGTTAAATTAGTACTACCTTATCTTTCTATGCTCTAACAGAAGTGAAACCTGCCATTTGTTAAATGCTAGATTATCGAAAGGGTTACCGAACACAGAGATACACACGAATATAACAGGAACAATAGAATTCTAGTGATAACTAAATTTCTAAGGAGAAATCTCCCCTACAATGAAAAATTTAGTAATAGTAAAGGAAGAATGATATTTACTAATAAAATAAATATTGTACAATAATTCTAAGCCACATTTAGGTGTATCCTAATTACAATAGTTTAACTGAAGCAACAAATATTCCTAAACTCTGAATCTATGGAACTTATGAGAATGTAAATTTTCATTGACTACGTACATAACATTTAGCTTCCTTGGTTTATGAAAGAGACAAAAGGTGAAAAGTTTGAATGTAATTATCAGTCAAAGAACAGTGGCCAGTTATTATCATAAATTTAAGCCTTATTAATGAAAGTTAATTGAACATAACCTACGGCATATTGTTATTTGATGGTTTCTACCATTTCCCTTTCACACCGACACAGATAGGTCGTATGGGGATGATGAGCTAAAAATGGTTAGGAGTGGGAAGGAAGCAACTGTGGCCTTAATTAAAGTACAGTCGCACCATTGCTTTGCTGTAAAATGTGAAACCATGAAAAACATGCACTTCAGGGCTGTCAACAGTGGGTTCGAACCCAGCATCTCCCAAATTCAGGCCGATAGCTAAATGGCCATTTGCTCAGTGCTTTAATTCCTTCTCTTCCAATACTTATTGTGAGAGTATCTTTATATGTAATTTCAAACACTATGTTAAAAGTAAGTTTCTATTTTAAAAAATCGGTGTTTGCAGTTCCCCATATTTACATGCACATTTGGACATAAGTTTTCATATACATGTCCAAAATTTTACGATACAAAAAACAAAAGAGTAAAGTAGAACCCCAAGTGCACATCTTTCAAACTTCTATACAGAGCATGCTTTCCTCCCTTGAAGTCAAGATGGGCTGGCTACCTTTGTTCTTCGATTCTAGGATCGAGGTAGCCCTTACTTCTTACTTCGCAGCTTCTCTGTATGCCACTCACCAAGAATCCCTTTACGAGACTTGTCAAGCATATCGGCATCGTAATTACGATAGACCACGCTTCCAAGTTTATGCTTATATTCTTGCAGCACAGTCCGAAGAAAACTGCACGAAAGAACTCTACTCATAAAAACTGCCAAGATATTATTCTTGAGGTGATCAAACTAACGCAAGTTGAACCTAACAGAACTTCAGTTAGAGTGAAACACTCAAGAACAATTCACTTCAACTAACATTGGTTGACAATGTTAACATTCAGTACCACACGATACAACAAACAAACTCTCCCTCTGATGTACAGAAAAAAGGGACAACAATCAAGAAAGAGGTTTATCACAACAGTTCTATGAACTTTGACTGTCCTATATCACCACAGATCTATCCATGTTAAGAAACAATGTATGCACTTATTTGAAGATAAACCGTCGTCCAGAAGTATTCCATGGAATATTTGGAAGCTAACACTCAGAGAAGTGTAAGAAAACACTAGTAAATTGCAGGGTATATGCTGTAAACGGGAATCATGGTTCAAAGGTATCTAGGCACAGAGAAACGGTCATGGGTCAATTTATCTCCAAAGGGAAGAGATTGGGTTGGATCAAAAACATTTCAATGACACTTGGGTGAATTATCAATTAACAAATAGTAAATGAAATGATTATCAACATTCTACTGTAAAACCAGCTACAGCATTACAATTAACAGCTAAAAGATCACTGGGCATGTTAGAAAACTGCTAATAATGTAGAATGACACTGAGTAAGCACTGTACAAATCTACAGATAGTTTCACTTTAAAGTTCTACACAACAATTTAATCCAAAAATGCAATTATCACATCACACATAGGATTTCTACAAAATATCAACGCATCAAAATAATACACTTTTAATACTTCTGTATAATTTATATAGTAGTATATACCGTGGAAAGGAATTCTTCGTCTACAACATATTGTATCCGAATATGGCATAATTACAGTTAACATTGAGACTGCCGCAAAAACCTTAGAGCAAGTTGCCTTTAAGCTCATAGCTGCATGACCGCGTAGCGATCCGTTCCTTTTCTCGTACTGGTCAGGAGCTTTGAATGAGACAGATATGAATAGCTAACATTTTCAAGGCTAGCACTGCCCAGCAAGTTTCCAGAACTCTTCACAAGACCAGTTTCGAGCCATGATTTTTAAAGAAGATGTGAAGAAATTTAATGATTGGTTTCCAACTCATCACACGTTCTAGGCTGAGAACTGATAAAGGCAGTGTGTAATCGACGCTCAACTTACTCAGCCCTTACTCTACTGCTTTCATACAACTCTACTTTAGAGCACAACTTCGCTTCGCTTTCCCACTACAATCCTACAAGTTATTCTACGCCAAGAGACGTTTATTAGCTGTTATGTCTTACAAAGAGAACACTTTATTGAGTCTTCTGCAAGACATAACCACTACAATATTAATTCCAGAACACGTGTGGTATGCATAAATCATCTGAACCCGCAAGTTAAGTGTCGACTGACATTTAAATAGGCAGGGTTGGAACACATATTAATGTGCTGTTTTAGTTTCAGTGTGTGTGTGTGTGTGTGTGTGTGAGCAAGCCTAGTGTTAAAGGAAGCCTGCAAGGCAAGGAACAAGGGGAATCATCATGTTGTTTGCAACAGAAATCTCTACATCCATCACGGTGCACCTTGCAAAGGATATTCCTTCCAGAATGTGCTACTAAAAGGGGTGATCCCACCACAACCTAAAGGGTGGTAAAGGGACCAATCATGAGGCGTTGCCAGTAAGGACTGAATCAACTTCCATCATAAAAATTTAAATACCTTTTTAAATATTAATTTCCTTTTCAGAAGGACTTCATTCTTGTAATAATATTATCTTACATTTTGTGTTGTTACAGATCCTTACCGCTTCTCATCTACTTATTGGTGTTGGTAAATTTTGTGAGTGAATGAAATACACTTATGTCCTTAAAATACAGAACAGCTTGAAAGACTAGAGATAGGAAGTTCATATTCACAAGACATGTGGACTAGTATGTTCTGAAGAAATGATTAGCATTTGAACCATGTCGAATATCAGGTACACGGTCCTCATCGATACATCTGTGCACCACCATTGGCTGGTAAACTGTACCTGCAGCTCTCATTGTCGCTGTAAACCGAAGGTACTGGATCAGTGTGACTTGAGCAAATGTGCAGGATGCCTCGCAGACGTATGCAAGAAAAGTACTGTCAGATGAGTGATTTTGAAAGAAGCATGAGAGAAAGTGATATATATATCTGGGAAATTGTAGCTCGTGTACGAAGAAGTGCGTCGGCTGTGCAAAGGGTGTGTACAGAACGTTCAAAGGAGGCTATAGAACACGACCAGATGGGTCTGGTGGCACCGCCCACAACCCTCCCCCAACCCCAAGAAGATCGAAACCTAATCGGAATAGCATTGCAGCACAGATTACAGATATTCATCCTCCTCGGTTCTGGCGCAACAGTGGAACAGTGTAACATATCGTACTTTCAGGAGTGAGCGTCCGTCCCAGTTTATTACGATCCGGGTTAACGGCGCATCGTCCACTCCTCCCCCTACCTTTGATTAATGTGCATAAACATGCCAGACTGCAATGGTGTATGGAGTGACGTCTCTGGGGACGGGAATGGCAGCAGACAGTATTTTCAGACGAATCCAGGTTCTGTCTGTTTGAAAACGTTGGCCGCAATTTCGTTCGCCGCAGACTGGTGGAGAGACATCACACTGACTGCATTCACAAAAGACATACACCGCCAACTCAAGGCATTATGGTGTGGAGTGCTATTGGGTACAACTATAAATCACAGTTGGTGCGTGTCCAGGTCACTGTTACCAGTTTGACCTACGTGAATGACATACCCTTTCTGCACGACACCCCAGACACCACATATCGCTGCACGAACACGTGCTTTCTTGTTGTCACAGAATGTAAGACTGTTGCCCTGGCCCACCTGATCATTGGACTTGTCGCCAATTGAAAATGTGTGGGGTATGGTGAAAGGACGGGTGCTTCGCTGTGACACAATGCCAGCCACCAAAGATGAACTGTGGAACGAGGTGAATGCAGCATGGATGGCTATACCCCAGGACGCCATTCGCGCCTTATACATGTCGATGTCATCACACATGGAATAAATTGTCAGTGCCTTTGGAGGACCCAGTGCCTACTAGGTACCGGGACACATGCCGACTCTGGGTGACTGAAACGCTACTCGTTTCAGCAGAACATACTAATGAACATGTCTTGTGAATAAGAACTTCCTGTTCTAGTCTTTCATGGTGTTCTGTTTTTTATGAACATGAATGTAGTTCTATCAGATAAAATATATTGATATTGTAAGTCTTCAATTATTTGAATTTCATTAACAGTGTAGTGCACTAGCAATCAAGTGTTAAAAATCATAGACCAATTTGTTAAACTTAGAACCTAAAAGACGAATTGGGATGGATATGATGTATTAATTTCCGAATGTTTATAGAATATGACACCTCATCTTGCATAATTTCATCAATGAAGTATAAATTGTCACCTAAATGTTATTCATGTATATTAAGGACTAAACTTATGATATAAAAATAAGTTATGTTGAAAGTAATGAAAGGGGATGTAAATGATTGAGTGTTAATAATAGGCCTTAATGACATTGGATGCTCTATTTATGAAGGCAGATAGTGCTCAATGCAAATAGCCTAACCTTGTCAAGTGACAAAATGGTACCATAGCACATATTTATGATCACTGAGGAAATAGCTTTTATTTTTTTTTTGTTTTGCTAGTTGCTTTACGTCGCACCGACACAGATAGGTCTTATGGCGACGATGGGACAGGAAAGGGCTAGGAATGGGAAGGAAGCGGCCGTGGCCTTAATTATGGTAGAGCCCCAGAATTTGCCTGGTGTGAAAATGGGAAACCAGGGAAAACCATTTTCAGGGCTGCCGACAGTGGGGTTCAAACCTACTATCTCCCGAATACTGGATACTGGCCGCACTTAAGCGACTGCAGCTATCGAGCTCTGTGAGGAAGTACAACGAATACTGCATTATGGAGAGTATATTGCAGAGCACATGAATCGACAACCACAGTTTAAAATAATAATCACTCTCTGTGCTCACTCAACAACCCCGAGCTTGTCTAATTAAAAGACGTATCTAATTAATGCAAATTTTAAACCATTATTAGTCTGTCTTCTATAATGTGTGAAAATAGATTAACAAATCTTCTCAATGCCCTAGAGTGATCGTTCTTCTAGTTAATCGATCATGATTCTTATAGTGAGAGTGACATAAGTTCTTGAATGTTCATGAAGTTAAAGTTTTCAATAAATGATGAAGATACATAATGTAATAATTGTGCCAAAATAAAATTATTAACCTCACATGACCATAAATTCGGGGGGGGGGGGCATTTGAAAGTAGAACTTGGCCAAGAGTGCAAGCTTAATCTAACGAGCACGGATTCGCCTCGGGGCCTAACATCGCAGGCCCTGGATTCAATCCTAGGCTTAACCTTACAAGGTCATTAGCTTTACAGACAAGTTTGATGTCCGAGAGTACTGGCTGAATCTATCAGGCATGGATTTGTTGCCCTGTTTAACCGTACAAGGGCGTTATAGACTCGAATTTGAGATTCGATCCCAGGCTTAACCTAGCTAGACAAGATGAGATATGGTCCATGGGCTTCAAGAGCTGAGCTTGGAACTCGATGGCGGCCATACACATTATTTTAATAGGACAAGGGTGATGGTGTAAAGTTTAATACATGTGACATCAGGTCATGGAACTGAGTTACTGCAAAAGGCCAAAAGCGAAAAAATGATACAGATCAACATGGCAAAAGGACAAATGTGCAAAAGTGTTAAATGGCTAAAGGACAAAATGGCAATAGGGCTAAAACTAAAGGGCGAAAGGGAATGAGCTACGGTCTAGGGCTCAAGAGCTGAACGTGGAACAAGATGGTGGTATGGGCTACGGAAATGGTGAAAGGTTTAATGCATGTGCATTATTCACAGGGACATACCTTTATATAGCTACCTTAAGGTCCTTAAGCTGAGCGACTGCAGAGTCAAAGATGCTAGCATGCGTAATGTGCTGTTGGTTTTTAGTGCTTGGAACCCCAATTTTCTTATTGTAACAATTCGAGCTCAGAGATTTGAATTCTGGAGGCTTATAGTAGCTTATAATACTGTTGATATCAGTCAAGCGATTAAAATTTAAGTGTTCAGAACTGGAAAAAAATGTTCGCACTACATGTGACCGGGAACTGAACACAGAGCTCATCCCTTTGGACTGCTGAGTATCCTGCTAAGTAAATGACTGCACACAGAAAGTGTCCATTTAATTCAAAACACCTAACGTTTGAGCTGAGAGAAATTAAAAATCCCAACACCGACTGGGAATATAACTCGGCAAGCTTTCCCTTGGATTGCTGACTACCATAGTAACTAAATGATTGTGTGTTAAATCTAAAACACCGAACCCTTGAGCTACAAGGAATGAAAAATTCGCTGACCCGACTAGGATTCGAACCCGGGAATCATTTACTTGGGAAACAAACAAGCGTGCTAACTAAATTACTGTACATTAACAGCTTATGTGTTTCACTAAAACACCTAGATTTAGCCTTACAAGATTCAAAGGAAAAATCACCAATAGGACTAGGATTTGTACATGGAGCTCGTTTGGACACAAAACTGAAGTGCTATTCAAATATCTAACACCAAAAATTAAAACCTTTAATTCTGAGCAAAGAAAACAATAGCTGACTTTGGTTCTCAAACCTGGAGCTAACTTCGAGTCAGAACTTAAGGTCTTAAGTTCACAAGAAGAAAAAAATATTGAAAGTCCTCAACCCGACCCAGAATCGATGACGGGCTTTTCTTTCACTTAAGACTAAGTGTGAACGATTAGCACAAACTATGTCAATTGAATGTAGAAAGAGAATGCAACAAATTCTGTACTAAGTGAGGTCGTGACATATGTGCGTCTTAACAAAAAAAAAAAAAAAAAAAAAAGATTGATTCCAAGAACATTCTGATTAGACTTGGAAATATTTGCTGTGACAAGAAATACAAAGTTCATTGTTTTTGCAATTAGCCTAGTATGCACATCTCAGCAAAAGAACATTGGCGGTACGAGCAAGTTGACTAGACTCCGAAGTAACTTATTTGGTAAGACACGGAGTACAAAGTTTATTGTTCGCACATTGAGCTCTAGGCTACAGATTTGAACCCTGGAGACGTGTAATTGCCTGCTGGTTTACATCACTTGGTAACTAACATTAGAGAAGCGAGCAAATAAAAATATCACCAGGCCGCCTGGGAATCAAACTAACATAACAGCTAAAGGAATCAAAACCCACAACCTTCAGGACTAACACAAGTAATTAAACATTGTCAATAATATGTGTACGTAGACGACATACAGATATATACACATGCACATCATCGTGACTGCAATACACGACCTAGGAAGAATATGTAGGACCGATGACCATGCACTAAAAATCAATGCCCAAAAATCGCAGTGTATTCTTTTGGCTACCCAAAAAATCCACGCACGACTTACAGACATCCATACCCACTCAGTAACATTAAGAGGCACTCAGTTACAATTCAAAGGCACAGTTTAAAACTTAGGGATGATAATGGATAAAAACCTTAGTTAGAACGATCATATAACAGGTATATGTCAGCGAGTGTTTTATTCCTTACATTCCCTTAAAAACCTCAGAGATTTGCTCCGCCAAAATGTAAGAAAACTGCTTATCCAATGTATGGTAATGCCAATATACGACTACTGTGACGTAGTATACAGTAACCTGAACGCCTCACTTTCCGTCAAGCTCCAAAAGGCACATAAAGCATGCGTTTGATTTATTTCAGATATACCACGGTTTAGCCATATTTCTCCCGCATTTGCTAGGCTTTCATGGCTATGCTCAAGAGAGCGACGAAATTTACACACTCTTTCCCTGTTACATCGTATACTGAACCTTAACACACCTGAATACCTTGGCACACAATTCCATTACCTAGCATCACCTTCTAGTATTCCTACCAGATCATCATCTACAGCAGTACTAAGCACTCCCATTCACTGCTCAACTGGCTACAGCAGATCATTTATAGTCGCTGCCAGCCGAATTTGGAATTCCCTACCTGCTGAAATTAGGAGTGTGTCAAAACACCTCCACTTTAAGAAACTCTGTCAAACCTGGTAATGAATAATAATAATTTCTTACAACATAGTAGGATTAGATCATAGCTAAGTATTAGATTAATTAAAACATTTAATTGATACCTTAAGATATTAAACTGTAGATAATTTAGTGTATATTTAACTCTTCATGTAGGTGTATGTATGGTCGGACAGAATAGCAGGCTTCATAGCCTGAGTCCCGCCATATAAAACAAGACAATAAATAAAAATAATAAATAAATAAACCTTCGAGCTAAAAGAAATTTAAAAAATCACCGACCAGACTAGGAATTGCACCAGTGGCTTCTTCAGATGTGCATGAAACGAGCATGCTAACTAAATGACTGTACATTAAAAGCTTGTGTGTTTAATTGAAACACATCAAGTTCGACTTCCTTTCACGGGGTGGTGGGGGTCATCGACAACAACAAAATTCGCTTTAAGTCTTAATAACTACACTCAAACGTTTGAAAAGTTTGAAATAATAATTTTGAAGATCCAAGTTCCTGCCGTACTCAATACTCAACATTCATGCACAATAAGAAATATAAGGCCAGCACTTTAACCGCCTGAGCTACTCAGCTAGGCAATTAAACTATTAAGTGCCAAACACATACACACTGATAATGATAATTGTACCGGGAGGTACACCTCAACCCCGTGTATTTAAATGAAGCGCACTGAAGAACGCTACCTATCACATAAAAATTGAAACAAGTAAAAAAGAATAGGGGAAACACGCTGACTTAGTGACAAGACAACTACAAATGAACATAATCATCAACAATACAGCTTGTTGCCATAGTCCTAGATGGTTGAATCAAGATCCCTGGACTATCCCAAAATGAAAACGTAATGTTCAAATTAATCTCCCAATTCAAAACATGCCACTAATGCTTCTTACAGTCATGCATAATAAAAGTTGCAAGATTAAACAAGGTATAGAGAGTAGCTGTATGTTGTTTGCGAATTATCTCACATTAATTCAGCAATGGTACAAAAGTTTACTGGAGATCCACCTATTCAGTACACATAGCATTCTTATAATTAAGATTTACATCTTGTCTTACTAATTTAACGGGACATGTTTCGCCCATTGCATGGGCATCATCACCCGTGATCTCATGCCTAAAGAATAAAAATCAGGATCCTAATTACTCTAGTCAAAGTGTTACATAGAGAAACGTGTGTTATAAAAATGAGGAAACTTGTTGTAAGTTCACAAATGACAATTTACACAATTAATGCATGTCTAAAAAATGTGTGAGAATAATGGTTAATATTGGTGGAGTTTTACATTGATATCTTTAAAACAATTTTAAAAATAGCCAATCTGTCTATATTTACATGAACAATAAGAAAGTCTATGGCTAAAATTATGGCCTCAGGTTACAAGTTAAATATATGAATGGAACCTGGTTTACGGCAACTCAATTTGAAGTCATAGAATGGTTACTATGAACCTTAAGTTGTTTTATCATTGAAAGATGACATTGAATATTCTTGTAAGAAGCTTATAGTGTTATCAGAGAGTGTACACCTGTGTGACTGATTGAGTTGTTACTGTTTTTAAACAGTGTGTTCACCAAATCCAGATTTTGAAATTCCCTGACATTTCCCTGTTTTCCAGACATAAAAACCAGTTTTTCCCTGACACACAATGACAAAAAAACAAAATTATAAAGGAAGTTTCCAGCTATGAAAGCAATATTAAAATACATTTTGAAAACTTAAGATCCAAAAAATAAATGAGCAATTAATGTGCAAATTAAATTTAGAAACTTAGAAGTTGAATTTATTCTAATTAAACTCAATTTAAGATTTTAAAAGAATTGTTTACCATTACTGCTGCAGCGAAGAAATTCCTTTGTCTATAGACACCAAAGACTGTGGAGCTTCTGTTCTTCTAATTCTTTCAGCAACAAAGTGGCCGTAATACCCTGGCTGCAAACACAAATTGTCCTCTGCCTACCACAGCTACACAAAGAACTCTATCACATATGACTCCAATTCTTCTTCTTCTTCTACTTTCATTACGGAAGGTTCACCATAGGCGAGATGTGTACAGAATTACCCTTCAAGAGAGCAAGTAACCAAAGCTGACATTATATGGTGCATGCATACTGTCATATAATACCATTATTTACGAGCCAGTGAAGCTAGTGTATGAATGTTCCCTGTAATGTTTCCAGACTCTGAAATCACTTTGAAAGTTCAACTGCACAAAACGAAAGTTGCATATACAATCACTCATGGTTTGGCTGCCTATTTTCATAAACAAGTTCTTGAGATGTGTAGTTAGTGCGTACGTTTCACCATTGGTTTTGATGACTCACTGAATAAAGTTTCTCAGATGGGCCAAATGGATCTTGTAGTTTGCGGTTTCAATCCTGATACTAATGAGGTATGCACTTCTTATTTTGATTCCGTGTTTCTTGGTCACTCTACCTCCTAGCATTTGTTAATTTTTTTTTTTTTTTTTTTTTTTTGCAAGCACTGCAAGGACTCAATCTAAAGAACTCTAACAAATTTCAACGGATGGTCCAAATGTTAATAAAAAGTGCCTTCAGGATATCAGTAATTTATTAAATGATGATCCAGATGCTCCTATTTTAGTGAACATTGGACCTTGTGGCTTGCATACTGTGCACAATTCATATAAAATGCAAGTAAAAGAAACCCAGTAGAAGATTGCAGAGTTTCTTCGTGCACTTCACATCTTGTTTTGATACGTTCCTGCAAGACATTATTCAGGTTCAAACGTACTTCCTTTGAAATACTGTGCTATAAGATAGCTTGAAAATTCGAAAGTCACTGGACGTGCTCTCGATAACCTACCTAATGTTGATAAATTTGTGGAATGGATAAACAGAGGCAAAAAAATCCCAAACTGTAACAGCTTCAAAATAGTATCTACTTCACTATCACTAACATAGTGTATACACTTCCTAACAATATCCGAGACTAAAATAAGAATACATACATTATTATTACAAATAAAGTATTTGCAGCTAATGACTGGCATGGGAAGGATGTTTTGGCTGATTGAGACCATGGTGCCAATTTTTGCGGAGTCACATTCTTCTCACTCGTCTTTGATGAACTATACTAAGGCATGGTACACAGACGAACAATATACTAACCAACACACGGATCTAAATAAAATTACATCTACACTGAAGACTATTAAACCTATACTGTAAACGCCGAGCCAGGTAGCTTAACCACGTGGTAATGTATTGTAGACAATATAGTTGGCAGCCAGGTTTCAAAGATTGCAACTTAAACTATATAAATCGATATGAATGGCAGCTTGGGATTGGTTGGATCAAGACTGAATACACAGAATCATGCTTCAAAAACTCCAAACGAAAAAACAACTTTCATCAACAATGTGATGTCACTTTATTTTAAATCTTGCTCTCAATTCACAAAATTACACGTGATATTACATGGCACTAGTCATGCCTTAAGTTTCTGAACACCTTGCATAAAAGATAGATAGATAGATAGATAGATAGATAGATAGATAGATAGATAGATAGATAGATATGGTTTATTTTAACTGGCAAAGTTAGGGACACGTGTCCCTGTCTTACACTTAACCAGTGAAATACATAAATAATATAAAATTAACATTTCTGAATACTGAATTAAAAAGAGACAAACAAATTACTATGCTACTGTGCTACCACACTGTACATAAAATATCTATTACAAAACACAATATAAATTAATATTTCCTACGTATAATAATATAATAACTGCTAAAAAATAAACATACAATGAATTGCAATAATAATACTAATAATAATTATAATAATAATAATAATAATAATAATACAGACAAACCTAATATTTGCAATTAATTTGTCCAATTCCAGAAATATATTACACTGACAAATGTTACAATTTTCGGGTTTTTATTGTCGGCAAAATACATTACAAAATGGGTATCGCGATAAGGTTAACTATGCAGGGAACCATAGCTGAGTACTCTCTAATACTATTGATGAATGATATTATAATAAGAAGAAGAAGAAGATGAAGAAGAAAGGCCAGGATGAGAAGGAGAAGAAGATGAAGAAAAAAGAAATCTGTCGCACTACGAGCTCGTTTCATAGACATATTTTGAGCACATACTTTTAAATCTTCCCAGGTGTGATATCCCTCTGACCTCCTGCGGAAGGAAGTTTCATTCACAGCTGGCCACAACAGTGAAGGAATTGTAGATTGAGGATCTATGCTTAGGAATAGCGAGCAATGTCGAGCTCAGCACCCTGATGTTATTCCCATGGTGTTCAGGGAGGCTATGAAATCATTCATACAGGTAGGATGGGGATTGTAAGGTAAAGATTTGGTGCAATGAAGTCAGGGTATGCAGCTTGCAGCTATTTTCAAGGCGTAGCCATCCGAGGTCGACGTAAGACTGGGTAAGATGATCTAAATATTTCAGATTACATATAAATCTTACATAGGCATTCTGTGCACATTGTAGTTTATCTCAAAGCTCAGTTTTCACATCTATGTAAACTACGTCACAATAATTGAATACTGGAAATACGAGCGCTTCAAATAGTTTCATCTTTAAACTGTACGGGAAAGTAAATTTGAAATTGTTTAATATGTGCAACATTGCAAAAAGTCATCTACTCACAGATATTGCCTGATCCGTGCAAGAGAAGCGCTGGTTAATGATCACTCTGAGATTGTTTACCCTCTTGCAGGAGGGTAAAGCTTCATACTGAAGTCATACATCAGGGATGGACATGTGGTAATTACTGGAAATAAGTCTTGGATGGGCAAATGCAATGATTTAGGATTTTTTGGGCTTTATAATAAGTCCATGCTGGAAAGACCATTTGCTTATGGCCTCTAGATCCATGTTAATTTGCTCAATTGCTTTCAAAACATCTGTTGGTTTTGCACGGATGTACAATTGTACGTTGTCAGCATAAATGTGACATTTACAATGTGTCAGCTCTTTAGCTAAATCATTGACATAGACAGAATGACACGTTGACGTTCATGTAAATAGGCTCCCATCCATTTCAGAGTACTGTAGGAGAATCCTAGGCAATAAAGTTTGGATAGGGGCAACTCATGGTCTACAGAGTTGAATGCTTTGCTGAAGTCCAATAAGACTAGAATTGTCAGTTTTTGCTCATCAGTAGCCTGTCTTTCAGTCATGCTTAGTAAGGTAGTACATGAACTGTGGTTTCGGCGGAAGCCTCACTAGTGTGGGTCCAGTATGTCATGGTCGTTGAGATAGTTTGTGATTTGATTGTGCACCATGTGTTCGAGTCTCTTGGCTGTTATAGACAGTATATTAATAGGCCTGAAGTTACAGTTTAGTGTAGGAGATATTATTTTCAGTAAAGGCTGTACCAGGGCCATTTTCCAGACATTTGGAAATACACTGTCTTGAAGGGAGAAGTTGAATATGAATGTCAATGCTGTAATAATGGCATCGACATAGTTTGTCCACCCCTGTGGATTTAGTTTTAATTCGCAAGATAGCCGCTTTCACTTGCAGGGGTGAGACATAAGTACAATAAAATTTGTCTCTGCCTATGGGTGGTGTGTTGTTATTTGCCCTCAAAATATTTTCTTCGATTAATTGAACATGGGAGGATACAAAGTGATCATTCAATTCATCAAGAGAAATCTCAAAATTGTCTACCTTGTCTAGTTTATTTAAGCCAAATAGTCGCGTTGACTTCCGTAAGGTAGTGGGTCTTACATCAGGTTTTATAAGGTCATGGGCGTAATGTAGTCGAGCGTTTCTTACAGTGTGAGTCATTTTATTACGTAGTCATTTGTAATAGATAGGTTTATCCCATCGGGTAATGTTTATATTTCCGATGAGCTGGATCACGCTTAGGCATCATTGCTCTAATATCATCATTTAGCCATGGAGAGAGTCTTTTACAGGTGCATGCTGTTCATAGAGGGGCGTGTTTGTCAAAAGTATGTAGTATCATGTTATTGAAAGTGTGACCATGTCGTCAATGTTAGTTTTATGAGTTATATCCTGCCAAACGGCATCATAAAAGAGCCTTCCAGTAAGTTTTCATTGTCAATACGGCTATAGTCTCTGTATCTGATCAAAAATTAATGTATGGCTTTTCAGGCGATTGCTCTATTAACCAGCATTTTGTCTTAGGTCTGACACTAGACTCGTCAGAGTGGAATGTGTCAGACCCTACCCACTCTGTAAGTCACGTACTTAGGTTTATGTCTGGGGCACTGCAGTGCGTAAGACATAAAGATAATGTCATGGGCTGACAGTCAGGGAGCAGACGTCTGGCCATGATATAATACTCTGTCAGGGTGGTTCGTTACTATCAGGTCCAGTAATGTGTGTGGTTTTAGTGTGCTGAGTGGGGGAAATTGGCAGGATCGCCATACTGCATGCTTGAAATGTATTCAATAGATGGGTGGTTTCAGATGAATCTGGAACTAGAAGGTTTGTATTGAAGTCGCCCATCATTATAAGATGTTCCCATATAGGTAACAGTCTGTTAAGATCAGTCTCTAAGTCATTCAGATGGCGAGATTTAAGCGGCTTGTATACAGCATCTACTAAGCATTTCACAGTAGAGACCTGCATCAATATGAACATGTACTCATGTTTTCGCTCATACTGTTGAGGCGACTGACAGATAATTTGAGGTTTAAAGCACAAAGAAACAAAAGCATAGACCCCACCTCCCCCTTTGCCAAGTCTGTCATTCCTCAGAAGGCAGTATCCCGGTAATTCCAGATTCTTAGCCTGATATTTGACTTTCAACCAACTTTCACTGCATAAGATTATATCACAGGACAGTGGTATGAAAATCACTTTTAGTTCATCTATACGAGTTTGAGAAACTAAACTTTGGGCATTAAGGTGACATATGTCAAGTGCGCTTTTATGTCTATCTACGGCTGACTGGAGAATGTGTGTTGTAGCTTCAAGGGATGGAGTTCGGGTCAATGGACTAGCAGGTAGACAGGTTGAAGGGATGGGTGCACAAGGGGAAGTGTGACAAGGTAAGTATTGCTATGGTCACAGGGATTTCGGCTGTTTGTGGTATGCATTACAGAACAGGGACAAAGTATTCACGAAACGAATAAAGAAGAATCTGAAAATCCTGAAGGACAGTGTCCCAGATATATCGGAGTACTCTAGACCTTTTACTGAGAATGAGATAACTATTGCAATTGCTGATATCAAGCCAGGCAAAGCACCAGGTGTGGATGGTATTCACCCAGAATTTATCACTCATTGTGGGGATAGAGCTAGAGTATGGTTGTCCACCTTCTTCACGAACATCCTACAGAGTGGGCAATTACCAAAGCCATTTAAACAAACAAAGATCACAGCCATCTTGAAGAAAGGCAAATCCAGTGATAAACCAGAGAGCTATCGACCTATTGCCCTGCTTAGTGTGACATATAAATTACTAGAAAGGCTCCTTCTCAATAGAATTGGCCCAAAGATCCTCGAGAAAATCCCAGTGGAGCAGGCAGGATTCAGACCGAACAGAAGCACTACAGACCAAATAATGTCTCTTACAACTTACGTAGAAGCGGGCTATCAGAGAAAACTTAAGACATCAGTGGCTTTTATTGATCTGACAGCAGCCTATGATACAGTCTGGAAGGATGGCCTACTCTTCAAGTTTCTGAAAGTGGTACCATGTAAGACGACTGCCCGGCTCTTGAATAATATGCTAAGCCAAAGACTTTTCCAAGTACATATGGGGAATACTGTAAGCACCAATAGATCACTAAATAATGGACTTCCACAGGGCTCTGTTCTTGCTCCAATCTTATTTAGCCTATATATCTCAGACATGCCTGCCACATCTTCAAGAAAATTTGGATATGCCGATGATTGTGCTATTGCTACGAGAGATACAACATTCGAGAAATCCGAGATGACCTTAATGGACGACGTAAAAGTGTTGGTACAGTACTTTAAATTGTGGAGACTTACACTTAATGCCAATAAAACAGAAGTATGCTGTTTCCATCTAAACAGCAAGATGGCTAACAAACAATTGCAGGTGTACATTGGAAATCAGTTATCAAGACATAATAGATTCCCTAAATACCTAGGAGTTACCTTAGATAGAATACTCTCCTTTAGACAACACCTTCGTAACGTCCAATCCAAAGTAAGAACTTGCAACAACGTAATTCAAAAATTATGTGGTAAAACTTGGTGTTCAACAGCAACTTTACTTCGATGCACCGCCTTGGGACTTGTGTTCTCGGCTGCTGAGTACTGCTCTCCTGTTTGGCTGAATAGCCCTCAAACCAACCTCATAGATCCGCAGCTCAACACCACTATGCGACTTGTCACTGGCACAATAAGGTCTACACCCACATACTGTCTACCTATTCTCAGCCATATCTCCCCACCAGATCTTCAACGTAAAAACGCTCTCGTGAGGGAATTTAAGAAATTAATAAATAATCCCCAATTACCAATACATGACGACATCGCCGATGTTTATCTGAATCGTCTAAGGTCCTGAAATCCACCATTAAGAACTGCAGTAGAACTGAAGAATACCAACTTCAATATTACTAAGGAATGGCAGGGAAGACAAGATACTAGGCCTGAGTCAACTTTGCCACACATAGGACCGTCACTGCCACCTAGATTTGAGCTTCCTAGGAAAACCTGGTCTACACTTAACAGGATACGATCGGGCCATGGTAACTGCGCAGATTTCCACTACAAGTGGAAAAGAATTCCTACGCCTAACTGCTACTGTGGTGCCTCCAAACAGACCATCCTGCAAATTATCAGCGAATGTCCAAAAAGAAAGTACAGTGGTGATATCAGTGACTTTGCCCATGTGCTTCCAGAGACAGTTAGCTATATAAATAACCTGGATATAAATATATAGTTTGTCTTTCAAAATCATTGTGTGTTGTATCTGTAAAGCCATACGCTAAATAAATAAACCAACTGCTAACATGAAACTAACTAGAACACAGCATGCGACTACATCCTAAGAATGGTCAGCAATTAATATATTTTAGATAATTAAATTATCAGTAATAATAACAATAATAATAATAATAATAATAATAATAATAATAATAATAATAGTGATAACGTGCAACAGCAGATTAGGCATACAGAATACTCAAGTAGGAGCTTATTCTATGTAGTGTTGATGTTAGATCTATGTAGACATAATACAGAGGCCTGACTTAAATTAGATCCAGTTAGGAAAATTTTATTAAAGAGTAAGTAGTTCGACAGGTGGTAGGATAAGAAGACAGATAAGCAAATAGATATTTAGATAGATAGATAAATTTGGTAAATGGATAGATACGTAGATAGATGATAGATACCTAAATAGATATATAAGGTTACTTGAAAAAAAATTTAAAAAGCTAGCTTCTCAGCTGCGACTTCCGGTAAAGGATGGGAGTTGACTCACACTGTCAAGTGATAAGGCAGCACTGCAACAGAAGCTTATGCCATAGGAAGTTCCTTTAAATGGCACACTCTTAATTCCATCCTGTCCGCCTTCTTGATTACGATGTCTCCTGAGTCAGTCCAAGTGTTTGTAAGAACAAAACACTGGATTGCTCTCTTCAAGATGGACATTCTGATAGCCGTAAAATCTTCATGGATTGTTGTGGATAAGCTTCGTTTTCCTAGTGAAGACATCTTGCTGTGACCGATAAGACACCAATATCACTAGGATACGCCTTGTTTTCTCTGGTAATCAAGGTCCTACTCTGTGACACCTATCAATGTCATTAAGGGCCTGTACTACGACTGTCAGATAAACAGCCAGATACGTAGGCTGCAGTTTTGCAAACTAGAAGTTAAATATCTTCTTGCGTACTACCAACGGATTTTAACGACGGTATTGTAATGCGGAAGATGTAGTAACATTTTTATTGGGTTGGTAATAAGGTTACTGAAAATATAGTGAAATTTAGCGCGGTGGTATACATGTTCCCTGGTGTTTTAATTTGTTTAGCTCTATTCCTTTTGAAATTGTATTACTAGAATCCAATATCAGACTCTTATTAAGCTATAATGTGGAAGTCCAGGTCAAAAACAGAATTAGGACTGAAATATACACATAGGTATGAAGAAATGTTAAAATTAATTAACTGCATAACAAAACTAAAACTGTTATAGAAAATAAAAAGACTGAAAATGTAACCTGGACGCAAAAGTTAAGATTCAGGTTATGTATCTTTTTTGTCTAGTACTATTTACGAGGTTGCACGTTACGACGAAAGTAAGGTTTATATTCGTAATTAATGCCACTGATGCAGCGTGGGATCATTAATTTTATTATTAATTCAAAAATGGTTTGCTCATTAAATAAGTAGTTAGTTTCTTTCTTTTCAATACAATGTGAGAATAGTAACTGGCAAGCATTTATCTCACTTTAGCGTAAATACTTTTGTAGCAAGTTGTTATGAAGTAAAAGAAATATAACCTCCTTAACATCCTCATTCGACGGACAAATCGCCATAAACAACGTCGTATACCTTTACTCCATACGTGCATCGCGGATAGATTTGGAATAGAACCCACGCTTTTGACACGCATTTTAATGATTAGGAAATGTGTGCTATCACCTCTAGTACCCTACCGACTACCACTTACAATAACGGACCATTTATATTGGTACCACTTACAAGGTAAAAAAATGTTAGACTATTGGGACTCGAACCCACGAAAAACTGATTATCAGCAAACTTTGCTGCCCTAACGACCACGGCTACCCATGAAGCTTGTGGTTGTCTGCTTGTGCACTACTCATATAATCAGTAGCAACAACTTGCTAGCTTGGGAAATCTTTAAGAATTCTGTGATAGCTGGACAGGAAGCATGATATACTTTATAAATATATATATAAATTACATTGTAGCAACTTAATTTCGCACAGCATCATGCAGATGTACATTCATCTTCATGAGTAGCCATCATGATTCTTTACAGTAGCGTCCCCAATAAGAGCTAAGTCCCAGATAAGAGCGTTAACAGCCTCTCCAACTTCGGCATAGCTAGACTCGAGAATACTTTCCCAGATTGCACATAAACGAAAGTCGTAGTACACGGTTTCAACCGAACTTCCAGTTAAATGTCCAAACTGCCAAATAAATTTATACCACACTTTTATCTGGCTGTCGTAGTACAGGCCCTAAGTCTAACATCTGCACCTACTACTTTGCACATGTTGAGCACTAGTTTATCACAGTTTTCGTTCAAACATTCAGGGATGCCGAAATTTCTTACATTATTTCTCCTTCTGTACTGCTCCAATGAATTGCACTTGGCATCCATATCCTCCTTCAGTTTGTGGATTTCTGCCTCCTTCTTACCATGTTTTTCAGTTAATCTCAAAATGCTTCGATATTAAAATTTAAACTCTTTTCAAGTTCCTTTATAACCACTTCTGTCATGCGGGTCGAAATGGCCTGCACAAAGTTTTTCAAAGAAGCTGTCCGAATTAATGAAGTCCTCCAGCACGCACTTCACGAGGCAGTCTACGTTGGCAGCACTGGTAGTGGCTGGGCTTCCAACTCCATTGTTTCCCCATTTTCTTTACATTGCAAATTTGGAAGAAAAAGATTAACACCGACAAAACACATGGGTATATCGATTTGTAAATACAAACGTAACACTTCTGCAAGTTTCTATCACTTCCACTGATGTATAACACCTTCAAATCAATTGATTACTGTGGAGCCTCACTCACTGATGTCCATCACCAACCATTTCATCAGATAGGTTAGAAACTCAACATGGCGCGACTCGAACAATGTCACGGTGCATTACACATTTACACAATGTTTACCAACATCAGCACATTTAATAATAATAATAATAATAATAATAATAATAATAATAATAATAATAATAATAATAATAATAATAATGAGCACTCGAAGGAGTATTCAGTTTAAGCGAATTTCACACTTTCCTGCATTGAGTCGGTGTCTTTTCTCTTTTTACATTTAATGAGGTAGTGACTATCCCACACATCATTACATAGCAAACAAACACAGTCATTTGTTGGGTAGTGGAATTTTGTCTATATGCATATTTTGCTGTGGAAGCCATAAATTTAAGCAATTAGAAAACTGAGAACGCAATATAGGCCTGACCATTCCCCAACAACACAGAATATACAATAGTAAGCAGATCAAAACATTGAAAATTCGATCGAACATAGTCCCTACTGCCTGCTATATGCTATTCATATAGCTATTGAAGATACTGGTTACTTCATATTCGCGATCAAACTTGGTTTTGTTAATGTTTATTCAGGTTTCTTTACAATTTATTCCTGGCATAAAAGACATGCCCAAGATTAATCTTACAAAAATTGAAAAATTGCTTCTATTAACGGACAAATAGGGTATGTCCATTTTATCTGGCAGAAGAACGAATTTCCAGATTATTTTCTGAATTCCCTGACATTTCCTGGTTTTCCCACTATTTCTGGAATTCCCTGACATTCCCCGGTTACCAGTATTTCATAAGGGGGGACACCCTGTTAATCCCGTATATGTTTGGTGAGACCATAGTCTCCTTATTTTTGTTGAAGGCATGAAAAAAGGTTCACGACTGTGTGTTAACATGTGTGTCTTTACTAGCTGATGTGATAGCCTCCTCTTGTCCTATTATTCAAATGGGGATGCTTGTGCTAGAAGTTGGCTACAGCTTCAATGTTGAAATCGAATACTGAGGGATGTGTGGTGAAGAATCTGTAACGAGAGGAGGCTAGAAGGATTTTTAAGATTAGAACACAAAGAGTAAAATTTGACGAAAAATGCTGTGTATAAAATTACTCACCCCGTCGACCTTTCTGGTGGGAACTAGTTGCCTTTGCAGCATCAGAACCAATGACAGTTGCACTTCTTGTATTGAATCTGTGTGTAATTGATGGAAGGGGGTGTGACGGAGAAGAGGAGATGGGCGGAACATTGAGCTTATGCACTGCTGGCTGTATGCTGAACATTCACAGTGATAATGGCACAAATTTCTTTGAAGCAGCAAAAGAAATCAAGGCTTTTCAGCAAAACAACCCTCATAAAACCAACTCTTCACACAACTGTAGTCATGGGACTGACATGGCATTTCATCCCTCCTGCAGCACCACACTGGAGAAAAGCTGTCAAGAGTCTGATATATCACCTGAGAAGAGCGACGGATTCTTATCGCTTCACCAACAAAGAAGGTACCACTCTTATAACACATACATCCTCTCACAAATATTTTTTAAACGTATCTTAATTGTGTAAATTGTCGTTTGTGAACTTACAAGCTTCCTCATTTTTATAACACACATTCCTCTATGTAACACCTTGACTAGAGTAATCAGGATCCCGATTATAGTCCCTTAGGCATGAGATCACGGCTGATGATGCCAAAACAATGGGCGAAACATGTCCACTTAAATTAGTATTACAATATATAAATTGTATTTTAAGACCCCAATGCATATTGAATACGTGGATTTCAATAAACTTTTGTAACATTGTTGAATTAATGTACATTTCAATATGGACCAGTCATGAGATTTGTAACACATAATTATCTAAGATTGTCGTAAACAACCCACGGAGTGAAAATAAAGTCCACTGTTCGTATAGGAGTTGAACGCTCTACACAAATGTTAGATTAATGTTGTGTAGGAAACTAAAAACTCATACAGTATAAAGACTATAAATCCAATCATAGATAAAGAAGGCCATCTTCTTGTTGACGGAAGACTCCAATAACAGTGGAGTAAAAAATTTAGAAATTCTGTATCATCTCACAAATATAATTATGATGGCGGAACACCTTCGACTATTTCATCCTGACACTCAACTCTCTGAGGGACAAGTTTAGGATCTCATCAGCAAGGCGGACAGAAAGAAACCACACTGATACACGTCTCAAGTGTTCTATGATGAATGCAGATACCTTAGAACAATTAATGTGAAATACACAAATGGTGCCTGTAACCCAGAATTACCCATTCCTTAAAACCGTTGGCCAAATTCTAATGAAAAATCTTGTGAAATCGAACAAGACCAGACTGCCCAGCTACCAAGGCTGTCTACATAGACATGATACCCGATATCACCACAACATTTCTCTCTGCACTTTATAGACTTAGTTCTCATAGAGGTCAACCCCTGAACACTTACAACAATTACAGCAGAAGCTTCTTCGGAGCAGCTACAGAAAGCAAGGCCTTTCTGCAAAACCACCCTCAGAAACCATCTTTTCACACAACTGCAGACATGGGACTGACGTGGCATTTCATCCCTTGTGCAGCATCACACTCTGGTGGAATCTAGGAAGCAGCTGTCAAGATTCTGATATAACACCTCAGATGAGTGATGGATTCTTATCACTTCACCAACAAAGAATGGACAATTCTTACAACACATACTCACATCCTATCACCAAAGCTATATGATGACCTTTTTGACACTTCTTACCAAACTACATCCCATTTCCTTATAGGAGAGCCAATTACTACACTCCATGATCATGATTATACTTCCCCTCTCATCACAACCTTGCCCATATAGCTATATTTTCAGCAGCTAACCCAAAACTCCTGGAAGAGATGGTGAAATGAATATCTCAATAAATGGGCAGTGAAATACCCCATAACAACATAGTCATACTGAAAGAAGATGACACTCATGCTATGAAGTGGACAAAGACAGTGATCAAATGTGCATCCTGGTAATGATGAATTCATTCATGCAACGAATTTTCAGGTGAGTAATGGTGAAATTATAAGGCCTATCACAAATGCTATCTCTTATGAAGAATGAAACAGGAAAGCAAAATAACTCTTGAATGGCTTATTTATTCCATTGTATGTTCATGTAAAATTATCAGTCACAATGGACAAGTAACACCACAGACCACATTAGGTCATTAGGTCAATTGCCACGAGATGGCTACAATGTGTGTAGTATATTAAGCGAACGCTCATAGTAAACAAGCATATCACCAGCAACTTGTATC
Organism: Anabrus simplex; assembly: GCF_040414725.1. Lineage (NCBI taxonomy): Eukaryota > Metazoa > Arthropoda > Insecta > Orthoptera > Tettigoniidae > Anabrus > Anabrus simplex. Next base: position 67,309,143 of record NC_090279.1, read on the forward strand.
GACAAATTACTGTATTATCTAGAAATCAATAATTAATATAATCAATAAGATAACAAAGGAGTTTCATTTGGAAGCAACTAGTAAAATATCCTGTTACAGTAACAAAACAATGTACCTTATACATACATTGTGTTCAAAACTATTTACGAATTCAAAAATATTAGTAGGATTGATACCAGCTCTCAAATGATAGAAAGTAGAGGTCTTTGGAAGAATCCTAACTGCTGTATAATTCATAATGCAAGATCATGGAACAACTCAAAGGAAAAGTGAAAATAGGTAAATAAACCATCAATCTCATAAAAAAGTATATTTTCTGTAGGACTATCAATCATGTGCACTGAAATGAAGGGTCAAACACTGATATCTGTTGAGCCATTTTCTAACCATTTCATTTACCTGATGATGGTTTACCAAATTATGTACATTACCTCAAGAGAGTTTTCCTGGATCGAACCTGGCTCGGTTAACTCTGATTTAACTTCTTCTTTCAGAGCTATCACTTCTGATACATGTTCAAAATTTTCCTGTGAAAAATAAGATATATTAAGTATGCTCATAACACACATCTACAAATACAGTCACCAACAAATGAGCATGTTATTTCATTAATTTCCAGTATTACAGTTACTTTACAGCGATAATGGCACAAACTTCCTCGGAGTAGCTAAAGAAATCAAGGCCTTTCTCTAAAACAACCCTCAGAAAACCAACTCTTCACACAACCGCAGGCATGGGACTGACACGGCATTTCACCCCTCCTGAGAGCACCACACTTTGGTGGAATCTGGGAAGCAGCTGTCACGAGTCTGATATATCACCTCAGAAGAGTGATGGACAGTTATCACTACACCAACATAGAATGGACCACTCTTGTAACACATACTCACATCCTCGCATCATAAGATTTTTTAGATGTGCCTTTATTGTGTAAATTGTCGTTTGTGAACTTACAAGTTTACTCCTTTTTATAACACACGGTCCTCTATGTAACATTTAGACTAGAGTAATCAGGATCATGATTTTAATCCCTTAGGCATGAGTTCAGGGCTGACGATGCACAAACAATGGGCGAAACATGTCCACTTAAATTAGTATTACAATATATAAATCTTAATTTTAAGACCCCAGTGCATATTGAATACGTGGATTTCAATAAACTTTTGTAACATTGTTGAATTAATGTACATTTCAATATGGACCAGTCATGAGATTTGTAACTTATAATTATCTGAGATGGTTGTAAACAACCCACGGAGTGAAATTAAAGTCCACTCTTTGTATCGGAGCTGAACCTGTACACAAATATTATATTAATATTGTGCAGGAAACTAACAACTCGTATAAAGACTATTAATCCAATCATAGATCAAGAAGGCAATCTTCTTGTCAGTGGATGATTGCACAATACTCCAATACTAGAGCACTGGAAAGTATATTATCAGTAGGACTGTCAATCATATGCACCACAAAGATGGATCAAACCCCGGTATTTGTTGAGCCACTTTCTTACCTTTTTCCATTATCTGATGATGGCTTATCAAATTATGTACATTACCTCAAGAGAGTTTTCCTGCAATGACTCTGGCTTGGTTAACTCTGATTTAACTTCTTCTTTCAGAGGTATCACTTCTGATACATGTTCAAAATTTTCCTGTGGAAAATAAATTATATATTAGATGTGCTCATAACACATGTCTACAAATACAGTAACTAACAAATGAGCATGTTAATTCATTAATTTCCAGTATTACAGTTACTTTCATAATTTCACTAATGTTTAAGGAAGATTTCTACCAGCAGAGGACTGTTATAACCAAAGGCTGCACTGAGAAAGGTGTTACTATTCTTGCTCACTGCTTATGCAGAGAAAGGATGAGACTGAGAACAAAATATAAAATGCATAACGTTTTCTAGCCATATCACAAGATATAATACCAGGGATGGAATTGGGGCTATCTCACACAGAATTTGGAAGAAAGCAGCCATAGGCATAAACACTAAACTGTATGAACTGTTTTCATATGTTTAATCATATCAATGAAATCATAAAAGTTGTCTGAACCAATTAGAAGCATTACAACATTTCTAAATGATTTTATGTTCTCAGCATAGAGTTTGTTTATAGATAGATTAAAGTTACTTGAAAGAATGGAATCACATTCTCTACTATGGTTTTGCTGAGATCACAGGGGCTACATAAAACATTAATACAGTTCTGTTTCAAACAGCATATTTCAATGCTTCCAAGTGTAAAATAAAAAACATAAACATGAAAGAAGCTGACTTATCACAGTCATATAACAGTGAAAGGTGTGATGTAGCAAAGCAGCTAGAAATGAAATATTTTACTACTATAAGCATGTAGTGTTCTGTGAAGAACTGAGGGGATGAGGTTACCGTCAGTGGAGAATCAGCAGTGTTGGAGTGCATATCTGCAGTTTCAGAAGATCTTTTATGATCTACAGTACTACGAGACATTTAAATTTCACTCTTGGATTCATAAAACCTTGTCAGCATTAAAGGGGGGAGGGACTGTGATTAAAAGCTTATATTCTAATGTAAGTTAAGTAACTAATAAAAGCGAATTAAAGTATCAAGTTCTAGAATATACCAACTTAACAAATTCAATACAGAAGAGAACAGTAGCTGAACAAAGGAATGGATGAAAGGGATGCAAAAAAAGGACAAGGAAATAATGACAAAGAGGAAAGAAAAGTTCTGTTTAATGTGCCTTAAGTCCTTAAAGTGTCAGAGCCCACTAAGAAGAGGTATATAAAAGAAATTATTCTCAGAAAACATATATTCTAGAGCCCTTAGACATGGTTCTCTATTGTATATATCATAGAATCTGACCTGTATTTGAGGAATAAAATGAGCCAATCACTATTCTGTCTTTGTAGAAGAATTCAACATCTGAGCAAAATACTTATTTTGAGAGAACGTACATTCAGATTTTGAGCTATTTCATACCTCGTATGTCATAGGCAAATCTGCTCGTTCCTTAAAACACATAATATCTTCCAGCACATTGTGGATGTGAGGGTAACCCAGAATAATCACACATGTTGACATTTTGTTTAGCAGACTGGTGTATCCAGGCTCAAAAACACTAATGAAAGATTTGTGATTAAACTTCTTCTACACTAATTATGGTAGGAGTAATAAATTTTAACATGTGGTGCTAATGATGGTGCAGTAGTGTAGGAGGATATTAGTTTTTTTTTTAAAGTAAGATCGGCCAACCATCATCTATTATAATCAAAGCGGAAAAATAAAAAAGTTGCAACCCCTAAACCAAAGTAATTTTAATACTGACAGTAAAAAGTACAGACTAATCCAAGCCTAACCTTAAGTTCCTAAGAGTTGGCAGATTTGTGTAGCGCATTGTGGTGTATTCCCAGACAAATAAACAAAACAGAGTTGTACTACGCATAGCTGCTCATTCAGCAATTGGTGACTGCTGGTGTTAATACTGAGGAAGCACATAGAAAATTATGCCCCTGCCAAACTTATTCAGCAATTAAGGGTTAATTTCTGACCCCTAAAGTTATCTGGAATGAGACTTACAAGTGATGCAGTTGTTTTTCCTTCAATCCAGCCTGGTTCCTCTTTGATCTTTGCTTCCAGGTCCATTTTGCACTGCAAACTGAAGTAGTTAGAAGGTACTGGAATGGTTGATTACTTCCAGTGACCTTACACTAAAACATAAGCCAGAAAAATATATTACCTATGTCATTGATACTTATGGGGTTTGTTAACAGACTAAGCAACAAGCTTGTAATTTTACATGACCATCAATATTATGATAATACCAAAAAACCCTACATTTTACATGACTGTTGATATTGTGATCATACATATAGGACCTCAAGTTTTCTATGACTAATACTTCGATCAAAGCTAAGGACCTGCAGTTTTGCATGATTTCTAAAACAGTGATCACTTCCATAATATAATTTAACTTATCTGTCAATATCAAGATCACAGTCATAGGACCCCTAGTATTACATGACACCTTATATCGTATTAATAGCTATCTAACATACAGTTTTATATGGAACTGAAACCACAACAAGATGACCTTTCTTGAAAATTCAGTGACTGTACTGTTTGCATATCACTCTGATCACCCAGGTCCATATACTGGAATCTTCCTACCACTTTTATCCTTTGCAATCAGCTTCAAAACTAACTGAACAAGTTCACAGTTCTTTGAGATATGTTCTATCAAAATTTTCCTTCCCAGGATCAAATTCTCTCAAACCATTCTCCTCCCATTAAGCTTATTCACTATCCCTTTATTTGAGACATGTTCTATCAATCTGATCTTCAAGAACTTCTGATAACACGGCATTTAAAAGGCTTCAACTCTGTTTTTCTTGGCACCAGTTATTATCTGTGTTTCACTTCCATACAGTGTCATACAACATACACAGTATAAACATAATTTTAAAAGTTTTCAATCTGTTGAACCTAAAGAATGTGATGGAGAACAGATGGGAATTTAAGCTGGATTCAGTGATGATATTTATCGATATTGAGAAGGCATATGTCAGTGTACCATGGCAAGTGGTCTCGGATGCAGGGAGAGGTGAAGAACCAATTATAAAAGCCATAAACGAAAAGTGAGTAAGTAGTATGAATACTATGAAAGGACAAACAAACTGGTTCAAAGTAGAAACAGGACTTCAAAAAGGATGTGTTTTATCCCCTCCAATCTTCATTATAATCATGGATGAAACCCATAAGAGTAACGGTATACTACAAAAATAGGAACCAAGGAAGCAAAGGCCTCACTCTTTGCAGATGAGACAATAATATGTGGAGAAGATGAAATGGAAGCACAAGAACAAGATAAGGTAAGGAATCAGGAGATGGAGGAATATGGAATGAAAATAAGTGTGGAAAAGGGTACGATAATAGTGGTGACAAGAGGTAATAGAGAAGGAAGTGGGAATATTGAAGTAATTGGAAGACAATTAGAAGTTGTGGAAAGCTTCAAGTATTCAGGGAGAATAATTGAAGAAGATGGGTAAATAAAATAAGAAATTGGATAGAGACTTGAATAAGCCAATGAGTTTAACCAATGTGTGAGATGTATAGTCTGTAACTGGGTCGTCTAACGGAATGCAGGAAAATTTTGCACCCAATGTATTACACACCAATTTTGACATATGCACCAGGCACATGGACAACAAAAAAACATGATGAACGCAGAATGCAAGAGGCCAAGATGAAATTCCTTAGAGAAATAATAGGGAGGGCATAAAGGAATAAAGTCAGAAACATAGAAATGAGGGAGTGAATTGGATTCCCTGAACTGAAAGGCAAGATAGAGACACATAAGCTGAAATGGTATGGACAAATGATGAGAATGGAAGAGGATAGAGTTCCACAGTAAGTATTTACAGAGAAAGTCATAGGAGAAAGACACTGGGGAATGCCCAGAAAGGGGTGAATGGCTACGGTAAGGAGAGTACAGAGAAGAGTGGAGTAAAAGTAGAAAAAAAATTCGAGGAAGGAATGAAGTGGTGGAGAGAGAAAAACTGAGGTGGTTCTTGATTCACATTTCTACTCACAAGACTGGAAATGGAAAATGAAGAAAATTCTGTTGAAATAAAGACAAAAATTTATACAATACTGCTATCAGCTCATTTCATTGAACAATACCACCAACCTTTACTTAAGTGCTTTTTCTTTATTTTTCTATGCGTGTCTTGTCTAATGACACAACTGAGTGGTGTTTACCAGAGTGCCCCTTGTAGGGAGTTCCTTGTCAAACAAGTGGTTTAAATGTTTAGCAGTTTTTATTGTTCCCCAGGTGGCACAAAATTTGTCCATGTTCAATACCTCGAGTAGTGCCTCAGAGAATTCATTTCACCCAACAGCAGTGTTCACTAATCACTTTGTTATATTTTACTGTAAATGTAAACATACTGCACTAGCAATGAATACTAAAATTTCTCCTACAGGTAATACAAGCTTCGTTCCTGTGGCTAATTGAGTTGATTCTTATGCATTGCCAGGGAACAGATTTCTAAGTAAACACATATCTATTCAGGTAACTACGATCAATTGTATTTTGTATATTTCACCGGAGGGGACAATAATGAAGAGTGCCGTGTTTACGTGTTCTGGCCGTCACAGGTTATTCTAATAATATGTTATTGGCTTTACTTTCCAGCAACTACCTTTTACAGTTTCCACAGCCAGAATTTATTCCTTAAGATTGTTCTTCCATTCCAGCTAGCAGTTTATTAATTTTGCACCAACAACTCCAAGGGAAAGGGATAAGATTACGTATGCAGCAGCATTAATTAAGGTTAATATAGCTGCTGTGGGGTAATGAAGTGATACAGAAAAATCTCCATAACAACACTGATATAACAAGATATAGATATCCTAAATGGGAACCTCTCAAGATTTTTAACCCTACTACCATATGTCGCAGCATACAGTGTAAAGAACAACTCAACATTCACAGCGTCACTAGAAAATTGCACACAAAGGTAAATAACACAGCAAAATAATAATTAAAATTACATACTACATATCGCAATTTCTTTCTGAAATTACCATCCGCATTTCTTCACCTGCGTTGCTCTTCAGTAAAAGAAATCATCATTCCACTAAATTTAGATATACGACATATTGCCACTAACAGGGTGCGAAATCAGAAAGAAGTGGTGGTGGGGGGCAGAAGGAACATAGGTCTTAACTACTTTGTTTTTTCAGGCAGTGCCTGGTGGGGGGGGGGGTATAAAATCCCCCTGTATTTAAATTACCCTCTCACCCAGAAAAATGTAAATTTGAGATCTTTTTGTTCGAATTTTGCTGTTATAACGGGAATGATAAACATTAGAACGCTATTCCAATCACCTGAGAAGTTTATGAGAGACTCGGTATCTTAAGAAAGGCCAGACAAGGTGGAGTTTCCATGGTTTATTGCTTTTTTAATGGAACTTTCCTCTACCAGGGCTATGTGTTGACTGAACAAATTTGTCAGTTTGTACCCTGCTCAAGTGAATATTGTCCTATTGATACCTATAGGAAACACACCCACTCCGAGAAGTACAGGAGTGGTGTAAACTCGAGCTACTTATAGCAATGACAAAGGAGGATAGACTTGCCAGGGTGAAACATCAACAATAGGCTGCAGGTGCGGAGTTGCCACTGCTGCGTTGTTTCATTGCCCAAGGTCTGGCAGTCATTTGAATTATTTCTGATGTTTTTATGAATAGGCTACATGCCCAGTAAAAATCATTAATTTCAGCAATAAATTAGGGGGTTCTACATTTTCCTGTTTATTTTATAATGAAACGAACCCCCTGGGCAATTTTAGTGGGGGAGCCTCTGAGATAAAGTCATCGGTGGGGGAGACGTCCTTCCCTCCCCCCACCCGCGCGATTACGCGCCCTGGCTAGTACACAAAACTTACAGGCACTTGCAACACAAAGGCTGGGAGTTTTCTAAAAGGCAAGCTAGTTATATGCGTATTCATTTTTCATGCTTAATTAAAAATAAAATTTAAGAAAATTACTAACATTAAATAATTATTATAAATATGTAGAATGCTGAAACTGAGAAAGATTAGTATTAACTTCTAATCTTCTCAATTGAGATCTATACATTTAGCAGAATTGAATTATTGAATTTGAACATTACCGACAGTATGTTAAAGGTTGTGGACACAGTGTAAAAAGATAGAAATCACAATTCCTCAATGAAGAAAATCCGTAACTCACTTAAGGGAATTAGCTGTAGAATAGGCTTATACGCGCCTTGTATAACAACATACCAGCCACTTCGAAACAAAACCAGGTATTTGAATGTTGTTTAATCACTTAAAACAAACTCTTGAAGAACAAATTTGATTTGTAACAGTCAGTAAAACAGGCTGAATTTAGGAAAGGATGTATTACTAGCGACAAATGCAGAGTATGCGACACTTCTTCTTCTCTTGAAATGTGAATGGGCATGTTATATAACCCAGTTCCAATAATTGTAATAAATCACACTGTAACACTATTAACTATCAATACAGACCTTTCCCTGGTGTGCTTTACACGGGGTAGTGGTGGGAGTAAGGTTCGGCAGTGTTCGGTTATTGGTGGTGGGGAGGAAGGGGCGTTGGCGTTGAAGGAAGGATTGGATGTAGTGGGGTCTGTCTGTCTGTTAGGTCAACAGCCCAGAGGCTGGTTGGATCCTCAAATAGCACCACCAAAGGTTGTGGGGTTATAAGGAAACCCCAAAAACCAATGGCAGCACCAAAATGAGGCGTACTAGGCAAGATGAGGAGTGAGGTAGTTTGCCATTGCTTTCCTCACTGGGTCAGAAAGTACTATTGCAGCATGACTGACCCTGTGAGCAGCACCTTTCATAACACTCAGAAGCACTAGTCATGCTCTGAATGTCATTACTCAGCACTACCCATACCCCAGCAGCTTCCATATTGTCACAGCCATGATGTTGACTGGGACTTCGGTGGAAGCTACACTTTACTCTAGCCTGTGTCAAGAGATGGATGCAAAAGTACTGTATCCATCAAAAAATGACAGCAGGCAGAGTAGTGGGGTATAGTAGCCATTACTGATTGAAAACAGCTGATTTCCGAGCTTTAATCTGAAAATGCAAGAACCCGATCAAAAAAGTCAAGTTGTGAGTTTCACAAATAGGGAAAGTCCTCTCAGTTTTAATTAGTGCGTTTATGTGGTGATGCCAATATGCAAAATGTCACGTCTTCTAACTCATAACAACGAATAAACAGTACAATTTAGGTTAATTTGAAATGTCACGAATGGGCAAAGTCTTTTACTCATAACAACGGATAAACATATTACTTAGTACTATTTAGGTTAAGTTTTAATCCTAATTATTGCTTTAGGATGCATGTGTAAAATGCTATGTATTAAATCAAATTATAAGTTGGGGTAGCCTAGGCTATATGAACTTGTTAAAATCCACAGTTTCTCTTTATATAGGCCTACATTGGTGGAGATTCCTTTTTGTAGGTTAATATTCGGTTTCCTTAAATTGTTATTTAAAGAAAAAACTCGCCGTGTTGAATACCTCCGTGCTCAAATACGTCAGCCTCGTGTCAGTATATTTACTGGCACGTAAAATAACTTTTGCGGGACAAAATTCGGGCACCTTGCCGTCTCCGAAAACCGTGCAAGTAGTTGGTGGGATATAAAACCAACAGCATCCTCACTTTATTATTACTAGCACGTACCCGAGGTTTCGCCTGCGTTTATTAATTTACCCGTTAGATGTTTTTGAAACATGTACTTACTTTTTAAATTTAGTATTACACATCGTTTTTAAATAAATTGTATGAAGTACATTATTTTATTTTTAATTTCACCCCTTCTCACTCCCATAACTATAGGGACCGAACTTGGACTAAAGTGATACCGGTATCCGAAGTTTCCTATTCATCTTAGCGACCCCGATAACCATGGATTCTACATTAATATTGGTCGTTTTCTATTATTTGTATATCAGTCTTACCTAAGCAGCGGACGGAAGCAGACGTTCGGAGCTGACAGTGCCGGTAGGGCGGGAGCGCAGTGTGTGCGGCGAGTGGGAAGAAAGACGGGAGGGAAGAGGAAGATGATTGGTGTGGACCAATATCGAGTGGTTATTGGAAGATGGCAGGGAAGATGGAAGATGGAAACAGCCTGGAGTGAAGGTGGTAAAGTAGAAACGAGAATGATGGGTGAGATAATACAGGTGGCAGCGGTGATTATGGTACTGTTAATTATAGGGGGTGTGGAAACAAATCCCGGTCCGACTCACAGTGGCAACATGAACTGGGAAGACGTGGAGGTTATAAGAAAAGTGGTCAAAGAAGTTGTAGAAGAAGTTTGCCCGTTTGAACGGATTAAAAATGTGATGAAGGAACAAGTGAAAGAACTTGAAAATATAAGGCGATGGATACAGGGAAAAACGGAGGAAACAATGACCAAAGTGAAAACTAACGAGAGAGAAATTACATCACTCAAGACGAAAATAAGGAAGATGGAGGAAGAGATGGTAAAGTTGAAGTCAGCAGTAGAAGATGGTAACCAAGAACGCAGGAATAAATGCTTATTCATATATGGGGTGCCGGAAGAAAAAGGTGAGGAAAAAGTGCTGACTATATACAAAGTGGTGGAAGTCATCCAAAAAATGATGAAAATCAATTTTAGTGAAGCTGATATTGACGATGTGGGAAGGGTAGGTAAAGCACGGGTTAACAGACCGATAAAAATTAAGTTGTTTTCCACCCTGATGGCGGAAATAGTGATAAGAGGAGCGGGTAATATACAGGGAGCAAAAATTTGGATTAAAAGAGATATGGGAAGAGATGGGATCAAGAATATAAACACCTTGAAAATACATTTGGTCCGGGCTCGATTGCAAGGGTTAAGAGCCTACATCAACGGTCAATTATCAGTGGTAACCAATGGTCAATGGACCAAATATTGGACAGTAACGAAAATACGTGAAATGGAGCAGAATGAGAAGGAAGTGGTAATGGGGAAGAGGGTGGAAGAAATGCGAACTACAGATAGTATAGTTGGTGAAAACGGGCATGGAAACAAAGGAAAAACCAAGGAAAATAGGGCATTAGAAAAGAGCTCGCAACGAGAAGGAGACATCACGGTAGAGAAGATCATACAGGTTATCGGTGAAGAGATGAGGAGGGAGTCCAAGACGATGATTGAGGACATGAGGTCGGAGTTCGGTGCCAGAGACGAAAGGAAGAAACACGGAGTGAATGGGGGGAGGAACCACAAGACGTGACGAGTGCACATAAACGGAGTGAAAGGGAGAAGACAGAAGCACGAGGTGGCTTGGTAAAAGGGAGGAGCTTCAGCCTAAAAGAAATGTGGGAGAAGACAAGTAACCTGGATGTAGGTGTAATGACAAGAAGTAAAAAAACAAGCAGTAGCAGCAAGTAAATAGTTTAAGCTAAAGGGAATAGTGGAGGATGTGTGTTATTTGCAGTTAAAATAAGAGTGATCAAGTATTAAATTAGCAGGAGGTGAACTGTGTGTGGATAAAAGTAAATAAGTGTAGCGAGGCAGTGGAATTCAAGAACGGACAATAGCAATGAAACGTAAGGAGAAAAAGTGCACAGCGACACGGCAGTGGAGGTAACAATGAAACGGGAGGAGAAAGAGTGCTCAAGGACACGGCAATGGAGGTAACAAGATAGCTGGGTTTGCAATGTAAGTAGAAATACAGGAAGGTCAGTGTTTAGAAAAGATTGTGCTGAGTAACGTACTAGGCCGGAAGAGACATGCCGCGTGTTTAAAGAACTGACACCGTCTGCTTACACTATTGCATCCTACATAGCAATATGTTATTGTGTAGACACTCTACTACCATACTACCATTAATGCTTCAGATCAATATGGTAATCCATAATCCAAGTCTCTCCTGCATTTCACTGAATAACAGAATAACAGTCATCTTAACAAGATTATGCCTTTCTTGTTTTTTTACACCTTTCATTTTGATAATGTATTTTATTAATTCAAAAGGGGAATAATACAGGGTCTATTTTATGGCTTGTTCCGTGTGTCAGAGGAACACGCACGGAAACCGATAGCGCGATCGGGTGACTCATTTGCCGAGAGATATACTATTCGTGACCGACTAAGATGATCTAATGCAGTACGTTAGCGATAACCGTTGCTTCACAGCAATAGTTCAGTTTAACATCTGCGGTATTGGTAGCGTGTTCAATGTGTTCGCTTTAAAATAGCGCAGTTTCTGTAGGAATACTAATCGTGTGTTTAACGAGTGATGCACGGTATACAGTAGAACGGCGTGTGTTGTGCTATGCGAAGCATTCATATACAGAATGCCGCTTTCGATTCATTCATCTTCTGCCCACAAAGCAACAAAACCGTACAAACCCACCCCTGCCCAATATTTAAGAGGACCAGAGAGTTTCGCTAGGGTTCGATATTGTAACTGGTTGCTTCAGTCAGTTCACGATGGGTATGTTGACCCAGAACTTTTATTTTATAGTGATGAAGCATGACTACATTTAAGTGGCAATGTAAATAGTCAAAACAATCGCTACTGGTGTGCAGAAAATCCCCACCAGCTGCATGTCCGTCCTCTTCATGATGTAAAAATAGGAGTTTGGTGCGCAGTAAGTCCTCGCAGAATTATAGGGCATATATTTTTTTCCGCGAAATAATAAATGCTGATCGATATAATATAGACCTCATTCTCAGACCACTCTTTCAAGAGCTGACGGAAGATGAAAGGAGTAATGGTTACTTTATGCAAGATAATGCGACGGCACACGCTGCTAATCGGTCTATGGAGGTAATGCGGGAAGTTTTCGAACATCGTGTGGTTAATTATCCCCCTAGATCTCATGGTCTAAATCCCTATGATTCTTACCTGTGGGGGATGCTGAAGGGAAGAGTGTATGTGAACAACTCTCACACACCGGGAAAGTTGGTCGTGCGGTTAGGGGCGCGCAGCTGTGAGCTTGCATCCAGGAGATAGTGGTTCGAACCCCACTGTCGGCAGCCCTGAAGATGGCTTCAGTGGTTTCCCATTTTCACACCAGGCAAATGCTGGGGCTGTACCTTATTCAAGGCCACGGCCGCTTCCTTCCCACTCCTAGGCCTTTCCTATCCCATCGTCGCCTTAAGACCTATCTGTGTCGGTGCGACGTAAAACAAATAGAAAAAACTCTCAAACAAGAGAAGAACTACAAAGAGAACATTACACAAGTTATTTCTAACATCACACTGGCTGAGATTCGCCGAGTGTCAGCAAACCTATTTACGAGGTGTCAGGCGTGTTTGACAGCTGAGGGGCAACATGTTGAACATCCAATGTAATGCCAGGTAGGTTTTAGACTAATAGTTTCACTAGAAATGGATTTACATAAGTGTGAATTGCCGAGAGTTGTGAGGAGGTAAAGCGACGGAGTGTCATTGCGCCAGCCGTGCTCTGAGTGGTGCTGCGGAACCAGCTAAAAGGAAAGACCCTGTATTTCGATCTTATCATCTGCCCTGTTTGATTGAATTCATTTTCCATTTATTCAATAATGGTATGAGGTCTGACATGATATGTTGTGTGACCTCAGGAGGGGCCTAGTGAAGGTCTTTTGATTTCACGCCCGTAGGTGATCTGCGCTTCGTGATGAGGATGGAATGATGAGTTAGATGGCCCCGTGCCTGGGGAATGGTTAAAATTCCCGACTCTGTCGGTAATCGAACCCGGGACTCCTGTGACCAAAGGCCAGTACGGTAACCATTTAGCCATGGAGTCGGACAGGTCTGAAATAAGATGTACTTAGTCCTGTAAAACAAAGAATGTGTTTGAATATCAGGATGGTTCCCTATACCGTACGTATACCAAGACTGCTTCCTACCCAAAACTAGCTAGCTCTCGGTGAAAATGAAATGGCGTATGGCTTGTAGTGCCGGGAGTGTCCGAGGACATGTTCGGCTCGCCAGGTGCAGGCCTTTCGATTTGACACCCGTAGGTGACCTGCGTGTCGTGATGAGGATGAAACGATGATGAAGACGACACATACACCCAGCCCCAGTGCCAGTGAAATTAACCAATGATGGTTAAAATTCCCGACCCTGCCGGGAATCGAACCCGAGACCCCTGTGACCAAAGGCCAGCACGACAGAACTTTTTAAAAGTTATTTTGATTGTTACCAGTAATTTTCTACTGATATATGGGATTGTTTTCAAGCCAGATTTGATTCAAATTAGCCCATTTTATGCCTCACTTGTTTATTCTTCAATTTACTGTTGCTATATTCGGTTGTCCGACTCGTTGGCTGGATGGTCAGCGTACTGGCCTTAGGTTCAGAGGGTCCCGGGTTCGATTCCCGGCCGGGTCAGGGATTTTAACCTTCATTGTTAATTCCAAAGGCCCGGGGGCTGGGTGTTTGTGCTGTCCCCAACATCCCTGCAACTCACACACCACACATTACACTATCCTCCACCACAATTACACGCAGTTATCTACACGTGGCAGATGCCGCCCACCCTCGTCGGAGAGTCTGCCTTACAAGGGCTGCTCTCGGCTAGAAATAGCCATACGAAATTATTATTATTATTATTATTATTATTATTATTATTATTATTATTATTATTATTATTATTATATTCGGTTTAAACACTTACACTTGTAAATCCTGGTGAAGGGTATCTTGTGTAATCTTCAGTGGCACCGACTTTGGTAGGGGCAAGGTGTTTTCTGCCCCCTCCCCACCAAGAATGATCTCAGAGGGCAGAGTGTCATTTTTAACCCCCAAAAGAATTATCCTTCTAGATGGTAAGTCCTCTTACACTACCACCCTTGAAATGTTGGTTGAGCGATGATTGACGGGTGACCCGAGTCGACTGCTCCAGGACTTCTTGAGTTTCCGTAGAAGTCAGTGGCGAATATAGAATATATTTTTTGGGGGGGGGGCCAAGATTGATGTAAGGTTAGATTAAGTAATTTTAAGAGGTCAGACGATTTCAAACACTTTAGAGAGGAAAACGGAAACATTGATTTGGGCTGATACATACATACATACATACATACATACATACATACATACATACAGTACACCAATGGTTACAAAACGAAGTCCAGGTTTCTTGGTACACTTGCAAACTTATCAAGAACTTCTTCATCACTAACTATAATGTATCTGTGGATAGAGAGTAAAGCAAGCCCGTTAAGCCTACTTTCAGATGTGCTGTTCCTTAAGTAAGTCTTCAGTCTCCTTAGGCTAGAGAAAGTTCTTTCTACGGTTGCGATAGAAACAGGAAGAACGGGGAGTAATTTGAGAAGGGTATAAATGTTGGGGAAGAAAGTCTTGTCACATTTTTCTAGAGAACTTACAGCCATTTTGGGAAGATTTGAAGGATTTTCCTGACTCCACTTTTCTTTCCACCACATAAACTCACTTTGCACAATCCCTTTATGTGACAGATTTCCTTCGTAGAAACTAAAAGCAGCCTCCAATGAACCGAAATCTGTTACGATACACAATTGTGGAAGGATGTTTTGTAAGGATGCAACTATTTCCTTGTGAGATTCAAAGCATTCTTTTAGTGAGTTACAAAAATCGTCCAGGCATGGCACATAAACTGCTAACTGTTGGCTCGGAATCTCAACAACGATCGAAAATTCCCATCATTTTGGTCCGGTTCTTCAAGGCTTATACATTTTTTCGGGGGGGGCCCAGGGGGCCTGGCCCCCCCCCCCTTATATACGCCCCTGGTAGAAGTTATCAGTGCAGTTAACATGTAGCGTCAAGAGAGGTAAAGACTAGAGAGTTATAGGAAAATATACATTTCGTAAGTGTGAGTTAATGCAGCATGGCCAGAAATGGAGGTATTCGAGCAAAGGTAAGTTCAACCGTGTTGTAAGATCAATCCAGAAATTATTTCAAACAGTGTAATAAGAAAGGACAGACCGGTACTTGGTGACGCTAAGCACTTGTTTGATTGTGTATTATAAAATGGTATTGGGGGAATAGAAAGAAACATTGCAGCCAAGTGAAGAAACTTGCCACCTCTGCCTAAAAATATGCAAGAAGTTCACGGTGCTCTAGCCTTTATGGACGTAAGATCCAGCTTTGAAGATAATATGTTCCTTGCAATGACAGAGAGAATGATATTATTGTGTTTTCTACTGCGTTAAATTTGAAGTACCGGTACCTGCGTAAAAGAGAAAGGATTCACATCCAAGCCGCTCGCAGAAAAGTTAATGTTACGGTACTCTCCCTTAGCTCAAGGACAGTATGAAATTGAATTCCATCAACATACCAAGGATTAGTACCTATTGATGCTTGTAAAAAATAAATGAGGTGGCAAATACAATACGTCTGATAGGTCTTACCCATAGTTGAGCATCAAGTCCTAGAATAGTGCTTGGCATGTAATGGTGTATAAATATCAGACACCCGTATGTGGGGTGGGTAGATTCACTGGCACATAATGGTGCGTAAAATTCAGGCACCCAGCATCTCTAAAAATACACCCGATGAAAAGGTTGCTATTAGTAATGTAAGCCTTGTGGTGTACTTGTTAACACTGTTGGCTACCATCCCTGTGGTCCGGGTTCGATTCCCGGCTCTGCCAAGAAATGTAATTCTGGCTAGAGGTATTGGTGATTTGATGCCACACGCCCAAATATGAATATTTCCATTCAAAGTTTGGGAGAGATTTGAAAAAGTACGTTAGGTTTTATGTCGGCTATCAAAAAGACAGAAATAGATGAGTATATCGGTCTTAAAAATAACTGTAAGCATGAAGAAAATAATTGAACTTAAGATTTCTTTAAGTGCAAAGCTGAGGAATTCTTGGAAACTGTCAAAACTTGCTGATGAGTAAGATGAGTGAGATAACAAGAGTAGATAATGAAGAACAACTTCCAATTTTTATTAATCATCGACACTATTTACCTGCACGGCCAGTAGAGAGTGCAGTATGATGAAGTAAGCCTGATGCGGTTTTCCCTGTCGTTCCACTTGAGTCAGGCTATTGTTGGGTACGGGATGGAGTAAAGGGGCCCATTCACAGTCGAGCCGGTTGGCGAGCCCGTCCATGCATAAAATACACACCCCGAACCCGACTGGCTCGACGGTGACCATACACTGGCGAACCCGTTGGCGGACCAGTCCGCCAGTCTGTATTGCAAATAGTACGTGCATTGCCTAGTTTTTGTTATATAGAAAGTGGGTTCGAATCCCACTGTCAGCAGCCCTGAAGATGGTTTTCCCTTGGTTTTCCATTTTCACACGAGGCAAATGCTGGGACTGTACCTTAATTAAGGCCACGACCGCTTCCTTCCAACTCCTAGGCCTTTCCTATCCCATCGTCGCCATAAGACTTATCTGTGTCGGTGCGACGTAAAACCACTAGCAAAAAAAAGTTTTTGTTATGGCCCAACGAAAACATTCCAAAGTGGCTGTAGCTGTTGCAGAATTTGTGCAATGATGAAGTAAAGAAGAAAAAACGTGTGTGAATGAAGGAATGGTTGAGAGATAAACTAGGATTTTCACACGTCAGCCTATCAAGAACTCTGTGCGTACAAGAACCTGCAGATTATAGGGACTTTCTGCGTATGGATAGCGACAGTTTTTGCGAAAGTTTGTTGGAGTTGATTCGGCCAAACATAGAGAAACAGTAGACACACATGAGAGATACCATCGTGCTGAAGAGAGGTTAATTGTAACATTGCGATTTCTTTCTTTTTCTTTACGTCGCACCGACACAGATAGGTCTTACGGCGACGGTGGGACAGGGAAGGGCTGGGAGTAGGAAGGAAGCGGCCGTGGCCTTAATTAAGGTACAGCCCCAGCATTTGCCTGGTGTGAAAATGGGAAACCACGGAAAACCATCTTCAGGGCTGCCGACAGTGGGGTTCGAACCTACTATCTCCCGAATACTGGATACTGGCCGCACTTAAGCGACTGCAGCTATCGAGCTCGGTCATTGCGATTTCTAGTGACAGGGAAAAGTTATGAAGACCTGAAATTTAGCAGTGTAATATCTCCTCAGCTACTTGGAAAAATCATTCCTGAGACGTGTTGGGCAATCTTCGATACTTGCAGTCGGAATATTTGCACGTAAGTGGGCCTACACAATTTTGATTGTGATGTATTTTAAGATAGTTTTTATAAAACAAACGTAATATTCTTTTGAAAGTGATTAGTTTGGGAAATGTTATTTCACTACTACTTATGACATACAGAAAATTCCACAACTGTAGTAATGTATGATACATAGCCTACTTACAGTATTAACAAGTTAAGTGCAGAGGCGCGAGAGTCATATATGTCATAGCACAATGGTCAGGCTAATAATATTTGTACGAGAGTATCGGGAGACCATGGATTATTCTTCTTCTTCTTCTTCAAATTACTATTATTACTAATATTATTGTTGTTGTTATTATTATTAGCGTTCGAATGTCGCACTAACACATGGAAGGTATTGCGTGACGCAAGGATGGGAAAGCTCCAGGACTCGCCCGGTACATTTAAATAAATTCTTCCCGGAACTGCTTATTCTTCTCAAAAGTCATTGTTAGTTGAGGTAGGCCTAATTAACTCACACAGAAACCAAATTAAGCTACAGACGAAACCACAGTGAGCCGGTCAGGTAGTGGCCATACACACACTGACGGGTTGGCGAACCGGTCGGGTTCGCTGGTTTAGCAGTCGAACCGCCAACACGAACCCAACCTCGAGCCCAACCCTCAACAACCCCCCATACACCTTCGAGCCGGTCAGTGCGACCAAGGTCACGAACGGGCTCGCCAACCCGCTCGGCTGTGAATGGGCCCCTTAATATTTGTGTATACTTCTGTGGAATGAGAACTGTTGTAGAGTCAGTGGCACTGAGTAACAGGGGCAGTGTATTGTCCTGCTGTTTAACACTGTTAATTAGTTGCTGTGTAGTTGTTCATTGTATGCGATTGTGGAATTTCTCTGAAGATGAACCGAGAACAGATCATCATGTGTTGTGTGGCCCGTAGCCCTGCGTTGAAACCTAGCCCTCAGCATGCAACTGCTGTGTGACATGACCGACTTGCGAGCGCAAGTGAAAAGCCTGTCAATAAGGAGTAGAGAGCCTTCAGGTACGTAAAGACTGTCCAGCCGGAATCCCACTGTGAGATACTTGTAAATAGACGGCAATTAGTGAGTGTGGCCGTTCTTGGTTGAATAGAACTATATGTGTGTGCGTTTATTGGGTTATCCTGAAATAAATTAGAGTAATGAAACAGACGGGGTTTTATTTGTAACACTATTAAGCAGGTGAGCGATTTGTGAAACTAACAACAATGTTATCTCAGGTGAAATGAACCTAATGTGTGTCTTACTCAGTAATCTCAATATGTAAACAGGATACACAACAGGTATGCTTTGGAGTGGCAAAAATCGTGACGTTCGGGTTTTGTTACGTTGGCAACTATGTACGTACTGAATGTGAATTTGTCATTCGTGATTCTTATTGGCAAATATATTTCTAGATGAGTTTTCATCATTTTTGAATGATAAAATGGTGAAGTATTGCGTGGCGTATGGCTGTAAAGAGCTCCAGAGAAAAGGATGTGGAAATTAGTTTCACAGGTAAGTTATTTTAGTACGTAACAAAGAAGGAAACTGGTTGATGTCGGACATAACCTCAAGCGGTACATGGCATTTATTTTTATGATTTGCTTGTTTATACAGGTTTCCATTTTCTTGGCCTGATATTCTGAAGAAGTAGGTTCAAGCAATACGCGGAGAATAGTGGTTACCCATAGCATACAGTAGGTATTTTAAAAAAATACGTTATGCAGCAAACATTTTACACCTAATAGTTATCAGTCAAGAACTGCGCACCTGTAAAATTACTGAAAGAAGATGTTGTGCCATCAATCTTCAATTTTTCAGGCCATCTTCAAAGAAAGATTGTTACAAGACGACAGCTGGTTCTCAAAGGACCAGTCCTTAATCTGATTAGTATGAGACCTATACATTTTCTTATAGAAAAATACATTTAACAAAGGTATTATTCTTATGCATGTAAATGTTTGAAGTTTTTCATTGCAAAATAAGAGGAAGTGGCAGGTGTTTCTGTACAAGATCAAGAGTTTCCTGATAATATGAAAATAGACAATCAGACTCAAACAGATAGTCTCCCACAATCTCCTGTGAAAACAGAATTGATAAAGAAAATCAAAAGGCTTCAGATGATTGTTTATAGCAGGAATAAGAAGATAAGTAACGTGGCGGAATTAATTTCAGTTATGAAAAAGAAGGGGCATCTAAGTACTGACTTAGAAAGCATTTTGAAATTTCATTTCAGTGGCTTTCCGTTGCACTTCATAATGAACCAGTTTCAGAATTCTGAAGTCGGTAAACCAGCAAGAATGTACAGTGATATCATGAAACAATTTGATTTAACATTGCACATTCATTCCCCAAGAGCATACAAATATGCGAGAACACGTGTTTCCATTGCTACACCCTAACCGCACTAGGTCATGGATTTCTTCAGTGAACTGTGAACCAGGATTTGTTTCTGATGTGTTTGAATTTTTGAAAGAAAACTATGATAAGTTATTACACTTAAAAGAATGTGCTTCAGTGTTTGACAGTATATTGATTAGAAAGCAGTTACTATGTGATGATAGTAATAAAGTTAAAAGAGCTTATGTTAATGTTGGTCAGATCGTTTCAACAGAGGTAGATGTTTTGGCTAGGGAAGCTCTAGTTTTTCAAATTATGACTCTGGAAAAAGTTTAAGTGACCAGTGGCCTATCTTTTTGTAAATAAGTTTCCTGCTGATCTACTGACACAGTTAATAAAAACTTGTCATATTAAATTGTATGAAGTTGGTGTTGTGATACGTATTGTTACGTGTGATAGTCCTTTTGTTAATGTTCAAGCTCTGAGAAACTTGGGATGCTGTTATGAAGGTGAGTGTGTTGTATATCTCATTTTAAACACCCATGAAATGATTGTAATGTTTATGCAATACAGTGCTGGATCCATGTCATATGCTGAAATTAGCAAGAAATACTCTAGCAGATAAGAAAATAATTAAAACTGTGGATGGAGATATGAAATGGGACTATATTGTCAAACGTCATTCATTACAGGAGAACGACTGCTTAAAGTTTGACAATTCATTATCATTCAGCATTTTCAATCTTATAACAAAAAATGAATGTGTCCTTTGCTGCTAAGACCTTGAGTTCAAGCGTTCCAGATGCACTTGAATTCCTTGAGGCGCATAAGCGTCCTGATTTTCAAGGTTCAGCTGCAACAGTTTCTTTCATAAAAAAATAGATAGGTTGTTTGACATCCTTAATTCTCGAAATGCCTTCAGTCGAGGATTCAAACAACGTAGGATGGTTAGAAAATGTGAACTTCTATCAAAATTATTTTGATGAAATGGAAAGTTTCTTGAAGTCAGTGACTATTGAGGATGTTCCTATTTTGTTACACCCCCGTAAAACATTCGCATTGGGTTTCCTGTTCTGTATGAAAAGTATAGGCATGTTGGTACCAGAATTTCTTTTCAGAGAGAGTGACCCATTCAAATATTTTTTGACATACAAGGTATTACAAGATCATACTGAATTGGGTTTTTTTGCTGTATTCGATCTAGAGGTAGTTGGAATAATAATCCATACACACTATAGTTTCAGCAGTAGCATATGCTGAGTCTAAGACATGGGCTACCACTCCCTACTTACGTTACCCCTTTTCGATGGTTGATTTAGTAAATTTCATGCCTTTTAAGAGTTTTGAGCTGTAGCCTACTGTGTTGTCTAGGCTCCTTCACAAGCTACTGTCCTGGCCTCTGCTACTGTCAATACTCAACGCCTGATCAGTGGAGATGGTAGCCTAATGTTTAGCAAATGAAAGTCCGGCTTTGTGGCTAAATGGATACAATGCTTGCCTTTGGTCCAATGGCCCCAGATCAGTTCTCAGATTCAAACCCCTTGTACCGTTAATTCCCCTGGCTTGGGGACTGGGTGTTTATAACGTCTTCGCCATTCATTTCATCCTCATTAGGTTACCTCCAATCCTATACAGATGCGATGGACCATTATTATTAATATTATTATTATTAAATACAAATATAGAGTCTTACAGCATTACCAGAGATCGTACACATCACTCACTTGTTTATTAGCTTCCTCGGGAGATCAGTGGTGGTGTCCAACCCATAATCACGGGTTCGATTCTAACCAATAAAAGAGAACATTAAACCTGAAAGATTGCATTTCTTTTTAGGAAAGCATGGCTGTTAGTAAGCAGTGACGATCTGATGGACCGAAGCCTAGCACAGCTATTCCCCCCCACCGGTCCCTGCACCTATCGGGCAAACATCAGCAAGCCGCCCAAGGTGGGTCGAGGGGAAAGGGACGCAAAGCCTGGGCTGCAATATCTGCCTCCGATTCCTTGCTCTCAGAAATACATGCGACTTTTTTTTTTCCAGTTGCTTTGATATTTTGTCAATGGAACAATATGTCAGATGCTTACATTATAATGTGCTTTAGATTTCCATCGTTCTCATTTGAGGTGTGGGCTTCACCGATAGCCTTGGTAACCCTCAGTATACACCACTGAGTTTCAGTCAGCTCTCAAATCACTGTTGAGCTAGTTCAACTGCCAATGTGATTAATTTAGAATCAAACTGCAGCTCATACCTCGTAAGGTGCAATCAGAATCAAATAATGATGACTATTTGGATTCAGAATGTTTAGTTTATTGTAATGCACTGGATGCAGCAGAACTGTGTGATTATGTAAACAACATTGTTTATTATATATTATTTGTAAGAAATTGTTGAAGACCATACAGTACCGGGCAAGTTGGCCGTGCAGTTAGGGGCGCGCAGCTGTGAGCTTGCATCCGGGTGATAGTGGGTTCGAACCCCATTGTCGGCAGCCCTGAAGATGGTTTTCCATGGTTTCCCATTTTCACACCAGGCAAATGCTGGAACTGTACCTTAATTAAGGCCACAGCTGCATCCTTCCCCCTCCTAAGCCTTTCCTATCCCATCGTCGCCATAGGACCTATCTGTGTCGGCGCGACGTAAAGCCAGTTGCAAAAAAAATAGACCATACAAAGCTGTGAATGTGCTGCAATGCTGACAGTGTCTATTAACCAGAACATAGATCATACTCCTACATCAGATCCAACTGCTTTTACACAGCAAGTTTCCAGAGGTGGTCTTAAATTTGCTTCAGAAGCAATGTTTAAAATAGTACAGTACTCAGAGAAGTGGTTCCGCTCTCTCATGAGGTTTTCAGATTGGAGCAAGCTCACTTTGTTTATTCTGTGTCTCACTATTTTAATCTTCATTGCCCAAATATTGTTCAAATTAACCACACAATTAATTCTGCTATTGATGTTGAAGATTTACATGAGACCAAGGTATTGAAAGACATTGTCTCTACATACAGTATATTTCAGTTAGATTAAGAGCACATTCAAGAGCAGTAACAAACAGTGCTACAAATGCTACTGTGCGACGAAAGCTGACAAAGCTCATCTTATTTTCCAATGTGTAGTTTACAGCTGAATAATGTATGCTGCTCCTGTAATACCGGTACGTAATTTTTCTTTCTGAAATTCTAAATATTTGTCTACTTTTTCAGTTTTGCTATAGTAATGTACAAAAGGTATGGTATAAAATGTGAACTTGTATTCATCATTTTCATTTTCCCTTGTCCAGCTTCTGCCAGGTCGGGATGTTGATGGTACTTCTCCACCGTTGCTTGTCCTTCCACTACTTCTCTTCAGTAATTGTATTACATTCCAGTCTACTTTTTGATATATTGTTCTTGACAGAGTATATCCATCTTTCTATGGGCCTCCCTCTTGCCCTCTATCTTAGCCACCAACGCTTGTTTTGGTATCCTTCCCTCCTCCTCCAGCCGGGCTGAGTGGCCCAGACGGTTGAGGCGCAGCCTTCTGGCCCCAACTTGGCAGGTTCGATCTTGGCTCAGTTCGGTGGTATTTGAATAAGTCAGCCTCATGTGGGTAGATTTACTGGCACATAAAAGAACTCCTGCAGGATGAAATTCCAGCATCTTGGCATCTCTGAAAACCATAAAATTAGTTACTGGGACGTAAAGCCAATAACATTATTATTATTATTATTATTATTATTTCTTCCTTCCTCCATCCTCATAACATGTCTCAATTTATTCTTCTCCATTCTCTGTTTTTCTACGTATTTCTTTTCTGACCTCAACATTTCTTACTCTGTCTCTCCTTGTCTTCCCTAGCATACTCCTCAGGAACTTCATCTCACCGGCCTGAATTTTACGCTCATCTCTTGCTGCCAGTGGCCAAGTCTCTGATGTATACATTAATATAGGTGTTTAATACATCTTGTACATTATCTCTTTACATTTCATAGGAATGTTCCATACCAAGATCCTTACATTCTGGTAGAACATATTTCCCACTTGTACCCTTCTGCTGTATCCAACCTTGCATCTTGCATTCTTTCACCTACCAAATATTTGAAGCATTCAACAAACTCAAGATTTTGTCCTCTGATACGAACGATACCTTTCTTTCTCTTTCTCCTCTTGTCATCACCCCTGTTTTGCTCTTATATTATGCAGTTTTCATTTTTATTTAACTTCTCCTGTGCTTTCAATATAAGTGGTCCATTATTGGAAATTATAAATTCTGCAGCTAACTCATTCTTGGTTGCCAATGTTTGTGTCCAGTGTGCCAGTTTGGGCTTATTAGTCGGTAACTAGCACACCTACCAAGACGCATGGCTAGTGCAATTAGTGGAGGCCACTATGTAGGCTTTTTTGAGACACTGGCAGTGCCAATGGATTATGAGAGAATTTACCTCTTATAAAAATTGATGCCTGGTAGGCCATCAGATGATGTCAACCAAGAATGAATTAGCTCTAAAATTTATATTTTGCTATAATGGACCATTGATATTTGAATTATGAATTTACTCATTCAGGACAATTCTTTCAGGTTCCCAATGGGAACTGCTGTTGTTGCTGGTGAGACCTAGTGTTTACAGTGCACTATGTCATCTGGTATGGGCTAGAACAAATTTTACTTTCATTGATCTGTCCCAATCTCATCCTTGGCTTTGGCAATATGAAAGTGACTGAGGTATTAGCGAAGCTAGTAATGCCATTCCTTATGCAGCCAGTCCCTGCTATGAATGGTGTGAAAATGTTACTCATGTAGTCGGTTGGTTCATGCATTTCAGTTGTCTTGGCAGGCTAATATGTAATAGCAACTTTTGGCCCGGTGAGGAAAAGAACGGGAAATGACCTCACTCCTCATTTCCGTAGAATACCTCTTCAGTGATTCCTACATCATCTACGACAGCTGATGGCGGAGCTATTCGGGATCGGACCAGCCTTTGGGCTGAATACTCAATATACTTACATGGTAATCAAAATCTGTATCATATGATGGCCTAGCAGGCATCAGTTTTTGTAAGTGAGATCAAGACTCTCATAGTGCATTGGCACTTCCTGTAGCTCCAGGTAACCTACGCAATGGCCTTCATTACATGTACTAGCCATGCGTCTTCGTAGGTGTACTTGTTACCAACAGATGAGCCCAAATTAACACACTGGGGCGAAACACTGGTAACCAAGAATGAGTTAACTGGGAAATTCCTTATTTCCAATAACGGACCATTTATAGAGAAATTGTGAATTTAGACTACTCACCTGGGACAAATATTTCAAGTTCCCTATGAGAACCAAAGTTTGTATCATATAATGGCCACCGGGCGAGTTGGCCGTGCGGTTAGGGGCGCGTGGCTCTGTGCTTGCATCTGGGAGATAGTGGGTTCGAATCCCACTGTCAGCAGCCCTGAAGATGGTTTTCCATGGTTTCCCATTTTCACACCAGGCAAATGCTTCCTTCCAACTCCTAGGCCTTTCCTATCCCATCATCGCCATAAGACCTACCTGTGTCGGTGCGACGTAAAGCCACTAGCAAGATAATCATTTAATGGCCTAGCAGGCATCAATTTTCATAAAAGAGACCAAGTCTCCAAGTAGCTTACGCAGTGGCCTCCACTACCCATCCCACCCTCTACCAGCCTCTTCCACCCATGGAACGTCGCCTGGTTTACATTGTTCTCCGTCTCCCACCTCTCTATCGCTCCAAAGACCACTATATCATATTCCCAAACTGAACACCCACGTCCCCCTCCTGTTCCAAAGATTCCTCGATAAAGCCCTGATCCCCAACAACCCTGTCACATCCCCACTCTGGTCACTACCCTTTAAGGCCCCTCGACATAGCTTATCCCCGCTCCACTTTTACCACATCCTCATCCAATCCACAGACCGGCCACCCCTGTAGAGACGACTGTGTACCCCACACATTCTCTCCACACATCATTAGCTGCCTAGTCCATCTCATAGGTCACTATTACTTTTCGATATTCCAGTTCCTAAGACACTACATCGACCACCTCACCATTGACCATGAAATAGCACTCCTCTTTAGTTACACTTAGCAAGCATTTGAACCTACAATGTGTTCCCGCCATAGAGACAAATCCAGCTTCTTGCTACAACGTGACATTCTGTAAGGATGTATATATTCCTAAAATTGTGTTATATTTAGTTAATATAAATCAATGTTTTCTCACCAATTTATTTACTCAGACATTACGTTCATAGCATATAGTTGATTTAATTTCAGTTATTATACGTTTCAACAATCTTTACATATATTGAACATTACATATCAGAACGCTGGCTAAGTCTATTCATTTAGTCGGCGAAAATAGCTAAGCTGCTATTGGTTATGTTGTCAAGAACTCCAAATTAGAACGCACAATGTGTTCCAGGTATAGAACTGATGTAGCCTATTGCTAAAATGTGGCAAGCTGTACATGTTCCAATTGTATTGTATATAGTTGGTATAGATCAATGTTATGTTTAAGTACTTTGTAACATTCAATATTTTCTTAGCAGGTTGCAGAATTTATTCATTCGTTTCATAACTAATAACACTAATTTTGTATTTGTATATAATTATGTGGCAGAAAGCTTACTAGGCCTATTTATTTAAATACTATCATTAATAATACTGCAGAAAATAGTGAAGTTCCTATGGTACTGCTGTTAAAGAAATAAGCCTGTATTATCGTATTATTGTTTCTTGATATGTGTAATCAAGCAAAATCTTCTGTTCACATGTAGATAGTAGAAGACCACAAAACTAATTCAGTAAAAATAAAAATTAAGAAACCAAAAGAGAGAGAGAAAAATATAAAGATTATCGTACAGAACAATGTGTATACCACAAGACTCCCTAGCTAAGACGCAAACAATCCATTCTCCCACTCCTATCATCTCTATTTACCCTCCCCCACATCTAACACATCACCTTAACCCCCCCCCCCCCCCCGTACTAGGTGGCCTGTCTCACCCTGTAGGGGAGGAATTAAAGCTTGAATAGATAGCCTCCACTACATGCATTAGCCATGCATCTTGGTAGGTGTGCTAGTTACCAACCGATGAGCCCAAATTGGCACACTGGGGTGAAATGCTGGCAATCAAGAATGACTTTGCTAGAAAACTTATCATATCCATTCATATTGGAATTATGAATTAACTCATTTCGGACATATATTTCAGGGAATCAGAATCTGTACCTTCTCCTCTGCTGTCATAGCCAGATCCTACATATCCACAAATATGTAGGTACGTCTATCTATGTTTTTTTAATCCCTGACCCATACTGTATAGAAAATACTTTTCTCATATATTTCTTTCAGATACGACATGCTTATATTGGACAAGGGCATTTAACCGTAGGGAGGTAGGGTTTGTGAAATATCAAGGGCCACGAACATTGGGAGTGTAATGTAATGTGAAGCAACATTATATATTAAGATGCCGGACTGAGTGACTCACGCGGTTGAAGCGCTGGCCTTCTGACCCCTCCTTGGCAGGTTCAATCCTTGCTCAGTATGGTGGTATTTGAAGGTGCACAAATAAATCAGCCTCATGTCGATAGATTTATTGACCTGTAAAAGAACTCCTGCGGGACTAAATTCCGGCACCTCGACGTCTCCGAAAACCGTAAAAGTAATTAGTGGGACGTAAGACCAATAAATTTATTATTATTCTTAAAACATATGAAGATTAAAATGTTCCCTTTTTAACTGGAAGATTTAAATTTAAATAATAATAGAACAAACAACCAAATTTTATAGTCATTACCAAAAGTGTGCTGATCACATTAGGTTATTGTTTTTAAATCCCCCTAACTACTTTTACGGTTTTCGGAGACGTCGAGGTGTCGGAATTTAGTCCCGCAGGAGTTCCTTAACGTGCCAGTAAATCTGCTGACACTAGGCTGACGTATTTCGACACCTTCAAATGTCACCGGACAGCCAGGATCGAACCTGCCTAGTTGGGCGATCACATAAGGTTGGTTGCAAGTAGTTAACACAGGTACAGGCCTAAAGAATCTTAAGACAGCCTCAAGATAATTCAATTATTAGTACCCAAGAAAAGTGTAATAACACAAAGTTTGTAATGAAAAGCTATTTTCCGCTTTTTTAAATGCGACTATTTACTACCGTTTACCTTCAAGGTACATTCACACCAGATTCAGATTAAACGAATAATTTTAATAATAATAATAATGATATTTGCTTTACGTCCCACTAACTACTTTTACGGTCTTCGGAGACGCCGAGGTGCCGGAATTTAGTCCCGCAGGAGTTCTTTTACGTGCCAGTAAATCTACCGACATGAGGCTGTCGTATTTGAGCACCTTCAAATACCACCGGACTGAGCCAGGATCGAACCTGCCAAGTTGGGGTTAGAAGGCCAGCGCCTTAACCGTCTGAGCCACTCAGCCCGGCACGAATAATTTTAACAAACCGCTTCGGTATTAAATTTTTTTTCGTCACAACTTATAAAAACATCAAGTCGTTTAAATTTGAAAATATTCGTTCATAATAGTGGTTTAAAAAGGCCAATATTTTTCTATGATTCCAGTAATGTTTGCATGACTATATACGGGAGACGAGTAAGAGAGAGACAGACATACGTTCACTGTCATGGCGGACCGCTAACTCTGTCGTCACGGTTTTCCATCATGCAGTGCTACCTCCAGTATATATTAGAGCTCAGTGATCTTACTGCTACACCCTTTCTGATAGTACAAGTGCCTTAAGCATTGCAGGCAATACCCCCACTTAGGCCAGAGGCATTCTGAGTTGGAGTTTACTTGCGGTGGGGTCGCCAGTTGCATTCTGCTCCTTATCTAGCCAACAGCTCATAGGTCACACATCTAGTACTGACCAGATTCCGATTGTTTTCCATACAGACCGCACTGTACCACATATATATTAATATATATATATCAATATATTAATCTTCTTATAAGCTATAAATTTCATATATATATTGTGTACTGAAGTGCAATCACAAGGAATAAATTGACAAGAGGGTTCACCTTTTCAATACAAGTAAATAATATTACATCAGACTTGGACTAGTTTCAGCTACTTAGTGGCCATATTCTTCTTCTTTATATGTTTACCCTCCAGGGTCGGTTTTTCCCTCGGACTCAGCGAGGGATCCCACCTCTAACGTCTTAAGGGCAGTGTCCTGGAGCTTCAGACTCTGGGTCGGGGATACAACTGGGGAGGATGACCAGTACCCCGCCCAGGCTGCCTCACCTGCTATGCTGGAAAGGGCCTTGCGGGAGGAAGCGAAGATTGGAAGGGATAGACAAGGAAGAGGGAAGGAAGCGGCCGTGGCCTTAAGTTAGGTACCATCCCGGCATTTGCCGGGAGGAGAAGTGGGAAACCACGGAAAACCACTTGCAGGATGGCTGAGGTGGGAATCAAACACACCTGTACTCAGTTGGCCTCCCGAGGCTGAGTGGACCCCGTTCCACTTTTCAAATTCAGTGGCAGAGCCGGGAATCGAACCCGGGCCTCCGGGGGTGGCGGCTAATCACACTAACCCCTACACCACAGAGGCGGACGGCCATATTCAGCCAAATAAAATTAAACAGATTATGTGATAACCACCTTAAAAGGACTCCTTTGTTTACTTGCTTGCCTGCTTCCTTCAAGCCAGTGCTTGTTCTACATCAGACATTTACCGTACTTCTTTACCTCAGGTCCTAAGGTCACTTACAGACATCATATTATGTGCTAGTGGCTCTTTTCGCACCGACACTGATAGGTCTTATGGCGACGATGGGATAGGATAGGCCTAGGAGTTGGAAGGAAGCGGCCGTGGCCCCAGCATTTGCCTGGTGTGAAAATGGGAAACCACGGAAAACCATTTTCAGGGCTGCCGACAGTGGGATTTGAACCCACTATCTCCCGGATGCAAGCTCACAGACGCGCACCCCTAACCGCACGGCGAACTCGTCCCGTCATCACATTATGACAAGAAGATTTTAACCGTAATTTTGTTATTATAGGTCTGTGTATTTTAATGCTATAATTATTCCTGCAACATTGTCTTTGTCTGGTATACATATATTTTAGTTATCAATCTATTTCTTGTAATATTAATCTTCTTTTGAGGCCTAATCATATATTTAATTCATTTTCATATCATAATATTTAAAATTTCTAAGTCCGACTCTTTGGCTGAATGGTCAGCGTTAAGGCCTTCGGTGCAGAGGGTCCCAGGTTCGGTTCCCGGCCGGGGATTTTAATAGCGTCTGATTAATGCTTCTGGCCGGGAGAGTGGGTGTTTGTCCCAACACTTTCATCTTCATATAATATACTATACTACCAACCACCACAGAAAACACGCAATAGTGATTACATCCCTCCATATAGGGTTGGCGTCAGGAAGGGCATCCGGCCGTCAAACAGGGCCAGGTTCACATGTGCGACATCGTTCGCATCCGCGACCCCACAGGTGTGGGAAAAAGCGATAGAAGAATATTTAAAATTTCTTAACTATTTCATACGCACAGGTAATGGTAATGGAATATACCATGCTGCCCGCAACCCTACGCCGAGTGTCGGGCAGTTAAAGGAATACCCTTGAAGCCAAGAGATCAATGTAAGTGCCAGTTCCATCAGCTGGTGTGGCAGCAGGGCAAGTATAAGAGGGGATGCCGTTACCGATATAGTGAAGCGCAACAGCCAAAGCCGGCAATTTACTGTACAAATACACTTAAAGAAAAGGAGATTCTATCTTACCATATGAAGTAATGACTATCCTGTTCAGATGTGATCTCAATGCAGTATAGTAGTACTCTAGAACTGTCACTACCATCAAGTATGAGGAGTTCTTCAAGCTATCCATTCCTCACTTGTAACGCGGTGATGCGCTCTTTATCCTTGAGTAACGGGTAGATATTAAGTGCTTAACAGTGCTCCAATCTGCCATTAGCCAGTTCTTTTAATTTGTATTTCCTGCCAGATGTTGAAGGTACTTCATTAATCTGATGGGTGTAGTACAACACTATGACACATCTGACATGTGATGAAGTTATAGACCTTCATTTAGTTTTTTATTTCAATATGCATAGTCCAAACCTTTCTTCACTACCTGCATATGATCTCTTTCTGACCTGCGCTGTCCAAAGACGCTGTCCGAAACTCCATTACAGTATATGATGGACGGAAACAAGTTTCATAAAATATAGGACAGATCTATTCATTCTCTGCTCTCAGGTTCACCAGCCCCTTAAGCACAATATAGTTTCTTTCATCTTCTTAAATTTAAAGCCTATTGAATGCAATACTTACCTCGTTTTGTAATACAGCAACCTTGAAAGGAAATGATTCTGGGTCCACCTTATTCAGCAGTTCAGTCAACCAGCCTGCATTGTTCACCTCTTCTCGTCAACATTTTGAGGCACAGTGCCGGACATTGCGTGTGTTGTGCCACTCTTCAGGGTTTGCGCCGTGCTTCATACAAGTGACTGATCTTCAACTTCTTCTGGATTTTATGATTTAAAATCGCACAGTGCTAATCCTTATTGTCTTATAATGCCTCTTCAACTGCTTTTGAAAGATTTATCCTTTAATTTCTTGTTTCCTTTTGCATTGTGTTTGTATTTTTAATCGGTTGATGATGACCCAGATTGGTGGTCGAAGCCGGTACCGCTTTTAATCAAATAAGAATGTAACACTACATTTCTTATTTAATGTTATTGAATAGGTTAAACCATTTTATTTATTATTTCAATTCAATTTAGAATGCAATATATTCAATCAACGGCATCAGCAAAAATCATTCACAAGACAGTTCAACACTCGGCGTACAAAAGCCGACAGCACAGCTAATTAGGCACCATTCCTGCTAGCACATGCCTCAGTATTGCTAAGCTGTGCACAGTAGGGATGGGAATTTCCCTTACTCGAGAGAAATGGGCAAAATCTGAAGAATCTCAAAGCATCTCGAGAGAAAGTGAATAGCGCCGCATTCTCTTGAGCGCCTTTGCGAATTACAACAAAATGCTGGCGTTAGAATTTCTTGTTCAAAGTGCAGTATTTGGATTATTTAAAATGACTGAATTTTTAGTTGATCTGCCTTGGAACACTTCGAATATTTCTTTTGACCTTTTATTTAGGTTTATATGAACACAGCTGCTTGTTTACAGAAAGGAATGACATAAAAAAGAACTTAGTTTAGATGGTCTTAAAGAATGAACACAAAAATTAAACAGATCATTCCTAACCCTCCTAATGGGTTCTTGGACTGTGTAATAGTGGAACACTATTTTACATGATGTTATGCACTCTGAGTACTGTATGGAAATTCACGCCAGTCAAATGATTAGGCTTAAATAAAGCGACTGATTTTTGCTCGTGGGTTGAGTGTGATGTCGCAAACTTACTTATAGCTTGTTCGTGTATCATTTCCTGTGAACAGAAGGCCAAACTTCTGTTCATGACACAACCTATTGTCCCTTTGGGCAGGATGTCAAAGCCTGTTGTTCTCGGTGTGTCACGTAACTGATGTAAGAAGGGTGCTTATTTTCGAGAGTCTAATAAGGCATGCTTTTGTGAGAAAAGCATTGAGAAGTTCTTGCGATTCATGAGAGAAGCCCTCTTGTTTCCCCTTCCGTAGTGCGCAGCAACAAAGCGCGGAACTAGAGCTATTGAATACTGGCTTAACGGAAACGTCTCCCACAAGAGCTGGGTGAGCACTGACCTGCGTTCACCGTTTGACAATCTTCACTTTTGTTGGCTTGTGACGGTGCATTCCCCTGTAGAGATTAGAAAGCTATTGGTCTTCGATGAATAGGGCCAGAAGGGCAGGTGAGTTATCGGAAGTTTGCATTTCCTAAAGGTTTCACTTGGAGTTTGCCAAGGTACAGGCCTCACATGTGCCATTGGTGACTGGATTCAGCATTTGGAATATCAAGAGTTTTAGTTCATGCTGGAGAGTAACAGCTGTTTCATGAGAAGGTAGACATTTGTGGCATCCCCAGAACATATTAGCAATATTAAGACCATTTCAACACAACACGCCGCAAGGGACACATTCCTCTAAAGGAACATGATCGTGTTGATCACCAACGATATCAGTCCAGAAGTATGGAAAATCACAGAAAAGCAAAGAGGGTTTGGCTAGGACTGAGAAAGGAGAATGCCTCATACAGTTTGTCTTTTAGACAATAACACTCCTTCAGTTCATCTTTATTACCATTAATTTGAGACATATAAAAGAAACGGGAGAAAAATTCTACTGATGACATATCACTAAAATACAAAATTAACTAAGATTAGCACAAACTTGCATAATCTCATGTCACAGAACAACCAAGATTTTACAAGTTAATTGCAGAAAGCATAACACATCTTGTTCCATAAGCTGTGAAAATTCTTCTTTCTTGAGAAAACCACTTTTCATTGCAAATATTAACATGCATTCCTTGGAATTTAAATCATGACCTCCTTGGTGACCAACCGACGGTAATGTTATCCAGATACCACGCATGCCCCACTCAAAAAGCAATTGTAAATGTTAATTAAACACCACCACTAAAATAAGTACTTTTCTAGATTCACACAAAATATTATTCCTCATTCAATTCTGAAGAGTTTGAAAGAAAAATCCTATATAATCCAGTGTTTTAACCCGTTGGCTTGGTGGGATGTATAGGTCCCACTAAATTCAAATGCTTAGAAATCCATTGGGATTTATCTGACCCACTTAAGGATAGTGCTGCACTCTGGCGGAATTATGAAGAACTGCACGAAGAATGATCAGTCTAACACTGTACACATGTATGGACCTGTGACAACAGTGGAAGTGTAGTCTGCACGGTAATGGCAGACAGCTTGATGTGTTTTGGTCCAATGTCTGAATTTACTCATATGGTGCGGCAAGATGCCGAAGGTAGGCCTATTGTGTATATTATGAAGGTGTGATTAATTCTGAATATTGTGGTGTGTAATTTTTGGATTTTACCACGAAATGTAAACTGTAATATGCGTTTCACTTAGTGGGATGTATTTTACCCAATGAACTGTAGGTGTCATGAGATCGGTGTTTACCAGACCACATCGTGCACATTTCTTGGGTGTTGTTTTATTACTATAGTGTCTTATTTCTGAATGAATATTTATGTAGGAAAATGTCTAAATGTACTTATAAAAAATACAGGACCCTCATAATCTCTTACTTTGTAGTACTTATTAACAGATTTTGTGAAGCTAATACTATTTCAGTATTGTTCACGTGTGAGAATCATTCATAATATTTATAACAGATATTTACAAATTCATTAATCTGCATTTTCACATATCATACATAAATACACACCATTACGACTGTCTGTGGGAAACAACGTAGGTGAACTGTGCTCCCTAAAATATTGTAACCGAGCTCGATAGTTGCAGTCGCTTAAGTGCGGCCAGTATCCAGTATTCGGGAGATAGTAGGTTCGAACCCCACTGTCGGCAGCCCTGAAAATAGTTTTCCGTGGTTTTCCGTTTTCACACCAGGCAAATGCTTGGGTTGTACCTTAATTAAGGCCACGGCCGCTTCCTTCCCACTCCTAGCCCTTTCCTGCCCCATCGTCGCCTTAAGAAGTATCTGTGTCGGTGCGACGTAAAGCAACTAGCAAAGAAAGGTATATTGTAATCGTATGTGTAGTGTTATATGCATCCGCAATTTTTTCATACTTTCAATACATACCTCTAATACATACCTTTCGTTCTACAGTTTTTGATTGAGAATGACATAAATGAAATATTACATGGACCGCCTGAGGATGAAGGGGATTCGGAAGCCGAGGCTAATGAGGGTGCAGCGGAAGAGCTAGAAGTGCCTGATATATCTGCTACGTCCAGTGCAACAACACCTGCCCCTTCTTTTGAACTTTCAGATGAAGAGAGAAATTTTGATTCCGCAAATCTCGAGCAACTAAATCTTCCTATGGAAGATGCCGTTTCTGTGGGTGAATCAGTGGCCCGGAATGTAGCATTCTGATGATGATGCTTGTTGTTTAAAGGGGCCTAATATCTAGGTCATCGGCCCCCGATGAAATGAGACGAAATGAAATGACAAATTAAAAGCCCAAAAACATCCACTGATCACAATTCAAAACGTGAGGACGAAGAATGAATGGATGGATATGAATTTTGGTGACCGATTCGATCAACTGAAGGAAAGTTATCAAGTCGGAAGGCGAGGCACAGGTTGATTTACTTCCTATCTGATTTAGCCAACACTCCGGAAACTAAATCACAAGCAAGCTGATCAACTTGGTTTTCGCATTCGCATAGCTCGACAGTTGATTGATGGGGACTCATCCCGTAAACGTAGAGGGCCTCAGCAGATCCAAAGAAGTAAATGTGGAATAGTGGGAGTTCCAGACGAAGTTCGATTGCAGTATGTAGGGAAACCTATGCCACAGGAAATCAGCTCAAAACGACGATGCCGACACTGCAGCACAAGTTGCTTGAAAAGCGCAAGAAGGTCATCTGCTCTTCTTGTCAAGTTCCATTGTATGGTACCCCATGTTTCGGACAGTGAGTGTATTTTATTTATGGACCTATATTATTGCTTTCCCATACTATGAAAATATGTTTGTAGAATGGCAAGTAAGCATTATATGTCTCATTTTCATGCTTTTATTTTGCAATTCAGGCGAAAGATGCCATACGAGTAACACGCGTGAGTTTAAGCTTGTGGAATTTAAGTGTTTTGGCAGGTGTAAACAATTGCGACAGTGCCGTAATTTGCCACAGTGCATCTATTTGTATCGTGATTCCGTGGCTCCTCGGTTTTGCACGAGACAAATATCTGTGTGTGTACATTTAGTACCTTTACACGTTTATGGCACTTTCCTCGGGTGACGTTATCTGAGTTTCTGTCGTGTTGTATGGGAGGAAAGCACTCCAGAAACTACTCCACTTGAACCACCAGGGATCCATACTTCCTTACTTTCAGTTTCCAAGTTAAATGCAATATATCCACAACCTAGCAAATAGCCCCGCTGAACTCTGGATGTATGCTCGTCTCTCTCCTCAGCTTCTAGATGATGTAAGGGAGCTGCTAACTCCATGTATTTATTTACTAGCACTCGAACAGCAGATTGCAATTGAATACAAGTCCTCTCCAATAATTTACGGCTCAGTTCACATAATTATTACGGTGTTGAAATGATAATTTCTCCCGGAGAAAGTGACAGAATGATTATGCTTATGGTAAGTAATGGGAACTCGTGTCCTTGCAGTTCTTTCCAGAAGCACTCCTAATGGAGGTGACCATATTTAACTAGATATCCGCAGTCCTGCCAACATTACATTTCTCAAAGCATAGGCACACTTGAATTGCAAGTAAATGCGTTAACGCTACACTACGGAGCTTAACCCGGACAGAATGTGAACTACGGTACAGTAAAAACACTGTGACTGAAAAATAACGAAACCCGTTGTTAATGACGTCTCCCTTTTGCTGCGCTATCAAAAAATTAAAATGACTGCTTTGTTCCTCCTGTAACGTCTCCGCGATGAGATATGGACATAGAATCTCACAGGACTGCAACTAACAATCACTTCCACTATTATCCTTTGTAAGTTGTTAGTCCACCCACTATGAATTGCGAATCCCCGATGTCTGTTTTCATATCCACAAAAATTAGATTATCCCCGACGATCCTAGATGGAACTAGAGGCAAGTATTCCAATATGGTGTTTAAGTTGTTACTCTGGAGAACATGGCCCTTTGTCATGGCCAACCATGATGTTCCTTGCAGGTGTCATTCAGCTGTTTATCATGTGAAACTTACAATGGCCGATAATCACAGCCGTCTAACGTTTTCTCAAATAAAATAACTCTTATTGAACGTAAAGAGTATTTAAACTTAAAGTGTTGCCTCCTGGACTGAAGTTGGTAAAAAGAGTGACATTTTGTCCCTGCTCAAGTTTATGACTCCTGACAAGTTAGAGTGGCTGAGGAAAGTTGTAGATGATTTTAATGACTTATAGGAATATGTAAGTGACAGTGGAGGAAATGAAACAAATTTTTAGTGAACACTGAATTTGTATGATGTATCATTTACCAGCCAATTTCTCTATAATGTATAAAAATCGATTTTAGTGGTTCGTTATTTCAAGCACTGAAAAAGGAAGTAAATGTGAATGTCCTACTGCAGAAGTGTATTTTGTTAAGATTTCAACATCTTTTAGATAAAATATGCAGTTAAGAGTTAGATCAAACACACATTAACTCGGAACATAGGTTTGAAATATGTTCATGGAATAACGACTTAAGACGTGTCTTTTGTGATTAAACATATGTACTAAATAAACAACATTTCGAGTTAAAGTAAACACCTACTAACCCTAGGAAAGAATAAATTATACCAGTGATATAACTTCAAAATAATAGCCGGTATATATGCGTGTTCGTTTGGCAGATATTCTAAAACTTTGATCGTGTTTTTCTCAGAATTTCATTTTCTGACTTAATTCGTATGTGAACGAATGGAACGAAACTTGTAATTGCTACAACTTCTCTTACATCTCATTTTTCAGTGAACATAACGTTACGCGTATAACTGTTTACATCTCCCTAAAGAGAATTATCCTTTGTGAGGACCCTAAAGTCACATTTACCCTATCACAGAACCCTGATACTTTATTTCGTACAACTGAGGATGCGGTTCCGATGAGTGGCACAATATGTGCGGGTTTAGGGCATTCTAAGACGATATGACTTGGCCTTTGTTCTCTTTAACAGTATTATTATGATTCGACCTGAGAACGACGGTTCTTCCAATGCGTGAATGCCGTTGATCAGTGCTGATGTTCTCAGTTTTACTGACTGTCATGTGTGCTCCTGTTTTGTGTAAGTGCTCGTTTATTCTACACTAATGTATAACATGGTCCTCGCAGGCCAACACTAAAAAGCTGCATTTTGTGACTAATCAAGGCGAAATGAGGTAGAAATCCTCATAAATGCAGTGTTGCCAATCGCTGAGATTTAACTTTTAAAATATTTCAAAATAATGTCGCGGGTAATTTAACCAAAAGTTGTACAATTGATGAAGTTAGTAATATGTCGTTCAGACTTGTGAAATGCAATGTGGACCACATTCTAGTGGTTCTATTGCCTACGTAGTAGAAACGTTGCAGTTACAGTTGTAGGCTGATCTAGCTTTGACTAAACATTGTACGATGGAGAAAGTCCCCTCTAATGAATGATTAATGTAGATTTAGGTGGCTCCAAAGTTATTAATAGTAAGCAATTGGAGGTGGCAACAAAACAGGGGGAATGCAACTAAATTCAAGAGGAAGTCATTAATACATATTGCGACTTGCGTTGTGTCTTACTGCGCTTGAAGACAGTGCCGTAACATGTCCACCTATTTCGTACACATAACCGATCATCTTCAGGTAGTCATTTCTTTAGATCCTCTAAAGAGATCAGTGGGAGAAGGCTGTCCGAGGAAAGGGCACAAAGCTGACTCATAATTTTTTCATTTGTGATATTAATTTTCAGCATTACTTCTTAATAAAAGTAAAGTAGTTTACGGAGATCAATGAAATTTCTCCCGAGGACAGTTAGGAAACGTAACTCTCCAGAGAAGGGGCAATCCACGCGGACAGATGTCTCCATAAAATCCCGAATCTGAACATAAATCAACAAGAAAAGAAAATTATATTCTATACAATGTAAAACAAATTTCATCTGAATGATAAGAATGGAATGCATTGTCTTAGATTCTCTTCTTTTAAAGCAAAATCTCCCAGTGGTTTTCGGCACCGCTTAATCATCACCACGTACCGCCACTTTGCCTTCCGAAGCTCATTTGAGAAATCTAGTGAAGGTCCATAAATGACCTTATGGCGTAAATGATCGTGCTACTGCTAACATAGTGTAAATTTTTAGTGGAAGAAGGAGCATGAACGTTGATATTACACGAGCTAAAGCTTACAGAAGGAAGCGTGTTTACCTCTCAATCATTACAAGTAAAAGGTTTTCTTATTACGGAGCATTTATCTGATTTCACGTTCATTCCTTAGATGATGATGATGCTTGTTGTTTTAAGGGGCCTAACATCGAAGGTCATCGGCCCCTAATGGAACGAAATGAATGACATGAGACATGAAGTTAAAAAATTAAAAAGTATCCACTGACTAGAGTTAAAAAAGAATGGTGATGAAGAAAAATGAGGGTGAGATTAAAACATTCAGTGGATCTAATACGCAATGCCTTATGTTCTATTAAAATAAGAGAAAATACAGGAAAACGAAGGAATAAGGCATTGCCCAGTAGTACAGATATTAACACATAATTTACGCGCAACACAAACTAAAATGAAGTCAATGTGATAAAAGCGCAACTGACATAAACAACACTAGGACAAAGGACATTATCACACACGATAAAACAGACCGCTATCCCTCATAAAGCGGATGACGAGGTCTGCTGACTGCTCGTCATCTCGCAAGATAAGGGAGATTGTACTCGGAAGGTTAAGACTACGGCGCAGATCGACCAGGTCCACACACTCCGTAAGGATGTGTACCACGGTAAGATGGTCGCCGCAGGTACACACCGGAGGGGGTTCTCCTTTCAGTAGATGGGAGTGCGTCAAGATACCGTGGCCGATCCGAAGGCGACATAATACCACGGCTTCCCTCCGCGAAGCCCGAAGGGAAGTCCTCCATACCTTCGTTGTTCCTTTTATCGCTCTCAGCTTATTGGGAAGTGGGATGGCCTGCCACTCCATCTCCCAATGAGACATAACCAGATGTCTCAGCTGAGAGCGAATATCACTTGCTGGAACCCTGAAAAGCAACGGGGGCAGTGTAACTGCCTCCTTGGCAGCCTGATATGCTAACTCGTTTCCCTCTATGCCTATGTGATTCTGGTCCCGGCATCCGAACACCCGGCCAGCAGGTCCTGGATCCGCTGCACCAGAGGGTGCCGAGGGAAACAGGTATCAATAGACTGGAGCGAGCTCAAGGAGTCAGTACACACGAGAAAGTGTCGGCGTTCATTGTACAGTGCGTACCGCAGAGCTCCACAGATAGCATAAAGCTCCGCTGTGTACACACTACAGGTTTCCGGGAGAGCAAAAAGAAACCGATCATTTCCGACAACGAACGCACAGCCCACCTTCGTATCTGTCCTTGAACCATCCGTGTAAACGACGACTGAACCTGGATAGCATCCAACAACGTACAGGTAGAGCCTCCGATAATCGAAGGGTCCGTGTCTCCTTTCGGGCCAGTGTGTAAATCCAGGATGATTTCAGGTCGTCGTACAACCCACGGAGGTACCCCACTTGGTTGTCTGACAAGGCAAGGAATCGAAGGTACGTCAAATAATTCATAACTGCTATCAAAGCGTATCCCAACCGGCCGCGTCGCACGAGGATAAGCAGCGTACAACAAACGGTTGCCATTGTTGAACACGCAGGGATAGCTCGGATGAAGTGGCATCTGTCGCAAATTTGCAGCATACGTAAGTAGGAGTTGCTGGCGCCTCAGATGTAAAGGCGGCACACCAGACTCAGCAAGCAGGCTAGCGATGGGGCTTGTACGAAAAGCTCCCGTCGCCAACATAACCCCGCTGTGGTGGATACTGTTCAGCTTCGC
The DNA here is from genome assembly GCF_040414725.1 of Anabrus simplex. Classification (NCBI taxonomy): domain Eukaryota; kingdom Metazoa; phylum Arthropoda; class Insecta; order Orthoptera; family Tettigoniidae; genus Anabrus; species Anabrus simplex. The sequence continues at coordinate 67,349,715 of NC_090279.1, forward strand.
AAGAACGCTTGGTATTGCGGAGCCATATGCTGCACTGCCGTAGTCTAACCGGGATAAAATGTGTGCCCGATAGAATCGCAGGAGCACCACGCGGTCAGCTCCCCAATTAGTGCAGCTAAGAATCTTCAAGAGGTTGAGCCTCTTGGTGCATTGCACTTTTAGCTCCCGCACGTGTGGCACCCACGATAATTTACTGTCAAAAAGGAGCCCAAGGAATCGGTAGGTGTCAACAACTGGAAGAATGACATTTCCTAGATAAAGCTCAGGATGTGGGTGAAGAGTACGTTGACGACAAAAGTGGACAACGGAGGTCTTTGCGGCAGAAAACCGAAAGCCATGTTCTAAGGTCCACTTCTCCACCCTCCTAATAGCTTGCTGTAATTGTCGCTCTGCGACTGCCATACTGCACGACCTATAGTGCAGAGCAAAATCGTCCACATATAGCGACGGTATTACTGCTGGACCAGCAGCATCGGCAATACCGTTTATGGCAATCGCGAACAGAGTGACACTAAGGACCGATCCCTGTGGGACTCCATTTTCCTGAACGTGATATTGCGAATATGTCCTCCCTACTCGGACACGGAATAGACGGAGGGACAAAAAATTCGCAATAAATACCGGCAAGTTACCTCGGAATCTCCATTGATGTAGGACTGAAAGGATACCATATCGCCATGCGGTGTCGTAGGCCTTCTCTAAGTCAAAGAAAACAGCTACCAAGTGCTGTTTACGGAGAAACGCATCCTGGATAGAGCTCTCCAGGCGGACGAAGTGGTCAGTGGTGGATCGAGGGGCTCGAAAACCACACTGGTATTCGGACAATAGTCCTTGTTTCTCCAGACACCACATGAGTCAGCGATTTACCATCCTTTCAAATAGTTTACACAGGCAGTTGGTAAGACAAATCGGCCTGTAACTTCCTGCATACTTAGGATCTTTGTCAGGCTTGAGGACAGGAATGACTATGCCCTCTCGCCAATGAGACGGAAAATCACCCTCCAGCCAGATACGGTTGAACACACGAAGGAGATAGAGTAGACTATCATCACTAAGGTGCTTCAACATCTGGTTGTGGATGTTGTCCGGTCCAGGAGACGTGTCCTTGCAAAGCGCTAGGGCGCTGCGGAGTTCCCACTCCGTAAAGGGCACGTTGTAGTCCTCTGAAGCTTGAGAGGCAAAACTAAGGTGATGACGTTCTGCCTCTCGCTTCACAGCGAGGAAATCAGGATGGTAATTCCCGGAACCAGATACATCTGCGAAATGACTGGCTAGATGGTCAGCAATCAGGAGGGATTCAGTGACAATATTGCCTGCAATGGAAATTCCCGGTACAGAAGATGACCCTTGGATACCCGAAATACGTCGAAGCTTAGTTAACACTTGAGATGATGGAGTATGTGACGTCATAGACGACACATATCTCTCCCATGAAGCCTTCTTACTTTGACGAATAAGAACTCGCGCCTTAGCGCGGAGTTTCTTGAATGTTACCAAGTTGGCCGCAGTAGGCTGTCTACGGTAACGTTTGTGAGCGCGACGGCGTTCTTTGATAGCTGCTGCTATTTCTTCGTTCCACCAAGGAACGAGCTTTCGGTGAGGAGTCCCCGAGTAGAACAGAATGGACTCCTCAGCAGCAGCAAGAATAACTCGGGTGATGTAAGTTATTTCCTCGCCGACGGTCTGCCTGATATCATCGTTAAAGGCAGCTAACGATGAGTACTTTGGCCAATCAGCATGTTTCAAAATCCATCGAGGGGGAGCCTCGACGGACTTTTGGTTCATCAAAGTAAGAATGATGGGAAAATGGTCACTGTCACAGAGATCATCGTGTGTATGCCACCAAAACAGTGGAACCAACGTTCGGCTGCATAGACTTACGTCTATGCGAGAATATGTGCCGTGACGCACACTAAAGTGAGTTGGTTCCCCCGTGTTCAAAATAAATAAATCCAGCTTTGTTACTAATGTTTCCAGCTCTCTCCCCCTGAGGCAAGGCGTCTCAGAGTCCCAGATGGGGTGATGGGCGTTAAAATCTCCCAACAAGAGGAAGGGAGGAGGAAGCTGATCTATAAGATCAGTGACATCAGTTATGTTAAGAGCGTGACCTGGTGGAAAATAAACATTACACACTGTTGTTATGACAGGCAGCGGGACGCGAACAGCTACAGCCTCGAGGGGCGTTCTTAATGGAGCCTCTTCGCTGTAAGTATCAGAACGTACAAAAATGCCAACACCACCGGAGCATAGTACCGTTCTGTCGAGTATAGTCTGAAATTTCTCAAGACCGTATGATGACCAGGTCTGAAGTTGGTCTCCTGAATACAGACTATACTCGCTGCGTACTCACTAATGAGCTGACGTAACTCAGCAAGATGCCTGTCATAACCGTTACAATTCCACTGTAACAGTGCCATAGTGTGGACTATAAAAGGAGTGTTATGTTATGAGCGAAAAAATGCTCGTAAGCCTAAACACTATCTACATCTACATCCGTAGATGTAGAGGACAGCGCGACATCCATCCCGTCATCAAAAGATGGCAGGGATGCCGCCCAGAACTTCGACGCTTTTCGGGGGCGAGGGGGTCCCCTACGAGGAGAGCGCGCCGGTTTGGGAGCAGGAGTACCTCCCGGCGCAGACTCATACCCCTCAGGAGGGGGCATGACTTCTCCTTCGCAGGGGAAGTCCGAGAGCGCTCAGCACGGGCGCTCTTCTTCCCCTTCTTCTTTTCGAGTTTAGACGGGCTGGGAGATGGTTTCCCAGCCCTGGTCGACGATGCCGCCTCCGCCGTCTGGGGCACGACTTTCGTCGACCTCCTAGGGGGAGAAGACTTAGTCTTCCCCCCTTGCTGTGCAGGCTGGGAACTACCAGCCTGCACAGACTTCTGGTTGGTCGAAGGTGGGGTGGTCCCCGCCCCCTCGAGCTTTGACTCTTTGCGACGTTGCTGGGAGCAGCAACAGTCGCCTTGGGCGCAGCGGTCTGGACAGGTGTCGAGGTTGTAAATGACGAACCTGGAAGACTCTGAGCTATCAAGCTATAGTCAAGTGTACGGGCAGGTGTATTCGTAGAATTAAACTTACGGCGCGCTTCCTGGTAGGAAAGACCATCCAGGGTCTTGATCTCCTGGATCTTCTTCTCACTCAGGTATGTCGGACAATTCCGATCCCGAGGAGAATGAAAACCGGAGCAGTTAGTGCACTTGTATGGAGTTGTGCACTCCTCCGCGCCGTGAGCTACTCGTCCACATGTACCACATACAGCCTGATTCGAACAGCAGATACCATATGTCCGAATCGCTGGCATTGATAGCATCGCATAGGAGGCGGGATGTACGGCCTCACATCGCAACGATAAGTTGTTACCTTGACTTTCTCTGGTAACACTGACAACTTGAAAGATACAATGAAGGCACCAGTGGCAACGTCTTCACCGTTGACCTTGCGTGTAATGCGCTGGACGTGTGTCACGCCACGGTTCTTCTTGTCTTCCATCAACTCGTCGTCAGTGTTCAAAATAAGGTCGCGGTGAAAGATGACTCCGCGAACCAGCTTCAAGCACTTATGCTCCTCCACTTTGACGAGGATTTCGCCAAAGTGCTCGCACTTAAGCAACTGATCAGCTTGCAGTGCTGTACGAGTCTTTAGAAGCAATCTACCGTTGCGCATTTTCTTAAGTTCCTCCAGTTCGCCATAGACGCCTTCGATGTGCCTACTAAAAAGGATCGACTTCACCAGCTTAAAATCGTGCCCATCGGTCCTGGTAGCGACCAGAAACCTAGGGAAGCTGGATCCCATTCCTTCACGCTGCGCATGTTCCCAGGGAGTTGAACCTCTCAGGGAAGCAAAAGTTAAAGACTTAGGTGGGGGACCACCTTGAGAGAGCCGACTTCGTTTGGAAGCCATGCCCGATAGCATCCTCCCCGAATGCCACCCACTCCGATCAGGGGTCTCTGTAGCCGAACCAAGCAGCCAAGGCAATACCCACCTGGTCATAGCAGGTACTGCCCGGGATCCGATGTTGGACGATGCCTAATACGGGATGACTGAGGCAATGAGCGCTAAGACTCCCTTCCTCCAGTCACCCGCAATAGCATGTACCCCATAGCGTGTACAGATCACTAAATATGGAGAAAAAATTAAAAATAATTAATAATAATATGTCCTTCTTGCATTCGGCTGTGCGGGGACCTGTGTTGTCAGGCGGATACTACTGCCAAGGTACATGGCGCTCCCACCACGCAATGGTCCTGGGTGGACAGTTGCGGGCTTTTGGGCGTAATCGCACACGTAAGAGGCTCATCTCCGGGCAGCATGCACATCAAAATTTTGAATGGTCTACATCTGACCCTCGGAAAAATAATAATAAATAAAGAGGGGACCATGGCCACATGACCCTTTAAGTCGCCTTCTACGACAGGCAGGGATTACCTATGGATGTATTCAGCCTCTCCCATCCACAGGAGGTCCATCACATTATACTAAACCGCAATCCATGTCCGCGCCAAGGTCGCCCCTTTATATCGCCTCTTACGACAGGCAGGGGATACCGCGGGTGTATTCTGCATGTGCGTCCCCCACCCGCAGGGGGTAGTGTGTTTGGTCCGCGAGAGGTATTTTATTTCCCTCAAGTCCGCCGGCAAGCCGGTTAGGACGCCCATATCCGCCACCTGGGACGCGCCACGTGGGAGTATCACCTCTCCCCCTGCTACGCCATCGTAGTAGGTTCGTGGCGTTCATTCCTTGTCTGTACAGCTGGATCCAGCCCAAGGCAATGCATGCTAGACTGAACGTCACCCCTGGTGATATAATTGCAAACATTCTAATTCATATCATCATACAATAAGAGCAGGAGGGTGTAAGAATCCTTGGTTTCAAGTCACATGGTAGCCAGTAGAATAAAGCGTTATGGAAATCGTTAGGAATATCCGGCAACATAAAGAATCCAATATGTCCAATTTCCAATCCATGTTACTCAGCAGAAAACTGGGCATTTCCAGACGCGCCACACATATTTAAGTATCCATGACCAAGTACAGGAAATACGACGGTGATCTTGTTGATTATTCATTTTTCACATCTCCAAGACAGCTAAATCATCTCGAAAATACTCCGAACGATCCAGCTCCTGATATAAACTGCACAAATCAGTTTATCACGTAGATAGAAGCACTGGTCCGCCTGTTGGTCGAAACAATTTTCACCATCACAATGTTGGCCAGCCGGGTGGGAGAGGTGCTGGTAGATTGCAAAAGCTTGGATTCATTACAAACCTCACCACATTGCTCATTTAGAGCGAGGGCGAAGTTGAGCCATGAGCAAATTGCTTGCTGCTTTATGACCGAAGTAGGCTGCATGTCGGCACCGCGTTTCACCCTCTCCTTTTCCGCTATCGTACCTCACGTCCTTCACTTCACTTCATTAACTTCTCTTCTGTACGCTACGGTGTCTCCTGATTATGTTTTGCATCAAAGAGAAGGACAAATAATGAAGCATCGTCATTTTCACCCGTAGGATGGTCTAAAATATAAAAGTGTGAACTAACTATTTAAATGTGATGTTCTATCTGCCCACAGGTTACCAACTGTTTGAAGGTTTCAACTGTTATAAGACGTACAGTGACTATAAGAGCTGGAGTGACGCCAGGGAGCAGTGCAAGAGAGACGGAGGTGATCTCATGGTATTGGAAAGTGAACGGGAGAGAAGCGAGGTGTTCCCTACAATGTACACGAGTGTGGGGTACTGGGACCCCTGGATGGGAGTTTACAAGCCCGAAGGTGAAGATCGTTGGGTGTCTGTGAGAGGTGAGTTCTCTCTAGCTCTCTTCTCCTCATAAAATACCGAATGTCGGACGGAAGACATTTGTCATATTAAACAACAGAAGCCGACATTTAGCTGTAGTTAGCGATGTTACTGGCTGACGACCACACCGTATTGCCTATAATCAGGGGAAGAATGAATAAGTCTTACCCATAGAATCTCAGGCGGTAGAGGGCTGGCCTTCTGAGACCACATTGGCAGGTTCGATTCTCGCTCAGTCCGGTGGTACGACAGTCTCGTATCGGTAGATTTACTGGCACATAAAATAAATCCTGGTGGACAAAATTCCGGCACGTTGGCGTCTCCCAAACCATACGAATGTAGTTACTGGAACATAAAGAGAATAATATTAGTTATGTCTAAATGAAGGGAAAGGCCCGTGAAGTGAAGGTATGAGGACATTCGTCTGTCGGATGGGGACGTTAATCCTTGAGCAGACCTCTTGGTGTTCTTTGACAGGAGTAGGCTATGTGCCGCACCAAGACGTGCAGGTTTATCACGGATGCCAACTAGAGATTAGGACACACTGGGGTCATGGTAGGGACATCATCATTATAGAATGTTGTGCCCTCGTTTAGTTCCACACCTCTTGTCTTTAAGTCATTAGTAACTGAGTCCTGATCTCCTCTACTGCTCTTACCCTCGATGGCTGACTCCGTTATTCTCGCAGGTAACCCATCATCCTCCATTCATCTCACGCAACCCCAACACCGGAATACCCCTTCATCCATGGAAATTATGTCTAACTTAGCATTTGTCTTCTCATTCCGGGTACCTTCCTGTCATTGTTCCCACCCGGTGTTTCCAGACATCATTCTCATTATTTCAACGTATATTACAACTAACGTATGGACGAGATATCCCGAGTCCTCCGAGCTTGCACTCCCACACAGCGAAGTTTTCCTGAAAACAGGCTGTTTCATCCCAGAGTTCACTGCATTAATTTTGCTGCACCTTGCTTCCTGGGAGAAGTTCCAGTTCTGTATCTCCGACCTGACATTCAGTTCTCGGAACTTTCTTCCCCACTGACATGACTTTACTCTTGGTAATAAAAAAAAGCAAAGACATCTGTATACAGGCCATGAAGGCCCTGGGAGTGGTGGAAGGTAAAGGCTTCCACTATTCGTAACCTCGGCACTTGATGGGGTAGAGTGGTTAGCTCTACGGCCGGCCGCCTTTGCCCCCAAGAATTAACCTGGTACTCATTTTTGGTGTAGGATGAGTGAACCTCAGGGCCATATGCACCTCCGAAAGTGGAAATCTCATTTCCCAAATTTTACGACTTTCTCACGGGGATTCGAACCCACGTCCTTCCGGGCGAACCGATTGCACCTTTACCGCCTCGGCCAGGGAGCCCCTTTATTCTTGGTAGTGCCAATATTAATGTCGTACTCACTACACCTATTTTAAGTTCCAAGAAATTAAAACTGCAGGCTTTCAGCTCTGTCTGCCATTAACACGACATTTCAGCATCCCTGGCGCTTTAAACCTTCCAGTAGATGATCCTTGTAAACTATGAACAACAACATTGAAGATTGCAGCCATATCCCACCCCTGTAAGTACCTTGAATCAAGAACTCGTTGTACCATCACCTTTCAATGTCAACATAAGTGAGTGTTATTGCTCCCATTAATCTAGGCATAACCCCATATTCTCCCAGTGTGGCTGACATCCTTCCCTGAAGTACTCTGTCATATGCCTTCTCTAGATCTACGAAACATAAACACAAATTTCTATTCATATCATAGCACTTTTTACTTATCTGACGAATACTGAAGTTTTGACCATGAAAACCCCTCTGAGGTCTGAAACCACACTGGTCTCATCCAACATAGCATAAAAAATTTATTGGTTTCTCCCTCCAAAATACTAGTGAATACCTTGCCCGGTGCACGAAGGAATCACCATCATCAGTGTCGTTGAAATACCTTGATAGTTCTAGCAGTCCTCTTGCTTACAGATAGCTGCAATTACTGCTTTCGTCAAATCAGAAGGATATTTTCTAACTTTCCAGGCTCACCTTATTACTCTGTGAGCTCGGTTGTTCACGTCAAGAAAAATATTTCCTCTTACATTCCTTCCACCTGTACCGTGATTTCCTCGGAAGTACTATGAGTTCACCAGATTAACTCAGAACATTATTTATTTCCGTTTTCCCTCGGTAACCCACACACTGCACATCCCTTATCAACACTTGTAAAAAGCATTTGATTTTCTCCTATCCCTTCCTCATTATCTCCGCTTACCGAAATATCATTATTTCCTAACTCTTCCTAACTCGCCCATTTCTACTTTACTTGTTATTTTTCCCCATTACTGTGGGTCGATAGATTAATATCGAATACCTTTTCTTTCACCTCTTTGCTTCCAAAGAATCCTGCACTGTCAAAACGAATTGGAAATCCTTTAATCCCGGATGCTTGCTTAAAATATTCTCAGCTCCGTAAATTTTGTGAAGCAGGCTGCTAATCTACTTAAACATAGTCCAAGTGAAAGTCTCTCTTCTGACAGGTTAGCGACCTACGGTTGATTGTATAGTCCTCGCCTCTTGAGCACAAGGAGGGCATGACTCAGAATATGCCCGAGGTGCCCAATACTACTCCCCACTCAAGGAGGGCCATGACTCAGAATATGTCCGAGGAGCCCAATACTACTCCCGACTAAAGGAGGGCCATGACTCAGAATATGTCCGAGGTGCTCAATACTACTCCCGACTCAAGGAGGTCCATGACTCAGGATATGTCCGAAGTGCCCAAAACTACTCCCGACTCAAGGAGGTCCATGACTCAGAATATGTCCGAGGTGCCCAATACTACTCCCCACTCAAGGAGGGCCATGACTCAGAATATGTCGGAGATACTCAATACTACTCCCGACTCAAGGAGGGCCATGACTCAGAATATGTCCGAGATACTCAATACTACTCCCGACTCAAGGAGGACCATGACTCAGAATATGTCCGAGGAGCCCAATACTACTCCCGACACAAAGGAGGGCCATGACTCAGAATATGTCCGAGGTGCCCAATACTACTCCCGACACAAAGGAGGGCCATGACTCAGAATATGTCCGAGGTGCCCAATACTACTCCCGACTAAAGGAGGGCCATGACTCAGAATATGTCCGAGGTGCCCAATACTACTCCCGACTCAAGGAGGGCCATGACTCAGAATATGTCAGAGGTGCCCAATATTACTCCCGACTCAAGGAGGACCATGACTCAGAATATGTCCGAGGTGCTCAATACTACTCCCGACTCTCAGTACAACTTACTCGTCCCCTCAGTCGTTGCCCATAGTTCAAGTACTAGGACGTGACTGCAGTCACTCACACGACAACAGTACCCTGGGGTCATGGTTGGACACGAAACAGGTTCAACAACGAAGCAGCCGTCGAAAACGCCTTCGAAAATTTTCTCACCATGAGACGGTCGATCACGTGGGAAACGGGTGCGAATGCTCCTGCATCGCGTAGAAGAAGGAATGGCATTTAGTGATGCGTATCCTATTTAATAAAAATTCCTCGTCATGGAGTTCTCGTAGTGATAAATGTTACTACCAACTAGCAGGGACAGGGTGTTTCTTGATCACCAACACACTCATGGCGAGAAGAGGACCCACATGTGCGACGATAAGTATTACAGGTAAAGCTCGTAGACAAACAGCCCGAGTGCATAAGAATGTGTCGCTTCCTGTTTAAATGTACCGCCTGTAGTCATATTTTATTGTTCTCTTTTTCACACACACTACCAATCATCAGCAGCTGTCAGCTACTCCGATCTCTATTTATAGCTGACGTCGTGTTTTACCGATTTCTTACTAAACATTTCCTTATTTTCTGCGAATCACTTGAAGCAATTCGTGAGGCAGGGCCCAGAAACATGCTTACAATATCCATATTTCAATTTTCACTACTAAAATGTACTTTTCGCTACTCGTTCAGATGGTCTCGAACACAATATTTTTATATATAACAAACGGTTTTGAACGATGACGACCGTACGTAAATGCTGTCTCTCTTTCAGGATATATATCGCCGTGAATTAGCTAGAAGGATACGCGTACCACCGTTATCACCGTGATTGATATTACTGAGCAGAGCCAGAGCGGGAATGTCTTTATTTTGACACGTGAAAATGTTGGAGGAGCCGTTACAGACTTTAAGAGTTCTAACAGGCAGCAAGCTACAACTTTTTAGATTGCCAGATTACCAGGTCTCATTTACATCAGAGCCAGAACTTCATATTCTTCCAAGATATTGATTTATCTCAGTCTCAAGTGCAGAAACGCAGTCCCGTGTTTTGTCGCAGACTTTCTCATTTCTGATTGGTAGAATGTTCTTACCGTTTGCACTCATAGACGATGATCAGTTCCGTTGGTGATAAAACAGCACTTGTCTGGTCATCACATCCTCCTGAGACACACAGCCGGATGGCCTTCCTGATGTGGGGAGAGGTGTTCTCAATTGTGTGAGCTGAGAACTGACTTGTAAGGACAAAACGGAAACCAGATTTTGAAAAGTACCGAATGCATCTCACAGTGGACACAGACCAAGTGTTCGTAAACCTCCGTTGACAAACTACTTGGTGTGTTTTGTACTTGAGTTTTTCAAATTATTGATGTAAATTGTGTACTCACATCTTCAGACCATCGCAATCAGACCTTGTAAATATATGGATCTTATTGTTCAGCAAATGTCTACAAAGCGAAAAATCTCCGAGGACTGGAGGAAATCCTGAATAAAGACATTATATAAAGGAAAGGACTAGGCGACAACTGAATCTTATACTGAGGGATTGCTCTAGATTATAATATCAGAAGGGCAAACGAACTTCACTGACCATCAAATATAAGAGTATCAATTTAGATTAAGAAGGAAACGATCACCTTCACAGGCAGAAGACATCTGGGCGGCTTAAGACACCCCATACGCCAATACTGTACAGTCTTCACATTCGACATGTTGGACAGGAACAGTATGGACCCCATGACAGAAGACAAGGCAACTGTAAAACTCATAGGAAACTCCTATCACAAAGCAATGTAGCGATAAACGACGGGATAAGTGTATCAAAAGAAATCCTTCAAACAAATTGAGTAATTCAAGGTGACCCAGTTAGTCCCTCCTGTTTAACATTGCTACATCTGACGCAGAAAATCCATTGAAAATATGAAATCGGTGTCGCTCTATATGTATCCTCATGACATGGTCCTAGGTTCGCAGACCGATAATGACCTTAAAGAAGCCTTAAAAAACTGAACATTTGAGCTGAAAACAACAAATTCGTCATAAACCAGGAAAAAGTATACATATGGTTTTCCGAAGAGGGGCAGGTTACCAACCGAAGACAAGATAGTACTAGGAACAAGTACTTAGGACTAACTCTAGAGACATCAGGAACGTCATACAGGATCCACATCAGGGAAAGAGCGATAAGAGCTATGACTCTGTTCAGCGCTAAAATAGTACCAATTATCACGTACGACTTGGAACTGATCTGGGAATTTCTAGAGACAATAGAAAAAGTAAAAGTCCGCTTCCTAAAATGAGCCCTCGGAATAGCAAGAAAGCGCCCTCAAGGCTTGCGTATGAACCTCCTTCAATGACTTGAGATGTCACTTAATGCTGCCATCAACCAGCGAAGAAAATAATTATTGACCCTCCGACGAGACAAGCGGACGAATGTAGAAGAGAATTTCTACTCTACAGATGCCATGATTGATAGAGGATGGACAAAAGGAAACCACGACGTGCGTTCTGCACTGACAAGCCTGGCGATACGTGGATACCACCACAGAATATGCAAGAATACGAAATACCATGAACCCAACAAGGACTCTTCGTGTAGTTTGTGTGACAAATGATACTCCTCCTGTTGCATGAATCGCAAGAGAACACTACAGAAGCAGTTTCTACTTTCTGGTGCGCTTGAATTTTCAATTTTTTTTGAGATATTTGAAGCCATCTCCTTCCCGTTTCTTCTCAGTTATAATAAAAGAAAGTGCTCGAATTTGTTATGAATCTCACTGTGCTCTCTTTTCAGCTTCCTTATTGCAGCTACTACAATCTCCGTTTCTCTTTGAGTCTGCGACTTGCAAGTTTCGCATCACTGTATTCCCTGCAGCCACCAACAAGTACAGTCTGACACTATCACTCCACTGGGGTGATATTTGCACTGTGCCTTTGAGTATTTCGTTCATCGCAATTATGATTCTCATCGCTTCACTTTGGCTGACTTTTGGGTGGTTCAGTAGTTTGTATTGACTTTAGATATGTTTGTGTCTGTTATAAAATGTGCACTACGGGTGACAGATCGGGATGGGCATAGTTTCGTCAATCTCTGATGTTACTCAGTGGAACACAGCCTGGCACGTTACGATATCCAGGTGCTACCAGCACGCCGAGTGGTACAGATCGGTGGCTGTGAGGATACCTTGGCCGTTCTTTTATGTATTAAATCCCTATTTTGTTTGTCATTCAGGACGCTATTGAAATAATGAGAATGTTTCCCCAGTTATAGACAGACGCTCATTTCTGCGAAGTGATTGCCTCGTGTGAAGATGTACATAGCTACAACGGCACTTCTGTTGCCTTACACAAAGTTACTGAGGAAACGGGAATCATTGGCACCAGTTACACATTACAAGATCTCGAACTGTTAAGTGTTAAATACTATCTCTCAGTGAATGGATCATTTGCACTATGCGAACCATGTTATCTCCATAGTATGTATTAAAGACTATTAACATATATACATACATTATCATTATAGACTGTTATGCCTTTCAGCGTTCAGTACTTCCAGGGATAACGACTATCTGTCTTTTGTTTCATAAATACATTAACATGTGTGGTTCTTATTTCCAATTACTTGTCGTACAGCACTAGTCGTTTATAATGTTGTGAGTTTCTGACAGCACGGCGCGATTCTTGCTAAGTGGACATTTTAGGTCAACAGATGTATAACAAGGCAGTGCCACTACTTCTTCAGACGACAGTGCTCCAGGCATAGTGGATTTGATCTTGGTTTGAGGAGCATCAGCATGTACTTCAACTTCTTCTCTGGCCTATTCAATCACTCGGACTACTGTGGTGCGTTATAGCGACAAGACTTCATCGTCTCTGAGGCAGCTCGGTCAAAATTTCATGACGTTTGTTACTTATTACTATTTTCAATTATTGGGTGGTGGTATGGTGGTATTTGTATTTTATGAGGAACTAAAATTGGGCAGCCATCCACTAATGGAGGAAAAGAATGAAAAGGGTCGACACTTCGAGAGATAAAGGTATCGGCTAAAGAAAGGGAAGGGGGAGATGAAAGTTTCCTCAGGTATCGAAAATGTAATATCGCCGTGGTCGGACAAGAACGAGAGTTAACCAAGGTAGATGAAAGTGAGGATCCTGACAAAATTATGTGGAAGTAATGCCAGGACTCAGCTAACTTCCCCACGGTCACTAAGTAACGCTCCAAAATGAAGAACTCCTTGGGCGCATTTTGTTATCCTCTTACGATTGACAGGGAATACCACGGATGTATTCTATGGTCCCTACCCACGGGGTCGTACGTATCGGGAAAATAAAACAATGTTGTCGCAACCTCAAAACACACGGATAAGCATTACGAAACTTGAAAATGTTGAAAATATACCGAAAGCGATGACTGTGTCTTATAAGGGACAGACTATTTATTAATAGAATTGTAAGAATAAGTACATCAAATCAGAATAGAAATACCGCGGTGCGTAACGATAGGGAATACAATTCAATACAGAAGAGCGGAACAGAATGTGGGAATGCACGTAATAGAGTACAACTGGCAGCACACGGCGTATCGATATGAAGTACCAGCTTCGTACCATCAAAGTTATCGGATTGAAGACTGGAGCACGAGATAACATCCAAGACTTCTTTATAAATTTCCACAAAGTGCTTCAGCTGCCTGTGAAAAGCGTAGATAAAATTGACATCGCTCCAATTCGTGGATCTGTGAACATATTCCGATCTCATTTACACGGACCTGGTTGACTTCATGATAGCAATATGTAATACCAGTCTAACGAACCGCTCACGTGGTAAGTTGTTGTCATCAATAGAAATTATTTTTAGAATAAGATTACTGGTGGCTTAACAGTGCAGTCAAGTAGAACATCAGTGAATATTGTTTTAATAGGAATACCACTGGGAGACCATCCTCTATTAACACCAATCAGAAGCGGTCCGGCACTTCTAAAAATTGAAGGTACCGGAAAGATAGAGAAGCCCCACGACGGTCGTGATTATGAAAGACTCCCAAGGCCGTCGGTGTCGGACTAGAACAAGTGTTGACCCAGAGAGGTCGCGCAAGGAAGATAAGAGAGAGAAGCCTGACAAGAATTTAGTGGGGAAAATGCCAGGCTCAGCTAGAGGACCCGTGGTCGTCAAACCACGTTCTCAAGTGAGAGTCAGTGGTTGACCTTTTAGTGTCCTCTTACGACAAACAGGGGATAACGTGGATGCTCTTCTGACTCCCAAATCCACTCGGGGTTCTGAAGGCTGAGGTTCGAATCCCGCTCTATACTGGGTTGATATTTTCATCCAGAAATGCGCGTGTTGTCAGGAAGTCCATCTGGCCGTAAATCTGAGGCGAAAACCAAAATGAGCCTGGGGTGTTCCAGTGACCTCGGAAATACCTGGTATAATCTGAAGAAAGATAAAGTGTTATGGATCTACTGTACGACACTTATGTCCTGTGTTTCAGGTGAGCCTGCTCTCAGCAGTTGGTGGAGGCCTGGTTACCCGGATAACACGGCTGATAGGAAATGCGCCGTTGCTAACGGGAGAGGTCCGCTGTGGAACTACAGATGTGCACATCTCCGGTCCTTCATCTGCGAGATCCCGCTGTGAACAGATCTCATGTACAGTGTTGTTATATAAAAAGATACTTGCAAATAAGCAGTGACGTTCTTTCTCCTGTTTCAACACTAACTACAGGGAAACTTTACAGAACAACGAAGTCATCAAACGTGTGAAGTTCTACCTTCCCTAAAAACAACAAGGTCCTCACACACATAATGTTCTTCCTTCCTTTAAAACAACAAGGTCACTAGAAACGTAATTTTCAGCCTTCCCTTAAAAACAACAAGATCATCAGAAATGTAATATTCTACCAACCTTTAAAAACAACATTGTCAGCAGACACATGATGTTCTACCTTCCCTGAAAATCAGCAAGGTCATCACACCCGTTATGTTCAGCTTTCCCTTAAAAACAACGCAGTTATGAGACATGTAATGGGTTACCTTCTTTTATAAAATACAAGGCTATCTGGCATATGTAGTGGGCATTGAGGTTTCACGCCATTGTTGATAGAAGTGTGCAACTGTGGTTTTCTCTACTGTCTCTCGACTCGTTCGACACTTTACTCAGGGACCGTCATCATTCTGGAGCTCAAATGTAGAGCTGATAGTCTACGTACAGCGATGGAATGACTGCGAACAGAGCGGCATTCAGTAAAGATCTCCATGATTTTGAACGTAATACACGAACCGGAAAACGCGTGAGGGACATGAAGTCCCCGCAATCCCCTCTGTTTTATGGTGAAAATACCACCAGGTACCGTTCTAAGACATTCCCAGGTAAAAATAAAACACGGTGACTAGCTGCTACTGCCGAAGAGCAGCCTCCTGAATTGTGATCCACGGCAGACCGTCACACACGTCAAGAAACCTCGCTCATCGAAGGCCCGCAAAAGTCCTCCATTATCCATCCCTACAGGCAGCTTTCAGAGGCATAATCTTTACCTGGCTTGGGAATTGGAATCCCAGTGCCCTTACGCCATATGCTGTTGATCAGTCACTCAAATGGTTATGGATTTTGTACGGCCCAGGAGCCGCTTTGCTGCACTCCTCAAGTCCATCTCCATGAAGGGCGCCTGAGATGGTGTGCCACAACCTCGCGCTTTATGGCCAAAACTGAAGATACCTGCCGAAAGTGACGGGAGATGCAGATGAGTAGGTGAATTGTGTACTCCGACGATACGCGGGAGTTCTGCCCACACTTGCGATGATTGAGTATGTGCCGTCACGGAAGACACATACTATACCTGCCATCTCGAATCCTTTAGGCCGTAGGTGTTTAATTACTATATGTGTGGTCATCTGACTAATTGCGAGAGATGCCGGAGGAGGAAACACTTGTTTGCTCTGCCGCAGTCGCAATTCCCAGCGTGGTTTTCAACAGACCCGCAATCACTTGGCGTTTGGAAAATTACGGCCAGTTTTCCCATGAGGTAGGCCGTGTTTCGGCACTTCGGACTGTCTTTGTTATCGCCATCCATTTGCTATGGTGATGTTATCTGAGTTTGCGTTACATTGAAGAGCTAGAGAAGGAACGCAACTGGAAAGTACTCCAGTGTAACTACGGGGGATCCAAGAAGACTTACGTACTTCAGGTTTCAAGTCAAAAGTAGCACAACCTAAATTCAGCAAATTGCCTAATCATTTGCTTGCATCACTGAAATCTGCAGGACACCCAAAGTGAGGGCTGGTGCTGTTCAATGATGAAAGAGATGAAATAATTCTACTTTTCTACTTAAAACGAAGTTAGAACTGTTGGTCTTGTCGTTCCGTTTTCCTGCCACTTACTGACTCAGTTGGTTCCATGGAGCCTTGAGGAACCTGAGGAAGCCTTTCCTTGACCTTCAGGTAGACAGTGGTCAGGCGGGAGAATTATGTTTCCTTTTTGGGTTGATGTGGTTAGGCTTGAGTAAGCAGGTGCTGAGATTCAGAGTTCCGCTCTCGCAATGTTCTCGTTAGCGGAATTTTGTACCGTCTTTTTGACATTGAACATTGCTGGGTTTAGGATGTTTCTCTATCAGTAAGCTTACAGACATCCACTCTGCAGCTTTCCTACAGTCTCTTGAGCTTCTGCGGGGCAATGTACGTCTGACACTAAAAGGACACTCTTCAATTTTTATTGGCATAGCAATAGTCAAATGGCAGAATTAACGGCCTGGTTGGGTCACACCCCCTGTGGGTGGAGGCGATTGATAACAACCAAGTTAATCCGAACTTTCGTAAGAGGCGACTAGAAGGAGCCCTAGAGTTTCTTGATTAGGGATCGCTGGTTGACGACCACTGCACACTTAGCTGAGTTCTAGCACTGCTTCAACTTACTTGAGGAACGCTCCTCACTTTCATCTGTCATAACCACCTTCCTTGGCCAACACTAGTTCTTTTCTGACCCCTTAGGTATTAGGTATCAGGGCATGCGGTGTCTTTCATTTTCAAGGCTTCGTGGCCCGTGTCTTTCTTTCGCTGATACCTTCATTTTTCCACATTATCAGTTTAACTTCTGTTTTGTGTTAACAGAGGGTGGTTAAATTAGAACCACCTCCACCACCACCACCCCGACAACCACAACCACAACCACAACCACCACCACTACCACAACCACCACCTCCAACACCACAACCTCCACCACCACCACCACCACCACCACCACCACCACCACCACCCCATGAAGCACAGTTTCCACGCTTAGTACAGATGGAGGACTGTTGTGTGTCGTTATTGTAACAAAAGTAAAACCAACGTCTTCTACTTCAGCACTGACTTTCTGTCGGATTGTCACTGAAGAATTAGTGAACCTGAACGTACAGCCAAATGTTACTTTGCTCTTCTTAAAATGGTTCATCTTGAGCAGATGCCGAAGTATAGCTTTACGGTGGTTTTTGGGGAACTGTGATCAGAGACACATTTCGGACAGAGGTTTAACCAGCCCGAAAACTCGGTTCTGACGGATATTTCACTTTAACTTCTGCTTAACGTGTCCGAAGGCAGTGACTTCTATCTGAAGCATCATTGTTTTCGGAAGCAGTTTCTAATGTATTTACAGTCACGTCGTGCCTTTTCAGTTTCTGGAATGTCCGATTTTGTCCGAGTGTACAGTTTTCAGCATTCCCAGCAAAGACGACACATCACATGACACAGGTGGTGATATTAGCACTACGCCCTGAACCATTAGTCTCTTGGAAACCGAGGATTTTATTACTCTCAGTGGAACACAGCTGTTTTCTAGCGGGATCGTCTATAATATTGCAGGTCTAGATCCAGCTCCTAGTTGAAGACAAGCAGATGATCTTGCTTTGCGGAGCAACAGGATCAACTTCCGGCCAAGAGCAAACAGCGACCCCAGAAACTACTGCGATATTCTGAAGAGAGAATAATTGTATGGATCTACTGTGCGACTCTTGGTGGCGGTCTGGTGAGCCGGATAACAGAGCAGCTCCTCAGGGCTGCGGTCTCGATCTTTAGCCTTCATTTTCGTTTTTCACAAGATAATCTCTGACATCTGGGGTCTTTGTGTCGCTGTGATGAATTGTTACATATTTCTATTTAAAGGGAAACAATTAATTTTTATGAATCCAACCTTATCCGCCGCAGTAACAGAGAATGTATAAACAGCAGACAGGTCCTAAATACATTCAAAGTTGCTTTTTCGCTAAATAGCAAACGGTACTTTCTGCGAGATTCCACTGCAAGCAACACATCTCCTCAGAACTAATAACAGCTCAGTTTGTAATGAAGTACACATGTCTTGAGCTTTCCGCCTATAAATTGTTTAAAACTGGTGTCACGTTTCTCTGTAGGAACATCAAAGTTTCGCTCTGTACGTCTCTCAATCACGGCCGCCCATCATCGGTCTCGTGACTGACTGAGATCAATGTTCTAGCGGTGAGGCGTTGAACACTTGCTCGTAGGCCTCAGAGGAAGGCTGTTATGCTACCGTATTGAGGTGTGGTGTGTAAGGCGTCCGTATATTGTGCGACGTGTGGGCGGTAGAGTGGTCCTTAAAACCCATACTTACCAGTATTGACACTGACACCTGCACTGTGGATAGGTAACTTTGTCTGACCATCCATTCTAATCTTACATCGCAGACTGCACGGTTGTATGTAAACATTGTCCGACGATCCATCTTATCACCACATCACAGCCTGTACAATTTCTTGGTAACATTGTCTGACTATCCACCAATTATTCACATCGCAGCCTTCATGTTGGCCAGGTAATATCGCCTGGCCGTCCATCCACATCTTACATCACAGCCTGTACAATTACTATGTAAAGTTGGCTTGCATCCACCCATACTTCACATCACAACCTGCACGGTTACTACGTGACATCTTCTGGCCATCCATCCGAACTACGTGTCACTGCCGGCACATTTGCTAGGTGAGAATTTTTGGTCATCCACCATACTCTACATCACAGGCGGTACAGTTTCTTTGTAACACTCTCTGGCCATCCATTCATACTTCACATCACAGCCTGAAAGATTAATAGATGGCACTTTGTGGCCTCCATCCGCACATTACAACAGAGCGTTCATAGTAACCAGATAACTATTTATAGCCATCCACCAGTTCTACTCGTCACAGCCTCATGTTTACTGGGTAAAATTTTCTGGCCATCTATTCATACTGAACATAAGAGCCTGCATGGTTACTACGTAACATTTTCCGGCCATCAATCCATACTTCGTATCAAAGCCTGTACACTTAGTAGGTAACACTGACTGACCATCCACCATCAGAGTTCCTGGAGTATGGTTGCTAGGTGACAATCTTACATCAGAGCCTGCGCGATTGCGAGGTAACAATATGTGGCCGTCCATTCAAACTTCATATCAGAGCTTGTACATTTCCTTGGTAGCATATTCCTGCCATCAAACCATACTTCACATCACAGCCTGTACGGTGGCTAGGTAACATTTTGTGACCATCCATCCATACCTTATATCACAGACTGCACTGTTGCCAGATAACATTTTCAGGCCATCCATCCATACTCCATACCATAGCCAATACAGTTTCTTGGTAACATTATCTGGCCATCCATTCATACTTCACATCAAATCCTTCATGGTTGCTAGGTGATATTGTCTGGCCATCGACCCATACTTCACATCACAGCCTGTACAGTATCTTGGCAACATTGTCTGGCCATCCACCCATACTTCACAACACGGACTTTACATTTTCTTGATAACATTTTCAGGCCATCCACAATTTACATCACAGACTAAACGGTTACTGGGCAACCTTGTCCGGTCATCCACCCATACTTCAGATCAGAGAATGCACAGTTACGGGCGATCAACCCATACTTCATATCACAGATTTAATGCTTGGTAGGTAACATCTTCTGCTCATCAATTCTCAGCCTGCACGTTTGTTAGGCAACATTGTCTAGCCATCCATCCATACTTCATAACACAGCCTGTATTACACTAGGTAACATTTTCTGGCCGTCTATCCGTAGTTTACCTCACAGCCTGTTACTGTTACTATGTAACATTTCCTGACCATCTATACATAGTTCACATCGCAGCCTGCAAAGGTACTATGTAACATTGTCTGGCAAACCAAGCATAATTCACGTTATAGCCTTCGAGTTTGGTAGGTAAGATTTTTTGGCCATCCATCGATACTCCACATCACAGCCTTCACGTTTGGTAGGTAATATTTTCTGGCCATACTTCCATAACTAACATCACAGCCTGCACCGTTAGTAGACAACATTGTCTGGTCATCCATCCATACTTCACATCACTGCCTGTAGAGATTCTTGGTAACCTTTTCTGACCAACCACCCATACTTCACATCACATCCAGCATGGTGGCCAGGTATTATTGTCTGGCCATCCCCTATACTTCACATCACGGCCTTAATATTTGCTACGTAACATTTTCTGGCCATCCATTCATCGTAATACCACAGCGTGCACGGTTGTTTGGAAACATTGTCCGGTCATCCACCATACTCCACATCACAGCCTGTACACTTTCTCTGTAACATCGTCTGGCCATGCATTCATACTTCACAACACAGCCTGTATAATTTCTAGGTAACATTGTCTGTCCATGCATTCATACTTCACAACAAAGCCCGTACAATTTCTGGGTAACATTGTCTGTCCATTCATTCATACTTCACAACACAGCCTGCACAGTTTCTCTGTAAAATTTTCTGCCCATTCATTGGCATAGCAGTAGTCAAATAGCAGAATTAACGGCCTGGTTGGGTCACACCCCCTGTGGTGAACAATTTCTGGGTAACATTGTCTGTCCATTCATTCATACTTCACAACACAGCCTGAACTATTTCTAGGTAACATTGTCTGTCCATTCATTCATACTTCACAACACAGCCTGTACAGTTTCTGGGTAACATTGTCTGGTCATGCATTCATACTTCACAACATAGCCTGCACAGTTACTCCTGCATATTGTCTGGCCATCCATCCATACCTTGCCTCACAGCCTGCAAGTTTGCCATGTAATATTGGATGGCCATCCATCCACACATCACATTACAATCTGCGCTGTTCCTAGGTAAAATTGTCTGAGCATCCATCCATACTTCATATCACAGCTTTCATGTCTTGTAGGTAACAATTTCTGGCCATTCGTCCATCCTTCATACCATAGCTTCCGCGGTTACCACGTTACATTCTCGGGCCATCAACGCATACTTCACATCACAACCTTCAATTTTGTAGGTAATACTTCCTGGCCATGCATCCATACCTTACATCACAGCAAGAATTGTTACAGGGTAAAATCACCTGGCCATCCAAACATACTTCACATCACAGCCTGCGCAGTTACTGAAAACTATGTCTGGCCATCAACCCATAGTTAAAATCACATCCTTATTGTTTGCCAGGTGATATTTTGCGGCCCTCCATCCATACCTTACATCACAGTCTGCACGGTTACTAGGTAACAGTTTATGCCATCAATCCATACCCCACATCACAGCCTGCAAGATTGCTAGGTAACATTGTCCTGCAATCCATCCATACTTCACATCACAGCCTGTACAGTTGCTAGAGTTACGCATTTGTCGACTTATTTCTGATGATCTCCGGCCATAAGAGTTTTATGTCCAAAGAAAGTACGAATATAATTTTTATAGGTAAACAACTCCATCTTGAGGTAACACGATACATATGTTTATTATTATCATCTTTATTATTACTTGGAATTAACTCTCCGGTGGTCGCGCGAAGGAAAGTAACGTCAGTGGTCGCGCGTATCACAATTGCGATCAATACTTTCTTTGTGACATGAGGCTGTTCTGTGCTACTTATTCAATGAATATGATTGTACACTGTGAAAAGAACTCTATTTTCTGTACAGTGTAATGTTATTATGTGTGCATTTATAAGAGACACCTGAAAAATTACTGGACATTGTGATTTGTCTCACTCACTCCCTCCATTACCTTCCTCAATGTCTGGTTCATAGATTTATTTTCTCAAAGTCATCCAATTTTCTCCTATATACCAATAAACTCATGACACGGTGCTTAGGAAATGAGATTAGACACCGTAATAAGAAACGAACAAAGTCACAAGAAGTCACGCTAGTGGTCGCACTGATCACAGTTGTGATCCACAAGAATAAATTGTTTTATAACGCAACGGCCATCAGTCAAGGGTTAGCAGACTCCTGCGTGTCAGAGAGGGGTCGAGGTGTGAGGAAGGTACACAGATGCTCAAGGTCAACAGTCATAACAAACTGCTACCCGTAACCTTCGAACATTCATCTGAAATGAAATATGTTATTTGAATGATATAGCAAAATGCCTACATTCACGCTTAATAGTTAATAAGTAATATTTTCTGGCCATCGATCCATACCTTACTTCAGTGCATGCTCATTTACCTACTAACTTTGTCTGGCATTCAATACATACTTCACATCACAGCCTGTACAGTTGCTTGAGTTACACAACAGGTTAACGTTATGATCCCAAAATCAAAGTGAAGTATAGGCGAACAATCGAACTCCTTGAAAACACTAGTTGGGCTCGTGACCCGACGATACACAGGCTAACTACTGAAGTGACTAGCTGGAGAAAATCTTCACGTCACAGAATTTAAAGATTGAAAAGGTTACATAATTCTAGTCACCTCAAAATCAACATGAGAGGGAAGTCGAGAGAGTAACTCATTCTCTATTCCCTAATGAAGTTTAAGTTATATACAGCTGTTAGAAATTTCCTTTAGAAGTAGAACTTAACAATTTATGTTACATGGTCAATTCGGAAACCTTCCCTTCGAGTTAGCTTTCATGGACTATCACTTAATATGGACAGACTGTCATTAGTTGTAGATGCTCGACGACTCGATGATGGGCGAGGCCCCGCCTCCTTTGTATACACACACTAGACCAGAGCGATTAGCAAGACAAAGTGGCTCGAAAAATGGGTAGCTTATACACTCAAAAGGAAGGTTCCCGAAAACACTGGGGTAAAGCCGACACCCCCCCTCCCCCCAATTCTTATTGGATGATTTTCATAGGTACATGAAAATCCCTACTGGTTGAAATAAATATATAAATTTCCTATTGGTCAATATTGGAAGTCGGCGGTCAGAGACAGAAGTGTAGTAAACCATTGAACATAACAGCACAAAACATAATCAAGTCAGTTTAGGAAACCTAGGAAAAACAAATATCTTCAGAATTCTAGTAGTTCCTTTTTAATAGAGACATCTATAGGGAGAAGTCCAAATTTCTTGCACTAATTGTTGCCATCTTCAATTTAAGATGACGTTCTACAATGCGCATGATTTAAATGAGCGGGGCAGGTGTACCCACCGGTAATCATATTTCATGATTTTTTGTATAAAATATTGTAAATTGAACATTATTACACTTTGTGGACAGGGCGATATTATTCTTAAACTTCAATCATCGGCGAATCACCTAGAATTATACTTCAATGCTACCTTCAGAGCATTAATACACAGAGTGAATGTTGCAGCGTGAGGCCAATATCATTATCAGATCATCGGGGATTCGAAATAGGTTCTGAGGGGATATATGGTTAATTGTCAAAGACTGGCATGAGAAAAGGTCATGAATTCGGAACATGGGAGGTGCTTACTTAGCTGCTCTGGTTAAGCGTAAATTACAATGAAAACCGTGGACATAAATGGATTTTTACAGCGGACGTCCTTCCTAAAGGTGACCTACCATAGATTACAATATCATTATGATCGTATTTCTGTAAGTATTTGTTGTTTAATGTCAATTATTTATTATAATATAAGGGACATTGATTTTTTCCAATTACCGCATCATATTATTCGGATTAATGGTTGAGGGTAACATTTGAAAGTTCTTCATAAGGAAATGTAACCTAATTTTAAATATTATTGAGAATGACATCTAAAATAAACACTTCATAACTTTCACAAACAGCTGTAAAAACTGTATTTACCATTCTTGGTATACTGAAATATATCTACACCAAGCAATGCGCAAACACAGCAAAATACGGACAGAAACGGACACGAGTAGCGTACAGCACCAACAGATGAACTCTCAGGAGCAAAAGGTAAACAGGTAACAAGAAATGTTCACTTATCATCAGTCGGAAAATACACAATACACTAGGGTCAACAGCAGTTCAATTGGCACTGGTTGTATATGAGTCTTTTATAATATGCTGCTTCAACAATAATGATCATAATAATAAAGGGATACATAAAAAGCAACACAGGTGAAATTTCACTCCACCTACTAATTTTGGCTTGGTAAAGCACATTATAACTAATGTGCATGTCACATTTGAAATAGGCGTATAAATAGGAACCGCTGAGGAAAAGAAACATCCTGCTGGTAAAATGTGGTGTGGGAAATTAAGAATTGTTGGTACTGAATTTGGCTTCATTTTAATTCCCACATCAAGAGCTTCGTGATGAAAACATTCCGGTGAGAAATGCTTCGAGCATAATGTTGAATGCTTGCCAGGTAAGAAATTCTCCCTTCTTAATGCAATTACCCATATTCTTCCTTGCCTCATTAGCTTGAAAACTGAAATCAATTAAAGCACAATATTCATAATTACAGCACCCGGGATACTGAATAAATAATAAATTACACGTGATTTTTCGTATTGTACAGACACCTGACAACGACTTTATAAAGCATATAATCCTCTCACACCATCGTACTTTGTCATTATATACGAAACCACAGATTAATTTAGGTAAATGTTAACCTTCTGCTCCCATCATTTGATCATAATAAAACTTTATTGAATAAAAAAGTGAATTTTTTCATACAGCGAAACTCAGTGCTCTTACAGCAGTATTTTGACAAAGACCGCCAAAGAATGTCCTTAAGCCACTCAAGTTTCTTAAAATCACGTTCTGTTGGGGGCAATAAAACAATTATCTCGGCGAAAAAAAAAGCTCACCAGTGCGCACTAGATAGCGTAGAAAGTAGGACAACCCACCCAGACGTGTGGGAAATTTCCGCTGGTTGCGAGACAACGAACCACGGAGCAACGAAGAGAGAAGTTGGAAATACCTTCCTGAACCCCTAAAAATGAAGTGAAATCGTCAAGACAGACAATCATCAAAATACTCCAGCCAATGAAAATTCGCCATTCTAAGTATTTCAGTGTTAGCGCTCTGTATTATTAGTCACTATAGGCTATCAATCAGAAGTAACAGATAATTTTGTGGGAATAATACTCCGATTTATAAAGTGTAAATAGTGGAGGAAGAAAATTTATTAGATGTGTGGCCGACAGTTAATAGAGTGAAACACGGGACAATCAGTATTGCCGCCATTTCTCAACCACGTCACTCAGTCCGAAATATTCCAACCCAAGCCGTCAGAATTATTTCAAATTCAGTGATCAACTTTGCAACCACGATACAATAAAGGAACCGCTATATTGGAATGTTCCAAGAAAATGAAAAGTTAATAACCCATGATGCAAAATTATAATTTATTATAATGCAATAATTGGTGACACTAAGTGTCAGTAATAAACATTTAAATGGTGGTTATTAAACTATTGTAATGCACTTTACATCAGTGATGATCGAAATAACAATTAAGGCATTGTCAAATGTAAGATGAATTAGTAATGTGATAGTTAATTATTTAATTAATTTTATAAAAGTTCATAATCATTTAGAATGATAGTAAACTTCTGGAAATCTTCCAAGTTGGCATTAGAACAAGATTTCAACACGTTTCCAGCTTGATAGTCTATGTTTATATTGTATTTTATCAGTCAGTAGAAGCAGGGGAGCTGTGGGCGTCCCAATCCACCTCGTCAGCATTATTTTTGCTGAGTCAGCACCCGAGGACATTGACCCTGAGATCATTAACTCCGAGATCATTGACTCCGGTCACGTGACTATGACGTAATCACCACGTGCTCTTGTTAGTAAACAAAGCCACATGCTCTTGTTTGCATACAAAGCCACGTGCTTTTTGACAGCCACGTGCTTTTGACATCTATCTTCAAACAACAACGCATCGCTAACCTCACTGCTGCCATCCTGACGGGCCTAAACCTTAGTGCTGCCAACTAAATCTCACTAGCGCGAGATTTGAATCGGTAAACAAAGCCATGTGCTTTTTTGACAGCCACATGCTTTTTGATAGCTGTCTTCGACAACAACGCATCGCTAACCTCATTGCTGCCATCTTAACGGGCCTAAACCTCAGTGCTGCCAACTTAACCTTACTAGAGCAAGATTTGAATCGGTAAACAAATCGACATGCTTTTTTGACAGCTGTCATCAGCCATCTTGCATCGCTGACCTTTGAATCGGTAAACAAAGCCACGTGCTTTTCTTCGACAGCCATCTTTAATCAACAGAACACCGTGCTGCCTTCTTTACGGCACTGCGGGCAATTTGAAAACTTCCGTAAGCTGTCATCAGCATTCCTGCATCACAAATCTCAGTGCTGCACTCTTTAGCTTCTTACTTTTGAAATGTGGTGGCAATAAATTCAACGTGATTTACAAAGCCACGTGCTTTTTTGGCAGCTGTCATCCGCCATCTTGCATCACAAACCACAGTGCTGCACTCTTTAGCTACTAGCTGAATTGGTAAACAAAGCTACGTGACTTATTTGATAGCTGCTACCAGCCATCTTGCATCGCTAACCTGAGTGCTGCACTCTTTAGCTACTTACCTTTGAAATGTGGTGGCGGACAATTTGCAAAATTACATTTAACAAGCTGCCATACTTAATCAAGAGAGCACCGTGCTGCCCTCTTTAACTACATACCATTAACATGTGGTGGCGGACAATTTGAAAAATTCTATTTGACAAGCTGTCATCATTAATCAACAGAACACCGTGCTGCCCTCTTTAGCTACATACCTTCATCATGTTGTGGCGGACAATCTGAAAAATTCAACTTGACAAGCTGCCATCTTTAATCAACAGAGCACTGTGCTGCTATCTTTAGGTACATACCTTTGAAATGTAGTAGCGGGTAATTTGAAAAAAATCCGTTAGCTATCAACATAAAACATTAGTGCATACGCGAACTTAACCTCTCACCTACTATCTTGAAGCAGACTATCCTTAGTTTACGACAAGATGCCCTTCCCAATGCTAATTAGCGCAAGATAGCGGTGGTTGTTGTAGCTACCTCTTCCACCTCCTCCCCTACCTCCTCCGCCCCCTCTACCTCCTCCTCTCTCAAGGCATAGCTTTATCGAACATACATAGCGAAGGCAAGAGTGTACTGCGATAACATCATTGTGCATAATTAGACTTGACTACATACTACTGTTCAAACATACTACAACAAGTGTTGAGAATAAAAAATCACATACTGTAGTTCGATGTTGTAGAACACTGCATTGCAAGACTAGAATCGAACCCTGTTCAGAAAGAAATCCTTTCTCATCATACATACTAAGCTGCTCTTTCTCCTTTTTTGTCAAGGCATAGCTTTATCGAACAAGTTTAAACATGCATTACTGTAACGACATCAAGGTAAGAGTGTGAACGTGCTGCAGCGATGACGTCATTGTGCATGTTTAGACTTGTACACATACTGCTGTTCAAAACATATTATAACTAGAATTACATACTATAGATGATGTTCAGAACACTGTATTGTGAGACTAGAATCAAACACTGTGTAGAAAAAATAATTCGCAACATACTTACTAAGCTGCCTCCCTGAGAAGATAACATACTTACGAATCTGCTAAACACATTCTTTCTTGACATACAGCCTCTTCTTCATTACTTATTTACATCTTGTATGTACAAGTTTTATCTTGAATCATTTGTCGTGGTGATGTTTGTGTACTTCTTCGCTTCTCGAAGCAATTCTTATATGTACAAGATTTAGCTTACAATGTTCCTGTACTTTCTTGTATGTACAAGTTTTAGTTGATGCTGTACCCCCATGGAACACTGGTAAGGGAATCGCTATCCCATACACGTTTGTCATCGCAAGGAAGCTATGAACATTTATTTTGTTCGATCGTATACACATGATGTTTACGTGATTGAATACTTTTTTGCATACATAAAGCGGCATTTCTAGAGGTGAGTACATCGCGATAGTGTTGAAGGTGTAAACAGCTAACGACGCCTTTGGCTTTCTTAACAGACTGCGAATTTTGAGTGTCATAGGCATACATATTTGGTGCTAAACCAATAAACTCAGTCATGATATTCATGCCGCATTCATCTTTCATAAGCCCTATGACTTTCTTGTTTTGCGGTCGAATGTTAAACGGATTACTAGGGGAAAAGGACGAAGTGTCAAAGTATTGCGAATGATTTCGCATCACATCGTAGATGTCTGTCTTCCGAATATGATAAATGAAACTATCTGTATCCGTATACAAAAGTGTAAGATCAGAAAACTGTTGCTTTGCAAATCCATAATGAAAATCATACATTTTTAATTTTGAAAAATCAAGTATAGCCATTCCCAAATAAATTGGCTTGGCATAGACGATCCCTATTTTCACTTCAACAGAAATAAGGTGGCGATCAGTAACATGATAGGCTTTGAAATTTGGTTTTGAGATGTACTTGCGCGCGCCATACAGGCCATCCCACTGATTAATTAAATGAATGTCGCGATGTTTGCGTACATTTTCCATGCTTTTGCCATAGATCGAGTTATTCATCAGTTTGAAAAATGTACTTTTAAATGTTGTTGTAGCACGTTGACGATGTTCAGTATTCAAATCCATGTACGGTTTAAGCCATGCTTCCTGCTTAAACGCAACGATACGATGAATACACTCTAACTGTAAGCCGTATTCGAGACATTGAACAAGACATTGTATGTGAATAGCATAGCGCTTTTTCGAAAAAGATTGGCTAGCAGTTTAGTGTGTTTCGACGTATCGTTAGGTGGAATCATTTTTTCAACGCAAAAAGGAAGGTCAGAATGTGAATCATGCAGATGAGAAGGGTATGCAAGAGAAGCTTCCAGCACGTAGCCACAATGAGGATCTTTTGCAGCCTCAAAAACATCTAAATGTTGAATTTCAGTTTCTGTTACCCATACAAAATTTGTACACGGTAATGGCTGTGACATGACCCACCCATACAGATTATTGACATCGAAATACATCAGGTAAGAATCTTCTTTCTCTGGATTATAGTTGTCGAGGTAGGGATTATTCGCGATAGCATGCCTGTTGACAAGCGAAACGAGTCCGTCGCGAATGCCGCGTTCAAAAAACAAAAGCATGTCGACATCCGTTAGAAGATCAAGTTGAACACCGGTAAACATGAGCATCGCATCCCACGACCGACCTGGTGTTGTGTAGTAATAGCAATCCGTAAATAGATAAACACCTTTTACGAAACTTCTCAAACACATCACAGAGTAAAAGTGTATCTATCTTCAAATATAAATCAGCATATTGACCTAAGATCTGTAGCTGAAACGTTGACCACACCTGACAGGCATGCAAATAGTCTTCATCAGAAATAGATACCGTGTGCTTATCGTATGACGATGAGCTGAGTGACAGCGTGCTACATTCACTTAACACACTTGTAAATGCAGACTGAGGAGGTAATTTTGTTTCTTCTAATGTTTGAAAGCTCTGAATGTAGTCATAGGGCAGAACCCCTTTCCTCAGGATCTGGAAAATACTCACGAATGTACTTCAAGTCGTCGCTGGAAATCCCACTTACAAGTGTATCAAGTAAAAGTTCATAAGTTTGTAGGAATCTCGAAAGCGAATGCTAATATCGCCTACAAGACAACTGAATGAAACAAACCGTTCATGATTTTGCGTAATCAAAGTGAACTTTGTACAATTTAATTGCCCAAATTCACGAACGATATAGTGACTGTTGTAACCTGACAAGTAATGGAAAAAGCATGGAATAAATTTAGGTACACGATATAAAAGATTGTACGAATCATGTGCAGGTCCACGATATTTCCCGGTGAAGTGACAGTGGTCTCTAACCTTAATCTGTGGGGAAATAATGGACTGTTTACAGATGTGACATTTATCACTTTCATCATGCAAAATCATTTCTTCTAGCGTCATTTGAATGGGCACTGGTTGCGAAATAAGCGTATGAACGCGTTCCGCCAACTCCTTTAATTCATTGAAAAGCCACGCCGTACAGTTTTCGAATCGATACATCTTAAAAAAAGGATAGAGATGCATCGTACGAACAAATGACTTTGTAAGCTACTGAAAACGAAGTGTGCTTTTGCACATAATCCGTGTAAGGTTCGCTCAAGTCGGGTTGGAAACATTGAAAAGGAATAGTAAAACATTCAAAATCTCCATATACCGTGAAGGGAACAGGTCCCTGTCGATAATAATTCTCAAACTTTACTTCTGCATTTTCCGTGGTTGGCAGAACAAATTTTACGGCAGGATGTGTTACAATTATTGACATGTGTAGCTAACAAACTATCTGTCGTAAAGTACTGAAAACATCGCTCGCAAATAAAATTTTTCCCATGGTGTATTGAAAGATGAGAGTTTAACAGATGGGAAAGCAGTAGTGCCTTGTGGTTTCATTGCAAACGTATAAAAGATGAAGATGATGTTGTTTGGGAGGAGAAGCAGACTAAAGTGGCACTACAATACGGTCTCCGTCAACACCGTATACAGGAAAGGAAAAATTCTGTTTTTTTTCAAACGTAGATGTGTTTAGTAAATCCACAGGAAAGGAAACGCCTTCAAAATGTAATGTCTGTTGTAACTGGATAAACACATCCTTGTACTGAGAAGTTCTTGAATGATGTGTTGCTGGTTTCAAGACCATGGCAATGCGCCATAAGAAGCAATAATCATCGTTAATCTGAATATTGATGACTGCTCTTTTATTTACAATCGCTGGAGGAAGTCTAATGTGTCGCCTACCTGAATTGAAAGGGTCAAATTTGCACACGTTAACTTGAAGATGTAAAACACTTTCAAGTGCCTTATTCCTCGCTCCTTCTTCAAATGTTTGAAATTTAGCTAGCAGTCTGTCAACGATGTGTTTGCGAAACCATATCGAAATATCGTCTGAACATAAGAGTTTCGTCATTTTAGAAGAAATGTAAAATGTTTCATGATTTTCATGATTATCTTTGAAAAGAATAAAAGAACATGCAAGACTAGCGTTTAGTTTAAGCGCCGTATAGATAGACAGCAAACACTGACTTTTTCTTCGAAAACATTATAGCAAGAGAGTAAAAATGAATTTGGATCTAGAATATTTAATGACTTTCGTATCATGCCGCTTAGAATACGCGATGAAAATCATGTATGTACAGTTTCCGAATTCATGGTCATAATTACGCACCAACAAAACTAATGACACAAGATTTAGTTCTAAAATCAGTTAGCACACTGAGTAGAAGTCGTCACAGGCACGGAAAAATCTTTCCTCCCATTTTTAAATCGCTGAAGTATGCTGAGCCGTCTGCTTAATCCTTTTGATTTTTCTACAATAAAGCGGAATTCTATTTTTTAGATTTTTAAAAACCATGTAAACATATGAGATCGTTAAAAAAGATTAAAACATACCTTAAGACGTGCTCGTTTCAAGACTGCGACCCAGATGAGGGACGATTAAAGACTGCGAACTGCAACTCGGATGAATGACAACAATAATTCTTGATCTACCTAGAAGAAAACAACAAAAATATTAATGTATGTCTGAAAGATATCCTAGAAAGGTAAAGTTAGCACTTGCGTCGCACATAGCGATAATAGGATAGGAAAGGGCTTGAGTTTGTTACCAGGTAGCCTGTTATTACTGCCTGAGAGTAGCCCAGCATTTGCATCGCACATAGCGATCATAGGATAGGAAAGGGCTCGAGTTTGTTAACAGGTAGCCTGTTATTACTGCCTGAGATTAGCCCAGCATTTGCATCGCACATAGCGATCATAGGATAGGAAAGGGCTCGAGTTTGTTACCAGGTAGCCTGTTATTACTGCCTGAGAGTAGCCCAGCATTTGCATCGCACATAGCGATCATAGGATAGGAAAGGGCTCGAGTTTGTTAACAGGTAGTCTGTTATTACTGCCTGAGCGTAGCACAGCACTTGCATGGCACATAGCGATCATAGGATAGGAAAGGGCACGAGTTTGTTAACAGGTAGCCTGTTGTTACTGCCTGAGATTAGCACAGCACTTACATCGCACATAGCGATCATAGGATAGGAAAGGGCACGAGCTTGTTAACAGGTAGCCTGTTGTTACTGCCTGAGAGTAGCACAGCACTTGCATCGCACATAGTAATGGAAGCGCCCGAAAGTTAGCTGGATTGTTAACAGAACTGCCTGGCACCAACCAACAGCTTTGGCTTACCTTAAGTTGAAGACTGCAAACTGAACAATGCTCACTGGAATAATGTTGACGGCAGACGATGATATTCTAAAAAAATAAAAAAGTTGTAAAAATTCGAAATAATAATAATAATAATAATAATAATTATCATTGTTACGGAGTATAGTGGATGTGCAGAGGTGAAAGAAGGTGCGGGGGTGAACAGGTCTCAAAATACGAAATTAAAGTTAAGATAAAATTTAACAAGGTTATATATTTTTTTTCAAGATTAAGAAATAACAAATAGAACAGGTACTCAGTAGCCGAAACACAATTCGAAAATGTACAATTACAGTGATTACAGGATTTGGGCTCCGAGAGCCAGACACACAATTCTTGAGCTATGAGCCCAACTTTACTATATACAAGATTCAACAAAGGGGCAGAAGACCCCAATCATACCCAGGAGCACTTGCTCCCAATTACACAGTAAAGCCTCCTTGAGGCACACAGAAAACAAAATTTTTAGAAAGAGCAACCTGCTCTTAAGTTCGAGCCTATCAATGGCCACACCAAACTCCACTTTCAAGTTTTCCTCCAAGGACATGAAAACAGGGGTAAAAATACCCAACCTACTGAGGCCTATTAAGTAAAGAAACAGGTCAATTACATGGCCTCTAAAATACCAACTTGAGAGGAGGCGAAACTGCACTCCTAATATACTTTACATAAAACCTACTTGGCACTAGGCCGTTACTGCAAGGGCTAATCCCATACTAGAGAGGTGACTTATAGAAGGAGACAATTTACATTACATTAAAGAAGAAACGGTTGAGAAAATAAGTTCACCTCAACGCAATATGAGTGGGAGCTCGAGAGGGTTAATCACTCTCTATCCCAATATGTAGTTTAAAAGATAGAATTGATACTCAGTGTCTTTACATTTTAGGGGAAAAGTTACATGGTAGAAAGGCCCCGAGAGTTAAACTGCTGAGCTAGCAAGAAAAGAAGTTATTAAACGGCCATTACCTAGTGGCTGAACTGCTGCCCGAAGAAAGAGGCGCTTCCCGCCCCCTGCTACGTACTTTACACACTGATAGATGTTACTGAAGTGGCGCGGAGACCCGAAAATCAGCAGTTTATATACCCTCGTGGAAAGTTCGAGGCGTTTCAGGAATGAGAACACCCTCCCACAAGAATTTTATTGGCTAACCACGAAAACCCCTACACAAGATGAAGAAGAAACACATTATTGGTGGAAAATTAATTACAGAAATTCCTTATTGGTTAAATTCAAAACTGTCGGAAAAAATGGGTTAATATTGCCAACTTAAACAATAACTGAAAGAAATTTAACAAAGAACAAACTTATGAATTCAAAATTTCTCCAAAAGACACAGTTCTTTCACTTCGCACTTGGGTGCATAATTGTAGTTCTTCAGTAGTGCCATCTGGAAGAGAATGTCCACACTTCTTACTACGGGCAAAACAAAAATACATCGAAAACGACCCCGTTCAGAAACTTCAAAATTTACAAGTAGTGACTCTTCTGAGAAACTTGAAAATTAACACAGTAGATAAAGTTCAGACTTCCTCCAGTAGAGGAGTTTCAACTGGCGCAAAGTTTGAATTAGCGGCGTGGAAGTGTACCACCCGGCACAACAATAATAATAATAATAATAATAATAATAATAATAATAATAATAATAATAATAATAATAATAATAATAATAATAATAATAATAATAATAATCTAAGAATTAAACTTACCATTTTTTTAGCAGATATGAATCTCGATAGTCAGCTTCGTTGAAGGTGAGGGTATCCAGTATATTGCCTATATGCACACACGATTACACACACACGGGTGGACTGCAACTGCCGTGCGTTTCACACAGACTACATCCGGTGGACTGTGACTTGTTACTATGCAGCAAAGCAAGTTGCATACGTTTGCAGTACAGTTGTAACAAAAGTTTGTGCACTGACTTTCTTCCTCAAAGAAGCGGTCAAACAGCAGGTTTGATCCTGGCTCAGAGACGGTAAAGCAAATGGCTATCATCTACGATATCCCCTGTCTGTAACCTCTTAGGGCCGTTGTGCTGAGCCGAGAACAACACGAGACGCCGAGGTGCCAGAATGTACGTGTTCTGCCAGTATATCTACCGACACGGAGCTGACGTATTTAAGCACGAATTTTTTCATATCTTCTTTCTTTCCTATATATGACTTTATAGGTACTAAAGTACCGTATTTCAGCAAAATTAAATATGATCTACTGCGCGAATTACGCAAATAATCACGAAATATACCCCACTTGTTAAGAAAAGTGCTAAATAGTTCCGGAAAAGCTCTCCAATAAATGTTGAAGTGCTTCTGACAACGTGAATATTTTAGTTTCCTGTCTGTTGCTTGATAGGCTGTATATTCTCCACACAAAGCGATGAGGACTGTGTATTCAGTTCCGCGGTCTCTAACGCAATCAATCAAAAAAGGTATATATTATCGATTACAGCCAATGGCGTTGCGGTTGTAGATACAGCAGTGCGTATTATACTCTTTGGCAGTGAGAGTTCGCTACTGGAAAATGTCCACCATTTAAGGATAAAAATGCCGAAAACTAAAGTCACAACTGTTTTTTTTTTTCCGAGGCCCGATGAATACAGCAGTGAGGCGTTCTATGTGTTTGGTGCTGTAAGAAAGATTCCAATGTGTAAGTACTGTAATGTTCGTATTAAGTCGAAACGAGAAGACAGGTGCGATAAACAGAGAATCAGAAACACACAAAAAAGGCGAATGAAGCAAATAAGCGACAAATAATATTCGGCGATACTTTACACATCGCAAGGAAGTTCAAAAGTGATATCCAGCAGTTTGTAATAGACCAAACAAAAGCATTCATGCAAGCCAGCATTCCTATAGAGGAACTGGATAATCCTGGCATGAGGACATGGATGATTATAAAAGGAAAGATAAATCATACTGTCTTTCTCGTAAAATACGACGGTATTAATAGTAATAATGTTATTGTTTTTGTCCTCGGAGGCGCCGAGATGCCGAAATGCTGTCCCGTACTTGACAGGGCTGACGTATTTGAGCACCTTCAAATACCACCGGACTGAACAGCGCCTTAACCGTCTGAGCTACACATCCCTGGTCGGGCAGCACCAGCCTATCCACGAACATCTTCCAGGGCAGTGAAAGCACATCTGGTACAGACGAAGACAGTATTAGTGAAGTTTAGGAGCTTTGAGAGAAGACCACAGTGAATTTGCATCCAAGTGTTCGTCTCTAATGTGGTCACACAAAGATACTTTCTGACTGTCGCACATCTCGGCATCCTCATAACGTTGAAACCATGCTTAGTTCGAACTTTGTAGACAAGTAATGCAAAATGTGTAGGCTATGTAAAAATTCATATCACAGGCAGACCAACTAACTTAATTTCGAGGTATCAGTGGTTTATATACCAGTACTTATTTCTATGACATTTTGTATATTTAGTTGTTCTATGATTCAATAACAATTTAATACATTACAAGAGTTCACTGTCAAACCCCTAATCACAAAATCAGTCAGTTTTACCGCATACTATAAGGAAGGAATCACAAGAAGCACAGATCACTATGACAATTTATTTCACGAAATACCGACCGAAATAAGTCAGTTTTGACACCGAAATCAACAGGTATATTTCACCAAAATATACGGCCCTTAGTCATCTATATATAAGCAGGTCGGTCAGGAGCGATCTATATATAAACGTATAAAAAAACAAAATTGCCGCAAATTTGTGAGGCACTTCCAGAAATCTCAGAAATTAGAAACTTTGTATCGGAGAAGCTTGCGACCCCAGGACCCCTAGAAAAATCGAAAATTCTCAAAATTCCCCGAAGGGAGCACGTTGGAGGCCTTCAAATTTTGGGCTCAGCGTAAGAACCCAGTCGTATAATTTATCCAAAGCGACAACCTATATGTTTCGTCGTCTTACAAAAATTTCTTGAATTTCCTAAATTTCCCCTTCCCCCCAAAAATCAAGGTCGCGGCACAATCTGCCTGACGAGCTGGGATATTTAAATTTGGCGAAATTATAGCTTTTAGCCTGTAACCGATGGAGAAAATCCAAGATGTTAAAAATTTTCACGTTTTACCCCCCAAAATATCGAAATGTGGACGCAATTTTAATGACTGTGCAGACATTCTTTTGAGCTATTTGCTGGCTAAACAATAAGTCGTATCACAAAACGGATGGCACGAACTCCGCACAATTTGGAGTGATCTACAACTTTGTTCCTATGACTTTTTGTCGTATCTCTCTCCCTTATACATTAGATTTGGCTGTATTTCTGGATTGTTCGTAAATATGGTTATTTTTGCTGTATATTTCACTGTTTGACACACTTATAAGGAGGATAGAGTCATCAAGTTTGGTGCGCACATTGGCACGATTCAAGGCCATATGTGGACCAAATTTCATGAGTCTAGCTTATACATCAGTACACAAAAAATTATGCAAAGCGTAAAAATGTACCCAAATTTCACCCTATTCAAATTTTCGGACTCAATTTAACCCATAAATGTGGGAGTTAGGAGAAAATGTTATAGAACCAAACATATTGTTTCTAAATCACTGAATTCATTGCGGGTTTATACGAAATCGAGACCGTGATTTTGCACTCCCACAAAACATACACAACCCTACTTAATTGAAATCTGCCCGCCTTAATGGAAATAAATTTCTAAACATTTTTCCTCTTTGGTCGATTGCCAGTCAGGTAAGTCTTGTATACAATGTGGGAGAGTTAAATCACTATTTCGGTTTCCAATATACCCCCAGTCCATTCCGGGATTTTGAAATACTATGAACCTCGAAACATACCTTGGATAGGTGGTTGACGTATCTAGAAAATTAAGGATACGAGTAACACAATGAGCATCGCGTCTAATAACGCTCAGAGTCAGTCAGATTTCGTTCATAACAAGGCTGAAGAGGAAGAATGGACAATCGTGAAGGAGAAGATCAGTTGGTCAGCTTAAAATAATTTAGGAAGGAAGTTAGGATCAAGTAAGAATCAGAGATATTCGACCTGATTGATGAACAAGAACACAAAATTTGAGGAGGGAAGAAAAGAATGCAAGCGATTAAAGAACGAAGAAGATATAAAGTGCAGGACAGCTAAGGAAGAACGAACTCAGCTCGTAACCATTTCTGGGTAAATAAGACAGGGCAGAAAGATGCGGGAACTGAATATTTGTATCAAGCAGAAGAAGAAGCTGTTGATGCTGGTGAAATGGGAGACGCAGTTTTGAGGTCAGGACTGGACAGAACTCTGCGAGTTCTAAATAGGAACAAGGCACCTGGAACTGATGACATCCTCTGCCATAGGAGAAGCTGGAGATGTATGATACAGGGGAAGTGCCATTCGATTTTATACAGAATATTGTTATACCAGATGCTTACAAGTGTTAAAACTACCGCACCATTAGTTCAGTATCCCACGCCTGCAAAAGGTTAACACGTATTATTTACTGAAGAATGGAAAGACAAGTTGAACCTGAGTTGGCAGAACATCAGTTTGGCTTCAAAAGAGTTGTAGGAACATCTGAAGCAATCCAGACTTTACTTATTGTCACAAGTGAACTATGTAGTGCAAGTGGAAAGTGTTTTTAAGACTTTATTTGTGAAGTACAATATGATATTTTATTTATTATGACCTAACCTGTACTGTGTAAGATTGGTCACATGTGCATTTGTAAATAGTAGAATTCTGTTCTACATTTCCTGGAAGGATCCAGAAAGTTACATGAATTATGGAACAGGGTGTGCTGTTTTGTGGGTAATGTATTCTAGAAAATATTTCTGACTGTTCTGGAAATACGACATTCGCGATCAGGCGTATTCTAGAATGTTAGTCAAAGTTCGCGACCGAAAATAAGGTTGTGATTGGTGAGTCTAGGTGGCGATAGGGAACTCGTGCATGCTGATTGGCTGCTCCAAGGCCGGAATTTCCTATATATAGAGAGCGAGGCAGTGTTCGAAAAAAATTCGGTATTCTGAATTCTGTCGGTCTTGGTCTATCTGTCTGTGAGCAGCCTATCTGGTTGACGTCGCCCGGTTCCCGGGATGGCACTCTCCTCGGGTAAACACTCTTGAATTCCGTTCCTGCTAAAATTTCCGTAATGTTCCGATTTGCTTTTCATACAGGAGTTTGCCCTAACCTCGCCTAGATTCGCCAAATTAGTTACTTATGACGCCTTAGTATTTCAGCTGGGCTTACCTGTTCCTTTCCGAGGCATTCCCATTTCTTCCTTCACTAAGATATGTAGGTTGTAGTTTAATATTATTTCCCTTGGGGTTTGCCTCTGGTAGTTCTGTATCACTTGAGGTACGCTAGATTTTGGAGAACCTGTTTCACTTCACT
The DNA here is from genome assembly GCF_040414725.1 of Anabrus simplex. Taxonomy (NCBI): domain Eukaryota; kingdom Metazoa; phylum Arthropoda; class Insecta; order Orthoptera; family Tettigoniidae; genus Anabrus; species Anabrus simplex. The sequence goes on from NC_090279.1 coordinate 67,388,545, forward strand.
GTATATTGCATTGTACAACTGCATTGGAAACTAGATGTATAGTTGATCTGAAATTTGAATTTACACTGCTACGAAAGTATTATCAAAGAGCCTTTAAGCTATGTGTATCACTGAACTTATAGCTCGTAACTTGGAATTGTATTTGGAATGTATTTGTACAATTATTTTGTAAATAATATTTTTCAAATCTAAGGATCACGGCGATTTATTTCAGAATCCGCAATCTAAGCCATGTCCATGCCTTTGGTAGGTTCCCAGCATTTTTCATCTTCCCGGTTTGTTGTCCACTAGTTGGCCTTACTGATATTTACATACGTACATGTTTTTGTTGGAGATACGCGTAATGCCAGCTACTGATTTTCCGAGTGTGTAGTGATTTCTTATTTTGTGTAGTTTTCTCTTTCCTTCCCCTTTAAACTCTGTTTGTGCCTTGTTTTGTGTTACCACTGTAGTAGAGGTAGCACTTATGATCTTACAGGACGTGCAAGTCATTAGCAGATGTAGAAAAAATCGTTAATATTGATTGGACCAAGTTATTCGATATTCTGAAGCTGATCGCATACGGATACCAAGAATGATTCTACGATCTCTACAAAAAGCAGTCTGTACAGATAGGAATCGTAGGCTGTGAAAAAAATAAGCAGCAGTCCAGAAAAGTGTCAGGAAAGGCTGCAGTTCGTCCCGTCTCCTTTTCAATGTCTACATAGAGCAGGCAATAAAGGAAACAGAAGGGGAATTTGGGAAATAAATCGCTATCCTAGAAGAAGAAGTAATAACTCTGAGGTTAGCCGATGATGTTTTATCTGAATCTGGAGAAATTGGTGAATGGTATGGACAGAGTCTTGGAGGAGTACAAGATGTACAAAGGAATGGAGCGCAGATTAGGAACGGAATAAGTAAGGAGCAGACTAGCGCAAGCAAGGGAGTCCTACTTCTAACAATAATATAGGAATTATGGAGCATGGTATTGTACGGAAGTGAAACATGGACGATAAAGAAGGAGAATAGAAGTTTTTGAAATGTGGTGCTATAGAAGATGAGTTGGATAGATTGACTCAAGAATGAAGGGATACTGAATCGGATAGCCGAGAGAAGGACGATTTAACAAAATTTGATCAGAAGAAGAAGAAGCAGGATGATCGGACATATCTTAAGACTCGCAGGATTTGTTCAGTTGGTTTTTGAGGTAAATGTAGGTGGTAAAAATGGCAGCGGTAATCGAAGATTTTGCGTGGAATATTCGCTACTAAATTACACTTGCACCTCTTCCTGTCAATGTTTCATAAATCAAACTTCTCGGTCGCCCTCGTACCTACATCTTACTACACAGACAAAGACGCTGCTGGTTTAGGGTACAAATAATGTGAGCCAAGCTCGAGAACTCATTAACAAAGCCACAAAGTTGTAAATTCAGGAAAGAATGCCGGCACCGAGGGTTCAGGCCTACACAATTTAAAGAGCCGCACATATTTTGCTACTGATAGAATCAAACCTAATGTTAAACTAATTAACTTAATATAGACTAAATGTAACTTTCCTAGTCACAGAATGAAAGAGTTTTGTTAAAATCTGCTCATTATTCGTTGTTTTTGTTACAGGCTCGCACAGTGAGTTTTTTACGTGGTAAACCTCCTCTCGGTTATCGGAACATGACGGCAAAGGTTCTCAGAGGTCATCGAGTCGGCCAACAAGCTGGCTGCTTTCAGCATGCGGGACTTTCTTACAACTCAAGTCAATGAAATAAATAGCAAGCCAGAGCTAAAGATACCACTATCAGAACTCGTAAGGATGTCGCTTCTCTTGGTGAGTGTTTGTTTATTTCTCTGTAGCTGATAACAAGGGGTCAAGGGAGAAGTGATGTCAGTCTTGGATTGGAAATTTAATACTACTACTAATAATAATAACAACCCGCCTCTTGGTCTTCATCGTTGAGGCTTTGAGATATAAAGGCTGTGACACCGCGGTTATCCGGTTCGAGTCCCGTTGGTTGATAAGATGTTCACAATACGAATGTTGGCGGCATGCAATTTCTAATCACTAGATTGCGTGTCCAATGCCTGGATTAAATTGTAAACGTCTCCGCAGTGCTCATACGGAGTGAGGCCATATGACGCTGTTGCCTTTGATTCGACCGTCGGGTGGAGATGTTCCGTCATAAGCAGCCAGCTTGGTGCTATTCGACACGAGTAGGCTATGTGCCGGCACCGGGTTTCACCCTCTCCTTCCTTACTATCATATCAGGTAATTCATTTCATCTCATTAACTTCTCTGATAAGTTTGACGTCAGAGGATATCCGGTCAAAAGAAAAAAGAACCCGCCAAGACAGGTTCATCTCAACTCATACGCGACCTCGTAGTTAAACGGGACAAGTGTTGGACAAATAATAATAATAATAATAATAATAATAATAATAATAATAATAATAATAATAATAATAATAATAATAATAATAATAATAACGGCGAACGTCACTCGAGCAGGCATTGTGCAGGTCTTATGGGCGATCTCCATGTCTCTGGGCATGCGGCTCCTACTTAAGAAGACATGGCAAACACATGGCCCCCGATTAACCAAATAAGGTTTAAATCTCGACACGGCAGCTAATCGAACCCGGTACCCGTTGTACCAAACCATTTCGCCATGGAACTTGGTAATTTAAGGATGGAATATCTCTTTAGAGTAATGGAATTTTCATAGAATTTGAGTGGGATAATTTGTGATTGATGAATGTTCAAACAAGGGAACGTGAGTGTACTGTCAGTGTAGGAGATATGTCGGAGGAGAGCAAAGACTTTCAGCAGGCACCAAGCTATACAGTTAAGTGCGGTCTCTCCACACGAGTAATAGAGGGACAATCCGTTATTAAGAGTACATTATTCTGTGCATGTAGTAATGATCAGTTTCACGTTTATCCTCCCGTCTCTTTGGACGCTCAGTCTACCGGAATAATTAGCATCACACTGGACAGAGTCCTAGTGCCGTATCCGTCATCGAACGTTGGCGATCTTACTTTTGCCGTTGGTTTAACCACAGTCGCAGGTTCCCCAGTTAAGACGTGTGGGGTCTCCCAGGACCCCTCTTCTCTCGATGTTCCCTTGCATATTTATTTGGAGGAGGGTGCCTCATGATATGACCAGAGTAGGGGAGCTTCATGATCTTAACAGCCCAACGCATTTCTACACATCCTGGTCAATACAGTAGACCCATATTACAAACGCTCCTAGTCTTTCCTCATAGTCCAGGACTCTACTCCATACACACAGCTCCGCGCTATCCTAAGACGAAGCTGCAGCGATATTCTCGATCCTCACTATCGGAGCTCCGTTGACACACAGGGCCTTGCTCACAATAATGTATTGGGTCTTCTTTAAGTTCAGGTGTAGACCAAGGTTTTCACATGTCTCCACAACTTTCACGAAGATCTGCTGCACGTCATCAGTCTGTTTCCACAGCATTCTTTCCTCAAAGAATATGTGTACAAAGTGTGCTAAGAGGCCACAGAGCCAGGACTGTGATGGCGCTTAGGTCATGCAGGCATAACACATAAATCTCTATCCCTGACAATTTCCATGTATAGAGTTAAGTGTGGTGATGTATTGCTAATCAAAATAATGTTGAAAATGTTCGTCTCCTTACTCCCAAGTCTTCCCAGCACGAAGTTTCCAACATAACACTGCTCTTTGTCGGACGCCACCCAGAGCAAATTGCGCTGTTCTCATCTGGATCTTTTCATGTTGTTCTTGAGTCAAGTAATCTGGTGAGTCTCTCGTACGCTGAATGGGTCTTGCCAGTGACTTATACGCCTCTGTCTTACATTCCTACTACAACTCCTAAATACACCCATAACCATATGAAGAGATCTGTAAAGATCACCTAGGTACTTGCAGTGATCCCCATGTGCTGCTTTCACAGCATCGACGCAGTAATTAACATGCAAGAAAACAATAACATTGGCTTGCGGGATCCACTCTTAATCATAGTATAACCCGACAGCGTTCCACCTATTCTAAGGCATTGGGTTTGCTTTCTGGAAATATTGCCACCTATTCAGTTACACCTTGGCCGTCTCTTCCTTGTTCTGCTCTCTCAATAGACTTTGATTAGGTCAATACCGATGCAGTCCATTTGGCCTCCTGAGTATCAAATATCTGCCATATCTTGCTTGAACCCTTCCTTAGTGGAATGACTTTTCCTAAACACAAATTTCCTTCTATCAGAGCAGTTTGAAACATTGTGTGCAATGTAACAAGAAGGAATGCTTTCCTTAACTTACGTGCATCACATGTCAAGCTATCTGGCCTATAACTATCCCCTTTATATGTTTGTCACTTAGTCACTTGTATACTGGGGATACTATAGAAACTCTGAGCTAATTTCGTATAGCTCCTTCATGCAAACAGTGAAGTACAGTAAATGGGGAGGTGCTCCAAGGTAAATAAGTAGTTATGCCCAATTATGACACATTTAGAGAGGTATATGGTGGAATCCTAGAGGAAAACTTGTAGACATTGCCGGCATTTACGTTCACTGTTTCGATATTGCGGCCTCGTGAAGTTGACTATGCTGTTACCTGTGTGAAATGCCTTAAACCGTCAGATATTCTAGTAGTTTGACTTCCGTGACAATATGTCCCTAGCATCGATTTTGGACTGCTCCCTGGTGTTAAAAGCACTTTATTAGCCTGGGAGAGAAGTGGTATTTTGATGTTTGGTAACCTATCGGCAGAAAGTTATTCTTTTAATCATTCAGAAGTTATCAAAACTGTGATCAATTCAATCAGCCCATCAAATGATATAATATCAAATTGATTATTCACTCAAAATGTATGAAAGTAAATCCTTCAGGAAACATCGGCTGATAGAGTTGTCTTGTACTGATTGACTTGTGTGTGTATTAAGGGAGAGGAGGCGGGGGAGCAGGTAATTAACTAGGTATGGCAGAAATGTAATTATGTGAAAATTATGCGTGTGAAACTCGGGAGGATTTAGAAATTTTAGTAAGCTTGTAACAGTTAGTGTGTCCGCATTTCCCTAAAATTCATGAAGGTCCCATCCTCTGTTGTTTGGTTCCACTAATTATGTGAGTAATACACCCCTTCTGCTTTAAGGGTCTGTGTAACGTACTTTACAGCCCCGACAACGGGCGTATTGTAAAATCATTGTGTACTAAAATTGGAGGTTCAAGCCCCGTTTAATGTAAAACTAGAAGCAACTGCTCCTGCCGATTCTGAGTACCTTTTTTAAACCCAAATGTAAAGTGAACTTCTTGATTCGAGACCCGACCTAGCTAATATGCTTTGGAAGCTACGGCTTCTTTTTGTGAATTATGTAAAGGCAAGCCTGCGGGTCAACAGACTGTGATAGACGCAGATATGTTGTAAAGTATCAGAGATTTCGAGCTCCTCATTCTACATTTCAACTTGTTGGTTCACGTTCAGAGAAAATACAGTCCAGCCATTGTCCCTAACTACAGTGAGTCTCTGCACAAGGCACTCGTTACTTGGACTAGTCGGGGCTGTAGTTTTCAAGGCTCCGTTATAGGAATATTGGCCACGACAGAGGAAAATGTATTAAGGGCCGTGAAATGGTAAGATCATTTAGCATGTACTTAGAACCAAGTTCATGAAGCTCTCGTCACAATAATTAACAAATACTTAGGAACATGTTAATAAATCCTGTCAGAATACTTAAAATTGTAAAGGGATGCGGACGATTAATTTACACAGTAAAATATTGCGGGCTGTTTTCTTAACTGACCATCAAAGTTTTCAAGCGGGGCTGACGATCTAAGGTAATGTGTTTGTTTGACTGAGGATGGATAGCGAAGGAAGCTGAAATCAGTATTCTGTATTGAAGTACCATATTTTCTGTCATAACCTCCTTTAGGCTGTAATTTTAGTCATGGTTAACTGTTGAACTCTGTACTCGTTCCAGGTTCTCTTGCCCCTGATGCTAGCAGTTTCACTGGCGAGCACAGACCACTGTGCATCGTCTGTGGGCTCGAAGTTGGACCTGTCTGTGCATGGCCACAAGAACGCCAGTGGACATAGGATAATAACGGTACCGTGTATTATCAAATTCAGAGTTGTGTTTCCGTGTTGGATGGATAATATTGTATGTGATTAATACACGTAACTTAGTGCTGTGTATAATAAATATATGCATGCACCATTCAAATTTCAACCAACTTTCAAACTACAGTACACTTTGCGGAAGTAATCTAACATGTCCTTGATATCATAGTGCACCAAACACTAACCTGCTTTGCATGTGCTAACCACTATCGGCTTAAGAAAATGGAGTAACTCATAGCAGACGTAATTACTCACGATTGTGTTGTTATTGCTGGGAAAAAATCCCGTGTTTAAAATAATATCTGCATGTTGCTAATATGCTTGCCCCAAGACAAGCAGCCAGCTAGTTCGAGAGAACGTCACAGGAGGCGCTAGAACTTAGTCGTTAACTGAATTTATATTTCACAGACATTTCACACAGTTTGTCTTTGTGACAACAGCCTATGTTAATCCCGCACTGAACTTGTTAAATAATATAACAACGGTAACACACAGGTTGTGGTTTTATGGAAAATAAGTAAAGTAGAAACTAGACCATTCCTTTAAGAAATCATTCCAGGAACTTCGGTCTGGCTGGAAATATCTCGTAATGGTCCCCCCTGATTTACGATGAAGTCTGAAAAGTTTGTCCGGCCCAGATGGAGACCCTGAGGAAAAGAAAGAGCTCCGTGGAAGTGGAGACTGCCGCCGTCTTGGGTTTAATGAAGAAGTCCTGCCAATCGATATCTAGTGCAATATTGCCTTGAGCAGTAAGAATAAGCCCAGCCAGGTCATATCTACTGCTACACTGCCTGAAGCCGTACGCAGTAGTCCAGCCAGGTCATATCTACTGCTACACTGCCTGAAGCCGTACGCAGTAGTCCAGCCAGGTCATATCTACTGCTACACTGCCTGAAGCCGTACGCAGTAGTCCAGCCAGGTCATATCTACTGCTACAGGCTTAACCACATGTGCACGCCGGATCAATTATTTCGGATGAAGTTGGTCGCGTCTAACCTCTGTCAGTGTCGAACGTCGATTGCTACCATTAATCATCTACTTTTTCAATGTCCGTTACTCGAAATTAGTAGGCGTAAATGGTTACAACCTTTTTTTAGTACACACTTCGCGTTACCCACTCAATTGACGTGTTGGATACTCGATCCCACGCCTACTACGGTAATTGCCCTCTCGAATTTCCTTCATGACACTAATTGTTTACTGTAGGTTCGGTGTTGTTGTTTTTCCTTTTCCCCTTATGTGTCGACCTGGTCTTGTTTGTGATTGGTAGAAGTCGCCAAGTATCGGTCACTCTGGCGTGAAGTCTAGTACCTTGTGTCCTTGTGCTTTTCCTGTGTGGTAGATATGTAGTTGAATTCCTTATTCCCCTTTTTTACATTCTACATATTCTTTTTCATCTTCTCCATCTTTTGGGTTTGTTTAGAGGATGCGTGGCTGGGTATACCGCTCCCAAGCGAAGCCCATTAAATTATACGATCAAGACAAGACAAGATCTACTGCTACACTGCCTGAAGCCGTACGCAGTAGTCCAGCCAGGTCATATCTACTGCTACACTGCCTGAAGCCGTACGCAGTAGTCCAGCCAGGTCATATCTACTGCTACAATGCCTGGAGCCATGGGAAGTAGTCCAGCCAGGCCATGTCTACTGCTACACTGCCTGGAGCAGTAAGAAGTAGTCCAGTCAGGTCATATCTACTGCTACACTGCCTGGAGCCGTAAGAAGTAGTCCAGTCAGGTCATATCTACTGCTACATTGCCTGGAGCCATAGGAAGTAGTCCATCCAGGTCATATCTACTGCTACACTGCCTGGAGCCGTAAGAAGTAGTCCAGCCAGGTCATATCTACTGCTACACTGCCTGGAGCCGTAAGAAGAAGTCCAGCCAGCTCATATCTACTGCTACACTGCCTGGAAACGCATCTACGTCTACGGTACCGTATTCCCGAACCGATCCCTGAATCTCTCCGTTATATTCACTCTGATATGTGATTGTGATTTCGTCCACTCCACTTCCTTTATCTCGAAACTATGGTCACTGAAGCCGGGCTTGGAGACATCAGAAGTCTCGTTTGATAAATGAATTTCTTTTTGGACATATTGTCTCTTTTTACAGCACGAGAATGATGTCAAAAAATACCGAAATTCCGTGCTTTAAACATTCAGTTCTAAAACACACGAACAATTGTACCGAACTAAATGAAACTGGGATGTTTTAGTAATATCTAAGAATAACGAACAAACAGCATCTCTGGGAGTACGTTATAGGTTTTCCGTAAGTTACGGCTCCGATTGCCACTATAAGGTGCGGCGAAACTCCGAGTTGTGGTTGTGTGGTATGGTAGTTGGGCATTATGTGACGTGCGAGGAAGGAAACAGGAATGTGAGTAGGAAGGGTTGTTTCAAATGGGTGCTTCATACTCAACTTGAAATTATAGTGGATTGTGAACTGAATGTGGGCTATAATTTTCTATGTCTTAAGAGTTCAATATTCGTTACAGGTTGATACGCGGCGATTGATATCGACGGAGAACCAATGGGAATTAGCCGTGAATGTCCACCAAGAAAGAAGATCATGTGATAGCAGTGAAGTCGAGCAGCTTGTTTCGGTGACTTCTGTACATCCACCAGTACACGGTAAGACCTGATCGTTGTCATAGAACTCTCATTCACACTCGGTGTTCCTTACCCCAAAGAAGTAGGGCTGCAGTGTTTGTGGGCGGTATCTCCTCCGTGTCCAGGGGCAATCAGCTAGAGAACGTGCCTGCGTCAGTCTCCTCCCTATTCGATATTGTCTACGGGACTAGGCGTTCTGAAATGCTTGAGAGGATTGGAATTACAGGGAACGAAGAGTAACACAAACTGCAGTGGTCAGCGAGCGAGGCAGGTGCGTGGTATGCCTCTCCTTCAGTTAAATGTGTGTATAGAGCAGGCAATATGGGATATGGAGGAACGTGCTTGGAGGATGTCAAGGGCAGTTGAATGTAGTAGATAAGGTCAGGTGAAGCACGTGATATAAGACTAGGAAATGCACTGATAAAGGAAGTGGAGGAATTTGGGTGGCTAGGAAGTAACATAACGAATGAAAGGAGAAACTATCCGTTCATTACCGAAGAAGAATATTTGCTAAAGGAAGCCATCTTGTAAACGAAACATTCTACTCACCATAAATATACAATTCAGGCCGTCGTTTGCCGAAGTATTTGTTTGTAACGTTAGAGTCATGCTAAGTAGAGAAATAGAGTAGAGGCCTTTGAAATGTGGTGTTACAGAAGAATGCTTTTGGTAATAATGGGAACTCGTGTCCTTTTCCGAGGTTATGCAGTTCTTTCCAGCAGCACTCCTAATCGAGGTGATCATATTTAACTACCTACCAGCAGTCCTGCCAACATTACGTTTCTCAAAGTAGTGGGAAAAAGCGTAGACCACGTGCTTTGCAAGTAATTGTGCTAACCGTTACTCTGCGGAGTTTAAGGTGAGATAGGACGATCATAGCCCAAACATAGAGCAGGTGACGGGAGGGAGATATGGGATAAGTATGAAAAAGTGTTTAGGCTGCTGACGGAGAACAGGAACAATGTACAGGGTGCGGTGGGAGGAGAAGTTCTGAAAGACAGATATGCTAATAGATTAAGGGGGAGGAAACTGAGGGCAAAGGGATAAAGTCAAGGGCAGTTATCACTAGGGTATCCGTGAGTAACCGCTGGTAAACACAGGGGGATATAGGGGGAAATGAACTTGTTTCAGGAATGTGGGGGTAAGAGAAAAGGTACAGTAGGTGGAGGGGCAGAGGGGGTGGAACATGGTGGAGGAGAAGGTATGGTCTGCAAACATCAGGGAAGACTGTTGAAACTAGTAGGGTAGCGGATATAATGAAATAAGTGAGGTCGAGACTCTGGTCATCGAGGACTCCATAGTTAGGCTCGGGGAGAAAGTGCACGGAGGAAAGGGAACCAAGGTAGAGGAATTACGTTAAGACAGAAGATGGGGAAAGGGTGTGGTAGTTTTCTATGTTGGTACGAACAACGTACGACATAGTGTGGGATCTGTTATGAAGTTGAATGGAGAGGAGGTTATTATCAGTGGGATACTTTCTAGGAGAGGGTAATATAAATGAATCTAAGGGGTATTTATGTGGGGGGGACTGGGAGTGCGTGTGTTGTTTAGAAAGGATACATGGCGGACTAGGCAGCGGAACTGAAAGTACGTGGACATGGTGGTTATAAGATTCATATTTACCAGATATTGTATAAGGAATTGTTTCATGGTTGAGAAGTGACGTAATGGATGTCTTCCAAAACTGGAGTGTTTTTGTAGAGATGGGATCAAATCGATAGCTGGGGGAGTATTTATACCGGCAGAAGAAGTATTTTTATGGTATAGAAAAGCTAAATATGAGAAACATTAAGTTCTAGGTATAGGGCTCATCTCTTTGCGGTGTACAGGTACGGATGAATTGATGCAGACGCGGAAATATTTCACTAGGTAATCAGCGATGTGGAAAGCGTGGCATCAATAGGCAATTTAGATCTGGCTGTCAAACTGAGTTTCCTTCTGGAATGAATGCCATGTGTGTAGGAGATCTAAATTATATCAAGTCCGTTGCTGTATCACTCTGCTTTGAAAATACAGTAATATGTAATAATATAAAGTGTAAACAACTTATCTTTATTTGTCATCAAATCAAAATTAACCTCCTCCTTCTTAAACTCGTGATTGTGTTCAAAAGGACCTACGTAAGGAATCTAACCTTTCTTTACTTTCTTGAATGATACAACAAACCATATACACCTTTCTGGAGCGGCATTATCATGATGAGTAGTGTTTCAACTGGACAAAATAGAATCATTACAAGTAAGAGACACACGCACTATTTTAATAATCTTGGTACAGGCGATTTTTTTGAACATAACCATAATCTGAAGTAGGCCTTGTCGGAGACCGTAAAATGTTTCCATACGGATTTTATTTGCACAGTTTGCGATAGATTTTCAGGATTATTATTTATCAGAAATTGCATATTTCATGCGTATTTTTGTTCCAGGTACTTCGACGTCTCAATATATGAAGCCAGTCACACCTGCAACTACTACACCAGCTTACACTACTCCACCGACTACTGCTATTACCACTGCTCCAACTACTACTACACCAGCTAGTACTACTACTACTACTACTACTACTACTACTGCACCGACTGCTACTACTCCACCGACTACTACTATTACCACTACTCCAACTACTACTACACCAGCTAGTAGTACTACTACAGCTGCTACTACAAGAACTCCAACTACGTCTACTACTCCAACTACTACTACTACTACTACTACTACAGCTACTACTACTGCTACGAAACCAAGGTCCTGTCCTCATTCAGGTGAGTGATAAACTCTCAAGAAGTTAATCAGATTATCTATGAGTGGTGTACTTGAGACGAACGTACATGTGTTTCTTGGAGATTTTGATCTAGTTTGTTCAGGTAGAAAAGTAAAGCTCTTAATCGTTGTATTCCACGTTCCACAGATAAATTACTCACCCTGCAGTTACTATGTAGGTGTTTGCTTGGAGCAGCAGTCTGCAGAGCGAGTGCACGAGTAGAGAGAATATGAGAAATGAGAGCGTCTTGGGTCCGAAGTGAAGGCGGGACCCGGTGAGTGTTCCACATATCGCAGCGTACAGCACAGCGGCCCCACACGCGAGCCGATGATACTATCACGTAGAGGTTGTGGGTTCGACAACCCTCAAGGTGATTCCGTGGCTTCTCAGTTTTGCATGAGACAAATATCTGGATGTGCACATTTATTTGGCACCTTCCCGTTTATGGCTCTTTCCTACGGCACGCAGTCATTATATCATTATCTAAGATAGATTTACGATTTTGGGCAGGAAAGCAACTGGAAACTACTTCAATAAAACTACCAGGAATCCATACTTACATTTTGTTTCCAGGTGAATTGCAAACGTACAAAATTTAGTAACCATCCTTATCAGTTCTTGCTGAACTCCACAGGACTCTCAGAGAAAGGCTCGTCTCCCTCCTCAACTTGTTCGGGGCGCCCTTGAGAGCTGCGAACAGTACACATTAGGATTGTAACCGTTCCTCGAATGGAGAATTCAACTTGTAGGTGTTTTTGACTGAAATAGGAAACAAAACCCCTGGGGGATCCACTGGAGAGAAAGGATGTCAGAACCACAGATTTAAAATTATCACTTAGTTTACAAAAAATGTTTTATCACTGACATTTTTTTCACATGAATAATTGAATAGTAAATAAGTCGAAAGCCTTACAACACCACCTGAAAACAAGTCGTTTTATATGTCTGACAAAAAACAGAGGATAATATTTTTACATGAAACGTTGCCAGGTTAAGTTTAATTCAATGACTTGCAATTTGTCAAAACCTGCGCTGCATAAATTTTACATTTGATAATTTTAGTTGGAGGCACAGCCTCTGTTATAACGCGAGAGAAAAACTGGTAAAATGCCAATAGCAGTTAAGTAAAGAAAAAGTTTAACATTGATAAATACACCAAAGGCAGGAGGTAGCAAAGTGCCCTTTTGGTAGATTCGCTGACTAAATAATATTAACATTAAGAAAAACTCTGAAGGGCACCGCCTTCATCGAAATGACAGAGTAAGACCATAAAATGGGGCGAGGTGCCATAACAGTTACTTTATTGATTGCTTTTGTGATTAAACATATGTACTAAATAAACAATATTTCGAGTTAAAGTAAATACATACTAACCCTAGGAAAGAATTATACTAGTGATATAACTTCAAGATAATAGCCGGTATATATGCGTGTTCGTTTGGCTGAGATTCTAAAACTTTGATCGTGTTTTTCTCAGAACATCATTTTCTGACTTAAGTCGTATGTGACGATTCGATCGAAACTTGTAATTGCTACAACTTCTCTTTCACCATACATTTCAGTGAACATAACGTCAACGCGGATAACTGTTTATGTCTCCCTAAAGAGAATTAGTCCTTTTGAAGACCCTAAAGTCACATGCACCCTATCACAGAACCCTGAATGGTTACACACCAGTGACGCATGTCACGCCATGTTTCAATTTTAATTACACAAACATAAAGATGATCAATATTACGTATGAAAAGAATAATTATCAAGACATTTATACCGGCGAACTTGCTGAAGTTTGAATTATAGGTCATCTCTCTGTCAGTTATTCCATTCTTCCCTCGCGGTTCCTTGGGCACGTGGAGAACATGTGGAAGCCCTTTATAGACCTTGAGGTAGACAGTGGTCAAGCAGAAGTTCTCCATTTATCTCTTGCGCTCGGTAACTCTTATTACTTTACTTGGTACAACTGCAGATGCCTTTCCGATGAGTGGCACAATATGTGCGGGTTCAGGACGTTCTAAGACGACATGACGTGGCCTTTGTTTTCTTTCACAGTATTATTATAATTCGGTCTGAGATCGACGGTTCTTCCCAAGTGTGGATGCCGTTGATCAGTGCTGATGTTCTCAGTTTTACTGACTGTCATATGTGCTCCTGTTTTGTGTAAGTGCTCGTTTATTCCACACTAATATATAACATGGGCCTCGCACCCAACACAAAACAGCTGCATTTTGTGACTTTTCAAGACGTAATGAGGTAGAAATACTCATAAATGCAGTGTTGCCAACCGCGGAGATTTAACTTTTAAAATATTGCAAAATAATATCTCGTGTAATTTAACCAAAGTTGTTCAAATGATGAAGTTAGTAATATGTCGTTCACTTTTAAGAAATCCAATGTGGACCACATTCTAGTGGTTCTATTGCTCGCAACTATTGGAAATACTGTACATAGTAGAAACTTTGCAGTTGGAGATAATCCCCCTCTAATGAGTGATTAATGTAGATTTAGGCGGCTCCAGAGTTATTAATAGTGAGCAAATGGAGGTGGCAACAAAACAGGGGAAATGCAACTAAATTCAAGAGGAAGTCATTAATACACAGTGCGTCTTGCGTTATGTCTTACTGCGCTTGAAAACAGTGCCGCAAGTTTCGTACACATAACCGATCATCTTCAGATAGCCATTTAGAGCAGTGGAAGAAGGCTGTCCGTGGAAAGGACACAAATCCGTCTCATAATTTGTTTTTATGTGTGATACCAATTTTTAGAATTACTTCTTGATAAAAGTAAAGTAATTTACGGAGATCGATGACATTTCTCCCGAGGACCGTTAGGAAACGTAACTCTCCAGAGAAGGGGCAATCCACGCGGACTGATGTTACAACAAAAATCCCGAATCTGAACATAAAACAACAAGAATAGGAAATAATTATATTCTATACAATGTTAAAGAAATATCAACTGAAAGTTAAGAAAGGAATGCATTGCCTTGGATTCCCTTCTTTTAAAACAAAATCACCCAGTGGTTTTCGGCACCGCTTAATCATCACGACTTACCGCCACTTTGCCTACCGAAGCACATTTGAGTGAAGGGCCTTAAATGATCGTGCTACTGCTGCCATAGTGCAAAGTTTGAGTGGAAGAAGGAGCATGGACGTTGATATTACACGAGCTAAAGCTTAAAGAAGGAAATATGTTTAACTCTGAATCATTACAAGTGAAGGTTTTCTTATTAGGAAGCATTTACCTCAGAAAAAAGAAGATCAGTTGGTATATCATGCTCTGGTTTCATGTTTGTTCCCTGTGTGTACTTTCAGATGCGCCACACATATTTAAGTATCCATGACCATGTACAGGAAATACGACGGTGATGTTCTTGATTATTAATTTTTCACATCTCCGGAATACGAAGAGAGCTGGCTGTTTCCAAGACAGCTAAATCATCTCGAAAATACTCCGAACGATCCAGCTCCGGAAATGAGGTGCACAAATCAGTTTATCACGTAGATAGAAGCACTGGTCCGCCTGCTGGGCAAGATGCTTAAGGCGTCCCGTTGGTCGAAACAAGTTTCACCATCACAATGTTGGCCAGCCGGGTGGGAGAGGTGCTGCTAGATAGCGTACAAAAGCCTGGATTCATTACAAACCTCACCACATTGCTCATTTAGAGGGAGGGCGAAGTTGAGCCTTGAGCAAATCGCTTGCTGTTTTATGACCGAAGTAGGCTGCATGTCGGCACCGCGTTTCACCCTCTCCTTTTCCGCTATCGTACCTCACGTCCTTCACTTCATCTCATTAACTCCTCTTCTGTACGCTACGGTGTCTCCTGACCATGTCATGCATCGAAGAGTACGACAAGTAATGAAGGATCATCATTTTCACCCGTAGGATAGTCTAAAATATAAACGTGCGAACTAATTGTTAAATGTGATGTTCTATCTGCCCACAGGTTACCGACTGTTTGAAGGTTTCAACTGTTATAAGACGTACAGTGGCAGGAAGAGCTGGAGTGACGCCAGGGAGAAGTGCAAGAGAGACGGAGGTGATCTGATGGTGTCGGAAAGTGAACGGGAGAGAAGAGAGGTGTTCCCTACAATGGAAGAGCATGTGAGCCGGAGCCCCTGGATGGGAGTTTACAAGCCCGAAGGTGAAGATCGTTGGGTGTCTGTGAAAGGTGAGTTCTCTCTAGCTCTCTTCTCCTCATGAATTACTGAATGTCGGACGGAAGACATTTGTCATATTAAACAACAGAAGCCGACATTTAGCTGTAGTTAGCGATGTCACTGGCTGGTGACCACACCGTATTGCCTATAATCAGGAGAGGAATGAAGAAGTCCTGCCCTCAGTAGCCCAGGCTTTCTGAGCCCAACTTGGCAACTTCGATACTCGCTCAGTCAGGTGGTATGTCAGTCTCATGTCCGTAGATTTACTGGCACATAAAATAAACCCTGATGGATAAAATTCCGGCACGTTGGCGTCTCCCAAACCATACGAATGTAGTTACTGGAACATAAAGTGAATAATATTAGTTATGTCTAAATGAAGGGAAAGAGTCGCAAAGTGAGTGTATGAGGACATTCATCTGTCGGATGGGGACGTTAATCCTTGAGCAGACCTCTCGGTGTTCTTTGACAGGATTAGGCTATGTGCCGCACCAAGACGTGCAGGTTTATCACGGACGTCAAATAGAGAGTAGGACACACTGGGGTCGTGGTAGGGACATCATCATTATAGAATGTTGTGCCTTGTTTAGTTCCACACCTCTTGTCTTTAAATAATTAGAAACTGAGTCCTGGTCTCCTCTGCTGCTCTTACCCTCGATGGCCTACTCCGTTATTCTCGCAGGTAACCCATCATCCTCCATTCACCTCACGCGACCCCAACACCGGAGTACCCCTTCATCCATCGAACTTATATATCACTTAAAATTTATCTTCTTATTCTGGGTACCTTTCTGTCATTGTTCCCACCCGGTGTTTCTAGACTTCATTCTCGTTATTTCAATGTAGATTACAACTAGCGTATGGACGAGATATCCAGAGTCCACCCAGCTTGCACTCCCACACAGCGAAGGTTTCCTGAAAACAGACCGTTTCATCCCAGAGCTCACTGCATTAATTTTGCTGCACCTTGCTTCCTGGGAGAAGTTCCAGTTTTGTATCTCCGACCTGACATTCAGTTCTCGAAACTTTCTTCTCCACTGACATGACTTTATTCTTGGCAATAAAAAAAAAGCAAAGACATCTCCGTACAGGCCATGAAGGCCCTGGGAGTGGTGGAAGGTAAAGGCTTCCACTATTCGTAACCTCGGCACTTGATGGGGTAGAGTTGTTAGCTCTACGACCGGCCGCTTTTTCCCCCAAGAATTAACCTGGTACTCATTTTTGATGTAGGATAAATGAACCTCAGGGCCATATGCACGTCACGAAGTGGAAATTTTACGACTTTCTGACGGGGATTCGAACCCACGTCCTTCCGGGCGAACCGAGTACGCCTTTACCGCCTCCGCCAGGGAGCCCCTTTATTCTTGGTAATGCCAATACTGATGTCGTACTCACTGCACCTATTTCAAATTCCAAGAAATAAGACTGCAGGCTTTCAGCTCTGTCTGCCATTAACACCAAAATGCTTACGACATTTCAGCATCCCTGGCGCTTTATACCTTCCAGTAGATGATCCTTGTAAACTATGAACAACAACATTGAAGATTGCAGCCATATCCCACCCCTGTAAGTACCTTGAATCAAGAACTCGTTCTACCATCAACTTTCAATGTCAACATAAGTGAGTTTTATTGCTCCCAATAATCTAGGCTTAATCCCGTATTCTCTCAGTGTGGCTGACATCCTTCCCCACACTGGTCTCATCCAACTCAGTATAAGACATTTATTGGTTTCTCCCTCATGAAATACTAGTGAATACCTTGCCCGGTGCACGAATGAATCACCATCATCAGTGTCGTTGAAGTACCTTGATGGTTCTAGCAGTCCTCTTGCTTATAAATAGGTGCAATTACTGCTTTCGTCAAATCAGAAGGACCTTTACTAACTTTCCAGGCTCATCTTATTACTCTGTGAGCTTCGTTGTTCGCGGCGTCAAGATGAATATTTCCTCTTATATTCCTTCCACCTGTACCATTATTTGCTCGGAAGTACTATGAGTTTACCACATTAATCCAAAACATTATTTTTTTCCTTTTTCCCTCCGTACCCCACACACTGCCCATCCCTTTTCAACACTTGTTAAAAACATTTGATTTCCTCCTATCCCTTCCTCATTATCACCGCCTGCCGAAATATCATTATTTCCTAACTCTTCCTAACTCGCCCATTTCTACTTTAATTGTTATGATTTCCCCATTACTGTGGGTCGATAGATTAATATCGAATACCATTTCCTTCACCTCTTTGCTTCCAAAGAATCCTGCACTGTCAAAACTAATTGGAAATCCTTTACTCCCGGCGACTTGCTTAAAATATTCTCAGCTCGGTAAATTATGTGAAGCAGGCTGCTAATCTATTTGCACATAGTCCAAGTTAGAGTCTCTCCTCTGACAGGTTAGCGACCTACGGTTGATTGTATAGTCCTCGCCTCTTGAGCACAATGAGGGCCATGACTCAGAATATGTCCGAGGTGCCCAATACTACTCTCGGCTCAAGGAGGACCATGACACAGAATATGTACGAGATACTCAATACTACTCCCGACTCAAGGAGAGCCATGACTCAGAATATGTACGAGATACTCAATACTACTCCCGACTCAAGGAGGACCATGACACAGAATATGTCCGAGGTGCCCAATACTACTCCCGACTCAAGGAGGACCATGACACAGAATATGTCCGAGATGCCCAATACTACTCCCGACTCAAGGAGAGCCATGACTCAGAATATGTCCAAGGTGCCAGTACTACTCCCGACTCAAGGAGAGCCATGACTCAGAATATATCCAAGGTGCCAGTACTACTCCCGACTCAAGGAGGACCATGACTCAGAATATGTCCGAGATGCCCAATACTACTCCCGACTCAAGGAGAGCCATGACTCAGAATATGTCCGAGGTGCTCAATACTACTCCCGACTCAAGGAGGTCCATGACACAGAATATATCCAAGGTGTTCAATACTACTCCCGACTCAAGGAGGACCATGACACAGAATATATCCGAGGTGCCAGTACTACTCCCGACTCAAGGAGAGCCATGACTCAGAATATGTCCGAGGTGCCCAATACTACTCCCGACTCAAGGAGAGCCATGACTCAGAATATGTCCGAGGTGCCAGTACTACTCCCGACTCAAGGAGAGCCATGACTCAGAATATGTCCGAGGTGCTCAATACTACTCCCGACTCAAGGAGGTCCATGACACAGAATATATCCAAGGTGCCAGTACTACTCCCGACTCAAGGAGGACCATGACTCAGAATATGTCCGAGATGCCCAATACTACTCCCGACTCAAGGAGAGCCATGACTCAGAATATGTCCGAGGTGCTCAATACTACTCCCGACTCAAGAAGGTCCATGACACAGAATATATCCAAGGTGCCAGTACTACTCCCGACTCAAGGAGGACCATGACTCAGAATATGTCCGAGATGCCCAATACTACTCCCGACTCAAGGAGGACCATGACTCAGAATATGTCCGAGATGCCCAATACTACTCCCGACTCAAGGAGGACCATGACTCAGAATATGTCCGAGATGCCCAATACTACTCCCGACTCAAGGAGGACCATGACACAGAATATGTCCGAGGTGCCCAATACTACTCCCGACTCAAGGAGAGCCATGACTCAGAATATGTACGAGATACTCAATACTACTCCCGACTCAAGGAGGTCCATGACACAGAATATATCCAAGGTGCCAGTACTACTCCCGACTCAAGGAGGACCATGACTCAGAATATGTCCGAGATGCCCAATACTACTCATGACTCAAGGAGGACCATGACTCAGAATATGTACGAGATACTCAATACTACTCATGACTCAAGGAGAGCCATGACTCAGAATATGTACGAGATACTCAATACTACTCCCGACTCAAGGAGGACCATGAGTCAGAATATATCCGAGGTGCCCAATACTACTCCCGACTCAAGGAGGACCATGAGTCAGAATATATCCGAGGTGCCCAATACTACTCCCGACTCAAGGAGGACCATGACTCAGAATATATCCGAGGTGCCCAATACTACTCCCGACTCAAGGAGGACCATGACTCAGAATATATCCGAGGTGCCCAATACTACTCCCGACTCAAGGAGGGCCATGACTCAGAATATGTCCGAGGTGCCCAATACTACTCCCGACTCAAGGAGGTCCATGACACAGAATATGTCCGAGGTGCCCAATACTACTCCCGACACAAGGAGGACCATGACACAGAATATGTCCGAGGTGCCCAATACTACTCCCGACTCAAGGAGGACCATGACTCAGAATATGTCCGAGGTGCCCAATACTACTCCCGACTCAAGGAGGGCCATGACTCAGAATATGTCCGAGGTGCTCAATACTACTCCTGACTCAAGGAGGGCCATGACTCAGAATATGTCCGAGGTGCGCAGTACTACTCCCGACTCAAGGAGGACCATGACTCAGAATATGTCCGAGGTGCCCAATACTACTCCCGACTCAAGGAGGGGCATGACTCAGAATATGTCCGAGGTGCCCAATACTACTCCCGACACAAGGAGGACCATGACACAGAATATGTCCGAGGTGCCCAATACTACTCCCGACTCAAGGAGGACCATGGCACAGAATATGTCCGAGGTGCCCAATACTACTCCCGACTCAAGGAAGGCCATGACTCAGAATATGTCCGAGGTGCCCAATACTACACCCGACTCAAGGAGGACCATCACTCAGAATATGTCCGAGATGCCCAATACTACTCCCGACTCAAGGAGGACCATGACACAGAATATGTCCGAGATGCTCAATACTACTCCCGACTCTCAGTACAACGTACTCGTCCCCTCAGTCATTGCCCATAGTTCAAGTACTAGGACGTGACTGCAGTCACTCACACGACAACAGTACCCTGGGGTCATGGTTGGACACGAAAGAGGTTCAACAACGAAGCAGCCGTCAAAAACGCCTTGGAAATATCTCTCACCATGAGACGGTCGATCACCTGGGAAACGGGTGCGAATGCTCCTGCATCGCGTAGAAGAAGGAATGGCATTTAGTGATGCACATCCTATTTAATAAAAATTCCTCGTCATGGAGTTCTCGTAGTGATAAATGTTACTACCAACTAGCAGGGACAGGGTGTTTCTTGATCACCAACACACTCATGGCGAGAAGAGGACCCACATGTGCGACGATAAGTATTACAGGTAAAGCTCGTAGACAAACAGCCCGAGTGAATAAGAATGTGTCGCTTCCTGTTTAAGTGTACGGCCTGTCGTCATATTTTATTATTCTCTTCTTCACGCACACTACCAATGACCAGCAGCTGTCAGTTACTCTGATCTCTATTTATAGTTGACGTTGTGTTTTACCGATTACTAAACATTTCCTTATTTTCTCTGAATCACTTGAAGTAATTCGTGAGGCAAGGCCCAGAAAATTGCTTAGAATATCCATATTTCCATTTTCACGGCTAGAATGTACTTTTCGGTACTCGCTCAGATGATCTCGAAAACAATATTTCTATATAATTATAACGAACGGTTTTGAATGATGAAGACCGTACGTAACTGCTGTCTCTGTTTCAGGATATATCGTCGTGAATTACCTAGAAGGATACGCGTATCACCGTTATCAGCGTCATTGATATTACTGAGCTGAGCCAGAGCAGGAATGTCTTTACTTTGACACGTGAAAATGTTTGAGGAGCCCTCGCAGACTTTAAGAGTTCTCACAAGCAGCAAGCTATAACTTCTAGATTGCCAGATTACCAGGTCTCATTTACATCATAGCCAGAACTTTATATTCCTCCAAGATGCATTCCCGTGTTTTGTCGCAGACTTTCTCATTTCTGATTGGTACAATGTGTGGCCTTGTCTTTACTGTTTGCACTCAGAGACGATGAACATTTCCGGTGGGGATAAAATAGCACTTGTTTGGTCATCACATCTTCCTGACACACATAGGATGTCATCTCTACTCTCTGGTGGGGCCACACAATTTTACAGCCGGATGGCCTCCTTGATGTGGGAGAGGTGTTCTCTATTGTGTGAGCTGAAAACTTTCTTGCGAGGACAAAACGGAAACCAGATTTTGAGAAGTACCGAATGCATCTCACAGTGGACAAAGACCAAGTGTTCGTAAACGTCCGCTGAGAAACTCCTTGGTGCGTTTTGTGCTTGAGCTTTTTAAATTATTGATTTAAATAAGGTAGTCATATCGTCAGACCAACGGAATTAGGATTACTCGGTCTCAAGAAGTGCACAACACCTTGCAAATATATGGATCTTTTTGTTCAGCAAATGTCTACAAAGCGGAAAAATCTCCGAGGACTGGAGGAAATGTAGAATAAAGACATGATATACAGGAAAGGACAAGCCGACAAACCAATCTCATAACGAGGGATTGCTCTGGTGTATAATATCAGAAGGACAAACGAACTTCACTGACCATCAAATATAAGAGTATCAGTTCAGATTAAGAAGGAAACGATCACCTTCACAGGCTAGAAAATGTCTACAAGAAGACATCTGGGCGGCTTAAGACTCCCCAAAGGCAAATACTTTACAGTCTTCACAGACTTTACAAAGGCATTCGACATGTTGGACAGGAACAGTATGGACTCCATGACAGAAGACAAGGCAATTGTAAAACTCATAGGAAAACCCCAGTCACAAAACATGTAGCGATAAACGAGGGGATAAGTATATCAAAAGAAATCCTTCAAACAAATTGAGTAATTCCAGGTGACCCTGTTAGTCCCTCCTGTTTAACATTGCTACACCTGACGCAGAAAATCCATTGAAAATCTGAAATCGGTGTCGCTCTATATGTATCCTCATGACATGGTCCTAGGTTCGCAGACCGAAAATGACCTTAAAGAAGCCTTAAACAAACTGAACATTTGAGCTGAAAACAACAAATTCGTCATAAACCACGTAAAAGTATACATATGGTTTTTCGAAGAGGGGCAGGTTACCGACCGAAGACAAGATGTTACTAGGAACAAGTACTTAGGACTAACTCTAGAGACATCAGGAACGTCATACAGGATCCACATCAGGGAAAGAGCGATAAGAGCTATGACTCTGTTCAGCGCTAAAATAGTACCAATTATCACGTACGACTTGGAACTGATCTGGGAATTTCTAGAGACAATAGAAAAAGTAAAAGCCCACTTCCTAAAATGAGCCCTCGGAATTGCAAAAAAGCGCCCTCAAGGCTTGCGTATGAACCTCCTTCAATGAGGACTTGAGATGTCACTTAATGCTGCCATCAACCAGCCAAGGAAATAATTATTGACCCGCCGACGAGACAAGCCATGATTGATAGAGGATGGACAAAAGGAAACCACGACGTGCGTTCTGCACTGTAAAGCCTGGCGATACGTGGATACCACCACAGGATATGCAAGAATACAAAATACCATGAACCCAACAAGGAATCTTCGTGTAGTTTGTGTGACAAATACTACTTCTCCTGCTGCAAGAATCGCAAGAGAACACTACTATATTATACCAGAGAATAAACACCCACACTTCCCTATGTGCATTTGTATGCTCTTATTAATTAATTAATTAAAATTGCCAGCATGTCTCGTCGTGAAAGTATAATAGATACGTAGTGTTCCTAACTTCGTCGTAATCGCCAAGAACTCAATGGTGTCTCTCTCTACTCGCACGTGAACAGTAATTTACAAATTGAGATGCTAACACTTCAGAGACATAGAATGAAAGTTGTGTGGCAATGTCATCCATATCCTTGCTAACGACTACGGAACCTGCTGAACCTCAGACCAAGTAGTGACATCGTCGATAGTAAGATGACCAAAGCCAACTTCGCTGTTCTAATAGTCTCTGCGATTTGATCCCGGAATGTTTTCTTCTGAAAAGATGACGTCTAGCCGTGAACCGCGGTGTCTTCACTTGACCTCAGGTTAACTAATCGATACATATGTACTTGCTCTCTTCAGCTTCACATCATCGACTCCCGAAGCAGTTTCTACTTCCTGGTGCGCTTGAATTTTCATATTTTTGTGATATTTGAAGCCATCTCCTTCCCGTTTCTTCTCAGTTATAATAAAAGGAAGTGCTCGAATTTGTTGTGAATGTCACTGTGCTCCCTTTTCAGCTTCCTTATTGCAGCTACTACAATTTCCGTTTCTCTTTGAGTCTGCGACTTGCACGTTTCGCATCACTGTATTCCCTGCAGCCACTAACAAGTACGGTCTAACACTATCACTCCACTGGGGTGATATTGGCACTCTGCCTTTTTGTATTTCGTTCATCGCAATTATGATTCTCATCGCTTCACTTTGGCTGGCTTTTGGGTGGTTCACTGGTTTGAATTGACTTTAGATATGTTTGTGTCTGTTATAAAATGTGCACTGCGGGTGACAGATCGGGATGGGCATAGTTTAGTCAGTGGGCGTGCTCAATGAAAGTAGAAAAATTACAGATGGGAAGGAACCTCCTAGAAACCCATCGCATGAAGGAGTCTTGTTTATCTCTGATGTTACTCAGTGGAACACAGCATGGCACGTTACGATATCCAGGTACTACCAGCACGCCAAGTGCTAGAGATCGGTGGCTGTGAGGATACCTTGGCCAGATCTTTCATGTATTAAATCCCTATTTTGTTTGTCATTCAGGATGATATTGAAATAATGAGAATGTTTCCACATTTATAGACTGTTATATCGTCTATACAGACGCTCATTTCTACGAAGTGATTGCCTCGTGTGATGATGTACACAGCTACAACGGCACTTCTGTTGCCTTACACAAAGTTTCTGAGGAAACGGGAATCATTGGCACCAGTTACACATTTCAAGATCTCGAACTGTTAAGTGTTAAATACTATCTCTCAGTGAATGGATCATTTGCACTATGCAAACCATGTTATCTCCATAGTATCTATTAAAGGCTATTAACATACATACATTATCATTATGGACTGTTATGCCTTTCAGCGTTCAGTACTTCCAGGGGTAACGACTATCTGTCTTTTGTTTCATAAATACATTAACATGTGTGGTTCTTATTTCCAATTACTTGTCGTACAGCACTAGTCGTTTATAATGTTGTGAGTTTCTGACAGCACGGCGCGATTCTTACTAAGTGGACATTTTAGGTCAACAGATGTATAACAAGGCAGTGCCACTACTTCTTCAGACGACAGTGCTCCAGGCATAGTGGATTTGATCTTGGTTTGAGGAGCATCAGCATGTACTTCAACTTCTTCTCTGGCCTTTTCAATCACTCGAACCACTGTGGTACGTTATGGCGACAAGACTTCATCGCCTCTGAGGCAGCTCGGTCAATATTTTATGACGTTTGTTACTTATTACTATTTTCAATGTTTGTTGGTGGTATGGTGGTATTTGTATTTCATGAGGAACTAAAATTGGGCAGCCATCCACGAATGGAGCAAAAGAATGAAAAGGGTCGACACTTCGAGAGATGAAGGTGTCGGCTAAAGAAAGGGAAGGGGGAGATGAAAGTCTCCTCAGGTATCGAAAATGTAATATCGCCGTGGTCGGACAAGAACGAGAGTTAACCAAGGATAGATGAAAGTGAGGAGCCTGACAAAATTATGTGGAAGTAATGCCAGGACTCAGCTAACTTCCCCACGGTCACTACGTCGCGCTCCAAAATGACGAGCTCCTTGGGCGCATTTTGTTATCCTCTTACGATTGGCAGGGAATACCATAGATGTATTCTATGGTCCCTAGCCACGGGGTCGTACTTATCGGGAAAATAAAACAACAATGTTGTCACAACCTCAAAACACACGGATAAGAATTACGAAACTTGAAAATGTTGAAAATATACCGAAAGCGATGACTGTGTCTTATAAGGGACAGACTATTTATTAATAGAATTGTAAGAATAAGTACATAAAATCAGAATAGAAATACCGCGGTGCGTAATGATAGGGAATACAATTCAATACAGAAGAGCGGAACAGAATGTGGGAATGCACGTAATAGAGTACAACTGGCAGCACACGGCGTATCGACATGAAGTACCAGCTTCGTAACATCAAAGTTATCGGATTGAAGACTGGAGCACGAGATAACATCCAAGACTTCTTTATAAATTTCCACAAAGTGCTTCAGCTGCCTGTGAAAAGCGTAGATAAAATTGACATCGCTCCAATTCGTGGATCTGTGAACATATTCCGATCTCATTTACACGGACCTGGTTGACTTCATGATAGCAATATGTAATACCAGTCTAACGAACCGCTCACGTGGTAAGTTGTTGTCATCAATAGAAATTATTTTTAGAATAAGATTACTGGTGGCTTAACAGTGCAGTCAAGTAGAACATCAGTGAATATTGTTTTAATAGGAATACCACTGGGAGACCATCCTCTGTTAACACCAATCAGAAGCGGTTCGGCACTTCTAAAAATTGAAGGTACCGGAAAGATAGAGAAGCCCCACGACGGTCGTGATTATGAAAGACTCCCAAGGCCGTCGGTGTCGGACTAGAACAAGTGTTGACCCAGAGAGGTCGCACAAGAAAGATAAGAGAGAGGAGCCTGACAAGAATTTAGTGGGGGAAAATGCCAGGCTCAGCTAGAGGACCCGTGGTCGTCAAACCACGTTCTCAAGTGACAGTCAGTGGTTGACCTTTTAGTGTCCTCTTACGACAAACAGGGGATAACGTGGATGCTCTTCTGACTCCCAAATCCACTCGGGGTTCTGAAGGCTGAGGTTCGAATCCCGCTCTATACTGGGTTGATATTTTCATCCAGAAATGCGCGTGTCGTCAGGAAGTCCATCTGGCCGTAAATCTGAGGCGAAAACCAAAATGAGCCTGGGGTGTTCCAATGACATCGGAAATAACTGGTATAACCTGAAGAAAGATAAAGTGTTATGGATCGAGTGTACGACACTTGTGTCCTGTGTTTCAGGTGAGCCTGCTCCCAGCAGTTGGTGGCTGCCTGGTGCACCGGATAACAACGCTGGTAAAAAGTGCGCCCTTGCTGTCAGGACAGGTCTGTTGTGGAACAACTATTGTACACAACTCCTGTCCTTCATCTGCGAGATCCCGCTGTGAACAGATCTCATGTACAGTGTTGATATATAATAAAGATACTTGTAAATAAGATGTGACGTTCTTTCTCCTGTTTCAACACTAACTACAGGGAAACTATTCAGAACAGCGAGGTCATCAGTAGTGTATGTTCTACCTTCCCTAAAAACAACAAGGTAATCAGACATATAATATTCTACCTTTCTTTAAAACATCAAGGTCATCGGACATGTAATGTTCTACATTCCCTCAAAAGTAACAAGGTCACCAGATATATAATGTTCTACCTTCCTTTAAAAACAATAAGGTCAGCAGACATGTAATTTTCTACCCTCCCTCAGAAACAACAAGGTCACCAGACATGTCATGTTCTATATTCCGTTAGAAACAACAATGTCATGAGACATGTAATGTTCTACCTTCCCTTAAACAACAAGGTCATTAGACATGTGATATTCTATATTCTGTTAGAAACAACAAGGTCATGGGACATCTAAAGTTCAACCATCCCTTAAATACAACAATGTCATCAGGCATGCAATTATCTACGTCCCTTAAAAACAACAAGGTCATCACACACATAATGTTCTTCCTCCCTTTAAAACAACAAGGTCACTAGACACGTCATTTTCAGCCTTCCCTTAGAAACAACAAGGTCATCGGACATGTAATGTTCTACCTTCCCTTAAAAACAACAAGGTCATCAGAAAAGTAGTGCTCTACCAACCTTTAAAACCAACATGGTCACCAGACACATGATGTTCTACCTTCCCTGAAAATCAGCAAGGTCATCAGACCCGTTATGTTCAGCTTTCCCTTAAAAACAACAAAGCTATGAGACATGCACTGAGTTACCTTCTTTTAAAAATACAAGGCCATCTGGCATATGTAGTGGGCATTAAGGTTTCACGCCATTGTTGATAGAAGTGTGCAACTGTGGTTTTCTCTACTGTCTCTCGACTCGTTTGACACTTTACTCAGGGACCGTCATCATTCTGGAGCTCAAATGTAGAGCTGACAGTCTACGCACAGCGATGGAACGACTGCGAACAGAGCGGCATTCAGTAAAGATCTCCATGATTTTGAACGTAATACACGAACCGGAAAACGCATGAGGGACATGAAGTCCCCGCAATCCCCTCTGTTTTATGGTGAAAATACCACCGGGTACCGTTCTAAGACATTCCCGGGTAAAAATAAAACACGGCGACTGAGTGGTACTGCCGAGGAGCAGCCTCCTGAATTGTGATCCACGGCAGACCGTCACACACGTCAAGAAACCTCGCTCATCGAAGGCCCACAAAAGTCTTCCATTATCCATCCCTACAGGCAGCTTTCAGAGGCCATTTGTTGGGCATAATCTTTACCTGGCTTGGGAATTGGAGTCCCAGTGCCCTTACGCCATATGCTGTTGATCAGTCACTCAAATGGTTAAGGAATTTGTACGGCCCAGGAGACGCTTTGCTGCACTCCCCAAGTCCATCTCCATGAGGGGCGCCTGAGATGGTGTGCCACAACCTCGCGCTTTATGGCCAAAACTGAACATACCTGCCAAAAGTGACGGGAGATAGAGATGAGTAGGTGAATTGTGTACTCCGACGATACGTGGGAGTTCTGCCCACACTTGCGATGATGGAGTATGTGCCGTCACGGAAGACACATACTATACCTGCCATCTCGAATCCTTTAGGCCGTAGGTGTTTAATTACTATATGTCTGGTCATCTGACTAATTGCGAGAGATGCCGGAGGAGGAAACACTTGTTTGTTCTGCCGCAGTCGCAATACCCAGCGTGGTTTTCAACAGACCAGCAGTCACTTGGCGTTTGGAAAATTACGGCCAGTTTTCCCATGAGGTGGGCCGTGTTTCGGCACTTCGGAATGTCTTTGTTGTCGCCATCCATTTGCTATGGTGGTGTTATCTGAGTTTGCGTTACATTGAAGAGCTAGGGAAGGAACGCAACTGGAAAGTACTCCAGTGTAACTACGGGGGATCCAAGAAGACTTACGTACTTCAGGTTTCAAGTCAAAAGTAGCACAACCTAAATTCAGCAAATTGCCTAATCATTTGCTTGCATCACTGAAATCTGCAGGACTCCCAAAGAGAGGTCTGGTGCTGTTCAATGATGAAAAAAATGAAATAATTCTACTTTTCTACTTGAAACGAAGTTAGAACTGTTGGTCTTGTCGTTCCGTTTTCCTGCCACTTACTGACTCAGTTGGTTCCATGGAGCCTTGAGGAACCTGAGGAAGCCTTTCCTTGACCTTCAGGTAGACAGTAGTCATGCGGGAGAATTATATTTCCTTTTTGGGTTGATGTGGTTAGGCTTGAGTAAGCCGGTGCCGAGATACACAGTTCCGCTGACCGAACTCTCGCAATGTTCTCGTTAGAGGAATTTTGTACCGTCTTTTTGACATTGAACATTGCTAGGTTTAGGATGGTTCTCTATAAGTAAGCTAACAGACTTCCACTCTGCAGCTTTCCTACAGCCTCTTGAGCTTCTGAGGGGCAATGTACGTCTGACACTAAAAGGACACTCTTCAATTTTTATTGGCATAGCAATAGTCAAATGGCAGAATTAACGGCCTGGTTTGTTCACACCCCCTGTGGGTGGAGGCGATTGATAACAACCAAGTTAATCCTATCTTTCGTAAGAGACGACTAAAAGAGCCCTAGAGGTTCTTGATTTGGGATCGCTGGTTGACGACCATTGCACACTTAGCTGAGTTCTAGCACTGCTTCAACTTACTTGAGGAACACTCCTCACTTTCATCTGTCTTACCCGACCTTCCTTGGCCAGCACTAGTTCTTTTCTGACCCCTTAGGTATTAGGTATCTGGGCCTGCAGTGTCTTTCATTTTCAAGGCCTTCGTGGCCCGTGTCTTCCTTTGGCTGATACCTTCATTTTCAACATTATCTGTTTAACTTCTGTTTAGTGTTAATAGAGGGTGGTTATATTATAACCACCACCACAATGGTTTCCCTTGAGCAGATGTCAATATACAGCTTTAGGGTTGTTTTACGGGGAACTGTGATCATGGACACATTTCGGACAGAGGTTTAAAAAGCCACTAAACTCGGTATCTGACGGATATTTCACTTTAACTTCTGTCCGAAGGCAGTGACTTCTATGAGAAAGATATCACCTTCTCATCATCGGTTTCGGAAGCAGTTTCTAATTTATTTACAGTCACGTCGCGAATCTCACTCTGTTGCCTTTTCAGTTTCTTCACTGTACCTACTGGAATATCCGATTTTGTCCGAGTCTGCCATTTTCAGCATTCCCAGCAAAGACGACACTGCTGTGTGTTGGTGACACATCACATCACAGTCTAACACAGGTGGTGATATTAGCGCTCCGCCTTCATCACAACTGGGATGCTCATGGCCTCTTGCTCGCTCATGTTTCGCTGTTTTGTGTTTACACTAGTCGCGAGAACATAACGGTATCTTATTATCGGCTATAACATGTGCACTACAGATGACAGATCGGTCATATCGGGATCATGGAGATGGATGGAAATAGTTACACACACAGGAATACTTACAATTAAACAAAATATTAACTATGAGGTCCTGTGCTCAAAAGCTTGTGAGAAATAGTCGTGAACCATTAGTCTCTTAGGAACCAAGGACTCTTGTTACTCTCAGTGGAACACAGCATGGCCGCGTACTACCCAGCTGTTTCCTAGCGGGATCGTCTATAATATTGTAGGTCTTGACGCGCCTCCTACTGGAAGACACGGAGATGATCTTGCTTTGCGAAGCACCAGGATCAACTTCTTCCCCGCCTATTCAATCATTCTACGGCCCACATCCACAAGGATTCTCGAAAGGTGCGGTTCGAATCCCGGTCTACTCTCGGTTGATATTTTAATCTCGAAATGCACGTGGAGTCTGGAAGGGCATCCGACCGTAAATCTCCGGCCAAAAGCAAAACTTTCCTTGGGATCTCTAGCGACCCCAGAAACAACTGCGATATTCTGAAGAGAGAATAATTGCATGGATCTACTGTGCGACTCTTGGTGGCGGTCTGGTGAGCCGGTTAACAGAGCAGCTCCTCAGGGCTGCGGTCTCGTACTTTAGCCCTCATTTTCGTTTTTCGCAATATTATCTCTGGCATCTGGAGTCTTTGTAACATGCTGAGTTGTGTCGCTGTGGTGAATTGTCAAATATTTCTATTTAAACGGAAACAATTTATATGAATCCAACTTCGTCCGCCGCAGTAAGAGAGAATGTATAAACAGCAGACAGGTCCTAAGTTGCTTTTTCGCTAAATAGCAAACAGAACTAATAATAGCTCTGTTTGTAATGAGGTACACATGTGTTGAGCATTCTGCCTACAAATTCTTTTAAAATGGTGCCACGTTTCTATGTAGGAAAATAAGTTTCGTTCTATATGTCTCTCAGTCACGACCATCCATAATCGGTTGCCCAGATTCACGTTAGTCTCGTGACTGACTGATATCAATGTTCTAGCTGTGAGGCGTTAAGCACTTGCTGGTAGGCCTGAGAGAAAGACTGTTATGCTACCGTACTGAGGTATGGTGTGTAAGGTGTCCGTGTATTGTGCGACGTGTGGACGTTAGAGTGGCCCTTAAAACCCATACTTACCAGTACTGACATTGACACCTGCACTGTGGATATGTAACATTGTCAGGCTACACATCCACACATTACATTACAGCATGTACGGTTACAATATAACTTTGTCAAGCTACACATCCACACAGTACGTCACAATATGCACGGTTACAATGTAACTTTGTCAGGCCACCCACCCACACATTACATCACAGCATGCAGATTTACAATGTAACTTTATCTGACCACCCACCCACACATTACATCACAGCATGCAGAGATACAATGTAACTTTATCTGACCACCCACCCACTCATTACATCACAGCATGCAGGGATACAATGTAACTTTATCTGACCACCCACCCACACATTACATCACATCATGCAGAGTTACAATGTAACTTTGTCTGACCATCCATCCACACATTACATCACAGCATGCACGGTTACAATATAACTTTGTCAGGCCAGCCACCCACACATTACATCACAGCATGCAGAGTTACAATGTAACTTTGTCAGACCACCCACCCACACATTACATCACAGCATGTACGATTACAATGTAACTTTGTCAGGCTATTACCCATTAAGAGTTTACATCCACACCCTGCACTGTTACTAGGAAACATGGTCTGGGCATCCATTCTTATCTTATATCACAGACTGCTCGGTTGTATGAAAACATTGTCTGGCGATTCATCTAACCTCCACATCACAATTTCTGGCCATCCATCCATACCTTAGATCAAACCTGCACGGTTACTAGGTGACAATGTCTGGCCATCCATCATGGCCGGACTTTATTAAGGCCGTGACATTGGAGATCCGACAACGTCGCTTGGAGTCAAGCATATGACTTATGTGTTCGTAATTTGTAAACAAGTCTAACGTGGTGTATCATTATATTCTGTGTTGAGCGTGAATTAACTTGATGGTGCTGTTTAAAATTCAAAGTATACTGAAGGTATTTTATGTGCTATAGTTTAAAATAATAATCTACACGCTATTTGGCATCCTGGAACGACATTAATTTACGGCGAAGGTGAGCTTTCTCATGTTGCAGTATGTATAAGAGTGACAATCCACACCGTTGTTTTAAGCCATTCTGTGTTTGTATTTTTAAAATTGAGTAGTTAGAAAGAGCAGAATGATTGTGTTATTTTATTTTACATTGCACAAGTATAACAGCTAAAGCTAGGCTTAATTTCAGATGCCAAGGCATTGCTGTGTTCCTTCGTGCTCCAGCAACTATGATTCTAATAGACAGTTGTGTGGTGCCAATTATAATATATCTGTTTTACAAGTTTTTGAAGCTGAGAAGAAGATAAGAGTGCAGTGTTTGCTAGGATTAAAGTCTGCTAAATATAAAGAAATATATTTAAGCAAGGACATGTTTGAATTAGATTCCGATTCATTGAACATAACTGACGAAACAGATATACTGACGCAGTAAATTTTCCAGTGTGCTAGTGAAAGTAAGTGAAATAGAAGTAGACTTTGATAACATGTTTCCTGTCATTTACGTTTCAGGTTATGTAGCTTTAAGCTAGCCAGTAAACGTAATTGCAGGTACTGTATATCGAACATATCTAATGAAGCAGTGGAAAATGGCATGTTTAATAGCTTAAACAGAGGTGGATTATCGGTTCCATCAAAATTGCTCTTAAATGTGTGTACAAGTATATATAAGATCATGCAGATTTTAATCTCTCAGGAATATGAAGTAACATTCTTCAGAAATTTGTATGGATTCAGCTTGCTAGGCAAAGTGTAAGTGATACAACGGAATGCTGCTCATATTGTGAAAAACCTCTATATTAACTTATCTGCCTACCTTTGCCCTATTCTGCAAATATTTTGATCAACAACTACACGAAACATGTTAATGATGGTGATGCCATGGTTAAGAGTTCTGGGAAGGAAAGGAAACTGATGACCCTGGAGTAACTTGATTCCCAATGTTAGAAATGTATTTTGATGGACATAGATAGATAGATAGATAGATAGACAGATAGATAGATAGATAAATGTCTTTATTGGCGTAGTTAAGGCCATTAGGCCTTCTCTGACACTAAACCAATTACTATACATTAAAGCCATAAGTAATACTACCGTAATTAATAGTAGAAAACAAAATTTAAACATAATCAAAATATAACTGAAATAAAATTCCACCACAGTGAGACATACATACAACAGTAATAATAATAATAATAATAATAATAATAATAATAATAATAATAATAATAATAATAATAATAATAATAATAATAGCTAGTAATGGTATTGTAGTAGCACTATCAGTGACAACCAGAAATGCACAGGTCACTCGCATCCTGCTGTACCTCTTAACGCTCTTTTAAGTGACACTGTAGTTGGTGTTCCTCTGACGTCGTCTGGTAAACGATTCCATTCTCATGCGGCAAACACCGAGAAGGAGCTGTTATATGCGGCAGTTCGATGGTGAGGGATGATGAGCAGGTTGGATGTTTGAGCCCTTGTATGTCTGTCATGAAACTTTGAGAAGTAATGGAAACGCGAAGAAAGGTAAGATGGGGAAGATGTAGTAAGAACTCGATGGAGGAGAGACAAAGTATGATGGTTACGACGAACATGGAGTCGCGACCACTCAAATTTTAGGAAAGATGGTGACACGTGGTCATATTTTCTTAAATTGCACATATATATCACACATGCATTTTGAGCACGCTGTAGCCTTAGGGAAAATTGCGGCCTCACGTCATTGAAAACAACATCACAATAGTCAAAATGTGGCATTACACAAGAGCTTCAATTAATTTCTTTTTAAGCTTTATTGGAAGTATATGTTTATATTTATATAAAGAATGTAAAGCTGAGTAAACTTTTTGACATATATGTAAGACATGTGGAGACCAAATCATGCGTTCGTCCATGATAACACCGAGATTCTCCACTTGTGATACAAAAGGAATTGGAACATACTGAAATATTACTCTTGGCAACGGACGTTTAGTTATACTCATTATTTGACTTTGATGGCCAAGAAGGATTACTTGCGACTTTGTAGGGTTCAATTTCAGGCCGTGCGCAGCAGACCAATGACTAACAACCTGTAAGTCACTGTTTAGTAAGTCGATATTTTCCTGGAAGTCCCGTGCTGTAGAGTCCGTGTAGATGTGAAGATCGTCAGCGTACATATGGTAGTTGCAGTGTTTTAAATTCGATGATATTTCATTGACAAGGAGTGCGAAAAGGAGAGGACAAAGTACAGAGCCTTGAGGGACTCCTCTATTCACGTGGCACCACGAGGAAACGATTCCATTATTACCTTTCACACATTATTGACGTCCGTGAAGATAAGAATGCATCCAAGCAATCGTATTCCGAGAAAAATGTAGAGCTTTCAGTTTTACAATAAAATGTCAATGTCTACGCTGTCGAAAGCTTTACTGTAATCTAGTAGTACCAGAACTGTGAATCGTCCTCTGTCTATTGCTTGTCTAACATCCTCAGTCACTTAAAGTAAGGCTGTAGTTGTACTATGTCCTTGTCGGAAACCGGACTGGAGAGGATTAAGGAGATTGTGCGTTCGAAGGTACTCAGACATTTGTGTATGGACTAAATATTCTAAGATTTTAGATAAAGCTGATAAAATACAGATTGGACGATAGTCCCCATCGTTTGAATGCGTTTGGCTTTTCGGAAGAGGTAGCACAATACCCTTCTTCCAGAGAGTTGGATATGTGGAATATAGAAGAGAGAAATTGATTACATGAGCTAAGGTTGGTAATATACAATCAAGAATTAGTTTGACCATGTCAGTCCCAATCTCATCAATTCCTTTTGCTTTCGTGCTTATTCTGAGGACTAATTTTATGACTTGGAAGGGCGTCACGTGACTGAAATAGAATTTCTCTCTGTCAGGGGTAGGCTGTGTACCGTAATAATTCGTAAGTCTCTGTTTATCGTCAGGTCGTACTGCGGAGCAATTAGCAGTAAAGTACTCGTTAAGAGTCTCGAGAGGTACTGTAATTTCTTCTCTGTTCTTGTTCTTCGTAAGTCCAAGCTTATTAATAGATTTCCAAAACGTCGTCGATGTTTTACCGTCAGGCGTAATTAAACTGTAAGCGTGTCTCATTTCGTATTTGTTGTGTAGTCTTATTTCGTAACTTCCTATATTCGTCAAAGTTTTGTACGGTAGGGTCATTTTTGTATTGTCTGTGAGCGCAGTGTCTTTGTTTCATTAGTTGTCTAATTTCGTCATTTAACCACGGGGAGGGTGCTTTCGATATTCTCGCTCGCCGCTTTGGGGCATGCTTGTCAAATAGTTCCGTTACTTTGCTATTAAAGAAGTCAACGTTGTCGTCTGGATTGTTATAGTTCGTTACGTCATGCCAGGGTATTTTGCCCGCGTCCTCTAAGAGTCTATCTTTATTTACATTTTTCAGTAGTCGATAGGTGATAAATTTCTGGGAGGGTTTCGGTGGCCAGAGTTTATACGAGATGTATATTGCGTCGTGTGCAGGTATACCAGGTACAGAGGTTTGACCAACATTGAGAACTCTGTCTGAGTTGCTAGTAACTATAAGATCTAATAGTGTGTGCGAATGAGATGTATGGTGAGTCGGAGAGAGAGGTGAGATTTCCATATTATAGGCTTGAAACAATGTTCTGAGTCGTGTGGATTCGGAAGAAGTTGCGTCAGTTAAGTCCGTATTGAAGTCTCCCATAATTATTGTGTAAGGGTAGTCTGGCAGTAGTTTTGTTAAGTCAGCTTCAAAATCTTCCAAGTGACCTGTATTCGGTTTGTAAACTACTCCTACAAGGGCTTTAATCCCGTTCGTTGTTATTTCTACGAACATGTATTCTGGTTTTCTCTTATACCTGCCTGGTGAATGACCTAACAACTTAGGTTTGAGGCTAGATAGGTATAGCCACATACCCCTCCACCCAGTTTGTGAGTGCGGTCATTTCTCAGAAGCGAGTAGCCTTGAAGATGACACAAAGAAGACAGGCTATTATTTGTTAACCATGACTCAGACACAAGCAGGACATGGAAAACAGGTGGAGTGAATATTTCTACAATCTCGTCCATTCGGTTGGCTGCTAATATACTTTGCGCGTTTATATGACAGACGTGTACAGCTCTGGGATGTTGGGAGACGAAATTCTTGAGGATACTAGCGGTACATTGGTCAAGGTTTGCGCTAAAGGGTGAGGGGAGTGGGGACAGCGAAAGGACGGGAGAGGGTAGCCGGTCTGAGGCGACATGAGGTTTCTGTTGAAATCGACTAGTGACGTCAGAGGAATTTGTTTTGTCACTTGTAACTCTTGCCAACTTGGAACGATGAGAGTTAACAAAATGTACAGATAAACACAAAGAGCTAGGAGGAATTTAACGTTAATTGAAGTAGTGGGGTGCAGGAATATAATCAAATGTGCCTAGAATTATCTAATTATTTTCAAGTGCGACTAAATTAAGGGTGTTGTGTCTAACTTATCAAAATAAAAATTAAAAGTATTCAAAAATGAAAGTTGTTAAATGAATAATTAACCATCAAGAAATAAGAAAGCAAATTCAATTATTTAGTAAAATATGTAGATAAATAGTAGCAAAAGAAATTTTAACTAAGCTAAACGAAAATAAATGATAATTCACTCAACTATTCTAAGATAAAATTTAACGATCTTGAGAGAAATAAATATGGACTAATCTAGGAATATAAACACGCAGTTCAGTGAATTGTTACATTTAGCTGCTGTCACTGTCCTTAGGAATGTCACTCAGTCGGTTAATTCTAATTTTACTGCCAGCTGGTTTCTTAATAATGATGTCTCCACTCGAGGTCCAAAAATTGCTCTGATTAAAGCGGAGAATAGCAGCCTTAAGAATTGACAGTCTGGTGGAGGTTAGATCCTCGCGAATAGTTACTGGGGTACCTTTCAATTTTCGCTTATTGCGAAACACTTCCTGCCTTGTTCGATATGGTGTGAATTTGACAATGATTGGCCGAGGTTTCCCTGGAAATTTAGGTCCGACTCGGTGACTCCTATCAATGTCTTGCAAATTCAAATTCACACCTACCTCCCTAAAAACATTTACTGCAAGTTCATCCGTATTTTCACTTACACTTTCCTGTACCCCAAAAATTCTAACGTTAGCTCTTCTACTGTATTGTTCCAGTGAGTCACATCTTGCAGCAAAATCTTCCCTCATCTCGCGGATTTCTTTATCCCTGTTCTCGAGTTTTGCGTTCAATTCTGCCACAATTTCAGAATTGAACTGGAGAGATTTTTCTAATTCCTTTATGGCGAGTTCTGTAACACGCTCCGATATGGCGGCTACTATCTTTTCAAGAAACTTACCAGAGCTGATGGTTTCGTTTAGTATCCTGGTGACTGCCTCTTCAACAGGGTTGGCACTGCTGCGGTTCGCACTACTGCTCGGGTCATTGGTGTTGCGCTTGCTGCGGCCCATATTGCCTGAGAAATCACTACTTAATATTGGTGAACTGATTGTTACAATGACTGATACTCGCTGATTTGTCTCAACACTGTATCACACACTCGTGAACCACTTATTATATAGCTACCTTTAGAATAACACCTTCTAATTCACTTAAACTGAGGAGCCGGTATTACGCACGTCCGTCACCCATACCATAAAAGATAAAGGATTGTATTGTTTTTTCTTCTAGTTGTAGCCATTCTCATCTTTACCTTGACGTACTTATTTCAATTTTCATCTCGTTTTATATGTATCCAATGAAAACTGCTCTTCCAGCAACGTTTTGTTTGAGAAAGCAACATTGAAGGTTAACTTCCCATATGTTACAAGTAAGACTCCAAGGAGTAACAGTACAGTGCTGCCAAGTTTCAGCGTCACGGCCTTTAGTGTAGTCTGGCCATGCTCGATGCCACGACGAATTCATCAATGTATTGCAGCTCGTGGTGGGCACATCCTGTAATGATTGTTGTCCAAACTTGCCGTCAGAGGGGTCTGAAAGTATAATAATCGAATCACAACCGAACACTCGTCCTGCATTTTCAATTGCAGCAATGTAGCACCACTCCTTCTGGGTGTTGCAATTTCCATTTTCTTTGGTGTATATTTGATTCATTTCCATACCATAATATTTTAAATTTCATAACCATTTCATACGCACAGGATGAGAGGGGAACGCCCTATGGTAATGGAATAGACCACACCGCCTTCAACTCTACGCCTAGTGTCGGGTAGTGGAAAATAATCCGACTCCCTGACTACTCTGCGTGAACGAATTTCTACTCAGTTTGATTACAAGGCATCTGACTTTCCGTTTCAGGAGAACCTTACAAAAATGTAATCCCACTCCTCACCATATTTAAGGGTGAGGAAATGCCATCACAGACAGATGAACTGTATATACATCTCGCCAGTCACATAGGATTTAGCAGGCAAGGGCAAATCACCTGATATTTCCCCAGCAGTGTGTTTCGTGATGTAAAATTGGCTACGTGCCATGTATAGCATAAGTTGAAGCCAAGTGATGTAAGTGCTAGTGTGACAGCAGGGCGACTATTAGAGGAGATGCTGTGAAGCGCAACAGCTATAGCCGGCCGTTAATACATGAGAAAAATTTACTGTACAAAGACACTTTAAAAAGCAGTGATTCCAACTTAACCATATTAAACAATGAATACCCAGTTCATATGTGATCTCACAATGCAATTAAGTTGCCAGCAGAATAGAATTCTCTACCATTGTGCACTGAACTGTCATGTTAAGAGTTTGAATCGCTATTCCTGTCACTACCAACATGTATGAGGAGTTCTCCGAGCTACACATTCCTCTTAAAGTACTCAACTCTTAACTTTTATACAAATTCATACTCACTCCATTTCTCACTTGTAACGGCTGTCTGTGATGCACTCTTTATCCCTGAGTAACTGGTACATATTTTTGTCAGCAGTTAGGTGCTTCACAGTACTCCAATTTGTGATTAGCCAGTTCTCTTAATCCGTATTTACTGCCAGATGTTGAAGGTACTTCATTAATCTGATGGGTGTAGTACATCACATTGTCCATCACTATGTCACACTTGATATGTGTGGTAAAAGCTGTTTTAAGTCAAGTTATGAAGTTGTATACCTTCATTTCACCACGGTAAAAACATTTAGTTTTCAATTTGAACATGCAGAGTCCGCAGGGTACAAACCGTTTCTAACTACCTGCATATGATCTTTCGCTGACCTGCACTGTCCAAAGATGAATTATACTCCCAACACTTCATTACAGTATAGGATGGACGGAAAAATGTTTCATCTAAAAGTAGGACCGATCTCTTGTCTTTCTCTGCTGAAGTTCTCAGGTACACCAATGTCTTAAGGTGAATTTAGTTTCTTCCATGTTCTTCACACTTCTTAAATTTAAAGGCTATTGAGAGCAATACTTACCTCAGATTTTTGCGACTCGCCTTGTAATACAGCAACCTTGAAAGGGAATTATCCTGCATCCACCTGATTGAATACCAATGCGTACTGGTGTCGATACAGAACAGCGAATATGAGATTTATAAACTGCAGATCGCCTTGTTCCGTCTGATGATGCATTTGCCTGTATCACCTAGTACAATTTCCCTATTCACTACTCCCTTTTAACCCAAAGTGGATAGCTTCAACCCATTATCACCTCCCTTCTGATTTTCTTAATAAATGGCTGATGTTTCCTTACCATTGAAGCTCGTTTACTTGCTTGAAGGAAAGGCAAGCTAAAGGAAATTGAACCCTTTACTAACCCACGAAAAGCAATTACACTCCCTATAAACAACTTTGTTTTAGGACCTGCCATCACCTGACATATGGAGACAATACACTTCCGAAGGAATACGATACATTCAATGAACGGCGTCAGCTAAAAGACAGTTCAACACTCGACATACAAAAGCCGAATGCACAGCTAATTAGGCACCTTTCCCGCCAGCACATACCCCAGTCTTGCCAAGCTGTGCACAGTACGGACGAGAATTCCTTTTCCTCGGGAGTTCAGAGAAAAATGGCTAAAATCTGGAGAATCTCAAAGCATCTCGAAATAAATGTAATAGTGCCACATTCCCTTGAGCGCCATTGCAACAAAATGTTGGTGTTAGATCTTCTTGCTCAAAGTGCGGCATTAGGATTATTTTAATCAACGGCATTTTTGTTGATCTGCCCTGGAACATTTGGAATATTTCTTTTAATCTTATATTTAAGTTTATATGAACACACAAAGGATTGACATAGAAAACAACTTACTTTAGATGATCGTAAGAAATGAACACAAAATTAAAAATCAAAGAGTCCATTCTTAACTCTCGCAATGTTTTCATGGTCTGTAAAATAGTAAATATCCTTTTACATTATTTTAAAGACGTAATATTTATTATGAAATGTAAACTTCTCGAACATACGCAACGGTAATTACTTAGTATGTATGTCTGGAGCAGAAGTCATAG
This sequence comes from Anabrus simplex, assembly GCF_040414725.1. Classification (NCBI taxonomy): domain Eukaryota; kingdom Metazoa; phylum Arthropoda; class Insecta; order Orthoptera; family Tettigoniidae; genus Anabrus; species Anabrus simplex. The sequence goes on from NC_090279.1 coordinate 67,429,226, forward strand.
AATCAGATGTCGAAGAGACTCCCACTATCTCCCATTTATTGTAAATTATTCACTTCACAGATATATACACATACCTATACAGTGGGCAACATTAACATTGAATCATACAATAGTGCTGACTCGACGAATCAGGCAACGTGATCTTGCTGTCACTGAAGTGCGACTACCGGAGTCAAGTTTTGTCTGTCATAAACGTGTTAGATTGTTAATAACGTAATTGTAAATACAGAATGTAATGAAACTAACATGAACATACACTTCTTTAACATGGCATTGCAGTTTATTTTCTGAGTTGTCCCTGAAATATTCACGGGCCCATAATTTCCTCTTGGTAGCTATCAATATGCCTGTCGTTCTCAGTGTGCCACGTAACTGTGGTTTAAGGTGCGTGCTTCTGTCCTCGAGAGCCTCATGAGACATGCTTTTTGTGAGAAAAGCATTGAGAAGTTCTCGAGAATCTTGTTACCTATCCCTAGTGCACAGTAACTAGAGCTATTCAATATTGGCTTAACGGCAACGTCTCCCATGAGACCTGGGTGAGCACTGACCTGCGTTCACTGTTCGACAACATTGGACAATCTTCACTTTTATTGGCTTGTGACGGTACACTCCCCTGTGCAGATTAGAAAGCTATTGGTCTTGGATGACTAGGGCCAAAAGAGCAGGTAAGTTATCGAGAAGTTTGCATTTCCCAGAAGTTTCACTTGGAGTTGCTGAGATCTAGGTATGGAGGTACAGGCCTCACATGTGGTATTGGTGACTTGATCCGGCATGTGGAATACGGTATCAAGAGTTTTAGTTCACACTGAAAAGCTGGGACTCCAAGAGTAAGAGCTGTTTCATGAGAAGTTAGACATTTGTGGCTTCCCCAGAACACATTAGTCATATTGAGACACAACACACCGCAAGGGACACATTCCTCTACACGATCATGATCGTGTTGATCACCAGTCATATCAGTGCAGAAGTATGGAAAATCACAGACGTTGATCTGAAAAAGCAAAGGGGATTTGGCTAGGACTGAGAAAGGAGAATGCCTCATACATTTTGTGATTTAGACAATAACACTCCTTCAATTCATGTTTATTACTATTAATTTGCAACATATAAAAGAAACAGAAGAAAAATTCTACTCATGGCATCTCTAAATACAAAATGAACTAAGATTAGCACAAAATCACATAATTTATGTGTCACAAAACAATCAGGACCTCGCAAGTTAATTGCAGAAAGCTTAACACATCTTGTTCCATAAGCTTTAAAAATTCTTCTTTCTTGAGGAAACCACTTTTCATTGCTCAGAATTTAAATTCAGACCTCCTCGATAACCAACCAATGGTAATGTTATCCAGAAATCATGCCCCACTAAAATGATATTGTAAATGTTATTTAAACACCACTACTAAATTAAGTATTTTTTAGATTCACACATTATACTATTCCTCATTCAATTCTGAAGAGCTCGAAATAAATACCCTACACAGGGTGGCGCAAAAGTCACTGGACACTGATTTAAACAAAAGATTGAATTTATGTTTCATTACAAATACAAACAATGCTAACTGTATTCCGTCTACATGAATACATCTTTCAAGTCTTTGGAGCATTTACATACTGTATGACATAGTGTGGTATCACTGTCGAAGTCATGAAATGCGCCGTGTATATAGTCTTTTATTTCAGCAATGGTCCGAGGATCTTTAAAATAAACAGAGTCCTTGACGACATCACGTAGGAAAAAATCCATGTACGTGATATCTGGTGAACGTGGAGGCACGTCCCCCTTCGACCAATCACTTTTCTTTGGAATGTTTCATTTAAATAATCGCGGACGGCAGTGGCATAATGCGGTGGTGCCCAACCATGTTGAAGGTAATTTTCTTGAAAGTTTTCAACACACGCTGTAAGTCCTGGTAACAGATAATTCTGAAGCATGTCCAAATACTTATCCACTGTAACTGTTCCGTCAAAAAATATGGTCCAAATACGCCAAATAGTGATATTGCCCCCAGACACTCACACCAGGTTGATTTACTTGTTCTTCTAAGAAAAGATACTTATTCTCAGTATACCAGTACGTGTATTTATGTCCGTTAACTTAAAATTGGCGTCATCAGACTACAGAATGCTATTGAATAGGTTAGGATCATCTTTTTGTTCGCCAAGCATCAATTCACAAAACTTAAGATGATAAGGATCGTCTTGAAGTATCCCATGTCGTAAACGTGGTATGTTAATTTTAAACTTCTGTTTGTGTAACATTCTTTGCACTGACCCTCGTGATAAATTCAGCTCACTTGCTAATCGTCTGGTTGATTTTCGCGGACTTTGGTTCACAACTAAACTTACAAGGAATTCATTTTCCTCAATTGTGACTGTTCTTGGGCGGTCAGATCCCGGTGCATCATAACAGATCTATGTTCTTCAAAACTATTTCGTACATCGTACGCTGTTTGTAAAGACGTTGGTTTTGATCTAAAGTGTTGTCCCCGTTCATTAACAACTGCAGTAGCACCACCTTTGAAAATGACAAAATTAAACCAAGATTCGTTGGTAAATCACATCAATGCACACCATATTACAAGAAAAACACAAATTACAGGGGACAATGAAATAACATTCCCAACAAATATACATTCACCAGCCTAGTGATACTTGAAATACACAATTACAGTGCATTTATAAGAAAATGATAATTATTGATAAACAATTTGCTAACACGTTAATGCACATTTCAATCATCGTTTTCAAATTCATACTGCAATGACACTTATCAAGGTTACAAAAACTGCTCTCAATTAGCAGAAATCCTAACACTAGTACCGCCTCTCTTTGATTCTGTAACTTAGGAAATTCTGGTTTGTAACTGTAACCAATTAACACATAGTTTGCACAGTGGCGGCTGTAACCCATCCCCACTCCAAAAAATGCAAATATTTAGAAACATACCGGTGTGTGGTTTTCTTTCTTTGTCATTTGCCTTACGTCGCACCGACACAGATAGGTCTTATGGCGACGATGGGACAGGAAGGGTCTAGAAATGGGAAGGAAGCGGCCGTGGCGTAGATTAAGGTACAGCCCCAGCATTTGCCTGGTGTGAAAATGGGAAACCACGTAAAACCACCTTCAGAGCTGCCGACAGTGGGATACGAACCCACTACCTCCCGGATGAGAGCTCACAGCTGCGCGCTTCTAACGGCACGGCGAATTCGCTCGGTGGTATGTGGTTTTCAGGGGGCTCTCCACTGAGTTTTCCACAGGGAACAAACACGCAAACAACCCCAACACATATACACATTCCTCATAAAAAACTATAAACCTATATAATTAAACACACAATAACACCTGCAATGGCAAAATATTCACCAACTCAAACACTTGCTGTGAGAGCGCAAAAACGTATCTTCTTAATGTTACCAACGTCATTGAAATAAAACCAGCAACGTCGTAATGCAAAATTACATGTTATATTGACATTTATAAACTAGAGATTTCTTATTAAAGAAAATCACAATATCATGTCCTTATTCTGACAACATAAAAAGTACAATTTTTATAGTTCATCGATTTACAAATGTGGCTATGAAATAGGAAAGTTGGTGGTATTCTATCCTCTTTGGTATTAAAAGACCTGGCGGGAACAGCTCTACAGCATTTTGTGTTCCCGTTTACTTTGAGCGACCCCCTCTTAAATACTACCGCTGAGTCAAGAGGGTGCCAGCTGCCACGTTCTCATATCGGTCGTAATGCAAGTGCTGCCTCTCTGTGGTCGAACGAAGAATTGCTGTGAAGTGATGTCTTGGCTGTTGTTTCCACAGCCTGTCGGAACACATTCTCTTTGTATCGAAAAAGTTGGGCACGCATGCGCAAAAGGCAGAGTTCCTGGTTTCTGGATAAAAGCTTAGATCTCGCTGAGCTGTGACCGCACAGCACTCGGCGTGCAGCGCACCAGTAGTTACCTGGTTGTGAGGGGAGTTGAATAATTTCTTATTCTTTTGCTGACGCCTTTTCCAATGCACTGTATTTGATTGTAGATAGTATTTTTAAACTAATTTATTTTTCCAATAGGCAATGTGCTGCAGCACTTCAGCACATAAGGGACGGCCGCCACACAGGACATGACCATCAATGATGGACACTTCAAACCACCTCTCTACACTACTTTGGAATACATCACCATTTCCCTGTCACTATCCACAAGCAATTTCTTTTCAGCCTGCAACATTTTAATGCAGACATCACACTTTTTAAATAATATTTTAATCTTGCAAACTGGTGTAGCTGGCAATGCAGACTAAAATCCACTGTCTTTCAAGGGGAACTCTGATATGAACTACTTCTGCTAATGCAAGCTCTAACCCATCTAAATTATCAATAACTGTATCATGGCTATTGATATAAACATTATGAGCAAAGTCTGTCAAAGAAAATTCACGAAGTTTTGCAGACCTCATCTTCAATACACCTAACAGTTTGATCTTTCTTTCAGACTCAAGAATTCATTCCACAGAGGCATTAGAAGTGCAACCACTCAATCCCCTGTAGAGACCAAATCTTCTCTCTGAACTGTCTGTCTACAATTTTGTAGTAAACACATAAGGCCAGTGGTAATTATTGAAAACACATTGTGGTAAGTATGTGTATCAAAGTAGTGTATGTTTCACTTGTCAATCTTCTTTCTGTTTATGACATGTGCCTAAGTGCATATATGTTTTAAACATGTAAGGAATGAAAGGTTCATGTTACCAGGACCAGTAATTGGACTAGCATCTTCATTCCTGGTATATGTATCTTTCATGGGATGCTGTATATTACAGACTGACCACCACTTTTGAATTAATTTTAGGAACTGGATTGTGCCATCAGAAACATCCACACCTTGAGTCTTAAGCAAATACAAATCAGCAACATTCTTACAGTCAAAGACTTTACTGCTAATGACACATTTTGTCCCTATTGTTGTTGGATACAGAGCCTTCCCAGATAATTTTGAAGCCATTTTTAGTAACAATTTCTTCTCCGAACGAAACAGCTCTTTATGATCTGAAAATTTGGCCTGAGTAGTTATAATTTACAGACTGGCTCTTTACCAACACCAACACTGACCACATCACTTAAAACATCAACAGTCTTATCAAAGTTTGGTATAATAAGAGAATGTCACTGCCCATATCATTAGTTCTGGAGAGTACCTTATTTGATTAATTACAGAGAGCTCTAAGTGTTCCAGGACAAATTTTACTTCACTAATTCTCTCTGCATTAAACTCACAGGTCTAACTCAAGTGCATTTTTTCAAAAGGTTCATAGAAAGAATCATCAGAATTACTTGTGAAATGACTTAGCAAAGTGTAAAACTTCGTCCATCTGTCATATTTCCGGTCTTCACAAGCACTAAAATGCTATGCAGGCATACACACATTTTTGTGAAACATTTGAACTGCAAATGAACTTGAAACTTTAAATCTCAATGTTGCAATCTTAATACATGACTCATCATCCACCTTCACAAACAATGCATAATCTTCCTTCACTATTCCATTGAATGGTTCAACGAATTTCTTCTGAACTTCACAGATGAAGGAGTTAAAATCTGTAAAATTGTCACATTCACACCACTTAATGAAATAACGTATAAATACTAAAAACACCACAACACATAAAAATATCTTGATAACCGATAAAAGGACACTGCAACACTATTTAACACATAAAAATATTCGGTGGAAAACAAACCAAAACCGAACCCCATGGCACTACAGCCCATGAAGGGCCTTGGTCTACCAAGCGACTGCTGCTCAGCCCGAAGGCCTGCAGATTGCGAGATGTCGAATGGTCAGCACGACGAATCCTCTCGGCCGTTATTCTGGGGCTTTCAAGACCGATTCGGTGGAAAATAAAAATCGCGAATTCCAGTAGCAAGATAACCTCAATCAACCACACACGTGAGCGGTATAAACCGAACTGAACGTAAGCATGGTCTCACACGCCGTCTACACGTGGCCCAATGTGACAGCCATTTTGCATTCCGGTCTGATAATATTGTAGTTGGTCCGGGTTCATACGTAAAGCGAAACTGACAATCCTTTCCAACATACGATAAGTCAAAGACGCCAAAATTTGGTTGTTTGAGATGATAGACAACGTGAAGAGGCTGGGTGGTGCGCATACAGACGTAGAAGTACCGCACGATTGAATTTACTGAAAAGTGTTTCTTATTCCTAAAATAAGGAGCAACATAATAAATATAAGAGATCCGTCCGACTCCTAGGCTGAATGGTCAGCGTTCAGGCCTTCAATTCGGAGGGTCCCGGCTTCCAATACCGGCAGGGTCACGATTGTAACTGCTTCTGGCTCGAGGACTGTGTGTCCCAACACTCTCCTCTTCATATTTATGCAACACTACCAACACGCAATAGTGATTACATCCCATCACGCAGGCTTGGCGTCGGGATGAACATCAGATCGTAAAACAGGGTTAAATCCACATGTGAGACATCTCGCACCCACTACCCCAATGCTGTGGGAAAAGCGGTAAAATATAACAGACCCATGTCATGGCTGCAATTGACTTATATTAAATTATCGACAAGAAGCAGAAACTTGTAAAGAGAATACACGATTATGTAACATAAGTCGCGCGCAGTTGGTACGATCTCAAAACTGACCCTCTTCCTTTCTCCTTACCAGGATGAAGATGAAGTGTTGTAACTGCTCGTACAGTATTTTATAATTATTCAAGTTAGTTCACTTACGTAGATTACTAAGTACTGTTCATTTGCTAGTTAACATTTCATGAAGTTCGTATTTTCTCGTTGTCAGAACGTCGAACATTTTCTTTAGTAAATTGGACTTAGCTATGAAGCATGGTTCATTTACCACGACGCCATCAAAAAACACTGTTTCTCTTGCATTCCGAGACGGAAGTGCGCTGTGTGTCGTCACACGGCTTCGAGGAAATTCGCTGTGGCGCATCGAATGTTTCGAAACAGTCAGCGGTGACATTTAGCCCATATTTACTGTTAAAACTGTATTTAAATATACAAGAGGCGGAATAATTCAGGCTTATCGCATTCTATGTTGTACATATATAATCACGATATAAAACTAGCAATAATTCTTCTTCTTCTACAATTTCCTCATCGCATGTCCGCTGTCATCACGGCGATCGACTCTTGTTCCCAGCAAGTCGGAAAAGTGTGGTGGAACGAAGCCCACAACATTCTCGTAGATTATGTACGCAAGATTTTCTCCTTTTTGCCCTACTCCTCTTTCCTTAAATGTCATCTATAAGATAAACTGCAGGAGGTCACTTATTCATTTGAGCCAGTCCCATAATACAGTAAAAATTACAAGAAAGATGATACATATTAGAGTGGTGCTGCCTAGTACCAGATACTAGCACTAGTATCAGAGGGATATTTTTCTTTACGTTGTCCTTGGACCTTCCAATTCAGTTTAAAGACTTCCATGTCGTCCAGGACTCTTCGTAGTAACAGAGAAGCTTCTGTTCAAGTTTCTCAAGTTCCAAGCGATCTAGGAATGTGCGGTTCCTGGTTCAAACATGGTTTCATTTGGATCTGCAAGTAGACAAGTTGATGTCTATGGAGAGGGCGAACTGTACGTCTCCACATTCGCGGCTACTTCACGTCGAGTGTCAGGTGGAGCTATTAGTTTTAGTTGGTTGGTTTTAGATACCCTGCGATCAGTCAGTAAGCTTCTACGAGTGCAACGTAGAACTTCTTGGCATGTACAGATTTATACCATACAGCTGTGGCACTGTTTCTGGATGAGCGGCCCAATCTGATCATGTCAAAGCATTGTGAGAGGACTTTTGCCTCGGTGTTGGAGCAGTGATAAGTGCAAAGCTTGACCTCAGATACTTAGGCGTATCACTGTGTTCCAGTACATTTCCCAATCACTTCACCTGCAACTTTCAGTATTCCCCACGTGAAAAGCATATGTCTGGTTCTTTGATGGATTTGTTTTGAAATTATTATTCCCTAAACGTATAAACCACCACATTACCTCACAATTTCCAATGACATGACCAAAGTACTCTACTTTCTGATATTGTACGTGACCTCCAGCTCGGAGTACTGTAGCCGCACATCTCGAAGGATGGTGTGCAGGCGTCAGCAACATAAAGTAAACCGGGTGAGTTAGTAATGCGGTTATGGGCGCGCGCTGTGAGCTTGCATCCGGGAGGTAGTGGGTTCGAACTCCACTGTCGGCAGCCCTGAATATGGTTTTCTGTAGATTCCCATTGTTACATGGGGCAAATGCTGGGGCTGTACCTTACGAAGGCCACTGCCGATTCCTTTCCACACACAGGCCTTCCCTATCCCATCGTCGCCATAACACCTATCTGTGTCGGTGCGACGTAGAGCAAATAGCAAAACCACCATAAAATAAGACAGGACATACACAACACTGAAGTAAACAGGAACAGAGAAAATGAAGTGACACGGGATTTAAATCATTATCTTGAATGCAGTTCATGGGAACTAGTTTCAACAGGACTGCTCATGCTGTGATCAAGTACGCTGGTGAGAGACCTAAAGCACTGCATATGCTCCAGTGATGTGTCAGGTACTGTCAACTTTATGGGTTGAATGGCATGTTTTTTTACGGTCACTAAGTTAGTATTTTTCGTGTTTAAACCCAGAACTTTTTTGACCAATCAATTTGCCAATATCTGTGGATTTTCATCACTTACTGCAAACAGAAAAGTATCATATGCATATTGCGGATTATTTATTTATTTATTTATTTATTTATTTATTTATTTATTTATTTATTTATTTATTTATTTATTTATTTATTTATTTATTACGATTCAATGGGATGGGTTTAAAGCAATTGTTGAGGAATGTGAAAATAGGTCTGTACCTATAAAGGTGGTAAGGAATGGTAAAGATCCCCTATATTGTAACAGGGAAGTAAAGAGACTAAGGAGGAGTTGCAGGTTGGAAAGAAATAGAGTAAGAAATGGCTGTGGAAGTGAGGAGAAATTGAAGGAACTTACTAGGAAATTGAATCTAGCAAAGAAGTCAGCTAAGGATAACATGATGGCAAGCATAATTGGAGGCCATACTAATTTTAGTGAAAAATGGAAGAATATGTATAGGTACTTTAAGGCAGAAACCGGTTCCAAGAAAAACATTCCAGGAATCATTAATGAACAAGGGGAGTTTGTATGCGAGGATCTTCAAAAGTCAGCAGTATTCAGTCAACAGTATGTAAGGATTGTTGGTTACAAGGATAATGCCCAGATAGAGGAGGTGACTAATACTAAAGAAGTATTAAAATTACCTATGACAGCAGTGACATTTACAGTAAGATACAAAAGTTGAAAACTAGAAAAGCAGCTGGAATTGATAAGGTTTCGGGGGATATACTAAAGATAATGGGTTGGGATATAGTACCATATCTGAAGTACTTATATGATTATTGTTTGCATGAAGGAACTTTACTAAATGAATGGAGAGTTGCTCCTATTAGCCCCTGTATATAATGGAAAGGGTGATAGACATAAAGCAGAAAATTACAGGCCAGTCAGTTTGACATGCATTGTATGTAAGCTTTGGGAAAGCATTTTTTCTAATTATATTAGACATGTTTGCAAAATTAATAACTGGTTTGATTGAATTTTGGCATTTAATAGGGTAGATCATGGGAGACTATTGGCAAAAATGAGTGCAATTGGACTTGACAAAAGAGTGACTGAATGGGTGGCTCTGTTTCTAGAAAATAGAACTCAGAGAATTAGAGTAGATGAAATTTTATCTGTCCCTGTAAAAATTAAGAGGGGAATTCCTCAAGGCAGTATTATTGGACTTTTATGTTTTCTTGTATATATCAATGATATGTGTAAAGAAGTTGAATCAGAGATAAGGCTTTTCGAAGATGACGTTATTCTGTACAGAGTAATAAATAAGTTACAAGACTGTGAGCAACTGCAAAATGACCTCGATAATGTTGTGAGGTGGACAGTAGGGAGTGTATGATGATAAACGGGGATAAAAGTCAGGTTGTGAGTTTCACAAATAGGAAAAGTCCTCTCAGTTTTAATTACTGCGTTGATGGGGTGAAAGTTCCCTTTGGGGATCATTGTAAATACCTAGGTATTAATATAAGGAAAGATCTTCATTGGGGTAATCACATAAATGGAATTGTAAATAAAGGGTACAGGTCTCTGCACATGGTTATGAGAGTATTTAGGGGCTGTAGTAAGGATGTAGAGGAGAGAGCATATTTGTCTCTGGTGAGACCCCAACTAGAGTAGATTACTTGATTCAGGAACTGGAAAAAATCCAAAGAAAAGCACCTCGATTTGATCTGGGCGATTTCCGACAAAAGAGTAGCGTTACAAAAATGTTGCAAAGTTTGGGCTGGGAAGACTTGGGAGAAAGGAGACGAGCTGCTCGTCTAAGTGGTATGTTCCGAGCTGTCAGTGGAGAGATGGCGTGGGAAGACATCAGTGGACGAATAATTTTGGATGGTGCCTTTAAAGGTAGGAAAGATCACAATATTGTAACAGTAAATGTGGTACTTCGGTAGACATTAGACGCAGGGCGTGTAACATTCGTTGAAATGCGTACAGAGGGAGAAGGGTTTGTTTAGAAATAAATCTTAAAATTTTTCCTCTGAGTTTATTAACAAATTCAAAGTCATGTCACCTCTGTACAGCAGATAGAGTAGAAAATGTTCCTCGTCCTAGGGCTGGCGATGTCCTTGGATTCCGGCAGCTCCTCCTTTTCCCATACCAGTGAACCACCATTCCTCCCCCGATGGAAGTTCTAGAAGATCCATCCGAAGTCTTGAAGATCCATACGGTGTTGATGAAGGGCGTTGAGGTAGTCCTCGTGAACGATGAACGTGAATGAATATCGTTAAGCCTTCGGGCGACTTAATGCAAGGACTGCTTCTGCACAGATGAGAGGAAAGTTTATCAATGGTTTTAACAAGGTTCAAACACGAAAAAAAGGTATTTTTGAGAGTTTATCACACGGTGAAACGTCACTAAATTTTGTGCCGTGTTAAATGAAAAGAAGGCCACTAGACTCGAATGAGCATGTAAGTTTAATACCCATAAAAATAAAAGTCCACTCGAAACGTATCGTCGAATTTTAACAGAGTCACTTGAAGTTTGTGGCACTTGGCATAATGTAAAGTAATGCCGCACGACTTAGTTCTTAGTTTGAAACACTGTTCAACGTAATTTAATTGGATACGAAAATAAAGATGTTTCACTCGTGAATTCGAACTCATTCACGTATTGATAATAAGATGAAATTAAAAGACGAAATTAATCATGTATTGACAGTCCTCGGTTCGACTGTTCGTAAAATCGAAACGCACAACTGAATGTTCGTAGAATTGAAACGTGCTGTTTAGTATAATTGAAATGCACAGTTCACACATGCACAGTTTACAGTTCATGACCTTAAGTTCATGAAATGGTAAATTAGTGACGTAGTCATGCTTGCAATCGAGTAAATCTGGATTAAAACACAGTCTCATAAACTTGAAGTATTTAGTACTCTGTAAGGAGTAAACTGTTCTAAGTCATGTCCATAACATTAAACTTCAAATTACGAGCACTCGAAAACATTCGCAAGTCTTAGACACTCGTGTAGAATAAACAGTCACTTGATAATGTTCAGACGAAGCACAATTTATATCACGTCCCTTCGGAGTAAAAGTTTATCACTCACAGTATAAGGAAATCCGTACAAGTCCATATTCGACGCGATTGGGTCAAAGTCTACGGACTCGAAGATTGATAGCCGCTTCACGCTAGATCACGGTCCTCGCGAACCGACTGTATGAACTCCACTGCCTAGCGTGCACATACACACTCTGGCCACAAACTCAGGCCACACATTGCTCTGCTGAGCGAAGCAGTACTGTATTTATATTTGATCCGGGCCTCCACATCTCGTTCCATAACTTCATCGCCTCATGTCAGATTTACGTGAAACTCTGCAGGAACGTAGATAAGGGATCGGGTTACACGATGATATTGTTAAATTTGTTTAATTATTATTGTGGGGAAAGTTATTACCCATAGAAACTCGAAGAACATTCCACATCAGTCTAGGCTCTGTGTTGTGGTGAGGCATGGTGTGACGTCACCTGCTCTCTACGTCACACGCTCGCCGTCCTGTCAGTCTTTCGTAGCCGGCCCGGAGCGTAACGCGTAAGTTTTTAAAATTTCTATTACGGGGACTTAGTTTTGTACCGCCGTTACCGGTACATCTCCCCCTCCTCCTGGGGAAAAGAAAATTCGATAGGATTTTCTTTTAATGATCTCTCCTGAAATATTTCTTTAGGTTGGCTGCATTGTAAATGCCCTCGATGCTTCCATCCAGCTTATTAATTTTGTATGCCCCGGTTTCGAGAACCTCTGCAATTCTATATGGTCTTACATAAAGTGGGCAAAACTTTGCATAAATGCGAAGTTCGGGGTACGAAACAGCTGGTTTTCTTATGAATGGCCAGGGAGTTTAGATACGGAGTGACACATTTAGAAATGATGCCATTATTCTCCATCTCTTTGATCACCGTCCTGGCTTCCTCTCGGTACTTTTCAGGAACTGGATAGGGCCGTTTTTTATTAGGAGAGGTGTCCTTAACATTCAATTGGTACTCAACATCTCTAATAACGCCGGGTTTGTCATCAAAAACCTCCGGAAATTTCTCAAATATTTGTCGAGTTGCCTCTGCCATGCGGGAATCGAACTCTGGGCTTTCAGCCGCACTGGTGAGAAATATGAAGTGATCACGACCTTCGTCGAACACATCCTCAATAATGGGCACTTCCTGGCCCTCGACAGGTCCCTCTTGACCGGGTCTACCCTCTTCGCAATCTATTTCATCGGCAGGCAGAGCATCGCTCATGTTGCCTCCGGTTTCTATGAATGGGGTACTCAGACCTTGGCACTTCAAATTATTACAGTCTACCAGCTGCAACTCTACAGAGTCGATGTTAAAAAATCGTATGACGTTGGCAGGATAATCAATGATTCCCCATACTTGGCTAGGAAATCTAACCCTAGGATGACGTTGAATTTCATCGGCGAAATGACTAGGAATATATGCTCGAACTGGACACCTTCAATGTCAAATGTAACGAAAGCTTGAAATTTACGTTTGATATGCCTGTCCGGTACTATCCCTTTAATTTTGATCTGTGCGACTGGTATCAATAACATGTCTTCTCCCCCTTCAACATTTCAATTAACCTCTCAGAAATTAATGAGGCCTGAGCTCCAGAATCGATTAAGGCGGTTACGTAAAGGGTATCCAAAGTAATATTAATAACTGGAAGACTTCGTTGGACCTTTGGTGTTGTAGGAGTGGGATCTTCATACAAGAGATCTGAGGGATCCAAGTACCAGTAATTAATATTAGTGACACAAATTATTTCTCCTCTACTCCGGTTTTCAGGCAATCTTATTGTTGTGTTGTCGAAGTTTTTTTTTTAAATTGCGCCTGTCGATTCGGGGTTTGTCGCAGGCGTCGTGTTCTGTCTTTTGGCGTGCTCTTGGTATTCTAAAGAGGTAGCGCCAGGTAATCCTTCATCCCGGTTTCGATTCTGGATATATTCGCGAGTTTCTCTCCATCTTCTTTCGATCTCGGTTCTCGGCGAATCTCCATCTCGAGTAAGCGACTCAATAGGTTTCTTCCACGTTTGATTACGTCTGTAAGGCGTACTTTGCCCGCATGGACGTCTCCTAAATCGCCGGAAATGAGATAACGAATCTCTCCGTGGTTCCACTTCCTCACGGGGTTCGGGATTCGATCTCTGCGGGTTGTTAACTTCGGCATGGTTGGTTGCAACCTCTTTCGTCTTAGCAACCCTGGGCGGATTTTGTGTATGGGCAGTGTCAAGTTTCCTTAATAAATTATTAAGTTGATCTAGGTCTTGAACATTGGCTGCCACAAGAATTTCTTGTACATGCACCGGAAATTGTAAAGTTACTACCTGTATTAACTCCTGTTGTAGCAAAGGAGGATCAAAGAATTGCATCTTCTTTAATTGAGAAATGAGAAAGTCAGAATATCGTGAAGAATTAATCGCTGTGTTGTATCTCCTGGAGTACAACTGTAGCTTAATCAAATGTTGAATTTCTGAATTCCAAAACCTCTTCAACAAGGCCTCCTTGAACTCATCATAAGTTTTAATGTTAAATTTAAATGCTGTGTACCAATTTAATGCTTTCCCTTCCAATAATCTAGAAGCTATCCTCAATTGATGATCGGATCGTACTTTATTCTCTTGAAAGTACTCTTCAATGTTGAGGAGGAATTCTTTCGCTGTGTACTCTTCCTTTCCGGAAAATTTTGCAGGTGTATCGTCTGATAATTTTAAAACTGTGGAAATGCTAGAAGTATCTCCGCTAGACCCTTGACATTGGTGTGTAGACACCTCCTTCTCCACCTGAGATATCCTATTATCAATGGTCTCTATTTTTCCTTGCAATTCGACCTTGATAGTCTTAACTTGTCCACGGATGGAGTTTTCCACGCTCTGGACTTCCTTTTCGAGGTCCTGCTTCACTTCATTTACGTCGCGGCCTATGCGAATGATTTGAGTATGTGCGCATTCTAATTGGGTTTTTACATGCTTATCTGTTTCCTCTTGCTTTGTTTTAAGTAAATTAACCTCATTACTTATTTTCTGGAAGTTAGTCTTAAAAGATTCATGGATGTTATCCTGCATAGAGGCTATTTTTGCTTGTGCCTGTGATAACTGACCATGAGATTCTTTAAATTCTGCCTTTAAGCTTTCAACTTCCTTAATCAATTGATCTGAGGTGGGAAACGAAGCTTTTAAGTCTTCAACTATTTGTAGTTTAAGGTCTTGTTTTACTGTTTCTAAGTCACGGATGAGGCGTTCGTTTATTTCCGTAAACTTAGAATTAATCTTCACATTAGTTTCTGAGAATCGTTTTTCAATTTCAGAACCAGCTTTAGTAAGCCTATTTTCCAAATTAGCATTAACTTCGGTAAACTTGGTATTAATTATTTTAGTTACTTGTGTGATACGACTTTCTAAGTTGGCTGCAGTTGCGGCATTGGCCTCATTAATACGAGTGTTAATCTCATTAATACGAGATTCTAAAGTAGTACCTAATTGAGCAGTTGCATCATTGGCCTCGTTAATACGAGCTTGTAAATCAGCACCTACCTGAGCATGCGATTAGGCAACACGTTCATTTAAGCTAATCTTAAGAGCTTCAATAGCAGCTAAAATATTTTCCATTTTGATGGTAATGTATTTAAACCAAGCAACAAGAAAATCATAAATCACTTGAAAAGAATTCAGATATCACCATTATTGTCCAATGGTTAAAAGTTCATGTTCAAAGTCATTCAAACATTCTCAAAAAGAAACTTCTCCAAGACATTTAACACACAAAAAAATTATCCCATATCATTGATAACACTTCTTATAAAAGAAAAGTTAAATCTTGTTAGAAAGTTCTTTGGAATGTTAATGGCTATTCCACACAAAGCACTGGAAATGTATCTGGATTAAGTTGCTAAGTCACACGATTTTAGTGCGATTTTGTCTATCACTGCACTTCTTAATTTATTACTAGTACTTCAAAATTGAGCATAGAATGGTCAAGTGTCAATTTAATTTCTACTGCACTCATAATTAAGTTCTGATATTGCTGAAACGCTAATTTCTAGTTCTACTGCACTCCAAATCGGCCCCAACACAACTGGGGCGCCAATTTCTCCCCCTCTCCTATGTAACAGTAAATGTGGTACTTCGGTAGACATGAGACGCAGGGCGTGTACCATTCGTTGAAGTGCGTACAGAGAGAGAGGGTTTGTTTAGAAATAAATCTTAAAATTTTTCCTCTGAGTTCATTAATAAATTCTCTGTACAGCAGATAGAGTAGAAAATGTTCCTCGTTCTAGGGCTGGCGATGTCCTTGGATTCCGGCAGCTCCTCCTTTTCCCATACCAGTGAACCACCATTCCTCCCCCGATGGAAGTTTTAGAGGATCCATCCGAAGTCTTGAAGATCCATACGGTGCTGATGAAGGGTGTTGAGGTAGTCCTCGTGAACGATGAACGTGAATGAACATCGTTAAGCCTTGGGGCGAGTTAATGCAAAACTGCTTCTGCACAGATGAGAGGAAAGTTTATCAATGGTTTTAACAAGGTTCAAACACGAAAAAAGGTATCTTTGAGAGTTTATCACACGGTGAAATGTCACTAAATTTTGTCCCGTGTTAAATGAAAATAAGGCCACTAGACTCGAATGAGCATGTAAGTTTAATACTCATAAAAATAAAAGTCCACTCGAAACTTATCGTCGAATTTTAACAGAGTCACTTGAAGTTTGTGGCACTTGGCATAATGTAAAGAAATGCCGCACGACTTAGTTCTTAGATTGAAACACTGTTCAACAAAATTTAATTGGATACGAAAATAAAGATGTTTCACTCGTGAATTCGAACTCATTCACGTATTGATAATAACATGAAATTAAAAGACGAAATTAATCATGTATTGACAGTTCTCGGTTGGACTGTTCGTAAAATCGAAACGCACAACTGAATGTTCGTAGAATTGAAATGTGTTCTTTAATGGAATTGAAATGCACAGTTCACATATGCACAGTTTATAGTTCATGACCTAAAGTTCATGAAATGGTAAATTAGTGACGTAGTCATGCTTGCAATCCAGTAAATCTGGATTAAAACACAGTCTCATAAACTTGAAGTATTTAGTACTCTGTAAGGAGCAAACTGTCCTAAGTCCTGTCCATAACATTAAACTTCAAATTACGAGCACTCGAAAACATTCGCAAGTCTTAGACACTCGTGTAGAATAAACAGTCACTTGATAATGATCAGACGAAGCACAATTTATATCACGTCCCGTCGGAGTAAAAGTTTATCACTCACAGTATAAGGAAATCCGTACAAGTCCATATTCGACGCGATTGGGTCAAAGTCTACGGACTCGAAGATTGATAGCCGCTTCACGCTAGATCACGGTCCTCGCGAACCGACTGTATGAACTCCACTGCCTAGCGTGCACATACACACTCTGGCCACAAACTCAGGCCACACATTGCTCTGCTGAGCGAAGCAGTACTGTATTTATATTTGATCCGGGCCTCCACATCTCGTTCCATAACTTCATCGCCTCATGTCAGATTTACGTGAAACTCTGCAGGAACGTAGATAAGGGATCGGGTTACACGATGATATTGTTAAATTTGTTTAATTATTATTGTGGGGAAAGTTATTACCCATAGAAACTCGAAGAACATTCCACATCAGTCTAGGCTCTGTGTTGTGGTGAGGCATGGTGTGACGTCACCTGCTCTCTACGTCACACGCTCGCCGTCCTGTCAGTCTTTCGTAGCCGGCCCGGAGCGTAACGCGTAAGTTTTTAAAATTTCTATTACGGGGACTTAGTTTTGTACCGCCGTTACCGGTACATCTCCCCCTCCTCCTGGGGAAAAGAAAATTCGATAGGATTTTCTTTTAATGATCTCTCCTGAAATATTTCTTTAGGTTGGCTGCATTGTAAATGCCCTCGATGCTTCCATCCAGCTTATTAATTTTGTATGCCCCGGTTTCGAGAACCTCTGCAATTCTATATGGTCTTACATAAAGTGGGCAAAACTTTGCATAAATGCGAAGTTCGGGGTACGAAACAGCTGGTTTTCTTATGAATGGCCAGGGAGTTTAGATACGGAGTGACACATTTAGAAATGATGCCATTATTCTCCATCTCTTTGATCACCGTCCTGGCTTCCTCTCGGTACTTTTCAGGAACTGGATAGGGCCGTTTTTTATTAGGAGAGGTGTCCTTAACATTCAATTGGTACTCAACATCTCTAATAACGCCGGGTTTGTCATCAAAAACCTCCGGAAATTTCTCAAATATTTGTCGAGTTGCCTCTGCCATGCGGGAATCGAACTCTGGGCTTTCAGCCGCACTGGTGAGAAATATGAAGTGATCACGACCTTCGTCGAACACATCCTCAATAATGGGCACTTCCTGGCCCTCGACAGGTCCCTCTTGACCGGGTCTACCCTCTTCGCAATCTATTTCATCGGCAGGCAGAGCATCGCTCATGTTGCCTCCGGTTTCTATGAATGGGGTACTCAGACCTTGGCACTTCAAATTATTACAGTCTACCAGCTGCAACTCTACAGAGTCGATGTTAAAAAATCGTATGACGTTGGCAGGATAATCAATGATTCCCCATACTTGGCTAGGAAATCTAACCCTAGGATGACGTTGAATTTCATCGGCGAAATGACTAGGAATATATGCTCGAACTGGACACCTTCAATGTCAAATGTAACGAAAGCTTGAAATTTACGTTTGATATGCCTGTCCGGTACTATCCCTTTAATTTTGATCTGTGCGACTGGTATCAATAACATGTCTTCTCCCCCTTCAACATTTCAATTAACCTCTCAGAAATTAATGAGGCCTGAGCTCCAGAATCGATTAAGGCGGTTACGTAAAGGGTATCCAAAGTAATATTAATAACTGGAAGACTTCGTTGGACCTTTGGTGTTGTAGGAGTGGGATCTTCATACAAGAGATCTGAGGGATCCAAGTACCAGTAATTAATATTAGTGACACAAATTATTTCTCCTCTACTCCGGTTTTCAGGCAATCTTATTGTTGTGTTGTCGAAGTTTTTTTTTTAAATTGCGCCTGTCGATTCGGGGTTTGTCGCAGGCGTCGTGTTCTGTCTTTTGGCGTGCTCTTGGTATTCTAAAGAGGTAGCGCCAGGTAATCCTTCATCCCGGTTTCGATTCTGGATATATTCGCGAGTTTCTCTCCATCTTCTTTCGATCTCGGTTCTCGGCGAATCTCCATCTCGAGTAAGCGACTCAATAGGTTTCTTCCACGTTTGATTACGTCTGTAAGGCGTACTTTGCCCGCATGGACGTCTCCTAAATCGCCGGAAATGAGATAACGAATCTCTCCGTGGTTCCACTTCCTCACGGGGTTCGGGATTCGATCTCTGCGGGTTGTTAACTTCGGCATGGTTGGTTGCAACCTCTTTCGTCTTAGCAACCCTGGGCGGATTTTGTGTATGGGCAGTGTCAAGTTTCCTTAATAAATTATTAAGTTGATCTAGGTCTTGAACATTGGCTGCCACAAGAATTTCTTGTACATGCACCGGAAATTGTAAAGTTACTACCTGTATTAACTCCTGTTGTAGCAAAGGAGGATCAAAGAATTGCATCTTCTTTAATTGAGAAATGAGAAAGTCAGAATATCGTGAAGAATTAATCGCTGTGTTGTATCTCCTGGAGTACAACTGTAGCTTAATCAAATGTTGAATTTCTGAATTCCAAAACCTCTTCAACAAGGCCTCCTTGAACTCATCATAAGTTTTAATGTTAAATTTAAATGCTGTGTACCAATTTAATGCTTTCCCTTCCAATAATCTAGAAGCTATCCTCAATTGATGATCGGATCGTACTTTATTCTCTTGAAAGTACTCTTCAATGTTGAGGAGGAATTCTTTCGCTGTGTACTCTTCCTTTCCGGAAAATTTTGCAGGTGTATCGTCTGATAATTTTAAAACTGTGGAAATGCTAGAAGTATCTCCGCTAGACCCTTGACATTGGTGTGTAGACACCTCCTTCTCCACCTGAGATATCCTATTATCAATGGTCTCTATTTTTCCTTGCAATTCGACCTTGATAGTCTTAACTTGTCCACGGATGGAGTTTTCCACGCTCTGGACTTCCTTTTCGAGGTCCTGCTTCACTTCATTTACGTCGCGGCCTATGCGAATGATTTGAGTATGTGCGCATTCTAATTGGGTTTTTACATGCTTATCTGTTTCCTCTTGCTTTGTTTTAAGTAAATTAACCTCATTACTTATTTTCTGGAAGTTAGTCTTAAAAGATTCATGGATGTTATCCTGCATAGAGGCTATTTTTGCTTGTGCCTGTGATAACTGACCATGAGATTCTTTAAATTCTGCCTTTAAGCTTTCAACTTCCTTAATCAATTGATCTGAGGTGGGAAACGAAGCTTTTAAGTCTTCAACTATTTGTAGTTTAAGGTCTTGTTTTACTGTTTCTAAGTCACGGATGAGGCGTTCGTTTATTTCCGTAAACTTAGAATTAATCTTCACATTAGTTTCTGAGAATCGTTTTTCAATTTCAGAACCAGCTTTAGTAAGCCTATTTTCCAAATTAGCATTAACTTCGGTAAACTTGGTATTAATTATTTTAGTTACTTGTGTGATACGACTTTCTAAGTTGGCTGCAGTTGCGGCATTGGCCTCATTAATACGAGTGTTAATCTCATTAATACGAGATTCTAAAGTAGTACCTAATTGAGCAGTTGCATCATTGGCCTCGTTAATACGAGCTTGTAAATCAGCACCTACCTGAGCATGCGATTAGGCAACACGTTCATTTAAGCTAATCTTAAGAGCTTCAATAGCAGCTAAAATATTTTCCATTTTGATGGTAATGTATTTAAACCAAGCAACAAGAAAATCATAAATCACTTGAAAAGAATTCAGATATCACCATTATTGTCCAATGGTTAAAAGTTCATGTTCAAAGTCATTCAAACATTCTCAAAAAGAAACTTCTCCAAGACATTTAACACACAAAAAAATTATCCCATATCATTGATAACACTTCTTATAAAAGAAAAGTTAAATCTTGTTAGAAAGTTCTTTGGAATGTTAATGGCTATTCCACACAAAGCACTGGAAATGTATCTGGATTAAGTTGCTAAGTCACACGATTTTAGTGCGATTTTGTCTATCACTGCACTTCTTAATTTATTACTAGTACTTCAAAATTGAGCATAGAATGGTCAAGTGTCAATTTAATTTCTACTGCACTCATAATTAAGTTCTGATATTGCTGAAACGCTAATTTCTAGTTCTACTGCACTCCAAATCGGCCCCAACACAACTGGGGCGCCAATTTCTCCCCCTCTCCTATGTAACAGTAAATGTGGTACTTCGGTAGACATGAGACGCAGGGCGTGTACCATTCGTTGAAGTGCGTACAGAGAGAGAGGGTTTGTTTAGAAATAAATCTTAAAATTTTTCCTCTGAGTTCATTAATAAATTCTCTGTACAGCAGATAGAGTAGAAAATGTTCCTCGTTCTAGGGCTGGCGATGTCCTTGGATTCCGGCAGCTCCTCCTTTTCCCATACCAGTGAACCACCATTCCTCCCCCGATGGAAGTTTTAGAGGATCCATCCGAAGTCTTGAAGATCCATACGGTGCTGATGAAGGGTGTTGAGGTAGTCCTCGTGAACGATGAACGTGAATGAACATCGTTAAGCCTTGGGGCGAGTTAATGCAAAACTGCTTCTGCACAGATGAGAGGAAAGTTTATCAATGGTTTTAACAAGGTTCAAACACGAAAAAAGGTATCTTTGAGAGTTTATCACACGGTGAAATGTCACTAAATTTTGTCCCGTGTTAAATGAAAATAAGGCCACTAGACTCGAATGAGCATGTAAGTTTAATACTCATAAAAATAAAAGTCCACTCGAAACTTATCGTCGAATTTTAACAGAGTCACTTGAAGTTTGTGGCACTTGGCATAATGTAAAGAAATGCCGCACGACTTAGTTCTTAGATTGAAACACTGTTCAACAAAATTTAATTGGATACGAAAATAAAGATGTTTCACTCGTGAATTCGAACTCATTCACGTATTGATAATAACATGAAATTAAAAGACGAAATTAATCATGTATTGACAGTTCTCGGTTGGACTGTTCGTAAAATCGAAACGCACAACTGAATGTTCGTAGAATTGAAATGTGTTCTTTAATGGAATTGAAATGCACAGTTCACATATGCACAGTTTATAGTTCATGACCTAAAGTTCATGAAATGGTAAATTAGTGACGTAGTCATGCTTGCAATCCAGTAAATCTGGATTAAAACACAGTCTCATAAACTTGAAGTATTTAGTACTCTGTAAGGAGCAAACTGTCCTAAGTCCTGTCCATAACATTAAACTTCAAATTACGAGCACTCGAAAACATTCGCAAGTCTTAGACACTCGTGTAGAATAAACAGTCACTTGATAATGATCAGACGAAGCACAATTTATATCACGTCCCGTCGGAGTAAAAGTTTATCACTCACAGTATACAGAAATCCGCACAAGTCCATATTCGACGCGATTGGGTTAAAGTCCACGGACTCGAAGATTGATAGCCGCTTCACGCTAGATCACGGTCCTCGCGAACCGACTGTATGAACTCCACTACCTAGCGTGCACATACACACTCTGGCCACATACTCAGGCCACACACTGCTCTGCTGAGCGAAGCAGTACTGTATTTATATCTGATCCGGGCCTTCACATCTCGTTCCATAACTTCATCGCCTCATGCCAGATTTACGCGAAACTCTGCAGGAACGTAGATAAGGGATCGGGTTACACGATGATATTGATAAATTTGTTTAATTATTATTGTGGGGAAAGTTATTACCCATAGAAACTCGAAGAACATTCCACATCAGTCTAGGCTCAGTGTTGTGGTGAGGCATGCTGTGACGTCACCCGCTCTCTACGTCACACGCTCGCCGTCCTGTCAGTATTTCGTAGCCGGCCCGGAGCGTAACGCGTAAGTTTTTTTAAAGATTTCTATTACGGAGACTTAGTTTTGTACCGCCGTTACCGGTACAATATAAAGAGATAGAAGATTTAATACAATATGTAAAGGTGACGAGAATCTAATTGTGATGGGAGACTGGAATATAGTGGTATGCAAAGGAGGATAAAGTAATATAGTAGAAGAATTCGGATTGGGACAAAGGAACGAAAGAGGAAGTCGGTTGGGTGAATTCTGCACTGATCATAATTTAGTCCTTTCTAATACTTGGTTCAAACACCACAAACGACGGATGTATACGTGGACGAGACCTGGAGACACTGCAAGGTATCAAATAGACTTTATTATGATTAGGCAGTGATTCAGAAACCCGGTGTTGGTTTGCAACACTTTCCTAGGAGCAGAAGTGGACTCCGACCACAACTTGTTGGTCATTAAATGCCATCTGAAGTTGAAGAAACTGAAGAAAGGATGGAATGCAAGGGGATGGGATCTAGACATGTTGAAAGAAAAGAATGTGAGGGATTCTTTCAAGGAACATTTTGCAAAAAGGATTAAATGAAAAGGCTGAAGGAAACACTATAGAGGAAGAGTGGATAGTCATGAACAAAGAAGTCAGTAGGGCTGCTGAAGAAATGTTTGGAAGGAAGAAAAGATCAAGTAAGAATCAATGGATAACTCAGGAGATCCTAGACCTGATTGATGAACGACGAAAATACGAAAATGCTAGAAATGAAGAAGGCAGAAGAGAATACAAGCGATTAAAGAATGAAGTGGATAGAAAGTGCAAGGTAGCTAAGGAAGAATGGCTGAAGGAGAAGTGCAAGGATGTCGAAGGTTGTATGGTCCTAGAGAAGGTAGGTGCTGCATACAGGAAAATTAAGGAAACCTTTATAGAAAGTAAATCTAGGTGTATGAATATTAAGAGCTCAGATGGAAAGCCACTTCTAAGAAAAGAAGACAAAGCAGAAAGATGGCAAGAGCATATCCAACAGTAGTATCAAGGTAAAGATGTAGATGATTTGGTTCGGGAACAGGAAGAGGCTGTTGATGCTGATGAAATGGGAGACCGAATTTTGAGGTCAGAGTTTGACAGAGCTGTGAGTAATAAATAGGAACAAGGCTCCTGGTATTGATGACATTCCCTCTGAATTACTGACTACCTTAGGAGAAACCAGCATGGCAAGGTTATTCCATTTAGTGTGTAAGATGTATGAGACAGGAGAGTATAATTAATTTATCTCCCATTTAAAGAAATATAAGAGCGGTAATGAACAATCAAATCAAAATCACTTCAAATGCAATGGAGGTGTCTACTTTGGTGGCAAATGGCACAGAAAAATACCTTACTATCAAGCATTAAATTGTCAATGAACAGACAGGAAGACAATTTCCTAAAATACAGCATTATACAATTTACACTAACTTTTTTCTTTTAAACACACAGCTCATCATTAATAAATTTACAATATTTACAAAATTTAACTAATGATGATGATGATGCTTGTTGTTTAATGGGGCCTAACATCGAGTCATAGGCCCCTAATGTTACGAAATGGTATGACAAATTAAAAGTCCATAGTTCTCCACTGACCAGAACTCATTACGTAGGGACGAAGAATGAACGAATGGAAATGAATTTAAAGCAATCAGTGGATGCGACCCGCAATCCCTTACATTCACAGAAACTTACGTAAAACAATAGGATTACTGACCAAGGGACTGTTGCTATAGCGTAACACTGAATGGATGATGCTTGCAGTCTAAAGGGGGTCGAAAATCCAAGTTATCGGCCCCGCATAACGCTACTTACCTCTAGGAAGGTAGAATATGGTATTTGTCATGTTGCGGTACTAATCAAAAGTAGCACAGACTCGCGGTATTCCACACATTATGGTACTACACACAGGTTATGAAATTCGACATGCAATATAGACCTATGGGTTTTCTCACCTTGCAGCGCCATTTACAGGCAACGCAAACCTATGGTGTTCATCACATAAGAGTACTTGCCACAGGGACCTGCACTACCCTGCGGTGTTCCTCATAGAGTGGGTACTAATCACAGACAAGGCAGGACCATGGTAGCAATCATCTCATGGTCCCGCTCATAAGGTGGTACTAATCACAGGTACTGCAGAAGCCAATCGCACGGTGCTCCTATGATACTAATCACAAACCTATTTGGTACCTAATATAGTGGTACAGTAGTATAATTGGATGGTTCGGCCGCCACCTCCACCTCAGGCTCCCAGTGGCCACCTCCACCTCCACCTCAGCCAGTGGCCTCCCAGTGGCCACCTCCACCTCCACCTCAGCCAGTGGCCTCCCAGTGGCCTCCTCCACCTCAGCCAGAGGCCTCTTCCAGTGCTGCCAACTTAACCTAACTAGCGCGAGATAAACAAAGCCACGTGCTTTTTGACAGACAACAACGTACCGCTAACCTCAGTACTGCCATCTAGACGGGCCTAAACCTCAGTAGTGCCAACTTAACCTAACTAGCGCGAGGTAAACAAAGCCACGTGCTTTTTGACAGTCACGTGCTTTTTGACAGATTTGTAAACAAAGCCACGTGCTTTTTGACAGCTGTCATCGACAACAACGCATCGCAAACCTCAGTACTACCATCTTGACGGGCCTAAACCCCAGTAGTGCCAACTTAACCTAACTAGCATGAGGTAAACAAAGCCACGTGTTTTTTGACAGCCACGTGCTTTTTGACAGATTTGTAAACAAAGCCACGTGCTTTTTGACAGACAACAACGCATCGCTAACCTCAGTACTGCCATCTTGACGGGCCTAAACCTCAGTAGTGCCAACTTAACCTAACTAGCTCGAGATAAACAAAGCCACGTGCTTTTTGACAGCCACGTGCTTTTTTGACAGCTGTCATCCGCCATCTTTAAACTACAGAGCGCTGTGCTGCCCTCTTTCGTCACCTGTCATCGGCAGTGCTGCCATCTTGACGGGCCTAAACCTTAGTGCTACCAACTTAACCTCACTAGCTCGAGATAAACAAATCCACGTGCTTTTTGACAGCCACGTGCTTTTTTGACAGCTGTCATCCGCCATCTTTAATCCATAGAGCACAGTGCTGCCCTCTTTAGCTACTTACCTTTGAAATATGGTGGCGGATAATTTGAAAAATGCTTTTTGACAGCAGCCATCTTGCATTGCAAACCTCAGTGCTGCCCTCTTTAGCTAGATACCTGTGGTAGCAGACAATTCCACGTGACAGCAGCCATCTTTAATCAAGAGAGCACCGTGCTGCCCTCTATGTGGTGGCGGCAAATTGAAAAATTCCACGTGCTCTTGTTTGGAAACAAACTCACGTGCTTTTTTGACAGCTACCATCCACCATCTTTAATCAACAGAGCACAGTGCTGTACTCTTTAGCTAGATACCTTTGAAATGTGGTGGCGGCAATTTGAAAAATTCTATGTGCTCTTGTTGGGAAACAAAGCCACGTGCTTTTTTGACAGCTGTCATCCGCCATC
This sequence comes from Anabrus simplex, assembly GCF_040414725.1. NCBI lineage: Eukaryota > Metazoa > Arthropoda > Insecta > Orthoptera > Tettigoniidae > Anabrus > Anabrus simplex. Next base: position 67,455,349 of record NC_090279.1, read on the forward strand.
TTTAATCAATAGAGCACCGTGCTGCTATCATGCGGGCAATTTCGTCACCTATCACCCGCCATCTTTAATCTACAGAACACCGTGCTGCCCTCTTTATGGCTACTACCTTAAGCATGTAGTAGCGGGCAATTTGAAAAGTTCTGTTAGCTATCATCTGCCATCTTTAATCAAGAGAGCACCGTGCTGCCATCTTTAGTTGAAATGTGGTGGCGGCAAATTCCACATGCTCTTGTTTGGTAAACATAGCCACGTGCTTTTTTGACAGCTATCATCCGCCATCTTTGAGCACCGTGCTGCCCTCTTTATCGCAGTAGATGTAAATTCGTCACCTGTCATACGCAGTGCTGCTATCTTTAGCTAGATACCTTTGAAATGTGGTGGTGGATAATTTAAAAAAGAAAAATTCTACAGCAGTCCTCTCTCGACGCTAATTGCATAAGATGGCGGCTATACATGACTCCTTAAGGGTGCTTACGCAAGATGGCTGCTATACACAGGTTCTTATGAGACGCCCTTGGGATGCTTGCGCAAGATGGCAGTTATACATGGCTCCTTATGAGATACCCTAGGGGTGCTTGCGTAAGATGGCGGTTGCTCTTATGAGGCGGCTTAAGGGTCCTTGCACAAGATGGCTAGAGACGCCCTAAGGATGCTTGCGCAAGATGGCGGACACAAGATGGCGGCTATACATAACTCCTTATGAGACGCCTTAAGGGTGCTTGCGCAAGATGGCTGCTGCTCTTAGCTTAGAGGCTAACGTGTCGTGATAGTTCGATTCATTAAATTTAGGGCTTAAATGCAAAATGTTAAATATCTCGAAAACGGTGCACCGTAGAGCAAAACGGACAAAATTTTTCTGCCTAATACCTAGGTTCGCAGTATGAGGAACAAGAAAATCATAGTCTAATGATGGGATCAACGGTTCGGTTCCTACTTAGGCCCTTTGGCATTTGCTCTGTTTTAGCTTGTATTGAAGCGAGCCTTCGTAACATGATCAGGTTTAGCTATGGTAGAGAGTATAACGTGCCGTGCAGGTTCGATTCATTAAATTTGGAGGCTTAAATGCAAAATGTTAAATATCTCGAAAACGATGCATCGTAGAGCAAAACGGACAAAATTTTTCCGCCTAATACGTAGGTTCGTAGTATCAGGAACAAGAAAAAACATAGTCTAATGATGAGATCAACGGTTCGATTCCTACTTAAGCCCTTTGCCATTCGCAGCTATCTATTTCTACAAGATGGTGGCTGCTCTTATGAGAAACAAGATGCCTTGAGACGTCCTAGGGATGCTTACGCAAGATGGCAGACACAAAATGGTGACTATACATAGCTCCTTATGAGACGGCCTAGGGGTGCTCGCACAAGATGGCGGCTACTCTTATGAAGAAAGCTAGCTTAGAGGCTACTGCGCAAGATAACAGCTGCTGTTATGCATGTGGTGGAGGGCAATTTGAAATTCTATGTGCTTAATCAACAGAGCACCCTGCTGCCCTCTTTAGCTGAAATGTGGTGGTGGATAATTTGAAAAATTCTTTTGACAGCTATCATCTTTAAACAAAGGCGACTATACATAGGCTGTTAAGGCCTTATCATTCTCCTCCTCCTCCTCCTCCTCCTTTTCCTCCTCCTCCTTCTCTACCTCCTCCTCCGCCTCTTATGTCAAGGCATAGCTTTATATCGAACAAGTTTAAACCTGCATCGCGAAGGCAAGCGTGTGCAGCGATAACATTATTGTGCATGTTTAGACTTTCGAAACATAAGAAGAGTAGAATCAAACGCTGTACTCGATACGACATGTGATCAGAACATTGATTGATGCGTTCAGAAAACAAAATAAGTGATCAAGACTAGAATCGAACAATGTACTCAATACATCATGTGTTTAGAATATGTCATCGCTTGTTCTAAGAAGATCAGATTGAAACATAACAAGACTAGAATAGAACACTGTAATCGATGTTGTTAACTTCAACATGTGATCAGAACATTGATTGATGTGTTCAGAACACAAAATAAGTGATCATGACTAGAATCGAACACTGTACTCGATACAACATGTGATCAGAACATTGATCGATGTGTTCAGAACACGAAATAAGTGATCAAGACTAGAATCGAACGCTGTACTCAATACAACATGTGTTTAGAACATGTTAGGGGGTACCCTCGTTCTAAGAAGATCAGAATGAAACATAACAAGACTAGAATCGAACACTGTAATCGATGTTGTTAACCTCAACATATGATCAGAACATTGTTTGATGTGTTCAGAGCAAAAGTACAATTTTGATGATTTGCGCAGCTAACTCGCTCGGTAAACGATATAGCCAAAGTATAACTTCAAATTATTTACCTTCCATCATTCGTCTTGCGTGTAAAAATCAGTCGAACAAGTTATCGCATAAACATGGCTGAAAAAAATCGTGATAGGGTATGGAACCCAGGGGTTACATCTTATCAGAAGGGCAAAAAGGATGAAAGGACTCTTCCTCCTCCTTACCGCACATTCCTTGGCTAAAGGGCTAATGGGCTAAAGGGCTAATGGGCTAAAGGGCTAAAGGTGCAACAACCTCATCGATCGCTATCAGCAAGAACGCTTGTACTTTGTAGAAAATTAATCTTTATTGGTAAATGGTTTTATGTTCAGAACAAGGAATGGAACCTAGGGGTTACGTCTTACCTAATAAAATCCCCGAGGTGCGATGAGTTACGTTTTTCGAACTAGTGTTTGGAACACTGAACTTTTCAAGATGGCAAGAGTGAGGTTAGCAATGTTCTGTTGTTGGATTTTAAATTCCACGCTACAACATGCATAAGGTGGCAGCCCTTGAGGTTTACTCCCGTAAAGATGGCAAGAGTGAGGTTAGCAATGTTCCGTTGTTGGATTTTTAAAATTCCTCCGCTCTAACATGCATAAGGTGGCAGCCTTGAGGTTTACCGCCGTAAAGATGGCAGCAGTGAGGTTAGCGACGCTCTATTGTCCTCCAAAGTGAGGTTAGGGTTCGTCAAGAAGACAGCTGTCAAAAAGCACGTGGCTATGTTTACCAAACAAGAGCACGTGATCGTGACGTCACGGTCACGTAATCAATCCTTAGCTCGACGTCGCTAAGAGCAGCATTAGGATTAGCTATTCTTAAAAGTCTTGGGAACAGAGCAGCAGTATGAATTGCTATGTTTCAAAGCGTGTACACATCACCTATCGATTTTACATACATCGACCATCGAACTAAACTTCATCCGCTAGATCGTGCTGCTATCTTAGCATGACTTTAAAGTACAATGAATAGCCATGTTTCAAAGCGTGTACACATTACCTATCGATTTTGCACGCATCGACTCTCGTACTAAACTTCTCCCGCTAGATTGTGCTGCTATCTTAGCATGACTAAGATGCATGAACTGAAAGTACGAAGAATAACCATGTTTTAAAGCGTGTACACATTACCTATCGACTTTGCATGTATCGACTCTCGTACTAAACTTCTGCAGGTAGATTGTGCTGCTATCTTAGCATAACTTATACGCATGAACTTAAAGTACAGAGAATAGCTATGTCTCAAAGCGTGTACACATTACTTATTGATTTTGCATGCAACAAATATCGTACTAAACTTCTTCCTCTAGATTGTACTGCTATCTTAGCATAACTTATACACATGAACTTAAAGGTAGAAAGAATAGCCATGTTTCAAAGCGTGTACACATTACTTATTGATTTTGCATGCATCAAATATCGTACTAAACTCCTTCCGCTAGATTGTGCTGCTATCTTAACACAACCTATACGCATGACCTTAAAGTAAAAAGGTGTGTACACATCACCTATCGATTTTGCATGCATCGAATCTCGTACTGAACTTCGTCCGCTAGATTGTGCTGGTATCTTAGCATAAATTATACACATGAACTTAAAAGTACAAAGAATAGCCATGTTTCAAAGCGTGTACACATCAACTATCGAATTTGCATGTATTGACTCTCGTACTAAACTCCTTCCGCTAGATCGTGCTGCTATCTTAGCATAACCAATACGCATGACCTTAAAGAAAAAAGAATAGCCATGTTTCAAAGTGTGTACACATTACCTATCGACTTTGCATGCAACAAATATTGTACTAAACTTCTTCCGCTAGGTTGTGCTGCTATCTTAGCATAACCTGTACGCATGAACTTAAAGTACAAAGAATAGCCATGTTTCAAAGCGTGTACACATTACTTATTGATTTTGCATGCATCAAATCTCGTACTAAATTTATTCCGCTAGATTGTGCTGCTATCTTAGCATAACCTATACCAATGAACTTAAAGTATAATGATTAGTCATGTTTCAAAGCGTGTACACATCAACTATCGAATTTGCATGTATCGACTCTCGTACTAAACTTCTGCAGGTAGATTGTGCTGCTATCTTAGCATAACTAAGACGCATGAACTTAAAGTACAAAGAATAGCTATGTCTCAAAGCATGTACACATTACCTATCGATTTTACAAGCATCGACTCTCGTACTAAACTTCTTCCGCTAGATTGTGCTGGTATCTTAGCATAACCTATACGCATGGCCTTAAGGTACAAAGAATAGCCATGTTTCAAAGCGTGTACACATTACCTATCTATTTTGCATGCATTGACTCTCGTACTAAACTTCTTCCGCTAGATTGTGCTGGCATCTTAGCATAACTTATACACATGAACTTAAAAGTACAAAGAATAGCCATGTTTCAAAGCATGTACACATTACCTATGGATTTTGCATGCATTGACCCTCGTACTAATCTCCTCCCGCTAGATTGTGCTGCTATCCTAGCTTAACCTATACGGATGACCTTAAAGTAAAAAGAATAGCCATGTTTCAAAGTGTGTACACATCACCTATCGATTTGCATGCAACAAATATCGTACTAAACTTCTTCCGCTAGATTGTGCTGCTATCTTAGCATAACTAAGATGCATGAACTGAAAGTACGAAGAATAACCATGTTTTAAAGCGTGTACTCATTACTTATCGATTTTACATACATCGACTATCGTACTAAACTTCTTGCGCTAGATTGTGCCGCTATCTTAGCATAACCTGTACGCATGAACTTATAGTACAAAGAATAGCCTTGTTTCGAAGCGTTTACACATTACCTAATGATTTTGCACGAAACGACTATCATACTAAACATTTCCCACTAGATTGTGCTAAAATCATGTAAGTGTGCTGCTATCTTAGCATAACCTATCGATTTTACATGCATCTACTATCGTACTAGACTTCTTCCGCTAGAGCATGTAGCAATCGCTTTTGAGTATCCCTAACCCATGTGCATGAACTTAAAGCATAAAGATGAGCTATGTTCTAAAGCGTGTACACATCACCTATCGATAATGTATGTATCGAATATCGTACTAAACTTCTCCTGCTAGAGCGTACGAGTATCGCTTGTGCGTGCACGAACTTAAAGCATAAAGAATAGCAATGTATAAAAATCTTGTAAACAAAGCAGCAGCATTACGTATAGTTAAGATTAAATGCGTGCACACATCATGTATCCATGATGCACACAGTACTAAACTTATTCCATTAGAATGTACAAAGTTCGCATGTGTTTGTGCTGCTATCTTAGCATAGCCTATGTGAATGAACTTAAAGCTTAAAGAATAGTGATGTATAAAAATCTTGTGAACATAGCAGAGTGTTAACTACGTAGGTGTAGACATTGAACTTTACATGCTAAGGCAGCATACTACGTGACCGTGACGTCACGACCACGTGCTCTTGTTTGGTAAACATAGCCACGTGCTTTTTTGACAGCTGTCTTCTTGACGAACCCTAACCTCACTTTGAAGGACAATGGAGCGTCGCTAACCTCACTGCTGCCATCTTTACGGCGGTAAACCTCAATGCTGCCACCTTTTGCATGTTATAGCGGGGAATTTTAAAAATCCAACAACGGAACATTGCTAACCTCACTCTTGCCATCTTTACGGGAGTAAACCTCAAGGGCTGCCACCTTATGCATGTTGTAGCGTGGAATTTAAAATCCAACAACAGAACATTGCTAACCTCACTCTTGCCATCTTGAAAAGTTCAGTGTTCCAAACACTAGTTCGAAAAACGTAACTCATCGCACCTCGGGGATTTTATTAGGTAAGACGTAACCCCTAGGTTCCATTCCTTGTTCTGAACATAAAACCATTTACCAATAAAGATTAATTTTCTACAAAGTACAAGCGTTCTTGCTGATAGCGATCGATGAGGTTGTTGCACCTTTAGCCCTTTAGCCCATTAGCCCTTTAGCCCATTAGCCCTTTAGCCAAGGAATGTGCGGTAAGGAGGAGGAAGAGTCCTTTCATCCTTTTTGCCCTTCTGATAAGATGTAACCCCTGGGTTCCATACCCTATCACGATTTTTTTTCAGCCATGTTTATGCGATAACTTGTTCGACTGATTTTTACACACAAGACGAATGATGGAAGGTAAATAATTTGAAGTTATACTTTGGCTATATCGTTTACCGAGCGAGTTAGCTGCGCAAATCATCAAAATTGTACTTTTGCTCTGAACACATCAAACAATGTTCTGATCATATGTTGAGGTTAACAACATCGATTACAGTGTTCGATTCTAGTCTTGTTATGTTTCATTCTGATCTTCTTAGAACGAGGGTAACCCTAACATGTTCTAAACACATGTTGTATTGAGTACAGCGTTCGATTCTAGTCTTGATCACTTATTTCGTGTTCTGAACACATCGATCAATGTTCTGATCACATGTTGTATCGAGTACAGTGTTCGATTCTAGTCATGATCACTTATTTTGTGTTCTGAACACATCAATCAATGTTCTGATCACATGTTGAAGTTAACAACATCGATTACAGTGTTCTATTCTAGTCTTGTTATGTTTCAATCTGATCTTCTTAGAACAAGCGATGACATATTCTAAACACATGATGTATTGAGTACATTGTTCGATTCTAGTCTTGATCACTTATTTTGTTTTCTGAACGCATCAATCAATGTTCTGATCACATGTCGTATCGAGTACAGCGTTTGATTCTACTCTTCTTATGTTTCGAAAGTCTAAACATGCACAATAATGTTATCGCTGCACACGCTTGCCTTCGCGATGCAGGTTTAAACTTGTTCGATATAAAGCTATGCCTTGACATAAGAGGCGGAGGAGGAGGTAGAGAAGGAGGAGGAGGAAAAGGAGGAGGAGGAGGAGGAGGAGAATGATAAGGCCTTAACAGCCTATGTATAGTCGCCTTTGTTTTTAAAGATGATAGCTGTCAAAAGAATTTTTCAAATTATCCACCACCACATTTCAGCTAAAGAGGGCAGCAGGGTGCTCTGTTGATTAAGCACATAGAATTTCAAATTGCCCTCCACCACATGCATAACAGCAGCTGTTATCTTGCGCAGTAGCCTCTAAGCTAGCTTTCTTCATAAGAGTAGCCGCCATCTTGTGCGAGCACCCCTAGGCCGTCTCATAAGGAGCTATGTATAGTCACCATTTTGTGTCTGCCATCTTGCGTAAGCATCCGTAGGACGTCTCAAGGCATCTTGTTTCTCATAAGAGCAGCCACCATCTTGTGGAAATAGATAGCTGCGAATGGCAAAGGGCTTAAATAGGAATCGAACCGTTGATCTCATCATTAGACTATGTTTTTTCTTGTTCCTGATAATACGAACCTACGTATTAGGCGGAAAAATTTTGTCCGTTTTGCTCTACGATGCATCGTTTTCGAGATATTTAACATTTTGCATTTAAGCCTCCAAATTTAATGAATCGAACCTGCACGGTACGTTATACTCTCTACCATAGCTAGACCTGATCATGTTACGAAGACTCGCTTCAATACAAGCTAAAACAGAGCAAATGCCAAAGGGCCTAAGTAGGAACCGAACCGTTGATCCCATCATTAGACTATGATTTTCTTGTTCCTCATACTGCGAACCTAGGTATTAGACAGAAAAGTTTTGTCCGTTTTGCTCTACGGTGCACCGTTTTCGAGATATTTAACATTTTGCATTTAAGCCCTAAATTTAATGAATCGAACTATCACGACACGTTAGCCTCTAAGCTAAGAGCAGCAACCATCTTGCGCAAGCACCCTTAAAGCGTCTCATAAGGAGTTATGTATAGCCGCCATCTTGTGTCCGCCATCTTGCGCAAGCATCCTTAGGGCGTCTCTAGCCATCTTGTGCAAGGACCCTTAAGCCGTCCCATAAGAGCAGCCGATATCTTACGCAAGCATCCCTAGGGTATCTCATAAGGAGCCATGTATAACTGCCATATTGCGCAAGCATCCCAAGGGCGTCTCATAAGAACCTGTGTATAGCAGCCATCTTGCGTAAGCACCCTTAAGGAGTCATGTATAGCCGCCATCTTATGTAATTAGCGTCGAGAGAGGACTGCTGTAGAATTTTTCTTTTTAAATTATCCACCACCACATTTCAAAGGTATCTAGCTAAAGATAGCAGCACTGCGTATGACAGGTGACGAATTTACATCTACTGCGATAAAGAGGGCAGCACGGTGCTCAAAGATGGCGGATGATAGCTGTCAAAAAAGCACGTGGCTATGTTTACCAAACAAGAGCATGTGGAATTTGCCGCCACCACATTTCAAACTAAAGAGGGCAGCACTATGCTCTGTTGATTAAAGATGGCGGATGGTAGCTGTCAAAAAAGCACGTGAGTTTGTTTCCAAACAAGAGCACGTGGAATTTTTCAATTTGCCGCCACCACATTTCAACTAAAGATGGCAGCACGGTGCTCTCTTGATTGAAGATGGCAGATGATAGCTAACAGAACTTTTCAAATTGCCCGCTACTACATGCTTAAGGTAGTAGCCATAAAGAGGGCAGCACGGTGTTCTGTAGATTAAAGATGGCGGGTGATAGGTGATGAAATTGCTCGCATGATAGCAGCACGGTGCTCTGTTGATTAAAGATGGCGGATGACAGCTGTCAAAAAAGCACGTGGCTTTGTTTCCCAACAAGAGCACATAGAATTTTTCAAATTGCCGCCACCACATTTCAAAGGTATCTAGCTAAAGAGTACAGCACTGTGCTCTGTTGATTAAAGATGGTGGATGGTAGCTGTCAAAAAAGCACGTGAGTTTGTTTCCAAACAAGAGCACGTGGAATTTTTCAATTTGCCGCCAGCACATAGAGGGCAGCACGATGCTCTCTTGATTAAAGATGGCTGCTGTCACGTGGAATTGTCTGCTACCACAGGTATCTAGCTAAAGAGGGCAGCACTGAAGTTTGCGATGCAAGATGGCTGCTGTCAAAAAGCATTTTTCAAATTATCCGTCACCACATTTCAAAGGTAAGTAGCTAAAGAGGGCAGCACTGTGCTCTATGGATTAAAGATGGCGGATGACAGCTGTCAAAAAAGCACGTGGCTGTCAAAAAGCACGTGGATTTTTTTATCTCGCGCTAGTGAGGTTAAGTTGGTAGCACTAAAGTTTAGGCCCGCCAAGATGGCAGCACTGCCGATGACAGGTGACGCAAGAGGGCAGCACAGCGCTCTGTAGTTTAAAGATGGCGGATGGCAGCTGTCAAAAAGCATGTGGCTGTCAAAAAGCACGTGGCTTTGTTTATCTCGAGCTAGTTAGGTTAAGTTGGCACTACTGAGGTTTATTCCCGTCAAGATGGCAGTACTGAGGTTAGCGATGCGTTGTTGTCTGTCAAAAAGCACGTGGCTTTGTTTACAAATCTGTCAAAAAGCACGTGGCTGACAAAAAACACGTGGCTTTGTTTACCTCGCGCTTGTGAGGTTAAGTTGGCACTACTGAGGTTTAGGCCCGTCAAGATGGCAGTACTGAGGTTAGCGGTGCGTTGTTGTCTGTCAAAAAGCACGTGGCTTTGTTTACAAATTCAAATTTCCCGCGGGAGGTGGAGGAGGCATCTGGGAGGCCTCTGGCTGAGGTGGAGGTGGAGGTGGCCACTGGGAGGCCACTGGCTGAGGTGGAGGTGGAGGTGGCCACTGGGAGCCCGAGGTGGAGGTGGCGCTAGAATCCCTGCATTATACTACTTGGTACTACGCGCAAGTAAAAGCGAACCATGATGTTCTCCGCATGGTGGTACTAATCACAAGTAGTTTCGGGGTTCCTTTGTCGCCCCTTACGACAGGCAGGGAATAACGTGGGTGTATTCTTGGTCTGCGTCCCCAACCCACAGGGGGGTTGTGTGTTTGGTCCGCGAGAGGTATTTTATTTCCCTCAAGTCCGCCAGCAAGCCGCTTATGACTCCCTATCCGCCACCTCGGACGCGCACCGTGGGAGTATCACTTCTCCCCCTGCTACGTCAGCGTAGTAGGTTCGTGGAAATTTTACTCATAATATCCTCTGTATTTAAAAACATTATCAACTCATATACAACATGTGGAGTTATTTCAAACAATAATATACAAGTGCTATTAGATTAAAATTTACGTTGCATTTATATATTTTATTTTCTTATACCTTTTGGAACCTAACTTGCATAGCGACCTGCTGCGTCTTAACGCAAGTCCTTTCACCACTGCTTTTTAGACAACTGATAAGAGATAGGAATGTGAAAAGCGACACACTGTAGGATAGCAGTAGACACCTTAGCGTAGAAAAAACGGAACATTTGTAAATATGTACATTTAAAATTACCTATATATTTGTGAATATTCAGCGGAGAATATGCACACATACATACGGGGATGGAGGCACTTCCGTGTATTTGTACATGTACAATTTTAGGAAAATAAATAAATAATAGTATTAATAATAAATACTATCTCCAAAATATTACCCAATACTATTCCTTGCTTCCTTTTTCCTTTCTGCTGATCCCTATTTCAACAATGACTAGCTATTTTATTTATCCTCTTATTACCGGAGTAATAATGTATAATCTCTCTGTGAATACTTCAGTGCTGGCGGCATGGCCATTGAAATTCGTGTCTTTAATGTGGTTTGCCGCTGCGTTATTCATCAAGTGATTCATGGTCACAGATACTATGGTTTTCAATATTTATAAACATTAACTTCCACCGGGTTTAAAGTTATTATTGAGCCCATCTGTGGTGTATGGCCAGACAGTGCCTTTTCCAGTATTCTTCTGCATTCTAGTGTCGTCGGTATAAAGTATCTCGCCACTCTCCCCCTCCACCGAGCGAGTATGCGCACGTAAACATTGCGACTGTGGTCTGACTTCTGGCTTCTAGGTTGTCGCCAATAAGGTTCTGTGATGGAAGGACGGCGTGCTTCTCCGCTTGGCGGGGTGGATAGACCCAGGGTGAAGTTGGTTTGATAGGGCTTACGCCCTCGTCAACTTTGCAATTTAATTTCAAATTTGGTTATCATTTCATGCACCTCGCCTGGAATTTTTGAGTGCACTCTAAGGGTTACCTTTACCATACGTAAGTAAGTACATGATGCTGAAGCGTACTGACGACTACGGCAAGATACTACACTGTAAGTGGTTTTTTAACTCATCTTTAACTTGTTCCAACTGGTGAACTGAATATTTCTAAATGCCTTGTTCCCCCATTGTGAGGGAATCTTGAAATGGGAAATTTCTGAAGCTATTTCGAAGAATATAAAAATTTACGGAATTTCATGAGCTTGTACTATCAAAATTTATCCCTTCTTTAGCACTGCAAAATTTGTTTCCTCAATATTGCTTTAGGACTCAACTATATCTTAGACTCGAGGATTTATTGCACGGTATTTCTAATTTCGGTGCCTGAAGAAGAAATGGTAGCACATATTCTGAAAGGTTTTCCTCCCTACAACCGATCCTACCTCTTCCTCAGGAAGAGCCCGACTAATTTTGTGGAATTAGATGCTGCTTGTACCTTTGCTGAATATGTCAAGCACGGGGACGCGGACAGACCCATCTGCCACCCTTCTCCTTTTAACCCGGCCTCGCCTCAATCTAGGGATAGTGGAAATCTTAAAAATGGTATAATTGTGGATTACGTGACCACCTTCGGAATGCTCGCCCGTCAATAAAGCGTAGTACTGGTCCTTGTTCTTATTTGTGTGGGTCGAGGCAGCATATTAAGAATAATTGCCCAACCTCTTTTAAAAAACGCAAAACAAGACTAAAGGTTAATAGTAATACTTGTGAATCTTGCCCCTGAATTTTCTGTGGATTCAGAGAGAGTTATTTGTCGGCAGGAATGTAATAAAATCTCCGATTTGGTTGAGTCTAAAAGTACCTTCGCGAAGGCAGAGCTGAATAATGAACCGATTGCTGCTTTAAATGACTCGGGTAACGTTGTCACTTTAATACATGATGTTGTTGTTTTTTCTATTTGCTTAACGTCGCACCGACAGAGGTATGTCTTATGGCGACGATGGGATAGGAAAGGTCTAGGAAGTGAAAGTGGCCTTAATTGTGGTGCAGCTCCAGCATTTGCCTGGTGTAAAAATGGGAAACCACGGAAAACCATCTTCAGGGCTGGCGACAGTGGGGCTCGAACCCACTATCTCCCGATTACTGGATACTGGCCGCACTTAAGCGACTGCAGCTATCGAGCTCGGTGCTTACCGTCTTTCACCTCCTCACATCGAAGGTCAACGGCCCACACTAATTGATGCCAGTTGGTATGATGAAATAAGGTCCTCTTGTAAACTGCCTCAGTTGCAGAAAGTCAAAATTGCATGTGTCACGGCTAATAAGGATAATATGGAAATTATTGGATCTGTTGACGTGATATTGCGTATTGGTAATTTTACTTGGAAGGTTCATTGCTTGGTATCTCCGAAGCTAGCTTGTAGTATTATTTTAGGCACTGACTTCTTGTCAAGGACCGGTTTCGTTTTAGACTCAAGGCTAGACAATTCTACTTTAAATTTTCCTCAAATTGTAACGTCGATATTATTGATGCTCCTTTGGGTACCTTCAGAATTTCTTGTGTAGGTAGGCCGCTACCAGGGAAGAACAATGAAATCGATCAGTTGTATCTTTATCATTTGTATTATCAAGAAGCTCATAAAGTCCGTAACTTGTGCCATCAATTTCCTGAGGTATTTACCAACAAGTTAGGACTGACGGATGTATTGGAGTACGATACTGAACTGTCTGACAACCAACTTGTTAGAACTCCTCCTTACCTCTTTCACCTCCTCGCATGCTAGAACTCTAAAGGATTATCGACCAAATGCTTGCCAATGGTGTCATCAGACCGTCCATTTCTCCTTATGCCTCTCTGGTTTACCTGGTACCTAAACCCTCTGGAGGATACCGTGCCGTTATCAATTACAGATTCCTTAATCGCACAATCATCCTGCAATCTATTCCCTTGCCAGATTTACATGTTTTGGGTGGTTCTCCGCCCATGCTCTTTACCGTGTTAGATCTAAATCAATCCTATTATCAGATTCCGCTCTCTAAAACTTATATTTCCCTGAACCGCCTACATCACGGACTGGAATATTTATGAGTACCTCAGGTTGACGTTCGGACTATCTTGCGGAGCAGCTGTTTTAACTAGATTTCTGAATTCTATTCAAGGGGATATCAAGTTTAAGTTTGTTTTCAATTACCTTGATGACTTGTGATCTTCTCGAATACCTTTGAAGAACACGTGGATCATGTCACGGAAGTCGTTGAGCGTTCGAAATAGGCTGGCCTTACTGTGAAACTATCCAAGGTAACCTTCGCCAAGCTATATATATCCTTTCTTGGCCATGTCGTGTCGCCCGACGGAGTCTCCGTTGATCAATCTAGGACCCAGGCTATCAGGGAATTCCAACCACCTAAGGACGTAAAAGGTGTTGCACGCTTTGTGGGTACGGTAAATTTCTTCCGCAAGTTTATCCCGAATTTTGCTGTGGTACCTCACCCCTTAACTATCAGAGGCGTAAGGATGTCAAGTTCACCTGGGTCCCTCCCAGCAAGAAGCCTTTGAAACTCTGAAACTTGCCTTATCGAATGCTCCTGCGTTGGCCATACCCGACTTTAGTAAACGTTTCATTGCACAAACTGATGCCTCTGGAGAAGCTGTTGCTGGTGCACTCTTTCTGGACCATGTGGACGGTCGTAGACTCGTTGCCTATGTGTTTAGGATACACAATAATCTGGAGAGTAAGTACTCAATCTATGAGTTGGAATGTTTTGGCGTGCTGTTTGCACTTGAGAAATTCAGACCCTTTACCGAACATGTAAATTTCGACCTTGAACCGACCCAAAAGAACGGGCATAATCACTAGATGGGCACTTAGGATACCCGCTTTTAGTTTTCAGGATAAGCGGATCAGAGGTTCGGAGAATGTCACCGCTAACAGCTTAAGTAGAATGTTTGACGGGATCTTTGGCCTTGATGTAAAATCTGAAGTTGAAGAAATTGATGAAACTAATGTTGTTAGTGTGGGCGCCATTCTTCCGGATCTACCTTTGTTATACCATGAGTTTGGCAATCAAAAAGCTGATCCTGAGTTGAATGAAATCACCGACAAGATTAGTGACGGAATGGTAGTAAAACCTTTTTCTCTGGTGAAGGGTGTTCTATGTTGAAAAGGTCGAATTGATGCTAATTTCATTATTGTTGTTCCCAAGGTCCTAGTGCCAATCATCTTCAAATATTATCACTGTTGACGCATTGGTGGTCACTTAGGCACATTTAAAACTAGGCAGAAAATTAGAAAATTCTTCATAAGGAAAATGATGGATAGTGATATCCAAAACATGGTTAAGTCCTGTAAAACTTGTGCTATCAGTAAACCTAACCTGAAGAACCATTATTTTCATCTTCAGAAGCCTCTCGGCAGATGGAAAGGTCATTCATCGATTTTGTAGGTCCGCTCCCTCGCTCTAACTTGGGAAACATTCATATCTTTGTGTGTATTGATGCGTTCTCTCGGTTTTCTGGGATTATTCCCACTAGATCTATGACTTCTCGTACGTCTATAAGTTGCATTAATTCTATCTTCGCATCCTTTGGTCCTCCCAAGTTCCTGGTTTATGACAATGCCAGTGCATTCACTAGCCACTTGTTTAAGAAGTACCTATTCGAGTTGAACATTTCCCATGCTACTACAACTCCAAACCCATCTTACGCCGAGAGAATGAACAGGAACCTGAAATCTTCCCTGATTGCATATCATCACAATAACCAATCCAAGTGGGATTCTTGCCAACACTGGTTAGCCCATGCCTTCAATCCTGCCACACACGAATCTCATAGTAAAACTCCCATGTTCCTTATGTTCTGTTACACCCCGTATTCTCCTATGTCCAACGAACTTGGTATTGATGATCTTCCCGACCTGTCTAAACCCAACGATGTTCAGAAGAAGAAATTGTCGGTATCCTGTAAGACAGGTAGAGATAAGTATAACGAATGAAGAAAGTCAACTAGGTTGAAAGTTGGTGATCAAGTTTTTGTCAGGTCCTATCCCATTAGTAAAGAAATTAACAAATTTTATGTTAAGCTTGCTCCTAGGTATCAAAGTCCCTGTACTATTTTACAGTTTTGTCTCCAGTATCGGTACTGGGGAGTGACCCCATAACCAAGAGGATTAGGCGAGTTCACTTTTCCCAGTTAAAATCAGGTTAATGTGTGATCCCTCTTCTCTCTTAAGGGCTTCCTGATAATACATATGGTATGTAGTTTGGATATGCGGATGAGGGCTACATTTCACTGAGAAAATTTGTTTAATTATCTTTAGATTATTTTGTAACTATTCTGGTTGCGTGTGAATTTTATTTAGTAACTTTTCCATGTATAGTATTTTTGTTTTGAGTATTGCTTCCTGTCCGTATGACCCTCCAGAAATTGCTGTTGAGTAGTGTGCGAATTAATTACAACGTGTTAGATTTTCAGCACCATATCTGCATTCGTGTCTCATGTGAATCTTAATATCACTGTGTAGTAGCTTACTACCGTCTACTTGTTAGCATTGTATTTTAAAATGTGATTGTGGTTCGTGGTGTGTGGATCCTTTCACTTGCGCTATTGGCACCTATTTATTTAATCGTTAATATCTATTTGCTCCTTTGGTTTGGGTGCATACCTCCTCTGTTCATCATAAATTGATTATATCCTGATCATTGAAGATTACTAAATTTTGATCATTAATTTAATTATGTATTATGTAGCAGCCTTTGTCTTGTAGCAAATTTTTGAAAATTGTATATAATATTAGGTCTGTGCATTGTTGTTCACTGGTACGAAAACTGTTAAGGTGTCCTAACCTGTATTTATCTTTAACTGTTCTAGTATTCTGTAGCCTATGTCTTGATATCCGACTTTATTCTGGTGATATAACTACTGTCTATTCCGGTTGTGGTATTGTTAGGTGTGCATTAAACGAACCGAGTAATCTGTTAGGTTAGTTTCTTTATTTGGGGGGTTGACTAGGAACTGGATGGTACCCGGTGTTAGATCCTATTTGTTGAGTTTTGGATTTGCCTGTGGATATTGGTTATTGCGGAACTCTGTCGATCGGAGTTGGTGGTGGTTGGCTGTTTGTCTTTACGGCATGGACTTAACTGTCTTCACTGCTTTCGGTCTCCAGCATCTGGTGGTACGATTTCCTAATTTCCGATTGGTCTCATGCCCACCTTTTAATCATTTCTGTAATCAGTTGTGAATTACCCGTTAACTGAGTGATCTATTTCTAGTCATTCCTGTCCTTTTGATTTACTGGTGAGTAAAATTTGACCCTATCTACCTCATGAAAATTAGGCATCTGGGTTTTCTTTCTGGTAATGGTGGTTAACTACGTTGTTACTTGTCGTATTTTTGGGGCGCATGTGGTATTAATTCTGCATTCTTCTACAGACCTTACTTGCCTGGTTTCTGTCTCTAAATTGGTGTATTATTCATGAAGTGTGTTAATCTATTGAGTTGTAACGTCCATGTCGTCCTACCTCGTCTACTTGTTATGGTGTGTTATTTTTCACAAACTTCACCAATGGATCCTCTCCTTTCGAACCTAGTAGGTAATGGTTTTGGTCCTGAGTTACTTATGTTGTAACGGTACGTGATTTTGTTTTAAGCTTGCATTGTGAGGTGGCATGATGGCTTCACGGCATGTCGTTGAGGATAGTTAGTGCTCCCTTCCTCCCTTTTTTGCTAACGCATGTCCGTTGAGATTCATTAAGATTGTATTGTTATTGTGTTGTATAATTAAATGGTTATAACACTTCGGTATGGTCGGTATTGCATTTAATTTACCCCTGTGTGCCCGTAGATTGGGAAATAAATCCTGGCATGGGTTTACTACTCTTTCTAGAAAAACCTGGTCTGCTTGCATGTAATTTGTGATTCCTGTATGACCTGGTCTATTCTTTTTTTGTTTTAATTCTCTGCATACCCAGGTAATCTGACGTCATCATGTATTTATCCTGTACTATAAAGTTCATTTTGGATTAACCTGCCAGTCTATTGGTCCTTTTCTCTCCGGAGTGTTAGTATCCGTTGCTATTAATTTTTGGTCATCTTGCCGTTCTGCGGGGCGCCAGTTGAGTATGGGATTAACTAGTGCTTCATAGGTGGTATTGAAGCCTCACACTGTTCGATGATCGGGTCTTTTCGTGGTGTTTTCTCCTTCTTCACCGTTCTATTGAGAGTTTTCCGTCGTCCTAGTTCATGATCTACCATTTAAATTTTATTTACCTTGTTTCATTTATATTTCGCACGGTACCTGTGGCTGTGTGGCTACAGTGTGAGTCTACGGATGTCACTTGTTACTAGTCCGGATTTGTCCGAGATCCCTTGTGGATAACTGGAAGGGAATCGTGTCAGGTCTCTGCTCTCATTTCCAAATTGGCCACTTAATTGAGGGGTATTTCTAAACCATTTATTTAAGTGAGTATTCCATTGTTCATGTATATGTTTGAAAATTCGGTGAAGTTGTGAGGAATATAATTTAAGATTGGGTGACACTTCTGAATTTCTTTCTGCCATTCTCTGTCCTTGTCCACCATGGTGTTATTAAGAGTTCCTATATCCTAATACTATTCTTGACTTGGTGTTGCTGATACGCGTATCCACCATTTGAAAGATCTTCAAGTCTCGAACAGCAGCTAACTATATTCATCTTGCCTTGAGTAACCCATGGATTTTGATCTTTATCTCATATCCAGTTTCTCAGTGTTTCTCTTATTTGTGAGTATAACTATATCTGATCTTATCTCTTCTTTAGACGGGTTATGCATGGAGTGTATACGTAGCATTACAATTGATTAATTGCAAAATATAATTTCTAGATTTTGGTCGTGTATTTAATGGGTTTAAAAATTTATTTATTGGCTCACTGATTAGTGGTTCTACTCTACTGATTTAAAAAATTAATTGTAATTTTAATTAACTTGGATTACTGTGTAACGTGTTATTGCTTCGCAACATGTTCTCCCTTGGTCAACGTCTGGTTGTTTTGAAATTATGTGTGGATTGCTGTTCTCTTAGTATTTCAATTCTGGAAATGATTTGACATCTCTGGGTAGGTCATCTATATGAAGAGTACTGTCGGTGTGGCTGTGTTCGATAATTTGATGTGTTTATTGCTGCGTTGTTATCATGCATTGCTGGATCAGCTGTTATGATCTGTAGCGTGTTCTTACTTGATTGATGCCTGGACTTATTGAACTTACCATGTTTGTGGTTTGTTGTATTCTGTCAGTATCTTCTTTCCTAAGCTTAACTTATTTCTGCGTATTGTGTATGTTTGAAGTTGTATGTCTATGCAACGGTAGCTTCTCGTTTTCATTGTTGCTGGTGGTGTCTTTATTATGTGGCATTCCGATAGGGTTGCTGACGTGCACAGAAAACTAATTTGAGGAGATGACTATCTTTAATTTTCAAGTTTATTCTTTTCCTTATGTGTTGTGCATAAAATTTCTGCCGATATATTTAATTTTAGCATGATATATTTATGGTTATATATTTACTAGTACCTGGTCAAGGGCTGTTTAGGTAATTATTGTATTCTATTGTAATCCTGTTCTCCTTTTGCTTTTACTAGTAGTTTTATCCAATGCCATACTGTAGTCTTAAGTCAAGGTAATCCAGTTTAAGATTATGTAAAGGATTTACCTGTTGGATCTTGTGATCTTATTACATGCTCACCAATTTTGTTTTCCTATATTTGTTCATAACTTTTCCTTGCCCTTCTGGGCGCTTTTCATTTGTTAATTGCTTTATGCCACCCTGGCAATAATAATAAAATGGAAACCAAATGAAGGCGTTTCTTAACTTACGCAAGTCCGATAAACAATACTAGAATGTCTAACATGTGATAATCTCAATTTGGGTTTATAATCGCGTGCATTTAAATCTAAGAA
This sequence comes from Anabrus simplex, assembly GCF_040414725.1. Taxonomy (NCBI): domain Eukaryota; kingdom Metazoa; phylum Arthropoda; class Insecta; order Orthoptera; family Tettigoniidae; genus Anabrus; species Anabrus simplex. Next base: position 67,474,622 of record NC_090279.1, read on the forward strand.
GGTTTATTATTCTACCAGTGAAGATTTAAGAAGTTGTTCAGTTGTGTGTGTACCACAAAGTAACGAAATCTTTGAACAGTTGATACATACGAACTTGCGAGACTTGTTTATAGGAATAAAAACTTAGCAAATGATCTAGAGCACGAGTGTCACCATTTATCTAGAACATTAACAGATTTACGTGCGACTTGCGTGTAGCACCACTTTAATGCATGGGACTTCTTAATGATTGAAAGTAACTGGACAGCTAGTGTCATTTAAATGCACTCAATGGTTTTTTACTCAATTCATATATGTTTTGGTTCTTAAATGACTATTGGATTCATCTTGCTGGTGGTGCATAAACTGGGACATGTGATCGGTGGTCGTTTTCTTATTCGGACTATTCCATCAAAAATCAGCTTGTATTCAGACCACCACCTTATGAAAGTCATTATATGTTGTATATGTGGAGCTTCGGTGAGGGAGACTATTACCGGATTAAGAATTCATACCTCTCTGTGAATACATTAGTGCTGGCTGCATGGCCATTGAAATTCGTGTATTTAATGTGGTTTACCGCTGCGTTATTCATCAAGTGATTCATGGTCACAGATACCATGGTTTTCAATATTTATAAACATTAACTTCCGCCGGCTTTAAAGTTATTAATGTGCCCATCTGTGGTGTATGGCCAGACAGTGCCTTTTCCAGTATTCTCCTGCATTCTGGTGTCGTCGGTATGAATCATCTCGCCACTCTCCCCCTCCACCGAGCGAGTATGCGCACGTAAACATTGCGACTGTGGTCTGACATGTAGGCTTCTGGCCAGTCGCCATTAAGGTTTTGCTAGTGAGCTGTGATGGAAGGACGGCGTGCTTCTCCACTTGCCGGGATGGATAGAGCGGTTATCATGGAACCAGGGTGACGTTCGCTTGATACGGTTTATGCACTCTTGAACTGTGAAAGTTAATTTTAAGTTTTATTACCATTTAATGTACCTCGCCTGGAATTTTGGAGTGCACTCTAAGGATTACCTTTACCATACTGTACCATTACGTTACATTTGAGGCAGTAACTATTATGGAAATACAGCGGACAAATATGGCGCGGAGCAGCTTCAGGCGACGTAAATGCAAACGGAATATAATCTTACTGCAAATCGATATTGATCAGTAGGCGGAGGTCGATATTGACCATCGAAAGAGTAAAGAGTTTCCTAGATTGGACAACTATGGACCATGAAATAATTGAATTGACCCGATTCTTGGATACCTTGAGAAGAAAAACTGCGTAAAGGAAGAACTGTACGTTTTACTACGAGATAGCGAAAGAAAATCAACGAATTATAAATACTAAAGTAATTTATATATAATAAATCGAAGGAATAAACCTCCAATATCTGCAGGATACTTAAGGAATCAAAGAAAAACGCCAAGATATTGAAGTAAAGTGTGACTGCAGCCGAGTCAGATATCGACGTAAAGAAAAAGGCCGGAATAGCATAATAAGTGGCCAATCTACACTAAAAAACGCAGAAATGACTATTTCAAGTTATAAGCAGTACCTGTTTTTGTTTGCTATTTGCTTTACGTCGCACCGACACAGATATGTCTTATGGCGACGATGGGATAGGAAAGGCCTACGAATTGGAAGGAAGCGGCCGTGGCCTTAATTAAGGTACAGCCCCGGCATTTGCCTGGTGTGAAAATGGTAAACCACGAAAAACCATCTTCAGGGCTGCCGACAGTGGGGCTGGAACCCACTATCTCCCGATTACTCAGTACCTGTTTAGGCGACATAATTGACGAAAATCAGACCAAAATTGAGGAAATATATAATTTAAGAGAAATATTTCTATCATTTATAAAATATATAAACTCAAGTACACGTATTGGAAAACCTGCAATTCATCAGAGAAATATGTATTGTACAAAATATTTGCTGTCTTTTCGTTGCATGATCCCTGGTGACGCAATGAAGCTCGCCTAAACGGATGGAGGAAGATTGCGCAAGATGAACTCAGCTCAAGCCAAGATGCACAGCCGAATCCAGCCGTGACGTGATCCTGGGACATGATTGACTACTCCGAGATGTCCTAGTCGATGAAGGAGCCAGCAACGGGAAAGTCGACACGAGATAAGTAATATGGTTTCGGACTTTGCATTATAAAATTTTAATTATTTGCTAGGATATATTTATTCGAGTGCAGAAGTGCCTACAGATATATATATAAAGTGCCAATAAGTGAATACTATGGTCTGGATTTAAAAAATTAACCGCTGACATGTGCTATTTTAAGTAATACAAATCCTGTGCTCGTGAGATATTTGTAGGTTGTTATAAACAAGATCAATATGAGCATATCCATGTTTTATATGCCAATCTACTTGAGAAGACCAATTAATATCGAACTATTTGTGGTTAAGAGGAATTTATGCGATGTACGTAACGTAACCTAGTTTTTACGAGCACTTGATCGGCAGACATGGCCAGTACGATTATTGTATTAAAGGAAATGATTAAATATTAGGGAGTTGCAGTTTATGAATGGAAACTCAGGCTATTGGACTGTTTTGACCGTAACACAGAGGTTATTGAAATGAAGTTGAATTTGTATTGTTTTTATATGAAGGTATCGGGAAGAATTGAAATATGAGAATTGCATAATGTTGTTAGCCTGAGGAAATGTGAATTGTTCTCGGCGTAAGCAAAGCCTAGATGAGGTTATTGCGAGTTTCTGTGTCGGTTACGGTTTTTAATATAGAGGTTAACAATGCAAGAGATGGAATTAGGTCATGTTTATGTGAATGTATGATACAGTCCAAGCGTTATATGGTCGATAAATAGCATTGATGCCAGACATATCGCTAGGTTATTTGTGTATTACATGCAATATAATCTGAATATACGTACAGATGAAGGAACATCGCATAACTAAAATATGTCTTATTATGTGAATGTATATCGGTAGAGTAGGTTTTTAACCTAATTTTGGCACAGCGGTGAATAACTTGAGAGTTGGTTTTATATGCAATGGCACGTATTTATGAAAACATTTGGCACAACTTACGCGTTTACAACTGATTGATTATCGTAATGGTAGCACTCTATAGTAAGTGTTATGAAGAGACTTTTAATTTTTGTAAATGTATTTCATGAATTGAAGTTGGCACTTTCCAAGCCTATTACCGATTGGTCAGATGATTTTGTATTGTTGAAAATGGTTACGCAAGCAACAGTCATGTCCGTCATCAAGTTTTGATATCGCATCATTAAGACATATCAAATGCAATAAGGTATAGAAGGCAATAAGTTCCTTTACTTCAAAATCAAAAACAATAATTGGCGCTCAACAGCACGGATCTCAATAACCTGAGATGTTCAATACAAGCATGATCATAAAAAGAGAAATCCAGAAGTGAAAACAATGCGTCGCAATTGAGGTTAAGCACCGGAGTAAAAATACAACACATCTCGAATTCGTGGAATCATTCACGGATATTGCATTCTCGTTCATAACGAAAATCAGACCGCTGAGGCCAACAACTTCAACAGAGTGCAGCATAAATCAGTAATCAGGCAAGTACGATTCGATGTTACATACATACAAAGAAGTAAAGACAAGATTTCAAGTTTTACATTCTCCTCGCCGCTCACTGTAAGAATCTCCGTGCGACCGTGAGTCTCTTTGACATATTCACCATCCTTGCTATACATACGTTACTCTTAGACTTAGATTCTAGCCTCTTTCCCTTTAGTGCATGTTCGTAACATAAACATGCAGTGATCAACATAATAATAATGAGAAAATAATAATTGAAGTCCATTGATCCTCCTGTTGTCATAAATATAAAAGATCCATATTCCTTTGTCATATAACCTCAATTCAAAACACGATTCCTTTGAATTTATACATATCCTTCACGCAATCCTTTCGAACTTCCACAGCATAACCTTAATTTCAATATGTCGCAACTAACTAAATTGAAACAATCGCGTGGTCGAGTAAAAGACACGCTAACAAGAATAATAAAGTCTATTACAGCTGACATGTCAAAATCAGAGGCGAAGTTTAAAATTAAAAAATGTGAAGAGCTATGGAATTCTTTTGAAGAAGTACAAATGAAAACAGAGGAAACTGAGATCACTGATGAAACAGCTGCATTACAGTTTGAAGAGGAATGTGAGGGAGAGCGAGAGCTATTTGAATCTATTTATTTCCGCGCAGTTACGCAACTGCAAACGATAATAGATGAAGCAGAGGATGTTCAAAATAATTTACTAGCTGAAATGAACACGGCAGTAAACAACGCTGTTCATCAACAGGAAGTTCCACAACATCAGAACAGAAGGATACATAAATTACCAGAAATTAAATTACCGGAATTCAACGGCGAATTCACAAAATGGTTGCTTTTTAAGAACAGTTTTGAGTGAACCATTCGTAATGATACTCAACTAACAAATATCCAAAAATATCAGTATCTGATCGGTCTTCTGCAGGGCGAGGCACGCAAAGTCATTCAAGGTTTTACCATTTCAGAAGAAAACTACACAAGTGCGTGGAACTTGTTTGTAGATACATATGATAATCAAATGATGATAACTGAGACACATCTAGATGAACTTTTCAAGTTTCCTACAGTTTTTAAAGAGAACAAATCTGAATCACTCAGGCAATTACAATTTCATATTCAAACTCACATGGCTTCATTAAAAGCAATGAAGCAACTGGTACAATATTGGGACACATTGGTTATTCATCTAGCAAAGAAGCAGCTGGATTTCATTGAGCAAAGAGACTGGCAGGAAAGGGTGAAAGGCAACACTCCACACAAGATGCAACATTGGATGATCTCTTGAAATTTTTAACCAAGGCATTGAACACGAAGGCATATCCGACGGACAAGCAACCTAGCAAGAAAGTTGTTATGACGACGTCTCAGGCAAGCTGTAATCTGTGTGGTGGAAGTCGCCCCATTTTTACATGTGAAGAATTAATTAAACGATCAGTTGAAGACAGAAGAAAACTGCTTCGAGAAAAAGGACAGTGTCATAACTGTTTGAAGCCAGGACATATTGCAAGAAATTGCAGAGGATCAAAATGCAAGAAATGTGGACTTCTTCACAACACACTTTTACATGCTGAGGAAGATGACAAACAGAAACAAAATGTTAAAGAAAATCAAGTGCCCATAAACCTGTGTGTCGAATCTCAGCATTCACCTGCTTCACTCAATGTGAGCTTGGCGAAAGGAATAACATCACAAATACTTTTGTCAACAGCTTTAATTGATGTGAAAGATGTTCACGGAAGGAGAATGACATGCCGAGCCTTATTGGATCCGGGATCTCAGTCGAATCTAATAAAGGAAGGTCTGTATAAGAAACTTGGTTTACCGAATGTCAAGACAAACACACAGATCATTGAGTAGATTGTTCCAAAGTGGAAACAAAAAGGATAACGAGAGTACACCTCGCTTCAAGGAATGACGGATTTGAGGTGGAAGCAGAATTTCTAGTTTTGCCAACTATAACGGGACGATTGCCACAGTAGAAGATCAAGAAGGACAAGATTATTATTCCTAAGGACATTCGCTTGGCAGATCCCACATTCAACAAGCCTGGAGACATAGACATGTTAATTGGTGCCGGACTTTATTGGAAAATAGTCATAGGTCCACCCAAGTATGAAGCTGACGGACAACCAGCTCTGCAAAACACCCGATTAGGCTGGATTATAGGCGGTGAAGTTTTTGAGAACAAACAAGGATCAACAACAACATGCATGAAAATTAGCAATCAACAATTATCGGATCAGATGGAAACATTTTGGAAACAAGAAGCAATTCCGGAGATTCAACATTACACATCAGAAGAAAGAATATGTGAAAGACAGTTCACGGACACTGCTTCGAGAGATACAACAGGTAGATTCATCGTAAGGCTCCCTATCAAGCCAGATGTCATCCTCGGAGAATCAAGAAAACGCGCACTAAACAGACTAGAATCATTAGTCAAGAGGTTAAGCAGACACCCCGAACTCAAGACAGCTTATGCAGATTTCATGAATGAATATGAAAAAGTAGGACATATGAGCTTGATTGAAAGAAACCAAAATCAAGATGTACCAAATTCATACTTCATACCCCATCAACCAGTGGTACGTCCACATAGTAACACCACAAAGGTCAGAGTGGTATTTGATGCCTCGGCAAAAACATCACCCGGGACATCACTCAATGACAAGCTCATGACAGAACCTAATTTTCAGCGAGATCTTTTTCACAGTGTACTTAGATTTCGCAGCCATAAGTACGTCATGACGGCAGATGTGGAAAAGATGTTTCGGCAAATACTCATCCATCCTGAAGATCGAGCATTCCAGCAGATTTTGTGGAAAGAGGAATCTTCGGCCCCTGTGAGGATTTATCAGTTGAATACAGTAACATACGGAAGAGCATCGGCACCTTACCATGCCATGAGACGCCTAACTGAAATGGCTAATCTCCATGAAAATGAATTTCCAGCAGCAGCAAAGGCTATTCACGATGATTTTTATATGGATGACTGCTAAAGTGGAGGAGACATTCTAGAAGACGTGATCGGGCTACGGCGGCAAATACAAAATATACTCAAGAGTGGTGGAATGCATTTGAGGAAATGGAGGTCCAACAGCAAATAGATCTTGCAGGATTTGGAAAGCAAAAGCGACGAAGGGAGGGTACTGGTTTTAGACAAAGGTGAAGCTAGTATGACTCTTGGACTCCTCTGGGACTCAGCACAAGATTGCCTTCAGTTTCGAGTTGAGCTGGAAAAGCAGTCACCAAGATCCAAAAGAGAAGTCGCCTCCAAAATCGCACAGATTTTTGATCCACTAGGACTCGTGGGTCTAGTACTGATCAAAGCGAAGATGTTGATGCAACACTTATGGGTAGATGGATTTGAATGGGATCAGCCATTGTCTCGAGAGCACCTTCAGATTTGGAATGAGTACTATACGTCATTAGAGAGACTGAACAACATCAGAATTATGAGAAACATAAATCCTGGGAATTGCTCTGGTTCTTTTGATTTGTTTGGATTTAGTGATGCTTCAGAGAAGGCGTTTGGAGCATGCATTTATGCAGTTTGTCAAACGCAAAGTGGTCTCTACATTTCCAATTTACTTTGTATCTCCTTTAAAAACCATTCCGTTGCCAAGACTCGAATTGGAGGCAGCCCTTCTTCTTGCACAACTTGTCAAAACAACAGTGAGTGCTTTGAAAGAAAAAATTGGTCAGATGAGATTATGGAGTGACAGTACAATTGTTTTGGGATGGATCAACACTGAGCCAAGGCTGCTGAAGACATTTGTGGCAAACAGGATTGCAAAGATTCAAGAAGCCACTGATGAAACCAACTGGAAGCATGTTCCTTCGACTGAAAATCCAGCTGATCTTCTCTCAAGGGGAATTACTTCAGCAGAACTCGAAGATAAAAAGCTGTGGTGGAGTGGACCTTCTTGGCTTCGCACACGTCAACAACCAGAGAATTCAGAAGAATTTGAAACAGAACTACCAGAGCTGAAGGTCACAGCAGTTAAGTTGACAGCAACATCAACCGGCATTCTACTGAATAAATTCTCGTCATTTCCTAAATTATGCCGTATAGTAGCATATTGTCAAAGATTCATTTATAATTGCAAACTCAAACCGCCAGAAAGGAAAAAGGGTTCACTAGAAATACAAGAAACTTGTAAAGCAGAGAAACAGGTAGTCAAATGGACACAATTAGAAGCATTCCCTCAAGTACTACATTGCTTAATTAATAATCAAGACCTCCCAAAGAAGAGTTCTCTAAAGTCACTCAGTCCGTTTCTGGATAGTGATGGATTGATTAGGGTTGGAGGAAGGCTTCGTTTTTCGGAGCTAACATCAGAACAGAGACATCCTGTGCTTCTACCAGCAAATCATCACATCACCAGAATGATCATGGAAGATGAACATCGTCGTCTGAAGCATTGTCCCCCAGAGCAACTGCTACATGCAACTCAACAACGATGTTGGCCTATCAGCGGCAGAAGTGAAGCGAAAAGGATTGTCAAGAGGTGTCTGAAGTGCTTTTGTTACCATCGTACAGTTCCAGAGGTACGCAAGGCAGATTTACCAAAAGAAAGGGTTACGTTAGTTGTTCGACCTTTTGTTACCACAGGAGTGGACTATGCAGGTCCAATATCTGTAAGAGAAGGCCACAGAAGGGGCCTCATTCATACTTGCAAGAGTTACGTAGCTGTATTTACATGCTTCAGTACCAAGGCAGTGCATTTGGAGTTGGTGTCGGAGCTAACGACCGAAGCTTTCTTAGCTGCACTGCAATGATTTACGGCGAGAAGAGGTTTGTGCAAGCAGCTTTTCTGTGATAACGGGAAGAATTTCGTTGGAGCAGCCAACGCACTACAAGATATCCAGTCCTTTTTGGAAAAGGGGTCAACGACCATTACCTCCTCACTCGCTCAGCAGCAGATACAGTGGAGTTTCATTCCTCCCCGGTCACCCCACTTTGGGGGATTGTGGGAAGCAGCTGTAAAGATGATGAAAAGACATTTGATGACTGAAACACAGGGACGCGTGCTAACTTTCGAAGAAACCTACACTATTCTTTGTGATATAGAGGCTGTATTAAATTCACGTCCCCTTACTCCCTTGCCAAATGATCCAAATGATTTAGAAGTCTTAACAGCAGCACATTTTCTTCTAAGTGACTCGATCGTGCAACCTGTGCAAAGGGATTTGTTGAGAGAACCCGATAACCGCTTGTCACGTTGGCAGCACTTGCAGGAAATTCGGCAGCGGTTGTGGCAGAGATGGCAGCGAGAATACCTGCAGGAATTGCAAAAACGCGTCAAGTGGCATGATACCAATCGACGTATTGGTGTTGATTCTTTGGTGCTATTAATTGAGGACAACATCCCTCCTCTAGAGTGGCCCAGAGGTAGGGTAGTTCAAGTTCACCCTGGACGAGATGGTGAGGTGACGGTTGTAACCGTTTGGACGGCTGGTGGAACTTTCACACGAAGCATCAAGAAAATATGCCCTCTTCCCATTGAAGGGGATGACAAGGAGAACTGAATTCAAGATTTCCTGTGATATTTCTAACTTTGTGTTATTTTTCATCCAAGATATAATTTGAATATTATTTTCTTTTAATCATAAAAATATGATGTATACAGTTTTGTATTAACGCATATGTTAAGAATAAGTATTTTTATAATAGGTATAAGATTACAATAGTTAGTTGAAAAAACTCCTTTCAAGGGGGGCAAGATGTTATGAAGAGACTTTTAATTTTTGTAAATGTATTTCATTAATTGAAGTTGGCACTTTCCAAGCCTATTACCGATTGGTCAGATGATTTTGTATTGTTGAAAATGGTTACGCAAGCAACAGTCATGTCCGTCATCAAGTTGTGATATCGCATCATTAAGACATATCAAATGCAATAAAGTATAGAAGGCACCAAGTTCCTTTACTTCAAAATCAAAAACAAACAGTAAGAATACTTGAATTCATCTTGCACATATGAATGTACATAATTATAATAAGCTTGATATCAGTATCGATAGGTACATTTATAGTTGCATTGATATTTTTTTGAAACCATAATTAAGAAACATATTACTTATCTCATGTCGTGAAGAAGTTACAATGAAAATCCAAACCAAAAATTTCAAATGAGAATCCAGTGGATGTCCCAAAGCTAGCCCAAATAATACTAACAGGAAGATATACCACTCCCTCCATGATAAATAAAGAATTATCCCTCTCTTACCCAATGAAACATATTAAAATAATGAAAATGGTTATATGACCGGATGATATTCAGTTAAATGAATACAATATGATGAATTCAATTATGTTTACCATGAATATTACGAGTTCAAGAATGATATTATAATATGAATCCAATTTCTTTTCACTATTGCTGATAATTTAATTCCTATTTTAATTATAAAACATTAGCATGCTAATAAATTAGATCTAGGCTTATTTATGTGTATCTTTTCCCAAAGTAACTTATAATACGTAGAAATAGGATAGTATTAGAGCTATTTAAGGTTAGATATGCTGAGTAATGAACCTCATATCAGGTTTTCACCTACTTGCGGGGGAATTGAATGATTGATTAGAATTATGACTACTCTTCAAAGGAACCTACGACTGTTTTGTGTAATTTGAGAGTTTAATGAGATGTTTTACCCTGAAAACCGAATGTATACCTCCGACCATCGTACTTGTACATGCGAGAGACCCCGGCGTACATGATGGTTATCTTAGTTTTGGGTCATTTGCAGCCGAGGCATGATATTATGATCGCCCAACGAGAGTTATATGAGCAGATAAGTGCCGATGACAGGAGAGAAGATGGTAGGAAAGGTATAATACGTAAGTAAGGATATGACGCTGAAGCGAACTCACGACTATGGCAAGATACTACACTGTAAGTGTTTTTCCAACTCATCCTTAACTTGTTCCAACTAGTGAACTGAATATTTCAAAATGTGAAGTGCGTACCGCGACAGAATGTAACTTTGCATCAACTAAACTCTACGTTTTAGCCCTGCGGTGTTTGAACACTTTTCGAGTCAAAAACTTATATATAAACTACTTTTGTTTAGCAGGGACTTGCACCTGCTGTGAATTAATATTAATTCTTATTCTTGGAAATTGTAAATTTAATACTCAATGATTTGTAGCGGCTTTCTAGCCCTAATAAGTAGGGGTTAATGCAATGTTTTGGCAGGGTTATTAACCAAATGAGTTGCTGCAAGGATGTGGAACAAGCGTTCGTCTTCCATCTTAATTTTTCTACTTCTGGGTTATATTATTAAATTAATTTGTTTGGTATTTTCGTGATTTTTCGACGTCCTGTTTTTCTTTTGTCTCTTAGTATGTACATGCCTATTGTTGTTTGGTGGCCTATGATTGGCCATTTTCCTTAACTACCTAGCGTATTTTCGTTCCCATCGGAATATTATGTTGATTGATGGTGATGCTGATTGTTGATGGATGTTGGTGGAAATGAATTGATTTCCCTGTTATGAATTTAGTATTGTGGGTTGGTTAACCTGTTTTTCTTTTAATTAATTTTAGCATTTTTCTCTCGCTGCTGGCATATTTTCCTACCCTGTGTCGCGGACCTTATTATTTTTATTTTGGGGTAAACTAATTCTTGGAAAATTGATCGTAATATTTCACCCTTCCTTGTGGGAATATTCCTTGGAATATACCCCAAATAACGTTTCAGTATCAAGAAAATCACTATTTAAGTACAACTATATAACCATTCTCTAAATTTAATATTGACTGACATGGAGATGACACATATGAAAAAGATTTCAAAGTCAAAGACTTACTGGAATCAAAAATGATAATCCCCCTAAAACCAGTAGCTAATAATAATGAAACTGAAGCAAAGATTTATTTAAATCAAGAGAATTGGTCAAACAGACAAAGGTCTGCTTCCAAAAATTAAAATTACCAAGTTTCAACAGAGACATAATGTTGTGACTATACTTCAAGGGCAATTTTTAAAACAGGATCACTAGAAATTAAGGCCGAACTGGAATCATAACTTTCAAAATATCACCTTGTCCCTGAAAGCTTGGACAAAGAAAACCTTAAAAAACATTGCCATGATTGAACCAAATATAACCATACTGTAGAACTTAATTCATAACCACTACCACTGCGCTAAGCTGATTGCATTGGAGTATGCGAAGCACATCCTTGAATGTACAAATAAGCTCTGCCCCACTTGTAGCATTATAATGAAGTTAGACATTATTATCAGCATCTCGACATGTTCATTAAGGCTCGTCTCCACCCCATTTAATCCTTCTAATCTGAATGGGTTGCACCGACCCAGATTTAATATTCAATTGCTTGTAACTGACAAAATATGAACTGTATATGCCAAAAAACTTGTGTATTTGTTCATCTCCTTTAGTAGGTATTGACATGATTTAAAAATATTTTTCAGTTGCTGACTACTCTACCAGTTCAAAAAATTACATATATGATGAATGGATCAAATGGACATATCCATTAATATCAATGCTGCCCTACCTGCTGGTCACTACACAAACAATGTTGGACTACCTCCACGACTAGGGAGTGCTGCATTGTTTCTCTAATCAAATAATTATGGCTGGGCATCAGCGGTTAATGAGAAATCTATATGAAATTAGTGAGAGTAAACATGAAGAGGAAGCTGGTGATGCATTGGCTGATCCTGAATTTGTGTTTTCCAAAAAACTGATGATGGTCACGTTTCTCTGGAGGGAGAAGAAAATGACGAGCTCCAAGTATCTGGTTATAAACTACAAGATGAGACTGACTCTGTACAAAAAGAAGTGTACATATCTCAAAATGGGACGGAATGCAGAAAACAACCATACTGACAATCAGGTGTAAGGTACGTTGCACATTCAGCAGAACCCCTATTTAACGTTTTTACAGGGACCTGAATTTTTATTGTTAAATGGGGGTTAACATAAATTGTGCCATCATACGTTATTTACACAATGACAGCAATAAAAGAAGGAGATATCTACATTATACACTGTACTGTAATAACAGTTTGTGCTTTATTTTGACAATTTTCTGTAGGTGAATGCAAATCTCTTCAGTTCAAGGTTTTTCTTATATGATTTTTCATAAAAGGCAGGAAAGATACTGAACTCACACAAACCCATTAAAATTACTACAGAACAGCAATCAGTTTGTTTAAACATTATTGCGGATGTTTTCCAAGCAGCAGCTGACTCATTAGCATGTATTTTCTAATTCCAATAGACTGAACACCCATATTACATTTCCTTCTTAAGAACTGCAATAGCATCAGTCCAGAGGATTGTCGCAAACATTGCCAGTTTCCTATTTCAAGCGGCATCACCTAACCTAGGTATCAACTGCAAGAAATCAGCTTCATTTCCCGTATCAAATCCTATTTACAAAGAAACAGTAACAGTAAAAATGTTCACCTATTTGATACTTATATTTGCATTAAGCAAATCAATTAATCACACACAGTACATGTTTCATTCCATTTTGAAACATCTTCAGCTGTATTACATTGCTTAGGTGAAAACATTAAGTATTTATCTGTTTAAGAACATCTCAAACAGGTACCTTGTTTTTCTTAAAATCTACATAAATTTAAAATTTGAAATAAATTAAAATCAATGTGGATGGTTGAATGGGGTGGTGAAATGAGAGGGAAATGGATCTGCTTATGGTTAGCCTATTTTAAAATAATCTATTCACTTGAACAGATGTTGTAAAAAATGTTTCCAGCACTTTTATCACCAAAATATTCTGCTTGTCTTCTAATAATTTTTTTTTGAAAATATAACTTTCCTTTTTCACCGTCCTGAATATTACAAGGTGTTCTCTTCGTTTGCTCCTTCAAAGGTGATTGCTATTTGTTTTAAATTTACAAAAATATCTCTTGAATTCAGTTAGTTCAGGATCCCTGAAGCTGATTGCTGTTTTACTATTAATAAAAGAGCTTCCCCATAGTCTTGCTGCTAAAATCTACTATGTCTTTTGAGGAACACAGCTAATGCAGCCTTCGACCCCATTCAACCATCCACATTCATTTTAATTTATTGCAAATTTTAAATTTACGTAGATTTTAAGAAAAACAAGGTACCTGTTTGAGATATTCTTCAAAAGATAAATACTTAGTGTTTTCACCTAAGCAATGTAATACAGCTGAAGATGTTCCAAAATGGAATGAAACATGTACTGTGTATGATTAATTGATTTGCTTAATGCAAATATACATATCAAATAGGTGGAAATTTTTACTGTTATTGTTTCTTTGTAACATAGGTTTACCGTGCACATTTTATAAAAATAAATTTCAAGCTCCCTGTAGAATAATAAAAATTTTACTATAAACATACAAGGGAACAGCCATTCTGAAATTTATCAAGATGCGCAAGTACATAACCTAACCTCTGAAATTAGTTATGCACACCACTGTATCTTGAGAAGTATCACATTCTTATTTAATTTCAGAACATAGTAAATTAAGGAATCTTTTACTTCAGCTTTTATTTCTAAGAGTTAACAAGTGCTGTCATTGCACATATTGCAAAAATATGTTATCCCGATGTTTAATACACCAGTCTGCGTTGTGAGAAGACCTCAGACTCACTCAAGGTCAATTCACTCATGCGTAGCAATGAATCAACACATTCAATATAAACCCTGGAGTAGAGTGTATGAATACTGGTAATGGATGAAAACTAACATGCCTGAATTTGCCTGTGATAATGGATGAAACGGTAAAAGGATTCTCATTGTATTGTAACTAAAGGATATTGCACAGATTAATACAGGAATTTTCATAGATTATAATAACATTGTCATTAAAACGGGGGTTCTGTTCTACTACATCGGCCGCGAACAGATGTCAATCAGAGTCAGACATCTCACTTTAGCTCTAAGTGCCGTAGCTCCAAATTCCTCTTCTGCCTTGAATCATCCTTAGCAAGCTTATGATATCTTTTGCAGTGGTTCTTAATGTCCCATAACCAAAATATAGGAAAATTTTAACATTTCCTTAATGCTAAATGCGAGTTTTGCCCTACAGTATTTTGAATTTTGAATTATGTAAAATTGAATATAGTGCTAAATCGAGGTCACACAAAACTGGGGTTGCACTGTAATATGAACAATGCTATTGCTTCATTTACATCATGGACCTATATCTATAGGCCTATATGCTCTTCAATATTTTAGTTGTTTATATTAATAATACTTCAGAGAAACGTAAATTTCAATTATGCGTATTCCAAATTGAGTAACATAATGAGAATTGCACCTGGACCCACGAGATATGCTCTTCAGAGGACAGGTGATCCCAGATGTTGGCAATGAAGTTATTCATCATTTATAAAATGCTGGAAACCACTTTATGGGAAACAAATTTTGAAATGAAGAGGGTTTTTGCAGATAAAAGGAAAGCTACAATCCCATTTCTTTGATAGAGTTTGAAACATTTCTAGATATGTACGGTTTAAACAATTTGGAAACAATAGCAGTTTCTGTCTTTTGTTAACTGATAATAATCACAATCAACAATAACATGCAGTTATCTATATTTGCAGGCTTGATTTTGCTGGAGTCTACAAATCAGTGGGCAAATCACTTCGAGAAGTATGGAATGTAGCAGACGGTCACCCTATCCTTCGAGCTACAATATCTCTTCAACGGTCCTAAATGATAACCCAGTTTTGAGCTTCGATAATAAGGAAGAGAGACCAGCCCATAGATGTAATGGCAAGTTATCAGCAAAAAGAGAAGTTCATGACATGTTCGTTTCAGAACAACCTAAAGTGTTTGTTCCATTTGAAAATAATACTGTGGATGAACATCTGGCTTCCTTTAGGGAAAATGCCTCTTTAAGCAGTATTTATCTACCAAACCAAGAGGAAAATATGGAACAAAACTATGCCTCCTCTCGGATTTGGACACGGTTTATGTGTGCGCCTCTGCAGTTGACAATGCTACATCAATAAACAGACGGAGAGAAATGAACAATGGAAGGAATGTGGTATTCAGACTTGTCAAAGATATTGAGGGAACAGGGAGAAACGTCACTACAGACAATTTCATCACCGACTTTACCCTGGCTAGTGAGCTTCTGAAAAGAACCACAATTTCAACAATGCCAATTTCCTACTGGAACATTCCTAGAGACTTAACACTTGCTGATCCCACTTCGCATACTCCTTAAATGGACCTATTCATAAGAACTCAAATTTTCATACACCATTTAATAATGTATCAGCAAACTCATAAAAACTAACCAGTTCTCCAAAACACAAAATTGAGATGAATCTCTGATGGACAGGTTAGTACAATTACTTACGAAAGATAAAAGGTGAACATCAAAGAGACATATGCACGTGCTGGCCAAGAAAGGTTATACTATGGATTGTACACAGGGGTAAGATATAAATAATGCACAAGCAGTCAGGAAAATACAAGGACACTGGTGCATGAACAAGAACTGGCTACTTCAGATATATTGAAAGCCAAGGCACAACAACTTACAAACAGTACAACACAAAAAAAATCAAAAGGTAATTCACAACCAAACACAAAGGAAATACTACAAAGATCAGTGAGAGTGTCACCAACATTAACAATTAGTTACATTAAACAGAACAGATATTTCCTAACCAACAGCCTTTCTCTTGACAAGACTATTCAAAGAAAACATTAAAGTCTCCCAGTTTGAAGTTGCTAACGATACAAATGAGTGGCACTATGTGCCGTCCAAAGAGAAACCCACTGACTTAGTGTCTCTATAGAAAAAAATATAAGAACATGTGACTGAATAAAAGATCAGCATTTTCAATTACAAAATCTGGGCATACAGTAAGAATTGAAATGACTAGAAAATATGAGCAAAGCAAGTTCAAGATAAGACTATTATGCAGTTCAGGAATATAAACAAATTTTTAATTCCAGGATTTTTGAGAGAATTGACACACAGAAAGTTCATTTTCACATAACGTCCAAAAGCATTCCAAATAAAGGAATTACACATGCAGCTGCACCTTTATGGATACATAATCAAATATTACCATTCAAGAGTCTTGATGATGATGATGATGATGATGATGATGATGATGATGATGATGCTTGTTGTTTAAAGGGGCCTAACATCTACGGTCATCGGCTCACTCGAGAATCAAGCGCAGTTTACAATACCTTATGGTCAAGAATAAGTCCCATACCAGTGTGAAAATTTACACCAGCATAAGACAAAGATTTTGCCCTCTGTCCAACAGCCAAAGAGTGCACCAAGGTAACAGGTAAAGACAAATACTTGTAAAGACGACATGAAGAGGGGAGGTAGAGGAAAAGTCATGACACATGGCACTAGAAACGCCGAAAACATCCATGAAGAGTGTAGAGTGTACAATCTAAAACCGATGATGCCATCCATGTTTGATGCAGGTAATCGGCTGACTGCAGTCCCGTAACTGCAGCAGTGTGCACATGTCAAATGCCAGGAAGAAAGCAGTGGTAAATGACGAATGCGGCAGAGGTGAGTTGACAAGATAAAACCTTTGCCTCATCAATCTCTACTCGTATGCAACCTACAAAACAAAATTCACTATTTTGGATAACATAAGAGAACAACACCAATGGAAAAACAGCATGAAGCAAACTTCCAGCAACACATGATGGCAGACACGTCAGTTAGATACACTGTATAACTCCTTGTGAAGAAATGATTTAAAACTTAGTTGATCTAAACAAATGGAAATTAAGCATGTCCTGTCCCTGGAAAAAAACGTCTGAAAAATAACAAGTTTTGCCAGGAATATATTAAATTCATATTAGAATTCAAATCACTTGATAACATGAGAGGAATGTGAAAACCTGCACTAAGAAAAACACTATTAAATTCCACATTACCCTGTCATAAATCATTCAAGTAAAACAGCAAAAACACTTGTTAAAATCAACGCTTCAGACAAGACTGACAATGGCATTAGTCTCAACTACATACACCATGAAGGGTCATCCACTCAAGAACATCTCTTCTCTATAATCATCTGACTGCGGGCTCAACAAATAGCATTTACGTGTGTATGTCAGATTGTTTAGCAATAAAATGTTGCTCTGTGTAAAATGCAAGGCAGCAAAGCTTTACAAAAAATCGGTTTTTCATAACTCTCCCTTCAAAGTCTGAGATTTGCGGAGCCTTTCTCTTGACAAGACTACTCAAAGAAAACATTAAAGGCTCCCAGTTTGAAGTTGCTAAAGATACAAATGAGTGGCACCATGTGCCGTCCAAAGAGAAACCCGCTGACTTAGTGTCCAGACGACCACAAATGAACACAATTGTCAACAATACAGTTTGTTGGCATAGTTCTGGATGGTTGAATCAAGATCCTTTGAGTAGGAATAAATGAAAACGTGATGTTCGAATTAATCTCCCAGTTCAAAAAATGCCACAAATGCTTTTAGAGACCTGATGATGACTTATTCATAACAAAAGTTTCAAGATTAAAAAAGGTACAGAGAGTAGCTACATATTGTTTTTGATTTATCTCAGATTGTTATAAACAAGAGTGAAATTCAAGTCCACTCTTCATATCGGAGTTGAACCCTCCACTCAAATATTGCATTAATGTTCTGTAGAAAATATTAAATCATATTGATTATAACAATAATCATAGATCAAGAAGCCATCTCCTTGTCGAAAGAAGACTGCACAATATCTTAATTCTAGTGGGGAGGAAATATTAGATCATTCTGTATATATATCATCATCTCACTAATCTAATTATCATTGCGGAACAACTTCGACTACTTCATCATGGCACTCAACCCTTAATCACATCTCTGAGAGGCAAGTTTCGGATCCCATCAGCAAGGAGGGCGGTAAAGAAGCAACAATTATGCACGTCTCAAAGGTCGTAAATTGAATGAATATACTTCTGAACAATTAATGCGAAATACACAAAGTGTGCATGTACCCATTTCTGAACACTAGAATAGACTATGCTGGCTCAATTCTCATAAACATTGACGTGAGATGGAACAAGACCAGACTGCCTAGCTACCAAGTCTCTCTACATAGACATGATACCTAATCTCACAACAACTACATTGCTCACCTCTCTTTGTTCGCTTATTTTCACAGAGGTCACCCCCTGAACATTTACAGTGATAATGGCACAAACTTCTTCAGAGCAGCTAAGGAAATCAAGGCCTTTCTGAAAAACAATCCTGAGAAAAACCAGCTCTTCCCTGCAACTGCAGGCATGGGACTGATACAGCATTCCATCCCTCCTGCAGCACTACACTTTGATAGAAAACGAGAAGCAGCTGTCAACAGTCTGATATATCACCTTAGAAGAGTGATGAATTCTTATTTCTTGACCAACAAAGAATGGACCACTCTTACAACACATACTCACATCTCCTCACTAAAGTTAAATGACGACCCTTTTGACACTTCTTACCTAACTACATCCAATTTCCTTGTAGGAGAGAAAAATACTACACTCCCTGATCATGATTATGCTTCCTCTCTCATTATCCAGATGGCTGTATATTGAGCAGCCAACCCAGAATTCCTGAAAGAGATTGTCAATTAAATATCCCAACAAATACCCCATAACAACATAGTCACATGCTATGCAGTGGACGATGGCAGTGATCAAATGTGTATCCTAATTCATGTAACAAATGTTCAGGTGAGTAATGGGGAACATACACAGCCTATTCACAAACACTGTCCTTTACCACACATGAAACAGAAAGGCAAGATCACTCTTGAAGGGCTCATTTATTCATTGAAAGTTTAAGTAATATTATAAGTCACCATAGACTAGTATCATCACAGACCACATTAGGAAGGATAAGAATGTTTTCTACTTGCCACAAGATGGCTACAATGTGTGTAGTACGTAAGTGAATTCTGACAGTAAGCAAGCAATCACCTGCAACTTTTATCTACAAATAATTGTATTATCTAGAAGTCAATAATTAATATAATCAACAAGATTACAATGGTGTTTCATTTGGAACAACTAGTAAAATACCCAGGAACAGTAACAAAAAGTGCTCCTTATAGCAACTCCGTGTTTGAAAATATTCACTAAGTGAAAAATATTAGTAGCAATGATACCACCTCCCAAATGATATACAGTAGAGGTCTTTGGATATATCCCAACTGCTGCGTGATACATAATGCAAGATCATAAAGAACATGAAGGAAACGTGAAAATTAGGTAAGTAAACAGTCAATCTCATAAAAAGGTGTATCAATCATATGTATTGAAATGAAGGGTCAACCACTGATATCTGTTCAGCAATTTTCTATTTTCAGTACCTAACAATGGCTTATCAAATTATGTACATTACCTCAAGTGAGTTTTCCTGCATTGGCCCTGGCTCTGTAAACTCTGATTTGGCTTCTTTTTTCAGTGGTATCATTTCTGATACATTTTCAATATTTTCCTGTGGAAAATAAGATACATAAGTTATGCACGTAACACACATTTACAAATACTGTCACCAACAAATGAGCATGATAATTTACTACTTCCAAGTATTACAGTTACTTTCAAAATTTTACTACTGTTTAAGAGAGATTTCTACCAGCAGAGGATTTCAAAACCAAAGGCTGCACTGAGAATGGTGTTATCATCCTTGTTCAAACCTAATGTCAGAGAAAGCATGAGACTGAGAACCAAATATAAAGTGAGAAGCATTTTCTAGCCATATCAGAAGATATCCTACCAGAGATGGAAATTTTGGAAGGAATCTGCCACAGACATAAACACTAAATTATATTAATTGATTTTGTGTATCCAGTTACGTCTATCAAATCATTGAGGTTGTTTGAATCACATCCAAGTATTAAAACTGTCCTAAATATTTTGCCATACAGTGAGAAATATTAATACTATGCTCTTAACATACATTTTGTTTAGACAGACAGATCAAAATCCCTTGAAACATTTTAATCACTAACTATAATCTGGTTTTTGCCAAGCTCACAGGGAATAAACACTGCATTGAGACAGTTCTGTTCATCCAAGTATAAAAATAAAAAACGAACATGAAAGAAGCAGGCTTATCACAGTCATAGACCAGGGAAGGATGTGATGCAGGTCAAACATAAAGCAACTACAAATGAGATGTTTTACAACTACAAGGATGTTATGCAGTGTTCTGTGAAGAACTGTAGGGATGAGAACACCATCAGTGTTGGAGTGTACATCTGCAGTTTCAGAAGCTCTTTCATGATCTACGAAGGTCATCCAATAAATAAGTTTCCCTATTTTTTCTCTGCAAACCACATGTTTTAGAATTAAGTTGGTACTGTAGGAACTTCCACTGGCGTATGGCTGGTGTAAGGTGATCTTCAACCGCACGTGCTTGCTCTGTGTTCACCAGTACGGCGCTACCTGCCATGGAGCTACCAATTGAAAGCGTGTCCACTTGTGAACTCTGTTCTGTTATTCGCTTTTCCACGGCAAAAAATGAAGTGGCTACCAATATTCATTGTCATTTGGTGTGAGTTTATAGTGAAAAATGCATGCTGGCATTCATGGTTCCTGGAACGACAGCACGATGTACATGATGACAATCGCAGCGCCAGCCCCAATACAGCCACTGTTGCAGGTCAGAATGTGGTGGACGAAGATTAACGCGTCAGCACTGATGAGATAATGAATCTACTGCCTCCCGGCACGGAAACTGGGCAGTCCTTTATTGCAATGATCTTGTTGAATGTCTTGCAGTATTGAAAAGTCTGTGCAAGATGGGTCCCAAGTTTTCTTACTGATGCTCACAAGCAATAACAGAACGAGGTAGCCTGAGCTTTCCTGCAAATGCTTCAAAGAGAGGGAGATCAAATGTCTTCCCGCATTGTTACTGGAGATGAAAGCAGGGCGCATTATTCAACTCTAAAAACAAAACCACAAAGCATGCTATGGAAGAAACTTGGCGAACATGCTCATAAAAAGGGCCAAGACCTCAGACTCTTTTTTACAATTTACTTTACATCGCACCGACACAAATAGGTCTTATGTTGACGATTGGAGAGGAAGAGCCTAGGAGTGGGAAGGAAGCAGCTGTGGCGTTAATTAAGGTACATCCCCAATACTTACCTGGTATGAAAATGGGAAACCACGGAAATCCATCTTCAGGGCTGCCGACAGTGGGGTTCGAACGCACTATCTCCCAGATGCAAGCTCATAGCTGCGCGGCCTAAACCACATGGCCAACTTGCCCGGTTAGACCTCAGCCTCTGTAGGCATAGTTTTGGCTACTGCCTTTTGAGACTGTAATGATGTTGTATTGGTTGACTGACCGCCCCAATGCACAGTGGTCACACATGAGAGGTCCTGCACGGTCCTTACGAAGCTCAGAGTTGAAATCCAACGAAAACATTCTGGTCTTGTCTCAGAAAATATTGCCCATTCAGTTCAAAGGACGCAGGATTTGCTGCAGAACTTCAACAGGGACCTTTTTCCCCATCCACCTTATTCTGCGGAACTTGACCCGAGTGATTTCCATCTCTATCCACAACTCAAGTTGCACCTTGGAGGTAAGCGGTTTGCAACTGATGAAGAGGTGGAAGAGGAAGTGCACCGCTGTCTACAGAGATGGGACCCGAACCGGTATGATGAAGGTATCAAGAAACTGCTGCCAAGATAACAAAATGTTTGGACTGAAATAGTGACTATGTGGAAAAGTAGTGTACGAGTTGTAGAATGAAAATTAAATATTTCTGAAAGGTAAATAAAACCAAGCACCATGGGGCAACAGCCCCCGTAGGGCCATGGCTTACCAAGTGACCACTGCTCAGCCCAAAGGCCTACAGATTACGAGGTGTCATGTGGTGATCACGAACAATCCTCTCCGTCGTTATTCTAGACTTCCTAGACCAGGGCCACCATCTCACTGTCAGATAGCTCCTCAATTTTAATCACATAGGCTGAGTAGACCTCCAACCAGCCCTCAGATGCAGGTAAAAATCCCTGACCTGGCCAGGAATTGAACCCGGGGCCTCTGGGTAAGAGGCAGGCATGCTACCCCGACAATGCAGGGCCAGCACAAGTGTAAATAGCCTGCTTATATTTTTTGTAAAATAGGGAAACCTATTTATCGGATGGCCCTCGTATACTACGAGACCTTTAAATTTTTCACTTGGATTCATAAAACATTTTGACACTACAGGGGCGCAGGAGGGACTGTGATCAAAAGCTTACATTCTATTACAAGTTAGTTTACTAATAAAAGCGAATTAAAGTATAAAATTCCAGAATATACTCACTTATCCCATTTAATACAGAAGAAATCGAACAGTAGCTGAACTAAGGAAAGGAAGATAAAATAATGCACAAAATGGAGAGTTTGTTAAAGATGAAGCCATTCTTTCCATTGTAGACTTAGTTAAATGTAACAAAAAAACTTTCTAGTTTGTCAAACATACAATTTAGCATAAATTATTACACTATAAACATACCCGTAAAAAATAAACACTCTATTATACAAAGAATGACATGTTTCATTCTACAAGAACATCCTCAGATTCTATGAAATCACACAAAATATGCATATATGTACAGCATTGTTTACGTTGCATAAACTTGTCAATGATAGAGAGTTCAGTGATAATATGAGCCAGTACTGACAAATAAGAAATTGACAAGTATTAATATATCGAGAAAACTCCTGAACTTATCTAGACTGCCAATGCCAACTTTGTTGTCACCAAATACTATTTCAGGACTGTGGTCTTGGAGAGGTAAATGGAAAGTTTTGAGTATAGCACAAACCTTACGGAGAGGGGAAGGGAAGCATGAGAGGGGAGTGCCGAACATTGTGGATCCCTCCTACTGGATGTTAAAATCTAGTACACTGTACCATGGAGAGGAGAGGGGGAAGTAGGATGGAACGAGTGGAGCACTGTGGAATACTCTTTCCACACTGGAGAGGGGAGAGAAGGTTATTAACCTACTTCATGTTATAATGTACTTTTATGTAAGATGGATGAATGCAACTGAATGATTTTAGATGAATAATGTATGGAATTGAAATAGAAAATATCTATAGGATATTATTGTGATAAATGCCAATTTAATGAGTAAGTATGGTCCAAATATTATGTGAGTAGAGCGATGTGCGGGGAATATTTTAAGTGTGTATGGTCATTTAAGTTGGTTACGTTAGCACTTTTTGCGATGTAGATCTCGATTGCTTCCCTGATATTCGAATATTTGATTTGATTTTCAATGTGTAAAATTTTTAGATCTGTGTTGATGTCTGTGAAATAGTGTGAACTGTCGTACATGTGCTCCCCAAAGGCTGAATGCTGATTATATATGAACGTTTATTGTGTTATTTGAGTCTTGTGTGGAAATTTTGTTTTGTCTGACCTGTATAGGTGGCATTGCAGTTAAGTTCTTGGCACTTGATTTCATAGAATCGTGACTTTGAGAAAGGGTCTTTTTTGTTTAGGCGCACTTGTTGATGTGTCTCTGCAGGGTGTTGTTCATCCTAAAGGTTAATTAAAACCCTGTTTCCTAAATATATAACCAACTTCTTATGTGTATTATTAATGTAGTTGAGAACCAAGTGTGGTGGTTTTCCAGGGACTTTTCTTTTTTTTGTATAATATTTTATCTACTGTGCCTGGAGGGTGGTTGTCTTCTTTCACGATTTGTTTAACAATTCGTGCCTCTTCATTGAAATTCATTGTGCTCATTGGTATGGAAATAGCTCTGTGTATCATTGTATTCAATCCTGGTATTTATTGTGTATGCATGGTTAGACTCGTCAATAGCATGCAACACCTGAGTGGGCTTGCTGTACACTTTGTAAGAGAGGTTGCCATTATTCCTGCTGATTGTGGTGTTATTTTCTTATTAGATTCTTGCACCATTGTGAAGCTGGTGGAATTTTGTAAATAATTTAGTGTGTTTAATAACTGGTGTGTATTAGTGAAGTCATTATCATATGCACAAGATGTCACCTACATACCTGCTCCAGTATAATATTCCTTTTGAATGCTGATACGTTCAGAAGATGTTTTCAAAGTTATTCAAAAAAATGTTTGCTATTACACCTTATAATGGTGAGCCCATGGCTAACCCTTCTTTGTGGCAATACATCTTGTCAGTCAATGCAAAGCTATTTTGGTGTAGCATTGTTCTAATAAGGCTAATTATTTCTTCAGTTTCCTGCAGTGAAGTATTTTCTTTATGAATATTTTTGATAATTTTAATGGATTCATCCGCTTATCCCCAGGTTTCAACCTATTAATTAGGAAACATTCAAACAAAGCACACCGTTTCAGAAAATGTTAAATATTATAAAAAATATTGATCACAATGTATTCACATTTTCAATAATATTAGAAAATATGCCATCATTTACAACATTTAACATACCATCATGTCCATTTCTCTATTCATTGAGTCATAAGTTTGTCGGTTCAAACGCCCACCCGTGCTGGAGATACTCAACACTGAGGTAGGCTGTATTTGTCACATTCTCATGTTGTCTAAATCCCCCTAAGCCAATAAAGATGAGATTCTGGAAGTGTAATGGTGACCTTGTATATCAACTTTCATTTCCTCTAGCAAGTGTCTTCCCATTCTGTTTCTATTTAACTGAAATGCTCCTGTTTGATTGCTGTATTAATATATACGCAATCGGTAATGTCAATGAATAGATTGTCTCCGCCTAACATATGTAAAAATATAACCTATTTCTCATAATACTATTTTGAAATTATTGATAGGTTCAACATCATCCGTATAATCATTGAATAATGAAACAAAATGTTTGTGTTATCTGAATTGCAGCCGCATCATCATCAGGTCCGATTTCTAGATATCCGTTTTCACTTATATCACAGTTATCAGTAAAATTATCTTTGTTGATATGTTATTTACTCACTAAAAATTTACCTCCATCCCTGCTCAACAATTCTGTGTCATTTCTTATGCCGTTATTCAGCTCAGTCTCAATATCCGCAGTATTCAATCCCGTCATGTTTACGAACTAAACAGCTGACCAGCACTCGCAAAAGTTCAAGACCGTTGCCTAGAAAACTTCAAGACAAATTCTCACTCTTCTTTTATTTCCTAAGGCTTGTATATTGTACTGCATGTTCATCAATGCCTAATAAACAATTCACCACCAAAAAATACAAAACTATTGCATAGATTGCACACGTATGCAGATAATGCAGCTGGGTGTTTTCGGGCAATAAGGACCGTAAGGCAAAGTGAACAGTCGGGCGCTTTCGGGCGGGAAAGGGTTGATTAGTTCTAGGCTGGTTTTAATTTATCTGTCTTCTTTATGTCAGACTTTCTCTTTTAGGATTTTTTCAGTTGTTAGCTTAAATTGTAAATTGGCACATCATAATTTACTATTGGTCTAATGGGACATGAGCTTTTGTGGATTTTGGGGATGGCTCTTACTGTGGGGAGTTTGGGATTTTTTGATGGTGAGGCTTTCTTTTTCTTGTTCTGTGAGAATGAAATCTGTTTGCTGGATAGCTTGTTTTATTTTGTTTCGAAACTTATTTGTAGGGTCACATTTTAGTTCTTGAATTCCGTTGTTGTTGATGACAGCTATTGTTTTTTTCTATATACCCAAGAATAGAACATAACAAGAAGTGTCAAGAGTATAGATCTTGAATAGCAGTGCACTCGCATCTCAGATATGTTCAGACACCGTTCTCTTCTGTAGTGTCTGTAATTTAGAACTCAACCAGCTAACATTTATTCAGAGAACAGTGTGCATAAGCTGCAGAATTTCACCTTTAAGCAACTCCTGGACAATGTCACATCTATAAATTAGCAGTTCACAGTGTAGGGAGTAGATTTTTGCTGTTGAGTCACAATTATTCATTGAATATCCCTCTTCCAACTCTCAAGGTTTTCAAAGACTCTGAGGTGCAAGAATGATGTGCAGGAATTCACTTTTATGCCAGTATAACTACAGACGTGTGCTGGGATATTCAGCCTCATCAAATACCTCTACAATGGACCCAAATTACACTCGCCAACATGAAAGTAGAATGTTATCACATCACCATGTAAGCTATCAGATGAAGAGAGACTGAACTGTAAGCCACACATTCAGAAGATTACAATTTACTGTGTTTACAGTAGCAACAGACAGAGCAAGGAAAGATGATGACAATAAGTCGCTTCTTCTCCAAAATTATTTCACAGCTTCTTCGCCAAGGCAGAGTTTTACTATGAGATCACCCAACATTAGTAACATTGTAAAGAAGTTTAAATGATGCAAATCTTTGCTGGAATTTCTTTTGGAGGAAAAATATGTTCACTATGAGATTCAAAGACCTACTGGCCATAAGCGAATTAAATCCATCACCCACAATTGTCCTTCAGTTTAGCAGCTACTAGCACTAAAATTTTATAATGTATGATAGGAGATGATGTCAATCCCACAACGATACCATTACCAAACCATGGAGAATAAAAACATAACCATACAACCTACAGAAATCCATTTCAATAAATGCCAGAGGTAATCAGTAAACAATAAACAGTCATTTGATGGGTACTTAACTCATGAAATGTCCTGATGCCTCGATCTTGAAACGCTGCCTGTCACAACTTCATTGGTAGCTGGACCTAACCAAGGTTCCTTCACTATCAAGTCCACAACTTTAATTCAGCTTTTTGCCACTATCAAACATAGCATGCACTGCCATCTCCCTAGCAAATGCTAGAGGCCAATTGTCCACTTGGCGACCATAATCTGGGGGCATGTGCCACCAGAAACCCTTTCCTTGCCCCATGAACAAAGTTTCTGTCACTAGTTGGACCTATAGAAGTATATAAATACTGTTGTTTGTACATCCTAAGAGTTGGCTGCCTTGCGTAGCACATTATCACATACTCCCAGACAAAGAAACAAAAGATAGACATATTTTACCTAGATGCCCATGTAGAAAATGGCGACTGCTGGGGTTAATATTGGGGAAGCACATAGTAAATTATGCCCCTGCCAAACTTATTCACCTACTAAGGGTTAAATTCTGACCTCTATAAAGTTATTTGCCATGAGCTTCACAAGTGATGCATTTGTTGTTCTTTCAAGCCAGGCTGGTTCCTCTTTGATTTTTACTTGCAGGTCCATTTCACACTGCAACTGAAGTAGTTAGAAGGTACTGGGGTTCTTGATTACTTCCAATGATTTTACACTGAAACATAGCCCAGAGAAATATATTACCTTATTGCAGTCATTGCTACTTAGGTTATCTGTCAACAGACTAAGCATTATGCTTGAAATTTTACATGACCGTCAATATTATGAACATACCAAAAAGACTCAAAATTTTACATGACTGTTAATATTGTGATCATACCTATTGGACCTCAAGTTTTCTATGACTGATACTATGCAGAACAATCTCCATAACAACACTGATAACCATAACAAGAATTCTACATATGATATCCTAAATGGAAACTTCTCAAAATTTCGAACCCTACTACCATATGTCGCAGCCTACAATGTAAAGAACAACTCAACATTCACAGCGTCATTATTAAATTGCAAACATAGGTAAATAACACAGCAACACAATAATTAAAATTATGCACTACATATTGTAATTTCTTTCTGAAACTAATATCCGCAATTCTTCACCTGCGTAACCCTTCAGAAAAATTCTTCACTCCAAAAAATTTTGATAGGCAAGGTAAGTTACGTTATATTGCTACAACACACGAGGAACAGATTTGCCGGCACTTGTGACACAAAAGCCAGGAGTTTTCAAAAAGAATGCCAGTTATATGTGTATACAGATTTAATGCTTAAGTAGAAATAAAATTTAAGAAAATTAAAAATATTAAATGTTAAAAATATGTAGAATGAGAATGATTAGTATTAACTTCTTACTGTTCCCAATTGAGATCTATAATTTTCGCAAAAGTAAATTATAGAACTTGAACCTTACCGACAATAGAGATTGTGGACACAGTGTAAATGATAGAAATCACAATTTCTCAATGAAGAAAATCTGTAGCACAATAAATTAACGAAATTGGCTGTACAAATGGCTAATACGCGTCTTATGCAACACATACCTCACACCTAGAGACAAAACCTGATATTTTAATTCAGAGTAATCACTTAAAACAAACACTTAAAGAACGGATTTGATTTGTATCAGTCAGTAGAGCGGGCTGAATTTAGGAAAGGATGAATTACCAGTGAGAACTCCAGAGTACACGACACTTCTTGAAAACAGCACTGGGTGCAATGTCCCGTTATATTTATATCAACTATCAATACAGTCCTGTTCTAGTGGGCTTTACACGTGGTCAAAGAGAATGAGTAAGAGATGACTCTCAACGTTATTTTTCACTTCTGAACGAAACGGCTGCGCAAAGATCGCCAGGAATTGCACACCAGCGCCTCTAGTGTAAACAGGGCTGAACTAAAATTACCGGGCGGGTGATTTAAATCGTTTAGCGCGCGGAGGGTCCGCAGGTTCTCGTCCCACCTCCACTCTTAAATATTACATTAAATATATTTTTTCTTTCTCTTCTATTTTTCTTTCATTTCCTTTTCTTTCTTTCCTTCTTTCTGTTACCTTTTTCTGAAATACTGCATTCTGAACAACAATACACCTGGAGGTTTGGCTGTGCTTTATTATTATTATTATTAATAAATTTTTTGCTGGAGAAAAGAAGCTTACCAGCTTCTGCTGCTTATTATAATTATTTCAATTATGGAGCTATATTTTATATTTACAAATTCACAAAGCCTTGAAGGATCGGAGTGACTGGCCTTGCCTGTGCTGCTTTTGTTTGTTTCTGCTGAGGAAGAAGGAAGCTAACTCACAAAGGGAGGAAGGAAGTGACCTGAAGGTGAGTGGGATTGGCAATCCTTATCTCAGATTAAGACCTATGACAGAAATAGACACTAACATCCCCTCGTACATCAGTCCTCTTTAACACTACTTAAGCCAACTGTAACAGTCAATAGTATCCAGATATGCCACTTATGCAGGAAATAAAATATAAATACAATGTAAGAAAGAAAACCATATACAGAAACCAAAACGATGAAAGGAAACTCATATGCTAAGGAGGGAGTTTGTACGATTCAAAGGTAAATTGAAATGAAACATGATCTTTTGATTTATGGAACTATATTCTACCTACTATCTACAGTGTTACAGGTATAAAATTGTGTAGAAATTATATTCAGCAGTGTTAATCATCAATTAATATACATCAGCCAGAAAACTATTCAATACAACACAAATACAAGATCATTCATTTATGAAAGAAAGACTGGAACTGACAAGGTACAACATAATACTTTTCTCTCTTATTGCAGTTTAACGTTGCACTGACATTGCAAAAGTTTTCAGCAACACCATTTGTATTTTCCCAAGGAACTTACTATATGATACATCTTTCAGTCTGTCAAGAGAGGCATCTTGGGCTACACACTGAAGAATATTGAGATTTGTACTTCTTTTGCATCTACTAGAGGATGGCAAATCTCTGGCAGAGTAGTGTTTGATGAAACCAAGACATGATAGCACATACTCTGTTCCTACATACTGCACCAAAACACAACATATCATTCAATCGGTCATCTGCATTTAGATGATAAACAATGTCAAGCTACAAAATTGTATGCATCCCTTGTATTCATTGGTCTACACTATTTACAATAAAAAATGTTCTATTTTGTGACAGTAGGATATATCAAAAATTTTCTGCTAGATGGAAAAGGATGGAATCATGAATATATTTTAGGGTTTAAAAGACAAGAGATAGCTTACAGAATCTGTGATTGCTCGCTCTTACAACATGCAGGAGGTACAAATAATGCTTCCCTTCAGTCCATCCGCAGGAGAGGAGTTCTAATAAATTTACAGAAATATGTAGCATCAGGATCTAAATACAATAATATGGCAGCTGATCCAGCACAAAACATTCCCATGCCAAGTCACAACATACCTCCACCTATTAAGAGCTATGTCCAAGGAATTGCTTGCTAATTTAGTACAGTATTGTGAAAAATATGCTGCTACTTCCACAACATTACGGTGTGCAAGGGACTTTGCTGTGACCTAGACGAAATGCCAGTTGAAGACAGTGGAAACTCACTTCAGACAGTGCCATTTGTACCTACTGTATATCGAAGGCAGAAATCTATGTTGGTGGTTGCAGAGTAGGCTGATCTGTGGTCTGACAGCATGCACTCCAACCGGCCAACCAAGCAGAGGAATGGTGGCTATGGTTCCACCGTGTTTCTACACCTCTGCATTTGGGACACAGAAACGGGCTGTTCCCCTACCACTGGCTGTCCTGAGATTGGTTTTTCCTTTCGCCTGCAGTAAGGCGAATGATGGGACAGTTCCTAGTATATGTTATGGCCACCAAATATCTTGCCCTCACCACAAATCTCCTTGCTTAAGATGATGTTGCCTGTTGATTAAAAGGGCCTAAAATCTAGTTCATTGTTTTAAGAGAAAGTACAACTAGGCAACCATCCCCTATATATATTAGTAATCGGAGAGAAGAAATGGAAGGGGGCTGACACTAGGAAAAATGATGGTATCAGCTAAGAAGGACCATGTCCTTTGAGGAAAATAAGACTCTCTAGGCCTCCATACATAATACAATCGGGGGCAGAAAAGAACAGGTCGTGATCGTGGTAGATCAGATAGGATAGATGAAAGTGGGGAGCCTGGTACAAGTAAGCGGAAGCAGTGCCAAAATTCAATTAAGGGCTCCGTGGTCGCCTACCCAAGCTCCCAAGTACGGAGCCCACATGGGACCCCTTTTAGTCGTCTCTTACAGCAGGCAGAGGATGCTGTTATTCTACTGCCCCTACCCACAGGGGGACAACAATGATAAGGCTAGTTGCTTTACGTTGCACCGACACAGATAGGTCTTATGACGATGATGGGACAGGAAAGGCCTACGAATAGGAAGGAAGCAGCCGTGGCCTTAATTAAGGTACAGCCCCATCATTTGCCAGGTGTGAAAATGGGAAACCACAGAAAACCATTTTCCGGGCTGCCGATAGTGGGGTTCGAAATTATCTTCCGGATAGTGGATACTGGCCGCACTTATGTTTCAAATTATCCGAAATTCATTTGCCTTGGTGTGGTATGTTTTCATGTTCTGGCCTCAGGAGATTAGTAAAACAAGAACAGTAAGGATGCTTACCTCAAATATCTTGTACTTTTCTTCAAACACGCAAACGAAGATAACAGATATACGCATACAAATCAAAGTAAAGCAAAATGTCACAAACGTCAAAAACGTGGTCGTCCCACGTGGTCCAAGTTGTCAAACTCAAATCGATCAATAGCAATCGGGAGATGTTTCTACCAATAGGAGCTGCCGTATTCGTCACGTGGGCTTAGGATGAGTGACGTGATGTACAACAGCGCGCCCAAGCGAGTGGAGGGCAAAAGTATTCAGTCTGAGCCGGGCTCTCGGAAGGGTAGGACCTATGCCGCTGTCAAACCCTTTCACGTGGTAGTGGTGGGGGTAAGGTTCGGCAGTACGGTTCACTGCCGTCTCAATCATACATACATAGATTGAGACGGCGGTGGTTCGGTTATTGATGTTGGGGAGGAAGGGGCGTTATCGTTGAAGGAGGGATTGGGTATGGGTGGGGTATAGCAGCCATTACTGAATGAAAACAGCTCATTTGCGAGCTTTAATCTGAAAATGCAACAACCCGACAACATTATCGAGATCATTTTGCAGTTGCTCACAATCTTGTAACTTATTTATTACTTTGTACAGAATAACATCATCTGCGAAAAGCCTTATCTCTGATTCCACTTCTTTACACATATCATTGATATATATAAGAAAACATAAAGGTCCAATAATACTGCCTTGAGGAATTGCCCTCTTAATTTTTACAGGCCAGATAAAGCTTCACTTACTATAATTCTCTGAGTTCTATTTTCTAAAAACAGAGCCACCCATTCAGTCACTCTTTTATCTAGTCCAATTGCTTTCATTTTTGCCAGTAGTCTTTCTCGCTTGTATGGGTCCGCATATGATCGGTTAGTTTGCCTCTCTTTATGACTGGCCTGTATGTCTCCGCATATGTTCGGTAAGATTGCCTCTCTTTATGAATTATTTTCCACAGACATTGCATCTATTTGGCTTCTCACCTGTATGGGTCCGCATATGATCGGTCAGACTGCCTTTCCTTGTGAATGATTTGCCACAGACATTGCACCTGTAAGACTTCTCACCTGTACGAGTCCGCATATGATCGGTCAAACTGCCTTTCCTTGTGAATGATTTGCCACAGACATTGCATCTTTAAGACTTCTCGCCTGCATTGGACCGCATATGTTCCATTAGTGTGCCTCTATGACTCGCCTGTATGGCTCCGCATACGTTCGGTTAGTTTGCCTTTCTTTATGAATGATTCCTCATAGACATTGCAGCTGTATTGTTTCTCGCCAGTATGAGTCCGCATATGACCGGTTAGAATGCGTTTCTGTATGAATGATTTGCCACAGACATTGCAGCAGTAAAGCTTCTCGCCTGTATTTGTCAGCATATGATCGGTCAGGTTGCCTTTCTTTGTGAATGATTTGTCACAGACAATGCAGCTGTATGGCTTCTCGCCAGTATGGGTACGCATATGATCTATCAGACTGCCTTTCGTTGTGAATGCTTTGCCATTGACATTGCAGTTGTAACGCTTCACGCCTGTATGGGTCCGCATATGTTCGGTTAGGTTACCTCTCTGTATGAATGATTTGCCAAAGATATTGCACCTGTATAGCTTCTCGCCAGTATGGGTCCGCATATGTGCGGTTAGTTTGCCTCTCTTCATGAATGATTTGCCACAGACATTGCAGCTGTAAGGCTTCTCGCCTGTATGGGTCCGCGTATCATCAGTGAGATTGCCTTTCGTTGTGAATGCTTTGCCAATGACATTGCAGTTGTAACGCTTCACGCCTGTATGGGTCCGCATATGTTCGGTTAGGTTACCTCTCTGTATGAATGATTTGCCACAGATATTGCAGCTGTATTGCTTCTAGCCAGTATGGGTCCGCATATGTGCGGTTAGTTTGCCTCTCTTTATGAATGATTTGCCACAGACATTGCAGCTGTAAGGCTTCTCGCCTGTATGGGTCCGCATATGATCAGTGAGATTGCCTTTCTGTGTGAATGATTTGTCACAGACATTGCACCTGTTTGGCTTCTCATCTGTATGGGTTCGCATATGTTCGGTTATGTTACCTCTCTGTATGAATGGTTTGCCACAGACATTGCAACTGTAAGGCTTAACGCCTGTATGGGCCCGCATATGTTCGGTTAGGTTACCTCTCTGTGTGAATGATTTGCCACAGACATTGCAGCTGTAAGGCTTCTCACCTATATGGGTACGCAAATGAACGGTCAGACTGCCTTTCGTTGCGAATGATTTGCCACAGGCATTGCAGCTGCATACCTTCTCGCCTGTATGGGTCCGCATATGATAGGTCAGACCGCCTATCGTTGCGAATGTTTTGCCACAGACATTGCAGCTGTAAGGCTTCTCGCCTGTATGAGTACGCAAATGAACGGTGAGACTGCTATTCGTTGTGAATGATTTGCCACAGACATTGCAGCTGTAAGGCTTCGCGCCTGTATGAGTCCGCACATGATCGGGCAGACGGCCTTTCGTTGCGAATGTTTTGCCACAGACATTGCAGCTGTAAGGCTTCTCGCCTGTATGGGTCCGCATATGTTTGGTTAGGTTACCTCTCTTTATGAATGATTTGCCACAGACATTGCAGCTGTGATGCTTCACGCCTGTATGGGTACGCATATGACCGGTTAGACTGCCTTCCTGTATGAATGACTTGCTACAGACATTGCACTTGTTTGGCTTCTCTCCTGTTTGAGTCAGCTTGTGATAAGATATACTCCTTTTCTTGACTAATGATTTGCAACATACAGTGCAAAAGGGAGGCTTGTTGCCTGTCTGAATACCGATGTGACCAACTAGTTTTTTCCAGCTGAAGGATTTTACACAGACGTTGCTGCAGCATCGTTTCTCGCCCGTGTGGGACCGCATATATTCTGGACTTTTCCTGAAATTTTTATGAGATACTGAGCATTCGTTTATAATCCCACCTTTATGCAATCGCGTGTCCCCAGTCAGCATTTTCCTCTTTGTAAAGCAATTATCAGAAAATCCGCACACTTGGAGCGGGTGGATCCTGAGGTGTTTCGACAAGCTGCTTCGGCTACATAACACCTTTCCGCAGTGATCGCACTTGAAGGGTCGATCTTCCTTGTGTCTCATCAGATGTCGCAAGAGGTCCAACTTCCTAGCCAGGACTTCACTGCACACAGTACACCTAAAACTAGATGATCCGCCATCCGGGGGTTGATGATCTCTATAGCTCACCTCGGGTCTCGATCTACAGTGACAAATTAAAACCATGTGACCAATAGTTCAACAGCCAAATCCACTACAACTCTCACACAGGGGATTTGCTACTGGTCATTCCAATCACTGATATCCAGTGCAGAGAGCTCGTTACTCATAAACATTACATTCCTGAGGGTAAACATCATCTGAGGTTAAATTTCAAAAGCTCTCACTTGTTACGAGAATATGTTGCGTCTTTTCTTAATCACGATATCAGGCCCAAGAAACTTGGCACGGTTTAGAAATGTACGAGTTAATAGACAACCTCATTTGAAGAAAGCATGACAAGTGGTCCAGCCTAAAAGGGTAAATACTGATACAAGCTCTTTAATCCAGCACATATTATTCTATCGAAATCCGTAGTCTGTTCTCCTACATAAAGAACGGCCTATGCTTTGGAGTTTTGATCTTGTTGAACCACTCTGCGCTTTGTTGCAGGGAAGTAATAACTTTTGTAAAGGACCTTGTTCTTGAGGTTGTTTGAGAGAATGTCTGTGCTGTAGATATTAATAAAGTTGAGAACGTTTGCCGACATTCAGCAAGATCTGTTGAAACACGGCTAATCTTTTATGAATGTTATTTTGTCACACAAATATACATATTGTATTTGTACATTGTTATATCACTATTGCATTTTATTATATCACTGTGTCGCTTTTCCGAAATATATATCTTTGATGTGCAATCAAACATAGCCAACCTATATATAAGACGGTAGGTTTATACAAGGACGTTCATACTTACTACC
Source organism: Anabrus simplex (assembly GCF_040414725.1). Classification (NCBI taxonomy): domain Eukaryota; kingdom Metazoa; phylum Arthropoda; class Insecta; order Orthoptera; family Tettigoniidae; genus Anabrus; species Anabrus simplex. The sequence continues at coordinate 67,510,370 of NC_090279.1, forward strand.
ATGTACTACATCAGTCTACGTCTTAATTCCTGTATTTAACACGGTAGCCACTAATTACGATGAAATCCTGGCAAAGCTGAAATATAACAAGTATACGACGGCTCTCTCGCTAGCATTGAAACTGTCTTTTCTCCTCGAGACACTGCTGTTAAAGACATTATGAAGGCAACACAGAATATGGCATTGGTGGTAGCGTTTTATTACAATGTCCTAATATCCTAATTTTGAAACCAAACGCAACCTATCATGCCCTTGAATATTCTTACAAGTATTACTTTAACAATACGGATAGAAGGAGCATGAAAATCAAGGCTTGAAAAAAAATTCGAGATGACAAAGACGTTGAATTGCACCGTAGTGGATATTGCTGCTATGTAAAAGAAGGAATATTATTCTATTTATTTCAAAAGATCACAGGCAACGTGATTATTTTTAGTGGATTCATAACATAGTTGGATAGCATCCAATACTGAGCCTGTCTCCCCACCACAGAGTAGTTCTACATATTCTACGGAAGAAGGGCGGGAAATGCAAGTATCTTGGTTAAAGGTGAGATCCGCTTACAACTGCGACATGGGAAAATCGATCACGCAGGCTAAAATATATCGTAACATTGACTGGTACATTCCAATTCATGCTGTATGAACTGAATTCACATGGCCCAGTCGAATGCATGACTGGCTCACAAGCAAAGTAATGGGAGGCTCGATCATGTATTGTTACTGCCCTCTTTGGAGAAAAAAGTGGACAAATGAAAGGGGGACATTGATTCCAGATATGACAGACTAAATCTCTTGATCATCAAACAAGATATTGATGTTGACACCACTAGACAACAGGGGGCAGAAAATACGACACTGGATGGTATGTCTGCGTTCTGTGGCATATCACACCAAGCAAAGGTGCAAAAGTCTGTAACCCTTCTTCCTGTGACAAGTAATTTATCAGGTTCACAATTAGTTTTCAGTAAAATAATGTTTCATTTAGCATTGATAAATATTCTACACCAACCAGCTATATTGCTGAAACACGTGGCGCTTCCCAGGTGACGGATACGGGTTCCCCGCTGGCCTGCCGATGAACTTGAGCAAAATATAAAAGCTCTCGCGTACCAAACATGTACAAAGTCTTTAATGGTAACTTTGGCGGAGATGGAGACGTTCACTAGGGACCAGATGGCGGAAGAGGCACACTAAATTTCTCGAAGTTAATGCAGAAAAGAGGGTAGGGTTTCTTCTCTAGAGGAGTGGCTGCAAAAGGCATCTGTTCTCCATGTCCGCAGCTGCGTTACTACCTTCCGTCATGAGCACTTAAATGCTTCAAGACAAGCCGGCCGTAAAATAATGCCCTTACATCATTACAGAAATATTACTCATGGTATCGGAGCCAAGGTTAGTGCAGCCCCTGGAAGGGACGCGCATTGACAGTGCCCAGTCATCATGAAAAGTATGCTAGGGTTACCGTCGCACGGGCTGTTACGGCTAACCATGCTAGTATCCCCATTTTGTATTCCATCATTGAATTATGCCTGGGTGAAGTAGCGAATACGCCACTGCATTTGAGAGAAGGCTTGTAGGCATCTGAGAGGTGCGGAAAAAAGGATGGAATGGAGAAAAGTCATGTGAAAAGAGGTGTGGTTACTAACTGGTGTACAACAGAAACCGAAGAACAGCTCATGGTGTTGACATTGTCATATCAGCTAAATTTGACGGTTCAGTCTCCGAGGTGCAAAAGTTTGACAATCGCTTGATGTAACTCGTCCGCATTGGAGAGAGAAGGAAATTCCAATTATTCAGCGCAACGCTCCACAAACTGACGTGCGCATGGAAACCAAAGATGCGTTCTGGGCACCGCCTGACAAGAAGACCGCTGACTATCTTATCGCTGCCGCTGATCTGAATGGACGTGTCGGACCGAGGAAAGAAGAACAAACAGTGCATGGCGTTCATGGACATGGAGAAAAGAACGACGATGCCCAACAAATTCGCGATTATGCAGAAACTGACACCGCAAACACACGGTTCAAAAAGAGTGATATTCATCTACTCTGTACTACAGCGGCCCCCATCCAATTCGCATTGACTACATCCTTGTGAGAGGGTGAAATCTCGAAGATGTTCTAGAGATAACAGTTGTCCCTTATTAAATCAATTGCGATGCAACAACGACCGGTCATCTAAGCTGTGGATAAAGTCACCAAGAGCTCAATCCTTCACAGGAAATAGACAAATTGGGATCAAATGGTTGCCCCTGAAGAAGGAGACTAACGTCGTTGCAAAAGTTACAGAGTCACAAATCACCATAGTTGAAGTGAGCCGGACTAAACTGAAAGACGCCTTTCGCTCTATTCCTGGAACAATTAAGTCAGGGCGACGACAACGAAGGATTAAACATGATATATGGCCAAGGAATGAAGATGTTAAATATGCAGTACGGTTGAAGAAGCAGCTGTACCACGAGTTTCTTGCTCGTTGGAATGCCTACGAGGCTGCCACTCGTAAAATGAAGGAGGTATTTGCCGTAACAAAATCAAACCGGTAGGCAGGTCTATATGTGAAACATGACATGCGCGAATTCTAGCGGAATTTTTAACGGCTAGTCAATCGAGCTATCGCAAAACGTCAGAAGTCCAACGTTTTTACGGCATCAATGAGGAAACAGACGATTTGCTACTGGACAGGCGGCAAGCGCGAGTACACTGGCGGAACTATTTTGACAACATCTCAATCATGCAATTTCCGTATCTACCAATCCTAATCACCTCCGCTGTTGAAGGTCCAACGTAGGAAAATGACGTCACTAAAGTCCAGACTATGCTGAAAGAAATGAAACCAGGGAAAGCCATCTGTCCCGATTATCTTTAAGCAGAGTTTTGTTTCTCTCAATGGGGGGATGCAGCAGTGTGGCTAAAGCAAGCTTTTCAACCATATCATCAAACAAGGTCAAAAGCAAACAGACTAGCGACGGATTATCAATTCAGAAATAGGGGAAGCCCTGCCAATTTTTCTAATCACGGCCCGAACATACTTTTGAGCCTCGCAATGAGAGACTTAGAACAAATCTTCGACAAAAGGATTAGCGATTTAGACAAACATACAACAAGCCAAGCTGGATTTGTGTAAAATTGTGGCGCAATAGGAGAAACCCATGCTGCCGGACTATTACTTGAGAAACACTGTGAAAAGAATAAGAGGCTTCATCACAAATTTCTGGACCCTTAGAAGCCCTTCCATCGGGTACTTCATGACCTAATTAGTCAGCCCTACAAGTACATGGCATTCCAGAGCACCTTGCTGAGAGGGTATAATTGCTCTACAAAGAACAAATGAGTTGTGTTCAAGCTGCCGCAGGAGCGTCTGATGACTACCGCATAACTGTAGGAGTCCATCAAGGCCCCGGCTTATCACCACTGCAGCTTATTCTTGTGATGGACATAATTACCACAAACCTGCGCAGTCCAATACCATGGACACTTCTCTAAGCAAATGATATCATTTGGCTGAAGAGAATAAGCTAGACCTGCAGCGTCAAACAGAAGACTGGAACAATCGACTAGCGCAATAAGCATCGCGCCCCAACAAGAAAAAGACAGAATACATTGCATTACATCGTCGAGAAGTTGGAACCATGCATGTTGACGTTGAAGATATTGCACGAGTAGAGATATTTAAGTATATTGGCTCCACAATCTATGATTATGGCCGACTTACTGATGAAATCAACTTAACGATATACAAAGCCTGACTGAAGTGGAGAATGACAACAGGCGCCCTTCCGAACTTTGGACGAAGGGCCATCTCTAAACTAAATTCTACCGAACTGATATCTGTCCTATCGATATCCATCCTGTCGTTTTCTACGGCAACGAATGCTGACCAGAAGAAAATTGGGGAAAGGCGTGTGCGCTGGTTTGGTCATGTGTTGCGTGTAGAGGACGATACATTGGGAAAGTCAGAGTATTACACAGAAAGTCGGTGAAAAGAGGCGCTAGGGACGAACCAGACAGCATAGACTGATAAAGTGCACAACGGTCTGAAAGTTGGAAGACTACATGCAGACATGGCCCGAGACCGAACTAACTGGAGTCAATAAACCACAACACCGGACCCTGCCACCAGATGCAGACTGATGAATATTCTGTTACAAAAATGGAATATAATGGATATTTTACACATCCTAACATTCAAATTAGTTTATTGTATGTTCAATTTTTCTCCCCTAATGCCTATGTCCGATATCTATAAAAACTTATTTCCACAAAATAGTGTTTGAATGGCTGAACGCTTCTGGATTTCGTGTTTAAGTGACTCCTATAAATGCATTGTGAAAAAAACTTATAACTCAAAAAAATAAAAAATGGGTATATCTGTGTTAAATGGGAAGGACAGTTTGAATATCTGGTGAAATTCTACGAGTACCTACAAGAGGGGAGTCCGTCAGTGTATTCTATCCTGAATAGAATTTTGCAAATCATATTTCTGCTTACATACGTCATAGACAGCAGACGATCATATTAATCAGTTTGTTATTTTCACTCCGATCACGCCTATAAATATGAAGACCATGGAAGTGTGGCACAAAGTGGTCAGCTCAGGGCCATGTGACACTCAACGCTCTAAAGCTGGAAGGAAGCCACATAACTAAGTGGTTAGTTCAGGACCATGTATCTCTACACAAACGGAAGTAAGCCTCATCGCTATTTAGCTCAGGACGATGTGTCTCTCCACAAATGGAAGGTAATCTCATCACTAATTGGTAATCTCAGAAATACGTGTATTTCCACAAGTCAGCAATTAGGAAATTTTATGAATCTTAAAATCTTTTCTTATGTAATTCAATACCCAACTGGCATGGCAAATAGTTTAGACATTTTAAAGGAAGTCATTTACGTTGCGGCATAATATTTGTAGACTGCTGAAATGAGAGTGAGGAAACAATAGCGCCTGAGGTGAGGTATAAAACAAAGTGGGAAGTAGCAGATAAGATCCGGTCGACTGAATCCTACAGAAGCATCTAAAATCTATGATGTAAAATGGACTAAGCTACGTAGACAATGGACTGTTCTCTGACATATATGCCAAGAAAAAAGAAGACACATAAAATGCATGTCGCTTTGCTGGTCTCTGCACAAAATATGTTTAGAACGTAGAAAGCTAATTTAGACTCCATCAAAAATAGAAATATGATTTTGTGTGTGAAAAGGATTCATAAGCAACATTTTTACTGGTGGTCATAATACAAGATTGTTCTCTAACGTAGCCTATTGTGTCCTGTTACACATGAATTACAAAGAAACAGAGAGTGTGAGCTGGTACTTGGTAGTTCTGAGGACCGACATGGATATTTCTTGCCACTAGTTGTGAAAGTACAGTAGGAACAAGTCAGTGCATCACCTAAGAGCCGAGAAGACTCTAACCACTCACAAAATCAAATAAACCATTCAGGATTCATAGTTTCCATCACCAATCTGGTTTGAAGTCAAACCTTAGGCTATGACTAGCCATCGCATGACCTGCTGATACAAGGGCTTGGTTAAGAGCACCAATCCAAGACTATACAATCATTTCCCACGGATTATCAAAGATCATTTCACACAGTAACCAACAAAGGTGTGACAGCAGAAAATTAATTAGCAATGTCACAATTACAGATCAAAAACACTACAGCATTAAATGTTTTAAAACAGGACATACACTTGTGGTACTTTGTAAGGTCAGTGACAATAATTACAATTTTGAAAGAATATTATATCACTACGTTATTTACCTATTATTATTATTATTAGCATAGGGCAACAAGTTAGATACATATATACATATATATAGTATTTACAAATGTACACAGACAAGAAACATGTTTATAGCAGAATATCCAGTTGAGTGATCCTCTGTATGACTTCCTCTGTTGGTTCCAAAAAGTCACTCGGGCTACCTGTGTAGGAACGTCGTGTACATTCACTTACAATATGGGGATCATCTGTCGAGATGCACCACAGTCGCACTCTGGTGATGATATATATTTCCACTTATAAAGGGCATCCCTGCGTCGTCCAAGATTTGTTCTCACCCAATTCAGACTGGTCCAAATTGTACGCGGTAGATGATGTTCACCAGAAAAGATGTTGTGTAATGAACTGTCAGTGGCAACTTTCCAGCGACTTCTCCATTCTTCTAAAGGGTGAAAATCCCCATCAGCCAATGCGACAGCATCATGCAAAGATGGATGTCGTGACTCCAACCTCGTTACCATGAGAACAGGAATATCATCCAAAACAGGCAGTTGAGGCTTCATTTCTATCTTCTTGAACTCTCGGACGGGAGCATTTTATCTTTTTACAACAGGTGGCATTATACCTGACAGAATTGGGAGCCAATAAAGGGATGTGGACTGGATAGTACCAGATATTAACCGCAAGCTAACATTCAGTTGAGTACCAAGTAGTCTTGTATATGGGCTATCCAGCCAAACTGGTGCACAGTACTCACCACACGAGAATACCAGTCCCAAAGCAGATCATAAAATCTTTGCTGATGAACCCCAACTTGAGCCATACAATTTCTGAAGGATAATATTACGTGTTTTGAGCTTTTTTGACAGATTCATAAGATGTTGTTTGTAAGATAGTGTGCGATCAAGTGTAATCCACAAATATTTGGGATAGCTGCTATGTCGAAGTTCTTGGTGACAAAAACGTATGTGAAGTTTAATGCCAACTTGGCGATTATTCATGTGAAAACATGACACATCTGTTTCCTTAGAGTATGGACACAGTTGCCATTTCTTGAAGTACGTTTCAAGTGAAATCAGGTCTCTTTGTAGCACTTCTTCTGTCACACTAAGGTATTGATTTTGAGTGGCTAGTGTTATGATATCAGCATAACAAAATGTTTGCGATGATGTTTCTGGGAGATCGGAGATATACAAATTGAACAGTAGGGGAGACAGTACCGATCCTTGAGGTAATCCATTTTTGAGCTTCCTTTCTCTACTCATACTATTTCCCATACACACTCGAAATCTTCTGTAATTGAACATATTGCTTATAACCTGCACGATGGTCCTACGGGGTGCAATTCGCAGAAGCTTGTAAATTAATCCTTCCCTCCAGACTGCGTCAAATGCTGCTGTAAGATCAATGAATACAGCTGAGGTCTTGAGTTGTTTCTGGAAACCTGCTTCCATGTGGAATGTCGGTGAAAGCACTTGTTCGCAGCAGCTGCGATTTGGCCTGAATCCAGCTTGATCAACTGTAATACGCTGAAAAATAGTTGCGCTGATTCTGTTGTGGAATAGCCTCTCAAAAAGAAGGGCAACTGGTCTATAACTGCTTGGGTCATTGGCAGGCTTGCCTGGTTTCAAGATGGAAATCACTTTCGTTCGTTTGAATTCTGCCGGGAGTTGTCTGTTCTGTAGAAGGTCGGTAAAAAACCTTAACAGCCAACTTCTTGCATTCTTCCCTAAATGAATGCGAAATTCTGGATGAATGTCGTCAAAATCTGGAGCTGTACTTGGTTTAACGTCTTTGAGAGCAGCATTGATGTCTTGCACCGTAAGCGGTTGTGAATACCTTGATGTGCGTGGTGTTCTTGATTCCAGAGTTTGGAGCTGGCGCCGTATGTATTTGGTATGTTTCTTATCTGATGGAGTTTGGGAAGTTGTGACGATGTGAGATGCTACTTCATCCGGAGTAACTCCAGGCTGTTGCTTCACCAAAGGTGTCCTTCCTCCAAGTTTTCTGCGGTGCCCCCATGATCTTCTACTGGAATGAGTTAGGTCGATATTCTCCACTGTCTCAATCCACCGTTCTCTCCGGGTAGTATCCATGCTGGAAAGAAGTTCATCAGCTATGTCTTCATCACCAGTATGCCGATATTCGTCATAGAGTGCATCAGTCTCTACATTCCAACCAGGGATGTATTCTTTTCTATGGCATACTCTTCTTAGCCGCCATCATAACTGCATCTACGAAACGCTTGTAATTGTGCTTGGGAGCAATCCACCGAACACATTGATCCAGTTCAGTGGTGAATGTTGACCAATTTGCTTTTCAGAAGTTCCTCCGAGCATGTGGTATTGACCGTACAACAGGAATTTTGATGCCAATGTCCACTACAATGGGGCCATGTTGACTGTGGGGAAAATGTCTTAACACTTTACGACTGGTATGTAAGGGCTGTCCTGCATCACTGCAGCTAACAAATCACAAGTCAGGATTGAAATCCCTATTTCATGCAGCTGACTGGAAAGTACCAAGATCTTTTGGGTCAAAAATCAGATGGAGATTGTTCATTTCTGTATATTCTACGAGTTTCCTTCCACATTCATTGTCATCCGAGTACTTCCATAGTTCGTGATGGCTGTTGAAGTCGCCTATATAAACTAGAGGGTGTTGAGCAGTCGGGAGTATGGTACCTGACCACTGTGCGTTTGGGGGTTTATAAATGTTAAAAATAGTAACATTGCCACTCGCACAGCAACACAATGGATGTCTTCGTCTTCGTTTTGAAAGAGCAGTGAGGCATCTTGGATATTATTATGAACATAAGTAGCGATTACCATGTGCACTGTGATATGCTGCACCAAGAGCTGTGAAACAATTAATGAGGCCCCTTTTCCGAAACTATTCTTCATTGGCTGTATGGGTTTCATGTATACCCACAACATCTATATTATTATTCAGGATAACTTTGGACAGGTAGTCACATTTTGCTCTGCTGATGCTTTCTACGTTAAGCTAGAAAACATGGATGAAAGGTCCGATGTTTCTTGTCTGGTAGCTCTGAGAAGAGCCATTTCCATGAAATACTTCTGCCATTGCTGGAGGTTCTTTAAAAAGATATGTCCAGCTGCCACAGTTATTGCATTCTTAGCACCACCCGGGGGTCACGTGTAGGGCACTTTAAAGGTAAACCTACGGACGTGAAGCAATAATGTACCGCCTATTCATCTACTTTTATGAGATAATAAATTCACTTACTTGAAGAATTCTGAATTTTTTTAGGCAACCTGCACAAATTTTAAACTCCACTGGTACCTATCCATTTTATTAGTTAATACTAATTGTGTAAGTATGTTTGCAATCAACACACTAGAAGCACCTGACTGACAATGAACACTAAAATGAAATAGAAAGTGTGACCACATCACTAGAATGAACATAAATTCAATAGCACATTTTTTTATGCTTACAACAATGCACAAGTTTTATTTGAAAACTATGATACCGAAGATGTAGCATAACTGACCTCAAAGTTACATTTCTACTACACATTATCTGCTTTGGCGTCCACAAATGGAGGAATCTGACTTAACACATAAGAGAACAGAAATGATCAGAAAAAAAGGAATCTAACCAAATAATTTCAAAATGACATTCTTCGAGTCATCACATTATTGAACTCAGCCATCATTATATTGATTAATGAAACTGATTATGTTAGTTTTAAATATTTATTGTTTACAATGTACATAAAACTTAACAATTTCGAATTTGTAGATTTAATTTTTAATCTACAAATATCGCTTTTTCTGTGTGTCACTGTTGGCATTTACGTATAAAAATATTACTCAGAATATCTGGAAGCAATAGTTTCATATAGCATTTCAGATGATACGAATGAGATGAACAAATGATGCAGAGAAAGTGAAAGAAAGAACACTTTTTCATGGTTGCTAAAAAGGTATTGTAAACAAATACACTTCAAAAATATCTAGCTTTACCAGAGATTATTTTTGTAGATATATATTGAATAAAACTACCAGTACATGATGGAACATTAAAAATGATCTTAAAGTTCCTGATTATTTTAAATAATTTTAACCAATAGAATTTTCAGATATTAATGTTTAAATGTAACCTTGTAGAGACAGGATTGAACTGATGAAAATGGTCACTTTTGGAGATGAACCAACCACTACTGTACACAACAGTGAATAGGTACAACATATTCCATATTGTATAGGACTTGTAGTATACGTACTTTGTTTCTTCTTTGATGTATGGCAACAGCTGATCATCAGTTTGTTCCTCTATGAATATTTCCTCCTTAGTATCTTCGGAAGGCTGTCAGTAAGAAATAAGAAAAGTAGAATAAAGAATTAAAGAAATAAAAATTATAGGGCTAAAATAGTAACAGCTGAAAAAATAAATTTCATAGTGGCGCAAGAAGAGTATAATTAATTTATCTCCCATTTAAAAAATATATAATGGAAAGAACAATCAAATGAAAATCCCATTAAATGCAAGAGAGGTGTCTACCTTGGTGGCAAATGGTACACAAAAATACATTATTATCAAGCACTAAATTTTAAAAGAACAGAGAAGAAGACAATTTCCTAAAAACAGTATTATACAATTTTCACTTTTTTTCTATTAAGCACACTGCTCATCCTTAATAAATGTATAGAATTTACAAACTCTTACTCATAATATTTTCTGTTTCACAAACATAGTCAACACACATACCACTTGTGCAACTACTTCAAATAATACTATACTAATTCTATTAGGTTAAAATTTACATTGCATTTACTTATTTATTTTATTTTTTACCCTTTATGGAACCTAACGTGCACAATGACCTGCTGTGTTTTAACCTTAGTCCCTTTTGTCAATGCTTTTCAAATAATTGATGAGATATAGGAACATGAAAAGGAACACACCGTTGGACAGCAGTAGACACAGTAGCATAGAAAGGGAGGAACATTGCAAATTTGTAAATTTAAAATCACCTACATATTTGTGAATATTCAGCAGAGTATATGTACACATACGTGCATGTGAACATGTACAATTTTAGGAAAATAAATAATAGTAAGCAGTATATCCAAATCATTGCCCAATACCATTCCTTGCTTCTGTTTCTCTTTCTGTTGATCTATAATTCCACAATGACTAGCCATTTTCTTCATCCTCTTTTATTCATATTCCCCTGTTCCCATCTTCCTACATATGACTTGACTTGTCACCTCTTTGTCCATTTCCATGTTCCTATACACTCTCTTTCCAAAAACACTGCACTGTAATATCACATAATCCCACAGTACTCCCACCACTTTCCCAACAAGTGGACAATGCTTATATCAGAAGCATAGAAATATCCATCATCCCCCTCTGACATCACATTAAGACCAAAAGCATAAATCAGTTAATGTCCCAATCAATGAATGAATCAATCAATGAATCAATCAAACCACAGCAATTAGGGCTGTTGGTTGTTTAAATAGAAAAATATTGTTGAAATATATGAAACAAATTATTTCAATCACTAAATCATCTTCCTATAACTGAACATTTGCCAAAATTTGTCCTCTTGAATTCAAACTTATCTTCATGTTGCGACCTTTCCTAGACTTAAAGAACATGATTTAAATGTATTCATCAACTAATGTCATTCCAAGACATCTCTCCAATGACATCTCAGAATATACTGCTTAATCAAACAACTTGTCTCCTTTCTCCAAGTCTCCCCAGCTGAAACTTTGCAACATCTCTGTAACACAACTCTTTTGTTAGAAATCACCCGCAAGAAATGGAGCTATTTCTGTGGATCATTTCCTGTTCTCTACTCAAGTAATACTGGTGATGGTCTCACACTCTCATTGTGGCTTTGCTGGAGATTTATATGCCCTCTCCTTTACAACACCTAAAAAAACTCATGATCATATTAAGCGATCTGTAAATTTTATTTTCAATATGTTTAAATGATTACCATAATGAAGCTATATCCTTATAATGAATAGCTAGGTACTTACAGAGATCCCCATGAAGAAATTTCACCCATCAATACAATAATAAAACCGGAGAGGACTCTTTCTATTTGTGAAACAAAGAAACTGACTTTTCACCACGTTTACAAATATAACATTGCCCGATGTCCATCTTACAATATTGTCAAGGTCTTTTTCAGTTACTCATAATCCTGAAACTTATTTATTACAAAGAGCCTCATCACTTATTTCAGTTCATTATTCATATTGTTTATATATATCAGAGAATAAAGGTCTCATAATAATGCCCTGTGGGACCCAATCCCATAATTGTTACAGGATCAAATAAAACTTCACCTACTCTTATGCTCTGAGTTCTATTTTGTAGAAATACACTAGACGTGGCCAAATTTTAATGGTAAAAGGTATATTTCTACCTTTATGTAAACTACCGACCTTTATAGCCTAATCCTTGAACTTGTTTGGAGGCAAAGTTTCCACTTGGGATATCCTGGTCCACACTATTGTATTTTTTCATACAGTGGCTACAGTGAGAACCACAATGTAATTTCATTATTCACATGGTTTTGTGTCATTTTTGTTAGTGAGCATTTTCTGTTGTTTATCTTTATTAACTGCATATTGTTGCTGTTTGGCAATAAATAATGTGACCTATTGTTAAGACCGTGCATTCTTTAAATTACATGTATTATTGATACTATTCAGGAGTTCAGTTGTATTTCTTAAGTGTGGTTCTAGAGAACTGTCAAATTTTCAGGTTATGGGAAGACGAAGAGACCTTTCACCAAGAAAGGCACTGTCAGAGAGCTACTTCTTGAGAAACGTCATTCAAAACAAGAAATAGATTCTAGATTGCAAATACCACAGTAATCTGTAAGTAGAATTTTCAAATGTGTGATGATGATGATTGTTGTTTCAAGGGGCCTAACATCGAAGGTCATCGGCCCAAGACAACATTCAACAACATGTTGGAAACTGTGGGCAAAAGAAGAAACCAACCCAAGGAGGAAGCAAAACTAATTAATTTGTCAGTAAACAACCGCAAGGTTACTAGTTTGGATTTACGTGTGAAATTATAAGAGTACGGGTCATTGGTACCAGCCAGGACTTTGAGACGAGAGCTGTTTAATGCTAGATTGAGAGCAAGACGACCTCTAAGAAAAGCGAAGATTACTCCTGCTATGGCTAAAAATATGTTTCAGTGGGCCACGACTCTCCAGAATTGGTTATGTGAAGATTGGAAACAGGCAAGTCCATGACAATTACTGTAATTCCTTAATTATCATTCGTTATTCCATTATAACCCAATCTAAGTGATGTAACCGTACAGCACAGTAAATGTATGAAATTCTTCTTTTAAACCTTACAGCTTAATGCATTTAATGCTAGACTTATCTGTTTTATTTATTTCAGGTTTGCTTTAGTGACGAATTGGTATTTCCTGTCGAAGAAGAGACAAGTCAATATGTCAGAAGATAAGGAGAAGCATTCCATCCAGATTGAGTGAGGCATCCAACTTCAGTGATGGTCTGGAGTGTGTTTTCTTGGTATGGCCGTGGACGATTATATATTGTAGAAGGAACTATCAGATGTGAACAGTATAGTATTAAGAACCTGTTTGGTAGCTCAGGTGCAAGAGTAGTTTGGCCAAAGTGAATTTATTTTTATGCAAGATGGGCCTCCTTTCCACAAAGCCTAGAAACAGTCCAGACATGAACCCCATAGATTATCCTTAGCCGATAGCAAAGAAAAGTCCAAGGAAAAATAACGACAAAAATTGGCTTGATTGAGAAGCTCGGTCAGATGTGGTGTCATGATGACGATTTAAAAGAGTCAGTGTAAAATACTGTTTGAGGGTATGCCCAGTCTAATCAAGTCGCTCATGAAAGCTAAGGGGGTGCATACCAAGTACTAATGTCATGAAGTTAAAAATTGGTAACATCTCATGTGTTCAATTCTCAAATTTTTAATGCTTAATAATTTGGCCATATCTTTATAGTCACCCATTTAGCCATTGTTTTATCTATCCCAAACGCACTAATTTTTTTGTCAGTAGTTTCCCGAGATCTACCCTAAGAAAATCCTTAGATATGTCAATCGTGATACATTTGACTTCCTGAATCTAATATATCTGCTATATCCTGTTGGAATCCACAAGATGAGCTTCAGTGGAATAATATTTCCTAAACCTGAACTACCTTCTATCGAGCCAGTTGGTAATTCCTTAAATGTGTATAACATATTCAGAAAGAATGCATTCCAAGAGCTTGCATGCAACACAAGTCAAGACGACTATTGTGTAATTACTAGCTTTAAGTTTAGCACATTTTCTCTATACACAGAGTGCTACTACACTAAGTATTCATTCATCTGGTATAGCTGTTTCATACATACTCTAATCAATATCTCAATTGAGCGACAGATTTCTTAGCCACAGGTTCCTCAAAGACAATTCTTTCCCTGTGTTCTGTGGAGTCTTTTGTGAAAGCCAATTTATATACAGGGAAAGAATTGTCTTTGAGGAACCTGTGGCTAAGAAATCTCAATCTGAACTGCATGACCGGAAGTAACAAGGTCACTTTAATTTACTCAAAGGAAACATTTCCCTGAGAATCTGACTGCACCATCATTCTCAACATTCCACGAAGAACATCCCTGATTTCTCTGTCAGTATAGTTCAGATACACCTTGTACACAGGTCATTACAGTGAGTGCGTCTCGATTGAGATTTATATACAGTATGCCTTTGTCTTATCCTACAACTCTTCTTGGACTGCAATCATCCATAGGAACGTTAGATATTCAATACAAGAGGAACTAGGTTATATCGTACCCAAGTTTACTGTGACGGTTGCAGTGAAAGACCTGTAGAATGTGTCTACATGTTGTCAAATGCATTAAGAACAACAAGAGGAAAATTTATGTTGTTGCTAGGGTCTCCTTCTAGTCTTTAAGCTTCCACCACTTGATGTTCTCATGGGCATAGAGGTCCTTAAATCCGCTATGCCTACCTTAAGCAGAGGTGGAATACAGTCAGATGATATGACATTGACATTCACATTCTTTCTTCGTCGTAGATCACGGTGCTGAACAACGATAAGGTCAATTTGCTTGCTGCAGTCACCACAAGTGAAACCTCAAATATGAGTTCCATCATCATATCAGGTACCGAAAGTATTACCACCATGGCAGCTGTAAAAATTCTTAGTGACCATCATGCGCATTAAGGTCATCACAGTGAAGTGGAAACTCACCTTCAGGATACGCTGCAACATGACCTCGTAGTTCCTGCCAATGCTGTTCCTTATCCAGGTCGTCACAGCCAGATTGTGACATAGAAAACACAAGTTCGAGAGGATGCAACATCGAATGTAATTCACATAAGGCTGTCGGAATAGCACTGAACCTCAGCAACTCAATCTTACATGCTTGCGCACACAATGAAATCAACACCATTCCTGCTGGATGTAACCTGGCAGGTAAGTTCACAAAAATCTTTGATGTCATGAGATTTCTGGCCTTTCCAAAGCAAGCAACTTAAAATCTAATTACATAGCTACACCTCAATTCTAAACCGGACTTACATTATCCAAATTGCAACAGGTTAACAGGAAAAATAGAATGAAAAGATTAAGTAATAATAAAGCAAGAATGATATTTACTACTAAAATAATTATTCTACAATAATTCTAAGCCAATTTAGATGTATCCTAACTACAATAGTTTAACTGAAGCAACAAATATTCCTGAAGTATAAATTTATGGAACTTATGAGAATGTAAATATTCATTGACTATGTACATAACATTTAGTTTCCTTGATTCATCAAAGAGACAAAAACGTGAATAGTTCGAATGTAATTATCAGTCAAAGAACAGTGGCCAGTTATAATCATAAATTTAAGCCATATTAATGAAAGTTAATTGAACATAACCTACGGCATATTGTTTATTTGATGGTTTCTACCTTTTCTCTTTCACACCGACACAGATAGGTCATATGGCGATGATGAGCTAAAAATGGCTAGGAATGAGAAGGAAGCAATTGTGGCCTTAATTAAGGTACATTCGCACCATTTGTTTGCTGTGAAAATGTGAAACATGCACTTCAGGGCTGTAGACAGTGGGTTCGAGCCCAGCATCTTATAAATGCAGGCCAAGAGCTACAAGGCCAGTTATTCAGTACAACAAGGAAGCAATTGCTTGAATTCCTTCTCTTCCAATACTTTTTGTGAGAGTATATTAATATGTAATTTCAAACAATACGTTAAAAAGTAAGTTTTTATTTTAGAAATTCAACTTTCACAGTTCCCCAGATGTACATGCACATTTGGACATAAGTTTTCATATACATGTCCAAAAGTAGTAAAGTAGACTCCCAAAATTCTATGCAGAGCATGCCTTCCTCCCTTGAAGTCAAGATGGGCTGCCTACGTATGCTCTTCGGATCTAGGATCGAGGTGGCCCCTACTTCTTCGCAGCTTCTCTGTATGCCCTTCACCAAGAATCCCTTTAAGAGACTTATCAAGCTTATCGGCATTGTAATTACGTTAGACAATGCTTCCAAATTTATGCTTATATTCTTGCAACACATTCCGAAGTAACCCCATGAAAGAACCTTACTCAGAAGAACAGCCAAAGACATGATTCTTGAGGTGATCAAGCTAATGCAAGTTGAACCTAACAGCACTTCAGTTAGAGTAAAACAATTCACTTCAACTAACATTTCTTGACAATGTGAACATTTGGTACCACACGATACAACAAGCAACGTCTCTCATTGAGGGAGAAAGATAAAGAGACAACAATCAAGAAAAAGGTTTATCACAATAGTTCTATGAACTTTGACTGTCCTACATCAACACAGATCTATCCATATTAAGAAACAAAGTATAAATTTATGTGAAGATAAACCGACTTCCAGAATTATCGCATGGAATATTTGGAAGCTAATACTCAGAGAAGTGTACGAAAATACTAGTAAATTGTAGGGTATATGCTGTAAACGGGAATCATGCACCAAAGGTATCTGGGCATAGAGAAATACTCACGGGTCAATTTATCTCCAAAATGAGGAGACTGGGTTGGATCAAACACATTTCAATGACACATGGGTGAAATATCAATTAAGAAATAGTAAATGTAATGATTATCATTATTTTACTGTAAAACCAATTATAGTATTAACATTAACAGCTAAACGATAGCTGGGCATCTCAGAGAAGTTAACTGTTAATAATGTAGAATGACACTGCGTAAGCACTGTACAAGTCTACAGATAATTTCACCTTAAAGTTCTACACAACAATCTATACTGAAAATGCGATTTTCACACCACACACAGGATTTCTGCAAACCAATTTTACTAATTCAACAAGGCATCAATAAATCAAAATAATGCACTTTTAATACTTCTGTATAATTAATGCAGCAGTATATACTGTGGAAATAAATCTTTAATCTACAACACACTGCACCCGAAAATGGCATAATTGGAGTTAAAATTGAGATTGCCGCAAAAGCTTAATTTAATTCGGTCAATGGGTCATTTATAACAGCTCTGGTGAAGGCCAAGATCTGATAACCTTGGAGAAATTCGCCTTTAAGCTCATAGCTGCATGGTCGTGTGGCGACCCGTCCCTATTTTCTTATTGGTCAGGAGGTTAACATGCGACAGATATGAACAGTTAAAATTTTCAAGGCTAACACCGCCCGGCAAGTTTTCAGAATTCTTCACAAGACCAGTTTTGAACCATGATACTATAAGAAGACGTGCAGAAATGTATGATTGGTTTCCTACTAATCAAACCACCTAGACTGAGGACTGATAAAATCAGTGTGAAATCGACGCTCAACTTACTCAGATTTTACTCTACTGTTTTCATACTGCTCTACTTTAAAGCACAACTTCACTTCGCTTTCCCACTATAATTCGACAAGATATTCAATGCCAAACGTCGTTTATTAGCCGTGATGTCTTACAAAGGGAACACGTTATTTCGTCTTCTGCGCGACATAACCACTACAATATTAATTCCAGAACACGTGTGGTGTGCAAATCATCTGAACCCGCAAGTTACCTGTCGACTGACATTTAAATGGGCATGGTTGGAACACATATTAATGTGCCATTTTAGTTTCAGTATGTGTCAGTATGTGTATATGTGTGTGAGTGGAAGCCTACTGTTACAAGAAGCCTGCAAGACAATGAACAAGGGGAATCATCATGCTGCTTGCAAGAGGAATCTCTACTTTCATCATGGTGCACCTTGCAATGGATATTACTTCCGGAATGTGCCACTAAAAGGGGAGATCCCACAACACCCTAAAGGGTGCTAAAGGGACCAATCGTGAGACGTTGCCAGCCAGGACTTAATCAACTTCCATCATAAAAGAGAGAGAACCTTTTTAAATATTAATTTCCTTTTCAGAAGGACTTCATTCTTGAAATAATATCTTCTATTATTTTGTGTTGTTACAGATTCTCACCGCTTCTCATCTACTTATTGGTGTTGGTAAATTTTGTGAATGATTGAAATACACTCATGTCCATAAAATCCAGAGCACCTTGAAAGACTAGGATTAGGAAGTTCATATTCACAGGACATATGCATTAGTATGTTCTGAAGAAACGATTAGCATTTGAAACATGCCGATCCTCAGGTTCAAGGTCCACATCGATATCCCTGCGCACAACCACGGACTCGTAAATTGTGCCTGCGGCTCTCGTTGTCACTATAAACCAAAGGTAATTGATCAGCGTGATTTGAGCAGACGTGCCTGATGGCTCGCAGACGTATGCAAGAAAAGTATTGTCAAGTTAGTGAGTTTGAAAGAAGGCGAATTATTGGCATGAGAGAACGTGATACATCTATCTTGTAAACTGCAGCTTGTGTTCGAAGTGTGTCGGCAGTGCAGCGGTTGTGTACAGAACGTTCATAGAAGGCCGTAGATCACAACGAGATGGGTCCGGTCACACCAACCAGAGAAGATCGACACCTCATCCGGATGGCATTGCAGCACAGATTTGCGTCTTCCTCGGCTCTGGCGCAACAGTGGAACAGTGGAACACATCGTTCACTACCAGGAGTGACAATCCGTCCCCGTTGATTACGATATGGGTTACCAGCGCGTCTTCCACTTCTCCGCCTAACTTTGACCAATGTGCATAAACATGCTAGACTGCAATGATGTATGAAACGACGTCACTGGGGACAGGAATGGCAGCAGATAGTGTTTTCGGACGAATCCAGGTCCTATCTGTTTGAAAATGATGGCCGCATTTTGGGTCGCCGCAGACAGGGGGAGAGGCATCACACTGACTGTTTTCACACAAGACATACAGCGCCAACTAAAGGCGTTATGGTGTGGGGTGCTATTGGGTACAACCACAAATCAGAGTTGGTGTGTGTCCAGGTCAATGTTACCAGTTTGACCTACGTGAATGGCATCCTGCGAATTTAGCCACACCATTTCTGCACAACACCCCAGACGCCTTATTTCAGCAGGTCAATGCGCGAACACATGTCGCTGCATGAACACGTGCTTTCTTGTTGTCACAGAATGTCAGACGGTTGCCCTAGCCCACCTGATCATCGGACTTGGCGCTAATTGAAAATGTGTGAGATATGATGAAAGGACGGGTGTGGAGCTCTGACCCAATGCCAACCACCAAAGATGAACTGTGGAGCCAGGTGAATTCAGCATGGATGACTATAACCCAGGACCCCATCTGTGCCTTATACGTGTTGATGCCATCACACATGGAATAAGTTATCAGTGCCCCTGGAGGACTCAGCGCCTACTAGGCAACGCGGCACATGCCGTACCTGGAGTACTGAAATGCTAATCGTTTCTGCAGAAAATACTAATGAACATGTCCTGTGAATATGAACTTCCTACCTCTAGACTTTCAAGGTATTCTGTTGTTTATGAAGATGAGTGTACTTCTAAGAGTTGAAATGTGTTGATATTGTAATAGTTCTATTATTTGAATTTCATTAACAACGTAGTGCACTAACAATTAAGTGTTAAAAATCACAGACCAATTTGTTTAACTTAGAACCTAAAACACTAACAGGGATGGATACGGTGCATTCCTTTGTGAATTTTTTACATAATATTACACCTCATCTTGCATAAGTTCATCAATGAAGTATAAATTGTCACCCAAATGTTACTTATGTACATTAGGAACTAAACTTATGATATAAAGGTAAGTTATGTTAAAAGTAATGAACGTGGATGTAAATGAAGGAGTGTTAATAATAGGCTTTAATAACATACGATGCTCTACTTAAGAAGGCGGTTAGTGCTCAATGGAAATAGCCTAGCCTTCTTAAGTGACAGAATGGAATGATAGCTCATATTTATGAACAGTGAGGAAGTAGCAACCAATATTGCATTATGGAGAGTATATTATTGAGCATATGAAGCGAACAGCACAGTTTAAGGTAATAAATCACTCTCTGTGCTCACTCAACAACACCAAGCTTGTCTAATTAAGGAAACGTATCTAATTAATGCAAATATTAAACCATTATTAGGCTATCTTCTATAATGTGGGAAGATAGATTGACAAATCATCTTAATGTGCTAAAGTGATCAATCTTCTAGTTATTCGATCATGATTCATATAGCGAGAGTGACATAAGTTCTCGAATGTTCAATAAATGATGAAGAACACACGTAATGTAATAATCATGCCTAACTAAAATGATTAACCTCACATGATCTAACTTTTGGAGGGTGGGGGTATTTGAAAAGTAGGGCTTAGCCAAGAATGCAAACTTAACCTAACATGCATGGATTCGACTCGAGGCCTAACATCACAGGCCATGGACTCAACACTAGGCTTAACCTTACAAGGTCATTAGCTTTACAGACTCAAGTTTGATGTCCAAGAGTGCTGGCTTAAGCTATCAATCACGGATTTGCTGCCCGGCTTAACCTTACAAGGGCGTTACAGACTCGAGTTTGACATTCAACCCCAGGCTTAACGTAACTAGACAAGATGAGACATGGTGCATGGGCTTTAGGAGCTGAGCTTCGTAGTGCATGGCGGCCATTCACATTATTTTAATAAGACAAGACAGATGGTGTAAAGCTTAATACATGTGCTTTATTCATGGGGGCATAACGCGGAAAGGTGACATCAGGTCATGGAGTTGAGTGACTGCAAAAGGCCAAAAGGGCTACAAACTAAAGGGAAAAAGGGAATGAGGTATGGTCTAGGGCTCAGATCTGAATGTGGAACAAGATGATGGTATGGGACTGTGGAGATGGTGAAAGGTTTAACACATGTGCACTATTCATAGGGACATACCTCTATAAAGCTATTTCCAGGTCCTCAAGCTGAGCGGCTGCAGAGTCACAGATGTTGTTGCATAATGTACTGCTGGTTTTTAGTGTTTGGAACTCTAAATGTTTATTGTAACAATTCGAGCTCAGAAATTTGAATTTTAGAATTATTCTAGAATTCTTTTTTTTTTGTTAGTTGTTTTACGTCGCACCGACACAAATAGGTCTTATGGCGACAATGGGACAGGAAAGAGCTAGGAGTGGGAAGGAAGCGGCCGTGGCCTTTATTAAGGTACAGCCCCAGCATTTGCCTGGTGTGAAAATGGGAAACCACGGAAAACCATTTTCTAGAATTCTAGAAATATAATACTGTTGATATCACGTAAGAGATTAAAACTTAAGCGTAACTAAATTATTGTGTGTTAAGTTCAGAAACACCCAACTTTTGAGCTACAAGAAATGAAAATTTCGCCGACCCGACTAGGATTTGAACCTGGGACTCATTTACTTGGGAAGCAAACAACCATGCTAACTAAATGACTGTACATTAACAGCTTATGTATTTCACTGAAGCACCTAGTTTAGCGTTACAAGATTCAAAGGAAAAATCACTAGCAATACTAGGATTTGAACATGGAGCACTCTTGGACCCAAAGCTGAAGTGCTATTCAAATATCTAACTCCAAAAATTCAAACTTCTAATTCTGAGCAAAGATAACAATCGCTGATTTGGGTTCTCAAACCTGGAGCTAACTTTGACTCAGAACGAAAGGTGTTAAGTTCATAAGAAGAAAAAATGTTGAAAGACCTCAACCTGACCCGGAGTCGATGACAAGCTTTTCTTTCACTGAAGACTAAGTGTGAACGATTGGCACAAACTATGTTAACTGAATGTGGAAAGAGAATGCAACAAATTTTGTATTAAGTAAGGTCGTGACACATGTACGTCTCAGCAAAAATGAAATTGATTGTAGGAACATTCTGGTTAGACTTGGAAATATTTGCTGTGACATGAAATACAAAGTTCATTGTTTTTGCAATTAGCCTAATATGCACATCTCAGAAAAAGAACATTGGCGGTACGAGCAAGTTGACCAGACTTGGAGGTAACTTAATTGCTAAGACAGGGAATACAAAAATTATTGTTCGCGCATCGAACTGTGGGCTGCAGATTTGAAACCTGCTGAAATGTTTACATCACATGGTACCTAACATTACAGCAGGGAGCAATTAAAAAATCCCCAGGCCACCTGGTAATCAAATTCAGCAAACTTTCCCTTGGACTGTTGACTATCATAATAGCTAAAGGATTCAATACACACAACCATCGAGCTAAAATAAATTAAAAATCACCGACCAGACTAGGAATCGAACCAGTGGCTTCTTTACATTGGCAAGAAACAAGAATGCTAACTAAAGGACTGTACATTAAAAGCTTGTTTGTTTAATTGAAACACATCAAATTCGAGTTCCTTTCACGGGGGTGGGGGTGGGGGTGGGGGCGCAATAATAATATTCTCTTTACGTCTTACTAACTACACTCGAAAGTTTGAAAAGTTTGCAATAATAATTTTGAAGAACAAAACTGCTTTCATGCTGAATACTCAACGTTCACGCACAATAAGAAACATAAGTTCAGCACTTTAACCTCTTGAGCTACTCAGCTCCGCAATGAATTTGCTAAGTGCAGAAATTTCAATCCCCGCTTTAAACAATTTTTCAAGATGCCAATATGCCAGAATTTAGTCCTGCAAGCTTTCCTTCATGTGCCAGTAAATCTAACGAAACAAGGCGGACGTATTTGAACACTTTCTAATACCATTGGGCTGAGCTAGAATAAAACCTGCCAAGTTGGGGTTAGAAGGCTAGCGCCTTAACCTTTTGAGCTACTCAGCTCTGCTATTCAATTATTAAGTACCATAAAAAACACACACTAATAATGATGATAATGATAATAATAATAATCATAATTTGGAGAATCCAACCAACAAACAAATGTTACAGTTTTCGTGTCTTTATTGTTGGCGAAAAACATTTCAAAATGAGGATCGTGATAAGGTTAACTATGCAGGGAGCCACAGCTGAGTACTCTCTAACACTACTGATGAATGATATAAGGAGAAGAAGAAGAGGAGGAGGAAAGGCCAGGATGAGGAGAAGAAGGTGAATAAGAAGAAATCTGTCGCTCTACAAGCTCGTTTCACAGAGATATTTTTAGCACATACTTTTAAATCTTCCTCGGTTTGATATCCCTCTGACCTCCTGCAGAAGGAATTTCCATTCACGGCTGGCCACAACAGTGAAGGAATTATTGTAGGTAAATGATTTTTGCTTAGGAATAGCGAGCAATGTCGAGCTCAGCGCTCTGGTGTTATTATCATGGTGTTCAGAAAGGCTATGAAATCGTTCATACAAGTAAGATGGGGATTGTAAGGTAAGGATTTGATGCAATGAAGTTAGGGTATGCAGCTTGCGTATGTCTTCAAGGCGTAGCCATCCGAGGTCGACCTAAGACTGGGTAAAATTATCTGAAAATTTCAGATTAAATATAAATCTTACACAGGCATTCTGTGCACATCGTAGTTTATCCCGAAGCTCGGTTTTCATGCCTTTGTAAACTACGTCACAATAATCAAATATTGGAAGAACGAGGGTTTCAACTAATTTCTTCCTTAAACTGAATGGGGAAAGTAAATTTGAAATTGTTCAATAGGTGCAGCATCGCGAAAAATCGTCTACTCACAGATATTGTCTGATCCGTCCACGAGAAGTGCTGTTCAATGACCGTTCCGAGACTTTTTAGAGTAAAGCTTGCTTTTGAAGTCATACCTGAGGAGTGGACATGCAGTAATTAGTGGAAATAAGTCTTGAGTGGGCAACTGCTATGGTTTGGGATGTTTTGGGTTTAAAATAAGTCCATGCTGGGAAGATCATTAGCTTATGGCTTCTAGTGTGCCGTATTCATGTGTGACATATGCTACAGCGCAAACAAAACCAACTAGCACGAGGTCCGGAAACATGGCGCCGGAGCAGTTTAGACGAGGACTGGTTTATAAATGTCGAATACGCAATGAAGTGATTGTGAAGAAAGGACTTTACCTTCATCTCTAAGCGGAGAAAACGTGTATATATGTGTAAATATTGTTAGAATTAAATCAAATGTAAAATGTAGAATGTATGAAAACAAGACGAAACCAAAGATTGAACACATAGGGTAATGTTACGGAGTATAAAATATCGATATTTGTTAATAAGAACGGTAGCGACATCTACGTGTCAGTTGATGTAAGTAAACATCTAAGATAGAGTTCCACATCTAGTATCTAATTTTGTTATTCTATGACTTGTGTAAAACGTTAAAAGTATTCTTGTTCATTGTTAATGTCAATGTGATGGTAGTATGGAAATGATACGTAAAAATTAGAAATTGTTTGCAAAAGGAAGTTATTAGGGGATGTGTAAATGCAGTTAAGCGAATGCACCTGGCCTAAAATAATGGTGATATGCTTATGATTGTATAAAGGCCAAGCCATTACAGAGGGAGCAATACGATATATAATAGAGATTGTCCGTATCGTAAATAACTTCATATAATCAGAAGTGTATGCGTAATTGCTCTGTGTGTTGTCAAAGAACTAATATTAACCTTTTTCAGGTGTAATCTGCATGAGTCTAAAATGATGTTGTCAGAAATGTATTCAAGAAGTACTAATTCACAGGAGAATATGGAGTGCTAAATCATGTACGAGTAGGTCCAGCTGAGATGATGGAGTGGTTACCGGGATGGATAACCTAAGCCAGTGATTCATATAACCCTGGCCATTCAAGTCAGTAACTGCTTTCCATTATAATGATGTCTTTTTACTGTGTGCACTTTATTTGATGCAACATGCATCTGTTTTTTATTTTAGTTACTAGTTTCTTTAATGTAGGTAGTAATGTATATGTAGTACATGTTCTAAAGTAGTTCGCCAAAACGTAATAGTAATTACACCTCGAGCGGCGTGATATTATGTTATTTGGTATATAGGAATTCTCATATGCGTTTGGCGACTCGGCATTCGAAATGATACGATACCATGCGAGTGAATGAATGGTTATGTTAGTGGATGACTTCGACATCGCTTATATTATGTTGTAGTGCCGTGATTACTGGAAGACACGAGCCTATGTATACATATGTAACAACATTAACATAGAATCAGCATATTTATCGCAAAGCTAACCTTGGTAATGGAGGTAAGTGACACAAATGTAGTAATGTTGTAATGACACTAGTGTGAATCAACGTGAGATAATAATACTGACAATGATGATGGTGTGAGTGTCAAATATATTAAATACCTGCGATGATGGTGGTCATTGTGTTGATGAATAATTCAAGTGTATTAAGTGCTTGTGGTGGTAATAGTTATTATGATGATGAATAATAAAACATGGGGATGATATCGTGATATGCCACTGATGTGTGGATTAGCTTACATAAAATTTAGTGGTTGAAATAATGAAAAGTGCTGTGCTGTGTGGATTATTTAATAAGATGGGAGGTGACAATGAAGATTTATCTTGATGTCGCTACATAGAACGTATTATTTAATTGCGGTATGCCAGTGTGAAGTTAGATAAAGCAAAAGGAGGTGTAACACTCGTATATAAGCTAATGCTGAAATTGTAATGCCCTGGTATAAGATGATGTTAAGGTCATAATACTCTTACATGATTGAATGCTGGGATCGTAATGTTGATATGTAAGTGTAGGCTAAGATGGTAAGGCAGATAATTATTAATTGCGATGAGATGTCGGTCACAATTGTCCTATCGATTATCGTTACGTTTTGGATGTCATATTCAAAATTTATGTCAATCATTAGGGTTTTTAGTCAGTATGACGGCGACGTGTTTGAGGCGTGCATAAGGCTTACCACGCGCACGGCTTCGAGGATATATGACGTGATATTAATAAGTTAGATGTTTACTTCATGGACATCGTAGTTTAGTAGATGTAGTAGAGATGTCGTATGTGGTTTTATTAACATTTGAGTGTATATATTCTTGTCCTTATGTATATTATCTTTGATTATTTATTTTATGCATTAGCATTAAGGTAACATGATCCTCGAAGGTATGCGCGAGGATGGACGTGTAATTATTGTCGCGTTGAGGCGAACCTCATCAGGACGTACGAGTTAGTTAAGGTGGTGATGATTATTTATTTTAATTAGGTTAGGCATCACATATAAAAAGACATTATTATCAGCTGAATTTGACATGAACGAGATTCTCCTATTGAAAATCAGACATCAAATCAAAACTGAAGGAATAAGAATACCTAAAACTTGTGGAGTAAAAGAAAGAACACGGTCATAATGGTAATTTTCCAGGTTTAGGCATGTTATTGAATAAATATAGATTTAGGTTTGGAATTTCAAATAGCTATTATAAAATGAGGAATGATCAATTTGAAATCACTGCATTATGTTGAATCGGGTATAAATTAATTAAATTACGACAGCCGTTTTATGTCATTACCAATTTGTTTTTCGGTAATATTTGAAATCTGGGTTATACTTTGGTTTCGTCTTAACTAGTAGGATCATTTATATTAATAAATATAATTCGATCCAGAATATCTCCATCTTTTCATTATAAAATAGATATACATGGCCTTACTTATGAAATTAATTCAAATTCCAAGATCATATTTGGTATAATCAATTTTAATTCAAGACAAGGTCTCGATTATTACAAGCATGTCATAAATTATGAAAATAGGTGATGCAAACATAACGGCGATTGGCTTAGAAACGTTAATATAGAAATTTGATAATAAGCCGCCCGATAGGATTCCGAATCCAATTTTCCACCATTGATGCGATTTCTATTCACCGGAACATATTAGCTAGCTGAGGCACATACAAAGTCCTGTGATCCTATGAAACAGCCCCACAACAATAAAAGAACCCGTCAAGACCCTGGGTGTAGAGTGCTCCCAATGCTAACCTATGGGGCAATGCCACGAGGAGGGCATACTAGATCCATGCTAATTTCCTCGATTGCTTCCGAAACGTCTGTTGGTTTTGCATGGATATACAATTGTACGTTGCCAGCAAAAATGTGACATTTACAATGAGTCAGCTGTTTAGCTAAGTCATTGATATAGACAGAAAGTGGCAAGGGAGCTAGGGTTGACCCTTGTGTTACACCTGTTTTTACATATTGCCACGAAGAAAAGGTACCCTGATTGACGACACTTTGGTGACGTTCGCGTAAATAGGCTCCCATCCATTTCAGAGTACTGTAGGAGAACCCTAGGCGATAAAGTTTGGATAGGAGCAACTCATGGTCTACAGAGTCAAATGCTTTGCTGAAGTGCAACAATACTAGAATTGTCAGCTTTTGCTCATCAGTAGCCTCATCACTCACGCTTAGCAAGGTAGTACATGTACTGTGATTTCGTCGGAAAGCTGACTAGTGCGGGTCTAGTATGTCGTGGTCGTTGAGATAGTTCGTGATTTGATTATGCACAATGTGTTCGAGTCCTTTGGCTGTTATAGACAGTATATTAATAGGTCTGTAGTCACTGTTTAGTGTAGGAGATTTTGTTTTTTGTAAAGGATGTACCAGGGTCATTTTACAGACAGTTGGAAATACACTGTTTTGAAGGAAGAAGTTGTATATGAATGTCAATACTGGAATAATGGTGTCGATAATTTTCTTTATCATTATAATGCATATGTTGTCCTCCCCTGTGGATTTAGTTTTAATTTGCAAGAAAAGCGCTTTCACTTGCAGAGGTGAGACATAACTACAATAAAATTTGTCTCTGCCTATGCGTAGTGGGGTGTAATTTGCACACAAAAGATTTTCTTTTGCTTCTTCGTTTAACTGAACATGGGAAGACATTAAATGATTATTGAATTCATCAACAGAAAACTCCAAATCGTCTACCTTGTTCGGTTTATTTAGTCCGAATTGTTGGATTGACTTCCATAAGGTACCGAGTCTTACGTGAGGTTTTATAAGGTCATGGGCGTACGATAGTCGAGCGTTTCTTACTGTATCAGCCGTTTTAATACATAGTCATCTGTAATAAAGTTTTCCTCTGTCGGGTAATGTTTATATTTCCTATGAGCTGCATCCCGCTTGGCCATCATTACTTCTAATATTTTTTTATCCACGGAGGAGTCTTTTAAAGATGCGTGCTGTTCATAGAGGGGCGTGTTTGTCAAAAATGTGAAATATCATGTTATTGAAAGGGTTGACCATGTTGTCAATGTTAGTTGTATGAGTTATCTCCTGCCACAGCATCGAAATAGCGTCTTTCAATAATTTTTCGGTGTCAATATGGCTATAGTCTCTGTAAGTCACATATTTAGGTTTATGTTTGGGGTATTGCAGTGCGTAAGACATAAAGATAATGTCATGGGCTGACAGTCCGGGAGCAGATATCTGGCCATGATGTAATACTCTGTCAGGGTTGTTCGTTACTATTACGTTCAGTAGTGTGTGTGAAGTTTTAGTGTGGTGAGTGGGAGAAAGTAGGAGGATCGCCATACCGCATGCCAGAAACATTTTCAATAGATGGGTGGTTTTGGAAGGATCTGAATCTAGAAGGTTTGTATTGAAGTCTCCCATCATTATAACATGTTTGTACATAGGTTCTGTTAAGATCTGTCTCTAAGTCATTCAAACGGTGAGCTTTAGGTGGCTTGTATACAGCACCTACTAAGCATTTCACAGTAGAGACCTGTATCTCTATGAACATGTACTCGGGTTTTCGCTCATACGGTTGAGGAGACTGACAGATAATTTGAGGTACCAAGCACGAAGTGACAAAGCACAGACCCCACCTCTCCCTTTGCCAAGTCTCTCATTCCTCAGAAGGCAGTAGCCAGGTAATTCCAGATTCTTAGCCTGCTGTTTGACTTTGAACCAACTTTCACTGCATAAGATTATATCAAAGGACAGTAGTATGAAAATCGCTTTTAGTTCATGTATACGAGCTTGAGAAACTAAACTCTTTGCATTAAGGTGACATGTGAAGTGCGCTTTTATGTCTATTTAGGGCTGACTGGAGAATGTGTGTTGCAGCTTCAAGGAGTGGGGATTGGGTCAATGGACTAGCAGGTAGACAGGTTGAAGGGATGGATTGGGAAGGGGAAGTGTGACAAGGGAAAGTATTGCTATGGTCATAGGGAATACGGCTGTGGTATGCATTGCCAATTAGTAAAATAAAATTAACTAGAACACAGCATGCGACTATATCCTATGAATGGTCAGCAATTAACATATTTTAGATAGTGAAATTGTCCGTAGTAGTAATAATATTAATTATAATAATAATGTGCAACAGCACATTAGGCATACAGAATACACAAGTAGGAGCTTATTGTACGTAGTGTTGGTGTGAGATCTATGTGGACGTAATATGGAGGCCTAAATTAAGTTAGAACCAGTTAGGAAAATTAATAAAAAGGGTAAGTAGATGGACAGGTGGTACGATCAGAAGGGGGATAAGCAAATAGATATTTAGATAAATAGATAAATAAATACAGTAAATGGATAGATAAGTACAGAGCTAGATACATAGATAAAGCTACTTGAAAAAACTAGGTTCTCAGCTGTGACTTATGTTGAAAGATGGGAGTGGACTCACATTGCCAAGTGATAAGGCAGCACTGCAACAGAAGCTTATGCCATAGGAAGTTCCATTAACTGGCACACTCTTAATATCACCCCGTCAGCATTTTTGATTACGATGTCTCCTGAGTAAGTCAAAGTGTTTGTACAACCAAAATGCTGAATTGCCATTTTCAAGATGGACATTCTGATAGCCATTAGATCTTCGTGGATGAGCCTTTCAGTTTCCTTTTCCTAGTGAAGATATCCTGACATGAGCGATAGGACAAAAATTTCACTAGATAGGTCTCATTTTCCCTGGTGATCGAGGTCCTGCTCCGTGACACCTATCAATGCCATTAAGTCTAACATCTACACCTACTGCTTTGCACACGTTCAGCACTGGTTCATCACAGCTTTCGTTCAAACATTCAGGGATGCCGAAAATTCTTACATTACTTCTGCTGTATTGCTCCAATGAATCACACTTGGCATCCCTATCCTTCTTCAGTTTGTGGATTTCTGTCTCCTTCTTATCAAGTTTTTTAGGTAACTCTGAAAGTGTTCTGATATTATATTTCAAACTTTTTTCAAGTTCTTTTATGACCACTTCTGTTATGCAGGTCAAAATGGCCTGCACAATTTTTTCAAGGAAGCTGTCCGAATTAATGAAGTCGTCCACACACACTTCATGAGGCAGCATATGTTGGCAGCAGTGGTAGTGGCTGGGCTTCCAACTCCATTGTTTCGGTGGGCCATTTTCCTTACAATGAAAATTTGGAACAAAAAGAAGATCAATACCGACAAAACATGTGGGTATATACAAATGTAACATTTCTTCAAGTTTTTATCACTTCCACTGCTGTATAACACCTTCAAATCACTTGATTACTGTGGAGCCTCATTCACTCATGTCCGTCACCAAACATTTCAACAGATAGGTTAGAAACTATACATGGTGCGGCCTGAACGGTGTCCTGATGCATTATACATTTACACAAGATTTACCTACATCAGTACGTTTAATAATTGTAATAATAATAATAATAATAATAATAATAATAATAATAATAATAATGAGCACTAGAATGAGTATTAAGTTTCAGCAAATTTCACACTTTCCTGCATTCTTGTTGTTGTTGATGCTTGTTGTTTTAAGCGGCCTAACATCGAAGGTCATCGGCCCATTTCCTGCATTCAGTCAGTGTTTTTTGTCAGTATATACATTTTATGAGGTAGTGACTATCGCACATGTCATTTCAAAGTAAACAAACAGTCATCTGTTGGGTTATGGTATTTTGTCTATATGCAAATTTTGTTGTGGAAGCAATGTATTTAAGCGATTAGAAAATTGAGAATGCAATGTAGCCCTTGCCATTCCCCAACAACACAGAATATACAATAGTAAGCAGATCAAAACATTGAAAATTCAATCGATCAGTCAATCAATCATAGTCGCTACTGCTTGCTATAGCCTATCCATATAGCTACTGATGCTATTGGTTACTTCACATTCAAGATCACACTTGTTTTCTTTAATGTTTATTCAGATTTATTTACAATTTATTCCTGGCATAAAAGACATACCCAAGATTAATTTTATAACAATTGAAACATTTGCTTCTATTAATGGATAAACATGGTATGACCATTTCATCTGGTAGAAGAACGGATTTCGAGACTTTTTTCTGAATTCCCTGTTCTTTCCTGGATTTCCTGCTATTTATTGAATTCCCTGACATTCCCCGGTTTCCCGTATGGGCGAAACTCTGTTAAACCTGTATTTGGATGGTGAGGCCAGTCTTCTATTTTTTTTTTTGTAGAAGTGAAAAGATGTTCATGAATGTGTGTTAATGTGTATGTCTTTACTAGCTGATGTGATAACCTCCTCCTGTCTTATTAGTCAAATGGGGACGCTCATGCTTGAAGTTGGCTACAGCTTCAATGTTGAAATCTACTATTGAGGGATGTGTGGTAAAGAATCTGTAACGAGAGGAGGGTAGGAAGATACTCAAGATTAGGAAATAAGGGTTAAATTTGACAAAAAAAAACGCTGTGTATACATTTACTTACCCCCTCGACCTTTCTGGTGTTAACTAGTTGCCTTTGCAGCATCAGAACAAATGACACTTGCATATCTTGTATTGTATCTGTGTGGCATTTAGGGAACGGAGTGTGGCGGAGGAGAGGAGATGGGCGGAGCATTGAGCATATGCAGTGTTGGCTCTAGGCTGAACATTTACACCGATAATGGCAAAACTTCTTCGGAGCAGCTAAAGAAATCAAGGCTTTCTTGCAAAACAACCCTCAGAAAACCAACTCTTCACACAACTGCAGGCATGAGACTGACATGGCATTTCATCCCTCCTGCAGCAACACACTTTGGTGGAATCTGGGAAGCAGCTGTCAAGAGTCTGTTATATCACCTCAGAAGAGTGATGGATTCTTATCGCTTCACCAACAAAGAATGGACCACTCTCATAACACATACATCCTTTCACCAAACACCTTTTAGACGTGCCTTAATTGTGTAAATTGGAATTTGTGAATTTAGACATGTCTTAATTGTGCAAATTGTCATTTGTGAAATTACAACAAGTCTCCTCATATTTATAACACATGTTCCTCTATGTAACACTTTGACTAGAGTGATCAGGATCATGATTTTTATCCCTTAGGAATGAGATCATGGCTGATGATGCCCATGCAATGGGCAAAACATGTCTCCTTAAATTAGTATGACAAGATCAAAGTCTTAATATTAAGAACCCAACGTGTACTGAATACATGGATTTCAATAAACTTTTGAAACATTGTTGAATTAATGTACATTTTAATACGGTCCAGTCATGAGATTTGTGACATATAATTATCTGAGATTGTTGTAAACAACCCGCGGAGTGAAATTAAAGTCCACTGTTTGTATCGGAGATGAACCCTGTATACAAATGTTAGACTAATGTTGTGTACGAAACTATCAACTCATATAAAGACTATACATCCAATCATACATAAGGAAGGCCATCTTCTTGTCGGTGGAAGACTGCACAATACTCCAATACTAGTGGACTGGAAGAATTAGAAATTCTGCTTCATCTCACAAATATAATTATGATGGCAGAACACCTTCATCTACTTCATAATGGCACTCAACACACTGAGAGAAAAGTTTAGGATCTCATCAGCAAAGGGGACTGAAAGAAGCCACACTCATACACATCTCAAGTGTTCTAAGTTGAATGCAGATAACTCAGAACAATTAATGCAAAATACACAAAGGGTGCCTCTAACCCTGACATACCAATTTGTTATAACTAGCATAGAGTATGCCTGCCCAATTCTAGTAAAAAATCGTGTGAAATCGAACAAGACCAGACCGCCTATCTACCAAGGCTGTCTAAATAGACATGATTCCTGATCTCACCACAACAACATTTCTCTCCGCACTTTATCGACTTAGTTCTCATAGAGGTCAACTCCTGAATATTTACAGCAATAATGGAACAAACTTCTTTGGAGCAGCTACAGAAATCAAGGCCTTTCTACAAAACAACCCTCAGAAAACCAACTTTTCACACAACTGCAGGCATGGGACTCAAGTGGCATTTCATCCCTTCTGCAGCACCACACTGGTGGAATCTGGGAAGCAGTTGTCAAGAGTCTGATATATCAGCTCAGATGAGTGATGGGTTCTTATCGCTCCACCAACAAAGAAGGGACCATTATTACAACACATACTCACATCCCCTCACCAAAGCTAAATGATGACCCTTTTGACACTTCCTACCTAACAACATCCCATTTCCTTATAGGAGAGCCAATTACTTCACTCTCTGATCATGATTATACAACCTTGCCCACAAGGCTATACTTTCAGCAGCTAACCCAGAACTCCCAGAAGAGATGTTGAAGTGAATATCTCAATAAATGGGCAATGAAATACCCCATAGCAACATAGTCAAACTGAAAGAAGATGACACAAATGCTATGAAGTGGGCGATGACAGTGATCTAATGTGTATCCTGGTAATACCAATATAAATGGTCCGTTATTGGACATTTGGACGGATCATTTGTATTGGTATTATAAATTTACTCATTCGGAACAAATGTTTGAGGTTCCCTATGGGAATCAACAATCAACAGATCCTGGTAATGACGAATTCATTCACATAACGAAAGTTCAGGTGAGTAACGGTGAACTTATTAGCCCTATTCACAAACACTATCCCTTACGAACTACGAAACATAAAGGCAAGATAACTCTTGAATCGCTTATCTATTCCTTGCATGTTGAAGTAATATTGTTCCGGGATTATCTGTGGAACGCAGAGAGGTGAAAAAAGGTGTCGGCTTTGAATGGGTCTATCTACGATATCAAAGATTAATTTAAACATTATAATAAAGGTTATATTTCTTTTCAGATCTCAAACTTAACAAAAATTTTCACTAGGTGAAGGAACAAAATGTCAGATACAAAATAGCAAACAAAAATAGAAACGCAAGGGTTGGAAATTACAAGTTTTGAGCTTCCAGCTCCAATTTACAAGTTTACAACTTCACAAATGTTGTGTTTGTTTAGATAACGAGAGATATCTCCCAAGACACAGTTCAAGAGCACCTTGCTCCAAAGGTTACACGTACAGCCTTAAGAAGGCCCCCTCAATATTACACCAATATCACGAAAGAGTTTACATGCTCTTTAAATTCAACCAAGGAGGCTATGCTCAAACCTTACAATTTCTTGCCTCTTAAGGCACAATGTACAATTTATAATTCCTTTACACAGGGGTATCTATTACCCATACTACTGGGCCTTTGTGGAAAAGAAGAACAGGATAAAATACTGGCCCAAACTCAAAATGTATGGAGCCGTACACTTGCGCTCCTTTAAAACCAAGATTTAATACCCTACTTGGGCTTGTGGCCCGATGATGCAGAGGCTAGGGAATCCCACACTACTGAGGTGACTCGAAAAAGAAGTTAATGAGTGATTTACAGGAGGAAAAAAAATTACAAAATCGTAGTCACCTCAAGATAAATTGAAGGGGAATTCGAGATGGTAAAGAATTCTCTATTCACAGATTTACAGTTTAAGTCTGTATGAAATATTACATTAGCAGAAAGAAAGTTTACGTTATAGTAAACAGATGGTTACATAGTTAAATATAAGAACCTACCCCTCGGGTGAGTTTGCGGAGATAGATACAGAGATAGAAAACTGGTGGCTTTTACCTGGGCTGATGTACTTCCTGCCGAACAATTAGGCACACCGCCTCCTCTATTAACACACACACTCAGATATTTGACGAGTTTAGACGAGGTAACTAGAAAAAGCCGCGGCATTTATACCCGAGGGGAGGGTTCGAGAAGGCATCGGACTAAATCCGACCACACCCTCTCAATTTATTGGATACTCAAGTAGATACAAGAAGCTTATTATTGGCCAAAAAATAAATACAGAAAATTTGTGATTGGCCAGACTCCAAAGCTGGCAGGATGAGAAGGAAGTGTTGCAAACCATGAACTATCAAAATACATGAAAGTCAATTTAGATGAGAAAACTTATAAACACAAGACTTCTATAAATCATTAATTATTACACCTTGCACCAGAGTGCATGACTTCAGTTTTTTGTACGGACATCTATGGAGAAAAGTTCAAACTTCTAGATGTACACCAAAACAAAACAAAGAAATCCAGTAAATTTAAGTAACTTTAAAATAAAATATTACTCAGTTATTCAGTAGTGACATCTTCTGATTACTACTTTATGCATTAGCAGTTTCAAGTTTTGTTCAATAGATAGTGTTCCTTAAGGCACTTCTATTAAATGTGCGGGGTTGAGGTGTACCTCCTGGTACAAATATTATAAGTCAAAATGGACTAGTAACACCACAGACCACATTAGGAAGAATAAGAATATTATTCACTTCCCAAGAGATGGCTGCAATGTGTGTGGTATACAAGTGAATGCTGACAGTAAACAAGCATATCACCTACAACTTGTATGAACAAATTACTGCATTATCTAGAAATCAATAATTAATATAATCAATAAGATAACAAAGGTGTTTCATTTGGAAACAACTAGTAAAATATCCTGTAACAGTAACAAAACAATGTGTCTTTTAGCTACTTTGTGTTCAAAACTATTTACAAATTCAAAAGTATTAGTAGGAATGATACCAGATCCCAAATAACATAGAACAGAGGTCTTTGGAATAATCCTAACTGCTGCACAAATCATAACGCAAGATTGTGGAACAACTTGAAGGAAAAGTGAAAACTAGGTGAGTAAACAGTCAATCTGATAAAAAAGTATATTTTCTGTAGGACTATCACTCATGTACCCTGAAATGAAGGATCAAACCCTGGTATCTGTTGAGCAATTTTCTACCCAGTTCCATTTCCTGATGATGGCTTATCAAATTATGTACATTACCTCACGAGAGTTTTCCTGCGATGACCCTGGCTCTGTTAACTCTGATTTAACTTCTTCTTTCAGAGCTATCACTTCTGATACGTGTTCAAAATTTTCCTGTGGAAAATAAGATATATTAGGTATGCTCATGACACACATCTACAAATACTGTCACTAACAAATGAGCATGTTAATTCATTGATTTCCAGTATTACAGTTACTTTCAGAATTTCACTGATGTTTAAGGATGATTTCTACCAGCAAAGAACTGTTATAACCAAAGGCTGTACTGAGAATAGTGTTACTATTCTTGCCCACTCCTTATGTCAGAGAAAGGATGAGATGGAGAACAAAATATAAAATGCAAAATATTTTCTAGCCATATCAGAAGATATAATACCAGGGATGGAATTGGGGCCATCTCACACAGAATTTGGAAGGAAGCAGCGATAGGCATAAACACTAAATTGTATGAACTGTTTTCATATGTACAATCATATCAATCAAATCATAAAAGTTGTGTGAACCAATTAGAAGCGTTACAACTGTTCTAAATAATTTTTTGTTCTCAGCATACAGTTTGTTTATAGACAGATTAAAATACCTTGAAATAATGGAATAATATTCTCTACTTTGGTTTTGCTGAGATCACGGGGGCTACATAAACCATTAAAGCAGTTCTGTTTCAAACAGCATATATCAATGCTTCCAAGTTTAAAATGAAAAAAAAAAATAAACATGAATGAAGCAGACTTATCACAGTCATATACCAGCAAAATATGTGATGTAGCCCAAAGGAAAAGCAACTATAAATGAAATATTTTACTACTATAAGCATGTTATGTAGTGTTCTGTGAGGAGCTGAGGGGATGAGAACACAGTCAGTGGAGAATCAGCAGTGTTGGCATGTATATCTGCAGTTTCAGAAGATCCCTTATGATCTACGACAAAACATTTAAATTTTTCACTTGGATTCATAAAACCTTGTCAACAGTATAGGGGGGGAAGGGACTGTGAATAAAAGCTCATGTTTTAATATAAGTTAACCTACTTCTAAAAGTGAATTAAAGTATCAAGTTCTACAATATACCAACTTAACGCATTCAATATAGAAGAGAACAGTAGCTGAACTAAGGAATGGATGAAAAGGATGAACAAAAAGGACAGGGAAATAATGAAAAAGAGGAAAGAAAAACTCTGTTTAATGTGCCTTAAGAGCCTTAAGAAATTATTCTCAGAAATCCTGCATTCTAGAGCCCTTAGACATGGTTCTCTATATAACATAGGCTGACCTGCATTTGAGGAATAAAATGAGCTAATCACTACTCAGCCTTTTTGAATGAATTCAATGCCTGAGAAAAATACTTATTTTGAGATAAGTATATTCAGATTTTGAGCTATTTTATCCCTCACATGTCATAGGCAAATCTGCTCTTTCTTCAACACACATAATATCTTCCAGCACATTGTGGATGTGAGGGTAACCCAGAATAATCACACCTGTGTTGACTTTTTGTTTAGCAGACTGGCTTATCGTCTCAAAAACACTAACGAATGATTTGTGATTTAACTTCTTCTACACTAATTATGGTAGGAGTAATCATTTTTAACATGTGGTGCTAATGGTGGTGCAGTACTGTTGGAGAATATTAGTTTTAAAATCAATACAATGGGCCAACCATCCTCTATTGTAATCGGAGGGGGAAAATAGAAGAGGTGCATTCCCTACAGGAAAGTTATTTAGATACTGACAGTAAAAAGTACAGACTAATCCAACCACAACCTTAAGTTCCTAAGAGTTGGCAGCTTTGTGTAGCATGTTGTGGTGTATTCCAAGACAGAGAAACAAAACAGAGTCAAACTACACTTAGATGTCCATGCAGCAAATGGTGACTGCTGGTGTTAATATTGGTGTTGCGAACGACGAAACAACATATCGTCCACACATAACAAAGTTCAGTTCCATAGGTGCACAAATACAATTTTGAAACAAGTCAAATGGAGGACCAGACTGCCCCAAACGAGCAGACACAAACACATCACTCACAAGGTGATTCAAACATTTATTACACATGAATAAAACACTGCATATTTACACATTATGTACAACAAATTCGGAGGTACACCAAAACACGTGTACTGCTGCCGGTCGCCATGTTCAGTGTCTGTGTATAAAACAAAAACGCAGCAGCACATTGCCAACTGTTACAAAATGAAATGCGGCAGACGTGTACCAACACAAAAGCCGCAACATACTCCCCCCTTTGAGGGATCTCAACACTCAAAATCAAAGTCAAGTGTTTATGTTCATCACAGACAAATGAATAAAAAAAATAAAACTCAAATACAACATATACAAATATACACTATACAACATCCTTGGGCAATGGACACAATTTCACTATGGCACGGCGCAAAAGACCAGTTTTAGTCTTTACACTGACCACACGAGTAATATTGTCACAACCAGGATGGAGCTCCTGGATCATACCAGTCTTCCAAACCAGAGGAGGAAGGTTATCCTCCCTTAGAAGCACTAAATCTCCCACAGTTGGAGTCCACTTTCCTACAGAAGACCATTTACGTCTTTGTTGAAGTGATTGTATGTATTCTTTTGACCACCTCTGCCAAAAATCATGATACAGCTGTTGCACCAAATTCCATTTAGTTAGACAGGAGCGGGAGCTGTTGGATATGTCTGGAGAGGGGATAGAGGTCAATCGTCTCCCTACTAGAAAATGTCCAGGTGTCAAATAGCATTGATCATTGGGGTCGTCAGTCATTGAACAGAGAGATCTCAAGTTCAACACAGACTCAATTTGATATAAAAGAGTACTCAGCTCTTCAAAATTAAGAATGCATTTTCCTAGGGTCCGCTTTAAAAGTGATTTTGTAGACTTTATTCCAGCTTCCCAAAGCCTACCAAAATGAGGACTGGAGGGTGGAATAAACTTCCAATTCACATTCAAATTAGATGAATATTCTTCTATTTCAGTAGAGCTATCCTTAATAAATCTTAATAACTCATTATTGGCTCCAACAAAATTTGTGCCATTATCACTCAAGATGAGATTTGGAAATCCTCTACGCGCCGTGAATCTTCTAAATGCGGCGAGGAAATCCTGAGTCGTTAGACTCTTCACCGTTTCACGATGTATTGCCTTAGTGACAAGACAAACAAAGAGAGCAATGTACGCTTTAAACTTTATCTTACTTCTCGGGTTATCACCTTTTATGATGACTGGGCCACCATAATCAAGACCAACCTTAACAAAGGGTAATGATGGTTCAACTCTATACGAGGGTAACTGACCCATTATGTGAGTCGTGAGTGGAGGTTTGCTCCTGAAGCACTTGTAACATGAATGGATCACACCACGAACAACTGTCTTCCCACGTGGAATCCAAAATCTGTTACGCAAGGAATACAATACAGCCTGAGGGCCGGAATGCAATAGCATCTCATGTTCATACTTAACAATCAATTTAGTGACAAAGTGTTTTGGAGGAAGAATGATGGGGTGTTTTTCATTGTATTCCAACTGAGAATTCATGAGTCGACCACTGACTCTCAACAACCCGTAATCATCGAGGAATGGATTCAAAGTTTTCAATGAGCTCGAAGAGGCAACTACATTATTAGACCTTAAGTCATGAAGTTCCTTTCCATACTCACTAGCTTGCATTAGACTTATTATTTTCATTTCACTAATCCTCAATTCTTCAGGGGTTAGTGGGCCAATGACACGAGCAACCTTAGTGGAGCGAACATTGGTAATAAATCTCAGAACATAGCTATAAACTCGCTTAAGTTTGAGAAAGGACGAAAACTTCTCTAACTCAAGTGGGTGCATATTAACTAGCAAGACTCTCAAAGAGGATTTCGATTCTGCATTCACAGCAGATGGAGTATTACTGGCAACAAAATCAGGGTACACTGGGAACAATTCGTGCAACCAGGAGGGACCATGCCACCATACATCAAGAGAAAACATTTGTGAGGGTAAAACACCTCGAGACAAGTGGTCAGCTGGATTGCTGTGGGTGGGTCCGTGTCTCCAATCTGAGACTGAAGTGAGGGATTGAATTTCAGCAACTCTATTAGCGACAAAGGTTTTCCAACAATTGGCGGGTTTCTGTAACCAACACAGAACTATCGTGCTGTCAGTCCAGCAGTATGTGAAGAAAGGAATGTGCAATTTCAGCGATTCAGTGACCTTACTCATTAGGCGAGAAAGCAATAGAGCAGCACAAAGCTCTAAACGGGCAATAGATTGCTGTTTTAATGGAGCAACTCTCGATTTAGAAGTCAACAGGATCACTGATACCTCATCATTATCAGATACTGTCCTAATATACACACAAGCACCATAAGCAGCTTCTGAAGCGTCAGAAAAGCCATGGATTTCAATAACCTTATTCTTAGCAAACGGCATTACATTTCTTTGCACTCTGAGGTAGTTAAGCAAGGGGAGCTCACTGTAGATAGCATTCCAGATTTCAATAATTTCAGATGAAGGTTCTAACGCATCATCCCAATCAATTTTCAACTGCCAAAGAGACTGCAGGATAAGTTTACACTTAACTACGACACATCCTAACAATCCAAGGGGATCAAATATGGAAGCAATGATAGTGAGAATGCTTCTCTTAGTGACTTTCTTAGGTGCTTTCTTCAAATTTATTTGAAACTGAAACTCATCACATTCAGGATGCCACACAATACCTAATGTTTTAATAGCTTCATCCTTAGTGAGGTTACAAGGTGACAACATTTCTCTATCCTCTACAGGGACATTGGCAAGAGCTTCTGGACAATTTGACGTCCACTTTCTAAGATGAAAATGTGCACTATCAAGCACAGAAGAAATTTCTGATTGAAGCTCCTTAGCTTCTTCAACTGAACTAGTACCTGTCAGCAGGTCGTCAACATAAAAACAAGAGCGAATTATCTCTGATGCAGTGGGGGTCAGATTCCTTGTGTTCATCAGCAAGTTGAACAAGACATCTTGTGGCAAGAAAAGGGGCGGAACTTGTACCGTATGTCACAGTAGTAAGACGGTAGTCCTTGATTTCTTCATCAGTAGATTCACGCCAAACAATTTTCTGAAGATTTCTGTGGTCAGGATGAATTAGCACACATCTATACATCTTAGCAATGTCAGCCGTAAGAGCAACAAAATAGGTTCTGAACCTCAAAACAATGGACAGCAAGTCAGGCTGAATAGTAGGACCAACCATTAACATAGAATTCAATGCTATCCCATTTGATGATTCACAACTTCCATCAAAAACAACTCTCAACTTGGTTGTAGTGCTAGAATCCTTGAACACACAATGATGGGGCAAGTAAAGGCATACAGAGTTAGAGGTCTCTGGAGGTGCAATTTCCATGTGACCCATTTCACTGTATTCACGCATGAAATCTACATACTTCCTTTTCAAGTCTGGAAACTTAGCAAATTTATTTTCCATCTGTTTGAGCCTTCTAACAGCATTATGCTTAGACTCAGCTACAGGTGGCACTTCAGCACGAATGGGAAGTTTGACAACAAACCTACCAGAATCATCTCTTTGAACACTATTCACAAAGTGTTCTTCACAAGCCCTTTCCTCAGGAGTAAGAACTGGTTGATGAAGTTCTTCAAGCTCCCAAAACCTTTGGAGTTTAGTGTCAATAGAATCAAGTTTTACAAGATTAGCACGGCGAGCCTTGGCATTATTCTTAATGCACGACTCAGGGAAAGTGCCTGACAGCACCCAACCAAATTCGGTATCTAATAAGGCGGGATAACCCTTCTTATGCAAAATATTAGAAGACACAATTTCATAGTAGACATCAGCACCTAGCAAAATATCAATAGTAGAGGGCTGATTAAATGTCCTATCACTCAAAATAATATCATGAGGAATAACCCAATTGGAACAATCAATTTCCTGCGCAGGGAGTGGACTTGTGATTGTGTTCACGACTGCACAGTTCAACTTCAATGTATAATCATATACATTTGAGAATAAAACAAGGTTACATGTGGAACTGACAGGAGACACATTCGAATTGCCTATACCAACAATAGGTAGACGACAAGACCTAGTACGGATACCAAGCTTCTTGACAAGATCAGAAGTCACAAAGGATAATTGACTCGCAGAGTCTAACAAAGCTTTAACTAGTATAATCTCTCCTGAGCTATTTTTTATTCCTACACACGCTGTGCTCAGCAAAACATTAGAACCTAGTCCTGAAACAACCTTCATGGCAGTGGGTGAAACAATTGCAGAACTTGTAGCATTCATATTATTATTGTTATTATTGGGACTTGTTTGTTCCTTGTGAACCAATAAGTTGTGGGGCCCATTACACTTTGAGCATTTGTTTTGCTTACAATGTTTAGAAACATGAGAAGCAGAAAAACAAAGATAACAAAGTCTATTTTCCCTCACAAACTTGCGACGATGATCAATGTTTGCTTGTTTGAACTTTCTACAATCAGAAATGCTGTGATTATCAAGTTTGCAAAACCTACAATTCAAGGAAGTGCTATTGTTGGCAATGTGAAGGGCTTTTAGGTTGGATTTTAAGTCTCGTTTTTGCTCAATAACAGGTTTCTTGCATTCTGTTAGCTCTAGTGTTTGACATTTTCTTTCCAAGAAATCAATCAAATTATTTAGTGTGGGAATATCAGTAGAGGCAAATTTGTTTTCCCATTCACTTCTATGGTTGGACTTGATCTTACTTAGAATCAATTCCTGTAGCAAAATTTCATGTAGTGGAACCTGACCCTCTAAATTGTCAACAGCACTAAGATTAGATTTTACTTGGTTTATCAATTTGCGATATTCAACGGAAGATCCACTAGTACAATTATGGAGATTGAGCAAATGTTTTACATGCTGTGAAACAATCAAGCGTTTGTTAATGTACCTTTCATCAATTAAATTACAAGCAACAGTGAAATTATCAGCACATATGGATAGGTTATCTAACAAATCCCTGGGTTCGCCTTGAAGAGACGACAATAGGTAGTGTAGTCTTTGCACATTGTCAATGCGGGTATTGTTGATAACTAAGCTTTGAAAGGTGTTCCTGAAACTCAAGTATTTTGTCAAATCTCCTTTAAAAACAGGCAATTCAATGGGCGGGAGCTTCAAGCTACAGTTGGACCGAGTAGAGTTATCAGAAATAATGGATGCATTGCTTGGACTTGTGGGTCTCTCAAATGAGCAAAGCAATTCTTGAATCCTAGCAACTATTGCATGATATCTGTTTTCAAATTCATCATGCTCCCCAAAGTGAGTTTCGCTAGATTTTGAGTCTAATTCACATTCTAGATACTCCCTAACAATGCTGAATTCCTTCCAAATTTCTGGCAGCCTATTTTGCCTGGAAATTAGTTCGTGATGGTTGATGTTATCTTGCTTTAAGTAATTTTCAAGGTGAGTTAATGACCTTTTAAGTAGACCACGTTTTTGAACAGCCTTTGCTTCGGATTCAAACACCATGATGAATAGTTCAGGTAATCAATTATTGACAAGATAATAATATAAATCAATCTTACAACTATGGTGACTATACAAACAATAAGCTCTATATTCAGTGCACTGCATTCATTTTGCATTGTTAGAATGAGTGACAGTCAATGAATGGAACCAACAATGTAGGTAAATGAACAAAAGCATGAAATAACGTATAATAAACCACGTACGTTCTAAAATATGCGAAATACACAAAGCAGCCCAACAAATTATTAGCACGAAATCGTATAATGCCCATGAGAAGTCAAGACAAATCTGTTATTCTATACACGGAAAGTGCTAGCAGTAGGGTTAGGATATCAGGCAGGATGTCTACCCTAGTCAAGATAGGAACAATAAAGACAAATGGAACAGACTTACAGTACATGGCGGTGCTGTATCATCAATCATCACTACCACTGGAAACACTCCTTGGCTGGAATCACATGCCCAAAGTGACTGGAAAGTCCAAAGGATGACGTCTGCGATGTAATGTTCACTGGAGTCCAAATTCCAAGTAGCATTTAACATCTCGAACATCAGGGTATCAGATAAAGGCTGGCGTAAACAGCTCACAAGAACAAATGGAATAAATAGCACGTGGTAACTTCCACAGATTGTTAACGTGCGATATCAAAGCAGTTCCAAAACAATGTAGACTTCGTTGAAATCTCAATATGACGAATTCAAACATTCGCAGTAATTAGTATTAAGCACGATATCCTGGTGCTTTTATACAATAACTGTTCACGATGCTTTTCGCACCAAGCTCGTTGCTATGTTCAAACGGCGATTGCAGGCAGCAATTCATGACGATAACAATTTTTAGGTGACTAGCACAATGTTCAAAGT
The DNA here is from genome assembly GCF_040414725.1 of Anabrus simplex. Lineage (NCBI taxonomy): Eukaryota > Metazoa > Arthropoda > Insecta > Orthoptera > Tettigoniidae > Anabrus > Anabrus simplex. The sequence continues at coordinate 67,554,808 of NC_090279.1, forward strand.
TCACAATGACTCTCATCGCGGCCCGGAAGGACCAAAATTTTATGTTGCGAACGACGAAACAACATATCGACCGCACATAACAAAGTTCAGTTCCATAGGCGCACAAATACAATTTTGAAACAAGTCAAATGGAGGACCAGACTGCCCCAAACGAGCAGACACAAACACATCACTCACAAGGTGATTCAAACATTTATTACACATGAATAAAACACTGCATATTTACACATTATGTACAACAAATTCGGAGGTACACCAAAACACGTGTACTGCTGCCGGTCGCCATGTTCAGTGTCTGTGTATAAAACAAAAACGCAGCAGCACATTGCCAACTGTTACAAAATGAAATGCGGCAGACGAGTACCAACACAAAAGCTGCAACAACTGGGGAAGCACATAGTATTGAACTTATTGAACTGCTAAGAGTAAGTTTCTATAATGTTATCTGGAATGAGACTTACAAGTGATGCATTTGTTGTTCCTTCAAGCCCGGCTGGTTCCTCTTTGATCTTTATTTCCAGGTCCATTTCGTACTGCAACTGAAGTAGAAGGTACTGGGATCGTTGATTACTTCCAATGACCTTACACTGAAACATAAGCCAGAAAAATGTATTACCTTGTTGATGTCATTCCTACTTATGTTGTTTGTCAACAGACTAAGCAACAAGCTTGTAATTTTACATGATCATCATATTATGATCATAATGAAGAATTCAAAATTTGATATGCCTGTTGATATTGTGATCATAGCTAAGGACCTCAAGTTTTCTATGACTGATACTTCGATCATAGCTAAAGGCGTCTAGTTTTACATGACTTCTAAAACAGTGATCACTTAAATAGGATATATAAGTTAACATATCTGTCAATATCAAGATCATAGTCAAAGGACCCCTAGTATTATATGACACCATATATCATACAGTTTTATTTGGAACTGAAACCGCAACAAGATGACCTTTCTTATTAAAAATCCAATGCGCATCGCTTGTGATCAAAATGCACAAAACTTCTTGAAAATTCAGTGACTATTCCGTTTGCATATCACTCTGATCACCTGGGTCCATATCTTGAAATCTTCCTACAATTTATGGAAACCTATAACTTGTTTTCCGGTCATTGACCAGGTCAGGGATGGAATGAATGAAGAAGATATAGGCTATTAGTATGATAGGGTCGCCACTCCCAAAGTGATTTATTAATGACTGATAGTTGCTATGAAATGAGAATGGAGTGTGTTGCTGGAATGAAAGATGACAGGGAAAACCGGAGTACCCGGAGAAAAACCTGTCCCGCCTCCGATTTGTCCGGCACAAATCTCACATGGAGTGACCGGGATTTGAACCACGGTATCCAGCGGTGAGAGGCCGACGCGCTGCCGTCTGAGCCACGGAGACTCCCTTCCTACAATTTATATCCTTTGCAATTAGCTTCAAAACTAACTGAACAAGATGACAACTCTTTGAGATTTGTTCTATCAAAATTTTCCTTCTCAGGATCAAATTCTCTCAAAACATTCTCTCCTCATCCAGCTGATTCACTATTTCTTTATTTGAGACATTTTCTATCTATCTGATAATCAAGAACTTCTGATATCATGGCCATTCAAAGGATTCAACTCTGTGTTTCCGGCACCAGTTATTATCCGTGTTTCACTTCCATATGGTGTCGTACTCCATATTCAGTGTAAACATAATTTTAAAATTTTTCAATCTGTGAACCTAACGAACGTGATGGAGAACAGATGGGAATTTAGGCTGGATTCAGTGATGATATTTATCAATATTTACAAGGCATGTGTTAGTGTACCATGGCACGTGATCGCGGATGCATTGATAAAAAAAGGGCAGGGAGAGGAGGACCAATTATAAAAGCCATGAAAGACAAGTGAGTAAGTAGTATGAATACTACGATGGGACAAACTATCTGGTTCAAAGTAGAAACAGGACTTCAAAAAGGATGTGTTTTATCCCCTCCAATCTTCACTACAGTCATGGAAGAAATCCACAAAAGTATACAAACAATGGGAACCAAGAAGGCATCTCTGCAGATGACACAGTAATATGCGGAGAAGATGAAATGGAAGCACAAGAACAAGACACTGTATGGAATTAGGAGATAGAGGAATATGGAATGAAAATAAGTATGGAAAAGTGTATGATAGTAGTGGTGTCGAGAGGTAATAGAGAAGGAAGTGGGAATATTGAAGTAAATGGAAGACCATTAGAAGTTGTGGAAAAAGCTTCAAGTATTTGGGGAGAATAATTGCAGAAGATGGGAAAATCAATTAAGAAATTGGAAAGAGAATTGAACAAGCCAATGAGTTTTACTAATGTGTGAGATGTATAGTCTGTACCTGGGACGTCCGAAAGATATATGAGAAAATTCTGCACCCAATGTATTATAAAACAATTTTGACATATGCATCAGGCACATGGACAACAATAAAACATGATGAAAGCAGAATGCAAGAGGCCAAGATGAAATTCCTTAAGAGAAATAATAGGGAGGGCAAGAATGGATAAGGTCAGAAACATAGACATCAGGGAGAGGGTTGGATTCCCTGAACTGAAAGGCAAGATAGAGTCCCATAAGCTAAAATGGTATGGACACATGATGAGAATGGAAGAGGATAGAGTACCAAAGTAAGTATTTACAGAGAAAGACATCGGGGAAAGCCCAGAAAAGGGTGAATGGATATGGAAAGGAGAGTACAGAGAAGAATGGAGTAAATGTAGAAAAAATATTCGAAGAAGGAAGGGAGTGGTAGAGAAAAACTGAGGAGGTACTTGATTCACATTTCAATGCAAAAGACTGGAAATGGAAAATGAAGAAAATTCTACTGATATGAAGACAAAAATTTATACAATTGTCCTATCAGCTCATTGCATTGAGCAATGCCATCAACAATTACTTAAGTGTCCTTTCTTTATTTTTCTGTGCATGTCACGTCTAATGACACAACCGAGTGGTGTTTACCAGAGCGCCACTTGTAGGGAGTTCCATGTCAAACAATTGGTTTAAATGTTTAGTAGTTTCAATCAATCAATACTGATCTGCAGTTAGGGCAGTCACCCAGGTGGCAGATTCCCTATCTGTTGTTTTACTAATCTTTTCTTAAATGATTTCAAAGAAACTGGAAATTTATTGAACATCTCCCTTGGTAAGTTATTCCAATTCCTAACTCCCCTTCCTATAAATGAATATTTGCCCCAGTCTGTACTCTTGAATTCCAACCTTACCTTCATATTGTGATCTTTCCTACTTTTAAAGATGCCACTCAAACTTATTCGTCTACTAATGTCGTTCCATTCCATCTCCCCGCTAACAGCTCCGAACGTACCACTTGTTACAAACCATCACTCTCATTTTGGTTCCATATTGAAAACAGCAAGCACACTTAGTTTACAAAAGGAGTATATTTATTACCCCGTCAATTCAATACAATTAATACCACGTTATGTGGTTAAATAAACATAGATGTTCAAAATTTTAAGGGGACATGTTCCGCCCTTCCCTTATTTGGCATCATCAGCCTTATTTCATCTTAAAACAAACATTATTTAGAGGACAATAATATTTATGTTTTCCAAAATTTGAACTGTGATGTCTTAAGGTTAAAAACACTAAGGAATAGTAGGTACAATGTATGATGTTGAGACATGACATATACAGCACATGTTAAAATCATTGTAAACAATTTTAAAATCTTTGTCCAAAAGCAAATTGTGTGTCATATAAAATTCTAAAAACAACTCTTGTCTGGAACTGAAGTGGATCCTCTTCGTAAGAAAATTCGAGCATATGTTAGCTTGAGGCAATTGTCAATACAAGTCTTCAATTGAGTAGCTGGTTGAAACGTTGAGGCTGGATTTTGTTTATTTTTGCGAAGAGGAGCTAAAGAATATTGACCAGGAGAAGAGGCGAATGTTTCAAATTATCTTATTGAGTTGATTGATCCATAAATTATCGTAATATATAGTAATATAACCAATGCAAGGAAAGATGTTGTTGTGCTGGTTGAAGCTGCTTTTGAAACAAGTATATCTGGTATTTGACAGGTATGTTTGAATTTCTCTTGAAAGTGTATTCCCTCTAGAAGATGTAGACCATCGTGGAAAAGGATGTGCATATACTGTAATGAAACAAAGAAGAAAGACGTGTAACACGGTGTGTGTTTTACCTTCCCCTCAACATTCCGATCCTCCTCTACCACATCGATACAACACGAGGAGTAGGAACTCCAGACAGAATAACGCTGCTAATACACAAAGATATACATAGTTACGGCGAATGAGTAAGTACCCGTTTTACATAATACATAACTCTTGGATATTAACATACAATTAAAACACACACACCGTCATACACGCAGTTCTTTTTGTTTGTTTCATTACAGTATAACCACATCCTTTTCCACGATTCTCTACATCTTCTAGAGGGACTACACTTTCACGAGAATTACAAACATACCTGTCAAATACCAGATATACTCGTCTCAAAAGCAGCATCAACCAGCATATCAACATTTTTTTTGCATTGGTTATATTACGATAATATATGGATCAACGAACTTAATAAGGTAATTTAAAACATTCGCCTTTCCTCCTGGCCAATATTCTTACGCTACTGTTCACAAAAGGATACAAAATCCAACCTCAACCTTTCAACCAATCTAGTCTATTGAAGACTTGTATTGGCAACTGCCTCAAGCTAACATATGCTCGAATTTTCTTACGAAGAAGATCCACTTCAGTGCCAGACTAGAGTTGTTTCTAGAATTTTATATGAAACAGATTTTCTTTTGGGCAAAGATTTTAAAATTGTTTACGATGATTTTAACATATGTTGTATATGCCATGTCTCAACATCATATTTTATAACTACTATTCCTTAGTTTGTTTAACCTTAAGAAAACACAGTTCAATTTTTATAAATCATAAATGTCAATGTCCTCTAAATAATGTTTGTTTTAAGAATAAATAAGGCTGAAGATGCCCAATAAAAGAAGGCGAAGCATGTCACCTTAAAATTATGAATTTCTATGTTTATTTAACCACATAACATAGTGTAATGGTTGTAGAGTCCGCCATGCTAACTCGCTACGGCCGGGGCATCACCCATCGCCCCACCCCTTTACGCTCGAGCGCGCCAATCCGCGAGCAACACTCAAGCGCTGGGCCAGCCCTTCTCACTTCTATCCGTGGTCGCGCCGCAGCGAACTACGGACACGACTGGAAGATTAATCTGGAGTCTTCTATTTCGCGAGGTTCCTCGATCCATCGAACATCCGGACTATTCCAGAAGGGCTGGCGCAGGTATAAAAGAGCAGTTACTTCCCTACAGTCAGTTAGTCAGTGAGAGCTAGTCAGTGAGAATTGGAGAGTGACAGTTAGTTAGTGAGTGAGTGGGAGCGAGATTGAGTTCGCTGGAGAGCAGTCAGTGATAGCCTGACAGAGTGCAGCCTGATCGAGTATCTGTCTGTCGGAGCCGACGACTCGTTCCTGTCTTCCTGATATCGTGTGTGTATGTGTGTCCCTTGAGACTGGCTGCTGGAGGAGAACCTGGAGTGTTCTGGAGCGGCGAAGAAGGGAACACTAGGAGACGACGTGTGAAGACTGCGGAGTTCAACGGGTTGAGTGAACAGCGGATACTATCCCGACGTGCGAGGCTGACGACCGTGACAGCACTTACGAGTGTGACTGAGTGGCTGAGAGAGTGTACTGTAAATAATCGATGAATCTGTGCGTGTGTGTGTCATTGTAGATGGAACCTAAGAGAAACTAAGAGAGAGAGCGCGCAAACCGTAAGTGTACTTGTGTAACTTGTAAGCTCGGCTATCGTCTGTGTGTGTGTAAATCTGTAATTATAGTGCTTAGTTAATAAATCTTAGAAATAGGTTGCTACCAGGTGCTGTACGCATTTATTTACTTAGTTACCCCGCCAAAACGTTACAACTGGCGTCAGAAGTGGAATGGACTAGTGTGATACACTAGTGGATAAACTCTTACGTAAAAACTGGTGTCAGAATCGAGTACCTGGTAGCTTATTTTGTAGCCGGCAGAAATGAATTCCGAACAGTTTCAGATTTTTCTAAGCAAGTTTAGTGAACTTGAAAATAAAATTTTATCTGGTTATGGCGAACTCAGTAGTGAACTGAGATCTGAGCGGGGGTCAAACCCGGACCAGCTGAAAACCGATTTGAGTGAACGGAAAAGTGAGGACGAAGAGTGCTCTCTCGAAACCGAGGCCGACGTTGACGATGTGCGGGATGGCAACGAACTGGACGAAAAGGGATCCGAAGAGATGCTCGCGGTTGTGGAGTCCGGAGTTCGAGGCCCAGAGGTGGAAGTGAGTGCCCTGCGTGCGGAAACGATGGCTGTGGAGACGCGAATGAATCCTGCTAGCAGCGACGGCGGCTCCAGCATCGTGAAGTTGGAAAACCTACGGGACGACCGGATTACTTCCAAGAGAACATGCCGGACCCAGTTCAAGACCGGACGTCCAAGAAGAGTGCCGAATATCCGATCGCCGGGCCACGTGTACAACGCAGCCCCCAGCCAAGTTCGACCTAGTAGGAGGTTATGGGATTGCTCGACGGACGCTGCGGGGTCCACCAACAGAGAGCCACCTACCGAGTCCAGTCGCAGGAGAGGACTCAGCGCACAGATATAACGCCCCGGATAATCGACGCCGAGATCGAGCGACTAGGCGACGTGACTGTGGAAGAGTTATCGCGAGGTGACACCAAGCTCGAGGCGGCTGACGCCTGTGAGAAACTACGTGGCGCTGAGATCCGTCCAGGGAGGACGATCGGCAGGAAACAGAACTAGGAAGAGGCTCTGATGATGACTCACGAGACAGCGGCAGCGACTGCAACGGCACGGCTGGAGGAACCCCTACTAGGAGAGGGAGCAGCAATGGAAGACGAACCGATGACCAACGAACGAGGATGCCACCTGAATAGGACACTTGTTCCGGCACGAAGCTGCGTGTCGGTACGAACACCAAATTCCGCACCCCGGAAGAAGAGGAAATCCAGCAGGCCTAAATCTGGGACGAGCAAACCAGTCCCCAGCATCGCACTAGAGAACTACGAAGGCGCTCGAGCCCTGAAAATAGACGCGGATGTGGACGAAAAGAAAACCACCCAAGATCCGGCTGCCACGCGAGGACTTGCTGATCGTTACCAACGGGAACGAGGACACCGTCGACCGGACCCAGCGGATCCCCCATGGGAAGGTGGTGGCCAACCGAACAAACTGTATTGCAGCGAAACGTGGAGGGGGCAATGTAATGGTTGTAGAGGCCGCCATACTAACTCGCTACGCCCCGGGGCGTCACCCATCGCCCCACCCCTTTACGCTCGAGCGCGCCAATCCGCGAGCAACACTCCAGCGCTGGGTCGGCCCATCTCACTTCTATCCGTGGTCGCGCCGCAGCGAACTACGGAAACGACTGGAAGATTAATCTGGAGTCTTCTATTTCGCGAGGTTCCTCGATCCATCGAACATCCGGACTATTCCAGAAGGGCTGGCGCAGGTATAAAAGAGCAGTTACTTGCCTACAGTCAGTTAGTCAGTGAGAGCTAGTCAATGAGAATTGGAGAGTGACAGTTAGTTAGTGAGTGAGTGGGAGCGAGATTGAGTTCGCTGGAGAGCAGTCAGTGATAGCCTGACAGAGTGCAGCCTGATCAAGTATCTGTCTGTCGGAGCCGACGACTCGTTCCTGTCTTCCTGATATCGTGTGTGTGTGCGTCCCTTGATACTGGCTGCTGGAGGAGAACCTGGAGTGTTCTGGAGCGGCGAAGAAGGGAACACTAGGAGACGACGTGTGAAAACTGCGGAGTTCAACGGGTTGAGTGAACAGCGGATACTATCCCGACCTGCGAGGCTGACGACCGTGACAGCGCTAACGAGTGTGACTGAGTGGCTGAGAGAGTGTACTGTAAATAATCGATGACTCTGTGCGTGTGTGTGTTTCATTGTAGATGGAACCTAAGACAAACTAAGAGAGAGAGCGCGCGAACCGTAAGTGTACTTGTGTAACTTGTAAGCTCGGCTATCGTCTGTGTGTGTGTAAATCTGTAATTACAGTGCTTAGTTAATAAATCTTAGAAATAGGTTGCTACCAGGTGCTGTATGCATTTATTTACTTAGTTACCCCGCCAACACGTTACAATAGTATTAATCGTATTGCATATGTGGGGTAATAAATATACTCCTTTTGTAAACTAAGTGACATACCACTTAGCCGAGCAGCTCGTCTTCTTTCTCCCAATTCTTCCCAGCCCAAACTTTGCAACATTTTTGTAACGCTACTCTTTTGCCGGAAATCAACCAGAACAAATCGATGAGCTGCTTTCCTGTGGATTTTCATTCCATGAATCAGGTAATGCTGGTGAGGGTCCCATACACTGGAACCATACTCTAGTTGGGGTCTTACCAGAGAATTATATGCCCTCTTCTTTATATCCTTACTACAACCCCTAAACACCCTCATAACCATGTGCAGAGATCTGTACCCTTTATTTACAACCGCATTTATGTGATTACCCCAATGAAGATCTTTCCCTACATTAACACCTAGATACTTACAATGATCCCTAAAAGGAACTTTCACCCCATCAATGCAGTAATTACAACTGAGAGGACCGTTCCTATTTGTGAAACTTACAACCTGACTTTTAACCCTGTTTATCAACATACCATTGCCTGCTGTCCATTTCACAACATTATCGACGTCACTTTGCAGTTGCTCACAATCTTGTAACTTATTTATTTATACAGAACAACATCATCCACAAAAAGCCTTACCTCTGATTCCACTTGTTTACTCATATCATTTATATACAAGAAAACATTAAGGTCCAATAACACCGAATTGAGGAATTCTCCTCTTAATTATTACAGGGTCAGGTAAAGCTTCTCTGAGATCTATTTTCTAGAAATATAGCAACCAATTCAGCCATTCAGTTGTCTAGTCCAATTGCACTCATTTTTGCCAGTAGTCTCCCATGATCCACCCTATCAAATGCTTTAGACAGGTCAATCACAATACAGTCCATATGACCTTCTGAATCCAAGATATCTGCTATATCTTGCTGGAATCCTTCAAGTTGAGCTTCAGTAGAATAATCTTTCCTAAACCGAACTGCCTTCTATCGAACCAGTTATTAATTTCACAAACATGTCTAATATAATCAGAAATAATGTCTTCCCATAGCATACATACAACGCATGTCAAACTTACTGGCCTGTAATTTTCAGCTTTATGTCTATCACCCTTTCCTTTATACACAGGGGCTACTATAGCAACTGTCCATTCATTTGGTATAGCTCCTTCAAGCAAACAATAATCAAATAAGTACTTCAGATATGGTACTCTATCTCATCCCATTGTCTTTAGTATATCCCCAGAAATCTTATCAATCCTAGCCGCTTTTCTAGTTTTCAACTTTTGTATCTTATTGTAAATGTCATTGTTATCATATGTAAATTTGAATACTCATTAGCATTAGTCTCCTCCTCTATCTGGACATTATCCTCGTATCCAACAACTGTTTATTGTTCCCCAGGTGGTACAAAAATTGTCTATGTTGAATACCTCGAGTAGTGCCTCAGGGAGTTCATTTCACCCAATAACAGTGTTTTTTTAGTCACTTTGTGATACTTCACTGTAAATGTAAACTTACTGCACTAACAATGAATACTACAATTTCTCCTACAGGTAATAAATAAACTTTGTTACTGTGGCTAATTGAGTCGATTCTTACACATTGCCGGGGAACAGATTTCTATCTAAACACATATCTATTCAGGAAACTATGCTCAATAGTATTTTGTATATTTCAATGTAGGGGACACTACTGAAATGTGCTGTGTTTACTTGTTCTGGCCATCACAGGTTATTCTATTAATATGTTATTAGCTTTATTTTCAAGCAACTACTTTTACAGCTTCCACAGCCAGAATGTATACCTGAGGATTGTTCTTCCATCCCTGCTAGCAGTTTAATGTTGCACTAACAACTCTAAGGGAAAGGGATTAGATTAGGTACGCAGCAGCTTTAATTAAGGTTAATTAATGATAAAATGGGAAACACGGAAACGTTTTCCAGGGCTGCAGATCTTAGGATTCGACACCATGCAAACTCACCGCCACTCGCCCCTGATAATCTTCTACACACCAATAAATCAGAGAGGCAACCAACTGTTACCTACATCATCACGAATAAAAACCGGATGTAGTTGCTGTGGGATAATGATGTCATACTGAAGAATCTCCATAACAACACCGATATAACAAGATACAGATATCCTAATTGCAAACATTTCAAGATTTGGAACCCTACTGCCATATGTCGCAACCTGTAGTGTAAAGTAAACAATAATTAAAATTAGACACTACATACTGAATTTCTTTCTGAAACTACCATCCGCAATCCTCATCTGCGTAGCTCTTCAGAAAAAGATCGTCATTTCACTAAATTGAGATATATTGCTGCTACACACATCTTGCAGGTACTTGCAACGCACAGGCTGGGAGTTTTTTAAAAAGCGAGCTAGATATATGCGTACCGGTAGTCATTTTGAATGCTTAATTAAAAATAAAATTTAAGAAAATTAATAAAATTAAATAGTAAAAATTAGGAGAATGCTGAAACTGAGAAAGATCAATATTAACTTCTAATATTCTCAATTGAGATCTATATATTTAGCAAAAGTATATGACTGAACTTACCGACAATATGTTACTGGTTGTGAACACAGTGTAGAATGATACAAATCACAATTCCTCAAAGAAGAATATCCGTAAATCACTTAACGGAATAAGCTGTAGAATTGGCTATTACGCGCCTTATATAACAACATATCAGCCACTTCGAAACAAAACCGGATATTTGAATGTTGATAAATCACCTACTACAAACTCTTGAAGAACAAATTTGATTTGCAACAGTCAGTAGATCAGGCTGAATTTAGGAAAGGATGTATTACTAATGACCACTGCAGAGTATGCGACACTTCTTCTGCTTCTGAATCTGCTTGAAATGTGAATGGGCTTGTTATATCACCCTGTTCCAATACTTGTAATAAATCACACTGTAACACTCATATACAGTATACCAAAATACACAACTGTGGGGAGAGTTGTAGTTTAACATATTCGTAATGTCTACAATTGCAGTATGCGACACTGGGTGCAATGTCCCGCTAAGTCTGGCTCAATGAGAATATATAAGAGAGAAGGAACCTCTCCGGGTGAAAAAGGGAATACCAAAGCAGGTCCATAAGTCTTAACGAGTGTTATGCCATGGAAGGAGGGATCAACTGACTGAATTTTACGATCCAATTCTTCGTACACTAGGGGAAATAAAATCGTCCGTCTTTTATACATATATACATGCATTTTCATTATAGTCCGTTATGCCTTCCAGCGTTCAGTCTGCAAGCCTCTGTGAATTTACTATACGTCGCGACAATCCTCTATTTGCAACTAGTTTCGTGACCTCATTTAATTCTATACCTCTTTTCTTTAAATTGTTAGAAACTGAGTAAAACCACTATCATCTTGGTCTCCCTCTACTCCTCTTACCCTCCATAATAGCGACTATTATTCTCCTAGGTAACCTATTCTGCTCCATTCGTCGCACATGTCCCCTCCACCAAAGACGATTTACGCGTACAGTTTCATCCATCGAGTTAATTCCTAAATTAGCCGTTATCTGCTTGTTCCGTGTACTCTCCTGCCATTGTTCCCACCTGTTTGTAAAATCAATAATTCTCGCTACTTTCATGTCTTGTACTTCTAACTTATAAATAAGATATCCTGAGTCCACCCAACTTTCGCTCTCGTAAAGCAAAGATGGTCTGGAAACACACCGATGTAAAGACAGATTCGTCCAGGAGCTAACGTCCTTTTTACAGAACACTGTTGATCGCAACAGCTAGCTCACTGCATTAACTTTACTACAGCTTGATTCAATCTCACTTACTATATTACCATCCTGGGGGAACACAAAAAAAAAAAACAAAAAAAAAAACTTAAAATTATCTACCTCTTCCAGCTTTGTATCACCAATCTGACATTAAATTCTGTTGACTTTCTTACCTACTGACATCAATTTAGACGTGGAGAGGCTAATTGTCATACCATACTCATTGCACATATTTTCAAGTTCCAACACTTTAGACTGCAGGCTTTCGGCACAATCACAATCTGCCATTAAGACGAAGACGTCAGTACAGGCCAGGCTGCTTACTACATTTCCACCTGCCTGAATCTCTCCCTGCCAATTTATACCTTTCAGCAGATGATACACGTAAATTACGAAGAGCTAATGAGAAAGATTACAGCCTTGTCTAACCCCTGTAAGCATCCAGAACCAAGAACTCATTCAACCATCAATTGTTATCATAAATGCCTTTGATTGATTCTAATAATCTACCCTTAATTCCATAGCCCCTCAGTATGGTGAACATCTTTTCCCACGTTACCCTCTCATATACTTTCGCTAGATCTACGAAACATAAGCACAACTGTCTATTCATCTCGTAACATTTTTCAGTTACCAGGCGCATACCGTACTGAAAGTCGGATCCTGACAGCTCCTCTGTGGTCTGTAACCACACTGGTTTCCATCCAACTTCCTCTCAACAATTGATCACACCCTCCCTTCCAAGATGCCAGTGAAAAACTTTGCCTGGTATAGTAATCAATATGATACCTCGATAGTTGTTGCAATTCTTCCTGTTCCCTTGCTTATAAATAGGTGCAATTAATGCATGTCTCCAAACTGAAGGTACATCACCAACACTCGGTTCTAATCTTAGGTACTACCGGTATTCTATGAAGCAATTTCATCCCTGCCTTGCCGCTATACTTCACTACATCAGGTCTAATTTCGCCTATCCCTGCTGCTTTATGACAATGGAGTTTATTTACCATCCTTTCCACTTCCTCAAGCGTAACTTCGCCACATCATTTTCTTCCTCCCCATGAGCTTGGTTGTTCGCGACACCACCAGGAAGATTTCCTTTTACGTTGAGACGATTTTCAAAATATTCCCTTCACCAGTCCTGTGGTTCCCTGGGATCTATTATGAGTTCACCTGAATTAACCAAAACACTGCTCATTTCCTTTTTCCTTCATTTCCCAAGATTATGAATTTCTGCCCAGAAAGGTTTCTCTGATGCTTAAAATAGCCTTTCTAGGTGATTACCAAAATCTTCCCACGACTTCATTTTGGATTCAACGACTATTTCTTTCGCTCTGTTTCATTCTTCTGCATACAATTCAATGTCTGCATTGGCCCTTGCTTGGAGCGATTTCTGATAAGCCTTCATTTTACGTTTAGAAGCTGCTGTCACCTCATCATTCCACCAAGATGTTCGCCTTTGCCCATCTTTACACACAGTCGTTCCTAGTCATTCCCTTGTTGTTTCTACTACAGCATCCCTGTATACCACATATTCTCTTTCTATACCAGTAACCTGCTTACTGACCACTGTTCGAAACTTGTCACTAATAATATCCATGTAGGCCTACTTCTGTCTAAATTCCTCGTCCTGGAGATGTTCTACACTTATCCCTTTGCAGAGAGATTTCACTTTCTCTGTCCTAGGCCACTGAGATACTCGTACTTACTACAGATCAGACCGTGCTCTGTATAACAGAAAAGTCACCTAAAAACTCGTACATTCCTAACAGACTTCCTGAATTTGAAGTCGGTTAATATATAGTCTACTTTACGAAACTGGTACCCCTAGCATTCCACGTGTAGCGGTGAGTAGCCTTATGCTTGAAGAATGTAGTCGTAACTGCTAAACACATACCAGCACAGAAGTCCAGCAAACGCTTCCCTTTCCCATTAGCTTCCATGTCTTCCCCATATTTACCAATCGCCCCTTCGAATACTTCAGTTCTCTTTCCAACTCTCGCATTGGTATCGCCCATCAGCACTATCCTATATTCGCTGTTGACCCTGACTGCGATGTCACTCAATGTTGCATAAAACTTGTCAACTTCATCCTCATCTCCACCCTCACATGGTGAATAAATTGAGACAATTCTCGTCCTAATTCCTCCAACTGCCTAATCTACCCACAACGTTCGCTTATTTACGTGCCTAACAGAAACTACGCTGCGTACAATAGTATTCCTGATAAACTGTCCTACCCGATACTCTGACTTTCACCTTTTTAACACAAATCAAGTATACTTTATAATCTCCTGTCTCTTCCTCGTTATTTCTTCTTACCCTTAATTTCACTTACACCTAGTACAACCAGATGCATCCTCTTTTCTGTCTCAGCCTGTTCTACTTTCTTTTTTCCGTAGCTCCCCATCGAATTCCATTTTTTACAAAGTTGTTTCCAAGGAGAACCTCGCCTGTCAAGTGAGAGTGGGTCACCATTACTCCCATAGGTCCGAGGCTTTCTTAAATCGTACTGAACTTGGTAAATCCATGAAGCAGGATGTCACCGTACTTACACATTGTCCTGGTGAGGGACCACCGGTGGATTGTGTAGTCCTAGCCGCATGAGCGAATGAAGGGCCATTATACAGAATATCTCTGAGGACCCACTCCTGTTCCGTAGCAACTGGTATCCCGACACTCAGGACCACTTACTAGGCCACTCAGCTGTTGCCCTTGGTTCACGAACTAGAACGTGACTACAGTAGCGTACACCATGAACCATCTAATATTATTATTCCGGAAATATCGTGCATCACAGAGGTGTAAGAAGGTGTTGTGCTGAATGGATGGACAAGGAATTGACAAGAGCATAATTTAATGCCCAAAATTTTGAAATTGTATTCCTTCCGTCTTGTTCTCTTATTTAAAATTTGGTAAATAGAAGATCTAAAAAAGGCAATAACAATATAAAAATGAACTCGTTAGTTCCAACAACAACGACATAAAGTCCAAAATCAGGTACAAAAGTAGAGAGAATTATCAGGATGATAATATACGATGGATGAGTATTATTAGCTCTGAAACAGTTTTACTATTTTATAAGAGAAGGTTTGCTCCATTAACTTCCATAGCCTAAGAGTCTGAGCTCCAAACTCAGAGGCATAACTTTCTTATAGCGCAGAAGGTTATACAATGGCAATCTTCAAATCAGGTATTTACAGTCACTTCCGCTCTATTGTTGGTTTTTTTTTTTTTTTCGGAAACATAAACAGGGGCGATGAGTGCCCATAATAAATGGCTATGATGTAAAAAGGTAAAGGTTGATAAAGATCGGGGGAAAATAAAATCCATGAGGGCGAAAAACCTGCGCTCCTTGTAGAAAACTCTTAAAAGCTTAAGTGGGCTTATGGCCCCAACATACAGAGGCTAAGCGTATTGTGCGCCGGGGAGACTAAATGATAAACATTAAATACCAAAATCTGTAAATAATTTTAGGGGATAAGAAACTTTAGTCACCCCATACCGAGATGAACGGTAGTCAACAGAGGGTAATCACTCTTGTCCCCTTACATTATGTATTTCCCAGTAGGGAATAAAACAGATTACTTAGATTTGGCGAAATTTTTTACATTTAAACAGCAGAGTTTAGTAATGTACATGAAATAAAAGAGTTTTGAATCATTTCATATGTTAAGAAAATTCTGCCATTACCTTGAGTTGCTGGGCCTTTGAACGCCGACTGCGTCCTCTGCCACTTTAGCAGGGGCGAATCCTGGTCATGAAAGTCAGGCTTGCTCTTCCATTCGTGAAAGTTGGTGGGGTGGGACATGCATAGTTCTGAGTGAATAAAATTCATAAGCCCAAAAATCGCTAAATCACATGAACATTTTAATCATGCATTCAAACTGATTACGTCACACCTTCAAGAATGGCCAAAAGGATAACAATCAGACAAATTTTATAATTATTAACAAATCATGACAAGCCAATGATTATATAATTTAAAGAAGTAAACGTCAAACTATGTACACAGAAAAACTGCAATTATTTATTACATCTTCCTACTTGAAAACAAACTCTACTCTGCGGCTTCTCTTTATAAAACCATCAATAACTGCATCATAGAAAGTGGACTGTAATCTAATTTTTGCAAGCAATCCTTTTTCAATCGACAACATAGCTGAGATACAGAGAACGAACGTACATATTCTCTGTTTTTCTCCCTGTGCTGTGTCTTTAAATCTGGCAGCGCCGGACAGGGCCTACCATTCTTAATAATGTCTGTTTTCTCTTGGATAGTCCTCCGTGAAAGTAGATTTCATAACAAGCTGTCAATAATGCACGGTTCGGAACCCATTGCAGCACGTCAAATCATTCAGAATAGATGATCAGGAACTTACAGTACACTACTCACTGACACAACACACTAGATCTGTAGCTCTCAGACCAGAGCTTCGAACTACACATTACAAACGTGACAGCTTGCAACCGGCCTTGGAGAGAAGAAACCTGCGCGCGCATACATTTCTCGCTGTGACGACAGCTCCGCTGAAGCTCCTAAGATACGAGCAAGCCTCGCTGGACTCGCCAAGATAAATGCAACATGCGATTTGTATAATACAGATACGGTACATATTGTATTTTTTTTAACTCACCTGCTTTAGAAAAATATTGCGCTTGCGCAGCAAGCGCAGCATGCTCGGAGAAATCGCCCCTGCACTTTAGTATACGCCGCACACAATAAACTGGAACCATGACCATGACAATACAGCCTTAAAGCGCTCAGCTTTTATAGTATCTGGAGGGGAAGTTCCAGAATTCTTTACAGATAGGCTGGATGCTTGTACACACCCCAAAACAAAATTTATTTGGCTAGAGAAAGTATACACAAATTATCTTTAATCCCGGCGGAGAGGACAATTAGGCCGATGGTAGAGACATCTAATAGATTTAAATCCAAGTGTATTGCATAACATTAATTCAAGTTCAATTACATAGATATCCTTACAGAAGGCAAGCAGTCTGACTGGACGGAGAAGGTGCACCCCCGGTACCCTAAGGTTTTGCCACGGTATGAACAGCTTTGAAATCTTGAATCTTGCCGTACATAATTTTTGATAAAACATATATAAGTTGGAGTATCACTTGATAGAGAGGCCTTTCATGTTTAGTTGTTGAAGTAAAGTAGTTTAGATAGTGTTTGCGAAGTACTAGAAGTTCGGGGTGTTGCGCCCAGAGTCGACAGCAAGAGCGGCCGCCGATGACGATGTTAGGATGGGGTCGCCCGGGCCCCCAAGGTACCCTCAGATATCATCCTCCCGTATATTTTGAGGAGCAACCAAGGCGATGGTCACAAAGTACCAAGTAGCATTGTTCGGGCCAAATATAGAGTGGGCGGTTGGAGTTCAGCATCAAAGCCACTCCAGAGGATGATATTCCCAAAGGAGTCAGTTTGGACGGAGTCTCGGCCGGAACGAGGCGGGTCCATACCCCGCGCCGGCATCTCTCGCTCATTGACACGACGTGGCCTCAGGTGGAAGTATGGCAGTGTAATATGGATTTTTGGGGCAACTGTAACTTACTCACAGAGAGTGTTACATGTGGTGCAGGTACGGTTGGCGACTTTGGAGGAATAGTGTACGGAGTTTCTGACACAGGTTTGGAGGCAGGGTCCTTAGTGGCAGAATAATAATGAGATCATTGAAGGGAAGGTTTTAAAAAAAAGGATTTAAACAAAAAATGAAATTTAGGTTATGATGTTACTTAAATACATACAATATTTCACAGCCAACAGGGTCAGCAAGACTCCTTATTCTAACTTGATTATATAAAACTTAAACTAATAAGATGCTAAGGAAGGAAATATAATTAAAATCAACAACATCATTCCTTGGTGGCATATACTGAAGAAGCAAATGCCTTTACACAGGTTTTACTTGACACAGGTGTAGCTCAAAAATCTTTTCATTTCATTGACAGGAGTAAGGAAATCAAGCCTAATGCAGGGTTAATGAAATCTGAGGGCAAGCTTGCCCGCGGAAACATTACCATTACCTGATCTCCAATTTTTTACTTGGTGGATCTTTGTCCACGGTCATACCTCATTTTTACTCTCCGGTGAGAGGCCTTAAGAATATTTCTAGCTTTTCCCCATAAATCTCGGATATTCTCTGGATCTATTGTCAGTGGCAAAATTTCATTGGTCGACTACGAATTTAACAAATGTGTATTTGGGACAAACTTAAACATAAGAGAAATTGGAGAAACTTGTGCTACTTATGAATGGCCGAGTTAAATGCTAATGATAACCAGTGTAAGGAAGTGTCCCTTTGGGAATGATCTTCGTGATGAAAAGCAATAAGGGCAGATCGAGGATTATGATTAACCCGCTCAGCTAGGGATGGTTGTGGGTGGTGCGCAGACGTCGTGACATGCGAGATAGAGAGATCGAAACAGAACATACGAAATCAATTACAGGGGAACGGCTTAGCGTTATCAGGAACAACATATTGACAGGGTCCAAAAGACGACAAAACAGAACTGAGACAAGAAATAGTAAACTGAGTAGTGGCAAGCCTAGTCGGAAACAGCCATAAAAACCGAGTAAAACCACCCACAACACACAAGACTGAATTTAATCCCATTCCCTTCATATTGCGGAAGGGTGTGACGTAATCCATGTACAATCACTCCATAGGGCGAGATGCTTGGTGTGAGGACAATAGTCTTTAATTAGCTGACAACGTGGGCTTGCTAATCAAACAAGACTTACATGCCTTAACCAGTTCCCTAATCTCGCCATCCATGCTCTTCCAGATAAACGTCCCTCTTATCTTCTCTCTGGTTTTATAGATGAATAGATTTCCCCTACTGCGATCTCATGGTAATACTTCAAAATCATAGGTACTAGCACTGCTGGAACGACAATTTTTGTCTTCTGATCGTGCCTCGAAGGGCCACACAGATCTCCATTCCTCAAAACATAAGAGACGACATGTTCCCCAGAAGAAAGGGTTTCCATAATAGGAGCATGCACCGTGTCTCCACGCTGGCATTTGGCTATATCGTCAAATAACAAAGAGGCATTAGTCAAAAGTGCACTTATGCAATTGGTTTGAAAATAGAAGGGGAACGTCTTTCCTCCGGATCAACAGAATTAGAATCGCCGGAAAACATTCGGCTTAAGCCACTGCGACTTCGTTCTCCGACACTCGAATGTGTAGCACGTCAAACTGAAAAGCTGAAACCCTAGTCGCCCAACGGGTGATGCGTCCGGTACAACGGGGCCTAGGAAAAATCCAGCTCAGAGCCTGATCGTCGGTCTCCAATTAAAATTTAACGTGCTCAAGGTAGAGGCGGAATTTTTCGAAGGCAAATCAGACGGCCAATCTTTTCAACTCATATATAGAGTACTTGGTCTCTTGAGGTGACAATGTTCCAGGCGCATTGTTAGTTGGGCGCTTTCCGATTTCATATTCCTGAAGAAGAACCGCCGCACCGTAGATAAAGCGGTGTCTGTCTGTAAAGTTAACTTCTTGGAGAAATCTGGCATTGCCGAGACCGGGTCGTTACACAGAGCTGATTTCAGATCCTCAAACGCAGCTTGCTGTGATGTCCCCAATTCAAACTGGGCACCTTTCCTGCGGAGAAAGTTTAGGGGTTCCTTCCTACTAGCAACGATTAGGAATTCACCATGCTGATGAATCTGGCAACACCTTTAGCCTTTTTAGGAGGCTCGAATCTACGGATTGCGTGAGTTCTGAAATGATCGACCGAAACTCAAAGGTCTCGGAGAAAACAACATCATCCAGATAATGGTACAGATAATTAAATTTAATATTGGAGAAGATGCTAACTAGCAGCCTATTAAAAACCGCCACGTCCCCAGGGAGCCTGAAAGGCATCCCGTTGTATTCATACAAGTTCCATTCACTAGCGAAAGCAGTCAGATATTTCGATTCTTCCACCAGAGGTATCTGGTTATAGGTTTGGTTAAGATCTAATATGGTGAAGAACATGGCCTTACGTTTGAAAATATAAGAACAGTCACGTCCGTAGGGAGCCAGAAAGGCACCCGGTTGTATTCATGCAGGTTCAATTCACTAGCGATAGCAGTCAGATATTTCGATTCTTCCACCAGAGGTATCTGGTTTTAGGCTTGGTTAAGATCTAAGATGGTGAAGAACATAGCCTTACGAAACCAAGAAAGACACGAATGCAAGTCGGGAAGGGGTGCTGATTATAGAATTATCTTACGATTTAATGCCCTCTAATCAAGCCGCCTTGAGGTTTCTGAACCAGAAAAATGGGTGAATAATACGCCTACTTGGAGGGTCGAATAATACCATACCTCAGCATTTGGTCAATGATTTCCTTGAGGGACTTTGTTTCAGGTGGAGATAGCCTGTACAGAGGAAATCTTAGACGGACCGAATCCGGAAACTCGATTTTGTATTCAAGTAAGTCAGTCACACTAAGATTTTCCGAAAGACGTCGGAAAATGACTGACATAATTTACGAATGCAATTAGCCTGTTCCTCAGGTAGATGGCTAACGTCTAACGACATCTCACTCCCGGTAGACGAAATAACAGATGATGATACAGAATTACATTTTAAATCAGGTATATGGAAATTAATCCTAAATTTGAATGTGCAGGAGTTACTTTGAAAATCGAGCACGATACCGGAATATGACATAAAATCTACACCTAATATCACAGGCCATGACAAATTTTTACCAACAAATAACATAAAATTAGATGTAAATTTAGAAATACGAAGTTTCACCTGAGTAAATCTTAAAATTTCTAGTGGGCAAGAGTTAGTGAAAACACATCTTACAGAAGGAGAAACTTATTCAGGAAATTTACAACTAAGCTTTAATTTTGAATACCATTCTTCCGAAACAATAGAGTGAACACTTCCGGAATCTAAGAGGGCAGTAACATGTTCATTGCTTATTTCAATTTTAAGGAATGGAACAAAATCTGAAGTATCGGAGGCAATCTTGAGGCACTCTTTTGGACCTTCAAAGATGGTCCTAGGGGTTCTTCCCTCTTTAGAAGATATGATTTCCGATTTAAACTGGGCTGGGCCTTGAGGTGAAGATAGTGGCGCGGACTCAGCCGAGCACCCTAGTCATTTTCTATTGCTGTGGTTAGCAAAGGTAAAACCAGAAGTAGGACAAGAAGATATACTATTTGACAAGTTACAGTTCTTAGCCTGGTGTGTGAATGGCCCGCATTTGGAACAACCTTGAGAAGACGATCCTCTTCCGTACTGACTTTTAATGGGACAGCATAGTCCCCATTTCTACCCGCAGACCCTGACATTAATTTATTAACTTTATTAGACAGTTCATAAATATGTTGAGCCCAGGAGTTTGGCATATTTTAGTGCTCATCTCTGATTTTAAGAGGAAATAGATCCCCTACACTATTACAGAAATTAAAGAGTATAGCCTGAACACGTTTAGGCTGGTTTACTTTCCGGGTTGAACCGTGTTGTCGTTTTTTGTACATTACATACAGTTTGCTGACGTTTCGAATACATCGCAGTATTCTTTGTCAGGGCGACTGAAATACCCCTACTCGATCCGAGGTAACCAGTCTCCCAGGCAGCAATCCCACTACAAAGGGTGGTTCCTGACCTTGATCTATATATCCTAGCCTTTCTGGCTGACGTAAGCAGTGAAAAAAAGAGATCTACATCATTCGGAATTCTTTCATCCGCACGAAGAAAATGCTTTCGAGAGCGGATATGAACTCATCATCATCATCAACATCCTAAACCATCTCCAGTTTCCCGGGTGTGGTATATGTACCATGTGCCTTGTACCATTCCTCCTCCACCAACTTGTTGCAATCATGACCTCTCAGCAATACATCGTTCTTAACTGAATCTATCCATTTCCTTCGTGGCCTTCCCACGGGTCGTCTTCCTTATTTTTCTGTCAAATTCCTTCCTTGCAGTTCTGTTAACTGGCATCCTCTTCAGGTGGCCAAACCACTTTAGTCTTGATATCTGAATCTTATTGAGGAGAAAATCATCTATTCCTACTTCTTCTCGAATTTTCTCATTCCTAACCTTGTCTTTCCTGGTTTTATGGATCACAGTGCGTAGAAATTTCATTTCAGCTGTCTGGAGTTTGTAATTATCTCTATTGGTCAGTGTTGTGGTTTCGAGACTGCATGTAAGAATTGTTGGTGTATAATAGGACTTGTACAACGTCATTTTTGTTTTCATATGTATTTGCTCATCCCACAGCATGTGTCTTACCTGGTGGAAAAATTGTGTTGCCTTATTGATTCGATTGTTCACCTCATGTTTTGCTAGGTTTTCATTTGATAGAACGCTACCCAAAAAGAGCGGAACTGAACTAAGCTAACTAATTAAGGAATATTACAATGTAATTAACATGCAGATAATTATGATAACCACACCTGATGATTTATTGTTTGTATAAAAGTTCTAGTCTTCTCTCTTTAGCTCTTGTGTACTGCTCTGTTTCTTTCTTATTAAACTCCGGGATGTTTCCCAAGGCTGAACAGAGCCATCTTCTCATAGTGTTTCTCAGAAAAATGTCAACCCCATTTTGAGTCGAAGAACGACGTTAACTTTCAACAATTGGCATATGTATGGTGACGGTTTTATTCACAGCATTGACGCATTACCAGGAAGTTATTCCGAATGAAGAAGCCTTAACAACGTTTTAGCACCGGCAGCCACTCGCAGACCTGGTCTTGAATATAGAACTTGCAATTCTGTTTTCAGTTTTTGTTCATTCTACGATTATATGCCGATCCTACCCCGTCCCTACATCTTTGTTTGTTTAAGGGTTCACTTGCAGTCTCGTCGTATTTATAATCTCTGTGCATTGCTTTTTGTATTTAGATATCGATTATAGGAAATACCTTAGCATTGTTGATTTTACAGCGGTGTGAAAATTATTAGAAAAATTTGAAAATTTTGTATAAAATCACTTTTATTCATTGATATTTTTCTTCCAATTGAAATTAATCACATATTTAGTATTTGGTATGCATTCGCTTTGATTATATGGCAGATTCAGTGCAATATGGCATGCTTTCTACATTTTATTTTGCAGGAATCTTTGATTTGCTTATCATAGTGCCATTTATTAATAAGTGTCTCTAAGATATTTATCTTTGTTGTAATGCTGTTTTTCTTCAGTTTTCATTTCACAATGGCCCTGAGATTCTCAATGGGGTTTACATCTGGACTACTGCAAACCAAGAAAGTGCTTTTACTTTGTTTCCACTTAAAAGCTTCGTCACAGACTTCGCTTTATGGCAAGGAGCAACATCGTGTATGAATACAAAGTCACCATTGGGAATCCACTCTCTCATTTGCGTCAATAATCTTCTTTCAAGTACTGTTTTGTATTGAGGCTGGTTCATCATACCCTCTACAATATACAGACGTCCTATACCATGAACTGACGTAACACTCCAGACCATAACCTGGATGGGATGGTTGACAGTTTGTACCTTAGCCTACAATGAATACAAAGCCTGCCCAATAGCCACTCATAGCTGTCCGCCTTGTGGATGCTATATTTGCCGCTAGAGGCGCTGCAATTCAACCTCACATGAACACCTCGGTTGGCGGTATTTCTACACGTTGTATGCTTACTGGTGACGTTTACTACGAAAATTGAATGTTAATACTGATAGAAGTAATGAAACTCAATAATGATTTTGTTTAGTTCGAATCCTTGGCTGAATGATCAGCATTGAGGCCTTCGGTTCAGAAGGTTCCGGATTCGATTGCCGGCCAAATGGGTGATTATAATCACGTCTAATTAATTCTTCTGGCTCGGGGACTGGTGTTTGTGCTTGTTCCAACAATTCTCCTTTCATATTCAGACAACACACTACACTTCCAACCAGTACAGGAACTTGATATAGTGATTACTAGACCTCGGACATTTAATATGCATTATTTAAAATACCATGCTGATTTTGCTAAATTGATTATAATTCGTTACGGGGAAATATAAAACAAGTTTCCCTCTCCTCTTTGCTGCAAACGTCACAGAATACAATTTTACCATCCAATGTGAAATGGGGAATCTCTTGTAAATTGAGGACGACTTGGAACCTGACACTTTCGGCTTAATTCACACACTGACCAAACGAGAAAAATGTATTGTTAAAATACGTCAGTTATATTACAATGGTGCACTGCTGTGTACCGTTTTTTAAACAAGGCTCTAGAAATAAAGTTTTCCATGAATTCCCTTGCCAAGAGCCAATTAGGGAATTGTGGATTAAAGCAATAAACAGACAGTGTATGGTACAGAAAATACGCAGACCCTGTGACGGCAAAAATTAGGTTACTTATTATTATTATTATTATTGCACCTGTTCTGATGATGATGATAATAATAATAATAATAATAATAATAATGTCCTTATTCTGTTGTGTAGGTGGTACCAAGTACCAAGGATAAGTTATGGAACACTAGTGACCGTTCCGTCGAGTGCTGCAATGGCATATATTGGAGGGTACTTGGTAAGAGTTGTCGAAGACCACATGCCATGTCAAGAGTGTGTTGATAACATTAGTAGTATCCAGAGTCCATCCCCACTAACGTTATTAATAAAAATCAAAGACAGAGGTGGTCTCAGGTATCCAAAGCCAGGTTTTGTTTCACTGCTGATGAAACTGAGGCAAATAAGGGACGAAATCTTATCGGCAATGCTGGACAGTCCAAAAATAGCACAAACATTAACCAAAATACCGTTACCACGTGTTGCTAAAAATCCTATTCTGCTGTGTGGGAAAAGTGATCATCCTGAGGAACTAAGCAGAATAATACTGCAGAAGTATCTACGCCCCTCTGTCACTAACTATGCTAATGGCATCACAGATGAGTATCGCCGAGAATACTTCTTGAGGAGAAAAACGATTTATGAGGAGAAAATATCAAGGAAAATGGTTAAAGTCGTTCATTTTCACTGAAAATCTACGGTGCGGTAGTAAAAATATCTAGTGTAGACCTTATGTCCTTTTAAATGCCAGACACAAATTTCGACAGTTATGTGTGTTATCTGAAATGAAAATCCACAGCTAGGGGTAAAAGGTGAACATTTATTATTTTCTACTTCATTCTGCTCAGTAACGTATATAATATACAGGAAGTGTAGTGTAGAGGTAAATTTGTGCTAGTTTCAACTCGCGTTATCAATGCTAGTGAGTGCTGATGTGAGGTGGTATACTAGCGCTGCAGTGGTCAAGACGCGCACTGCCAGGCGGACACTGTTTCTGAAGAGTGCACTGCGAATGAGCAGGCTTTGTATTCCTTGTAGGCTAAGGTTTGTGCAATTAATTGGGGCAAGAACTCTTCATCAGTGCTTCTCCTCACGTACTCACTACTTTCGCCTGTTATTGCAAACACTGGTTCGTCGGAAAAACATGCCTGGAAAATTAAAAACATATCTAATACCATACACACATCAGTATAATGAAAATTAAATGAATAAGTTTCTTGCAAGGGGAATTTCATTCATTTGTGTTAAATTTGGAATTTTCTTACTTCAGAATATCGTATCATAATTCAGGTTCATTGACTGGTATTATTATAAGTAACCAATTATAATTTTATAATATCTTGCTCCAGTCATCTCCGAATCGTTCACTCACGTCTTTTGCCCACGCTTCATCCAGGTGTCAGCGCAAGACACACACAAGCCAGTAACGGGAACATCTGATTCAGTTGTTTCCAAATCACTGTTTAGGTTCACAGCTTCCTGCACTGATGATGTCAGATTATCCTCACATTACTTCTCTTTGTATGAGTCTACCTTGCAGCTGGGGGTGGCATGTTCATAATTCCACAAAACAAGCTGGTATCTTCCCTTCCAATACCTGAACATCTCATTCCATAGCACAATCTCAGGTTGCTTCATAAGTGCAGTTATTCACTTCAGACGTTCTAGAAGCAATATAAAACTGACAGCTGTCACAATACAAATATAACGTACAGACTACACCAACCCTCTCTTCGTCATCATATAACTTCAAATCTCGCGCACAACAGTTAGCACATGCACAAGCTGAACGAATAACTTCTCGCAGAATCCTCAAATCTATGAACCTAAACCCACTTGAGGATTTATCTTCCATCTTGTATTCATCGAACGAAATGCCTCAATCAATATTCGTCTCAGCAGCACTGGACATCTTGAACGAAGTACTGCGGATACTGGTATCCTGTTCTGTGCCTTGCCCTGATACATTCGATTTCTTTTTCGTAAACCGAGAAGAACTGTCCTTTTTTTTACTTTCTTCAAAACTCTACGTTCACCTCAAGGCATACTGTTACTTTGAATAACATACAACTAACAAAATTAGCAATTGGTAAATCGGATATGAAACCACAGCAACACATATAGATAAATACGCTGTCAACAAAGGAACCTGAAGAATGCGGCGGCCATACTTTTCCACAGCTTTATTGATGACAGGTTTCCATGGAAGAAAGACAAACACGTGGAAATTCTCCGTAAGAGTAATGAAAAAACTCGTCCTACAGAGTTGGGCGTGGCAGTATACAAGCAGTTACAGATACTCATTTTTCTCATATTTACAGATGGCATTGACCTGTAATATTTTTTATTAAAATCCTGACATGTTACGGTATATTATGAGCAAATAAAAATTGGCTATTTTAACGCATTTTTACGTATGTTCCCCCTTAAAAGGTGTTTTATGGGTATCATAGGTAGTTTAAGACAGTATAGTAGATCAGCTGTGTCAAGACACATACAAAATGTAGTTACTAAGGAGATACTCTAATATCAAAATAAAGCTACACTAGAGGGTTCGGTCAAAGCTTTAAGAGTATTATCTCAGCAGATTGGAAAAATTGAACAATACCCACTGGCTGGAAACGATCCATCATCTACGTTCCTATACCAAAAAAGGCGATCTGTTGGAGTGCACAAACTACAGTACGCTTGTCCTAATATCACATGCTAGTAAGGTGTTGCTAAAGATCATGCAACGAAGATTAGAACCTTAATTGTCTAAACCTCGAGCTCGTTTTAGGATAGATATCATTATTAATATGCGTTGGATGGTAGAGGGAGCACAGGAGTTGGTCATCAGAAGGCCTTTTATAGTGTAAATCACAGGACCATGAGGGATGTCCTTAGACGGATTAACATCTCTCTGTTTTGGATCCCAACTACCGATTTAAATTCACACTCTTGACTTAGTTATATGGTTCTCCGAGTACTGATATACATTTTACCTGGACTTTTTCTGACCGTAATTTGGCAGGTGCGATCCTAGCTCAGTCAGGTGGTATTTGAAGGTGTTCAAATACGTCATCCCCAAGCTGGTAGATTTACGAGCAGGTAAATGTGCTCTTGCGGGACTAACTTCCGGCACCTCGGCGTCTTCGAAAACTGTACAAGTAGAGTAGTTAGTGGTACGTAAAGCCAATAACAAAAATATTCAATGCTATTGTTGAAATTGTACTTTTTCTGTTCTTCTGGGTTTATTTTATCTTACTGTATATTATTTACTTCTCATTGGCAACTGTGAGGTTTGGATTCGTGGTTCCTTCTTATAGTTAACCCCAGGAATACTAACGGGGGGTACATTGTGCCCACCACCTGCTATTTATTGCTCTGTTTCTTTTGACATTTGATATTAAAAGGCTATAAAATATATTCATTGTTACCAAATCCGAATGGTGTACTTGGTTTGCTCATTTTTACCGTCTGAAGGCGGCGCAGTCATTCAAACATGAGTGAGCAAGAAGTAACCCCTTCACTTAATTAGTATTGGCAGGATTTATAGCGTTGTTGGCCACTCACATTAAAATTGAAATAGTTTCTTTCTTGACTGCTACTAGACATTACTAACTGGATAGTTCTGTGTGTACTCCAAGAGCATTGCACCTGATGGATGGATGCTGGAATACTCTCCGAGATAGCTAATTCGTCTGAAGATGACGACATTGATATTACTGTTAGTGAAAACGAAGAAGGAACTGAGAATATATATATATATATATTTAAAAAAGCGAGCTGGATTACCATCATGAGAGAGATACACAGATAAACCCAGTTTCAAAACTGTTATCCGCCAGACGCGTAGAAATTATTCATAAGACTGAATGTAGAACATTGAAAATATTTGCACTTTAACAATAGCTCAGTCAGCTGTTTATTTATGGGGTTGACAGCTGATAATGTTACCAAGTTGAAATATATTTCTTTAGTTGATTGTAAGGAATGTGAAATAAGTTGGTAAATATCTCCAATAATAAACATCAGAGATTCACAGGAACTTGACTTTAAGTGCTCGTCACAAAGCGCACTCCCGTTGGTATACAATGACATTAAAAATAGGGTTGATATTCCTAGGGTTAAAATTGAAAGTCACGCAGATAACAATAGAACAACAGTGGAAGCTATTGGATGAGGGTGACAGTGGGTTGAGTGAGAAGACGTATGCATAGAGCGGGACTTTCTTTCACACATCACAGGAAAACTAGAATCCAGCTTTGAATTGTTGATGCTAGTAAAATAAATTTTAATTTATCTTCTGGGAAAATAAATTGTTAGATGATGCAAATATCTGTGAGTTTTCCGCAAATGTGTAGTTAAGCTGGAAATATGGTCATAATAATTAAAACACAAGCTGCGCGGCGGAAATACTTGATGCGAGTCCCTCGACCTCTTGACGCGAGTGTAACGTCCAGCCGTCAGAGCAAATGAACACTATGACTATCTCGAGGAAGAACATCTTTACTATACACTCTTATGCCTTTCAGCGTTCCGTCTGCAAGACTTGTGAAGTTACTAAACGCCTCAAGAATAATCTATATTCAACTATCCCTGAGACCTCGTTTATTTCCATATTCTTATCTTTAAAACTGATTCTGACCATCGTCTTCTGTGTTTCCCTCTACGTCACTTACCTTCCACAACTACTTCATTATTCTCCTAGACAACCTACCTTCCTCCGCTCGCTTCACATGACCTCTCCACAGAAGCCGGTTCACGTGTACCGCTTCATTTATCGTGTTCATTCCTAACTCAGTCTTAGTACCTTCCTGCCATTGTTCCCACGTGTTTGTAGCAGCTATTTCTAACAGCAAACAGACTGGTACACAGACAGACTTCTTTCTTACAGAACACTCTGGCTGCGCGGTTATAGTCACACACCTGTCAACACAACTGTCGGCAGCCCTGAAGCTGGTTTTCCGTGGTTTCCCATTTTGATACCAGGCAAACGCTGGGGCGCTTCCTTCCCACTGCTGTCCCCTCGTCATAAGACTTATCTGTGTCGTAAAGCAAATTGTAAAATAAATAAAACACACACTGCGAGCTTCACACTTACTGTGCTACCATCCTGGGAGAATACACATCCTAAATAGCTGAAGTGATCTACCTGTTCGAGATTTGTATCACCAACTTCAGTTTACATTCTCTTAGGTTTCTGGATACTCACTGCATTAGCTTTGCTGTACCAATCACACTTACTGTGCTACCATCCTGGGGAATACACATCCTAAATAGCTGAAATGATCTACCTGTTCCAGATTTGTATCACCAACTTCAGATTCAAAAATTCTCTAAAGTTTCTGGATACTCACTGCATCTATTTTCAAATTACTACTAGGCCACCATATCTCAGTGTTAGAGCAACCAACGCGAAGTTTCTAGATCCCGGGCTTCAGCAGAGTCTGCCAAACTGCTTACTGAATCCCTCCCTGTCACTTTTTACTTTCCAGTAGTTTATCCATTAAAAGTAGGAATAACAAACTGCTTTGTCTAATTCCTGTAACTCCTTGAACAAAGAACTCATTTCGCTCTCCGTATCCCAATTGTCATCATAAATGCCTTTGATTGCTCAATTATAGTATATATATTATTTGCTTTACGCCGCACATAAACTCAGATAAGTCTTATGGCTTCGCTGCGATAGGAGAGGCCTACGAGAAGGAAGGAATCTTCCGTGGCCTTCATTAAGGTACAGCCATCTTTAGGGCTGCCAACAGTGGGGTTCGAAACCACTATCTCCCGGGTGCAAGCTCACAGCTGCGCGCCCCTAACCATACAGCCAACTCACCCGACAATTATAGCATATTATATTATGTTATATTATAAGAATAATTTAGTGTGGCTATTTCTAGCCTGGTGCAACCCTTGTAAGGCAGACCCTCCGATGAAGGTGGGCGGCAGCTGCCATATGTAGACTACTGCATTATATTGTGGTAGAGGATTGTGTTAGGTGTAGTGTGTGAGTTGCCAGGATGTTGGGGAGAGCACAAACACCCAGCCCCGAGTCACTGGAATTAACCAATGAAGGTTAAAATCCCGACCCGGCCGGGAATCGAGCCCGGGACCCTCTGAACTGAAAACCAGTATGCTGACCATTCAGCCAACGAGTCGGATATTATATTATATTATATTATATTATATTATATTATATTATATTATATTATATTATATTATATTATATTATATTATAATAGTGGCTGCAGAGACCATGGGCCTTCGAATAGGAGCAGATGCATAAAAACAGCGAATTTTTTTTCACTCGGTGACAAATTCTTACTTTCTAATGAGTTTACCCCACAGGGTTGGTTTATTCCTCGGACTCAGCGAAGGATCCCACATCTACCGCTTCAAGAGCAGTGTCCTGGATCGTTGACTTTGGGTCAAGGATAAACTGGGAAAGAGGACAAGTACCTCGTCCAGGTTGCCTCACAAAAGTTCAAATAAAGCGTATAGGAATGTTTTGAGATATTAGAGAGCTATCGGCTGTCCTGAAAATACTTTACTGCAGTTTCCTATTTTACTTGCAGGCAAACAGCCGATTCCTTCCAACTCCTCACCCAGTTCCATTTCATCTTCATTTTTCTAGAAAAATGTTCAAATGTTGAGGATTTTTCCTTCATTAAAAATAGTTTACACCTGTTCAAGCAATTTTGCTAATGGGCCTTATTTTTTCAAAATTTAACGATTAAAATCTCTCATACTTTTGTAGTCACATTCGCGCAGATACTTGTGGCTTGTAGTCGCTACGCATTCACGTTTGGAGCTGAAGGTTTCAGCACTGTTTTTTTTACTAATGCATCTATTTTATTTAATTTTCTCAATAATTATTTTTTTTTGTTGTGGTCTCTTTTGTTTTAGAGCTATCTGCAATATTTTGAACCATTGTTACTCCTTGTTGCTTGACGTAAGTCTCGTCTTATTCGTTAGAATTTAAATGCAGCGCTGCGCTACGTTCATTCGCACTGCAACAACGCACTTTGCTCCACAATCAAGCTAAATTCTCTGATTCATCAGCAACTTTCATCTAATCCTATTGTAGGCATGCTAATGTATTGTCCACAGCGTCTACAGAAAGACAGTAGTGTAAGAGAAAATGGGGGGAAACCGTTCGTTTTTTCCTATAAACACCCAGTCTATTCAAAGATTTTAAAAATGATATGCATATCAAAACCTTTCTCCGGATGTGTACACACTAAATATGAGGCTTGGTCGAGATCCATCCAGCCGTTTCGCCGTGATGATGGAACAGACAGACAAACAGACAGATAAACGGACACGAAAAATAAAATAAAAACACCGGATCGGTATTGAGTTGACCTAAAACGGATAAATATCTGAAAATTTGGCAAAACAAATGAAATTACAGACAGCGGACCGCCTACAACTTTATTTATATAGATAAGCATGGACACGTCCAGAAGTGCAGACCTTTATTTCGAGAGTCGCTGCTTTGAAACTGTACGACATATCTACAAACGGACCTCACCATCAGACGTCTCATTAAGTGTTTACATGGTTGGGCCTATGACATCTTCTCGTATCTCCTATATTTATGGGTTAGATTGAGTTAGAGTCATTGAATAGAGTAGCATTTTGTACAGTTTTATCACTCATGTGACAGCTAGAATCACAAAATTTGGCTATCATATGGCAACTGGTCATGTCAACATGCG
Source organism: Anabrus simplex (assembly GCF_040414725.1). Classification (NCBI taxonomy): domain Eukaryota; kingdom Metazoa; phylum Arthropoda; class Insecta; order Orthoptera; family Tettigoniidae; genus Anabrus; species Anabrus simplex. The sequence goes on from NC_090279.1 coordinate 67,586,731, forward strand.
ACCTGAATGTCGTCACTATATTATGTTTCCTATAAGTGTGCGAAGCGAGAACATAATCGTGTAAAAAGTACAAAATTAACTTGAAATCGAGAAATACATCTCTATTTAACGTATAGGGGTAGAAATACGACCAAAGTTGTAGATCTCTCCAAAATGAAAAAGATTGTGCTTTCTGTTTTGTGAGATGACTTACCGCTTAGCCACCAATTATCCCGAAACGAAGGTCTGCACCGTCGTTAAAATTTCATCCCTTTTCCGATATTTTCCGGCGCCAAAATTTATACATTTAGAATATTTCCTCAAAGAAAGAGTGTCCAGGCTTCGCGATTAGCATTCGCATATGTATGGAGGAAGAAAATAATACAGTTAAGAAAGTTGAAATTAATAGAAAATAGGTCAATCATTGAGGACAGTCGGATAGGACAATAATATGTAAACACCAAGTGAATGTATTGGAAAATCAGATGCTGCTCAATAAATTATGCTGATATGAGTTGAGGATATAAGAAAGCGGTAACAGATGGGAAATTTAGGCGCAGGGATTCTTAGGTAAACACATGAGAAGATGACTAATGGTGTTATTACTTAAGCTATTCGATGACGGTTATAACCTCCAACGATATTCTACCAATATCCCGCAGAATGGCCGATTGATGTCTCTCTTGCTTTCTACCCAAGGGACAACCACGAATTTACAGGAATGATGACGAAAATGGCAATACGCTACTTCCTTGCTGGCAAACAGTCAGAGAAGTTGCCATGGTAACCTGTAGGTTCGTTGTCGGTCAGTCGGTCACTCAATGCAGAGCATGATACCCGCAGAAATTAGTAATTTTCTCCGTCATTTGAAGAGCAAGGTCAATTATGAACATACTATAAGTTGTTTATAATGAAGAGATGTTTCACATACAGACCACGACGTTATAACAGAAAATGGGGGAAAACTGTTCGGGTTTTCCTTTAAACACCCAGTCTATTCAAATATTTTAAAATGATACGCATATCAAAACCTTCCCCGGGATGTGTATATACCAAATATGACGTTTGTTTAAGATCTATCCAGGCGTTTCACCGTGATGGTGGTACAAACAACAAACGGACAAATAGACACGAAAAATAAAAAAACACCGATTCGATATTGAGTTGACATAAAACGGATAAATATCTGAAAAATAGGCAAAACAAACGAAATTTCAGACAGCGGACACCTACAATTTTATTTATATAAATAACAGATAACATTTATGAAGCTAAATGAGAATACTTGCATGGTAAAATTTGCTTTTAATTTGAGGCAATAACATTTAAATGAGGTACTTCGATTATTTAACTTAAATATACTAAGTCCTTACAACCAATAATTAATTATTTAATATATCTTGAAGGAAACTGATTACTGCCAAATGGGTTAGAGCTCAAATTCTGGAATCCCCAAATTACAACTGTTTGATCAATCAATCAATCAATCAATCAATCAATCAATCAATCAATCAATCAATCAATCAATCAATCAATCAATCAATCAATCAATCAATCAATCAATCAATCAATCAATCAATCAATCAATCAATCAATCAATCAATCAATCAATCAATCAATCCTGATCTGCATTTAGGGCAGTCGCCCACGTGGCAGATTCCCTACCTGTTGCTTTTCTAGCCTAATCCTAAATGATTTCAAAGAAATTGGAAATTTATTGAACGTCTCCCTTGGTAAGTTATTCCAATCCCTAACTCCCCTTCCTATAAATGAATATTTGCCCCAGTTTGTCCTCTTGAATTCGAATTTTATCTTCATATTGTGATCTTTCCTACTTTTATAAACGCCACTCAGACTTATTCGTCTACTAATGTCATTCCACGCCATCTCTCCGCTGACAGGTCGGAACATAACACTTAGTCGAGCAGCTCCTCTTCTTTCTCTCAATTCTTCTCAACTCGAACTTTGCAGCATTTTTGTAACGCTACTCTTTTGTCGGAAATCACCCAGAACAAATCGAGCTGCTTTTCTCTGGATTTTTTCCAGTTCTTGAATTAGGTAATCCTGGTGAGGGTCCCATACACTGGAACCATACTCTAGTTGGGGTCTTACCAGAGACTTATATGCCCTCTCCTTTACATCCTTACTACAACCACTAAACACCCTCATAACCATGTGCATATATCTGTACCCTTTATTTACAATCCCATTTATGTGATTACCCCTATGAAGATCTTTCCTTATATTAACACCTAGATACTTACAATGATCCCCAAAAGGAACTTTCACCCCATCAACGCAGTAATTAAAACTGATGGGACTTTTCCTATTTGTGAAACTCACGACCTGACTTTTAACCCCGTTTATCAACATACTATTGCCTGCTGTCCATCTCACAACATTTTCGAGGTCACGTTGCAGTTGCTCACAATCTTGTAACTTATTTATCACTCTATAGAGAATAACATCATCCACAAAAAGCCTTACCTCCGATTCCACTCCTTTACTCATATCATTTATATATATAAGAAAACATAAAGGTCAGATAATACTGCCTTGAGGAATTCCCATCTTAATTATTACAGGGTCAGATAAAGCTTCACCTACTCTAATTCTCTGAGATCTATTTTCTAGAAATATAGCAACCCATTCAGTCACTCTTTTGTCTAGTCCAATTGTACTCATTTTTTCCAGTAGTCTCCCATGATCTACCCTATCAAATGCTTTAGACAGGTCAATCGCGATACAGTCCATTTGACATCCTGAATCCAAGATATCTGCTATATCTTGCTGGAATCCTACAAGTTGAGCTTCAGTGGAATAACCTTTCCTAAAACCGAACTGCCTTCTATCGAACCAGTTATTAATTTCACAAACATGTCTAATATAATCAGAAAGAATGCCTTCCCAAAGCTTACATACAATGCATGTCAAACTGACTGGCCTGTAATTTTCAGCTTTATGTCTATCACCCTTTCCTTTATACACAGGGGCTACAATAGCAACTCTACATTCATTTGGTATAGCTCCTTCATGCAAACAATAATCAAACATGTACTTCAGATTTGGTACTATATCCCAACCAATTGTCTTTAGTATATCCCCAGAAATCTGATCAATTCCAGCTGCTTTTCTAGTTTTCCACTTTCGTATCTTATTGTAAATATCATTGTTATCATATGTAAATTTTATTACTTCTTTGGCCTTAGTCTCCTCCTCTATCTCGACGTTATCCTTGTAACCAACAATCTTTACATACTGCTGACTGAATACTTCTGCCCTTTGAAGATCCTCACATACACCCTCCCCTTGTTCATTAATGATTCCTGGAATGTCCTTCTTGGAACCTGTTTCTGCCTTAAAGTACCTATACATACCCTTCCATTTTTCACTAAAATTTGTATGACTGTCAATTATGCTTGCCATCATGTTATCCTTATCTGCCTTCTTTGCTAGATTCAATTTTCTAGTACGTTCCTTCAATTTCTCCTTACTTCCACAGCCATTTCTAACTCTATTTCTTTCCAGTCTGCACCTCCTTCTTAGTCTCGTTATTTCTCTATTATAATAAGGTGGGTTTTTACCATTCCTTACCACCCTAAAAGGTACAAACCTGTTTTCGCATTCCTCAGCTATTTCTTTAAACCCATCCCAGAGTCTGTTAACATTATTATTTACCGTTTGCCACCGATCATAGTTACTTTTTAGAAACTTCCTCATGCCTGCTTTATCAGCCATATGGTACTGCCTAATAGTCCTACTTTTAAGACCTTCCTTTCTATCACATTTATTTTTAACTACCACAAAACAGCTTCATGTTCACTAATACCATCTATTACTTCAGTTTCCCTATAGAGCTCATCTGGTTTTATCAGCACCACATCCAAGATATTTTTCCCTCTGGTTGGTTCCATCACTTTCTGAGTCAGCTGTCCTTCCCATATTAACTTATTTGCCATTTGCTGGTCATGCTTCCTGTCGTTCGCATTTCCTTCCCAATTGACATCTGGCAAATTCAGATCTCCCGCTACAATCACATTTCTTTCCATATCATTTCCCACACAGCTGACTATCCTATCAAATAATTCCAAATCCGCGTCAGTGCTACCCTTTTCCGATCTGTACACTCCAAATATATCAAGTTGCCTATTATCTTTAGAAATGAGCCTTAAACCTAGAATTTCATGTGTCTCATCTTTATCTTTTTCGTAGCTTAGAAATTCTTCTTTCACCAGAATGAACACTCCCCCTCCCACCATTCCTATCCTATTTCTACGATACACACTCCAGTGCCGTGAGAAAATTTCTCCATCCATTATATAATTTCTCAGCCATGATTCAACTCCTATTACAATATCTGGTAAATATATCTCTTAAATTTCTTAATTCTATTCCTTTCTTTACAATACTTCTACAGTTCAACACTAACAATTTTATGTCATCCCTACTTGATTCCCAGTTCCCTGTTCCCTTATCACCGCTCCCTAGGCCACCCTGTTTCCCTGAATGTACCTCCCTATTACCCTTCCAAACAAATTTCCTAACTTATACGTACCACTGTTGTTTAAATGAAGGCCATTTGAGCGCAGATCCCTATCTCCTATCCACCCATTAGGATCTAGAAATTTCACTTCCAGTTTCCCACATACCCACTCCACAGTCTCATTTAAATCCCCAATCACCCTCCAGTCAGTATCCCTCCTACACAGTATTCCACTAATAACAATCTCCGCTTTCTTAAACTTCACCCGTGCTGCATTTACCAGATCCCACACATCTCCAACTATGTTGGTACTTATATCAGCTTGCCTTACGTTGTTGGTGCCAACATGAAACACTACCACTTTCTCCTTCCCCTCCTCCCTCTCTTCTACTTTCTTCAACATCTGCCTCAACCTAATTCCTGGATAACATTCTACCCTGGTTCCCTTTCCTCCACACACTTTCCCCACGTGTCTAACTATGGAATCCCCCATGATCAGAGCCTCAACCCTACCCACCTCATTTGATCCCCTCCCCTCCTGGTCAGCCCTATCTTTCGTGATAGCTGCAGAAGCTACTTCCTCCTCCCTTTTCTCCTTCCCATTACCTTTTCCACCTGCCTTTTCATATCCTCTACTCTACATTTCCCTTTCCTACCTTTTCCCTTCCTCCTACTTCCACACATCTCACCAACAGTTCCCTGTCCGTCATCTTCCCTCTGTTGTTCTACCTGGAGTGACTCGTACCGATTTCGCACGGACACCTGTCCTGAATTCTGATCCTGAATAGAGCCCTTAGCCTTCAATCTCCTTCCCCTTAGAACATTAGACCACCTGTCTTCTACAACTCCCCCTCTCCTTCCCCTCCTTCTTGTACACCTACTGTAACCTGTACATTGTTTGAGGGAGTCCTATATTCCTTCCTGTCTTCTGTGAGAATCCTAATTATCTCCCTCAAACTTTACAACTCCTCCCTCATACCCCTCAATCCCTCGCCACACCCACAGTTCGTATACTCGCGCTCCTTAGCCATTCTTTACGGAAAACAACGAAATTAAAAATAAAATAATTTTAAAAAATAAATGAACGGAGGGATATATTGTCTGGGATAGTACTCAAAGATCACACAACATTAGGGTAATTAATCTACGACTACACTACAATACTACTCTATTTTTTATCCTACAACCTGTAACAGGATAAAAACTGCTGTTAATTACTGAATATCGAAAGTAATACACAAGAACTACACAATTCCAAACTGCAATTAAGCCTATCCTAATTACAACAACAGAATTTTTAATAAAAGTTTCTACGGATACTTCTGCTACACCAGTATTACACAAATATTTTACAATGATAAAATAAGCACACTAAATTGTAATAGGATATTACTCGTATACTACTGTACAGTAATTTTTAAAATACTTTCAGACGTATCCTAATTTCGATACCGGTACCGTATGTCACTACTAAGTACAAACAGATATGAACTTTGCAAGAACTATTGTACTCAAAGATAACCAACAAAGCTAAATGCTTAGACAAATTATTATTAGTATTACGGTCTAATAGATACACACGAAAGATAACACACGAAAATAGCAGGCAAGATACGGCACTATCTAAATGTACTGCACCTATACTACAATGTATCTACACTACACTACACTACGCTTGGTTAAATTCTTAATTATCGAAAGGATTGCCGTACACGAAGAAAAACACGAATATAACTGGCAAGATACTATCTAATATATTATACCTTATCTTCACTACAATTCTACTGAAATGTGGTTACGTGATTATTACAGCTGGTGGATTACTATTATTTTCCCTACTCCACGTGACTGAGAGTAAAAGTGTCCTTAATTAGGCCTACTGAAAAATACGAGGTTGTCTACAATAATTTCTCAAATATTTCTATCAAAACTACTCCTACTACTCCAGGGACTCTAACTGCAATTAGGCCTACTGGGATATATGAACTTTATTATTATTAGCTAACCGCTCATAAATACTGAAAGATCGAGGGAGTGAAGTATAAATTACGGATACTTTAACCTACTCAGAAATATAAATGATTGGAATACAAGGCCAACTGATTTATATTTATATTTACTTGACTACACTACTCCCTTTGTTCACGACTGTAGCCAACAATGCAATATTTGAATATGAGGAGCGACAATAATCAATAACAATACAACGACTGTTAACTACTACCGTGTAATCTCTTTAACTACTTTTTAAATGGAAGACAGGCGTATCGTCTTTTTAAATGTAGTAAATTATTACCTTCGCGATAGTTCCGACGGATATCTATACGAAATACTGGAGGAATTTCGGCGGAAGTTACGGTACTATTCCTTATGATAAGCTGCCTTTGTAAGTATTATACCAACGAACCTACAGATATTCACAAATATTTTAAAAGTTAATATTATTACCTAAAAGTTAATATTATTACCTAAAGCATTTCCTAAACCTATACTCGAAACAAGGTACACCTAGCTAGCCTACTTAACCTAGAAAAAGTAAATTACTGAAGACCAACTGAATTACTTGTAATAATATTTAAATAAATATCACTACTCCCAATTTCTACCAACAAGCACTAAACACCACTATATAAATAGCACTAAATGAATCACAAATACAAAACATTAAGCTATTTCAATAGATTTTAACTACTTTATCACTACAATAATGCAAGAGCTCTCTCAACAGCCAACCGTTCTCAAGCGCATCCAACAATGCAAGGCCAGATCAGGAAATAATTAAATCTCAACGTTTACGATTAACGTATTGAGGTGACAATTAATAAATAGATAAACTAGCATCAAATCAATTACTATTTAGGACACAACCACGAAGTGACAAGCGTGAAGAATATATGTTATAGTCATGTGGTAATGATCAGCACATCAGTTGTCTTTCATTATTTTTTATAAACAAGAGAAAGGGCAAAAAAGTATTCATTATCAAAATAAATGCCATTATAAGGCAACAAACCTGAACAATAGACAAGGCATAATATAACGTACTGTAACCTAGTCTTAACCCTAGAACACTAACCCTTCGTAAATTTTACGACAGTAGGCAGCAGAACGGAGTTTAATGCCTTCCGCGCGTGCGTGCGTGCCGCTATTTTGTGTAGCTGATTTTTTCGAGCAGTTATTGACTGTGGCATGTGCGATTGTTGATATCTTTGCTCATTCTTGTAATAATTGGGTGGGTGTCGTCATTTTCACGAACGGTTAGTGATAGTGTGGACTTATTGGTATAACGTTTCGTCATGCCTTTTTTACATTTATACTTATTTAATTTATTTTCTTGGTAGTTTTGGTTTCTTTCCGATGTAAATAACCTACATTCATAATTTAAGGATTTATTTTAATATGTTGTGTTATAAAATTTTTTTTTATAAAACGTGTTCGTTTAATACTTTTTGTGCGCCAAGTTTTCTATATTTAATAAATAATCACATAAAATTGTTTAATATCTACGTATTTTGATTCATGTTAAGTTCACGACACTATAGGAACTCTTAATAACCAAATTCTTTCCAAATACAAGCTGTTCCGTAGAAAATATAACAATTATAAATTGGAGTAGTCAAATTTACCAAGGTTTTGTAATAATGTGTGGCGAAATAATAATTTTGAGGCTTCGTTTACATCAGTAGAAAAGAATGTGACGATATATTATTAGGCCCATCCTCGCATATAAGAAACTTCGATAGACCTTGAATAAACTTTATGCAAGTATCAGATTAGAAATTATGTTAACAGAAGAAAAATTTGGTCCGAACGGTTATTAAGGATTCCCAATTTTATAATTATGAGATCGAACTATAGCTATTTTACCTGCTTATAACATCGATACAGGAAACTTCTACAAATAAACTCTTTATTTAAAGCATGCCAATAACAATATTAGATCATTAAGTTTAAGGTTCCGAAATCAGCACTTACTTAGTTAAGCTGATTATACATAATGAAATCAAACTGTTACAAGGGCACAAGAAAACATAATTGCCCAAAGTTAAATCAAAATGGAATAAAACATTTTGACGCCTAGCGCCGATGAAAAGTGTTTTTCTAGCCTGAAACCAACTGATATATTTAGCCAGGAACATAATCCAATCCTCTGAACAGCGTCTTTCGCCAGGAACACGAATATCCGCCTGCTGTCGACTCCATCTTACTCCAGACTACATGGGTCATTAGTATTTTGTTTGTATCAGATCATTTGCCACATTGTCGCCACCAGGTGCGCCACCAACATTAGTAAATATTCACGCCAACAGGTAGCGTTCAAATGCACACCAGCTGCACAACTTTCCGAATAGTTCCTAAGGTTATCAAGTTCCGTATTAACGTTACAAACAATATTCCTACAATAATAGGACATTCATTCAGAAAATGTATTTGTGAAGCACGTTCTATATTTTCTGTTTATTTGTGATAACTTTTGATAGCTCTGTTCATAAGACATTCTTTCGAAATATGTGTTTATGAATCAAGTTCTTTTTCTGTTTATTTATGAACATTATGAAAACTAACCAATCTCATTTTCAGTGTCTGTGTCGTTCGTCTGCCCTCTTTGACATCCTGCCAGTTTTTCCTGAGCCCGTCGAGCAGCGCTTTCTTCCACTCCTGTGGTAAAGGGCCTGTCTGTCTTCTGGGTGCTGTCTCCGCCATAAAACCCTGATGGCTTTTCGCCATACTTCTGAAACAACCCGTCATTGATTTCATCCTCACCGAGCTGAGTGGCTCAGACGGTTGAGGCGCTGGCCTTCTGACACCAACTTGGCTGGTTCGAACTTGGCTCAATTCGGTGGTATTTTAACGTGCTCAAATACATAAGCACCTTGTCAGTAGATTTAATAGCACGTGAAAGAAATCCTGGGGACTAAATTCCCGGACCTCGGCAAATCCTAAATCCGTAAAAGTAGTTAGTGGGACGTAAAGCCAATAACATTATTATATCAATTTAGGAAGGCTCGGAACATAATGGGCTGACTCGGCCCATGCAAGGGGTCACACTCTTGATTATGAAACTATAGGTACATATATTAACAGAAATAATTACAATATATACATTTACTAGCGCTTTGCCCGCGACTTCGCTCGCGTCATAGTTGAGTTATGTCCCATTGAATTATTTTATTTCCCATTTTCTTTTGAAGTCCACTGAACCAACCTTACGCGTTCATCGACTTTTGTACGAAATGTAAGACATGAACGTAAATGATGTGTTTTCCCGTCCTGGCTTCGGTCGGAATTGGAAAGTTTCACGCGTGTTCCGAGTTCGCTGTTAAATGAAATTCTCTTGTAATAACAGTAGCTTCTATTATTTTTTAACCCCGTCACACGTAATCTAGTGCCATTGCACAACTTAGGTGGTTTGAGGTTACGTAACAACATTACAGGTGCTCCTACTTTCAAACGAAGTTTGTGAGATGGGAATCCTGGAGGATTAAGGTAAGGTAAGGGTTGTTCTGCCCGAAGGCAGGTCCGAACCTCCGCAGAGGTGTCCTGAGCCGGAGTTTACGTGCGGTAGGGTGGTCGGTTCCTTTCCGCTCCTCCATTCCCTTACCCCCACCAACAGCACGTGGCAACCCATCCACTTCTCGACCACGCCCGATGTTGCTTAACTTCGGAGATCTCACGGGATCCGGTGTTTCAACACGGCTACGGCCGTTGGCGGAGGATTAAGAGTATTTAGGAATTCTACTGGATAATACCGTGTCGACCGATTTAGATTCTATTTCTTCTGTATCAAAATATGTAAGCAATGCTTCATTTAATTCAGGGACTCTCAAACGCCCAAAATCTCACGCGTGCAAATCGAGGCGCAAGAGCTCCGTGCACTGTGCATCGGTCCCGCTCGGCTCGGCTCGCACCAACGCCTCGTCTCTGGGCTACTCGGCTAAGCTCGGCTCAACTCGGCTCAACTCGGCTCGGATTTGGAGCGCCACGGAACAAGTGAGGAAGAGGGAGACAGGGGGAGCGAGCGGGACAGGCGTGCGGAAAGAGAGAGACAGCGCTATTGCTCCAAATCGAGGAGTGGGGGTCTGCACTCTGGTCATCGAAGCGTAGTCGTCTTTTGCACCGTGCACAGTGCATACACCAGGCGCATGCACCCTGAGAGGCCCCGATTTAATTCATTAGCCGTCTCATTAAAGTAAACCTGCAAAAATCCAGGATCTTGATGAGCATTTGGCAATAGACTGCCTATGGAATGCTAAATTTGACCTTGTACTTTGAAAGTAGGCATAAAGCCGGGTTGGATGACTTGCTTAGCACCAAAAGATGTCATTTGAAAACAGCTGCTATGTTTTCTAATTCGATCAAAAAATTTACCATGATCTGGATGGGCACCCATTAGTAACTGTACAATGGTTCAGGTGGAGATTAGAGTGGTGGCAGCAGAACCTTGCCAGAATCGCAACACATGCCTGGTGTTTCATCTTTCCACTTGAGAGCATTGCAGAATTGGCATTTATGGATCATTGTACCAATGGTTATCAAGCTGTTGTCTTCGTAATTCATTTCAGGATCGTAAGACATCCCGGAACGAAACTTAATTTTACAAGGACGCAGTCGTCTTTCTTTTCGGACCCCTGGGTGATGTTGCTCATATCGCATTTGAATTGTCCTGTGATATTTGCGATTATTTTGCTGGTGTGTAGCTGCCGCTGCTCTATGAAACTCGGGATTATTATTCTGGTATGTCAGTGCCGCTGCTCTGTGAACCTTGGGGTTATTCTTCTGGTACGTGACTGCCGCTGCTCTATGAAACTTGAGATTATTCTTCTGGTACGTGTCCGCTGCTGCTCTATGGACTTCGGGATTTTTATTTTGGTATTTACTTCCAGCAATGGTACCGTACGTGCGGAAGGATTATTTTGTAAAAATGTGGCCGCTTCTTTTTTAAATTGTATTTTTCTCGTACCGTTTGAGTATCGAGTACGACGTTTTTCAGAAACTTTTGTAACAACAAATGAAGCACTTGTTTCTTCGCACAGACATTCACATACAGTACGGTACTTCAAAATGTCCGTTAGAGAGATTACCAGTAAATCGCAATCTTTTTACGGGATTAGCTTCATCACTAAATATCCAGTATAACTTTATATCACGATAAACTTCAAAGCGGAATGGAAATATTTTGCCTCCTGCCGTCAACTCACATGTTCCACCATAAGTTGAATCTTCTGACACGATAAGTCGGCACTATTATGAAGAGGAATAGTTATTACCAAGATGATTTTCGGACAAAATGGAAAGAACTTACGAAACAATAGCTTCACGAACTTCATCAAGCCGTAACTGAGTAGAATATAAAATGTAAGAAAGAGATCTAAATAGACATGCACCGCCACCTACAATACAAACAATGTTATGTGGCAACACTTCACCATTAATGTTTAGATAAGTTACTGCCATTATGCTGTGTGCGTGAAAAAGACGTTATCGCGCTGCAGTCTGTTATTTAACCTGTCTCCTTGAAATATCACACACCAGTACGTTGTATCTTCTGGTATGAAATGTTTGTACTCTTCTGAGGAGGAGTAGTTATTAGCAAGGATTGCCAAGGTCCAAACCCGTATTGCTCAAGAGTTCTATGGCACTCACTTCATTACTGGTCGACAATATTATGCAAGTTGCCTCCGGTCTCTTCTTCGTCAATATGAGCGACGTATCTTCGAACCATAGACAGCTTTGTTAATGACGCATGCTCGTGCCGAACTGGTACTGCTTTCGCCTAGCCTTTTCTAGCAGTTGTATGGATGAAACAATTCAATTAAACTGTAAGCGGCTGCATAACTCACTAACAAAATATAAAACCGTAATAAATCTCATTGATAAAACAATATTCCTGAGTTGAAAAAGGCTGCCCACAGGCAGACTCGAACCTGCATTTTTGCAGTCTGCAGTCCGTTGACTTAACCGTTGCGCTATCAGCACAACGTAATACAACCTCTCACGAATTTACTCACAAACATTCGTATATGTAGGCCTATATACTGTTACTTTTATTTACTTTTCTTTAAGGATTTGGTTCATTACCGTCTTAAAATACACGGAAGCGGAGTGAATCGGCACGTACACTTATGTGTTGGAGAAAGTGCCGCTGCCATTTTTAATTGGCAAAAGCCAAAGATTCATGCGCGCAAGGCAAGCATTTCATCTGGAAAATCTTGAAAATACATATATTTCCGTTGACTTTTCAAGAAATGCAAGATTTTTGCTGTACTATTGAGACGATTTGGAAGACTGAATGAATATATATGTAGAATATTGTTAAAAAACGGATATTTTGAACACAAATGTAAAACCACATATCACCCCTTTTCACCCCTTTGAAATCGGAATTTTAAAAATTTCTTTTAAAATAGTATTTATGATATATGAAAATAAATATGTGAATGAATATAAGTACCTATAATATTTTTCACAGAATTGGAGAAAATCAACAAAAAAGTAAAATCACCTTTCAACCCTTTTCACCCTTTAAAAGAGGAATTTTTAAAAATCCTTTCTTAGTGCGCATCTAAGCTACGGTAGGATCATATCCTCAAATTTTCATGCAATTATCTCCAGTAGGTTTTGCTGTGCGTTGATTATCAGTCAGTCAGGACATCTTGCTTTATATATATAGATGCAAGAAATATGCACAGATGATGTCGCTAAACAACTCCTTATCTCCCCTTTTGGGAATCTGTTCTTCAGTATTACTGGAACTGCGGCCTGGAACGTCATGCTGTTTGGCGTAAGTCAGAGGAAAAGTTGTTCCTAGAAACTTTCTCAGAATGTGGCAGGTGCTCTTTCTGTAGTTCGACGTATGTGTGATGATGCAGGTTTAATGCGGCCAGAGAGCTGTGCAACCCTTCTGGAATCACACCGGTACATGATATTACTGTTAGAACTGTCGTGGCTGATTCTAGTTTCCACAGGCATTGTATTTCTATTGCCAGTTCCGTGGATTTTAATATCCTTGTGGCTATTTTTTATTTATCGACTAGAACAATATCTGGCCTATTGTTGCAGAGTGTGACATCGGTTATGCCTTCTTGGTACCATAGTAGTTTGTATGAAGAGTTTTCGAGAACGGGTGGAGGTGTATATTTCCAATATGCAGTTGATGACTGAAGAAATCCACATTTTACAGAAAGTTTCAGGTGAATGATTTTAGCTACCTGATCATGTCGGTGCTTATAATCGGTGTTGGTCAAGGATGGGCAGCCAGAGATGACGTGCTTTATGGTCTCTGTAGTTCTGGAACAGTGGCGGCAGTTGTATGAGACGACTCTTGGATCATTCGTGATGAATCTACGGTGGTTCCGTGTAGCAATTACGTGAATTTGGATGGCCAGAACCAATCCTTCTGTTTCAGGGAAAAGACCAGAGTAGGTCAGCCAAGCGTGCGACGCTGGTTTGTCGACATGAGGCTGATCCAGTTTGTGGGGGTATTTCCCGTTAAGAGGTTTTCCTTCCAAGTGTCCATATTCATCTCCTTTGTAGGTGGGGTAGAAACAGGCATTTCCGGCGACGATGGATTCAGAGGTGTAGAGTTTATGTCAGCTCTGCAAACAGCTTGATGAAGACACGATGTATCAGCTCTCGAGTGGAAACATTCTCTTAGACTTGATATCAAATTGCTATGTAAATTGACAATGGGTAAGAAGCCTTTACCACCTTCTGATCTCGGGAGTGTAAGACGATTGATTGCAGATTTAGGATGGTGCATATGGTACCGAGTGAGTGAAAGTGCTGTTTTCGTCTGTAACTGCTGAAGTTCTGATTGGGTTCATTTTATGACGCCAAAGGAGTATGTGAGCAGTGGAGCGGCGTACATCATCATCATCATCATTATTATTATTATTATTATTATTATTATTATTATTATTATTATTATTATTATTATTATTATTGTTATTATTATTTCATCCTCCGTAATGCCCACTTCTCTCAGATTTTCCGTAGTAGCCTGTGTTCTCTGTTAAGTAGTTTTATTATTGCGCTGGTTTCATTAATTTTTGTGAATATTGATAAGATGTTTGCCCTCGCATATTGCCTCCTAAGTAATGGCCCTGGATTATATAATGAAGTGTATCACTACCTATTGTTACGTGCCAGCCCTGTCGTAGTCCCTTTCACTACTAGCTGAAAGGCCTAAGGAGTCAGATGACCGGGGATCTCCCAGCTGGCCAGGACTTTCTGTGAATTGTACTCATTGGTTGGTTTCCCATTGAGTTTCTGCGAGATACGGAAGTGTTTTGTCTCTAGCCATATCACGCGAGCTGTAGAAAGGAGGCTAGCTGCGAGCAGTCAGCGTTGGGTTACATATGGCAGAGGTGTTGGCTGTCCCTGGTGACCCACGGGGAGTTGTGGTCCTTGTGTTAAGTGAGCATGTGGGCTGCCATCGTCGTTACACTGGAGTCACGACATTCTTGGGTATGGGACGGAGTACTGAACCCATAATTCTACGGTGAGAAAAAAATATTTTTTTTCTCCAATATTTATTTGGCATTAAGAAAGTACTTTTATGTTTGAAGGCAGCCATGTTGCGCTCCTACGAGCCCCGATGTCGCGTGGGAAGGTTCTTCCTCACGGCGAGCTCGTGAATTGCCGGGACACCTCGGTGGGACTCGAGTGCCCGACAATTCTTTAAATTCATGGAATTCTGCACAACGAGGGATTTTGATAATCTAGTAAATGAAGAAATAAATAAGCAAAATTATTTGTACACCCTCCGTGAAGACAGAGACACCAGGGATAAACTTAAATGCAGTTAAGCCCAAGTGCATGTTAGCGTGAGACCAGCGAACCAGCTACACGTGCCAAGGTCATGGAAGGAAGAAAACGCGCGAAACGCTCGGGCAGAAACAATTTATTTCTCCTGTTGTGAGTGTAGGAAAATTATAAATTTAACACCTAACACAAGTGCAAGTCTGTCCGGAATTCTGGGACAAGTCTTATCAAAATCGGTCTATTAGACGCAAATTTGGCAGATTACACAACCAAGCCTCATAGAGGGGATAGCGTCCCTTCTGAAATTATAAAAGAAACCCCCCCACCGTAGAATTGGCAGTGTCGATCTGGAACTTGAAGCCGCGGGAGCTTGTGCCCGTCGCCATTGGAATTTCGCGCCAGATTGACCGACAATAATTAAATACATGTCCGTGGCTAAGGTCCATATACTTAGTTAAGAAGAAAAAGTGATTGGGAAAGTTTGAACGTTTGCCGACGAACGAGGAAGGTGTAGGCTGGTGGAAATAAACGCAGCAGGGTTTCATTTATATCATCTTGTGTACATTGAAAGTGAAGCAGAATCTTGGGGGAAGCTAGTCAGAGTAGTTTTGCTCCCTTATCGGCCGAACACCTGTTTATTGAGGTAACGGAGAGAGAAGCCATTCTGGGAACGCATCAGACAGTTGTAGTCGACTGCAGGACGAGGGAAGTTCGTGGTGCAAGTTGCAGAGAAAGTGCCTGATTTATGTGGTAATTTTAATATCGTGTGTGTGAAGGGTAGTGTTTTGTATGAGTGAGATTTTGGAAATGAAAATGTTATCTGTGAAAATGAGCGGCTAAGCCTGAGATCAGCTGGCGACGATGTAATCAGAATGCTGAGAATGTCACCATTGTGCAGGTCTGTCTATTTTATATTATGTTGTAATTAGTTAGTCATTGTCTGTCCCAACCAACCTTTCCAGATGATTGTCGGGTTGATATGCGTAATTATCAGCGAAAAGTGTTGTAATTGTTGGTCAGCGTGTGAAAATTTCAGTGTGTAAAGTTCATGTCAAGAACGGTAAAATGCGACGCTTAAAATTTTGTGTTGAGATGAGATATCATTCAAAGTGCGGATTTTGGAACGTTATAAGTGTAAATGTGTCGTGGCGAATATCTTAATCTCAGATTCCAGTTGAATTCAGAAGTGTTGGTCGGTAATAATAATAATAATAATAATAATAATAATAATAATAATAATAATAATGTCTACCGCGGGATAAGGAAACCTTTCTATGTTAAAGTGCATTTAAGCAGTATATTTTTACAAGGATCGCAGGCATATTTAGATGATTTCGGTGAAATTTGTTAGAGTCACAGTGATTAATGGGAAGGAAATTTTGAGACATCGGGTATATCAATGATATGAAAAGTCGCTGGGTGCTCTTGGACTCTCGAGGTTCAAAAGTCGCAATAATAGTAAAGTAAGAGATGTGTTCAATAATGGTGGTCGTTTTCACCAGGGGATCGATGTATGAAAAAGGGTCTTGAAGGAAAAGGAATTGAGAGCGATGGATTTGTATGTATGTGGAGATGAGATAGATGGAAGTGATACCGCTGGAATAAAGCGAGGAGAAGGCTGTGTTGAAACAAGCTGTATTTTTGTAGAAGAAGTATTTAGGAACAGGCTGTGTGAAACAGGCTGTATTGTTTTCCGCAATCAATCCGAATTTGAGACGACTATGATGTGAAGCATCGTACAATTTATAGAATGATTCCAAGTGAAAACGACTCTAGTAAAATGTAGTAGTACACATCCAGCGATCTCTGTTACGTAAAGCCCGTATGGATAATAAGATAATGAACGACCTCCAGGATCGAAGAGCACTTTGGACCCATGGTTGGGTTGTATTGAATAGGTTCACTGGATAGGTCATTGATAAATATAGTTGGATTTGATGATAGGCGATTTGAGAATTTCGAATGCGGTAGTGATGATTATTATTTTTGAAGGTATCCACTAAATGGTAAATATGTGTTGGGAATTTTCATTTTGTTTCCCTAACGCTTCAGTGCGCAGGCTGAGAGTGTGTTCGAGGTGGAGAATCGTTCGTCACGTATATTTATTTTTGAGTTCATGTATTGTTATGGTAGAGACTTACTGTGTTTTTCGACTTGCATTCATTTGATAGTAAGAGACGTGTTTCTATCGTGCGTATTTGTCTGACCAGATTTTGTGTTAAATGTTGGAGGTATTTGAAATTGCTGTTCGCCTGATATGTTAAGGGAGGCGTATTACGACCCACTTTGACGCCCGACGATAGGATTAGGACGTCAGATGTTATTCTTGGAGTCACTGATGATGAGACGTCCTAGGTCACGCCCGACAATAGAATTCGGAAGGCATCATGTACATAATGATTGGGTTTAGGGTGTACAGACTTCAAGTGAGCCCGACGATAGGTCTGGGATGGTAGCTGTACACACTCAAGTCTCAGTTCAGATGTTTCCTTTGTTTTGTTTTTTGAAGTGGCCTGGGGAAGGTAGCAGTTACAGCACGATATGATTTATGGTAGAGGATCAATGCGTAGCTCTCCATTTGAGATAACGGGACTGCTGTTGACAAGTGAGGGCTGTCCAAGTGTTGGATATCGGCTCGATATAGATTAAATATTTTTACTGTAATTCTTCGTGCGTGTTAAGCCGTATGACTTCGAGATGTTAATTTATTTTCTTACGGACTTTATTGTTTCCTCGTTTTAACGTCCGGTTTCGTTTGACAGTGTGCATATTGACACTCAGTGTATTAGAGTGAGACTTGAGTTGCGAATGCGGTTTCGATTCGTCAGCCAGTATTTATTTTATTTTCATCTTGTCGTATTTTCATTCTTATTCATAGTTAGAGTAGGTAAGTAATCATTTTACCAGTAGTGTGTTGGGACAGACAGTAAATAGAGAGATCTGTACTGGTAGCATTGTTTTTCAAGGGAAAGAATTCCTTAAAATTGTAGTAAATTTTAGCGTGGACTGGTAATTTTATTAAGCATAACAAACCCATTTCTAACCTGAAAATCGGTTCGATAATAATACTTTTCAAGTGACTTTCCACTTTTCAATTAACTTCAGTGTTTGGCATTTCTTCTAAATGCATGATTAGTAATTGTTTACTGCATTTCGCAGTTTTGTTCCTTTAGAACGACATAACGTAAGATCCTCTCGGATCATGTTGTTGTTGGTTCCTTCCGAACAGCTGTTTGGGTGATGCACATTTAGCATCGGGATTACCTTATCACTTAAGGGTGTCAGGAATGACAAATACATGGTGGAATTTTATTTCAATTGTGAATGATACTGTTAACTTGTAGTGAACACCATGCTTTCCCATAATATTTCGCAAGCTATCCAAAGCAACTGATAGTCAGTTTGGTTCGATTAAGGGTCCATTCGGCGGGTGTTCCGTATCCGTGAAGGGTATTCGACTGGTGGATAACCTTAATTAAGAGAAAATCAGGCGTTCTAATTGTTGAAAGTCAGATTTTCCACGGATCGTGTGGATTAACTCTCAGTTCTCGTTTGGAATAATAGGTGCCCGGTTTTCAGGTCTTCCCCTTTTCAGTTGTTCAATTTCGCTGTCCACTAACATATTAGCTTCTCCGAAGCAACTCTTCGACATTGGAAGAAACGAAGTGACGTTATGTAATGTGACTGTGTTTGGAAAATTCAAATCAATAATTTATATTTTTTTTTATTTTGCAAGAATGCATATTAAATGAATGATGTTATCGTGCTCTTTCAATTTAATAAAAATTAGTAAGCACATTTTTGCTCCTCATTTCAAGTAGTTAGGCTTTCTTCTGAACCCCATCGTTTGGTTAAGATCGTGACCGAATTTATTCCCGCAACGACCCAAGATTTAAGAGTTCTAAATTGTTCTACTGTAGCAGCCGTGGCCGACCAACGATGGAATGGTAAGTTCAAGGGTTCAGTACTGTGTGTGCTTTTCTGTGGACTGCGAACTGTCATAGAGTCAGCGCTGGAGCCCAGCTACCGTGAGTAATTCCTGCTGCTCAGCACTGTTGAATAGTTGCTGTGTAGTTGTTAATTGTATGCGATAGTAGAGGAGCTAAGGCGGTCACAAAGCCACGGACTGTCTGCCCTCGGGTTAGAACCATCATTGTTCCCAACTAGGGGTCAATAACCCCTAGTAGATTAGAGGTACAATGGCGATTTTGCTGATTTAGCATAAGAGAGCGAGCCTAACATCACAGTCGCCATCATGAGGGGCCTAACTACACTTTAACAGCTAGTTACAGTTCCCGATGCCTAAGAGAGCAAGCCTAACCTCATGGAGGGGCCTAACCTTAGTTGTACGGCTAGATGCGCTTTCTGACGTGAACAGTCGTTATCTTGGATGGGCTTAACCTTACAGGACGTAGTTATACGGCGAGATGACTTTCCCGACGCTATCTTGAGTGGTAGGACAATGATGATTCTCGCGACGCTATCTTAAGTAGTAGGGCAATGGGGATTCGCATAAGAGAGCCAACGTAACCACATGGAGGAGTCTAACTACGCAGGGCTATAGTTTTACGGCCAGATGCGCTTCTCAACGTGACTTGCACAAGATGGCGGCCATACACAGGTTCTTATAAGACTAAATACTAGAACCTGAGTTGGAGGTTACTGTGCAATATGGCGGCTATACATACGCTCTTACGTGGCCACCCAGGGGTGCTTGCGCAAGATGGCGGCTATACATAGTGTCTTATGAGACGGCCTAGAGGCACTTGCGCAAGATGGCGGCTGCACACGGTTTCCTATAGAGAAAGATGACGGCCATTGGCGTTTGCGCAAGATGGCGACTATACATAGGCTTTTATGGAGAATGATGACGGCCATGGGCGATTGCGCAAGATGGCGACTATACATAGACTCTTATAGAGAAATATGGCGGCCATGAGAGATTGCGCAAAATGGCGGCTATACATAGACTCTTATAGAGGAAGATGACGACCATGGGCGATTGCACAAGATGACGGCTATACATGGGCTCTTATCGAGAAAGATAAATGCCATGGACGATTGCGCAAGATGGCGACTATACTTAGGTTCTTATGGAGAAAGATAACGGCCATGGGCGATTGCGTAAGATGGGGACTATACATAGGCTCTTATAGAGAAAAATGACGCCCAAGGGAGGTTGCATAAGATGGTGGCTATACATGGGTCTATTGTAAAGAACGCTGCCGGCCATCGGCGATTGTACAAAATGGCGGCCTTACACGGGCACTTATAGAAAAAGATGATGCCCGAGGGCGGTTGCACAAGATGGTGGCTATACATGGCTCTTATAGAGCAAATGCCGGCCAAAGGTGATTGCATAAGATGGCGGCTATAAACGGGCTCTTATGGAGATTGGTGACGACTATCGGTGATGGCACAAGATGGCGGCTATGGGCGATTGTACACGATGGTGGCTATACACAGGTTCATGTGGAGAAAGATGACGGTTATGGGCGATTGCAAAAGATAGCGGCTATGCATAGGCTCTTATAGCCTCCTCCTCCTCCTCCTCTTCCTCATCTGTATAGCAAACGGGCAAAAGGGCACAAGACACAGCCGCCCACCTCCTCGTTTTCCTCCTCCTCATCCGTAGAGCAAAAGTGGAACAGGGCAAATAGGCAAAAGGGCAACTCCTCCTCCTTACAGCTACTGAGGTTTGCTCAATCCCTCTTCCTACAGAGAGATGCCTATTTACGTTATTAAACTAATGTAGCGTTATCATCTTGTTCTCGTCGCAAAAGTTTTTACCCTTTTCGATTGACGAGGGAGCGGTTGGAAGATGATGAGGTAAGGAGAACGTAATAGTTTTTCGATTGCAATTGGAATGAAAACCTACAACCTGTTTTCCAGTCATTGACCGGGTCAGGGATGGAATGAAAGAGGCAGACATAGGCTATTAGTACGATAGGGTCGCCATTCCCAAAGTGATTTATTAATGACTGATGGTTGCTATGAAATGAGACTGGAGAGTGTTGCTGGAAGGAAAGAGGACAGGAAAAACCGGAGTATCCGGAGAAAAACCTGTCCCGCCTCCGCTTTGTCCAGCACAAATCTCACATGGAGTGACCGGGATTTGAACCACGGTATCCAACGGTGAGAGGCCGACGCGCTGCCATCTGAGCCATGGAGGCTCCTCGATTGCAATTATCATGCAAAAATATAGAACTGAATGTAGAATAAGCAAATGTTGTATGTTACTATCCGACAAGGCAAAAAAGGTTCAATGGAGTTACAGAATGCAATTAGCAAAACTATAGATCTGACAAGCTAATGCTCTATGTCTTCATCCAGCAAGAGAAAACATGTTGACTGTTAAACATAAAACACTTATAACGCAAACACAATAGTTACTGTGTTGTATGTGTCCATTCGACAAGACAAGTTTAATCCTGTTACAATTAGCACACACTAGAATTGATTGTAGAACAAGCTAATATTGTATGTCTTTATCCGACATAACAAAACCTGTTGACAATTAGTGTTGAGAACAGAAAACTTTTAACGCTACTGTTCTGTATGTTTCTATTCGACAAGTTACAATTAGCACACACTAGAATTGATTGTAGAACAAGACGAAACATGTTTAAAATTAGTGTTTAGAATAGAAAAACTTATAACGCAAAATACTATGAGATTTAAAATCTGCGTTATAGGATTAATCTGTGTTGACACAAGCGCACTTCTATGCAGTCAGCCTGCACACATAGAATTGCAAATGTTGTATATCTCTATCCGACGTACAGTTGTACATCATCTTAATTACTGCAGATGAAATGATTACTACATAGCAGGGGATACCTATGTTCTAAGGAGATTGATTTTGCGGGATTCGAACACATGCAACAGAGAAACAAATCTGTATAGCGATTTAGTTACCGTAACAGAATAAAAAATCATTCTACTGTGCAGATAAAATGATTTTAGTACTTACCAGGAGGTAGCTTTGTCCTACATCATATTGTGTTAAGGATAAAATTTATGGATTTAAACCCTGTTGTAACACTATAAAAGATTTTTGGGATTGAAACCTTGTTTACAAGGGAGAGGATTAGAAGTGTACTTCCTCTTAAATCAAAAATCGCTACTATTATGGAGATAAAATGAGCTGTGAGAGGGATCGGTAATGTATATTGTTAACTTACCTTCATTTTAGGGACGGCTTAGTATTTAGAACAGAAACAATTATAACGCGAAACATTATGAGATTTGAACTCTGCATTATGAGATTAATCTCTGTACTGATACAAACGCACTTCTATGCAATCAGCGCGCGCGCGCACACACACACACACACACACACACACACACACACACACACACACATGGAATTGCAAATATTGTATATCTCCATCCGACGTACTTCTTCTTAATCACTGCAGATAAAATGATTTTACTACTAAGCAGGGGATACCATGAAAAATCTTTGGCATAAGGATATGGATTTTTGCGGGATTCGAACACATGCAACAGAAAAAGTCTGTATCGAATTCGAACTCCGATTTAGTGGATTTCAAAACCTCGCTCTACGTAGTTAAATTAGTGCACACAGGTAGGACGTTGCTAAAATATCAGGTGTCATCTTAACGACGTAGGCGGACGAAATTTAAAATCTGCATGCTTTTTGACAAGTTCTAGCGACATTGGCGTCGATTTTGAACTTCGGGTGCCGACGCAGAATACCACGTGACCGTGACATCACGACCACGTGCTCTTGTTTTTAAACAAAGCCACGTGCTTGGCCACGTTCTTTTTTGAAAGCTCACATCTTGGCGGACCCTAACCTCATTTTTAAGGACAATATATTATCGATAACCTCACTGCTACCATATTCACGGTGCTAAACTTCATTGCTGTTAACTTGTGCACGTGGTGGCCAGGAATTCAAAATCCATGTGCTTTTCTAACAGCTGTCAAGATAACAGCTGCCATCTTTAACCACGTTGGTGCGGTATTCTAAACAAAAGAACATCGCTAACCTCACTGCTGCCATCATGACGAGGCTAAACCTCACTGTTGCCACTTTATGAATGTGGTGGCAGGCAATTTAAAATCCACGTAATCCTAACTCGGTACAATATTCCACGACAGCCAGCCATGGAAATATTTACTTTGAATGTACTGTGTGTTAATTGCAGATCTGTTCTTTTCCATTTCAATATGTAAGTATTGTTAATCTCAGGAAATTGTGTGCTTTTCTACTGTGCGGCGCTAATAATTTACACGTCAACGCCTTCGAAAACAGGATGCTTTTTGTGTATGCATGTGTAGTTTTACGATGCAGAGTAATAGTAGGCAGTGATTATTGTTTTACCGTTTATTCAGACGCTACTGCATGTAGCTATCAGCTTGGAGCTGGCAGGTTTGAAGATGCGTTTCCGTAGTTTCTAATTTTTGCACCAGGTAAATCATATAAGTTGTATCTTAGCTGTAATCAATTTTAGACTTTTGGGTTGACGATGTGTTAGCCTCCGGATCGTAAGATATTCGGTTCAAACTGTAATGTTAATCGTGGTAGTGGTGATTGTTGTTTTAAGAGAAATGTAACGTTTAATTCTGTATTTTTGTAGATCGATTTTAAACATTGTGTGTTCTAAGCATGTGCTGTAAGTGTCGAGACCGTCCTACTGTGTGGCTGGGGGCTCGATTAGTGATTGTAGTGTTTCTTGTTTTATGAGGAAGTACATCTCTCCACTATTTATATCGTTCCGCTCACTTGAGGTTGCCCTTCTGTCAATGATTACAGCGTTATCGTTGCACAATTAATTAATCACGTTTTCGATTCCCGGGATTACAAGGAGATGGTAAGTATAGCCTGTTGAAATGTTTTTGAATTCTAATATGAATATCGACAGAAGATATAGTTGCAGAAAATCGCATTTTCTTGCACTATTTTATCTGCATAGTGGTAGTGATTATTGATTTATGAGGAAGTACATCAATTCCTCTCTCCCTGGGATCTAAGGTCGAATCCTATAATTAATTTTTCTTTCTCTATGTTATTTGCGATAAGAGAATAGGGTTTTGAATCTATGTTTTCTTCTATTGTAACTAAATCAGACTTCGAAATCCATACATTTTGTCTGCAGTGATTAAGAAGAAGTATGTCGAATGGAGATATACAACATTTGTAATTCAATGTAGTGTGTGTGTGTGTGTGTGTGTACGCGTGCGTGCGCGTGCGTGCGCGCTGAATAAATGGAAGTGCCATTTTATAAATAGAGAGATTAATCTCATAATGCAGAGTTCAAATCTCATAATGTTTCGCGTTATAATTGTTCCTGTTCTAAACACTAAGCCGTCCCTAAAATTAAGGTAAGTTAGCAATATACATTACCGATCCCTCTCACAGCTCATTTTATCTCCATAATAGAAGCGATTTTTGATTAAAAGGAAGTACACATCTATTCCTCTCCATTGTAAACAAAGTTTCATTCCCCAAAATCTTTTATAGTGTTACAACAGGGTTTAAATCCATAAATTATCTTCTTAACACTACATGATGTAGGACAAAGGTACCCCCTGGTAAGTAGTATAATCATTTTATCTGCACAGTAGTATTATTTCTTATTCTGTTACGGTAACTAAATCGCAATACAGATTTGTTTCTCTGTCGCATGTGTTCGAATCCCGCAAAATCGATTTCCTTAGAACAAAGATATCCCCTGCTATGTAGGAATCATTTCATCTGCAGTAATTAAGAAGATGTACAACTGCACGTCGGATAGAGAGATACAATATTTGCAATTCAAGTGTGCTCGCTGATTGCATAGAAGTGCGTTTGTATCAACAGTAAGATTAATCCTATAACGTAGATTTTAAATCTCTTAATATTTTGCGTTATAAGTTTTTCTGTTCTAAACACTAATTTTAAACATTTTTTGTCTTGTTCTACAATCAATTCTGGCGTGTGCTAATTGTAACTTGTCTTGCCGAATACAAACATACAGCACAGTAGCGTTAAAAGTTTTTCGGTTCTCAACACTAATTGTCAACATGTTTTGTTATGTCGGATAAAGACATTCAACATGTGTTTCTTCTACAATCAATTCTAGTGTGTGCTAATTGTAATAGGATTAAACTTGTCTTGTCGAATAGACACACACATGTTTTCTCTCGTTGGATGAAGACATACAGCAGTAGCTTGTCAATTCTGTATTTCTCCTAATTGCATTCTGTAGCTCTATCGAACCTCTTTTGCCTTGTCGGACAGTAACATACAGCGTTTGCCTATCCTACATTCAATTCTATATTTTTGCATGCTAATTGCAATCGAAAAAATATTACCTTCTCCTTACCGCATCCTCCTCCTACCGCTCCCTCCTCAATCGAAAAGGGTAAAAACTTATGCGACGAGAAGAATAGGATAACGCTATATGAGTTTAATAACGTGAGTATGTGACGTTCAATTCTATTTGTGCAGGAAGGCATCTGTCCGTAGGAAGAGGGATTGAGCTAACCTCAGTAAATGTAAGGAGGAAGAGTTGGCCTTTTCCCAGGAACAGTGGCCATTTTGCTAGAAAGAGGAGCCCTTTTGTAAGGAGGAGGAGCACTTTTGCCCTTTTGCCAGAAAAAGGTACCCTTTTCCCCTTTTGTTTGGAGGAGGAAGCCCTTTTAGCCTTTAGCCAAACAGATAATGAAGAGAAACACTTTTGCCCTTTTGCCAGAAAAAGGTGCCTTTTTCCCCTTTTGTTTGGAGGAGGAAGCCCTTTTAGCCTTTAGCCAAACAGATAATGAAGTGAAACACTTTTGTCCTTTTGCCAGGAAGATGAACCATTTTGCCCTTTTGAAATTTTGCTATACGGATAAGGAGGAGGATGGCGGTTGCATCCCGTGCCCTTTTGCCCTTTTGCTATATGGATAAGAAGGAGGAGGGCGGCTGTTTCCCGTGCCCTTTTGCCCTTTTGCTATACGGATAAGGGGGAGGAGGAGGGCGGCTGTTTCCCGTGCCCTTTTGCCCTTTTGCTATACGGATAAGGGGGAGGAGGATGGGCGGCTGTATCCCGTGCCCTTTTGCCCTTTTGCTATACGGATAAGGGGAGGAGGAGGGGGGCTGTTTCCCGTGCCCTTTTGCTATACGGATAAGGGGGAGGAGGAGGGCGGCTGTTTCCCGTGCCCTTTTGCTATACGGATAAGGGGGAGGAGGAGGGTGGCTGTGTCCCGTGCCATTTTGCCTTTTGCTATACAGATGAGGAGGAGGAGGGCGGCTGTGTCCCGTCGGAAGAGGAGGATGCTATAAGAGCCCATGTATAGC
This sequence comes from Anabrus simplex, assembly GCF_040414725.1. Classification (NCBI taxonomy): domain Eukaryota; kingdom Metazoa; phylum Arthropoda; class Insecta; order Orthoptera; family Tettigoniidae; genus Anabrus; species Anabrus simplex. Next base: position 67,613,250 of record NC_090279.1, read on the forward strand.
CGCCATCTTGTGCAATCCCGCATGGCCGTCATCTCTCTCTATAAGAGCATATGTATAGCCACCATTTTGTGCAATCGCCTATGGCCGTCATCTTTCTCTATAAGAGCCCATGTAAAGCCGCCACCTTGTGCAATCGCCATGGCCGTCACCTTTCTCTATTATGGCCCACGTATAGCCGCGATCTTTTACAATCGCCTATGACCGGCATCTTTTTCTATAAGAGCCCATGTATAACCGCCATCTTGCGCAATCGTCCATAGCCGTCATCTTTCTCTGTAAGAGTCTATGTATAGCTGCCATCTTGCGCAAGCGCCCCTGGGAAGTCTTATAATGCCTATGTATAACCGGCATCTTCCACAGTAACCTCTAATCCAGGTTCTAGGAATTAGTCTCATAAGAACCTGTGTATAGCCACCATTTTGTGCAATTCACGTCGGGAAGGGCACCTGGCCGTGAAACTATAGTCCTGTGTAGTTAGACTCCTCCATGTAGTTACTTGTGCTCTCTTATACGATTCTACATTGCCCTACTACATAAGATAGCGTCGCGAGAATCATCATTGTCCTACTACTCAAGATAGCTTCGGGAAGGGTATCTCGCTGTAAAACTACGTCCTTTAATGTTAAGCCCCTCCAAGATAACGACTGTCTACGTCAGGAAGAGCATCTAGCCGTAAAACTAAGGCTAGGCCCCTCCATGAGGTCAGGCTTGTTCTCTTAGGCGACGGGAAGGGCAACTAGCTGTTAAAGTGTAGTTAGGCCCCTCTAGATGACGACTGTGTTGTTAGGCTCGCTCTCTTATGCTAAATCCGCAAAATAGCAATTGTACCCCTAATATACCAGGGGTAATTGACCCCTAGTAGGGGAGCAATGCTGGTTCTAACCCAAGGGGAGACCCTCCGTGGTTGTGGGACCGGCTTAGCTCCTCTATTTGCGATTGTGGAATTTCTCTGGAGATGAACCACGGACCGATCATCGTGTGTCGTTCCTTCATTCAAACCCAGCCCACTTCTGTGTGAGGTGAGAGCACCCTGTCCAACTGAGAGAGTGTGCTCATTCACGTTGAATGGTGTGCGTTATCCTGAAATAAATTAGAGTAATACAACAAACGGTGAGCGATTTGTGAAACTAACAATTGTTAAATTTATCTTTTGAACTTAACCTAATATGTGTCGTATTGGCGTTACAAAGGCTTTAGGCATCCCAGCCATTAGGTCAGAGGCATCCTGAGTTGGAGTTAACTTGAGGTGGGCTCGCTCCTTCTCTACCCAACAGCATGTTGTGACCAGTTTCCGACTGTTTCCAGACAAACCGCACTGTACCAAATGCCATCACTTCGAGGCCTAATGATATATTTGATTCATTTTCATACCATAATATTTTAAATTTCATAACCATTTTATACGCACAGGATGAGATGGGTATCTCCCTATGGTAATGGAACAGACCATACTGCCAGCAACTCTACGCCGAGTGTCGGGTAGTGGAAAATAATCCGACTCCCTGACAGAGTGGTAGAACTATTCTGCGTGGAGGAATTTCCACTCAGTTTGATTACAAGGCATCTGACTTTCCGTTTCAGGAGAACCTTACAAACAATGTAATCCTACTCCTCACTATGTTTAAGGGTAAGAAAATACCTTTACAGACAGATGAACTGGATATACACCTTGCCAGTCACGTAGGATTTAGCAGGCAAGGGAAAATCTTCTAAGTATTCCCCCAGCAGTGTGTTTCGTGATGTAAATTTGGCTACCTGCCATGTATAGCACAAGTTGAAGCCAAGTGATTTAAGTACTAGTGTGACAGCTGGGCGAGCATGAGAGGGGATGCTGTGAACGCAACGTTACCGATGTAGTGAAGCGCAACGGTCATAGCCAGCTGTTAACACTATGAGAAAAATTTTACTGTAAAAATACACTTCTAAAAGCAGTGATTCTAAATCATCATATTAAACAATGAATACCCAGTTCAGATGTGATCTCAGAATGCAATTAAGTTGCCAGAAGAGTAGAACTCTCTACCATTGTGCACTGAACTATCATGTTCAGACATTGAATCGCTATTCCTGTCACTACCAACATGTATGATGAGTTCTCCGAGCTACACATTCCTCATCCAGTACTCAACTCTTAACTTGTATGCAAGTTCATACTCATTCCATTCCTCACTTGTAACGGCTGCAAAAGCACTGTGGTGATGCACTCTTTACCCCTGAGTACCTGGTACATATTTGTGTCAGCAATTAGTTGCTTCACAGTACTCCAATATGCCATTAGCTAGTTCTCTTAATTCGTATTTATTGCCGGATGTTGAAGGTACTTCATTAATCTGATGGGTGTAGTACAACACGTTGTCACACTTGATATATTTGGTACCAACTTCAAGTCATGAAGTTATATACCTTCATTTCACCATCGTAATAACATTTCGTTTTCGATTTGAACATGCAGAGTGCGCAGGGTACAAACCGGTTCTCATTACCTGCATATGATCTTCCTCTGACCTGCACTGTCCAAAGATAGAAAGTCTAGTGAATAATACTCCCAAAACTTCACTACAGTATAGGATGGACGGAAAAACGTTTCATCTAAAAAAAGGACCGATCTCTTGTCTTTCTCTGCTAAAGTTCTGAAGTACACCAATCTCTTAAGCAGAATTTAGTTTCTTCCATGTTCTTCACACTTATTAAATTTAAAGCCTATTGAAAGCAATACTTACCTCAGACGTTTGCGACTCGCCTTGTAATACAGCAACCTTGAAACGAAATGATTCTGGATCCACCTTATTCAACACCAATGCGTATACTGTTGTCAATACAGGACAGCGAATATGAGATTTATAAATTGCAGATCGCCTAATTCCGTCTGATGATGCACTTACCTGTATCATCTAGTAAGTTTCCATTATTCACTGCTCCATTTTACCCAGAGTGGATAACTTCATCCCATTATCTTCTCCCTTCTGATTTTCTCGATAAATGGCTGATGTTTCCTTAACACTGAAGATAGATAGATAGATAAGAAATGGGTGAGCCCTGTTTTCGCAGAGCTCCACACGTAGGTCTATGAATACCCTTTTTGTCCCTTGAACGGGTTTGCCTAGTCCAGCCCTAGTGCTCCTATAAAGGATACCAGTGTCCGGATTTTGGCATTCCTGATGTCCTCCAGGCTCACAAAGTGTGAGCCCAGGTATCGATGTATAGTGCTTGCAAAAGCCTCGCACTGACATAACACATGCGCGGAGGTCTCCTCCTCCTTACCGCATCTTCTACACATCGGATCCTGGGTGATTTTCATGATGTGTAGGTGTCTCTGTAAGGTATTGTGGCCTGTTAACAGTCCAACTACCATTCTCATTCTGGTCCTATTCAAATTCATTAGGACCTTTTTATAGCTTTGACTAGGCCCTTTGATAAGTTCACGTGCCTGTCTTGCTATGGTTAACCTCTTCCAAATATCTAGGTGAGACTGGTTTATCCATTGGGATATTGCCAGTCTCACACTTTGGAGTGACACTCCCAGGAAGGGCTCTGGTCCTGTGAAGGAACCTATTGAGCCCTGTTTCGCTAGTTTGTCAGCTTCTTCATTTCCACTGATTCCTGTGTGCCCAGGAACCCATAATAAGGTAACTGAGCTAAGCTCACACAGCTGATCTAACATCCTTTGGCATTCCCATACCAGTTTTGATGTTGTTTTAACTGCACATAGTGCTTTTAACGCTGCCTGGCTATCACTACATATAGTGATGTGTCTTCTGTGTCCAGGCATTTTCCATATATTTAAAGCACAGGCTAGTATTGCGTATACTTCAGCCTGGAAAACAGTAGCATATTTACCCATAGGAAGGGAGAGCCTTGTCTTAGGCCCCCAGACCCCGGCGCCTGTGCCCGCCTCCGTCCGCGAGCCATCTGTGTACCATGTACAGCCCCGAGACTTAGGACGGGCCCCAGCGTCCGCGGCCCACTCCTCCCTTGTGGGTATCACCACTGTGAATTTATAATTCAAATTAAAGCTAGGCTTCATCAGATCCCCGATCATCATTGTCATAGGGCAAGTCTGGTGAAGCCTTGTAAGAATAGAGGCATGACCTCTATTCGGGTTTTTGAAGGACCATCCTCCGAGTGACTAAAGGCGATAGGCACTCATTCCCGCTATTACCTTAACATATAAATGTAAGAGGGGAAAACCTAGGATGGCCTCCATTGCACATAATGGTGTAGTATCCAGTGCCCCTGTTATTCCTAGACACGCAAGTCTTTGGACACTGTTTTAACTTGGTGCTCACAGTTTTACTCTCTGAGCCTGGCCACCAGACTATAGATGCATAGGTGATCGTGGGCCGTACAATGGAGATATAGAGCCACTGGACCACCCTAGGTCTTAGGCCCCAAGACTTCCCGACGGCCCTGCGACAGGCCCACATAATCTTGCGAGCCTTATCCACCTTATGATCTATATGTTTCTTCCAACTCAGTCTTGCCTCAAGGATTACCCCTAGGTACTTAACCGAGGTTGTCTTAACTATTTTTTTTCCGAATAGGAAAGGCTCTGACAGTCCGTCTAGCCTCTTCTTCCTGTTAAATACCACGAGCTCCGTCTTATCGGGATTAACCGACAAGTCTGTCTCGTGACACCATCTTTCCACCCTACGTAGGGAGCTCTGTACGAGTTCGGAAACCGTACTGGGGAAATTTCCTACCGCCATCAGGCTTATGTCGTCTGCATAGCCTTGGGCGTATATTCCTCCAACATTTAACCTGGTAAGTAGTTCGTCCACTACCAGACACCATAATGTTGGTGATAATACTCCTCCCTGTGGACACCCCCTGTCTTTATTAGCTCTCAACATTACAGCGTTGAGAGTAAACAGAACTTGACGGCCCTGCAGTGAGGCCATAATCCATTTTATGAGCATACTGCTCACTCCTCTTCTCTCTAGACTACGTTCTATGGAGCCCAAAGATGTATAGTTAAAGGCCCCTTCTATATCTAGGAATACAACTATAGCAAGTTGTTACTGATCCAAGGCACTCTCCAGCCTAGAAACCAGCTGGTGTAGTGCCGTCTCAACCAACTTCCCTGGTTGATATGCATGTTGATGAGAATGCAGGGGAAAGTCTCTTAATACTTTCTCCCTGATATGTCTATCCACCAGTCTTTCCAAGGTCTTAAGTAGAAAAGACGTTAGACTAATGGGTCTATCTCCTTAACACTGAAGCTCGTTTACTTGCTAGAATGAAAGGCAAGCTAAAGGAAATTGCACTCTTTTCTAAACCACGAAAAGCAATTACATTCCCTATGAACAACCTTGTTTTAGGACTTGCCATCACCTAACATACGGAGACAATACACTTCCGAAGAATACAATACATTAAATCAACGGCGTCAGCTAAAATATCGCACAAGAGAGTTCAACATTCGGCATGCAAAAGCCGACTGCACAGCTAATTAGGAACCTTTCCCGCCAGTACATACCTCGTTCTTACCAAGCTGTGCACAGTACGGACGAGAATTTCTTTTCCTCGAGAGTCTAGAGAAAAATGGCTAAAATGTGGAGAATCTCAAAGCATCTCGAAATAAATGTAATAGTGCCACATTCCCTTGAGCACCTTTGCGAATTGCAACAAAATGTTGGTGTTAGAACTTCTAGTTCAAAGTGCGGCATTCGGGTTATTTTAAACAACGGCATTTTTTGTTGATCTGTCCTGGAACACTTGGATTATTTCTTTTGATCTTATATTTAAGTTTATATGAACACATAAAGGAATGACATAGAAAAGAACTTACTTTAGATGATCGTTAGAAATGAACACAAAAATAAAAATCAAACTTTCGCAATGGTTTCATGGGCTGTGAATTAGTGGAACATCCTTTTACATTATTTTAAAGACGTAATATTTATTATGAAATGTAAATTTCTCGAACATATGCAATGGTAATTACTTAGTATGTACTTTTAGAAAATGGAAATTGCAACACCATGATGGCATAGAGTCGTTTGTGTTGATTTTCAAGATATGGAACGATGCCATGTAGGTATGTAACCGATTAAAGTTTCAGACTCATTGGATTATTGCTACAAGTCTCCCCACGTGATTGGTCGCGGAGGAATCAACTCCAGTATATGGACTCTGGTGTGGCGTAGTTGACTTGCAGTCTGTGCAGTGAAGTGTTCCCCGTAAAACATGCCTCGACGTCAGAGAAGAGCACGCTATCAACAACTGTCGCCGTTTGAGAGGGCTCGGATAATTGGGCTGTGTGAGGCTGGATTATCGCTAAGGACTGTCGCTGCACGTGTTGGCCGACAGGCATCTACGGTACAACGTGTATGGCAGCAGTGGTCAAATGAAGGTACCGGTACCTACACTCGTAGATCTGGCACAGGCCCAGTGCGACAGACAACTGTGAGAGAGGATCGCCGCATCATTCGGATGGCCAGGATGGAACCCCATGGAACAACAGCGCAAATTCGAGCAGCTGTTGCACCCCACGTTACACAACAAACAGTTGGTAATCGCCTGCATGCAGCTGGCTTACGAGCCCGTGTCCCTGCAGAAGGTGTTCCATTGACCCCACAACAGCAACGTGTAAGGCTGGACTGGTATCGAGAAAGATCGACGTGGGTCGACGAATGGCAGAGGGTCGTCTTTAGTGATGAATCGCGCTTCTGTCTTGCCCGCAATGATCGCCGGAATCGTGTGCGCCGACGTACCGGGGAGAGGGGCCGCCCAGATCTTATTGTCGAGAGGCACACAGGGCCAAAACCAAGCATTATGGTCTGGGGAGCTATTGGCTTTAATGTGAAATCACAATTAGTGCTTGTTGAGGGCACTATGACTGCTCGACAGTACGTTGATAGGGTACTCAATCCAGTGGTTGTCCCTATGATAACGAACAATGCTAATGGGATGATTCAGCAGGATAATGCCCGGGTTCACACTGCACGCATCTCCAGAGAAGCTCTCCACGACATCACAACCTTAGAATGGCCCGCCAGATCCCCGGACCACAGTCCTATTGAGCATGTGTGGAACATGATGGGTCGACAACTGGACAACCGTTCTCAGCCACCCACAACTCTGGAACGACTGACCCGTGCAGTGCAGCAAGCATGGTTCGCAATTCTTCAGGAAGCGATCCAGGGCCTTATTGACTCCATGCCTCGAGGAATTCGTCAATGTATTGCAGCTCGTGGTAGGCACATCCTGTATTGATTGCTGTCCAAACTTGCGGTCAGAGGGACCTGAAAGTGTAATAACCGAATCACAGCCGAACACTCGTCCTGCATGTTCAATTGCAGCAATGTATCACCACTCCTTCTGGGTGTTGCAATTTCCATTTTCTTCAGTGTATTTCTGGAGCAGATGTCCGCTTCACACTCGCTCGAAGATACTCCCATTATCTCCCATTTATTGTAAATAATTCACTTTACAGATGTACACAGTGAGCAACATAAACATTGAATCATACAATAATGTTGACTAGACGAATCAGGCAACGTGATCTTGCTGTCACTGAACTGCGACTACCAGAGCCAAGTTTTGTTTGTCATAAACGTGTTAGATTGTTAATAACGTAGTTCTGAATACAGGATGTAATGAAAGTAACATGAACATACACTTCTTTAACATGGCATTGCAGTTTATTTTCTGGGTTATCTCTGAAATATTCACGGGCCCATGATTTCCTCTTGGTAGCTATCAATATGCACTCTAAGAACTGCATCGCAGTCAAATGATTAGGCTTAAATTAAATGACTGACTTTTACTCGTAGGTTAGGTGTGATGTTGCATACCTACTTACTTCCCCGTGAATAGAAGGCCAAACTTCCATTCACGACACGACCTGTTGTCCCGTTGCGCACGCTGTCAAAGCCTGTCGTTCTCAGTGTGCCACGTAACTGTGGTGTAAGGTGCGTGCTTATGTCCTCGAGAGCCTCATGAGGCATGCTTTTGTGAGAAAAAGCATTGAGAGGTTCTCGAGAAACCTGAGAGATGTCCTCTTGTTTCCTATCCCTAGAGCATAGTGACAAAGCATGGAACTAGAGCTATTCAATACTGGCTTAACGGAAACGTCTCCCATGAGACCTGGGTGAGCACTGACCTGCGTTCACCGTTCGACAACATTGGGCAATCTTCCCTTTTATTGGCTTGTGACGGTACACTCCCCTGTGCAGATTAGAAAGCTATTGGTCTTGGATGACTAGGGCCAAAAGAGCAGGTAAGTTATCGAGAAGTTTGCATTTCCCAGAAGTTTCACTTGGAGTTGCTGAGGTCTAGATGAGGAGGTACAGGCCTCACATGTGCTACTGGTGACTTGATCCGGCATGTGGAATGCGGTATCAAGAGTTTTAGTTCACGCTGGAAAGCTGAGCCTCCAAGAGTAAGAGCTGTTTCATGAGAAGATAGACATTTGTGGCTTCCCCAGAACACATTAGCCATATTGAGACACAACACATCGCAAGGGAAACATTCCTCTACACGATCATGATCGTGTTGATCACCAGTCATATCAGTGCAGAAGTATGGAAAATCACAGATGTTGATCTGAAAAAGCAAAGAGGGTTTGGCTAGGACTGAGAAAGGAGAATGCCTCATACATTTTGTGATTTAGACAATAACACTCTTTCAATTCATGTTTATTATTATTAATTTGCAACATATAAAAGAAACAGAAGAAAAATTCTACTCATGACATCTCTAAAATACAAAATGAACTAAGATTAGCATAAAATCACATAATCTCTGTGTCAAAAAAACAATCAAGATCTCGCCACTTAATTGCAGAAAACATAACACATCTCGTTCCATAAGCTGTAAAAAAATTTCTTTCTGGAAGAAACCACTTTTCATTGCTCAGAATTTAAATCCAGACCTCCTCGATAACCAACCAATGGCAACGTTATCCAGAAATCATGCCCCACTAAAATGATATTGTAAATGTTATTTAAACACCACTACTAAGTATGTTTTAGATTCACACAATATACTATTCCTCATTCAATTCTGAAGAGCTCGAAATAAATACCCTACACAGGGTGGCGCAAAAGTCACTGGACACTGATTTAAACAAAAGATTGAATTTATGTTTCATTACAAATACAAACAATGCTAACTGTATTCTGTCTGCATGAATACATCTTTCAAGTCTTTGGAGTATTTACATACTGTATGGCATAGTGTGGTATCACTGTCGAAATCATAAAATGCGTCGTGTATATAGTCTTTTATTTCAGCAATGGTCCGAGGATTTTAAAAATAAACAGGGTCCTTGACGACATCACGTAGGAAAAAATCCATGCACGTGATATCTGGTGAACGTGGAGGCATGTCACCCTTCGACCAATCACTTTTCTATGGAAAGTTTCATTTAAATAATCGCGGACGGCAGTGACAAAATTTGGTGGTGCCCCATCACGTTGAAAGTAATTTTCTTGAAAGTTTTCAGCACACGCTGTAAGTCCTGGTAACAGGTAATTCTGGAGGATGTCCAAATACTTATCCCCTGTAACTGTTCCGTCAAAAAATATGGTCCAAATACGCCAAATAGTGATATTGCCCCCAGACACTCACACCAGGTTGATTTACTTGTTCTTCTAAGAAAAGATACTTATTCTCAGTATACCAGTACGTGCATTTATGTCCGTTAACTTAAAATTGGCGTCATCAGACTACAGAATGCTATTGAATGGGTTAGGATCATCTTTTTGTTCGCCAAGCATCAATTCACAAAACTTAAGACGATATGAATCGTCTTCCAGTAACCCATGTCGTAAACGTGGTATGTTAATTTTAAACTTCTGTTTGTGTAACATTCTTTGCACTGACCGTCGTGATAAAACCAGCTCAGCTGCTAATCGTCTGGTTGATTTCGCGGACTTTGGTTCACAGCTAAACTTACACGCAATTCATTTCCTCAATTGTGACTGTTCTTGGGCGGTCAGATCCCGGTGCATCCATAACAGATCCATGTTCTTCAAAACTATTTCGTACGTCGTACGCTGTTTGTCTAGACGGTGGTTTTGATCTAAAGTGTTGTCCCCGTTCATTAACAACTGCAGTAGCACCGCAGTTGAAAATGACAAAATTAAACCAAGATTCGTTGGTAAATCAGATCAATGCACATCATATTATAAGAAAAACACAAATTACAGAGGACAATGAAATAACATTCCCAACAAATATACATTCACCAGCCTAGTGATACTTGAAATACACAATTACAGTGTATTTATAAGAAAATGATAATTATTGATAAACAATTTGCTAACACCTTAATGCACATTTCAATCATCGTTTTCAAATTCATACTGCAATGACACTTATCAAGGTTACAAAAACTGCTCTCAATTAGCAGAAATCCTAACACTAGCACCGCCTCTCTTTGATTCTGTAACTTAGGAAATTCTGGTTTGTAACTGTAACCAATTAACACATAGAAAATTCTGAACAGTTTGCACAGTGGCGGCTGTAACCCATCCCCACTCCAAAAAATACAAATATTTAGAAACATGCCGGTGTGTGGTTTTCTTTCTTTGCCATTTGCCTTACGTCGCACCGACACAGATAGGTCTTATGGCTACGATGGGACAGGAAGGGTCTGGGAATGGGAAGGAAGCGGCCGTAGCCTTAATTAAAGTACAGCCCCAGCATTTGCCTGGTGTGAAAATGGGAAACCACGTAAAACCACCTTCAGGACTGCTGACAGTGGGATACGAACCCACTATCTCCCGGATGCGAGCTCACAGCTGCGCGTCTCTAACCGCACGGGGAATTCGCTCGGTGGTATGTGGTTTTCAGGGGCTCTCCACTGAGTTTTCCACACTGAACAAACACGCAAACAACCCCAACACAAATACACATTCCTCATAAAAAACTATAAACCTATATAATTAAACACACAATAACACCTTCAATGGCAAAATATTCACCAACTCAAACACTTGGTGTGAGGGCGCAAAAACGTAACTTCTTAATGCTACCAACGTCTTGAAATAAAACCAGCAACGCCGTAATGCAAAATTACATGTTATATTGACATTTATAAACTAGAGATTTTTTATTAAAGAAAATCACAATATCATGTCCTTATTTTGACAATATAAAAAGTACAATTTTTATAGTTCATCGATTTACAAATGTGGCTATGGAATAGGAAAGTTGGTGGTATTCTATCCTCTTTGATATTAAAACAGCTCTACAGCATTTTGTGTTCCCGTTTGCTTTGAGCGATCCCCTCTTAAATACTACCGCTGAGTCAAGAGGGTGCCAGCTGCCACGTTCTCATATCGGTCGTAATGCAAGTGCTGCCTCTCTGTGGTCGAACGAAGAATTGCTGTGAAGTGATATCTTGGCTGTTGTTTCCACAGCCTGTCGGAACACATTCGCTTTGTATCGAAAAAGTTGGGCACGCATGCGCAAAAGGCAGAGTTCCTGGTTTCTGGCTAAAAGCTTAGCTCTCGCTGAGCTGTGACCACACAGCACTCGGCGTGCATCGCACTAGTAGTTACCTGGTTGTGAGGGGAGTTGAATAATTTCTTATTCTTTTTCTGAAGCCTTTTCCAATGCACTGTATTTGATTGTAGATAATATTTTTAAACTAATTTATTTTTCCAACAGGCAATGTGCTGCAGCACTTCAGCACATAAGGTACGGCCGCCACACAGGACATGACCATCAATGATGGACACTTCAAACCACCTCTCTACACTACTTTGGGATACATCACCATTTCCCTGTCACTATCCACAACCAATTTCTTTTCAGCCTGCAAGATTTTAATGCAGACATCACACTTTTTAAATGATATTTTAATCACTTGCAAACTGGTGTAGCTGGCAATGCAGACTAAAATCCACTGTGTTTCAAGGGGAACTCTGATATGAACTACTTCTTCTAATGCAAGCTCTAACCCATCTGAATTATCAATAACTGTATCATGGCTATTGATATAAACATTATGAGCAAAGTCTTTCAAAGTAAATTCACGAAGTTTTGCAGACCTCATCTTTAATACACCTAACAATCTGATCTTTCTTTCAGACTCAAGAATTCATTCCACAGAGGCATTAGAAGTGCAACCACTCAATCTCCTGTAGAGACCAAATCTTCTCTCTGAACTGTCTGTCTGCAATTTTGTAGTAAACACATAAGACCAGTGGTAATTATTGAAAACACATTGTGGTAAGTATGTGTATCAAAGTAGTGTATGATTCACTTGTCAATCTTCCTTCTGCTTATGACAAGTGCCTAAGTGTATATATGTTTTAAACATGTAAGGAATGAAAGGTTCATGTTACCAGGATCAGTAATTGGACTAGCATCTTCATTCCTAGTATATGTATCTTTCATGGGATGCTGTACGTTACAGACTGACCACCAGATTTGAATTAATTTTAGGAAATGGTTTGTGCCATCAGAAACATCCACACCTTGAGCTTTAAGCAAATACAAATCAGCAACATTCTTACGATCAAAGACTTTACTGCTAATGATACATTCTGTCCCTATTGTTGTTGGATACAGAGCCATCCTAGATAAATTTGAAGCCATTTTTAGTAACAATTTCTTCTCCGAACGAAACAGCTCTTTATGATCTGAAAATTTGGCCTGAGTAGTTATAATTTACAGACTGGCTCTGTACCAACACCAACACTGACCACATCACTTAAAACATCAACTGTCTTATCAAAGTTTGGTATAATAAGAGAATGTCACTGCCCAAATTATTAGTTCTGGAGAGTATCTTATTTGATTAATTACAGAGAGCTGTAACTGTTCCGGGACAAATTTTATTTTACCAATTCTCTCTGCATTAAACTCGTAGTCTAACTCAAGTGCATTTTTCAAAAGGTTCATAGAAAGAATCATCAGAATAACTGGTGAAATGACTTAGCAAAGTGTAAAACTTCGACCATCTGTCATATTTCCGGTCTTCACAAGCACTAAAATGCTCTGTAGACAAACACACATTTTTGTGAAACATTTGAACTGCAAATGAACTTGAAACTTTAAATCTCAATGTTGCAACCTTAATACATGACTCATCATCCACCTTCACAAACAATGCATAATCTTCCTTCACTATTCCATTGAATGGTTCAACGAATTTCTTCTGAACTTCACAGATGAAGGAGTTAAAATCTGTAAAATTGTCACATTCACACCACTTAACGAAATAACGTCTAAATACTAAAAACACCACAACACATAAAAATATCTAGATAACCGATAAAAGGACACTGCAACACTATTTAACACATACAAATGTTCGGTGGAAAACAAACCAAAACCAAACCCCATGGCAATACAACCCATGAAGGGCCTTGGCCTACCAAGCGACCGCTGCTCAGCCCGAAGGCCTGCAGATTGCGAGCTGTCGTGTGGTCAGCACAACGAATCCTCTCGGCCGTTATTCTTGGCTTTCAAGACCCATTTGGTGGAAAAATAAAAATCGCGAATTCCAGTAGAAAGATAACCTCAACCAACCACACACGTGAGAGGTACAAACCGAACTGAATGTAAACACGCCCGACACGCCGTCTACACGCGGCCAAATGTGACAGCCATTTTGTCACGTATCTATATATGCATTCCGGTCTGATAATATTGTAGTTGGTCTGGGTTCATACGTGAAGAGAAATTGACAATGCTTTCCAACATACGATACGTCTAAGACGCCAAAATTTGATTGTTTGAGATGATAGACGACGCGAGGAGGCTGGGTGGTGCGCATACGGACGTAGAAGGATCGCACGGTTGAATTTACTGAAAAGTGTTTCTTATTCCTAAAATAAGGAGCAACATAATAAATATAAGAGATCCTTCCAACTCCTTGGCTGAATGGTCAGCGTTCAGGCCTTCAATTCGGAGGGTCCCGGCTTCCAATACCGGCAGGGTCACGATTGTAACTGCTTCTGGCTCGAGGACTGTGTGTCCCAACACTCTCCTCTGGAGACACTGGAAGGTATCAAATAGACTTCATTATGATTAGGCAGTGATTCAGAAACCCGGTGTTGGGTTGGAACACTTTCCTAGGAGCAGAAGTAGACTCCGACCACAACTTGTTGGTCATTAAATGCCATCTGAAGTTGAAGAAATTGAAGAAAGGAAGGAATGCAAGGGGATGGGATCCAGACATGTTGAAAGAAAAAAATGTGAGGGATTGTTTCAAGGAACATTTTGCAAAAGGATTAAATGAAAAGGCTGAAGGAAACACAATAGAGGAAGAGTGGATAGTAATGAAAAAATAAGTCAGTAGGGCTGCTGAAGAAATGTTTGGAAGGAAGAAAAGATCAAGAAAGAATCAATGGATAACTCAGGAGATCCTAGACCTGATTGATGAACGACGAAAATACGAAAATGCTAGAAATAAAGAAGGCAGAAGAGAATACAAGCGATTAAAGAATGAAGTGGATAGAAAGTGCAAGGCAGCTAAGGAAAAATGGCTGAAGGAGAAGTGCAAGGATGTCGAAGGTTGTATAGTCCTAGGGAAGGTAGGTGCTGCATACAGGAAAATTAAGGAAACCTTTATAGAAAGGAAATCTAGGTGTATGAATATTAAGAGCTCAGATGGAAAGCCACTTCTAAGAAAAGAAGACAAAGCAGAAAGATGGCAAGAACATATCCAACAGTTGTATCAAGGTAAAGATGTAGATGATTTGGTTCGGGAACAGGAAGAGGCTGTTGATGCTGATGAAATGGGGGACCCAATTTTGAGGTCAGAGTTTGAGAGAGCTGTGAGTAATAAATAGGAACAAGGCTCCTGGAATTGATGACATTCCCTCTGAATTACTGACTACCTTAGGAGAAACCAGCATGGCAAGGTTATAGCATTTAGTGTGTAAGATGTATGAGACAGGAGAGTATAATTAAATTATCTCCCATTTAAAAAAATATAAGAGCGGAAATGAACAATCAAATCAAAATCACTTCAAATGCAATGGAGGTGTCTACCTTGGTGGCAAATGGCACACAAAAATACCTTACTATCAAGCATTAAATTGTCAATGAACAGACAGGAAGACAATTTCCTAAAATACAGTATTATACAATTTACACTAACTTTTTTCTTTTAAACACACAGCTCATCATTAATAAATTTACAATATTTACAAAATTTAACTAATGATGATGATGATGCTTGTTGTTTAATGGGGCCTAACATCGAGGTCATCGGCCCCTAATGTTACGAAATGGTATGACAAATTAAAAGTCCAAAATTCTCCACTGACCAGAACTCAATACGTGAGGACGAAGAATGAATGAATGGACATGAATTTAAAGCAATCAGTGGATGCGACCCGAATGCCTTACATTCACAGAAACTTACGTAAAACAATAGGATTACTGACCAAGGGACTGTTGCTATAGCGTAACACTGAATGGATGATGCTTGCAGTCTAAAGGGGGTCGAAAATCCAAGTTATCGGCCCCGCATAACGCTACTTACCTCTAGGAAGGTAGAATATGGTATTTGTCATGTTGCGGTACTAATCAAAAGTAGCAGAGACTTGCGGTATTCCACACATTATGGTACGACACACAGGTTATGAAATTCGACATGCAATAGAGACCTATGGGTTCTCTCACCTTGCAGCGCCATTTACAGGCAACGCAAACCTATGGTGTTCATCACATAAGAGTACTAGCTACAGGGACCTGCACTATCCTGCGGTGTTCCTCATAGAGTGGGTACTAATCACAGACAAGGCAGGACCATGGTAGCTATCATCTCATGGTCCCGCTCATATGGTGGTACTAATCACAGGTACTGCAGAAGCCGATCGCACGGTGCTCCTATGATACTAATCACAAACCTATTTGGTACCTAATATAGTGGTACTACGCGCAAGTAAAAGCGAACCATGATGTTCTCCGCATGGTGGTACTAATCACAAGTAGTTTCGTGGTTCCATGGTCGCCCCTTACGACAGGCAGGGAATAACGTGGGTGTATTCTTGGTCTGCGTCCCCCAACCCACAGGGGTGTTGTGTGTTTGGTCCGCGAGAGGTATTTTATTTCCCTCATGTCCGCCAGCAAGCCGCTTAGGACCCCCTATCCGCCACCTGGGACGCGCCACGTGGGAGTATCACTTCTCCCCCTGCTACGCCAGCGTAGTAGGTTCGTGGAAATTTTACTCATAATATCCTCTGTATTTAAAAACATTATCAACTCATATACAACATGTGGAGTTATTTCAAACAATAATATACAACTGCTATTAGATTAAAATTTAAGTTGCATTTATACATTTTATTTTCTTATACTTTTTGGAACCTAACTTGCATAGCGACCTGCTGCGTCTTAACCCAAGTCCTTTCACCACTGCTTTTTAGACAACTGATAAGAGATAGGAATGTGAAAAGGGACACACTGTAGGATAGCAGTAGACAACTTAGCGTAGAAAAAGCGGAACATTTTTAAATACGTAAATTTAGAATTACCTATATATTTGTGAATATTCAGCAGAGAATATGCACACATACATACGGGGATGGAGGCACTTCCGTGTATTTGTACATGTACAATTTTAGGAAAATAAATAAATAATAGTATTAATAATAAATACTATCTCCAAAATATTACCCAATACTATTCCTTGCTTCCTTTTTCCTTTCTGCTGATCCCTATTTCAACAATGACTAGCTATTTTATTTATCCTCTTATTACCGGAGTAATAATGTATATCCTCTCTGTGAATACTTCAGTGCTGGCGGCATGGCCATTGAAATTCGTGTCTTTAATATGGTTTGCCGCTGCGTTATTCATCAAGTGATTCATGGTCACAGATACTATGGTTTTCAATATTTATAAACATTAACTTCCACCGGCTTTAAAGTTATTAATGTGCCCATCTGTGGTGTATGGCCAGACAGTGCCTTTTCCAGTATTCTTCTGCATTCTAGTGTCGTCGGTATGAACCATCTCGCCACTCTCCCCCTCCACCGAGCGAGTATGCGCACGTAAACATTGCGACTGTGGTCTGACTTCTGGCTTCTG
This sequence comes from Anabrus simplex, assembly GCF_040414725.1. Classification (NCBI taxonomy): domain Eukaryota; kingdom Metazoa; phylum Arthropoda; class Insecta; order Orthoptera; family Tettigoniidae; genus Anabrus; species Anabrus simplex. Next base: position 67,630,251 of record NC_090279.1, read on the forward strand.
GGTTGTCGCCAATAAGGTTCTGTGATGGAAGGACGGCGTGCTTCTCCGCTTGGCGGGGTGGATAGACCCAGGGTGAAGTTGGTTTGATAGGGCTTACGCCCTCGTGAACTTTGCAATATAATTTCAAATTTTGTTATCATTTAATGCACCTCGCCTGGAATTTTTGAGTGCACTCTAAGTGTTACCTTTACCATACGTAAGTAAGGATATTATGCTGAAGCGTACTGACGACTACGGCAAGATACTACACTGTAAGTGTTTTTTTTAACTCATCTTTAACTTGTTCCAACTGGTGAACTGAATATTTCTAAATGCCTTGTTTCCCCATTGTGAGGGAATCCTGAAACGTGAAATTTCTGAAGCTATTTCGAAGAATACAAAGGTTACGGAATTTCATGTGCTTGTACTATCAAAATTTATTGCTTCTTTAGCACTGCACAATTTGTTTCCTCAATATTGTTTTAGGACTCAACTATATCTTAGACTCGAGGTTTTATTGCATGGTATTTCGAATTTCGGTGCCAGAAGAAGAAATGGTGGCACATATTCTGAAAGGTTTTCCTCCCTACAACCGATCCTACCTCTTCCTCAGGAAGACCCCGACTAATTTTGTGGAATTAGAGGCTGCTTGTACCTTTCCTGAATATGTAAAAAACGGGGACGCGGCCAGACCCATCTGCCACCCTCCTCGTTTTAACCCGGCCTCGCCTCAATCTAGGGATAGTGGAAATCTTAAAAATGGTATAATTGTGGATTACGTGACCACCTTCGGAATGCTCGCCCGTCAATAAAGCGTAGTACTGGTCCTTGTTCTTATTTGTGTGGGTCGAGGCAGCGCATTAAGAATAATTGCCCAACCTTTTTCAAAAAACGCAATCAATGACTAAAGGTTAATAGTAATACTTGTGAATCTTGCCCCTGAATTTTCTGTGGATTCAGAGAGAGTTATTGTCGGCGGGAATGTAATAAAATCTCCGATTTGGTTGAGTCTAAAAGCGCCTTCGCGAAGGCAGAGCTTAATAATGAACCGATTGTTGCTTTAAATGACTCGGGTAATGTTGTCACTTTAATATATGATGATGCTTGTTTTTTCTATTTGCTTAACGTCGCACCGACAGAGATATGTCTTATGGCGACGATGGGATAGCAAAGGTCTAGGAAGTGGAAGTGGCCTTAATTATGGTACAGCTTCAGCATTTGCCTGGTGTGAAAATGGGAAACCACGGAAAACCATCTTCAGGGCTGGCGACAGTGGGGCTCGAACCCACTATCTCCCGATTACTGGATACTGGCCAGCGACTGCAGCTATCGAGCTCGGTGCTTACCGTCTTTCACCTCCTCACATCGAAGGTCAACGGCCCACATCAATTGATGCCAGTTAGTATGATGAAATAAGGTACTCTTGTAAACTGCCTCAGTTGCAGAAAGTCAAAATTGCATGTGCAACGGCTAATAAGGATAATATGGAAATTTTGGGATCTGTTGACGTGATATTGCGTATTGGTAATTTTACTTGGAAGGTTCATTGCTTGGTATCTCCGAATCTAACTTGTAGTATTATTTTAGGCACTGACTTCTTGTCAAGGACCGGATTCGTTTTAGACCTCCAGGCTAGACAATTCTACTTTAAATTTTCCTCAAATTGTAACGTCGATATTATTGATGCTCCTTTGGGTACCTGCAGAATTTCTTGTGTAGGTAGGCCGCTACCAAGGAAAAACAATGAAATCGATCACTTGGATCTTGATCATTTGGATTATCAACAAGCTAATAAAGCCCGTAACTTGTGCCATCGATTTCCTGAGGTATTTACCAACAAGTTAGGACTGACGGATGTATTGGAGTACGATACTGAACTGTCTGACAACCAACTTGTTAGAACTCCTCCTTACCTCTTTCACCTCCTCGCATGCTAGAACTCTAAAGGATTATCGACCAAATGCTTGCCAATGGTGTCAACAGACCGTCCATTTCTCCTTATGCCTCTCTGGTTTACCTGGTACCTAAATCCTCTGGAGGATACCGTGCCGTTATCGATTACAGATCCCTTAATCGCACAATCATCCTGCAATCTATTCCTTTGCCAGATGTACATGTTTTGGGTGGTTCTCCGCCCATGTTCTTTACCGTGTTAGATCTAGTTCAATCCTATTATCAGATTCCGCTCTCTAAAACTTATATTTCCCTGAACCGCCTTCATCACGGACTGGAATATTTATGAGTACCTCAGGTTGACGTTCGGACTATCTTGCGGAGCAGCTATTTTAACTAGATTTCTGAATTCTATTCAAGGGGATATCAAGTTTAAGTTTGTTTTCAATTACCTTGATGACTTGTGATCTTCTCGAATACCTTTGAAGAACACGTGGATCATGTCACGGAAGTCGTTGAGCGTTTGAAATAGGCTGGTCTTACTGTGAAACTATCCAAGGTAACCTTCGCCAAGCTATATATATCCTTTCTTGGCCATGTCGTGTCGCCCGACGGAGTCTCCGTTGATCAATCTAGGACCCAGGCTATCAGGGAATTCCAACCACCTAAGGACGTAAAAGGTGTTGCACGCTTTGTGGGTACGGTAAATTTCTTCCGCAAGTTTATCCTGAATTTTGCTGTGGTACCTCACCCCTTAACTATCAGAGGCGTAAGGATGTCAAGTTCACCTGGGTCCCTCCCAGCAAGAAGCCTTTGAAACTCTGAAACTTGCCTTATCGAATGCTCCTTGTTGGCCATACCCGACTTTAGTAAACGTTTCATTGCACAAACTGATGCCTCTGGAGAAGCTGTTGCTGGTGCACTCTTTCAGGACCATGAGGACGGTCGTAGACTCGTTGCCTATGTGTTTAGGATACTCAATAATCTGGAGAGTAAGTACTCAATCTATGAGTTAGAATGTTTGGGCGTGCTGTTTGCACTTGAGAAATTCAGACCCCTTATTGAACATGTACATTTCGACCTTGAACCGACCCAAAAGAACGGGCACAATCACTAGATGGGCACTTAGGATACCCGCTTTTAGTTTTCAGATTAAGCGTACCAGAGGTTCGGAGAATGTCACCGCTAACAGCTTAAGTAGAATGTTTGACGGGAGCTTTGGCCTTGATGTAAAATCTGAAGTTGAAGAAATTGATGAAACTAATATTGTTAGTGTGGGCGCCATTCTTCCGGATCTACCTTTGTTATACCATGAGTTTGGCGATCAAAAAGCAGATCCTGAGTTGAAAGAAATCACCGACAAGATTAGTGACGGAATGGTAGTAAAACCTTATTCTCTGGTGAAGGGTATTCTATGTTGAAAAGGTCGAATTGATGCTAATTTCATTATTGTTCTTCGCCAGGTCCGAGTGCCAATCATCTTCAAATATTATCACTGTTGACGCATTGGTGGTCACTTAGGCACATTTAAAACTAGACAGAAAATTAGAAAATTCTTCATTTGGAAAATGGTTAAGTCCTGTAAAACTTGTGCTATCAGTAAACCCAACCTGAAGAACCGTGTTGGTTTATTTTCATCTTCAAAAGACTCTCGGCAGATGGAAAGGTCAGTCATCGATTTTGTAGGTCCGCTCCCTTGCTCTACCTTGGGAAACATTCATATCTTTGTGTGTATTGATGCGTACTCGGTTTTCCGGGATTATTCCCACTAGATTTATGACTTCTCGTACGTCTATTAAGTTGCCTTAATTCTATCTTCGCATCCTTTGTTCCTCCCAAGTTTCTGATTTATGACAATGCCAGGGAGCCACTTGTTTAGGAAGTACCTATTCGAGTTGAGCATTTCCCATGCTACTACAACTCCAAACTATCCAAACCCATCTTACGCCGAGAGAATAAACAGGAACCTGAAATCTTCCCTGATTGCATATCATCACAATAACCAATCCAAGTGGGATTCTTGCCAACACTGGTTAGCCCATGCCTTCAATTCTGCCACACACGAATCTCATAGTAAACCTCCCATGTTCCTTATGTTCTGTTACACCCCGTATTCTCCTATGTCCAACGAACTTGGGATTGATAATATTCCCGACCTGTCTAAACCCAACTATGTTCAGAAGAAGAAATTGTCGGTATCCTGTAAGACAGGCAGAGATAAGTACAACGAATTTAGAAAGTCAACTAGGTTGAAAGTTGGTGATCAATTTTTTGTCAGGTCCTATACCATTAGTAAAGAAATTAACAAATTTTATGCTAAGCTTGCTCCTAGGTATCAAAGTCCCTGTACTATTTTACAGTTTTTGGCTCCATTATCGGTACTGGGGAGTGACCCCATCACCAAGAGAATTAGGCGAGTTCAATTTTCCCAGTTAAAATCAGGTTATGTGTGATCCCTCTTCTCCCTTAAGGGCTTCTTGATAATACGTATGGTATGTAGTACGGACCTGCGGATGAGGGCTACATTTCAGTGAGAAAATTTGTTTAATTATCTTTAGATTATTTTGTAACTATTCTGGTTGCGTGTGAATTGTATTTAGTAACTTTTCCATGTATAGTATTTTTGTTTTGAGTATTGCTTCCTGACCGTATGACCTTTTTCTTTCCAGAAATTGTAGTTTAGTAGTGTGCGAATTAATTACAACGTGTTATGATTTTCTGCACCAAATCTTCTGCATTCATGTCTCATGTGAATCTTAATATCACTGTGTAGTAGCTTACTACCGTGTACTTGTTACCATTGTATTATAAAATCTGATTGTGGTTCGTGGCGTGTGGATCCTTTCACTTGCGCTATTGGCACCTATTTTTTAATCGTTAATATCCCATTGCTCCTTTGGTTTGGGTGCATGCCGGCTCTGTCCATCATAAATTGATTCTATCCTGATCATTGAAGATTACTAAATTTTCATCATTAATTTAATTATGTATTATGTAGTAGCCTTTGTCTTGTAGCAAATTTTGGAAAAATGTATATAATATTAGGTCTGTGCATTGTTGTTCACTGGTATGAAAACTGTTAAGGTGTCCTAACCTGTATTTATCTTTAACTGTTCTAGTATTCTATTGCCTATGTCTTGTTATCCGACTTTAATTTGGTGATATAACTGTCTATTCCGGTTGTGGTATTGTTAGGTGTGCATTAAACGAACCGAGTAATGTGTTAGGTTAGTTTCTTTATTTGGGGGGTTGACTAGGAACTGGATAGTACCCGGTGTTAGATCCTATTTGTTGAGTTTTGGATTTGCCTGTGGATATTGGTTATTGCGGAACTCTGTCGATCGGACTTGGTGGTGGTTGGCTGTTTGCCTTTACGGCATGGACTTAACTGTCTTCACTGCTTTCGGTCTCCAACTTCTGGTGGTACGATTTCCTAATTTCCGATTGGTCTCATGCCCAACTTTTAATCATTTCTGTAATCAGTTGTGAATTACCCGTTAACTAAGTGATCTATTTCTAGTCATTCCTGTCCTTTTGATTTTCTGGTGAGTAAAATTTTACCCTATCTACCTTCTCAAAATTAGGCATCTGGGTTTTCCTTTCTGGTAATAGTGGTTAACTACGTTGTTATTTGTTGTATTTTTGGGGCGCATGTGGTATTAATTCTGCATTCTTCTACAGACCTTACTTGCCTGGTTTCTGTCTCTAAATTGGTGTATTATTCATGAAGTGTGTTAATCTATTGAGTTGTAACGTCCATGTCGTCCTACCTCGTCTACTTGTTATGGTGGTGTTATTTTTCACAAATTGCACCAATGGATCCTCTCCTTTCGAACCTAGTAGGTAATGGTTTTGGTCCTGAGTTAGTTATGTTGTAACGGTACGTGATTTTGTTTTAAGCTTGCATTGTGAGGTGGCATGATTGCTTCACGGCATGTCGTTGAGGTTGGTTAGTGCTCCCTTCCCCCCTTTTTTGCTAACGCATGTCCGTTGAGATTCATTAAGGTTGTATTGTTATTGTGTTGTATAATTAAATTGTTATAACACTTCGGTATGGTCGGCATTGCATTTAATTCACCCCTGTGTGCCCGTAGATTGGGAAATAAATCCCGGCATGTGTTTACCACTCTTCTTAGAAAAACCTGGTCTGCTTGCATGTAATTTGTGATTCCTGTATGACCTGGTCTATTCTTGTTTTGATTTAATTCTCTGCATACCCAGGTAATCTGACGTCATCATGTATTTATCCTGTACTATAAAGTTCATTTTGGATTAACCTGCCAGTCTATTGGTCCTTTTCTCTCCGGAGTGTTACTATCCGTTGCTATTAATTTTTGGTCATCTTGCCGTTCTGCGGGGCGCCAGTTGAGTATGGGATTAACTAGTGATTCATAGGTGGTATTGAAGCCTCCCACTATTCGATGATCGGGTCTTTTCGTGGTGTTTTCTCCTTCTTCACCGTTCTATTGAGCGTATTCCCTCGTCCTAGTTCATGATCTACCATTTAAATTTTATTTACCTTGTTTCATATATATTTCGCAAGGTACCTGCGGCTGTGTGGCTACAGTGTGAGTCTACGGATGTCACTTGTTACTATTCCGGATTTGTCCGAGATCCCTTGTGCATAACCGGTAGGGAATCGTGTCACGTCTCTGCTCTCATTTCCAAATTGGCCACTTAATTGAGGGGTATTTCTAAACCATTTATTTAAATGAGTATTCCATTATTGATGTATATGTTTGAAAATTCGGTGAAGTTGTGAGGAATATAATTCAAGATTGGGTGACACTTCTGAATTTCTTTCTGCCATTTTCTGTCCTGCTCCACCATGGTGTTATTGTGAGTTCCTATATCCTAATACTATTCTTGACTTGGTGTTGCTGATACGCGTATCCACCATCTGAAAGATCTTGAAGTCTCGAACTGCAGCTAACTATATTCATCTTGCCTTGAGTAATTATTTACCGTAAGCCATGGATATTGATCTTTTTCTCATATCCAGTTTCTCAGTGTTTCTCTTATTTGTGAGTATAACTATATCTGATCTTATCTCTTCTTTAGACGGGTTATGCATGGAGTGTATACGTAGCATTACAATTGATTAATTGCAAAATATAATTTCTAGATTTTGGTCGTGTATTTAACCCTCAAGCACACGCAACAGATCTTAGGACGCAGACACACGCGCGGTGGGTGCTTTCTACCCCACATATCATTGTATTGTAAAATATGAATTATTGTATTAATTTGATATTTTAAGATATATTATGTAAGAATGACTCTCTCTGCGGGGATCCAGCCAGAAAGGTACAAGAGCGGGGTGGGCACAGGAAAGTTATTTGTACATTTCACTAGGAAATAAAATGACCTGGGGTGGATTCCACCCCATACGCGTGTGTTTGAGGGTTAATGGGTTTAACAATTTATTTATTGGCTCACTGATTAGTGACTCTACTCTACTGATTTTAAAAAAATTGTAGTTTTAATTAACTTGGATTACTGTGTAATGTGTTATTGCTTCGCAACATGTTCCCCCTTGGTCAATGTCTGGTTATTTTGAAATTATGTGTGGATTGCTGTTCTCTTAGTATTTCAATTCTGGAAATGATTTGACATCTCTGGGTAGGTCATCTATATGAAGAGTACTGTCGGTGTAGCTGTGTTCGATAATTTGATGTGTTTCTTGCTGTGTTGTTATCATGCATTGCTGAATCGGCTGTTATGATCTGTAGCGTGTTCTTGCTTGATTGATGCCTGGACTTATTGAACTTACCATGTTTGTGGTTTGTTGTATTCTGTCAGTATCTTCTTTCCTAGCTTAACTTATTTCCGTGTATTGTGTATGTTTGAAGTTGTATGTCTATGCAACGGTAGCTTCTCGTTTTCATTGTTGCTGGTGGTGTCTTTATTATGTGGCATTGCGATAGGGTTGCTGACGTGCACAGAAAACTAATTTGAGGAGATGACTATCTTTAATTTTCTAGTTAATTCTTTTTCTTATATGTTGTGCATCAAATTTCTGCCGATATATTTAATTTTAGCATGATATATTTATGGTTATATATTTCCTAGTACCTGGTCAAGGGCCGTTTAGGTAATTATTGTATTCTATTGTAATCCTGTTCTCCTTTTGCTTTTACTAGTAGCTTTATCCAATGCCATACTGTAGTCTTAAGTCAAGTTAATCCAGTTTAAGATTATGTAAAGGATTTACCTGTTGGATCTTGTGATCTTATTACATGCTCACCAATTTTGTTTTCCTATATTTGCTCATTTCTTTTCCTTGCCCTTCTGGGCGTTTTTCATTTGTTAAATTGGTTTATGCCACCCTGGCAATAATAATAAAAATGGAAACCAAATGAAGGCGTTTCTTAACTTACGCAAGTCCGATAAACAATACTAAAATGAATGTCCAACATGTGATAATCTCAATTTCGGTTTATAATCGCGTGCATTTAAATCTAAGAAGGTTTATTATTATACCAGTGAACATTTAGGAAGTTGTTCAGTTGTGTGTGTATACCACAAAGTAACGAAATCTTTGAACAGTGGATACATATGAACTTGCGAGACTTTTTTATTGGAATTAAAACTTAGCAAATGATCTGGAGCATGAGTGTCACCATTTATCTAGCACATTAACAGATTTACCTGCGACTTGCGTGTACCACCACTTTAATGCATGGGACTTCTTAATGATTGAAAGTAACTGGACAGCTAGTGTCATTTAAATGCACTCAATTGTTTTTTACTCAATTCATATATGTTTTGGTTCTTAATTGACTATTGGATTCAACTTGCTGGTGGTGCATAAACTGGGACATGTGATCGGTGGTCATTTGCTTATTCGGACTATTCCATCAAAAACTCAGCTTGTATCCAGACTACCACCTTATGAAAGTTATTATATGTTGTATATGTGGAGCTTCGGGGAGGGAGACTATTACCGAATTAAGAATTTATACCTCTCTGTGAATACATTAGTGCTGGCTGCATGGCCATTGAAGTTCGTGTCTTTAATGTGGTTTGCCGCTGCGTTATTCATCAAGGTGATACATGGTCACAGATACCATGGTTTTCAATATGTATAAACATTAACTTCCGCCGGCTTTAAAGTTATTAATGTGCCCATCTGTGGTGTATGGCCAGACAGTGCCTTTTCCAGTATTCTCCTGCATTCTAGTGTCGTCGGTATGAACCATCTCGCCACTCTCCCCCTCCACCGAGCGAGTATGCGCACGTAAACTCTGCGACTGTGGTCTGACATGTAGGCTTCTGGCCAGTCGCCATTAAGGTTTTGCTAGTGAGCTGTGATGGAAGGACGGCGTGCTTCTCCACTTGCCGGGATGGATAGAGCGATTATCATGGACCCAGGGTGACGTTCGCTTGATACGGCTTACGCACTCTTGAACTATGAAAGTTAATTTTAAGTTTTATTACCATTTAATGTAACTCGCCTGGAATTTTGGAGTGCACTCTAAGGATTACCTTTACCATACTGTACCATTACGTTACATTTGAGGCAGTAACTATTATGGAAATACAGTGGACAAATATGGCGCGGAGCAGCTTCAGGCGGCGTAAATGCGAACGGAATATAATCTTACTGTAAATCGATCTTGATCAGTAGGCGGAGGTCGATATTGACCAGCAAAAGAGTAAAGAGTTTCCAAGATTGAACAACTATGGACCATGAAATAATTGAATTGACTCTATTCTTGGATACCTTGAGAAGGACAACTGCGTGAAGGAAGAACGGTACGTTTTACTACGAGATAGCGAAAGAAAATCAACGAATTATAAATACTAAAGTAATTTATATACAATAAATCGAAGGAATAAACCTCCAATATCTGCAGGATACTCAAGGAATCAAAGAAAAACGCCAAGATATTGAAGTAAAGTGTGACTGCAGCCGAGTCAGATATCGACGTAAAGAAAAAGGCCGGAATAGCATAATAAGTGGCCAATCTACACTAAAAAACGCAGAAAAAACTATTTCAAGTTATAAGCAGTACCTGTTTAGGCGACATAATTGACGAAAAGCAGACCAAAATTGAGGAAATATATAATTTAAGAGAAATATTTCTATCAGTTATAAAATATATAAACTCAAGTACACGTATTGGAAAACCTGCAATTCATCAGAGAAATATGTATTCTACAAAATATTTGCTGTCTTTTCGTTGCATGATCCCTGGTGACGTAATGAAGCTCGCCTAAACGGATGGAGGAAGATTGCGCAAGATGAACTCAGCTCAAGCCAAGATGCCCAGCCGAATCCAGCCGTGACGTGATCCTGGGACATGATTGACTACTTCGAGATGTCCTAGTCGATGAAGGAGCCAGCAACGGGAGAGTCGACACGAGATAAGTAATATGGTTTCGAACTTTGCATTATAAAATTTTAATTATTTGCTAAGATATATTTACTTGAGTGCAGAAGTGCCTTCAGATATATATAAAGTGCCAATAAGTGAATACTATGATCTGGATTTAAATAATTAACTGCTGACATGTGCTATTTTAAGTAATACAAATCCTGTGCTCGTGAGATATTTGTAGGTTATTATAAACAAGATCAATATGAGCATATCCATGTTTTATATGCTAATCTACTTGAGAAGACCAATTAATATCGAACTATTTGTGGTTAAGAGGAATGTATGCGATGTAAAGTAACCTAGTTTTTATGAGCACTTGATGGGCAGACATGGCCAGTACGATTATTGTATTGAAAGGAAATGATGAAATATTAGGGACTGTTTTCACCGTAACACTGAGGTTATTGAAATGAAGTTGAATTTGTATTGTTTTTATATGGAGATAACGGGAAGAATTGAAATATGAGAACTGCATAATGTTCTTAGCCTGAGGAAATGTGAATTGTTCTCGGCGTAAGCAAAGCCTAGATGAGGTTATTGCGAGTTTCTGTGTCGGTTACGGTTTTTAATATAGAGGTTAACAATGCAAGAGATGGAATTAGGTCATGTTTATGTGAATGTATGTTACAGTCCAAGCGTTATATGATCGATAAATAGCATTGATGCCAGACATAACGCTAGGTTATTTGTATATTACATGCAATATAATCTGAATATACGTACAGATGAAGGAACATCGCATAACTAAATGTCTTATTATGTGAATGTAGATCGGTAGAGTAGGTTTTTAACCTAATTTTGGCACAGCGGTGAATAACTTGAGAGTTGGTTTTATATGCAATGGCACGTATTTATGAAAACATTTGGCACAACTTACGCGTTTACAACTGATTGATCATCGTAATGGTGGCATTCTATAGTACGAATACTTGAATTAATCTTGCACATATGAATGTATATAATTATTGTACCGGGCGTACACCTCCACGTCGCTAATTCAAACTTTGCGCCAGTTGAAACCCCCCTACTGGAAGAAGTCTGAACTTTGTCTTATGTGCTAATTTTCAAGTTACCCTGAAGATGTCACTACTTGGAAATTTTGAAGTTTCTGAACTGTGTTGTTTTCGACGTATTTTTGTTTTGCTTGTAGTAAGAAGTGTGAACATTCTCTTCTAGAGGACACTACTGAAGAACTACAACGGTGCACCATAGTGCGAAGTGAAAGAACTGTTTTTTTTTGAGAAAATTTAATTTCAAAAGTTTGTTCTTTGCTAAATTTCTTTCAGTCATTGTTTAAGTTAGCAATATTAACCTTTTCTTTCCCATTGTTTTGAATTTAGCCCATCCCGAATTTCTTTAATTAATTTTCCACCAATAATGTGTTTCTTCTTCATCTTGTGTAGGGGTTTTCTTTATCCACCAATACAATGATTGTGGGCGGGTGTTTTCCTTCCTGAAACGCCTCGAACTTTCTGCGAGAGTATATAAACTGCTGATTTTAGGGTCTCTGTGCCACTTCAGTAACATCTTTCAGTGTGTAAAGTACATAGCAGGGGGCGGGAAGCGCCTCTTCCTTCGGGCAGCAGTTCAACAACAAGGTAATGGCCGATTAATAACTTCTTTTCTTGCTAGCTCAGCAGTTTAACTCTCGGGGCGGGTCCGAAGCTTTTCCACCATGTAACTTTCCCTAAAATGTAAAGAATCTTTGTATCTATTCTCTTTCAAGCTTCATATTGGGATAGAGAGTGCTTAACCCTCTCGAGCTCCCTCTCATATTGCATTGAGGTGAACTTATTTTCACAACCGTTTCTTCCCTAACGTAATGTAAATTGTTTCCTTCTAAAAGTCACCTCTTTAGTATGGGATTAGCCCTTGCATTAACGGCCTAGTGCCAAGTAGGTTTTAAACAAAGTGTATTAGGAGCGCAAGTTCGCCTCCTCTCAAATTGATATTTTAGAGGCCATGTAATTAACTTTTCTCACTTAATAGGCCTCAGTAGGTTGGGTATTTTTACCCCTGTGTTTATGTCCTTAGAGGACAACTTGAAGGTGGAGTTTGGTGTGGCCTTTGATAGGCTTAATCTTTGAGAGCAGATCGCTCTTTTGAAATTTGTTTCTGCGCACCTCGAGGAGGCTTTATGATGTAATTGGGAGCAAGTGCTCCTGGGCATGATTGGGGTCTTCTGCCCCTTTGTTGAATTCTGTATATCGTAAAGTTGGGCTAATTGCTCAAGAATTGTGTGTCTGGCACTCGGAGCCCAAATCCTGTAACTCCGTAATTGTACATTCTCGATTAGTGGTTTTGCTACTCTGTACCTGCCATTATTGTTATTTCTTGTTTTTGCTAAGAAAATATAACCTTGTTAAATTTTAAATTCACTTTAATTTCGTAGCCTGAGACCTGTTCACCCCCCGAACCTTCTTTCACCTCTAACTACCACGGAAAACTCCGTAACAATTATAATAAGCTTGATATCGGTATCGATAGGTACATTTATAGTTGCATTGATATATTTTTAAAACCATAATTAAGAAACATATTACTTATCTAATGTTGTGAAGAAGTTATAATGAAAATCCAAACCAAAAATTTCAAATGAGAATCCAGTGGATGTCCCAAAGCTAGCCCAAATAATACTAACAGGAAGATATACCACTCCCTCCATGATAAATAAAGAATTATCCCTCTCTTACCCAATGAAACATATTAAAATAATGAAAATGGTTATATGACCGGATGATATTCAGTTTAATGAATATAATATGATGAATTCAATTATGTTTACCATGAAGATTACGAGCTCAAGAATGATATTATAACATGAATCCAATTTCTTTTCACTATTGCTAATAATTTAATTCCTATTTTAATTATAAAACATTACCATGCTAATAAATTAGATCTAGGCTTATTTATCTGTTTCTTTTCCCAAAGTAACTTATAATACGTAGAAATAGGATAGTATTAGAGCTATTTAAGGTTAGATATGCTGAGTAATGAACCTCATATCAGGTTTTCACCTACTCGCGTGGGAATTGAATGATTGATTAGAATCATGACTACTCTTCAACGGAACTTACGACTGTTTTGTATAATTTGAGAGTTTAATGAGATGTTTTACCCTGAGAACCGAATGTATACCTCCGACCATCGTACTTATACATGCGAGAGACCCCCGCGTACATGATGGTTATCTTAGTTTTGGGTCATTTGCAGCCGAGGCATGATATTATGATCGCCCAACGAGAGTTATATGAGTAGATAGGTGCCGATGACAGGAGAGAAGTTGGTAGGAAAGGTGTAATACGTAAGTAAGGATATTACGCTGAAGCGAACTCACGACTATGGCAAGATACTACACTGTAAGTGTTTTTCCAACTCATCCTTAACTTGTTCCAACTAGTGAACTGAATATTTCAAAATGTGAAGTGCGTACCGCGACAGGATGTAACTTTGCATCAACTAAACTGTACATTTTAGCCCTGCGGTGTTTGAACACTTTTCGAGTCAAAAACTTATATATAAACTACTTTTGTTCACCAGGGACTTGCACCTGCTGTGAATTAATATTAATTCTTATTCTTGGAAATTGCAAATTTAATACTCAATGATTGGTAGCGGCTTTCTAGCCGTAATAAGTAGGGGTTAATGCAATGTTTTGGCAGGGTTATTAACCAAGCGGGTTGCTGCAAGGATGTGGAACAAACGTTCGTTTTCCATCTTAATTTTCCTACTTCTGGGTTATATTATTAAAATAATTTGTTTGGTATTTTCGTGATTTTTCCACGTCCTGTTTTTATTTTGTCTCTTAATATGTACATGCCTATTGTTGTTTGGTGGCCAATGATTGGCCATTTTCCTTAACTACCTAGCGTATTTTCGTTGCCATGAGAATATTATATTGATTGATGGAGATGTTGATTGTTGATGGATGTTGGTAGAAATGAATTGATTTCCCTGTTATGAATTTAGTATTGTGGGTTGTTTAACCTGTTTTCCTTTTACTTAATTTTGGCATTTTTCTCTCCCTGCTGGCATATTTTCCTACCATGTGTCGCGGACCTTATTATTATTATTTTGGGGTAAACTAATTCTTGGAAAATTGATCGTAACAGTCCACCCTTCCTTGTGGGAGCTCCTTTGAATATACCCCAAATAACGTTTCAGTATCAAGAAAATCACTATTTAAGTACAACTATATAACCATTCTCTAAAAGAGGGGGTGTTTCACTGACATGGACATGACACATATGAAAAAGATTTCGAAGTCTTTTAAGACTTTCTGGAATCAAAACTGATAACCTCCCTAAAACCAGTAGCCAATTATAATGAAACTGAAGCAAATATTTATTTAAATCAAGAGAATTGGTCAAACAGACAAAGGTCAGCCTTCCAAAAATTAGAATTACCAAGTTTCGACAGAGACATAATGTTGTGACTATACTTCAAGGGCAATTTTTAAAATGAGATCACTAGAAATTAAGGCCTAACTGGAATCAAAAGTTTCAAAATATCATCTTGTCCCTGAACGTTTAGACAAAGAAAACCCTAGTAAAACATTGCCATGATTGAAGCAAATATAACCATACTGTAGAACTTATTTCATAACCACTACCACTGCCCTAATCTGATTGCATTGGAGTATGTGTAGCACAACCTTGAATGTACAAGTAACCTCTGCCCCACTTGTAGCATTATAATGAAGTTAGACATTATTATCAGCATCTCGACATGTTCATTAAGGCTCGTCTCTACCCCATTTAATCCTTCTAATCTGAATGGGTTGCATCGACACAGATTTAATATTCAATTGCTTGTAACTGACAAAATATGAACTGTATATGCCAAAAAACTTGTGTATTTGTTCATCTCCTTTAGTAGGTATTGACACGATTTAAAAATATTTTTCAGTTGCTGACTACTCTACCAGTTCAAAAAATTACATATATGATGAATGGATCAAAAGGACATATCCATTAATATCAATGCTGCCCTACCTGCTGGTCACTACACAAACAATGTTCGACTACCTCCACGACTAGGGAGTGCTGCATTGTTTCTGTGATCAAATATGGATGGTCATCAGCGGTTAATGACAAATCTATATGAAATACTGTACCGGTTACGCCCTGTACATAAGTATTTTTGAGCATAAGTTACGTTTATTTACCACGCGTAATCTTCCGAGAGCGCCTGGTTTGTTTACCAGCAGCGAGGACCAGCTAGCGAGTGTATGACGACTGTGAGCTGTGACGTAGCCACAGGGGCTAGCTAGACCGCCCGCTCGTCTCAACACGTGTTACCAGTTACCAGCCTTGACTGGTATTTTCTGGATTCCACGTCACTTGTTCTAGAGAGTTCGATGGAGAAAATTTTGAAATTTTTATAATAATGATGCTAGCCAATCGAGCGATATGTCATCTTGTTTGGGATCACCTAAACGTCCCAATGCTCGAGTTTCAAGCTAATCCATCGAGGGATTCGGGAGATATTCAATCAAACCGTATTATGACGTAGACGTCCCGAATTGAATAAAAGGAGGCCCTACTGTAGCCTATTCACACAGTCTCAGCTGAGTAGTCAGCGGGGACACTCTTGCGCTACTATCATCGTGGAACTCTGTCGTTATACAAGTGTGGGAAGACGATTCTTCCAAGTACTATAAAGTGGACTCATAAGACTTCGAGTGTTGTAGAAAATTTTCTAAGTCTTCGTAATTGAACTTAGAATAATTACAAGTGTTACTTAAATGGACTTGTATTATTTACGTGCCTTCGAGACTAAAACTTTTCTAAGTGTTTGGACTTGTATTATTTACGTGTCTTCGAAGCTGGAATTTTTCTAAGTGTTCGTGAAATGGACTTGTATTATTTACATGGGTTCGAGACCAGAATTCTTCTAAGTTTTAATTAAATGGACATGTATTACTTACGTGCCTTCGAGACTGAAACTTTTCTAAGTGTTCACTAAATGGACTTGTATTATTTACGCGTCTTCGAAGCTGGAATTTTTCTAAGTGTTCACTGAATGGACTTGTATTATTTTCATGTGTTCGAGACCAGAACTTTTCTACGTGATCATTGAATGGACTTGTATTATTTACGAGTATTCGAGATTGGAATTTTTCTAAGTGTTCGTGAAATGGACTCGTATTATTTACGTGGAATATTTGCGACTGTTGAGGAACTCATCCTTCTAATAGGCAGTGATTGTTTAACATTGATAGTAATGAACTTTAAATTTCCAACGGCTTTAAACGAAGTTGGATGATTCTTACATTTACTGAAAGACTTGTACATTTGCCAGTGTTGGTTTAAAAGACTTATATATTTCGTCAGTGAATTTATTTATGTGGAAGGACTTGTGTTTTCGTCAGTGGTCACTCAAAGACTTTATGAATTTCACCAGTGATTAACTTTAAATATATTCAAACTTCCAAGTGAATGGACTTGTGTTTTCATTCGAGTTTAGGCAAAGACTTGCACCTTCGCCAGTAATGAACTTTGAGTTTAACTATAATTTCACAAGAAGGGACTTGTATTTTTCGTCGCCAAAAGTTATTTAGGGACGAGGATTTTCCTAGTGATGAACTCTAAATTATTAATACCACTCATATCGTTTTAGGAGTGTTGGAAGTCTTGATGTACAATTATCAAGAACTCTGCTTATAAGTTGATCATCCAAGGTTTTCATGGACTCAGTGCTACTAGTGACCTTGGGAACATCAATCATCTCAGTCTCATTGGGCTGAGGTTGTACATGACTATCTACGACATCGCCTGGATCACCGGGGTTCAACCCGGGCCTCAGAGTTCGAGACATCTATACTTGCCGTCAATCCAGACAGTCCAGCCGCCTCTGTCTGGAGTATCTGGAGTCCCTGGAATCCCTGGAGTCTTCTGGAACGTGCTTCAACCAGCTTGGCTTGGTGAGCTGGAGAACCCGAGCCATACTATTGGAATACGAGGAAGTCAATCCATTTCTGCTTAGAGGTGATGTGCAAATTCATGACTTATTTGAATAAACTCTTATGCAATCAGAGTCAAATATTTTCTGTATGATAGGACCCTACCTCCTGTACCGAGCCCTAGCTACAATTAATCCAGTTTTTCGCCCTGAGAACTATATTCATGCTACTTTAAAATTTAATCTGAGAGTCGGGCTCTTTTACTGGTACAGAGTGGGGGTAGTATACGTGGCACCCTACACGTAGGGGCTCGATAGCTAGGTCACCAGTGCTATCAATTAAGAGACAATTATAACACCCTGGACGTGGTGTTCTTTCTTTATTTATTTGCAAAGTGAAATTTATGCCCTGGACGTGGCAAATTATTTGTGTTTTATGTGTTCTGTGTCATATGGTTGATTTCTATGTGCTGATATGTGATGAACTGAGTGCTTTTGAACTTTAAAGCCATTGATATTTCAATTTATATTTGAAATTTTCTAAGTGTCACATATTGAAATATTTTCATTACTCTCAACATGGAAAATATCAATTGAAGCCCTTAGGCTTAATATGAATGAAGTTAACGCCAATTTAGAGACTAGGCTTACTGCAACATGTGCTAGCTTAGAGCGACGCCTCACTGAAACTAATACTAATCTTTCTAGCTTGGCTGAGGCTAACGTTCAAACTAATGCTAATCTTGCCAATGTAGACCAGCGTTTAAGTAACTTAGCCCAGGCAAATGTGGAATCAAATACCAACTTATATAGGCGAATAGCTGAAGCAAATGCCGAAACTAAATCCACTCTTGCCAACCTAGATAAGCGAGTGACGGAATCTAACACCGAAACGAAAGCAATTCTTGCCAACCTAGACAGGCGGTTAGTTGAAGCTGACGCCAGGTTAGATAAGCGTTTACATGACGTGGTTCAATCCCAATTTACGGAAATGAACACAAAATTAGAATCTCGTTTTGAGCAAGCAAGTGTTCGAATAGAAGAAAGATTCACTGAGATCCACTCCCAATTTACTCGCAATATCGAAAAGATTAAAAATACTATTAAAGACCAAGTCTTAGAAGCTGTTAAGGAAGATTTAAAGAAGGTTGCTCCTTCCGTTCAACAACTTTCACAGGGCATTGAAGAATTCAAGGCCGAATTTCAGGAGTCTCATGGTCAGCTTTCGCAAATGCAGGCCAAAGTTGTTTCCGTCCAGGATACCTTAAGGGAGACAGTTAAGAATGACATTTCCAGAGTTGGAAACGAAGTTGCTCTATTAAAATCTAAACAGGGCGAGTTTGACAAACGATTCACTCAGCAAGCAGATAATACGACCACGCAAATTAGTCGTATTTGCAAAGATGTGGGTGAACTTAAAACCGAATTGAAGAACGAAGTCAAACAGGTCGAAGGAGTAGTCCAACTCCAATTAGGAGATGTCAAAAGTAATCTCGAACAATTAGCCACTAAGGTCGTTAATCTTGAATCTCGAGATACTTCCAGACCTATCTCTAGTTCGATAGAAGGAGTCGAAGGAACGTCGTACCAGACGACTATTGTTAAAATCCAAGAGGAAAAACCCCCTAAATTTTTCGGTAAAGAAGAATATACTGCTAAGGAATTTCTCATAAATGTAGCGGAATATTTTCAAGAACATAAGATTGGCGAAGATAGAAAGCTAAGGACACTTGCCCGATTACTAGAGGGCAAAGCTCTTTCTTGGTTTTCCGTATTCAAGTCCAATTTCAAGGCATATTCTGATTTTGAGAAGGCGTTAATTGACCGTTTTTGGAACACAGAAACGCAACACCTTATCAAACTTCATCTGTACTCGAGAAGGTATAACACCTCCATCAATTCTTCTCGATACGCAGACTTTCTACTATCCCAGTTGAAGAAAATGCAATACTTAGATCCTACTTTGCCTGAGAAGGAACTTATTCAGGTTATTACTTTGCAATACCATTCTCACGTGCAAGAAATTTTAGTAGCTGCAAACATACAGAACTTGGATCAATTCGACGCTGTATTACGACGTCGGGATACTGCTCATGCACAGGGCACTTTAAAGCCGAGCAAGAATAAAGATATAGCTGCTCACCCAGTGCAGGTTAATGCTTCTGAGCAACCACGTCAAAGTCCAGAACGAATGGATAACAAGGAAGAGAGAGATACTCAATCATCACCTCCGCGGTATAGAGGGTATAGAAAACGCCCATACCGTAGCCAGATGCCATACCCAACCAAACCTACTTGGTTGAAACAAGAAAGAAAACAAGAGAGTAGAGACTCAAATAGTCCGGACTTACACAAACGATGGAAGGAAACACAGGACTACCTCCATCAGTTGAAACAAGAGGGTCATCAACCTGGAGCGACTTCTCTTGAATATCAAGAATATAATAAGTGAAACAACACCTTTGGACAAAGTCCAGAATCCACGGGTGCTGTTACCAAAAAACTGAATTTTTTCCAAAACAAGATTGCCTGAAAATGAGGAGGTTGGGTCATTTCACGTCGATATAATAAATTATTGGCACATCGATGATGACTTACTGTTTGAGGACGAGTCGCCTATTCGACAACAGGTCCAACGAGGTTTACCTATAATTAATATTACCATTGGGGGAGTCCAAGTATCATCATTGGTGGACTCGGGAGCGCAAGTGTCCCTGATGGTGGACAAACTGGTAACATTGATTAAGGATAAATGTGATCTTCTGATTTTGCCAGTTGCACAAGTGAAGATCAAGGGCATTATTCCTGACCGGAATATTAAGTGCAAGCAGCAAGTATTCCTTGAATTTACCATTAATGAGGAAATGTGTGAACATGTCTTTCTGATAGTTTCGCCTATGAAATTCAACCTTATTTTGGGTTCAGACTTTTTGTCTAAGTATAAGGCTACTATTGACTACTCTGCCAACACCATTCATCTATGTAGGATTGGGTCTGTAGAGTTGCAGCTGGTGGATGGTGAAGACTATAGGCTTCAAGGGGTTGATGTACCCTATACCCAAGTCGATGGTGTGATTGGCAACGCCGCCCCAGCCGACCAGGTATTGAGAGAAGAGGGTGATCCCGAGGAAGAAGAGGGACCCGTGTCAGAAGAAGAAGAAGGAGATCCCGATGAAGAGGGACCCATTGAGGAAATTTTACATGACAAAGGGCCCGATTTTCTCACTTATATTTCCAGTGTAACTGAAGCGCCAGATCACCACCCTGACTTAGCAGCGGCAGAGGAAGAAATCTGTCAGGCTTATTCGGACGTTTTTGATGAAAAGCCTGGAGAATTTAAGATTTTTAAGCACCACTTCAACGTCAAGGATACTTCGTCTTATAAGCGCAAATCATATCCAGTGCCCGAGAAGTACATGGAAGAAACCAGGACATTGATTCGCCAGATGGAGGCTGATGGAATTATTTCCAAGTGCGTCACGCCTTATATTAATCCGCTCACCATAGTAAGGAAACCCGATGGTAAGCTTCGTTTGTGTTTGGACGCTCGTGCCTTAAATGACCGCCTGATCCTTGAATATGACCACCCTCCCCCGCTTAAGATGTCATTAAGCGATTTTATGGAAAGAAGTATTTTTCAGGCATGGATATGAACTCATCCTACTTCCATATTGTACTGGATGGACATAGCCGGCTCTTCACTGGATTTATCTTCGACAATATTACCTATGTCTTCAACCGGCTGCCCTTTGGCATTAAGAACTCGGGAGCCGTACTAATAAGAGTATTGAAAAACCAGTTGTCTGATGAAGTGAAAGCCATCGCCACTATTTACGTCGACGATATCTTGATACCATCTGATACATGGGAGCAGCATTTGGAAGATGTACACACTGTACTTAAGGAGTTAAGGGAAAAGAACTTTAAAATTAATTTGAAGAAGAGTCAATTTTTCAAGACGGAAGTTCTTTTTCTTGGGCACGTGATTAGCGGAGAGGGCATCCGCCCAAATCCTGCTAAAATTCAATGTATTACAGATTTTCCTAGACCTTGCAGGATTAAGCAAGTGCGGCAATTCCTGGGACTTTGCCAATTCTTTTCGCAACATTGCCCTCAGTACACTGAACCTGTAGCGCCTCTCCAGGAATTATTGAAGAAAAACAATCGCTGGATGTGGACTACTGAATGTGAGCAATCTTTCAATGCTACTAAAAGGATGCTCAAAAATTATGTGCAGCTCTGCTATCCTAACTACGACTGGCCCTTCCATATTGAATGTGACGCCAGTAAGACAGGAATTGGAGCCCTTCTCTATCAAGTCGACCCTAATAGGCCCGATGTCAAGTTGTTCATTTCGATTGTGAGTCGTAAGCTTAGGGCTCATGAAAAGTCATACACCATTACGGAGCTAGAAGCCCTAGCGATTGTGTACTCACTTTTGTATTGGAAAAAAGTTGTCTTTGGATTTCCAATTACGGTTTACATTGACCACAAGGCACTTACCTTCATTCTGTCTTCCGACCTCACGAGTGAACCAGTCACCAGATGGGCATTATTCATCCAACAATTCAATGTCTCTATTGTGCATCGATCTGGAAAGAACAACACACTAGCCGACGCTCTCAGTCGGAATCCTTCCGATGCAGCTGTAGCTTGTCCAATTTCAGTCACTAATAGTGACGAAGATGAATTTCTGAGAAAACTTCGATATCTAGCCCAAGCCCAGCGGACGGACCACAGGCTAAGAGAGATAATTCGTTTCTATGAAGGTTCAATTCGACAACATGATCCAGACTATGCTCGGATCGAGCAAGGAGCCCAATCTTTTTCTTGGGACAATAACCTACTCTACAAGTACATTAATACAGCCAAGACTGCTAAAAGGATTTATGCCCCGTCTAAACTTCGGGAAGCCATCATCTGGCATTGCCAATTCATCACTGGACATGCTGGAGTAGACAAAGTGGCTAGTGTGATTAAGGAGAGGTTTATCTGGGAATACCTCCGTAATGACATCAGAATGACATAAAATCCTGTGCCTTGTGCCAACGGATTAAACCAAATAATTACCTCATGAGGGAGTATCCGAGGCCTATCATTCCGGAGAAGCCTCGGGAGGTGATGGCGCTTGATCTGTACGGCCCACTTCCAAAGGCGACCAGGGGTAACAAGCACGTCTTAGTTATTGTTGATGTATTTTCAAAATTCACCATGTTGTTACCTATCCAGAAAGCAAACACTGGAAATATTTTAAGGAGACTCCGCAGGAACGTCTTTCCTGAGATGGGGAAGCCTACATTTCTGCTAACTGACCATGGAAGCCAGTTCACGTCTGCAGAATTCCAGACGGCGATAGAAGAGTTGGAGATTCATCATATAATGAATTCTATTCATCATCCCGAAGCCAACCCTGCTGAGCGATTTATGAGAGAAATTGCCAGATTCTGTCGAGTCTACTGCCAACAGGAACATTGGAGATGGATTAAAGTACTTCCAGTGATGCGAAAATAGTCAATTCACTGTCCATGAATCCACTGGGGATATTCCGATGTTGGTGCATCATGGGCATATTCCTCATCGCCCTTGGGATGCTATTCTTCCTGCTCCGCCTGATGCAGCCATCGGTCAAGAAGCAAGAATTGCTAAGGCACTGGGAAAATTGAGACACGCTGCAGATATCAGACAGCGGAGAAATAGGAACCGAAAATTCAGACCACCCTTGCAAGTGAGAGACAAGGTGTTGATTCCCAAACCTGCGACGTCTCGTCCAGAATTGAGGATCTATGCTAAGTTTTGTCCCCTGTACTTTGGACCTTTCAAGATTTCTAGATCTTTGGACAACGGTGCTTATGAGATCGCAAGATTAGATGGCAACCTTGAAGGCATTTACAATGCTTCTAATCTCAAAAAATACTTCGAATAAGGTTCATTAAAGAAAATCCTCATCGTATTTTCTTTTCCCTGAGAGGGAGGGATATGTACCGGTTACAACATGTACATAAGTATTTTTTGAGCATAAGTTACGTTTATTTACCACGCGTAATGTTCCGAGAGCGCCTGGTTTGTTTACCAGCAGCGAGGACCAGCTAGCGAGTGTATGACGACTGTGAGCTGTGATGTAGCCACAGGGGCTAGCTAGACCGCCCGCTCGTCTCAACACGTGTTACCAGCCTTGACTGGTATTTTCTGGATTCCACGTCACTTGTTCTAGAGAGATCGATGGAGAAAATTTTGAAATTTATATAATAATGATGCTAGCGAATCGAGCGATATGTCATCTTGTTTGGGATCACCTAAACGTCCCAATGGTCGAGTTTCAAGCAAATCCATCGAGGGATTCGGGAGATATTCAATCAAACCGTATTATGACGTAGACGTCCCGAATTGAATAAAAGGAGGACCTACTGTAGCCTATTCACACAGTCTCAGCTGAGTAGTCAGCGGGGACACTCTTGCTGCTACTATCATCATGGAACTCTGTCGTTATACAAGTGTGGGAAGACGATTCTTCCAAGTACTATAAAGTGGACTCATAAGACTTCGAGTGTTGTAGAAAATTTTCTAAGTCTTCGTAATTGAACTTAGAATATTTACAAGTGTTAATTAAATGGACTTGTATTATTTACGTGCCTTCGAGACTAAAACTTTTCTAAGTGTTTGGACTTGTATTATTTACGTGTCTTCGAAGCTGGAATTTTTCTAAGTGTTCGTGAAATGGACTTGTATTATTTACATGGGTTCGAGACCAGAATTCTTCTAAGTGTTAATTAAATGGACTTGTATTACTTACGTGCCTTCGAGACTGAAACTTTTCTAAGTGTTCACCAAATGGACTTGTATTATTTACGCGTCTTCGAAGCTGGAATTTTTCTAAGTGTTCACTGAATGGACTTGTATTATTTTCATGTGTTCGAGACCAGAACTTTTCTACGTGATCATTGAATGGACTTGTATTATTTACGAGTATTCGAGATTGGAATTTTTCTAAGTGTTCGTGAAATGGACTCGTATTATTTACGTGGAATATTTGCGACTGTTGAGGAACTCATCCTTCTAATAGACAGTGATTGTTTAGCATTGCTAGTGATGAACTTTAAATTTCCAACGGCTTTAAACGAAGTTAGGATGTTTCTTACATTTACTGAAAGACTTGTACATTTGCCAGTGTTGGTTTAAAAGACTTATAAATTTCGTCAGTGAATTTATTTATGTGGAAGGACTTGTGTTTTCGTCAGTGGTCACTCAAAGACTTTATGAATTTCACCAGTGATTAACTTTAAATATATTCAAACTTCCAAGTGAATGGACTTGTGTTTTCATTCGAGTTTAGGCAAAGACTTGCACCTTCGCCAGTAATGAACTTTGAGTTTAATTATAATTTCACAAGAAGGGACTTGTATTTTTCGTCGCCAAAAGTTATTTAGGGACGAGGATTTTCCTAGTGATGAACTCTAAATTATTAATACCACTCATATCGATTTAGGAGTGTTGGAAGTCTTGATGTACAATTATCAAGAACTCTGCTTATAAGTTGATCATCCAAGGTTTTCATGGACTCAGTGCTACTAGTGACCTTGGGAACATCAATCATCTCAGTCTCATTGGGCTGAGGTTGTACATGACTATCTACGACATCGCCTGGATCACCGGGGTTCAACCCGGGCCTCAGAGTTCGAGACATCTATACTTGCCGTCAATCCAGACAGTCCAGCCGCCTCTGTCTGGAGTATCTGGAGTCCCTGGAATCCCTGGAGTCTTCTGGAACGTGCTTCAACCAGCTTGGCTTGGTGTGCTGGAGAACCCGAGCCATACTATTGGAATACGAGGAAGTCAATCCATTTATGCTTAGAGGTGATGTGCAAATTCATGACTTATTTGAATAAACTCTTATGCAATCAGAGTCAAATTTTTTCTGTAGATAGGACCCTACCTCCTGTACCGAGCCCTAGCTACAATTAATCCAGTTTTTCGCCCTGAGAACTATATTCATGCTACTTTAAAATTTAATCTGAGAGTCGGGCTCTTTTACTGGTACAGAGTGGGGGTAGTATACGTGGCACCCTACACGTAGGGGCTCGATAGCTAGGTCACCAGTGCTATCAATTAAGAGACAATTATAACACCCTGGACGTGGTGTTCTTTCTTTATTTATTTGCAAAGTGAAATTTATGCCCTGGACGTGGCAAATTATTTGTGTTTTATGTGTTCTGTGTCATATGGTTGATTTCTATGTGCTGATATGTGATGAACTGAGTGCTTTTGAACTTTAAAGCCATTGATATTTCAATTTATATTTGAAATTTTCTAAGTGTCACATATTGAAATATTTTCATTACTCTCAAGATGGAAAATATCAATTGAAGCCCTTAGGCTTAATATGAATGAAGTTAACGCCAATTTAGAGACTAGGCTTACTGCAACATGTGCTAGCTTAGAGCGACGCCTCACTGAAACTAATACTAATCTTTCTAGCTTGGCTGAGGCTAACGTTCAAACTAATGCTAATCTTGCCAATGTAGACCAGCGTTTAAGTATCTTAGCCCAGGCAAATGTGGAATCAAATACCAACTTAGATAGGCGAATAGCAGAAGCAAATGCCGAAACTAAAGCCACTCTTGCCAACCTAGATAAGCGAGTGACGGAATCTAACACCGAAACGAAAGCAATTCTTGCCAACCTAGACAGGCGGTTAGTTGAAGCTGACGCCAGGTTAGATAAGCGTTTACATGACGTGGTTCAATCCCAATTTACGGAAATGAACACAAAATTAGAATCTCGTTTTGAGCAAGCAAGTGTTCGAATAGAAGAAAGATTCACTGAGATCCACTCCCAATTTACTCGCAATATCGAAAAGATTAAAAATACTATTACAGACCAAGTCTTAGAAGCTGTTAAGGAAGATTTAAAGAAGGTTGCTCCTTCCGTTCAACAACTTTCACAGGGCATTGAAGAATTCAAGGCCGAATTTCAGGAGTCTCATGGTCTGCTTTCGCAAATGCAGGCCAAAGTTGTTTCCGTCCAGGATACCTTAAGGGAGACAGTTAAGAATGACATTTCCAGAGTTGGAAACGAAGTTGCTCTATTAAAATCTAAACAGGGCGAGTTTGACAAACGATTCACTCAGCAAGCAGATAATACGACCACACAAATTAGTCGTATTTGCAAAGATGTGGGTGAACTTAAAACAGAATTGAAGAACGATGTCAAACAGGTCGAAGGAGTAGTCCAACTCCAATTAGGAGATGTCAAAAGTAATCTCGAACAATTAGCCACTAAGGTCGTTAATCTTGAATCTCGAGATACTTCCAGACCTATCTCTAGTTCGATAGAAGGAGTCGAAGGAACGTCGTACCAGACGACTATTGTTAAAATCCAAGAGGAAAAACCCCCTAAATTTTTCGGTAAAGAAGAATATACTGCTAAGGAATTTCTCATAAATGTAGCGGAATATTTTCAAGAACATAAGATTGGCGAAGATAGAAAGCTAAGGACACTTGCCCGATTACTAGAGGGCAAAGCTCTTTCTTGGTTTTCCGTATTCAAGTCCAATTTCAAGGCATATTCTGATTTTGAGAAGGCGTTAATTGACCGTTTTTGGAACACAGAAACGCAACACCTTATCAAACTTCAAGTGTACTCGAGAAGGTATAACACCTCCATCAATACTTCTCGATACGCAGACTTTCTACTATCCCAGTTGAAGAAAATGCAATACTTAGATCCTACTTTGCCTGAGAAGGAACTTATTCAGGTTATTACTTTGCAATACCCTTCTCACGTGCAAGAAATTTTAGTAGCTGCAAACATACAGAACTTGGATCAATTCGACGCTGTATTACGACGTCTGGATACTGCTCATGCACAGGGCACTTTAAAGCCGAGCAAGAATAAAGATATAGCTGCTCACCCAGTGCAGGTTAATGCTTCTGAGCAACCACGTCAAAGTCCAGAACGAATGGATAACAAGGAAGAGAGAGATACTCAATCATCACCTCCGCGGTATAGAGGGTATAGAAAACGCCCATACCGTAGCCAGATGCCATACCCAACCAAACCTACTTGGTTGAAACAAGAAAGAAAACAAAAGAGTAGAGACTCAAATAATCCGGACTTACACAAACGATGGAAGGAAACACAGGACTACCTCCATCAGTTGAAACAAGAGGGTCATCAACCTGGAGCGACTTCTCTTGAATATCAAGAATATAATAAGTGAAACAACACCTTTGGACAAAGTCCAGAATCCACGGGTGCTGTTACCAAAAAACTGAATTTTTTCCAAAACAAGATTGCCTGAAAATGAGGAGGTTGGGTCATTTCACGTCGATATAATAAATTATTGGCACATCTATGATGACTTACTGTTTGAGGACGAGTCGCCTATTCGACAACAGGTCCAACGAGGTTTACCTATAATTAATATTACCATTGGGGGAGTCCAAGTATTATCATTGGTGGACTCGGTAGCACAAGTGTCCCTGATTGTGGACAAACTGGTAACATTGATTAAGGATAAATGTGATCTTCTGATTTTGCCAGTTGCACAAGTGAAGATCAAGGGCATTATTCCTGACCGGAATATTAAGTGCAAGCAGCAAGTATTCCTTGAATTTACCATTAATGAGGAAATGTGTGAACATGTCTTTCTGATAGTTTCGCCTATGAAATTCAACCTTATTTTGGGTTCAGACTTTTTGTCTAAGTATAAGGCTACTATTGACTACTCTGCCAACACCATTCATCTATGTAGGATTGGGTCTGTAGAGTTGCAGCTGGAGGATGGTGAAGACTATAGGCTTCAAGGGGTTGATGTACCCTATACCCAAGTCGATGGTGTGATTGGCAACGCCGCCCCAGCCGACCAGGTATTGAGAGAAGAGGGTGATCCCGAGGAAGAAGAGGGACCCGTGTCAGAAGAAGAAGAAGGAGATCCCGATGAAGAGGGACCCATTGAGGAAATTTTACATGACAAAGGGCCCGATTTTCTCACTTATATTTCCAGTGTAACTGAAGCGCCAGATCACCACCCTGACTTAGCAGCGGCAGAGGAAGAAATCTGTCAGGCTTATTCGGACGTTTTTGATGAAAAGCCTGGAGAATTTAAGATTTTTAAGCACCACTTCAACGTCAAGGATACTTCGTCTTATAAGCGCAAATCATATCCAGTGCCCGAGAAGTACATGGAAGAAACCAGGACATTGATTCGCCAGATGGAGGCTGATGGAATTATTTCCAAGTGCGTCACGCCTTATATTAATCCGCTCACCATAGTAAGGAAACCCGATGGTAAGCTTCGTTTGTGTTTGGACGTCGTGCCTTAAATGACCAGCTGATCCTTGAATATGACCACCCTCCCCCGCTTAAGATGTCATTAAGCGATTTTATGGAAAGAAGTATTTTTCTGGCATGGATATGAACTCATCCTACTTCCATATTGTACTGGATGGACATAGCCGGCTCTTCACTGGATTTATCTTCGACAATATTACCTATGTCTTCAACCGGCTGCCCTTTGGCATTAAGAACTCGGGAGCCGTTCTAATAAGAGTATTGAAAAACCAGTTGTCTGATGAAGTGAAAGCCATCGCCACTATTTACGTCGACGAGATCTTGATAGCATCTGATACATGGGAGCAGCATTTGGAAGATGTACACACTGTACTTAAGGAGTTAAGGGAAAAGAACTTTAAAATTAATTTGAAGAAGAGTCAATTTTTCAAGACGGAAGTTCTTTTTCTTGGGCACGTGATTAGCGGAGAGGGCATCCGCCCAAATCCTGCTAAAATTCAATGTATTACAGATTTTCCTAGACCTTGCAGGATTAAGCAAGTGCGGCAATTCCTGGGACTTTGCCAATTCTTTTCGCAACATTGCCCTCAGTACACTGAACCTGTAGCGCCTCTCCAATTCTTTTCGCAACATTGCCCTCAGTACACTGAACCTGTAGCGCCTCTCCAGGAATTATTGAAGAAAAACAATCGCTGGATGTGGACTACTGAATGTGAGCAATCTTTCAATGCTACTAAAAGGATGCTCAAAAATTATGTGCAGCTCTGCTATCCTAACTACGACTGGCCCTTCCATATTGAATGTGACGCCAGTAAGACAGGAATTGGAGCCCTTCTCTATCAAGTCGACCCTAATAGGCCCGATGTCAAGTTGTTCATTTCGCTTGTGAGTCGTAAGCTTAGGGCTCATGAAAAGTCATACACCATTACGGAGCTAGAAGCCCTAGCGATTGTGTACTCACTTTTGTATTGGAAAAAAGTTGTCTTTGGATTTCCAATTACGGTTTACATTGACCACAAGGCACTTACCTTCATTCTGTCTTCCGACCTCACGAGTGAACCAGTCACCAGATGGGCATTATTCATCCAACAATTCAATGTCTCTATTGTGCATCGATCTGGAAAGAACAACACACTAGCCGACGCTCTCAGTCGGAATCCTTCCGATGCAGCTGTAGCTTGTCCAATTTCAGTCACTAATAGTGACGAAGATGAATTTCTGAGAAAACTTCGATATCTAGCCCAAGCCCAGCGGACGGACCACAGGCTAAGAGAGATAATTCGTTTCTATGAAGGTTCAATTCGACAACATGATCCAGACTATGCTCGGATCGAGCAAGGAGCCCAATCTTTTTCTTGGGACAATAACCTACTCTACAAGTACATTAATACAGCCAAGACTGCTAAAAGGATTTATGCCCCGTCTAAACTTCGGGAAGTCATCATCTGGCATTGCCAATTCATCACTGGACATGCTGGAGTAGACAAAGTGGCCAGTGTGATTAAGGAGAGGTTTATCTCGGAATACCTCCGTAATGACATCAGAATGACATAAAAACCTGTGACTTGTGCCAACGGATTAAACCAAATAATTACCTCATGAGGGAGTATCCGAGGCCTATCATTCCGGAGAAGCCTCGGGAGGTGATGGCGCTTGATCTGTACGGCCCACTTCCAAAGGCGACCAGGGGTAACAAGCACGTCTTAGTTATTGTTGATGTATTTTCAAAATTCACCATGTTGTTACCTATCCAGAAAGCAAACACTGGAAATATTTTAAGGAGACTCCGCAGGAACGTCTTTCCTGAGATGGGGAAGCCTACATTTCTGCTAACTGACCATGGAAGCCAGTTCACGTCTGCAGAATTCCAGACGGCGATAGAAGAGTTGGAGATTCATCATATAATGAATTCTATTCATCATCCCGAAGCCAACCCTGCTGAGCGATTTATGAGAGAAATTGCCAGATTCTGTCGAGTCTACTGCCAACAGGAACATTGGAGATGGATTAAAGTACTTCCAGTGATGCGAAAATAGTCAATTCACTGTCCATGAATCCACTGGGGATATTCCGATGTTGGTGCATCATGGGCATATTCCTCATCGCCCTTGGGATGCTATTCTTCCTGCTCCGCCTGATGCAGCCATCGGTCAAGAAGCAAGAATTGCTAAGGCACTGGGAAAATTGAGACACGCTGCAGATATCAGACAGCGGAGAAATAGGAACCGAAAATTCAGACCACCCTTGCAAGTGAGAGACAAGGTGTTGATTCCCAAACCTGCGACGTCTCGTCCAGAATTGAGGATCTATGCTAAGTTTTGTCCCCTGTACTTTGGACCTTTCAAGATTTCTAGATCTTTGGACAACGGTGCTTATGAGATCGCAAGATTAGATGGCAACCTTGAAGGCATTTACAATGCTTCTAATCTCAAAAAATACTTCGAATAAGGTTCATTAAAGAAAATCCTCATCGTATTTTCTTTTCCCTGAGAGGGAGGGATATGTACCGGTTACAACATGTACATAAGTATTTTTTGAGCATAAGTTACGTTTATTTACCACACGTAATGTTCCGAGAGCGCCTGGTTTGTTTACCAGCAGCGAGGACCAGCTAGCGAGTGTATGACGACTGTGAGCTTTGATGTAGCCACAGGGGCTAGCTAGACCGCCCGCTCGTCTCAACACGTGTTACCAGCCTTGACTGGTATTTTCTGGATTCCACGTCACTTGTTCTAGAGAGATCGATGGAGAAAATTTTGAAATTTATATAATAATGATGCTAGCGAATCGAGCGATATGTCATATTGTTTGGGATCACCTAAACGTCCCAATGCTCGAGTTTCAAGCAAATCCATCGAGGGATTCGGGAGATATTCAATCAAACCGTATTATGACGTAGACGTCCCGAATTGAATAAAAGGAGGACCTACTGTAGCCTATTCACACAGTCTCAGCTGAGTAGTCAGCGGGGACACTCTTGCTGCTACTATCATCATGGAACTCTGTCGTTATACAAGTGTGGGAAGACGATTCTTCCCAGTACTATAAAGTGGACTCATAAGACTTCGAGTGTTGTAGAAAATTTTCTAAGTCTTCGTAATTGAACTTAGAATATTTACAAGTGTTAATTAAATGGACTTGTATTATTTACGTGCCTTCGAGACTAAAACTTTTCTAAGTGTTTGGACTTGTATTATTTACGTGTCTTCGAAGCTGGAATTTTTCTAAGTGTTCGTGAAATGGACTTGTATTATTTACATGGGTTCGAGACCAGAATTCTTCTAAGTGTTAATTAAATGGACTTGTATTACTTACGTGCCTTCGAGACTGAAACTTTTCTAAGTGTTCACTAAATGGACTTGTATTATTTACGCGTCTTCGAAGCTGGAATTTTTCTAAGTGTTCACTGAATGGACTTGTATTATTTTCATGTGTTCGAGACCAGAACTTTTCTACGTGATCATTGAATGGACTTGTATTATTTACGAGTATTCGAGATTGGAATTTTTCTAAGTGTTCGTGAAATGGACTCGTATTATTTACGTGGAATATTTGCGACTGTTGAGGAACTCATCCTTCTAATAGACAGTGATTGTTTAGCATTGCTAGTGATGAACTTTAAATTTCCAACGGCTTTAAACGAAGTTAGGATGTTTCTTACATTTACTGTATTTACTGTACATTATACACTGTACTGTAGTTACAGTTTGTGCTTCATTTTGTCAATTTTCTGTTGGTGAATGCAAATCCCTTCAGTTTAAGGTTTTTCTTATAAGGTTATGCATGATTTTTCATAAAAGGCAGGAAAGATACCGAACTCACACAAACCCATTAAAATTACTACAGAACAGCAATTAGTTTGTTTAAACATTATTGCAGATGTTTTCCAAGCAGCAGCCGACTCATTATAATGTATTTTCTAATTCCAATAGACTAAACACCCATATTACATTTCCTTCTTAAGAACTGCAATAGCATCAGTCCAGAGGATTGTTGCAAAAATTGCCAGTTTCCTATTTCAAGCGGCATCACCTAACCTAGGTTTCAATTGCAAGAAATCAGCTTCATTTCCCGTATCAAATCCTATTTGCAAAGAAACAGTAACAGTAAAAATGTCCACATATTTGATACTTATATTTGCATTAAGCAAATCAATTAATCACACACAGTACATGTTTCATTTACACAATTTGGAAACAATAGCAGTTTCTGTCTTTTGTTAACTGCTAATAATCACAATCAACAATAACATGCAGTTATCTATATTTGCAGGCTTGATTTTGCTGGAGTCTACAAATCAGTGGGCAAATCACTTCGAGAAGTATGGAATGAAGCAGACGGTCACCCTATCCTTCGAGCTACAACATCTCTTCAATGGTCCTAAATGATAACCCAGTTTTGAGCTTCGATAATAAGGAAGAGAGACTAGCCTATAGATGTAATGGCAAGTTAACAGCAAAAAGAGATGTTCATGACATGTTCGTTTCACAACTACCTAAAGTGTTTGTTCCATTTGAAAATAATACTGTGGATGAACATCTGGCATCCTTTAGGGAAAATGCCTCTTTAAGCAGTATTTATCTACCAAACCAAGAGGAAAATATGGAACAAAATTATGGCTCCTCTCGGATTTGGACACGGTTTATGTGTGCGCCTCTGCAGTAGACAACGCTACACCAGTAAACAGAGAGAGAGAAGTGAACAATGGAAGGAATGTGGTATTGAGACTTGTCAAAGATATTGAGGGAACAGGGAGAAACCTCACTAAAGACAATTTCATCACCGACTTTACCCTGGCTAGTGAGCTTCTGAAAAAGAACCACAATTTCAACAATGCCAATTTCCTACTGGAACATTCGTTGAGACTTAACACTTGCTGATCCCATTTTGCATACTCCTCAAATGGACCTATTCCCAAGAACTCAAATTTTCATACACCATTTAATAATGTATCAGCAAACTCATAAAAACTAACCAGTTCTCCAAAACACAAAATTGAGATGAATCTCTGATGGACAGGTTAGTACAATTACTTACGAAAGATAAAAGGTGAACATCAAAGAGACATATGCACGTGCTGGCCAAGAAAGGTTATACTATGGATTGTACACAGGGGAAAGATATAAATAATGCACAAGCAGTTAGGAAAATACAAGGACACTAGTGCATGAACAAGAACTGGCTACTTCGGATGTATTGAAAGACAAGGCACAACAACTTAAAAACAGTACAACACAAAAAAATCAAAAGGTAATTCACAACCAAACACAAAGGAAATACTACAAAGATCAGTCAGAGTGTCACTAACATTTACAATTAGTTTCATTAAACAGAACAGACATTTCCTAACCAACTGTACAATGAGAAATAAAGGAATATTATGTAACAAATAGAAAAAAATAAGAACAGGTGACTGAATAAAAGATCAGCATTTTCAATTACAAAATCTTGGCATACAGTAAGAATTGAAATGACTAGAAAATATAAGCGAAAGCAAGTTCAAGATAAGACTATTATGGAGTAGAGGAATGTAAACAAATTTTTAATTCCAGGATTTTTGAGAGAATTGACACACAGAAAGTTCATTTTCACATAAATTCCAAAAGCGTTCCAATTAAAGGAATTTGAGATGCAGCACCTTTATGGATACATAATCAAATATTACCACTCAAGAGTCTTGATTATGATGATGATGATGATGATGATGATGATGATGATGATGACGATGCTTGTTGTTTAAAGGGGCCTAAATCTACGGTCGTCGGCTCACTCGAGAATCAGGCGCAGTTTACAATACCTTATGGTCAAGAATAAGTCCCATACCAGTGTGAAAATTTACACCAGCATAAGACAAAGATTTTGCCCTCTGTCCAACAGCAAAAGAGTGCATCAAGGTAACAGGTAAAGACAAATACTTATAAAGACGACATGAAGAGGGGAGGTAGAGGAAAAGCAATGACACATGGCACTAGAAACGCCGAAAACATCCATGAAGAGTGTAGAGTGTACAATCTAAACCGATGATGCCATCCATGTTTGATGCAGGTAATCGGCTGACT
This sequence comes from Anabrus simplex, assembly GCF_040414725.1. Taxonomy (NCBI): domain Eukaryota; kingdom Metazoa; phylum Arthropoda; class Insecta; order Orthoptera; family Tettigoniidae; genus Anabrus; species Anabrus simplex. The sequence goes on from NC_090279.1 coordinate 67,664,761, forward strand.
GCAGTCCCGTAACTGCAGCAGTGTGCACATGTCAAATGCCAGGAAGAAAGCAGTGGTAAATGACGAATGCGGCAGAGATGAGTTGACAAGATAAAACCTATGCCTCATCAATCTCTACTCGTATGCAACCTACAAAACAAAATTCACTATTTTGGATAACATAATAGAACAACACCAATGGAAAAACAGCATGAAGCAAACTTCCAGCAACACATGATGACAGACACGTCAGTTAGATACACTGTATAACTCCCTGTGAAGAAATGCTTTAAAACTTAGTTGATCTGAACAAATGGCTATTAAGCATGTCCTGTCCCTGGAAAAAAAACGTCTGAAAAATAAGAAGTTTTGCCAGGAATATATTAAATTCATGTTAGAATTCAAATCACTTGATAACACGAGAGGAATGTGAAAACCTGCAGGAAGAAAATCACTATTAAATTCCACATTACCCTGTCATAAATAATTCAAGTAAAACAGCAAAAACACTTGATAAAATCAACGCTTCAGTCAAGACTGACAATGGCATTTGTCCCAACTACATACACCATGAAGGGTCATCCACTCAAGAACATCTCTTCTCTATAATCATCTGACTGCGGGCTCAACAAATAGCATTTACGTGTGTATGTCAGATTGTTTAGCAATAAAATCTTGCTCTGTGTAAAATGCAAGGCAGCAAAGCTTTAAAAAATGGTTTTTCATAACTCTCCCTTCAAAATCTGAGATTTGCGGAGCCTTTCTCTTGACAAAACTACTCAAAGAAAACATTAAAGGCTCCCAGTTTGAAGTTGCTAAAGATACAAACGAGTGGCACCATGTGCCTTCCAAAGAGAAACCCGCTGACGTAATGTCCAGACGACCACAAATGAACACAATTGTCAACAATACAGTTTGTTGGCATAGTTCTGGATGGTTGAATCAAGATCCTTTGAGTAGGAATAAATGAAAACGTGATGTTCGAATTAATCTCCCAGTTCAAAAAATGCCACAAATGCTTCTTAGAGACTTGATGATGACTTATTCATAACAAAAGTTTCAAGATTAGAAAAGGTACAGAGAGTAGCTACATATTGTTTTTGATTTATCTCAGGTTGTTATAAACAAGAGTGAAATTCAAGTCCACTGTTCATATCGGAGTTGAACCCTCCACTCAAATGTTGCATTAATGTTCTATAGAAAATATTAAATTATATTGATTATAACCATAATCATAGATCAGGAAGCCATCTCCTTGTCAGCAGAAGACAGCACAATATCTTAATTCTAGTGGGGAGGAAATATTAGATCATTCTGGATATATATCGTCATCTCACTAATCTAATTATCATTGCGGAACAACTTCGACTACTTCATCATGGCACTCAACCCTTAATCACATCTCTGAGAGGCAAGTTTCGGATCCCATCAGCAAGGGGGGCGGTAAAGAAGCAACATTTATGCACGTCTCAAGGGTCGTAAGTTGAATGCAGATACTTCTGAACAATTAGCGCGAAATACACAAAGTGTGCGTGTACCCATTTCATAACACTAGAATAGACTATGCTGGCTCAATTCTCATAAACATTGGCGTGAGATGGAAAAAGACCAGACTGCCTAGCTACCAAGTCTCTCTATATAGACATGATACCTGATCTCACAACTAGTACATTGCTCGCCTATCTTTGTTCACTTATTTTCACAGAGGTCACCCCCTGAACATTTACAGTGATAATGGCACAAACTTCTTCAGAGCAGCTAAGGAAATCAAGGCCTTTCTGAAAAACAATCATGAGAAAAACCAGCTCTTCCCTGCAACTGCAGGCTTGGGACTGATACAGCATTCCATCCCTCCTGCAGCACTACACTTTGATAGAAAACGAGAAGCAGCTGTCAACAGTCTGATATATCACCTTAGAAGAGTGATGAATTCTTATTTCTTGACCAACAAAGAATGGACCACTCTTACAACACACCTCCCAAATGATATACAGTAGAGGTCTTTGGATCTATCCCAACTGCTGCGTGATACATAATGCAAGATCTTAAAGAACATGAAGGAAAGGTGAAAATTAGGTAAGTAAACAGTCAATCTCATAAAAAAGTGTATCAATCATATGTATTGAAATGAAGGGTCAACCACTGATATCTGTTCGGCAATTTTCTATTTTCAGTACCTAACAATGGCTTATCAAATTATGTACATTACCTCAAGTGAGTTTTCCTGCATTGGCCCTGGCTCTGTTAACTCTGATTTGGCTTCTTTCATCAGTGGTATCATTTTTGATACATTTTCAATATTTTCCTGTGGAAAATACGATACATAAGTTATGCACGTAACACACATCTACAAATACTGTCACCAACAAATGAGCATGATAATTTACTACTTCCAAGTATTACAGTTACTTTCAAAATTTTACTACTGTTTAAGAGAGATTTCTACCAGCAGAGGATTTCAAAACCAAAGGCTGCACTGAGAATGGTGTTATCATCCTTGCTCAAACCTAATGTCGGAGAAAGCATGAGACTGAGAACCAAATATAAAGTGAAAAGCATTTTCTAGCCATATCAGAAGATATCCTACAAGAAATGGAATTGGGACCATCTCGCACAAAATTTTGGAAGGAATCTGCCACAGACATAAACACTAAATTATATTAATTGATTTTATGTATCCAATTACGTCTATCAAATCATTGAGGTTGTTTGAATCACATCCAAGTATTAAAACTGTCCTAAATCGTTTGCCATACAGTGAGAAATATTAATACTATGCTCTTAACATACATTTTGTTTAGACAAACAGATCACAATCCCTTGAAACATTAAAATCATATTCTATAATCTGGTTTTGCCAAGCTCACAGGGGATAAACACTGCATTGAGACAGTTCTGTTCATCCAAGTGTAAAAATAAAAACCGAACATGAAAGAAGCAGGCTTATCACAGTCATAGACCAGGGAAGGATGTGATGCAGGTCAAACATAAAGCAACTACAAATGAAATGTTTTACTACTACAAGGATGTTATGCAGTGTTCTGTGAAGAACTGTGGGGATGAGAACACCATCAGTGTTGGAGTGTACATCTGCAGTTACAGAAGCTCTTTCATGATCTACGAAGGTCATCCAATAAATAAGTTTCCTTATGTTTTCTCTGCAAACCACATGTTTTAGAATTAAGTTGGTACTGTAGGAACTTCCACTGGCGTATGGCTGGGGTAATGTGATCTTCAACCGCACGTGCTTGCTCTGTGTTCACCAGTACGGCGCTACCTGCCATGGAGCTACCACTTGAAAGCGTTTCCACTTGTGAACTCTGTCCTGTTATTCGCTTTTCCACGGCAAAAAATGAAATGGCTACCAATATTCATTGGCATTTGGTGTGAGTTTATAGTGAAAGATGCATGCTGGCATTCATGGTTCCTGGAATGGCAGCAAGATGTACATGATGACAAGCGCAGCGCCAGGCCCATTACAGCCACTGTTGGTCAGAATGTGGTGGACAAAGATTAATGCGTCAGCACTGATGAGATAATGAATCTACTGCCTCCCGGCACGGAAACTGGGCAGTCCTTTATTGCAATGATATTGTTGAATGTCTTGCAGTATTGAAAAGTCTGTGCAAGATGGGTCCCAAGTTTTCTTACTGATGCTCACAAGCAATAAATAAACGAGGTAGCCTGAGCTTTCCTGCACATGCTTCAAAGAGAGGGAGATCAAATGTTTTCCAGCATTGTTACTGGAGATGAAAGCAGGGTGCATTATTCAACTCTAAAAACAAAACCACAAAGCATGCTATAGAAGAAACTTGGCGAACATGCTCATAAAAAAGGGCCAAGACCTCAGACTCTTTTTTACAATTTACTATCGCACCGACACAAATAGGTCTTATGTTGACAATTGGAGAGGAAGAGCCTAGGAGTGGGAAGGAAGCAGCTGTGGCGTCAATTAAGGTACATCCCCAATACTTACCTGGTATGAAAATGGGAAACCACGGAAAACCATCTTCAGGGCTGCCGAAAGTGGGGTTCGAACGCACTATCTCCCAGATGCAAGCTCACAGCTGCGCGGCCTTAACCGCATGGCCAACTTGCCCGGTTAGACCTCAGCCTCTGTAGGCATAGTTTTGGCTACTGCCTTTTGGGACTGTAATGATGTTGTATTGGTTGACTGACTGCCGCAATGCACTGTGGTCACACATGAGAGGTCCTGCACGGTCCTCACGAAGCTCAGAGTTGAAATCCAACGAAAACGTTCTGGTCTTGTCTCAGAAAATATTGCCCATTCAGCTCAAAGAACGCAGGATTTGCTGCAGTACTTCAAAAGGGACCTTTTTCCCCATCCACCTTATTCTGCGGAACTTGCCCCGAGTGATTTCCATCTCTATCCACAACTCAAGTTGCACCTTGGAGGTAAGCGGTTTGCAACTGATGAAGAGGTGGAAGAGGAAGTGCACCGCTGTCTACAGAGATGGGACCCGGCCCGGTATGATGAAGGTATCAAGAAACTGCTGCCAACATAACAAAATGTTTGGACTGAAATAGTGACTATGTGGAAAAGTAGTGTACGAGTTGTAGAATGAAAATTAAATATTTCTCAAAGGTAAATAGAACCAATCACCATGGGGCAACAGCCCCCGTAGGGCCATGGCTTACCAAGTGACCACTGCTCAGCCCAAAGGCCTACAGATTAAGAGGTGTCATGTGGTGAGTACGAAAAATCCTCTCCGTCGTTATTCTAGACTTCCTAGACCAGGGCCACCATCTCACTGTCAAATAGCTCCTCAATTTTAATAACATAGGCTGAGTAGACCTCCAACCAGCCCTCAGAAGCAGGTAAAAATCCCTGACCTGGCCAGGAATTGAACCCGGGGCCTCTGGGTAAGAGGCAGGTATGCTACCCCCACACTGCAGGGCCAGTACAAGTGTAAATAGCCTGCTTGTATTTTTTGTAAAATAGGGAAACCTATTTATCGGATGGCCCTCGTACTACGAGACCTTTAAATTTTTCACTTGGATTCATGAAACATTTTGACACTACAGGGGTGCAGAAGGGACTGTGATCAAAAGCTTACATTCTATTACAAGTTAGTTTACTAATAAAAGCGAATTAAAGTATAAAATTCCAGAATATACTCACTTATCTCATTTAATACAGAAGAAATCGAACAGTAGCTGAACTAAGGAAAGGAAGATAAAATGATGCACAAAATGGAGAGTTTGTTAAAGATGAAGCCATACTTTCCATTGTAGACTTAGTGAAATGTAACAAAAAAACTTTCTAGTTTGTCAAACATACAATTTTAACATAAATTATTACACTATAAACACTCTATTATACAAAGAATGACATGTTTCATTCTATAAGAACATCCTCAGACTCTATGAAATCACACAAAATATGCATATATGTACAGCATTGTTTACGTTGCATAAACTTGTCAATGATAGAGAGTTCAGTGATAATATGAGCCAGTACTGACAAATAAGAAATTTACAAGTATTAATATATCGAGGAAACTCCTGAACTTATCTAGACTGCCAATGCCAACTTTGTTGTCACCAAATACTATTTCAGGACTGTGGTCATGGAGAGGTGAATGGAAAGTTTTGAGTATAGCACAAACCTTACGGAGAGGGGAAAGGAAGCATGAGAGGGGAGTGCCGAACATTGCGGATCCCTCGTACTGGATGTTAAAATCTAGTACATTGTACCATGGAGAGGAGAGGGGGAAGTAGGATGGAACGATGGAACTGTGGAATACTCTTTCCACACTGGAGAGGGGAGAGAAGGTTAATAACCTACTTCATGTTATAATGTACTTTTATGTAAGATGGAGGAATGCAACTGAATGATTTTAGATGAATAATGTATGGAATTGAAATAGAGAATATCTATAGGATATTATTGTGATAAATGCCAATTTTATGAGTAAGTATGGTCCAGATATTATGTGAGTAGAGCGATGTGCGGGGAATTTTTTAAGTGTGTATGTTCATTTAAGTTGGTTACGTTAGCACTTTTTGCGATGTAGATCTCGATTGCTTCCCTCATATTCGAAGATTTGATTTTATTTTCAATGTGTAAAATTTTTAGATCTGTGTTGATGTCTGTGAAATAGTGTGAACTGTCGTACATATGCTCCCCAAAGGCTGAATGCTGATTATATCTGATCGTTTATTGTGTTCTTCGCATCTTGTGTGGAAATTTTGTTTTGTCTGACCTATATGGGTGGCATTGCAGTTAAGTTCTTGGCACTTGAGTTCATAGAATCGTGACTTTGAGAAAGGGTCTTTTTTGTTTAGGTGCACTTGTTGATGTGTCTCTGCAGTGTGTTGTTCATCCTAAAGGTTAATTAAAACCCCGTTTCCTAAAGATATAACCTACTTTTTATGTGTTATTATTAATGTAGTTGAGAACCAAGTGTGGTGGTTTTCCAGGGACTTTTCTTTTGTTTGTTTAATATTTTATCTACTGTGCCTGGAGGGTGGTTGTCTTCTTTCATGATTTGTTTAACAATTCGTGCCTCTTCATTGAAATCCATTGTGCTCATTGGTATGGAAACAGCTCTGTGTATCATTGTATTCAATCCTGATATTTATTGTGTATGCATGGTTAGACTCGTCAATAGCATGCAACACCTGAGTGGGCTTGCTGTACACTTTGTAAGACAGGTTGCCATTATTCCTGCTGATTGTGGTGTTATTTTCTTATTAGATTCTTGCTCCATTGTGAAGCTGGTGAAATTTTGTAAATAATTTAGTGTGTTTAATAACTGGTGTGCATTAGTGAAGTCATTATCATATGCACATGATGACACCTACATACCTGCTCCAGTACAATATTCCTTTTGAATGCTGATACGTTCAGAAGATGTTTTTAAAGTTATTCAAAAGAATGTTTGCTATTATACCTTATAAGGCTGAGCCCATGGCTAACCCTTCTTTGTGGCAATACATCTTATCAGTGAATGCAAAGCTATTTTGGTGTAGCATTGTTCTAATAAGGCTAATTATTTCTTTGGTTTCCTGGAGTGAAGTATTTTCTTTCTGAAGATTTTCGATAATTTTAATGGATTCATCTATTGTTACGTTGGTGTGCATGTTAGTGATGTCAAAGGGTATCTTTAACCCTTTACCACCCACATTTTTTCTCCGCTTATCCCCAGGTTTCAACCTATTAATTAGGAAACATTCAAACAGAGCACACCGTTTCTGAAAAGGTTAAATATTATAAAAAATATTGATCACAATGTATTCACATTTTCAATAATATTAGAAAATATGCCATCATTTACAACATTTAACATACCGTCATGTCCATTTCTCTATTCATTGAGTCATAAGTTTGTCGGTTCAAACCCCCACCCGTGCTGGAGATACTCAACACTGAGGTAGGCTGTATTTGTCATATTCTCATGTTGTCTAAATCCCCCTAAGCCAATAAAGATGAGATTCTGGAAGTGTAATGGTGACCTTGTATATCAACTTTCATTTCCTCTAGCAAGTGTCTTCCCATTCTGTTTCTATTTTACTGAAATGCGCCTGTTTGATTGCTGCATTAATATATACGCAATCGGTAATGTCACTGAATAGATTGTCTCCGCCTAACATATGTAAAAATATAACCTATTTCTCATAATACTCTTTTGAAATTATTGATAGGTTCAACATCATCCGTATAATCATTGAGTAATGAAACAAAATGTTTGTGTTACCTGAATTGCAGCCGCATCATCATCAGGTCCGATTTCTAGATATCCGTATTCACTTATATCACAGTTATCAGTAAAATTATCTTTGTTGATATGTTATTTACTAACTAAAAATTTACCTCCACCCCTGCTCAACAAATCTGTGTCATTTCTTATGCCGTTATTCAGCTCAGTCTCAATATCCGCACTATTCAATCCCGTCATGTTTACGAACTAAACAGCTGACCAGCACTCGCGGAAGTTCAAGACCGTTGCCTAGACAACTTCAAGACAAATTCTCACTCTTCTTTTATTTCCTAAGGCTAGTATATTGTACTACATGTTCATCAAAGCCTAATAAACAATTCACTACCAAAAACTACAAAACTATTGCATAGATTGCACACGTATACAGATAATGCAGCTGGGTGTTCTCGGGCAATACCCTTAAACCTAGAAAAAATAATAAAAAATTAAGTGATAAGGGTAAATAAGCCTTCCATGCTAAGTATATCAATTTATCATACCGAAATCGTGGGAGAGTTCCTCGAACCCAAACAAATGTAAAGGCTAAAAAGGTTAACTTAAAAAAAATTGATAAAACATCCCCACCAAAAAAAATTACACAAAACAATATTCTTATGAAGGCAAAGTGAACAGTCGGGCGCTTTCTGGCGGAAAGGGGTTGATTAGTTCTAGTCTGGTTTTAATTTATCTGTCTTCTTTAAGTGAGATTTTCTCTTTTAGGATTTTTTCAGTTGTTAGCTTAAATTGTAAATTGGCACATCATAATTTACTATTGGTCTAATGGGACATGAGCTTTTGTGTATTTTGGGGATGGCTCTTACTGTGGGGAGTTTGGGATTTTTTGATAGTGAGGCTTTCCTTTCCTTGTTCTGTGAGAATAAAGTCTGTTTGCTGGATAGCTTGTTTTATTTTGTTTTGAAATTTATTTGTAGGGTCACATGTAGTTCTTGAATTCCATTGTTGTTGATGACAATAGAAGAATAGAACATAACAAGAAGTGTCAAGAGTATAGATCTTGAATAGCAGTGCACTCGCATCTCAGATATGTTCAGACACCGTTCTCTTCTGTAGTGTCTATAATTTAGAACTCAACCAGCAAACATTTATTCAGAGAACAGTGTGCATAAGCTGCAGAATTTCACCTTTAAGCAACTCCTGGACAATATAACATCTATAAATTAGCAGTTCACAGTGTTGGGAGTAGATTTTTGCTGCCGAGTCACAATTATTCATTGAATATCCCTCTTCCAACTCTCAAGGTTTTCAAAGACTCTGAGGTGCAAGAATGATGTGCAGGAATTCACTTTTATGCCAGTATAACTACAGACGTGTGCTGGGATATTCAGCTTCATCAAATACCTCTAGAATGGACCCAAATTACACTCCCCAACATGAAAGTAGAATGTTATCACATCACCATGTAAGCTATCAGATGAAGAGAGAGTGAACTGTAAGCCACACATTCAGAAGATTACAATGGACTGTGTTTACAGTAGCAACAGACAGAGCAAGGAAAGATGATGACAATAAGTCGCTTCTTCTCCAAAATTATTTCACAGCTTCTCCGCCAAGGCAGAGTTTTAATATGAGATCACCCAACATTAGTAACATTGTAAAGAAGTTTAAATGATGCAAATCTTACCTGGAATTTCTTTTGGAGGAAAATATGTTCACTATGAGATTCAAAGACCTACTTGCCATAACCGAATTAAATCCAGCACCCACAATTGTCCTTCATTTCAGCAGTTACTAGCACTAAAATTGGATAATGTATGATAGGAGATGATGTCAATCCCACAACGATACCATTACCAAACCATGGAGAATAAAAACATAACCATACAACCTACAGAAATCCATTTCAATAAACGCCAGAGGTAATCAATAAACAATAAACAGTCATTTGATGGGTACTTAGCTCATGAAATGTCCTGATGCCTCGATCTTGAAACGCTGCCTGTCACAACTTCATTGGTAGCTGGACCTAACCAAGGTTCCTTCACTATCAAGTCCACAACTTTAATTCAGCTTTTTGCCACTATCAAACATAGCATGCACTGCCATCTCCCTAGTAAATGCTAGAGGCCAATTGTCCACTTGGCGACCATCATCTGGGGGCATGTGCCACCAGAACCCCTTTCCTTGCCCCAATGAACAAAGTTTCTGTCACTAGTTGGACCTATAGATGTATATAAATACTGTTGTTTGTACTTCCTAAGAGTTGGCTGCCTTGCGTAGTACATTATCACATACTCCAGACAAAGAAACAAAAGAGAGACATACTTTTCCTAGATGCCCATGTAGCAAATGGCGACTGCTGGGGTTAATATTGGGGAAGCACATAGTAAATTATGCCCCTGCCAAACTTATTCAGCTACAAAGGGTTAAATTCTGACCTCTAAAAAGTTATTTGCCATGAGACTCACAAGTGATGCATTTGTTGTTCTTTCAAGCCAGGCTGGTTCCTCTTTGATTTTTACTTGCAGGTCCATTTCACACTGCAACTGAAGTAGTTAGAAGGTACTGGGGTTCTTGATTACTTCCAATGATTTTACACTAAAACATAGGCCAGAGAAATATATTACCTTATTTCTGTCATTGCTACTTAGGTTATCTGTCAATAGACTAAGCATTTTGCTTGAATTTTACATGACCGTCAATATTATGAACATACCAAAGATACTCAAAATTTTACATGACTGTTAATATTGTGATCATACCTATTGGACCTGAAGTTTTCTATGACTGATACAATGCAGAAGAATCTCCATAACAACACTGATAACCATAACAAGAATTCTACATATGATATCCTAAACGGAAACTTCTCAAAATTTCGAACCCTACTACCATATGTCGCAGCCTACAGTTTAAAGAACAACTCAACATTCACAGCGTCACTATTAAATTGCAAACATAGGTAAATAACACAGCAACACAATAATAAAAATTATGCACTACATATTGTAATTCCTTTCTGAAACTAATATCCGCGATTCTTCACCTGCGTAGCCCTTCAGAAATATTCTTCACTCCAAAAAATTTTGATAGGTAAGGTAAGTTACGTTATATTGCTACAACACACGAGGAACAGATTTGCTGGCACTTGTGACACAAAGGCCAGGAGTTTTCAAAAAGGATGCCGGTTATATGCGTATACAGTTTTAATGCTTAAGTAGAAATAAAATTTAAGAAAATTAAAAATATTAAATGTTAAAAATATGTAGAATGCTGAAACTGAGAAAGATTAGTATGAACTTCTTACTGTTCCCAATTGAGATGTATAATTTTCGCAAAAGTAAATTATAGAACTTGAACCTTATCGACAATAGAGATTGTGGACACAGTGTAAATGATAGAAAGCACAATTTCTCAATGAAGAAAATCTGTAGCACAATAAATTAACCCAATAGGCTGTACAAATGGCTAATACGCGTCTTATGTAACACATACCTCACACCTAGGAACAAAACCTGATATTTTAATTCAGTGTAATCACTTAAAACAAACACTTAAAGAACGGATTTCATTTGTATCAGTCAGTAGAACGGGCTGAATTTAGGAAAGGATGAATTACCAGTGACAACTCCAGAGTACACGACACTTCTTGAAAACAGCACTGGGTGCAATGTCCCGTTATATTTCTAACTATCAACTATCAGTACAGTCCTGCTCTAGTGGGCTTTACACGTGGTCAAAGAGAATGAGTAAGAGATGACTCTCAACGTTATTTTTTACTTCTGTACGCAACGGCTGCGCAAAGATCGCCAGGAATTGCACACCAGCGCCTCTAGTGTAAACAGGGCTGAACTAAAATTACCGGGCGGGTGATTTAAATCGTTTAGCGCGCGGAGGGTCCCCAGGTTCTCGTCCCCCCTCCACTCTTAAATATTACATTTAATATATTTTTTCTTTTTTATTTCTCTTATATTTTTCTTTCATTTCCTTTTCTTTCATTCCTTCTTTCTGTTACCTTTTTCTGAAATACTGCATTCTGAACAACAATACACCTGGAGGTTGGCCTGTGCTTTATTATTATTATTAATAATTTTTTGTGCTGGAGAAAAGAAGCTTACCACTTGTGCTGCTTATTATAATTATTTCAATTATGGAGCTATATTTTATTTTTACTAATCCACAAAGCCTTGAAGGATCGGAGTGACTGGCCGTGCCTGTGCTGCTTTTGTTTGTTTCTGCTGAGGAAAAAGGAAGCTAACTCACAAAGGGAGGAAGGAAGTGACCTGAAGGTGAGTGGGATTGGCAATACTTATCTCAGATTAAGACCTATGGCAGAAATAGACACTAACATCCCCTCGTACATCAGTCCTCTTTAACACTACTTAAGCCAACTGTAACAGTCAATAGTATCAAGATATGCCACTTAAGCAGGAAATAAAACTCATATGCTAAGGAGGGAGTTTGTAGGATTCAAAGGTAACTTGAAATGAAACATGATCTTTTGATTTATGGAGCTATATTCTACCTACTATCCACAGTGTTACAGGTATAAAATGGGGTAGAAATTTGAACAAAAGTTTTAGTGATCATAGTATATCATAATCGCATGACATTATATTCAGCAGTGTTAATCATCAATTAATATTCATCAGCCAGAAAACTATCCAATACAACACAAATACAAGATCATTCATTTATGAAAGAGAGACTGGAACTGACAAGGTACAACATAATACTTTTCTCTCTTATTGCAGTTTAACATTGCACTGACATTGCAAAAATTTTCAGCAACACCATTTGTATTTTCCCAAGGAACTTACTATATGATACATCTTTCAGTCTGTCAAAAGAGGCACCTAGGGCCACACACTGAAAAATATTGAGATTTGTACTTCTTTTGCATCTACTAGAGGATGGCAAGTCTCTGGCAGAGTAGTGTTTGAAGAAACCAATTCTGGTGAATAAGAACCCAAAAAAAAGCCAAAGATGGATTTATTCAATAAAACATAGATATCATTCATACTAAATGTCACAAATAAAGAAAAATTAAACGAACCAACGACCTCTCTGGGCCAAAGAAATCCTGTGCCGAGCACATTATTTGAAAAATACAACAAGTGAATCAAATTTACATAAATCGGGTTACGACCCGAGGAACAAATATTTATGATCACAGGGGAAATGTACTTGGATACGCGTTACATTCGACTGGTTTGTCGACGCCGCTAAACTTTCTAATTTCATGTCTAACTTTCGCAATACTAAAATTGTCCAAGAAAATGCCGCGTTATCAGAAAATACACTATTAGGCAAATCCACATTAACTTGATATAAACACGGTCCGATGCAAATATATTCGGACACGGGGATAAATAAACCTCTTGTTCAAGCCATCCTACTCTCCCTTCCAAAAGAAAAACACAGACTCTAAATATGGCCCGAGCCATATGCAAATGAGAATGGTTAAGAAACCTTACAACCCAGCTATTAGCTTACGAGCTAAAATAGACGCACATTTAAACAACGTTGGTTAAGCAAGATAAACAAAAAAACACTGGTCACAACACCATCAGAAAAACATATGTATACACACACACCTGTAAACAAAAGACACATGGGAAAATGCATATCATGGGATATCTATCGGGGTTCAGCTCCGATATGTGGGCGTAGACCAATTGCGCCTGGCCCGGCACAATACTTCCGACTTGCACCCTCACTGAAAGGAATGCACACAGCTGTGACACACAAACCAAAACACGACGGGCTAGCAAGGGGCTGCAGGTTTCTTAGAATTGTTCTAACAGGCTGGACTCAGTTGCTCACTGGCAGCTAAGGCCTTCATTCATTCACTAGCCAGCTTGGTCTGCCTGGCTTAGGTCTCCGTACCCGAGACAAGGTTCCTCTCCTCACAATAACAAGCTCGGCTCTTATTTTCAACAGCCGGCGAAATCACATACAATAATACCTCAACCTCAGCAAATACATAGGGCTACTGCCTATCTCATACACATATCTGGCCACACTAGCCATTTCGGGTTACACGAGCTCTTTGCTCAACGTAACGTGGGTTCGACCCCCACTTAATTCAACACAGATGGGCGCCCAGGCCTCTTGGCTTCACTCCCTAGGTACACTCTCCTAGTTTCAGCCCCCCGTTATCCATATATAAGCATCCTCTAGCCTTACAACTCGCGACACATAAGTCCGACCCGTATCAACTCCAAAATCTGCTTTCCCTGCATATCTAAAGATCTTAATTCACTCGACGGTGTCCACAGCTCTGTCGCACGTCTTAATGGTACCTGAAATGCATGCCGCGTGCAGAGATGACAGTAAATAAAGGATAAAGAAAAATCCTTCTCTGACCTTGCAAACATAACCCTCGCTCCCATGCGACATTTAAGGCTTAAGGCCTAAAAATTCTGTGAGGACGCTATCCAAATAAATCTCAAATGAAGTCGTAGAACACACAGACAGAAACATGTCCCCAGTGAATAAATTCACACAACACTAAATATATCCTAATTATTCCCCTTAAACCCCAACTATCTATATAACACTCACGTCCCAAGCTAATACATGCTATAGCTTATGAACACATTTCCTTTACTGAAGTTAAATCAAGACATACGCCTCACTGGCTGACTTTAAATATGCACAAATATTTACATAGAAATCTAATTTGCCTGTATATCTATCTGATAACTACAACATGCTAATAGACATTAGAAAGCTTAGCTTTGACAACAGGAACCAGCAACGGCGGTCACATGACCGCTGGTGTCATTCAGGCCTTAGCCTGACATCTCAGCGATCTCCAGGAATCGAAGCCTCGTCCTCTCGAGTCCAAAGACGGCCATGATTCTCCAGTAGGCTTCGGTATCCTCCAATATAGCTGTTGTGGAAGTCTTCTTCTTCGCCGTTTCTTTAAGCAACAAGCACATGGGATCCACCCCTAATGATTAGGTTGTAATTAGGCAACAACCTGTGCAACAGAGTTACAGTTAAATAAATGCACCATTAGATTGCGGGCAGTTTCCTGTCCTTCAAAACGGCAATATATAAGACGGTACACACACAGCATACGCGTATTCCGCGCCCGGGCCCCGATCACTCGTTGCTACCGTGAACAAAGTACATACGTGAGACGCCTAAAATATGAGAAAATCACTCACAGTCTGAAGTAAGCAACGTATACAGTCATTCACCAGCCCGCACCCTGGCGACTACTCAAATACGAATATTTTAGACAGAGGTAACTGTCCAGATCATTGTTTATACTATGTCAAACACCATAATTAAAACAAACAGAGCTTCTAACATGGCGCGGCTTCCCCTTTCCAAGTTCTTTTTCAACCACCTTCCTTCCTCCGTCCTGCCAAAGAACTTCGACCCGTAAAACCTCGCCTTCCGGTCCCACAACCAAAACAGGTTCAAACCAGGCTATCGGTTTGAACGTAATATACATGAAACGGGCATAATTATACAATGTTATTATTCACAGGCATATGACAATTCAAGTCTCGTTTTCTCCATACCAATAAACTGTGGAATATGGCTCTGACAGATTCCAATGAAATTTTATACCAGGTTGGGTCAAGTTGTCTCCATTTCGCTTGCAGTTTGCCAGCTCCGGAAGCTCGGTTCTCCCCACTCCAGCACGTGGTTGGTTGAAAATGTTAACCAGCGGACAGAATCTCCGCGCCTACACGTCGAAAAATGTCCGTCTATCCATGCTTGGTACCGACTTCACTCTAACTAGGCGCAGTATAGCTTCCTAACAGCCATTGTCCTCCTACATCCAATAATCCGTTTTTTAATGAACCCTGTGTGTTACTCATAATAATATGTGGCATATGGCGATATGTTACAATAGCACATACTCTGTTCCTACATACTGCACCAAAACACAACATATCATTCAGTCATCTGCATTTAGATGATAAACAATGTCAAGCTACAAAATTGTATGCATCCCTTGTTTTCAATGACCTACACCATTTACAATAAAAAATGTTCTCTTTTATGTGACAGTAGGATATATCAAAATTTTTCTGCTACATAGAAAAGGATTGAATCATGAATATATTTGAGGGTTTAAAAGACAAGAGAGAGCTTACAGATTCTGTGATTGCTCCCTCTTACAACATGCAGGAGGTACAAATAATGCTTCCTTTCAGTCCATCCGCAGGAGAGGAGTTCTAATAAATTTACAGAAATATGTAGCATCAGGATCTACATACAATAATATGGCAGCTGATCCAGCACAAAACATTCCCATGCCAAGTCTCAACATAGCTCCACCTATTAAGAGCTATGTCCAAGGAATTGCTTGCTAATTTAGTACAGTATTATGAACAATATGCTGCTACTTCCACAACATTACGGTGTGCAAGGGACTTTGCTGTGACCTAGACGAAATGCCAGTTGAAGACAGTGGAAACTCACTTCAGACATTGCCATTTGTACCTACTGTATATCGAAGGCAGAAATCTATGTTGGTGGTTGCAGAGTAGGCTGATCTGTGGTCTGACAGCATGCACTCCAACCGGCCAAACAAGCAGAGGAGGGGTAGCTATGGTTCCACCGTATTTCTACACCTCTGCATTTGGGACACAGAAACGGGCTGTTCCCCTACCACTGGCTGTCCTGAGAATGGCTTTTCCTTTCGCCTGCAGTAAGGCGAATGATGGGACAGTTCCTAGTATATGTCATGGCCACCAAACATCTTGCCCTCACCACCAATCTCCTTGCTTAAGATGATGATGCTTGTTGATTAAAAGGGCCTAAAATCTAGTTCATTGTTTTAAGAGAAAGTACAACTAGGCAACCTTCCCCTATATATATTAGTAATCGGAGAGAAGAAATGGAAGGGGTCTGACACTAGGAAAATGATGGTATCAGCTAAGGAAGACCAGGGCCATGGAGGGAAAATAAGACTCCCTAGGCCTCCATACATAATACAATCGGGGGCAGAAAAGAACAGGTCGTGATCGAGGTAGATCAGATAGGATAGATGAAAGTGGGGAGCCTGGCACAAGTAAGCGGAAGCAGTGCCAAAATTCAATTAAGGGATCCGTGGTAGCCAACCCAAGCTCCCAAGTGCATAGCCCACATGGGACCCCTTTTAGTCGTCTCTTACAGCAGGCAGAGGATGCTGTGGCTGTTATTCTACTGGCCCTACCCACAGGGGGACAAATATGATAAGGCTAGTTGCTTTACGTTGCACCGACACAGATACGTCTAATGGCGATGATGGGACAGGAAAGGTATAGGAACGGGAAGGAAGCAGCCGTGGCCTTAGTTAAGGTACAGCCCTAGCATTTGCTTGGTGTGAAAATGGGAAACCACAGAAAACCATTTTCAGGGATGCCGATAGTGGGGTTCGAACCTACTATCTCCCGAATACTGGATACTGGCCGCACTTATGTTTCAAATTATCCGAAATTCATTTGCCTTGGTGTGGTATGTTTTCATGTTCTGGCCTCAGGAGACTAGTAAAACAAGAACAGTAAAGATGCTTACCTCAAATATCTTGTACTTTTTCTTCAAACACGCAAACGAATATAACAGATATCCACATACAAATCAAAGTAAAGCAAAATGTCACAAACGTCAAAAACGTGGTCGTCCCACGTGGTCCAAGTTGTCAAACTCAAATCGACCAATAGCAATCGCAAGATGTTTCTACCAATAGGAGCTGCCGTATTCGTCACGTGGGCTTAGGGTGAGTGACGAGATGTACAACAGCGCGCCCACGCGAGTGGAGGGCAAAAGTATTCAGTCTGAGCCGGGCCCTCGGAAGGGTAGGACCTATGCCGCTGTCAAACCCTTGCACGTGGTAGTGGTGGGGGTAAGGTTCGGCAGTTCGGTTCACTGCCGTCTAAATCCTACATATATAGATTGAGACGGCGGTGGTTCGGTTATTGATGTTGGGGAGGAAGGGGCGTTATCGTTGAAGGAGGGATTGGATATGGGTGGGGTATAGTAGCCATTACTGAATGAAAACAGCTCATTTGCGAGCTTTAATCTGAAAATGCAACAACCCCACAACATTATAGAGATCATTTTGCAGTTGCTCACAATCTTGTAACTTATTTATTACTCTGTACAGAATAACATCATCTGCGAAAAGCCTTATCTCTGATTCCACTTCTTTACACATATCATTGATATATATAAGAAAACATAAAGGTCCAATAACACTGCCTTGAGGAATTCCCCTCTTAATTTTTACAGGGCAGGATAAAGATTCACCTACTCTAATTCTCCGAGTTCTATTTTCTAAAAACAGAGCCACACATTCAGTCACTCTTTTATCTAGTCAACTGCACTCATTTTTTCCAGTAGTCTCTCACGATCTACCCTATCAAATTCCTTAGACAGGTCAGTCGCGATACAGACCAATTGACCTTCTGAATCCAGGATATCTGCTATATCTTGCCGGAATCCTACAAGTTGTGCTTCAGTGGAATAAACTTTGCAACAGTATGGCTTCTCTTCTGTTTGTGTCCGCATATGAACAGTTAGGTCAGACTGCCTTTCTTTCTGGATGTTTTACCACAGACATTGCAACTGTTTGGCTTCTCGCCTGTATTGGTCCGCATATGATCGGTCAGACTGCCCTTCCTTGTGAATGATTTGCCACAGACATTGCATCTGAAAGGTTTCTCGCCTGTATGGGTCCGCATATGACCGGTTAGAATGCCTTTCTGTATGAATGATTTGCCACAGACATTGCAACTATATGGCTTCTCGCCTGTATGGGTCCGCATATGTTCCGTTAGTTTACCTCTCCGTATGAATGATTTGCCACAGACACTGCAGGTGTATGGTTTCTCGCCTGTATGGGTCCGCATATGTTCGGTTAGTTTACCTCTCCGTAGGAATGATTTGCCACACACATTGCAACTGTATGGCTTCTCGCCTGTATGGATCCGCATATGACAGGTCAGACTGCCTTTGCTTGTGAATGATTTGCCACAGACATTGCAACTGTATGGCTTCCCGCCTTTATGGGTCTGAATATGACCGGTTAGTTTATCTCTTCGTATAAATGATTCGCCACAGACATTGCAACTGTATGGCTTCTCGCCTGTATGGGTCCGCATATGTTCGGTTAGTTGACCTCTCCGTATGAATGATTTGCCACAGACATTGCAACTGTATGGCTTCTTGCCTGTATGGGTCCGCATATGTTCGGTTAAAATGCATTTCTGTCTGAATGATTTGTTACAGACGCTGCAACTATACGGCTTTTCGCCTGTATGGTTCCGCATATGTGCGGTTAGGTTACCTCTCTGTATGAATGATTTACCACAGACATTGCAGCTGTATGGCTTCTCGCCTGTATGGATCCGCATATGATCGGTCAGACTGCCTTTGCTTGTGAGTGATTTGCCACAGACATTGCAAGTGTATGGCTTCTCGCCTTTATGGGTCTGAATATGACCGGTTAGTTTATCTCTCCGTATAAATGATACGCCACAGACATTGCAACTGTATTGCTTCTCGCCTGTATGGGTCCGCATATGTTCGGTTAGTGTACCTCTCCGTATGAATGATTTGCCACAGACATTGCACCTGTATGGCTTGTCGCCTGTATGGATCCGCATATGATCGGTCAGACTGCCTTTGCTTGTGAGTGATTTGCCACAGACATTGCAGCTGTATGGCTTCTCGCCTGTATGGGTCCGCATATGATCGGTCAGACTACATTTCTGTGTGAATGATTTGCCACAGACATTACAGCTGTATGGCTTCTCTCCTGTATGGGTCCGCATATGTTCGGTAAGTCTATCTCTCCGTATAAATGATTTGTCACAAACATTGCAGTTGTATGGCTTCTCGCCTGTATGGGTCCGCATATGTTCGGTTAGTTTACCTCTCTGTATGAATGACTTGCTACAGATATTGCACCTGTACGGCTTCTCTCCTGTTTTAGTCAGCTTGTGATAAGATAAACTGCTTTTCTTCACAAATGATTTGCAACATACAGTGCAACAATGAGGCTTGTTGCCTGTGTGAATACCCATGTGACCTGCTAGTTTTTTCCAGCTGAAGGATTTTCCACAGACGTTGCAACAGTATTGGTTCTCGCTTGTGTGAGACCGCATAACGTCCGGCCTTTTCCTGAAATTTTTATGAGATACTGAACATTCGTTTATAATCCCACCTTTATGCATTCGCGTGTCCTCTGTCAGTATTTTCCTCTTTGTAAACCATTTATCAGAAAATCCGCACACTTGGAGCGGGTGGATACTGAGGTGTTCCAACAAGCTGCTTCGGCAGTGATCGCACTTGAAGGGTCGATCTTCCTTGTGTCTCTTCAGAGGTTGCAAGAGGTCCAACTTCCCAACCAGGACGTCACTGCACACATTACACCTAAAACTAGGTGATCCGCCATCCGGAGGTTGATGATCTCTATAGCTCTCCTCGGGTCTCGATCTACAGTGACAAATTAAAACCATGTGAGCAATAGTTCAACAGCCAACTCCACTACAACTCTCACACATGGGATTTGCTACTGGACATTCCAATCACTGATATCCAGTGCAGAGAGCTCGTTACTCATAAACATTACATTCCTGAGAGTAAACATCATCTGAGGTTAAATTTCAAAAGCTCTCACTTGTTACGAGAACATGTTGCGTCTTTTCTTAATCACGATATCACGCGCAAGAAACTTGTCACGGTGTAGAAATGTACGAGTTAATAGACAACCTCATTTGAAGAAAGCATGAGAAGTGGTCCAGCCTAAAAGGGTAAATACTCGTACAAGCTCTTTAATCCAGCACATATAATTCTATCGAAATCCGTAGTCTGATCTCCTACATAAAGAACGGCATATGCTTTGGAGTTTTGATCTTGTTGAAGCACTCTGCTCTTTGTCGCAGGCAAGTAATAATTTTTGTAAAGGACCTTGTTCTTGAGGTTGTTTGAGAGAATGTCTAAGTTGTAGATATTAATAAAGTTGAGAACGTTTGCCGACATTCAGCAAGATCTGTTGAAACATGGCTAATCTTTTATGAATCTTATTTTGTCACACAAATATACATATTGTATTTCTACATTGTTATCATATCACTATACCATTTTATTATGTCACTGTGTCGCTTTTCCGAAAT
The DNA here is from genome assembly GCF_040414725.1 of Anabrus simplex. Lineage (NCBI taxonomy): Eukaryota > Metazoa > Arthropoda > Insecta > Orthoptera > Tettigoniidae > Anabrus > Anabrus simplex. Next base: position 67,685,552 of record NC_090279.1, read on the forward strand.
ATGTATCTTTGATGTGCAATCAAACATAGCCAACCTACATATAGGACGGTAGGTTTACACAAGGACGTTCATACTTACTACCATGTACTACATCAGTCTACGTCTTAATTCCTGTATTTAACACGGAAGCCACTAATCCTGATGAAATCCTGGCAAAGCTGAAATATAACAAGTATACGACGGCTCTCTCGCTAGCATTGATACTGTCTTTTCTCCTCAAGACACTGCTGTTAAAGACATTATGAAGGCAACACAGAATACGGCATTGGAGTAGCGTTTTATTACAATGTTCTAATATCCTGATTTAGAAACCAAACGCAACCTATCATGCCCTTGAATATTCTTACACGTATTACTTTAAAAATACGGATAGAAGGAGCATGAAAATCAAGGCTTGAGCCAAAATTCGAGATGACAAGACGTTGAATTGCACCGTAGTGGATATTGCTGCTATGTAAAAGAAGGAATATTATTCTATTTATTTCAAAAGATCACGGGCAACGTGATTATTTTTAGTGGATTCATAACATAGTTGGATAGCATCCAATTCTGAGCCTGTCTCCCCACCACAGAGTAGTTCTACATATTCTACGGAAGAAGGGCGGGAAATGCAAATTTCTTGGTTAAAGGTGAGATCCGCTTACAACTGCCACATGGGAAAATCGATCACGCGGGCTAAAATATATCGTAATATGAACTGGTACTTCCCAATTCATGCTGTATGAACTGAATTCACATGGCCCAGTCGAATGCATGACTGGCTCACAAGCAATGTAATGGGAGGCTCGACCATGCATTGTTACTGCTCTCTTTGGAGAAAATAAGTGGACAAATGAAAGGGGGCATTGATTCCAGATATGACAGACTAAATCTCTTGATCATCAAGCAAGATATTGATGTTGACACCACTAGACAACAGAGGGCAGAAAATACGACACTGGATTGTATGTCATGCGTTCTGTGGCATATCACACCAAGCAAAGGTGCAACAGCCTGTAACCCTTCTTCTTTACGTGAATACGTGATTCCTCTGACAAGTAATTTATCAGGTTCACAACTAGTTTTCAGTAAAATAATGTTTCATTTTGCATTGATAAATATTCTACACGAACCAGCTATATTGCTGTAACATGTGGCGCATCCCAGGTGACGGATACGGATTCCCCGCTGGAATGCCGATGAACATGAGCAAAATATAAAAGCTCTCGCGTACCAAACATGTACAAATTCTTTAATGGCAACTTTCGCGGAGATGGAGACGTTCACTAGGGACCAGATGGCGGAAGAGGTACACTAAATTTCTGGAAGTTAATGCAGAAAAGAGGGTAGCGTTTCTTCTCTAGAGGAGTGGCTGCAAAAGGCATCTGTTCTCCATGTCCGCAGCTGCGTTACTACCTTCCGTCATGAGCCCTTAAATGCTTCATGACAAGCCGGCCGTAAAATAATTCCGTTACATCATTACAGAAATATGTCTCATGGTATCGGAGCCAAGGTTAGTGCAGCCCCTGGAAGGGACGCGCATTGGCAGTGCCCCGTCAGCATGAAAACTATGCTAGGGTTACCGTCGCACGGGCTGTGACGGCTAACCATGCTAGTACAACCATTTTGTATCCCATCATTTAATTATGCCTGGGTGAAGTAGGGAATAAGCCACTGCACTTGAGAGAAGGCTTGTAGGCATCTGAGAGGTGCGGAAAAAAAGATGGAATAGAGAAAAGTCATGTGAAAAGAGGTGTGGTTACAAACTGGTGTACAACAGAAACCGAAGAACAGCTCATGGTGTTGACATTGTCATATCAGCTAAATTTGACGGTTCAGTCTCCGAGGTGCAAAAGTTTGACAATCGCTTGATGTAACTCGTCCGCATTGGGGAGAGAAGGAAATTCCAATGTTTCAGCGCAACGCTCCACAAACTGACGTGCGCATGGAAACCAAAGATGCGTTCTGGGCACTGCCTGACATGAAGACCGCTGCCGCTGATCTGAATGGACGTGTCGGACCGAGGAAAGAAGAACAAACAGTCCATGGCGTTCATGGACATGGAGAAAAGAACGACGATGCCCAACAAATTCGCGATTATGCAGAAACTGATCATCGCAAACGCACGGTTCAAGAAGAGTGATATTAATCTACTCTGTACTACAGTGGCTCCCATCCAATTCGCATTGACTACATCCTTGTGAGAGTGTGAAATCTCGAAGATGTTCTAGAGATAACAGTTGCCCATTATTAAATCCTTGCGATGCAAGAACGACCAGTCTTCTAAGCTGTGGATAAAGTCACCAAGAGCCCAATACTTCACAGGAAATAGACAAATTGGGATCAAATGGTTGCCCCTGAAGAAGGAGACTGACGTCGTTGCAAAAGTTACAGAGTCACAAATCACCATAGTTGAAGTGAGCCGGACTAAACTGAAAGACGCCTTTCGCTCTATTCCCGGAACAATTAAGTCAGGGCGACGACAACAAAGGATTAAACATGACATATGGCCAAGGAATGAAGATGTTAAATATGCAGTACGGTTGAAGAAGCAGCTGTACCACGAGTGTCTTGCTCGTTGGAATGCCTACAAGGCAGCCACTCGTAAAATGAAGGAGGTATTTGCCGTAACAAAATCAAACCGGTAGGCAGGTCTATATGTGAAACATGACATGCACGAATTCGAGCGGAATTTTTAACGGGTAGTCAATCGAGCCATCGCAAAACTTCAGAAGTCAAACGTTTTTACGGCATGAATGAGGAAACAGACGATTTGCTACTGGACAGGCGGGAAGCGCGAGTACACTGGTGGAACTATTTTGACAACATCTCAATCATGGAATTTCCGTATCTACCAATCCTAATCACCTCCGCTGTTGAAGGTCCAACGTAGGAAAATGATGTCACTAAAGTCCAGACTATACTGAAGGAAATGAAACCAGGGAAAGCCATCTGTCCCGATTATCTTCCAGCAGAGTTTTGTTTCTCTCAATGGGGAGATGCAGCAGTGTGGCTAAAGCAAGCTTTTCAACCATATCATCAAAGAAGGTCAAAAACAAACAGACTAGCGATGGAGTATCAATTCAGAAATAAGGGAAGCCCTGCCGATTTTTCTAATCACGGCCCGAACATACTTCTGAGCCTCGCAATGAGAGACTTAGAACAAATCTTCGACAAAAGGATTAGCGATTTAGACAAACAAACAACAAGCCAGGCTGGATTTGTTTAAAATTGTGGCGCAATAGGAGAAACCCATGTTGCCGGACTGTTACTTGAGAAACACTGTGAAAAGAATAAGAGGCTTCATCACAAATTTCTGGACCCTTAGAAGCCCTTCCATCGGGTACTTCATGACCTAATCAGTCAGCCCTACAAGTAAATGGCATTCCAGAGCACCTTGCTGAGAGGGTATAATTGCTCTACAAAGAACAAATGAGTTGTGTTCAAGCTGCCGCAGGAGCGTCTGATGACTTCCGCATAACTGTAGGAGTCCATCAAGGCCCCGGCTTATCACCACTGCAGCTTATTCTTGTGATGGACATAATTACCACAAACCTGCGCAGTCCGATACCATGGACACTTCTCTATGCAAATGATATCATTTGGCTGAAGAGAATAAGCTAGACCTGCAGCGTCAAACAGAAGACTGGAACAATCGACTAGCGCAATAAGCCCCGCGCCTCAACAAGAACAAGACAGAATACATTGCATTACATCGTTGCATGTTGACGTTGAAGATATAGCACGAGTAGAGATATTTAAGTATATTGGCTCCACAATCTATGATTATGGCCGACTTACTGATGAAGTCAACTGAAGGATATACAAAGCCTGACTGAAGTGGAGAATGACAACAGGCGCCCTTCTTTACTTTGGACGAAGGGCCATCTCTAAACTAAGTTCTACCGAACTGATATCTGTCCTATCGATATCCATCCTGTCGTTTTCTACGGCAACGAATGCTGACCAGCTCTAGAGGTAGAACGCCAACAAAGCATCATGGATACGAAGTTGCTTAGGTGGAAGGCTGGCATAATTAGACCAGATCACATTTCAAATTATGTTATTAGAAAACTTTTGGCAATGCACCGATCCAGAAGAAAATTGGGGATAGGCGTGTGGGCTGGTTTGGGCATGTATTGCGTGTAGAGGGCGATATATTGGGAAAGTCAGACTATTATACAGAAAGTCGGTGAAAAGAGGCGCTAGGGACGAACCAGACAGCATAGACTGATAAAGTGCACAACGGCCTGAAAGTTGGAAGACTACATGCAGACATGGCCCGAGACCGATCTAACTGGAGTCAATGAACCACAACACCGGACCCTGCCACCAGATGCAGACTGATGAATATTCTGTTCCAAAAATGAAATGCAATGGATATTTTACACATCCTAACATTCAAATTAGTTTATTGTATATTCAAATTTTCTGCCCTAATGCCTATGTCCGATATCTATAAAAACTTATTTTCACAAAATAGTGTTTGAATGGCTGAACACTTCTGGATTTCGTGTTTATGTGACTCCTATAAAAGCTTTGTGAAGAAAAACTTATAACTCAAAAAAATAAAAATAAAAAGGGTATATCTGTGTTAAATGGGAAGGACAGTTAGAATATCCGGTGAAATTCTATGAGTACCTACAAGAGGGGAGTCCGTCAGTGTATTCTAGCCTCAATAGAATTTTGCAATTCATATGTCTGCTTACATACGTCATAGACAGCAGACGATCATATTAATCAGTTTGTTATTTTCACTCCGATCACGCCTATAAATATGAAGACCATGGAGGAGTGGCACAAAGTGGTCAGCTCAGGGCCATGTGACACTCAACGCTCTAAGGCTGGAAGGAAGCCACATAACTAAGTGGTTACTTCAGGACCATGTGTCTCTACACAAATGGAAGTAAGCCTTATCACTAATTATTTAGCTCAGGACGATGTGTCTCTCCACAAATGGAAGGTAATCTCATCACTAATTGGTAACCTCAGAAATACGTGTATTTCCACAAGTCAGCAATTAGGAAATTTTATGAATCTTAAAATCTTTTCTTATGTAATTCAATACCCAACTGGCATGGCAAATAGTTTAGACATTTTAAAGGAAGTCATTTAAGTTGCGGCATGATATTTGTAGACTGCTGAAATGAGAGTGAGGAAACAATAGCGCCTAAGGTGAGATATAAAACAAAGTGGGAAGTAGCAGATAAGATCCGGTCGACTGAATCCTTCAGAAGCATCTAAAATCTATGATGTAAAATGGACTAAGCTACGTAGACAATGGACTGTCCTCTGACATATATGCCAAGAAAAAAGAAGACACATAAAATGCATGTCGCTTTGCTGGTCTCTGCACAAAATATGTTTAGAAAGTAGAAAGCTAATTTAGACTCTATCAAAAACAGAAATATGACTGTGTGTGAAAAGGATTCATAAGCAACATTTTTACTGGTTGTCATAATACAAGATTGTTCTCTAACGTAGCCTATTGTGTCCTGTTACACACGAATTACAAAGAAACAGAGAGTGTGAGCTGGTACTTGGTAGTTCTGAGGACCGACATGAATATTTCTTGCCACTAGTTGTGAAAGTACAGTAGGAACAAGTCAGTGCATCACATAAGAGCCGAGAAGACTCTAACCACTCACAAAATCAAATAAGCCATTCAGAATTCATAGTTTCCATCACAAATCTGGTTTGAAGTCAAACCTTAGGCTATGACTAGCCATCGCATGACCTGCTGATACAAGGGCTTGGTTAAGAGCACCAATCCGAGACTATACAATCATTTCCCACGGATTATCAAAGATCACCTCACACAGTAACCAACAAAGGTGTGACAGCAAAAAATTAATTAGCAATGTCACAACTACAGTTCAAAAACACTACTGCATTAAATGATTTAAAACAGGACATACACTTGTGGTACTTTGTAAGGTCAGTGACAATAATTACAATTTTGAAAGAATATTATATCATTACGTTATTTACCTATTATTATTATCATCATTATTATTATTATTATTATTATTATTATTATTATTATTATTAGCATAGGGCAACAAGTTAGATACAAATATATAGTATTTACAAATATACACAGACAAGAAACATGTTTTATAGCAGAATGTCCAGTAAGTGATCCACTGTATAGCTTCCTCTGTTGGTTCCAAAAAGTCACTCGGGCTACCTGTATAGGAACGTCGTGTACATTCACTTACAATATGGGGATCATCTGTCGAGATGCACCACAGTCGCACTCTGGTGATGAGATATATTTCCACTTATAAAGGGCATCCCTGCGTCGTCCATGATTTGTTCTCACCCAATTCAGAGTGGTCCCAATCTTACGTGGAAGATGACGTTCAACAGAAAAGATGTTGTGTAAGGAACTGTCTGTGGCAACTTTCCAGTGACTTCCCCATTCTTCTAAAGGGTGAAAATTCCCATCAGCCAATGCGACAGCATCATGCAAAGATGGATGTCGTGACTCCAACCTCGTTACCTTGAGAACAGGAATATCATCCAAAACAGGCAGTTGAGGGTTCATTTCTATCTTCTTGAACTCTCGGATGGGAGCAATTTATCTTTTAAAAACAGGTGGCATTATACCTGACAGAATTGGGAGCCAATAAAGGAATGTGGACTGGATAGTACCAGATATTAACCGCAAGCTAACATTCAGTTGAGTATCAATTAGTCTTGTATATGGGCTATCCTGCCAAACTGGTGCACAGTACTCACCACACGAGAATACCAGTCCCAAAGCAGATCATAAAGTCTTTGCTGATGAACCTCAACTTGAGCCATACAATTTCTGAAGGATAATATTACATGTTTTGAGCTTTTTTGACAGATTCATAAGATGTTGTTTGTAAGATAGTGTGCGATCAAGTGTAATCCACAAATATTTGGGATAGCTGCTATGCCGAAGTTCTTGGTGACAAAAACGTCTGTGAAGTTTAATGCCAGCTTGGCGATTATTCAGGTGAAAACATGACACTTCTGTTTTGTTAGATTTAGGACACAGTTGCCATTTCTTGAAGTACGTTTCAAGTGAAATCAGGTCTCTTTGTAGCACTTCTGTCACACTAAGGTATCGATTTTGAGTGGCTAGTGTTATGGTATCAGCATAACAAAATGTTTGCGATGATGTTTCTGGGAGATCGGAGATATACAAATTGAACAGTAGGGGAGACAGTACCGATCCTTGAGGTAATCCATTTTTGAGCTTCCTTTCTCTACTCATACTATTTCCCATACACACTCGAAATCTTCTGTCATTGAGCATATTTCTTTTAACCTGCACGATGGTCCTACGGGGGGCAATTCGGAGAAGCTTGTAAATTAATCCTTCCCTCCAGACTGCGTCAAATGCTGCTGTAAGATCAATGAATACAGCTGAGGTCTTGAGTTGTTTCTGGAAACCTGCTTCCATGTGGAATGTCAATGAAAGCACTTGATCGCAGCAGCTGCAATTTGGCCTGAATCCAGCTTGATCAACTGTAATATGCTGAAAAATAGTTGCACTGATTCTGTTGTGGAATAGCCGCTCAAAACGAAGGGCAACTGGTCTATAACTGCTTGGGTCATTGGCAGGCTTACCTGGTTTCAAGATGGAAATCACTTTCGTTCGTTTGAATTCTGCCGGGAGTTGTCTGTTCTGTAAAAGGTCGGTAAAAAACCTTAACAGCCAACTACTTGCATTCTTCCCTAAATGAATGCGAAATTCTGGATGAATGTCGTCAAAATCTGGAGCTGTACTTGGTTTAACGTCTTTGAGAGCAGCATTGATGTCTTGCACGGTTGTGAATACCTTGATGTGCGTGGTGTTCTTGACTCCAGAGTTTGGAGCTGGCGCCGTATGTATTTGGTATGTTTCTTATCTGATGGAGTTTGGGAAGTTGTGACGATGTGAGATGCTACTTTATCCGGAGTAACTCCAGGCTGTTGCTTCACCAAAGGTGTCCTTCCTCCAAGTTTTCTGCGGTGCCCCCAAGATCTTCTACTGGAATGAGTTAGGTCGATATTCTCCACTGTCTCAATCCACCGTTTTCTCCGGGTAGTATCCATGCTGGAAAGAAGTTCATCAGCTATGTCTTAATCACCAGTATGCAGATATTTGTTATAGAGTGCATCAGTCTCTACATTCCAACCAGGGATGTATTCTTTTCTATGGCATAATCTTCTTACCCGCCATCATAACTGCATCTACGAAACGCTTGTAATTGTGCTTGGGAGCAATCCACCGAACACATTTATCCAGTTCAGTGGTGAATGTTGACCAATTTGCTTTTCTGAAGTTCATCCGAGCATGTGGTATTGACCGTACAACAGGAATTTTGATGCCAATGTCCACTACAATGGGGCCATGTTGACTGTGGGGAAAATGTCTTAACACTTTATGACTGGTATGTAAGGGCTGTCCTGCATCATTGCAGCTAACAAATCACAAGTCAGGACTGAAATCCCTATTTCATGCAGCTGACTGGAAAGTACCAAGATCTTTTGGGTCAAAAATCAGGTGGAGATTATTCATTTCTGTCTATTCTACGAGTTTCTTTACACATTCATTGTCATTCGAGTACTTCCATAGTTCATGATGGCTGTTGAAGTCGCCTATATAAACTGCAGGGTGTTGAGCAGTCGGGAGTACGGTACCTGACCACTGTGCGTTTGGGGGTTTATAAATGTTAAAAATAGTAACATGTGCCACTCGCACAGCAACACAATGGATGTCTTTGTCTTCGTTTTCAAAGAGCAGTGAGGCATCTTGGATATTATTACGAACATAAGTAGCTATACCATGTGCACTGTGATATGTTGCACCAAGAGCTGTGAAACCATTAATGAGGCCCCTTTTCGGAAACTCTTCTTTATCGGCTGTATGGATTTCATGTATACCCACAACATCTATATTATTATACAGGATAACTTTGGATAGGTAGTCACATTTTGCTCTGCTGATGCTTTCTACGTTAAGCTCGAAAACATGGATGAAAGGTCCGATGTTTCTTCTCTGGTAGCTCTGAGAAGAGCCATTTCCATGAAATACTTCTGCCATTGCTGGAGGATCTTTAAAAGGATAGGTCCAGCAGCTACAGTTATTGCTTTCTTAGCACCACCCGGGGGTCACGTGTAGGGCACTCTGAGGGTAAACCTACAGATGTGAAGCAATAATGTACTGTCTATTTATCAACTTTTATGAGATAATAAATCACTTACTTGAAGAATTCTGAATTTTTTTAGGCAACCTGCACAAATTTAAAACTCCACTTGTACCTTTCCATTTTATTAGTTAATACTAATTGTGTAAGTATGTTTGCAATCAACACACTAGACACACCTGACTGACAATGAACACTAAAATGAATCAGAAAGTGTGACCACATCACTGGAATGAACATAAATTCAATAGCACAATTTTTTTATGCTTACAACAATGCACAAGTTTTATTTGAAAACTATGATACCGAAGATGTAGCATAACTGACCTCAAAGTTTCATTTCTACAACACATTATCTGCTTTGGCATCCACAAATGGAGGAATCTGACTTAACACACAAGAGAACAGAAATGATCAGAAAAAAAGAATCTAACCAAATAATTTCAAAATGACATTCTTTGAGTCATCACATTATTGAACTCAGCCATCATTATATTGATTAATGAAACTGATTATGTTAGTTTTAAATATTTATTGTTTACAATGTACATAAAACTTAACAATTTCCATTTTGTAGATTTAATTTTTAATCTACAAATACCGCTTTTTCTGTGTGTAACTGTTGGCATGAACGTATAAAAATATTACTCAGAATATCTGGAAGCAATAGCTTCAGACAGCATTTCAGATGATAAGAATGTGATGAACAAATGATGCAGAGAAAATGAAAGAAAGAACACTTTTTCATGGTTGCTTAAAGGTATTGTAAACAAATACACTTCAAAAATATCTAGCTTTACCAGAGATTCTTTTTGTAGATATATATTGAATAAAACTACGAGTACACGATGTAACATTAAAAATGATCTTAAAGTTCCTGAATATTTTAGATAATTTTAACCAATAGAATTTTCACATATTAGTGTTTATGTGTAACCTTGTAGAGACAGGATTGAACTGATGAAAATGGCCACTTTTGGAGATAAACCAACCACAACTGAACACAACTGTGAATAGGTACAACATATTCCATATTGTATAGGACTTGTAGTATACGTACTTTGTTTCTTCTTTGATGTATGGCAACAGCTGATCATCAGTTTGTTCCTCTATGAATATTTCCTCCTTAGTATCTTCGGAAGGCTGTCAGTAAGAAATAAGAAAAGTAGAATAAAGAAGTAAGGAAACAAAAATATATAGGCCTAAAATAGAAACAGCTGAGAAAATAAATTTCATAGTGGCACAAGAAGACTATGATTAATTTATCTCCCATTTAAAATATATATAATGGAAAGGAACAATCAAATGAAAATCCCATTGAATGCAAGAGAGGTGTCTACCTTGGTGGCAAATGGTACACAAAAATACATTATTATCAAGCACTAAATTTTAAAAGAACAGAGAAGAAGACAATTTCCTAAAAACAGTATTATACAATTTTTGCTATTTTTTTTTTATTAAGCACCCAGCTCATCCTTAATAAATGTAAAGAATTTACAAACTCTTACTCATAATATTTTCTGTTTTACAAACATAATCAACACATATACCACTTGTGCAACTACTCCAAATAATACTATACAAATTCTATTAGGTTAAAATTTACATTGCATTTACTTATTTATTTTATTTTTTACCCCTTTTGGAACCTAACTTGCACAATGACCTGCTGTGTTTTAACCTGAGTCCCTTTTGCCACTGCTTATCAAACAATTGATGAGATATAAGAACATGAAAAAGAACACACTGTTGGACAGCAGTAGACACAGTAGCATAGAAAGGGAGGAACATTGCAAATTTGTAAATTTAAAATCACCTACATATTTGTGAATATTCAGCGGAGCATATGTACACATACGTGTATGTGAACATGTACAATTTTAGGAAATTAAATAATAGTAAGCAGTATCTCCAAATCATTGCCCAATACCATTCCTTGCTTCTGTTTCTCTTTCTGTCTATCCCTAATTCCACAATGACTAGCCATTTTCTTCATCCTCTTATATTCATATTCCCCTGTTCCCATCTTCCTACATATGACTTGTCTTGTCACCTCTTTGTTCATGTCCATGTTCCTATATACTTTCTTTCCAAAAACACTTCACTGTAATATCAAATAATCCCACAGTACTCCCACCACTTTCCGAACAAGTGGACAATGCTTATATCATAAGCATAGAAATATCCATCATCCCCCACTGTACATCACATTAAGACAAAAAGCATACATCAGTTAATGTCCCAATCAATGAATGAATCAATCAAACCACAGCAATTAGGGCTGTTGGTTGTTTAAATAGAAAAAGATTGTGGAAATATATGAAACAAATTATTTCAATCACTAAATCATCTTCCTCTAAGTGAACATTTGCCAAAATTTGTCCCCTTGAATTCAAACTTATCTTCATGTTGCGACCTTTCCTAGACTTAAAGAACATGATTTAAATGTATTCATCAACTAATGTCATTCCAAGCCATCTCTCCAATGACATCTCAGAATATACTGCTTAATCAAACAACTTGTCTCCTTTCTCCAAGTCTCCCCAGCTGAAACTTTGCAACATCTCTGTAACACAACTCTTTTGTTAGAAATCACCCGCAAGAAATGGAGCTATTTCTGTGGATCATTTCCTGTTCTCTACTCAAGTAATACTGGTGATGGTCTCACACTCTCATTGTGGCTTTGCTGGAGATTTATATGCCCTCTCCTTTACAACCCCTAAAAAAACTGATAATCATATTAAGAGATCTGTAAATTTTATTTTCAACATATTTAAATGATTACCATAATGAAGCTATATCCTTATTATGAATAGCTAGGTACTTACAGAGATCCCCATGAAGAAATTTCACCCATCAATATAATAATAAAACCGGAGAGGACTCTTTCTATTTGTGAAACAAAGAAACTGACTTTTCACCACGTTTACAAATATAACATTGCCCCATGTCCATCTTACAATATTGTCAAGGTCTTTTTCAATTACTCATAATCCTGAAACTTATTTATTACAAAGAGCCTCATCACTTATTTCAGTTCATTATTCATATTGTTTATATATATCAGAGAATAAAGGTCTCATAATACTGCCCCGTGGGACCCAATCCCATAACTGTTACAGGATCAAATAAAGCTGCACCTACTCTTATGCTCTGAGTTCTATTTTGTAGAAATACACCAGACGTGGCCAAATTTTAATGGTAAAAGGTATATTTCAACCTTTATGTAAACTATCGTCCTTTATAGCCTAATCCTTGAACTTGTTTTGAGGCAAAGTTTCCACTTGGGATATCCTGGTGCACACTATTGTATTTTTTCATACAGTGGCTACAGTGAGAACCACAATGTAATTTCATTATTCATATGGTTTTGTGTCATTTTTGTTAGTGAGCATGTTCTGTTGTTTATCTTTATTATCTACATATTGTTGCTGTTTGGAAGTAAATAATGTGACCTATTGTTAAGACTGTGCATTCTGTAAATTACATGTATTATTGATACTATTCAGGAATTCAGTTGTATTTCTTAACAGTGGTCCTAGAGAACTGTCACATTTTGAGGTTATGGGAAGACGAAGATACCTTTCGCCAAGAAAGGCACTGTCAGAGAGCTACTTCTTGAGAAACGTCATTCACAACAAGAAATAGATTCTAGATTTCAAATACCACAGCAATCTGTGAGTAGAATTTTAAAATGTGAAGATAACGGGAAGACAAAATATGATGATGATGATGATGATTGTTGTTTTAAGGGGCCTAACATCGAAGGTCATCGGCCCAAGACAAAATGTCAACAACGTGTTGGAAACTGTGGGCAAAAGCAGAAACCAACCCCAAGGAGGAAGCAAAACTGATTAATTTGTCAGTAAACAACCGCAAGGTTACTAGTTTGGATTTACATAAGAAATTAGAAGAGTATGGGTCATTTGTATTAGCCAGGACTCTGAGGCGAGAGCTGTTTAATGCTGGAATGAAAGCAAGATGACCTCAAGGCAAAGCGAAGTTTACTCCTGCTATGGCTGCAAAGAGGTTCCGGTGTGCCAAAACTCTCCAGAATTGGTCATCTGATGAATGGAAACAGGCAAGTCCATGACAATTACTGTAATTCCTAAATTATCATTCATTATTCCATTATAACCCAATCTAAGTGATGTAACCGTACAGCACAGTAAATGTATGAAATTCTTCTTCTAAACCTTACAGCTTATTGCATTTAATGCTAGGCTTATTTGTTTTATTTATTTCAGGTTTGCTTTAGTGACGAATTGGTATTTCCTGTCGAAGAAGAGACAAGTCAATATGTCAAAAGATAAGCAGAAGCATTCCATCCAGATTGAGTGAGGCATCCAACTTCAGTGATGGTCTGGAGTGTGTTTTCTTGGTATGGCCGTGGACGATTATATATTGTAGAAGGAACTATCAGACATGAACAGTATAGTATTAAGAACCCTTTGGTAGCTCAGGTGCAAGAGTAGTTTGGCCAAAGTAAATTTATTGTTATGCAAGATGGGCCTCCTTGCCACAAAGCCGAGAAACAGTCCAGACATGAACCCCATAAAATATCCTTAGCCGATGGCAAAGAAAAGTCCAAAGAAAAATAACGACAAAAATTGGCTTGATTGAGAAGCTCGGTCAGATGTGGTGTCATGATGACGATTTAAAGAGTCAGTGTAAAATACTGTTTGAGGGTATGCCCAGTCTAATCAAGTCGCTCATGAAAGCTAAGGGGGAGCATACCAAGTACTAATGTCATGAACTTAAAAATTGATAACATCTCATGTGTTCAATTCTCAAATTTTTAATGTTTAATAATTTGGCCATATCTTTATAGTCACCCATTTAGCCATTGCTTTATCTATCCCAAACACACTAATTTTTTGTCAGTAGTTTCCCGAGATCTACCCTAAGAAAATCCTTAGATATATCAATCGTGATACATTTGACTTCCTGAATCTAATATATCTGCTATATCCTGCTGGAATCCACAAGATGAGCTTCAGTGGAATAATATTTCCTAAACCTGAACTACCTTCTATCGAGCCAGTTGGTAATTTCTTAAATGTGTATAACATAATCAGAAAGAATGCATTCCAAGAGCTTGCATGCAACACAAGTCAAGACGACTATTGTGTAATTACTAGCTTTAAGTTTAGCACATTTTCTCTATACACAGAGTGCTACTACACTAAGTATTCATTCATCTGGTATAGCTGTTTCATACATACTCTAATCAATATCTCAAAGAACTGACTTTCGTATATGCCCAGAAATTTTACCCATCCCAGCAGCATTTCTAGTTTTAAATTTTTGTATATTACCTTCAATGTTCCTTATAGTGGATATTGTAAAGTAATTTCAAAGGATTAAGTGAAATTGTCAACTGCGTCAGGTACTGCAAAAGGACATGATCATACCATTGGTGACATATCCTATGCATCACGAGTGACGGCTGCGATGCCCATCGACTAATGAAGTATACACATTCCCATGTTGTGTAATTGCTACTTCATACCTTTCTAAATCTGTCAACATTCAACACCGTACACAGCAACAAGCCGTTGTAACACGGCTGAAAGTAATTCCAGTATCAAGGAAGACAATGTACACTGCCGGGTGGTGCTCTCAGTGCTTTTCAATTAGCATTCTGGCAGTGAAAATTGCATGAGTTGTTCCAGCACCCTTAATAAAGATGCATTGGATAGCAATAATGCCGGCGATTTCACCCAGTCAATAATGAAGGCTACTCTAAAAGATCTTCTCATGTAACAATTGGGTGCAATTTGGATGGTAATTTGCACATTCTGCTGAATCGTCATTTTGCTCAAAAATAGGCACAAGGATGTTTACAGTCCAATGACTGGGAACAGAGCCAGAGTCAACTCTGGCATTGAATAAGCTTGTCAGCCAGTTGATAATGAGTTCTTTAAACTGCCTCATCTTCCAGAAGTTTGCTGGATGGTCATCTGGTCCTGGCGCTTTTTGGTCCTTCATACTCCTAATGGCACTCTCCACTTCCTTTGATGTGATGCATAAGATGGGACTTACCATCAGGAATAGGGTGATGTGGTAATTCAATGCAGGATATATCTACAAATGCTGTTGCCAATGATTGAGGATTTATTGTTTGTCCTCTAATCACTGGTCATCTTAGTCTCTAATGCAGACAGTGTGCTCAATACTTGTGTCAATTTTCATCAGATGGAAAACAGTTCTCTTCTTCTTCCCTTGAGCTCAGAGGTGTACAGAGTTTATCAGGACTACACCGACAAAAATTCAAGGAAGCTCTTCGTATTATGTTAAGAACAATGATTCAATCAGACTGGCGGGAAAAATAATATTTTTGAGAAAATGAGGTTAAATTGTTACTTCCTGGTTCGCGATTGAAATTGAAGAGCTGCTGCCGCCTTTCAGGGAAGATAAGGGTAAGGAGGCATTGTGGAGTGTATGCGCAGACAGAGGTAATACTTCCTCATACGAATTCAATATTATTGTCTCTAACAGGCAATATCCACAGTCCATTTATCAAATAGCTGTAACTGCACACACAGTTAAAGAACACACTGTATTTAAGACACACATGTTAGTCAAGGAAAGCACCAGATTGTTTCTCCTCTCGTCTGTTTGTCGCAGTAATATTCTACATTAATTAACATGCTCGAAGATTGTGTATTCCTTCCCTCATAATATTGTAAACTCAATGAAATACTGAATGAAGGAATCAACATGCCGAGTGATTTGATTACAGTGTATGTTCAATAAGGCCCCCTCCTACTTTGGTGTATAGTTCACTATGGCGTAGTAGTGAGTGACTATGGACTATGTCCAGGATGTGTAGTGTGTGGCGAACGGTTTGGAAAGCTGCCTGTATTCTTGTTACAAGATGTCTTCTCTTTCTATACGGTTCACATAGTAGTCAATTCGTGTAGAACAAACTGTACAGTGCCTACCGGAGTGTGGAAGCGACTATGTGAGAAGAACGAGAAACTTGTGCATTCGCATCGAGAATTACCTATTTCACCAAATTTCACTTCCCCTCCCTTCTCTTTTCTGATGCACTGCGGCTGACTCTTTCACATAGCAAATACAGCAAGTTCATCAATCTGAACTGCATGACCGGAAGTAACAGGGTCACTTTCATTTCCTCAAAAGGAAACATTTCCCCGAGAATCTGACTGTACCATCATTCTCAACATTCCACGAAGAGCATCCCTGATTTCTCTGTCAGTATAGTTCTGATACACCTTGTACACAGGTCATTACAGTGAGTGCGTCTCGATTGAGATTTATATACAGTATGCCTTCGTCTTATCCTACAACTCTTCCTGGACTGCAATCATCCATAGGAACGTTAGATATTCAATACAAGAGGAACTAGGTTATATCGTACCCAAGTTTACTGTGACGGTTGCAGTGAAAGATCTTGAAAGATCTGTAGAATGTGTCTACATGTTGTCAAATGCATTAAGATCAACAAGAGGAAAATTTATGTTGTTGCTAGGGACTCCTTCTAGTCTTTAAGCTTCCACCACTTGATGTTCTCAGGGGCATAGAGGTCCTTAAATCCGCTACGCCTACCTTATGCAGAGGTGGAATACAGTCAGATGATATGACATTCACATCCTTTCTTCGTCGTAGATCACGGTGCTGAACGACGATCAGGTAAATTTGCTTGCTGCAGTCACCACAAGTGAAACCTCAAATATGAGCTCCATCATCATATCAGGTACCGAAAGTATTACCACCATGGCAGCTATAAAAATTGTTAGTGACCATCATGCGCATTAAGGTCATCACAGTGAAGTGGAAACTCATCTTCAGGATACGCTGCAACATGACCTCGTAGCTCCTGCGAATGCTCTTCCTTATCCAGGTCATCACAGCCAGATTGTGACATAGAAACCACAAGTTCGAGAAGATGCAACGTCGAATGTAATTCACATAAGGCTGTCGGAATAGCACTGAACCTCAGCAACTCAATCTTGCATGCTTGCGCACACAATGAAATCAACACCATTCCTGCTGGATGTAACCTGGCAGATGAGTTCACAGACATCTTTGATGTCATGAGATTTCTGGCCTTTCCAAAGCGAGCAACTTAAAATCTAATTACATAGCTACACTTCAATTCTAAACCGGACTTACATTATCCAAATTGCAACAGGTTAACAGGAACAATAGAATGAAAAGATTAAGTAATAATAAAGCAAGAATGATATTTACTAATAAAATAATTATTCTACAATAATTCTAAGCCACATT
The DNA here is from genome assembly GCF_040414725.1 of Anabrus simplex. NCBI lineage: Eukaryota > Metazoa > Arthropoda > Insecta > Orthoptera > Tettigoniidae > Anabrus > Anabrus simplex. Next base: position 67,702,957 of record NC_090279.1, read on the forward strand.
TAGATGTATCCTAACTACAATAGTTTAACTGAAGCAACAAATATTCCTAAAGTATGAATTTATGGAACTTATGAGAATGTAAATATTCATTGACTATGTACATAAAATTTAGTTTCCTTGATTCATCAAAGAGACAAAAAGGTGAATAGTTTGAATGTAATTATCTGTCAAAGAACAGTGGCCAGTTATAATCATAAATTTAAGCCATATTAATGAAAGTTAATTGAACATAACCTACGGCATATTGTTTATTTGATGGTTTCTACCATTTCTCTTTCACACCGACACAGATAGATCATATGCCGATGATGAGTTAAAAATAGCTAGGAATGAGAAGGAAGCAATTGTGGCCTTAATTAAGGTACATTTGCACCATTTGTTTGCTGTGAAAATGTGAAACATGCACTTCAGGGCTGTCGACAGTGGGTTCGAGCCCAGGATCTTATAAATGCAGGCCAAGAGCTATATGGCCAGTTATTCAGTACAACAAGGAAGCAATTGCTTGAATTCCTTCTCTTCCAATACTTACTGTGAGAGTATATTAATATGTAATTTCAAACAATACGTTAAAAAGTAAGTTTTTATTTTAGAAATTCAGCTTTCACAGTTCCTCAGATGTACATGCACATTTGGACATAAGTTTTCATATACATGTCCAAAATTTTATGATACATGGGGTTACTTTGGAAAAGTAAAGAGTAAAGTAGATTCCCAAAATTCTATGCAGAGCATGCCTTCCTCCCTTGAAGTCAAGATGGGCTGCCTACGTATGCTCTTCGGATCTAGGATCGAGGTGGCCCTTACTTCTTCGCAGCTTCTCTGTATGCCCTTCACCAAGAATCCCTTTAAGAGACTTATCAAGCTTATCGGCATTGTAATTACGTGAGACAATGCTTCCAAATTTATGCTTAAATTCTTGCAACACATTCGGAAGTAACCCCATGAAAGAACCTTACTCAGAAGAACAGCCAAAGACATGATTCTTGAGGTGATCAAGCTAATGCAAGTTGAATCTAACAGCACTTCAGTTAGAGTAAAACAATTCACTTCAACTAACATTTCTTGACAATGTGAACATTTGGCACCACACGATACAACAAGCAATGTCTCTCACTGAGGGACAAAGAAAAAGATATAACAATCAAGAAAAAGGTTTATCACAATAGTTCTATGATCTTTGACTGTCCTACATCAACACAGATCTATCCATATTAAGAAACAAAGTACACATATATGTGAAGATAAACCGACATCCAGAATTATCACATGGAATATTTGGAAGAGAAGTGTGCGAAAATATTAATAAATTGAAGGGTATATGCTGTAAACGGGAATCATAGATCAAAGGTATCTGGGCATAGAGAAATACTCACAGGTCAATTTATCTCCAAAAGTGAGGAGACAGGGTTGGATCTCAAACATTTCAATGACACTTGGGTGAAATATCAATTAAGAAATAGTAAATGTAATAATTATCATTATTTTACTGTAAAACCAATTATAGTATTAGCATTAACAGCTAAAAGATAGCTGGGCCTCTCAGAGAAGTTAACTGTTAACAATGTAGAATGACACTACATAAGCACTGTACAAGTCTACAGATAGTTTCACCATAAAGTTCTACACAACACTTTATAGTGCAAATGCAGTTTTCACACCACACACAGGATTTTTACAAACCAATTTTACTAATTCCGCATCAATATATCGAAATAATACACTTTTAATACTTCTGCATCATTTATACAGCAGTGTATACTGTGGAAAGAAATCTTTCACCTACAACATATTGTAACCGAAAATGGCATAACTGGAGTTAAAATTGAGATTGCCGCAAAAGCAATGGGCGAAACATGTCCCCTTAAATTAGTATGACAAGATGAAATTCTTAGTTTTAAGAACCCAATGTGTATTGAATACGAGGATTTCAATAAACTTTTGAAACGTCGTTGAATTAATGTACATTTCAATATCGACCAGTCATGAGATTTGTAACATATAATTATCTGAGATTGTTGTAAACAACCCACGGAGTGAAATTAAAGTTCACTGTTTGTATCGGAGTTGAACCCTTTACACAAATATTATATTAATGTTGTGCAGGAAACTAACAACTCATATAAAGACTATTAATCCAATCATAGATCAAGAGGCCATCTTCTTGTCAGTGGATGACTGCACAATACTCCAATACTAGCGGACTGGAAACATTAGAAATTCTGTATCACCTCACAAATAAAATTATGATGGCAGAACACCTTGGACCACTTCATCCTGGCACTCAACATTCTGAGAGACAAGTTTAGGATCTCTTCAGAAAGGGGAACAGAAAGAAGCCACACTCATACACATCTCAGGTGTTACATCGTGTCATACTAATTTATGTTTCGCCCATTGCATACGCAACATGATCTCACGCCTGGGGGAATAAAAATCAGGGTCCTGATTACTCTATGCAAAGTGTTACATAGAGGAATAATTAATGAGAAATACACAAATGGTGCCTTTAAACCTGACATACCCATTCCTTAAAACTAGAACAGACTATGCTGGCCCAAATCTAATAAAAAAATTGTGTGAAATCGAACAAGACCAGACTGCTAGCTAATAAGGCTCTCTACTTAGACATGATAACCGATCTCACCACAACAACATTTCTCTCCGCACTTTATCAACTTAGTTCTCATAGAGGTCAACCCCTAAACATTTACAGCAATAATGGCACAAACTTCAACGGAGCAGCTACAGAAATCAAGGCCTTCCTGCAAAATAACCCTCAGAAAACCAACTCTTTGCACAACTGCAGGCATGGGACTGATGTGGCATTTCATCCCTCCTGCAACACCACACTTTGGTGGAATCTAGGAAGTAGCTGTCATGAGTCTGATTTAACGCCCCAGACAAGTGATGGATTCTTATCGCTTCACCAACAAAGAATGTACCATTCCTGAAACACATACATCCTCTCACCAAAGATAAATGGTGAACCTTTTGACACTTCTTACCTAACTACAAACAATTTCCTTATAGGAGAGTAAATTACTACACTCTGGTCATGATTATACTTCCTCTCTCATCACAACCTGGCCCACATGGCTATATTTTCAGCAGCTAACCCAGAACTCCTGGATGAGATGGTGAAATGAATATCTCAATAAATGGGCAATGAAATACCCCATAGCAACATAGTCATAGTAAAAGAAGATGACACGCATGCTATGAAGTGCACGATGACAGTGATCAAATGTGCATCCTGGTAATGATGAATTATTCATGTAACGAATGTTCAGATGAGTAATGGTGAACTTACAAGGTCTATTCACAAACACTATCCCTTACGAAGTATGAAACAGAAAGGCAAGATAACTCTTCAATGGCTCATTTATTCATTGCATGTTTATGTAATATTCTTCCGAGATTATCTGTGCAACGCAGAGAGGTGAAAGAAGGTGTCAGCATTAATGGGTCTATCTACGATATCAAAGATTAATTTAAACTTTAAAACAAAAGTTACATTTCTTTTCAGATCTCAAATTTAACAAAATTCTTCACTAGGTCAAGGAACAAAATATCAGGTACAAAATAGCAAACAAGAATAGAAATCCAAGGGTTGGAAATTACAAGTTTTGAGCTTCCAGCTCCAATTTACAAGTTTACAACGTCACAAATGTTGCGTTTGGTTAGATAACGAGAGATATCTCCCGAGACACAGTTCCAGAGCACCTTGCTCCAAACGTTACACATACGGCCTTCCAAAGGCCCGAATGAAAATTGCACCAATATCAGACAAGAGTTTACATGCGCTTTAAATTCAACCAAGGATGCTGTGCTCCCAATTCATTACAGCCTACTCAAGGAAACATTACAAAAAACTATACAATTTCTGGCATCTCTAGGCACAACCTACAATTCCTTTACACAGCGGTATCTAGTACCCAAACTTCTGGACCTTCATGGAAGAGAACAACAGGTTATATTACTGGTCCAAACTCAAAATGTATGCAGTCGTAAACTTGCACTCCTTGATAACCAACTTTTGAAACCCTACTTGGGCTTCTGGCCCGATAATGCAGAGGCTAATTCTACACAACTGAGGTGACTCGAAAGAGAAGTTAATGAGTGATTTACAGAAGAAAAAGGTTACAAAATCGTAGTCACCTCAAGATAAACTGACGGGGAATTCGAGTGGTTAACACACTCTCTATCCCCAATTTACAGTTTAAGTCTGTATGAAATTTTACATTAGCAGAATGAAAGCTTACATTTTTGAAAACACATGATTACATAGTTAAACATTAGAAGCTTCCCCTCCTGTGAGTTTAAGGAGACAGCTACAGATATAGAAAACTGGTGGCCATTACCTGGGCTGACGTTCTGCCTGCCAAAGAATTAGGCCTCCTGTCTTAACGCACACTCAGAAATTTGACGAGAACAAGACAAGGTAACTAGAAAAAGTCGCGGCTTTTATACCCGAGGGGAGGGTTCGAGAAGGCTCTGGGCAAAATCTGACCACACCCTCTCATTTTATTTGATACTCAAAAAGTTACAAGAAGCTTATGATTGGCTGAAAAGTAATATACAGAAAATTTGTGATTGGCCAGACTTCAAAGCTGGCGAGATGAGAAGGAAGTGTTGCAAAACACTGAAGTATCAAAATAAATGAAAGTAAATTTGGTTGAAAAAACTTATAAACCCAAAACTTCTTTAAATCAGTAATTATTCCATCTTGCACCAGAGTGCATGACCGTAGCTTTTTGTGGGGACATCTATGGAGAAAAAAATCCAGTTAGTTTAGGAAACATTAAAATAACATACTCAGTTATTCAGTAGTGACGTCTTCTGATCAATGTCCTAACTTTATGCATTAGTGCTTTCAAGTTTTGTTCGATAGATAGTGTTCCCTAAGGCGCTTCTTTTCAATATGCGGGGTTGAGGTGCACCTCCCGGTACAAATATTATAAGTCACATTGGACTAGTACCATCACAGACGACATTAGGGAGAAAAAGAATATTTTTCACTTGCCAAGAGAAGGCTACAATGTGTGTAGTGTACAAGCGAACAATCACAGTAAACAAGCATATCACCTGCAACTTGTATCAATAAATTACTGTATTATTTAGAAAAAAATAATTAATATAATCAATAAGATAACAAAGGTGTTTCATTTGGAAACGACTAGTAAAATATTCTGTAACAGTAACAAAAGAATGTACCTTTCAGCTACTTTGTGTTCAAAACTAATTAACGAATTCAAAAGTATTAGTAGGAATGATACCAGCTACCAAATGACATAGAGTAGAGTTCTTTGGAATAATCCTAACTGCTGCACAATTCATAATGCAAGATCGTGGAACAACTTGAAGGAAAAGTGAAAACTAGATATGCAAACAGTCAATCTCATAAAAAAGCATATTATCGGTAGGACTATCAATCATGTGCACTAAAAAGATTGATCAAACCCTGGTATCTGTTGAGCTATTTTCTACCCATTTCCATTATCTGACGATGGATTATCAAATTATATACATTACCTCAAGAGAGTCTTCCTGCAATGACTCTGGCTCGGTTAACTCTAATTTAACTTCTTCTTTCAGAGCTATCACTTCTGATACATGTTCAAAATTTTCCTGTGGAAAATAAGAAATATTAGGTATGCTCATAACACGCATCTACAAATACAGTCACCAACAAATGAGCATCTTAATTCATTAATTTCCAGTATTACAGTTACTTTCAGAATTTCACTAATGTTTAAGGAAGATTTCTACCAGCAGAGGATTGTTATAACCAAAGGCTGTACTGAGAATGGTGTTACTATTCTTGCTCACTCCTTATGTCAGAGAAAGGATGAGACTGAGAACAAAATATAAAATGCCAAACGTTTTCTAGCCATACCAGAAGATATAATACCAGAGATGGAATGGGGGCTATCTCACACAGAATTTGGAAGGACGCAGCCATAGGCATACACACTAAATTGTATGAACTGTTTTCATATGTTCAATCATATCAATCAAATCATAAAAGTTGTCTGAACCAATTAGAAGCATTACATTTCTAAATGATTTTTTGTTCTCAGCATAGAGTTTGTTTATAGACAGATTAAAATTACTTGAAATAATGGAATCACATTCTCTACTATGGTTTTGCTGAGATCACAGGGGCTACATAAAACATTAATACAGTTCTGTTTCAAACAGCATATTTCAATGCTTCCAAGTGTAAAATAAAAAACATAAACATGAAAGAAGCAGACTTACCACAGTCATATAACAGTGAAAGATGTGATGTAACCCAAAGTCAAAGCAGCTAGAAATGAAATATTGCACTAATATAAGCATGTTATCTAGTGTTCTGTGAGGAGCTGAGGGGATGAGGACACCGTCAGTGGAGAATCAGCAGTGTTGGAGTTAATATCTGCAGTTTCAGAAGATCTTTTATGATCTACTACGAGACATTTAAATTTCACTCTTAGATTCATAAAACCTTGTCAGCATTACAGGGGGGAGGGACTGTGATTAAAAGCTTATGTTCTCATGTAAATTAAGTAACTAATAAAAGTGAATTAAAGTAACAAGTTCTAGAATATGCCAACTTAACACATTCAATACAGAAGAGAAGAGTAGCTGAACTAAGGAATGGATGAAAAGGATGCACAAAAAGGACAGGGAAATAATGACAAAGAGGAAAGAAAAAAAATCTGTTTAATGTGCCTTAAGTCCTTAAAGTGTCAGAGCCCACTAGGAAGGGGCACATAAAAGAAATCATTCTCAGAAATCATACATTCTAGAGCCCTTAGACATGGTTCTCTATATAACATAGAATCTGACCTGTATTTGAGGAATAAAATGAACTAATCACAATTCTGTCTTTCTAGAAGAATTCAACATCTGAGCAAAATACTTATTTTGAGAGAACGTACATTCAGATTTTGAGCTATTTCATCCCTCGTATGTCATAGGCAAATCTGCTCGTTCCTTAAAACACATATCTTCCAGCACATTGTGGATGTGAGGGTAACCCAGAATAATCACACCTGTATTGACATTTCGTTCAGCAGACTGGTGTACCCAGGCTCTAAAACACTATTGAAAGATTTGTGATTTAACTTCTTCTACACTAATTATGATAGGAGTAATAATTTTTAACATGTGGTGCTAATACTGGTGCAGTAGTGTAGGAGGATATTAGTTTTTTAAAGTGACTTGGCCAACCATCCTCTATTTTAATCAGAAGGGAAAAATAAAAAAGTGCAACCCCTAAACCAAAGTAATTTCGATACTGACAGTAAAAAGTACAGATTAATCCAAGCCCAACATTAAGTTCCTAAGAGTTGGCAGCTTTGTGTAGTGCGTTGTGGTGTATTCCCAGACAAATAAGCAAAACAGAGTTGTACTACGCATAGATGCTCATTCAGCAATTGGTGACTGCTGGTGTTAATACTGAGGAAGCACATAGAAAACTATGCCCCTGCCAAACTTATTCAGCTATTAAGGGTTAATTTCTGACCTCTATGAAGTTATCTGGAATGAGACTTACAAGTGATGCAGTTGTTTTTCCTTCAAGCCAGGCTGGTTCCGCTTTGATCTTTGCTTCCAGGTCCATTTTGCACTGCAAACTGAAGTAGTTAGAAGGCACTGGTATGGTTGATTACTTCCACTGACCTTACACTGAAACATCAGTCAGAAAAATATATTACCTTATTGATGTCATTGATACTTATGGTGTTTGTCAACAGACTAAGCAACAATCGTGTCATTTTATATGACAATCAATATTATGATCATACCAAAAAACCTGAAATTTTACATGACAGTTGATATTATGATCATACCTATAGGACTTCAATCAAAGCTAAGGACCTGCAGTTTTATATGATTTCTAAAACAGTGATCACTTTCATAGGAAATATAATTTAACTTATCTGTCGATATCAAGATCATAGTCAAAGGACCCTTGGTATTACATGACCGAGCTTGATAGCTGCAGTCGCATAAGTGCGGACAGTATCCAGTATTCGGGAGATAGTGGGTTCGAACCCCACTGTCGGCAGTCCTGAAGATGGTTTTCCGTGGTTTCCCATTTTCACACCAGGCAAATGCTGGGGCTGTACCTTTATTAAGGCCACGGCCGCTTCCTTCCCACTCCCAGCCATTTTCTGTCCCATCGTTGCCATAAGACATATCTGTGTTGGTGCAACGTAAAGCCAATAGCAAAACAAAAATAGTATTACATGATACCTTATATCGTATTAATAGCTATCTAACATACAGTTTTATATGCAACTGAAACCGCAACAAGATGACCTTTCTTGAAAATTCAGTGACTGTACGGTTTGCATATCACTCTGATCACCGGGGTCCATATACTGGAATCTTCCTACCATTTTTATCCTTTGCAATCGGCTTCAAAACTAACTGAACAAGTTCACAGATCTTTGAGATGTGTTCTATCAAAATTTTCCTTCCCAGGATCAAATTCTCTCAAACCATTTTTCTCTCATTAAGCTTATTCACTATCTCTTTATTTGAGACATGTTCTATCAAAATTATCTTCAAGAACTTCTGATAACATGGCATTTAAAAGGCTTCAAACTCTGTTTTTCTTGGCACCAGTTATTATCTGTGTTTCACTTCCATACGGTGTCATACTCCTTACTCAGTGTAAACATAATTTTAAAAGTTTTCAATCTGTTCAACCTAAAGAACATGATATTGAACAGATGGGAATTTAGGCTGGATTCAGTGATGATAATTATCGATATTGAGAAGGCATATGTCAGTGTACCATGGCAAGTGGTCTCGGATGTATTGATAAAAAAGAAGGCAGGGAGAGGTGAAGAACATATTATAAAAGCCATGAACGAAAAGTGAGTAAGTAGTATGAATACTTAGATAGGACAAACAAACTGGTTCAAAGTAGAAACAGAACTTCAAAATGGATGTGTTTTATCCCCTCCAATCTTAATTACAATCATTGATGAAATCCATAAGAGTATACAACAAAAAAATGGGAAACAAGGAGGCAAAGGCCTCATTCTTTGCAGATAAGACAGTAATATGTGGAGAAGATGAAATGGAAGGACAAGAACAAGATAATGTAAGGAATCAGGAGATGGAGGAATATGGAACGAAAATCAGCGTGGAAAAGAGTACGATAGTAGTGGTGACGAGAGGTAATAGAGAAGGAATTGGGAATATTGAAGTAAATGGAAGACCATTAGAAGTTGTGGAAAGCTTCAAGTATTCAGGGAGAATAATTGAAGAAGATGGGAAAATAAATTAAGAAACTGGATAGACTTGAACAAGCCAATGAGTTTTACCAATGTGTGAGATGTATATGTAACTGGGACATCCAACGGAATGCAAGAAAATTTTGCACCCAATGTATTACACACCATGGACAACAAAAATACATGATGAACACAGAATGCAAGAGGCCAACATGAAATTATTTAGAGAAGTAATAGGGAGGGCATAAAGGGATAAAGTCAGAAACATAGAAATGAGGGAGTGAATTGGATTCCCTGAACTGAAAGGCAAGATAGAGACACATAAGCTGAAATGGTATGGACACATGATGAGAATGGAAGAGGATAGAGTTCCACAGTAAGTATTTACAGGGAAAGTCATAGGAGAATGACATCGGAGAATGCCCAGAAAGGGGTGAATGGATACGGTAAGGAGAGTACAGAGAAGAGTGGAGTAAAATTAGAAAAAATATTCAAGGAAGGAAAGGAGTGGTGGAGAGAGAAAAACTGAGGAGGTTCTTGATTCACATTTCTACCCAGAAGACTGGAAATGGAAAATGAAGAAAATTCTGTTGAAATGAAGAAAAAAGTTTATACAATACTGCTATCAGCTCATTTCATCGAACAATGCCAGCAAACTTTACTTAAGTGCCTTTTCTTTATTTTTCTATGCATGTCATGTCTAATGACACAACCAAGTGGTGTTTAACACAGAGCCCCTTGTAGGAAGTTCCATGTCAAACGAGTGGTTTAAATGTTAAGCAGTTTTTATTTTTCGCAGGTGGTACGAAAATTGTCTATGTTGAATACACACAATATTAAACAGAAGGAAGGATCCACCTTTCAAGACTCAATTTTAAGTTGAACCAAATAGAGGTTACAACTTGTTCATTTGGGACCGGTTTCAACACATTTCAAGTGTCATCATCAGCCAATTGGCAAAGCAGTGCAAAAATTAAGTCATAAATGTCAAAAAAAAAAAAACGAACACAGTGATCACAACTTAACAACGGAGTACTGAAAGGTGGATCCTTCCTTCTGTTTAATATTGTGTGTTTCTCTATTCAATATGGGAAAATCATGAAATTTTTAACTTTATATGTTGAATACCTCGAGTAGTGCCCCAGAGAATTCATTTCACCTAATTGCAGTGTTCATTAGTCACTTTGTGATATTTTACTCTAAATGTAAACATACTGCACAAACAATGAATACTACAATTTCTCCTACAGGTAATACAAGCTTCGTTCCTGTGGCTAATTTTGTAGATTCCTACACACTGCCAGGGAATACATTTCTATGTAAACACATATCTATTCAGGAAACTATGCTCATTTGTATTTTGTATATTTTAATGTAGGGGACAATACTGAAATGTGCCGTGTTTACTTGTTCTGACTACCATTTACAGTTTCTACAGCCAGAATTTATTCCTGAAGATTGTTCTTCCATTCCTGCCAGCAGTTTAATGTTGCACTAACAACTCCAAGGTAAAGGGTTAAGATTAGGTATGCAGTGGCATTAATTAAGGTTAATTAATGATAAAATGGGGAAAGCACGGAAACGTTTTTCAGGGCTGCAGATACTAGTATTCGACCCCATGCAATCTCACCACCACTCACTCCTGAAAATCTTTTACACAGCAATAAATCAGAAAGAAAGCCGACAGTAACCTAAATCATCACAAAAAATACCAGAAATAGCTGCTGCAGGGTATTGATGTGACACAGAAGAATCTCCATAACAACACTGATAAAACAAGATACAGATATCCTAAATGGAAACCTCTCAGGAATTTGAACCCTACTTCCATATGTCGCATCATACAGAGTAATGAACAACTCAACATTCACAGCCTCACTATAAAATTGCACACAGAGGTAAATAACACAGCAAAACAATATCGGTAATTAAAATTACACACTAAATATTGCAATTTTTTGTCTAACTACCATCCGCATTTCTTCATCTGCGATGCTCTTCAGAAAAAAAAATTCATCATTCCACAAAATGTAGATACGTGATAGATTGCTACTACACACAACTTGCAGGCACTTGCAACGCAAAGGCTGGGAGTTTTCTAAAAAGCATGCTAGTTATATGCGTATTCATTTTTTATGCTAAATTAAAAATAAAATTTAAGAAAACTAATAACTTTAAATATTAAAAATATGTAGAATGCTGAAACTGAGAAGGATTAATATTAACTTCTAATATTCTTACTTGAGATCTATACATTTAGCAAATGTACATTATTGAACTTGAACATTACCGACAATATGTTAGAGGTTGTGGACGCAGTGTAAAAAGACATAAATCACAATTCCTCAATGAAGAAAATCCGTAACTTTCTAACGGAATAAGCTGTAGAATTGGCCTTATATAACAACATACCAGCTACTTCGAAACAAAACCGGATATTTGAATGTTGTTCAACCACTTAAAACAAACTCTTGAAGTACAAATTTGATTTCCAACAGTCAGTAGAACCTTAGCCTACAATGGAATACAAAGCCTGCCCGATAGCCACTCATGGCTGTCCGCCCTGTTCTTCTTCTTCTTCTTGGTTAGTTTTTGGACATCGTCGTAAGACGCTACGTCCAGTCACTGGTGTGCGGGATAATTAATGTCTAGGAGAGGAACCAACATTAGAAGAAAATAGTACACTTCAAGATAATAGGGTTAGCTATGTAATGAAGCTAATGACAGCCGGGGATAATGAAACTGAGTAAAATACCAAGAATATGGAGGCTAAACTATCTAGGACAACACAAAAACACTGGGACACAGGGTTCTAATGCTTCACGTCTGTGTGGTCTGCCACGACGTCTTTACTACGAACAAACCAGACCGGACCACAAATAAGGGTTAGGATGCAAAATTTCATACCTATAGGAAAGGAAAAAGTTACAATTGGATGTTACAGGTAACTAAAAATTTAAGGATTAAATCTACTACGCGAAAAGACGGTTGAAACACTAAACACGAAACATTTAACGGCAGTTGGTAACCCGCATGAAGAAGCTTAGCTATGAATTCTCGACGGTGATGTTCATATGTCTGACACTGAAAAAAAATATGGTTGACAGTACCTACTGCCCGACCGCATGGACATAAGTTACTTTCGATAAGATTAAGGCGATAGAGATGAGCAGGCGTACACACATGATTTAAGCGAAGCCGTATAATTGTAGTAATATGACGCCGAGTGTAGGTACCAAAGGCGAACCACGGTTTATTAGGAATATCAGGTAGAAGCGTGAATAAGTGCTTACCTTTCAACTGGGAAGTTCGGCGCCATTCTGCACACCACTGATCGTGGATGAAGTGACGACAGTGTTCCCATAAGTCTGTGTGTGGAACTGCGATATAGTAATCCAATCCAGAACCCTGGGCAGCCTCTTTAGCTAGGATATCCGCTGTGACGTTACCGTGTATGCCAGAATGGCCCGGAATCGATGCGAATAATACTTTAACATTACGGAGGAACAAGTCATAGCTTAATTTGCGTAAATTTTGAATGTACCAATTATTGGTATGTTCGGGATTGTCTAAAGCCTTCAAGGTGCTTAAAGAGTCAGTACAAATGAGAGCTTTTGATATTCCAGAATATTTTATGTGCAATAAAGCCTGGCGTATGGCGAAAATTTCAGCCGTGAAAGAAGAAGCGAGGTGTGGGAGAGTGAATTGTTTGTTCATAGCCAATTGGGGGGAGTAAAATGCAGCACCGACACCAGTAGGGGATAGGGTCTTTGAACCATCAGTGTAAAAAATAATATATTGTTCTTGGTTATGCCTATGGAACGCAAAGTGAAATAAACTGGTCGTGACATGGTTATTTGTACGGAGTATTGGAGGACTAGTTTCGAATATAGTGTGAAGAATATCAGGTTTAAATGTACTAGCTCGAAAAGGTATAGAGTATTTCGGGTGATTTAACGTTTGTACCATGCTAGTACGAAAGTGACCGAAGTGGTTAAATGCCCATAATAGGGCCGGTTGATGATCTTCATTAACATTCCGGTTTTGATAATATTCATGTAATAGCTGTAATTTCGGGATGACTGGGTGGCGATATTTATTTAATTTGTTAAGAAGATATTTGCTAGCGAGTAGTCGTCGTCGAAATTTTAATGGCGGTTCCGATGCTTCAGCTAACAGTGCATTCGTTGGGGAGGAGGACATAGCCCCCAGTATTAAGCGGAGTATTTTAAACTGAAAGGTATCAAGTTTGCGTAGTTGGCTATTAGATGCTATATCAAGAAAATGACAGCCATATTCGTATACTGACCGAATGATATTTTTATATACCGTAAGAAGGACATATGGATCCGATCCCCAGGTGCGTTTAGTGAGAGATTTAATGATAAGGAATTTAGTTTCTAATTTGGAAAGAATATATTCGATATGTTCTTTCCAGAGTAATTTATTATCAATTTTAATGCCTAAATATTTGACCGAAGTTTTGATACAAATCTCATAGGAACCAAAGGTAATTGGAGTACGATCATAATTTCGTTTCTTCGTAAAGATCATGGCAGAGGATTTTTGAAATTCGATGTCTAAGTTATGCTGGAACAGCCATCTATAGAGGATCGGTAGTGTACGTTCAATGGTAGTACGGGATTCAAGGGCCGATGCTTTAATGGAATAAATAACTATATCGTCAGCATATTGTAGGATCCTAGCCTGTTGAGAAATCACCCGCTCTAAGTCAAAAGTATATAACAGATATAAGATAGGGCTCAAAATATCACCTTGTGGGAGACCTTTAGAAGTATATCGAGAATCGAAACTCTGGCCATTGGTCTTTAAAAAAATGTGACGATTGGTGAATAATTGCCGTATAATATTAATAAACGAAAGAGGAAATTGCCATTGATATAATTTGGCAAGAAGTACACCTATGTCCACATTATCATATGCTCCTTTTATATCGAGAAAGATAGCCGTCAAAACGTCACCTCGACTGCGAGCGAGTAATAAGTCTGTAAAAAATATATTCAGAGCGTCTGCCGTACTTCGACCTTTCAGAAACCCAAACTGGTACACTGGAAGTATATTATAATATTCTAAGCACCATAGAAGACGGTGCAAGAGGATTCGTTGAAAAGTTTTACGAAGGCAGGAACCCAAAGCGATACCTCTATACCCGTTTGGGTCTTGAGGATGTTTACCTTGTTTTAAGAGGGGTAAAATTTGAAAATCGTTCCAATCGACAGGAATGGCATGGCTGTCAAGTATAGCGTTAAAGGTATTTAGCAGCGTTTGCTTAGCGTGGAACGGAAGATATTTCAACATTTTATAGGTGATAGAATCTCTACCCGGGCTAGTATCTTGACGATGTTCGAGTGCCATATCTAGCTCATGGAGGGAGATATTCTGTAATAGACTAGAAAATTTGTCGGAGGAAGGTATTAAACTATATTCATAAGAAGGTTCCACGTAATCGGGTGTTAGTTGGTGGTAAAATTGGGCAATTCCTTGAGGATGCGAGTGAGAAACAGGATTTGTATGAGTATTACTTAAATGGTGGATGGCTGCCCATATATCTTTGAGAGGGGTTTGTCGATTGATAGATGTGACAAATATTTTCCATGCTGTTCGTCGTTTTTCATTAAAAATAGTCTGTATGGAAGCGACTATTTTTTTATATTGGATATAGTGATCATAGGAGCCAGATGTTCTATAAACTTTTAAGGCAGCTTGTCTACGACGAACTAAAGACGCACACTCGGAATCCCACCAACGAATAGCATTTCTCTGCATTTTAAAAGACCGCTTGTGTTCAATAGGATGATAAGTATCTAAGTAAGAGTGAATAAAGGATAATAGTAGATCGTAGTCAAGAATATGGGGAGCTGGAAGTGTAGAGCGGATTTTATCTGCAAGAAAGGTCGTAAATAGCGTAGAATCAAAAGAGCGAAGATTACGGGATGCAATAAAGTGAGAGACATTCCTGATAACCTGTGGGCCGATATCGATTAAAATGGGAAAATGGTCGCTTTGATGGGTGTCATAAATGACATTCCAATTTGTTTTATGTGCCAAATCTACTGTGCAAATAGTGAGATCTACTGCACTTTTATTAATGTTAGGAGCTGTTAACCGAGTAGGAGAACCGTCATTGAGGATAACCAGTTCCTGTTTTACGGTGATCCGTTCAATGTTCCGCCCTTTGGGGCAACTAGATAAACTCCCCCAAAGAGGATTGTGAGCATTAAAATCACCACCGATTAGGGTGTTGTTTTGTGAGAATTGTGAAAAAAATTTGTCCCATTGGACATAGGTACCTTTTATCCACGGCGGACAGTATATAGAAACCAAGGTCCAGTCTTGAATTTTGACTACAAGGGCTTGAGTGCCCGGTATGCTATAGTTTAATGGAGCTTCCTGAAAGTAGATGTCTTGTTTGAGGAAAATGCATGTGCCTCCAGAGATGGGTGCATCATGCCGTATGACCGTAAAACCTTTCATGCGAAAATGAAAATGAGATTTTAACCACGTTTCGCTCAAGAAAATTACCGCAGGATCAAAGGAATTTATTAAACTCACTAATTCATGTTTCTTATTTAATATGCTCCGACAATTCCATTGCAGGATCCGCATGTTTTACTTAACAGTAGGGGGAGGTCCCACAACTTGAACAAGATCATCATATAATGATTTTAACTCTTTCTTCCATATACCAGTTGTATCAATTGTTGCGATTACATCTGCAAATCTGTTAAAGAGAGGTCGACATAGTTCATTAACGTTAACGTTTGATTTACCCTGTAAAGCCATGACAGAGGTAGATAACGATATTGGCGCGTGGGGATCCGAAGTTTGCCCTTGAGAACTTGGCTTCAGTGATGTAGAGGCGGTCTCGGTAGGAGGAGCAGGTATCAAACGCACTAAGGGAGTACCAGAATGTTCTGGAACCGTTTTCGGGTTACTTAGTAAATGCAGATATGATGCCCTATCATAACCTGGGGTGACAGGTGGGCGGGGGGGGTTATTAACCACCATAGTAAATTTACGCTTTCGAGGTTGAGTTTCTTCCGATGGAGTTGATCTAGTGGGTAAAGGAGGAAAATGTTGGGGTATCAGAAGGGGGTTAGATAGGGACTGTAATGGGGCAAAATAGTTTTTCACTTCAAAATATGATTTGTTTTCAACACTCATAATGCGTTTAATTTCTTTTTGTTGTTTGTGGGTTTCACAATGTTCTGCTCCCGCAGGATGATTTCCGCCACAGTTAGCACATTTAACGACTTGGTGAGTGCAATCTTCAGTAGAATGAGTAAGGGAACACTTACCACATCTCGGCTCCCTAGAACGACAATTAGAAGCGGTGTGTCCGTACCGCTGACATCGTTTGCATATTAAAGGAGAAAATATGTAGGCCTGAACCTCTATCATGACTTTAAAAATAGACACGCTTTTCGGAAGGTGTTGACTCTCGAATACAACCTTCACAGTACCTGTAGGGATATATTCAGTTTTTCCGTCTTTAGATGAACGTCTATTTAGACGTTGTACTTTCACTACAGGATAAGGTGAATCTAAATAGGTGAGAATGTCAGATTCGGAAATAGTAGTGTCTACTCCCCTTATGACCCCTACTCGCTGAATATTCGAAGACGGAATAAAAGCTTTCAATTTCTTTTCTGCAAGAATGGGATGAGAAAGAAAGGCGTTTGCAGCCTTACTAGACATAAAAGTAACTTGAATTCTATTACGTCCCTTCCTATGTATGGCCTTGACTTCACCAATTTTCCTCTCGTAGAAAATCCGTCCCAGTGCCATAGGGTGAATATGTCCTATTTTATTTGTAGAGTCAATCGATTCAACAAATACTATGTAAGGGCCAAGATGAGTGGTAGAATAGGTAGATACAGGAACTTGAGGGCGCTGATCCGAATCACATATTGTATCTTGAGAACTGTCTCGTTGAGTAACAGTATTACTAACGTCCATGGGTAAATCCTTACGCACGGCATCTTTATCAATATCAGGAGGTCGGCCTAAAGGGCCACCACCACTATCTACAGACATAATAGTCCAAAAGGAATTACCCTATACTAGCACCAGAACAACCACAAAAGAAATTTACTAGGATACAAACACAAACATAAAAACACTCTACTTATCTACAAACAGGAAAAAAGCCGCTGCACCAGTGACCGGAGCTAGACGTGTACACCGCACAACAGCCGAACACCGAATGAGAGTCCGCCCTGTGGATGCTATATTTGCCGCTAGAGGCGCCGCAATTCTTCTTCTTCTTCTACTACTTGGGATTTTCTTGGGCGCTGCTAAAAAGCCATTACCCAGTCGCAACACTTATTTTATCACTAATCTTCAATAGAAATTTATACTGAGTTTTACTTATGACTGATAGAGTTGATCAACACTTGCAGAAACACTCAAGAAACACTAGGGTGACAGGTCGAGAACGTGACGTCTTCATAGGTTACAGCAAAGAGATTGAGTTACAGTTATGTAGAGGAGGATGCGAGTTAAGTAGCTCATCAGACTCTCTAGTCAAAAGAAGTTAGAGTTTAATGTTACAATTATCCAAAAATTCTTCGCCGCAATTCAACCTCACATCAATACCTTGGTTGGCGGTATTTCTACACGTTGTCTGCCTACTGGTGACGTCGTGTTGATAAAATACCTCAGTTATATGACAATGGTGTACTGTTGCGTACCGCTTTGTAAACAAGGCTCTAGAAATATAGTTCCTGGAATTATGGGTTAAAGCAATAAGCAGACAAGGTATGGTACAGTAAACACGCAGACCATGTGACGGCAAAAGTTAGGTTACTTATTATTAGGCTATTGCTCCTGTTCTGATGATAATAATATTATCTTCGATATACATCTCCTGGCTCGAGAGACAGTGTCACCGTCTAGGAAGCCCACCTCCCTCTTCAGGGGAGGAATGAAAGTATTTAGTAGTTACATGATCCGCCAACATTAGCATCAGTGGCGTATCCTGGAATCTCCACTGAGGCATGCAACTAGTAACCATGCAGTTAACACAATGTATTAAGTAAATTTCAATTCTACTCACCCTAATTACATGTAGGTGAACTCGAGCCAAACAGTTTTACTGTAAGTTTCTGGATTGAACGTGCGTACACAATTCTTGTTTTCTCTTTCTAAATTTACGAGGGTCCGCCTCTGTGGTGTAGTAGTTAATGTAATTAGCTGCCACACCCGGAGGCCCGGGTTCGCTTCCCGGCCCTGCCACGAAATTTGAAAAGTGGTACGAGGGCTGGAACTGGGTCCACTCAGCCTCAGGAGGTCAACTGAGTAGAGGTGGGTTCGATTCCCACCTCAGCCATCCTCGAAGTGGTTTTCCGTGTTTTCCCACTTCTCCCCCAGGCAAATGCCGGGATGGTACATAACTTCAGGCCACGGCCGCTTCCTTCCCTCTTCCTTGTCTATCCCTTACAATCTTCCCATCCCCCGCAAGGCCCCTGTTCAGCATAGCAGGTGAGCCAGCCTGAGCGAGGTACTGGTCATCCTCCCCAGTTGTATCCTCCGACCCAGAGTCTGAAGCTCCAGGACACTGCCCTTGAGGCGGTAGAGGAGGGATCCCTCGCTGAGTCCGAGGGAAAAGCCAACCCTGGAGGGTAAGCAGATTAAGAAGAAGAAGAAGAAGAAGAAGAAATTTACGAGGGAAGGTAGAGGTCTCGCGGCTTTAACTGTTTGCATTCAAACTGATTTACAATTATATCCGTTTTAGACTCATCCATCGTTAATACTACATTGCGCAAAATATAATAAAACAACGAAAACGACGTATAGCACAGGAACAGCGCACACAGAATGAACTCACTAATCAGCAAAACACACAATGAATTAACTCACTAGTTAGCCACAACTCAAGCACTGGAGGTAAGTCACCCCAGTGGCATTGGTCAGTTTCGTCACGTTGGGTTCTCGGTAGGGGGTAATCTGTGTGTCCCGTTCGCTGTAAACATGTCGACTTTCTCCAAGTTGCTAACAGATGGCAGAGGGCAGCACGGGTATGGGGTGACAAATTCTGACCAAGTTTCAATTGCAGCGACATCGTTCGGAGGGTTTCAGAACTACGTCTGTCACTGAATGCAATTTTAAGATTGAATGCCTTACGTCGTTAACTCCTCCATTTGCTGTCTCTTTCTTCCGAGAGTGGAGTAGACGGCGAGACTACACCAGCACCACACGTAAGCAAGCAACGGAACTAGTACAGTTGCGCGGACCTTTTGAACTTCTGAGAGATGAAATCTTTAATATTTGACCTGAAACAACCTAAAATCGTAAATCAGACAGTTCTTTGTGTTATCATAACGCATGCAATGAATGCCTTGCATTCAAGGAGAATACGCCCCTGATTAGCATATTATTTGGGAAGGTATAAGCAATGCCAAACTCCTAGAGTGTCATGGCCATCGTATTTGGCACAAATATTGGAGTAGGTACCCCGGACTTGAAGGCTCTCTCATGCTTCCATTATTTCCGTGGTATACTCTACATGAAACTCACACTGAGAATTGCCAGTGTCGAAACTGTGATTTGAAACTTGGAATATATCGAAGTGTGCAGCTGCCCATTCTTATCATGGAGCGTAAGTTAATGTGCTCGTCTATGCAGGAGGAAGAGAGGAATAGTTGTGGAACGTAAAGTGACACAATATACTGTACAAGTAGTTCCTTTTTACCTTTCAGTTTTTCGTGAAAAAAAAACAGAAAAGGAATAAATTGTCTCCTATAAGTTTCTAAATGGCTTTCGTCTTATTTTTCGGAACAAAATAAATAAAATGTGTCTTTTCCAACTTTTGCAACCGTTAGTTAATGAACAAATCACACACGCGGATGAACCGGCAGCAACAAATCCTGAGTTAGCAAGAAATTTTTAAACACAACTGGAAGGCATCGAAAAGGAAGCCGAAGGAGCACCATGAGTTTCTATGTCGAGTGCTGCAATGGCATATGTTGGAGGGTATTTGGCAAAAGTCGTCAAAGATTACATGAAATGTCAAGAGTGTGTTGATGAAATTAGTACTATCAAGAGTCGATCTCCACTAACATCATTAATAAAAATCAAAGACAGAGGTGGTCTCAGGTATCCAAAGCCAAGGTTTGTCTCACTGCTGATGAAACTGGGGAAAGTAACGGACGAAATTATATCGGTAACGCTGGGCGGTCCAAAAATAGCACAAACATTAACCGAAATACTGTTGCCCCATGTTGCTACAAATCATATTCTACAGTGTGGGAAAAGTGATCATCCTGAGGAACTAAGCAGAATAATACTGCACAAGTTTCTGGGCCCCTCTGTCACTAACTACGATAATGACATGACAGATGAGTATCGCCGAGAATATTTCTTGAGAAGAAAAACAATCTATGAGAAGAAAATATCTAGAAAAATGGTTAAAGTCGTTCCTTTTCAGTGAAAATCTACGGTGCGGAAGTAAAAATACCTAGTGCAGACCTTACATCCTTTTAAATGCCAGACATAAATTTCGACAGTTATGTGTGTTATCTGAAATTAAAACTACACAGCTTAATTGAACTTAGGTGAACATTTATTATTTTCTACTTCATTCTGTTCAGTAAGGTGTATAATATACAGGAAGTATGGTTTTAACTCCCGTTAGCAATGCTAGTGAGTGCTGATTTGAGGTGGTATACTAGCGCTGCAGTGGTCAAGGCGCGCACTGCCAGGCGGACACTGTTTCTGAAGACAGCACTGCGAGTGAGCAGGCTTTGTATTCCTTGTAGGCTAAGGTAGGACAGGCTGAATTTAGGAAAGGATGTATTACTTAAGACTTCTTCTTCTTCTTCTTCTTGATACTTATGGACTTTTTTACTGTCGTCCAGCCACTATGCGTATAAAAAGGAGATCACACGCCAAATAGAGTCCAAAAAACATAGGATAAGTGCATTTTGCACATATTATAGAGGGTTGAAAAAAAGTTATGTCTTGAAAGCTGCCTAAGGGTTCACTGTTCACATACAACCAAAACTTGCACTGGATTCAAAGATGGAAGCCAGAACAGCACGCAATAATGATGGGTATAAACTTGTGGAGAGAACAAAATATATGGAGCACCAGTAAATATGATCGAACTGCGAACATGTCATGTAAATTCTTGCATGGAACGTAACAATGTAAAGCAGGTGAGAAGGGGGAAAATAAGGGTGTGTGACACAGAAAAAAGCACAGGGACACAAAGGTACTAAACTTCACGCCGAAGTGGCCTGTCTTGGCGACTTGTCTACTACTCGAACACAACACCGGGCCTACAATTGGGATAGACAAACACTTAGGAAAAATGTAGTAGAGAGAAAGGAAAAAATTAAAGCTAATAGGAGTATTAATTGAAGGAATATGGAGGAGTTGAGGTATAGGCCTATACCAGAGAATTTAGTGCAGAAATGAGAATACTATCCTAAAAACAGTAGTGCGCAATGTTCTGATTTAGTTGGTGAAAGACGAATGCACCGGAATTACGTATAGTAATGTTTGAAGCACGAGGAACGGGAGTAACAAAAGACTGTAGCTGTGGAAAGTAGCGAGACAAGCAGTAGCAACTAAAGTGAAGTATAACGGGAGCCAAATGAAAACTAAGATCAAATGAAAATGAGTGAATAAACGTATATACCAGTGAAATATGTAATTAAAGGACCAAAAGCGTGGAATGATTAGAGGGTCAAATGAGCATCGTCAATAAATTGATTAAGAACTGCAATGATATCAGATGAGAGATCAACTAATAGACAAGTAAGACTTGTAGGAAAGGGAATTTTCATTCGTGTCAGGCTAGCGAGTAACTTACGCCGGGGTGCAGAATAGAGAGGACATTGAAAAATGAGATGGTTACTATCCCCTTCTAATTCACCACATACGCAGTTAGGATGATTAACTAAATGAAAACGAAACTTGTATTGCGGCGTAAGGGAATGATTGAAACGTAATCGAATTATGTTAGTGATATGTCGACGTGTGTATGAACCCTTGGCAAACCGGGGTTTTGTAGTAATATGTGGTTGTAGTTGATAATAATACGTGCCTCTAGAACGTGCAGTTTGATTCCAGTCATCTTGCCAGGAGCTGTAGGCGGTGTCCTTAAGACTGGGATAGAAATCAAGAGGGGGTATAGCTACTGTGAGAGGGGGCGTGGGGAATCGACTAGCTTCTTTAGCAGCAGTGTCCGCTAGATCATTACCAAGAATATTGGAATGTCCCGGTATCCATACGAGTGTAATATATATGCCATTTTGTTCAAGGTGATAAAGTAGGGATTTAACAGTATAAATATATAAATTTAAGGATGGAGTAACAGAGGATAATGCCTGTAATACACTTTTAGCGTCGCTATAAATAGTAGCTTTTGGCAAGGAATGTTGTTGTATGTAAATTAATGCTTGTTGAATGGCAAATAACTCTGCAGAAAAGATGGAGAAAGTAGTCGGAAAATGAAAACATTCAATTGTGTTGGAGTCTCTAATACCAAACGCAGCACCGACTCCTTGGGGGAGTTTTGCCCCATCTGTGTAAAAGTCTACACCGATAACAGAGGGAGATATGCGCATTCTTTTTGACATGGGGTAGGCGCAATCAGCGATAGCTGACGATCCTGTTAATAAAGATGTATGAGAGAAAATTATTGTGGGTGTGTAGTGTAAGCTTGCAAATGGAGTAGAATACATGGGTATGGAAGGAGTTCTAAGTATCGAAGTACAGAATCGGTTTATAATGGTATATGCAGTATATATAGCTGGCACGCGTCCCGATCTAGGCGGACATTGTTGATAGTAGTCATGTAAGAGCTGTAGATTTGGAATTAAAGGGGAAGATGAAAAAGCAAGCCTTTTAATCAGATATTTTTGTGAGAGCTGTAAACGCCTTATCACAAGTGGAACTTCACTCGTTTCCACTAATAATGCATTGGTTGGGGTAGTCTTAAGTGCTCCAATACAAAGGCGTAAAGCTTGAAATTGGAGGATATTGAGTGGAATAAGCGAGGTAACTGAAGCGATGTCTATTATGTGAGCTGAATAATCAAAAATGGAGCGTATAGATGCTTTGTATAAGGAAAGAGCGGTATTGGGATCGGCGCCCCAGTTACGACGAACCACAGTTTTAAGAATTTTGTTAAATCCATCAACTTCTTGACGTATCAAAGTAATATGACGTTGCCAGGTGAGTTTGTGATCAAAGATTATGCCAAGGTATTTATGATGAGCAGTGAGAGGGATACTATATCCCTCAAAAGTAAAGGGAGAGTGATCATATGAACGCTTATGAGTAAATATCATTGCCGCACATTTTTCGATGGATAGTTGAAGGCCATTATCTTGAAACCATATATGGCATATTGTGAACTGAGATGTTCCAATTCACTGATATAAAGGGCAAATAAAATTCCGCTTAATATACCACCCTGAGGCAAACCATTACAAGCAGAGCGGCTGGGTACGTGATGATACGATGATTTAATATTTAATGAGCGATATGTATATAATTTTTGCAGGATAACAATAAAGGCGGGAGGTATGCCTTTTGCCGCTAATTTTTCCCAAGGACAGTGGAGTCATATGCTCCTTTGATATCTAAAAATATAGAAAGAGTACTTTGCTTTCGATGTTTGGCTAGGAGCAGGTCAATAGTAAAAATATTAATAGGATCTTGGGTGCTTTTGCCTTTAGGGAAAGCATATTGATATTTAGGCATTAACCAGTGGCGGTGGGCTCTCAGGAGCACAGGAGCACGTGAACACCCAGTTTTAATACATATTCACGCATTCATGAATAATTTAAAACTTTCCTTTCTTTCGACCTGATTTCGACAATCGATCGAAAGCATTCCACTTATATCGAAGCTCCGTTACACCGATAGTTGTTCGTTTTGACTGACAGTGCAGCGAGCACACTGGATAATGCGCTATTGTGCTGATGACTATACGCATGCGCAAAGCAGATGACGTCATGGTTTTCTGCACTGATATTCCCATTAGCGAAGAGCACGGTAAGGTACGTGCCTTGTCATCTAGAGCCACCCTCAACCCAGTGGCAGTATTACAGTTGACCACAAGGGTCCGCCACCTCCCCTATTACGGTTAGCCACAGCCTCCCAGGAACTACTATTGCATTACATTACCGGCAGATTTCGCTAGTACCCTAATTCTGAATAGGCATTTTCTAGCTCGTTGTGAACAGGTGTTTGTAATCGCGGGAAGAAGTTTGCTTTACATCAGTGTATTCAATCGTTAAGTGATTGAGAAATTTGCGCGATTGAAGGACAGAAGGATTGCTTTCCTGTACAAGTAATCAGCATTTACGTGAGTTGCTAATCTAAATGCTATCAATTAAATAAGCATGATCTAGTGTTGTTGGTTGTACTGCATGCTATAAATTGTTTAGAGTTGTGGCTATAATTTGCAAAATGAGAATAATTACCATGTGACAGGGGCGGTGCGTGGTATTGTTGCAGGGTTGCACAACTCCCAATAATTTTGCTCTTCATTTGTCGTCTTTTCTTCTAATGTTTTAGTTTTAAAAATTTAACATGTATTCGAAAACACGTTAAAATGAACCATCTTCGGTCGTTCACTGTACTAATGCTTCGTAACGGACCAACAAACGCTGCTCGCTTCGAATCAAACTCAGGGGGTTTGCTCTTCTACGGCAACTCTCTAGCGGACAGAGCGGCGCAATATACCTCAGCAGGGACGAGCCTAAGGCTGTATAGCATCAGGTAGCATGCTCGCCAGTATCGGTCTCAGGGAGTTGCACTAGACTAGCAAGTCCCCTACCGAGAAACAGTTATAAATGTCCCCGTTAGATTGCGCCACTCTGCGGAGATTACTTCATTCCTACTTTCACTTCTCTCGCAAAGGTAATTAATTTCCATTTTTAAAATTTTCAATTTCCATTTACGTTGCACCGATGCAGATAGGTCTTATGGCGACGATGGGGTAGGAAAGGGCCAAGAGTTGGAAGGAAGCGACCGTGGCTTTAATTAAGGCACAGCGACAGCATTTGCCTGGTGTGAAAAGGGGAAACCGCGGAAAACCATCTTGTCAGCAGATTTACTGGCATGTAAAAGAACTTCGACACCTCGGCGTCCCCGATAACCGTAAAAAGTCGTTTGTGGGCCGCAAAGCCAATAACATTATTATTAAGAGTAACTGTAGTTAGAGTATATAATTAGCTTCTTATTTCCTGGGTTGTAATTGCCAGATATATTACAGTTTTAGTAGGAATGTAGTTCATTACTTAACGATAAGGTTTCGTGTTATGTCTTTAAACTAAAAAAATGTGACATGAAAATGTAGGTGCAACACCCAGCTTCACATACCACCAGCCGCCACTGCCATGTGATACAGTAGAACCCTGACTAACCGAGATAATGTGGAGACTATTGGGGTCAATCCGGAAATAATTATTTTAAAAAATTACCGGTAAATGCGGTACACATTCTTGTCATACCCAGGTGAACTTCGTGCTGTTTAAAAACCAGGAATAGTGCTCGCATCCTTCAGTGTTCGCAGTGCAGTAAAGCTATTATGAATTTTACTATTGTCTACACTAAGACAGCTGGCCCGCAGTGTAGGTGTAGCGTGCCTGCCTCTTACCCGGAGGCTCCGGGTTCGCTTCCCGGCCAGGTCCGTGATTTTAACCTGGATCTGAGGGCTGGTTCGAGGTCCACTCATCCTACGTTATTACAATTGAGGAGGTATCTGAAGGTGAGATGGAGGTCAAAAAAGCCAAGAATAACGGCCGAGAGGATTCGTCCTGCTAACCACACGACACCTCGTAATCTTCAGACCACCGGGCTGAGCAGCAGTCGCTTGGTAGGTCATGGGGTTTGGCATGGTTCTACACTAACACCCAGGTGAACTTCGTGCTGATAAAAAACCAAGAATAGTGCTCGCATCCTTCAATATTCGCAGTGTATTAAAGTTATTGTGAATTTTACTTTTGTTCTACACTAACAGATTAGTATCGTATAAAATTTATCCTCGGTTACAGGGGTTCTACCAAATTATTTGTGAAGAAGGAACCGTACAAGAAACTTTTAGTGAAATGATTTATGTACCTATGTTACTTTTTTGCTGAATTGAGACATGAACAAAAATGTTGTTGTGAACCCCCTAAAATTGATTTCACGAGCTGCCACTGGTATTAACTGATAATACTCAATAGTCCATAATAGTCTTTGTAATAATACTTTTAAGAATGTCTTACGAATACTAGATCCAAGTACAATACCACGATAACTGTTTGGGATTTTTGTGGTTTGAGGATCGGTATCAGAAAATATTCAGTCCAATGCGGTGGAATATGCTTATTCAGTAAAATATCATTATAAGCATTTAGAAGTGCATTTTGTGCTCGTAAGGGTAAGAGCCGGAGCATAGTGTATGAAATATAGTCCGGGCCTGGGGTGGATTTAGAGGCGGAATGGACAGCTGATATTTCACTTAATTGAATGGGTTGAATTAGAGTGGAGTACTGTGAGCGAACATTATATGAGGGAAGTTCAAAATAAGGTATCACATAGTCGGGGGTCAGAGAATGCAGAAACTTATTGATGATATCACGTGGGATGATTCGATGTACTTGATATTGAGAGGCACGCGACAACATACGAATAGCGTTCCATAAATGCAGAGCTGACATATGAGAATTGAGAGAGGAGATGAACGACTTCCACGCAGCACGTCTTTTCTGTTTAAAGATAAGTTTAGTTTTGGCAATATGATTCTTTAAACGCAAATAATTATCTCGCGTTAGAGAACGACGATATGTGCGGAATAAAGCCTTGCGGGTTAATATTAATTGGTGACATTCCTTATCCCACCAATGGATATATTGGAACGGGCGAGGAGTAGAAGAGGCGAATGGTTTGGGAGGATGATAGATATCAAGATACTGATGAAGAAGAGACATAAGGGAAGAGTACGTGTTGATGCGCTCGGAGCTATGACGAAGATGATATTGCCTATAAGATATATGTGTCTGTTCATCAAATGATCGTATTGAACGTACATTGCTGGATGACATTGAAGTGGGCTGGTCTTGTATGGGTCTACCAACCCCATACGTAATCCATATGGGATAATGGTCGCTGGTGTAGGTATCTGAGAGTCTTGACCGTGTAATTATAGGGGTCAAGATTGATCGACAGAATGTTAAATCAACCGCACTAGGTGGGGATCCAGGTACAGTGAGGCAAGTAGGGGATCCATCATTAAGAAGAGTTAGGTCATGCTGCTGAGACGCTATGAGGAGATATGAGCCTCGTGGGGTATCACTAATGCCACCCCATGCTGTATGGTGCAGATTGAAGTCCCCAAAGATGATAATATGAGACAAATGATGAAATTGTTGGAAAAAGCGAGACCAACTCGAACTCGAAATATAAATATCAGGGGGGGGGGCGGCAATGCAGGTTAATAAGGTGTAGTTGCCGATAAGAAATGGCGACAAGAAAAGTATGTGGAATGTAATACTGTATAGGTAATGATTGATATGAGATCGTAGAATGGATAAGAAATGCAGCCTCTCCATACCCCGGGCCATCATGCCGCACAAGATCCTATCCGGGAAGTAGAAAATTTGTTTGTTCGGAAAACTATGTTTCCTGTAAAGCAATAACATGTGCATGAGTTTCATTATTTATTTACTGAATATCACTCTTCTTATGAAGGACACTCCTAGCATTCCATTGGACGATATTGATCATATAACGAAAAAATATTACTTAACCTGTCACGTAATTGGTAAATAACATGCTGTAAAGAAGGGTGACCGCCTACCGCCTGCAGTAGGAGGATAAGAATTTTATGTATGTCCTGTTGTAAGTCGTCTTTTTGGCGATAAACGGGACGTTGTGGCTGGTCAGAAGATGGAAGGGGGAAATTACATTTGCCAAAGGAGCCGGGAATTGCGGCTGTGAAAGGGGTGGGGGGAGCATCATGTTCATAGGCACAGTAAGTGGATTAGGGGTATCCCGAAGGACAGCCATGTGTGCAGCTCGATCATACCCCTGAGCGGGTTGCGGTCTGGGTGATTGAGTAATAATCTGATTAAACTTTCGTTTTCTCGGATTTGAAATAGGAGAAGGGGAGTGTTCAGCAACAAGAGGGGGAAATTGTTGGGGGTGTTGCGCTGGGCAGTAGCTAGGTGGTGAAATCTTGGACTTGGTCTCAAGAAAAGATACATGCTCGGTGCTCATTATTTTCTTAATAAGCTGTTGTTGTTTGTGCTCGGGACATGACTCATGTCCTGTGGGATGGTCCCCATTATAATGAGCACATTTGGTATACTGCTCCGTACACTTATCCGTAGCATGCGACAAGGTGCATTTGCCGCATCGGAACGTTTGCGAACGACACTGACTATTGTATGGCCGTATCGCTGGCATTTTTTACAAATTATGGGATTAAAGATAAATGGTTCCACCTCCAGAAAGACACTATATAGAGAGACACATCGTGGCAACTGCTGG
Organism: Anabrus simplex; assembly: GCF_040414725.1. Classification (NCBI taxonomy): domain Eukaryota; kingdom Metazoa; phylum Arthropoda; class Insecta; order Orthoptera; family Tettigoniidae; genus Anabrus; species Anabrus simplex. Next base: position 67,731,708 of record NC_090279.1, read on the forward strand.
GATCGGAAAACTAGTATTACTGATCCAGTAGGAAGGTATTCGATAGCCTCATTAACAACCGCTTTACGTTTTAATCTCTGGACAGATTTAACAATGTAGTCAGATTTGAGATGTTGGAGTATAGATTCCTCAGTCAAATTTTTATCAACCCCTCTTATGATACCAACACGGAATATGCTTGTGCTTGGAATATATGCCCGTGCACAAATAGATTCTAATAACGGGTGACTCAAAAATTTATTTGCTTGGGTAGCATGCTCAAATTGCTCCTGAAGACGATTTCTGCCCTTACGTATGATGGATTCTACTGGTAAATTTCAATCATAAAATAAACGACCTAAGGTCATAGGATGCAGCTCTCCAACATTTTTGTCCGTTACAGATTCTACTAGAACAATGTAAGGACCAGAATGTTCTCGAGTGTATTCGTCCGAACTAATCAAAGATGTCGACTTTTGAGTATTCTGAGTGGTTTGTTTGTTAGGTATTGGATCTTGAGAACTTTGATTATTAGATTGACAATTTAGAGAAACATCGTCCATTTCCACCTCAATCTCCTTTTCAACTGGTAACTTGGAGATATCCAGAAGGGACCTCCCATCACTGGCGGCAACCATCACACGCTAACTTCCAAGACACAAAGCACGAACAAACTCCTCGCGACCACCAAGTAAATACCGTGCACACTGTACAACCGAACTGATTCGCAGCACAGCGTAGACTGTATTACTTAAGACAACTACAGAGTATGAGACACTTCTTCCGCTACTTGAAATGTGAATGGGCTTGTTATATCACCCAGTTCCAATACTTGTAATAAATCACACTGTACCACTCATATATACTAAAATACACAACTGTGGGGAGAGTTGTAGTTGAACACATCCGTAATGTCTACAACTGTAGTATGAGGCACTTACTGAAAAGTGCACTGTTGGCACTGAGTGAAATGAGTAGTGTTTAAGAACCTTGTGTCCCGCTATGTCTAGCTCAAAGAGGATATATAAGGGAGAAGGAACCTCTCCGGGTGAAAGAAAGAGAATACGAAAGCAGGTCCGTAAGTCTAAACGTATGTGGACAGCCATGGAAGGAGGAATCAACTGCCTGAACTTTACGATCCAATTCTTCGTACACTAACGGAAATAAAATCATATAGTTTTAATACATATATACATGCATTATCATTAAAGTCCGTTATGCCATTCAGCGTACAGTCTGCAAGCCTCTGTGAATTTACCAAAACGGCACGTCGCGACAATCCTCTATTTGCAACCAGTGCCGTGGCCTCATTTAGTTCTATACCTCTTATCATTAAATCGTTAGAAACTGAATCAAACCATTGTCATCTTGGTCTCCCTCTACTCCTCTTACCCACCATAATAGAGACTATTATTTTTGTAGGTAACCTATCCTCCTGCATTCGTCGCACATGTGCCCACCACCGAAGACGGTTTACGCGTGCAGCTTCATCCATCTTCATTCATTCCTAACATAGCTTTTATCTGCTAGTTCCGAGTAGGCCTACTCTCCTGCCATTATTCCCACCTGTTTTAAAAGCAACAATTCTCGCTACTTTCATGTCTGTTACTTCAATTTTATGAATAATATATCCTGAGTCCACCCAGCTTTCGTTCTCGTAAAGCAAAGATGGTCTGGAAACACACCGATGTAAATACAGTTTCGTCCGGGAGATGACTTCCTTCTTACAGAACAATGTTTATCGCAACTGCCAACTCACTACATTGGCTTTACTAGACCTTGATTTAATCTCACTTACTATATTACCATCCTGGGGGAACAACCAACAAAAAACTTAAAATTATCTACCTGTTCCATGTTTGTATCACCAATCTGACATTCACTTCTGTTGACTTTCTTACCTACTGACATCAATTTAGTCTTGGAGAGGCTAATTGTTATTCCATACTCACTGCACCTATTTTCAAGTTCCAGGACATTAGACTGCAGGCTTTCGGCACAATCTGCCATTAAGACGAAGTCGTCAGCAGAGGCCAGACGGCATACTAAATTTCCACCCGCCTGAATCATTCCTTGCCAATTTATACCTTTCAGCAGATGATCCTCGTAAATTACGAAGAGCAAATGAGAAAGATTACAGCCTTGTCTAACCCCTGTAAGTATCCTGAACTAAGAATTCGTTCTACCATCAATTCTTACTGGAGCCCAATTGTCATCACGAATGCCTTTGATTGATTTTAACAATCTACCCTTAATGTCATCCCCCCCCGCAGTATTGTGAACATCATTTCCCTCGGTACCCTGTCATATGCTTTCTCTAGATATACTAAACCAAAACATAGCTGTCTCTTCATTTCCTAACATTTTACATTCACCTGGTGCGTACTGAAAATTGGATCTTGACAGACCCTCCGTGCTCTGTAACCACACTGGATTTCATGCAACTTCCTCTCTGATCGCACCCTCTCTTCCGAGATGCCGGTGAATACTTAGCATGGTATAGTAATCATACAGGGAACGGATTTATATGTACTAATATTTATTGAAATATGTACATATATATTTAGTTATTTTTATTCAAATATGGAATTATATATGGACTTAAAATTGCACATATAACATTCAGTTCTATTTTCATCAAAGTTCAAAGAAGCTAAACAAAGTAGATCTACATGCAACATAATGTTGCACTTCACATTTTAATATATTTGAAGAACACGCAATATTTCATTCTCTGTTACAAAAAGAATGGATTACAAAATGTTCTTTTAAGTGCTGCAAAGTGAATCTCTATCTATTATCTGTAAGGACAGTTTTATATTGACTGAAACTGTGTTCAACATCGGAAGACGTAATGGGGGCATAATTCAACTTCACAATACCTACTGGCGTTAAATCCAGTGTTAATTTTACAGTTAAATCTCCACACACATTGCAGCAACCATTGTCATTTCTTCATATCCGGAGTTATTTGAAAGCAGAGTGGCCATCTCTCGTTTGCTTCATTTGCAGGATTTAGTTGTTCCACAGTTTTATTTACAATTTCACAACTTCCAGAAAGTGGGAGATGCGAGTTTTGGAGCCTTTTCAGTGTTTTTCTGATGCATAAAAAATTATGCTGAATGTAACATAAGTCATTTTTCACATATATGTCGCAAACAACTGTTTTCGCGGCTTCAATTGAGGCTGCAACTTCAGAGTCCATGGTATGCAGAACGTTCTTAATACAGCCTATATATATTCAACATAATATTCAATCGCTTGCAGCCACGTACCCCACCTAGTTAGAATCGGCTTAGGCGGCACTGGAATCTCTGGGTACATTTCTTTCAAAAGATGAACTCTTCTGTGGGCTTTGAGAAAAACTGTTTTCACTGAGGAAATCAATAAATTTACCTTCGGGTAACTGCCTTTTACCGCTTCAGCCACACGATAAAAGGCATGTGCTACACATGTTAAATGAGTCATCTTTGGATATACAGCACATAATGCTTGCGGCATCGCTAACAAAAGGTAACACTTTATTATACTTAACGCCATGTGGCCAGAGGTTACTCATAGCCTCACTGAACAGTTTTGCTATAGTTTTGTTATCGCACTTTTCTAGAACATCACAGTGTAAGAGAATCCGTTTACAATAATCTTCGCTTAACAAGCCAATGATTACGTAGCCAATTAGCCTGCCTTCTTTGTCTGTTGTCTCATCCATGGAAACCGAAATTGGACCGTCTTTAATCTCTTGCCTTATCTTCCGAACAGTTTCATCGTATATGGCTGAACAGTACGTTTTTCTGAACGTTGACTCTTCCGGGATGGATCGTTTGGTATATTTCTCGAGGAATTCCATGAAGCGCTGATTATAAGAGAGGTATGTCAGCAGAGATGAGAGCACGGCAGAGATCGGTGTTGAACTCGAACGTTGCACTGGAAGTTGCTGGTTGTGTCAGAAACAACTGTCTCTGCTTGGAATATCCTTGTTTGTTAGCCTGGTGTTCACTGGTTGAAACGTGCTGCTGCACTAGGAACATTTGAGTAGATGTCACTGCACAATGACACAAATTACAAAATAATATCTTACTGTCAGTTGATAAACCATCTTCTTTAAATTCTGATACGTAACTTTTCTCTTTTAAACTGGTTGACTGAGCTACTTTAGGCATATTGTAACAATGTTAATGTCTTCAATGAATATCAATATACAACTGCACACACTGAACGTACTAGAACACTATGAGCCGTCTCACTGCTAATTCAAACTGTGAATGACTGGTAGTGAACTAGATGGAGTTATGAAGCAATCAAAGGGAATGCCCGAATTACGAACTAATCCGCAAACAACTAGCACATCGTCGATGAATGAGATTTCCCTAGTTACGATTATTTTTTTGCTAGGTGCTTTACGTCGCACCGACACAGATAGGTCTTATGGCGACGATGGGATAGGAAAAGCCTAGGAGTTGGAAGGAAGCGGCCGTGGCCTTAATTAAGGTACAGTCCCAGCATTTGCCTGGTGTGAAAATGGGAAACCACGGAAAACCATTTTCAGGGCTGCCGATAGTGGGATTCGAACCTACTATCTCCCGGATGCAAGTTCACAGCCGCGCGCCTCTACGCGCACGGCCAACTCGCCCGGTCCTAGTTACGAAATTATGGCACAGACACAGTCGATGTTATGTAATGCAGCTTATCAGTGCTGTAAGTGTGATTCAGACCTCTCTCTTTCTTCGCACCGCTTATCAGCTTATTTTATCAGCCCAGACCTGGACAGGCGTGATAATGACCTGCACACCATTTAAAATATTAATTTTTCGAATACTGATTTTTAATTTATTTCTTCATTATTGAGATGACTGCTAATTTAATATAATTTAATACTTTTTAACCGAAATATGGACTATATTGATTTTAATGACGAAGAATATAGAACATATGTATTAAACTCAAAAATATGGAAAAACATAGAAAATAAATACTCCATTTTTCAACTCCACGCGTCATGATTCGTAAAGATAATGAAAAATATAATTAATTTTATTTTCCTAAAGAGACATGCATTTACATATAAATCCGTTCCCTACGTAATCAATGAGATACCTCGATAGTTGTTGGAATCCTTCCTGTTCCATTGCTTATAGATGGATGCAATTACTGCTTTTGTCCAATCTTAAGGTACCTGACCAACACTCCATTCTAATCCAACTACTCTATAAAGCCATTTCATTCCTGCCTTCCGAGTATACTTCACCATTTTGGGTCTAATTTCATCTATTCCTGCTGCTTTATGACAATGGTGTTTATTTACCATCCTTTCCACTTCATCAAGCGTAATTTCACCAACATCACTTTCTTCCTGCCCATTAGCTAGGTTGTTCGCGACACCACCAGGAAGATTTCCCTTTACATTGAGAAGATCTTCAAAATATTCCCTCCACCTCTCCAGTGATTCCCTGGGATCTATTATGAGTTCACCTGAATTACCCAAAACACTGCTCATTTCCTTTTTCCTTTACTTCCTAAGATTCTTTATTACTGTCCGGTAAGGTTTCGCTGCTGCTTGACATAGTCTTTCCAGGTTATTACCAAATTCCTCCCACGGTTTCTTTTGGGATTCAACAAATATTTGTTTCGCTCTGTTTCATTCAACTACGTGCAATTCCCTGTCTGCATCAGCCCTTGTATGGAGCCATTTCTGATAAGCCTTCTTTTTACGTTTACAAGCTACCGTCACTTCATCAATCCACCAACATGTATGCTTTTCCCCACCTTTACACATACGCGTTCCTAGGCATTCCCTTACTGTTCCTGCTACAGCATCCGTGTATGCCACCTATTCTCCTTCTATATCCTGAACCTGCTTACTGTCCACTGTTCGAAGCTTCTCACTAATCATATCCATGTACTTCTGTGTAATCTCCTCGTCCTGGAGATTTTCTACTCTTGTTCGTTTGCAGATAGACTTCATTTTCTGTATCCTAGGCTTAGAGATACTCAGTTCACTACAGATCGGATAGTGGTCTGTATCACCGAAAAATCTCCGTAAAACTCATACATTCCTACCAGACTTCCAGAATTTAAAATCGGTTAAGATATAGTATATTTTCTGGATCTGTTACCCTAAGCTCCCCATCTGAATAGCCTTATGCTTGAAGAATATATTCGTAACAACTAAACACAAACTAGCATAGAAGTCCAACAAACGTCTCCCGTTCCCATTAGCTTCCATGTATTCCCCACATTTACCAATTACCCTTTCGAATACTTCAGTTCTGTTTCCAACTCTCGCATTGATATCGCCCATCCTTCATCCGTTATCGTATGCGGCTGTTGGCCGCAAAATTTCAAACCAACTCGCCGTTTCGTCTAGGCGCATCACAGTGTAATGGAAGGAGCCAGTATTCCTAAGTTACACCCTTCCCCATTAGGCGGCACCCACGACAAGGAGGCGCCCTGTGTGTCTTCTAAGTTCATAGGTGTCCGATCGGCGGCTGTCTGTGTGCCTCAGCTCTTGGTCACAATGTAAGTGTATATTATTATTATTATTTTGTTTTGTGGATTGCTTTGTAAATAGGTGTTTTCAACGTCATTAACTATAAAATTATTGTTTAATACAAATAAGCACATATTATAAAACTTTTGTAATAATATAATATATACGCATCCTCTCTTAGAAACTTGACCAGCTACTACTACTTCTGTAGCTAACCGCTTGCTGATCATTACAGTAGTATAATTGGATGGTTCGGCCGCCTCCTCCTCCTCAAGCGGCGCGGGAAATTTGAATTCTGGCGGGAAATTTGAAATTTGGCGGGAAATTTGAATTTTGGCGCGAGATTTGAATTTGTAAACAAAGCCACGTGCTTTTTGACAGCTGTCATCGACAACAACGCATCGCTAACCTCAGTACAGCCATCTTGACGGGCCTAAACCTCAGTGGTACCAACTTAACCTAACTAGCATGAGGTAAACAAAGCCACGTGTTTTTTGACAGCCACGTGCTTTTTGACAGACAACAACGCATCGCTAACCTCAGTACTGCCATCTTGACGGACCTAAACCTCAGTGGTACCAACTTAACCTAACTAGCGCGTGGTAAATAAAGCCACGTGCTTTTTGACAGCCACGTGCTTTTTTGACAGCTGTCATCCGCCATCTTTAAACCACTGAGCGCTGTGCTGCCCTCTTTAGATGTAAAATTCGTCACCTGTCATCGACAGTGCTGCCATCTTGGCGGGCCTAAACCTTAGTGCTACCAACTTAACCTCACTAGCTCGAGATAAACAAATCCACGTGCTTTTTGACAGCCACGTGCAGCTGTCATCCGCCATCTTTAATCCATAGAGCACAGTGCTGCCCTCTTTAGCTACTTACCTTTGAAATGTGGTGGCGGATAATTTGAAAAATGCTTTTTGACAGCAGCCATCTTGCATCGCAAACCGCAGTGCTGCCATCTTTAGCTAGATACCTGTGGTGGCAGACAATTCCACGTGACAGCAGCCATCTTTGAGCACAGTGCTACCCCTCTTTGTGGCGGCGGGAAATTCCACGTGCTCTTGTTTGGAAACAAATTCACGTGCTACGTTCTGACAGCTGTCATCCGCCATCTTGCATCACAAACCTCAGTGCTACACTCTTTAGTTGAAATGTGGTGGCGGCTAATTCTAAATGCTCTTGTTTGGAAACAAACCTATGCGCTTTTTTGACAGCTATCATCCGCCATCTTTAATCCAGAGAGCACCGTGCTGCCCTCTATGTGGTGGCGGTAAATCCCACGTGCTTTACAAACCCATGTGCTTTTCTGAAAGCTGTCATCCGCCATCTTTAATCCAGAGAGAACAGTGCTGCACTCTATGTGGTGGCGGCAAATTCCACGTGCTTTACAAACCCATGTGCTTTTCTGACAGCTGTCATCCACCATCTTTAATCCAGAGAGAACAGTGCTGCACTCTATGTGGTGGCGGCAAATTCTACGTGCTCTTGTTTGGAAACAAATTCTACTCGCTCTTCAGCTGTCATCCACCATCTTTAATCAAGAGAGCACCGTGCTGCCCTCTATGTGGTGGCGGTAAATTCCACGTGCTTTACAAACCCATGTGCTTTCCTGACAGCTGTCATCCGCCATCTTTAATCTAGAGAGAACAGTGATGCACTCTATGTGGTGGCGGCAAATTCCACGTGCTCTTGTTTGGAAACAAATTCTACTCGCTCTTCAGCTGTCATCCACCATCTTTAATCAAGAGAGCACCGTGCTGCCCTCTTTGTGGTGGCGGATAATTTGAAAAAATTATTTTCTACAAGCAGCCCTCTTTAATCCAGAGAGAACAGTGCTGCACTCTTTAGCTACTTACTTTTGAGGCGGTTAATTTGAAAAATTCTTTTCGACAGGCAGCCATCTTTAATCCAGAGAGAACAGTGCTGCCCTCTTTAGCTACTTACCTTTGAGGCGGTTAATTTGAAAAATTCTATTTAACAAGCTGCCATCTTTAATGAAAAGAGCATCGTGGTGCTATCTTGCGGGTAATATTTTACGTCACAGCTGTCATCCACCATCTTGCATTGCTAACCTTAGTGCTGCCCTCTTTAGCTACTTACCTTTGAAACAAAAAATCTATTTGACAAGTTGTCACCCGCCATCTTGCATCGCAAACCTCAGTGCTGCACTCTATGTGGTGGTGGATAACTTGAAAAAAATCTTTTTGACAAGCAGCCATCTTTAATCAACAGAGCACCGTGTTGACATCTTTAGCTACCGCCATCTTACATCGCTTACCTCGCTGCTGCACTCTTTAGTTGAAATGTGGTGACGGTAAATTCGAACAAGTTTAATCACGCATCGGGAAAGCTAGAGTATGCACGTGCTGTTGTGATGACGTCATTGTGCATGTTTAAACCCGTTCGTTGACTAAAAGCTTTAGTCTTCGAGAAACAGTGATAGAGTGTGGAGTGCAAACATGACGAAAACATTAATAGTTGATGTGCAAGGCTTTAAAGTAAACGGAAACGAATTTGTGTTTAAAGAGGTCGCTGTGTTAGATTGCAGTGTGTTGTGGGCACCAAAACTTGTTAGTTTAGTATTTAGTCCACCGTTCCCTTACTGTTTGCAAACAGATGAAGATAAAAAGCAGACTCAGCGGATTGAAAACAATTTAGGTTTGAAGTTGGAAGAAAAAGGAATACCTTATCGTTTTCTACCTTTAATGATGAATGCACATTTGTCAAGAGCAGATCTTGTTCTTTTAAAGGGTTGTGAAAAGAAAGAATGGTTGCGTGAGTTTCTACCATCATCATGTGAAGTTATCGACATGCATGAATTGGGGTGCCCATCATTTAAAACTCTTCCGAAAGAGCATAGCAGAGAAACAAGTAAACAGTCTTTACAACATGTATGCATGCTCTTTGATTGGTTGTGTCGCAGTGCATGCCGGGAAGTGAACAACATATGTAAAGTGCTGTGTCGAAATAACCTTAGTGTAAAAGAAACATTTGTAGAGTAAAGACACCATATCATTTCTAACAGATACTAAGTGTAACGCAGTTGAAAAGGCGATCGTAAAGTTTTATGCATGCAAAAAGAAACTAAACACTTTTACTGAAGAAGAGTTAAATGCATTACCAAAGGCATTTTTGGTTAATGTAGCTGCGAATGCTGTAAAGAAGATTTGGGAAAAGGTGCCTCGTGAGTGGACTCAAGATCCTGTTTTGTCAGAGCTTCAAACGTGTAGTTTACTTCATGAACACGTGAGTTTAGCTAGAAGACCTTCTGTGAGACAGTGCCGTACATGTCAACTAATTAAACTGTATCACGGACCTAAAACTAATGAGTTGTCTTCGCTTATAAACACTTATCATGGCTGTGGAGAGAGTAAACAAGGAAAAGGTGAAGAAACGTGCTGGGAGAAAGATGAGGAAGCATGTTGGGCGTGGACTCATCAATAGAGTGATTGATCTTCTTTTCTTCGTGCTTCATCTCCTCTGAGGCCCTAGAACACGTTCGCCAGACACGTAGTTACATGCTGCCTGCATAGAGTATATCGTGTAGCTGTTAAAATCTGCTTCGTAAAGTTATGCTATGTGTGTGTGTGTGTGTTATTACCTAGTGCTTTAGCTGCTCAGAAGAATATAGCAGCACTTGTCGTTGTTGGTGCAATAAAACGAAAACTGAGTGACAAAGACCGTAAAATAAACAGAGGATAAAAATGTATATATTCTAAAATAAATATGAATTGTCAAAACATATTACAGGTGTTGTTTAATTCTACAGCATGTCCTAGTCACTTAGAAGAAAGGAAACGTAGAGGATTAAAAGAAAACACACATAAGATTTAAAGTACATCCTCTTTATTAATCCATGAATTAAAGCTGTTATTAAAACCAAGCCATTTAACATACAGTTTATTGCCACGACGTCGAATAACACGTTCAACTAAATAGTGATCAGGATATTTTGTTTTCTGCAGTTCTTCGATGTAGAATCCTCCTTCAATAGGCTGTCCTCTGAGATCGCGAAGTAAATACGTAACTGGATTAGTAAGCTTAACACTTCTGATTTGAAAAATTTCAGTGCTCCAGTTAGGTGTGTATCCTTTTGCAAAGATAGATTTGTGCTTGCTGATGCGAACGAAATCACCTTCTTTAAAGCGATGGCGACGTGGATCAGCTGTTTTAATTACATGATGAATAGCATCTAGACGAGGTGCATTCTTTGTAACAAGACGTGGCTTTGTTCCGATAGTGCGATGAGTTGTATCGTTGTAGGTAGATAAAAGTCTAGCTAGCAGATCAGTCCAACGATATGAACCTTGCGCTGTAAATTCTCGCCACATCATTGTTTTGAGTGTACGATTAAAGCGTTCTACAACACTTGCCTTGAGATTGCTGAACGTAGAGTAGTGTTGAATGCCAAGTAACTTGAGGTAAGAAGAAAAATCCTTGTTGTAAAACTCTTTACCTTGATCAGTTTGAAGAAGCCTTGGGCAGCGTTTCGATTCTTCAACAATATGTTTAAATGCTTCTTTAACTTGAGCTGCTGTTTTAGAACGCACGGGTTGTGCAAAAGCAAACTTTGAGTACACATCGATAACAGTAAGTAGATACTTATAGCCCTTATTACTAGAAGCATATGGAATCATTTCTACTAAGTCTGCTTGCCAGAGATCATCTTTTCCTCGTGTAATAACGCGTCTGCGACAGTAGGTGCGACGTGCTGGTTTATGTAACTCATGTGCGATGTTTACCTTTACAGGTGAGATCTTCTCTTGACGAGCCATTACAAAATAATACCGGCATAACGTAGTTCTCTTTCTATTTCTAGAATTTCTGATCCGTGACCAGTGTGACCAGCCTCTTGCGATGCTCTTAAAAGTTGTAATCGTTCAACGAGTAAGTTTGGGTCATTCCAGTATCTTACATCCACATACGGCAACAAAGGCTTGTAGATAACGTCTAGACTACGTGCAGTCGGAAACAGCTTAGAAACAAACTCACGATACTTGTAACTCTTATTCGCATTTACAGCTTCTGTTCTCTTGTAATTACGTCGTGTTGCATCAGTAGCAGAAAGTATTGCTTTATACTTTTTAAGATCATCTTGTAAAATTATATCCTTGTCAGGTATTCGTGAGAAAAGAAGTTCTAAGAGTCCTTTCGTAGGTTTATAGTAACACCTTTTACAATGAGTTTGTTGCTATTAATCTTAACATTTGAATTTCCTATCCGGAAACAGTCATCTTCGTAGCGAATACCGTATGTAGTGTCAGTTTGTCCTGTAAAAAGTTTTTCTATATAAGGTGCAAAGAGAGATCCATAGGTATCTTGAATAAAAGTTCTAAACTGATTGTGATACTCTGGTGTAATCATAACCTCAGACAAAGATGGTAGATTTTGCGTCGATGTAGTAGGTGTTTCAGCAATAACATCTGTAGTTAAAAACTCAACACGCTTAGATGGTGATGTATCATTAAGTTCTTCTTCTTCTTCTTCCTTATCTTCCTCTTGATCTACATCCTGCTTCTTCTCTTCAGTATCTTTTCTTCTTCATGCTTCTCTTTATGATATGATGTTTGCATAGAAGCAAAACTTGAAGTAGACTGCGGTAATGAAGTAGAATTAAAAATTTCTTTGAGTGGTGTACTTAGTTGTGTTTTTAAAAATAAATCCGTGTCTGCTTGAATACGTTTAAGCTCTTTAAATTTCCGTCGAATATTGTTTTGAGCTTGGATGATATGTTTTGTGATCTCTTTGCTAGATGTTAACATGATGGTGGTTTTTAATCAAGTAGTTACTGTAATTCTGTGTTAATGCATATAAAATGATCGAAACCCATGCGATATCGTCCATGCTGTACATCACTTTCTTTATCAATAACTAAAAAGCTGTAACGGTGTAATGACCAACATTTAGCACACACACGTTTAAAGTCATCGAATGTGATATCAGTGTTAACATGATCGTTATACACATGTCGCATGTTGCGCTCATCTTGCCGAAAAAGCACAATAACATTTGCGTTGTCGCGTATCAACTGCTTAGGCACACGAGAATAGGTTTGGCACAAATAGATGCAATCAACATATTTATGCCGACCCATACTAAAGAATGCACGAATAACGTTTTGCTGTTCTGTTGCGACATCATCAAAGATCATAAGAGAATTAGGAAGCACATCGTCTGGTGATGGTACTTGCTCATGTGAATTAAATTTAAAATATCTTATTCCATCTTTAACTAGATCGTGCATTACAGTTTGTAGAATAGTATATAGCGGCTGATAGAGTGACTTTGCGAAAACGTAAATATTCTCGAAGCGTACACCATTTACAGAAGTAATAAGTGTGAGTAAAAGATTTGTTTTACCGCATCCCGACGGACCTGATATAATACATCGAACAGTAAAAGGAAACAACGTTCCATGACGTTTTCTTGTAGTTGTACTAGAACTAGGTAAGAGATGTGGTACAATGTCGGTAACAGGTAGCGCGTCTTGCTGCTTTATAATCTTCATGATAACTGAATCATAAAGTACGTAATAGTAATATATATATTAAACGAAACAAGAGGCAGCGGTTAGTTTATGATTTGCTCTTGACTAGTAAAGTCGTGTCCAGCATGGTAAAACAACGATATCCAAACGACATGAAGAAGAAGAAGAAGAAAGTAAAAACTGTTGGATGGAAAGATGTTATAAAGGCTGCGCAAAAAGCTATTCGAGGGGAATACAATCCTCGTGTAGCTATTGCTAAGGCGTTACGCGCAGCAAGAGCGAGAATTTCTCCAAAGTGCAGAGCAATATTTAGTAAACGTGCGCGAATTATTCCTGTACCAAAACGAGGAGGATTTCTTCCTGCGCTGTTTGCTGGCTTAGCAGCTTTAGGGCCATTGCTAGGTGGTGCTAGTGCTGTAGCGAGAACTGTCAAAGCTGTAGAAGAAGCGAAACAACAGTTGAAAGAGAGTGAACGTCATAACAAGACGATGGAGGCAATTGCGTTACGAGGCAAAGGTGTGAACATGAAGCTAGCGCCATACAAGAAAGGGCTTGGTATCTACATTTCTCCAAAAAACGTCTACTGAATGCACTGCCATATCGAGCTCTAACGCATGATGAAGTTTTTACGTTTGCTAAACAACTAGGAATTCATTATTTTCGAGGAGTGTATATACGCGATCAACTACCAGTACGCCCACGTGAACGTGAAAGTGCCGTAATTTACTTGGACGACAGTCGTGGACCAGGAACTCATTACGTTGCTTATGTAAAACGTAAATCTAAAGTAAGGTATTTTGATAGCTATGGAGATTTACCTCCTCCTTTTGAGCTCATACGTTATTTCGGAAGCAGTGCAGACATGGTTTACAATAAAAACCGTGTGCAAAACTTTAATACACGCATGTGCGGACGATTATGTCTAATGTTCTTATATCAAACCCAGACAGTAGAGAAAGTGCATTAGTGTCTACGTGATGACGAACAGTGAAAGAACGTTTGCTGTACGTGGAGAAGGACATGAAACAACCGTCTATTTTAATCCACCAATCGAACTTGGTTATCAGCCGCATAGTCTTGGACTAGTATCGTTTGAAAGCTACAATAAAATCTATAATGTGCGTGATGGTTTAAACAAGTTCTATTACGATGAGTACATGCTAACACTACCCTCAGGTAGTTAAACAGTAGATGATATTCACGACTATATTGAAAGTACGTTAATTGATCAGTTTGGGGAAGATAGTTTTAGTAATCATAATTACAAGTTCTCAATCACTGTAAGCAACATTACACATAAATGTGTTATTGAATCATCATTTAAGATTGACTTCAAATCACAACCTGATTCGATTGGACCACTGCTTGGATTTTCATCGAGGGAGCTCCTACCGAACGTACGTTACGAGTCTGATCAACCTATAAAACTCTTCGATGATTATAATGTGAACAATACTTGTAATATTATTACAGACTTGAATAGTAATCTACAACCTTCGCACGTCCTGCACGACTTTATTGTTACAGAGGAACGTGGATATACTATTTGTGAGAAACCAGCAGTAGTTCTTTATCATCCTGTGTCTGTAAAACACATTAGCAACATTACTCTTAGACTTGTAAATAAACATAATCAGCTTATATCAAAAAAGGCTTTCACGGCCGCAGATCTTAAAATCACAGTAATAGAACCAGCTTTTGGGTGGTTAGGCCGTGTGCATAATGCAGAGTTTCGTCCAGACGTGCCATTTGGACTCATCAGCTGGAATGGCACGCCCCTCCAGGACTCTGCTTAGCAGTGGCAGACCAAACTGCTTTGCTTTGCAAGTTTTCATTCCCCACCCTGAAGGGGTGGGGCGGGCCACCTAGAGGGTGTCGCCCTCTCTCTGGCCAGGAGAGATGACGGGGTTGGGAAGGAGTGAAAAAAAGAGGGAGATGGGGGAAAAGGTGGTTTGAATAAGTAAAGGAGACGGGATAAAGGAAGTGTAGGTTCTCTTGCGCTTTATTGACAGATTTACATTGTCTGTGTGTATTGACAAAGTTGCATACATATATACAGATTTTTATGGATGTTTATGACAGTTACATGAGCGATTTTACACCCAGGTTGCGGATGGTGATGTGATGAAGTGACGGGTTTCGTGAGGTGGAGGGAGGATGTGGAGTGCTAGGATGTGATACAGGGATGAGAAGTTTACCAGGGAGGTGAGTAGGAGACTTAGGAGGTTGGATGGAGGAGGGGGTAGTGGAAAGATTGCAGGTGGGAGTGGTGGATAGTTGCTGGGTGAAAATGGTGGAAAACGGAAGTGTGGACTGGGAGGTTGCTGAGGGGGTGCAGGCCGGGGGCGTGTGCGGTGGCGGGGTGATTTATGTTGGTTAGGAGTTAGGGGCGGAGAGCGGGACGGTTCTATCCGGAGATGTCGACCGTTGAGGTATATCCCCTGGGTGATGAGGCGCTGGACGTCTTCGGGCGTTGGTAGTTGCAGGCGTACTAAATATGTAGGACCATCATTGTTGTGGATCCTAATGGCTTTCTTCACCGGGATTCCTGCTTTTTGGAGTTCTTGGAGGATAGCTGTTGGTGGTAGGTTAGGTTCCACGCCACAGGCAACACAGCTGTATAGGTTGTTCTGCTGGGCGGTGAAGTTAGCGGTCGTACAGTATCTGGTGTTGGTGGTTGTGTATTGTCTGCTTGAAGTGCTATTGCTTCATTTGGCGGCGTTGTTATTTCTTCCTGCGAGCCCTGAGCGTGGGAGGGTGGGGGGTGGTATGCCATTATGGGAGAGGGGTGGGTAGTAGTTGTGGTGGTGGTGATAGGGACGTTGGAGGTAAAATGAGAGGAGGTGGAAGTAGTGGTGGTGACGGTGGTGGTCCGGGAGGTGTAAGGAGAGAGCAACTGCTGTGGGTGTGATTTGCCAGTAGGGGCGGTGGCTGTGGCGTGCTCCTTCATTAGCCGGTCGAGTAATTTCCCTGGGGTATCTTGCACTCGATACAGTTGTCCTTTACCCCTTATGATGTCTACACTCCCCAACCCTCCCACCACTGATCAACAAAGACCTCAGTGTATAACCTCCCAGCCACCTGCCGAGCGAACAAACAGCGGGACGTCAACAACCATGGCCAATTCACCATCACCCACCACCGTCGCCCAACCGTACTCCTAACTACAGCTGTGTTGCTTGCGGGGTGGACCCAAGCATTCCTACTGACGACATCGCTACTCACCTCCGTCAGCAAGGACTGCCAGTACAACGAGCGCTTCGGATACACAACGCTGATGGTCCAACGTTTTTAGTTCGCCTCCACCTGCCGACGCCCGAAGACGTGAACCAACTCATCACCCATGGGATCAAGCTATATGGCCGTCACCATCGTGTGGAACCTTCCCGTTCGCCTCCCCAACCTTCGACCCGATTTACCTTTCCTCGTCGCCGACCCCGGCCGGACCCTCCTCCTGTTTACCCATCTCCACCAGTTTGTTCTCCCCTTCCTCCGACTGGTTTCATCCCCCCAACCATCCCAACGTTTGAACTCCTTCGACTTCTCCTCACTTCACTTAAGGGGGGTTATGACTGAAATTTGTGGAATTTATGTCGAAAAATCACTTTTTGAGTTTTGTGCTTAAAAATTAGCTCCATCTTTTCTCTATCAGAAAATGTTATAAATTTCCTTCCAGCGCCATTTTTAAACCTCCCAGCGGCTATTTAAAGGGAGAGCGCGTGGGATTTAATGTCCGGTCCACGCCCTCTTTCTACTGAGACGCCACAGTATTCGTTGTTGTTGAGTTGTTTGTTCGGAATTTTGAATATTGCGCGAAACATTTCCCTCTGAGGACGACAGACACTCAGCTACGCAATCTCCTTTCATTTGTTTACTACGTAGTCAAAATAAATACTAAAATAAGAGAAATAATTTACTAGTCCAGCAAAGGGAACTAAAAATGTGTTGCAAAACAAGAGTAGATTTATTTGAGCCACACAAGTGTATTTTCAATGTTGCATATTTTCTCTTCTATCTTTGTTTACATTTTTTAGTTAGTATTTATTTACGTCGCGTTGTGGACGCATGTTCTTGTTTTAATTTGTATACATTTTGCTCGAGAAATCTTATTCCTGAGTGATAAAATTATTTATCCAATGAAAAGCGGTACCTAAGTTCATTTTACTGTGTATATATAGTGTGGATATTTTAAATTCAGTGTATATAACGAGATAGTGCTTTGTTTCGAGTGTATTGGTAGTTATATACTTTGTTAGGTTAGGCAAACATCCTGTGTTATGATGGATAAAGGGCCTAGAACTTCTTATAGGTCAGAAAAGAAACGCCCTTCTAGGAGAAGTCTGGCTGCAAAATTGAGATATTCAGCAAGGAAATGTCAGGAGGTAAAGCCATGTACAGCTCCATTTAGGCCTAGTGAGGAGGTTCCTGTTTCTAGTACCTTACCACCTCCAGTTATTACTGTTTCAGAAAGAAAAATCGACTCATTTTCTGATTCTTACCCTACCTCTAAATGTTCTAATGTTGCGCCTGTAAATTACACCTTAGTACATAGTGATGTGTGGAGTGAACTTGTGAAAGAACTACTATGTGGTGAGTGTCGAACCAAGTCAATTTTCATTCAATTTAGAGAAAGCCATGGTTTTTCCTCTAAAATTATTGTTAAATGCAGAAATTGTGATTATGTTTCTGCAAATGTATATAGTTCTCCAAGAGTGAAAAATAATAATTCACAGAGGCCTGCTTTCCATGTCAACAATGCTATGGTTGAGACATTTAGCACTCTAGGTAAGGGTCAACGAGGGTTGGAAAAGTTCTCAGTTGGAATGGGCATGAACACTTTAGGACCTAGGCCTTTTTCAGCCCACCTGAAACTTTTAATTGATGAGGGAAAATTAATGAGGAAAGAAGTACTAGATATGGCTGCACAAGTTGTACGCAGTTCTCATGGAGCTAATGACAATGAAATATTAGATATTTGTGTATCATATGATGCGAGCTGGCATAAACGTGGTCACACATCCAACTATGGAGTAGGGTTTGCTATTGACATTCAGACTGGTATTGTGCTAGATTACCATGTGCTGTCAAAGTACTGTCAGAAGTGTGTGGTAGCTGAAAGGGACTTGGGGAAACATAGTTCAGAATTTGATATATGGTATGAAGGTCATAACAATTCTAGTGAGTGTGAAAAGAATTATTGTGGGTCCTCCAATGCTATGGAAAAAGATATTGGAGAGATTCTGTGGAGGAGGTCACTTGGCAAGGGGTTCCGCTACACTACCATGTTGTCAGATGGGGATGCTAAGACTCATGTTCATTTAAATCAGATTCAAGTATATGGACCAGGTATCACCATAGTAAAGGAAGAGTGCATTAATCATGTATCAAAACGCCTTGGCACTGCTCTTCGCAATACTGTTAGAGATTGGAAGGCAAAGGGTGAAACACTAGGTGGGCGGAAAGAGGGCAGCTTGACGGAAACCACCATGACCAAGCTTGGGCATTATTTCAGACATGCCATAGTCAACAACATCCCAGATGTGGCTAAAATGAAGAGGGCAATTTATTCTACCCTTAGACATTGCATGTCAACAGATCTCAACCCTCAGCATATAACTTGCCCCAAAGGTGTCGATTCTTGGTGCTTCTTTAATAGACAGCAGGCAGAGGGGAAACCAGTTGACAGTCATAGTCGAATGACTTGCAAGCTTAGGCCATCTGTTGTGACCAAGATTGCACCAGTATATCAGCGACTGGCTTCAGATGAAATGTTGCGACGTTGTTGTGCTGGTAAGACCCAGAATGCCAACGAGTCACTTCACAGCATGGTTTGGTCTAAGTGTCCGAAGGAAGTATTTATTTCCAAGTCAAAACTTGAACTAGGTATACTCAGGGCAGTCTCAGAGTTCAACATGGGACACTACAAGACAGCTGAGACACTTCATGCCATCAGGAATTCACTTCTTTCTTCAACCACCCAGTCATTGTGTAAATCACAAGACAACCGTCGTGTAGCTCGGAGCAGGAAGAGGGCCAGTGAACAAAACAAAAAGGAGAGAAAACATCACAAACTGGTAAAAATATCAACAGAAGAAAGATTTAGGAGGTCTGAAGGTGCAACGTATGCTGCAGGACAGTTCTAAAGTGAGTTGATTTTCTTATGCATTTTTCTCACATTTGTTTTTTCTCATGTATTTGTGTCTTAAAAATGCTCCTTGCGACACAATTGTGACCTGAAATGAATGAAACTTGGTGAGTCTACTCTTATATGTGCTAGGATGGGAAGTTATCATAGGTTTTGACATGGACTGGTTTTTTCTATTGATTTCCTGATGTAGAATTTGGGTCATGCTGTGAATTTTTAAATAAAAAATTTAATGAAGATTTCAGAATTTCTGGAAGGAAAACTATAACTCTGATAACAAAACCGTTTATAACTTTTGTTTCTGTATGCAAGAGCTACATTTCAGCAAATTTTTAGCTTCATCAGACAAAAACTTCATCGCAAGGGACTTTTCCGCACGAGTGCATTTTAAATGACAAAAAAAATAATAACTTCAGAACCAAGGTACATACACAGCTAAAATTTAGTACAGGGTCTAACTGTATTACAATACATGTGTACATAAAATTTGGTTCCAATAGCATGTAAATTGTAGAAGTTTTCAAATTCAGTCATAACTCCCCTTAATCACATGACAGCCACTCTTCATCTCCTTACCTTGCACCTTTACCCCGGCACTTCCTTCTACGCTTCACCTCTCCCCCTTGCACACCCCCTTATCCCTCACACCCTTTCGTAAATCATATATGTTTTATGTATCATGTACTTATGACTTAAATAAAGCAATTGTGTAATACCCAGGCATAGGCACAATTCCTCTCCCATCTCCTAACTCTCCACATCCTTTACCCACCTCCTTCTTCCATCACATCTCCCCAACCCGCCCGCATCTCTTGGCCAGAGAGAGGGCGACACCCTCTAGGTGGCCCGCCCCACCCCTTCAGGGTGGGGAATGAAAGCATTGAAGCAAGCAGTTTGGTCTGCCACTGCTAAGCAGAGTCCTGGAGGGGCGTGCCATTCCAGCTGATGAGTCCAAATGGCACGTCTGGACGAAACTCTGCATTATGCACACGGCCTAACCACCCAAAAGCTGGTTCTATTACTGTGATTTTATAATCAGCTTATTCATTTAGATCAGCGCGCGTACGTAGCTTACAAACTACATCTTAAACCAGTATGAAAACCATCTATAAAACACGGTGTACATTCCGAAGACATACTACATGTGTGCAGAGACTCATCGAGTTAACAGATACCCATAAGCAGATACTCCAAGATTTAGGATATACACTACTACAACAGAATGGAAGAAATGCTAGACATTACGAATACAGTAGAAAGTCGTGAAGGTGTAGTACGAAGTGAGCTTCATTCCTATCAACCTTTTACGTTTGGATTAAATAACAATGATGAAATTCATTTTATTATTAATCAACAAGATGTTTACACCTTACCACACGAAAGCTACCTCTATATTGAAGGACGATTAGAAAAGTCTGATTGAAGTGGACCAAGCACTTCACAACTAAACAACCATGCTCTAGCTTTTCTCTTTTCTGAAGCGCGATATGAAGTAAATAATGTTGAAATAGATCGAACGAAGAATGTTGGTATAACAAGTGCAA
The DNA here is from genome assembly GCF_040414725.1 of Anabrus simplex. NCBI lineage: Eukaryota > Metazoa > Arthropoda > Insecta > Orthoptera > Tettigoniidae > Anabrus > Anabrus simplex. Next base: position 67,752,352 of record NC_090279.1, read on the forward strand.
TGAAACTCTACCCTTCTTTCTGTGATGAAGAAAGTAATCTTTTGCGGATGGCTGGATGGTGTCCAAAAGCTACTAACAACTGGATGATTAATGAGGATGGTACTTTTACGGGTATGTTATCACTGAAACATATTTTTGGATTCGCAGAAGACTTTACACGTATTATAATCAACACAAAAGAAGAGCTTATTCTAATCCGTGATCGAAGTGATTACAATTCTCTTAAAGCAGTAGAAACACCTGTAGAATCGAAATAACACTGCATCGTATACTGTGGCGGATTCCACATGTAACCTTATCTGATCGTGAAAAACTTCGATTGCTCAAGATTGTAGAAAATGATACACCATTACCTATACGTTTTAGAAGTTGGGAGCTGCATGAATATCCTGTGTTACCACCTACAAACAAGCATAGCTGGGCTGTTAAAACATCACGTTTTACTGAGAAGCCCTTGTACATTATTTTTGGATTTCAAACTAATCGTAAATTCAATCACGAAAAAGATAGCTCACTGTTTGATCACTGCAAATTAAGACACGTTAGACTATATCTCAACGGAATTACGTATCCCTACGAAAACATCGACATTAACTTTGAGAAAAATAAGTTTGGGATGCTCTATGACATGTTTTGTAAATTTCAATCATCGTATTATCAGAAAGAAGATCGTCCGCTATTTACACCTCAAGAATTTAAAAATAAAGCACCGATTGTAGTTATAGACTGCTCTTATCATGAAGAATCTTTAAAAGAATCTCCAGTTGATATTCGTTTAGAATTTGAAACATCTGAAAACATTCCTGCTAACACAGCAGCCTATTGTCTTATTATTCATATGAGTGATGTTACTTACCATCCGCTAACGAATATTGTTACGAGACTATAAATAAGAATAGATCTTTATCATTTTCATTAGTGTGTGCTTCGACATCGTACGCTATGGAACAAAACTGTAAATGTGCATGCTGTTTGCATGCTCATACGCAACATCTTATTTATGTTTCACGAGTGAGTGAGGCTATTAAGATGTTCTATAAACGTAGATCGTGGATGCCGAAACATCTTATTCAATACTTACCACCAGGATTTTTATATACGTACGCTGCCTCTTACGTACATAATTTTTGGGACATCCTTCCTCTACACAGTAAGATGTCAATCGAAGTAGCTTTATGCAGAACTTGTGAACGACATTACAAGCATCGAGGAGAAAATGGTGATGATGATTGGGATGGACCAAATCCGAGGATTGAACACTGCACACAGTGTATGAATGAACTTTCTCTAGTACCTCATGATGATGATGATGATGATTCCGAAAAGGAATAACAGCAAGGTAAGAACTATATGATCTTCTCTGTAAAGCATAACATACTTAGTATAATATATTTCTAAATGCTTTGTTTAATTTGAATGTTGCAGGAGGCATTTCAGAAGCATACGTTGTTAAGAAGCACACCAACCTTGTCAGCAGCAAAAACGAACACTGTTGTAGTACATTTGTAAATAAATATTTGATCGCATTCAAAAAATGTTGTACTTATTGCATTGCTTTACACCGACTTACTCTTAAGAAAAACGATCAGGTCTAAACATGCAAAATGACGTCATCACAACAGCACTTGCTTACTCTAGCTTTCCCGATGTATGTTTAAACTTGTTCGAATTTACCGCTACCACATTCCTTTACACCGACTTACTCTTAAGAAAACGGACAAGTCTAAACATGCATGATGACGTCATCACTGCAGCACGAGCTTACTCCAGCTTTCCCGATGCGTGATTAAACTTGTTCGAATTTACCACCACAACATTTCAACTAAAGAGTGCAGCAGCGAGGTAAGCGATGTAAGATGGCGGTAGCTAAAGATGGCAGCACGGTGCTCTGTTGATTAAAGATGGCTGCTTGTCAAAAAGATTTTTACAAATTATCCGCCACCACATAGAGTGCAGCACTGAGGTTTGCGATGCAAGATGGCGGGTGACAGCTTGTCAAATAGATTTTTTTTCAAAGGTAAGTAGCTAAAGAGGGCAGCACTAAGGTTAGCAATGCAAGATGGTGGATGACAGCTGTGACGTAAAATTTTCCCGCAAGATAGCACCACGATGCTCTTTTCATTAAAGATGGCAGCTTGTTAAATAGAATTTTTCAAATTAACCGCCTCAAAGGTAAGTAGCTAAAGAGGGCAGCACTGTTCTCTCTGGATTAAAGATGGCTACCTGTCGAAAAGAACTTTTCAAATTAACCGCCGCAAAGGTAAGTAGCTAAAGAGGGCAGCACTGTTCTCTCTGGATTAAAGATGGCTGCTTGTCGAAAAGAATTTTTTCAAATTATCCGCCACCACAAAGAGGGCAGCACGGTGCTCTCTTGATTAAAGATGGTGGATGACAGCTGAAGAGCGAGTAGAATTTGTTTCCAAACAAGAGCACGTGGAATTTGCCGCAACCACATAGAGTGCAGCACTGTTCTCTCTAGATTAAAGATGGCGGATGACAGCTGTCAAAAAAGCGCATAGGTTTGATTCCAAACAAGAGCACGTAGAATTTGCCGCCACCACATAGAGTGCAGCACTGTTCTCTCTGGATTAAAGATGGTGGATGACAGCTGTCAGAAAAGCACATGGGTTTGTAAAGCACGTGGAATTTGCCGCCACCACATAGAGTGCAGCACTGTTCTCTCTGGATTAAAGATGGCGGATGACAGCTTTCAGAAAAGCACATGGGTTTGTAAAGCACGTGGGATTTACCGCCACCACATAGAGGGCAGCACGGTGCTCTCTGGATTAAAGATGGCGGATGATAGCTGTCAAAAAAGCGCATAGGTTTGTTTCCAAACAAGAGCATTTAGAATTAGCCGCCACCACATTTCAACTAAAGAGTGTAGCACTGAGGTTTGTGATGCAAGATGGCGGATGACAGCTGTCAGAACGTAGCACGTGAATTTGTTTCCAAACAAGAGCACGTGGAATTTCCCGCCGCCACAAAGAGGGGTAGCACTGTGCTCAAAGATGGCTGCTGTCACGTGGAATTGTCTGCCACCACAGGTATCTAGCTAAAGATGGCAGCACTGCGGTTTGCGATGCAAGATGGCTGCTGTCAAAAAGCATTTTTCAAATTATCCGCCACCACATTTCAAAGGTGAGTAGCTAAAGAGGGCAGCACTGTGCTCTATGGATTAAAGATGGCGGATGACAGCTGCACGTGGCTGTGAAAAAGCACGTGGATTTGTTTATCTCGAGCTAGTGAGGTTAAGTTGGTAGCACTAAGGTTTAGGCCCGCCAAGATGGCAGCACTGCCGATGACAGGTGACGAATTTACATCTAAAGAGGGCAGCACAGCGCTCTGTAGTTTAAAGATGGCGGATGACAGCTGTCAAAAAAGCACGTGGCTGTCAAAAAGCACGTGGCTTTGTTTACCTCGCACTAGTTAGGTTAAGTTGGCACTACTGAGGTTTAGGTCCGTCAAGATGGCAGTACTGAGGTTAGCGATGCGTTGTTGTCTGTCAAAAAGCACGTGGCTTTGTTTACCTCGCGCTAGTTAGGTTAAGTTGGTACCACTGAGGTTTAGGCCCGTCAAGATTGCAGCAGTGAGGTTAGCGATGCGTTGTTGTCGATGACAGCTGTCAAAAAGCACGTGGCTTTGTTTACAAATTCAAATCTCGCGACAAAATTCAAATTTCCCGCCAAAATTCAAATTTCCCGCCGCGGGAGGAGGAGGAGGCGGCCGAACCATCCAATTATACTACTCATTACATTCCTTGGGATTCTGCGTGAAGTCTTTGCAGTGTGATTTTCGAAAGTTCCTGAAATTACTTAGTGCCTTTTCTTTCTTTTGTACGAGCGTCAATCAATCAATCAATCAATCAATCAATCAATCAATCAATCAATCATTAAACCAATCAGTCAATCAATCAATATTGATCTGCATTTACAACAGTCGGCCACGTGGCAAATTCCCTATCTGTTTTTCTCCTAGCCTTTTCTCAAACGATTATTAAGAAATTGGAAATTTATTGAACGTTTCCGTTGGTAAGTTATTCCAATCCCTAACTCCACATCCTATGAACGAACATTTGCCCCAATTTTTCCTCTTGAATTCCAGCCTTATCTTCGTATTTTAATCTCCTACTTTTAAAGACACCACTCAAACTTATTCGTCTACTGATGTCATTCTGCGCTATCTCTCAACTGACAGCTCGGAACATACCACTTAGTCGAGCAGCTCGTCTCCTTTATTCCAATTCTTCCCAGCCCAAACTTTGCAACATTTTGTAACGCTATTCTTTTGTCACATATCACCCAGAACAAATCAAGCTGCTTTCTTTTCGAGTTTCTCAGTTTCTTTCTCTCATCAATAACCTGTAAGAGAGATTATTCGGCATATTTTCAGTTTACAGGCTGGTTATGTCTTCAAGCTTATCCAGGAAACATAGAGGAGAACTAATGTGCTAAGCTATGTGAACGGAAATTAGGTCAGCTTTCAAGCTCATTTCTGAATTGAGAATAATAATGTTAATATTTCTACTAACTAAATCTATGGTTTTTTATAAAGGACGAGGAGCCAGAATTTCGTCCCACAAGAATTCTTTTACGTACCGGTATGTCTGCAGACATGAGACTGGCGTATTTGAACACCCTCAAATACTGCGGGACTCGAACCCGCCAACCCGAGCCAGTCATACGTTCCCTCCTTCATCAGCTTAAACTAAATGTAAATATTTCCTGCCTTTATTTTGATTTAGGCATTAGTATAACCGTATTGTCAACGGGAGGGGGGAGCGAGAGGGAAAAGGAGAGAGATCTATATTGTATATTTTATTGCAATTTCCATAAGTTCAAGGACTTAGCACGTAGGACCTATACATCCTTCCTTTGGCTTGGATGTTGTTTTATTCTTCGTCTGTCTTCAACAAGCAGTAGGGGAAAGAAGAGTCATTTTAAACTTGTTTTGATCTTACACTTTTGTGTATCTCAAGCTTACCACATTAGGGGAGCCCAGGAATTCTCCAGGGGCACTAATGAGTCAAACAAAATTACCAGATGTTTTAAATATATTGGCCTAAGTCACACTGATAGAGGACAGGTTGTAAGGCAAGAATGGGATAGGAAAGAGGGCTAATACTTTGCCTTCATAAAGGTACAGCCACAGAATTAGCCTAAAGTGAAAACGAGGGAACCAAGGAAAAAACAAATATAACTTCAGATCTACCGACTGAGGGGTTGGAATCCACCACCTCCTGAAAGCAAGCTCACAGCAGTGTAATCGAACTGCACAGCCAATTCACTCAGTTTCTTGTGACGCGCAATACCACATGGGCTTACTCTCTCCCAAATTACACAGTTTCGATTTATACCAGTTATAACCGTATATGGATCTTCAGATCTTTAATTATACAAATAAGTAAGAACGTTATGTACTGCAATAAAAGGCATTTCCCTAGTCTGTAGTCAAATTGGTGCGGGTATAATTAACCGAGTGATGATGATGATGATGGTGGTGCTTTTTGCTTGAAGGGGCCTAACATCTAGGTCATCAGTCCCTAATAGTATGAAATGAGACAAAATAGAATGACAATTTAAAATTCAAAATCGTCCACAGAGCAGAATAAAAACGTGATGATGAAGAATAAATGGGTGGATATGAATTTAAAACAATCGGTGGATCCGACCCAGTGTTACTGACCAAGGGACTACTTCTAAAGCATAATCCTGAATCGAGGATGCTTGTTTTCTAAAGGGGTCCCAAATGCTGGTCAATGGCCCGTCATAATGACACGTATCGCTAGTAAAGTAAAATCATAGTATTTGTCATGTTGCTGTACTAATAAAAAATAGTGTAGACTCATAGTGTTCCATACATTATGGTATGACTCAAAAGTATTTTTTTCTTCGCACATGTAACGGAGACCTATGGTGTTTCTCACATTATGACGCTACTTATAGGCAACGCAAACCCATATGTTCCTCACCTAGGTGTACTAATCAGAGTGCCGTTATTCCCGTGGTGTTCTTCATATAGTTGGTACTAATTACAGGCAACGCAGGCCCACGGCGTCGCTGATATAGTGGTGCTAATCGCAGATAACGCCCAGACCCGTGGTGTTTCGCACAATTGTACCAATCACGGGTACTGGAAAACCCATACAGACTCACCTTATGTTGCTACTAATCACAAACCTACTGTGTACCTAACATAGTGGTACCACTCGCAAGTAAAGGTGACCCATGGAATTCCCCGCATGATGGTACTAATCACAATTGTTTTCATGGCTCTAACACTATCATCCCTGTGTCGCCCCTTATAGTCGCCTCCTATAACAGACAGAGTACATCGAGGGTGTATTCTTCATCTTCGTCCTTCACCCACACGGGGTGTATAACAAATCTATTTGGGAAGAAATACTTTTATACTGTGTCTACATCATAAAGAAGTCATATTGCCATAGCGATAACAATATGCAATAAAATAAATGAATCCGAAGAGATAAGCATAATTTACTTTATTAAATACTAGCAAATGTACCCGCGCTTCGCTACGGTATTCTACAATGTATCAGGATATCGAAGTAAAATGCTGTACATGAAGTGAATAAGAAATTTTTTAATTGCATGTCTCTTGGCGTTATCCGAGAAAAAGGATAGGGAGGTCCGCAAACGTTGTTTCCAATGTAAAGTGCGAGTTGCAGAGTTGTGATCATAACGACAGGTCCACTTGTCTGACGCAATTCACTATGCGTAATGTCAGTCACATTTTGATGGGTAAATTTGTTTATAACCGGGGGCACCAATACCTAAGGTAAAAAGAATCAGGTATAAGATTTTTTTTTTAAATGCACGCTCCCTTGCCTTCTGCTAGTCAAATCAAGAAGGGAATTATGCATTACAATGGTTCACAGGCGTTGGGGAAGGACCCCATTCCTATTGATAGTTAAAGTCGATGTGGGGAGTACTGATTAGAACAGCAGAGGCCCTCCTGCTGACAGTCACTATTGATTTGTAAAATATTAATTACAATGTGAGACACACCCCTTCTAGATCGCTACAAATCGACTTAAATTAATAAATGTAGATCGCCATACGGAAGTTTATGCATGTTCACCTTCATTTACAGAATAACTGCTGCTAAACGTTGCATTCATATTGAGAAACGGATTGTATGAAAAGACGACTCTGGCCTCATTTAGCAATCTAAATGGCTGGCCCTATAATATTTCCTCGTATCTCATCTATTTAAGCAAGATTATTTTAGAAACGTTGAATAGGGTGAAATTAGTGTAAGGTTTTCACACAGCGAATTACTTTTCAGATACTTATACGACAGTTTCAAACATAGAATTTGGCTGGGTGGCCCAATATTCGTGTAGAATTTGATGATCCCATCTTTCCTATAAGTGAATGAAACCATCAATTATACGTGTACATAGTGCAAAATTTAGGTAAATCCAGAAATAGAGCCAAATTTAACATAAGGGATAGAGATACGACAAAAGGTCATAGGACGAAAGTTGTAGATCACTCCAAATTGAACACAGAGTGTGCCATCCGTTTTGTGATACGACTTACCGTTTAGCCACCAAATACCTCGAAAGGAAGGTCTACACCGTCATTAAAATTGCCTCCATATTTCGATATTTTCCGGAAGTTAAAAATTAAAGTGTTTAAACATCTCGTAAATTTTCCGTCGGTTACAGGCTAACAGCTACAATTTTTCTAGGGATCTTGAAGTCATCAGGTTGTCTGGTACCAAGTTTTAAGTTTCTAGGATGCCTAGAATGGTCTCATTAACTAACGTCTGTTTTCATTTTTATGCCTTAATTTATATATATATATATATATATATATATATATATATATATATATATATATATATATATATATAGTACAGTATATATAGATCGCGCCAAACTGACTTCTATTTATTTAATATGGATTATATATTTCACCCGCTGCCGTAGTGGCTCTAGGGGCGTCTTACTCCCACAGTATATTTTCCAGGTAGTAAGTCATACTTGAAAGTCATACTGGAACATACACATGTCTATTACCTTGGGCATTTTTGACAATTTATTTCTTTACCCTTTCTCACCCTCTATGCCAAAGGAGGCTGAAGTTGTACTTTAAAACTCCGGAATGTTACTATTCATCTCAGCGACCCGGAAAACTATGGATTAAGCAGTATATTCGATTATTATTATAAATCACTCCCCCTTAAAGGGGGTTAAACTTTGAGTTTTAAGAAATCGAGAGTGTTACTATTCATCTCAGCGACCCCGAAAACTATGGCTTCGACACTATTTTCAATTATTTTTAAATCTGAATCCCCCTCACCCCCACCAGAAAGGGGGATGAACTTGGACTTGTAACATATCCGGGGTCTCACCATTCATCTCAGTGAACGCGACAACTATGGATTCGACACTCTTTTCGATTATTTTTATATATCACTTTCCCATCGCCTCCCACCACGAAGGGGGCTGAACTTTAAAAATTTCCGCAGTGCCATAATTCATCTCAGCGACCCCGAAAACTATGGATTCGACACTACTTTCGATGATTTTTATGTCTCAGCCCCTTGTCCCCCCACCCCTAAGGGTTCCTGGGGTGTCCTACCCCCACGTGTTTTGTCTCCTGATACTAAAATTTCGAAGTGTACAATTCACCTCGGTGACCCCAAAAACTATGTATTCGACACTATTTTCGATTAATTTTATATATCACTCCCCCCTCGCCCCCGATCCCAAAGGGGGATGAAATTGGACTTATGAAATAACCGGAGTCTCACTATTTATCTCAGCGATCCCGACAACTATGGATTCGACACTATTTTCGATTATTTTTATGCATCATGCTCCCATCTCCCCCACCACGATGGGGGCTGAAATCGGACTTTAAACAAATCCGGAGTGTCACTATTCATCTCAGCGACCCCAAAAAGTATGGATTCGACACTACATTCGATGATTTGTATATCTCAGACCCTTGCCCCACGCCCCTAATGTTTCCTTGGGTGTATTACCCCCACGTGGCTTGTCTCCTGATACTAAAATTCCGGAGTGTCACTAATCATCTCAGCGACCCCGAAGTCTACGTAGTCGAGAGTATTTTCTATTATGTCTATATATCACTCCCCCATCACACCCCCCCCCCCCCCCCCAACGAAGAGGGCTGAACTTGGACATTAAAAAATTCCGGAGTGTTGCTATTCATTTCAGCGAGCCCGAAAAGTATTGATTAGACACTACTTTCGAAGATATTCATATCTCAACCTCTCGCCTCCCCCCCCTACCCTAAGCGTTCTGGGATGTCCTACCCCCAAGTGTTTTTTCTCCTGATACTAAAAATCCGAAGCGTACAATTCACCTCGGCGACCCCAAAAACTATGTATTCGACACTTTTCGATTAATTTTATATATCACTCCCCCCTCGCCCCTAACCCCAAAGAAGGATTAACTTATAAAATATCCGGAGTCTCACTATTCATCTCAGCGACCCCGACAACTATGGATTCGACACTCTTTTCGATTATTTTTATATATCACTCTCCCATCGCCCCCTACCACGAAGGCGCTGAACTTGGACTTAAAAAAAATTCCGGAGTGTGACTATTCATCTCAGCGACCACGAAAAGTATGGATTCAACAATACTCTTGATGATTTTTGTATCTCAGCCCCGTTGCCCCCCTTTCCCTAAGGTTTCTTGGGGTATATTACCCACACGTAGTTTTCTCCTGACTCTAAAAATCCGGAGTGTCACTATTCATCTCAGCGACCCCGAAAACTGTGGATTCGACGCTATTTCCCGAGTGTCACTATTCGTTTCAGCGAGCCCGAAAAGTATGTATTCGACACTACTTTCGATGATTTTAATATTACACCCCCTCGCCCCACGCCCCAATGGTTTCCTGGGTTGTCTTAGCCCCACGTGGTTTGTCTCCTGATACTAAAAATCCGGAGTGTACAGTTCAACTCGGCGACCCCGTAACTATGTATTGGACACTATTTTCGTTTAATTTTATATATTACTCGCCCCCACCCGAAAGGGGACTGAACTTGGACTTAACAAATTCCAGAGTATCACTATTCATCTCAGCGACCCCGAAAAGTACGGATTCGACACTAATGTCTTACCCCCACGTGGTTTATCTCCTTATACTAAAAATCAGAAGTGTAGAATTCACCTCGGCAACCCCGAAAACTATGTAATCGACACTACTTTCGTTTATTTTTATATATCACCCCCATCACCCCCCCCCCCAATGAAGAGGGCTGAACTTGGACATTAAAAAAATCCGGAGTGTTGCTATTCATTTCAGCGAGCCCGTAAAGTATTGATTAGACACTACTTTCGATGATATTCATATCTCAACCTCTCGCCCCCCTACCCTAAGCGTTCTGGGATGTCCTACCCCCACGTGTTTTTTCTCCTGATACTAAAAATCCGCCACCCCAAAGGGGGCTGAACATGGACTTTAAAAAATCCGGAGTGTCACTATTCATCTAAGCGACTTCGAAAAGTATGGATTCGACACTATTTTCGTTATTATATATATATATATATATATATAACCCCCCTTGCCCCCCCCGGCCCCTAAGGTTTCCAGGGCTGTATTTCCCCAACATGGTTTATCTCCTGATACTAAAAATCTGGGGTGTACAATTCACCTCGACAACCACGAAAACTATGTATTCGACACTATTTTCGTTTAATTTTATATATCAGTCCCCCGTCGCCACCCACCCAAATGCGAGCAGAAATTTGACTTTTAAAAAAATCGGTAGTGTCACTCTTCACCTCAGCGACCCCAAAAACTATGGATTCGACACTATTTTCGATTATTTTTTTACCTGACCCCCCTATCCCCCCACCCCTAAGGGGCCTAGTGGTGGCTTACCCCCACAGTGCTCGTCTCCAGATAGCAAATAATAAGTTTCAAAATTTGATTGAAATTGCTCCAGTGGTTTAGGAGGAGATGTGTCATTTACATACATACATTCATCATCAGTCCCCCCTCGCCCCCCACCAAAATGGGAGCCAAAATTTTACTTTTAAAAATCGGGAGTGTCACTATTCACCTCAGCGATCCCAAAAACAATGGATTCGATACTATTTTCGATTATTATTTTCCCTGACCCCCAACCCCCACCCCTAAGGGGGCTAGAGGTGGCTTACCCCCACAGTGCTCGTCTCAATATAGCAAATAATAAGTGTTCAAAATTTGATTGATTTTGCTCCAGTGGTTTAGGAGGAGATGTGTCATTTACATACAAACATACAAACATTCATTTATATATATATAGATTAGTTTATTTACATTTTAAGAGATACCGTATGTAATATTAATAATAATAATAATAATAATAATAATAACAACAAAAGTATGCAATACAAAATAAATGAACGGTAATTTACAACATCAAGAGCCATTCCATGGACACTGAATTACCTACAGAGCAGGGAGTGTGAATAAACAAACATAATGAACATGAGTGTTTGTATTTAAAAAGGAAAAACAAAATCATCGCCGTACAAGCAATGGGGGCCATTGGAATGGTGAAAGGTAAAGGCTTCCACTGTTCATAACTTTGGAACTTGGTGGGGTAGAGTGTTAGCTCTACATTCAGCATGAACATTGAAACTTGTTGGGGTAGAGTGTTAGCTCTACATTCAGCATGAACATTGGAACTTGCTCACTGACCCCAAGTTCTTCCCGCCAAGTGACATTGAGTTGTTAATGGGTACAGAACATTTCTTTTCATTATTGAAACTTGGTCCCAGAACTCGATCACCAGATTGTCCTATTCCTCAAGATACTGAACTAGGATGGATTATTGCTGGACACTACCATCAGGGGAAGAGAATAATGCCTTACATTAATCACATGTTTCTCGAAGTCAGAGGACAGGTTAGACACGCAGCTACAGCAGTCATGGGAAATAGAAGAGATTACGTCCCCAGTCATGACAAGAGAAGAGAGAGCAACAGAAAGGCACTTACAGTACCACTAGGGAAGCTACAGGTAGATTTATAGTTTAGTTACCCCTCAAGCACAAACCTGAGATTCTGGGAAACTCCTTCAGTCATGCCATGTCAAGACTAGCACAACTAGAACTGCATTTCAGTAGGCAGCCTTCACTTAAGCACGAGTTCTGTAACCTTCTTCACTAGTATGAGGCCATGTGGTATATGGCTAAGGTTAGGGAATGAAGGTGGAAACTATTATCTACCCCATCATCCAGTTTTTAAGCTTAGTAGCTCAACTACAAAAACGAGGGTTGTACTTAATTTACCTGCTAAAACTTCTAACAATATTTCATTTAATGATATATTAATGGCTGGAACGACAATACAAGATGATCATTACTCCATTCTTCTAAGATTTAGAATTCATATCCTTGCCTTCACTGCAGATATTGCTGAAATGTATCGGCAAGTCATGGTTCATGCAGATGATAGGAACGCTCAGCGTATTATCTGGTGTGAATCTCCTAGGGACCCACCGGTCATTATGTACTGACAACTGTAGCATATGGTACAGCAGCAGCAGCCTTCCTAGCTACCAGATCACAGAAGCAACTTGCTGAAGATGAAGAATCAAGGTTTTCCCAGAGACGCACAAGTTGTTCGCAGAGATTTTTATGCTGATGACCGAGTAAGCGGCTGTGAAAATATAGAGGATGCTCTTCAGTTGCAGTCTCAAACTATTAATTTACTAGTGAGTGGAGGATTTCACCTCTAGAAATGGTGTGCGAACCACTCGGCATTACTGGAAGCATTTAGGACAGTCGCCCAGGCGGCAGATGTTACCCAGTAAACAGAATATAAATCTAAATGAAACCACGCTGTAATAATACACATGAGCTAGTATATTGCATACACATATGCCGTAAGGCAATAAGAATACACAAAGGCTAGGTCTGCAAACCGCATTAAAATTCGAGACAAGAGATGTTTAGCTTAGGTTTGGTTAGGATAGGTTCATAACGAAGAATTTTTCCATTTCAACTGATTCTCATTGTCAGAAACTTATCACAGGAATAAAGTTAAAATTAACACTTGCCCTAATTAATTGTGAAACTCTTGCCATAAAGTCCATATCACTAAGAGTGACAACTCATCGCCTTCCTTTTTCAATACCCCGTAGCACGGTCTGAAGTGTTCTGTGAACGAGGTAACGTTGCTTTCATTTCGTGGGAGTCCTTGATGACATTTCGTGCTCGTTAGACATCCTAACTGATTTCTGTACGTAAGTATTGGACGAAATAAAACCAAATTAATAAAATGCTGCGTTCACACAAGCTACGTTATCAAATGCCACCTGGCATTAGGCAATCATATTTACAATTATACTCGCAAATATAAGACTAGTGACTGCAGTTACAATACGTAATTCAGGCAATTCACGAGATAAATCCTGACTGTATAGTGCCAACGTGGCAGACGTCGTATCGGAAAGTGGGGTCCCTAAACTGTATGGTGAGCGACATTGAATAGAAACCCAACAGTTAGAAAAGTAACTATAAATCACAACCTTTACATTACAGGGGAGAAAGAGTAAGGTTGCACCCTTGGTGTACGGGCTTACGTGCTCAGGAGTACAACAATGGTCATTTGAGTGTTGCAGCCAATGGCCAGAGATGAAAGTGAAGAAGTGAATGACAACAGGGAAACGATCCAGATTCTCTGCCTGTGTAAGTTGAAAGCTCAAGTGGAGAAGATGTTAATGTTTTCCATCAGGTTTTTCGCGAAAAGAACGCTGTTCGAAGGTTGAAAACAGCGGAAAGGGAAAATCTTATACCACTTTAGAGCCAGAGTAATGGAACCACTTAGCGACTATCGATCAAAGTGTAAAGAGAGACTTCGTGAAGACGTACGAGAAAGATTATTGAAATAATATTGGTCTCTTGGCATCAGAGGTAAGAGAACACCACATGTTGATACTGATACGGAGATATTTACAATTGTGTCATGTGTTTCATATCTTAAGACAGATGTAGTATGAGCAAAAGTGCGCAGAGGAGAACACCACATGTTGATACAGAACAGGAGATGCTGATGAGGGGACATTTAGAATTGTGTCATGTGTTTCATATCTTAAGACAGATGTAGTATGAGTAAAGGTGCGCAGGAGAGAACACCACATATTGGTACAGAACAAGAGATCCTGATAAGGGGACATTTAGAATTGTGTCATATGTTTCATATCTTAAAACAGATGGGGTATGAGTAAAAGTGTGCGGAGGATGTTTTATAAACACATCGGCAGTAATGAACAAAAATGCTTCTACATCTGGCATAACGCAAGAAGAAAAGGGAGGAAAATCCACAGTTCTGGACCTCTGACAAGCAACTCAATGCTGAAAATATCCTAGCGATATGAGCTACGACTCTTAAGTAAATAAAATATAATAAACTATGAGAATATATTCTATATTGATTCCTAAAAACTGCAACCATTTGTTTAATCATCGTTACCCGGTCTATTAGTTTAGCAGTTTGCCTTTGTCTACCACTACGAGCGCTAATGTGAGTCTATGCAGAGTCTTCGTCCATATGGCCCCACATGGATCCCGATCTCCCGCGACACCCGACACCCCTACGGTGTACTCTATCGCTGGACCCGCCTGCCGATGGGACATAGCCTGGCCAACGCTGGGCTGTTGCAGTCCCTCAGATGATCCCTTATCTCGACGACTGGCTCATCCATAGCCCTGATCTCACGGACGCTCTCATGCGCGAGATCGATGTCTATCATACCCAGATTCTCGGCATCACCCTCAACTATTCCAAGTCGGTGCTGCACCCGACTCCCATACTGACGTATCCTGGCGTCACCATCGACATCCCCAGCCAACAGGTGACCATGCATCATGTCACCCAGCAGCGCGCCCTCTCCCTTGTGCGCGAGCAGCACGACCTGTCCCCACATCAACTCCAACAGGCTGCCGGCTATTCTTGGCTCTGCTGGGTCATGGGGTGGCCGGTATTCCCTGCTAAACACATCCTTTCAGGCGAGTTCTTCTGGGTACGAGGACTCTTCACCCCTCAGTTCCTGTCGACGCCCCGCCAGGTGTCCGGTGGCTCTCTACAGCGACGCCACCCCACAAAGCGTTGCAGCAGTCTGCCCTGCAGTGAACCAGGCCTGGGCACAGGCATTCCACCAGCCTCATCGGATCAATGTGGCCGCGGTCGTGGCAGTGCATCACTTCCTACAGGACTTTTCCCACTTGTTCTTATGTATACGGACAGTTCCGTGGCCCGATACACTTTGCAGTCGGGCCGCGGACCTGCCCTCCATTCTAATGTATTTCTTCTTGATTTGTATGTACAAGTTCTCAATAAAGCAGCACAGAGAGACGTTCGGCTCTCATGGCGGCCCATCGCGTCGGCCGATAATCCTGCTGACGCTCCCTCCCGGGAAGTGCTGTCCTCAGTACACGTGAGCCTCAATTCTATATAAGGAGGCTCTCCCCGGGAGGGACGTCAGTCGGTTGTCGGTTCGGGGCGATGGGGCGTCACCTTCCCACCGCCGGGCAGCATTCGGCGCAGCCGCGCGCGTCCGGGCGACGGTGGCGAGAGGCTACGCTGGAGACCTACAATCGGGCGTCCGACCAGAGGGTACTCCCCAAACTCGCTTAGTCGGCACGTCGATGGTGGCGTCAAGCTGGAACCTTCAAGTGCTTTATTAACATGAAAGAATACAGGAGGGCGGTCCGAAGACCTAGTACAAACAAATTATGCATGAGAATACCATTAACAAAAGAATAAGATCAAGGCTGCATAGGCTGTAATGAACAAAACAATACACAGAATCACTCCACAAGTCCATGACACAACTGGTGATGGCTGATGTACGGCGTGCTGGGCGGCAGGCAATTCCCAGACGTCGTCAGTAGGTTGTTCCTCCGCATGGCGCCCCACGGGCCCCGCGAGCGCCGCGACTGACCGCGGGTAGCCTGGTGGGGTTCTGAAACTGGAAACCGGGCGGCAAGTTGACCAGTTCATCAGCGGTGGCGCTGTCCACCTGGACAGCCATGCTCCACCCCTTGGTTAGTGCGTAGTACAGGATCGATGCCCCGGTATAGAAAAACCTGCGTTGGGCGTGATCCATTTTTCAAAAAATCAAAGATCCCTGAGAGTGCTGAGCCGAGGAACGCATTACAGAAATAATATTTGGGCTAGGATTTGAATAAGATAGAAAACGAGTAATGACCAAGCGATTTTAGGCTCGATGTGATTTTCGAAATTTGCTTTTTTAGTTTGATAGAGCTCTACAGTGCTCACAACATAACACGTTATATTCCCTACTTTTATGGTTTTCGCAGTATGGGGATCCTACATTGTCAGCTGAGAAATGTTTTCTATATTAAAGTCACCTGGTGATGCGATGTGTGGCTGAGGTTCGTTCGTTTGAATCTCATTACGCACGAAGAACACTATGTACTCAGTGTCGGTCGCACTCTATATTCTAGGGAATATCTTTCAAACTTGTCGCAAGTGTGGAACTCTACAAATGAAATTGAAGCTAGCCAAGGATTAAGGAGAACAAGAGATCAAAAATGAAATTTCTCTTCATCAGGTGAATCCTTCAGTTCGGCTGAAATCAGAATACACACTGAATGATGACACAAACCTGTTTGTATCGAATAAACTACAGCCAAATATGTTTACAACACTGCACTTCCTATTTCCAAGGAAAATAACAAGGATCTGTTAGTCCTTTACCGCTGATTGACACAGTCTTCGAAGCTGAAGTCCACTGCGGAAGCTGAAAATACACTTCCTGATATAGATGAATTCACTGAATGTAAGTGTGCCCTGTCAGAAGATGTAATTGTGCAAAATACACTTGCATTCTTATGAAAATTACGACATACTTGGTGTTGTAAAAACAGTTGTCAAGTGTGAAACTTAATTTTCTTATAATACTTCAATTATTTTACGTTATTCTCCGTTCGTTCTCTCAGTATACGGTATACTAAGTCCCATTAATATTAAGAAGGTCAACGACATGAGGAAACTTATAGTGTATATTGGTGGTAAGATGCCAGTTTCTGCCATGACACTGTCAACAACTGTCCAATTACTGAGCAGGAAGCTCTGCATGAAGAAGAATTCTGATCCCCTTAAAGGGAAGCTACTTGCAGTTATTGTTTTATATTCTTAACCTACGATCAGGGACTGCAATATGCTCATTACAATGGTTACAAGGTCAGTTCTCGATGAGAGAACATGAACCGTATTGAAGAATATAATGTCCTATAAGACGGGATGAATATGTTTGCTGACTTTTTTGTTAAAACTATAATATGTCCGTTGTTTAGGATCACTTCATAATTCTCTGATTTCTAAATGACATAGTTTGATTGAATAACGACATTGTAACGGAAACTCAAATTAAAATCAAAACTAAAGGACAGGGATGA
Organism: Anabrus simplex; assembly: GCF_040414725.1. Taxonomy (NCBI): domain Eukaryota; kingdom Metazoa; phylum Arthropoda; class Insecta; order Orthoptera; family Tettigoniidae; genus Anabrus; species Anabrus simplex. The sequence continues at coordinate 67,769,778 of NC_090279.1, forward strand.
AAATTTCGTTTATATTTTCTAAGAAAATTCTGTTCACTTGGAAAACTGTATGCATCCAGAAAACAAAATTTGATTTTTCTTACCTTCAGGGATGGGATCTGGAATCCGTATTATAGGAATAAAGGGCCTTTTACTAGTTATATGCAAATTCAAAAATTTCGTTTTTTAATTCCTTTTTGTATCTCTCCTGTTAAAATGCAATATTTTGGACGTGTCCCCTTTTCCAGATGACCGACTCAGTCAGTGCCAATCGCTCAGCTGGACTTACGTCAGGAGAAAGTTTCTGTTCACCACAGGAACTGACTCCAGAGGTGAGAGAACTCAGTTCGTTCTAATAACTACTAGCAGGAGAACGAGGAACTCTCAGTAACGATATCAAGTCTAGCCGTTACTAGGAACGTACAACTTACCGGAAGTTCCATGGAAAGGTAAACATCGTCGCGATAAGAAATGAACAATGCCAATTACAACGCCTCAGTTCTCTTTGAATGAGAATCCAATTGCTTTTAGATGTTTCCTGTTCGCTGAGATACTAGTATAAATGTCCTCCATCACCAGTGAGAGAAATTTGGCTACAAGTGAACAAAACGCATGGTGCATTCCCTAGAACAGCTACGAGGAAGAACGAAATCACTTTGGGCCAATGAATTAACATGTTACTCATTTCTGCAGCAGGCTGTGTGAACCTCTGGGTCATGTGGTGCTCCAGAAAATGAAATCTATTTTCTCACGTTTCTCGAACTCACACCCTCCCAGGAGAATCAAGGACGTGTTGGCAACCTCGGCTATGCAGCCCTTGTTAAATAGAGTTCTTACTGTAAGGGTGAGTCTCAATTCTGTGAAGACAGGTGACTGGTGTAAATTCAGGATATTTCTCCCTCTCTCGGACGACCAAAGAGTTACATCCAAGTGTTAGGCGATTTAATATGCGAGCCTAACGGCAACACAAGTGTTCATAGACAATAAGACTGCATATTATTCGTCGTAATTTGACATTGAAAGAATGTTTAACTTTACTCTGCGCGTTTAGCAGTTACAAGAACAAACAGGTGTTTTAGAAAATAACCTCAGAGTGGTCATAAGAAAGGCGTTGGTAATAAACAGTTGTACACCGCGGGTGTGATTGTAACTTCTTAAAGTAGCTGACATTACGGTATCTGTAATGAGAAAATGTGTAGATCTGTTTTTATCGTGAGAGGAATGAGAACTACCAAGTATATCCAGATATATTCATGTAACAAACGTTGAAGAAACTGCAACTCAGGTACATTTTACCGCACGAGCTACTCATCTCATCATACATCACAATGAAAACAATAACAAGATATTCATAGCACAGCGGACATTGAGCAGGTACGGCAATTGCTTGTTTTAACCACTTAGAATATAATTAACTACTTCTAAATCCCGTAATGGTCCACATTGTTTATTTTCGTGTTATATTAGTTATATTACTCGATTGTAAGCACTTCTGATACGAATAATAGAAACACTCACTCGGATCATGAACTTAATAGTGGGCACTAGGAAAGTTTTGCAATACGCAGAACCAGTTGGGCGGACACCGCATTTATGGTGAGGGATGAAAAGAGGGGTTAAAACCGGTCTAGAAGACAGCAAGGCACGACCTTCACACCAGTTGTTTTAAGGGTGGTCTAAGGGTGAATATCGCGCAAATATCCGCTACAATTTTGCTCGTGTATTAACTGTTGACCAGTGCCTGGAGGAAATGACTCCGGTGCTGGGGAAAGATTGTCCACATCGGACACCAAATTTCCGCTGGTATAAGCAGTTCCAGAGGGGAAATTTTGGGGTTCAAGACGATCCTCGTTCTGGGCGACCCTTTGAATCAGTGACTGCGGAAAACATTGAAGCTCTGAGCAAAATGTTGAAGCAAGAGGGGTGGTTGGCATATCGGCAGGTAGAAGAGACCTTCCACATTCCTGCACCAGCTATTCATTCAATTCTACACGACCATCTCCATGCTAGAAAGGTGTGTTCACTTTGGATGCCCCATTCACTTTCAGAGCAAAGGGCACATCGAGTGAAATGGTACCGAAAAATGCTTAAACAGTTTGAAAATGATACTTCGCGTAACGCCAATAGCATCGTTACAGGTGACAAAACTTGACTCTATTGTTACGATGTCCCAACAAAATCCCAGAACAAGGTGTGCCTGTATGAAGATGAGGGTACTCCTGTGACTGAGCGAAAGTCAAGGTCAGTGAAGAAAAGGATGATTGCAGTATTCTTCACTGAAGGGGTCATTCTGACTGAGGTTGTGCTAGAAACACAAAGGGCAGTTACTGCGAACTGGTACAGTGAGACTTGTCTGCCTCAGGTCACCTAGGCTCTGAAGCAGCTCCATCCAAGGTCACGGTTCAACACTTGGCTCTTGCATCACAACAATGCTCCAGCACATACAATTTTCCGTTGTATAAGGAGTTCCAGAGGGGAAATTTTGGGGTTGAAAACGATCTTCATACTGGACGACCGTCTGAATCAGTGACTGAGGAAAACATTGAAGCTGTGAGGAAAATGTTGCAGCAAGAGGGACATCGTGCTAATGCAACAATGGATTTTCTTGCCAGATCAGCGTTGTCTGTGCTTGATCGCCGTCCATACAGTCCTGATCTTGCCCTTGTGAATTCGCACTCTTCCCAGAAGTGAAGATGAAACTGAAAGGGCGGCGTTTTGCATCCGACTAGGAGCTTCTGGCAGCATGGGATCAACAGTGCGAAAATGTAATCGAAGAAAAGTGGCAGAGTTGGTTCAGTGAATGGTTTCGACGTATGTAGAAGTAAATTGAGTGGGGTGGAAATTATTTAGAAAAAGTCTAAAGCGTTCACTCACATTGCAAAACTTTCCTAGTGCCCTTTGTATTGGGCATTTGGAAAGAGATCCTCTAGCGAACACCAATCCATGAGCAAGGGAGATGGAGGGAAGATATTTCGTTGATCAGTCACAGGCAGTGTGTGGGCTGAGAGCACAAGATTGTCAGTATCAGTCAAGTAATTGAACGATAGGAAGAGAGAGTTATGCTCATGGCAGAGCACCAGGAGATCGGGAACAGATTGTTACAGAACTGATGACAACCTTCCTCTCTTAACACCAATCGGAGGACAATGAAGCTATCGATAAAAGGAAGGGGAGACACAAACCTAATAGCGTCAGAGTCGGAAAAGATTAGGAGTTGAGTAAGGAAGATCGGACAGTGAATACGAAAGTTAGGAGGCTCACAAAAATAACGAAATAGTGTGTTAGACTCAGCTACGAGTTTAGTGGTCACCAAGCGTAGAGTCAAGGAGAGGTTACCTCTTCTTTCTCCTACTTAGGATTATGTGATTCAGAGACGGACGATCTTTTCTACAGCTGTCCCCTATCAGTTCAACATGTCGCATCACTAATCAGATAACTTCGTGGTTACATAGAGTTAGGCACCCCTTTAAGTCCTTTCTTACGAGCGCGCTCAGGGTGATTCTGTTCAGTCTGGTTGTTTGTATACTACATTTAAAAATGATGAGCTTCGTATTGTAGCCAGACAAGGGGTGTTAGGTCAGAGAGGCGACCGTGTAATCCCGAGCTGGGTAAGACAATGTTTCCCCTCTCCCTGTCCGATATCTCTTGGTAAAGTCCTGGTCTCTTCTGACGCACAGTGAATCCCTCATTTTCTGTAGACATGTCTTCATTGCATTCTATTTTCTCTTTTGTTTTACCTGCGCGCTGTACCGTCCTGGTCACAATCCATACTTTGTAAGGAGCACGAACACTACATTTAGGAAGAGCTCGCTTCCAAAATTGGCAAGTTATTGAATTACATGTAAAAATTACTTTATTTGTAATTTTTACTCGTAATTCACTTCTGAAATTAAAATTGTAATCGTTACATTGTAGTAATCGAGATACAACGCAACAAGAGCTTGGTAAATTTGGAGCCCCAGCACTCGCAGCTTGTTGAGATTTAGGTAATCGTGTACTACATTGTTCAGACGGTGGTGGTGATTATTGTTTTCAGAGGAAGTACAACTGGACAACCATCCTCTATTAACACTAAGCAGAGGGAAAATGGAGGACATATGACATTTAAAGGTATCGGCAAAAGAAAGAGTGGACTCCATAGGACTCGAGCACCTCAAAAAACAGTGGAAGAGACTCACACAAGACTCAGCTAGCGGAACCGTGGAGGAGCCTTACACATGACTGAGCTAGCGGAACCATGGAGGGGCTCACACAAGACTGAGCTAGCGGAACCGTGGAGGAGCCTCACACAAAAGCCAGCTAGCGGAACCGTGGAGGAGCCTCATACAAGAGCCAGCTAGCGGAACCGTGGAGGAGCCTCATACAAGAGCCAGCTAGCGGAATCGTTGCGGAGTCTCACACAAGACTCAGCTAGCGGAACAGTGGAGGAGCCTCACACAAGACTCAACTAGCGGAACAGTGGAGGAGCCTCACACAAGAGCCAGCTAGCGGAATCGTGGCGGAGCCTCACACAAGACTCAACTAGCGGAACAGTGGAGGAGCCTCACACAAGAGCCAGCTAGCGGAATCGTGGCGGAGCCTCACACAAGACTCAACTAGCGGGACAGTGGAGGAGCCTCACACAAGAGCCAGCTAGCGGAATCGTGGCGGAGCCTCACACAAGACTCAACTAGCGGAACCGTGGAGGATCCTCACACAAGAGCCAGCTAGCGGAATCGTGGAAGAGCCTCACACAAGGCTCAGCAAGCAGAACAGTGAAGGAGCCTCACGCAAGACTCAACTAGCGGAACTGTGGAAGAAACTCACACAAGAGCCAGCTAGCGGAATCGTGGAAGAGCCTCACACAAGGCTCAGCAAGCAGAAGAGTGAAGGAGCCTCACACAAGACTCAACTAGCGGAACCGTGGAGGAGCCTCACACAAGAGCCAGCTAGCGGAATCGTGGAAGACCCTCACACAAGACCCAGCTAGCGGAATCGTGGAAGAGCCTCACACAAGACTCAGCTAGCGGAACAGTGAAGGAGCCTCACACAAGACTCAGCTAGCGGAACAGTGGAGGAGCCTCACACAAGAGCCAGCTAGCGGAACAGTGGAGGAGCCTCACACAAGACTCCGCTAGCGGAACAGTGGAGTAGCCTCACACAAGAGCCAGCTAGCGGAACTTGGGAGGTACCTCACACAAGACTCAACTAGCGGAACCGTGGATGAGCCTCACACAAGAGCCAGCTAGCAGAACCTGGGAGGAGCCTCACACAAGACTGAGCTAGCGGAATCGTGGAGGAACCTCACACAAGACTGAGCTAGCGGAATCGTGGAAGAGCCTCACACAAGACTCAGCTAGCGGAACCATGGAGGGGCTCACACAAGACTGAGCTAGCGGAACCGTGGAGAAGCCTCACACAAGACTGAGCTAGCAGAACCGTGGAGGTGTCTCACACTGTTACCGAGGTAACGATTTTAGCCTTCCCCGTTTATGTTTTGGACTGGCTATCGCTGTAGAAATTAGTGTCACATCATGCTCATCTTTCAAGCTGGTTTTTACGACTACTTCTAAGTTACTGGAGGTCATACACCTAACTTATTATTTCTACTTGCCTAAAACACTCTGTTCTATTTTAATTCAAGAACTGTCTGTTTGTGTTTCACGTTATTCTGTGCCAGGTACGGACCATTGATGGACTAATTAATATAAAAATAGGATCAAATAAGTATAAAGTGTTCACTACAGAACAGTTAAATAAACTAAAGTGATATGCGGGAGAAATGGTCACAACATTTTGTAACTTTCCATTGTAGTTTAATTTTAGAGTTATCCTTATATTATATCGTAATTCTTAACATTAACTCTCTATTAGAACGTAATTAGTAATATAGTTTACTTTTGCTTGCCGTAGTGGTAGATTGGTGTTAGTAGCAGCAGACTTGGTTCAGTGCATTATTTTTGTCGTGTTTATTTCCACTTTCATTATTTACACATTGCCATTATCGTATTGATCGTTGTAAATTGTTATTCCCATTCCCATTATTGTCATAATCATCTCCAACGTAACTGAGAACAACGTAAGTTACAGTCCCCCTGATGAACTTGAGACAAACGAACAGGCTCCCCTCTTCCTTGCAAACATTCCTCAAAACCTTTCATTTACTCCACCCTCCTACACTGTCGCTGGAACCAGCTGTGCAGGCAACACACACCTATTGTCATCTGATCTTTCTTGCCATTCCCAGTCGACAAGGGACATCATGAACCACCAGCTCTCTGCGTACAGTAATGCTTTAAATATTTGCAATATAAACGCTCAAAGCTTCCTTGCGGAGGCGCGAATGGATGAAATAAAAGCCTCGCAGTTTCCACGCAATATTAATCACTGAATCTTGGTTAAAACCACACCACGCAATAGAAAGACTGCAGCTGGCGGGTTATACATTTCTCAGATCCGACAGATTAAGTAATCCCTCCGGGGGTACTGCCGCATACTGTATGTTATGACCGGCTTACGCCTTAAAATAATCTGTAGGTCTCCAGGTCCGTACGAATGAAAACCTGAGTTCATGTTGGAAATAACTGTGAGTGAAGTAAAATGTCTTCTGGGTGTAGTATATAAACCACCGAAAGCGGGATTTTTATGCGATCTAGAGACTCAAATACAAGATTAAGTCCCTGATTACTCAAATATAATTATAACGGGCGACTTCAACATACATCTTCTTGAACCTAACTCTCCTCAGACAACCCACCTATTAACTTCTTTTAAAGCTTGCGATTTAACGTTTCTTCCTCTCAACGCTACACATCACACACTTTAATTGATCTCATTACCACTAACCAACCTGAATTAGTTCTTCATCGCGGTCAAATTAGTGTCCCAGGCATATCGCGACATGATGCTATATTTATGGCCTATTCTATTAAAAGTCCCAAGTTCAAACCGAAAATAATTTCATATAGAGATCTACGAAGAATTGATAAGAATAAACTTTTACAAGACACAGTTGCAGTGCCATGGCATGACATTTAAATTTAAAGACTTAAATGACAAAGTGACTCTCTTCAATCAACATATGACTGAACTGTACGATAGACATGCCCCTGAAAAAAAAGGCTCGAGTTACGCGAAAGCCAGCTCCCTGGCTCTCAGATGAGATTAGAGCACTAATGGCTGAACGCGATGCTGCTTATAGACGAGTTAAGAAACATTGCACTGCTGACAATCTACTGAACTATAAGAGACTAAGAAACGCTACGACCCAACAGATTAGAAACGCTAAACTACGACACGCTCACAGTTTAATTCAAAGAAATGCTTCAACAGCTGTATGGTGGAAATCCATAAAGAGCTTTGGAGTTACCAAAGGACGAGACGACGACGAAAAAAATATACCCATGGAAAAACTGAACGATTATTTTTCATCTAACTACACATTAAATGCAGCCCTGAAACAGATAGTTCTAGACGGAAATTATGAAAAGACGCGAACAGATAGAGAAAACTTCTACTTCCGTCCAACAACCCACTCAAAAGTCAGGTTTGCTATAAATCGGATAACATCAGCGGCGAAAGGAAATGACAGTATAGGAATAGAGATGATAAAAATTATTCTGGATGTGATATTTCCTGCACTAATTAACAAATTTAACTCTTCCCTTGTAGAGAGCACATTTCCCGAAATATGGAAAGTGGGCATTATACGTCCTCTAAAAAAGTAGCATCCCCTTCTGAACCCTTCGGGATCCACACGTGTGCAGCTGCCCTTACTAGACAGCTGGAGAGGGTCTTCTCCGATATCAAATTCGAATATCTGAAACATTACCTCGATGATGTCGTCGTGTTTTCAGTGACCTCCGAAGAGCACTTAGATCATCTGACGGAAGTCCTCAATCGCCTTCGGAAGCCTGGGTTGACTGTTAAATTATCTAAGGTAGCCTTTGCTAATCCTTCTATGTTGTTCTTAGGGCATACTGTGTCGCCCGATGGTGTATATATTGACCATTCAAGAACACAGACTTCAAGCCTCCGAAGGACATAAAGGGAATCGCTAGATTCATAGGCATAGTGATTTTTTCAGGAAATGTATTCCTAACTTTGCTATTAGGGCGGCGCCCTTGAACTTACTTCGCAAGAAAGGTGTAAAATTTGAATGGGGGCCGTCGCAGCCAGCAGCATTTGAAGACCTTAAATTAGCTCTTTGTAACGTCCCTGTACAAGCCATGCCCGATTTCTCTAAGAAATTCACTGTCCAAAGTGATGCCTGTTCATCTGCTGCGGCTGCTGTTCTTTTTCAGGAGACGGAACTCGGAAGGCGGCATACCTTCTATGCGTCTAGGACCTTATCGGCTCGAGAAGTAAAGTATTCTAGCTATGAATTAGAGGCTTTGGCAGTGTTGTTTGCCCTGGAGAATTTACGCCTTTATCTGGAACATGTCAAATTTGAATTAGAAAGACACAAGCAGCCTTAAGGTGGCCTCGTAACGCCCGTCGGGCTCTCAGGATCTCAGCTTTCCTATGTGATGTACGACACATTAGGGGATCAGAAAATGCAGTTGCTGATGGACTAAGTCACATGTTTTCTAGTGATATTGAGACCAGTGAACAGGAAGTTAGTTCTTCTCTTTCTATGCCCACACCTCCTAGTATTAATGCTATTCTGACGGATGCCCCTACTCTGTTTCGTGACACTGAGAATTATCAACCAAAAGATCCCGTGCTGGCTCCGATAATGGAAACCATTTCTTCTGGGGAACGTGTTGTCCCTTATGTATTGAGTAACGGGGTTTTGTGTTGCCCTTCGAGGCATGATCAGAAGATGACAGTTCTTGTGCCAATGATCTTCAAATATTATCATGAGACCCCATTAGGGATCAAATGGGCACGGGAATAAATTTATTATTTTCATGATTGTTCCCCACTAAGCTGACTACCGTTCTTTTGGTCCGTCAAAATATAGTTTCTGATAATGCAAAGGCTTTCACATCTAACCTATTCCGGAAATACTGTTTTAATCTGCCCATATCCCATGTAACAAATTCCGCTTATAACCCTCAACCATCTCTGGCTGAGGGGGTCAATCGTAATCTTCGATCTGCGTTGACCACTTTTCTTCATGGGGATCATTCCAAGTGGGATACTTCTCTGCATTGGTTAGGTTTTACTTTAAATTCGGCTGTTCATGAGTCCCACAAGTTCACTCCCGCCTCTCTCATGTTTAAATTTATTCCCAACACGCCGCTGTCTAATCGTTCATGCTTCCTGCTTAAATGCAACGATACGATGAATACACTCTAACTGTAAAACGTATTCGAGACATTGAACAAGACATTGTATGTGTATAACATAGCGCTTTTTCGAAAAAGATTGGCTAGCAGTTTAGTGTGTTTTGACGTATAGTTAGGTGGAATCATATTTTCAACACAAAAAGGAAGGTCAGAATGTGAATCATGCAGATGAGAAGGGTATGCAAGAGAAGCTTCCAGCACGTAGCCGCGATGAGGATCTTTTGCAGCCTCAAAAACATCTAAATGTTGAATTTCAGTTTCTGTTAGCCACACAAAATTCTTACACGGTAATGGCTGTGACATGACCCACCCATACAGATTATTGACATCGAAATACATCAGGTAAGAATCTTCTTTCTCTGGATTATAGTTGTCGAGGTAGGGATTATTCGCGATAGCATGCCTGTTGACAAGCGAAACGAGTCTGCCGCGAATGCCGCGTTCAAAAATCAAAAGCATGTCAACATCCGTTAGAAGATCAAGTTGAACACCGGTAAACTTGAGCATCGCATCCCACGACCAACCTGGTGTTGTGTAGTAAGAGCAAGGGTCTAATCCGTAAATATATAAACACCTTTTACGAAACTTCTGAAATACATCACAGAGTAAAAGTGTATCTACCTTCAAATACAAGTCAGCATATTGACCTAAGATCTGTAGCTGAAACGTTGGCCACACCTGACAGGCATGCAAATAGTCTTCATCGGAAATAGATACCGTGTGCTTATCGTATGACGATGAGCTGAGTGACAGCGTGCTACATTCACTTAACACACTTGTAAATGCAGACTGAGGAGGTAATTTTGTTTCTTCTAATGTTTGAAAGCTCTGAATGTAGTCATAGGTCAGAGCCCCTTTCCTCAGGATCTGGAAAATACTCACAAATGTACTTCAAGTCGTCGCTGGAAATCCCATTTAAAAGTGTATCAAGTAAAAGTTCATAAATTTGTAGGAATCTCGAAAGAGAATTCTAATATCGCCTACAAGATAACTGAATGAAACAAACCGTTCATGATTTTGCGCAATCACAGTGAACTTTGTACAATTTAATTGCCCAAACTCACGAACGATAGAGTGACTGTTGTAACCTGACAAGTAATAAAAAAAGCATGGAATAAATTTAGGTACACGATATAAAAGATTGCACGAATCATGTGCAGGTCCATGATATTTCCCAGTGAAGTGACAGTGGTCTCTAACCTTAATCTGTGGGGAAATAATGGACTGTTTACAGATGTGACATTTATCACTTTCATCATGCGCAAAATCATTTCTCCTAGCGTCATTTGAATGGGCACTGGTTGCAAAATAAGCGTATGAACGCGTTCCGCCAACTCCTTCAATTCATTGAAAAACCATGCCATACAGTTTTCGCCTCGATACATCTTAAAAAAGTGTGATGTGAAAATGGGAACTAATATTTACTGGACATAACTGAATTATAACATCAAAGCATCTAAGAGCATTTATTTATTCATCTGTCATGTCGACTTGTGTATCCAGCCGTTATCTATATTATCGGCCATTGTTGGAACTGTTATCTAACTGTGGAGGTTACCAGACCAATTTAATTCAAAGTTTCTTATCCATTATTGTCACGCATTTGACTGGACTATGTGATGCGCTGAATTATCATTTGTAACTTACGCGCCCTCCTCTACGAACCATGTGACCTTGCCGCGGTGGGGAGGCTTGCGTGTCCCAATGATGCAGATAGCCGAGCCGCAGGTGCAACCATATCGGATGGGTATCTGTTGAGAGACCAGACTAACGAATGGTTCATCGAAAGGGGGGTAGCAGCCTTTCGGTAGTTGCAAGGGCGGCAGTCTAGATGATTGACTGATACGGCCTTGTAATAATACTCAACATGGCTTAGCTGTGTTGATACTGCTACACGGCTGAAAGCAACGGGAAACTACAGCCGTAACCACCTCCCGAGGACATGCAGCTCTCTCTGTATGAATGATGTACTGATGATGGCTTCCTCCCGGGTAAAATATTCCGGAGGTAAACTAGTCCCCCATTCGGATCTCCGGGTGGGGACTACACGAGAGGGGGCGATCATCAGGAAGATGGATACTGACATTCTGCGAGTCGGAGCGTGGAATGTTAGAAGTTTGAATCGTTGTGGTAGGTTAGAGAATCTGAAAAGGGAGATGGATAGGCTAAAGTTAGATGTAGTTGGTATAAGTGAAGTACGTTGGCAGGAAGAACAGGATTTTTGGTCAGGCGACTACCGAATTATCAACACGAAATCAAACAGGGGTAATGCAGGAGTTGGTTTAATAATGAATAAGAAAATAGGGCAGCGGATAAGCTACTACGACCAGCATAGTGAAAGAATTATTGTCGCCAAGATAGACACCAAACCAATGCCCACCACAATAGTGCAGGTCTATATGCCTACTAGTTCAGCGGATGATGAAGAAATTGAAAGAATATATGAGGAGATAGAAGATTTAATACAATATGTCAAAGGTGACGAGAATCTAATTGTGATGGGAGACTGGAACGCAGTGGTAGGCCAAGGAAGAGAAGGTAGCACAGTAGGAGAATTTGGATTGGGACAAAGGAACGAAAGAGGAAGTCGGCTGGCTGAATTCTGCACTGACCATAATTTAGTCCTCGCCAATACTTGGTTCAAACACCACAAACGACGGCTGTATACGTGGACGAGACCTGGAGACACTGGAAGGTATCAAATAGACTTCATTATGATTAGGCAGAGATTCAGAAACCAGGTGTTGGATTGCAAAACTTTCCCAGGAGCAGACGTGGACTCTGACCACAACTTGTTGGTCATGAAATGCCATCTGAAGTTAAAGAAATTGAAGAAAGGAAAGAATGCAAAAAGATGGGATGTAGACAAGTTGAAAGAAAAGAGTGTGATGGATTGTTTCAAGGAACATGTTGCACAAGGACTAAATGAAAAGGCCGAAGGAAACACAGTAGAGGAAGAGTGGAGAGTCATGAAAATGGAAGTCAGTAGGGCTGCTGAAGAAATGTTAGGAAGGAAGAAAAGATCAACTAAGAATCAGTGGATAACTCAGGAGATACTAGACCTGATTGATGAACGACGAAAATACAAGAATGCTAGAAATGAAGAGGGCAGAAAAGAATACAGGCGATTAAAGAATGAAGTGGATAGAAAGTGCAAGGTAGCTAAGGAAGAATGGCTGAAGGAGAAGTGCAAAGATGTCGAAGGCTGTATGGTCCTGGGAAAGGTAGATGCTGCATACAGAAAAATCAAGGAAAACTTTGGAGAAAGGAAATCTAGGTGCATGAATATTAAGAGCTCAGATGGAAAGCCACTTCTAGGGAAAGAAGACAAAGCAGAAAGATGGCAGGAGCATATCCAACAGTTGTATCAAGGTAACGATGTAGATAATTTCGTTCTGGAACATGAAGGGGCTGTTGATGCTGATGAAATGGGAGACCGAATTTTGAGGTCAGAGTTTGACAGAGCTGTGAGTGTCCTAAATAGGAACAAGGCACCTGGAATTGATGATATTCCCTCTGAATTACTGACTGCCTTAGGAGAAACCAGCATGGTAAGGTTATTTCATTTAGTGTGCAAGATGTATGAGACAGGAGAAGTCCCATCCGATTTTCGGCAGAATGTTGTTATACCTATTCCCAAGAAAGCCGGTGCTGACAGGTGTGAAAACTACCGCACTATTAGTTTAGTATCTCATGCCTGCAAAATTTTAACACGTATTATTTACAGAAGAATGGAAAAACAAGTTGAGGCTGAGTTGGGGAAGATCAATTTGGCTTCAGAAGAAATGTAGGAACACGTGAAGCAATCCTGACTTTACGTCTGATCTTAGAGGATCGAATCAAGAAGGACAAGCCCACGTACATGGCATTCGTAGATCTAGAAAAGGCATTCGATAATGTTGATTGGACCAGGCTATTTATGATTCTGAAGAGAATAGGGATCAGATACCGAGAACGAAGAATTATCTACAACCTGTATAAAAATCAGTCTGCAGTGATAAGAATCGAGGGCTTTGAAAAAGAAGCAGCAATCCAGAAAGGAGTGAGGCAAGGCTGCAGTTTGTCCCCTCTCCTTTTCAATGTTTACATAGAACAGGCAATAAGGGAAATCAAAGAGAAATTTGGAAAGGGAATCACAGTCCAAGGAGAGGAAATCAAAACCTTGAGATTTGTGGATGATATTGTTATTTTATCTGAGACTGCTGAAGATCTCGAGAAGTTGCTGAATGGTATGGATGAAGTCTTAGGTAAGGAGTACAAGATGAAAATAAATAAGTCCAAAACAAAAGTAATGGAGTGCAGTCGAACGAAGGCAGGTGATGTAGGAAATATTAGATTAGGAAACGAAGTCTTAAGGGAAGTAGATGAATATTGTTACTTGGGTAGTAAAATAACCAACGATGGCAGAAGTAAGGAGGACATAAAATGCAGACTGGCACAAGCAAGGAAGAGCTTTCTTAAGAAAAGAAATTTGCTCACTTCAAACATTGATACCGGAATTAGAAAGATGTTTTTGAAGACTTTTGTGTGGAGCGTGGCATTGTATGGAAGTGAAACATGGACGATAACTAGCTCAGAAAGAAAGAGAATAGAAGCTTTTGAAATGTGGTGTTACAGAAGAATGCTGAAGGTGAGATGGATAGATCGAATCACGAATGAAGAGATACTGAATCGAATTGGTGAGAGGAGATCGATTTGGCTAAATTTGACGAGAAGAAGAGATAGAATGATAGGACACATCTTAAGACACCCAGGACTTGTTCAGTTGGTTTTTGAAGGAAGTGTAGGTGGCAAGAACGGTAGGGGTAGACCAAGGTATGAATATGACAAACAGATTAGAGCAGATGTAGGATGCAATAGTTACGTAGAAATGAAAAGGTTAGCACAGGATAGGGTGGCATGGAGAGCTGCATCAAACCAGTCTATGGACTGATGACTCAAACACAACTTACGCGCACCTTCGCGGTGCACGCGTTGAATTGTGGGACGACTGGCTACTTCCCCAGCTCAGAGTGTGAGCTCAGAAGTCTGGTCGCCGCTACACTCCAAGATGGCTGTGTTGTGTGAAGCTCCCAAGTGGACGGCTTGGCAAGAGGGAAAAGCGATTTTAATGGAGTCTGACTTCGGTGTTTAAATGATGATGTTAGGGCTAGGCCCTGTTATTCTTTTGAAAGTTATCCAGTGTGCTCCAACCTTAATATTTTCTTAATGTAACATGTAAACTTGGTGCTGTGAGTTAACCGTTATCGGTATGAAAAGTTTTAAGTGTCTCTTAAGTTGGATATCTTAACTCCAAGTAAGTACTGAAAATTATAATTTATTGAAGGGATCCCGTTCGTTCAGACACTAGAGTGAGTAATTTCATCGTGGACATGACCAACATCATAAACGCAACTTTTGGTATAGTAACCTTGTAAGCAAAATTTGATATATATTTGAACTGAATGTTGGAAAAAGAAAATTAATGTAATGTAGGGAGTTCGGGATCGCTAGTTATGCGTCTATGAGGTGGTATTTGGTGTAAGTGATTTTATCGTATGGTTTTGTCGGTGTGCATTATTGCCAACTGTTTTTCTTGATGTTCATAATGATTATTATTATTATTATTATTATTATTATTATTATTATTATTCTTTTGTAATTCATTTCGGTGCGTGTTTTCTCCCTTAATTTTTCCCTGGTTGGTGGTATTTGCTGTCTGATTTTTTATCCTATTGCCTTCATGGCTGATTATTTGTACGTGATTATTATTGCATTGTTACGGGCCTTAATTAATGACACCTCATATTCGCATTGTAGCGCAATCCAAGGCCCCCTCTGTTCTAAAGTATGTAAACCGCAGGTGAATTGATTAACTAAAGCTAATGTAAACTAGTACTATCACCTCTTGGATAAATAATAATAATTATTATTATTATTTTTAATAACTCAAAATCTTAAAATTGAAATTTGCTGGTCGAAAAAAGTTTAATATGGGGGTCTTCTTTCGTTGTCTTATAACATTTCTCCCATTGTTTGTGTTCCTTGCTTTTGTCTTTATTACGTCATGTCATCCCTTCTTATCTAATCTGATGATACGTTATTTTTTTGGGGTGGCTTTGATGATTATAACGCGTCGGTAACTGGTAGCTCCTGTTGTGTGCTTCAGTGTTCTATTATTATTATTATTATTATTATTATTATTATTATTATTATTATTATTATTATTATTATTATTATGTGCGCACCGTTAATTGTAAATTTCCTTTAATATACTTCATTTTGTTGGAGTTGCTCTGCGCTATTATTTTATTGTGTTTTCATCTAGCTCGTTTCTTTGGTGTAATGTTTATTCGCGGTTGGAGCCACTATACTTTTTTTTCCTTTTTCGTGTGTCCTTGTGTGAGTCTTGTAATTTAGCATTTTAGTAGTGTAGCAAATTTCAATTTTAAAGTGATTTTATATCGCGGGCCCGCATATCGGTTGCAACTAATTTTTAAATAAATTTTAATCCTTCTGTATGTAAGGTAATGAGTTATTAATGAATTTTCAAACCTTAATTCTGGCGGAAGCCTATGTTAATGTGAGCTTCATTTCACCTTAATTTCAACTTTATTTTAAAATACTGTTTCTCTCATTTAGTTTGATTGCATTTTTAAATTTTAGAAAAAGAAATATATATATATATTTATTATTCTTATTTTATACCATTTTCAAATTACATTTAGTAAATTTTCTTCATTTTAAAATTTATCTCGTGTGTCATTTAGTAGCTAGCAATATTTACCTGGCAACCTGTCAAAGTTATGTAAGGCCCTGGCCTTTTTTTTCTCGCCTTTGCCCTCCACGCTTCATATTCGGAATTATTTGATAGGATAGTCAGCTATGTGGGAAACGACATGGAAAGAAATGTGATTGTAGCGGGAGATCTGAATTTGCCAGATGTAAATTGGGAAGGAAATGCGAACGACAGGATGCATGACCAACAAATGGCAAATAAGTTAATATGGGAAGGACAGCTGATTCAGAAAGTGATGGAACCAACCAGAGGGAAAAATATCCTGGATGTGGTGCTGATAAAACCAGATGAGCTCTATAGGGAAACTGAAGTAATAGATGGTATTAGTGATCATGAAGCTGTTTTTGTGGTAGTTAAAAATAAATGCGATAGAAAGGAAAGTCTTAAAAGTAGGACTGTTAGGCAGTACCATATGGCTGATAAAGCAGGTATGAGGCAGTTTCTAAAAAGTAACTATGATCGGTGGAAAACGGTAAATAAAAATGTAAACAGACTCTGGGATGGGTTTAAAGAAATTGTTGAGGAATGCGAAAACAGGTTTGTACCATTAAGGGTGGTAAGGAATGGTAAAGACCCACCTTATTATAATAGAGAAATAAAGAGACTAAGAAGGAGGTGCAGACTGGAAAGAAATAGAGTTAGAAATGGCTGTGGAAGTAAGGAGAAATTGAAGGAACTTACTAGAAAATTGAATCTAGCAAAGAAGGCAGCTAAGGATAACATGATGGCAAGCATAATTGGCAGTCATACAAATTTTAGTGAAAAATGGAAGGGTATGTATAGGTATTTTAAGGCAGAAACAGGTTCCAAGAAGGACATTCCAGGAATAATTAATGAACAAGGGGAGTGTGTATGTGAGGATCTTCAAAAGGCAGAAGTATTCAGTCAGCAGTATGTAAAGATTGTTGGTTACAAGGATAATGTCGAGATAGAGGAAGAGATTAAGGCCAAAGAAGTAATAAAATTTACATATGATAACAATGACATTTACAATATGATACAAAAGTTGAAAACTAGAAAAGCGGCTGGAATTGATCAGATTTCTGGGGATATACTAAAGACAATGGGTTGGAATGTAGTACCATATCTGAAGTACTTATTTGATTATTGTTTGGGCGAAGGAGCTATACCAGATGAATGGAGAGTTGCTATAGTAGCCCCTGTGTATAAAGGAAAGGGTGATAGACATAAAGCTGAAAATTACAGGCCAGTAAGTTTGACATGCATTGTATGTAAGCTTTGGGAAGGCATTCTTTCTGATTATATTAGACATGTTTGTGAAATTAATAACTGGTTCGATAGAAGGCAATTCGGTTTTAGGAAAGGTTATTCCACTGAATCTCAACTTGTAGGATTCCAGCAAGATATAGCAGATATCTTGGATTCTGGAGGTCAAATGGACTGTATCGCGATTGACATGTCTAAAGCATTTGATAGGGTGGATCATGGGAGACTACTGGCAAAAATGAGTGCAATTGGACTAGACAAAAGAGTGACTGAATGGGTTGCTATATTTTTAGAAAATAGATCTCAGAGAGTTAGAGTAGGTGAAGCTTTGTCTGACCCTGTAATAGTTGAGAGGGGAGTTCCTCAGGGCAGTGTTATCGGACCTTTATGTTTTCTTATATATATAAATGATATGAGTAAAGGAGTGGAATCGGAGGTAAGGCTTTTTGCGGATGATGTTATTCTCTATAGAGTGATAAATAAGTTACAAGATTGTGAGCAACTGCAACGTGACCTCGAAAATGTTGTGAGATGGACAGCAGGCAATGGTATGTTGATAAACGGGGCTAAAAGTCAGGTTGTGAGTTTCACAAATAGGAAAAGTCCTCTCAGTTTTAATTACTGCGTTGATGGGGTGAAAGTTCCTTTTGGGGATCATTGTAAGTATCTAGGTGTTAATATAAGGAAAGATCTTCACTGGGGTAATCACATAAATGGGATTGTAAATAAAGGGTACCGATCTCTACACATGGTTATGAGGGTGTTTAGGGGTTGTAGTAAGGTTGTAAAGGAGAGTGCATATAAGTCTCTGGTAAGACCCCAACTAGAGTATGGTTCCAGTGTATGGGACCCTCACCAGGATTACCTGATTCAAGAACTGGAAAAAATCCAAAGAAAAGCAGCTCGATTTGTTCTGGGTGATTTCCGACAAAAGAGTAGCGTTACAAAAATGTTGCAATGTTTGGGTTGGGAAGAATTGAGAGAAAGAAGAAGAACTGCTCGACTAAGTGGTATGTTCCGAGCTGTCAGCGGAGAGATGGCGTGGAATGACATTAGTAGACGAATAGGTTTGAATGGCGTTTATAAAAGTAGGAAAGATCACGATATGAAGATAAAGTTGGAATTCAAGAGGACAAACTGGGGCAAATATTCATTTATAGGAAGGGGAGTTAGGGATTGGAATAACTTACCAAGGGAGATGTTCAATAAATTTCCAATTTCTTTGAAATCATTTAGGAAAAGGCTAGGAAAGCAACAGATAGGGAATCTGCCACCTGGGCGACTGCCCTAAATGCAGATCAGTATTGACTGATTGATTGATTGAACACTCTCAAGTGCCTTATTCCTCGCTCCTTCTTCAAATGTTTGAAATTTAGCTAGCAGTATGTCAACGATGTGTTTGCGAAACCATATCGAAATATCGTCTGAACGTAAGAGTTTCATCATTTTAGAAGAAATGTAAAATGTTTCGTGATTTTCATGATTATCTTTGAAAAGAATAAAAGAACATGCAAGACTAGCGTTTAGTTTAAGCGCCGTATACATAGACAGCAAACACTGACTTTTTCTTCGAAAACATTATAGCAAGAGAGTAAAAATGAATTTGGATCTAGAATATTTAATGAATTTCGTATCATGCCGCTTAGAATACGCGATGAAAAACATGTATGTGCAGTTTCCGAATTCATGGTCATAATTACGCACCAACAAAACTAATGACACAAGATTTAGTTAAAATCAGTTAGCACACTGAGTAGAAGTCGTCACAGGCACGGAAAAATCTTTCCTCCCATTTCTAAATCGCTGAAATATGCTCAGCCGTCTGCTTAATCCTTTTGATTTTTCGACAATAAAAGCGGAATTCTATTTTTTAGATTTTTAAAAACCATGTAAACATATGAGATCGTTAAAAAATATTAAAACATACCTTAAGACGTGCTCGTTTCAAGACTGCGACCCTGATGAGGGACGATTAAAGACTGCGAACTGCAACTCGGATGAATGACAACAATAATTCTTGATGTACCTAGAAGAAAACAAAAAAATATTAATGTATGTTCTGAAAGATATCCTAGAAAGGTAAACATAGCACTTGCGTCGCACATAGCGATCATAGGATAGGAAAGGGCTTGAGTTTGTTACCAGGTAGCCTGTTGTTACTGCCTGAGAGTAGCCCAGCACTTGCATCGCACATAGCGATCATAGGATAGGAAAGGGCTCGAGCTTGTTAACAGATTGCCTGTTGTTACTGCCTGAGAGTAGCACAGCACTTGCATCGCACATAGCGATCATAGGATAGGAAAGGGCACGAGCTCGTTAACAGGTAGCCTGTTATTACTGCCTGAGATTAGCACAGCATTTGCATCGCACATAGCGATCATAGGATAGGAAAGGGAACGAGCTTCTTAACAGGTAGCCTGTTGTTACTGCCTGAGAGTAGCACAGCACTTGCATCGCACATAGTAAGTTAATGGAAGCGCTCGAACGTTAGTTGGATTGTTAACAGAACTGCCTGGCACCAACCAACAGCTTTGGCTTACTTTAAGTTGAAGACTGCAAACTGATCAATGCTCACTGGGATAATGTTGAGGCAGACGATGATATTCCAAAAAAAAAGAAAAAATTGTAAAAATTCGAAATAATAATAATAATAATAATAATAATAATAATAATAATAATAATAATAATAATAATAATAATAATAATAATCAAAGAATTAAACTTACCTTTTTTAGCAGATATGAATCTCGATAGTCAGCTTCGTTGAAGGTGAGGGTATCCAGTATATTGCCTATATGCACACACACGGGTGGACTGCAACTGCCGTGCGTTTCACACAGACTACATCCGGTAGACTGTGACTTATTACTATGCAGCAAACCAAGTTGCATACGTATGCAGTACAGTTGTAACAAAAGTTTATGCACTGACTTTCTTCCTCAAAGAAGCGGTCAAACAGCAGGTTCGATCCTCGCTCAGAGACCGTAAAGTAAAGGGGTATCATCTACGATATCCCCTGCCTGTAACCTCTTAGGGCCGTTGTGCTGGGCCGAGAACAACACGAGACGCCAAGGTGCCGGAATGTATGTGTTCTGCCAGTAAATCTGCCGACACAAAGCTGATGTATTTGAGCACCATCGGACTGAACCAGGATCGAACCTGCTGTTTCCGGAAACGCTGAGATGTCAGGGGGGTACGGTGCCTTGGGGTCTACCTGAGACTTGTTCTCACTCAAAACTGTCGCTTCGGTGACATCAATCATTACTATGGATTGCGAAAGCACAAGAAGAAACCCACATAAGTGGCAAATGCAGCGCATCAATGCGGTCTCATTCGGAGAATTTAGGAGTTCTTCCAGTAAATCTACCGACACGAGGCTGACGTATTTAAGCACTACTAGACTAAGCTAGGATTGAACCAGCCATGTTAACAACACAAGGCGCCGAGGTGTCAGAATATAGGGGTTCTGCCAGTAAATCTACCGACACGAGGCTGACGTATTTGAGCACTACTAGACTGTCATGATCGAACCTGCTGTTTTCGGAGACGTCGAGGTGCCGATATATAGAAGTTCTGTCAGTAAATTTACCGACACGGAGCTGACGTATTTGAGCACTACTAGACTGTCATGATCGAACCTGCCATGTTAACAACACAAGAAGCCGAGGTGTCAGAATGTAGGAGTTCTGTCCGTAAATTTACCGACACGGAGCTGACGTATTTAAGCACTACTAGACTGTCATGATCGAACCTGCCATGTTAACAACACAAGAAGCCGAGGTGTCAGAATGTAGGAGTTCTGTCAGTAAATCTACCGACACGGAGCTGACGTATTTAAGCACTACTAGACTGTCATGATCGAACCTGCTGTTTTCGGAGACGTCGAGGTGCCGATATATAGAAGTTATGTCAGTAAATTTACCGACACGGAGCTGACGTATTTGAGCACTACTAGACTGTCATGATCGAACCTGCTGTTTTCGGAGACGTCGAGGTGCCGATATATAGGTGTTCGGTCAGTAAATATACCGACATGGAGCTGACGTATTTAAGCACGATTTTTTTCATATCTTCTTTCTTTCCTATATATGACTTTATAGGTACTAAAGTACCGTATTTCAGCGAAATTAAATATGATCTACTGCGCGAATTACGCAAATAATCACGAAATATACCCCACTTGTTAACAAAAGTGCTAAATAGTTCCGGAAAAGCTCCCCAATAAATTTTGAAGTGCTTCTGACAACTTGGATATTTTAGTTTCCTGTCTGTTGCTTGATAGGCTGTATATTCTTCACACAAAGCGATGAGGACTGTGTATTCAGTTCCGCGGTCTCTAAGGCAATCAATCAAAATCGGTATATATTATCGATTACAGCAAATAGCGTTGCGGTTGTAGATACAGCAGTGCGTATTATACTCTTTGGCAGTGAGAGTTCTCTACTGGAAAATGTCCACCATTTAAGGATAAAAATGCCGAAAACTAAAGTCACAACAGGTTTTTTTTTCCGAGGCCTGATGAATACAGCAGTGAGGCGTTCTATGTGTTTGGTGCTGCAAGAAATATTGCAATGTGTAAGTACTGTAATGTTCGTATTAAGTCGAAACGAGAAGACAGGTGCGATAAACAGAGAATCAGAAACACACAAAAAAAGACGAATGAAGCAAATAAGCGACAAATAATATTCGGCGATACTTTACACATCGCAAGGAAGTTCAAAAGTGATATCCAGCAGTTTGTAATAGACCAAACAAAAGCATTCATGCAAGCCAGCATTCCTATAGAGAAACTGGATAATCCTGGCATGAGGACATGGAGGATTATAAAAGGAAAGATAAATTATACTGTCTTTCTAGTAAAATACGACGGTATTAGTAGTAATAATGTTATTGTTTTTGTCCTCGGAGGCGCCGAGATGCCGAAATGCTGTCCCGTACTTGACAGGGCTGACGTATTTGAGCACCTTCAAATACCACCGGACTGAACAGCGCCTTAACCGTCTGAGCTACACATCCCTGGTCGGGCAGCACCAGCCTATGCACGAACATCTTCAAGGGCAGTGAAAGCACATCTGGTACAGACGAAGACAGTATTAGTGAAGTGAGAGAAGACCACAGTGAATTTGCATCCAAGTGTTAGTCTCTAATGTGGTCACACAAAGATACTTTCTGACTGTCGCACATCTCTGCATCCTCATAACGTTGAAACCATGCTTAGTTCGAACTTTGTAGACAAGTAATGCAAAATATGTAGGCTATGTAAAAATTCATATCACAGGCTAACTTAATTTCGAGGTATCAGTGGTTTATATACCAGTACTTATTTCTATGACATTTTGTATATTTAGTTGTTCTATAATTCAATAACAATTTAATACGTTACAAGAGTTCACTTTAAAACCCCTAATCACAAAATCAGTCAGTTTTACCGCATACTATAAGGAAGGAATCACAAGAAGCACAGATCACTATGACAATTTATTTCACGAAATACCGACCGAAATAGGTCAGTTTTGACACCGAAATCAACAGGTATATTTCACCAAAATATACGGCCCTTAGTCATCTATATATAAGCAGGTCGGTCTGGAGCGATCTATATATAAACGTATAAAAAAAGAAAATTGCCGCGAATTTGTGAGGTACTTCCAGAAATCTCAGAAATTACAAACTTTGTACCGGAGAAGCTGGCGACCGCAGAACCCCGAGCAAAATCGAAAATTCTCAAAATTCCCCGAAGGGAGCACGTTGGAGGCCTTCAAATTTTTGGCTCGGCGTAGGAACCCAGTCGTATAATTTATCCAAAGAGACAACCTATATGTTTCGTCGTCTTACAAAAATTTCTTGAATTTCCTAAATTTCCCCTTCCCCCAAAAATCAAAGTCGCGGCACAATCTGCCTGACGAGCTAGGACATTTAAATTTGGCGAAATAATAGCTTTTAGCCTGTAACCGATGGAAAAAATCCAAGATGTTAAAAATTTTCACGTTTTACCCCCAAAATATCGAAATGTGGACGCAATTTTAATGACTGTGCAGACATTCTTTTGAGCTATTTGCTGGCTAAACAATAAGTCGTATCACAAAACGGATGGCACGAACTCTGCTCAATTTGGAGTGATCTACAACTTTGGTCCTATGAATTTTTGTCGTATCTCTCTCCCTTATACATTAGATTTGGCTTTATTTCTGGATTGTTCGTAAATACGGTTATTTTTGCTGTATATTTCACTGTTTGACACGCTTATAAGGAAGATAGAGTTATCAATTTGGTGCGCACATTGGCACGATTGAAGGCCACATGTGGACCAAATTTCATGAGTCTAGCTTATACATCAGTACGCAAAATATATTGCAAAGCGTAAAAATCTACCCAAATTTCACCCTATTCAAATTTTCGGACTCAATTTCACCCATAAATGTGGGAGATAGGAGAAAATGTTATAGAACCAAACATATTGTTTGTAAATCACTGAATTCACTGCGGATTTATGAGAAATAGAGACCGTGATTTTGCACTCCCACAAAATATACACAACCAAACTTAATTGAAATCTGCTCGCCTTAATGGAAATACATTTCTAAACACTTTTCCTCATTGGTCGATTGCCAGTCAGGTAAGTCTTGTATACAATGTGGAAGAGTTAAATCACTATTTCGTTTCCAATAAACCCCCAGTCCATTCCGGGACCATTAACCTCGAAACATGGCTTGGATAGGTAGATGCTAAATATGAAGTTTGGTTGACGTATCTAGAAAATTAAGGATACGAGTAACAGAATGAGCATCGCGTCTAATAACGCTCAGATTCAGTCAGATTTCGTTCATAACAAGGCTGAAGAGGAAGAATGGACAATCGTGAAGGAGAAGATCAGTAGGTCAGCTTAAAATAATTTAGGAAGGAAGTTAGGATCAAGTAAGAATCAGAGATATTCGACCTGATTGATGAACAAGAACACAAAAACTGAGGAGGGAAGAAAAGAATGCAAGCGATTAAAGAACGAAGAAGATATAAAGTACAGGATAGCTAAGGAAGAACGAACTCAGCTCGTGACCACTTCTGGGTAAATAAGACAGGGCAGAAAGATGCGGGAACTGAATAATTGTATCAAGGAGAAGAAGAAGCTGTTGATGCTGGTGAAATGGGAGACGCAGGTCTGAGGTCAGGACTGGACAGAACTCTGCGAGTTCTAAATAGGAACAAGGCACCTGGAACTGATGACATCCTCTGCCATAGGAGAAGGTGGAGATGTATGATACAGGGGAAGTGCCATCCGATTTTATACAGAATATTGTTATACCAGGTGCTTACAAGTGTTAAGACTACCGCACCATTAGTTCAGTATCCCACGCCTGCAAAAGGTAACCAGTATTATTTACTGAGGAATGGAAAGACAAGTTGAACCTGAGTTGGCAGAACATCAGTTTGGCTTCAAAAGAGATGTAGGAACATCTGAAGCAATCCAGACTTTACTTATGATCTTACAGGACCGAATTAAGGAAGACAATCATTAGCTGATGTAGAAAAAATATCGTTAATGTTGATTGGACCAAGTTATTCGATATTCTGAAGCTGATCGCGTACGGATACCAAGAATGATTCTACGATCTGTACAAAAAGCAGTCTGTACAGATAGGAATCGTAGGCTGTGAAAAAAATCAGCAGCAGTCAAGAAAAGAGTCAGGAAAGGCTGCAGTTCGTCCCGTCTCCTTTTCAATGTCTACATAGAGCAGGCAATAAAGGAAACAGAAGGGGAATTTGGGAAATAAATCGCTATCCCAGAAGAAGAAGTAATAACTCTAAGGTTTGTCGATGATATTTTATCTGAATCTGGAGAAATTGGTGAATGGTATGGACAGAGTCTTGGAGGAGTACAAGATGTTCAAAGGAATGGAGCGCAGCTTAGGAAAGGAATAAGTAAGGAGCAGACTAGCGCAAGCAAGAAAGTCGTACTTCTAACAATAATATAGGAATTATGGAGCATGGTATTGTACGGAAGTGAAACATGGACGATAAAGAAAGGGAATAGAAGCTTTCGAAATGTGGTGCTATAGAAGATGAGTTGGACAGATTGACACAAGAATGAAGGGATACTGAATCGGATAGCCGAGAGAAGGACAATTTAACAAAATTTGATCAGAAGAAGAAGAAGCCGGATGATCGGACATATATTAAGACTCTCAGGATTTGTTCAGTTGGTTTTTGAGGTAAATGTAGGTGGTAAAAACGGCAGCGGTAATCGAAGATTTTGCGTGGAATATTCGCTACCAAATTACACTTGCACCTCTTCCTGTCAATGTTTCATAAATCAAACTTCTCGGTCGCCCTCGTACCTACATCTTACTTCACAGACAAAGACGCTGCTGGTTTAGGGTACAAATATTGTGAGCCGAGCTCGAGAACTCATTAACAAAGCCACAAAGTTGTAAATTTAGGAAAGAATGCCGACACCGAGGGTTCAGGCCTACACAGTTTAAAGAGCCGCACATATTTTGCTACTGATAGAATCAAACCTAATGTTAAACTAATTAACTTAATATAGACTAAATGTAACTTTCCTAGTCACAGAATGAAAGAGTTTTGTTAAAATCTGCTCATTATTCGTAGTTTTTGTTACAGGCTCGCACAGTGAGTTTTTTTACGTGGTAAACCTCCTCTCGGTTATCGGAACATGACGGCAAAGGTTCTCAGAGGTCATCGAGTCGGCCAACAAGCTGGCTGCTTTCAGCATGCGGGACTTTCTTACAACTCAAGTCAATGAAATAAATAGCAAGCCAGAGCTAAAGATACCACTACCAGAACTCGTAAGGATGTCGCTTCTCTTGGTGAGTGTTTGTTTATTTCTCTGTAGCTGATAACAAGGGGTCAAGGGAGAAGTGATGTCAGTCTTGGATTGGAAATTTAATACTACTAATAATAATAATAACAACCCGCCTCTTGGTCTTCATCGTTGAGGCTTTGAGGTATAAACGCTGTGACACCGCGGTTATTCGGTTCGAGTCCCGTTGGTCGATAAGATGTTCACAATACGAATGTTGGCGGCATGCAATTTCTAATCACTAGATTGCGTGTCCAATGCCTGGATTAAATTGTAAACGTCTCCGCAGTGCTCATACGGAGTGAGGCCATATGACGCTGTTGCCTTTGATTCGACCGTCGGATGGAGATCTTCCGTCATAAGCAGCCAGCTTGGTGCTATTCGACACGAGTAGGCTATGTGCCGGCACCGGGTTTCAGCCTCTCCT
Source organism: Anabrus simplex (assembly GCF_040414725.1). Lineage (NCBI taxonomy): Eukaryota > Metazoa > Arthropoda > Insecta > Orthoptera > Tettigoniidae > Anabrus > Anabrus simplex. The sequence goes on from NC_090279.1 coordinate 67,796,279, forward strand.
TCCTTACTATCATATCAGGTAATTCATTTCATCTCATTAACTTCTCTGATAAGTTTGACGTCAGAGGATATCCGGTCAAAAGAAAAAAGAACCCGCCACGACAGGTTCATCTCAACTCATACCCGACCTCGTAGTGAAACGGGACAAGTGTTGGACAAATAATAATAATAATAATAATAATAATAATAATAATAATAATAATAATAATAATAATAATAATAATAATAATAACGGCGAATGTCCCCGGAGCAGGCCTTGGCAGGTCTTATGGGCGATCTCCATGTCTCTGGGCATGCGGCTCCTACTTAAGAAGACGTGACAAACGCCCGGCTCCCGATTAACCGAATAGGGTTTAAATCTCGACACGGCAGCTAATCGAACCCGGTACCCGTTGTACCAAAGCATTTCGCCGTGGAACTTGGTAATTTAAGGATGGAATATCTCTTTAGAGTAATGGAATTTTCATAGAATTTGAGTGGGATAATTTGTGATTGATGAATGTTCAAACAAGGGAACGTGAGTGTACAGTCAGTGTAGGAGATATGTCTTCCAGCAGGCACCAAGCTATACAGTTATGTGCGGTCTCTCCACACGAGTAATAGAGGGACAATCCGTTATTAAGAGTACATTATTCAATGCATGTTCCGCTTTTATCCTCCCGTCTCTTTGGACGCTCAGTCTACCGGAATAATTAGCATCACACTGGATAAAGTCCTAGTGCCGTATCCGTCATCGGACGTTGGCGATCTTACTTTTGCCGTTGGCTTAACCCAGTCGCAGGTTTCCCAGTCAAGACGTGCGGGGTCTCGCAGGACCCCTCTTCTCTCGATGTGCCCTTATATATTTATTTGGAGGAGGGCGCCTCATGATATGGCCAGAGTAGGAGAGCTTCATGACCTTAGCAGTCCAGCACAGTTTTACACCTCCTGGTCAATACAGCAGACCCACATTTCAATTGCTCCTAATCTTTCCTCACAGTCCAGGACTCTACAGCACCGCGCTATCCTAAGACGAAGCTGCAGCGCTCGTTGACGGCGATATTCTCAGTATTGGAGCTCCGTTGACCCACAGGGCCTTGGTCGTCTTTAAGTTCAGGTGTAGACCAAGGTTTTCACATGTCTCCACAACTTTCATCAAGATCTGCTGCACGTCATCAGTCTGTTTCCACAGCATTCTTTCCTCAAAGAATATGAGTACAAAGTGTGCTAAGAGGCCACAGAGCCAGGACTGTGATGGCGCTTAGGTCATGCAGGCATAACACTTAAATCTCTATCCCTGACAATTGCTAGGTATAGAGTTAAGTGTGATGATGTATTACTAATCAAAATAATGTTGAAAATATTTGTCTCCTTACTCTCAAGTCTTCCCAGCCCGAAGTTTCCAACATAACACTACTCTTTGTTAGACGCCACCCAGAGCAATTTGCGCTGTTCCCCTCTGGATATTTTCATGTTGTTCTTGAGTCAAGAAATCTGGTGAGTCTCTCGGACGCTGAATGGGTCTTACCAGTGACTTATACGCCTCTGTTTCACATTCTTACTATAACCCCTAAATACACCCATAACCATATGAAGAGATCTGTAAACCTCACCTAGGTACTTGCAGTTATCCCCATGTGCTGCTTTCACAGAATCGACGCAGTAATTAACATGCAGTAATTAACATGGCTTGCGGGATCCACTCTTAATCATAGTATAACCCGACAGCGTTCCACCTATTCTAAGGCATTGAGTTTGCTTTCTGTAAATGGAGCTACCGATTCAGCCACACCTTGTCCAGTCCAACGGCCTTCTCTTCCTTGTTCTGCTCTCTCAATGGACGTTGCATAGATGAATAGCGATGCAGTCCATTTGGCCTCCTGAGTATCAAATATCTGCCATATCTTGCTTGAACCCTTCCTTAGTGGAATGACGTTTCCTAAACACAAATTTCCTTCTATCAGAGCAGTTTGAAACATTGTGTGCAATGTAACAGGAAGGAATGCTTTCCTTATCTTACGTGCATCACATGTCAAGCTGTCTGGCCTATAACTATCCCCTTTATATGTTTGTCACTTAGTCTTTTGTGAACTGGGGATACTATAGAATCTCTGAGCTAATTTCGTATAGCTCCTTCATGCAAACAGTGAAGTACAGTAAATGGGGAGGTGCTCCAAAGTAAATAAGTTGTTATGCCCAATATAGACACATTTAGAGAGGTGTATGGTAGAATCCTACAGGAAAACTTGTAGACATTGCCGGCATTTACGTTAACTGTTTCGATATTGCGGCCTCGTGAAGTTGACTATGCTGTTACCTGTGTGAAATGCCTTAAACCGTCAGATATTCTAGTAATTTGACTTCCGGGACAATATGTCCCTAGGATCGATTTTGGACTGCTCCCTGGTGTTAAAAGCACTTTATCAGCCTGGGAGAGAAGTGGTATTTTGAAGTTGGGTAACCTATAGGCAGTAAGTTATTCTTTTAATCATTCAGAAGTTATCAAAACTGCGATCAATTCAATCAGCCCATCAAATGATATAATATCAAATTGATTATTCACTCAAAATGTATGAAAGTAAATCCTTCAGGAAACATCGGCTAATACTATATTTAAATGTGTCTGGTACTGATTGACTTGTGTGTGTAATAAGGGAGAGGAGACGGGGGAGCGGGTAATTAACAAGGTATGGCAGAAATGTAATTATGTGAAAATTCTGCGTGTGAAACTCGGGAGGATTTAGAAATTTTAGTAAGCTTGTAACAGTTAGTGTGTCCGCATTTCCCTAAAATTAATGAAGGTCCCATCCTCTGCTGTTTGGTTCCACTAATACAGAGAGGATAACCAGGTATAACTAATTATGTGAGTAATACACCCCTTCTGCTTTAAGGGTCTGTGTAACGTACTTTACAGCCCCGACAACGGGCGTATTGTAAAATCATTGTGAACTAAAATTGGAGGTTCAAGCCCCGTCTAATGTAAAACTAGAAGCAACTGCTCCTACCGATTCTGAGTACCTTTCTTAAACCCAAATGTAAAGTGAACTTCTCGATTCGAGACCCGACCTAGGTAATGTGCTTTGGAAGCTACGGCTTCTTTTTGTGAATTATGTCTTTCCAATTTGTAAAGGCAAGCCTGCGGGTCATCAGACTGTGATAGACGCAGATATGTTGTAAAGTATCAGAGATTTCGAGCTCCTCATTTTACATTTCAACTTGCTGGTTCACGTTCCGCCATTGTCCCTAACTACAGTGAGTCTCTGCACAAGGCACTCGTTACTTGGACTAGTCGGGGCTCTAGTTTTCAAGGCTCCGTTATAGGAATATTGGCCACGACAGAGGAAAATGTATCAAGGGCCGTGAAATGGTCAGATCATTTAGCATGTACTTAGAACCAAGTTCATGAAGTTCTCGTCACAATAATTAACAAATACTTACGAACATGTTAATAAATCCTGTCAGAATACTTAAAATTGTAAAGGGAAGCGGACGATTAATTTACACAGTAAAATATTGCGGGCTGTTTTCTTAACTGACCATCAAAGTTTTCAAGTGGGGCTGACGATCTAAGGTAATGTGTTTGTTTGACTGAGGATGGATAGCGAATGAAGCTGTAATCAGTATTCTGCGTTGAAGTACCATATTTTCTGTCTGTAATTTTACTCATAGTTAACTGTTGAACTCTGTACTTGTTCCAGGTTCTCTTGCCCCTGACGCTAGCAGTTTCACTGGCGAGCAGAGACCACTGTGCATCGTCTGTGGGCTCGAAGTTGGGCCTGTCTGTGCATGGCCACAAGAACGCCAGTGGACATTGGATAATAACGGTACCGTGTATTATCAAATTCAGAGTTGTGTTTCAGTGTTGGATGGATAATATTGTATGTGATTAATACACGTAACTTAGTGCTGTGTATAATAAATATTTGCATGCACCATTCAAATTTCAACCAACTTTCAAACCACAGTACAGTTTGCGGAGGTATGTCCTTGATATCATAGTGCATCAAATACTAACCTGCTTTGCATGTGCTAACCACTAACGGCTTAAGATAGTGGAGTAACTCATAGCAGACGTAATTACTCACGATTGTGTTGTTATTGCTGGGAAAAAATCCCGTGTTTAAAATAATATCTGCATGTTGATAATATGCTTGCCCCAAGACAAGCAGCCAGCTAGTTCGGGAGATCGTCACAGGAGGCGCTAGAACTTAGTCGTTAACTGAATTTATATTTCACAGACATTTCACACAGTTTGTCTTTGTGATAAACAGCCTGAACTTGTTAAATAATATAATAACGGTAACACACAGGTTGTGGGTTTATGGAAAATAAATAAAGTAGAAACTAGACCTTTCCTTTAAGAAATCATTCCAGGAACATCGGTCTGGCTGGAAATATCTCGTAATGGTCCTCCCCGGATTTACGATGAAGTCTGAAAAGTTTGTCCGGCCCAGATGGAGACCCTGAGGAAAAAGAGAGCTCCGTGGAAGTGGAGACTGCCGCCGTCTTGGGTTTAATGAAGAAGTCCTGCCAATCGATATCTAGTGCAATATTGCCTTGAGCAGTAAGAATAAGCCCAGCCAGGTCATATACTGCTACACTGCCTGGAGCTGTACGAAGTAGTCCAGCCAGGTCATATCCACTGCTACACTGCCTGGAGCCATAGGAAGTAGTCCAGCCAGGTCATATCTACTGCTACAATGCCTGGAGCCATGGCAAGTAGTCCAGCCAGGCCATGTCTACTGCTACACTGCCTGGAGCCGTAAGAAGTAGTCCAGTCAGGTCATATCTACTGCTACACTGCCTGGAGCCATAGGAAGTAGTCCATCCAGGTCATATCTACTGCTACATTGCCTGGAGCCGTAAGAAGTAGTCCAGCCAGGTCATATCTACTGCTACACCGCCTGGAAACGCATCTACGTCTACGGTACCGTATTCCCGAACCGATCCCTGAATCTCTCCGTTATATTCACTCTGATATGTGATTGTGATTTCGTTCACTCTACTTCCTTTATCTCGAAACTATGGTCACTGAAGCCGGGCTTGGAGACATCAGAAGTCTCGTTTGATAAATTAATTTCTTTTTGGACATATTGTCTCTTTTTACAGCACGAGAATGATGTCAAGAAATACCGAAATTCCGTGCTTTAAACATTCAGTTCTAAAACACACGAACAATTGTACCGAATTAAATGAAACTGGGATGTTTTAGTAATATCTAAGAATAACGAACAAACAGCATCTCTGGGAGTACGTTATAGGTTTTCCGTAAGTTACGGCTCCGATTGCCACTATAAGGTGCGGCGAAACTCCGAGTAAAGCACCAGTTGTGGTTGTGTGGTATGGTAATTGGGCATAATGGCATCTCATGTGACGTGCGAAGAAGGAAACAGGAATGTGAGTAGGAAGGGTTGTTTCAAATGGGTGCTTCATACTCACCTTGTAATTATAGTGGATTGTGAACTGAATGTGGGCTTTAATTTTCTATGTCTTAAGAGTTCAATATTCTTTACAGGTTGATACGCGGCGATTGACATCGACGGAGAACCAATGGGAATTAGCCGTGAATGTCCACCAAGAAAGAAGGTCATGTGATAGCAGTGAAGTTGAGCAGCTTGTTTCGGTGACTTCTGTACATCCCCCAGTACACGGTAAGACCTGATCGTTGTCATAGAACTCTCATTCACACTCGGTGTTCCTTACCCCAAAGAAGTAGAACCCCAGTGTTTGTGGGCGGTATCTCCTCCGTGTCCAGGGGCAATCAGCTAGGGAACATGCCTGCGTCAGTCTCCTCCCTATTCGATATTGTCTACGGGACTAGGCGTTCTGAAATGCTTGAGAGGATTGGAATTACAGAGAACGAAGAGTAACACAAACTGCAGAGGTCAGCGAGCGAGGCAGGTGCGTGGTCTGCCTCTCCTTCAGTTAAATGTGTATATAGAGCAGGCAGTATTGGATATGGAGGAACGTCATTGTTGGAGGATGTCAAGGGCAGTTGAATGTAGTAGATAAGGTCAGGTGAAGCAAGTGATATAAGACTAAGAAATGTACTCATAAAGGAAGTGGACGAATTTGGGTGGCTAGGAAGTAACTTAACGAATGAAAGGAGAAACTATCCGTTCATTACCGAAGAAGAATATTTGCTAAAGGAAGCCATCTTGTAAATGAAACATTCTACTCACCATAAATATACAATTCAGGCCGTCCTTTGCCGAAGTATTTGTCTGTAACGTTAGAGTCATCCTAAGTAGAGAAATAAAGTAGAGGCCTTTGAAATGTGGTGTTACAGAACAATGCTTTTGGTAATAATGGGAACTCGTGTCCTTGCCTCGAGGTGATGCAGTTCTTTCCAGCAGCACTCCTAATCGAGGTGATCATATTTAACTACCTACCTGCAGTCCTGCCAACATTACATTTCTCAAAGTAGTGGGAAAAAGCGTAGACCACGTGCTTTGCCAGTAATTGTGCTAACCGTAACTCTACGGAGTTTGAGGTGAGATTGGACCATCATAGCCCAAACAAAGAGCAGGTGACGGGAGGGAGATATGGGATAAGTATGAAAAAGTGTTTAGGCTGCTGACGGAGAACAGGAACAATGTACAGGGTGCGGTGGGGGAGAAGTTCTGAAAGACAGATATGCTAATAGTTTAAGGGGGGGGAAACTGAGGGCAAAGGGATAAAGTCAAGGGCAGTTATCACTAGGGTATCCGTGAGTAACCGCTGGTAAACACAGAGGAATATTGGAGGAAATGAACTTGTTTCAGGAATGTGGGGGTAAGAGAAAAGGTGGGGAAGAGGGGGTGGAACAGGGTCACGAAGAGGAGGAAATGGAGGGGAAGGTATGGTCAGCAAACATCAGGGAAGACTATTGAGACTAGTAGGGAAGCGGATATAATGAAGTAAGTGAGGTCGAGACTCTGGTCATCGAGGACTCCATAGTTAGGCTCGGGGAGAAAGTGCACAGAGGAAAGGGAACCAAGGTAGAGGAATTACGTTAAGGCAGAAGATGGGGAAAGGGTGTGGTAGTTTTCCATGTTGGTACGAACAACGTACGACATAGTGTGGAATCTGTTATGAAGTTGAATGGAGAGGAAGGTATTATCAGTGGGACTTTAAATGAAACTACGAGGTATTTATGTGGGGAGACTGGGAGTGCATGTGTTGTTTGGAAAGGATACATGGCGGACTAGGCAGCGGAAGTGAAAGTACGGGGACATAGTGGTTATTATTAAGTAATTCTCTACATTCATATTTACCAGATATTGTATAAGGAATTGTTTCGTGGTTGAGAAGTGACGTAATGGATGCGAAGATTCTTCCAAAACTCGAGTGTTTTTGTAGAGATGAGATAAAATCGATAGGTGGGTGAGTATTTTTACCGGCGGAAGAAGTATTTTTATGGTATGGAAAAGTTAAAGATGAGAAACATTAAGTTCTAGGTATAGGGCTCATCTCTTTGCGGTGTACAGGTACGGATGAATTGAAGCAGACGCGGAATATTTCACTGAGTAATCAGCGATGCGGGAAGCGTGGCATCAGTAGCCAATTTAAATCTGGCTGTCAAACTGAGTTTCCTTCTGGAATGAATGCCATGTGTGGAGGAGAACTAAATTATATCATGTCCGTTGCTGTATGACTCTGTTTTGAAATAACAGTAATAATATAAAGTGTAAACAGCTTATCGTTATTTGTCATCAAATCAAAATTAATCTCCTCCTTCTTAAACTCGTGATTGTGTTCAAGAGGACCTAAGTAAGGAATCTAACCTTTCTTCACTTTCATGAATGATACAGCAAACCATATACACCTTTCTGGAGCGGCATTATCATGATGAGTAGTGTTTCAACTGGACAAAATAGAATCATTACAAGTAAGAGACACATGCACTATTTTAATAATCTTGGTACAGGCGGTTTTTTGAACATAACCATATTCTGAAGTAGGCCTTGTCGGAGACCGTGAAATGATTCCATACGAATTTTATTTGCACAGTATGAATGGAGAGGAGGTTCAGTGGGGTACTTTCTAGGAGAGGATAATATAAATGAAACTAAGGGGTATTTATGTGGGGAGAATGGGAGTGAGATTTGTAGTGCGTATGTACGTATAAGTTAGGGGTATGTTTTGAAGGGATACATGGCGGACTAGGCAGCGGAAGTGATTTTTATTTATCAGAAATTGCATATTTCATGCGTATTTTTTTTCCAGGTACTTCGACGTCTCAATATATGAAGCCAGTCACACCTGCAACTACTACACCAGCTACCACTACTGCAGCGACTGCTACTACTCCACCGACTACTACTATTACCACTGCTCCAACTACTACTACACCAGGTAGTACTACTACTACTACTCCAACTACTACTACTACAGCTACTACTACTACTACGAAACCAAGGTCCTGTCCTCATTCAGGTGAGTGATAAACTCTCAAGAAGTTAATCAGATTATCTATGAGTGGTGTACGAGAGACGAACGTACATGTGTTTCTTGGAGATTTGGATCTAGTTTGTTCAGACAGAAAAGTAAAGCTCTTAATCGTTGTATTCCACGTTCCACAGATAAAGTACTCACCCTGCAGTTACTGTGTAGGTGTTTGCTTGGAGCAGCAGTCTGCAGAACGAGTGCACGAGTAGAGAGAATATGAGAAATGAGAGCGTCTTGGGTCCGACCCGGTGAGTGTTCCACATATCGCAGCGTACGGCACAGCGGCCCCACACGTGAGCCGATGATACTATGACGTAGAGGTTGTGGGTTCGACATCCCTCAAGGTGATTCCGTGGCTTCTCAGTTTTGCATGAGACAAATATCTGGATGTGCACATTTAGTAAGTCACCTTCCCGTTTATGGCTCTTTCCTACGGCACGCAGTCATAATATTATTATCTAAGATTGATTCACGATTTTGGGCAGGAAAGCAACTGGAAACTACTTCAATAAAACTACCAGGAATCCATACTTACATTTTGTTTCCAGGTGAATTGCAATACGTACAAAATTTAGCAACCATCCTTATCAGTTCTTGCTGAACTCCGCAGGACTCTCAGAGAAAGGCTCGTCTCCCTCCTCAACTTGTTCGTGGCGCTCTTGAAAGCTGCGAACAGTACACATCAGGATTGTAACCGTTCCTCGAATGGAGAATTCCACTTGTAGGGGAAATAGGAAACAAAACCCCTGGGGGATCCACTGGAGAGAAAGGATGTCAGAACCACAGATTTAAAATTATCACTTAGTTTACAAAAAATGTTTTATCATTGATATTTTTTCACATGAATAATTGAATAGCAAATAAGTCGAAAGCCTTACAACACCATCTGAAAACAAGTCGTTTAATATGTCTGACAAAAAACAGAGGATAATATTTTTACATGAAACGTTGCCAGGTTAAGATTAATTTAATGACTTGCAATTTGTCAAAACCTGCGCTGCATAAATTTTACATTTGATAATTTTAGTTGGAGGCACAGCCTTCGTTATAACGAGAGAGAAAAACTGGTAAAATGCCAACAGCAGTTAATTAGAGAAAAAGTTTAACATTGATAAATACACCAAAGGCAGAGCCTTTAAAATTGAAGGAGGTAACAAAGTGCCCTTTTAGTAGATTCGCTGACTAAATAATATTAACATTAAGAAAAACTCTGAAGGGCACCGCCTTCATCAAAATGACAGAGTAAGACTATAAAATTGGGCGAGGTGCCATGACAGTTACTTTATTGATTGCTTTTGTGATTAAATATATGTACTAAATAAACAATATTTCGAGTTAAAGTAAATACCTACTAACCCTGGGAAAGAATTATACTAGTGATATAACTTCAAAATAATTGCCGGTATATATGCGTGTTCGTTTGGCAGAGATTCTAAAACTTTGATCGTGTTTTTCTCAGAACATCATTTTCTGACTTAAGTCGTATGTGAACGATTCGATCGAAAGTTGTAATTGCTCCAACTTCTCTTTCATCATACTTTTCAGTGAACATAACGTTAACGCGGATAACTGTTTATGTCTCCCTAAAGAGAATTAGTCCTTTTGAAGACCCTAAAGTCACATGCACCCTATCACAGAACCCTGAATGGTTACACACCAGTGACGCATGTCCCGCCATGTTTCAATTTGAATTACACAAACATAAAGATGATCAATATTACGTATGAAAGGAATAATTGTCAAGACTTTTTTCTGAAATATTAAATCAAGAGACACGTTAATCTTGTGAATTTTTTTATATATAAAACTTGCTGAAGTTTGAATTATAGGTCATCTCTCTGTCAGTTATTCCATTCTTCCCTCGCGGTTCCTTGGGCACGTGGAGAACATGTGGAAGCTCTTTATAGACCTTGAGGCAGACAGTGGTCAAGCAGAAGTTCTCCATTTATCTCTTGCGCTCGGTAACTCTTATTACTTTACTTGGTACAACTGCGGATGCCTTTCCGATGAGTGGCACAATATGTGCGGGTTCAGGACGTTCTAGGACGACATGACCTGGCCTTTGTTTTCTTTCACAGTATTATTATAATTCGGTCTGAGAACGACGGTTCTTCCCAAGTGTGGATGCCGTTGATCAGTGCTGATGTTCTCAGTTTTACTGACTGTCATATGTGCTCCTGTTTTGTGTAAGTGCTCGTTTATTCTACACTAATGTATAACATGGGCCTCGCAGGCCAACACAAAAAAAGCTGCATTTAGTGACTAATCAAGGCGTAATGAGGTAGAAATACTCACAAACGCAGTGTTGCCAACCGCTGAGATTTACCTTTTAAAATATTTCAAAATAATTTCTCGCGTAATTCATTCAAAAGTTGTACAAATTATGAAGTTAGTAATATGTCGTTCACTTTTAAGAAATCCAATGTGGACCACATTCTAGTGGTTCTATTGCTCGCAACTATTGGAAATACTGTACATGTTAGAAACTTTGCAGTTGGAGAAAAGCCCCCACTAATGAGTGATTAATGTAGATTTAGGTGGCTCCAGAGTTATTAATAGTGAGAAAATGGAGATGGCAACAAAACAGGGAAAATGCAACTAAATTCAAGAGGAAGTCATTAATACATAATGCGTCTTGCGTTATGTCTTACTGCGCTTGAAGACAGTGCCGCATGTTTCGTACACATAACCGATCATCTTCAGGTAGCCATTTAGAGAAGTGGGAGAAGTCTGTCCGAGGGAAGGACACACATCCGACTCATAATTTGTTTTTATGTGTGATATCAATTTTGAGCATTACTTCTTGATAAAAGTAAAGTAATTTACGGAGATCGATGAAATTTCTCCCGAGGACAGTTAGGAAACGTAACTCTCCAGAGAAGGGACAATCCACGCGGACAGATGTCACTATAAAAATCCCGAATCTGAACACAAGTCAACAAGAATAGGAAATAATTATATTCTATACAATGTTAAAGAAATATCAACTGAAAGTTAAGAATGGAATGCATTGTCTTAGATTCTCTTCTTTTAAAACAAAATCTCCTAGTGGTTTTCGGCACCGCTTAATCATCACGACTTACCGCCACTCTAGCTGCCTCTGTGGATCTGTGGTAGAGTGTCGGCCTCCGGATCCCAAGATAGCAGAGGTAGTCGGATTTTTGAAGGGCGGAAAAAAGTCCAATCGACACTCCATGTCGTACGATGTCGGCATGTAAAAGATCTCTGGTGATACATTTGGTATTTACCCGACAAAATTAATTAAAATCTCAGCCATAGACGCCCAAGAGAGCTCCGGTTTACTCTAGGTCCGCTAGATGGCAGACAGAGTAAACCGGAACGTCGAAATTGACGAGCAGACAGCCAGATGGCGTCAAATCGAAATGTCTGCAAACGGTAGCTGAGGCCATACGATTATTATTATTATTACCGCCACTTTGCCTCTCATTTGAGTGAAGGGCCTTAAATGATCGTGCTACTGCTGCCATAGTGCAATGTTTGAGTGGAAGAAGGAGCATGGACGTTGATATTACACGAGCTAAAGCTTACAGAAGGAAGTATGTTTAGCTGTGAATCATTACAAGTGAAGGTTTTCTTATTAGGAAGCATTTACCTCAGAAAAAAGAAGATCAGTTGGCATATCATGGTCTGGTTTCACGTTCGTTTCCTGTGTGTACAGCTGGATCCAGCCCAAAGCAATGCATGCTGGACTGAACTTCACCCCTGGTGATATAATTGCAAACATTCTAATTCATATCATCATACAATTAGAGCAGGCGTGTGTAGGAATCATTGGTTTCAAGTCACATGGTAGCCAGTAGAATAAAACGTTATGGAAATCGTTAGGAATATCCGGCAATATATAATATGTCCAATTTCCAATCCAAGTTACTCAGCTGAAAACTGGGCACTTTCAGACGCGCCACACATATTTAAGTATCCATGACCAAGTACAGGAAATACGACGGTGTTGTTGTTGATTATTCATTTTTCACATCTCCGGAATACGAAGAGAGCTGGCTGTTTCCAAGACAGCTAAATCATCTCGAAAATACTCCGAACGATCCAGCTCCTGAAATGACCTGCACACATCAGTTTATCACGTAGATAGAAGCACTGGTCCGCCTGCTGGGCAAGATGCTTAAGGCGTCCCGTTGGTCGAAACAATTTTCACCATCACAATGTTGGCCAGCCGGGTGGGAGAGGTGCTGGTAGATAGCGTACAAAAGCCTGGATTCATTACAAACCTCACCACATTGCTCATTTAGAGGGAGGGCGAAGTTGAGCCTTGAGCAAATCGCTTGCTGCTTTATGACCGAAGTAGGCTGCATGTCGGCACCGCGTTACACCCTCTCCTTTTCCGCTATCGTACATCACGTCCTACCGAGCTCGATAGCTGCAGTCGCTTAAGTGCGGCCAGTATCCGGAAATCGGGAGATAGTGGGTTCGAGCCCCACTGTCGGCAGCCCTGAAGATGGTTTTCCGTGGTTTCCCATTTTCACACCAGGCAAATGCTGGGGCTGTACCTTAATTAAGGCCACGGCCGCTTCCTTCCCAGTCCTAACCCCCTCCTTTCCTATCGTCGCTGTAAGACCTATCTGTGTCGGTGCGACGTAAAGCCAATAAAAAAAAAAAACATCACGTCCTTCACTTCATCTCATTATCTCCTCTTCTGTACGCTACCGTGCCTCCTGATCATGTCATGCATCTAAAAGAAGGACAAATATTGAAGGATCGTCATTTTCACACGTAGGATGGTCTAAAATCTAAAAGTGTGGACTAACTATTTAAATGTGATGTTCTAACTGCCCACAGGTTACCGACTGTTTGAAGGTTTCAACTGTTATAAGGCGTACAACGAAATGAAGAGCTGGAGTGACGCCAGGGAGCAGTGCAAGAGAGACGGAGGCGATCTCATGGTATGGGAAAGTGAACGGGAGAGAAGCGAGGTGTTCCCTACAATGTACAAGAGTTGTAGCTCGAGCCCCTGGATGGGAGTTTACAAGCCCGAAGGTGAAGATCGTTGGGTGTCTGTGAAAGGTGAGTTCTCTCTAGCTCTCTTCTCCTCATGAATTACCGAATGTCGGACGGAAGACGTTTGTCATATTAAACAACAGAAGCCGACATTTAGCTGTAGTTAGCGATGTCACTGGCTGACGACCACACCGTATTGCCTATAATCAGGGGAGGAATGAAGAAGTCCTGCCCGCAGTAGCCCAAGCGGTAGCCCAATGGCGTTCAGAGCCCAACTTGGCAGGTTCGATCCTCGCTCAGTCAGGTGGTATGTCAGTCTCGTGACGGTAGATTTACTGGCACATAAAATAAACCCTGATGGATAAAATTCCGGCACGTTGGCGTCTCCCAAACCATACGAATGTAGTTACTGTAACATAACATGAATAATATAAGTTTTGTCTAAATGAAGGGAAAGAGTCGTAAATTGAGGGTATGAGGACATTCATCTGTCGGATGGGGACGTTAATCCTTGAGCAGACCTCTCGGTGTTCTTTGACAGGATTAGGCTATGTGCCGCACCAAGACGTGCAGGTTTATCACGGACGTCAACTAGAGAGTAGGACACATTGGGGTCATGGTAGGGACATCGTCATAATAGACTGTTGTGCCCTCGTTTAGTTCCACACCTCTTGTCTTTAAATAATTAGAAACTGAGTCCTGGTCTCCTCTACTGCTCTTACCCTCGATGACCGACTCCATTATTCTCGCAGGTAACCCATCACACTCCATTCACCTCACGCGACCCCAACACCGGAGTACCGCTTCATCAATGGAGCTTATGCATCACTTAGCATTTACCTTCTCATTCTGGGTACCTTCCTGTCATTGTTCCCACCCGGTGTTTCTAGACTTCATTCTCGTTATTTCAATGTATATTACAACTAACGTATGGACGAGATATCTAGAGTCCTCCCAGCTTGCACTCCCACACAGCGAAGTTTTCTGAAAACAGACCGTTTCATCCCAGAACTCACTGCATTAACTTTACTGCACCTTGCTTCCTGGGAGATATTCAAGTTTTGTATCTCCGACCTGACATTCAGTTCTCGGAACTTTCTTCCCCACTGACATGACTTTATTCTTGGTAACAAAAAAAAAAGAAAGCAAAGACATCTCCGTACAGGCCACGAAGGCCCTGGGAGTGGTGGAAGGTAAAGGCTTCCACTATTCGTAACCTCGGCACTTGATGGGGTAGAGTTGTTAGCGCTACGCCCGGCCGCTTTAGCCCCCAAGAATTAACCTGGTACTCATTTTTGGTGTAGGATGAATGAACCTCAGGGCCATATGCACCTCCGGAAGTGGAAAACTCATTTCCTAAATTTTACGACTTTCTGACGTGGATTCGAACCCACGTCCTTTCGGGCGAACCGAGTAGAGCTTTACCGCCTCGGCCAGGGAGCCCCTTTATGCTTGGTAATGCCAATATTAATGTCGTACTCACTGCACCTATTTTAAGTTCCAAGAACTTAGACTGCAGGCTTTCAGCTCTGTCTGCCATTAACACCAAAATGCTTACGACATTTCAGCATCCCTGGCGCTTTATACCTTCCAGTAGATGATCCTTGTAAACTATGAACAACAACATTGAAGATTGCAGCCATATCCCACCCCTGTAAGTACCTTGAATCATGAACTCGTTCTACCATCAACTTTAAATGTCAACATAAGTGAGTTTTATTGCTCCCAATAATCTAGGCTTAATCCCATATTCTCCCAGTGTGGCTGACATCCTTCCCTGAAGTACTCTGTCATATGCCTTCTCTAGATCTACGAAACATAAACACAACTTGCTATTCATATCATAGCACTTTTTACTTATGTGACGAATACTGAAGATTTGACCATGAAAACCCCTCTGAGGTCTCAAACCACACTGGTCTCATCCAACTTATTATAAGACATTTATTGTTTTCTCCCTCCAAAAATACTTGTAAATACCTTGCCCGTTGCTCGAAAGAATCACCATCATCAGTGTCGTTGAAGTACCTTGATGGTTCTAGCAGTCCTCTTGCTTACAAATAGGTGCAATTACTGCTTTCGTCAAATCAGAAGGACCTTTACTAACTTTCCAGGCTCATCTTGTTACTCTGTGAGCTTGGTTGTTCGCGACGTCAAGATGAATATTTCTTCTTATATTCCTTCCACCTGTACCATTATTTGCTCGGAAGTACTATGAGTTTACCAGATTAATCCAAAACATTCCTTTTTTCCTTTCTCCCTCCGTACCCCACACACTGCTCATCCCTATTCAACACTTGTTAAAAGCATTTTATTTCCTCCTATCGCTTCCTCATTATCACCGCTTGTCGAAATATCATTATTTCTTAACTCTTCCTAACTCGCCCATTTCTACTTTATTTGTTATGTTTCCCCATTAGTGTGGGTAGATAGATTAATATCGAAGACCATTTCCTTCACCTCTTTGCTTCCAAAGAATCCTACAATGTCAAAACTAATTGGAAATCCTTTACTCCCGGAGGCTTGCGTAAAATTTTCTCAGCTCGGTAAATTATGTGAAGCAAGCTGCTAATCTACTTACACATAGTCCAAGTGAGAATCTCTCCTCTGACAGGTTAGCGACCTACGGTTGATTGTATAGTCCTCGCCTCTTAAGCACAAGGAGGGCATGACTCAGAATATGTCCGAGGTGCCCAATTCTACTCCCGACACAAGGAGGACCAT
This sequence comes from Anabrus simplex, assembly GCF_040414725.1. Lineage (NCBI taxonomy): Eukaryota > Metazoa > Arthropoda > Insecta > Orthoptera > Tettigoniidae > Anabrus > Anabrus simplex. The sequence goes on from NC_090279.1 coordinate 67,812,385, forward strand.
GACTCAGAATATGTCCGAGGTGCCCAATACTACTCCCGACTCAAGGAGGGCCATGACTCAGAATATGTCCGAGGAGCCCAATACTACTCCCGACTCAAGGAGGGCCATGACTCAGAATATGTCTGAGGTGCCCAATACTACTCCTGACTCAAGGAGGACCATGACTCAGAATATGTCCGAGGTGCCCAATACTACTCCAGACTCAAGGAGGGCCATGACTCAGAATATGTCCGAGGTACTCAATACTACTCCCGACTCAAGGAGGGCCATCACTCAGAATATGTCCGAGGTGCCCAATGCTACTCCAGACTCTCAGTACAACTTACTCGTCCCCTCAGTCGTTGCCCATTGTTCAAGTACTAGGACGTGACTGCAGTCACTCACACGACAACAGTACCCTGGGGTCATGGTTGGACACGAAAGAGGTTCAACAACGAAGCAGCCGTCAAAAACGCCTTCGAAAAGTTTCTCACCATGAGACGGTCGATCGCCTGGGAAACGGGTGCGAATGCTCCTGCATCGCGTAGGGGAAGTGAATGTCATTTAGTGATGCACATGCTATTTAATAAGAAATCCTCGTCATGGAGTTCTCGTTGTGAGAAATGTTACTACCAACTAGCAGGTACAGGGTGTTTCTTGATCACCAACACACTCATGGCGAGAAGAGGACCCACATGAGCGACGATAAGTATTACAGGTAAAGCTCGTAGACAAACAGCCCGAGTGAATAAGAATGTGTCGCTTCCTGTTTAAATGTACTGCCTGTCGTAATATTTTATTATTCTCTTTATAACCATTCTTTTCACACACACTACCAATCACTAGCAATTGTCAGTTACTCCGATCTCTATTTATAGTTGTGTTTTACCGATTTCTTACTAAACATTTCCTTATTTTCTCTGAATCACTTGAAGTAATTCGTGAGGCAGGGCCCAGAAACTTGCTTAGAATATCCATATTTCCATTTTCACGGCTAGAATGTACTTTTCGGTACTCGCTCAGATGACCTCGAAAACAATATTTTTATATAATTATAACAAACGGTTTTGAATGATGACGACCCAACGTAAATGCTGTATCTGTTTCAGGATATATATCGCCGTGAATTACCTATAAGGATACGCGTATCACCGTTTTCAGCGTCATTGATATTACTGAGCCGAGCCAGAGCTGGAATGTCTTTACTTTGACACGTGGAAATATTTGAGTAGCCTTCGCAGACTTTATCCAGTATTCGGGAGGTAGTAGTTTCGAACCCCACTGTCGGCAGCCCTGAAAATGTTTTTCCGTGGTTTCCCATTTTCACACCAGGCAAATGCTGGGGCTGTACCTTAAGTAAGGCCACGGCCGCTCCCTTCCCTGTCCCATCGTCGCCATAAGACCTATCTGTGTCGGTGCGACGTAAAGCAAAAAAAAAAAAAAAAAAAAAAAAAGCAGACTTCAACAGTTCTCACAAGCAGCAAGCTACAACTTCTAGATTGCCAGATTACCAGGTCTCATTTACATCATAGCCAGAACTTTATATTCCTCCAAGACGCTGATTTATCTCAGTCTCAAATGCAGAAACGCAGTCCCGTGTTTTGTCGCAGATTTTCTCATTTCTGATTGGTAGAATGTGTGGCCTTGTCCTTAGCGTTTGCACTCAGAGACGATGAACAGTTCCGTTGGGGATAAAACAGCACTTGTTTGGTCTGAGACACATAGGAGGTCATCTCTATTCTCTGGTGGGGCCACAGAGTTTTACAGCCGGATGGCCTCCCTGATGTGGAAAAGTGTTCTCTATTGTGTGAGCTGAAAACTTCCTTTGAGGACAAAACGAAAACCAGATTTTAAGAAGTACCGAATGCATCTCACAGTGGACAAACACCAAGTGTTCGTAAACCTCCGCTGAGAAACTCCTTGGTGTGTTTTGTGCTTGAGCATTTTAAATTATTGATTTAAATAAGGTAGTCATATCGTCAGACCATCGGAATTAGGATTCCTCGGTCTCAAGAAGTGCACAACACCTTGCAAATATATGGGTCTTTTTGTTCAGCAAATGTCTACAAAGCGGAAGAATCTCCGAGGACTGGAGGAAATTTAGAATAAAGACATGATATAAAGGAAAGGACAAGCCGACAAACCAATCTCATAACGAGGGATTGCTCTGGAGTATAATATCAGAAGGACAAACGAACTTCACTGACCATCAAATATAAGAGTATCAATTCAGATTAAGAAGGAAACGATCACCTTCACAGGCTATAAAATGTTTACAAGAAGACATCTGGGCGGCTTAAGACTCCCCGAAGGCAAATACTGTACAGTCTTCACATTCGACATGTTGGACAGGAACAGTATGGACTCCATGACAGAAGACAAGGCAATTGTAAAACTCATAGTAAACTCCTATCACAAAGCAATGTAGCGATAAACGACGGGATAAGTATATCAAAAGAAATCCTTCAAACAAATTGAGTAATTCAAGGTGACCCTGTTAGTCCCTCCTGTTTAACATTGCTACACCTGACGCAGAAAATCCATTGAAAATATGAAAACGGTGTCGCTCTATATGTATCCTCATGACATGGTCCTAGGTTCGCAGACCGATAATGACCTTAAAGAAGCCTTAAACAAACTGAAAATTTGAGCTGAAAACAACAAATTCGTCATGAACTAGGAAAAAGTATACATATGGTTTTTCGAAGAGGGGCAGGTTACCGACCGAAGACAAGATGTTACTAGGAACAAGTACTTAGGACTAACTCTAGAGACATCAGGAGCGTCATACAGGATCCACATCAGGGAAAGAGCGATAAGAGCTATGACTCTGTTCAGCGCTAAAATAGTACCAATTATCACGTACGACTTGGAACTGATCTGGGAATTTCTAGAGACAATAGAAAAAGTAAAAGTCCGCTTCCTAAAATGAGCCCTCGGAATAGCAAAAAAGCGCCCTCAAGGCTTGCGTCTGAACCTCCTTCAATGAGGACTTGATGCTGCCATCAACCAGCCAAGAAAACAATTATTGACCCTCCGAAGAGACAAGCGGACGAATGTAGAAGAGAATTTCTACTCTACAGATGCCATGATTGGTAGAGGATGGACAAAAGGAAACCACGACGTGCGTTCTGCACTGACAAGCCTGGCGATACGTGGATACCACCACAGAATATGCAAGGATACGAAATACCATGAACCCAACAAGGACTCTTCGTGTAGTTTGTGTGACAAATAATACTTCTCCTGTTGAAGGAATCGCAAGAGAGCACTACTATATTATACCAGAGAATAAACACCCACACTTCCCTATGTGCATTTGCATGCTCTTATTAATTAATTAATTAATTAATTAAAAGTGCCCACATGTCTCGTCGTGAACGTATAATAGATACGAAGTGTTCCTAACTTCGTCGTAATCGCCAAGTACTCAATGGTGTCTCTCTGTACTCGAACGTGAATAGTAATTTACAAATTGAGATGCTAACACTTCAGAGACACAGAATGAAAGTTGTGTGGCAATGTCATCCATATCCCTGCTAACGACTACGGAACCACCTGAACCTCAGACCAAGTAGTGACATCGTCGATAGTAAGACGACCAAAGCCAACTTCGCTGTTCTAATAGTCTCTCTCTGCGATTTGATCCCGGAAATGTTTTCTTCTGAACAGATGACGTTTAGACGTGAACCGCGGTGTCTTCACTTGACCTCAGGTTAACTAATCGATACATATGTACTTGCTCTCTTCACCTTCACATCATCGCCTACCGAAGCAGTTTCTACTTTCTGGTGCGCTTGAATTTTCATATTATTTGTGATATTTGAAACCATCTCCTTCCCGTTTCTTCTCATTTATAATAAAAGAAAGTGCTCGAATTTGTTTTGAATCTCACTGTGCTCTCTTTTCAGCTTCCTTATTGCAGCTACTACAATTTCCGTTTCTCTTTGAGTCTGCGACTTGCACGTTTCGCATCACTGTATTCCCAACAAGTACAGTCTGACACTATCACTCCACTGGGGGTGATATTTGCACTATGCCTTTGTGTATTTCGTTCGTCGCAATTATGATTCTCATCGCTTCACTTTGGCTGACTTTTGGGTGGTTCACCGGTTTGTATTGACTTGAGGTATGTTTGTGTCTGTTATAAAATGTGCACTACGGGTGACAGATCGGGATGGGCATAGTTTCGTCAGTGGGCGTCCTCAATGAAAGTAGAAAAATTACAGATGGGAAGGAACCTCCTAGAAAACCATCGCATGAAGGAGTCTTGTTTATCTCTGATGTTACTCAGTGGAACACAGCATGGCACGTTACGATACCCAGGTGCTACCAGCACGCCGAGTGCTAGAGTTCGGTGGCTGTGAGGATACCTTGGCCAGATCTTTCACGTATTAAATCCCTATTTTGTTAGTCATTCAGGACGACATTGAAATAATGAGAATGTTTCCCCAGTTATAGACAGACGCTCATTTCTGCGAAGTGATTGCCTCGTGTGAAGATGTACAGAGCTACAACGGCTCTTATGTTGCTTTACACAAAGTTACTGAGGAAACGGGAATCATTGGCACCAGTTACACATTACAAGATCTCGAACTGTTAAGTGTTAAATACTATCTCTCAGTGAATGGATCATTTGCACTATGCGAACCATGTTATCTCCATAGTATGTATTAAAGACTATTAACATACATACATTATCATTATGGACTGTTATGCCTTTCAGCGTTCAGTGCTTCCAGGGGTAACGACTATCTGTCTTTTGTTTCATAAATACATTAACATGTGTGGTTCTTATTTCCAATTACTTGTCGTACAGCACTAGTCGTTTATAATGTTGTGAGTTTCTGACAGCACGGCGCGATTCTTACTAAGTGGACATTTTAGGTCAACAGATGTATAACAAGGCACTGCCACAACTTCTTCAGACGACAGTGCTCCACGCATAGTGGATTTGATCTTGGTTTGAGGAGCATCAGCATGTACTTCAACTTCTTCTCTGGCCTATTTAATCACTCGAACCACTGTGGTACGTTATAGCGACAAGACTTCATCGTCTCTGAGGCAGCTCGGTCAATATTTCATGTCGACATTTGTTACTTATTACTATTTTCAGTTATTGGGTGGTGGTATGGTGGTATTTGTATTTTATGAGGAACTAAAATTGGGCAGCCATCCACTAATGGAGCAAAAGAATGAAAAGGTCTGACACTTCGAGAGATGAAGGTATCGGCTAAAGAAAGGGAAGGGGGAGATGAAAGTCAATTCAGGTATCGAAAATGTAATATCGCCGTGGTCGGACAAGAACGAGAGTTAACCAAGGATAGATGAAAGTGAGGAGCCTGACAAAATTATGTGGAAGTAATGCCAGGACTCAGCTAACTTCCCCACGGTCACTAAGTCACGCCCCAAAGTGAAGAGCTCCTGGGGCGCATTTTGTTACCCTCTTACGATTGGCAGGGAATACCATGGATGTATTCTATGGTCCCTACCCACGGGGTCGTACTTACCGGGAAAATAAAACAACAATGTTGTCGCAACCTCAAAGCACACGGATAAGAATTACGAAACTTGAAAATGTTGAAAATATACCGAAAGCGATGACTGTGTCTTATAAGGGACAGACTATTTATTAATAGAACTGTAAGAATAAGTACATCAAATCAGAATAGAAATACCGCGGTGCGTAATGATAGGGAATACAATTCAATACAGAAGTGGGAATGCACGTAATAGAGTACAACTGGCAGCACACGGCGTATCGACATGAAGTACCAGCTTCGTACCATCAAAGTTATCGGATTGAAAACTGGAGCACGAGGTAACATCCAAGACTTCTTTATAAATTTCCACAAAGTGCTTCAGCTGCCTGTGAAAAGCGAAGATAAAATTGACATCGCTCCAATTCGTGGATCTGTGAACATATTCCGATCTCATTTACACGGACCTGGTTGACTTCATGATAGCAATATGTAATACCAGTTTGACGAAAAGCTCACGTGGGAAGTTGTTGCCATGAAAAGAAATTATTTTTAGAATAAGATTACTGGTGGCTTAACAGTGCAGTCAAGTAGAACATCAGTGAATATTGTTTTAATAGGAATACCACTGGACAACCATCCTATATAAGCACCAATCAGAAGCGGTCCGGCACTTCTAAAAATTGAAGGTACCGGAAAGATAGAGAAGCCCCACGACGGTCGTGATTATGAAAGACTCCCAAGGCCGTCGGTGTCGGACTAGAACAAGTGTTGACCCAGAGAGGTCGCACAAGAAAGATAAGAGAGAGGAGCCTGACAAGAATTTAGTGGGGAAAATGCCAGGCTCAGCTAGAGGAACCGTGGTCGTCAAACCACGGTCTCAAGTGAGATCCAGTGGTTGATCTTTTAGTGTCCTCTTACGGCAAACAGGGGATAACGTGGATGCTCTTCTCCCAAATCCACTGGTGGTCCTGAAGGCTGAGGTTCGAATCCCGCTCTATACTGGGTTGATATTTTCATCCAGAAATGCGCGTGTTGTCAGGAAGTCCATCTGGCCGTAAATCTGAGGCGAAAACCAAAATGAGCCTGGGGTGTTCCAGTGACCTCGGAAATAACTGGGATAATCTGAAGAAAGATAAAGTGTTATGGATCTACTGTACGACACTTATGTCCTGTGTTTCCAGGTGAGCCTGCTCTCAGCAGTTGGTGGAAGCCTGGTGACCCGGATAACAGAGCTGGTAGGAAGTGCGCCTTTGCTGGCAGGACAGGTCTGCTGTGGAACATCTATTGTGCACATCCCCGGTCCTTCATCTGCGAGATCCCGCTGTGAACAGATCTCATGTACAGTGTTGATATATAATAAAGATACTTGTAAATAAGTCGTGACGTTCTTTCTCCTGCTTTAACACTAACTACAGGGAAACTTTACAGAACAGCGAGGTCATCAGTCGTGTATGTTCTACATTCCATTAAAAGTAACAAGGTCACCGGACATGTAATGTTCTACCTTCCCTAAAACAACAAGGTCATCAGACATGTGATATACTATATTCTGTTAGAAACAACAAGGTTATGGGACATCTAAAGTTCTACCATCCCTTAAATACAACAATGTCATCAGGCATGCAATTATCTACGTCCCTTAAAAACAACAAGGTCATCACACACATAATGTTCTTCCTTCCTTTTAAACAACAAGGTCACTAGACACGTAATTTTCAGCCTTCCCTTAAAAACGACAAAGTTATGAGACATGCAATGTTCTACCTTCCCTTAAAAACGACAAGGTCATCAGACACGTAAATTTCAGCCTTTCCTTGAAAACAACAAGGTCATCAGACACGTAAAGTTCAACCTTTCCTTTAAAACAACAAGGTCATCAGACACGTAAAGTTCAGCCTTTCCTTTAAAATAACAAGGTCATCAGAAATATAATGTTCTACCAACCTTTGAAAACAACATGGTCACCAGACACATGATGTTCTACCTTCCCTGAAAATCAGCAAGGTCATCAGACACGTAAAGTTTAGCTTTCCCTTAAAACAATAAAGTTATGAGCCATGTAATGGGTTACCTTCTTTTATAAAATACAAGGCCATCTGGCAAATGTAGTGGGCAATGAGGTTTCACGCCATTGTTGATAGAAGTGTGCAACTGTGGTTTTCTCTACTGTCTCTCGACTCGTTCGACACTTTAGTCAGGGACCGTCATCATTCTGGAGCTCAAATGTAGAGCTGACAGTCTACGTACAGCGATGGAACGACTGCGAACAGAGCGGCATTCAGTAAAGATCTCCATGATTTTGAACGTAATACACGAACCGGAAAACGCATGAGGGACATGAAGTCCCCGCAATCCCCTCTATTTTATGGTGAAAATACCACCAGGTACCGTTCTAAGACAATCCCGGGTAAAAATAAAACACGGCGACTAAGTGCTACTGCCGAGGAGCAGCCTCCTGAATTGTGATCCACGGCAGACCGTCACACACGTCAAGAAACCTCGCTCATCGAAGGCCCGCAAAAGTCTTCCATTATCCATCCCTACAGGCAGCTTTCAGAGGCCATTTGTTGGGCATAATCTTTACCTGGCTTGGCAATTGGAATCCCAGTGCCCTTACGCCATATGCTGTTGATCAGTCACTCAAATGGTTATGGATTTTGTACGGCCCAGGAGACGCTTTGCTGCACTCCTCAAGTCCATCTCCATGAAGGGCGCCTGAGATGGTGTGCCACAACCTCGCACTTTATGGCCAAAACTGAACATACCTGCCGAAAGTGACGGGAGATGGAGATGAGTAGGTGAATTGTGTACTCCGACGATACGCGGGAGTTCTGCCCACACTTGCGATGATGGAGTATGTGCCGTCACGGAAGACACATACTATACCTGCCATCTCGAATCCTTTAGGCCGTAGGTGTTTAATTGCTATATGTTTCGTCATCTGACTAATTGCGAGAGATGCCGGAGGAGGAAACACTTGTTTGCTCTGCCGCAGTCGCAATTCCCAGCGTGGTTTTCAACAGACCCGCAATCACTTGGCGTTTGGAAAATTACGGCCAGTTTTCCCATGAGGTAGGCCGTGTTTCGGCACTTCGGACTGTCTTTGTTATCGCCAAATGGTCACGATCCATTTGCTATGGTGATGTTATCCGAGTTTGCGTTACATTGAAGAGCTAGGGAAGGAACGCAACTGGAAGGTACTCCAGTGTAACTACGGGGGGTCCAAGAAGACTTACGTACTTCAGGTTTCAAGACAAAAGTAGCACAACCTAAATTCAGCAAATTGCCTAATTATTTGCTTGCATCACTGAAATCTGCAGGACTTCCAAAGTGAGAGCTGGTGCTGTTCAATGATGAAAGAGATGAAATAATTCTACTTTTCTACTTAAAACGAAGTTAGAACTGTTGGTCTTGTCGTTCCGTTTTCCTGCCACTTACTGACTCAGTTGGTTCCATGGAGCCTTGAGGAACCTGAGGAAGCCTTTCCTTGACCTTCAGGTAGACAGTGGTCATGCGGGAGAATTATGTTTCCTCTTTGGATTGATGTGGTTAGGTTTGAGTAAACAGGTGCTGAGATGCACAGTTCCGCTGACTGAAGTCTCGGAATGTTCTCGTTAGAGGAATTTTGTACCGTCTTTTTGACATTGAACATTGCTGGGTTTAGGATGTTTCTCTATCAGTAAGCTAACAGACTTCCACTCTGCAGCTTTCCTACAGCCTCTTGAGCTTCTGCGGGGCAATGTGCGTCTGACACTAAATGAAAACTCTTCAATTTTTATTGGCATAGCAATAGTTAAATGGCAGAATTAACGGCCTGGTTGGGTCACACCCCCTGTTGGTGGAGGCGATTGATAACAACCAAGTTAATCCTACCTTTCGTAAAAGACGTCTAAAAGGAGCCTAAAGGTTCTTGATTTGGGATCGCTGGTTGACGACCACTGCACACTCCGGGATACTCACCAAAATGGTGTCAGGAGTAAAGAAATCAAGGATAATCCAAGGTCCATGAAATCTGGGGGCAAGCTTGCCCGCGGGAACAAAATGTTTAACCATAACCTGATCTCCAGTTATTTTAATTGGTGGGTCTTTGTCCACGATCATACTTCATATTTACTCTCTGATGAGAGGCCTTAAAATTATTTCTAGCTTTTCTCCATAAATCCCTGGTACTCTGGATCTATTGTCTCTGGCAATAGTTCTTTTATCGACTACAAATTTTGACAAAGGAGTATTTGGGACAAACTTCAACATAAGTAAAAGTGGAGAAAACTTGTCGGACTCGTGAACGACCGAGTTAAATGCTAATAATCACCAGTGTAAGAAAGTGTCCCAACCAGAGTGATCTTCATGGATGAAAGCAATAAGGGTAGATCGAGGATTATGATTAACCCGCTCAGCTGTGGCTGTAGCTGTGGGTGGTACGCAGACGTCGTGACATGTGAGATAGAGAGATCGAAACAGAACTTAGGAAATAAATTAGAGGGGAACGCCTCAGCGTTATCAGAAACAATATATTGACAGGGTCCAAAATATGACGAAACAGCATTGAGAAATAGTGGACTGAGCGGTGACAAGCCTACTCAGAAAAAGCCATGAGAACCGTGTGAAACCATTCACACACACACGAATTAATGTATTCCCATTCTTTTTTGATTAAGGGAAGATTCCGACGTAATCAATGTACACTCGCGCCATACGGCGAGATGCCTGGTGTGAGGACAATAGTCCTAAATATGAAGACAACGTGGGCTTGCTAATCAAACAAGACTTTCATGCTTTGATCAGTTCCCAAATCTCGCCATCCATACTCTTCCAGATAAACGTCCCTCTTATCTTCTATCTTGTTTTATAGATGCCAAGATGTCCCCCTAATGCGGTCTCTTGGTAGTACTTCAAAATCATAGGTAATAGCACTGCTGGAACGAAAATTTTCATGTCCTGATCGTGCCTCGAAGGGAAAGACAGAACTCCATTCCTCAAAACGCAAGGGACGACATATTCCCCAGGTGAAAGGGTTCCCTAACCCTTTGTTGCCTGAATAGTGAAAAATACTATGTATACTTGATTTTTTCACCTTATTCTAATGGAATATGTTCAAATAATAAATGCTAATACTTTCAAATCATAATTTTAATTTTTGGTATGTTTTTGGGGACTGGTACTTTTAAGTACCGTCAGGCATATAGGAGGCTTCATATTCGGGTAGATAAGAATGTTCACATTTTGACATTATATCACGTTTATTGTCTCAAAATAATAGTAGAACATGTTTTTCATACCCAAAACTATTACAAAAATGTAAAAGCAAAATTTAAAGCAAATATGTGTAATAAGAGTGAAGTTTCCTAATATTATTGTTCATATGTAGAACATCTTTCATACATCCTATACAACTGACACATTCTGATACTCTGCAAAGCAGTTCTTTTTTTCATTGCAGCAAAGAAAAGCACTACATGTAGTACACTTTGAATGCGGCCTTGACTGCATCTTCTTTCTCGAACACACCTCACATCGACCATGTTTTTTTTTGAAAAAACAACAAAATGATTTCCACGATTACTTAGTCTGACATCACTGGGCACAGAATATTCTGTTTTCCTCCTTTTTGGTAGACAAGTTTGCTCTGGTGATTTTGGTGACCTCATATCACGTGAAAGTTTTCCTGGAAGAGGAATTTCTTTCTGATTCGTCAGTCCTACGCCACATTACGCCGGAATGCCATTAGAGGGACTTTTTCATTCATATTACAGTATATGATGTAGGCATTGACAAATACTATCTCAATCATCCCCCAAAATAATCTATGCCACCATTTTTTGGATCGACGGTCTAAACCATATAGGCTGTCTGCAGCATGGTCCATTCCAACCATGTGTGCACAACAACGGGGCAATCAACAGTACCATTACTTCCATCCTTCTGTTCCATGGAAATTAGATGCTTAGCACACACGTTTACTATCTTTCCATAGAAAAACACTGATGTCCATCGAGGAAATTCTATGGTCAGAACACCCCTTTTCATTTCTCTTTCAGGCATAAAATTCTGTGGGATCCCCTTTATAGTCATTCTAATGGGACCACATGCTAGAGTATTTTCCTCTTTCAACCTTTCAAGAAGTGGAAGAGAAGTAAAATAGTTATCAAAGTACAATTTTCTGTGTTGTCCCCAGAATGGCTTTGATAGGCTACGTCCGATTCTCGTGGGACGTTTCCAACATTTCCGTCCTCAGCTTCACGAGTTATCGCATCCACTTCATTATAAAAAATGGCATCAAATAAAATAAAACTATTGGTCGTAACTGCACTAGGATCATCTTCTTCTTCCTCCTCCTCCTCTATATCAGTATTTTCTGATTCATCTTCGGGCAAGTCCTCTATTATTATCTCACAGATATCGTCATCAGTCAACCTGGCTGCTTTGTCACACATATTGCAAACCTGTAATGTAATAGATACTAGTACTTTTATTTGAGATGCAGTATGCCTTAATATTTGGAGAAATATTCTTAAATTATTGAGAAAACTTCATAAATGCCGAATATTTTGCATCAGTAAAGCACTACTTTCGGTTTTGGATATGACTAACAGGAGACCCTCCATATGGCCTGACGGTACTTCTAAGTACCTCGCCATTTATTAGCTATATATCCGCACCAGTTGCAAATTTCATCGAATTGAGTATTTTATTGCATTACAGAAGCATACTTACATGTACTAAGATTACTTGCAGGTCGAATGTAACAATAGGAGCTAAGAAATAATCAATCAAAATGTCACTTGTATACAGTGGTAACACTGACTACACTCCTAAGAATAAAACGATCTCACGCGTTTTTCATCAATACCAACCTCAAAAATGAAATATCTCTATTTCAAGAATTAGGTACTTGAAAGTACCATGAGGAAAATACAAGGGTAAGATTTACTGAAGAATTACAAAGCCATGAAATATGAGATGATACTTTAAAGTACCGTCAGGCAACAAAGGGATAATAGGAGCATGCACCGGATCTTAACGTTGATATTTGGCTATATCGTGAAATAACAAAGAGGCATCAATCAAAATGGCACTTATGCTAGTTGGTTTGAAAATAGAAGGTGAAGGTCTTTCCTCCGGTTCAACATAATTAGAATCGCCGGAAAACATTCGCCTTAAGGCACCTGCGACTGCATTCTCGGACCCCCGAATGTGTCGTACGTCAAACTGAAAAGCTGAAATCCTAGTTGCCCATCGGGCGATGCACTCGGTACGACGGGGCCTATGCATAATACAGTTCAGAGCCTGTTTTTTGGTCTCCAAATCAAATTTAACGCGCTCAAGGTAAAGATGGAATTTTTCTGAGGCAAATAGTACGGCCAGTCCTAAACTCGTATAGGGCTTATACAGTACTTGGCCTATTGAAGTGACAAGTTTCTAGACGCATAGGCAATTCGCCACCTTTCGAGTTCATATTCTTGAAAAGGAACCGCCGCGACGTGAGATGAAGAGACGTCTGTCTGTAAAATTGAATTCTTGGAGAAATATGGCACTGCCAAGACTGGGGCGTTATACAGAGCTATTTTCAAATCCTTAAACGCAGCTTGCTGCGAAGACCCCAATTCAAACCTGACACCTTTCCTGAGGAGAAGGTTTAGGGCTGCCGCCTACTAGCGAAAGTTGGGAATTCACCTTACTGATGAATCTGCCAACCCCTTTAGCATCTTTGGAAGGCTTGAAGTTACGGATTGCGTGAGTTCTGGAGTGATCGACCGAAACTCCATCAGGTGACACAGTATACCCCAAGAAGAACATAGATGGTTTGGCAAAACGTACCTTTGACAACTTGACCGTCAATCCAGCTTTACGATGGTGTTTGAGAGCTTTCTCTAGATGGGCGAAGTGTTCTTCAAAGGTCTCGGTGGATTTAATATCATACCAACTATCACCATCCAGATAATGGTACAGGTATCCAAATTTAATATCGGAGAAGACACTAACTAGCAGCCTAGCAAGGACCGCCACGTCCGTAGAGAGCCAGAAAGGCACCTAATTGTATTCATGCAGGTTCCATTCAGTAGCGGAAAAAGTCAGATATTTCGATTCTTCCGCCAGAGGTATCTGGTAACACTCCAGTGGGCGCGCGGTTTGCCGTATCGCGAGTGGGCGCGCGGAGAACAGGTCTCCTCCACTTTGTTTTGCCATTTTACCCTATGAAATGTATATTTAGCTATCATGATTTTTTTGTTTTGGATTAGTAAGGAATATATTAAACACATTTTTAATAAACAAGAGTGTATTCTACAAAATATTAAGTAGGAAATATACAATCATGGTAAATCAAACAAAAACGTGTATAAGTTTGATATGTTATGTTATGAATGCTACAAAAATGTGTATATGTTTATGTTTTATGTTATAAATGACAAACTATAAAAATTAGATGTTATTACTTTCTAGTTTGAAAATACTAATTGGTTTCGTAGTATAAAAAAATTAACGTACATACCTAATTTTCCATATTAGCGAAGCATAAAAAACACAAACGGAATAAACTTTATAAACTTTAGCTTATTCAATGCACCTTGCACAAACATTTCTCATATGATCAGCACACACCCACCCATGACACTTCACACACTTTTTCCTTGATGTTATGTTCCTGGCTCTGCCGCAGAGGAAGCATCTTCCGTTCTCAGCCACTCCTCGGGATGCAGGTTGAGGTGGAACTTCTTCCCTGTCTAGTTTCAGCAGGATCCTTTCTCTTGTCTTTATTTCTTGTGGCATCGTCTCCAAACTGATACCAATTTGTGGTCTATTCAGGGCGAAGGCCATTTGTTTCAAAAATCATAGCTGCTTACAAAGCCGAGTTTTTGATTTGTTTTATAGATTACAAGAGCATTTACGCCTCCTACATTCAGAATATGAAAGAAGATTGTTAGTGGCCATCTTCTTGAGTTCCTTGCAGTGTCATATTGACGGCACATTTTGTCCAGAATATCCACGCCATACTTGGTTTCATTGTAGGAAGTAAAGACCACGGGTTTTCGCTCATCACCTGTACCGTATCTGGATCGATTGCCATGTATTCATGCATAGTTGATATTGCCAACACAGCCTTATTCTTCTTCGGTACGTAAGATACCAATGTACAGCTTTCTTGAAAGCCAAACGAACTGCTTTTGACTTCTCTTGACTTATCAGGTTGAAAGTTAGGGGGAACTTCTGCTTTGTTCTTTCTCAGTGTAGGCCTGGCAATCATTGTTACTTTTTCTTCTTCCCGTAGCTTTATTGCCAAAGGCGAACCAATTGTCACATGTAATATTCCTATTGGTTCTTGAAATAGGCTGCACCGGTCTCAGAACTAAGTCTGACGTGTTGTTGCTTCTTCTGAAAGGGCCGTTTGGTTGCTTCCCTACATACACTTCAAGGTTTGTAGCACAGAAGATTGTTGTGGAAACCATAGCAAAGATTTTTACTCCATAATTTGCAGATTTACGAGGCATATACACCCGGAAGGGACAGTTTCCTCTAAATGCAACTAGCTGTTCATCAATGGTAAGATAGTCGGCTGGTTTGTATGCATTCTTGCAATTGAGCAGGAACATCTCAAAGATTTCTCGAAAAGCAGCTAGTTTGTCAACAGATTTTTTTTAAATCTATGTTGTGTACGTTATCAAATCTCAGACAACGTAAAAGAAATCGAAACCTCATGGTTACATAAACAGCCTCTACTACCGTGCCGTGTGAATTATCCCACATTTCAAATACGCTTCTTCTTCCAGCGTTCAAAACCCCAGCAAGATATAATATACCAATCAATGCACGAATTTCTCGGGAATCAGTGGGCCTAGCATCCCTTTCTCTGACAAACTGAGGGTGAATTTTAGTTATGTAATTGTTAGTACAGTCAACTATTTTTTTCACCATTTCGTAATACACTGTAACACAGCTTCTGGAGTGACAGCATTTTTCGCAGACCCTTGAGGTCCTGCGCGCTAAAAAACTGGTATAATGTTATGTCTGGGTGTACGAGAAGTCTGGGCAACTTGAGGTTCTAAGTACCACCTTGATGTGCGATCTTTTCCCAAATAAAACTCTGGATTGACGAAAGCGACAGGAAGGACCGGGCCAGGAGGAGGAACTGCTTCTTCTACTACTTCCATTTCCTCAGAGTCGTCAGGAACATCGGCCGGATTATCCTCTGCATTGATTTCATCTTCTCTACTCTCTGTGTCGTATTCCAAGTGGTCATCTTCTCGTTCATCTTCATCCTCTGTACCTAGAACACTCTCGTTGTCCTCAGTCTCACCTGTTCACGTTCACCTTCACTGGTCATTATTGTCAACCGTTATGACGTTCAAAAATATGAAATAAAAAATACCACAGCAATATCCGGAAAAAACTGTAACGCCAGTAGGCGCGCGGAGGACAAGTGTCCTCCACTACTGCACAGCGCAAATAAACACGAGGTCACGGCGACAATTTGCGAGCATAAAAACTGACAATGCACTGACGGGCGGAGGGTGAGTGGCCGCTCAAGGTCACGAGAGTTGCCAACCCATGTAGTCACGCAAAACAAAATCACTGGAGGACACCTGTACTCCGCGCGCCCACTGGAGTGTTAGATCTAAGATGGTGAAGAACATAGCCTTACGAAACAAAGAAAAACATGAATGCAAGTCAAGAAGGGGCACGGATTATAGAACTATCTTAAGATTTAACGCCCTTTAATCAATTACTGGTCTGAAGCCGCCTTGAGGTTTCGGAACCAGAAAAATGGGTGAGGAATACGCTCACTTGGAGGGTGGAATGATAACATCCTCAGCATTTGGTCTATGATTTCTTTGAGGGCCTTCATTTTAGGTGCAGATAGACTGTATGGAGGAAGTCTTACAGGGACGGAATCCGGAAACTTGATCTTGTATTCAGTTAAGTCAGCAACAGCAAGATTTTCCGAAAAAGGTCGTAAATTGACTGACATAATTTACGAATCCAATTAGCCCGATCCTCAGGTAGATGGCTAAGGTCTAATGGCATCTCATTCTGGGTAAGCGAAATCACAGAATTTGATACAGAATTACATTTTAAAAGAGGTACATGGAAATTACTCCTAAATTTGAAAATGCAGACTTTACTTTGATGATGGAGCACGATACCGGAATCTGATATAAAATCTACCCCTAATATCACAGGGAATGGCATTGTTTAGCAACAAATAACTTAAACTACCATGCCAATTTAGAAATATGAATTTTCCCCTGAATAAATTCTAAAATTTCTAGTAGAGAAGAGTTAGCCGAAACACATCTTGCAGAGAAAGAAACATATTCAACAAAACTTTAATTTTGAATACCATTCTTCCGAAACAATAGAGTGAACACTTCCGGAATCTAAGAGGGCAGTAACATGTTCAATGTTTATTTTAATTTTAAGGAATGGAACAAAATGTGAAGTACCAGAAGCAATCTTGAGGTACTCTTTGAGACCTTCAAAGACGATCTTACCTTGTCTTCCCTCCTTAGAACATATGGTTCCAGACTTAAACTGGGCTGAGCTTTGAGATGCAGATGGTGTCGAGCAACTTGCACGCTTGTCATTTTCTATTGCTCTGGTTAGTAGAGGTAAAACCTGAAGTAGGACAAGAAGGTGTACTATTTGATTAGTTACAGTTATTAGTCAGGTGTGTGAATGGCCCGCATTTGATACATCCTTCAGAATAAGACGCTCCATTTTCAGGTCCATTAGTTTTCAATAGAGGACACTTATTTCTTGGAGGGTCGACCGACCCACACGCGTAACATTTACGGGGAGAGAAGTTTCTAAGAGGTGGTGGCTGAGAGATATTAGAAGAGGGTGATGGATCTCGAGCGACTCGCAGAGTATCTGCATATTCCACTCCTTCCGCTGACAATGACATGGCCTCAAGTTCGCGGACGGGAATCGAGATACAAGTATGATCTATAAGATGGCGGCATCCCTTCGAAGATAGTTTGTATAATTTGGCCTTCAGAACAGTGAAATGCAAAAACTCCAGTAAAATTTAATAACCTGTATGAAGTACGCTAGGTTTTCATCTAGCCTCTGGACTTGGAAGCAATATTTATGTATTAGGGACGACAAGGCTCTTTCAGGGAAGAAGTCTGCAAACAAGTGGGCATGGAAAGTTTCAATGGAACTCTTTTCCGATATCGCCTCAACAATATTATCTGATAGAACCCCAACAGTGTAAGGGTAAATGATCTGTGAGATTTGTGAATGTGAGAGGGCAAACACCAAGGCTTGACCCTGAAATTCCACTACAAATCTTAAGAATGCTATTACGTCATTGTTTGAGTTAACTGAAAATCTAGAAAATCCTTTGAGTAAATGCCTAAAGGATGGGGTAAGCTGCTAACACCCGTAGATATAATCGGAGGGTAGCCGGGTTTTGAGGAGGGCCAAGCTGCATTACTAATGAAAAATGGCGGATGATTTTGTGGATTGCCAACGAATTTGTTCGGTTGGGGCAGAAGGTTGGTTTTGCTCTACTGATTCCGCGCTGTCTGTGGACTCGTTCGGATCCTCCTCCGTATTGACATTTAGTGAGGCAGAAAAGTCACTCCTTCCACCCGCAGACCCAGACAACAATTGACTAACTTTATTAGACAGCTCAGATATACGTTGAGCTAAGTAGTTTGGTATACTCGAGTGTTCACTGATTTTAAGAAACATTAGATGCCCTACTCTATTATAGAAATTAAGGAGTCTAGTCTGAAAACGTTTAAGCTGGTTACGAGAGGGCTCACCTCCTTAAAATAAACACAAAACAGAATCGAGGTCTGTAATGTTAGTGGTGATCGTGGATAAAGTGTCACCAACTTCACTCTCTCCGTACAGAAATACTAATAGTAAATCCAAAAAATCTTTGCCTCTGTCACAACCGTGCCACTAGACTGAAACTTTCTGCTATGTAGTTTATAAACAAGTTCTTTCTTGCGTAAACACCAACGATCCATAACCTCTCTAGGACGAGCCATGATGAAACAATTTTGCCAAAATTTGGAAAAATTGGAAAACCGAAAAGTTTTTAGTGATCAGTTTCAAATTTTAAGTAATTCCGTCAGAAGTTGCTTTGTCCGGGCCCATCAAACTACGCTCTGCTACCACTTGTTCCGGAACTATCGTGGATCACAGAGGTGAAGAAGGTGCTGGACTGAATGGGCGGACAAGGAATTGACCAGAGCATAATTTAATGTACTATTTTTTTTATTCCTTCTTTTTTTCTCTCATTTAAAATTTGGTGAGTAGAAGATCTGAATAAACAACAACAATATAATAATGAGCTCGTTAGCTCCAACAGCAACGACTTAAAATCCATAATCAGGTACAAAAGTAGAGAGAATTGTCAGCATGATGATGAACGAGGGATGAGTATTATAGCTCTGAAACAGGTACACTGTTTATAAGAGCAGGTTTGCTCCACTAAATTCCATAGCCTAGCAATGTGAACTCCATAATTGAATACAGTTCAACTTTTCAGAGACATAAATTTCTTACAGCGCACAAGGTTATACAATGGCAATCTTCAAATGAGGTAATTACAGTCACTTCTGCTCGGCAGTTTTTCATTTTCCTTTCCGGAAACACAAAGAGGGGTAATATGTGCCCATACTAAACGGCCACTGTTTGAAAAGAAAATATTGATATTTATTGGCCAAAAACAAAATGTAGGGAGTCAAAAAACTTGCACACCTTCTACAAAACTCTTAAAACCTTAAGTGGGGTTATGGTGCGAAGATATAGAGTCTAAGCCTATTCTACGCCAGGGCGATCAAATGATAATCTCGAAATATAAAAATAGTGTTATTAATTTAGAGGATAAGAAATTTTAGTCATGCCATACCGAACTGAATGGGAGTCGACATAGGGTAATCACTCTTGTCCCCTTACGTCACATATTTCACAGTAGGGAATAAAACAGAGTCCTTAGACTGGCCGAACACCGGGTTTAGAAATGTACATGAAATAAAAGAGCTTTGAAACCTTCCCCTCAAGGTATCTGTCAGAGCTATCACATGTTAAGAAAATTCTGCCATTACCTTGAGTTGCTGGGCCTTCCGAACGCCGATCTGTGGCCCACGCCATTTTAGTATACGCAGCACACACTAAACTTGAGCCATGGCAATGACAATACGGCATTAATGCACCCAGCTTTTATAGTATATCGAGGGGAAGTTTCCAAAACTCCTTACAGATAGGCTGGATGCTTGTATACACCCCCAATTTTAATTGGTTAGAGAAAATATTCCCAAAATTTCTGATTGGTTGACAGATACAGGCGATTGAGGGGACAGAATTGGTGACAACCTTGACACTTCAATTAAGAATTAATTGTCCTTAATCCCGCCAGAGGGGGCACTTAGGCTGATGGTAGAGGCATCTAATAGTTGAAAATCCAAGTGTCTTGCATAACAGTATTTCAAGTTCAACTTCATAGATGGCGTTATAGAAGGCACGCAGTTTAACTGGACGGAGAAGGTGAACCACGGTACTATTATTATTGTTATTGTGTGCGTAATTACCTCAATGGCTTAGCTGATGGCTTCCCACCTGGAAAAACTGAGGATCGAATCCCCAGCGAGACTAGGTAGTGATTTTCATCTAAACACTCACGCGCCATAGAGCCCTGAACTCCCGGCCTTAGTGGCTCCAGCGGCCTCAAATATATCCGAATTAAGCTGAAGAAATTACATATTGTCAGTAATGTTCAAGTCTGAATCATTTACTCAATAGGATACTTTCTTCTTCTTCTTCTTGTTCTTATTCTTCTTCTTATCTTATTCTTCCCCTTCTTGTTTCCTGGAAGTCTTTGTGTCCGTAATGGACACTTCCGCGCTGGCACTTCCGATGCTCGGAGAGCAGGTAGGCAGGCAAAACGGAAGGAATGACAAGTGGACAAATGTCTTAAGGTCAAGGACAACGATGGCTAAGAGTTATCCTTATGGAGTGGGCCCAGGAGATGTTGGTTTGAGTCACTGCAGGAAGATGAGCAGAGGGAAGGTGGAGATCAGGGAAGTGTAAAAAAGATTGGTTAGGGCAAGGAGAAAGGGAAACGTAAAGTAGTGGATAGGAGGAGGGAGTGGGAGGGTGAAGGGACCGGAAAAGGTGGGGATCTAAAGATGGCGAGGTTGAGGCCCTGGTCAGGCACGTGGAGGAAAGGGAACCAGAGTAGAGTATTAAGGCAGATGTTGAGGAAAATAGAATTGCGGGAAGGGGATAAGAAGACGGTGGTAGTTTTCAACGTAAGAAAGCAGGAGAATTGTGGGATCTGGTTGCTGCAGAGCGGAATAATTTTGAGGAAGCGGAGATAGTTATCATTGGGGTATTGTGCAGGAGGGCTAATGAATGGAGTATGATTGGGGATATAAATGAGACTGTGGAATGGGTATGCGGGGAATGGAATGTGAGATTTGGAGATCCTAATGGTTAGATAGGAGATGAGGATTTGCGCTTAGATGGCCTTCACTTGAATCGCAATGGTAGACCTATGTTTAAATTAGTTAGGTTTGTTCAGGAGAGTTATAGGGAGGTGCAATTAGCGAAACACGGTGGACTAGGGAGCGGTGATCAGAGGCGGATCCAGGATTGCATGAAGGGGAGTGGAACATACTTTTTAAATATATACGACAACAGAAAGAATGAGTTTACATTGTGTAGTAAAAAGAGAATGAAGAACCGCACTAACATTTTGAATTCCATACATTTTCATGATTATTAAAATATTTAGGGTTATGAATATTATAAGACTATCAACATTCCGCTAAGAATTTACTGTTAAATATTTTCATAGATAAATAATACGAAGGAAAACGCTTCCAACAATTAGCGAGTTCTTATTATATTATATAATTGGATTACTGTAAAGAAGGAGGGTGTACTAAGCATGCAAAGTCATGCTAGCCACAACTAGCAACTACGTATTCCCAAGTTTGGGTCATGTGTGCAGTTTATTCTGAATTAATTACAATAAAAATAATAATAATAATAGTAATAATAATAATAATAATAATAATAATGATAATAATAATAATAATTCCAGGTGATCCGGAGAGAGAAGTAAACGTGAGGGCTGAATGTCTGAAAAAATCATAAAACAAAGTTTAAATTTTGAAAAGTAACCGTTTATTCTTTCCTTTACTGTTGAAAAATATGTCGAGAAAACAAACAAATAGAGAAATTGATAGAGATTTAACAACAGATAACAAACGGACAAGTTAGAAGCTTAGTTAATTCGCATCCAAGGGAGAATGGAATCCCATTTCACACAAGACTTTCATTCGACTTTCATTCTTTGGCGTAAATAGTGAGACAATAGATTTAAAAATTAATGTCCCCCATCAGAGGGACTATAGAAGCTTCCTTTGTTCAAAAAGGAAGACGCAGAGGTTTCTAGAACGAAGTTATCACAAGGGGAATCGGACACTCAGATTGAAAGTCATATATCAGATGGGCATCGTACCGTGGACCACAATTCACAATTAATATTTTACAGTGTCGTAATTTCTCGTTATATTTAGCAGAATTCTGCTCTTAAATGCTGGGGAGTCAGAAAATCAGCAGCCACACGGCCAAGAAGAGCCGAGAACCAAAATGAAATGGAGGCACTCCTAGTACAAAGTCCGGTCACAATAAGAAAAGGAAAATACGAGTCCGAAAAGAAGGGAAGAATATTTAAAACTTGTAAAACTCACTCACCAGACAATGAAGTAAATAAAGTAAACGAGGTTACACACTCGTGCGTCCCTTGTAGGAGTTTTGCACTAAGTGCGTAGAAATGTTATATTTTAAGTCCCAACACATATGGAAGAAACCATACATTTAAATTTGAGAAAACGCAGATCGACCTAACGTTTACATGCTGAAGGGGAATGCTAGAATCTCCGTTTTGCCATAAAGTTTACATAACTTAGTTAGGTGATTGTTCTGCTTTACCTTATTCCAGTTTTACGCGTTAGGCTCGCGAGGAGATCTCCTCAATTAACATAGTAATCTGAAAGTTCCCGATGAAGATTGACACTTTGAGGTTCAAACTCACAGCTATATAAAGGGGTAGAAAATGGCGTAATTAAATAATCTGGTTGGTGGAACATGACATCATAAGGCTGACAGCAGATTGGTTGATAAACTCAACAACATCTTAGGGTGATTATGTTCATTACCGTTCAATCCACTAGGTGGCACTTAGAAACAAGAGTGGTGACATCTTGTGAAGATACACTAAACTTTGTTAACATGGCAGGGTTTAAACAGACTTCGTTAGATTAAAATTCTGACAGCTGATGAGGAAGGGGTCGTACTACTGGCAAAATAATAATACTAACACATTGGTCTTCATGCATAAATACTTTACTTTATTATTTTTCTCTAGATCGACAGTAATAATACCCATTTGATCCTTTAAATGAGAAAAATAACATGTTCAGCCCATGCCAAAATTCACTCTTTCAAACTCTACATACTTTACAGAAAAAAGAAAAGAAAAATAAAACCCGCCGAGAACAAAAGTGAGCAAACAAAACAATATTAATAAAAAAAATCAAACGTACTCCATGGACATGCCTTGAAATTCCTCAGATACTCCGTAAACGTAACCCCCAAAGTGAGGGTCACCACGGTAGTCATCCTTGGCCCTTTCATGCCACGTCCAACGTCCTTGCTGAATATTCCTGTTGTTTTCCCAGAATGTGTAGTTTAAATAAACATAATTAAATACATAATAAAGTTGAAATAAAATCATCAGTATTAAGAATGTCAAAGACCTTCATGCTTCTCTTAACTAGACACGCAAACCCTTGCACATTCCATTCCTCCTACCTTATTTTACTTGACCCACTCCAGGTTGCTGAGTCCAGACTTACGTTACATTCTGCCATTGCGTATTCATGCTCACGTATACTCACGTTGCAATTTTATCCTTGTCAGCCATGCTTAATCAATTTAAAAACCAAGCCATACTCTACCTGAAATTTGTCATCACGTCCACCAAACCAAAGTTTACAAACAAACACCAATTCTCAATTCTCCTCCCTCTCAGCACTTAAATTCTGCCATTACATATACCACCCTTTCTCCATCTCCACATTTCAGCAATAAATTACCGTCTCTACTCAATTTAATACCAATACATCATCACTTAACACTCACATAATATTGCAATAATTAAACGTAATTCTCTATTCACATCCCTCTCAACACTTAAACAAACACCACTTCTCAGTTCTCGTCCCTCTCAACACTTAAAATCTGCCATTGAAAAGTGCCACCACTTCTCCATCTCCAAATTTCATATCACATTGAATACCAAACCACCTTCATTTACAACTTACTCATGAGTGCACCACTACTTCTCATACCTTCCCAACACCACATTTCAACATATACCACCTCTATTTCCAACACCACCTTTCATCTCTAGCACACACTCATCTACCATACTCAATTTACCATACACTCATACTCATCCTAATACCCATCATAACTACCTACCGAAAACTCCATCTTCCACCAAACCAAAATTTACAAATAGCCAAATTACAGTACTACATCTTCATACTTTTCCAACACCACATTTCAACATCTACAAATACCACCCACTCATATACCATCACATTAAATATAACTTACTCATGAGTGCACCACCACTTCTCCATACCTTTCCAACACCACATTTCAGCATATACCACCTCTACTTCCAACACCACATTTCAGCCCTAGCACACACTCGTCTACCATCAAATAAATCTCCATCTACAAATACCACACACTCATACACCATCACAACCTTCAAAATATCACTTCATCTTCACCTACAAATACCAAACACTCATTCCTCAACACTACATTCTTACATCTAACAATATTTTCACTACTCCCTATACTATTGTTCTTTTTACTTCTAGTGACTACACCCTTCTCATTTCTACCTGAATCCCACATGTCTGTCAGTTTTCTATACTTTCCTGTTTCTCTGCCACCTCTTTTGCCCGCCGCTTCATCACCATCTTCACTCTGTTGTGTTCTTTTGCCTCCACCTTCAGCTCCCATCATCTCCGTTAATCTTCTGGCCTTGCCTCTTTCCCAACTCCTATTGAGACATCCTCCGGTTGCCTCTGACGTCACCTTTTTACCCGTCACTTCCCTTACTTCACTGCTTTCACTCCCCTGCCTTTCTTCTTCACTGCTTATGGTCACCCTTTCACTTGTCGCCTCTTCCTGGACTTCTTCACTGTTAATGGTTACATTTTCACTTAGCGCCTCTCTCTGACCCTCTTCACACATTACACTGTTACTGTCATCTCTCCTCACTTCCCCACCTCTCGTTGCACTGGTCATTTTTTCTTCGTCTTTTTTAATCTTCATTTCTAAGTCCAGCAGTCTATTCACTGACCAGTTCCTCTTCCAATTTCTGCCTGATACCACTAGCTCTTGTCCTTTAATAGTAGCTGTCAGTCCTTGATTTATCGCACGTATCTTGTGTTTTCTGAGTATTTTCTCATTCCTAATAGCCTCCCATCCCACGTCTCTCTTGATCCATATTTTTTCTCTCTGCATGTTACTCGAATTGCCTATCACAGCATCAGCCATCAACGTAGAAAACAGTTCTACTTTGATAGGCCTGTTGCCCCTAGTTCTTCCCACTCTCTGTACGTCATCTCTGTCCACTTCGCTAAAGTTAAGTTTCAATTTCCCCTGTATTAAGTCGACTACTTTGTAAATTGTACGTACTTTGTCTTCTCTCACCCCCTCAAGCACCCCATAAATAAATAAGCACTTCTTCCTGCGATTCAATGTATTGGCATTCACGTCCGCTTTCAATTTCAACGTCTCCTCTTCCAGTCGTCCTATTCTTTCTCTTAATATTGCCATTTCCTCGTCGTTCTTTCTCACTTGTGATGTTATATCGTCCGTCATTTCTCGCAGCCATAACTTCATTTTTCCAAACTCCCTGGTTTGTTCTTGGATCATATTCTTAATTTGCTCAAAGGGGCACACTTCTACCACCGTCTCTTTTACCCATTTTTTGAATTCTTCTATGTCTTCCCATCCCTCATTTGCACCAGATGTCGGGCCTGGGTTCGGCTCTACACCTCCAATCAGTAGCAACATTATAACCACCGCCGCTGTTAACACTACTTCTCGTTTGATTACCAAATCCACTTTACAACCGAAGGCCAGTACGCTGACCATTCAGCCAACGAGTCACGCCCAGTTATACGGTCAGATGTCCTTCCCCCTCACTGACGGCACTTTGGAGGGCCTAAACTCACTACTCCTTCTGATCTGGCCAAGTTATACGGTTAGATGCCCTTCCCTCCTCGCAGACGCCAGTTTCCTTACAGGGCCCAGTTATACGGTCAGATGCCCTTCCCTCTCTCAGACGGCACTTTGGAGGGCATAACTCACTACTCCTCCTGATGTGGCCCAGTTATACGGTCAGATGCCCTTCCCCCTCACTGACGGCACTTTGGAGGGCCTAAACTCACTGCTCCTCCTGATCTGGCCAAGTTATACGGTTAGATGCCCTTCCCTCTCACAGACGCCATTTTGCTTACACGGCCCAGTTATACGGTCAGATGCCCTTCCCCCTCACTGACGGCACTTTGGAGGGCCTAAACTCACTACTCCTCCTGATCTGGCCAAGTTATACGGTCAGATGCCCTTCCCTTCTCACAGACGCCATTTTGCTTACACGGCCCAGTTATACGGTCAGATGCCCTTCCCCCTCACTGACGGCACTTTGGAGGGCCTAAACTCACTACACCTCCTGATCTGGCCAAGTTATACGGTCAGATGCCCTTCCCTTCTCACAGACGCCATTTTGCTTACACGGCCCAGTTATACGGTCAGATGCCCTTCCCACTCACGACGGCACTTTGGAGGGCATAACTCACTACTCCCCCTGATCTGGCGCAGTTAGATGCATTTCTCTCCTCCCCTGACGTCAGAGAGCGTTGTCACTCAGCCTTTTGTCATTTTCGATGTTATATAAAAAGTTAAATGAAAGTCAACATTATCTTTAGAAAGAATGATCATGTTAATACTGCATTTAGCTAAAGTGCAGAAAGTGTAGATAGCAAAGAAGATACTTTATCTTTAAACACATCATAGCATGATATTAAAAACTAATTTGGATCTAAAAATATCCAGTGATTCTTTTTAATACCACTTGTTATATGTGATGAAAAACATGTATTAGTAGTTTCCCAATTAGAAACCATGGCAAAAAACTTTCTATTATTTCATCGGAAGATTAATATGCAATATTTTAATTAATTCATAATCAAATCATGCTATGTGTGTGATGTAGTTTACGTGTTATATTAAACAATTACGTATCTTTAAAACTAACAATACATGTATTGTTTTCTATACCGTGTCATTGAAATAGTTCGTTGGTTCATGGTTTCAAGACCTAAATCGAAAAATACATTAAATCTGTTTGGTAAAATCACCTTAAATTCCTGACATGTACATAAAATTCACTCTCAAATTATTTTAGATATTATTTGAAGTGGAATAACACTAAATGCTTGTTCAACAGGAAGTTCGGAAAGTCTGCGCGTTGGTTTTCCTTCGAAACGACCGAGATTGTTCATTGCCCCCATTCTATAAAAACATTTACTATTGGTACCACGGGGTATACCCGCACCGTTCATTCCAATGAAGCGCCTAGAAGAATGGCATCTTCAGTATAAACTTGCAACATCTTGCGCAAAATGTTCGGACATTCGTCTACACATGTCTCTACCAAGAGAAACTTCTATTATGCCCTCTAGTGTGAGGAGGACCGATTAAGACTACAAAGTAATTTGTTATTTTAAGGTTTCCTAAACTGAGTTGATTTGTCTTTCTTGTGTATCACAGTTGTCAACAGTTCGATCTCTTTCTTCAACTTCAAAATTGACCAATAGTGAATTGTGTATGTGTATTTTTCCAACAAACTCGTCACCATTGGAAATTTTAGGCTTCATTTTCGCTAAAGATCTCATTTCAAAACTTACCTGGAAGGTGAAGTTGTTTGTAGCTAAACAGTTGTCTTGCCTTGTAATACTGGAGGCCGATTTTATGTCCCATACAGTGAAAGTATTAGGGGGTTGTGTCAGATTTTCCTGACGTATTTTCAGATACCCTTGGCGTCACTGACCTTATCGAGTACAAGATTGAACTAACTCATCCCATTCCAGTCAGGTTTCCTCTTTATAGGCTGTCCTCGCCTAAAATGAAGGCTCTTATGGAAATAATTGAGCAGATGTTAGGGGATGGTATCATTCGACCTATCAAGTCAGCGTATTCATCGGGCATTTTTCTTGTACCCAATCCTCAAGGTGGTTTCAGGCCTGCAGTTGATTAAAGGGCGTTGAACCGTAAGATTTTGATACAATCTGTACCACTTCTGAATGTTCATTCTTGTTTTTCATGATTTCGCAAGGCTAAGTTCTTTACCATCTTAGATCTTAACCAGGCATATAATCAAATACCTCTGGAAGAAGAATCCAAACACCTGACGGCTTTCGCCACGGATTGGAATCCGTATCAATACAACCGCACCCCTTTCGGGATCCGTACATGTGCAGCTTTCCTTGCTAGACAGCTGGAGAGGGTCTTCTCCGATATCAAATTCGAATATCTGAATCATTACCTCGATGATGTCGTCGTGTTTTCAGTGACCTACGAAGAGCACTTAGATCATCTGACGGAAGTCCTCAATCGCCTTCGGAAGGCTGGGTTGACTGTTAAATTATCTATGGTAGTTTTGCTAAGCCTTCTATGTCGTTCTTACAGCATGCTGTGTCGCCCGATGGTGTTTCTATTGACCATTCCAGAACACAGGCTATTCGTGACTTCAAGCCTCCGAAGTACATCAAGGGAATCGCTAGATTCGTAGGCATGGTGAATTTCTTCCGAAAATGTATTCCTAACTTTGCTAATAGGGCGGCGCCCCTAAACTTACTTCGCAAGAAAGGTGTAAAATTTGAATGGGGGCCGTCGCAGCCAGCCGCTTTTGAAGACCTCAAATTAGCTCTTTGTAACGTCCCTGTACAAGCCACGCCCGATTTCTCTAAGAAATTCACAGTCCAAAGTGATGCCTGTTCATCTGCTGTGGCTGCTGTCCTTCTTCAGGAAACGCAACTCGGAAGGCGGACCATCGAGTATGCGTCTGGGACCTTATCGTCTCAAGAAGCAAAGTATTCTATCTATAATTGGAGGGTTTTGCAGTCTTGTTTGCCCTGGAGAAGTTACGCCTTTATCTGGAACATGTCAAATTTGAATTGGAAATACACAAGCAGCCTTAAGGTGGGTTTTAGCAAGGCCTCGTAGTAACGGACGTAACGTCCGTTGGGCTATCAGGATCTCAGCTTTCCAATATGATGTACGACACATCAGGGGATAAAAAAATGTAGTTGCTGATGGACTAAGCCACATGTTTTCTAGTGATATTGAGACCAGTGAACAGGAAGTTAGTTCTTCTCATTCTATGCCCACACCTCCTAGTATTAATGCTATTTTGACGGATACTCCTACGCTGTTTCGTGACACTGAGAATTATCAACGAGAAGATCCCGTGCTGGCTCCGATAATGGAAACCCTTTCTTCTGGGGAACATGTTGTCCCTTATGTATTGAGGAACGGGGTTTTGTGTTGCCCTTCGAGGCATGATCAGAAGATGAAAGTTGTGGTTCCAACCTTTCTTGTGCCTATGATCTTCAAATATTATCATGAGACCGCATTAGGGATCAAAGGGGAACGGGAATAAATTTATTATTGAAATGTGTAGACGGCTTCACTAGATTTTCATGGTTGTTCCCCTCTAAGCTGACTACCGTTCAGCCTACCATTTCTTGTCATAATACTACCTTTGCTTCTTTTGGTCCCTGTCAAAATATAGTTGCTGATAATGCAAAGGCTTTAACATCTAACCTATTTCGGAAATACTGTTCCAATCTGTCCGTATCCCATGTAACAAATTCCGCTTATTACCCTCAACCATCTCTGGCTGAGGGATCAATCGTAATCTTCGATCTGCGTTGATCGCTTTTCTTCATGGAGATCATTCCAAGTGGGATACATCTCTGCATTGGTTATGTTTTGCTTTAAATTCGGCTATTCATGAGCCCCACAAGTTCACTCCCGCCTCTCTCATGTTTAAATTTGTTCCCAACACGCTTCTGTCTATTCTTTGGTCACTCAATGATATATTATAAGAGACAATAGGTCCTGATAATATCAGAGACCTATGGAAGAAGTCTAAAAGTAACCTGAAGGCTTCTCATGAAAAGGTTAGAGAGAGATATGATCGTGGACGTGGGCCCACCAATTTAAAGGTTGGAGATAAAGTTATGGTTAAGAATTTCGTACCTGCAGGCAAGCTTGCCCTCAGATTTCATGGGCCATGTATTATTTTGGACTTCTTAACTCCTGTCAGTCTTTTGGTCAGCAACCCAGCCATTGAGAGGGTGTTTAGAGTTCACTTTCGCAGATTAAACCCGTATAATCGTTTGTTTTTCAGTATAGGCCAGTATGTCATGGCAGTAAGAAATCAGTTATATTCCTTCGGCGTCAGTTCTGTAAATTTTTAAAAAAATATCAGTTTGTAAGGTATATGGGGTGGCCTTCTACCCCTCCCATATCCACCTAAGGGCAGTATCTTGTGCATATACTAAATCCTGTACAACCTTCATCTCTAGTTAGGTTTATTTTATCCCGTTGCCCGTATCTCCCCCCGACTATAAGTCCAAGCCTGCTAGTCACACACTCATCCTCGACACAGCCCGCCTTATCTGAAACTGCAAATTAGAAAAATACACAACTCTCGCTCTCCACAAAAACAATTCCAGTCGCCAAATAAAGGACAGTTTCTATCCCCTCTCTTTCATCTGCGGCCGTGCCTCAACATCTGGCGAGGGACGCTGGCGTGGGGTAAGGGCCCACTCTGCTCTGGCCCCGTCTCCTGCATAACGACGTACTGGAACACCATCCTTTCCCGCGAGGGATGTGGTGCGGTAACTCAACCGCCTGCCCATCTTGGAGCAGTGTCACTATATTTGGTCTGTGGCGACCAACACCATGGCTACCGCTCTCAAGGTAGCGGGAGAGATGTATCTGAGAGTACTTGGGGGATCCGGGTGACCCAACTTGGGCACCGGCTGCGGCGGCTGCTCTTGCCGTCAAAACTTGAACTGTGTATCTTACACTGGTACGGCTGAAAGAAGACTTCAAGACTTGTTTTCGACGTAATTTCTTAAAAATGAACTTTTTCAAGAAAATTTCTGTCTGTAAAATACAACTTGATATTCTTTCTTCTAACCAACGAAATCTCAAACTTTAACTTGAGGAGAGACTTTAAGGGAAATGAAGCGTCTTGAAGAATGCCATCTGATGTATGAATGTCGCAACTACTAGCGCAAGAAGTTTGGACTTTTCTCTACAGATATTTCTGCCAAAAAAAACTTATGTTATGCACTCTAGTGTGAAGAGGAACTATTCAAATCCTAAAGTAATTTTTATTTCGAGGTTTCCTAAACTGGGTTGATTATGCTTTGTTTTGGGTGTATTACTGCTTGCAACACTACTATCTCTGTCCACTAACTTCAAATATCGACCAATATAAAATTTTGTACATTTTCTTTTTAGCAAATAGGATCCGTCTTGTACCTTTTTGATTATCCAATAAACTTTGGAGGTGTGTTGAGCCTTAGCCCAGAGCTTTCTAGAACTTTCCTCTCGGATATAAAATAGGGTACCTTTTCGAGCTACCTTGCCTTATTGATCGTCCAGTCTACTGAGTGTGTGTTAATAGATGTGGCGACGGCGTCTCTCCCTTCATCGTGTATTCCAGCAAATTAAGGTAAGGGCAGCCCTTTAATAACTATGTGATAGCTCTGAAAGCTAATTCGTGGGGAGGGTTTGCTACTTTAATAATGTAACATTAAATTTCCAGTCTTCTAAAATGTAAATATCTACGTATAATGTAAATTTAAACGAGCCGAAACGCACTTAGTTATAATTCGGGACTAGAGAGTGTGACACCTCTTGAGTTCCCTATCGACTTGACTTAGAGGTGACTATGACTTTGTAACCGTTTTCTGTCTGTAACTTTCGTAACTTACATTTTCTCCATCTAGTCACCTCAGTAGTATAGGCTTAGCCTCTGTAACTTCGGGCCGAAGCCCAAATAGGGTTTTGATGTTTTGAGTGCAAATTTCAAGGAGTATAAGTGTCCGCCTCCGCATCATTTTGATTTTTGGGCCAGTAACTTTAATCTGTGATTTTTGTCTCCCACCAAGTTCCGGTAGAATGGGTATTCTATACTTCTGTAAAATTGATGTTAGACTCTTGAGTGTGTAAGACAGTGAATACGGTTTGAATTGTAAAATGTAGGTTGTGCCTCGAGAGGCCTGGAAAGTATTAATTTTATTGGGCAAAGATGCTCTGGTTGTAAATATAAAAGTTGCTGGTTGCCTTGAGAAGGCCGTAAGGGTATAAGGTTCGGAGCACAACCTCCTAGATAAGTTCATAGAGCATAGTTGCTCTTTCTATTCTTGTAGAGGTGTTAGTGTAAATATTGAATGGTGCCTTTTGGAAGGCGGTAACGTTGTAGAGCAAAAGGTACTCTCGGCAGATTGCACGTTGTGAGTACTCTATAAATGAAATTGGGAGACCTGTCTCCTTGACCACTGAGTGGATGGAGCAATAGTGCTCAAGTAGCATTTGTAAAATTGGGAGACCTGTCTCCTTGACCACTGAGTGGATGGAGCAACAGTGCTCAAGTGGCATTTGTAAAAGTGGGAGCTTTAAGCTTGTATTGTTAATTAGCAATTTTGGTTGATTTTTCTGATTTTTCCTAGTATCTAAGCTACCAAGCTACTTCTGTACCTGAAACCTTGCTCCGTTGCTGAGCGACCTTGTTTCCCCTCTGTCTACCATGGTATCCCAGTAACATGAATAAATGGTGAAAAAATATACTTTATATATGATGCCCCTCACTTGATTAAATCACTCAAAAACTATCTAAAGAAGTATGATTTAAATGTAGGAGGGGAAATTTTTAGCTAGTCTCATACTGAAGAATTTTATAACAAAGATTCAACCATTGTTCCCAGACTAGCCCCAAACATAACAAAACAATGTATTTCTCTTCCCTACTTTTCACCAATGAGAGTGTGTTTAGCTGTTCAGACTATGAGTCAATCTGTTGCTTGTGGTATAAAGCTGCGTGTTCAGTTTAATTCACTGTCACCCTCTGCAGATATTAGAGCTTATTTAATTGAAATATGTGACATACTATTTGACATCTTCAATTCCTCAAAATTTAGTACCACAGGCCCTAAGCAGTATTGAGAACACCTTTGCAGTAATTATAATAATTTAGGAAAATTGGTAGAAATTGAAAATATCTAAGGCCGATCATTGTGTTAAACAGTGGTGATAATGGTAAACTCAACCCAACATGTATCAATGTTGGGTAGATAATGTCACTGCTCTTAAGATTTTGTGGTCAGTATTATTGGAGCAATAGATTTTCAATTTCTATTCACTAGAAGATAGGCACAGGATTGTCTGGAAAATTAATTTCCCATTGTCAGGGATAAAGAGGGCAATAATATCGCTCCAGATGCATCTAATTTTCACAGTGCATTAAGAACTGTTAGATAAATAACTTACTATCCCCTTCACAAGATAGCAATTGTGAGGCTGATGTTGCAGTATCCCTAACCAAACACAATTATTTAAACTAAGTTACACTGTGAATGTAAGATTAAATATTAGTGATAAGAGACCTAATTGTAATGAAGAAAATGAGATCATCGACAGTAATGTGCAAACCACACAGGCAAAGGCAGACAATTATGTCATTGGTTGGACACCCAAGATATCAAAGACAAGTTAGTGAAGACCTTCATGAATGAATATGTTAGTGTAGAAGGTATTTGTGACAACTGTTATTCCTTGTTGGCCCATAAATACTTTACAGTTCTCAATAAAGTTTTTGTAAATAAAACGAATGGTTTCTACACATCTCAGTAGATAAAGAAAAATGCCAAATTACAGAAAGTAACGCATATGTAATTTCATATCCAAGAGTATTGGGATGTACATAAGATAGTATATATATATATATATATATATAATTATGGTATGTGCATAGTTGTCAGTATATATGGTTGCCTGGCCTGTAGTTGTATGCAAATTGTTACAGAAATATGTCATGACTAATCTTCAATTTGTAGAAAATAGCATGTGAACGGAAGAATAATATATTTTTGAATCAATATGACATGGAATGTAAAAATTGTAGACAATAGACTATCACATGAAAAATCCAGTAGTTTTGGTCTACGTGTAGGCCCAAAACGGATGTTACTTTTCATGCCTCACGGTATTTCGTGACTACTAAAATGTTATAACAACAGATCAAACATTTTGTACTTAAAGAATTATTCCATAATTCGTCTAAAACTTAAAACCAATACATTTTCATGTGCAGGTGAAATTTCGAGACCTCTGCTTCAGGTATTATGTCATAGCAGCCACAAAGAGCAGTCGACAGCTGTTCGTTTTTACACTGCGAGCCGCTAGATAGTGGTAGTGGCGCTCTCTCGTCGTAGAGCTATGCACTTTCGAGAGTGTTTCTGCTATTATCTTTATATCCTACTTGGTGTGGCCATGTAATGCGTACAGAGGGCACTTCACATCACACCGTCTGAAAACAGGCCACGTGGTCGGTCCTAGAAACACTTTCAGGAAGACATGAGGGATGTTCATCTTGTTTCAAATGATGCTCTTATAGAACCAAGTGAAGATTCGCTTGAAAAAAACAGCAGACCATGGTCCATTGCGCGACAAGCGCTAACAGGTATTACTTGCCTATGAAGTGCTGAAACATGCTCGTTTAGCATATTCATAACATATAGGTTTATCTGTGATTGCTAAGAGCTTGCATTAGCTCTCGTTTGACTTCATTAAACTGACTATTAACTATTTCCCAAACTGTACCGCAGAGGGCAGCGCCCCTGCTTTGCAAACAGATGGTCCTTCCTTCCGCGAGTCTTTGACTTTTATCTCCTTGACTTGATGTCTTTGTTGTTGTTATGACCTGAAGGAAAGAAAAAAATCGAGTCGCCTCTAATCGGAGTAGCATTTTTGAATTATCGATGGGTTTTTATAAGGTTTAAACTCTGCCTCTATTCATATTCAGATTTTTTATTGATCAGCTTCTACTACAGGTAATGTGAGCTGTGTTTTCACTTTTATTTTATGTTTATCTTGTGGCTGTTTCAAGTGCCTTGTAATCGCGACTGACTGATATACGTCTTTGCCCGCGATATGAATGGGTGTGTGTTTGCGGGCATTATTGTGGTGGTGGTGACGAGGTAACTGGGTCTCTACGAGAATTGTCATTATGTGCACGACATTATACTTCTTTAGTGCCACCAAATATTAGTAGGCTCTGGGTGTCGACACGGAGATACGTCGTACCCAGCGCCTGTGTTGGTGTGCTTGTACGTGGGCCATGGGTCCATATCGTCCTGCTTATAACATATTTGCTGTGTGCACGTTTCTACGTCGTGTGTGGGAACTTACTTATGGCCAGGTGAGTCATACTACATGTGTTTGCGATCTGTTTTGAAAAGAGGTTATTGACCTTATTGTTGCCTGATGTCGACAATGCCTGAATGTTTGTGTGTATGTGTGAGAGCGAGCGAGGGGCTAAAGGGATGTCGTATCGGTCAGTTAATTTATGTTCCTTTTCATTTATTCCTCGTACACTTGGTTTTCACTTCGAGTGCGGTGTTTATTATTTTGTCTTGGTCTGTTTTATGACCGTTTTGCTCGTTCTTATGGCCGCTATTTTTATTTCATTTTAATTCGGGTGATGCGCACACCCACTTTATTTTCTTTGCCTTTTGTGTGCTCTTTGGTACTGAGATGCTGCACTTCTGGCCATCTCGATACCTACATTGCCTTCACGTAACTATTGTTCGCTCTACTCCGAGAGGCTGTGTGATCTTTTATCCTTGTGATGGTCATTGTTGATGCTGTAATAATGATGGAGGCTTGAGTAATGTTTGGTAAATATAATGTGAACTACTTCGCGTAAAGAAATGACCAAAATAAGATGTTTCAATATGTTGTGAAAATATCAATTAAGCAGTGAGCACGTCGTAAGGTATTGTTTATCCATATATTTATGGTATGTTGTGCTCGAACGGTTACGATGCTAGCTTCTACTAACCTGATGGACAAAAGCACGTATGTAATAATGTTTCGTTTTCATTGGTGGCTTCTTTTCTTGAGTATTCATTTTTATCTTAATAAACCCTCATTTAATTTTATTCGATTTTTATTGCTGGTAGTTAGTTTGGTTTCCTTGTCATGAATTATTATTGATCAACGCCTTCATTTCGAGGCTGTTATCTGCCTCTCCTGATCGGAGTCCACGCCCTCGAATCTTCCGTCGTGTTATATGTGTGTATTTACGTCCCGGGTTCGGTGCAAATGGTAGCAGATGCGTGCTCGATCAGGACGTCTCCTCTGTAATAGACTCGGACGAGATTGAACTGGAGATGGTGATTTATGCTTATTTTATTATGTGAAGCCTCAATTTCTCTTAATTTATCTTGTGAAGCCACTATTATTCTGACCTTAATTTGGTTAACGTAAGAAATTTCATTTTTCCGTATTGAACCAAGAATTACAATAAATAAACTTGATATTTCCACCTATTCAATACAATTTTAATGCTGTTATTCAATTACAACATATTAAATTTCACAGGACTAGTTTCGACGCGGACTTGCGTCATCTTCAGCTTTTTCGGAAAATAGGCAACCTTAAAATTCATGACATGTCTTAAAATGTTTGGCATGAAATCCAGTTAAATCTATAATTAAAACCTTAACTCATTAAAAACTATTATGACAAGTAAAAACTTGCAAGTCAGTCGTATGATAAAAGTTCATTGGTTAAATGATATTGTTATGATCAAGCAGTTATTGAGTCCTTACATTTGTTGAGCGATTGATAAAATATTGTGTTCCATTTCACTACAACTTGTAAACTGCTGAACCATCTCGAAAAACGTGAAGGTTGGTCATATGGAAATTCTGCATAAAATCTTAACTTTGTGTCATATTTTCTATTTATCTGCATTGTTGTACTAATCGGCGTGTATGCGTTGTGTTTATTTGAGTTGAATAGCATTGTGTTGATAATGGAGAGTCAGAAAACGATTGAGATGAGTTAACATACCGATGTTTTGAGTACGGAAATGCCCGACGCTGTGAGAGATAAAGGGGAGGATACTGATGAGCTTAATGCTTCACTTGCGTCCGATAATGATAGTGCTAGGTGCCCTGACCGTGGGAATGTTATGGAGTGTCGTAATCGTGCCCTTGATCTGAACCGTGAGGAGCCCGTTTCTCCTATTTCCAGACCTGCTTGTTATCCGAACGCTAATGCTAATATTAATCCTGTGTTTGATGAAGTTCGTAAATGGAAATTAAATTTTTCGGGGGAAGGCAATAGTTCTAGCGTGATTGAATTCTTAGAGCGGGTGGAAGATATGGCGGAGTGCAGCTCGCTACCCCTCGATCTATTCGTACCCGTCATCCCCGGAATGTTAGAAGAGCCGGCGTTGAGATGGTTTAGATGATGAAAGTCAATATTCGTTCGTGGGATGATTTCGCCGTCCACATTAAGCAGCGATTTGGTTTATCAGACATGGATTATTGTTTGAAACAGAAAATTTTTAGGAGGACCCAGGGAATGGGAGAAGGTATCGACGATTACGCCACAGGCATTCTAACCCTATTCAATCGTTTAAGCGTTAAGGCACCGAAATATGAGATCTTAGACTAATTTTATCGAAATCTGGACCCTGACTATAAATTATATATAAAGAGGTCCCAAGTAGACTGTGTCGAAGACATTATAAATTTAGGCCGTGAGTTCGAATCGACAGTCAGTCAGAACAAGCTGTATCGTCCACCTCCTACTCCTTCCGATTGTTCTTTTCCCGATGTTGCCTGTCGTGTACCCGTCAAATCGGTTTCCTTTGGTGCCACCCCCTCTTTATCTCTGCCTTGTGGCAGTCCTGATCGAAAGTCTGACCTTTCATCCCCACCTCGGCGCTATGTCAACGCCATTCAACCCTCTAATCCGACTACCGTAAACAACGCCACTGCTAGAAAATGCTGGAATTGTGGTAAACTGGGACATATTTCGAAGTACTGCCCGTCTAAGAGTCCTCCCAAATG
Organism: Anabrus simplex; assembly: GCF_040414725.1. Lineage (NCBI taxonomy): Eukaryota > Metazoa > Arthropoda > Insecta > Orthoptera > Tettigoniidae > Anabrus > Anabrus simplex. The sequence goes on from NC_090279.1 coordinate 67,850,129, forward strand.
TTTTAATTGTGGTCTTACTGGTGTTACTCGGCGCGTGTGTCCGCGATGCAATCCTGAGCAGGGAAACTGAAGGCGCGCTGGCGTGATGGCCCGCCGTTGGCGCCTGATATTGGTGTGAATAAACGAATCTGGGGTCTCCCCTCGTCTACACCCTGGGCCAAGATTTTGATAGGATCGCGAATAGTTTATGCCTTGTTGGATACTGGGTCGAGTGTTTCGTTCATCAGCCAATCCCTTGTATCTTCCCTCAATTTGACGTATCTGCCAGCCTGTGAGAACCTGGGAAAGTTCATGTCCGCTGATGGGCGTCAGGTGTGTGCCGTGGGTCGTGTCGAGTGTCATATCAAAATTCATGGTTTGTCATGGGACTGGACGTTCAATATTGTTCCCGACTTGTCTGTCCCGGTCATTTTAGGATCCGATTTCATGTTGGCAACTGGTTTGTCCATTGATTTCATCAGTCGTACCTTTGCCTTTCGGTTCAAATCTGATGTGAGTTACCCCTTTGAAAACCCCTTTCAGCATGGCACTGCATGCGCCATCGTGGAATCTCCACTGCCCAACGCCTCATGTGAATTGACTGAAAATCAAACCTTGATGTTGAACGGTCTGTTGGAAGAATTTTCCGATGTGCTGACTGCCGACCTGGGTTGTGCCAAGAATTTTTCCTATTCAATCGAACTCAAAAACGACACTCCTGTTAGGTCCCCTCCGTTTAGCTGTTCACCCCCTAAATTGAGCGCTATGCGCGAAGCGGTAAACGAGTAGTTAGAAAGGAAGGTCATCAGTCCCTCAAAATTGCCCTATAGTAGCCCCGCTTTCCTTGTCCCCAAAAAGGACGGTCGATTTAGGTTCGTGGTCGACTATCGAAAAGTCGATAAGAACATCGTCTTTGACAGTTTCCCGTTGCCTACCATTGAAAGCGCATTTCAACATTTTCATGGCGCAAGGTTTTTCACTGTTTTTGATTTCAATTCGGCGTACTATCAAATCCCCTTAGACCCTAAAAGTCGTCCTTGCACCGCCTTCGCCACTCCTTTTGGGCTTTTCGAATTCAATAAAGTGCCGATGGGCATCTCAATTGGTGGCCAAGCGCTTAGTCGGGCGATGGACTCGATCTTCGGAGACCTAAAATTTTCTTATGTATTCAATTTTCTGGATGATCTTCTCATATATTCCTCGAACTTCGACGAACACCTAGCTCGCCTGCATGAGGTACTCACTCGTTTGCGCAAGCACGGTTTTACCATCAATCCCAGAAATGTGTCTCTTTGCTCTAAGTGCCTGAATTTCCTTGCATGTCATCTCCGAGTCCGGCATTGCTGTGAACCCTGACAGAGTCAAATGTTTCAGAGAATTTTCTCGCCCAAAGAATGTACGTGGCGTTAGAAGATTCTTGGGTATGGTTGGCTTCTACAGTCGTTTCATTTAGGATTTCTCCCAAATTTCGGCCCCCTTAAACCTTCTCAAAAAGAAAAATAGTCGCTTCGTCTGGGACGAACCCCAAGCCAATGCTTTCAATCAGTTGAAAGATGCCCTCTGTCAAGCCCCTGTTCTTCACAGTCCAAATTTCTCCCGTGATTTCGTTCTACAGTGCGACTCTAGTGAACTTGCAGTTTCCGCCGTGTAAAATCAGTCCGATGAGGATATGAAGCTGGTCCCCATTGCATTCTTCAGCAAGTTGTTTCACGGAGCTGAATTGCGGTACTCTATCTATGAAAAAAAATGCCTAGCCGTAGTCTTGGGAGTTGAAAAATTCCGGTCTTATTTGGAACACCGCCATTTCTTTGTCCATACAGACAACCAAGCGCTATCATGGATGAGCGCTAATGTCAAACGACTCGGTAGAACGGCTAGATGGATACTCCGTTTGTCAGCTTATGAATTCACCATTGTTCACGTTCGAGGAAAAGAAAGTATGGTGGCCGACTGTCTGTCGCGCATGTTCGACGGGGTGCCGGAGAGTGAGGTGGAACCCGAAGACGATTGTTATCCATCCGAGTTTGTTGAAAGCGTCAACATTTTGCAAAGTTATCCCTGGTCTTTCACAGACATCTCCGAGCATCAAAAAATGATATTGAATGTCAGGAGCTGATGAAGGGTGTCGCCGATGGGTCTCTTCGAGACAAATCATTTGGTATCAAACGAGGGCTGTTAGTCCACCGCAGCCGTAAAAATGGCAAAGACAAGGTTTTCGTTCCTCTGGCATTACGATCCATGATGTTACTCTACTACCATGACTCTTACCTAGGTGCTCATCTGGGTCAATTCAAAACCCTGAATCGTATCTCTCGGGATTTCTTTTGGCCCAACCTCAAAAAGAATGTACTGGAGTATGTGAAAAGTTGCGACATATGTCAAAGGTGCAAACCTGCGCAATCCTGTCAAACTGGTCTTCATTCCGCTGACATTGCATCCTACCCCGGAGAAAAGTTGTTTGTAGATATTTTTGGTCCTCTTATGAAGCCCAAAAATGGCAACATCGGAATTCTGTCGGTAGTTGACGCCTTCTCTAAATTCGTCTGGTTGTTTTCGGTTAGAAAAATTAATTCGAGCAGCGCCATTCGCCTTCTATTTCACCATGTTTTCGGAGTTTATGGCCCCCCGAAAATGTTAGTAACTGACAATGCGACTACCTTCAGTGGCAATAAATTTCGCCATGTGTGTTTCGGATGGGGAGTGAAGCAGGCTTTTCTGAGCCCCCACTATCCCAAACCCTCACACGTCGAAAGATTTCATCGCAATCTCAAGGCCTGTCTGAGTGCTTACCATAGCGCTGATCAGCGGACCTGGGATGAAAATCTTGATTTTTTGTCCTAGCCTTCAACAGTGCAGTCCACGAGTCCCATCGCCGCAGCGCGGCAGAATTATTCATTGGTAGAAATCTGGCTGACCCTTTGGAGTTGAAATGGAATACTGAATACCTGAGCAAACCGTCAAGAAACGTAGAGATTGAACAGAAATGGAAAGAAGCAGTCGCCCACTTGATCCGTGCACGAGACCGGGTGGCTGAACTGTTCAACCGAGGGAGAAGAGAGGTCGCCGTGCAAATTGGAGACTAGGTGGTGGTGAAAACGTTTCCTGTCAGTTCTGCAGCTAACCAGGTCACCGCCAAACTGTGTCATAAATGGTCAGGCCCCAAAGAGATAGTCAGATTCTTGGGACCTGTCACCGTTGAACTACAGGACCTGAAAAGTAACACATTTAGTAAGGCTCTCGTGTCTTTGTTGAAAGTTTATCGTCCACGGAGCCAATAATACTTCATTAATTTGTCATATTATGTTTAATACTCATACATGTTCTTTTGCTTGTAGCAACGTTGGCAATCTTCTAAAATTCTCTATTTCCAGGGATAATATTGATGAAAAAGAGAGACCGGAAAGAAAGATAAAACAATCGGATGTCGTGAATTGGAGATGAGACGAAATTAATGCGGATTCCGTGGAGAGGAGAGGACTCCCAATCTCATTTTCGCTTAGCTATTCCGACATTAAATAAAGTGCGTAAAAATAAGGAAAAAAAAGGGAAGAGAGACTGATTAATTCAGCCTGTTATTGTTAATCAAGAAAGTACTGAACCTCAAAATGAGATGAACTGGATTTCATGATACCTTGTTGAGTACATAGCTTGTACTTATATCTGTCTTGTGTGTTTTCATTAGTTGTAGTTAGGATGTAAGATTCTTTAGGTTTAGATGTGTGCACACTCTATCTATAAGGTTTGAGTCTCATTTTAAAATGTGTCTCTTGGCTGATCACCAAAGGAAGACACATTTTAAAACGGGGCTGTGGGATGATCAAACATGCTCGTTTAGCATATTCATAACATATAGGTTTATCTGTGATTGCTAAGAGCTTGCATTAGCTCTCGTTTGACTTCATTAAACTGACTATTAACTATTTCCCAAACTGTACCGCAGAGGGCAGCGCCCCTGCTTTGCAAACAGATGGTCCTTCCTTCCGCGAGTCTTTGACTTTTATCTCCTTGACTTGATGTCTTTGTTGTTGTTATGACCTGAAGGAAAGAAAAAAATCGAGTCGCCTCTAATCGGAGTAGCATTTTTGAATTACCGAGGGGTTTTTATAAGGTTTAAACTCTGCCTGTATTCATATTCAGATTTTTTATTGATCAGCTTCTACTACAGGTAATGTGAGCTGTGTTTTCACTTTGATTTTACGTTTATCTTGTGGCTGTTTCAAGTGTCTTGTAATCGCGACTGACTGATATACGTCTTTGCCCGCGATATGAATGGGTGTGTGTTTGCGGGCATTATTGTGGTGGTGGTGACGAGGTAACTGGGTCTCTACGAGAATTGTCATTATGTGCACGACATTATACTTCTTTAGTGCCACCAAATATTATTAGGCTCTGGGTGTCGACACGGAGATACGTCGTACCCAGCGCCTGTGTTGGTGGGCTTGTACGTGGGCCATGGGTCCATATCGTCCTGCTTATAACATATTTGCTGTGTGCACGTTTCTACGTCGTGTGTGGGAACTTACTTATGGCCAGGTGAGTCATACTACATGTGTTTACGATCTGTTTTGAAAAGAGGTTATTGACCTTATTGTTGCCTGATGTCGACAATGCCTGAATGTTTGTGTGTATGTGTGAGAGCGAGCGAGGGGCTAAAAGGATGTCGTATCGGTCAGTTAATTTATGTTCCTTTTCATTTATTCCTCGTACACTTGGTTTTCACTTCGAGTGCGGTGTTTATTATTTTGTCTTGGTCTGTTTTATGACCGTTTTGCTCGTTCTTATGGCCGCCATTTTTATTTCATTTTAATTCGGGTGATGCGCACACCCACTTTATTTTCTTTGCCTTTTGTGTGCTCTTTGGTACTGAGATGCTGCACTTCTGGCCATCTTGATACCTTCATTGCCTTCGTGTAACTATTGTTCGCTCTACTCCGAGAGGCTGCGTTATCTTTTATCCTTGTGATGGTCATTGTTGATGCTGTAATAATGATGGAGGCTTGAGTAATGTTTGGTAAATATAATGTGAACTACTTCGCGGGAAGAAATTACCTAAATAAGATGTTTCAATATGTTTTGAAGATATCAATTAAGCAGTGAGCACGTCGTAAGGTATTGCTTATCCATATATTTATGGTATGTTGTGCTCGAACGGTTACGGTTACGGTTCTACTAACCTGATGGACAAAAGCACGTATGTAATAATGTTTCATTTTCTTTGGTGGCTTCTTTTCTTGCGTTTACATTTTTATCTTAATAAACCCTCATTCAATTTTATTCGATTTTTATTGCTGGTAGTTAGTTTGGTTTCCTTGTCATGAATTATTATTGATCAACGCCTTCAGTTCGAGGCTGTTATCTGCCTCTCCTGATCGGAGTCCACGCCCTCGAATCTCCCGTCGTGTTATATGTGTGTATTTACGTCCCAGGTTCGGTGCAGTGCTCTGTAATAATCAGGATGTAACAATACAGTAAACTGTACTCTTGTCCGACATCAGTACCGTTAACACTAGGGATGGCAAAAAATGTTTAAATACCGATATATTGATATTGCGATATATTGAAAATTTATTTTCGATAATCGATATTTATTGTATATAATATATAGGGATACTCAAACGATATCGATATATCGTTAATGATAACCTAAGAGTCAAAGACCAACAACAATATCATCAGACCTCAATGCATATACTGTATATCAATATTGGTATTCTGCCTGTGCACGCGACTGGTTGGTTGAGTTTATCTTGCTACTGGAATTCGCGGTTTAATTATCCATGGAATATATCCATCAACGGCTGCTAATTTCAGATGAGCACCAGCCTGCACGGTGGTAGGTTTATACTTCCGAAACACAAATTTTCATTGACCCTCAGCCACAAGATATACTTATGTCAATAGGCGCCATCAGTCGAGGCATAGACCCTGAATAATTAGCTTTTTGAAAGAACTAAGTACACCTGTGAAAGAGAGGGAAAGAATAGTGTCAGTAATGCTTGATGAAGTCCGTATAAACCTCGTAAATTAGTAGGAATGGCCGAAAATAGTTAAGAATATGATGCAGAGTCTACCGTGCAAGTATTTATGGTTTTATCATTGCATTCTGGAAATAAATATATCATTGGTCTTTTTTTCTGGTGAATAACAATAACTCTGACACTTAACGTGTTAGAATTCATGGTTGAATTAGGTTTTGATATTTTGTACTTTACTGCTGATACCATTTTACACAAAATATTTTGGTCATTATATTTGATTCTCTTAATTATCTTGTTTCTCTTGGAACTGTCGTGGTTCCCGTTTTATAGAACTTCAATGTAATTTCAAATCCTTGTATTACGAAAAAAATTGTTATCGAGATATATCGATATTTTGTTTTGATAGTAGGATAATATCGGCATGTTGTCGATATCGAAGGAAATATCGATATTTTAGTACGGTATATCGGAACGACCCTATACGTTATCGTTACCTACGAGATAAGTAAAGGCCTCCGCATGCACGGTCTCTTCAAGTACTAAATTGACAGAGTAGCAGCAGTTCAAATAGCGCCGCTGGATGTCAGGTTTTCCCTCTATTCCTCAGCACGATTGCAATTGGCATTACGAGAATAACTTGCAGATAAAAGCACATGACAAATATAAAACATTTCGTTTTGAGTAGGAAAGTGATATTTCCATGACGTTTAATGAAGAAAAATAAATGTATGACCCAGTAATTCAAGATGAGGTCATACGAATCAGGTAGTATCATTGCAACCGGAAAGTTCACGTCCTAATAAAAATGAAAATAATCCATAGCATATTTTAAAACACTGCAGTATTCACATAGCGTACGTCGATGAATGCAGAGTGGATCTCGATCCACAAGTGGCCACGGCTGGCCCGTGGTCCCACAGCTCTGCACTCCGACCGGCCAACCGAACAGAGGAGGGGTGGCCACGGCTCTACCGTGGCTCATCACCTCTGTATTCGGAAGACGGGACAGGGCTGGTCCCCACTGTCGGCTGTCCTGAGAATGGTTTTCCGTGGTTTTTCATTCTCCTGCACTAAGGCGAATGCCGGAACAATTCCTAGTATAGGCCACGGCCACCAACCGCCTCACCTTCTCCGAGCATCTCCTTCAACGTGACAAATCTCCCGGCCTGAGAGACGGCGTCACCGTCTAAGAGGCCCGCCTCCTCCTTCAGGTGAGGAATGAGAACATTTTAGTAGTAGTACATAGCCTAGTCTTGCCATGCAAATATGATGGATACCCTGAAAAAAGTGTTGGCATTGATTGCGGCTAGTTTTAGTAGAAATGCTAAAGCATGTGCTTTCAAAATGTTCACTACATACTACAGACTTCGAGGAAGGTTGCCATTTGCTATTCTTCTCGTGACCCCGACATGATATAATTTTGACCCATTTTTCTCGTAGTTCTACATTTGCTCGTGGAAAGAAATGCCACTGCCTTTCTGAAGTTTACTTTGGCAGAATGGTACACAGCAATAAACCATTATTTATCACGCGCATTAAACATCCTGTGAATATAATGTTTACCAAAAAAAAAAAAAAACTCTCTCGGCTCTTGCATATTTATCAATATGCACAAAACATTTTCTTAATGTAAATCCTCAGCTTGTTTAGTCATTTGACCGGGTCAGGAATGGAACGAATAAGGCCTCATCTAGCGTTGAGGATGGGAACTGTGTCGGCTGCCGAAGCCTGTCGCACTTCTTGGGGCAATGATAATGGCTGACAGATGAAATGAAATGATAGTGGATAGTGTTGCTGGAATGAAAGATGACAGGGTAAACCGGAGTACCTGGACAATAACCTGTCCTGCCTCCGCTTTGTCCAGCACAAATCTCACATGGAGTGACCGGGATTTGAACCACGAAACCCAGCGGTGAGAGGCCGGCGCGCTGCTACCTGAGTCACGGAGGATTCTATGTTCTTACGTTTAAATATAAACCATACACTCACCCCAAGCTGAATACACAAATCAACGCCTCTTTAAGGCTTATCTCACCTAAAAACGCACTGACTTACCTTTTGGCTTCACAGTTTCCTTATACGTCTGTGTTGTTAAACAGTGGAGGGCTAACACGAAGTCTAGCGGCGACTCTGGAACTAGAACGTATTTCGCGCTGTGTAAACTGCCATGCGGAGTCCTTATTACTAAGCACGTAGGCAACGGTGTTACATATTCCACCGTTTGTATTCGAATTATAATCCAGCCTATCAGAGGCTCAGAGCAAGGTACTGATTAAATTGGATATTTCCAGGTTGCAATTCCACTTTCACTAGCACCATCTCTTGAAGAATTATCGGCTTTCTCTAGTGCGGATGTATTTATGAAAATAATAATTCAAAGGAAAACGATACATTTACGGAAAAACCGATATATCGTTGCCATCCCTAGTTAACACGCAGTAATACGAGCTTGTGTCATGAGCACGAATATCTTACTTACAGAGTTGGCAAGTAATTGAATTACTTGTAACGACTACTTTCTTAGTAACTTTTACTCGTGATTTACTTCTGAAAATAAAATTGTAATCGATACATTGTAGTAATCGATATACATCGCATCGAGAGCTTGGTTACATTGGAACACCAGCAGCCGTTCATTTACTCACAACTTGTTGAGATTTAGGTAATCGTGAGACGGTGGTGTGATTCTTGTTCTAAGAGGAAGTACAACTGGGCAACCATCATCTATTAACACTAATCAGAGGGAAAATGGAGAAGTGAAGGTATCGGCAAAATAGAGGGAGGACTCCCTAGGACTAGAGCACCTCAAACCGTGGAGGAGCCTAATACCAGACTCAGCTAGCGGAACCGTGGTCACCAAACGACACTCCCAAGTTGACAGTCCTTGGTCTCCCTTAAAGTCGCCTCATACCGCCCCCACGTCGTGGAGAATGGAGCCGGTATACACTCGTGACGGTGAACGGGTTAAGGCATTTCCACTCCCCTATTTGAATAAGTTACCCTGAAAACTCGAAAGTGACATTCTATTTTCGCACGGGAGCTACCATTTTCAATGTCTGTTTAGTCTCACGCAGCGATGATAGCCACTTAATGTCCTTGTACTAAAAGGTACAAAAAACACACAAATGAATTTTCTTCTGGCATACCCATGTAAAAAACTCAGTGGTTCTCTGAAGACTCGCGTCCTACGATTATTGTAGCTTTACTGATTACATTCAGCAATTAATTTGTGCTCGGGTAATTAATTGAACCCAATCACTTTTCTTTTGCACTTTTCCCATCACAGCTTAGTTACAGCATAACTAAAATGTTTCCACAGAGCTAGTGACCACATAACTGTCGGCAGAAAATGGGATCAAACCCCACCTCAGCAAACTTTGTAACGTTCCAGACGTCACAGTGTAATTATGTTAATTTTATTATGTGTAATTAATTCAGGAATTTAACGTCATGATATTTATCTTGGTATGTAATTTTATTATAATTCATGTTTGATCATTTGCTCACTATCATTTCCTTACTTTGTAACTACGACTTGTAAACGAGGGCTGAATATCCTAATATTAACTTAGATTCTTGCGACATTCGTTTAAATTTAACTTGCAGTAGATTTTCCTCTATCTTGCCACATCACCGAGGAAGAAGGAAGGACAAATTTAGACATCAAATTCTGGGAAAAGCGAGCACGTGTTCAAGCGTTGTAACGACAGCTACTGTATTTCGACCAGAATAATTCAAACTGATCACCGCCTATATTTTCAAAGGAGCGTCATGTTGCCATGGATACTGAGTGAAAGGGCTAATAGAAGAACAGTTGATATCATGGTTGGGACCCATCAACTTTAATATCTGGAGTGAGGAGAGACGTGTCAACTGATTGGACCACGTGTAGCGACCTGTAATTAGAGCCAGAAAAGGTTATAAAAGGGCGTGTTGGAGCTCTTGGCATCAATCTTCTTGATTGTTCTATCTTGTATTTCGCTTTAGGTCTGATAACTTGTCTTATGGGTGTTGTACCATAGTGGACTAGTGTGATAGTTTATCACTTCTACATTCATTACTTCGTTACCACGACGTGGTACTTAGGAATTTCTGAATGATGGGTGTATAGCCACTCTCATCAGGAAGTACGAACAGCTCTGTATTAGACCAGTTTATACCAGTCTAAGACAATAGGTAGTATTAAACTAGATAAATGAAACTTCAGTGCACATTTTCAGTAAAGTTGGAAGGATTATTAATTGAGTATCCTCTCCATATAACCCAAGGAGGTTTTTCTAACTATGACTTAGGGCTCATCTCCAATATATGGGATAGAGCATAACAGGGAGTGATAGTTTCAAAGCCATCATCCAATTAGTGGTTGATGAAATTTGCAAGGCAGGAATGGTACTTAGCTGCAGATGAAGATATCTCAAAGACGACCGGTGATGTTCCAGCTACAAGGATGGAAGCTTTCCAAGGACCAGCAGAACAAGACTACATGGTGAGCAAGCGAGTTAAAAATATTGCAAGTTTTCGCGAAGTAGAGTCATTCAACTTTTTGTTAAATTCATTTCCTATTTTAAATTCAGTTCTCGTTAAACCGTCGTCATTTATATTCAATATAATAAATAGTATTTTCCTAGTTTACTTTAATCAATCTGCCTTAATTAGCCTTTTGATTTCTAATTCTCCTGCTTAATGATTAGTGCACTATCACCCCATCCCTGTGATAAGAGTCCGTCCAAGCTTCATTATAAATTTTTAACTTTAAGTCATCAACTTAAAGATTGGCGCCCTTAGCTTGCATGGTTGCATTTCTCGTACAATTATTGTTCTCCAAGAGGGGAAGTCACAACTTGAATATTGATTTCTGTGGTTTCCAAATGCCACACCAGGCAAACTAAGGCCAGAGTAACTTCCTTCCCTATCTCATTGTCGCCGTAAGGCCTGTCCATGTCGGTTTGAGAAAATACTGGGTGAACATCTAGTAGTGAACCTGCCACCTGGTGACTGCCCTAAATGCAGATCAGTGGCGACTGACTGAAAGTTGCACCCTCCTTTTCCAATACCACGGTTATTTATAAACGCATCAAGGAATCAAATGCGGCATTTCTTGAGGGAAGATTCGCAAAGGATTTGTTGGAAGTAAGAGTTAAAATGTTTAGATTGAATTGCATAGTGCAACTAGTGACCCACTCAAGCTTCCTATGGGATCAATAGTTTCTTTGTAGCGACAGGCCTCTTATGTCATTGGGCGTTCTCCCCTGTGCATAGCTCAGTATGACAGCCGTCAGCTCCCTCCTTTCAACCTGTCTTATGTTCAAACCCATTCTGCCATTTCAATGAAACTACGGCAGCATAACATTTAGCTTAGGTTCGATTCCAGTTAAGTGGTTAAAAAGTTATATGCGGCTCCATTGGGGGGTGCACCTGAAATTAGCTGCACTAATTCAGGGTGAGGACACGAGTTTACTGAGCCAACAGCTTTTCATACCAAATATTCAATGCAAAATATATTTTTATCGTCATAAGTTAATTGAGATCATTCATTATTATTTTGATAAATACATGTAATTAATATCAAAATATGGTTTCTAATTTCAAGCCTGATTTTATACCCTGGTAAAATCACATTTCAAGCACTGGGATAAGTGGATCATTAGTCTGCCTTATTCTCCGTAACACAGCCATTTGCATCGGTTCTCACTTTCACCCCTGTTTAAAAAGTAATTCAAATACTTCTGCAGGGATCAATGCAGGAACTACTGAAAGCGTAAGCGTAGTGGTGAGGAGTGAAAACATGAAAATTATAAGATGACTGATGTTCTTGTCATTTGTGTGATGGGAAAATTACGTACATTACTTCAAGTTTCCCATCTGTGCCATATCTGAAGGCCACCTACCTAAGTGAGATCAAGCTACATATTTCGTTGCCAGCGTCTTCGACGGTAACGTTCCCCGAGGTCACATACCTGGATGATCTATGGTGCTGACTATCCACACTGTCCTCAGCCTGTAGAGCGGCTTCAACCACTTAATTCGACGATACTGTTTATTACTCTACTCAACTCCCAATTAGAGAGCGGCATATGGTCTGCACCCCTCGGGAACAAACGAGGCAGAGAGCTGATAATTTAATCACAAGGAAGATGGGGCTGGGGCAGCACTAACTCATATTTAACAGTTTTATTACCTTGAAACAATTTATTTACATTGATACAAGCCTTAGCATAGAATACCATTCGCTTCCAGGCAACGGCACAACACAGAGTTCTTTGTTACCGGCAGAATCCCTCACTGTTGTAGCACTGAACCTCCTGAGAGTAGGAAGGGCTCTTCCTCACCTCCAAGGCGCAGGTAAGGATCGTACTACGGATAGAGGGAGACACACTAGATTACTGTTGTGTGTCCAAGTAACTTACTTATTCAATGAGCACTGCTCTAGGAAGCGTACCACCTCATGGTGCCTTCCCCTCTCCGTTTGGCAAGGGTTAGAGCTGTGCAACTATTAGTCTTTTCATTGAAACTAGTGGGTCTTGTGTGGTGAGGAATCCCACTATATCTAGGTGACCCCACTGAGCAGCTTGTACAAGAGTAGTACCCAGCAACTCCCCAGTAACACCTCCGTCCTCCACCAGGTACATCACCACCTCCACGTGGCCCTGTACGGCTGACAAGGAAAGTGCAGGCACTCCTTGTCTGTGGGTACCAATGTTCACATCAATGACAGTCCTTCCAAAGGACAGTCCTCTCGACCTCGATTTTCTCCTTTCCTACCAGTGCCTCCACAGCATGCAGCTGTCCCCTTCTTCAGCATGGTTCAAATCGGTACGTTTCCAGTCCACACAGGGATTTCTTTCAAGAAGGAAATTCACCACATTGATATATCCCTGACCAGCGGACCAACATAGAATTTGCTGAAGGATTTCGTGACCTGGTTCGTACTGGACGAGCAGTTCCCGCCACCGTGGACCTTCCTCTCTTTTCCGTCAATCCTCTCTCTCGGGAGAGGAGGTTTCTCTCTCATCTCGCAAGCAAGCTCTCTCTTCTCAACAACCTTCTCTCTGTCCTTACATGCTCTTTCCTTTTCCTCCTCTCTCTTCTTACATTCTCTCCCCAACTCCTCTTCTCTCTCCTTACGCGCTTTCTCCACATCCTTTGCTTTCTTCTCAAATGCCTCCTCCCTCTGTTCTATCACCATCTCTCTCTTTTTCAGCACATCTTCCCATGAACTCGTGCTGTTCTCTGTCTCCCTAGGGGTTCTCACCAATTCTTCCACCACTCTGGTGTCATCTTCCAGCTGCAATTCCCTCATCTGCACATGTTCCGCAGTGACCCATGGAGTGCCGCACACAGTCGCACCGAGTCTGCAAGGCACAATAACACCACAAATTAACAGATAGTCCTCCTTAGAGCCGGTTTACATGGGATCATGTTAATGAAACTGGCCACCATGAAAATTACCGGAAAGGAAATTGATTAAATTACGAAGTGCGGCAGACATGGCAACGCTATTATAATGTTCAAGAAACCTACTTCTTCAGCTGAGTGGCACTATAGTCAGGTTGCCAACAAAGAAAGAAAGAAAAAATTGCACACTAAAAGGTTGATTTAAACACTGAATTTATTTGCAATGTAGATCCCTCACCTGTCATTTTGAATGCCCCACGTTTTATATTGAACTACCTGTATTTCTCAATGTTCACGGTTGAATGTTTACTTCTAGGATTGTTACGACCTGTCAATTACCTATGATATGAATTTTTGGAGATTTCTTTGTTGTGAGAGGAATTTATATTCTTCACTTTTTAATTTTAGTTTTAAAGTTAATATACGGGTATATTTAATTAAAAATTCTATTATTCTGTCTTAGGTTTCTTGGCAGCTCAGTTTGTCTACGGAATAGTTCATACTTTCAAAGTAATAGCAACCTCGATTCCCCATTCAAAGAAATGTAAACAACTACAATTAATGCCAGACTCAGCTTGAGGTTCTCTAGCCGCTAATACCACGCTCGGAAGCTAAGAGCTCATAACACCCCTTTTTAGTCGTTTCTTACAGAAGTATTCCACCACCTTCCTACCTATGTTACAACACTCCACCGAGAGTCGCAAGTTAGGAAGGGCATCCGGTTAGAAGGATAGAACCTCAAATTGGGGTAATATGTGAAAAAAGCCCTAGCACAGCCTCCACCGGGATAGTGTCATAAGAGTCAATGTATTGCACCCTTTAGTCGGCAGAGTTGCGGAACATCTTCTTCTAACTTGCCTCGGCTGCTCTAAATAAAATACTCACCGCATTTTTGAGATTCTGTCTCAGGTGTGCTCAGTCCTTGGTCGCCTGGAGGGTGCCGCTGAGGGATTGTCTAGCTATAGGTTGCTATATGACTACTCACTAAATAACTGTCATCACACAGACTGAATTTAAATAAAATAAATTTTATTACCAAATGCGTAAAATCAATAATCCTGGATCAGGTTTTGACCAACAGTTGAATGTCCAAATTTATATATATATATATATATATATATATATATATGCAAATTCACCATCGTAGATAACCACAATTAATTGTAATTAACATAAAAAGATTAATTGATTAATTGACTAATTAAATAACTAAAAAAATAATTATGATAAATTTATCCATTATAAATCTTAGTATAATTGTCTGATCATATTTCATCGTCAAGTACTCAAATTGGTTGAATTAAGTATTTATACCACAATGATCTCCAGTACAATCACCTGCTTTATTATAAAACCAATTAAGTTGTGTGTGTCTGAATTAGAAAATCACACTATAGCAAACAAAGAACTTACGATGTTATTATCAATTTAAACCAACCTTTTATAACATTTAGAACATTCCATCATTTTCTTTCTTTTTGGGAGCATAATCTCCACATTCTATATAAATTATTTGACATTAAAATCTCCTCATTTAAATACTGAGGATCGATGCAATCTTCAACATAAATCACTGTGTAACGTGATGTAATTCGACTCAATAAGTCTGCAAATATAATTGTTGACTCTGGATATTACTGAAGTTCAATTAAACCAAGTTTTACTTTTAAACAACACTCAAAATACGTAAACTCTCATTTGACAAAATTATTTCTTTCATAACATTCTCATGACTATTAAACATCACTATCATCGTATTATTTACTGTTGAAATACAATTTAGTAACCAAATTAATCGTTCAGTAATTTCTACAAATTTTGGTTGTGCGATGTTATGTGAGCGTATAATCAAATCTACCACTTCATGTACTTATTTTACGTGAGCTACTGTTCTATTTACAGTTAAATGAACACATTAATTATCACACAAATAGGCTTAGAACTATGGAAAATAGCTATATTACATCGTAGTCACAGAGGAATTACCTAATTCTACTCATAACATGATTGAATGCTCTCTAACGCACGAATTGATGTCATATTTACACTATGTATATAACAATTATTCATTCACGCAATTAGCCGTATATAAATCAAACATAATATTATTTAGATTGCATCATTATGGATAATATATTTTCCTACTTAGAGTCCAGTAATTCCAAATCTCTGATTAAGGATATCGTTCTACCATGACCATATTAGCTTCTCATGGCTTCCCTAATTTTATTCATTAATATATATACCGAGGAAGAATTTAGAGTAAAATAATTCAAAATCAGGTGGCGATAAAATTAAGGAAAATGTGATAAAACACTGACTCACATCAAAAAAATTACCAGAATACCCATTGTAATACGATCTTGGCATGTTAAGTGGGATTTTTGGCTATTCTCATGAGTCATTCACAATGGGTCAATCTGCTATGCTTACATATAATTTTTTAGTATAAGATGGTATGTCATGTTGCCTTCTCATGCATTCATCGTGATAATCGCCATTTTTAATGCACTTCAATTTCATTGCGAGACTGGTCCTCCCGCTCATTTTTATTCCTCGGCTCCTCATGGCCGGCACATATTTCCAACATCGCGATACGAGCTTTCACAGCTTGAATATCATCTCATTTATTTAGCCCCAACGGCTTGTTCATTCATCCTCAGCTCCCCGGCTGATAATATATCAATAACTTCTCATATTTTGAGATAATTGCCAGTAGTGCATATTCAATCATCACATAATATTAACCTCTATTGTCGTGTGAGCATAATGACATAACATCCTTTCTTAGTGGGGTACAGATTCCCCATTATCGAAATATTCAATTATTATCTCCCAATTTAATGCCTCTATCATATCACAACGATATTAAATTATTTCACCAAAATCCATTATGATCAGTTGACAAATAAAATCGATTTTCACCTGCCCATATAATCGTTATTCAGGCGAACTGTATTTGAAACTAATATAAACTATTTCGAAATAACCATGAATAAAATAAATTTACACTCCATTAAAATTCTGTCATGTGACTAAGCGAATCGAACCGTCATAATGTGCAATCTTACAAAAAACAAATAATGATGATCCCTGATATCGTTTAAATGTAGGCCTATTCATTTAAACAAATCAATCGAAATTGATAACAACAATGAAAGAAATATTAATAATAATAATAAGAAAATAAATGAAATTGAACACATCATGCGTGAATAAATCATCGTTATTAAATCTCCTCTGTGCTACACCCTGGGATGAAAATACAATACTTAAACATCTAATTGGTAGCTCACGTAACTAACTAATTAGGTAGTACATTCCATGTTAGTGTCATATATCTGATTGGAATTTACTCACATGTTGCAATGAAGCTTCTCCCGCCATCGGGCGCCCGTCGATTTGGAATTATAACATGATCGTATAGATACTATACATCTTCACAAAATCGATGGTATTTGTTACACTATGCACACGCATTTAATATTCTTGCTGCCTTAATTCTAACGCAATGGCACTTAAAGATATATGCACAAAATGAAGACAATTATTATACACTATTTCTCTTCTCACGGCACACGCGGGCTTGGAGCTTTCTACGAGCTAATTATGTGCGCGCTGGGCTCGCTTCTTCTCAGTGAAAGTACTTCCCCGCACCTGGACTGACATCTCCGAGCTGCTTAAATCCCCTTACGAGTTTCTTGCCCTTGTAGTGGTGTTAATGACCTGTTTGTAGTGGAATTACTCATCCATAGTCTCTCCCTTTACCTGGTATTTATGAATGAATCAAAATAGAAGTACTTCCAGGACAGCCTGTCTTTCATTGAAGGAAGTTCATTCGGTCACCCATGTAATGTTAAAATGTTACTAAGTGTTCTGGATCGCAAATATCAAGTGTGAATAGCTTATTTTCACCAAATTTTAGTATAAGGTTCTCGATGTAATAATGTAGTAAAGTGTACTGTAATGTCTTTCAGTAAACCTATAAGTTCCTCAGGAGTTTAATTGTTAGCAGATATCTTACATTGTTCAAGTCAGAGAATTTAGATTACACGTCTAAACTCACAACTGTTGACGAACGAGTGATCTTCTTGTCTGACGGCTTGTGCCTCCTTCGGTGCGTCTGCGGAGTAATACTAACTGATTTCGGGAGCGACTTTTAATTCATGCATCCCTATCTGTAATTTCATTATTGCCCTAATTTATAAATAAACTCCCGGTGGTTCCATTAATACACTGTGATCACGGAATTTATCACACAAATTCAAATAATTTAGATGGCTTCGGTCATACTACTGCATGTAAGACGGTAATGGCGCGAATATTTCTTCACTCTCGTTCACAGACACGTTTTCACTTAATTCAATATTGCTGCATATTAACACGACATACCTCACTCACTCTTTACGATACACAAATTGGAGTATTACTGCTGTCGAAATGTTATTAATTACTTTCCGTTTCTGTCAAACGACTGAATATTCAAGAGCGCCCCATTCGAAATATTTCAAATACAGGTTTCTGATTGGTTAAGAGGGTTTAAGCGGGGGACGTTGGATTGTTCCCATCTGAATTTTGAGGGGTGTCTGGTAGGTGTTTTCTGTCTTACAAACAGCGGAAAAGTACATCGGGATGACGTAAATTCCTAGGTAGCTACGCGTCCTATCGCTGTATTGTTCGGAGGTAATTACTTTATTGGGGGGGGGCAACAAAACGTGACTTAGAGAGGCTTCAGCAGCTTAAGCTTCTATTGTGTGTGGTCTTGCTTCCTGTAGTATTGTGAGAAACAGAGTTTCCACTGTGTGGAAATATTCCACCTATGATATTGACAACAATTTATTAATATAATGCAACTAAGCTCAATTCCATGGGTGCAGTTTGCGCGTGCTTCTACTTACTTGTGTTAGGCCACTCACTTTTATCTCTCCTATCCGACCTTCCTCAGTTGACACTTGTTCTTTTCCGACCCCCACGCTATTACGTTTACGAGGGCTAAAGAGTCTTTAATTTCCACGCATTTCGTAGCTCTTGTCTTTCTTTGGCTGATACCTTGCGCGGTCGCTCCACTCTCCAAGACCTAATGTCGCTTTTCAGCGTTAAGCCTCAATGAATAATGCACATTGTGTATTAAGACTTACACCATCTCCCTGGTACAGTGTCAAGTCGTAGGAGGTTGGCGTGGTCAACGCGACGTTAGGCCTGCAGGAGCATCGAATGTGTAGTGTAGGTAGGGATTTCATTCCATATTCGGGAATTCTGATAATACGCGAAATCCTGCAGAGCTAAATTCCGGCACTACATTAATTTTTACCTATTATATTGGGTATTCAGTACAAATATAGTTTAGGTCTTCCTGCGTGATTGTACCTAAGTTGCGAACTTGTAGATAAAATGAACTTTGTATTCCATGTGTCAACAAATACATCGAAACTAGTCAAATTGCACGAGCAGTTATTTTTTTGCTGATATGTGTATCCTAGGTTCACCGTTTCTACAATTTCCAAGATGCTTCCCAATATTACGCCCCGTATGAATAAAACATTTGTATTACACCATATCCCTAGTCCTATGTGTAGCCATAAGCACCCACAAATCTCAACATCAAAGTCGAATCTCAAACTTGAGACTGTAACGCCCTTGTAAAGTTAAGCCTGGCGTCAAACGCATGCGTTAACCTAGCACTTTTGACCATAATCACGTCAGCAATTAGATCTTGAGATGTTAACGTGTGGGTGAGGCGGGCTGATGTAATGGTCATCCTCCTCAGTTGTATCTCCCGACCCCCAGAGTCTGTAACTCCAGGACACTGCCCTTGAGGCGTTAGAGGTAGGATCCCTCGGTAAGTCCAATGGAAAAACCGACCCTGGAGGGTAAACGGATAAAGCAGCAGAAGAAGAAGTAGAAGAAGAAGAAGGAATAATTAAGGAATTGCCTCTATAAGGCTCTGTGTATGCCTATTTACCCCTGTGTCCTAGCAGAGCTCTCCCCTGAGTTAGCCCTCCCTATTAGTCACCCTTACGACTGGCAGTACACCATTGATGCAATTCTACCCCTCCACCTCACCTCATAAAAATGAGGATCTGTGTGCAGTGACGTCATCATAGAAGCAAGAGCTGTAGTGACGTCACCGCGAACAAGCTTTGACCTGTAGCTGAAGACTCCAAGTTCTCTCAAGTCAGGTGTCTTGGGTCATAACACACTGTCGCATTCCTTTACAACGCCAGATAGGAAAAATACAACTTAGCTCGCTAAGTCATTCTTTTCTTTTTTCTGCTGACATGTACACGTCTCCACATTTACTGTAGTCAGTACATCTTCATCGTACACATATTTCAATCAGGGTGAGGATATTTGAAATGCACTTAAGCTCTTTTGGTTTCAGAGTTTATGTCAACTCCACGTTCGAATCCTTAGGAGTGGCATTTACTCTGCTCACCTAGGGCTTAAGTGCCCCCTACAAGTGTTAGCCAAGGAGGTTAGATAGACGACAGCTTAGCACACATGCCTAGACTCAGATACAGACCCCCGCGATTTTGCCAATGCAGACACAACAACAGCACAGGTTGCTCGGCTCCTACCTAAGGCAAGGGTGCCCCTGGAGGAGCTTTACTCTTATAGAACCCCACCATATCAGAATGAAGTGTCCTACAAGAGTTGGCCCAGGAGGTTAGATAGACAACAGCTTAGCACACAACATGTCTAGATTCAACTAAATACCCCTAGTTCACCAATACAGACACAACAACGGCACAGGTTGCTCGGCTCTTATTAAAGGCAAGGCTGCCCCTGGAGTAGCTTTACTCTTTTAGAACCCCACAGCATCAGAATAAAGTGCCCTACAAGAGTTGGCCAAGGGGGGTTAGATACACAACAACTTAGAATACATCATGCCTAGACTCAGCTAAAGCCCCCAGTTCGCTAACCCATGCTTTCTCAAATCAGGCATCTCTTTTAGTAGCCTCTTTCGACAGTATTCCATAAGATAACGGCATCGTATTGTCTGAGGGTGTCAGAGGACGTAACGCGTGTCTAGTATCATAATCTCTAGAAATCCCTTCTACAGCTGTAGTATTGTATCCAAGGGACGAGCTAAACCTTGGTATAAAAACTCCTACTTTCAGCTGGAAATATATCACAGGCAATGTGCTTCAATGTGGTAGCAAACACTTGTACTGAATTGTGGATTTGTGACAATTAGGCCTATATTCTACAGAGTCCTCGCGGTTACCCCGATAAGTCTTAAACTTATTACCATATTATAAGTTCAATTTTAATATTTCATGGTGCAGGTTACTGTAGTCACGTACTTCAACAGATGAGTTCGGGATACAAGTTGCTACAGAATAGGTGTGGCCACCTCAAGAACATTCTGAGTTGTAGCCCTCCCTGTGAAAGGCCACTGCAGTGAGTTCAGAGTTTGATCAACGGCATTCTGTGAGAAAGAATTCCCAGACCACACTATATTTTCATCAATCCGTTTTCACATCAACTTTGCTGCATGGGAGTGAAAGCTGGGTGGATCTGGGGGTACACTGTTTATGAGATATAAGTAACAGACCTGAGAGTAGTGAGAATGATTGCTGGTCCAATCAGGTGGAAACAATGGCAAGGAGGATATTCGAAATGAGGGTAGTTCAATCCCAATTCGTACAGTACAGCTGCTGATTTAATTTGGCTTTGGTGGTGGGGTCATGTATGGCGAATGGCGAAAAATAATGTATACTGCAATAGAGTGTAAGAGAAGTACAGAGAGGACCAATACGACGATGGTTAGACTCAGTTCTTAACGAGATAAAGATTGAAGCTATGAAAATAAATGAACCACATAGGGTTGCAGACTGAACGCAAAATACGTGACATTTGGAAATTAAGAAGTACTTATAAGACACACTTCCCGAGTCTTTGACAGTAATTTGTGTTTGTATCAAGCCTGTCCTTATTCCGAATACACTTACTTTATTCCTCCTTCCAAGATGCGCAGGGATGAAATGACGCCAGATGCCACTAGTTGCAGGAAAAGATGGCCGATACACAGCTTGGTCACGTGTCACAGCTTATCGCTTCTCTCAGCGATACCTGATGAATTGAAACGTGCGGAAAATAACAACTTCAGGAGAAAAGAACTAACAAATATACTTAGGGGTAAAACCAACAACACTGAAATTACAAACAACTTGTTAACGTCAAAACTATTCATTATAACACGTAACTCTCAAGATTTCAAAAAATTACCTTTACTTCGCTGGCTGCATTGCTGCTAACGTCACTTCGCTTGCTACTACGCTACTGACTTTATACTGCCTCGCCGTACAGCTGCTACCTTCGCTGATTCTCCTCACTTCTGCAACCTGGGAACCTCTATATCACTACAACATCAGCCGTCTGGAATCATCTCATGATAAATGTGTTTTTGAACTTTCTACACTCGCCCTATAACAGATCAGTCCTCCGCTTCTACAAATCAGTTCAATTCTGACAGCGGTGTGGTTCTGCTTTCGGTGTATTTAAGTTGACTTAACATCTTTGCTATCTGGACTCTTGTTCAGCACGGCATGGGTGAGAAAAGGCTTGACATTTATATTTTGTTGTGAGCATTAAGTCCTTCATTTCAGCAGCACCGTTAGCCAATCATCTACGAGTGTTTATTAAGCTATCTCGAAATTTATGAAGTTCCCAGAGAAGCACAGTGATTACAGGCGGTTAACGATCCTTTGCATTATTTTGGTTACGTAACTGCGTGTGGCCATGTAAAATATTTTTCTTTACTTATGCCATTTTCAACTACGCGGGAGGGTTGCTTCGATTCATGTACCTTCCCCGAGTTCCCCTTTTCCTTTTTCCAATGATGGGGTTCTTCCTTTTTAATGTTCGCCACTTCTTTTTATTGTTTATCTGAGATTTGGTGTCAGGATTATTTTCTTAAGGTAACTTTCACTGTTGTTATCTTTGCGACCATTCAAGTAATATGCGGCTGGTACACTGCGTCTTGGTCAGTGATTCGTTTTATGAATGTTATTCCGTGTTGCTCTCTTAACTTGGTCCTCTGAATTGTGTATTTAATTCTTAGCATTAATACGTGTTGTACGTTGGGTTGTTTGAAATATTTTTCTACTCTCTTTTGTCAATAATGTACTTTCCTGCGAAAATCTCTGGTTGCCGAAATGCTTCCACGAACCTAGTTCATTCCTATTATCATTGCTCTTTGTCGGTTGGACATTAGTTTCTGTATCGATGTTCGTGAGTATTATTATCATTATAGCCAACTCGCTTGAGTTAAAGTCTATTAAACATTTGATACCTAATCTAACGCATAACAACCAGTACACATATCTGCGTGCTCTGGTACAGCACATGTTCACTTCACAACGGTCCTTTGGAGATTGTTCAGTTCCCCGGATGTCACACCTGTAGATGGCCACATATGGGCATACTGAAAGAATTTTTTCCAGTCAAGACGACTCTATCTAGAAATGAACATGAATGAACATGAACTATAAGAGAAAACTCTCTGCTGCAACCAGTATTTACAAATATGTTCGACGATCTACAGGAATCTTATGATCAATGCATGACGCATTAGGCCACACTTTTGACAGACTTGCACAGCAAAGTGCATACCAGTTCGTGCCAGTGCTTCAAATATAACACATTGCGCACTGCCTACGCAAACATATGAAGAAACGGAATAAGCGAAGGAGACATCGGCCATTTATCCAACGAACAATTACGGGCGTTTTTACAATTCTCTACATGTCTTTAAAGGGAAGCTCCCATAACCAGGATCTCAACTCCATTTTGCTAATTATTATGCTTCTCAGTGTTCCTGTTAATCTTCATACAGCAACAGTGATTGCACTCAGACCGGCTACCTTATGCCAGGGAAAGACTGAGCATTGTAAGCTTCAGTTTGTACCAATGAAATCATGTGATTCATACGGGAGAATTTGAGGCATGTAGAGACAATTGCTCATGGATATCTGTGATCCAATGTGCTCCCTTTGTCATGTAAGCTGTCTTGTATATGACAAATACTTCCAGGTATTGGGGAGACGCACCTCAATTCACAACAAGCCTAATTTCTTATTAAAATCTCTACAATTATCATTACGAAGGATGAACACTGGTACCTGTTATGCTTAAGGGAGAGTATTTTCATATAAACCTGAACTAAAGGGTACATGTCTGTGAAGGACCATAATTTTAATTAAAAATCACACACAAGATATCACCAGTAGTTTGCTTCATATACACCCGAAATTCACCGTAAAAGTGTAACTAACCTTTTAGAACCATAAAACAACAAAGAAAAATTAGTTAGTCAAGTATTTTAATAATTAGCTTACTTTATACTTTGTATGTAATTTACTTTTTGGGAGTGTAGACAGTTTTTAGGTACCTTTATCTCTGAAACTTATCAATAAAATCCACCATTTTAACTGTATACAGAGAATGTGTGTGTGCATAAAGTAGACCACTACGGACAACATACAGAAAGAAATGAATTAGCAGCATGAATTAGCAGCATTAATTAAAACTTGGTACATAAAAGTACAGCAATTTTTTGTTGGGTGTAGCTGAAGTCAAGTCCTAACTTTTTAAGATAGGTCCATGATTGTAGTCTACTATACTTCAATTATCGTACTGTTTCTATGCACGAAGTTTCAGCCTTCTAGATTGAGTAGTTTTGGTCTATTAAATTAAATATGTCAGAAAAATAAACTTTCGGGAAATTGGACTTAAAGTTTAACTTTGCTTTTAATGAAAGTTGTGGCGTAACCTGATGTGTTTAATGCATTCCATTATCTTGTTTCAGAAGTTCTTCATCCTCTTTCTTCCTCCTTATATTCCTTTTTCTGGTTTTTGCCTCCTTGGAAGTCACCTTGAACATTCTCTCTGCCTCGGCAACTATTCTGTCAATAGCAGTGAGGAGGTAGAGGAAGATCCATTATTGCACAGAAAGTTTGTGTTGCTTTATACCCTTCGCCTATACACCGCATACCACAGGCTAGTCTTGTGTTCATATTATAAAGCCTCTTGTTATTTACCCCTGAGGTATATACAGATTCCTCATGACCACAGGCACTGCACACAATGGTAAGTTTTGAGACTAAACTCTTTACTACTATCTACATCTTCAAGCAGTTCAATACTACTATCACTTTCACAATATTTACACTCTTAACATTTGTTCAGTAAACTGCACACAACACTCAGTTCAATTATCACAGACCCAGGATTTATGTTTGGAATCTTTTCTTCACTAAAGTTACTGCTGTATGAATCGTCCAAATATTTCAGTTTATTTTTTGGAAGCACTTGATTGCACCTTAACCTCACTCTCACCAGAACCATTACTGGTATTGATTTGTGTTTCTTGCTCCTTAGATGTAAATCTATTTCCATAGAACTTGCGCCTGCCTGCACCAAATTTCAGTGTCCTCGGCATATCTGTGGAAATATTTGCTACTTATATTTTAAGAAAAAATTGTGATCAACACTATAGTTTATTTATTACTGATGTGGAGTAAGATGAACATCGTGTAGGTTAGCCAACTTTTGAAAGGGAAATTTACTATTTTTGCACAGATATTACATTTAATGCCCCAAAGTGACTTGTTCAGGAAATATTATGAAGTTTAAATACATTTGAAATGTAAAGGGGCGTGGCAGAGTTCTGCAGATATTTAAGATTAGGGCTGTAAAAGGTCCTAAAATATTAATAACCAGTACTTATTGTACATGGTGGGATTAAGGAAAGACTGGGATATAGTATGAGAGTAATGTTTTTGATTTTTGAAAATTCGCGTACATGTTCCCTTAAAATACTAACTATGATTACAAGTAAATAATACATAACATTTGTACGATATGGACAAGGAGAATATTTGAGTGATATATGTAACATAAACATTAAATAATTTCGTGATTTGTCTTGGTTGTGGCAGTGAATTTACAGACGAGAGGGTGACAAGAGTAAGTTAATAAACATAATGATTTATTTTAATTTTATTCGAGTTTATTGAGTTGAATTCTAAAAACTGACCATGTACGTCACAAAAATTTACTGTAAATTTATTTATACCTATTTCCTTATTTTAATTGCATTTGTGATACTTCAGGAAGGGTGATATTTAATAGTTACAGTAAATGAAGTGAAAACTGTAATCAATTCATTACATGAATTAGAACAAAAGGTAAGTCATACTTCCTGCAGTCTTGTACCTTAATTACTGTATCTTAATCTCCTTCATTGAGGCAACTGACAACAGCCCCACGTTAACCCTTTGACACCGACATCCACATATCATATACGACTCCTTTTCTACACACGCTGCCGATATCATCTGATTTATTAAACCTGTATTACTTCCCTTTCATTCAAACTGCACCGTGCCGTCCTTCTGCTCCAAGCAATGTCATTTCAAATTGACAGCGGGTCAATTAATTATGATAATCAGTTCATATTGGCCATATTGACTTTGTAATTGATTGTGTGGTTATCTCTACATCCTTTTTCTCAACTAATAAGGTGTCATAGGAGATTTCAAGGCACTGAAAGAATTACGGTATATGAATTCACCAGATGATGTCAACATTCATATCACTGAAGAGATTGCGATTTCTACTATCAATCTACGTGAGGAAACATCTGCTAGATTCGACTTCGTGATCTCAAGCGGATAGGGATCAGACTATTTCAAACACTTCATAGAGAAAGACAGAGACACTGATTTGGGATGATTCATACATACAAGCAAGGTAGAGTTCTTTACCGTCAAAGGTATACCACTTCCATCTCTACAACATTTATCACTTTAAGAGCAACAAAATGATGTTGGGCCTGCAGGTGTCTATACCACGTATAGAGGTCGGCTACTACGATCACGAGCGCAGCACGCTGCTCTCAGATGGCGGATGTGGCATTTGCCGCCACCACATGTCAAAGAATAAAGATGCCAACACGATGCTCTCGTGGCAGCTTTGCAAATTGTCCGTCACCACAGAGTGCAGCGCGGCGCTCTGTAGATTAAAGATAGAGAATGTAGAATTTGCTGCCACCACATTTCAACTAAGGAGTGCGGCACTGCGCTCTCTTGATTAAAGATGGCGGATGAGAGCTGACGAAATTGCCCGCAAGAGTGCGGCTTCTCAAATTGTCTGCCACCACATTTCAACTAAAGAGTTTAGCACGGTGCTCTCTGGATTAAAGATGGCGGATGACAGCTGACGAAATTGTCCGCAAGAGTGCGGCTTCTCAAATTGTCTGCCACTACATTTCAACTAAAGAGTTTAGCACGGTGCTCTCTGGATTAAAGATGGCGGATGACAGCTGACGCAAGAGGGTAGCACGGTATTCTGTAGTTTAAAGATGGCGGATGACAGCTGCCAGAAAAAAGCACGTGAGTTTGTAAAGGACGTGGAATTTACCGCCACCGCAAAGAGGGCAGCACGTTGCTCTCTTGATTAAAGATGGCGGATGACAGCTGTCAAAAAAGCATGTAGATTTGTTTACCGATTCAAATCTCGCGCTAGTTAGGTTAAGTTGGTACCACTAAGGTTTACGCCCGTCAAGGTGGTAGTACTGAGGTTTGCGATACGTTGTTGTCGATGATAGCTGACAAAAAAGCACGTGGCTGTCAAGAAGCACCTGGATTAGTTTACCGATTCAAATCTCGCGCTAGTGAGGTTACGTTAGTAGCACTAAGGTTTAGACCCGCCAAGATGGCAGCACTGCCGATGACAGGTGACGAATTTACAGCTACTGCGATAAAGAGGGCAGCACGGTGCTCTGTAGTTTAAAGATGGTGGATGACAGCTGTCAAAAAGCACGTGGATAAGTCTACCGATTCAAATCTCGCGCTAGTGCGGTTAGGTTGGTAGCACTGAGGTTTAGGTCCATCAAGATGGCTGCACTGAGGTTTGCGATACGTTGATGTCTGTCAAAAAGCACGTGGCTGTCAAAAAACACGTGGATTTGTTTACCTACTCAAATCTCGCGCTAGTTAGGTTAAGTTGGTACTACTGAGGTTTAGGCCGGTCAAGATGGCAGCAGTGAGGTTAGCGATGCGTTGTTGTCTGTCAAAAAGCACGTGGCTGTCAAAAACACGTGGATTTTTTTACAGATTCAAATCTCGCGCTAGTTAGGTTATGTTGGTACCACTCAGGTTTAGGCCCGTCAAGATGACAGCAGTGAGTTTAGCGATGCGTTGTTGTCTGTCAAAAAGCACGTGGCTGTCAAAAAACACGTGGATTTGTTTACCAATTCAAATCTCGCGCTAGTTAGGTTAAGTTGGTACCACTGAGGTTCAGGCCCGTCAAGATGGCAGCAGTGAGGTTAGCGATGCGTTGTTTTCTATGACAGCTGTCAAAAAGTACGTGGCTTTGTTTACAAATTCAAATCTCGCGCCAAAATTCAAATCTCCCGCCAAAATTCGAATTTCCCGCGGGAGGAGGAGGAGGCCGCAGAACTGTCCTATTATACTACTGAAGCAGTTCAAACGGTCAAAGGTGATCGCCCTTCTTAAACCTGGAAAGCCGGAGCAGAGACCTGAAAACTACCGCCCAATAGCACTTCTCAGTTGCACTTATAAACTCTTGGAGCGAGTCCTCCTCACTAGGATAGCACCACTAATTGACGCTGTAATTCCCCCGGAGCAAGCTGGTTTCAGAGGAAATCGTAGCTGCATTGATCAAGTTTTATCTCTTACCACTCACATCGAGGCAGGCTTCCAAAGGAAGTTAAAATCAACAGCTGTCTTTATTGATCCGACAAGTGCATATGATAATGTCAGGCGACATGGACTAATTCTTAAAGTGCTGGGAGTAATTCCCTGCTTGGAAATTGCAAACCTAATTTCCAACATGCTCTGTGAAAGAGAGTTTGTAGTATTCCTAGGTGATTCTAAAAGTCGCAAAATAAAATTAAATAACGGTCTGCCACAGGGATCAGTATTGGCCGCAGTTCTCTTCAACCTATACATCCATGACTTACCACCAACCACAGCTACTAAGTTCATCTATGCAGACGATATTGCATTGGTATCTCAAAGCAGAAATTTCGAGGATGGAGAAGGCATTCTTTCAGCAGACTTGGTCAAAATGGCAACTTTGTTCAAGTCTTGGCATTTGATCCCAAGTGCTTCTAAGACCGAGGTTTCATGTTTTCATCTCAGCAACCGACTCGCAAACTATGAGCCATCTGTCTTATTCCTTGGAGAAAACCTAAAGTACAACCCGTTCCCAAAATATCTAGGAATCACACTGGACAGAACTCTGAGCTACAAAGAACATCTCACCAAGCTCTCTCACAAAATCGCTACAAGGAATAACATCCTACACAAGCTTTGTGGCAGTTCCTGGGGAGCCTGGGCTGACTGCTTACGATTAACGGGTATCAGTCTTGTCTACTCTTCAGCGGAATACTGTGCCCCAGTGTGGCTGGAAAGTGTACATGTGCATAAAGTGGATACTAAGTTGAATGATACCATGCTCTGCATAACTGGTATTGTAAAGTCAACACCTCGCCACTGGTTACCCGTACTTAATCAAATCCCACCTGAGGAGAAAGGAAGCTCTGCTGAGAGAAGCAAAGAAGATCTGGTCATCTCCCTCATTACCAGTTCACCAGAACTTCTGTTACACATCGCCACGACGACTTCGATCTAGGAGACCAGCAATTATACTCGCTGGCCGACTCTTGAGGGATAATTTTAATCTAAACGAGAGCTGGCGGGATGAGTGGTCAATTTCTACATCTGGAACAAATGCTCATGACCTAAATCCAACCCTGAAAATGAAGCGATTCGACCTCCCAAGAAAACTATGGTGTCGCCTCAACAGACTGAGGACTGGGCATGGATGTTGCAATTTCTTACGCCGTAAGTGGGATTGGATGGTTTCTTCAATATGTGAATGCAATGAAGAGGAGCAGACCATGGACCATGTCATCCCGCGCTGCCCTCTTCATGCCTACTCCGGAAGCCCCAGCGACCTGTTCCATCTTTCAGAAAGTGCTGTAGAGTGGCTGAAACACTTGGATCTGGACTTATAAATTTGTAGTTATAACCACCATACGATTAAATGAATAAATAAACCTTCAGAACGAGCATCGTCAATTATCCACAGGCACTCAATAATTTGTTTAGCAATAAAATAAAGTATACACTCAAGAGAACAGAATACTTCTCCTCAAACAACCTTTCTCAACAAACTGAATTTACTCTGAGAATACACAACAATTTAATATAAATATTGGCATGATGATCATACGATTTTAATATTTTTAATGGGAACTGATACTCAGTATGTTAACAACCACATTTACTGAATTGTGGGCTTGTGAAAATTAGGCCTACTTTCTACAGAGTCCTTGCAGTTATCCTACTAAGTCTTAAACCTGTTACCATGGTATAAAATTTATATTTTTAATAATAGTTCGTGGTGTAGGTTACTGTAGTCAGTTTGTGAATCAGGGACAACAGATGAATGACCTGGTAAATGGAACTGAGACTCTGGATACAAGTTGCTTCAGAATAGGAGTGGACATCTCGAGAAAACTGTGAGTCACGGCCCTGCTTGTGAAAAGTTACACCAAGTAGCTCGCAGTTGTGAGAAAGCAT
Source organism: Anabrus simplex (assembly GCF_040414725.1). Classification (NCBI taxonomy): domain Eukaryota; kingdom Metazoa; phylum Arthropoda; class Insecta; order Orthoptera; family Tettigoniidae; genus Anabrus; species Anabrus simplex. The sequence continues at coordinate 67,880,100 of NC_090279.1, forward strand.
TCCCGGCCCAAGGTATCCCTACATCGGTCTATTTTCAGAGGAAATTTGCTGCAAGGGAGTAAATTTGGTGGAAGTGGGATATCTTATTCATGAGTTTTAAATAACATACATGAAATAAGTGAGAATGATTGCTGGTACAAAGAGGTAGGGACAATGGTAGGAGATTATTCAGAATGAAGGGAGATAAAGGCCAAGTTATGAATGAACTAATTCGATAAATGTGTAAACCTGCGTATTTTTGGGATCATGTAAGGCGAATGGAGGATGATGTGTTATCGAGGGAAATAATGGACTCAGCCATAGGGGGTAAGTGAAGTAGCAGACTAAGACGACTATGGTTAGACTCAGTTTCTAATGAGGTAAACATTAAAGGTATGGAATTTAATGAGGCCACGAAGTCTTACAGACTTACCTTATCACTCCTTCCAAGTTATACGGAGAAGAGAGAGTGTGACAAGCTGCAGGAAGTGATGGCCGATACACAGCTAGGTCACGTGTTACAGAGCTAATTGCTTTTCTCGCAATAACTGTTTCATTCACAAGTACGTAGACTTGTGTAAAAAACCTTATAAGGTGAACGTGTGGATCAGTCTGAATCACTTGGTAGACAACTTCAGACATAAAAGAACTAACAAATACATTTTGAGATGAAAGAAACAAAGAATGCTTAAATTACAAACAAGCTATGAACGTCAAATTTGTCATTGTAACATGAAAGGTGTCCATGGAGTCACATGTCTATGTGCCTTGGTACAGCACGTGTTACCTCACAATGGTCCTTTGTTCGGTACTCCGGATCTCACACCTGTAGACACTTACTTATGGGACGTGCTGAAATAATTTGTTCTCCAGTCAGACGACACTATCTAGGACTGCACATGAATTACGAGAGAAGACTGTCTGCAGCAACCAGATGTTCAAACAGATGTTCCACAATCTACAGGAATCTTAGAAACAGGGCGTGTTGCATTGTGCCGCACATTTTGACGGACTTGCACAGCGAAGTGTGTATCAGTCCGTGCCAGTGCTTCAAAATGAAGTAACAGCTGTTCACTGCCTATCCAAACATATGAGGAGGTGGAATAAGCGAAGGAGACTTTTTCGGATACATCGGCGAGTTGTCCAACGAAGAGTTAAGGGTGTTTTTACACTTCTCTATAAGCCTTCATTGGAAAGCTGTCATAACCAGGGTCTCATCTCTACTTTGCTAATTAACATGTCTCTCAGCATTGCTGTCCATTTTGATACAGCAACAGCAGCTGCGCTCAGACCAGCTACACCATGACATGGAAAGTCCGAGCTCTCTATGTTTCAATTTGTACCAATAAAATCATGTGATCGCTATCAGACGAGCAGAGACACAGAGAGACAAAAGCCCGTGGATAGCTCTGATCCACCATGATCCTCCTGTTTATCAGTGTAAGCTGTCATGTATAGGGGAACTATTGCCAGCGGAGATCGGTTTCATTAAATAACGAGCTTCACCTCTTCTCAAAATCTCTATGAAGCATGTACACTGGCACGAGTTTGCCGAAGGGAGAGTTTTTACTTATAAAAATGTTAAGTATTGTTACAGGTAAATAACACATAATATTGGTATGATATGGAAAAGGAAGATATATGAGTGATACATGTTACATTATGTACCGGTTACGACCTGTACATAAGTATTTTTTGAGCATAAGTTACGTTTATTTACCACGCGTAATGTTTCGAGCGCGTCTGGTTTGTTCCCCAGCAGCGAGGACCAGCTAGCGAAGTGTATGACGACTGTGAGATGTGACGTAGCCACAGGGGCTAGCTAGGCCGCCCGCTCGTCTCAACACGTGTTGCCAGCCTTGACTGGTATTTTATGGATTCCACGTCACTTGTTCTAGTGAGTTCGATGGAGAAAATTTGGAAATTTCTATAATAATTGTGCTAGCGAGTCGAGCGATATGTCATCTTGTTTGGGATCACCTAAACGTCCCAATGCTCGAGTTTCAAGCAAATCCATCGAGGGATTCGGGAGATATTCAATCAAACCGTATTATGACGTAGACATCCCGGATTGAATAAAAAGGGGACCTACTGTAGCCTATTCACACAGTCTCAGCTGAGTAGTCAGCGAGGACACTCTTGCTGCTACTATCATCGTGGAACTCTGTCATTATACCAGTGTGGGAAGACGATTCTTCCAAGTTTTATTAAGTGGACTCATAAGACTTCGAGTGTTGTAGAAATTTTTCTAAGTCTTCGTAATTGAACTTAGAATGTTTACAAGTGTTCATTGAATGGACTTGTATTATTTGCGTGTCTTCGAAGCTGGAATTTTTCTAAGTGTTCGCTAAATGGACTTGTATTGTTTACGTGTCTTCGAAGCGGGAATTTTCTAAGTGTTCACTGAATGGACTTGTATTATTTACGCGTCTTCGAAGCTGGAACTTTTCTAAGTGTTCGTAAAATTGACTTGTGTTTTTTACGTGGAATATTTGCAACTGTTGAGGAACTCATTCTTCTAATAGACAGTGATTGATTAACATTGCTAGTAATGAACTTTAACTTTCCAACGGCTTTGAACAAAGTCAGGATTTCACTTGCATTTACTCAAAGACTTGTACATTTGCCAGTGTTGGTTTAAAAGACTTATAAATTTCGTCAGTGAATTTATTTATGCGAATGGACTTGTGTTTTCGTCAGTGGTCACTCAAAGACTTTATGAATTTCACCAGTGATTAACTTTAAATATATTCAGACTTCCAAGTGAATGGACTTGTGTTTTTTCGTTCGAATTTAGGCAAAGACTTGCACCTTCGCCAGTAATGAACTTTGAGTTTAACTATAATTTCGCAAGAAGGGACTTGTATTTTTCGTTGCCAAACGTTATTCAGAGACGAAGATTTTCCTAGTGATGAACTCTAAAATTATTAATACCACTCATATCATTTTAGGAGTGTTGGAAGTCTTGATGTACAATTATCAAGATCTCTGCTTATAAGTTTATCATCCAAGGTGTTCATGGACTCAGAGCTACTAGTGACCTTGGGAACATCTATCCTCTCAGTCTCATTGGGCTGAGGTAGTACATGACTATCTACAACATCGCCTGGATCATCGGGGTTCAACCCGGGCCTCAGAGTTCGAGACATCTCTACTTGCCGTCAATCCAGACCGTCCAGCTGCCTCCGTCTGGAGTATCTGGAGTCCCTGGAATCCCTGGAGTCTTCTGGAGCGTGCTTCAACCAGCTTGGCTTGGTGAGCTGGAGAACCCAAGCCATACTACTGGAATACGAGGAAGACAGTCCATTTCTACTTAGAGGTGATGTGCCAATTCATGACTTATTTGAATAAACTCTTATACAATCAGAGTCAAAGTTTTTCTGTAGATAGGACCCTACCTGCTGTACCGAGCCCTAGCTACAATTAATCCAGTTTTTTGCCCTGAGATCTCTATTTCATGCCACTATCAAATTTAATCTGAGAGTCGGGCTCTTTTACTGGTACAATATATATTACATACCTTCATGATTTGTCTTGTTTGTGGCACTGAATCCGTAGACGAGGATATGGAAATGTAAGTTAAGACAATAAACTTCATGATTGATTGTATTTTACCACACGAGATTATTGAGTAGACTTCTAAAAACTCATGTTAATTTAAGTTAATTTGTTTATACAGATTTATTTATTCCAAACACATTTTTGATACTGCGGGAAAGTTTAATTCATTAATTAAATTTTAACGCAGAAATTATAATCAATTCATTTTGAAAATTACAACAAAAGTTGAGTCACACCTAAAATACCCACTTCCTGCCGTCTTGTTTTCTAAAACACGATAATTCACAGTTAACTTTCAGGATTCCAGGAGAATAATATGGGGGAAATACAAAGAGTAAGGAGCCAAGCTCAGACAGCCTATGAACAAATGAACCCTTAAAGCAGCGTTATTCAGTATAACAAAAGTAAGTTATAAGCTGTGGTTCAGCTTCTTACCTTGTTGCAAACTTACTAAAGGACAATACTCATTCTGCTCCAACTACATACCATTCATACAAGAACTGAGATGATATGCCATCTGGAGAAACACAATTTATGAAGCAACTTGTGCAAAATTCAATACAGCCAATATTTACTGGTAGGCTGAATGGCATCCTCGATCAATGTTGTGTGAAGAACACTTAAGGAGATCCCGATCATCTTTCTTCCGACGAAAGGCACAGGATAATTTACAGGCAACAAGATGAATGGGTTTATTTTATACAGCCTAATGAATATATTAAGATGGTTATGTGTAAACACATCTCCATTTCCACCATTCACGAACAGGTACAATATGGCGTGGCTCGAACAGTGGCAAAACAAGGCTGCCAACTTAGAAATCTTTACAAGACCATTTGGCTGGATGGGTTAGGTCCGGTTGGTGAGAAAAGCTTAGGGATGACTACTCACCAAGGCGGCCTGGGGTGGGGGTGGGGGGCATACCAGAAGTTTAAAGCCGCGAAGCTGCCCTCAGGATTCTAGTACGCTACGTTACATCACCACTGGTCTGGATAGTGACAAGACCACTGGTCTGGATAGTGACAAGACCACTGGTCTGCCTAGTGACGAAACCACTAGTCTGGCTAATGACAAGACCACTGGTCTGGATAGGTAGGGTGCGGGCACTCACCAAACCTATGGGATGGAGTCCTCCATAATTTCTGAAAATTGTCACCTGTACATTTCAACACATGTGCCAACAAGCCTGCTATGTCGTTCTACATTTGTTGTTGTTTTTGTTTGAGTCATCAGCTCATAGACTGGTTTGATGCCATCCTATTCTGTACCAACCTTTTAATTGTACATAACTGCTTCACCCTACTTCTGCTCTAATCTGCCTTTCATATTCACACCTTGGCCTACCCCTACCGTTCTTACTGGCTACACACGCTGAACAAGTGCTGGGTGTATAACATTTTATCTCTCCCTCTCATCAAATTTAGCCAAATCGATCTCCCCTCACCAATTCGATTTAGGGTGATGATGTTAGTCTCTTACGTATCTTATTGCTTTTGGTGAAGGGAGTGATAACCTTGAGAGCTACAGATTTATGTCGGTTTCAAACAACAGGTACACGATTTTTCATTTCATAATTCTTACCATGCTCCACAGAGATTCATAGCTCGGAAATTTTGGTTAAGAACCCAGTGACTGTATCAACCTTTAAAACCCATCCCGCTGACCTAGAAAGTGTGCATCGTCGAATTCCCTTCAAAAGTGAAGGAAAAAGCTACACTGCGAATCAAGATTGAGGCGGTCTATTAGTCTATATTACATTTGGAGTAACAAATTGTGAAGCAAGTTCTCAACGAATTATCAAAAAGGAATCATTCAGTAAAATGCATTTCTCTCTGTGGAATGACGAAGCTGAAATCCTTTCTTAATCTGTCAAAGCCCAATGTCACCTACAGGTGGGACCTAATATTAATCAAATTTCTTGTTTGAACTTCTCTGCCTGTTGGAAGTACTCAAAGAAAGCTCTTGGAATTTGAAATGGAACATTTTAAATTCGCAACCTGCACTGGTCAGTCAGCTCACACTCAAGTACAAGAGGTAACAGACTGGATTGAAGAGGAGAAGCAACTGCAACTGCGCGTTATTATGGCATGGAAAGCGTGTGATAAAATGTAATTATATTTTGCAGTTGATGCTTGTACATTGCTTAAATGGTCAGAAATGAAAGTGATACATTCTTAAGCATAATATTATAATTTAAACATGTGTTATTGACATGAAAGGCATGATGTTACCTATATGTGTCATTGGTCACATAAAGTAGGCCCTTTTGTCCAGTTTCAGTTATGAATAGTATCTGATATTCACTTCATGTTTTCTCTCCCTTTTCAGTCTTACATTGAATGAGGTACTAGAAATGTTGGATGATCTATAGATGATATTACTATGTTTCTACAAAATGACAGGTATATTACAGATGAGAGAAGTGGCGATGAGGCAACTAATTCTGTCGATCTCAATCCCCCTCCAGGTAGAATGTTGAGGTTGACAATGGAAATAAATATATCAGCAGATGATGGTACGCCGGTACCTTCTAAAATGAAATGAAGTAGGCGCCTGGTTTCTCTGGGGCAAATAAACGAGCACCTTCCAAGGAAAAATACAATAATTTGTGGGCAGCTACGGAGGAGAATTTTATTTTCCGATTGGGTGAAGGATGGGCATGAGGAACCTTCAGAATATGACGGACCGCAACTGTCTCCAGTTCAATGTTTTGAGTTACTGTTCATTGCAGAAGAAGAATCTCATTGTGAAAATGTGAAAATTATACGTTGTGCACAGGAACCATATGTTAGACATAAGTTCAGATGGCATAAGGTTTTATATGACTGTACTATTTTTGACTGGCAAAACGCATCTGGAAAACATATGAATGTTTCTTGGAAATAAAATCAGATGTTACAATAACTTACTTTTCAAAGCATGAGAAGAAATACACTTCCAAAAATTGATCAGTATTTGTACCCTTCAGAAAATATGAATCTTCCCCTCAATAACGAACTTAGCAAGATACAAAGATACTTCAAATTTCTTAATCAAAACTTTGGGCAGCAATTTGAGGGAATCGGTTCAAGTGATCTTGCAGTGGATGAAGCTATGGTTTCCTATTACAGCCGTCACAGCACCAAGCAAGGGGTAACCTCTAAGGTTCGGACTTAAACTGTGATCAATTCCTACGCGATTTGCTTACCTCGTAGCCCTTGAGCCTTACCAAGGATCAAAACCGGCCCAGATGCCGCGACAGTCCAATATGCAGCTGTCTTCGCAACTGAAAGTAGGCTGCAAACTGTAACTATACTGACCAATGTAATCTACAGGTGGCATACCTGTATTTCTTTTTTTTTTTTGTGGAACACTTTTCCTCTAGATTTTTAGTTTTGCTTTGTTTTTCGTAATGTAGCTAACATAATCTAAAATGAAATACATAGATCAATTTCGTACATTGTGTGGGCAGTGGCAGTTTAAACTGGTGTGTGGTAACCATCGCAGACATGCTTAGCAGATGAAGATAAAGAAATCTCAGCCGTAATCAACCCTTTTGGACTATTTCAATTCAACTACATGCCGTATGGTCTTAAAAGAAATCACATTTATTGTAATGTTTTGAGAAGATTGAGAACGACAATGGTTGGGATGATGTAAAATTAAGGGAGTGTTTTGGTTTAAAATATTACTTTAACAATTCAGAATATTTTTTTCTGGAATACTTCTTTGAGACTATAAAATATATTTATTTTGTATAACACGATTGCGATGCAGAGTGCCAAGGAAGTTACCATACCCAATGCACTACAACATTCTGAATCAGCTGTTTCAGAAATAAGAGAGAAAATAATTAAAGGTATCGGATAGATGATGATGAATGTTCTACTCCAGCAGCAAAAAGCTCTAAACAGAGTTCTGGGTTAAATCTGATTGTAGATGCCAACGAAGTGTGGGATATAGTGATCAACCAAGTGAAAGACCGATTACCAGAGTCTCATACATTAAGGAGTTTCGAAATTTTGTTCCGAAAAGTTTGCTACGTTCAGAGAAATTTTCCCAACGAATTTAGTCAATACTTTTTCATTAAGTTTCAGTCCATTTGTCTACCAAGATAAATTGAGAAATGAACTTTCAGTGATTTATCGCAATTATAATTTAAGGATATTTCCTTCTGCCTGTGATTTTTTCACATTCTTCATGAAGCATTCCTCCGAAGAATCGTTCTCTGAGGAACACAAAACTTTACAAATTGCACTAACTACGCCAGTTTCAGCAGCGAAATCAGAGCGAAGTTTCAAAGCAGACTGAATTCGCTCACTGTTTGTTCAATTCATAAGGAGGACGCTGGTGAAATGCCCAACTTCAACAACAGAGTCATAGAAATGTTTGCCAGTGCTCAACCACTGTATAAGTAATGTGCCATTTGGTGAGTTCACTTCTATTTCTTCATTATTAACTATTTAGTGTATATATTTAGACCGATATATTTCGCTATACGTACTCTCCTTTGGAGTTTTGTGGTACGGTATAGATACCTGTGGTTCAGAAATACCTCCGCAATCCCATTTCCCTGGCCGAAAACTCTATATCGGGCCCCACTGGCGGAACTGATCCCGAGCCGCTGCTGTATGCATTCAGGTCTTATAATATTGCAATTGGACTTGGTTCACGATCGGGGACTGGGTGTTTGTGTTTGTCGCAGAATTTTCCTCTTCATATTTACGCAACACTACCAACACGCAATAGGGATTACCGGTACATTCCATCGCGTAGCCTTGGCCTCGGGAAGAGCATCAGATCGCAAACAAGAGTCAAATCCACATGTACGACACATCTCGCACCCACTGCTGTGGTAGAACATAACAGATCCATGCCATGGTTTCTGTACCAGAGGTATGCCCGACTCGTGCATTTAAAACTAGTGACTTGTAGAAGTCCATGAAGATCATGAAATCTGAAACCCATTTTGGAAATAGTGTGAACGTTTCTCGACATATGTCACTACTATCGACTTATGTTGTGCCCTCTGGGGTGAAGATGAACTATTAATATTCAGGTTAAATTTTGTGCGTTAAGGTTTCCTAAACTGGAATATTTAGTGTTTGTTTTAGATGTTCAAAGGTTATCAACACTGCTATCTCTTCCCATACGCTTAAAGCGTTGGCCGCTGAAAAATGTTGTATATTTATTTATCGACCAATCAAAAATTTTCTGGTATTTATTAAATTAACCAATAAGAATTCGGGGTGTGTCAGGGCCTGGATTTTCCTCTCCGCTATAAAAGCCGAGGGCTGATGAGCCTTGATGTCCTTTGTGATCGCTCCAGTCTAGAGCGTGTACGTAAAGGAGGCTCCCTCGTCCATCTTCTGGAGGTCCACAAGCTCGAGATAATGGCAGTTTCGTCTTAACTATGTGATAGTTTTGAGAGCTAGCTTGAGAGGAAAGTTTCAAACCGTTAGCAATGTAACTTTTATTTTGTCAAATGTATATTTCAAACTTCAAATGTAAAATTCAAACAAGTCAAAAGAACTTAACCATAATCAGGGAATAGAGAGTGAGTAACTCTCATGTATTCCCTCTCAAGTTGACATTGAGATGACCATGATTTTGTAACCGTTAAAATCCACCTAGCATTTCTGTAACTTAAATATTTTCTCCATGTAGTCACCTCTCTAACGTCGGACCATAAGCCCAAATAGTGTTTTAAGAATTTCATGTAAGTATCAAGTAGTGAAAGTGTTCGCCTCCTTACCATTTTGATTTTCGGCCAGAACTTTACCTTTTTCTTTAATTAAAGGCCAGGTAGAATGGGCGCTTGTTACCCCTGTTACAGTTAACATCATTCACTTCATTTTTAGGCAATTAGGCTGTTGAGCAGTTAGGGTAGTGAGTACTGTTTCATTTTGTTAAATGTAGGTTGTGCCTGGATAGGCCAGGAACTTGTAAATTTCGAGAATAGTCTACAAAAATATGAATTTGTAGAACAAAGAGCTCTTCCCCTGATGTAGAAACTGGAAGATCCGTCTCCTTGGCAATTGATTGAAAGGATCAGTAGCGCTGATTTAAAAATTGTAATTAGGGAGCTTCATGCTCATATTGTTAAATTATTGTTATCTAATTTTTCCAACATTGTACCCAAGCTAACAAGCCAGATCTGTACCTGAATCGTTATTTGTTTAGCAAAGTGTAAAATTTAATATTTGAAAAGAAACAGTAGAAGAGAAAGAAATATACCTCCAATTTTAAAGCAGCTGTCATCCCTCCTCGGGACCCATCGTGTTGTGAGGTGATTGCCGTAATATTTCTGTACTTATCTACGACGAAACACTGCGAGGTACTGTCCTGCGCCCCGTGTTCCGAGCTATAAACAAAGTGGATATCTGCCAACACTCCTGCGTGACGGTAGAGGCTACAGAGTTGTATCAACATCTGCCATCCACTCTGAATGTTCATAAGCGAAAAATTTGCATTTATATTTCAGAGAAGGTGCCTCTAGATTACCTTACATTTATACCGTAGGCCCAGTAGGCTTCGAAACACTGTGCCGGCGCAATCAACACATTAAGGCTTCACTTTTCCGAAGCATTGAGATCACTTCGTGTGTCATGTCGCGTGAACAGGAACCATCGATGCTTCGGAACAGCACAGCTTTGAAACAGTGACGGTGCTTTGTTCATCTCCTCGCCTCACTCCGCGTGACATTGCCCTGAAGATAAACCGAGACTCTTTATATTCCGAATCGCGAGTCAATGCACTCCACAATGTAAGGTTTTCACACGGAAACATTACATTATTGTTCTCAAAGCAGGGTCATATTATAAGAGAAAGTCGCAAATGTTTCTAAAATTACTTTTTAAAACTTAAATTTGAAGTAAAATTTTAAACTGGAATAGACCAAGTGTGTTACTGTACACATAACACCGATCTTGGGCTCTTCTGAGATTTAATTACTTTTTTTATAATTATTCAGGTTGGTCCACTTACTCAGACTACTTTTGCAACTGGATTACGTATACATAGTGTACCGGGCGGTACACCTCCACGCCGCTAGTTCAAATATTGCGTCAGTTGATACTCCTCTACAGAAGAAAGCCTGAACTTTAACAAACTGAATTAACTCAACGGTTTCTCGGAAGATGTCACCACTGTAAATTTGGTAATTTTGAAGTGTTCTGAACTGTGTCTATTTCGATTTGTGTTTGTTTGATCCGTATCAAGAAGTTGGGACATTCTCTAACAGATGTCTCTACCAAAAACTATGATAACGCACTCTGGTGTAAAGGAATGTAGTCTCCTGAAGAAATATTGTATTCCTAAGTTTTGTTTTTACTAAATTTTGTTCTGTGGTTTGTGGGTTGGCAATATAAATCCTTTGTTTCCGCCTGTTTTGAATTCAGCCAATCCCAATTTTCTAAATTAATTTTCCTCCAATCCTAGGTTTCTTGTTCATGTTGTGTGTGACTTTTGTTATTAGCCAATAAAGGGAAGGGGTGTGGCGCTTTTATTTCATGAAAGGTCTCGAAGCTTCCTTGTGGGTATAAAACTGCTGAGGTTCATGGCTCGTCGCCACTCCATCGAAACCTTGCTTAGTGCGTGAATATGTAGCACGGGACGGGAAGCACCTCTTTCTTCGGGCAGCACTTCATCAACAAGGTAATGGCTGTTTAATAACTTTATTTCTTGTTAGCTCAGCAGTTTAACCCCCGGGGCAGGTTTTGAAACTTTTCTCATGTAACCTACCTTTAAAATGTAAAAGACATTTGGTAAAAATTCTGTCTCTTTAACTACCAATTGGGATAGAGAGTGCCTTACCCTCTCGAGCTCCCACTCATATTGTTTTGAGGTGACTACGTTTTCATTACCGATTTTCTTCTTTTCTTAATGTAATGTGGGTATAAAACTGCTGAGGTTCATGGCTCGTCGCCACTCCATCGACGTCTTGCTTAGTGTGTGAATATGTAGCAGGGGGCGGGAAGCACCTCTTTCTTCGGGCAGCACTTCATCAACAATGTAATGGCTGTTTAATAACTTTATTTCTTGCTAGCTCAGCAGTTTAACCCCCGGGGCAGGTTCAAAACTTTTCTCATGTAACCTACCTTTAAACTGTAAAAGACATTTGGTAAAAACTCCGTCTCTTTAACTACCAATTGGGATAGAGAGTGCCTTACCCTCTCGAGCTCCCACTCATATTGTTTTGAGGTGACTATGTTTTCATTACCGATTTTCTTCTTTTCTTAATGTAATCAAGTTTTCTTATACGAGTCACCTCCTTAGTATGGGATTAGCCCTTGTGTAAGCGGCCTAGTGCCAAGTAGGTTTTAAAAGTGTATTAGGAGTGCAAGCTACGCCTCCAGTCAATTTGGTATGTTGGGCCATGTAATTAACCTGTTCCTTTTCTGAGTAGGCCCAGTAGGTTGGGTACATGATACCCCTGTGTAAATTTGTAAGTTGTGCCTGCAGGCAAGTGATTGTAAAAGTCGAGGATGCCTTAAATAGGCGTGAGTAACTGAGAGCCGGTTCGCTCGTTTCGAATTAGGTTTTGAGTGCCTCTAGAAGGCCGGAATACGTTAGGTGAGAACAAGTGCTCTTTGATTTCAGGGGAATTCTGCCCCAGGTAGTCTGGTTGCATATTGGTTAAGTGGAGCTTGGAGCTCATTAATTATTCACCCGGGGCTTGAACCCCAGCAAATGTAATTTCTTAACTTGTTTTCCTGTTACTTGGTACCTGTTACTCTGTTGTGGTTATTTGTTGATTTTGAAAATAAAATATAACCTTTGTTAAATTTTTAAATTAACTTTAATTTTGTATTTGAGACCTATTCCAGCCCGCACCTTCTTTCACCTCTGCTGTTCCACAGACACCTCGGAACACATAGAATAAATATTTTGAACTGTTTTTAAATTTCGTTAATCATTTTATAATTATTCACATTAGTTACTGTTTTAATGTGCATTTAACGGAAAAATTGATTGCTTTTAGTGCCATTGTAAGCGCGTAATGAGGAAGGAAACGCTGTATATTACCGGTACTATATACTGGTACTACAATACTGTGCATCATATATTTATCGTACTTTACGTTGTACATTTGCTCATTAAATACTTCATGATGCTCATATTTTATCTGTATTAGAACGTCGAACATTTTAGTCCGTGAATTAGACTTAGCTATGAAACGTGGTTCATGTTCCACCACGCCATCTCGAAGCACTGTTTCTCTTGGATTCCGAGACGGAAGTGCGCCGTGTGTCGCTGTGCCGTATGAAACATTCAGCAGTGACAGTTAGGCCATGTCTATTATTAACAGAGTATTTAAGCCACACGAGGCGGAATAATTCAGGCTTATTCCATTCTACGTTGTACAGATATATTCACAATATAAATCTAGCAATGATTCATCTTCTTGTTCTTCTACAATATCCTTATCATATGTCGGCTGTCATCGGGGCGATCTGACCCTTGTCCTCAGCAGGTTGGGGTACCGAGTCCATACCATTCACATACAGTCCGTAGCCAAGATTTTCTCCTTCTTCTCCTATACCTCTTTCCTTAAAGTATATCTTTGAGATAAACTGAAGGAGGTCATTGATTTATTTGTGTCAGTCGCATAATACAGTAAAAATTACAAGAGAGATTATACATATTACAGTGGTGCTGCCTAGTCCCGGATATGAGCACTAGTATCAGCTGGATGTTATTCTTTACGTTGTCGCAATTCGCGCTCTCTTTGAAGACTTCCACGTCGTCCAGGGCTCTCCGTAGTTACGGAGCAACTTCTATTCTAGTTTCGCAAGTTTCAGGCGAGCTGGATGAGAAGCCCTGCCTGATCATGTCAAAGCATCGTGAGAGAGAAGTTTTGCCTCGGAGTTGGCGCAGTGATACCTGCAAAGTGTGGCCACAGGTACATAGGTGTATCACTGTGTTCAGTAGCTCTCCCATCTACTTGACCTGCAAGTTTCAAGATGCTTCTTCATTCCTCACGTGAAAAGCATGGATCTGGGTTTTTGATGGATTTGGTTTTAACTTATAATTCTCTAAACGTATAAACCACTGCACTACCTCATAATTTCGAATGATATTGTACGTGACCTCCAGCTCGGAGTACTGTAGCCTCACATCTCAAAGGATGGTGTTCAGGCCTCAACAACATTAAGTAACACAGGAGGTACACAACACCGAAGTAAACATGGACGGAGAAAATGAAGTCCCTGTTACAGAGGATTTAAATAATTCTCTTGAAGGCAGTCCTTGGGACCCAGTTTCAACAGGACTGCTCAAGCTGTGATCAAGTACGCAGGTGAGAGACCTAAAGTACTGGACTTGCTTTAGTGATGTGCCAGCTACTCTCAACTTTATAGGTTGAATGACATGTTTTCTTACGATCATTAAGTTAGTATTTTTCGTGTTTAAACGCACAACTCTGTTTGACCACACAGTTCACTAATATCTGTGGACCTTCAGCACTTATTGCAAACCGAAGGGTATCATCCGCATATGGCAGATTATTTATTACGATTCCTTTAACAATACTGATATCAGAAAAGCACCCTTTCATAGAAGTTATTGAAGAGGAGTGGAGTTATAACAGAGCCTCATACCTTGCTTTATTTCAATAGCAAAGGCGTTGGTGTTATCAACCTTAAGAGATGCGAACTGATGTTAATACAGGTTGGCAACGTTTCGTGTATCTTTTCCATCCAGACCAATACCATATAGTATAGTCAATTTACCATGTAACAAAAGAAGTCTCTGGACAACTGGGAATAAAGCAACACCAAGATGAATTAGTCTCTTCTGCAAGGAAACTTCATGTCTTTCATGAACATATATACCTTGATCATGACCAAGGGTTTCTAGTGTAATGTGGAATCCGAACCAGAGGATGTCTTCATTTTACTATAACTCCCGAATTCCGTGGCCAGAACTCCAACCGCAGCCAGCTCAGCGACAATGATAATAGGCTATCAAGCCCCCAGATCTTTATCGTCAAATTAAGTCAGCAATACCCTTATGATAGGAACATCGGTCCTGGTTGAAATGGGCCTCTACTTTGTGTCAAAATTGGATGTCTTCATTTAAGGCACCGTTTCGATGGATTCCGTTCCCGGACCACGCCTGGCTGAGGGTCGGTTGCTAAAACTGATCGCGACATTGCGTTCGAAGTGTGGAAGCGTCGCGGTTCGTGCGGCCACGGCCGCCGCCGCGTCTCCTGAAAAGAGCTTCACCTCGGTGGAGCTGGACCGGTCGACACCACCACTGAGAGTGTGTGAGACGGGAGGGTTGGTCCGCGCAGCGTCTTTGTTTCTGCTGGCGCCGGTTCGCCGCCCTTGCCCCGCGACCAAGCTCGAAAGTGTGTGCTGTGTGTGCAGCGACCGAACATTTTGTGCGACACGCACAAACCAAACACGATCTCAGAGCAAGTGAGACTACCCGCTAAATTTAAGCATATTATTAAGCGGAGGAAAAGAAACTAACAAGGATTCCCTTAGTAGCGGCCAGCGAACAGGGAAGAGCCCAGCACCGAATCTCGCAGGTTCACCCTGCCGGGAAATGTGGTGTTTGGGAGGGTCCACTTAACCGGGAATGGGGCCACGCTCCGCAGACGATGCCAGGCCCGTAGAGACCGCTGCGACTTCCGGGAGGATCTCTCCTTAGAGTGGGGTTGCTTGAGAATGCAGCCCTAAGTGGGTGGTAAACTCCATCTAAGGCTAAATATGACCACGAGACCGATAGCGAACAAGTACCGTGAGGGAAAGTTGAAAAGAACTTTAAAGAGAGAGTTGAAGAGTACGTGAAACCGTTCGGGGGTAAACGTGAGAAACCCCAAAATACCTCAACCGGGGAGATTCAAGCCTTATCCGCGCCTCTTCCCCTGCTTTGGCCAGATGGGTCCGTCCCCCTGCACGGAGCAATCCGGCGTCAGGGTGGTAACGGGTTTCTACTCGGCCGGGTAGTGGTGGGGAGGTCGGTGGGCCGCACTTCTCCCCTCGTTGGACGTCGCGACCCGTTGGGTGTCGGTCTAAGGCCTGGGTGTGTAGCCTGTTCGTCCGCGTCGCAAGGAGTGTTCGTCGGACAGATCCCAGGTGTTCCGGCCGACGGCTCGACGGTATGTGTGCGCGGAGTTGATTCGCCGCCCTTCGGGGCAGGCGTCCGGCCCCTGACAAGCGAGGGCGCGTGGCATGAACGACGGACCTCCGGCCCGGCTCCGGCCCTGCTCAGCTGTTGGTTTGGGGATGCCTCGGACAGAAAAATCTTGTAGACTCCCGTCAGCGGCGCAAAAGCTTCGGGTAATTTCACAAGCCGTCTTGAAACACGGACCAAGGAGTCTAACATGTGCGCGAGTCATTGGGTTGACACTAAACCTAAAGGCGAAATGAAAGTGAAGGTCCCGCCTCGTGCGGACCGACGGAAGATGGGCCGCGCTGCTGTGCGGCTCCGCATTCCTGGGGCGTCTCGTTCTCATTGCGAGTTGAGGCGCACCCAGAGCGTACACGTTGGGACCCGAAAGATGGTGAACCTTGCCTGGCCAGGACACTAGCAAGGGAGATGTGGAGCTACAGGCAAGAAACCAAGAGAATTTAGAGTTTTGTGTAAATATGTTGGAAGGAAGATATTTTAAGATGTCCTTGGTGAAGCGGGCAGTCACTTCACCACTGCCTGTTCCTTAGGCTGGAGAGCTTCCAGAACTCTCTGAGACTCTCGGTTTAACTTTTCACGGCCGGGTCCTGGCTGTATGCCGTGGTCGAATTGCGTTAGTAGTTGCCTATGTCCCACCGGAAACTGAGCGGGGCATTCCCAGGAATCCGGTCCGTATGAAGGTCAGTAGTGTACTGAAGGTGTGGCATCCAGTAAATGGAAGAGCAACCCGAAGCGGTAAGAAATTTATCTGAAAGGAAACATAAAACACTTTGTCGGTGTAGCTCTGAAGATGTAGCAAAATGAAACTGCCGTGAAAGTGGGAATCTCGTAACGCTTGTGGCCGTCGAGTGGAATGACGTGTTCCTACAAGCTGTGGCTCAGCTTACCACGCCTTTCCGTTATGTATAACAGAGGGAGGACTGTTTACTACTCGGCCATGTGTACATACATCAATCTGCACTGAACAACTTATTAGCGTTATGAAATCAATTATTGTTATTAGTATGAGATAATATTTGTTTTAGTGATGTAGCCACACGCTAAATAAATAAATAAATAAATAAATAAATAAATAAATAAATAAATAAATAAATAAATAAATAAATAAATAAATAAATAAATAAATAAATAAATAAATAAATAAATAAATAAATAAATAAATAAATAAACAAACAAACAAACAAACAAACAAACAAACAAACAAACAAACAAACAAACAAACAAACAAACAAACAAACAAACAAACAAACAAACAAACAAACAAACAAATTAATAAATAAATATTGTAATTACTGACATTTACAAATTAGAAGTTGACCAGAACTTTCCAATTTGCATACACAACTGATTCTACGTCTGTGGACATCATATCTCACAAATTAACAAACTTAAAATTCCTCTAAATTTCACTGCTATACTGTAAACATGTTCCTCATTACGTCTGAACAAATTTTATGAGAAATGCACTCAATCTAACGTCCCATCCTTAAGAAAAATATGAATAAATGTCGGTTATAACACAGTGACACTTATACCATACGCAAGCATCGTAAATTTCTACTTGTGTCTTTTCAGCACAAAAATTAATAGCTGAAACTGTGATAAACTTCCACTACAATATTACAAGGTCAAATCAGACCTACACATAGCAAAATACACCGGACTACGTTGTAGAAGTTACTATAAATATAATTTCGTGTGGATATTGAGGGTGGGCGGCATCTGCCACGTGTAGGGAACTGCGTGTTATTGTGTTATGTGTGGTGTGTAAGATGCAGGGATATTGGGAACAGCACAGACACCCAGCCCCCGGGCCATTGGAATTAACCAATGAAGGTTAAAATCCCCGACCCGGCCGGGAATCGAACCCGGGGCCCTCTGAACCGAAGGCCAGTACGCTGACCATTCAGCCAACGAGTCGGACTGTAGAATTTACTGGAATACACAGACTATATTTAACTCTTATCAGCTCCTATTTTCTGCTCAACTTCGTCCTCTGTATGTACAGGTTTACTGGTTTAAGTTACGCAAGTTTTCATAATAATATTTTGCACTTTGATAATTTTATTTCTATTATTCACTTAATTTTAAGAACCTGAAAGACAACACAAAATATATAGCATTGCAATTTACTGGACACTCTAATAATATGCATTCAGGAAAGTCGCCGAGACTAGAATCTTCGCCGTCCAAAAATCAAGGTCATGCGTTTAGTGGTTGAACACCCTCAGTGCTATCCAACATCCAGATCATCTCGTGCAATCTATTTCTACAGCATGATAACAAACTTCCAGTATTATTCAACAGTGCGAGATGGAGGATGGATATTATCCAGATATTAAATTACAGTATCTGCGTAAGCAAACACATATCTCGGTTTTCAGCGAAATCAGTGGGGCAAACAATCCCTCATCGTCCTGTTATATGCCAGATATATGCTGCAATCTGACCGCAGACAGTTCCTTTTCATACATACATCTTCATTACAGACTTTTATGCCTTTGTTCGTTCAGTCTGCGACTCTCTGTGAATTTACATAACGCCACCACAAATCCTCTGTTTGCAACTAGTTCTGTGGCCTCGTCTTAGTTCAATACATCTTACCTTTAAATCGTTAGAATCTGAGTGCCTTTTCGAAGATGATGTCATTTGAAGAAGGCTGATTGGGGGAAATGTATTATTTCACTGCACGAGAACATTTTGAATATGGAGCATTTTCCTTAATGTGATGATTATGTAAATATCGTGAAATTTTTCTCGTATCTCAATTCGCTGACGGTGAACACTATATACAAAAACTATTGAAATATTGAGAAACTATCGTGATCTCTTTGACAACGATCATTTGAGATCCGATACCGTCCAAGCTGGGGAAGATTTCTTAAAAGCGATATCTAATAACAGGAGCGATGGGGGGCACTGATCTAAGGAAGGATAGCCAGAAAGGCTGGAGGTTTCTTAAACGTCTGAGTTGTAACCAACCAGTTACAGAGGGTCATGCGAATGTTACAGCTAAACAGATTGCCCACCAGCTCGTGGAAAATGGTAAACCTCACCAACAGACTTCAAAATGTTACGGTCAGAAGAATTAGAGTCTAGTCATCTTATGCGGCTTTTCTGTATGACAGCCATTGGCAGTTGTAAGAGAGTGGGGAAACACGACATCAAGTAACAGCAGATTATCCACGAACCTACTACGCTGTCGTAGCATGGGGAGAGATGTTACTCCCACGCGCTGCGTCCCAGGTGGCGTGTAGGGGGTTCTTACCTGGCTTTTCAGTCGTCATGAGAGAAATAATATAGCTCTCGCGGACCAAACACACAGATCTCTGTGCGTGGAAGACGAGACCAAGGGATGCTGAATTTTGAACCAAATTACTTGTGCTTGAGACACGAGAAAAAATTCACGATATTTACATAATCATCACATGATTAAGGAAAATGCTCCATATTCAGAATGTTCTCGTGCAGTGAAATAGTACATTTCCTCCAATCAGCCTTCTTCGAATGACATCATCTTCGAAAAGGCACTCAGATTCTAACGATTTAAAGGTAAGATGTATTGAACTAAGACGAGGCCACAGAACTAGTTGCAAATAGAGGATTGTGGTGGCGTTCTGTAAATTCACAGAGGGTCACAGACTGAACAATGAAAGGCATAAAAGCTGTAATGAAGATGTATGTATGAAAAGGAACTGTCTGCGGTCAGATTGCAGCATATATCTGGTATATAACAGGACGATGAGGGATTGTTTACCCCACTGATTTCGCTGAAAACGGAGATATGTGTTTGCTTACGCAGATACTGTAATTTAATATCTGGATAATATCCATCCTCCATCTCGCACCTTTGAATGATACTGGAAGTTTGTTATCATGCTGTAGAAATAGATTGCACGAGATGATCTGGATGTTGGATAGCACTGAGGGTGTTCAACCACTAAACGCATGACCTTGATTTTTGGACGGCGAAGATTCTAGTCTCGGCGACTTTCCTGAATGCATATTATTAGAGTGTCCAGTAAATTGCAAGGCTATATATTTTGTGTTGTCTTTCAGATTCTTAAAATTAAGTGAATAATAGAAATAAAATTATCAAAGTGCAAAATATTATTATGAAAACTTGCGTAACATAAACCAGTAAACCTGTACATACAGAGGACGAAGTTGAGCAGAAAATAGGAGCTGATAAGAGTTAAATATAGTCTGTGTATTCCAGTAAATTCTACATTCCGACTCGTTGGATGAATGGTCAGCGTACTGGCCTTCGGTTCAGAGGGCCCCGGGTTCGATTCCCGGCCGGGTCGGAGATTTTAACCTTCATTGATTAATTCCAATGGCCCGGGGGCTGGGTGTATGTGCTGTCCCCAATATCCCTGCATCTCACACACCACACATAACACAATAACACGCAGTTCCCTACACGTGGCAGATGCCGCCCAACCTCATCGGAGGGTCTGCCTTACAAGGGCTGCACTCGGCTAGAAATAGCCACACGAAATTATTTTTATAGTAACTTCTACAACGTAGTCCGGTGTATTTTGCTATGTGTAGGTCTGATTTGACCTTGTAATATTTTAGTGGAAGTTTATCACAGTTTCAGCTATTAATTTTTGTGCTGAAAAGACACAAGTAGAAATTTACGATGCTTGCGTATGGTATAAGTGTCACTGTGTTATAACCGACATTTATTCATATTTTTCTTAAGGATGGGACGTTAGATTGAGTGCATTTCTCATAAAATTTGTTCAGACGTAATGAGGAATATGTTTACAGTATAGCAGTGAAATTTAGAGGAATTAAGTATGTTAATTTGTGAGATTTGATGTCCACAGACGTAGAATCAGTTGTGTATGCAAATTGGAAAGTTCTGGTCAAATTCTAATTTGCAAATGTCAGTAATTACAATATTTATTTATTTATTTATTTATTTATTTATTTGGCGTGTGGCTACATCACTAAAACAAATAATATATACAAAAATTATCTCATACTAATAACAATAATTGATTTCATAACGCTAATAAGTTGAAGACAGGGGAGAGTTCGATTTTAATCTATCTCAGCAGTATAACTAAGATATTTAGCATCTGAGGTTGCCTCAAGACACTTTCCGTGAAGCTAGTTAATCATAAAATTCATACCAAATGTTCGGCCTTCACAAAAGGTCTCATTATTTTATCCAACAATAGGCAGGAACGAATTCAGTCCCTGGAAAACTTCGTGCAATTTCATCTAAAACGATTCTAAAACTCATATAAGAAAACCCAATACATGGGAGGATCTACTCGATAATTACACAAACAAAATCTGGTAACTCAGTTTCGCAAAATTACTCAGGTAAATAATTTCAAATACTTGGGGAAATCATCCAACAATCTCGATTAAATCATGAGGAAAACAGAGAGAGATTTCTATATTACAAGTAGGCCATAGAATCACATGGAAAAGTACGACAAAATATCAGCATCAAGCAACGCTAAATTAAAGCATTATAACACCGTAATTAAGCCTCAAACATTAACACACGTCAGAAACCTTGATCAGCCGAGAAAGATCATTATCTAAAATGATCGAAAAACAAGATAGGGAAGTCCTCAGGGAAACCATGGCCCAGTATGCATAGGAGTGTGGATGAATAGGAGGTCTCCGGAATTATATCAACATATTGAGGCAATATCAGATACAATCTTTGGAAAAGGTGATTGAAGTTTGATTGCCATATTCTAAGAATAGAAGATGAAAGACTCACTAAAAAATTTAATAATGCCTCCTCGCTAAATGTCAGAATAACTGGATAATCGAAATTGAAAAGGACCTTCAAGAAATCAAGATATCAGGTGTGATTATATGGGACACGCCTAGCATTAGAACGTTGGTGAACAAACATCATTTTGCTGAGAACCCAAGATGAGTACACAGTTACACAGAAGGAAGAACAGATGATAAACACAAAGAGGGAAGAAACCCTGGTAGGAGAAGAAAGCACAACCATCTGCAAAATAAGTACAATCGCGCTCCTTAGTGGGGCAAAACATTTTCAAATAATAATAATAATAATAATAATAATAATAATAATAATAATAATAATAATAATAATAATAATAATAATAATTATAATAGGTAATGGAATGAGTAATAGTTACCATCTACGTGGTATGCTTTTTTGTGAAGTGTCAGTCTGCGATACATTTGTCAGGAGGTGATAGCTCTGGGTTCGGTGTATTGAGGTTTGGGGTCTATGTTGAAGTAAGTTGTCATATGCGTCTGGACTACTGTATTTCCAAGTGAAGTGAGAAACTTCATAACTGTCCATAACTGTCGGTGGTAGATAAGTTCTATTTGTCCATGTAGTTATGAAACCATGCGACTCAGTTTGTGAGACATGCTCCTAGTAGATACTCCAGAGGTAATGGTGTAGATAATTCCGAGGTTTCTTTGTAAAAATGCTCGAGGGAAAAAATCAGGACAGAGTGTTTTGAAATATGGTGAGGTCCGTGGTTTGAACACAGAACAGGTTCGTATATCCAGAGGGATGCTTTGTTCATCCAATTACTCCATTAGTACCAGTGAAATGCATATCAAATTCTACAGATCCCATTAGACTTGAAATAATTCGTGATGGCAATAATGTTGACCGATATAGTGTGATAATACAAGGATTTGGACGAAGATTTGTGCTGTAGTAAAAGGCCATCCGTGGCGAGATCTATTTGCTCACTTGTAAGCCAGTGGAGAGCGGCAGGTATAAACCTGTTTGACGAGATAACAGGTGTTCACATTTACATGAGGCGGAACCTCTTAGGAATTAGAGGCACGTGTTACAACATTATTGATGTTAAAATAAATGGGGAGTAATTTTAATTTCAATTCTACTGCATAGGCAAATGACAAGAGTGGATTCTCAGTAACATTCCCGAACACTCGACTATATATTCTAGTTTCGATGTTTCCATAACACAGTCACAGTTCGTATTGCCACTGAGCATTTAAATAATTACTTTGGTGTCAGAAGGTTGTCCTTAGATATTAAGATTTCCATTTCTTGATATATTCATAGTGCAGCTAGGTGTTAAGGACTGCCGATGGCGTGTCCTTCAGTGGAAAGCAGGATGGTGGTTGAAGTGCATGGAAGGGATTCTCGGGATTGCTCGCCCATGCTAGGATCGTGAAATTTTGTAGCTAGCCAACTGCTCCTAGATGAGAGGTGAGTATTCTTGTTTGACTCAAAGAGTCAGTACCACATAGTATTCCATAGGATGTAGTAGCACCCTGCCATTAGTCCATGGGATATCCATGATTTTTTGCCATGTTTTTAATAAAGGAGTTGTAATATTTTGTGTGTTTATATTTTAGCAGGACTATAAGTGGATGCAGTTGAACTCCGTGACCTAAAATATGTAAGGGTTACATATGAGTCGAGTTTATTTTGGGGTTTGACTGAAGGTTATAACTAAATGTTAACAGGATTTCTTTTCACAGGTTTTCATGAATTTATTCCAATCACTGACTTCAACCTGTTGTTTCGGTTCATGAAACATCATTCAGTCAATACAAATAACACTATATTATGTTGTATAATTTTACGCTATTATTCACTGGCACTTGAAGTCCACTTGTTTTGGAGGGTCACTGTGGTCATCACGCACATTCAATTAACTTCAACGAGAGGTCACTTTGGTCCTCAACCTTAAACATTAATATAGTGGGTGACCATGATAGCTCAGTGATGTACATTTCGACGTTTCTCAGATTCCATCGAGGGTCCAGGTATCTCGTCCTATGCTGATGGACAGTCAGTGGATGGCCTAAATTAAAATGTTATCGAAAACACTTCCTGATATTTAGACGATCGAGAAATCGGGTGCATAACGCACAGTTGTTTATGGAGCTGAGCTGGTTGAATGACATGTTGTTTTCTAGTTAACCATAAACTGGTTTTCTGTGAATAGCCCTTCAGACTTTTTTGTGGTGGATATTAATTTCAACTCGAAATCGTCCAGCCGCAGCGTTATATTAATATCACTGACCGCAGAACACTGTTTATGGCCATATTTGTAAATACACCCGCCATCATTTTTCATTATCTTTTATTGAATAAAATAGTTAGCTTATGTAGGCTTTTAATTTATGTAGGCCTTCCTTGATACCCCAATAGTCATGTCTGGAAGTGACGAAGAGCCATTAACACCCCCTGAGACACAAGAGTTAACAATTCATGCTGAAGACCTGGAACAGGCAAACACCAGTTTGACATGACGAAAAGGGTTCATTATTCACTATGTCTCTTCAACACTTGCAACGTTGAGATATAAGAGATATTTAGTAACTTCCTTGTGGCCCCGTTAGAGAAAAGAGAGAGGCCAATTAACTGCCCCCAGGTAAACTAAAATGAAGAAAAGTATACTGCAGCTGTCGACATACGATTCCCTACTTAAAGACGCCCCTCGAGAATTACGTGACATTCGTGAATAGCTATGGGCACTGAAGTAGAACTTTCAATTTGCATACAGAACCGGCTAACAGACACAATATTATCGTACAAGTGCCGAGGGAGCATGTACAGTTTTGAGCTACTGGTCTACTCATAATTAAAAGAAAACACGAGATGTAGGAAGCGGGAGCACAGATGTGCTCAGGTTTCAGCAACAATTTCTTCAATTGCGTCGTATTATGACTTGATTCGGCCCTTGCTAATTCCCTTGAATTGTTTATTCAAAAGTATGAATACTTCTTTCCTGCGCTTCTAGTCTTTTACCAGTTTTCTTTGTCATAGGATTCTTCTGTGTTCATCCGAATTAATTCTTATCCTCGCCTCTGGACGGCTCCCAAACGATTGTTGATGAGCACACTTCTACTTTGGTCCGAAAACATAAAAAGGGTCGTCCTTGGTTGAGAACAAGCGGTTGTATATATCTGTGGTTGATGAGGAGATAATTCATGAAATGACCTTTGATCTTTTCGTACACGGACCTAGCATTATGTTACCTGAAGATTTTCTCTCAGAGAAAATGGCACAAAAGGATGGACCGCTCACCGATGTATGTTATGAGGTCTGCAGAAAAGGTGCCGTTCTAGCTGAAGACCTTCCTACTTCTCTGCTGTGTGCGATCCCATGTGCCTTGCTACATCTCCGGAATTGGAGGTCTTGTGCAACTCCGGACACTTGTGTAGTAGTTAGTTAAGCAAAATAACATTATTATTAAATCACGTGCGTCTTAATCACGACGTGACGTAACGCTCGTGCGCCGTATCGCCCGTATGAAGCGACAGCATGGTGCTGCGTGCGAACGATTTGCCAAGAAACACGGTGGAGTGCGGCATCTCTCCAGTGTGGTTTACATGTGCGTTAACATACATGATTCTCTTAACATTTTGTCGCACAACAGAGCACTCGTGTGTGTTCTGATCTGAAATGTTAAAGGGACCTTCTGGCTTATGACTTTCCGGCCTGTGTGAGTCCGCATGTGAACTGGTAGGTCGCTTTTCTGGATGAGGGATTTGCAACAGATATTGCGGCAGTGCGCCTTACACCCGCGTGAGTCCGCATACGACGTGCTAGGTGGGATCTCCTGCTGAATACCCTGATTCAAACATTGCATGAAATTGGCTTCTTGCTTGTGCCAGTCTCCATGTGAACTACTAGGCTGACTTTGATGCTGAAGAATATGCCACAGATATTGCAAAACTATGGCTTTTCGCCTAAGTGTGTCCGCATGTGATTTCCTAACTCGCGTTTCTGGATGATTGATTTGCCGAACACATTGCAGCAGTGTGGTATATCGCCTGTGGGGGTACGCATGTGACCTGTATAGATGGACTTTCTGGCTGAAGAAATTCCCACGGAAGTTGCAGGAAGTAGTATAATGGGAGAGTTCGGCGGCCTCCTCCTCCTCCGGCTCTCGGAAGAGGCCTCCTCCTCAGCCAGTGGCCTCCTCCTCCTCCTCAGCCAGTGGCCTCCTCCTCCTCCTCAGCCAGTGGCCTCCCAGTGGCCACCTCCTCCTCCTCCTCAGCCAGTGGCCTCCCAGTGGCCTCCTCCACCTCAGCCAGAGGCCTCTTCCAGTGCTGCCAACTTAACCTAACTAGCGCGAGATAAACAAAGCCACGTGCTTTTTGACAGACAACAACGCACCGCTAACCTCAGTACTGCCATCTTGACGGGCCTAAACCTCAGTAGCGCCAACTTAACCTCACAAGCGCGAGGTAAACAAAGCCACGTGCTTTTTGACAGCCACGTGCTTTTTGACAGATTTGTAAACAAAGCCACGTGCTTTTTGACAGCTGTCATCGACAACAACGCATCGCAAACCTCAGTACTACCATCTTGACGGGCCTAAACCCCAGTAGTGCCAACTTAACCTAACTAGCATGAGGTAAACAAAGCCACGTGTTTTTTGACAGCCACGTGCTTTTTGACAGACAACAACGCATCGCTAACCTCAGTACTGCCATCTTGACGGGCCTAAACCTTAGTGGTACCAACTTAACCTCACTAGCGCGAGGTAAACAAAGCCACGTGCTTTTGACAGCCACGTGCTTTTGACAGATTTGTAAACAAAGCCACGTGCTTTTTGACAGACAACAACGCATCGCAAACCTCAGTACTGCCATCTTGACGGGAATAAACCTTAGTGGTACCAACTTAACCTCACTAGCTCGAGATAAACAAATCCACGTGCTTTTTGACAGCCACGTGCTTTTTTGATAGCTGTCATCTGCCATCTTTGAGCACAGTGCTGCCCTCTTTAGCTACTTACCTTTGAAATGTGGTGGCGGATAATTTGAAAAAATGCTTTTCGACATGCAGCCATCTTTAATCCAGAGAGAACAGTGCTGCCCTCTATGTGGTGGCGGCAAATTCCACGTGCTCTTGTTTGAAAACATACTCACGTGCTTTTTTGACAGCTGTCATCCGCCATCTTTAATCCAGAGAGAACAGTGCTGCCCTCTATGTGGTGGCGGCAAATTCCACGTGCTCTTGTTTGAAAACATACTCACGTGCTTTTTTGACAGCTGTCATCCGCCATCTTTAATCCAGAGAGAACAGTGCTGCCCTCTATGTGGTGGCGGCAAATTGAAAAATTCCATGTAGAAACAAAGCCATGTGCTTTTTTGACAGCTGTCATCTGCCATCTTTGAGAACAGTGCTGCCCTCTATGTGGTGACGGCAAATTCCACGTAGAAACATACTCACGTGCTTTTTTGACAGCTGTCATCCGCCATCTTTGAGAACAGTGCTGCCCTCTATGTGGTGGCGGCAAATTCCACGTAGAAACAAAGCTATGTGCTTTTTTGACAGCTGTCATCCACCATCTTTAATCCGAAGAGAACAGTGCTGCCCTCTATGTGGTGACGGCAAATTCCACGTAGAAACAAAGCCATGTGCAGCTGTCATCTGCCATCTTTAATCACCGTGCTGCCCGGTGACGGCAAATTCCACGTAGAAACAAAGCCATGTGCTTTTTTGACAGCTGTCATCCGCCATCTTTAATCACCGTGCTACACTCTATGTGGTGGCGACAAATTCTAAATGCTTTACAAACCCATGTGCTTTTCTGACAGAGCTGTCATCCACCATCTTTAATCACCGTGCTGCCCCGGTGACGGCAAATTCCACGTGCTCTTGTTTGGAAACAAAGCTTTTAATCCAGAGAGAACAGTGCTGCCCTGGCGGCGGTAAATTCCACGTGCTCTTGTTAGTTCGTGATTTAAAATCTAAGCTAGCTGTAAATCCCCGATTCTCGACAGATTCTTAATCCGAGTTGTCAGGAAGGGCAACCAAGAGCTTAGATACTGCTAGTTTTGCATCAGGGAGGGCGACTAGTCTTAAAAACAAATTCTTGCGATTTAAAATCTTAGTCAGGAAGGGCATCCGGCCGTAAAACAATAGTTCGTGATTTAAAATCTAAGAAGTTGATCTAGCTGTAAATCCCCGATTCTCGACAGATTCTTAATCCGAGTTGTCAGGAAGGGCAACCGGTCGTAAAACTATGAGGTTAGATACTGCTAGTTTTGCATCAGGAAGGACAACTCAACACATTCATGCGATTTAAACACATTTTTATTCCCAAGAGAATCGAACCCGAGACTACCGGGTGAGAGGCATGCATACTGTAGGCTATAGATTTGTCCTACAGTCCTCGAAGTATCGGCACAGTCATTCTGAGCGAGTTGTGTGGAATGCATGTGTTAGCTGAAATTGTATACGTATCTTCCGGCTCGACCTTGAACGAAGACACTGATAAGCGGCTTGTAACTCGCGAACGTCTTCTTATGTGAGTACCATTCAAGCTCTTAAAACATAGTACTAATTAAGGTTGTAAAATATTCTGAAATAGTCCACCTCTGTAGTGCAGTAGTTAGCTGCTACCCTCGGAGGTCCGAGTTCGATTCCCGGCTCTGCCATAGAATGTGTAGCATTTAGCCTATGTAAGTTCCTAACGTAAACTATCATGATTGTACGGAGAGGTTAAAACACACACAGTGCCTACTCCTATCGAAAGAACCTGCACGGTACCGGCATGTAGGCTTCTCCTGGTGAAGGAGCTTGCACATGGTTTAACGCCTCCTATCAACAGCCCTTACTTAATGCTGGCTTTTTTGCACACCCCGCCTCACACCATAGTTTTATACGACCGGCTGCCCTTCCTGACTAGGATTTTAAATCGCAGTATACGTGATAAATTTGTTGTAGCGGGTTTTATAACTAGATATCCCGGTACCGATACATAGCCTACTCCCGACTAGAAGAAGCCTGCACAAGGCTTATTGCCTCCATCCGACAAATGAATCACTGTCAAGTCTTGTACTCAAAAAAATCATTTTCGAAGGAGTCTGCACAAGGTTTAACGTCCCCATCAACAGCCCTTACTTATTGCTAGCTTTTTTGCACACCCCGCCTCACACCATACGACCGGCTGCCCTTCCTGACTAGGATTTTAAATCGCAGTATACGTGATAAATTTGTTGTAGCGGGTTTTATAACTAGATATCCCGGTACCGATACATAGCCTACTCCCGACTAGAAGAAGCCTGCACAAGGCTTATTGCCTCCATCCGACAAATGAATCACCGTCAAGTCATGTACTCAAAAAAATCATTTTCGAAGGAGTCTGCACAAGGTTTAACGTCCCCATCAACAGCCCTTACTTATTGCTAGCTTTTTTGCACACCCCGCCTCACACCATACGACCGGTTGCCCTTCCTGACTAGGATTTTAAATCGATATCCCGACATAGCCTACTCCTACCGAAGAAGTCAGCTTAACGCCTCCATCCAACAAATGAATCACCCTCAAACGCTCTTCAATCATTCTCGCTACTTCGGAAGATAGCGGGTTCGAACTGGAAGCCGTAAATGCTAGGCGAGGGGCCTGCGCGATCGTCATTACATGATCTAGCTATAGCTCAATACCTACAGGTAAGGAATACCGCGTATGTACCCTCGAGAAGTTGAGGATCACACGCTAACTTTCCAAGGATCGAACTCTTAAATTCTGACACCTCGGTATCAACAGGAGGTTTGAATACGTCAGCCTGCAGGTAGGAGCTCTTGTTTGCATTCGTTCCGACTGTACCGCAGTTGTCAGCTCAGCGATTATCATATCCGCTTGGTAACAAGCAGAATATTTAGCCGCAGCAGTCTGCGCGAAGTGCTCACAGTTCTCTGTATGCGTTTATTACATGCACACATCTCCCGTCTGCAGTGAATATTATTCTTCAGCCTTTATCTTAAGGTAAGGTAGAACTGTTAATTACCTTTTTTTATTTGCAAAGCAACTTCTACGCTAGACATCTACATTCATATATGTTTGTTCTTTTTTTAGGTACCGTTCGAAAGTACGCAACAATTTTATTCATCCCAGTAACAGCCTGCAGCACGTGCATTTTTTTAAAGGTATGTTTTCGAACTTTGAGTTGTAAAGATAATTAGGTTAGATGATGTACCCTACACTACATTCATATATGTTTCTTCTTTTTTTAGGTACGACCAGAATATTATCATTCGAGTTTCAGGCTTGAACGCACGCATTTTATACATCCGAGTAACAGTTTGCAGCGCGAAGATTTTAAGGTATGTCTGACCTCTATTCGTTGAAACTTGGTTTCTTCTAAAACATCGTAACTTTAGTCTATTGATAAATAGTTGTTCTCTTTAATCCTCACGCTATAGACGAGGTGCGTACATAGCTATGTCTGCCCTCAACAGGCTGAAACTTGGTTTCTTCCGTAACTTTAAGCTAATCATAAATAGTTGTTCTCTTTAATCAACATACTATAGACGTGGTATAATTTCAAACACGTACACATAGCTATGTCTGCCCTCAACGGGCTGAAACTTGGTTTCTTCCGAACATCGTAACTTTAGTCTATTGATAAATAGTTGTTCTCTTTAATCTACATACTATAGACGAGGTGCGTACATAGCTATGTCCGTCCTCAACAGGCTTAAACTTGGTTTCTTCCGAACATCGTAACTTTAAGCTAATCATAAATAGTTGTTCTCTTTAATCAACATACTATAGACGTGGTATAATTTCAAACACGTACACATAGCTATGTCTGCCCTCAACGGGTTGAAACTTGGTTTCTTCCGAACATCGTAACTTTAGTCTATTGATAAATAGTTGTTCTCTTTAATCTACATACTATAGACGAGGTGCGTACATAGCTATGTCCATCCTCAACAGGCTTAAACTTGGTTTCTTCCGAACATCGTAACTTTAGTCTATTGATAAATAGTTGTTCTCTTTAATCCTCACGCTATAGACGTGGTATAATTTCAAACACGCACACATAGCTATGTCTGACCTCAACGGGTTGAAACTAGGTTTCTTCCGAACATCGTAACTTTAGTCTATTGACAAATAGTTATTTTCTTTAATCTGCATGTCATAGAAGAGGTTAATCTTATAATTTCAAACACGCACGCATAGCTATGTCTGACCTCAGCAGGCTGAAACTTGGTTTCTTCCGTAACTTTAAGCTAATCATAAATAGTTGTTCTCTTTAATCAACATACTATAGACGTGGTGCGTACATAGCTATGTCTGCCCTCAACGGGCTGAAACTTGGTTTCTTCCGAACATCGTAACTTTAGTCTATTGATAAATAGTTGTTCTCTTTAATCTACATACTATAGACGAGGTGCGTACATAGCTATGTCCGTCCTCAACAGGCTTAAACTTGGTTTCTTCCGAACATCGTAACTTTAGTCTATTGATAAATAGTTGTTCTCTTTAATCTACATACTATAGACGAGGTGCGTACATAGCTATGTCTGCCCTCAACAGGTTGAAAGTTGGTTTCTTCCGAACATCGTAACTTTAGTCTATTGATAAATAGTTGTTCTCTTTAATCAACATACTATAGACGTGGTATAATTTCAAACACGCACACGTAGCTATGTCTGTCCTCAACAGGTTGAAACTTGGTTTCTTCCGAACATCGTAACTTTAGTCGTTCTCATCAATCCTCATGCTATAGGCCTAACTCACAGCCATGTCCAACCTCTATAGGTTGAACATCGCAACTTTAGGCTAATCTCTATTGGTTGTTCTCTTTTCAGAACTTGTTGCATACGCTGTTCGCCTAAACACTTTATTCGAAGAAAGAGAAGACACTATGTTCCCATGCGAGCTGTGTAAGGCAATGTTCACAAGACGTGACAACCTTGCACGCCATGTAAAAACAAAACATCATCAGCTATCTGCTTGCGACTATAACCCAACTATGTTCCCCTGCGAACAGTGTAAGGCAACGTTCATAAGACAGGATAACCTCGCACGTCATATAAAAGCAAAACACCCTAGCATAACATCTGCTTTATGTGATGTTTGCGGGCTGTACTTCGCTAATGTAGAGCAATACCAGGCTCACTTAGCAGAGGTACATCAAATATCTACTTGCCCTCAGGTAGTAGTAGGGAAAAAGCGTGCAGCTACTGATGTAGCTGTAGAAAGTACTAGTAGTAAAAAACCTAGGAAAAATGAACTTCAAACTATTCACTGCGAGCACTGTAACACTGATGTACCATCTTCGCATTTTCAGGGACACTTACGGAGTAATGCGCATAAAAATAATGCGTGTAGAAGTGGTAGTAACGCAAACATCGAGGAAATTAATACAGCATTTAAAAGTAGGATTGCTAGTTACCGAATTCGCACCAGTCAAAAGTTTCAGAGCACTTCAAACTTTTTAAATTGCGTTCAACCGGATGTACAACAGCTTCTTGCTAAATCTTTGTCCAATCATAGTTTATTTAAAGTTAATTTTGAACTTTTCGCCTTGTACATTAAAAGCACGGATGAATCCGAAATAACGGACATTAAATCATTTAATACGAAGAATTTTGTCATAAGTGAGTCGACTAATTTTGGTGATGTACTTAGGGATGTCTCTAACATTATTTCAACTAAGAGCGAGGAATTTCAGGAAAAGGAATCAGGGTGGGCTTTAGTTGAGATAATGTATCTAGAAGTTAACATCAATAAGTACAATCCCATGCGAGGTTCATCGTACATCGAGCTGCCGACATGGATTCAGCGAAAAGAAGCTGTTGTAAACATCCAAAACAATGACGAAGCATGTTTCGCATGGGCGGTGATGTCGGCTTTAAATCCTGCGAAATCAGACGTAGCTAAGAGAACATCATCCTATCCACACTATTCAACGCAGCTAAATTTCGATAGTATAGAATTTCCCGTACAGTTAAAGGATATTAAGCGCTTTGAGGAACTAAATAACATTAGTATCAATGTGTATGGTGTAGAGAAAAAGTCTGTAGTAGGTCCTCTGTATTATACATGTCATAAGAAGAGTACTCACGTTAATTTACTCTATATTGAAAACAGTGAGAATAGCCACTTTTGCTGGATTAAAAATCTGAGTAGACTTGTTGGCAGTCAGTTGTCAAAACGTAATGGTAAAAAGTGGCTATGTGATGGATGCTTGCAGTATTTTAAAACCGAAGATCAGTTAACGAAGCATTCCAAGAATGACTGCAATCATGTACGTACAGAGATACCTACTACAGGTAATAATGTTTTAAAATTTACAAATTTTCACAAGCAGATGTGGGTACCGTTCGTGATTTATGCAGACTTTGAAGCCATCCTCACGCCATGCAACACATGCTCACCTAATCCTGACAACTCTTTCACTAATACTACGCACATGCATGTCCCGTATAGCTTCGCGTATTACATCAAGTGTAGTTACGATAGTACGCTTAACAAGTTAGAGCTGTATCGAGGACATGATGCTGCTAAAGTATTTTTAGAAAGACTTGAAAGTGATGCAGTTCGTCTCGGTCGTATTCTGAATAGTAATATTCCTATGAAGCCACTCACCGAAATTCAGTTAAATGATCATGAACGTGCTACAAAGTGTAGCATTTGTGATGGGGAATTTTCCGAAAATGACCCTAAAGTTTTTGATCATGATCATTTAACTGGTTTCTACAGATGTGCCGCTCATTATAGCTGTAATCTTAAGTATAGAGTTCCTAAATTCATCCCTGTAATTTTTCATAACTTATCTGGTTACGACTCTCATTTCATCATTTCACAATTTGGAGCTTCGGATGAAAAAGTAGATATAATCCCTCAGAATAAAGAGCGGTACATTGCGTTTGCAAAGTCTGTAAAAGTAGATGCTGAGCATTCTATAAAACTGAGATTCCTTGACTCGTTTCGCTTTATGGCGAGTAGCCTCGATAAACTTTCTAGTCATTTACAGCCTGACCAATTTACGGAAATTCGACGCGTTTTCCCCGAAGAAGCGCAGTTTAATTTACTTCGGCGTAAGGGTGTTTTTTGTTACGAATATCTCGACTGCTTAGACCGCCTCGAAGAACGTGCCTTACCATCGAAACAATCCTTTTACAGCTCGCTGAATTCAGCAGATATTAGTGATGATGACTATTTACATGCACAACATATCTGGGAGCAGTTCCACATTCAAACGCTGGGTGAATACTCCGATTTATATTTAAAGACAGATGTACTTTTGTTAGCTGATGTTTTTGAAAATTTTCGCTGTGTTTGCATGAACACCTACAGCCTTGACCCATGTCAGTATTTTACTGCACCTGGGTTAAGTTGGGACGCGATGTTAAAATACACGCGTGTGAATTTGGAGCTGCTAACGGATATCGATATGGTGCACTTTATAAAAGCATCCATTCGAGGCGGTCTGAGTCAGTGTAGCGGCCGGTATTCGAGTGCTAATAATAAGTACATGCCGAGTTTCGATACCAGTCAGGAATCTCAGTATATCGTTTATCTGGATGCTAATAATCAGTATGGGTGGGCGATGAGTCAGCATCTACCGGTGAGTGGTTTCCGCTGGCTGACGCAGTGCGAAATTGATGCTTTACAGCTACACGCCCTAGGCGATGAAGCTGATAAAGGTTATTTCCTCGAAGTTGACTTACAGTATCCGAAAGAGTTACACACTTCTCATAATGACCTACCGTTCTGCCCTGAAAATATGAAGTCCCCGTACATTGCATCAACGACGAAAATGCTCATTGCTAATTTATGCGATAAATCTAAGTATATCATTCATTACCGAAATTTAAAACAGTGTTTGCAGCATGGTTTGAAGTTATCCAAAATTCATCGCGTACTAGAATTTAATCAGTCACCGTGGCTAAAGCCATATATCGATCTGAACAATAATTTAAGAACGAATGCGGTTAACGAGTTTGAAAAAGATTTCTACAAGCTCATGAATAATAGTGTGTTTGGTAAGACTATGGAGAATGTTGACAAACGCGTTGATGTAAAATTGATTACAAACTGGGATAATATTAAGAAAAGGTATGGTGCTAACTATTTAATAAGTAAACCAAATTTCCACAGCTGCACCATCATACACGAGAATTTAGTTATTATACAGATGAATCGTGTCAAGGTTAAGTATGACAAACCTACCTACGTCGGCTTCACAGTACTTGAATTGGCTAAAACACTCATGTATGAATTCCATTACGATTATATGATGAAGAAGTACGCGCATAATGCGCAATTGCTCTACACAGATACCGATTCGTTTATTTATCAAATCAAAACTGATGACTATTACAATGATATAAAGCCTGACTTGGGTAGGTTTGATACGAGTAACTATCCTGCAGATAATCAATATCATCTACCGCTAGTGAACAAAAAGGTTCTAGGTAAAATGAAAGATGAATGTGCTGGGAATATTATCGATTCATTTGTAGGTACTAAATCCAAGTCATATTGCATAAAACTCTTAAATGAATTACAAATAAAGAGATTGAAGGGGGTTAAAAAGAATGTCGTTCAGAATCAGCTAAGTTTTGAAAACTATAACAATTGCATTAAAAGTAATCCACCTGTTTTGCATAAGCAAATGTCTGTCATTAGAAGCAAGAAGCACCAGTTGTACACTCATTTAATTAGTAAGGTAGCCCTTAATAGCGATGATTGTAAACGGTTTGTCATTCCAAATTCTACCAACACGCTAGCCTGGGGGCATAGTAGTATTGATAAGTACTACTTTACATAAACATTATGCTAGAGGTGTGTGTACTTACGTTACGCTGTCTTACATCACAATTCGGGAGAGGAACGCTGGTACGGCAAGTCTAAACTTGTACATTCAAGAATTGCATCGAGAAGTACGCTAGGGTGAAATGATTCGAGATAAAACTTGTACATACAAGATGTAAATAAATAATGTAGAATTGGCATATTCTTTTATTTTAGGTTAGGTATCACCTTCCTCCCGCTCCTTATTTGCAGGATAGAGTTTTTGTTTATTACTCATAGAAGAAAGAAGGTGATGAGCAGTTTCGTGAGTATAGTTCGGTAAGTATCTCGAGAGCAGAATTTTTTTTTTTGTCAAAAAAGCACATAGCTTTGTAAAGCACGTAGAATTTGCCACCACCGGGGCAGCACGGTGATTAAAGATGGTGGATGACAGCTCTGTCAGAAAAGCACATGGGTTTGTAAAGCATTTAGAATTTGTCGTCACCACATAGAGTGTAGCACGGTGATTAAAGATGGCGGATGACAGCTGTCAAAAAAGCACATGGCTTTGTTTCTACGTGGAATTTGCCGTCACCGGGCAGCACGGTGATTAAAGATGGCAGATGACAGCTGCACATGGCTTTGTTTCTACGTGGAATTTGCCGTCACCACATAGAGGGCAGCACTGTTCTCTTCGGATTAAAGATGGTGGATGACAGCTGTCAAAAAAGCACATAGCTTTGTTTCTACGTGGAATTTGCCGCCACCACATAGAGGGCAGCACTGTTCTCAAAGATGGCGGATGACAGCTGTCAAAAAAGCACGTGAGTATGTTTCTACGTGGAATTTGCCGTCACCACATAGAGGGCAGCACTGTTCTCAAAGATGGCAGATGACAGCTGTCAAAAAAGCACATGGCTTTGTTTCTACATGGAATTTTTCAATTTGCCGCCACCACATAGAGGGCAGCACTGTTCTCTCTGGATTAAAGATGGCGGATGACAGCTGTCAAAAAAGCACGTGAGTATGTTTTCAAACAAGAGCACGTGGAATTTGCCGCCACCACATAGAGGGCAGCACTGTTCTCTCTGGATTAAAGATGGCGGATGACAGCTGTCAAAAAAGCACGTGAGTATGTTTTCAAACAAGAGCACGTGGAATTTGCCGCCACCACATAGAGGGCAGCACT
This sequence comes from Anabrus simplex, assembly GCF_040414725.1. NCBI lineage: Eukaryota > Metazoa > Arthropoda > Insecta > Orthoptera > Tettigoniidae > Anabrus > Anabrus simplex. The sequence goes on from NC_090279.1 coordinate 67,916,450, forward strand.
GTTCTCTCTGGATTAAAGATGGCTGCATGTCGAAAAGCATTTTTTCAAATTATCCGCCACCACATTTCAAAGGTAAGTAGCTAAAGAGGGCAGCACTGTGCTCAAAGATGGCAGATGACAGCTATCAAAAAAGCACGTGGCTGTCAAAAAGCACGTGGATTTGTTTATCTCGAGCTAGTGAGGTTAAGTTGGTACCACTAAGGTTTATTCCCGTCAAGATGGCAGTACTGAGGTTTGCGATGCGTTGTTGTCTGTCAAAAAGCACGTGGCTTTGTTTACAAATCTGTCAAAAGCACGTGGCTGTCAAAAGCACGTGGCTTTGTTTACCTCGCGCTAGTGAGGTTAAGTTGGTACCACTAAGGTTTAGGCCCGTCAAGATGGCAGTACTGAGGTTAGCGATGCGTTGTTGTCTGTCAAAAAGCACGTGGCTGTCAAAAAACACGTGGCTTTGTTTACCTCATGCTAGTTAGGTTAAGTTGGCACTACTGGGGTTTAGGCCCGTCAAGATGGTAGTACTGAGGTTTGCGATGCGTTGTTGTCGATGACAGCTGTCAAAAAGCACGTGGCTTTGTTTACAAATCTGTCAAAAAGCACGTGGCTGTCAAAAAGCACGTGGCTTTGTTTACCTCGCGCTTGTGAGGTTAAGTTGGCACTACTGAGGTTTAGGCCCGTCAAGATGGCAGTACTGAGGTTAGCGGTGCGTTGTTGTCTGTCAAAAAGCACGTGGCTTTGTTTATCTCGCGCTAGTTAGGTTAAGTTGGCAGCACTGGAAGAGGCCTCTGGCTGAGGTGGAGGAGGCCACTGGGAGGCCACTGGCTGAGGAGGAGGAGGAGGTGGCCACTGGGAGGCCGCTGGCTGAGGAGGAGGAGGAGGCCACTGGCTGAGGAGGAGGCCTCTTCCGAGAGCCGGAGGAGGAGGAGGCGCCAGAACCATCCAATTATACTACTGCAGGAGTATGGCTTCTCATCTGTGTGTGTCCGTCTGTGACTTGCTTGGACGGATTTACTGCTGAATTACTTCCCACAGACATTGCAGCATTATTGCTTATCATCTGTGTGTGTCCGAACGTGAATAGCTTGGACGGATTTACTGCCGAATAACATGCCACAGACATTGCAGGAGTTATGCTTCTCGTCCGTGTGAGAACGCATGTGAATAATATGGTTGTCTTTCCGGTTGTATTATTTGCCACAGACTTTGCAACAGTACGGCTTCCCGTCTGTGTGTGTCCACATATGAACAGATAAGGTGCTGTTCAGGATGAATGATTTGCCACAGACATTGCAGCTGTTTATCTCATCGTCTGTATTGGTCCGCATATGATCGGTCAGACAGCCTTTCTTTATGATTTATTTGCCACAGACATTGCACCTGTTTGGCCACTAGCCTGTATGGGTCCGCTTATGATCGGTCAAGCTGCCTTTCTTTATGAATGATTTGCCACAGACATTGCAGCTGAATGGCTACTCGCCTGTATGGATCCGCATATGATCGGTTAGGTGGCCTCTCATTATGAATGATTTGCCACAGACATTGCAGCTGAATGCCCTCTCGCCTGTATGGGTGCGCATGTGACCGGTTAGACTGCCTTTCTGTATGAATGATTTGCTACAGACATTGCAGCTGAATGGCTTCTCGCCTGTATGGGTCCGCATATGACCGGTTAGATTGGCTTTGTGTATGAATGATTTTTCACAGACATAGCAACTGTATGGCTTCTCGCCTGTATGGATCCGCATATGACCGGTTAGATTGGCTTTGTGTATGAATGATTTACTACAGACATTGCAGCTGTATGGCTTCTTGCCTGCATGAGACCGCATATGTTCGGTAAGAATTCCTTTCTTTATGAATGATTTGCTACAGACATTGCAGCTGTATGGCTTCTCGCCTGTATGGATCCGCATATGACCGGTTAGATTGCCTTTCTGTATGAATGATTTACTACAGACATTGCATCTGTATGGCTTCTGGCCTGCATGAGACCGCATATGCTCGGTAAGAATTCCTTTCTTTATGAATGATTTGCCACAGACATTGCAGTTGTATGGCTTCTCGCCTGTATGGATCCACATATGACCGGTTAGATTGGCTTTCTGTATGAATGATTTACTACAGACATTGCACCTGAATGGCTTCTCGGCTGTATGGGTCCACATATGACTGGTTAGATTGACTTTGTGTATGAATGATTTACTACAGATATTGCAACTGTATGGCTTCTTGCCTGTATGAGACCGCACATGCACGGTAAGAATTCCTTTCATTATGAATGATTTGCTACAGACATGGCAGCTGTATGGCTTCTCGCCTGTATGGATCCGCATATGACCGGTTAGATTGCCTTTCTGTATGAATGATTTACTACAGACATTGCACCTGTATGGCTTCTCACCTGTATGGGCGCGCATATGCACGGTAAGAATTCCTTTCTTCATGAATGATTTGCTACAGACAATGCAGCTGTAATGTTTCTCGCCTGTATGGGTCCGCATATGACCGGTTAGATTGGCTTTCTGTGTGAATGATTTGCTACAGACATTGCACCTGGTTGGCTTCTCTCCTGTTTGAGTCAGCTTGTGATAAGATAAACTGTTTTTCTTGACAAATGATTTGCAACATACAGTGCAATAGTGAGGCTTCTCGCCTGTGTGAATACCCATGTCACCTGCTACTTTGTTCCGGCTGAAGGATTTTCCACAGACGTTGCAGCAGTATCGCTCCTCGCCTGTCTGAGACCGAATAACGTCCGGCCCTTTCCTGAAATTTTTATGAGATACTGAGCATTCGTTTATAATCCCACCTGTATGAAATCGCGTGTCCCCTGTCAGGATTTTCCTCTTTGTTAAGCATTTATCAGAAAATACGCACACTTGGAGGCGGTGGATCCTGAGGTGTTCCGACAAGCTGATTCGGCAGTGATCGCACTTGAAGTGTCGATCTTCCTTGTGTCTCTTCAGATGTCGCAAGAGGTCCAACTTCCCAGCCAGGACTTCACTGCACACACTACACCTAAAACTAGGTGATCCGCCGTCCGGAGGTTGATGATCTCTATAGCTCTCCTCGGGTCTCGAACTACAGTGACAAATTAAAACCATGTGAGCAATAGTTCAACAGCCAACTCCACTACAACTCTCACACAGGGGATTTGCTACTGGACATTCCAATCACTGATATCCAGTGCAGAGAGCTCGTTACTCATAAACATTACATTCCTGAGAGTAAACATCATCTGAGGTTAAATTTCAAAAGCTCTCACTTGTTACGAGAATATGTAGCGTCTTTTCTTAATCACGATATCAGGCGCAAGAAACTTGTCACGGTCTAGAAATGTACGAGTTAATAGACAACCTCATTTGATGAAAGCATGAGAAGTGGTCCAGCCTAAAAGGGTAAATACTCGTACAAGCTCTTTAATCCAGCACATATTATTCTATCGAAATCCGTGGTCTGTTCTCCTACATAAAGTACAGCATATGCTTTGGAGTTTTGATCTTGTTGAAGCACTCTGCGCTTTGTCGCAGGCAAGTAATAATTTTTGTAAAGGACCCTGTTCTTGAGGTTGTTTGAGAGAATGTCTGTGTTGTAGATATTAATAAAGTTGAGAATGTTTGCCGACATTCAGCAAGATCTGTTGAAATGGCTAATCTTTTATGAATGTTATTTTGTCACACAAATATACATATTGTATTTGTACATTGTTATCATATCACTATAGCATTTTATTATGTCACTGTGTCGCTTTTCCGAAATATGTATCTTTGATGTGCAATCAAACATAGCCAACCTATATATAGGACGGTAGGTTTATACAAGGACGTTCATACTTACTACCATGTACTGCATCAGTCTACGTCTTAATTCCTGTATTTAACACGGAAACCACAAGTCCTGATGAAATCCTGGAAAAGCTGACATATAACAAGTATACGACGGCTCTCTCCCTAGCATTGATACTGTCCTTTCTCCTCAAGACACTGCTGTTAAAGACATTATGAAGGCAACACAGAATATGGCTTTGGTGGTAGCGTTTTATTACAATGTTCTAATATCATGATTTTGAAACGAAACGCAACCTATCATGCCCTTGAATATTCTTACAAGTATTACTTTAACAATACGGAGAGAAGGAGCATGAAAATCAAGGCTTGAGCCAAAATTTGAGATGACAAGACGTTGAATTGCACTGTAGTGGATATTGCTGCTATGTAAGGGAAGGAATGTTATTCTATTTATTTCAAAAGATCACGGGCAACGTGATTATTTTTAGTGGATTGATAACATAGTTAGATAGCATCCAATTCTGAGCCTGTCTCCCCACCACAGAGTAGTTCTACATATTCTACGGAAGAACGGTTAAAGGTGAGATCCGCTTACAACTGCCACATGGGAAAATCGATCACGCAAGCTAAAATATATCGTAACATGAACTGGTACTTTCCAATTCATGCTCTATGAACTGAATTCACATGGCCCAGTCGAATGCATGACTGGCTCACAAGCAAAGAAATGGGAGGCTCGACCATGTATTGTTACTGCACTCTTTGGAGAAAATAAGTGGACAAATGAAAGGGGGACATTGATTCCAGATATGACAGATTAAACCTCTTGATCATCAAACAAGATATTGATGTTGACACCACTAGAAAACAGGGGGCAGAAAATACGACACTGGATTGTATGTCATGCGTTCTGCGGCATATCACGCCAAGCAAAGGGGCAAACGTCTGTAACCCTTCTTCTTTACGTGAATACGTGATTCTTGTGACAAGTAATTTATCAGGTTCACAATTAGTTTTCAGTAAAATAATGTTTCATTTTGCATTGATAAATATTCTACACGAACCAGCTATATTGCTGTAAGTCGTGGCGCGTCCCAGGTGACGGATACGGGTTCCCTGCTGGCCTGCCGATGAACTTGAGCAAAATATAAAAGCTCTCGCGTACCAAACATGTACAAAGTCTTTAATGGCAACTTTGGCGGAGATGGAGACGTTCAGAAGGGACCAGATGGCGGAAGAGGTACACTAAATTTCTGGAAGTTAATGCAGAAAAGAGGGTAGCGTTTCTTCTTTAGAGGAGTGGCTGCAAAAGGCATCTGTTCTCCATGTCCGGAGCTGCGTTACTACCTTCTGTCATGAGCTCTAAAATGCTTCAAGACAAGCCGGCCGTAAAATAATACCGTTACATCATTACAGAAATATGTCTCATAGTATCGGAGCCAAGGTTAGTGCAGCCCCTGGAAGGGACGCGCATTGGCAGGGCCCAGTCAGCATGAAAATTATGCTAGGGTTATCTTCGCACGGGCTGTGACGGCTAACCATGCTAGTACCCCCATTTTGTATCCCATCATTGAATTATGCCTGGATGAAGTAGCGAATAAGCCACTGCACTTAAGAGAAGGCTTGTAGGCATCTGAGAGGTGCGGGAAAAAAGATGGAATGGAGAAAAGTCATGTGAAAAGAGGTGTGGTTACTAACTGGTGTACAACAGAAACCGAAGAACAGCTCATAGTGTTGACATTGTCATATCAGCTAAATTTGACGGTTCAGTCTCCGAGGTGCAAAAGTTTGACAATCGCTTGATGTAACTCGTCCGTATTGGCGAGAGAAGGAAATTCCAATTTTTCAGCGCAACGCTCCACAAACTGACGTGCGCATGGAAACCAAAGATGCGTTCTGGGCACTGCCTGACAAGAAGACCGCTGCCGCTGATCTGAATGGACGTGTCGGACCGAGGAAAGAAGAACAAACAGTCCATGGCGTTCATGGACATGGAGAAAAGAACGACGATGCCCAACAAATTCGCGATTATGCAGAAACTGATCATCGCAAAAACACGGTTCAAAAAGAGTGATATTCATCTACTCAGTACTACAGTGGTTCCCATCCAATTCGCATTGACTACATCCTTGTGAGAGGGTGAAATCTCGAATATGTTCTCGAGATAACAGTTGTCGCTTATTAAATCCTTGCGATGCAACAAAGACCAGTCATCTAAGCTGCGGATAAAGTCACCAAGAGCCCAATACTTCACAGGAAATAGACAAATTGGGATCAAATGGTTGCCCCTGAAGAGGGAGACTAACGTCGTTGCAAAAGTTACAGTCACAAATCACCATAGCTGAAGTGAGCCGGACTAAACTGAAAGACGCCTTTCGCTCTATTCCTGCAACAATTAAGTCAGGGCGACGACAACGAAGGATTAAACATGACATATGGCTAAGGAATGAAGATGTTAAGTATGCAGTACGGTTGAAGAAGCAGCTGTACCACAAGTTTCTTGCTCGTTGGAATGCCTACAAGGCAGCCACTCGTAAAATGAAGGAGGTATTTGCCGTAACAAAATCAAACCGGTGGGCAGGTCTATATGTGAAAATTGACATGCGTGAATTCGAGCGGAAATTTTAACGGCTAGTCCAATCGAGCCATCGCAAAACGTCAGATGTCCAACGTTTTTACGGCATCAATGAGGAAACAGACGATGGAATTTCCGTATCTACCAATCCTAATCACCTCCGCTGTTGAAGGTTCAACGTAGGAAAATGACGTCACTAAAGTCCAGGCAATGCTGAAGGAAATGAAATCAGGGAAAGCCATCTGTCCCGATTATCTTCCAGCAGAGTTTAGTTTCTCTCAATGGGGGGATGCAGCAGTGTGGCTAAAGCAAGCTTTCCAACCATATCATCAAAGAAGGTCAAAAACAAACGGACTGGCGACAGAGTATCAATTCAGAAATAAAGGAAGCCCTGGCGATTTTTCTAATCACGGCCCGAACATACTTCTGCGCCTCGCAACGAGAGACTTAGAACAAATCTTCGACAAAAGGATTAGCGATTTAGCCAAACATACAACAAGCCAAGCTGGATTTGTGTAAAATTGTGGCGCAATAGGAGAAACCCATGCTGCCGGACTGTTACTTGAGAAACACTGTGAAAAGAATAAGAGGCTTCATGACAAATTTCTGGACCCTTAGAAGCCCTTCCATCGGGTACTTTATGACCTAATCAGTCAGCCCTACAAGTACATGGTATTCCAGAGCACCTTGCTGAGAGGGTATAATTGCTCTACAAAGAAAAAATGAGTTGTGTTCAAGCTGCCGCAGGAGCGTCTGATGACTTCCGCATAACTGTAGGAGTCCATCAAGGCCCCGGCTTATCACCACTGCAGCTCATTCATGTGATGGACACAATTACCACAAACCTGCGCAGTCCAATACCATGGACACTTCTCTAAGCAAATGATATCATTTGGCTGAAGAGAATAAGCTAGACCTGCAGCGTCAAACAGAAGACTGGAACAATCGACTAGCGCAATAAGCCCCGCGCCTCAACAAGAACAAGACAGAATACATTGCATTATATCGTCGAGAAGTTGGAACCATGCATGTTGACGTTAAGATATAGCACGAGTAGAGATATTTAAGTATATTGGCTCCACAATCTATGATTATGGCCGACTTACTGATGAAGTCAACTTAAGGATATACAAAGCCTCACTGAAGTGGAGAACGACAACAGGCGCCCTTCCGAACTTTGGACGAAGGGCCATCTCTAAACTAAGTTCTACCGAACTGATATCTGTCCTATCGATATCCATCCTGTCGTTTTCTACGGCAACGAATGCTGCCCAGCTCTAGAGGTAGAACACCAAATAAGCATCATGGATACGAAGTTGCTAAGGTGGAAGGCTGGCATAATTAGACTAGATCACATTTCAAATGATGTTATTAGAAAACGTTTTGGCATTGCAGCGATCCAGAAGAAAATTGGGGAAAGGCGTGTGCACTGGTTTGGTCATGTGTTGCGTGTAGAGGACGATACATTGGGAAAGTCAGAGTATTACACAGAAAGTCGGTGAAAAGAGGCGCTAGGGACGAACCAGACAGCATAGACTGATAAAGTGCACAACGGCCTGAAAGTTGGAAGACTCCATGCAGACATGGCCCGAGACCGAACTAACTGGAGTCAATGAACCACAACACCGGACCCTGCCACCAGATGCAGACTGATGAATATTCTGTTACAAAAATGGAATGCAAAGGTTATTTTACACATTCTAACATTCAAATTAGTTTATTGTATGTTCAAATTTTCTCCCTTAAAGCCTATGTCCGATATCTATAAAAACTTATTTTCACAAAATAGTGTTTGAATGGCTGAACGCTTCTGGATTTCGTGTTTAAGTGACTCCTATAAATTCATTGTGAAGAAAAACTTATAACTCAAAAAAATAAAAAATGGGTATATCTGTGTTGAATGGGAAGGACAGTTTCAATATCCGGTGAAATTCTATGAGTACCTACAAGAGGGGAGTCCGTCAGTGTATTCTAGCCTGAATAGAATTTTGCAATTCATATTTCTGCTTACATATGTCATAGACAGCAGACGATCATATTAATCAGTTTGTTATTTTCACTCCGATCACGCCTATAAATAGGAAGACCATGAGGGAGTGGCACAAAATGGTCAGCTCAGGGCCATGTGACACTCAACGCTCTAAAGCTGGAAGGAAGCCACATAACTAAGTGGTTAGTTCAGGACCATGTGTCTCTACACAAACAGAAGTAAGCCTCATCACTATTTAGCTCAGGACGATGTGTCTCTCCACAAATGGAAGGTAATCTCATCACTAATTGGTAATCTCAGAAATACGTGTATTTCCACAAGTCAGCAATTAGGAAATTTTATGAATCATAAAATATTTTCTTATGTAATTCTATACCCAACTAGCATGGCAAATATTTTAGACATTTTAAAGGAAGTCATTTAAGTTGCGGCATGATATTTGTAGACTGCTGAAATGAGAGTGAGGAAACAATAGCGCCTGAGGTGAGATATAAAACAAAGTGGGAAGTAGCAGATAAGATCCGGTCGACTGAATCCTTCAGAAGCATCTAAAATCTATGATGTAAAATGGACTAAGCTACGTAGACAATGGACTGTCCTCTGACATATATGCCAAGAAAAAAGAAGACACATAAAATGCATGTCGCTTTGCTGGTCTCTGCACAAAATATGTTTAGAAAGTAGAAAGCTAATTTTGACTCCATCAAAAATAGAAATATGATTTTGTGTGTGAAAAGGATTCATAAGCAACATTTTTACTGGTGGTCATAATACAAGATTGTTCTCTAACGTAGCCTATTGTGTCCTGTTACACATGAATTACAAAGAAACAGAGAGTGTGAGCTGGTACTGGGTAGTTCTGAGGACTGACATGGATATTTCTTGCCACTAGTTGTGAAAGTACAGTAGGAACAAGTCAGTGCATCACATAAGAGCCGAGAAGACTCTAACCACTCACAAAATCAAATAAACCATTCAGAATTCATAGTTTCCATCACAAATCTGGTTTGAAGTCAAACCTTAGGCTATGACTAGCCATCGCATGACCTGCTGATACAAGGGCTTGGTTAAGAGCACCAATCCGAGACTATACAATCATTTCCCACGGATTATCAAAGATCATTTCACACAGTAATCAACAATGGTGTGACAGCGAAAAATTAATTAGCGATGTCACAATTACAGCTCAAAAACACTACAGCATTAAATGTTTTAAAACAGGACATACACTAGTGGTACTTTGTAAGGTCAGCGACAACAATTACAATTTTGAAAGAATATTATATCACTACGTTATTTACCTATTATTATTATTATTAGCATAGGGCAACAAGTTAGATACATATATACAAATATATAGTATTTACAAATGTACACAGACAAGAAACATGTTTTATAGCAGAATGTCCAGTTGAGTGATCCTCTGTATGGCTTCCTCTGTTGGTTCCAAAAAGTCACTCGGGCTACCTGTGTAGGAACGTCGTGCACATTCACTTACAATATGGGGATCATCTGTCGAGATGCACCACAGTCGCACTCTGGTGATGAGATATATTTCCACTTATAAAGGACATCCCTGCGTCGTCCATGATTTGTTCTCACCCGATTCAGAGTGGTCCAAATCTTACGCGGCAGTGATGTTCACCAGGAAAGATGTTGTGTAAGGAACTGTCTGTGGCAACTTTCCAGCGATTTCTCCATTCTTCTAAAGGATGAAAATTCCCATCAGCCAATGCGACAGCACCATGCAAAGATGGATGTCGTGACTCGAACCTCGTTACCTTGAGAACAGGAATATCATCCAAAACAGGCAGTTGAGGGTCATTTCTAACTTCTTGAACTCTCGGATGCGAGCATTTGATCTTTTTAAAACAGGTGGCATTATACCTGACAGAACCGCAAGCAAGCTAGCATTCAGTTGAGTATCAATTAGCCTTCTATATGGGCTATCCAGCCAAACTGGTGCACAGTACTCAGCACACGAGAAAACCAGTCCCAAAGCAGATCATGAAGTCTTTGCTGGTGAACCCCAACTTGAGCCATACAATTCCTGAAGGATAATATTACGTGTTTTGAGCTTTCTGGACAGATTCATAAGATGTTGTTTGTAAGATAGTGTGCGATCAAGTGTAATCCCCAAATATTTGGGATAGCTGCTATGCCGAAGTTCTTGATGACAAAAACGTATGTGAAGTTTAATCGCAGCTTGGCGATTATTCAGGTGAAAACATGACACTTCTGTTTTGTTAGAGTTAGGACACAGTTGCCATTTCTTGAAGTATGTTTCAAGTGAAATCATGTCTCTTTGTAGCACTTCTTCCTTCACACTAAGGTCTCGATGTTGAGTGGCTAGTGTTATGATATCAGCATAACAAAATGTTTGTGATGATGTTTCTGGGAGATCGGAGATATACAAATTGAACAGTAGGGGAGACAGTACCGATCCTTGGGGTAATCCATTTTTGAGCTTCCTTTCTCTACTCATACTATTTCCCATACACACTCGAAAACTTCTGTCATTGTGCATATTGCTTATAACCTGCACGATGGTCCTACAGGGTACAAGTCGGAGAAGCTTGTAAATTAATCCTTCCCTCCAGACTGCGTCAAATGCTGCTGTAAGATCAATGAATACAGCTGAGGTCTTGAGTTGTTTCTGGAAACCTGCTTCCATGTGGACTGTCAGTGAAAGCACTTGATTGCAGCAGCTGCGATTTGGCCTGAATCCAGCTTGATCAACTGTAATATGCTGAAAAATAGTTGCGCTGATTCTGTTGTGGAATAGCCTCTCAAAAAGAAGGGCAACTGGTCTATAACTGCTTGGGTCATTGGCAGGCTTACCTGGTTTCAAGATGGAAAACACTTTCGTTCGTTTGAATTCTGCCGGTAGTTGTCTGTTCTGTAGAAGGTCGGTAAAAAACCTTAACAGCCAACTTCTTGCATTCTTCCCTAAATGAATGCGAAATTCTGGATGAATGTCGTCAAAATCTGGAGCTGTACTTGGTTTAACGTCTTTGAGAGCAGCATTGATGTCTTGCACCGTAAGCGGTTGTGAATACCTTGATGTGCGTGGTGTTCTTGATTCCAGAGTTTGGAGCTGGTGCCGTATGTATTTGGTATATTTCTTATCTGATGGAGTTTGGGAAGTTGTGACGATGTGAGATGCTACTTCATCCGGAGTAACTCCAGGCTGTTGCTTCACCAAAAGTGTCCTTCCTCCAAGTTTACTGCGGTGCCCCCAAGATCTTCTACTGGAATGAGTTAGGTCGATATTCTCCACTGTTTCAATCCACCGTTCTCTCCGGGTAGTATCCATGCTGGAAAGAAGTTCATCAGCTATGTCTTCATCACCAGTATGCAGATATTCATTATAGAGTGCATCAGTCTCTGCATTCCAACCAGGGATGTATTCATTTCTATGGCATACTCTTCTTAGCCTCCATCATAACTGCATCTACGAAACGCTTGTAATTGTGCTTGGGAGCAATCCACCGAACACATTTATCCAGTTCAGTGGTGAATGTTGACCAATTTGCTTTTCTGAAGTTACTCCGAGCATGTGGTATTGATCGTACAACAGGAATTTTGATGCCAATCTCCACTACAATGGGGCCATGTTGACTGTGGGGAAAATGTCTTAACACTTTACGACTGGTATGTAAGGGCTGTCCTGCCTCATTGCAGCTAACAAATCACAAGTCAGGATTGAAATCCCTATTTCATGCAGCTCATTGGAAAGTACCAATATCTTTTGGGTAAAAAATCGGATGGAGATTGTTCATTTCTGTCCATTCTACGAGTTTCTTTCCACATTCATTGTTATTCGAGTACTTCCATAGTTCCTGATGGCTGTTGAAGTCGCCTATATAAACTGCAGGGTGTTGAGCAGTCGGGAGTACAGTACCTGACCACTGTGCGTTTGGGGGTTTATAAATGTTAAAAATAGTAACATGTGCCACTCGCACAGCAACACAATGGATGTCTTCGTCTTTGTCTTCGTTTTGAAAGAGCAGTGAGGCATCTTGGATATTATTACGAACATAAGTAGCTATACCATGTGCACTGTGAAATGTTGCACCAAGAGCTGTGAAACCATCATTGAGGCCCCTTTTCCAAAACTCTTCTTTATCGGCTGTGTGGATTTCATGTATAACCTCAACATCTATATTATTATTCAGGATAACTTTGGATAGGTAGTCACATTTTGCTCTGCTGATGCTTTCTACGTTAAGCTCGAAAATATGAATGAAAGGTCCGATGTTTCTTGTCTGGTAGCTCTGAGAAGAGCCATTTCCATGAAATACTTCTGCCATTGCTGGAGGATCTTTAAAAAGAAAGGTCCAGCAGCCACAGTTATTGCTTTCTTAGCACCACCCGGGGGTCACGTGTAGGGCACTTTGAGGGTAAACCTACGGACGTGAAGCAATAATATACCGCCTATTTATCTACTTTTATGAGATAATAAATTCACTTACTTGAAGAATTCTGAATTTTTTTAGGCAACCTGCACAAATTTAAAACTCCACTTGTACCTGTCCATTTTATTAGTTAATACTAATTGTGTAAGTATGTTTGTAATCAACACACTAGAAGCACCTGACTGACAATGAACACTAAAATGAATCAGAAAGTGTGACCACATCACTGGAATGAACATAAATTCAATAGCACAATTTTTTATGCTTACAACAATGCACAAGTTTTATTTGAAAACTATGATACCGAAGATGTAGCATAACTGACCTCAAAGTTTCATTTCTACAACACATTATCTACTTTGGCGTCCACAAACGGAGGAATCAGACTTAACACACAAGAGAACAGAAATGATTAGAAAAAAGGAATCTAACCAAATAATTTCAGAATGACATTCTTCGAGTTATCACATTATTGAACTCAGCCATCATTATATTGATTTAAAAAAACTGATTATGTTAGTTTGAAATATTCATTGTTTACAATGTACATAAAACTTAACAATTTCGAATAAGTAGATTTAATTTTTAATCTACAAATATCGCTTTTTCTGTGTGTCACTGTTGGCATGAACGTATAAAAATATTACTCAGAATATCTGGAAGCAATAGTTTCAGATAGCATTTCAGATGATAAGAATGTGATGAACAAATGATGCAGAGAAAGTGAAAGAAAGAGCACTTTTTCATGGTTGCTTAAAGGTATTGTAAACAAATACACTTCAAAAATATCTAGCTTTACCAGAGATTCTTTTTGTAGATATATATTGAATAAAACTACGACTACATGATGGAATATTAAATATGACCTTAAAGTTCCTGAATATTTTAGATAATTTTAACCAATAGAATTTTCAGATATTAGTGTTTAAATGTAACCTTGTAAAGACAGGATTGAACTGATGAAAATGGCCACTTTTGGAGATAAACCAACCACTACTGAACACAACTGTGAATAGGTACAACATATTCCATATTGTATAGGACTTGTAGTGTACATACTTTGTTTCTTCTTTGATGTATGACAACAGCTGATCATCAGTTTGTTCCTCTATGAATACTTCCTCCTTAGTATCTTCGGAAGGCTGTCAGTAAGAAATAAGAAAAGTAGAATAAAGAAGTAAGGAATAAAAATATATAGGCCTAAAATAGAAACAGCTGAGAAAATAAATTTCATACTGGCACAAGAAGAGTATAATTAATTTATCTCCCATTTAAAAAATATATAATGGAAAGGAACAATCAAATGAAAATCCCATTAAATGCAAGAGAGGTGTCTACCTTGGTGGCAAATGGTACACAAAAACATATTATCATCAAGCAATAAATGTTAAAACAATAGAGAAGAAGACAATTTCCTAAAAACAGTATTCTACAATTTTTGCTATTTTTTTCTTTTAAGCACACAGCTCATCCTTAATAAATGTATAGAATTTACAACCTCTTACTCATAATATTTTCTGTTTTACAAACATAATCAACACACATACCACTTGTGCATCTACTTCAAATAATACTACACAAATTCTATTAGGTTAAAATTTACATTGCATTTACTTATTTTATTTTTTACCCTTTTTGGAACCTAACTTGCACAATGACCTGCTGTGTTTTATCCTGAGTCCCTCTTGCCACTGCTTTTCAAACATTTGATGAGATTAAGAACATGAAAAGGAACACACTGTTGGACAGCAGTAGATACAGCAGCATAGAAAGGGAGGAACATTGCAAATTTGTAAATTTAAAATCACCTACATATTTGTGAATATTCAGCTGAGTATATGTGCACATACATGTATGGGTGGAGGTACTTCCATGTATGTGAACATGCACAATTTTAGGGAAATAATAAATAGTAAGCAGTGTCTCCATATCATTACCCAATACCATTCCTTGCTTCTGTTTCTCTTTCTGTTGATCCCTAATTTCACAATGATTAGCCATTTTCTTTATCCTCTTATATTCATATTCCCCTGTTCCCATCTTCCTACATATGACTTAACTTGTCACCTCTTTGTTCATTTCCATGTTCCTATATACTTTCTTTCCAAAAACACTTCACTGTAATATCAAATAATCCCACAGTACTCCCACCACTTTCCAAACAAGTGGACAATGCTTATATCATAAGCATAGAAATATCCATCATCCCCCTCTGTACATCACATTAAGACCAAAAGCATAAATCAGTTAATGTCCCAATGAATGAATGAATCAATCAATGAATCAATCAAATCACAGAAATTAGGGCTGTTGGTTGTTTATATAGAAAAAAGATTGTGGCAATATATGAAACATATTATTTCAATCACTAAATCATTTTCCTATAAGTGAACATTTGCCAAAATTTGTCCCCTTGAATTCAAACTTACCTTCATGTTGTGACCTTTCCTACACTTAAAGAACATGACTTAAATGTATTCATCAACTAATGTCATTCCAAGCCATCTCTCCAATGACATCTCAGAATATACTGCTCAATCAAACAACTTGTCTCTTTTCTCCAAGTCTCCCCAGCTGAAACTTTGTAATATCTCTGTAACACAACTCTTTTGTTAGAAATCATACGCAAGAAATGGAGCTATTTCTGTGGATCATTTCCTGTTCTCTACTCAAGTAATACTGGTGATGGTCTCACACTCTCATTGTGGCTTTGCTGGAGATTTATATGCCCTCTCCTTTACAACCCCTAAATAACCTCATAATCATATTAAGAGATCTGTAAATTCTATTTTCAATATATTTAAATGATTACCATAATGAAGCTATATCCTTATTATGAATAGCTAGGTACTTACAGAGATCCCCATGAAGAAATTTCACCCATCAATACAATAACAAAACCGGAGAGGACTCTTTCTATTTGTGAAACAAAGAAACTGACTTTTCACCACGTTTACAAATATAGCATTGCCCGATGTCCATCTTACAATATTGTCAAGGTCTTTTTCAGTTACTCATAATCCTGAAACTTATTTATTACAAAGAGACTCATCACTTATTTCAGTTCATTATTCATATTGTTTAACATATCAGAAAATAAAGGTCTCATAATACTGCCCTCTGGGACCCAATCCCATAATTGTTACAGGATCAAATAAAGCTTCACCTACTCTTATGCTCTGAGTCCTATTTTGTAGAAATACACTAGATGTGGCCAAATTTTAATGGTAAAAGGTATATTTCTACCTTTATGTAAACTATCGACCTTTATAGCCTAATCCTTGAACTTGTTTGGAGGCAAAGTTTCCACTTGGGATATCCTGGTCCACACTATTGTACTTTTTCATACAGTGGCTACAGTGAGAACCTCAATGTAATTTCATTACTCACATGGTTTTGTGTCATTTTTGTTAGTGAGCATATTCTGTTGTTTATCTTTATTACCTGCATATTGTTGCTGTTTGGAAGTAAATAATGTGACCTATTGTTAAGACTGTGCATTCTGTAAATTACATACATTATTGATACTATTCAGGAGTTCAGTTGTATTTCTTAAGAGTGGTTCTAGAGAACTGTCCAATTTTGAGGTTATGGGAGACGAAGAGACCGTTCGCCAAGAAAGGCATTGTCAGAGAGCTACTTCTTGAGAAACGTCATTCACAACAAGAAATAGATTCTAGATTGCAAAAACCACAGCAATCTGTAAGTAGAATTTTAAAATGTGAAGATAACGGGAAGACAAAATGTGATGATGATGATGATGATGATGCTTGTTGTTTTAAGGGGCCTAACATCGAAGGTCATCGGCCCAAGACAAAATGTCAACAACGTGTTGGAAACCGTGGGCAGAAGAAGAAACCAACCACAAGGAGGAAGCAAAACTGATTAATTTGTCAGTAAACAACTCCAAGGTTACTAGTTTGGATTTACGTAAGAAATTAGAAGAGTATGGGTCATTTGTATTAGCCAGGACTCTGAGGCGAGAGCTGTTTAATGCTGGAATGAAAGCAAGATAACCTCAAGGCAAAGCGAAGTTTACTCCTGCTATGGCTGTAAAGAGGTTCCAGTGTGCCACGACTCTCCAGAATGGTCATCTGATGAATGGAAACAGACAAGTCCATGACAATTACTGTAATTCCTAAATTATCATTCATTATTCCATTATAACCCAATCTAAGTGATGTAACCGTACAGCACAGTAAATGTATGAAATTCTTCTTTTAAACCATACAGCTTATTGCATTTAATGCTAGGCTTATTTGTTTTATTTATTTCAGGTTTGCTTTAGTGATGAATGGGTATTTCCTGTCGAAGAATAGACAAGTCAATATGTCAGAGGATAAGGAGAAGTATTCCATCCAACTTCAGTGATGGTCTGGAGTGTGTTTTCTTGGTATGGCTGTGGACGATTATATATTGTAGAAGGAACTATGAGACGTGAACAGTATAGTATTAAGAACCCGTTTGGTAGCTCAGGTGCAAGAGTAGTTTGGCCAAAGTGAATTTATTTTTATGCAAGATAAGATTTTTATGCAAGAACAAAGCCTAAAAACAGTCCAGACATGAACCCCATAGAATATCCTTAGAAAATAGCAAAAAAAAAAGTCCAAAAAATTATAACGACAAAAACTGGCTTGATTGAGAAGCTCGGTCAGATCTGGTGTCATGATGACGATTTAAAGAGTCAGTGTAAAATACTGTTTGAGGGTATGCCCAGTCTAATCAAGTCGCTCATGAAAGCTAAGGGGGTGCATACCAAGTACTAATGTCATCAACTTAAATATTGGTAACATCTTATATGTTCAATTTTCGAATTTTTAATGTTTAATAATTTGGCCATATCTTTATAGTCACCCATTTAGCCATTGTTTTATCTATCCCAAACGCACTAATTTTTTGTCAGTAGTTTCCCGAGATCTACCCTAAGAAAATCCTTGGATATGTCAATCGTGATTCATTTGACTTCCTGAATCTAATATATCTGCTATATCCTGCTGGAATCCACAAGACGGGCTTCAGTGGAATAATGTTTATTAAATCTGAACTACCTTCTATCGAGCCAGTTGGTAATTTCTTAAATGTGTATAACATAATCAGAAAGAATGCATTCCAAGAGCTTGCATGCAACACAAGTCAAGACGACTATTGTGTAATTACTAGCCTTAAGGGGGGACGTATGCGATATTACAGTATAACAGCATTTTTATTATAACTCGGGGCATTTTAGAGTTAGCTTTACCTAACTTTGTATACACATAAATAGGTGTCAGGGGAATGTTTTCCACCAATATGAAAAGATAATATTTAATATTTTTCAAATTCTGAAAATTCAAAATTTGAAAATTTTGTCATGATGTAAGGAATATTTACTCAAAAACTGTCTTCGCTATGAACTTGAACTTTTGTATATAGACTGTAAGAAAGCAGTTGAAAAATTCTCTCGAGCAGAATTAGTCAGAATGTTTTTGTTTTTTATAAATTATATTTTCAATTCTAGAAAAAAGTATTGACCTCTTTTATAGGTATATATAAATGCATAATTTCTTTCCAAATTTATTTAAGAAAAGACTGCCCGAGGGTATTGTAGACCTAGTTATTTGAAATAACTGTACCAAATTTAAGTAGAATAGCCCTATTAGTTTAGGAGAAAATGTTCCGTATATGTTGCAATATGTAATTTACGGGAAATGAAGAAAGAAAATTTGAAATGTTATTTACCAGAAACAAGCAAATAATGCTGGCCATAACCATATTCCTCTTCTTCTTGTGACTCTTGTAAACCTCTCCTTTTCACCTGTTTCATTTGCCTGGACTCTTTGATGAGCATTTCCCCTGATAGTTCTGAAGCAGCAATGCGTTGGTCGTCTATCTTTCCCAGAATTGTCCGCGTGTAAGCACCAGCATCAAAACCAAGCCCTTCAAGGACCTTGATTCTTCCATTATTTCCATCATTGAACACCAAACATGCATCATATGCAGCAATTTTTACAACATCAGAAGCAGCAAATGTTTTTGGACACCGTTTCCGTATTAACTGGTTGTAACTCTCATTCGCATTTAGAGTTTTGCTATGGGTGCATTTTTTTAACAGATCTGGGTGTGCTAGAATCCGGAATATGGGCTTGATGGCATTCAGGAGGATTGTGTTTATATTTATATGATCTTCCTTCTGCCTGTGCTTGTTTATATTTGCACCAGGTTATGCTGCAAAGAGTATGTATAGCATGTTCATCAGTAGAGAGCTTGTGAAAAAATATTGCCCACACTGCTTTTTGCATGGCTGTGACATCTCCAACATTGTCTCTTATGGCCTTTCCATAGTAAACCTGCAGACTGTGTATGTGTTTATCTGTGAGCCTGTGTAAGCCTCCGAGTGGTTTCCCATCTTCAACTCACTCACTTACTCCGCTCACTTCAGAAATTGGTTTATAATCTGGCAACAGCAACAATTTGCAACTCTGTTTACAGCGGAAGTGGGCTATGCACACACGGCAATACAGCGGAAGTTGTCACAGCCTTCTTGATCGCGCAGTAAGAACTGTCTCAACTTTTGCCCGTCCAAAGGGACAAAATATTTCAGTTTATGTCATGATGACTACCACGAAGGGGGCGTGGCCTTATGCACGTTGAAACTTTTGATACACTTGTAGGCTGAATATCATCACGAAACTTTGGAAATATATTGTCAACCTATCTAAATAAATAATAATACTGTTTTCAAAAAAGCGCCTTTTTGACCCAACATCGCATACGTCCCCCCTTAAGTTTAGCACATATTCTCTATACATAGATTGCTACTACACTAATTATTCATTCATCTGGTATCGCTGTTTCATACATACTCTAATCAATATCTCAAAGAACTGACTTTCGTATATGCTCAGAAATTTTACCCATCCCAGCAGCATTTCTAGTTTTAAATTTTTGTATATTACATTCAATGTTCCTTATAGTGGATATTGTAAAGTAATTTCAAAGGATTAGGTGGAATTGTCAACTGTGTCAGGTACTGCAAAAGGACATGACCAAACCATTGGTGACATATCCTATGCGTCACGAGTGACGGCTGCGATGCCCATCGACTAATGAAGTATACACATTCTCATGCTGTGTAATTGCTACTTCATACCTTTCTAAATCTGTCAACATTCAACACCGTACACAGCAACAAGCCATAGTAACACGGCTGAAAGTAATTCCAGTATCAAGGAAGACAATGTACACTGCCTGCTGTTGCTCTCAGTGCTTTTCAATTAGCATTCTGGCAGTGAAAATTGCATGAGTTGTTCCAACACCCTTAATGAAGATGCATTGTATAGCAATAATGCCGGCGATTTCACCCAGTCAATAATGAAGGCTACTCTAAAAGATCTTCTCATGTACAATTGGGTGCAATTTGGATGGTAATTTCCACATTCTGATGAATCGTCATTTTGCTCAAAAATAGGCACAAGGATGTTTACAGCCCAATGACTGGGAACAGAGCCAGAGTCAACTCTGGCACTGAATAAGCTTGTCAGCCAGTTGATAATGAGTTTTCTAAACTGCCTCATCTTCCAGAAATTTGCTGGATGGTCATCCGGTCCTGGCGCTTTTTGGTCCTTCATACTCCCAATGGCACTCTCCACTTTCTTTGATGTGATGCATAAGATGGGACTTACCATCAGGAATAGGGTGATGTGGTAATTCAATGCAGGAAATATCTACAAATGTTGTTGCCAATGTTTGAGGATTTCTTGTTTGGCCTCTAATCACTGGTCATCTTTGTCTCTAATGCAGACAGTGTGCTCAATACTTGTGTCAATTTTCATCAGACGGAAAACAGTTCTCTTCTTCTTCCCTTGAGCTCAGCGGTGTACAGTGTTTATCAGAATTACACCGACAAAAATTCAGGAATGCTCTTCGTATTATGTTAAGAATAAAGGTTCAATCAGACTGGCGGGATAAATTATATTTTTGAGAAAATGAGGTTAAATTGTTACTTCCTGGTGCGCGATTTAAATTGAAGAGCTGCTGCCGCCTTTCAGGGAAGATAAGGGTAGGGAGGTGTTGTGGAGTGTATGAGCAGACAGAGATAATGCTTCCTCATACGACTTCGAAAGGATTGTCTCTAACAGGCAATATCCACAGTCCATTTATCTAATAGTCGTAACTGCACACACAGTTAAAGAACACACTGTATTTAAGACACGCATGTTAGTCAAGGAAAGCACCAGATTGTTTCTCCTCTCGTCCGTTTGTCGCAGTAATATTCTATATTAATTAACATGCTCGAAAATTGTGTATTCCTTCCCTCATAATATTGTAAACTCAATGAAATACTGAACGAAGGAATCAACACGCCAAATGGTTTGATTACAGTGTATGTTCAATAAGGCCCCCTCCTACTTTGGTGTATAGTTCACTATGGCGTAGTAGTGAGTGACTATGGACTATGTCCAGGATGTGTAGTGTGTGGCGAACGGATTGGAAAGCTGCCTGTATTCTTGTTACAAGATGTCTTCTCTTTCTATAGGGTTCACATAGTAGTCAATTCGTGTAGAACAAACTGTACAGTGCCTACCGGAGTGTGGAAGCGACTATGCGAGAAGAACGAGAAACTTGTGCATTTGCATCGAGAATTACCCATGTCTCCAAATTTCACTTCCCCTGACTTCTCTTTTCTGACGCACAGCGGCTGACTCTCTGACATAGCAAATAGAGCAAGTTCATCAATCTGAACTGCATGACTGGAAGTAACAAGGTCACTTTAATTTCCTCAAAAGGAAACATTTCCCCGAGAATCTGACTGCACCATCATTCTCAACATTCCACGAAGAGCATCCCTGATTTCTCTGTCAGTATAGTTCTTATACACCTTGTTCACAGGTCATTACAGTGAGTGCGTCTCGATTGAGATTTATATACAGTATGCCTTCGTCTTATCCTACAACTCTTCTTGGACTGCAACCATCCATAGGAACGTTAGATATTCAATACAAGAGGAACTAGGTTATATCGTACCCAAGTTTACTGTGACAGTTGCAGAGAAAGATATGTAGAATGTGTCTACATGTTGTCAAATGCATTAAGATCAACAAGAGGAAAATTTATGTTGTTGCTAGGGTCTCCTTCTAGTCTTTAAGCTTCCACCACTTGATGTTCTCAGGGGCATAGAGGTCCTTAAACCCGCTATGCCTACCATATGCAGAGGTGGAATACAGTCAGATGATATGACATTCACATCCTTTCTTCGTCGTAGATCACGGTGCTGAACAACGATAAGGTCAATTTGCTTGCTGCAGTCACCACAAGTGAAACCTCAAATATGAGCTTCATCATCATATCAGGTACCGAAAGTATTACCACCATGGCAGCTATAAAAATTCTTAGTGACCATCATGCGCATTAAGGTCATCACAGAGAAGTGGAAACTCATCTTCAGGATATGCTGCAACATGACCTCGTAGTTCCTGCCAATGCTCTTCCTTATCCAGGTCATCACAGCCAGATTGTGACATAGAAAACACAAGTTTGAGAGGATGCAACATCAAATGTAATTCACATAAGGCTGTCGGAATAGCACTGAACCTCAGCAACTCAATCTTGCATGCTTGCGCACACAATGAAATCAACACCATTCCTGCTGGATGTAACCTGGCAGATAAGTTCAGAGACATCTTTGATGTCATGAGATTTCTGGCCTTTCCAAAGCGAGCAACTTAAAATCTAATTACATAGCTATACTTCAATTCTAAACCGGACTTATATTATCCAAATTGCAACAGGTTAACAGGAACAATAGAATGAAAAGATTAAGTAATAATAAAGCAAGAATGATATTTACTAATAAAATAATTATTCTACAATAATTCTAAGCCACATTTAGATGTATCCTAACTACAATAGTTTAACTGAAGCAACAAATATTCCTAAAGTATGAATTTATGGAACTTATGAGAATGTAAATGTTCATTGACTATGTACATAAAATTTAGTTTCCTTGATTCATCAAAGAGACAAAAAAGTGAATAGTTTGAATGTAATTATCAGTCAAAGAACAGTGGCCAGTTATAATCATAAATTTAAGCCATATTAATGAAAGTTAATTGAACATAACCTACAGCATATTGTTTATTTGATGGTTTCTACCATTTCTCTTTCACACCGACACAGATAGGTCATATGGCGATGATGAGCTAAAAATGGCTAGGAATGAGAAGGAAGCAATTGTGGCCTTAATTAAGGTACATTCGCACCATTTGTTTGCTGTGAAAATGTGAAACATGCACTTCAGGGCTGTCGACAGTGGGTTCGAGCCCAGCATCTTATAAATGCAGGCCAAGAGCTACATGGCCAGTTATTCAGTACAACAAGGAAGCAATTGCTTGAATTCCTTATCTTCGAATACTTACTGTGAGAGTATATTAATATGTAATTTCAAACAATACGTTAAAAAGTTAGTTTTTATTTTAGAAATTCAGCTTTCACAGTTCCCCAGATGTACATGCACATTTGGACATAAGTTTTCATTTACATGTCCAAAATTTTACGATACATGGGGTTACTTTGGAAAAGTAAAGAGTAAAGTAGATTCCCAAAATTCTATGCAGAGCATGCCTTCCTCCCTTTAAGTCAAGATGGGCTGCCTACGTATGCTCTTCGGATCTAGGATCGAGGTGGCCCTTACTTCTTCGCAGCTTCTCTGTATTCCCTTCACCAAGAATCCCTTTAAGAGACTTATCAAGCTTATCGGCATTGTAATTACATTAGACAATGCTTCAAATTTATGCTTATATTCTTGCAACACATTCCGAAGTAACCCCATGAAAGAACCTTACTCAGAAGAACAGCCAAAGACATGATTCTTGAGGTGATCAAGCTAATGCAAGTTGAACCTAACAGCACTTCAGTTAGAGTAAAACAATTCACTTCAACTAACATTTCTTGACAATGTGAACATTTGGTACCACACGATACAACAAGCAACGTCTCTCACTTAGGAACAAAGAAAAAGAGACAACAATCAAGAAAAAGGTTTATCACAATAGTTCTATGAACTTTGACTGTCCTACATCAACACAGATCTATCCATATTAAGAAACAAAGTACACATATATGTGAAGATAAACCGACGTCCAGAATTATCGCATGGAATATTTGGAAGAGAAGTGTACGAAAATACTAATAAATTCCAGGGTATATGCTGTAAACGGGAATCATGGATCAAAGGTATCTGGGCATAGAGAAATACTCACAGGTCAATTTATCTCCAAAAGTGAGGAGACAGGGTTGGATCAAACACATTTCAATGACACTTGGGTGAAATATCAATTAAGAAATAGTAAATGTAATGATTATCATTATTTTACTGTAAAACCAATTATAGTATTAACATTAACAGCTAAAAGATAGCTGGGCATCTCAGAGAAGTTAACTGTTAACAATGTAGAATGACACTACATAAGCACTGTACAAGTCTACAGATAGTTTCACCTTAAAGTTCTACACAACACTTTATAGTGCAAATGCAGTTTTCACACCACACACAGGATTTCTACGACCAATTTTACTAATTCCGCATCAATATATCGAAATAATACACTTTTAATACTTCTGCATCATTTATACAGCAGTGTATACTGTGGAAAGAAATCTTTCACCAGAACAAATTGTAACCGAAAATGGCATAACTGGAGTTAAAATTGAGATTGCCGCAAAAGCCTAATTAAATTCGGTCAGTGGGTCATTTACAACAGCTGTGGTGAAGGCCAGGATCTGATAACATTGGAGAAATTCGCCTTTAGGCTCATTGCTGCATGGCCGTGTGGCGATCCACTCCTTTTCTCTTAAGGGTCAGGAGGTTACCATGCAACAGATATGAACAGTTAACATTTTCAAGGCTAACACTGCCCGGCAAGTTTTCAGAACTCTAACAAGAACAGTTTTGAACCATGATACTTTAAGAAGACGTGAAAAAAATTATGATTGGTTTCCAACTAATCACACTTTCATGGCCGAGAACTGATAAAAGCAGTGTGTAATCGACGCTCAACTTACTCAGCTCCTACACTACTGATTTCATACTGCTCTACTTTAGAGCACAACTTCACTTCGCTTTCCCACTACAATTCTACAAGATATTCTTCGCCAAGACACGTTTATTTGTCGTGGTGTCTCATAAAGGGAACACTTTATTTCGTCTTCTACAAGACATAACCACGACTATATTAATTCCAGAACATGTGTGGTATGCATAAATCATCTGAACCCGCAAGTTAAGTGTCGACTGACATTTAAAGAGGCATGGTTGGAACACATATCAATGTGCCGCTTCAGTTACACACACACAGAGAGAGTGTGTGTGTTTGTGTGAGTGTGTGTGTGAGAGAGAGAGAGAGAGAGAGACAGAAGAAGAAGCCTACTGTTACGAGAAGCCTGCAAGACAAGGAACAAGGGGAATCATCATGCTGCTTGCAAGAGGAATCTTTACTTTCATCATGGTGCACCTTGCAAGGGATATTTCTTCCGGAATGTCTAACTTAAAGGGAAGATCCCACCAAACCCTAAAGGGTGGTAAAGGGACCAATCATGAGACGTAGCCAGCCAGGAATAAATCAACTTCAATCATAAAATTTTAAGTAATTTTTTAAATATTAATTTCATTTCCAGAGGGACTTCATTCTTGAAATAATATTTTCTATTACTTTCTGCTGTTGCAGATTCTTATCGCTTCTGATCTACTTATTGATGTTGGTAAATTTTGTGAATGATTGAAATACACTCATGTCCATAAAATCCAGAACACCTTGAAACACTAGAGAGAGGAAGTTTATATTCATAGGACATGTGCATTAGTATGTTCTGAAGACAGGTCCACATCGATATGTCTGCGCAACACCGACTGGTAAATTGTGCCTGCTGTGTTTTTAGTCTTAAGGTCTATAAAAAGTGCTTAAATGTAGCTGCATATGCTTTTATAATATACTTTATATTAGGCTTATACCTTGTCAAATTAAGTAATATAGACCTAAAGACTAAAAACAACGCAATATGACAAAGTCATTCTAGGAACTTGTTTTACTCGTAAAACTTGAACGTTAATGATATAATTCAAGGTCATATGTACATAGCAAAGTTTTATCATACGTTGTGATTCTTTTAATGTGTTCAAAAAGTGGTAACTTTTTAATATATAATAGTTTTCTAAACTTAGACATAAAAAACAGTATTATTCACTCTGAAACATATTACCTAATGTCAGTCAAATATGAAATGTTTATGGGCAAGGCACAACTATTTAAAAAATGTATTATAATGTGAATGTACATGACAGCTGAGGATGACGTGTGAAGAGTCGAAACAGGTCCTGTTGTTAAGAAGAAAATTTTAATAAATTAGTATTGATTAGGTGGATCTCTTTCTTTCTATGACATATTTAGTTCATCTATATGAGTTGAGAAACTAAACTCTTGGCACTAAGGTAACGTAAGTGAAGTGTGCTTTTATGTCTATTTAGGGCTGACTGGACAATGTGAGTTGTAACTACAAGGAGGGGGAGATTAGGGTGAATGGACTAGCAGGTAGACAGGTTGATGGGATAGCTGGGGAAGGGGAAGTGTGGCAAGGGAAAATATTGTTATGGTCAGAGGGATTATGGCTGTTTGTGGTATGTATTGCCAATTGCTAAAATGAAACTAAAACACAGCATGTGACTATACCTTATTAATGGTCAGCAATTAACATACTTTAGGTAATTAAATTGTCAGTAATAATAATAGTGGTAATGTGCAAAAGCAGATTAGGCATACAGAATACTCAAGTAGGAGCTTTTTCTATGTAGTGTTGACGTTAGAGCTATGTGCACGTAATATGGAGGCCTGACTTAAAAGAGAACGAGTTAGGAAAATTTTATTAAAGAGTATGTAGATCGACAGGTGGGAGGATAAGAAGACAGATTAAGTGAATAGATATTTAGACAGATAGATAAATACAGTAAATGGATAGATAGATAGATAGATAGACAAATTTACTTGAAAAAATAAAAAAGCTAGCTCCTCAGCTGTGACTTACGGTAAACGATGGGTTTGGACTCACATAGTCAAGTGATCAAATAGCACTGCAAGAGAAGCTTATGCCATAGGAAGTTCCTTTAACTGGCACACTTTTAATTTCATCCCGTCAGCCTTCTTGATTATGATGTCTCCTGAGTCAGTCCAAGTGTTTCTAAGACCAAAACACTGGATTGCTGTCGTTATGATGGACATTCTGGTAGCTGTAAGATCTTCACAGATTGTTGTGGATGAGCCTTTCAGTTTCCTTTTCCTAGTGAAGATATTCTGCCATGAGTGATAAGACACAAATTTGAATAGGATAGGTCTTGTTTTCCATGGTGATCAAGGACCTAGTCTGTGACACCTATCAACATCATTAAGTGTAACATATGCACCTACTGCTTTGCACATGCTGAGCACTAGTTCATCTCAGTTTTCGTTCAAACATTCGGGGATGCCGAAAATCTTACATTATTCCTCCTGCTGTATTGCTCCAATGAATAACATATGGAGTCCATATCCTCCCTCATTTTGTGGATTTCCACCTCCTTTTTATCAAGATTTTCAGTTAACTCTGAAAATGCTTCGAAATTAAATATTAAACTTTTTTCAAGTTCTCTTATAACCATTTCTGTTATGAAGGTCAAAATGGCCTGCACAATTTTTTTTAGGAAGCTGTCCGAGTTAATAAAGTCATCCAGCGTGCACTTCATGAGGTGGTCTACGTTGGCATCATTGGTAGTGGCTGGGCTTCTAAGTCTGTTGTTCTGGCGGCCCATTTTCTTTACAATGCAAATATGGAAGAAAAAGAACAATACCGACAAAATGTGTTGGTACGATTCATAAATACAAACGTAACACTGCCGCAAGTTTTTTCACTTCCACTGCTGTATAACACCTTCAAATCACTTGATTACTGAGGAGCCTCACTCACCCACGTCCGTGACGAACCATTTCATCAGATAGGTTAGAAACTCAACATGGCGCTGCCCGAATGGTGTCATGATGCATTACGCATTTACACAAGGTTTACCTACATCAGCACATTTAATAATTGTAATAATAATAATAATAATAATAATAATAATAATAATAATAATAATAATCACAATTGCAATGAGCACTTGAATGAGTATTAAGTTCAAGTGATTTTCACACTTACCTGCATTCAGTCAGTGTTTTTTGTCTCTTTTTACATTTTACGAGGTAGTGAGTATCGCACACGTCATTACATAGTAAACAAACAGAGTCATTTGTTGTCTATGTGCATATTTTGCTGTGGAAGCCATATATTTAAGCTATTAGAAAGCTGAAGACGCAATATAGGCCTCTCCATTCAGCAACAACACAGAATATACAATAGTAAGCAAATCAAAACATTGAAAATTGGATCAACCGATCAGAGCGCTATAGGCTACCCATATAGCTACTGAAGCTATTGGTTACTTCACATTCAATATCACGCTTGGTTTTGTTTGAATGTTTATTCAGTTTCCTTTACAATTTATTCCTGGCATAAAAGACATCAGCCTACCCAAGATTAGTGTTATAAAAATTAGAAAATGTGCTTCTATTAAGGGATAAATAAGGTATGTCCATTTTATCTGGCCAAAGAATGAATTTCCAGATTTTTTCTGAATTCCCTGACATTTCCTGGTTTTCCCGCTATTAATCGAATTCTCTGACATTCCCGATTTGCAGTTTTCCATGCAGGTGGACACCCTGTTAAACCCTTATTTGGGCCGATGGCCTTCGATGTTAGGCCCCTTAAAACAACAAGCAGCATCAAACCCATATTTGTATGGGGAGGCCACTCACTTTTTATTTTCGTTGAAGAGAAAACAGGTTCATGACCGTGTGTTGCTATGTATGTTTTTACTAGTTGATGTGGTAACCTCCTTTTGTCGAATTAGTCAAGTGGAGACGCTCATGCTTGAAGTTGGCTACAGCTTCAATGTTGAAATCGACTACTGAGGGATGTGTAATGAAGAATCAGTAACGAGAGGAGGGTAGAACGATATTTAAGATCAGAGAGAAAAGGGTTAAATTTTGTGAAAAACACTGTGTATACATTTACCTACACCGTCAACCTTTCTGGTATGAACTAGTTGCCTTTGTAGCGTCAGAACAAATGACACTTGCACTTCTTGTATTGTATCTGTGTGGTATTGAGGGAAGAGGGTGTGGCGGAGGAGAGGAGATGGGCAGAGCATTGAGCTTATGCACTGTTGGCTGTAGGCTGAACATTTACAGCGATAATGGCACAAACTTCTTCAGAGTAGCTAAAGAAATCAAGACCTTTCAGTAAAACAACCTTCAGAAAACCAACTCTTCACACAACTGCAGGCATGGGACTAAGTTTCCTCCTCTTTATAACGCACGGTCCCCTATGTAACACTTTGACTAGAGTAATCAGAATCGTGATTTTAATCCCTTAGGCATGAGATCACGGCTGATGATGCACATGCAATGGGCGAAACATGTCCCCTTAAATTAGTATGACAAGATGAAATTCTTAATTTTAAGAACCCAATGTGTATTGAATACGAGGATTTCAATAAACTTTTGTAACCTCGTTGAATTAATGTACATTTCAATATGGACCAGTCATGAGATTTGTAACATATAATTAACTGAGATTGTTGTAAACAACCCACGGAGTGAAATTAAAGTTCACTGTTTGTATCGGAGTTGAACCCTTTACACAAATATTATATTAATGTTGTGCAGGAAACTAACAACTCATATAAAGACTATTAATCCAATCATAGATCAAGAGGCCATCTTCTTGTCAGTGGATGACTGCACAATACTCCAATACTAGCGGACTGGAAACATTAGAAATTCTGTATCACCTCACAAATATAATTATGATGGCAGAACACCTTGGACTACTTCATCCTGGCACTCAACACTCTGAGAGACAAGTTTAGGATCTCTTCAGAAAGGGGAACAGAAAGAAGCCACACTCATACACATCTCAGGTGTTACATCGTGTCATACTAATTTATGTTTCGCCCATTGCATATGCATCACCAGCCGTGATCTCATGCCTGGGGGAATGAAAATCAGGATCCTGATTACTCTATGCAAAGTGTTACATAGAGGAATAATTAATGAGAAATACACAAATGGTGCCTTTAACCCTGACATACCCATTCCTTAAAACTAGAACAGACTATGCTGGCCCAAATCTAATAAAAAAATTGTGTGAAATCGAACAAGACCAGACTGCTAGCTAATAAGGCTCTCTACTTAGACATGATACCCGATCTCACCACAACAACATTTCTCTCCGCACTTTATCAACTTAATTCTCATAGAGGTCAACCCCTAAACATTTACAGCAATAATGGCACAAACTTCAATGGAGCAGCTACAGAAATCAAGGCCTTCCTGCAAAATAACCCTCAGAAAACCAACTCTTTGCACAACTGCAGGCATGGGACTGATGTGGCATTTCATCCCTCCTGCAACACCACACTTTGGTGGAATCTAGGAAGTAGCTGTCATGAGTCTGATTTAACGCCCCAGACAAGTGATGGATTCTTATCGCTTCACCAACAAAGAATGTACCATTCTTGAAACACATACATCCTCTCACCAAAGCTAAATGATGAACCTTTTGACACTTCTTACCTAACTACAACCAATTTCCTTATAGGAGAGCCACTTACTACACTCTCTGGTCATGATTATACTTCCTCTCTCATCACAACCTTGCCCACATTGCTATATTTTCAGCAGCTAACCCAGAACTCCTGGATGAGATGGTGAAATGAATATCTCAATAAATGGGCAATGAAATACCTCATAGCAACATAGTCATAGTAAAAGAAGATGACACGCATGCTATGAAGTGGACGATGACAGTGATCAAATGTGCATTCTGGTAATGATGAATTATTCATTTAACGAATGTTCAGGTGAGTAATGGTGAACTTACAAGGTCTATTCACAAACACTATCCCTTACGAAGTATGAAAGAGAAAGGCAAGATAACTCTTCAATGGCTTATTTATTCATTGCATGTTTAAGTAATATTGTTCCGAGATTATCTGTGGAACGCAGAGAGGTGAAAGAAGGTGTCTGCATTAATGGGTCTATCTACGATATCAAAGATTAATTTAAACTTTAAAACAAAGTTTATATTTCTTTCCAGATCTCAAATTTAACAAAATTCTTCACTAGGTCAAGGAACAAAATATCAGGTACAAAATAGCAAACAAGAATAGAAATTAAAGGGTTGGAAATTACAAGTTTTGAACTTCCAGCTCCAATTTACAAGTTTACAACGTCACAAATGTTGCGTTTGGTTAGATAACGAGAGATATCTCCCAAGACACAGTTCCAGAGCACCTTGCTCCAAACGTTACACATACGGCCTTCCAAAGGCCCGACTGAAAATTGCACCAATATCAGACAAGAGTTTACATGCTCTTTAAATTCAACCAAGGATGCTGTGCTCCCAATTCATTACAGTCTACTCAAGGAAACATTACACAAAACTATACAATTTCTGGCATCTCTAGGCACAACCTACAATTCCTTTACACAGCGGTATCTAGTACCCATAATTCTGGACCTTCATGGAAGAGAACAACAGGTTATATTACTGGTCCAAACTCAAAATGTATGCAGTCGTAAACTTGCACCCCTTGAAAACCAACTTTTGAAACCCTACTTGGGCTTGTGGCCCGATGATGCAGAGGCTAATTCTACACAACTGAGGTGACTCGAAAGAGAAGTTAATGAGTGATTTACAGAAGAAAAAGGTTACAAAATCGTAGTCACCTCAAGATAAACTGAAGGGGAATTTGAGTGGGTAACACACTCTCTATCCCCAATTTACAGTTTAAGTCTGTATGAAATTTTACATTAGCAGAATGAAAGCTTACATTTTTGAAAACAGATGGTTACATAGTTAAACATTAGAAGCTTCCCCTCCTGTGAGTTTAAGGAGACAGCTACAGATATAGAAAACTGGTGGCCATTACCTGGGCTGACGTTCTGCCTGCCAAAGAATTAGGCCTCCTGTCTTAACACACACTCAGAAATTTGACGAGAATAAGACAAGGAAACTAGCAAAAGTCGCGGCTTTTATACCCGACAGGAGAGTTCGAGAAGGCTCTGGACAAAATCTGACCACACACTCTCATTTTATTTGATACTCAAAAAGTTACAAGAAGCTTATGATTGGCTGAAAAATAAATACAGAAAATTTGTGATCGGCCAGACTTCAAAGCTGGCGAGATGAGAAGGAAGTGTTGCAAAACATTGAAGTATCAAAATAAATGAAAGTAAATTTAGTTGAAAAAACTTATAAACCCAAAACTTCTTTAAATCAGTAATTATTCCACCTTGCACCAGAGTGCATGACCGTAGCTTTTTGTGGGGACATCTATGGAGAAAAATTCAAACTTTTTGATGTACACCAAAACAAAACAAACAAATCCAGTCAGTTTAGGAAACGTTAAAATAACATACTCAGTTATTCAGTAGTGACATCTTCTGATCAATGTCCCAACTTTATGCATTAGTGGTTTCAAGTTTTGTTCGATAGATAGTGTTCCCTAAGGCGCTTCTTTTCAATGTGCGGGGTTGAGGTGCACCTCCCGGTACAAATATTATAAGTCACATTGGACTAGTACCATCACAGACTACATTAGGGAGAAAAAGAATATTTTTCACTTGCCAAGAGATGGCTACAATGTGTGTAGTATACAGGCGAACAATCACAGTAAACAAGCATATCACCTGCAACTTGTATCAATAAATTACTGTATTATTTAGAAAACAATAATTAATATAATCAGTAAGATAACAAAGGAGTTTCATTTGGAAACGACTAGTAAAATACTCTGTAACAGTAACAAAGAATGTACCTTTCAGCTACTTTGTGTTCAAAACTAATTAATGAATTCAAAAGTATTAGTAGGAATGATACCAGCTACCAAATGACATAGAGTAGAGTTCATTGGAATAATCATAACTGCTGCACAATTCATAACGCAAGATCGTGGAACAACTTGAAGGAAAAGTGAAAACTAGATATGTAAACAGTCAATCTCATAAAAAAGTATATTATCGGTAGGACTATCAATCATGTGCACTAAAAAGATGGATCAAGCCCTGGTATCTGTTGAGCTATTTTCTACCCATTTCCATTATCTAACGATGGATTATCAAATTATATACATTACCTCAAGAGAGTCTTCCTGCGATGACTCTGGCTCGGTTAACTCTGATTTAACTTCTTCTTTCAGAGCTATCACTTCTGATACATGTTCAAAATTTTCCTGTGGAAAATAAGAAATATTAGGTATGCTCATAACACGCATCTACAAATACAGTCACCAACAAATGAGCATCTTAATTCATTAATTTCCAGTATTACAGTTACTTTCAGAATTTCACTAACGTTTAAGGAAGATTTCTACCAGCAGAGGATTGTTATAACCAAAGGCTGTACTGAGAATGGTGTTACTATTCTTGCTCACTCCATCTCAGAGAAAGGATGAGACTGAGAACAAAATATAAAATGCCAAACGTTTTCTAGCCATACCAGAAGATATAATACCAGAGATGGAATGGGGGCTATCTCACACAGAATTTGGAAGGACGCAGCCATAGGCATAAACACTAAATTGTATGAACTGTTTTCATATGTTCAATCATATCAATCAAATGATAAAGTTGTCTGAACCAATTAGAAGCGTTACATTTCTATATAATTTTTTGTTCTCAGCATAGAGTTTGTTTATAGACAGATTAAAATTACTTGAAATAATGGAATCACATTCTCTATTACGGTTTTGCTGAGATCACAGCATATTTCAATGCTTCCAAGTGTAAAATAAAAAACATAAACATGAAAGAAGCATACTTATCACAGTCATATAACAGTGAAAGATGTGATGTAACCCAAAGTCAAAGCAGCTAGAAATTAAATATTGCACTAATATAAGCATGTTATCTAGTGTTCTGTGAGGAGCTGAGGGGATGAGGACACCGTCAGTGGAGAATCAGCAGTGTTGGAGTTAATATCTGCAGTTTCAGAAGATCTTTTATGATCTACTACGAGACATTTAAATTTCACTCTTAAATTCATAAAACCTTGTCAGCATTACAGGGGGGAGGGACTGTGATTAAAAGCTTATGTTCTCATGTAAATTAAGTAACTAATAAACGTGAATTAAAGTACCAAGTTCTAGAATATGCCAACTTAACACATTCAACACAGAAGAGAAGAGTAGCTGAACTAAGGAATGGATGAAAAGGATGCACAAAAAGGACAGGGAAATAATGACAAAGAGGAAAGAAAAAAATCTGTTTAAGTCCTTAAAGTGTCAGAGCCCACTAAGAAGGGGCATATAAAAGAAATCATTCTCAGAAATCATACATTCTAGAGCCCTTAGACATAGTTCTCTATATAACATAGAATCTGACCTGTATTTGAGGAATAAAATGAACTAATCACTATTCTGTCTTTCTAGAAGAATTCAACATCTGAGCAACATACTTATTTTGAGAGAATGTACATTCAGATTTTGAGGGATTTCATCCCTCGTATGTCATAGGCAAATCTGCTCGTTCCTTAAAACACATATCATCTTCCAGCACATTGTGGATGTGAAGGTAACCCAGAATAATCACACCTGTATTGACATTTCGTTTAGCAGACTGGTGTATCCAGGCTCTAAAACACTAATGAAAGATTTGTGATTTAACTTCTTCTACACTAATTATGGTAGGAGTAATAAATTTTAACATGTGGTGCTAATACTGGTGCAGTAGTGTAGGAGGATATTAGTTTTTTAAAGTACAATTGACCAACCTTCCTCTATTTTAATCAGAGGGGAAAAATAAAAAAGTGCAACCCCTAAACCAAAGTAATTTCGATACTGACAGTAAAAAGTACAAACTAATCTAAGCCCAACCTTAAGTTCCTAACAGTTGGCAGCTTTGTGTAGTGCATTGTGGTGTATTCCCAGACAAATAAGCAAAACAGAGTTGTACTACGCATAGATGCTCATTCAGCAATTGGTGACTGCTGGTGTTAATACTGAGGAAGCACATAGAAAATTATGCCCCTGCCAAACTTATTCAGCTATTAAGGGTTAATTTCTGACCTCTATGAAGTTATCTGGAATGAGACTTACAAGTGATGCAGTTGTTTCTCCTTCAAGCCAGGCTGGTTCCGCTTTGATCTTTGCTTCCAGGTCCATTTTGCACTGCAAACTGAAGTAGTTAGAAGGCACTGGTATGGTTGATTACTTCCACTGACCTTACACTGAAACATAAGCCAGAAAAATATATTACCTTATTGATGTCATTGATACTTATGGTGTTTGTCAACAAACTAAGCAACAATCGTGTCATTTTATATGACCATCAATATTATGATCATACCAAAAAACCCGAAATTTTACATGACAGTTAATATTATGATCATACCTATAGGACTTCAATCAAAGCTAAGGACCTGCAGTTTTATATGATTTCTAAAACAGTGATCACTTTCATAGGAAATATAATTTAACTTATCTGTCGATATCAAGATCATAGTCAAAGGACCCCTGGTATTACATGACCGAGCTTGATAGCTGCAGTCGCATAAGTGTGGACAGTATCCAGTATTCGGGAGATAGTGGGTTCGAACCCCACTGTCGGAAGTCCTGAAGATGGTTTTCCGTGGTTTCCCATTTTCACACCAGTCAAATGCTGGGGCTGTACCTTTATTAAGGCCACGGCCGCTTCCTTCCCACTCCCAGCCATTTTCTGTCCCATCGTCGCCATAAGACATATCTGTGTTGGTGCAACGTAAAGCCAATAGCAAAAAAAATAGTATTACATGACACCTTATATCGTATTAATAGCTATCTATCATACAGTTTTATATGCAACTGAAACCGCAACAAGATGACCTTTCTTGAAAATTCAGTGACTGTACGGTTTGCATATCACTCTGATCACCGGGTTCCATATACTGGAATCTTCCTACCATTTTTATCCTTTGCAATCGGCTTAAAAACTAACTGAACAAGTTCACAGTTCTTTGAGATGTGTTCTATCAAAATTTTCCTTCCCAGGATCAAATTCTATCAAACCATTCTCCTCTCATTAAGCTTATTCACTATCTCTTTATTTGAGACATGTTCTATCAAAATGATCTTCAAAAACTTCTGATAACACGGCATTTAAAAGGCTTCAAACTCTGTTTTTCTTGGCACCAGTTATTATCTGTGTTTCACTTCCATACGGTGTCATACTCCTTACTCAGTGTAAACATAATTTTAAAAATTTTCAATCTGTTCAACCTAAAGAACATGATATTGAACAGATGGGAATTTAGGCTGGATTCAGTGATGATAATTATCGATATTGAGAAGGCATATGTCAGTGTACCATGGCAAGTGGTCTCGGATGTATTGATAAAACACCCTCAAACCAGAGACAGTATTACAGCTGAACAGGTGTTCCTAATTTCAGAAAGAAGTTCGCTTTACATTGTGGGTGGAGAATTGTTTCCAATGATACATAATTTGAGTACCGATAAATATGGCACCGGTAAGCATTATTTTTATGCTTGTCATACCTAGGTGAACGTCATGAAAAAAGAAGATGGCGACTACTGTGTGTGAGTCTGTGATATCCGTAGTAGATAATGGTGTAAGATGCAGTGAAAAATGTGGCAAATGCAGAAGAGTAGTTAAAAATGGGATTCTGTGTCGTAAGTGTGATGAATGGTACCATTTTCGTTGTGCAAATATTGTAAATAGGACTGATATTGAAGAAAGTGAGTGGCTGTGTTCCGAGTGTAAACAAACTGATAGTGAGGCAGAACAACAAGAAAGAGAGACTTATGAAACTATAATTAAGATTTTAGGAGTGCTACAAGAGGACTTATGCGCTCTGAAACATGAAAATGAATGCTTAAAGGACAGAATAAAGAAACTGGAAGATAAAGAAGACATTGGAGAAGAAAGATCGCCGTGGACGGAAGTGACGCGTGGCCATTTTAGGCCTAATGTTAAACATATGGGAGAAACTACGTATAACTTAAAACCGGGAAAAAACTCTTTGCAGTGCCAAAATAGATTTCAGTTATTGCAGCAAGTTCAAGAAGAAGACACACCAAGTTTTCCAAATAATTTTAAATCCAGTGGAGGTAAGAAAACCAACTGAAAGTCAAGATCGCCAAAGATTCATCTCTACGCAGACAGTCAAGTGCGGGGTATGGCAGAAGGCATCAAGGATGAGCTGCAGAATCCAGAGACTGAGGTTTTAGGACTAATAAAACCAGGTGCCAAAACCGAAGACGTCCTTTCAAGTTGTGATCCTGTGTCAGAGAAGGACAATTATGTGGTGATTGTGAGTGGTACAAATGACATTGCTGCAAATGAAGGTGAGGAACTAATTATGACTCTCAGAGGTAAGATTTCCAAACTACCTGACTCAAAAGTAATTGTAGTAAATGTGCCACCTAGGTATGACCTTTTAGAGGACTCATGTGTGAACAAAGCTGTACATGATGTAAATATAAAAATCAAGAGATTATGTAAGAGTTTTAGAAATGTCTATGTAGTAGATACTTTAGGTCTTGGCAGGCAAATGTTCACTAGACATGGGTTACATCTAAATGGTAATGGAAAAGCAACTCTCTGTAGACAAATTGCTACAATTATCAACAGAGATTTGCAAACTAATCGGTACTTAAGAAAACCCATACCACTAAACTGGCACATACAGGGAAACTTGTCAGAAAACCCAGACCCTTAAATCAAGATCTAGGTACAAGGATCTGGGTTCCAGGGAAGTTCTCAACTCATGAGTCAAACGTTACCCAATTGCAACAGTCAAGTTTTAGGGAGGAAGGAGGTCTGAGATTGCTCTTGGTAAACTGTCAGAGTGTAGTAAATAAACAATTAAAATTCGGTACATTGATGGAATCTTATGAGACGGATGTGGTGATAGGAGTGGAATCGTGGTTGAGAGAAGGGGTGGGTAATACAGAAGTATTTCCAGAAGGGTATACAGTCTATCGTAGAGACCGAGGAGATAAAAAAGGAGGAGGGGTATTTATTCTGGTGAAGGAAACTTATTGTTCGCATGAATGGTTTACTGATGAAAGGGATGAAATATTAGGGATAAAATTAGTTTGTGATAATATGAAGGAGGTGGGAATTATAGGAACATATAGGCCTGGAAGAGAGGAAAGAGATATGGAAATATTTGAGAAAATAATAGATTATACTCATAAAAACAATAATGATACGGTAATAATTGGGGGAGATCTAAACTTGCCTGAAGTTGAATGGAATGGAGCTGCAAGTGAAGCCCATGAACAGAAACTGGCAAATAAGTTAATTTGGGAGGGAGGATTTACACAAGTAGTACAAGAACCAACTCGTCTCAATAACTTGCTAGATGTATTCTTGGTTAAACCATGGGAAATTGTTGATAAAACTGAGGTAATTGAAGGAATAGGTGACCATAAGGCTGTAATAATGGATGTAGGACTCGTACCAAAAATGCTTAATAAGAGGGTCACAAAAGACAAGAAATTATACAGAAAAACTAAAGTTGATGAATTTGGGACTTACCTTAAATCACAATTCAGTTGTTGGATAAGTGAAGGGAATAATGTGGATACACTTTGGGCTAAATTTAAAGGAATAATTTGGGAAGGAGAGAAGAGATTTGTACCTGTTAAGAAGGGTAAAATGACCTCAGACCCTGTTTATTACACAAGGGAAATAAGAAAATTAAAAAGAAAATGTAGAATAGTAAACAGGAAAATCAAAGAAGGTAGGGAGAATAGAGAAACTAGAAAACAACTATTGAGGGAACTGAATAGAGTGAAAAAGGAAGCAAAAGAGAATTATATGAATGGCATTCTTCAAGAGGGTAATGACCACAAAGGGAAATGGAAAAAGCTGTATTCATATATTAGGAATCAAAAAGGAAAAGGAATCCAAATTCCTACAATGGTGGGAGAAGGGGGTGAACACTATTTAACAGATACTGAGAAAGCAAACCTCTTTAGTAGGGAATTCCGAGATTCAGCAGAAGATTGTCAGGACTTGGAAACCGTAACAGAAGATAGAGAGGTAGAGGCACAGAGGGAAACAAGAAGCTTCTCATTCACAAATGAAGATATTTTCAGAGAAATCCAACTGCTTCAGCATGGAAAAGCAGCAGGAAGTGATCAAATTACTGGGGAGGTATTAAAGACAATGGGGTGGTATATAGTGCCTTATTTAAAATTTCTCTTTGACTATGTCATAAATAATAGTGTGATACCAAAGGAATGGAAGGAATCTATAATAATACCAATTTATAAAGGAAAGGGTGATAAAAGGAAACCAGAGAACTACAGACCAATCAGCCTGACCAGTATAGTTTGTAAAATACTGGAGAGTTTAATAGCAAAGTACATCAGAGGGATATGTGATGATAAAAATTGGTTCATGAGGAGCCAGTATGGATTTAGAAAGAAATTTTATTGCGAGGCACAACTGGTGGGATTTCAGCAGGACATATCAGATCAGTTAGATTCAGGAGGCCAGTTAGATTGCATAGCCATAGATCTTTCCAAAGCCTTTGATAGAGTGGAACATGGAATATTATTAAAGAAATTGGAGGGAATAGGATTGGACGTAAGGGTTATACGTTGGATAAGAACATTTCTAAATTCAAGGGTTCAGAAAGTCAAAGTAGGAAATAATATATCACAGGAAGAGAAAGTCTGGAAGTGAATTGCACAGGGTAGTATAATCGGTCCGTTACTTTTCTTAATATACGCAAATGATTTAGGGAACAATATAACATCGAAAATAAGATTGTATGCAGATGACATAATTGTTTATAGGGAAATAAATACCATTGAGGATTGTTCAGAATTACAAAGGGACCTTGACAGTATTCAGGAATGGGTTGAAGAAAATAATATGAAGATTAATGGAGCCAAATCAACTGTTACAACTTTTACAAACAGGAGCTTTAAAACTGAATTTGAATATACTTTGGATGAGGTAGTTATCCCTAAAGATGGCAAGTGCAAATACTTAGGTGTGAGATTTGAAAGTAATTTGCACTGGAAGGGTCATATTGATGACATTGTTGGGAAAGCATACAGATCGTTACATGTCATAATGAGACTACTTAAAGGATGCAACAAAGAATTAAAAGAAAAATGTTACTTAAGTATGGTTCGTCCATTATTGGAATATGCAAACAGTGTTTGGGATCCTCACCAAGAATACCTAATAAAAGAACTAGATGGTGTGCAGAGGAAAGCAGCAAGGTTTGTAACAGGGGATTTCAGGAGAAAGAGTAGTGTATCAGAAATGTTAAAGGAACTTGGGTGGGAAACTTTAAGTAAGAGAAGGGAGAAAACTAGACTTATAGGATTATATAGAGCCTATACAGGAGAAGAAGCATGGGGAGATATCCGTGAGAGGCTTCGGTTGGAAAATAATTATATTGGTAGAACTGACCACAAGTACAAAATTAGAAGGAATTTTAGCAGAAGCGATTGGGGTAAATTTTCTTTCATTGGGAAGGGCGTGAAGGAGTGGAACAGTTTACCAGGGGTAGTGTTTGATCCTTTTCCAAAATCTGTACAGATATTCAAGAAGAGAATAAACAAAAACAGAGATAATAAATTAAATGTTAGAGGGCATTCGACCAGTGCAGGATATTGTAAATAATAAATGTGTGTGATTAAATTAATTCCATCCCCTGGTCTAAGGAGTTTGGACAGCCAAAGTAGGGGACTGCCTGTAGGGGTGAAGTACAGTGGGGACTTCGAGGGCCCTGGGACCGCTACGGTAGCTGTGAAGGCCCTTCAGGAACTCTGAAAAGTGGTGGCAAAAGGGGCTCTGGTTAAGACGCAGCAGGTCGTTAAGCCACTTAGGTTCCAAAATGGGTAAAATATAAATATGTAAATAAATTCAATGTTAATTTTAATCTTATACCAGTTGTATAGTATTATTAGAAGTAATTTCACATACCGTACTGTATATGAGTTGACTATGTTTGTAAGATATTATAAGTAGAATTTTGTAAACAATATAAATTTATTAAGGATGATGTGTGTGTTTAATAGAAAAAATTATTAGCGTAAATTGTATAATATTGTATTCTAGGAAAAATTTTCTTCGTCTCCTGTTAATTTAAAATTTAGTGCTTGACAATAATGTATTTTAGTGTACCATTTGCCACCGAGGTAGACACCTCATTTGCAAATAAAGAGATTTTGATTTGAAAACAGAAGGCAGGGAGAGGTGAAGAACATATTATAAAAGCCATGAACGAAAAGTGAGTAAGTAGTATGAATACTAAGATAGGACAAACAAACTGGTTCAAAGTAGAAACAGAACTTCAAAATGGATGTGTTTTATCCCCTCCAATCTTAATTACAATCATTGATGAAATCCGTAAGAGTATACAACAAAAAAATGGGAAACAAGGAGGCAAAGGCCTCACTCTTTGCAGATTAGACAGTTATATGTGGAGAAGATGAAAAGGAAGGACAAGAACAAGATAATGTAAGGAATCAGGAGATGGAGGAATATGGAACGAAAATCAGCGTGGAAAAGAGTACGATAGTAGTGGTGACAAGAGGTAATAGAGAAGGAATTGGGAATATTGAAGTAAATGGAAGACCATTAGAAGTTGTGGAAAGCTTCAAGTATTCAGGGAGAATAATTGAAGAAGATGGGAAAATAAATTAAGAAACTGGATAGAGACTTGAACAAGCCAATGAGTTTTACCAATGTGTGAGATGTATATGTAGCTGGGACATCCAACGGAATGCAAGAAAATTTTGCATCCAATGTATTACACACCATGGACAACAAAAATACATGATGAACACAGAATGCAAGAGGCCAAGATGAAATTATTTAGAGAAGTAATAGGGAGGGCATAAAGGGATAAAGTCAGAAACATAGAAATGAGGGAGTGAATTGGATTCCCTGAACTGAAAGGCAAGATAGAGACACATAAGGTGAAATGGTATGGACACATGATGAGAATGGAAGAGGATAGAGTTCCACAGTAAGTATTTACAGAGAAAGTCATTGGAGAATGCCCAGAAAGGGGTGAATGGATACGGTAAGGAGAGTACAGAGAAGAGTGGAGTAAAATTAGAAAAAATATTCAAGGAAGGAAAGGAGTGGTGGAGAGAGATAAACTGAGGAGGTTCTTGATTCACATTCCTACCCAGAAGACTGGAATGGAAAATTAAGAAAATTCTGTTGAAATGAAGACAAAAGTTTATACAATACTGCTATCAGCTCATTTCATCGAACAATGCCAGCAAACCTTACTTAAGTGCCTTTTCTTTATTTTTCTATGCATGTCATGTCTAATGACACAACCAAGTGGTGTTTAACAGAGAGCCCCTTGTAGGGAGTTCCATGTCAAACGAGTGGTTTAAATGTTAAGCAGTTTTTATTTCTCGCAGGTGGTACGAAAATTGCCTATGTTGAATACACACAATATTAAACAAAAGGAAGGATCCACCTTTCAGTACTCAATTTTAAG
Source organism: Anabrus simplex (assembly GCF_040414725.1). NCBI lineage: Eukaryota > Metazoa > Arthropoda > Insecta > Orthoptera > Tettigoniidae > Anabrus > Anabrus simplex. The sequence goes on from NC_090279.1 coordinate 67,958,803, forward strand.
TTGAACCAAATAGAGGTTACAACTTGTCCCTTTGGGACCGGTTTCAACACATTTGAAGTGTCATCATCAGCCAATTGGCAAAGCAGTCCAAAAATTAAGCCATAAATGTCTAAAAAAAACTAACACAGTGATCACAACTTAACAACGGAGTATTGAAATGTGGATCCTTCCTTCTGTTTAATATTGTGTGTTTCTCTATTCAATACGGGAAAATCATGAAATTTTTAAATTTATATGTTGAACACCTCGAGTAGTGCCCCAGAGAATTCATTTCACCCAATTGCAGTGTTCATTAGTCACTTAGAGATATTTTACTGTAAATGTAAACATACTGCACAAACAATGAATACTACAATTTCTCCTACAGGTAATACAAGCTTTGTTCCTGTGGCTAATTTTGTAGATTCTTACACACTGCCAGGGAATACATTTCTATGTAAACACATATCTATTCAGGAAACTATGCTCATTTGTATTTTGTATATTTTAATGTAGGGGACAATACTGAAATGTGCCGTGTTTACTTGTTCTGACTACCGTTTACAGTTTCTACAGCCAGAATTTATTCCTGAAGATTGTTCTTCCATTCCTGAAAGCAGTTTAATGTTACACTAACAACTCCAAGGTAAAGGGTTAAGATTAGGTATGCAGTGGCATTAATTAAGGTTAATTAATGATAAAATGGGGAAACCACGGAAACGTTTTTCAGGGCTGCAGATACTAGTATTCGACCCCATGCAATCTCACCACCACTCACTCCTGAAAATCTTTTACACAGCAATAAATCAGAAAGACAGCCGACAGTAACCTAAATCATCACCAAAAAATACCAGAAATAGCTGCTGCGGGGTATTGATGTGACACAGAAGAATCTCCATAACAACACTGATAAAACAAGATACAGATATCCTAAATGGAAACCTCTCAGGAATTTGAACCCTACTTCCATATGTCGCATCATACAGAGTTATGAACAACTCAACATTCACAGCCTCACTATAAAATTGCACACAGAGGTAAATAACACAGCAAAACAATATCGGTAATTAAAATTACACACTAAATATTGCAATTTTTTGTCTAACTACCATCCGCATTTCTTCATCTGCGATGATCTTCAGAAAAAAAAAAAAAAAATCATCATTCCACAAAATGTAGATACATGATAGATTGCTACTACACACAACTTGCAGGCACTTGCAACGCAAAGGCTGGGAGTTTTCTAAAAAGCATGCTAGTTATATGCGTATTCATTTTTAATGCTAAATTAATATTAACTTCTAATATTCTCACTTGAAATCTATACATTTAGCAAATGTACATTATTGAACTTGAACATTACCGACAATGTGTTAGAGGTTGTGGACGCAGTGTAAAAAGACATAAATCACAATTCCTCAATGAAGAAAATCCGTAACATTCTTAACGGAATAAGCTGAAGAATTGGCCTTATATAACAACATACCAGCCACTTCGAAACAAAACCGGATATTTGAATGTTGTTCAACCACTTAAAACAAACTCTTGAAGTTCAAATTTGATTTCTAACAGTCAGTAGAACCTTAGCCTACAATGGAATACAAAGCCTGCCCGATAGCCACTCATAGCTGTCCGCCGTGTAGATGCTAAAGGCGCCGCAATTCTTATTCTTCCTCTTCTACTCCTTGGGATTTTCTTGGGCGCTGCTAAAAAGCCATTACCCAGTCGCAACGCGTATTTTATCACTAATCTTCAATAGAAATTTATACTGAGTTTTACTTATGACTGATCAACACTTGTAGAAACACTCAAGAAACACTAGGGTTACAGGTCGAGAACGTGACGTCTTCATAGGTTACAGCAAAGAGATTGAGTTACAGCTATGTAGAGGAGGATGCGAGTTAAGTAGCTCATCAGACTCTCTAGTCAAAAGAAGTTAGAGTTTAATGTTACAATTATCCAAAAATTCTTCGCCGCAATTCTACCTCACATCAATACCTTGGTTGGCGGTATTTCTACACGTTGTCTGCCTACTCGTGACGTCGTATTGATAAAATACCTCAATTATATGACAATGGTGTACTGTTGCGTACCGCTTTGTAAACAAGGCTCTAGAAATATAGTTCCTGGAATTATGGGTTAAAGCAATAAGCAGACAAGGTATGGTACAGTAAATACGCAGACCATGTGACGGCAGAAGTTAGGTTACTTATTATTAGGCTATTGCTCCTGTTCTGATGATAATAATATTATCTTCGGTATACATCTCCTGGCTCGAGAGACAGTGTCACCGTCTAGGAAGCCCACCTCCCTCTTCAGGGGAGGAATGAAAGTATTTAGTAGTTACATGATCCGCCAACATTAGCATCAGTGGCGTATCCTGGAATCTCCACTGAGGCATGCAACTAGTAACCATGCAGTTAACACAATGTATTAAGTAAATTTCAATTCTACTCACCCTAATTACATGTAGGTGAACTCGAGCCAAACAGTTTTACTGTAAGTTTCTGGATTGAACGTGCGTACACAATTCTTGTTTTCTCTTTCTAAATTTACGAGGGTCCGCCTCTGTGGTGTAGTAGTTAATGTAATTAGCTGCCACCCCCGGAGGCCCGGGTTCGCTTCCCGGCCCTGCCACGAAATTTGAAAAGTGGTACGAGGGCTGGAACGGGGTCCACTCAGCCTCGGGAGGTCAACTGAGTAGAGGTGGGTTCGATTTCCACCTCAGCCATCCTCGAAGTGGTTTTCCGTGTTTTCCCACTTCTCCTCCAGGCAAATGCCGGGATGGTACCTAACTTCAGGCCACGGCCGCTTCCTTCCCTCTTCCTTGTCTATCCCTTCCAATCTTCCAATCTTCCCATCCCCCGCAAGGCCCCTGTTCAGCATAGCAGGTGAGGCAACCTGAGCGAGGTACTGGTCATCCTCCCCAGTTGTATCCCCCGACCCAGAGTCTGAAGCTCCAGGACACTGCCCTTGAAGTGGTAGAGGAGGGATCCCTCGCTGAGTCCGAGGGAAAAGCCAACCCTGGAGGGTAAGCAGATTAAGAAGAAGAAGAAGAAATTTACGAGGGAAGGTAGAGGTCTCGCGGCTTTAACTATTTGCATTCAAACTGATTTACAATTATATCCGTTTTAGACTCATCCATCGTTAATACCACATTGCGCAAAATATAATAAAACAACGAAAACGACGAATAGCACAGGAACAGCGCACACAGAATGAACTCACTAATCAGCAAAACACACAATGAATTAACTCACTAGTTAGCCACAACTCAAGCACTGGAGGTAAGTCACCCCAGTGGCATTGGTCAGTTTCATCACGTTGGGTTCTCGGTAGGGGGTAATCTGTGTGTCCCGTTCGCTGTAAACATGTCGACTTTCTCCAAGTTGCTAACAGATGGCAGAGGGTAGCACGCGTATGGGGTGACAAATTCTGACCAAGTTTCAATTGCAGCGACATGGTTCGGAGGGTTTCAGAACTACGTCTGCCACTGAATGCAATTTTAAGATTGAATGCCTTACGTCGTTAACTCCTCCATTTGCTGTCTCTTTCTTCCGAGAGTGGAGTAGACGGCGAGACTACACCAGCACCACACGTAAGCAAGCAACGGAACTAGTACAGTTGCGCGGACCTTTTGAACTTCTGAGAGATGAAATCTTTAATATTTGACCTGCAACAACCTAAAATCGTAAATCAGACAGTTCTTTGTGTTATCATAATGCATGCAATGAATGCCTTGCATTCAAGGAGAATACGCCCCTGATTAGCATATCATTTGGGAAGGTATAAGCAATGCCAAACTCCTAGGGTGTCATGGCCATCGTATTTGGCACAAATATTGGAGTAGGTACTCAGCTAGCGGAATCTGGGAGGTGCCTCACACAAGACTCAACTAGCGGAACCGTGGATGAGCCTCACACAAGAGCCAGCCAGCGGAACAGTGGAGGAGCCTCACACAAGAGCCAGCCAGCGGAACCTGGGAGGAGCCTCACACAAGAGCCAGCTAGCGGAATCGTGGAGGAGCCTCACACAAGAGCCAGTTAGCGGAACAGTGGAGGAGCCTCACACAAGAGCCAGCTAGCGGAATCGTTGAGGAGCCTCACACAGGACTCAGTTAGAAGAACAGTGGAGGAGCCTCACACAAGAGCCAGCGAGCGGAACCTGGGAGGAGCCTCACACAAGACTGAGCTAGTGGAATCGTGGAGGAACCTCACACAAGACTCAGATAGCGGAACCTGGGAGGATCCTCACACAAAACTGAGCTAGCGGAACCGTGGAGGAACCTCACACAAGAGCCAGCTAGCAGAACAGTGGAGGAGCCCCACCCAAGAGCCAGCCAGCGGAACAGTGGAGGAGCCTCACACAAGAGCCAGCTAGCGGAACCGTGCATGAGCCTCACACAAGAGCCAGTTAGCGGAACCGTACATGAGCCTCACACAAGACTTAGCTAGTGGAATCGTGGAGGAACCTCACACAAGACTCAGATAGCGGAACAGTGGAAGAGCCTCACACAAAACTGAGCTAGCGGTACCGTGGAGGTGTCTCACACCGTTACCGAAGTAACTTTTTTAGCCTTCCCCATTTATGTTTTGGACTGGCTATCGCTGTAGAAATTAGTGTCACATCATTCTCATCTTTCAAACTGGTTTTCTACGAATACTTCTAAGTTACTGGGGGCCATACTCCTAACTTATTATTTCGACTTGCCTAAAACACTCCGTTCTATTTTAATTCAAGAACTGTCTGTTTGTGTTTCGCGTTATTCTGTGCCAGGTATGGACCATTGATGGGCTAATTAATATAAAAATAGGATCAAATAAGTATAAAGTGTGCACTATGGAACAGTTGGATGAACTAAAGTGATATGCGGGAGAAATGGTCACAACATTTTGTAACTTTCTATTGTAGTTTAATTTTAGAGTTATCCTTGTAGTATATCGTAATTTTTAACTTTAACTCTCTATTAGAACGTAATTAGTAATATAGTTTACTTTTGCTTGCCGTAGTGGTAGATTGGTGTTAGTAGCAGCAGACTTGGTTCAGTGCCTTATTTTTGTCGTGTTTATTTTCACTTACATTATTGACACATTGCCATTATCGTATTGATCGCTGTAAACTGTTATTTCCATTCCCATTATTCTCATAATCATCTCCAACGTAACTGAGAACAACGTAAGTTACAGTCCCCCTGATGAACTTGAGACAAACGAACAGGCTCCCCTATTCCTTGCAAACAGTCCTCAAAACCTTTCATTTACTCCACCCTTCCCCACTGTCGCTAGAACCAGCTGTGCAGGCAACACACACCTATTGTCATCTGAGCTTTCTTGCCATTCCCAGTCGACAAGGGACATCATTAACCACCAGCTTTCTGCGTACAGTAATGCTTTCAATATTTGCAATATAAACGCTCAAAGCTTCCTTGCGGAGGCGCGAATGGATGAAATAAAAGCCCTATTTATGCCTCCCAGTTTCCACGCAATATTAATCACTGAATCTTGGTTAAAACCACACCACGCAATAGAAAGACTGCAGCTGGCGGGTTATACATTTCTTAGATCCGACAGATTAAGTAATCCCTCCGGGGGTACTGCCGCATATGTTACGACCAGCTTACGCCCTAAAATTATCTGTAGGTCTCCAGGTCCGTACGAGCGAAAACCTGAGTTCATGTTCATGGAAATAACTGTGAGTGAAGTAAAATGTCTTCTGGGTGAAGTGTATAAACCACTGAAAGCGGGTTTTTTATGCGATCTAGAGACTCAAATACAAGATTAAGTCCCTGATTACTCAAATATAATTATAACGGGCGACTTCAACATAAACCTTCTTGAACCTAACTCTCCTCAGACAACCCACCTATTAACTTCTTTTAAAGCTTGCGATTTAACGTTTCTCCTTCTCAACGCTACACATTACACAGACACATCACACACCTTAATTGATCTCATTACCACTAACCAACCTGAATTAGTTCTTCATCGCTGTCAAATTAGTGCCACAGGCATATCGCGACATGATGCTATATTTATGGCCCATTCTATTAAAAGTCCCAAGTTTAAACCGAAAATAATTTCATATAGAGATATACGAAGAATTGATAAGAATAAACTTTTACAAGACACAGTTGCAGTGCCATGGCATGACATATTTAAACTTAAAGACATAAATGACAAAGTGACTCTCTTCAATCAACATATGACTGAACTGTACGATAGACATGCCCATGAAAAAAGGCTCGAGTTACGCGAAAGCCAGCTCCCTGGCTCTCAGATGAGATTAGAGCACTAATGGCTGAACGCGATGCTGCTTATAGACGAGTTAAGAAACATTGCACTCCTGACAATCTACTGAACTCTAAGAGACTAAGAAACGCTACGACCCAATAGATTAGAAACGCGAAACTACGACACGCTCACAGTTTTATTCAAACAAATGCTTCAACAGCTGTATTGTGGAAATCCATAAAGAGCTTTGGAATTACCATAGGACGAGACGACGACGAAAAAAATATACCCTTGGAAAAATTGAACGATTATTTTTCATCTAACTACACATTAAATGCAGCCCTGAAACAGGAAGTTCTAGACGGGAATTATGCAAAGACGCGAACAGATAGAGAAAACTTCTACTTCCGTCCAACAACCCACTCACAAGTCAGGTTTGCTATAAATCGGATGACATCAGGGCCAAAAGGAAATGACAGTATAGGAATAGAAATGGCAAAAATTATTCTGGATGTGATATTACCTGCACTAATTAACAAATTTAACTCTTCCCTTGTAGAGAGCACATTTCCCGAAATATGGAAAGTGGGCATTATGCGTCCTCTAAAAAAGTAGCATCCCCTTCTGAACCATCTGACAACAGAGTCATCTGCATACTTTCTGCTTTATCCCAAGCGCTAGAGTTCATCGCTCGTAGACAAATAACAGACTACATGACGACTTACAACATACTTCATCCACTACAATCTGGTTTTCGTCAAGCACACAGTATTACAACGGCACTACTGAAGGTCACAGAAGACATCCGAGAAGCTATGGACAAAAAGGAAGTGACAGTTTTAATACTCCTAGACTCGAGCAAAGCTTTTGACTCTGTTGAAATTGACATTTTGCTCTCGAAATTGTATTTCCTCTATTACTCGGACAGCGCCCTCCTTTGGTTACATTCCTACTTATAAGGCCGGCGGCAGTGTGTTACAGATAGAATAAACAAATCAATTTGGCGGTCTGTGCAGTGTTGTGTACCCCAAGGGTCGGTGTTAGGACCCCTTCCTTTTTCTATTTACATTAATTATGTCTCCCAAATCCTAACACACTGCAAATACCATATTTATGCTGAAGGTGTACAAATGTACCTCCATACATCACCAAATCTAATATTTTTGGCTGTAGACAAAATCAATCAGGATTTAACATCGTTTTCTGCTTGGTCTTTGAGATGTGGTCTTAGGTTAAACCCAGCAAAAACGCAAGCCATCATCCTTGGATACCCGAAACTACTCGCGAAGGTCAATCCACCAGAGATTCAATCTACAAGGTTGTGTAATACTAACATACCATTCATGTCATCAATAAAAGTCCTAGGTGTTACTTTCGATGATGACATGCCATGGAAAACGCATATTACAAACATCACCCAGAAAACATTCTCTGCATTTGCACATGCTGCTCGGATATAAATACTTATTTTCCTGAAAAACTTAAAAAATACTGGTAGAAGCTCTGGTTTTCCCTCATTTCGACTATTGTGACGCGATTTATAGAGACACTCGGAACATGTTATTGAGCAGATTACAACGTGGTCAAAATGCATGTGTGAGATACGTCTATAACCTTCAGTACTATGACCATGTAACTCCTTCATAGTAATTGCCTGCCGTGAGTGGAACCTCCTTCCCGAAAGTATCAGGGGGTTAAGCGCTACTCGCACTTTCAAGGAAGCACTTTGGAGACATTTTATGCACTAGTAAGGATCATCTGTAAAATTGATGCTGCTACTTACAACCATTCTCTTGTTATGGATGTCCTGGTAGAGAGTCTAAAATTCTTATCCGATTTGTTTTTAAAATCAAGTTTTATGTACTGCCCCTTTCTTTTACATGTAGAATATCAGTTTGAAGAATTTATCCTTTTATTATATCTGATTTATTTCATCTTAATTTAATCTTAATTTATTTCATCTTAATGTAATCTCACCATCCTTGTATTTTTATTAATTTAATTTGTATTAGATCTACTTATTGTATGTAATACAATGTAATATATGTATATTTCACCTCATGGTTAGATGGTGTACCGGGCGGTACACCTCCACGCCGCTAATTTAAAATGTGCGCCAGTTGAAACTCCTCTGCTGGAGGAAGTCTGAACTTTATCGACGGTATTAATTTTCAAGTTTCTCAGAAGATGTCACTACTTGGAAAGTTTGGAGTTTTTGAACTGTGCCACTTTTGATGTATTTTTGTTTTACCGGTAGTAAGAAGTGTGAACTTTCTCTTCTAGAGGACACTACTGAAAAACTACAATGGTGCACCCTAGTGCGATGTGAAAGAACTGTTTTTTGGAGAAATTTTTATTTCAAAAGTTTGTTTCTTTTTAAATTTTTTTCTGTTATTGTTTAAGTTGGCTGTATACCCCTCTCTTTCCCCTTGTTTTGTATTTAGCCAATCCCGAATTTCTTTAGTTAATTTCTGACCAATCTGATGTATCTTCCCCCAACTTGAATATGCTGCTTATCCCTAACCAATAAAGTTTTGGTGGGAGGGTGTTCTCATTCCAAAAACGCCCCGAACTTTCCGCGAGAGTATATAAACTGCTGATTTTTGGGTCTCTGCGCCACTTCTGTTCCATCTTTTAGTGTGTAAAGTACGTAGCAGGGGGCGGGAAGCGCCTCCTTCTTCGGCAGCGGTCAACAACAAGGTAATGGTCGATTAATAACTTCTTTCTTTGCTAGCTCAGCAGTTTAACTCTCGGGGCGGGTCCGAAGTTTTTCCATAATGTAACCTTCCTTAAAATGTAAAGACCCTTGGTATCGATTCGATCTTTAAACTGCATATCGGGATAGAGAGTGCTTAACCCTCTCGAGCTCCCACTCATATTGTTTTGAGGTGAACTTATTTTTTCTCAACCTATTCTTCTTTAACGTAATGTAAATTGTTCCTTTCTTAAGTCACCTCTTTAGTATGGGATTAGCCCCTGCATTAATGGCCTAGTGCCAAGTAGGTTTTAAACAAATGTATTAGGAGTGCAGGTCGCCTCCTCTCAAGTGGTTATTTTAGAGGTCATGTAATTAACCTTTTTTCTTACTTAATAGACCTCAGTAGGTTGGGTATATTACCCCTGTATCTATGTCCTTAGAGGACAACTTGAAGGTGGAGTTTGGTATGGCCTTTAATAGGCTTAATGTTGAGAGCGAGTGGCTCTTTCTCGAAAATTGAGTGTTGTATGCCTCGGGGAGGCTTTTCTGTGTAATTTGGAGCAAGTGCTCCTGAGCATGAATGTGGTTTTCTGCCCCTATGTTAAAACTTATTTTGGAGTAAGGTTGGGCTGATTGCCCAAGAATTGTGAAGTCGGGGCGCGAAGCCCAAATCCGGTAAATATTGTAACTACATTTTGTTGCCTTGCTACTCTGTACCTGCCATGCTTGTTATTTCTTTATTTTGAAAAGAAAATATAACCTTGTTAATTTTACATGAACTCTAATTTCGTAGCTTGAGACCCGTTCACACCCGCACCTTCTTTCACCTCTAACTACCGCAAAAACACGGTAACAGATGGAATGGGAGGCCTGAGGGCCTTATATATCGGTTTTGTTACAATCTGTACCCCTTCTGAATGTTCATTCTTGTTTTTCATGGTTTCGCAAGACTATGTTCTTTACCATATTAGATCTTAACCAGGCATATTATAAAATACCTCTGGCAGAAGAATCCAAACACCTGACGGCTTTTGCCACGGATTGGAATCTGTATAAATACTACCGCGCCCCTTCGGGATCCTCACGTGTGCAGCTGTCCTTACTAGATAGCTGGAGAGGGTCTTCTCCGATATCAAATTCGAATACCTGACACATTAACTCGATGAAGTCGTCATGTTTTCAGTGACCTCCGAAGAGCACTTAGATCATCTGACGGAAGTCCTCAATCGCCTTCGGAAGGCTGGGTTGACTGTTAAATTATCTAAAGTAGCCTTTGCTAATCCTTCTATGTCGTTCTTAGGGCATACTGTATCGCCCGATGGTGTATATATTGACCATTCCAGAACACAGACTTCAAGCCTCCGAAGGACATAAAGGGAATCGCTAGATTCATAGGCATAGTGATTTTTTCAGGAAATGTATTCCTAACTTTGCTATTAGGGCGGCGCCCTTGAACTTACTTCGCAAGAAAGGTGTGAAATTTGAATTGGGGCCGTCGCAGCCAGCCGCTTTTGAAGACCTTAAATTAGCTCTTTGTAACGTCCCTGTACAAACCATGCCTGATTTGTCTAAGAAATTCATTGTCGAAAGTGAAGCCTGTTCATCTGCTGCGACTGCTGTCCTTTTTCAGGAGACGGAATTCGGAAGACAGCATACCTTCTATGCGTCTAGGACCTATCGGCTCGAGAAATAAAGTATTCAAGCTATGAATTAGAGGCTTTGGCAGTCTTGTTTGCCCTGGAGAAGTTACGCCTTCATCTGGAACATGTCAAATTTGAATTGGAAATACACAAGCAGCCTTAAAGTGGGATTTAGCAAGGCCTCGTAGTAACGGACGTAACGCCCGTCGGGCTATCAGGATCTCAGCTTTCCAATATGATGTACGACACATTAGGGGATCAGAAAATGTATGGACTAAGACACATGTTTTCTAGTGATATTGAGACCAGTGAACAGGAAGTTAGTTCTTCTCTTTCTATGCCCATACATCCTAGTATTAATGCTAATTTGACGGATGCCCCTACGCTGTTTCGTGACACTGAGAATTATCAACCAGAAGATCCCGTGCTGGCTCCGATAATGGAAACCCTTTCTTCTGGGGAACATGTTGTCCCTTATGTATTGAGGAACGGGGTTTTGTGTTGTCCTTCGAGGCATGATCAGAAAGTTATGGTTCCAACATTTCTTGTGCCAATGATCTTCAAATATTATCATGAGACCCCATTAGGGATCAAAGAGGAACGGGAATAAATTTATTATTGTATGTGTAGACGGCTTCACTAGATTTTCATGGTAGTTTCCCACTAAGCTGACTACAGCTCAGTCTACCATTTCTTGTCTTAATACTATCTTTGCTTCTTTTGGTCCCTGTCAATATTTAGTTTCAGATATCGCAAAGGCTTTCACTTCTGACTTATTCCGGAAATTCAGTTTCAATCTGTCCATATCCCATTACCCTCAATCATCTCTGGCTGAGAGGATCAATCGTAATTTTTGATCTGCGTTGATCGCTTTTCATCATGGAGATCATTCCAATTGGGATACTTCTCTGCATTGGTTATTTTTGGCTTTAAATTCTGCTGTTCATGAGTCCCACAAGTTCACTCCCGCCTCTCTCGTGTTTAAATTTTTTTCCCAACACGCCACTGTCTAATCTTTCGTCACTCAGTGACAGATTACAAGAGACAATAGGTCCTGATAATATCAGAGACCTATGGAAGAAGGCTGAAAGTAATCTGAAGGCTTCTCATGAAAAGGTTAGAGAGAGATATTATTCTGGACGTAGGCCCACCAATTTAAAGATTGAAGATCAAGTTATGGTTAAGAATTTCGTACCTGCAGGAAAATTTGCCCCCAGATTTCATGGGCCTTATATTTTTGGGACTTCTTAACTCCCGTCACTCTTTTGGTCAGTTACTCAGCCACTGAGAGGTTTTTTAGAGCCCACTTTCGCAGATTAAACCGGTATAATCTTTTGTTTTGCAGTATAGGCCACTAAGTCATGGCAATAAGAAAACTGTTATCTTTCTTCGGCGTCAGTTCTGTAACAAAAGTTTTTAAATATCACATTGTAAGTTATATGGGGAGGCCTTCTGCCTAGTTGTACTTCCTCATAAAACAATAATCACCACCACCACCATCCCATATCCACCTAACGGCAGTATCCTATGCATATACTTAATGCTATACATCCTTCCCCTCTAGTGAGGTTTATTTTATCCCGTTGCCCGCCTCTAAGCTCAAGCCTGCTACTCACACATGCAGCCCGCCTGATCTGAAACTCCAGCTTAGAAAAATACACAACTCTCGCTCCCCACAAAGACAATTTTTGTCGCCAAATAAATGACAGCTTCATCTGGCGAGGGATGCCGGCGTGTGGTAACGGCCCACTCTGCTCTGGCCCAGTCTCCTGCATAACGGCGTACTGGAACACCATCCTTTCCGGCGAGGGCTGTGGTGCCTACCCATCTTGGAGCATTATCACTATATTTGGTCTGTGGCAACCATCACCATGGCTACCCCTCTCAAGGTAGCGGGAGACATGTATCTGAGAGTACTTGGGGATCCGGGCGACCCCACCAGGCAATAGGCTGCGGCGGCTGCTCTTGCCGTCAAAACTTGAACTGTATATCTTGTACTGGTACGGTTGAAAGAAAACTTCAAGACTTGTTTTTAACGTAATTTCTTAAGAATGAACTTTTTCAAGAAAATTTTTGTTTGTAAAATACAACTTGGTATATTTTCTTCTAACAAGTAAAATGTCAAACTTTAACCATGAGGAGAGACTTTATGGGACGGGAGGTCCATAGCGGAAGGTACACCCGCCCCGCCCCGTTCATTTAAATGAAGCGCCTTGAAGAATGCCATCTGATATATGAATGTCGCAACTACTAGCGCAAGAAGTTTGGACTTTTATCCACAGATGTCTCTACCCAAAAACTTATGTTATGCCCTCTAATGTGAAGAGGAACTATTCAAATCTTAAAGTAATTTTTTATTTTGAGGTTTCCTAAACTGAGTTGATTATGCTTTGTTTTTGGTGTATTCCAGTTTTCAACACTTCTATCTCTGTCCACTAATTTCAAATATCGACCAATGTATTTTTTTTAATTTTCTCTTTAGCCAATAGGATCCGTCTTGTACCTTTGTGATTATCCAATAAAATTTGGAGGTGTATTGGCCTTACCCCAGAGCTCTTTAGAACCTTCCTCTCGGGTATAAAATCTAGTACCTTTTCCAGCTACCTTGCCTTACTGATCGTCCAGTCTACTGAGTGTGTGTTAATAGAGGAGGCGGCGGCGTCTCGCCCTCATCGAGTATTCCAGCAGATTAATGTAATGGCAGCCCTTTTATAACTATGTGATAGCGTCTGAAAGCTAACTCGAGGGGAGGGTTTCCTATCTTTCCTAATGTAACATTAAATTTCCAGTCTTCTCAAATGTAAATTTCTACTTCTAATGTAAATTTTAAATGAGCCGAAAAGCACTTAGTTAAAATTCGGGACTAGAGATTGTGACACCTCTTGAGTTCCCTACCAACTTGACTTAGAGGTGACTATGACTTTGTAACCGTTTTCTGTCTGTAGCTTTCGTAACTTACATTTTCTCCATCTAGTCACCTCAGTAGTATAGGCTTAGCCTCTGTAACTTCGGGCCAAAGCTCAAATAGGGTTTTGATGTTTTGAGTGCAAATTTCAAGGAGTGCAAGTGTCCGCCTTCGCATCATTTTGATTTTTGGGCCAGTAACCTTAATCTGTCTTTTGTCTCCCACCAAGTTCCGGTAGAATGGGTATTCTATACTTCTGTAAAACTGATTATTTATGTTAAGATGTTAGACTGTTGAGTGTTTAAGACAGTGAATACGGTTTGAATTGTAAAATGTAGGTTGTGCCTCGAGAGGCCTGGAAAGTGTTAATTTTATTGGGCAAAGATGCTCTGGTTGTGAATGTAAAAGTTGCAGGTTGCCTTGAGAAGGCAGTAAGGGTATAAGGTTCGGAGCGCAGCCTCCTAGATAAATTCATAGAGCATCTATTCTTGTAGAGGTGTTAGTGTAAATATTGAATGGTGCCTTTTGGAAGGCGGTAACGTTGTAGAGCAAAAGGTGCTCTCGGCAGATTGTACGTTGTGAGTACTCTGTAAATGAAATTGGGAGACCTGTCTCCTTGACCACTGAGTGGATGGAGCAACAGTGCTCAAGTAACATTTCTAAAATTGGGAGCTTTAAGCTCGTATTGATAATTAGAAATTTTGGTTGATTTTCTGATTTCTCCCATCTTGTATCTAAGCTAACGAGCTAGTTCTGTACCCGAAATCTTGTTCTTGTTAAAACTTAGCATAAAAATAGCCAAAAAATTAATATACCTCTAATTTTTAAGCTTTTAATTATTCTTTTGATTGTCATAGATAGACCCATTCATGCCAGCACTTTCTCTGTCCACCACGGTCTCCCCGTAACAGAAATAAATGATGAAAAAATTTACATTTTCTCTGATGCCCCTCACTTGATTAAATCACTCAAATACAATCTAAAGAAGTATGATTTAAATGTAGGAGGGAAAATTTGTAGCTAGTCTCATACTGAAGAATTTTATAATAAATATTCAACCATTGTTCCCAGACTAGCCCCAAAATTAATAAAACAATGTATTTCACTTCCCTCCTTTCAGCAATGAGAGTGTGTTTAGCTGTTCGGACTGTGAGTCATTCTGTTGCTTGTGGCATAAAGGTGCATGTTCTATTTAATTCACTACCACCCTCTGCAGCTATTAGAGCTGATTTAATTGATATATGTGACATACTATTTGACATCTTGAATTCCTCAAAATGTAGTATCACAGGCCCTAAGCAGTATAGACAACACCTTTGCAGTAATTCTAATCATTTAGAAAAGAAAATGGTAGAAATTGAAAATATCTGAGGCAGATAATTGTGTTAAACAGAGGTGGTAATAGTAAACTCAACCAATGTGTATTCAATGTTGGGTAGAAAATATCACTGCTATAAAGATTTTGTGGTCAGAATTGATGGAGCAATGGATTTCCAATTTCTCTTCACTAGAAGACTGACAAGAGATTATCTTGAAACTTCGTTTGCCATTGTCAGAAGTAAAGAGAAATACAGCTCCAAGTGCATCTAGTATTCACAGTGCATTAAGAACTGTTAGATTAATAACTTACTATCCCCATCACAAGGTAGCAATTGTGAGGCTGATGCTGCAGTATTCCTAAACAAATACAATTATTTGAAAATTAGTTACGCTGTGAACGAAAGATTAAATATTAGTGATAAGAGATCTAATTGTAATGAAAAAATGAGATCATGTAATGTGTAATGTGCAAACTACACAGGCAAATGTAGACAATTATGTTATTGTTTGGGAAATCACAAGACTGCAACACAATGTGTGTGAAAATGTTTTGATGTCACTTGACCTTAATTCCAATGACCCAGAAAACTTCCTCTTACTAGTGAAGAAATATGAATCAAGTAACATGATTTTCCCTAATGATTGTTCTCACATATTGTGTTCTAAAATGTACCGTGTTTTTCATAATAATCTAAATTAATTCATATGTGAAATCACTCAGGATGTCAAGAACAAGTTAGCGAAGACCTTAGTGAATGAATATGTTAGTGCAGAAGGTGTGTGTGACAGTCCTTATTCCTTGCTGGCACATAAATACTCTGCAGTCCTCAATACAGCTTTTGTAAATAAAAAAAATGGTTTATACACATATCAGTAGAATCCGGCTCCATGGCTAAATGGTTAGCGTGCTGGCCTTTGGTCACAGGGGACCTGGGTTCGATTCACGGCAGTGTCGGGAATTTTAACCATCATTCGTTAATTTCTCTGACACGGAAGCTGGGTGTATGTGTCGTTTTCATCATCATTTCATCCTCATCACGACGCGCAGGTCGCCTACAGGAGTGAAATCAAAAGACCTGCACCTGGCGAGCCGAACTTGTCCTTGGACACTCCAGGCACTAAATGCCATACTCCATTTCTTTATCTCAGCAGAAAAAGAAAAATGCCAAATTACAGAATGTAACACATATGTAATTTCATGTTCAAGTGCACTGATATGTACATAATATAGTATATATATATGGTATGTGCATGGTTTTCAGTACATATGGTTGCCTATCCTGTAGTTATATGCAAATTGTTACAGAAATTTGTCATGACTTAACTTCAATTTGTGGAAAATAGCATGTGTACAGTAGGATAATATACTTTTGAATGTATATGACATATGTGAAAAAGTAGACAGTAGGCTATCACATGAAAGATCCAGTAGTTTTGGTCTAGGTGTAGCCCTAAAATTGATGTTACTTTCCATGCCTTAGGGTATTTCGTGACGAATAAAATGTTATAACCGCAGATCAAACATATTGTACTTGAAAAGCTATTCCATAATTCGTTTAAAAATTAAAACTTAAAATCAATACAATACAATAAAATTTTGAGACTCCTGGTTCAGGTATTATGTCATAGCAGCCACAAGGAGCAGTCGAGAGCGAGCCGCTAGATTGTGGTAGTGGCTGCACTTTGGAGAGTGTTTCTGCTATTATCTTTATAACCTACTTGGTATGGCCATGTAATGCGTACAGAGGGCACTTCGCATCACACCATCTGGAAACTGGTCACGTGGTCGGTCCTAGAAACACTGGCTTGATCGCCTTCAAGAAGACATGAGGGATGTTCATCTTGTTTCAAATGATGCTCCTATAAAACCAAGTGAAGATTGGCTTGCAAAAAACAGCAGACCCTGCTCCATTGCGGGACAAGCGCTCACAGCTATTACTTGCCTATGAAGTGATCAGTAACAATCAGGATGATGTAACAACACAGTAAACTGTACCGTTAACACGTAGTAATACGAGCTTGTGTCATGAGCACGAATATCTTACTTATAGAGTTGGCAAGTAATTGAATTACATGTAACGACTACCTTCTTAGTAACTTTTACTCGTAATTTACTTCTGCAAATAAAATTGTAATCGAGACATTATAGTAAACGATATACATCGCATCGAAAGCTTGGCAACTTTGGCCCCCAGCACCCGTTCATTTACTCACAGCTTGTTGATATTTAGGTAATCGTGAGACGTTGGTGGTGATTATTGTTCTAACAGGAAGTACAACTGGAGGAGAAGTGAAGGTATCGGCAAAATAGAGGGAAGACTTCCTAGGACTCGAGCACCTCAAACCGTGGAGGAGGCTAATACCAGACTCAGCTAGCGGAACCGTGGTCACCAAACGACACTCCCAAGTTGACTGTCCTGGGTCTCCCTTAAATTCGCCTCATACTACAGGCAGGCAATACAGCCCCCACGTCGTGGAGAACTGAGCCGGAATAAACACGTGTTAAGGCACTTCCACTCTCATATTTGAATAAGTTACCCTGAAAACTCGAAAGTGATATTCTATTTTCGCTCGGGAGCTATCATTTTGAATGTCTGTTTAGTCTAACGCACCAATGATAGTCACTTCATGTCCTTTTACTAAAAGGTACAAAACAGGCTAATGCATTTCGCCCTGGCATACCCACTGGAAATAAGTCAGTGATTCTCTGAAGACTCGCGTTCTGCGATGATTGTAACTTTACTGATTACATTCAGAAATTAATTTCTGCTCGGGTAACTAATTGAGCCCAATCACTTTTTTCCCACTTTTCCCGTCACAGCATAGTTACAACATAACGAAAATGTTTCCACAGAGCTAGTGACCACGTAATTGTCGGGAGAAAATGGGATCAAACCCCACCTCAGCAAACTTGAATATTGATTTCTGTGGTTACCGAATTCCCCACCAGGCAAACTAAGGCCAGAGTAACTTCCCTCGCTATCTCATTGTCACCGTAAGACCTGTCCACATCAAATAGTGAACCTGCCACCTGGTGACTGCCCTAAATTCAGATCAGTGGCGACTGACTGAAGGTTGCTCCCTCCTGTTCCAATAGCACGGTTATTCCTAAATGCATCAAGGAATCATATGAGGCATTTCTTGTGGGGAGATTCGTAAATGATTTGTTGGAAGTAAGAGTTTAAATGTTTAGATTGAATTGCATAATATCGCATAGTGCAACTAGTGACCTACTGAACTTCCTTAAGGGATCAATAGTTGCTTTGTAGCGACAGGCCTCTTATGTCATTGGCCGTTCTCCCCCTGTACATGGCTCAGTATGACAGCCGTCAGCTCCCTCCTTTCAACCTGTGTTATGTTCAAACCCATTCTGCCATTTCAATGAAACCACGGCATCATAACATTCAGCTAGGGTTCGATTCCAGGTATGTGGTTAAAAAGGTATATGCATCTCCAATGGGGTGCACCTGAAATTAGCTGCACTACTTCAGAGTGGGGACGCGAGTTTATTGAGCCAACGGCTCTTCAAACCAAATATTTACTGCAAAAGATATATTTATCGTCATAAGTTAATTGAGATCATTAATTATTATTTTGATAAATACCATACAATTAAACTCAGAATGTAGTTTCTAATTTCAAGCCTGATTTCATACTCTGGTAAAATCGCATTTCGAGCACTGGGATAAGTGAATCCGTAGTCTGCCTTATTTTCCGCTGACACAGCCACTTGCATCGACTCTCACCTTCACCCTTGTTTAAAAGGTAATTCAAATACTTCTGCAGGGCTCAATGCAGGAACTACTGAAAGCATAAATGTAGTGGTACCGGGCGAGTTGGCCGTGCGCGCAGAGGCGCGCGGCTGTGAGCTTGCATCCGGGAGAGAGTAGGTTCGAATCCCACTATCGGCAGCCCTGAAGATAGTTTTCCGTGGTTTCCCATTTTCTCACCAGGCAAATGCTGGGGCTGTACCTTAATTAAGGCCACGGCCGCTTCCTTCCAACTCCTAGCCCTTTCCTATCCCATCGTCGCCATAAGACCTATCTGTGTCGGTGCGACGTAAAGCCCCTAGCAAAAAAAGTGTAGTGGTGAGGAGGGAAAACATGAAAATTATAAGATGACTGAAGTGCTTGTCACCTGTGTGATGGGAAATTTACGTACAATATTTCAAGTTTCCCATCTGTGCCACATCTGAAGGCCACCTACCTATCTGAGATCATGCAACATATTTCATTGCCGGTGTCTTCAACGGAAACGTTTCTCGAGGTCACTTACCTGGATGATCTATGGTGCTGACTATCCACACTGTCAACAGCCTGTAGAGCGGCTTCAACCACTCAATTGGACGATACTGTGCAAGTATATTACTCTACTCAACTCCCAATTAGAGAGCGGCATATGGTCTGCAGAGAGCTGCTAATTTAATCACAAGGAAGATGGTTCTGGGGTCAACACAAACTCACATTTAACAGTTTTATTACCTTGGAACAATTTATTTGCATTGGTACAAACGTTAGTACAGAATACCATTCACTTCTAGGCAACGACACAACACAGAGTTCTTTGTTACCAGTAGGATCCCTCACTGTTGTAGCACTGAACCTCCTGAGAGGAGGAAGGGCTCCTCCTCACCTGCACGGCGCAGGTAAGGATCATAGTGTCGATAGAGGGAGACACACTACATTACTGTTGTGTGTCCAAGTAACTTACTTGCTCAGTGAGCACTGCTCTAGGAAGCGTACCACCTCATGGTGGCTTCCCCCCTCCGTTTGGCAAGGGACAGAGATGTGCAACTATTAGCCTTAGCATTGAGACTAGTGGGGTCTAGTGTGGTGAGGTTCATCACTATATCGAGGTGACCCCACTGAGCAACTCCCCAGTAATACCTCCCTCCTCCACCAGGTGCATCACCACCTCCAATTGGCCCTCTATGGCTGACAAGGTCAGTGCAGGCACTCCTTCTCTGTGGGTACCAATGTTCACATCAATGTCACTCCTTCCAAAGGAGAGATAGTCCACTCGACCTCGATTTTCTCCTTTCCTACCAGAGCATCCACAACATGCAACTGTCCCCTATCTGCAGCATGGTTCAAATCGGTGCGCATCTAGTCCACACAGGGATTTCTTGCAAGAAGGACATTCACCGAATTGATATATCCCTGATCAGAGCCCCAATGTAGAATTTGCTGAAGGATTTCTTGACCTGGTTCGTACTGGACGAGCAGTTCCCACCACCGTGGACCTTCATCTCTGTTCCGCAACTTTCTCTGTCTCTCTGGAGAGGAAGTTTCTCTCTCATCCCGCACGCCAGCTCTCTCTTCTCAACAAACTTCTCTCCGTCCTTACAAGCTCTTTCCATTTCCTCCTCTCTCTTCTTTCATGCTCTCTCCACCTCCTCTGCTCTGTCCTTACGTGCTTTCTCCACATCCATTGCTTTCTTCTCAAATGCCTCCTCCCTCAGTTCTATCACCATCTCACTGCATTTCAGCACTTCTTCCCATAAACTCGGGCTGTTCCCTGTCTCCTCATTAGTTCTCTCCAATTCTTCCACCACTCTGGTATCTTCTTTCAGCTGCAATTACCTTATCTCCACATGTTACGCCAGTGATCCGCAGAGTGCCGCACAGAGTTCGCACCGAGGCTGGAACATACAATAACACCACAAATTAACAGAGAGTCCTCCTTAGAGCTGGTTTACATGAGATAAATTTTAGTGAAACAGGCCACCATAAGAATTACCTGAAGGGAAATTGATTCAGTTACGAAGTGCTGCAGACATCGCAAACCTGTTATAATGTTCTGGAAACTTACTTCGTCAGCTGAGTGGCACTGTAGCCAGGTCTCCAACAAAGAAAGAAAGAATAAATTGCACGCAAACAGGATGCTTTAAACGTTGAATTTTTTGTTATATAGAGCCCTCACCTGTCATTTTGAATGCCACATGTTTTGTATTAAACTACCTGTATTTCTCAACGTTGACGGTTGAATGTTTACTTCTAGGATTGTTACGACCTGTATTCTTTACTGTGAGAGTAATTGATATTCTTCACTTTTTAATTTTAGTTTCAAACTTATTATATTTTTAAATTAAAAATTCTATTATTCCGTCCTAGTTCTTTTTGGTAGAGCAGTTTTTCTAGGGAATAGTTCATCCTTTCAAATTAATAGCAACCCTCGATTCCCTATTCAAAGCAACTTAAACAAATACAATTAATTCCAGACTCAGTTTGTGGTCCTCTAGCCGCTAATACCACGCTCGGAAGCTAAGAACCCATAACACCCCTTCTTAGTCGTTTCTTACAGCAGTATTCCATCACCCTCCTACCTATGTTACATCACTCCATCGAGAGTCGCAAGTTAGGAAGGGCATCCGGTTGGGAGGATAGAACCTCGAATTAGGGTAATACGTGAAAAAAGCCCTAGCACAGCCTCCGCCGGTTTAGTGCAATAAGAGCACATGTACACGCGTGCTTCTACTTACTTGAGTTAGCCCACTCACTTTTATCTATCCTATCCGACCTTCCTCGGTTAACTCTTGTTCTTTTCCGACTCCCACACTATTAGGTTTACGAGGGCTAAGGAGTCATTAATTTTCACGCCTTTCGTAGCCTTTGTCTTTCTTTGGCTGATGCCTTGCGCGGTCGTTCAACTCTCCAAGACCTAAGGTCACTTTTCAGCGTTACGCTTCAATGAATAAAGAATATGTATTAAGTCTTACACCATCTCCCTAGTACCATGTCAAGTCATAGGAGGTTAACGCGTGGTCAGCGTAACGTTAGGCCTGTAGATGCATCGAATGTGAAGTATAGGTAGGGATTTTATTCTGTATTCGGGAATTCTGATATTACGCGAAATCCTGCAGAGCTAAATTCCGGCACCACATTATCTTTTTACGTCTTATATTGGGTATTTAGTCTGAAGATAGTTTAGTTCTTCCTGTGTGATTGTACTGTACCTAAGTTGCGAACTTGTGGAAAAAATGAACTTTGCATTCCATGTGTCAGCAAATACATCCAAAGCTAGTCAACTTGCACGTCCTGGTAAGTGCATGCTAGACTCTCCGTATCTAGAACTTCGAAGATGCTTCCCAATATTACGCCCCCTATGAATAAAGCATTTGTATTACACCATATCCCTAATCCTATGTGTAGCCATCAGCTTCCTCCAATCTCTGCATAAAAGTCCCTGGATCTTGTCTCATCTCGTCTATTTAGGTTGAGCGTAGGATCGAATCTCGAACTTGAGACTGTAACGCCCTTGTAAAGTTAAGCCTGGCGTCAAATGCATGGGTTAACCTAACACTTTTGACTATAATCACGTCAGCAGTTAGGCATTGAGAGGTCAACGCGTGGGCGAGGCGGGGTGATGTACTGGTCATCCTCCTCAGTTGTATCCCCGACACCCAGAGCCTGTAGCTCCAGGACACTGCCCTTGAGGTGGTAGAGGTAGGATCCCTCGCTAAGTTCGATGTAAAAAACCGATCCTGGAGGGTAAACAGAAGAAGAAGGAATTAGGCAATGCCTCTATAAGGCTCTGTGTGTGCCTATTTACCGCTGTGTCGTAGCACAGCTCTCCCCTGAGTTATTCCTCCCTTTTAGTCACCCTTACGACTGGCAGTGCACCATTGATGCAATTCTACCCCTCCACCTCACCTCATAAAAAATGAGGATCTGAGTGAAATGACGTCATCATAGTAGCAAGAGTTGTAGTGACGTCACCGCGAACAAGCCTTGACCTGTAGCTGAAGACTCCGAGTTCTCTCAAGTCAAGTGTCTTGCGTCATTACACACTATCGCATTCCTTTACAACACCAGATCGGGAAAATACAGCTTAGCTCGCAAAGTCATTTTTTTCTGCTGACATGTACACGTCTCCACATTTACTGTAGTCAGTATACCTTCATCGTACACATATTTCAATCAGGGTGAGGAAATCTGAATTGCACTTAAGCTCTTTAGTTTCGAGCTTATATCAACTCCACGTTGGAATCCTTAGGAGTAGCATTTACTCTGCTTATCTAGGGCTGAAGTGCCCCCTAAAAGAGTTAGCCTAGGAGGTTAGATAGACGACAGCTTAGCTAACAACTTGCCTAGACTCAGCTAAAGACCCCAAGTTCGCTAACCCATGCTCTCTCAAGCCAGGCGCCCATTTTAATAGCCTCTTTCGACAGTATTCCATAAGATAACGGCATCCTATTGTCTGGAGGTTTCAGAGGATCTAACGCGTGTCTAGAGGTTGATTGAGCGTCGCAGCCAACTTGCGCATTAGCCCCTGTGCCAGCTCCACCTATTTTTCCCTACTCAGGGCATTTGGTGTTTTACGAGCCCCAGCGGAATAGGTTTTTATATTTGTTTTCTCGCGTTTTTTACACCTTTTAATAATACTTTCCTCTCATCATTAGGCATGGTAAATATATTTACACTGTACCCGCGGCTACACAACGTAAAATACCCTCATGTCGGGAAAAGGCGTATTTATTGCTTCTATATTCTTGTTGGGTAGTTTTTATACGTACAGTATATACAGTAGTACGTCTCCTTGCTTAATATGTTCTTTTTTGTTGTCCCCTGTAGGAACGTTTTAACGAGGTTTTGCTGTCATAAATGTCATAAAAGAATATTTAAACTACCCTATTCATAATTCATAAAATAAACATATCCGTAAGTTCAGTAGTAAATTTTAGCAATAGTCCAACCTATATGATGGCAAATTTTATCCACTTTTTTAGAAATATTTTAAGTTCACTTTGACAGCTGTACTCAACAACAAAATTGAATTTTGCAACAGCACCAAGGATTCTCAATTAGAGGAAAGTAACACAAAGTAACACAAAAGTAACATAAAAGACATATATGCCAACATGTCAAGTTCTAAAACAATAGATATTATAAGTGATAGGAATTCATGTGATGATGAGTAGCAAGAGGAAGATGTGCCTCAAGTGCAGACAGCAAACATGGCACGTAGTCTTCAGGATTGTCTTCAGTCATGAAGTGATGGGCCAGAGTCTGTGTTAAATTCACGTGCAGTGGTTCCTGACTGCCTTGAATATTAGTTTGTGTCTGGGAGTGTTCAGAAGAAATTCGCAGACTTTTTCACAATATAAAGTCGAGAAGATAATGTACCGGTACAGGGTAAAATTTGAGATGCTGAAAGCTTCTAATTATAACATTAACACATACATATTTCTGACAGAAAACTACACAAACACTGCTTCCTACCGGAAGAGACCAGAATAGATTTATGTTTACAATTCTTATCTCTAACATCCTCTATTCCTTTTTCAACTTCATAAAGGTTATGAAAATTATTTTCAGGCCCCTCTACAGATGACAGATATCTACGTTAAGTGTCCACTGCAGCATTTGCCTCAGTACTGGTCAGCATCAATTTACTCTGCTCTTCTTCTTGTTGTTATGCTACCAACTCCTCCACACTTCTTTTCTCTGCAATTATTACAGAATCCTCCCCACAAAAGAAGTCTTCAACAGTGCAGTTTGACTGCAACATTCTCCATACATCAGGAAGCAGGCCTCCTTCTTTCACTGGCAGGCAAGAGTTGAAATTGTAGTCTGCTTCACAACTTTACAATACTTCCTAATAAAGTGAAGCGCACCCAAGATTGAAACTTAAAATTATACGGAATTAAATATGGTTCACCCTACGGAATGACTTAAAAACCGGCTCACTCCCAGCTGCGGAGCGATTTCCCTAATTGAAGGAAATGTTTAATTACTTGCTTAGAAACCATATTAGACTAAAATGAACTATAGGAGGACCCTAAGGTAAATATCTATTTGAATATAGTGTATTTAATACTTGAAAAATCCTATTTTAATTTTTCAATCCTTTAGGCAAGGAGTTCCAAGAGCTTTCACACTGTGATACAGAGCTTGTTTCTCCCTAAGAGTTGAGCTCTGGTGTTTGTTTAAACAGTAAATTATACCTAAATATTTTAGGCAGTTTACTAACAATCTATGCATGGAAATAAATTTTATGTACTGTACTTGTAAATTGTAGATTTACAAGGTTGTACTTAAATCGAATAAATTGTAATAGTCACGGCATTTTCTTGTTGGCTAGCACTTTTGAGGAATCCAATTTATATAGGCCTACCTACAATTCATAAGTGACATACACGGACTATATTACACTGCAGGCAATATTTATAGTATTTAGAGTCTTCACGGTGTTTCGCCTTTTACAGCTGTTCATTACGATACACACACAAAAGAAGATCATTTTCATCCCGATTTCGAATTATTGGTATAATTACATTCCGAAACACGGTCGTATTCTTGGTACGTGAACTTTCCACCCTGGCCACCATTTCCATAACAAGAAGTTCTCATCAACTGATACTTTGCCATCGGAGTATAAGCTTCCAAACTTTTTTCTACCAGGTGGTTAAATACTGCCCTTATCTTGTATATTTAGGGAGGAATTTGTCAATTATAAGCCTCATTGCCATAGAAATCTAAAAATGTTGCGAAGGAAAATATAATAATAATGTTATTGTATGATATGATCTACCTAATAGCTGTACCAGCACACTGACAGACTCACAGAAATGATCAGGAAACGAAGACTAACTTTCTATGGGCGCATACAGAGACTGGATAATAACAGACTTACAAAGTTCAAGCAAGAAAACAAATTCGTATCATGAAATAGCGGATGTCTTAAGGCAGGTCGGGATCAACAGGAAAATGATAGGAGACGTAAAATAATTTATAAAAAAATTAGGAATATAAAATTTGTAGTAAATGAGAAGAGGAAGACAGGAACATTGAGGACAGAACAAAGGAATTAGGAGCATAGCCAAAGGACGAAGAGATTTTGGGAAAAGAAGATGAAGAAGGGAAAGAAGTGAACATTGTGTCATCATGAGATATTCGCGTTGAAACTCTGTCCATAAGAGCAAAAATTATATGAATGAATTTAATAATGTTATTGGCTTTACGTCCCACTGAAACTAGATCTACGGCTTCCGGAGACGCCACGGTGCAGAATTCGGCCTTGAAAGTGTTGTTTCGCATGCCAGTAAATCTACCAACACGAGTCTGACATATTTGAGCACCTTTAAATACCACTGGACTGAGCCAGGATCGAACCTGCCAAGCTGTGGTCAAAAGGCCAGCCAGCACATCAGCCGCCTGAGCCACTCAGCCCAGGGAGAAAAGTCCATTTGTGTCATCAGCTCATACAAAATAGGCGTAGTCAACAAGCGATTGCGAGAAATATAATGTCCTAATTTAGGTTTCTGTAAAATCCCCTGCGGCAACAGTATGCCCACAAGAAGATTTATTACGTACTTATTTGTCCGGACCCGGTGTTAATGTGGATTCCTTCATTATATCTTACTAACCTGGGTTTTCCGTGTAATTTCCTTCTAGGTATCTTCTGTATGTTCAGCTATGTTCCGGTATATCTCGTCATAAAAAATAATTAAAATATTTCGCTCAGTTTCCTTTTCCCTAAAACTCTCCCTTTACATCATGATGGAATTTTGGATCAAAGCGGGGCCTTCTTTGTCTATTTTCATTCCAGATTGACGAAGAAGTTGTACTGCTTTTATGATGATCAGTATTATCATTACCACTGGCATTGTCATGGTTGCTACAAGATCTGGTATCTAACACTTGTTGTCTGTTTTGCGACGGCGGAATATTCGCATCAGCTTGGCCCGAATCCTGTGCATTCTAGCCTGCAGTACTAGTTCCAGGTAACTTTCTGTAACTTACGAATTCCCCTTCGGCAGAACTTATTTCACTAAGATCACTATCCTCCCCACTAAATTCCAACATTTCGTTTATCACGACCCGTAAATATTCTTCCTCTAATGGTGGCGACCTGTAACTAATTTTAGACATTTTAGCGAAAGAAATGTAAGAAGTAGAGTAGAATTGAACCCTGGTCTCTGCAGTTTGGTAGAAAATCGTAAATTGTGCTCGTGTTACGGAACAAATGCGTGGGATATTAAATGTTCTCTAACTCCCTGTAAACACACTAGAGTCATGAGAGAAGAACTCAGTACCAGGGATAATAAATCAGGCCACAGTTCTAAAGTGCCATCAGATTGGTCTGTGTAGTATCATAATCTCCAGAAATCCGTTCTACAGCTATAATATTGTGTCTAAGGGACAAGCTAAACCTCCAGCGCGAAGCTATTAGGCTTTAGGTCGTTCTTGCCTGGACCTTAGTTGCAAGCAACACGTGCGAGACACGTTGGTATTGAGAGAACATAGTTGAAAAAAATCACCTCAGAGGGCAGGCTTTTCCAGAATACACAGCTGAAAAAGAAATAAACATCTGCAGCAAGGCAATGCAGAAAAAATTACTTACAATGGGCGGATATATCCACGTTCCCAGCCGTGCAAGCGATTTGTAGCCGCGGATCTCGCAACATCGCAAACTGAATGGGTAAATAATATCTGAAAAAATAATCTATTGGGTAGGTGACTCCTTGGCAGGTAGTAACTTCGCAACAGACCGACTCATCCTGTAACGTACAGGATAACAGTAGTAAACGGACTCCAGAAATACCGTAATAAAATTCTAGCATGCGTTATTTGTACAACGAATATCCATAATGCGAAAATCGAATACATTAAAATAATAATAACATTGATAGTAATATCCACCGAATAAGCATGCTGGTTTCACTGTGGAAAAGAAAATGTAATATTAAAACCATTGTATATTCAGAACTTCCAACAGGGACAAGGAAGAGAGCAGATAATTTTATCACGGATTCAAATTAGGGGACATGTCGGAAAATCAAGTTAAACTCCTTTACATCGATATTTATGCCATTTTTATCACAGCCATTACATACGATGCACTTTATTTAAAGAAACTAACATTATAACATTTTGCATCCCAAGTATAAATCTCCTACTTTCAGCTGGAGATATATCACATGCAATGTGCTTCAATGTGGTAGCAAACACTTGTACTGAATTGTGGATTTGTGACAATTAGGCCTACTTTCTACAGAGTCTTTGCGGTTACACCGCTAAGTCTTAAACTTATTATCATATTATAAGTTCAATATTAATAGTTCATGGTGTAGGTTACTGTAGTCACGTACTTCAACAGATGAGTGGACCTGAGTTCGGGATACAAGTTGCTACAGAATAGGTGAGGGCACCGCAAGAACATTCTGAGGTGTAGCCCTCCCTGTGAAAAGCCACTGCAGTGAGCTCAGAGTTTGATCAACGGCATTCTGTGAGAAAGAATTCCCAGACCACACTACCTTTTCATCGGTCTGTTTTCACATCAATTTTGCTGCATGGAAATGAAAGCTGGGTGGATGTGGGGGTACATTATTTATGAGATATAAGTAACAGACCTGAAAGTAGTGAGAATGACTGCTGGTACAATCAGGTGGAAACAATGGTAGGAGGATATTCGGAATGAGGGTTGTTCAATCCCAACTCGTACAGTAAAGCTGCTGATCTAATCTGGCTTTGGTGGTGGGGTCATGTTTGGCGAGTGGCGAAGAATAATGTACATTGCAATAGAGTGTAAGAGAAGTACAGGGAGGACCAATACGACGATGGTTAGACTCAGTTCTTAACGAGATAAAGATTAAAGCTATGAAACTAAATGAACCACAGAGGGTTGCAGACTGAACGCAAAATACGTGACAGTTGGAAATTAAGAAGTACATAAGACACACTTCCCGAGTCTTTGACAGTAATTTGTGTTTGTATCAAGCCTGTCCTTATTCCTCCTTCCAAGATGCGCAGGGATGAAATGACGCCTGATGTCACTAGTTGCAGCAAAAGATGGCCGATAAAAAGCTTGGTCACGTGAAACAGCTTGTCGCTTCCCTCTGAATACCTGATGAATTAAAAAATGTGAAAAAATTCAACTTCAGGAGAAAAGAACTAAGAAATAGATTTTGAGATAAAACAAACAACACTGAAATTACGAACAAGTTGTAAACTTCAAAACTTAGCATCATAACATGAAATGTGATCGCAGCGTACCATTCCCTCAAAATACTCTCAAGATTTCACAAATTACCTTTACTTCGCTTGCTACTACGCTCCTGACTTTATACTGCCTCGCCTTACAACTGCTACCTTCGCTGATTCTCCTCACTTCTGCAACCTGGGAACCTCTATGTCACTACAACATCAGCAGCCTGGAATCATCTTATGATCAATGTGTTTTTGAACTTTCTACACTCGCCTTATAACAGATCAGCCCTCCGCTTCTACAAATCAGTTCAATTCTGACAGCAGTGTGGTTCTGCTTTCGGTGTATTTAAGTTGACTTAACATCTTTGCTATCTGGACTCTTGTTCAGCACGGCATGGGTGAGAAAAGACTTCATATTTATATTTTGTTGTGAGCATTTAGTCCTCACAGTACGGCTTATTTACGTTCATTTCAGCAGCTCCGTTAGTCAATCATCTACGAGTGTTTATTATGCTATCTCGAAATTTATGAAGTTCCCAGAGAAGCACAGTGATTACAGGTGGTTAACGATCCTTTGCATAATTTTGGTTACGTAACTGCGTGTGGCCATGCGGACTATTTTTCTTTACTTATGCCATTTTCAACTACGCGGGACGGTTGCTTCGATTCATGTACCTCCCCGAGTTCCCCTTTTCCTTTTTCCAATTATGGGGTTCTTCCTTTTTAATGTTCGCCACTTCTTGTTATTGTTTATCTGAGATTTGGTGTCAGGATTATTTTCTTAAAGTAACTTTCACTGTTGTTATCTTTGCGACCATTCAAGTAATATGCGGCTGGTACACTGCGTCCTGGTCAGTGATTCGTTTTATGAATGTTATTCCGTGTTGCTCTCTTAACTTGGTCCTCTGAATTGTGTATTTAATTCTTAGCATTAATACGTGTTGTACGTTGAGTTGTTTGAAATATTTTTCTACTATCTTTTGTCAATAATGTACTTTCCTGCGAAAATCTCTGGTTTCTGAAATGCTTCCACGAACCTAGTTAATTCATATTATCATTGCTCGTTGTCGGTTGGACATTAGTTTTTGTATTGATGTTCGTGAGTATTATTATCATTATAGCCAACTCGCTTGATTTAAAGTCAACTCACCACGGTATATTAAACATTTGATACTTAAACTAACGCATAACAACCGGAACACATATTTATGCGCCCTGGTACAGCACGTGTTCACTTCACAACGGTCCTTTGGAGATTGTTCAGTTCCCCGGATCTCACACCTGTTGATGTCTACATATGGGACATGCTGAAAGCTCTATCTAATAGTATACATGAAGACTGGGCTACATAGGAATGGGGTACAATCGGGAAGGGAAGATATGGGATTGTGTAAAAAGGTGGTCCAAAGAGTGAAAGACACTGAAGGACAAACGAACGGACAAAATGTACTAAATTATCTCAAGAGAATGAGTAAAATATGGCAATAAGAACTGAAATGTTAACAAAAAGGGAGATGAGAGGGATAAAGCTGTAAGACAAGGACATCCGGAAATTTGATGCATTATATGCTATAAAAATAGGGAAGCGGGTAATCTAATAGAAGACTGTAAGGAGAAGAAGAAAGATCAGAGTGAAACATGGATGAGAAGGAGATAGGAAAAATAGAAAAGGAAGTTGAACTTAACGCGCTCGTTAAGGTATTAAACAGAGAATGAAGACACCAGCAAAACTATGTACAATTATGTTTAGAGTATGGGAAAATAAATTAGTAGAAGATTAAAGCAGAGGAGATACATGCAGCTAGTAGTAAGGTTGTGCATGCGGAGGTATCCTAGACGCTATGACGTAGATAAAGTCTGGGAAGTACCTCAAATACTAAGTTTATATAATGACAAGCAAATGTACCCGAGCTTCTCTACGATATTCTACATTGTATACGGATTTCTCCGTAAATTACTGTAAAGGCAGTTAGTAATATTACACTAAATTTCATGTCTGTTAGCGAGTCCGAGAAAGAAAACAGGGAGGACACTATACGTTGTTTCCGATGTGAGGTAGGCATTGGGGAAATTTTCTTGATAATAGCAGGCCACATATCCTACCACCAATCACAATCGAGTTCGGTAATTTCTACTATAATGTCAGGCTCATTTGGCAACTACCATTCACAGAAGAGATGGAGAGTTTTCATTATAAAGGCAGGTCCCTTTTCCCCATGTCAGTCACAATCGAGTTGGAGGGATTTCATAATAATCGAGAAATGCAGCGCTAACATATCAATTGGGACACGACAATAAACCATAGGACCAAAGTTCTAGATCTCTCCAAATTGAACGGCGATTGTGCTATCTGTTTTTAGTACTCCTTACAGTGTAGCGACCATCTACCCAGAAACGAAGGCCTGCACCGTTCGAGAAAGAAATATCAAATAAAGTCTGCAAAAAATAAACAATACTGAAATTACAGACACGCTATGAACATCAGGATTCGTCATTATAACCTGAAAGGTGACCACGGAGTCACATATCTATGCACCTTGGTCCTTTGGAGATTGTTCAGTTCCCCGGACGTCACACCCGTAGATGGCCACATGTGGGGCAAACTGAAAGAATTTTTTTCCAGTCAAGGCGACTCTATCTAGAAATGTACATGAATTACAAGAGAAAACAGTCTGCTGCAACCAGTATTTACAAATATGTTGGACGATCTACAGGAATCATATGATCAATGCATGACGCATTAGGCCACACCTTTTGACAGACTTGCACAGCAATGTGCATACCAGTTCGTGCCAGTGCTTCAAAATTAACACATTACACACTGCCCACGCAAACATATGAGGAAACGGAATAAGTGAAGGAGACATCGGCCATTTATCCAGCGAACATTTACGGGCGTTTTTACAATTCTCTACATGTCTTTAGTGGAAAGCTCCCATAGCCCGGGTCTCAACTCCATTTTGCTAAATACCATGCTTCTCAGTGTTGCTGTTAATCTTCATACAGCAACAGCCCGGCTACTCCCTGCCAGGGAAAGGCTGAGCATTGTAAGCTTAAATTTGTACCAATGAAATCATGTGATTCCTACGGGAGAATTTGAGGCATGTAGAGACAATTGCTCATGGATATCTGTGACCCAAAGTGCTCCCTCTGTTTTCCCATTAAGCTGTCTTGTATATGGTAACTATTTCCAGGTATTGGGGAGACTCACTTCACTTCACAACAAGCCAAATTTCTTATTAAAATCTCTACAAATAACATTATGAAGGATGCACACTGGTACCAGTCATGCATAAGGGAGAGTGTTGGCATATAAACCTGAACTTAAGGGTACATGTCTGTGAAGGACCATAATTTTAACTACAAGTCACACACAAGATATCACCAGTAGTAAGCTTCATATACACCCGAAATTCACTGTACAAGTGGAATTAACCTTTTAGAACCATAAAACAACAAAGAAAAATTAGTTAGTCAAGTATTTTAATAATTAGCCTACTTTATCCTTTTTATAAGTAATTTACTTTTTGGGAGTGTAGACAGTTTTTAGGTACCTTTATCTCTGAAACTTATGAATAAAATCCACCATTTTTTACTGTATACAGAGAATGTGTGTGTGCATAAAGTAGACTACTACGGAGAACATACAGAAAGAAATGAATTAGCAGCATTAATTAAAACTTGGTACATAAAAATACAACAATTTTTTGTTGGGTGTAGCTGAAGTGAAGTCCTATTTTTTTAAGATAGGTCCATGATTGTAGTCTACTTTTCTTCAATTATCGTACTGATTCTATGTACGAAGTTTCAGCCTTCTAGCTTGAGTAATTTTTTGTCTATTAAATTAAATATGTCAGAAAACTAAACTTTCGGGAAATTGGACTTAAAGTTTAACTTTGCTTTTAATGAAGGTTGTGGCGTAACCTAATGTGATTAATTCATTCCAGCCCAATAATCATCTTGGTTCAGAAGTTCTTCATCCTCTTTCTTCCTCTTTATATTCCTTTGTCTGGTTCTTGCCTCCTTGGAAGTCACCTTGAACATTCTCTCTGCCGCGGCAACTATTCTGTCAATAGCAGTGAGGAGGTAGAGGAAGATCCATAATTGCACAGAAAGTTTGTGTTGCTTTATACCCTTTGCCTATACACCGCATACCACAGGCTAGTCATGTGTTCATATTAGAGAGCCTCTTGTTATTTACCCTAGGTATATACAGATTCCACATGACCACAGACACTGCACATAACTCTAAGTTTGGAGACTAAACTCTTTCTGCTATTTACATCTTCAAGCAGTTCAATACTACTTTCACTCTCACAATATTTACACATTAAACATTTGTTTAGTAAACTGCACACAACACTCAGTTCAATTACCACAGACTCAGGATTTATGTTTGGAATCTTTTCTTCACTAAAGTTACTGCTGTATGAATCGTCCAAATATTTCAGTTTATGTTTTGAAGCACTTGATTGCACCTTAATCCCACTCTCACCAGAACCATTACTGGTATTGATTTGTGTTTCTTGCTCCTTAGATGTAAATCTATTTCCGTAGAACTTGCGCCTGCCAGCACCAAATTTTCTTGTCCTCGGCATATCTATGGAAATATTTGCCACTTATATTTTAAGAAAAACTGTTGTGATCAACACTGTAGTTTATGTATTACTGATGTGGAGAAAGATGAACATCGTGCAGGTTAGCCAACTTTTGAAAGTTAAAATTACTATTTATGCACAGAAATTACCTTTACTGCTCCAAAGTGACTTCTTCAGGAAATATTATGAAGTTTAAATACATTTGAAATTTAAAGGGGCGTGGCAGAGTTCTGCATATATTTAAGATTAGGGCTGTAAAAGGTCGTAAAACATTAATAATATGTACTTATTGGATTCGGAAAAGACTGGGGGATAGTATAAGAGCAAAATTTACTTGGATTTTTTAAAAACATTCGCGTACATGTTCCCTTAAAATACTAACTATGATTACACGTAAATAATACATAACAATAGTAAGATATAGACAAGGAGAATATTTGAGTGATATATGTAACATAAATATTACATACTTTCGTGATTTGTCTTGGTTGTGGCAGTGAGTTTACAGACGAGGAGGTGACAAGAGTAAGTTAATAAACATAATGAATTATTTTATATTTTATACGAGTTTATTGAGTTGAGTTCTAAAACTGACCACGTACGTCACAAAAATTTACTGTATATTTATTTATACCTATTTCCTTATTTTAATTATATTCGTGATACTTCAGGAAAGGTGATATTTAATAGTTACATTAAATTAAGTGAAAACTATAATCAATTCATTACATGAATTACAACAAAAGGTAAGTCATACTTCGTGCAGTCTTGTACCTTTATTACTGTATCTTAATCTCCCTCGTTGAGGCAACTGTCAATAGCCCCACATTAACCCTTTGACGCCGACATCCATATATCATGTACGACTCCCTTCCTACACACGCTACCGACCTCCATACGAGGTATAGATACCTGCAGGACCAACATCATTTTGTTGTTGCTCTTAAAGTAATAAATGTTGTAGAGATGGAAGTGGTATACCTTTGACGGTAAAGATCTCTACCTTCCTTGTATGTATGAATCATCCCAAATCAGTGTTTTTGTCTTTCTCTCTGAAGTGTTTGAAATAGTCTGATCCCTATCCGCTTGAGAGCACGAAGTCGAATCTAGCAGATGTACGTTTCATTACGGGATGTTTCCTCATGTAGATTGATAGTAGAAATCGCAATCTCTTCACTGATATGAGTGTTTACATCATCTGGTGAATTCATAGACCGTAATTCTTTCAGTGCCTTGAAATCTGCTTTGAATCCTTATTAGTTGAGAAAAAGGATATTGAGATAAACCACCCAATCAGTTACAAAGTCAATACGGCCAATATGAGCTGATTATCATAATTAATTGACCCGCTGTCAATTTGAAATGACATTTCGTGGAGCAGAAGGATAGCGCGGAGCAGTTTGAATGAAAGGGAAGTTACAGAGGTTTAATAAATCAGACGATATCAGCACTACACCAAACTAAACTGAGCGCAGAGAGAATGCACGTATTAACAAAAGAAATGGGAGTGCATAGTGCGCGCAGCAAAGTAACGGACGACGAAACAAGCCAAAGTATACGCCCTCTTTCTTATGAACTATTCGACCCATTAGCCTGGGATTGGTGCCAAATAAATCTTCGAACTATTGTTCTCAGTTCTTCCACTCAGTTACTGAGACAACGATTATCGTAGTTTTCACTGCATTGAGAAACATCCCAGGCAAATACAAGAACGTAACTTTCATTCTGTACAAATGCGGAAGGTCCCTTCTCTATTACTAAACTATCAAGGTAAATACAAAGTTAATGTAAACTACATTATTTTCAGTCTCTTCTGTAAAAGTCTGAAAATAATCTGGACTAAACTGTATAAACTTCATGATCTCTATTGTCAGTGCTGAACTGTGCAAAGTATAAGTCTTTGTTTTTTTCCTCCTATTCAAAACCTTATTCAACCTCCGGAGGGGGTTGCAAATTCATGTCAAGATTACTTAGAAGAACAGGCATGTTGTATTGTACTGAATTTGGAATAATCTAGATATACGGTACGGTAGTATAAAAATTCACAATTATGGTACACGACACATAAATATTCACAAGTTGTGGACCTAAATTTTTTGATAAAACAAAAATTGCGTTTGGATAACAATCGTCTGATGTTGCTAAACTAATTATATATTGAGTCTGATACCCATGAACAGATCACACACAACCTTAGCCACACATTAATACTTTGCTTACAGGCGGAATCATTATCATTGACAGTGCTCTATTAACTTTGATGAAACCTTCTCCATTATTCTGAGGCTTTTAACAACAGGCAGCCATGAAATAGGTTCACAGCTTCTACGGTCATTAGACAAGAATAGGAGAGAAAAGTGGGAAGAAACAGTGAAAGATATGGACTTTGCAAAAATCGAACAGAAAAGCTTGAAGAGTCTTAAATCGACTTACTGGAAAACATTATTCTAAAGAGCAGTGCACTAACTTGAGTCCAGATGCCATTGCAAATAGAATGGTTGAAGTCACCCGAGCCAAGAGAGATAAATGCCATACGAAAACTGTGAAACGTAAGCTCACCGAGTTCAAACATGGAACAAAGAAGAATGAGGAACTGTGTAGACCATTCTCTATTCAGGAAGTTGAAGCTGCTATAAAAATGCTCAAAACCGGTAAGGCTGCGGCCCTGATAATATCTTCAACGAATTCCTTCGAAATATGGGTCCACATAGCATAAAATGGATCACTTCCCTTTTTACGTACATCCTTCAGACTAATAACCTGCCGAAGCAGTTCAAACGGTCAAAGATGATCGCCCTTCCTAAACCTGGAAAGTTGGAGCAGAGACCTGAAAACTACCGCCCAATAGCACTTCTCAGTTACACTTATAAGCTCTTGGAGCGAGTCCTCCTCACTAGGATAGCACCACTCTTTGACGCTGTAATTCCCCCAGAGCAAGCTGGTTACAGAAGAAGTCTTAGCTGCACTGATCAAGTTTTGTCTCTTACCACTCACATCGAGGCAGGCTTCCAAAAGAAGTTAAAATCAACAGCTGTCTTTATTGATCTGACAAGTGCATATGATAATGTCAGGCGACGTGGACTAATTCTTAAAGTGCTGGGAGTAATTCCCTGCTTGGAAATTGCAAACCTAATTTCCAACATGCTCTGTGAGAGAGAGTTTGTAGTATTCTTATGTGATTCTAAAAGTCGCAAAAGAAAATTAAATAACGGTTTTCCACAGGGATCAGTATTGGCCCCAGTTCTCTTCTACCTATACATCCATGACTTACCACCAACCACAGCTACTAAATTCATCTATGCAGACGATATTGCATTGGTAGCTCAAAGCAGAAATTTCGAGGATGGAAAAGGCATTCTTTCAGCACAGTTGGTCAAAATGGCAACTTTGTTCAAGTCTTGGCATTTGATCCCAAGTACTTCTAAGACCGAGGTTTCATGTTTTCATCTCAGCAACCGACTCGCAAACTATGAGCCATCTGTCTTATTCCTTGGTGAAAACCTAAAGTACAACCCGTTCCCGAAATATCTAGGAACTCTGAGCTACAATGAACATCTCACCAAGCTGTCTCACAAATTCGCTACAAGGAATAACATCCTACACAAGCTTTGTGGCAGTTCCTGGGGAGCCTGGGCTGACTGCTTACGATTAACGGGTATCAGTCTTGTCTACTCTGCAGCGGAATACTGTGCCCCAGTATGGCTGGAAAGTGCACATGTGCATAAAGTGGATACTAAGTTGAATGATACCATGTGCTGCATAACTGGTAGTGTAAAGTCAACACCTCGCCACCGGTTACCCGTACTTAATTATATCCCACCACCCCACCTGAGGAGAAAGGAAGCTCTGCTGAGAGAAGCAAAGAAGATCTGGTCATCTCCCTCATTACCAGTTCACCAGAAATTTTTTACCCATCACCACGACGACTTCGATCTAGGAGACCAGCAATTATACTCGCTGGCCGACTCTTGAGGGATAATTTTAATCTAAACGAGACCTGGCGGGATGAGAGGTCAATTTCTACGTCTGGAACAAATGCTCATGACCTAAATCCAACCCCGAAAATGAAGCGATTCGACCTTCCAAGAAAACTACGGTGTCGCCTCAACAGACTGAGGACTGGGAATGGACGCTGCAATTTCTTACACCATGAGTGGGATTGGATGGTTTCTCCAATATGTGAATGCAATGAAGAGGAGCAGACCATGGACCATGTCATCCCGCGCTGCCCTCTTCATGCCTACTCCGGAAGCCCCAGCGACGTGTTTCATCTATCAGAAAGTGCTGTGAAGTGGCTGAAACACTTGGACCTGGACTTATAAATTTGTAGTTATAATCACCATACGATTACATAAATAAATAAACCTTCAGAACGAGCATCGAGAATTATCTACAGACACTCAAAAATTTGTTTATCAATAAAATCAAGTATACACGCAAGAGAAGAGAATACTTCTCCTCAAACAACCATTCTGAACAAACTGAATTTACTCTGAGAATACACAACAATATATATAAATTCTGGCATGATGATCATATGATTTTAATATTTTTAATGGGAACGGATACTCAGTATGTTAACAACCACTTTTACTGAATTGTGGGCTTGTGAAAATTAGGCCTACTTTCTACAGAGTCCTTGCAGTTATCCTACTAAGTCTTAAACCTGTTATCATGGTATAAAATTTATATTAATAGTTCGTGGTGTAGGTTACTGTAGTCAGTTTGTGAATCAGGAACAACAGCTGAATGACCTGGTAAATGGAACTGAGACTCTGGATACCAGTTGCTACAGAATAGGAGTGGACATCTCGAGAAAACTGTGAGTCACGGCCCTGCATGTGAAAAGTTACTGCAAGTAGCCTGCAGTTGTGAGACAGTATCACTACATCGGTCTGTTTTCAGAGGAACATTGCTGCAAGGGAGTAAAGTTCCTGGAAGTGGGATATCTTATTCATGAGTTTTAAGTAACATACTTGAAATGAGTGAGAATGATTGCTGGTACAAACAGGTGGGGACAATGGCAGGAGATTATTCAGAATGAAGGGAGATAAAGACCAAGTTATGAATGAACTCATTCGATAAATGTGTAAACCTGCGTATTTTTGGGATTATGTAAGGCGAATGGAGGATGATGTGTTATCGAGGGGAATAATGGACTCAGCCATAGAGGGTAAGTGAAGTAGCAGACTAAGACGACGATGGTTAGACTCAGTTTCTAATGAGGTAAACATTAAAGGTATGGAATTTAATGAGGCCACGAAGCCTTAGACTTACCTTATCACTCCTTCCATGTTATACGGAGAAGAAATGGTGTGACAAGCTGCAGGAAGTGATGGCCGATACACAGTTAGGTCACGTGTTACAGAGCTAATTGCTTCTCTCGCAATAACTGTTGCATTCACAAGTACGTAGAGTTGTGTAAAAAATCCTATAAGGTGAACGTGTGGATCAGTCTAAATCACTTGGTAGACAACTTCAGACGTAAAAGAACTAACAAATACATTTTGAGATGAAAGAAACAAACAATGCTGAAATTACAAACAAGCTATGAAGATCAGGTTTGTCATTGTAACATGAAAGGTGTCCACTGGGTCACAGCACGTGTTACCTCACAATGGTCCTTTGTTCGGCACTCCGGATCTCACACCTGTAGACACCTACATATAGGACGTGCTGAAAGAATTTGTTTACCAGTCAGACGACTGTGTCTAGGAATGCATATGAATTATAATAGAAGACTGTCTGCAGCAACCAGTGTTCATACACATGTTCCACAACCTACAGGAATCTTAGAAACAAGGCGTGTTGCATTGCGCCGCACATTTTGACGGACTTGCACAGCGAAGTGTGTATCAGCCAGTGCCAGTGCTTTAAAATAAAGTAACAGCTGTTCAGAGCCTATCCAAACACATGAGGAGGTGGAATTAGCGAAGGAGACATTTCGGATACATCAGCGAGTTGTCCAACGAAGAGTTAAGGGTGCATTTACACTTCTCTACATGCCTTTATTGGAAAGCTGCCATAACCAGGGTCTCATCTCTACTTTGCTAATTAACATGTCTCACAGCATTGCTGTCCATTTTGATACAGCAACAGCAACTGCGCTCAGACCAGCTACACCATGCCATGTAAACTCCGAGCTTTGTATGTTTCAATTTGTACCAATGAAATCATGTGATCGCTATCAGACGAGCAGAGACACAGAGAGACAAAAGCCCGTGGATAGCTCTGATCCACCATGATCCTTCTGTTTATAAGTGTAAGCTGTCATGTATAGGGGAACTATTGCCAGCGGAGATCGGTTTCATTAAATAACGAGCTTCACCTCTTCTCAAAATCTCTATGAAGCATGTACACTGGCACGAGTTTGCCGAAGGGAGAGTTTTTACTGATAAAAATGTTAAGTATTGTTACATGTAAATAACATATAATATTGGTATGATATGGAAAAGGAGGACATTTGAGTGATACATGATGCATATATATTACATACCTTCATGATTTGTCTTGTTTGTGGCACTGAACCCGTAGACGAGGATATGGAAATGTAAGTTAAGACAATAAACTTCATGATTGATTGTATTTTACCATACGAGATTATTGAGTAGACTTCATATTAATTTAAGTTAATTTGTTTATACAGATTTCTTTATTCCAAACACATTTTTGATACTGCGGGAAAGGTTATATTCATTAATTAAACTGAGTTAACGTAGAAATTATAATCAATTCATTTTGAAAATTACAACAAAAATTGTCACGCCTAAATTATCCACTTCCTGCCGTCTTGTTTTCTAAAACCGGATAATTCACAGTTAACTTTCAGGATTCCAAGAGAATAATATGGGAGAAATACAAAGAGTAAGGAGCCAAGCTCAGACAGCCTATGAACAAATGAGCCCTTAAAGCAGCGCTATTCAGTATAACAAAAGTAAGTTATAAGATGTGGTTCAGCTTCTTACTGTGTTGCAAACTTACTAAAGGACAACACTCATTCTGCTCCAACTACATATCATTCATACAAGAACTGAGATGATATGCCATCTAGAGAAACACAATTTATGAAGCAACTTGTGCAAAATTCAATACAGCCAATATTTACTGGTAGGCTGAATGGCATCCTCGATCAATGTTGTGTGAAGAACACTTAAGGAGATCTCGATCATCTTCCTTCCGACGAAAGGCACAGGATAATTTACAGGCAACAAGATGAATGGGTTTATTTTATACAGCCCAATGAATATATTAAGATGGTTATGTGTAAACACATCTCCATTTCCACCATTCATGAACATGTCCAATATAGCGTGGCTCGTACAGTGGCAAAACAAGGCTGCCAACTTAGGAATCTTTACAAGACCATTTGGCTGGATGGGTTAGGTCCGGCTGGTGAGAAGAGCTTAGGGATGACTGCTTACCAAGGCGGCTTGGGGATGGGGGTGAGGGGGGCATAGCACTAGTTTAAAGCCGGGAAGCTACCCCCAGGATTCTAGGACCTTACGTTACATCACCACTGGTATGGCTAGTGAAAAGACCACCGGTCTGGATAGTGACAAGACCACTGGTCTGCCTAGTGACAAGACCACTGGTCTGCCTAGTGACGAAACCACTAGTCTGGCTAATGAGAAGACCACTGGTCTGGATGGGTAGTGTCCGGGCAGTGACCAAACCATTGGGATGGAGTCCTCCATAATTTCTGAAAATTGTCACCTCAACTTTTCAACACATGTGCCGACAAGCCTGCTATGTCGTTCTACATTTGTTGTTGTTGTTGTTGTTGTTGTTTGAGTCGTCAGCCCACAGACTGGTTTGATGCAGAACTCCATGCCATCCTATTCTGCACCAACCTTTTAATTGTACATATCTGCTTCACCCTACTTCTGCTCTAATTTGCCTCTCATATTCACACCTTGGCCTACCCCTACCGTTCTTGCTGGCTACACATACTGAACAAGTGCTGGGTGTCTATCATTTTATCTCTCCCTCTCATCAAATTTAGCCAAATCTATCTCCTCTCACCAATTCGATTTAGGATGATGATGTTAGTCTCTTACGTATCTTATTGCTTTTGGTGAAGGGAGTGATAACCTTGAGAGCTACAGATTTATGTCGGTTTCAAAAAACACGTACACGATTTTTCATATAATCATTTTTACCATGCACCACAGAGATTCATAGCTCGGAAATTTTGGCTAAGAACCCAGTGATTGTATCAAGCTTTAAACCCCATCCCGCTGACCTAGAAAGATAACAGACTGGATTGAAGAGGAGAAGCAACTGCGCGTTGTTATTGCATGGAAAGCGTGTGATAAAGGTAATTATATTTTGCAGTTTATGCGTGTAAATCGCTTAAAGGATCAGAAATTAATGTGATGCATTCTTAAGCATAATATTACAAATTAAACATGTGTTATTGACATGAAAGGCATGATGTTACCTATATGCGTCATTGGTCACATAAAGTAGGCCCTTTAGTCCAGTTTCAGTTATGAATAGTATCTGATATTCATTTCATGTATTCTCTCACTTTTCAGTCTGACATTGAATGAGATACTAGAAATGTTGGATGATCTATAGATCTATAGATGATATTACTATGTTTCTACAAAATGACAGGTATATTACAGATGATAGAAGTGGCGATGAGGCAACTAATTCTGTCGATCTCAATCGCCTTCCCGGTAGAATGTTGAGATTGACAATGGAAATAAATATATCAGCAGAAGATGGTACGCCGGTACCTTCTAATGAAATGAAGTAGGCGCCTGGTTTTTCTGGGGCAAATAAACGAGCACCTTCTAAGGAAAAATACAACAAGTTTTGGGCAGCTACGGAGGAGAACTTTATTTTCCGATTGGGTGAGGGACGGGCATGAGGAACCTTCAGAATATGACGGACCGCAACTGTCTCCAGTTCAGAGTTTTGAGTTACTGTTCATTACAGAAGAAGAATCTCATTGTGAAGATGTCAAAATTATACGTTGTGCACAGGAACCATATGTTAGACATAAATTCAGATGACATAAGAGTTTATATCACTGTACTATATTTGACTGGCAAAACGCATCTGGAAAACATATGAATGTTTCTTGGAAATAAAATCAGATGTTACAAGAACTTACTTCCCAGAGCATGAGAAGAAATACACTTCCAAAAATTAATCAGTATTTGTACCCTTCAGAAAATATGAATCTTCCCCTCAAAAACGAACTTAGCAAGGTACAAAGATACTTTAAATTTCTTAAACAAAACTTTGGGCAGCAATTTGAGGGAATCGGTTCAAGTGATATTGCAGTGGATGAAGCTATGGTTTCCTATTACAGCCGTCACAGCAACAAGCAAGGGGAAACCTCTAAGGTTCGGACTCAAACTGTGATCAATTCCTACGCGATTTGCTTACCTCGTAGCCTTTGAGCCTTACCAAGGATCTAAACCAACAGTCCAATATGCGTTAGGAGCAGCAGCTGTCTTCGCAATTGAAAGTAGGCTACCAGCAGGCTGCAAACTGTAACTATACTGACCAATGTAATCTACAGGTGGCATCCCTGTATTTCTTTTTTTTTTGTGTGGAACACTTTTCCTCTAGATTTTTAATTTTGCTTTGTTTTTGTAATGTAGCTAACATAATCTAAAATGAAATACATAGATCAATTTCGTACATTGTGTGGGCATTGGCAGTTTAAACTGATGTGTATGAGTGTGTGTGTGTGTGTGTGTGTGTGTGTGTGTGTGTGTGTGTGTGTGTGTGTGGTAACCATCGCAGACATGCTTAGCAGATGAAGGTAAATAAATCTCAGCCGTAATCAAGCCTTTTGGACTATTTCAATTCAACTACATGCCGTATGGTCTTAAAAGAAATCACATTTATTGTAATGTTTTAAGAAGATTGAGAATGAATATGGTTGGGATGATGTAACAGTAAGGGAGAGTTTTGGTTTAAAATATTACTTTAACAATTCAGAATATATTTTTTTCTGGAATTATTCTTTGAGACTATAAAATATATTTATATTTTGTATAACACGATTGCGATGCAGAGTGCCAAAGCAGTTACCATACCCAATGCACTACAACATTCTGAATCAGCTGTTTCAGAATTAAGAGAAAATAATGAAAGGTATCGGGTAGATGATGATGAATGTTCTACTCCAGCAACAAAAATCTCTAAACACAGTTTTGG
Source organism: Anabrus simplex (assembly GCF_040414725.1). Lineage (NCBI taxonomy): Eukaryota > Metazoa > Arthropoda > Insecta > Orthoptera > Tettigoniidae > Anabrus > Anabrus simplex. Next base: position 68,002,286 of record NC_090279.1, read on the forward strand.
TTTAAATCAGATTGTAGATGCCAACTAGTGATCAACCAAGTGATATACCGATTACCACAGTCTCATACATTAAATAGTTTCGAAATTTTGTTCCGAAAAGTTTGCTACGTTCAGAGAAATTTTCCCAACGAATTTAGTCAATACTTTTTCATTAAGTTTCAGTCCATTTATCTACCAAGATAAATTGAGAAATGAACTTTGAGTGATTTATGGCAATTATAATTTAAGGATATTTCCTTCTGCCTGTGATTTGTTCACATTCTTCATGAAGCATTCCTCCGAAGAATCGTTCTCTGAGGAACCCAAAACTCTACAAATTGCACTAACTACGCCAGTTTCAGCAGCGAAATCAGAGCGAAGTTTCAAAGCAGACTGAATTCACTCATTGTTTGTTCAATTCATAAGGAGGACACCGGTGAAATGTCCAACTTCAACAACAGAGTCATAGAAATGTTTGCAAGTGCTCAACCACTGTATAAGTAATGTGCCATTTGGTGAGTTCACTTCTATGTCTTCATTATTAACTACTTAGTGTATATATTTAGGCCGATATATTTTGCTGTACGTACTCTCCTTTGGAGTTTTTGTGGTACGGTATAGATACCCGTGTTTCAGAAATACCTGCCGCAATCCCATTTCCCTGGCCGAAAACTCTATATCGGGCCCCACTGGCGGAACTGATCCCGAGCCGCTGCTGTTTGCATTCAGGTCTTATAATATTGTAATTGGTCTTGGTTCACGCTCGGGGACTGGGTGTTTGTGTTTGTCGCAGAATTTTCCTCTTCATATTTACGCAACACTACCAAAACGCAATAGGGATTACCGGTACATTCCATCGCGTAGCCTTGGCCTCGGGAAGAGCATCAGATCGCAAACAAGAGTCAAATCCACATGTGCGACACATCTCGCACCCACTGCTGTGGTAGAACATAACAGATCCATGCCATTGTTACTGTACCAGAGGTATGCCCGACTCGTGCATTTGAAACTAGTGACTTGTAGGAGTCCATGAAGATCATGAAATCTGAAACCCATTTTGGAAATAGTGTGAACGTTTCTCGACATATGTCACTATTATCGACTTATGCTGTGCCCTCTGGGGTGAAGATGAACTATTAAAATTCAGGATAAATTTTGTGCGTTAAGGTTTCCTAAACTGGAATATTTAGTGTTTGTTTTAGATGTTCAAAGGTTATCAACACTGCTATCTCTTCCCATACGCTTAAAGCGTTGGCCGCTGAAAAATGTTGTATATTTATTTATCGACCAATCAAAAATTTTCTGATATTTATTAAATTAACCAATAAGAATTTGGGGTGTGTCAGGGCCTGGATTTTCCTCTCCGCTATAAAAGCCGAGGGCTGATGAGCCATGATGTCCTTTGTGACCGCTCCAGTCTAGAGCGTGTACGTAACGGAGGCTCCCTCGTCCATCTTCTGGAGGTCCACAAGCTCGAGATAATGGCAGTTTCGTCTTAACTATGTGATAGTTTTGAGAGCTAGCTTGAGAGGAAAGTTTCAAACCGTTAGTAATATAACATTTATTCTGTCAAATGTATATTTCAAACTTCAAATGTAAAATTCAAACAAGTCAAAAGAATTTAACCATAATCAGGGAATATAGAGTGAGTAACTCTCATGTATTCCCTCTCAAGTTGACATTGAGGTGACCATGATTTTGTAACCGTTAAAATCCACCTAACATTTCTGTAACTTAAATATTTTCTCCATGTAGTTACCTCTCTAACGTCGGGCCATAAGCCCAAATAGCGTTTTAAGAATTTCATGTAAATATCAAGTAGTGAATGTGTTCGCCTCCTTACCATTTCGATTTTCGGCCAGTAACTTTACCTTTTGTTTTTATCAAAGGTCAGGTAGGATGGGTACTTCTTACCCCTGTTACAGTTAACATCATTCACTTCATGTTTAGGCTATTAGACTATTGAGCAGTTAGGACAGTGAGTACTGTTTCATTTTGTTAAATGTAGGTTGTGCCTGGATAGGCCAGAAACTTGTAAATTTCGAGAATAGTCTACAAAAATGTGAATTTGTAGAACAAAAAGCTCTTCCCCTGATGTAGAAATTGGAAGATCCGTCTCCTTGACAGTTGTTTGAAAGGATCAGTAGCGCTGATTTAAAAATTGTAATTAGGGAGCTTCATTCTCATATTGTTAATTTATTGTTATCTAATTTTGCCAACATTGTACCCAAGCTAACAAGCCAGATCTGTACCTGAATCGTTATTTGTTTAGCAAAGTGTAAAATTTAATATTTGAAAAGAAACAGTAGAAGAGAAGGAAATATAGCTCCAATTTTAAAGCAGCTGCCATCGTGTTGTGAGGTGATTGCCATAATATTTCAGTACTTATCTACGACGAAACACTTGGAGGTACTGTCATGCGCCCCGTGTTAACGAGGTGGATATCTGCCAACACTTGAGAATAATTTGTACTCCTGCGTGACGGTACAAGCTACAGAGATGTATGAACATCTGCCATCCACTCTGAATGTTCATAAGCGAAAAATTTGCATTTATATTTCAGAGAAGGTGCCTCTAGATTACCTTACATTTATACCGTAGGCCCAGTAGGCTTCGAAACACTGTGCCGGCGCAATCAACGCATCAAGGCTTCACTGTTTCGAAGCATTGAGATCACTTCGTGTGTCGTGTCGAGTGAACAGGAACCCACACACGTCAGCTACATCGATGCTTCGGAACAACACAGCTTTGAAACAGTGACGGTGCTTTGATCATCTCCTCGCCACAATAGAAACACTCCGCGTGGGATTGCCCTGAAGATAAACCGAGACTCTTTACATTCCGAATCGCGAGTCAAGTGATTAAAATAACAATGCACTCCACAATGTAAGGTCTTTCACACGGAAACATTACATTATTGTTCTCAAAGCAGGGTCATATTATAAGAGAAAGTCGCTTCCGTTTGCTAAGTGCAAATGTTTCTAAAATTATTTTTTAAAACTTCAATTTGAAGTAAAATTTTAAACTGGAATAGACCAAGTCTGTTACTATACACATAGTACCGATATTGGGCCCTTCTGAGATTTAATTACTCATTTTATAATTATTCAAGTTGGTCCACTTACTTAGACTACTTTTGCAACTGGATTACGTATACATAGAATAACTATTTTGAACTGTTTTAAAATTTCGTTAATCATTTTATAATTATTCACATTAGTTACTGTTTTCATGTGCATTTAACGGAAAAATTGATTCCTTTTAGTACCATTGTAAGCGCGTAATGAGGAAGGAAATGCTGTATATTACCGGTACTATAATACTGTGCATCATATATTTATCATACTGTACGTTGTACATTTTCTCATTAAATACTTTATGATCGTCATATTTTATCTGTATTAGAACGTCGAACATTTTAGTCCGTGAATTAGACTTAGCTATCAAACGTGGTTCATGTTCCACCACGCCATCGCGAAGCACTGTTTCTCTTGGATTCCGAGACGGAAGTGCGCCGTGTGTCGCTGTGCCGTATGAAACATTCAGCAGTGACAGTTAGGCCATGTCTATTATTAAAACAGTATTTAAGCCACACGAGGCGGAATAATTCAGGCTTATTCCATTCTACGTTGTGCAGATATATTCACAATATAAATATAGCAATGATTCATCATCTTGTTCTTCTTCTACAATATCCTTATCATATGTCGGCTGTCATCGGGGCGATCTGACCCTTGTCCTCAGCAAGTTGGGGTACCGAGTCCATACCATTCTCGTACAGTCCGTAGCCAAGATTTTCTCCTTCTTCTCCTACACCTCTTTCCTTAAAGTATATCTTTGAGATAAACTAAAGGAGGTCACTTATTTATTTATGTCAGTCGCATAATACAGTAAAAATTACAAGAGAGATTATACATAGTACAATGGTGCTGCCTAGTGCCAGTTATGAGCACTAGTATCAGGTGGATGTTATTCCTTACGTTGTCGCAATTCGCGCTCTCTTTGAAGACTTCCACGTCGTCCAGGGCTCTCCGTAGTTACGGAGCAATTTCTATTCAAGTTTCGCAAGTTTCAGGCGAGCTGGATGAGCAGCCCTGCCTGATCATGTCAAAGCATCGTGAGAGAGGAGTTTTGCCTCGGAGTTGGCGCAGTGATACCTGCAAAGTGTGGCCACAGGTACATAGGTGTATCACTGTGTTCCAGTAACTCTCCCATCTACTTGACCTGCAAGTTTCAAGATGCTTCTTCATTCCTCACGTGAAAAGCATGGATCTGATTTTTGATGAATTTGGTTTTAACTCATTATTCTCTAAACGTATAAACCACTGCACTACCTCATAATTTCGAATGATATTGATTCCGATATTATACGTGACCTCCAGCTCGGTGTACTGTAGTCCCACATCTCAAAGGATGGTGTTCAGGCCTCAACAACATTAAGTAAGACAGGAGATACACAACACCGAAGTAAACATGGACGGAGAAAATGAAGTCCCTGTTACAGAGGATTTAAATAAATCTCTTGAAGGCAGTCCTTGGGACCTAGTTTCAACAGGACTGCTCAAGCTGTGATCAAGTATGCAGGTGAGTGACCTAAAGTACTGGACTTGCTTTAGTGATGTGCCAGCTACTCTCAAGTTTATAGGTTGATTGACATGTTTTCTTACGATCATTAAGTTAGTATGTTTCGTGTTTAAACGCACAACTCTGTTTGACCACACAGTTCGCCAATATCTGTGGACCTTCAACACTTATTGCAAACCGAAGGGTATCATCCGCATATGGCAGATTATTTATTACGATTCCTTTAACAATACTGATATCAGAAAAGCACCCTTTCATAGAAGTTATTGAAGAGGAGTGGAGTTATAACAGAGCCTCATCCCTTGCTTTATTTCAATAGCACAGGCGTTGGTGTTATCAACCTTAAGAGATGCGAACTGATGTTAATACAGGTTGGCAACGTTTCGTATACCTTTTCCATCCAGACCAATACCATATAGTATAGTCAATTTACCATGTAACCAAAGAAGTCTCTGGACAACTGGGACTAAAGCAACACCAAGATGAATTAGTCTCTTCTGCAAGGAAACTTCCTGTCTTTCATGAACATATATACCTTGATCATGACCAAGGGTTTCTAGTGTAATGTGGAATCCGAACCAGAGGATGTCTTCATTTTACGAGGCACGTCCAGAAAGTAAGTTCCGTTTCAATTTATCTCCGCTGCAGCGCTGCGATCGCAGGTCCGCACATGCACGGTAGACGCTCTGTATCAAGGAGAAGAAGCGTGTGCCATTTTGAGATCGCTGTCAGCCACATACGCTTTGTTGTGCTTGTTTACAATGTCGGTGTTGATTGAACATCTCGCCGCTTGTGAAATCAGATCTGTGATTCGTTTTCTGAATGCTAGGAAAGTGAAACCAATTGAAATATATCGGCAAATTTGCGACGTTTACGGACAAAATGCGATGAGTGATTCAATGGTGAGAAGCTGGGTCCGACAGTTCAATGAAGGACGTAGTGACGTGCACGATGAAGAACGAAGTGGGCGTCCATCTTTGGTTACAGAAGAACTGGTTCACGCGATTGATGACAAGATCCGGGAAAGCCGCAGGTTTACAATTAGTGCTGAAAGAACTGGTTGAAGACACAGGCGGCAAACTTCTATGAAGAAGGTATACAAAAACGTGTGCCCCGCTATGACAAATGCCTGCAGTTATGGGGAAAAGTAGTTTAAGAGTTGTGGAATTTTGTGCAATAAATAATTTTTCTGTATCTGTACACAATTCAGTTTAATTACCAAACGGAACTTACTTTCTGGACGTACTTCGTATAACTCCCGAATTCCGTGGCCAGAACTCCAACAGCAGCCAGCTCAGTGACAATGATAATAGGCTATCAAGCCCCCTGATCTTTATCGTCAAATTAAGTCAGCAATACCCTTATGATAGGAACATCGGTCCTGGTTGAAATGGGCCTCTACTTTGTGTCAAAATTGGATGTCTTCATTTAAGGCACCATTTCGATGGATTCCGTTCCCGGACCACGCCTGGCTGAGGGTCGGTTGCTAAAACTGAATGCGACATTGCGTTCGAAGGGCGGGAGCGTCGCGGTTCGTGCGGTCACGGCCGCCGCCGCGTCTCCTGAAGAGAGCTTTACCCCGGTGGAGCTGGACCGGTCGACACCACCACTGAGAGTGTGTGAGACGGGAGGGTTGGTCCGCGCAGCGTCTTTGTGTCTACTGGCGCCGGTTCGCCGCCCTTGCTCCGCGACCAAGCTCGAAAGTGTGTGCTGTGTGTGCAGCGACCGAACATTTTGTGCGACACGCACAAACCAAACACGACCTCAGAGCAGGTGAGACTACCCGCTGAATTTAAGCATATTATTAAGCGGAGGAAAAGAAACTAACAAGGATTCCCTTTGTAGCGGAGAGCGAACAGGGAAGAGCCCAGCACCGAATCTCTCAGGTTCACCCTGCCGGGAAATGTGGCGTTTGGGAGGGTCCACTTAACCGGGAACCTGCGGCGAGTTCAAGCCCTTCTTGAACGGGCCACGCTCCGCAGAGGGTTCCAGGCCCGTAGAGACCGCTGCGGCTTCCGGGAGGATCTCCCCTTAGAGTGGGGTTGCTTGAGAATGCAGCCGTAAGTGGGTGGTAAACTCCATCTAAGGCTAAATATGACCACGAGACCGATAGCGAACAAGTACCGTGAGGGAAAGCTGAAAAGAACATTGAAGAGAGAGTTCAAGAGTACGTGAAACCGTTCGGGGGTAAACGTGAGAAACCCGAAAATACCTCAACCGGGGAGATTCAAGCCTTATCCGCGCCTCTTCCCCTGCTTTGGCCAGATGGGTCTGTCCCCCTGCACGGAGCAATCCGGCGTCAGGGTGGTAACAGGTTTCTACTCGGCCGGGTAGTGGTGGGGAGGTCGGTGGGCCGTACTTCTCCCCTCGTTGGACGTCGCGACCCGTTGGGTGTCGGTCTAAGGCCTGGGTGTGTAGCCTGTTCGTCCGCGTCGCAAGGCGTGTTCGTCGGACAGACCCCCGGTGTTCCGGCCGACGGCTCGACGGTATGTGTGCGCGGAGTTGATTCGCCGCCCTTCGGGGCAGGCGTCCGGCCCCTGACAAGCGAGGGCGCGTGGCATGGACGACGGACCTCCGGCCCGGCTCCGGCCCCGCTCAGCTGTTGGTTTGGGGATGCCTCGGACAGAAAAATCTTGTAGACTCCCGTCAGCGAAGCAAAAGCTTCGGGTAATTTCACGAACCGTCTTGAAACACGGGCCAAGGAGTCTAACATGTGCGCGAGTCATTGGGTTGACACTAAACCTAAAGGCGCAATGAAAGTGAAGGTCCCACCTCGTGCGGACCGAGGGAAGATGGGCCGCGCTGCTGTGCGGCTCCGCATTCCCGGGGCGTCTCGTTCTCATTGCGAGTTGAGGCGCACCCAGAGCGTACACGTTGGGACCCGAAAGATGGTGAACTATGCCTGGCCAGGACACTAGCCAGGGAGATGTGGAGCTACAGGCAAGAAACCAAGAGAATTTAGAGTTTTGTGTAAATATGTTGGAAGGAAGATGTTTTAAGATGTCCTTGATGAAGCGGGCAGTCACTTCACCACTGCCTGCTCCTTAGGCTCGAGAGCTTCCTGAACTCTCTGAGACTCTCGGTTTAGTTTTTCACGGCCGGTGTCTTCGCTGTATGCCGTGGTCGAATTGCGTTAGTAGTTGCCAATGTCCCACCGGAAACTGAGCGGGGCATTCCCAGGAATCCGGTCCGTATGAAGGTCAGTAGAGTAATGAAGGTGTGGCATCCAGTAAATGGAAGAGCAATCCGAAGCGGCAAGAAATTTATCTGAATGGAAACATAAAACACTTTGTCGGTGTAGCTCTGAAGATGTAGCAAAATGAAACTGCCGTGAAAGTGGGAATCTGGCAACGCTTGTGGCCGTCGAGTGGAATGACGCGTTCCTACAAGCTGTGGCTCAGCTTACCTCGCCTTTCCGTTATGTATAACAGAGGGAGGACTGTTTACTACTCGGCCATGTGTACATACTTCAATCTGCACTGAACATACAACGGCCACACCCAGAAATCTCCTGAGCTGTATAGTGATTACCTTCCTCATGACGGAACTGCAACGTGAGTAACAATTAGCCAAGTATACTCCATATCTTCGTGATGTGATGATGATTATTGTTTAAAGAGGCCTAGCATCTAGCTCCTTGGCCCCTAATGATACGAAATGTAAAAACAATTTAAAAGTCCAAATATTCAACCTCTGACCGGAATTCATATCTTGATTCTGAATAATGAATGGACGAATACGAAAGCAAGATAATCAGCGGATCCAACTCGAATATTAAACATTAAGAAGAATTCCAATAATCAATCCTACGAATACAAATATAAACACGACGATGAACAATTATTATGAACTTAAAACAATCAGCGGATCCGCTCCGAAATGGCGCACCTATCCAGAAGCTAACTTATAACAATGGTATATACTGACCAAGGAACTGCTTCCAAAGCACATCCTTGAAACGATTATGCTTTGTGTCTAAAGAGGTCGAAAATCTAGGTGAATGGCCCCTCATAAAGGTACCTATCGCTAGTAAAGAAGAACCACGGTGTAATGGATTTAAAATTAATCTTCGCGATGATACGATGCATATTGATTATGTGTCCATTTTCTAGTCTGGCCCACCGTGTATTCAAACTTCAGGATTCCATGGACTTTCTCTAATTGGTGAAGGTGTGCTATCTAGCGGTCGACTTGAAATTTAAACAGCGAGGTAGCTAAGTTGTGTTCTGTGTAACAGAATGAAAACATACCGTGGCCATGCTGTGTTGAATTTGACATTTGAGTATCGAATTATTGTTGGTAACTTGATTTTCAGCTGATTTTTGGTGTGGATCTTCGTGCATATGGAAGGTTTTTCTGATGAGTTTGATTAACTCATTTGGTTTAAGCTACCGTACCTTGGAGAATATTAGGGTTATTTATCCTATTTATGGATTTATGTCCATGTTTCGAATGATTTCATGGTGTTAACTGAAGTTATGCTTTTTGGTGAATTTAATTTAATTTTAATGCAGCCCTGGAGTAACCGAGAAATTCATTAGGGAAATTTCAGCTTTCTTTCAGTAATAGTTGTCTTAAGATTTTAATCTTCTATTGATCTACGTTTGTTTATTGTTCAAAAATATTTTCTGCCTCCTGGCAATTTGAGTTAGTGTTAAAATAATTTATTTTCAATTGATATCCTTGATTAATTATTCAGAAAGGTGTTCACGTTCATTGTGCAGTGGTAATTGATTTAAAAAAAATAGTTTTGAGGTCGAAAATTCTTAAATTATTTACCTAATTAAATTTTGTTTGATCAATTTAATTTGAGTTATTATTTCAGCCAATTAGTTAATTAAGCTTATTTTAGTTGATTCGCTAGGCCTCTTGTGTCCAGAGCTTCCTCAATCAGCGACGGTCTTCTGTTGGGATAATTCGTAAGTCGTCCTTTTGCTTATTTTATCCCTGGTCGTGCTAACACTCTTGACATTTACCTTATGTTGTGAGAACGGTATTTCTACAAAATAACGTAAACATTCGGTGTTCCATACAAAGGGGCGCAACCCATAGGCAACTCAAACCCATAGTGTTCCCCACATAGTGGGTACTATTCACAGGGACCCGTTCTACCACGCGGTATTCCTTGACATATTGAATAGTAATCACAGTGACCCGTACTATACCGTGGTGTTACCCACATAGTTGGTACTAATCACCGGGACCCGTATTATCCCGCGGTGTTCCTCACACTGTGGTACTAATGAGAGGTAAAACCCACACACTTGTTGTTCCTCACATAATGGGCATTAATGAGAAGTAAAACCCAGACCCGTAGTGTTCCTCGGAGGCAAACCCAAAATGTACCTCACACAGTTGTACAAATCTCAGGGAACAGTACTATCCGTCGTGTTGTTCACATAGTTGTACGAATGACAGGTAAACCCCAGACCCGAGGTGTTCCTCGAAACACAAACCCATTGTGTTCATCACATAGTGGTACTAATCACAGGACCCCGTACAATCCCGTGGTGTTCCTCATATAGTGGGTACTAATGACAGGTGACCCCCAGACCCATGGTGTTCCCGGGAACGCGAACCCACGGTGATCGTCACATAGTTGTACAAATCTCAGGGACTCGTACTATCGCGTAGTGTTCGTCACATAGTGGGTACTAATGCCAGGTAAATCCCAGACCCGTGATTCTCCATGGTGTTCCTCACATTGTGGTACTAATGACAGGTGAACACGAGACCCGTGGTTTTCCTAGGAACGCAAACCCATAGTATTCATCACATAGTTGTACAAATCTCAGTGACACGAACTATATAGGGGTGTTCCTCACAAAGTGGGTACTAATCACAGGGACCCGTTCTATCCCGGGGTTTTCCTCGGAATGAAAACCCATGGTGTTCCTCACATAGTTGTACAAATCTCAGTGACACGAACTATACAGGGGTGTTCCTCACAAAGTGGGTACTAATCACAGGTAAATCCTAGACCAGTGGTGTTACATGCAAGGCGGACCCATGATGTTCCTCACAAAACGTAACTAATTACAGGGACCCGTACTATACCGTCGTGCTCCTCGGAACGAAGCACATGGAGTCCCTCACATAGTGGGTACTAATTTCAGGTAAATCCTAGACCAGTGGTGTTATATGCAACGCGGACCCATGGTGTTCCTCATATTGTGGTACTAATGACAGGTAAACGGCAGACCTGTGGTTTTCCTCAAAACGCAAACCCCTGGAATTCATCACATAGTGGTACTAATCACATGGACCCGTATTATCCGGTGGTGTTCCTCACATAGTGGGTACTAATTTCAGGTGAATCCTAGACCAGTGGTGTTCCATGCAACGCGGACCCATGATGTTCATCACATAGCGTAACTAATCACAGGAACCTGTACTATACCGTGGTGCTCCTCGGAACGAAGCACATGGTCTTCCTCACATAGTTGTTCAAATCTCAGGGACCCGTACTATCCCGTGGTGTTCCTCTCATAGTGGTACTAATCACAGGGACCCGTACTATACCCTGGTGTTCCTCATATAGCGGTACTAATAATAGGGAGCCTATTATACCGTGGTGCTCCTCACACATTTTTACTATTCACAGGGATCCGTAGTATCCCGTAATGTTCATCACAGAGTGCGAACTAATTACGGGGACCCGTACCATCCCATGGTATTCCTCACATTGTGTTGCTAATCAGAGGGACCCGTACTATCCCATGGTGTTCATCACTTATTGGTACTAATCACAGGGACCTGTACTGGTGTTCCTCATATAGTGCGAACTAATGACAAGTAAAACACAGCCCAGTGGTGATCCTGAGAACGCGAGCCCATGGTGTTCGTCACATAGTTGTACAAGTGTCAGGGACCCGTACTATCCCGTGGTGTTCCTCACAGAGTGGGAACTAATCACAGGGACCCGTCCTATCCCATGGTGTTCCTCACAGAGTGAGAACTAATCACAGGGAGCCGTACTATACTGTGGTGTTCCTGACAGTGCGTACTTATCACAGGTACATCCCAGACCCATGCTGTTCGTCACATAGTTTCAGAAGTCTCAGGGACCCGTTCTATCCCGTGGTCTTCCCCACATAGTGGGTAAGAATGTCAGGAAAATCCCAGACCCGTGCTGTTCCTCGGAACGCACACCCATGTTTCCACAACCAGATGCTGAAACACCCGAGCGACGTTAGCTTCTTTTATCTCCCTGGGATCCTCTAACCGAATCTAGGCAAAGGGTTATCCTCCGTCATAGTGATGGGTACTGTGAATACACAGTGATCCTCTAACAGACCCATGGTATTCCTCAGTTTGTGGTACTAATCACAAGGATAGTGGAACTAAGCACAAGTAATTTGGTTCAAAATTCAGCATCCCTTGGTCTCGTCTTCCACGCACAGAGATCTGTGTGTTTGGTCCGCGAGAGCTATATTATTTCGCTCACGTCGACTGGAAAGCCAGGTAAGAACCCCCTAAACGCCACCTGGGACGCAGCACGTGGGAGTAACACCTCTCCCCATGCTACGGCAGCGTAGTAGGTTCGTGGATAATCTGCTGTTACTTGATGTCGTGTGTCCCCACTCTCTTACCGCTCTTACAACTGCCAATGGCTGCCACACAGAAAAGCCACATAAGATGACTAGACTCTAATTCTTCAGACCGTAACATATTGAAGTCTGTTGGTGAGGTTTACCATTTTCCACGAGCTGGTGGGCAATCTGTTTAGCTGTAACATTCGCATGACCCTCTGTAACTGGTTGGTTACAACTCAGACGTTTAAGAAACCTCCAGCCTTTCTGGCTATCCTTCCTTAGATCAGTGTCCCCATCGCTCCTGTTATTAGATATCGCTTTTAAGAAATCTTCCCCAGCTTGGACGGTATCGGATCTCAAATGATCGTTGTCAAAGAGATCACGATAGTTTCTCAATATTTCAATAGTTTTTGTATATAGTGTTCACCGTCAGCGAATTGAGATACGAGAAAAATTTCACGATATTTACATAATCATCACATTAAGGAAAATGTTCCATATTCAAAATGTTCTCGTGCAGTGAAATAATACATTTCCCCCAATGAGCCTTCTTAAATGACATCATCTTCGAAATGACACTCAGATTCTAACGATTTAAAGGTAAGATGTATTGAACTAAGACGAGGCCACAGAACTAGTTGCAAACAGAATTTTGTGGTGGCGTTTTGTAAATTCACAGAGAGTCGCAGACTGAACGATGAAAGGCATACAAGTCTGTAATGAAGATGTATGTATGAAAAGGAACTGTCTTCGGTCTGATTGCAGCATATATCTGGCATATAACTGGACGATGAGGGATTGTTTGCCCCACTGATTTCGCTGAAAACCGAGATATGTGTTTGCTTACGCAGATACTGTAATTTAATATCTGGATAATATCCATCCTCCATCTGGCACTGTTGAGTGATACTGGAAGTTTGTTATCATGCTGTAGAAATAGATTGCACGAATCTGTCCATTCTACGCCAGCTTCTCCTCTTTCTTCGGTACCTGGGTAGCCCCATGTTGTATTATGACTCTTGATGTCACCAACCAAAAAATTCACATGTTGATGCTGGAAGGCTCCACAAATCTAAATACAGTAACTGGTGGCTTATTGATTGAGCTCTACTGTGAGAGTCTCAATGTCATCACGGGAGATGATCTGGATGTTGGATAGCACTGAGGGTGTTCAACCACTAAACACATGACCTTGATTTTTGGACGGCGAAGATTCTAGTCTCGGCGACTTTCCTGAATGCATATTATTAGAGTGTCCAGTAAATTGCAAGGCTATATATTTTGTGTTGTCTTTCAGATTCTTAAAATTAAGTGAATAATAGAAAAAAAATAATCAAAGTGCAAAATATTATTATGAAAACTTGCGTAACATAAACCAGTAAACCTGTACATACAGAGGAAGAAGTTGAGCAGAAAATGGGAGCTGATAAGAGTTAAATATAGTCTGTGTATTCCAGTAAATTCTACAGTCCGACTCGTTGGCTGAATGGTCAGCGTACTGGCCTTCGGTTCAGAGGGCCCCGGGTTCGATTCCAGGCCGGGTCGGGGATTTAAACCTTCATTAGTTAATTCCAATGGCCCGGGGGCTGGGTGTCTGTGCTGTCCCCAATATCCCTGCATCTCACACACCACACATAACACAATAACACGCAGTTCCCTACACGTGGCAGATGCCGCCCACCCTCATCGGAGGGTCTGCCTTACAAGGGCTGCACTCGGGTAGAAATAGCCACACGAAATTATTTTTATAGTAACTTCTACAACGTAGCATGGTGTATTTTGCTATGTGTAGGTCTGATTTGACCTTGTAATATTTTAGTGGATGTTTATCACAGTTTCAGCTATTAATTTTTGTGCTGAAAAGACACAAGTAGAAATTTACGATGCTTGCGTATGGTAGAAGTGTCACTGTGTTATAACCGACATTTGAGGCGTCTAGTATCAAAACCGGCCAAGTCACTCAAGGCATATTTTTCAATATGGACGAAAAACCTGTAGAGACAAAGCAATGATGGTCAGAAAAGATTCTTTTTCACAGTTATATCCTTAATGGTTTAATATTTAAGTTCCGCTGTTTTGAGAAATCTAACTCATAATTAGAGCTGGGATTTCTATGTAATTACATATTTTGTTCCTTGCTATTTAGGTGCTGGGAAAAGTCATATGTTCACAAAACACTATATTAGGGTTATTATTACCGAGTTTCATTTTACATATTTTTTTATATTTGTGGGTATTCTACATATTCTTAGTGATATTACATAAAATTACATATTTTAGCATTTTCCTGTTTTCGTATATAATAAATTGCTGAATTGAAGTTTCACACTTAATGTGGGACTGTTGTCTGTTCTCTCAACTGGGGGATTAAGGTAATTATGAGTGACAGGTATTTGAGAGGATGATAGGTGCAGGTAGAGACCCTTGCGAAATAGGTCATTCTAAATGTTCCAATTAGCTGCAGGAAAACTATTACTTTACATGTGCCAGTCTTAAATCTTTCACCCCTTTTAGAGTTAATTGCTTTACAACTAGCCACTTTCATGTTGGAGTTTCCAGGAATATTTTTCTAAGCGCATTTCTGTGACCTCTCTGTATGTACTTAGGAATTTCCAAATCTGTTGTTAGAGCTGTCTTCCTTTGAAATGTCTCAATTAGGTTTTAGTTTCTTTTGAACAGCTGAAGAACATAGTTCATGAACATCAGTTTCCTCTAGAGTCAATATGGCACCAGTAGTGTCCTCGATGGCTTCAAAGTTAAAATCATGGATTGCAGTTGATGAGTCCTTTGCAACTGATGGCAAAGTAGTGATTTGCCAAGCATGCAACAAACATATCGCATGTTCCATGACATCCCAGCTCGAGCAACATGCACGAAGTGCTCTGCGTAGAGAAAAACAACCGTTAGGTCTACAAAAGAAACAAATCCTTTTAACACGGATGCAGCCTTCACCTTCAAGTAACCCTTTTTATAAATACTTATGCAGTGCAATGATTGCAGCCAATATTCCATGGTATAAACATGAAGTGCCTGAATTCACATCTTTCCTGGAAAAATACTGCAAGCAGCATGTTCCTAACCAATCAACACTATGCAAGAATTATCTTCAAGTCTGCTACGACGAGGTAATGCACAACATAGGACAGCATGTAGGAAATTATTTCATATGGGTTGCTGTTTATGAAACAACAGATGCTAAGGGTAGATTTATTGCAAATCTTGTGGTGGGGAAGCTATAACCTGACAGCGCCTCAAAACCATGTTTGATCTACTGTAAAGAGCTAGACTATACAAATCACTCAACTATTGCGAGATTTGTGAATGATGGATTAAGAGCTCTGTGGCTGACTGAGATGAAAGAGGAAAAGGTATTAGTGATGTATTCTGATGCTGCAGCATGTATGCTTAAGGCTGCAACTGCTTTGAAGGTGTTTTATCCCAATATGCTCCATTTTACATGCTTGGCGCATGGACTGCAACGTGTTGCCGAAGATATTAGAGCTAAGTTTCCACAAGTGAATAGATTAATTTCAGCAACAAAAAAGGTTTTCCTAAAAGCTCCACAACGAGTGCTATCTTACAAACGGAAATTTCCAGAGATACCACTGCCGCCAGAACCAGTGTTAACGAGGTGGGGGACATGGATAGAAGCAGTTAAATTCTATAGTGAGCATCTAGATGCTATAAAGACTGTGGTAGATTCTTTTGATCCTGAAAATGCTATGTCCATTAGTGAATCACAAACTGCCTTTAGTAACTCCAAAGTGGTCTCCTCAATCACCTACATCAGGGGCAACTTCTGCTGGCTTCCAGAAACCATCAAACATCAGGACTGGCACTGCAAGATTCTATTGCCATCATAGAGGATGCTATTGAAAAACTAAGTGATGTGCTTGGGGAAACTGGTGCAAGTGTATTGAGTAAATTGCAAAAAGTGTAGAAGAGAAATCCTGGTTATTCAACATTTCACAGTGTGTGCCGAATTCTAAATGGAGATGACGTTGATCCTCCCGAGAACATTTCTCCAGCGAAAATTCCTCTCCTAAAATTTGCCCCAGTCACATCATGTGATGTTGACAGCTCTTTCTCTGCATATAATAACATCTTAAGTGACAAACGCCTTTCCATGACCCGAGAGAACATCGAAAAATACTTAATAGTTCACTGTGCTACAAAATTTAAGGAATAAACGTGCTTTGAGTGTTGAAAATAATAAGTTTCTATTGAATATGTGTGTGATATATTCATATAATATGACTCCAAAGAACATTGAAAAATACTTAATTGTTCACTGTGCTGAACAATGCAATATAAAGAGTGTTTAGTGTGTTGTAACTGACAAAATTGTAAGTTTATATTAATTAAGTGATATTACATATTTTGCCCATTCTACATATTTTGCTACATATTTTGGTGCTTTTTGTTACATATTTATGTACATATTATGCCACTTGATACTACATAAAAATCCCAGCTCTACTCATAATTAACCCATCTTTTTTGTTGATTTAAATTTTGACTTGGCCGTTTTTGTTGCAGTTTTGTACAATTTCACAAGGTATGAAAGTAAATCTTTCAGTTCTCCACTCGGAACAATATCCACATTACAGCACACAATAATGACAAAATACGAGCACACCGGAAATAGGATTGCTTTGGCGCCAATGACGGCAAGAAGCCCGCGAATACGTAAATCAGTGTTGCAAACGAACAAAAAACAAAATATAATGACTTCAAAGAATATACATTACAAGGAACGATTTTTCTACTGGTATTATCACATTGTTGCTTAATGTAACAACACAAGATTCCAGACAATAATGCTGCATCATAAAGATTGTCGCTCGTTCCTTGACTTGGCCGGTTTTGAATTCACTGGCTGCATGACTTGGCCGATTCTGTTGCACGACCGAGAATTCAGTGGTCTATAACATGAAGACATGGACGATTTTAAAGCATATTATTGTTTCACCTGATAGTGCTATACTTCTACTTCGAATTGATAACCTTAACTCATTTTCGTAAATTTTGTGACTTGGCCGGTTTTGATACTATACGCCTCATTTATTCATATTTTTTAAGGATGGGACGTTAGATTGAGTGCATTTCTCATAAAATTTGTTCAGACGTAATGAGGAACATGTTTGCAGTATAGCAGTGAAATTTAGAGGAATTTTAAGTATGTTAATTTGTGAGATTTTATGTCCACAGACGTAGGATCAGTTGAGTATGCAAATTGGAAAGTTCTGGTCAACTTCTAATTTGTACATGTCAGTAATTCCAATATTTATTTATTTATTTATTTATTTATTTATTTATTTATTTATTTATTTATTTATTTATTTATTTATTTATTTATTTATTTATTTGGCGTGTGGCTACATCACTAAAACAAATAATATTTACAAATATTATCTCATACTAATAACAATAATTGATTTCACAACGCTAATAAGTTGAAGACAGGGGAGAGTTCGATTTTAATGTATCTCAGCAGTATAACTAAGATATTTAGCATCTGAGGTTGCCTCAAGACACTTTCCGTGAAGCTAGTTAATCATAAAATTCATATCAAATGTTCGGCCTTCACAAAAGGTCTCATTATTTTATCCAACAATAGGCAGGAACGAATTCAGTCCCTGGAAAACTTCGTGCAATTGCATCTAAAACGAATCTAAAACTCATATAAGGAAACCCAATACATGGGAGGATCTACTCGATAATTACACAAACAAAATCTGGTAACTCATTTTCGCAAAATTACTCAGGTAAATAATTTCAAATACTTGGGGAAATCATCCAACAATCTGCATTAAATCATGAGGAAAACAGAGAGAGATTTCTATATTACAAGTAGGCCATAGAACCACATGGAAAAGTACGACAAAATATCAATATCAAGCAACGCTATATTAAAGCATTATAACACCGTAATTAAGCCTCAAACATTACACACGTCAGAAACCTTGATCAGCCGAGAAAGATCATTATCTAAAATGATCGAAAAACAAGATAGGGAAGTCCTCAGGGAAACCATGGCCCAGTATGCATAGGAGTGTGGATGAATAGGAGGTCTCCGGAATTATATCAACATATTGAGGAAATATCAGATACCATCTTTGGAAAAGGTGATTGAAGTTTGATTGCCATATTCAAAGAATAGATGATGAAAGACTCACTAAAAATTTAATAATGCCTCCTCGCTTAAAGTCAGAATAACTGGATAATCGAAATTGAAAAGGACCTTCAAGAAATCAACATCCCAGATGAAATTATATGGTACACGCCTAGCTTTAGAACGTTGGTGAATAAACATCATTTTGCTGGAACCCAAGGTGAGTACACAGTTACACAGAAGGAAGAACAGATGATAAACACAACGAGGGAAGAAACTCTGGCAAGAGAAGAAGGCACAACCATCTGCAAAATAAGTACAATTGCGCTCCTTAGTGGGGCAAAACATTTTGAAATAATAATAATAATAATAATAATAATAATAATAATAATAATAATAATAATAATAATAATAATAAGTAATGGAATGAGTAATAGTTATCATCCATGTGGTATGCTTTTTTGTGAAGTGTCAATCTGCGATACATTTGTCAGGAGGTGATAGCTTGGGGTTCGGTGTATTGAGGTTTGAGGTCTATGTTGAAGTCAGTGTCATATGCGTCTGGACTATTGTATTTCCAAGTGAAGTGAGAAACTTCGTAACTGTCCATAACTGTCGGTGGTAGATAAGTTCTATTTGTCCATGTAGTTATGAAACCATGCGACTCAGTTTGTGAGACATGCTCCTAGTAGATACTCCAGAGGTAATGGTGTAGATAATGCCGAGGTTTCTTTGTAAAAATGCTCGAGGGAAAAATCAGGACAGAGTGTTTTGAAATATGGTAAGGTCCATGGTTTGAACACAGAACAGGTTCGTATATCCAGAGGGATTCTTTGTTCATCCAATTACTCCATTAGTACCAGTGAAATGCATATCAAATTCTACAGATCCCATTAGACTTGAAATTATTCGTGATGGCAATAATGTTCACCGATATATTGTGATAATACAAGGATTTGGACGAAGATTTGTGCTGTAGTAAAAGGCCATCCGTGGCGAGATCGGTTTGCTCACTTGTGTAACCAGTGGAGAACGGCAGGTATAAACCTGTTTGACGAGATAACAGGTGTTCACATTTATATGCGGCGGAACCTCTTAGGAAATAGAGGCCCGTGTTACAACATTATTGATGTTACAATAAATGGGGAGTAATTTGAATTTCAATTCTACTGCATAGGCAAATGACAAGAGTGGATTCTCAGTAACATTCCCGAACACTTGACTATGTATTCTAGTTTCGATGTTTCCATAACACAGGCATAGTTCGTATTGCCACTGAGCGTTTAAATAATTACTTTGGTGTCAGAAGGTTGTCCTTAGATATTAAGATTTCCATTTCTTGATATATTCATAGTGCAGCTAGGTATTATGACTGCCGATGGCGTGTCCTTCAGTGGAAAGCAGGATGGTGGTTGAAGTGCATGGAAGGGATTCTTGGGATTGCTCGCCCATGCTAGGATCGGGAAATTAAGTAGCTAGCTAACTGCTCCTAGATGACAGGTTTGTTTGACACAATGAGTCAGTACCACATAGTATTCCATAGGGTGTAGTAGCACCCTGCCATTAGTCCATGGGATACCCATGATTTTTGCCATGTTGTTTATAAAGGAGTTGTAATATTTTGTGTGTTTATATTTTAGCAGGACTATAAGTGGATGCAGTTGAACTCCGTGACCTAAAATATGTAAGGGTTACACATGAGTCGAGTTTATTTTGGGGTTTGACTGAAGGTTATAACTAAATGTTAACAGAATTTCTTTTCACAGGTTTTCATGAATTTATTCCAATCGCTGACTTCAACCTGTTATTTCGGTTCACGAAACATCATTCAGTCAATACAAAGAACACTATTTTATGTTGTATAATTTTACGCTATTATTCACTGGCACTTGAAGTCCACTTGTTTTGTAGGGTCACTGTGGTCATCACGCACATTCAATTAACTTCAACGATAGGTCACTTTGGTCCTCAACCTTAAACATTAATATAGTGGGTGACCATGATAGCTCAGTGATGTACATTTCGACGTTTCTCAGATTCCATTGAGGGTCCAGGTATCTCGTCCTATGCTGATGGACAGTCAGTGGATGGCCTAAATTAAAAAGGTATCGAAAACACTTCCTCATATTTAGACGATCGAGAAATCGGATGCATAACGCACAGTTGTTTATGGAGCTGAGCAGATTGAATCTCATGTTGTTTTCTAGTTAACCATAAACTGGTTTTCTGTGAATAGCCCTTCAGACTTTTTTGTGGTGGATATTAATTTCAACTCGAAATCGTCCAGCCGCAGCGTTATATTAATATCACTGACCGCAGAACACTGTTTATGGCCATATTTGTTAACAAACCCGCCATCATTTTTCATTGTATTTTATTGAATAAAATAGTTAGATTATGTAGGCTTTTAATTTATGTAGGCCTTCCTTGATACCCCAATAGTCATGTCTGGAAGTGACGAAGAGCCATTAACACCCCCTGAGATACAAGAGTTAACAATTCATGCTGAAGACCTGGAACAGGCAAACACCAGTTTGACATGACGAAAAGGGTTCATTACTCACTATGTCTCTTCAACACTTGCAACGTTGAGATATAAGAGATATTTAGTAACTTCCTTGTGGCCCCGTTAGAGAAAAGAGAGAGGCCAATTAACTGCCCCCAGGTAAACTAAAATGGAGAAAAGTATAGTGCAGCTGTCAACATACGAGTCCCTACTTAAAGACGCCCCTCGCGAATTACGTGACATTCATGAATAGCTATGGGCACTGAAGTAGAACTTTCAATTTGCATTCAGAACCGGCTAACAGACACAATATTATCGTACAAGTGCCGAGGGAGCATGTACAGTTTTGAGCTACTGGTCTACTCATAATTAAAAGAAAACACGGCATGTAGGAAACGGGAGCACAGATATGCTCAGGTTTCAGCAACAATTTCTTAAATTGCGTCGTATTATGACTTGATTCGGCACTTGCTAATTCCCTTGAATTGTTTATTCATAAGTCTGAATACTTCTTTCATGCGCTTCTAGTCTTTTACCAGATTTCTTTGTCATAGGATCCTTCCGTGTTCATCCGAATTAATTCCTGGACGGCTCCCAAACGATTGTTGATGAGCATACTTCTACTTTGGTCCGAAAACATAAAAAGGGTCGTCCATGGTTGAGAACAAGCGGTTGTATATATCCGTGGTTGATGAGGAGATAATTCAAAAAATGACCTTTGCTCTTTTCGTACACGGACCTAGCATTATGTTACCTGAAGATTTTCTCTCAGACAAAATGGTACAAAAGGATGGACCCCTCCGCGATGTATGTTATGAGGTCGCAGAAAAGGTGCTGTTCTAGCTGAAGAGCTTACTACTTCTCTGCTGTGTGCGATCGCATGCGCCTTGCTACATCTCCGGAATTGGAGGTCTTGTGGAACTCCGGACACTTGTGTAGTAGTTAGTGGGACGTTAAGCAAAATAACATTGTTATTAAATCACGTGCGGTTTAATCACGACGTGACGTGACACTCGTGCGCCGTATCGCCCGTGTGAACCGACAGCGTGCTGCTGCGTGCGAACGATTTGCCAAGAAACACGGTGGAGTGCGGCATCTCACCAGTGTGGTTTACATGTGCGTGGTTAACTTAAATGATTCTCTTAACATTTTATCGCAAAACAGAGCACTCGTGTGTGTTCTGATCTGAAATGTTAAAGGGACCTTCTTGGCTGTATATTTGTCACAGACATAACACCAGTATAGCTTCTGGCCTGTGTGAGTCCGCATGTGAACTGGTAGGTCGGTTTTCTGGATGAGGGATTTGCAACAGATATTGCGGCAGTGCGCCTCACACTCGTGTGAGTCCGCATACGACGTGCTAGGTGGGATCTCCTGCTGAATACCCTGATTCAAACATTGCATGAGATTGGCTTCTTGCCTGTGCCAGTCAGCATATGAACTACTAGGCTGACTTTGATGCTGAAGAATATGCCACAGATATTGCAGCAATATGGCTTCTCGCCTAAGTGTGTCCGCATGTGATCTCCTAACTCGCGTTTCTGGATGAATGATTTGCCGAACACATTGCAGCAGTGTGGTATATCGCCTGTGAGGGTACGCATGTGACCTGCATAGATGGACTTTCTGGCTGAAGAAATTCCCACAGACATTGCAGGAGTATGGCCTCTCAACTGTGTGTGTCCGTCTGTGACTTGCTTGGACGGATTTACTGCTGAATTACGTGCCACAGACATTGCAGCATTATTGCTTCTCATCTATGTGTGTCCGCACCTGAATAGCATGGACGGATTTACTGCCGAATAACTTGCCACAGACATTGCAAGAGTAAAGCTTTTCGTCCGTGTCAGAACGCATGTGAATAGCATGGTTGTCTTCCCTGCTAAAGGATTCGCCACAGAAAGTCTCGTCTGTATGGGTCCAGATATGATGACATAGAGTGTCTTTCCGGCTGAATGATTTGCCACAGACTTTGCACCAGTATGACTTCCTTTCTGTGTGTGTCCGCATATGAACAGCGAGTGTGCTGTTCAGGATGAATGATTTGCCACAAACATTGCAACTGTTTAGCATCACGCCTGTATGAGTCCGCATATGATCGGTCAGACTGCCTTTCTTTATGTATGATTTGCCACACATATTGCAGCTCTAAGGCTTTTCGCCTGTATGGGTACGCATATGATCGGTCAGACTGCCTTTCTTCATGAATGATTTACCACAGACATTGCAAATGTATGGCTTAACACCTGCATGGGTCCGCATATGACCGGTTAGATGGCCTTTCTGAATGAATGATTTGCCACAGATATTGCAACTGTATGGCTTCTCCCCTGTATGAGTCCGCATATGATCGGTGAGACTGCCTTTTTTTCTGAACGATTTGCCACAGACACGGCAGCTGTATGGCTTCTCGCCGGTATATCTGTGTTAAATGGGAAGGACAGTTTGAATATCCGGTGAAATTCTATGAGTACTGTGCCGTTACATTGCCAAACACCACAGCAACAACCATAACGGCCAGCCCAAGGTATGAACTAGCAGTTACACAACTGCACCAGTTCGTAAGAAATAAGTGGAAGCTTAATCAGACACTATACACTCCTTCCAACAACAAGAGAACAAGAAAACTTACCTTAACAAGTGGAGAAGTGTCACAACAAACCGTGGATAATTTAATTTAACCCCTGTACTGGACATCACAACACCAAAAAGTGAAAGAAAGAACCACAACATACATTTAAGAAGGTAAAATAATTTAATATTGATACCCAAAGTAGAACAACCTTTTTTTTAAATATAAAAATAAAATTAAATAAAACCGTCCATAGAAGAGAAAAACAAACAATAATATAAGGTAATTAACAACTGAGGAAAACTCCTGAAAAACTGAGGTCGGCCAACCAGAAATAAGTGTAAAAGGTACATGACTACATGATAATTACTTTAAGTGAGTAGTGCCTTTGGGGTGCTTTACAAAGGGTGACCTTCAAAGCACAAGTTTTCTCTTCATTTACTCTTACTTTCATTTAACTTATTATATTCGTCCGGATAGTGTGATCATGGAGCTTTCGCAAGGGGATCAGGGTAATTACGTCTCGAGTGACATAAACACAAGTAGAATAAACAGACGTTAAGACAGCCGAACAAACACAAACCGGGAAAATATCAAGTCAAGAAAGTTTGGATAAAGTGTTAAAGTCACACAGACACCAAAATAAAATATTTACAAAAGCGACAGAATCCCAAAAACAACCACTACCATCACTACAGAGTAGCTATAGTAACCAACATTCGCCATCAAGAGTTGGCAATGACCAATCACAAAGCACAAGCATAACAATGGTCGAAACATAAGTAACCCGGAAATTCCAAAACTCATTCATTTACATTTTACAAGAAAAAAATAAAAGAAAAAGCAGGAATAAAATTAAAAGAGACCCAAACTAAATTTCTGATACCCTGGAGAAAACTCACATGGTCCTAAAAACTTTCCAAGAGGTAGAGTTCCTTTGAAGTACATATAGAGGAGATGCACCTTATCTCCCAAAACTCCACATTAATAATAATCATAACTTTTCATAATTTCCCAAACTAGATGAAACGTAATACACCTTCATACCACACATATCCAGATCATTAGGATATATATATATATATATATAGAGAGAGAGAGAGAGAGGAAACCCGAAAAACTTGAACAGTTACTGCCTTTAAAATTTTTGAACCAACAACTAGCATTATGGCTTTTTCAAAGGT
Organism: Anabrus simplex; assembly: GCF_040414725.1. Lineage (NCBI taxonomy): Eukaryota > Metazoa > Arthropoda > Insecta > Orthoptera > Tettigoniidae > Anabrus > Anabrus simplex. Next base: position 68,026,761 of record NC_090279.1, read on the forward strand.
CTTAAACGCACGAAAGTTCTAGAAGAGGGCATGTTTTCCAAAACATCATTCCGGTCTCCGGCGACTAAGTTCAATTTAAATGAAGAAGAAACTTACAGTTGCAGAATCAGGCTTGTAGTGACATCAAAGCGTCAGTTGCTCCATACTCAAGTAATGATATCACAAAATATTGTATTTACTGCAGAAAGGAGGACGGTCTTCAAAATTTAAAAATTAAACCTTTAGAATGGCTGAAAGCCATCGCACTAATATAGTATGTCGGATCCATAATGTGCGCTAAGGCCAAAAGCCGGAGCGAGTGAGTAGCATGTCCTTCCTCCATCATGGTCAAGCTTCTTCTCATTTCATAATGGCCGATTACTCCCGCTGGAAGAGAGCAGTTCAAAAAGATGGCGAGGAGCTCCCTGATTGGTCGGAGGCGAGGTCACGTTTCGACCACACCATAACAGATGGCAGCACACAGCAGAATGAGAGTTAAGTATCGAGAGCAAGTCCCAGAGAATAAATTAATTACTTAAGAAATATGATGGTTTACAAGTAGGAGAAATCCAAGTTGAGAATATAAACGTGACACTGTTTTCTACGGCTAATTGGCCAAATCAATACCGTTCCTTGGGAAAGCAGTTTTAAATCCGTAATACTGTCTTATTACCTACAAGAGGGGAGTCCGTCAGTGTATTCTAGCCTGAATAGAATTTTGCAATTCATATTTCTGCTTACATACGTCATAGACAGCAGACGATTATATTAATCAGTTTGTTATTTTCACTCCGATCACGCCTATAAATATGAAGACCATGGAGGTGTGCCACAAAGTGGTCAGCTCAGGGCCATGTGACACTCAACGCTCTAAAGCTGGAAGGAAGCCACATAACTAAGTGGTTAGTTCAGGACCATGTGTCTCTACACAAACGGAAGTAAGCCTCATCACTAGTTAGCTCAGGACGATGTGTCTCTCCACAAATGGAAGGTAATCTCAACACTAATTGGTAACCTCAGAAATACGTGTATTTCCACAAGTAAGCAATTAGGAAATTTTATGAATCTTAAAATCTTTTCTTATGTAATTCAATACCCAACTGGCATGGCAAATATTTTAGACATTTTAAAGGAAGTCATTTAAGTTGCGGCATGATATTTGTAGACTGCTGAAATGAGAGTGAGGAAACAATAGCGCGTGAGGGTAAACCTACGGACGTGATGTAATAACGTACCGCCTATTTATCTACTTTTATGAGATAATAAATTCACTTACTTGAAGAATTCTGAATTTTTTTAGGCAACCTGAACAAATTTAAAATTCCACTTGTACCTGTCCATTTTATTAATACTAATTGTGTAAGTATGTTTGCATTCAAAACACTAGAAGCACCTGACTGACAATGAACACTAAAATGAATCAGAAAGTGTGACCACATCACTGGAATGAACATAAATCAATAGCACAATTTTTTATGCTTATAACAATGCACAAGATTTATTTGAGAACTATGATACCGAAGATGTAGCATAACTGACCTCAAAGTTTCATTTCTACAACACATTATCTGCTTTGGCGTCCACAAATGGAGGAATCTGACTTAACACACAAGAGAACAGAAATGATCAGAAAAAAGGAATCTAACCAAATAATTTCAAAATGACATTCTTCGAGTTATCACATTATTGAACTGAGCTATCATTATATTGATTAATGAAACTGATTATGGTAGTTTGAAATATTTATTTACAATGTACATAAAACTTAACAATTTCGAATTAGAATATTTAATTTCTAATCTACAAGTAGAGCTTTTTCTGTGTGTCACTGTTGGCACGAACGTATAAAAATATTACTCAGATTATCTGGAAGCAATAGTTTCAGATAGCATTTCAGATGATAAGAATGTGATGAACAAATGATGCAGAGGAAGTGAAAGAAAGAACATTTTTTCATGGTTGCTTAAAGGTATTTTAAACAAATACACTTCAAAAATATCTAGCTTAACCAGAGATTCTTTTTGTAGATATATATTGAATAAAACTACGAGTACATGATGGAACATAAAATATGACCTTAAAGTTCCTGAATATTTTAGATAATTTTAACCAATAGAATTTTCAGATATTAGTGTTTAAATGTAACCTTGTAAAGACAGGATTGAACTGATGAACATGGCCACTTTTGGAGATAAACCAACCACTACTGAACACAACTGTGAATAGGTACAACATATTCCATATTGTATAAAACTTGTAGTGTACGTACTTTGTTTCCTCTTTGATGTATGGCAACAGCTTTTCATCAGTTTGTTCCTCTATGAATATTTCCTCCTTAGTATCTTCGGAAGGCTGTCAGTAAGAAATAAGACAAGTAGAATAAAAAAGTAAGGAATAAAAATATATAGGCCTAAAATAGAAACAGCAGAGAAAATAAATCTTATAGTGGCACAAGAAGAGTATAATTAATTTATCCCCCATTTAAAAATATATAATGGAAAGGAACAATCAAATGAAAATCCCATTCAGTGCAAGAGAGGTGTCTACCTTGTTGGTAAATGGTACACAAAAATACATTATTATCAAGCACTAAATTTTAAAAGTACAGAGAAGAAGACAATTTCCTAAAAACAGTATTCTATAATTTTTGCTATTTTTTCTATTAAGCACACAGCTCATCCTTAATAAATTTATAGAATTTACAAACTCTTACTCATAATATTTTCTGTTTTACAAACATAATCAACACACATACCACTTGTGCAACTACTTCAAATAATACTATACAAATTCTATTAGGTTAAAATTTACATTGCATTTACTTATTTAATTTTTTACCCTTTTTGGAATCTAACTTGCACAATGACCTGCTGTGTTTTAACCTGAGTCCCTTTGGCACTGCTTTTCAAACAATTGATGAGATATAAGAACATGAAAAGGAACACACTGTTGGACAGCAGTAAACACAGTAGCATAGAAAGGGAGGAACATTGCAAATTTGTAAATTTAAAATCACCTACATATTTGTGAATATTCAGCAGAGTATATGTACACATACATGTATGGGTGGAGGTACTTCCATGTATGTGAACATGTACAATTTTAGGAAAATAAATAATAGTAAGCAGTATCTCCGAATCATTACCCAATACCATTCCTTGCTTCTGTTTCTCTTTCTGTTGATCCCTAATTCCACAATGACTAGCCATTTTCTTCATCCTCTTATATTCATACTGCCCTCTTCCCATCTTCCTACATATGAGTTGACTTGTCACCTCTTTGTTCATCTCCATGTTCCTATTGAACCCGACAGGGGCATGATCCAAGGACCTTTGGTTGATATCGATCTCCGTAATTACGCACGCAATGCTATTAAAGGGAAAGAATGCTGAAAATGATTAATATTCTTATCATTAATAGAGGTCATACCGAAACTAATTAATATTCATACCATTGAGATAGATAAATTGTGTCTTTTAAAATTATTCTACGAGATTTCTTTGTCTGCGTCTTATTGCGCAGTATTATCCTTTGTGTAGCGGGGGCTCCGCAGATGAAGCCAAGCCAACTTAGACCCGGGAGGGGTTATGAATGGGGATTCCCTATGACATCACTCGAGAGAAGACATCCCTCCTCAAGACTCACAGAATGAGGGGAAACTAACTTTTTCGAAACGAAATATAGGAGCCATCTTGGACTCGGACTGGCCAACTTAATTACCTACGATCTAGAAAATTAATGAAACTCGAATTAGGGGCTCATCTCCCGATTTAAAAGGGATAAATGTCACCGGGACATTTATTTAGAGTGTTTAATGTCCTCTTCCGTGATAACTTTCAGAAGAAGAAAGAATACTGTGTGGTTTCTGCGTGGAAAAGTACTGTGCCATCTGTTTATTCTCACGACACCTCCTCGAGAACGGGAGTTTACCACGTATGGAGGGGGAAGCAGAACATATTTTAATTAATTTAAAGAGATTCACCGAAGGATAATTGAGTGGTAATGTCTCAATCGCATCAACTAAATATTGGTCACCGACTAACCGTACTATTATACCTCGAGTACGCCGGGAATAGGCGCTACGCAAATTAGTGGAAGGGGTATTGCTCCCTTGTAAAAACTACTGCAGTAAGGGACAAGCGTCAGTCGGGGTTAGAGGCTTATCAGTAGTATAATAAGCGGGTTCTGCGGCACCTCCTCCTCCTCCCGTCTCCACCTCCTCCTCCCGCGGGAAATTTGAATTTTGGCGGGAAATTTGAATTTTGGCGGGAAATTTGACTTTTGGCGGGAGATTTGAATTTGTAAACAAAGCCACGTGCTTTTTGACAGCTGTCATCGACAACAACGCATCGCTAACCTCACTGCTGCCATCTTGACGGGCCAAAACCTCACTAGTGCCAACTTAACCTAACTAGCATGAGGTAAACAAAGCCACGTGTTTTTTGACAGCCACGTGCTTTTTGACAGACAACAACGCATCGCAAACCTCAGTACTGTCATCTTGACGGGCCTAAACCTCAGTAGTGCCAACTTAACCTAACTAGCATGAGGTAAACAAAGCCACGTGCTTTTTGACAGCCACGTGCTTTTTGACAGATTTGTAAACAAAGCCACGTGCTTTTTGACAGACAACAACGCATCGCTAATCTCAGTACTGCCATCTTGACGGGCCTAAACCTTAGTGGTACCAACTTAACCTCACTAGCGCGAGGTAAACAAAGCCACGTGCTTTTTGACAGCCACATGCTTTTTGACAGCTGTCATCCACCATCTTTAAACCACAAATCACTGTGCTGCCCTCTTTATCGCAGTAGCTGCAAAATTCGTCACCTGTCATCCGCAGTGCTGCCATCTTGACGGGTCTAAACCTTAATGCTACCAACTTAACCTAACTAGCGTGAGGTAAACAAAGCCACGTGTTTTGTGACAGCTGTCATCCGCCATCTTTAATCTATAGAGCACAGTGCTGCCCTCTTTAGCTACTTACCTTTGAAATGTGGTGGCGGACAATTTGAAAAATGCTTTTTGACAGCAGCCATCTTTGTACACCGTGCTGCCCTCTTTAGCTAGATACCTGTGGTGGCAGACAATTTCACGTGACAGCAGCCATCTTTAATCAAGAGAGCACCGTGATGCCCTCTATGTGGTGGCGGCAATTTGAAAAATTCTACATTCTCTTGTTTGGAAACAAACCCATGCGCTTTTTTTGACAGCTGTCATCCGCCATCTTTAATCCAGAGAGCACCGTGCTGCCCTCTTTAGCTACTTACCTTTGAAATGTGGTGGCGGCAAAATCCACGTGCTCTTGTTTGGAAACAAAGCCATGTGCTTTCTTGACAGCTGACATCCGCCATCTTTAATCTATAGAGCACAGTGCTGCCCTCTTTATCGTAGTAGATGTAAATTCGTCACAGCTGTCATCCGCAGTGCTGCCATCTTAACGGGCCTAAACCTTAGTGCTACCAACTTAACCTCACTAGCGTGAGATAAACAAATCCACGTGCTTTTTTGACAGCTGTCATCCACCATCTTTAATCTATAGAGCACAGTGCTGCCCTCTTTAGCTACTTACCTTTGAAATGTGGTGGCGGATAATTTGAAAAATGCTTTTTGATAGCAGCCATCTTTGAGCACCGTGCTGCCCTCTTTAGCTAGATACCTGTGGTGGCAGGCAATTCCACGTGACAGCAGTCATCTTTAATCATGAGAGCACCGTGCTGCCCTCTACGTGGTGGCAGCAATTTGAAAAATTCTACATGCTCTTGTTTGGAAACAAACTCACGTGCTGTTTTCTGACAGCTGTCATCCGCCATCTTGCATCACAAACCTCTGTGCTGCGCTCTTTAGCTAGATACCTTTGAAATGTGGTGGCGGCAATTTGAAAAAATCTATGTGCTCTTGTTTAGCAAACAAAGCCACATGCTTTTTTTGACAGCTGTCATCCACCATCTTTAATCAATAGAGCACTGTGCTGCTATCATGCGGGTAATTTCATCACCTGTCATCCGTCATCTTTAATCCACAGAGCACCGTGCTGCTCTCTGTAGTAGCGGGCAATTTGAAAAGTTCTGTTAGCTGTCATCCGCCATCTTTAATCAAGAGAGCACCGTGCTGCCATCTATGTGGTGGCGGCAAATTCCACATGCTCTTGTTTAGTAAACAAACTCACGCGCTTTTTTGTCAGCTGTCATCCGCCATCTTACATCGCAAACCTCAGTGCTACACTCTTTAGTTGAAATATGGTGGCGGATAATTTAAAAAGAAAAATTCTACAGCAGCCATCTCTCGGCGCTAATTGCACAAGATGGTGGCTATACATGACTCCTTAAAGGTGCTTATGCAAGATGGCCGCTATGCATAGACTCCCTTGGGATGCTTGCGCAAGATGGCGGTTATACATGGCTCCTTTTGAAATATGGTGGCGGATAATTTAAAAAGAAAAATTCTACATCAGCTATCTCTCGACGCTAATTGCACAAGATGGTGGCTATACATGACTCCTTAAAGGTGCTTATGCAAGATAACCGCTATACATAGACTCCCTTGGGATGCTTGTGCAAGATGGCGGTTATACATGGCTCCTTATGAGACGCCCTAGAGATGCTTGCGCAAGATGGCGGTTGCTCTTATGAGGTGGCTTAAGGGTCCTTGCACAAGATGACTGGAGACGACCTAAGGATGCTTGCGCAAGATGGCGGACACAAGATGGCGGCTATACACAACTCCTTATGAGACGCTTTAAGGGTGCTTGCGCAAGATGGCTGTTGCTCTTAGCTTAGAGGCTAACGTGTCGTGCTAGTTCGATTCATTAAATTTGGGGCTTAAATGCAAAATGTTAAATATCTCGAAAGCAGTGCATCGTAGAGCAAAACGGACAAAATTTTTCTGACCAATGATTTAACAGCTGCTGTTATGCATGCGGTGGAGGGCAATTTGAAATTCTATGTGCTTAATCAACAGAGCACCCTGCTGCCCTCTTTAGCTGAAATGTGGTGGTGGATAATTTGAAAAATTCTTTTGACAGCTATCATCCTTAAACAATGGCGACTATACATAGGCTGTTAAGGCCTTATCATGCTCCTCCTCCTCCTCCTCCTCCTCCTCCTCCTCCTCCTCCTCCTCCTCCTCCTCTACCTCCTCCTCCGCCGCTTATGTCAAGGCATAGCTTTATATCGAACAAGTTTAAACCTGCATCGCGAAGGCAAGCGTGTGCAGCGATAACATTATTGTGCATGTTTAGACTTTCGAAACATAAGAAGAGTAGAATCAAACGCTGTACTCGATACGACATGTGATCAGAACATTGATTGATGCGTTCAGAAAACAAAATAAGTGATCAAGACTAGAATCGAACACTGTATTCAATACATCATGTGTTTAGAATATGTCATGGGATACCCTTGTTCTAAGAAGATCAGATTGAAACATAACAAGACTAGAATAGAACACTGTAATCGATGTTGTTAACTTCAACATGTGATCAGAACATTGATTGATGTGTTCAGAACACAAAATAAGGGATCATGACTAGAATCGAACACTGTACTCGATACAACATGTGATCAGAACATTGATCGATGTGTTCAGAACACAAAATAAGTGATCAAGACTAGAATCGAACACTGTACTCAATACAACATGTGTTTAGAACATGTTAGGGGGTACCACAACCTCATCGATCGCTATCAGCAAGAACGCTTGTACTTTGTTAAGTGTAGAAAATTAATCTTTATTGGTAAATGGTTTTATGTTCAGAACAAGGAATGGAACCTAGGGGTTACGTCTTACCTAATAAAATCCCTGAGGTGCGATGAGTTACGTTTTTCGAACTAGTGTTTGGAACACTGAACTTTTCAAGATGGCAAGAGTGAGGTTAGCAATGTTCTGTTGTTGGATTTTAAATTCTACGCTATAACATGCATAAGGTGGCAGCCTTGAGGTTTACCGCCGTAAAGATGGTAAGAGTGAGGTTAGCAATGTTCCGTTGTTGGATTTTAAATTCCTCCGCTCTAACATGCATAAGGTGGCAGCCTTGAGGTTTACCGCCGTAAAGATGGCAGCAGTGAGGTTAGCGACGATCTATTGTCCTCCAAAGTGAGGTTAGGGTTCGTCAAGAAGACAGCTGTCAGAAAAAAGCACGTGGCTATGTTTACCAAACAAGAGCACGTGGCCGTGACGTCACGGTCACGTAATCAATCCTTAGCTCGACGTCGTTAAGAGCAGCAAAAGGATGAGCTATGCTTAAAAGTCTTGGGAACAGAGCAGCAGTATGAATTGCCATGTTTCAAAGCGTGTACACATCACCTATCGATTTTACATGCATCGACCATCGAACTAAACTTCATCCGCTAGATCGTGCTGCTATCTTAGCATAACCTAAAAGTACAATGAATAGCCATGTTTCAAAGCGTGTACACATTACCTATCGTTTTTGCATGCATCGACTCTCGTACTAAACTTCTTCCGCTAGATTGTGCTGCTATCTTAGCATAACCTATACGCATGACCTTAAGGTACAAAGAATAGCCATGTTTCAAAGCGTGTACACATTACCTATCGACTTTGCATGCATCGACTCTCGTACTAAACTTCTTCCGCTAGATTGTGCTGCTATCTTAGCATAACCTATACGCATGACCTTAAGGTACAAAGAATAGTCATGTTTCAAAGCGTGTACACATTAACTATCGACTTTGCATGCAACAAATATCGTACTAAACTTCTTCCGCTAGGTAGTGCTGCTATCTTAGCATAACTTATACACATGAACTTAAAGTACAAAGAATGGCTATGTTTCAAAGCGTGTACACATTACTTATTGATTCTGCATTCATCGAATCTCGTACTAAATTTATGCCGCTAGATTGTGCTGCTATCTTAGCATAACCTATACCAATGAACTTAAAGTACAATGAATAGTCATGTTTCAAAGCGTGTACACATCAACTATCGAATTTGCATGTATCGACTCTCGTACTAAACTTCTGCAGGTAGATTGTGCTGCTATCTTAGCATAACTAAGACGCATGAACTTAAAGTACAAAGAATAGCTATGTCTCAAAGCGTGTACACATTACCTATCGATTTTGCAAGCATTGACTCTCGTACTAAACTTCTTCCACTAGATTGTGCTGCTATCTTAGCATAACCTATACGCATGACCTTAAGGTACAAAGAATAGCCATGTTTCAAAGCGTGCACACATTACCTATCGTTTTTGCATGCATCGACTCTCGTACTAAACTTCTTCCGCTAGATTGTGCTGCTATCTTAGCATAACCTATACGCATGACCTTAAGGTACAAGGAATAGCCATGTTTCAAAGCGTGTACACATTAACTATCGACTTTGCATGCAACAAATATCGTACTGAACTTCTTCGCTAGGTTGTGCTGCTATCTTAGCATAACTTATACACATGAACTTAAAGTACAAAGAATAGCTATGTTTCAAAGCGTGTACACATTACTTATTGATTCTGCATTCATCGAATCTCGTACTAAATTTATGCCGCTAGATTGTGCTGCTATCTTAGCATAACCTATACCAATGAACTTAAAGTTCAATGAATAGTCATGTTTCAAAGCGTGTACACATCAACTATCGAATTTGCATGTATCGACTCTCGTACTAAACTTCTGCAGGTAGATTGTGCTGCTATCTTAGCATAACTAAGACGCATGAACTTAAAGTACAAAGAATAGCTATGTCTCAAAGCGTGTACACATTACCTATCGATTTTGCAAGCATTGACTCTCGTACTAAACTTCTTCCACTAGATTGTGCTGCTATCTTAGCATAACCTATACGCATGACCTTAAGGTACAAAGAATAGCCATGTTTCAAAGCGTGTACACATTACCTATCGTTTTTGCATGCATCGACTCTCGTACTAAACTTCTTCCGCTAGATTGTGCTGCTATCTTAGCATAACCTATACGCATGACCTTAAGGTACAAAGAATAGCCATGATTCAAAGCGTGTACACATTAACTATCGACTTTGCATGCAACAAATATCGTACTAAACTTCTTCCGCTAGGTTGTGCTGCTATCTTAGCATAACTTATACACATGAACTTAAAGTACAAAGAATAGCTATGTTTTAAAGCGTGTACACATTATTTATTGATTCTGCATTCATCGAATCTCGTACTAAATTTATGCCGCTAGATTGTGCTGCTATCTTAGCATAACCTATACCAATGAACTTAAAGTACAATGAATAGTCATGTTTCAAAGCGTGTACACATCAACTATCGAATTTGCATGTATCGACTCTCGTACTAAACTTCTGCAGGTAGATTGTGCTGCTATCTTAGCATAACTAAGACGCATGAACTTAAAGTACAAAGAATAGCTATGTCTCAAAGCGTGTACACATTACCTATCGATTTTGCAAGCATTGACTCTCGTACTAAACTTCTTCCACTAGATTGTGCTGCTATCTTAGCATAACCTATACGTATGACCTTAAGGTACAAAGAATAGCCATGTTTCAAAGCGTGTACACATTACCTATCGATTTTGCAAGCATTGACTCTCGTACTAAACTTCTTCCGCTAGGTCGTGCTGCTATCTTAGCATAACTTATACACATGAACTTAAAGTACAAGGAATAGCCATGTTTCAAAGCGTGTACACATTACCTATCGACTTTGCATGCAACAAATATCGTACTCAACTTCTTCGCTAGATTGTGCTGGCATCTTAGCATAACTTATACACATGAACTTAAAAGTACAAAGAATAGCCATGTTTCAAAGCATGTACACATTACCTATCGATTTTGCATGCATTGACTCTCGTACTAAACTCCTTCCACTAGATTGTGCTGCTATCTTAGCATAACCTATACGCATGACCTTAAAGTAAAAAGAATAGCCATGTTTCAAAGTGTGTACACATCACCTATCGATTTTGCATGCAACAAATATCGTACTAAACTTCTTCCGCTAGATTGTGCTGCTATCTTAGCATAACTTATACACATGAACTTAAAAGTACAAAGAATAGCCATGTTTCAAAGCATGTACACATTACCTATCGATTTTGCATGCATTGACTCTCGTACTAAATTTCTTCCGCTAGATTGTGGTGCTATCTTAGCATAACCTATACCCATGAACTTAAAGTACAATGAATAGTCATGTTTCAAAGCGTGTACGCATCAACTATCGATTTGCATGTATCGACTCTCGTACAAAACTTCTTCAGGTAAATTGTGCTGCTATCTTAGCATAACTAAGACGCATTAACTTAAAGTACAAAGAATAGCCTTGTTTCAAAGCGTGTACACATTACCTAATGATTTTGCATGAAACGACTATCATACTAAACTTTTTCCACTAGATTGTGCTAAAATCGTGTTAGTGTGCTGCTATCATAGCATAACCTATCGATTTTACATGCATCGACTATCGTACTAGACTTCTTCCGCTAGAGCATGTAGCAATCGCTTTTGTGTACCCCTAACCCATGTGCACGAACTTAATGCACAAAGAAGAGCTAAGTTTTAAAGCGTGTACACATCACCTATCGATAATGTATACATCGACTATCGAACTAAACTTCTCCTGCCAGAGCGTACGACTATCGCTTGTGTGTGCATGAACTTAAAGCATAAAGAATAGCAATGTATAAAAATCTTGTAAACAAAGCAGCAGCATTACGTATAGTCAAGTTTAAATGCGTGCACACATCATGTATCCATGATGCTCACAGTACTAAACTTATTCCATTAGAATGTACAAAGTTCGCATGTGTTTGTGCTGCTATCTTAGCATAGCCTATGTGCATGAACTTAAAGAATAAAGACTAGTTATGTGTAAAAAATCTTGTGAACATAGCAGAATGTTTACTACGTAGGTGTAGACATTGAACTTTGCATGCTGAGGCAACATACTACGTGACCGTGACGTCACGGCCACGTGCTCTTGTTTGGTAAACATAGCCACGTGCTTTTTTCTGACAGCTGTCTTCTTGACGAACCCTAACCTCACTTTGGAGGACAATAGAGCGTCGCTAACCTCACTGCTGCCATCTTTACGGCGGTAAACCTCAAGGCTGCCACCTTATGCATGTTAGAGCGGAGGAATTTAAAATCCAACAACGGAACATTGCTAACCTCACTCTTACCATCTTTACGGCGGTAAACCTCAAGGCTGCCACCTTATGCATGTTATAGCGTAGAATTTAAAATCCAACAACAGAACATTGCTAACCTCACTCTTGCCATCTTGAAAAGTTCAGTGTTCCAAACACTAGTTCGAAAAACGTAACTCATCGCACCTCAGGGATTTTATTAGGTAAGACGTAACCCCTAGGTTCCATTCCTTGTTCTGACCATAAAACCATTTACCAATAAAGATTAATTTTCTACACTTAACAAAGTACAAGCGTTCTTGCTGATAGCGATCGATGAGGTTGTGGTACCCCCTAACATGTTCTAAACACATGTTGTATTGAGTACAGTGTTCGATTCTAGTCTTGATCACTTATTTTGTGTTCTGAACACATCGATCAATGTTCTGATCACATGTTGTATCGAGTACAGTGTTCGATTCTAGTCATGATCACTTATTTTGTGTTCTGAACACATCAATCAATGTTCTGATCACATGTTGAAGTTAACAACATCGATTACAGTGTTCTATTCTAGTCTTGTTATGTTTCAATCTGATCTTCTTAGAAGAAGGGTATCCCATGACATATTCTAAACACATGATGTATTGAGTACAGTGTTCGATTCTAGTCTTGATCACTTATTTTGTTTTCTGAACGCATCAATCAATGTTCTGATCACATGTCGTATCGAGTACAGCGTTTGATTCTACTCTTCTTATGTTTCGAAAGTCTAAACATGCACAATAATGTTATCGCTGCACACGCTTGCCTTCGCGATGCAGGTTTAAACTTGTTCGATATAAAGCTATGCCTTGACATAAGCGGCGGAGGAGGAGGTAGAGGAGGAGGAGGAGGAGGAGGAGGAGGAGGAGGAGGAGGAGGAGGAGGAGGAGCATGATAAGGCCTTAACAGCCTATGTATAGTCGCCATTGTTTAAGGATGATAGCTGTCAAAAGAATTTTTCAAATTATCCACCACCACATTTCAGCTAAAGAGGGCAGCAGGGTGCTCTGTTGATTAAGCACATAGAATTTCAAATTGCCCTCCACCGCATGCATAACAGCAGCTGTTAAATCATTGGTCAGAAAAATTTTGTCCGTTTTGCTCTACGATGCACTGCTTTCGAGATATTTAACATTTTGCATTTAAGCCCCAAATTTAATGAATCGAACTAGCACGACACGTTAGCCTCTAAGCTAAGAGCAACAGCCATCTTGCGCAAGCACCCTTAAAGCGTCTCATAAGGAGTTGTGTATAGCCGCCATCTTGTGTCCGCCATCTTGCGCAAGCATCCTTAGGGCGTCTCCAGTCATCTTGTGCAAGGTCCCTTAAGCCACCTCATAAGAGCAACCGCCATCTTGCGCAAGCATCTCTAGGGCGTCTCATAAGGAGCCATGTATAACCGCCATCTTGCGCAAGCATCCCAAGGGAGTCTATGTATAGCGGTTATCTTGCATAAGCACCTTTAAGGAGTCATGTATAGCCACCATCTTGTGCAATTAGCGTCGAGAGATAGCTGATGTAGAATTTTTCTTTTTAAATTATCCGCCACCATATTTCAAAAGGAGCCATGTATAACCGCCATCTTGCGCAAGCATCCCAAGGGAGTCTATGCATAGCGGCCATCTTGCATAAGCACCTTTAAGGAGTCATGTATAGCCACCATCTTGTGCAATTAGCGCCGAGAGATGGCTGCTGTAGAATTTTTCTTTTTAAATTATCCGCCACCATATTTCAACTAAAGAGTGTAGCACTGAGGTTTGCGATGTAAGATGGCGGATGACAGCTGACAAAAAAGCGCGTGAGTTTGTTTACTAAACAAGAGCATGTGGAATTTGCCGCCACCACATAGATGGCAGCACGGTGCTCTCTTGATTAAAGATGGCGGATGACAGCTAACAGAACTTTTCAAATTGCCCGCTACTACAGAGAGCAGCACGGTGCTCTGTGGATTAAAGATGACGGATGACAGGTGATGAAATTACCCGCATGATACCAGCACAGTGCTCTATTGATTAAAGATGGTGGATGACAGCTGTCAAAAAAAGCATGTGGCTTTGTTTGCTAAACAAGAGCACATAGATTTTTTCAAATTGCCGCCACCACATTTCAAAGGTATCTAGCTAAAGAGCGCAGCACAGAGGTTTGTGATGCAAGATGGCGGATGACAGCTGTCAGAAAAAAGCACGTGAGTTTGTTTCCAAACAAGAGCATGTAGAATTTTTCAAATTGCTGCCACCACGTAGAGGGCAGCACGGTGCTCGCATGATTAAAGATGACTGCTGTCACGTGGAATTGCCTGCCACCACAGGTATCTAGCTAAAGAGGGCAGCACGGTGCTCAAAGATGGCTGCTATCAAAAAGCATTTTTCAAATTATCCGCTACCACATTTCAAAGGTAAGTAGCTAAAGAGGGCAGCACTGTGCTCTATAGATTAAAGATGGTGGATGACAGCTGTCAAAAAAGCACGTGGATTTGTTTATCTCACGCTAGTGAGGTTAAGTTGGTAGCACTAAGGTTTAGGCCCGTTAAGATGGCAGCACTGCGGATGACAGCTGTGACGAATTTACATCTACTACGATAAAGAGGGCAGCACTGTGCTCTATAGATTAAAGATGGCGGATGTCAGCTGTCAAGAAAGCACATGGCTTTGTTTCCAAACAAGAGCACGTGGATTTTGCCGCCACCACATTTCAAAGGTAAGTAGCTAAAGAGGGCAGCACGGTGCTCTCTGGATTAAAGATGGCGGATGACAGCTGTCAAAAAAAGCGCATGGGTTTGTTTCCAAACAAGAGAATGTAGAATTTTTCAAATTGCCGCCACCACATAGAGGGCAGCACGGTGCTCTCTTGATTAAAGATGGCTGCTGTCACGTGAAATTGTCTGCCACCACAGGTATCTAGCTAAAGAGGGCAGCACGGTGTACAAAGATGGCTGCTGTCAAAAAGCATTTTTCAAATTGTCCGCCACCACATTTCAAAGGTAAGTAGCTAAAGAGGGCAGCACTGTGCTCTATAGATTAAAGATGGCGGATGACAGCTGTCACAAAACACGTGGCTTTGTTTACCTCACGCTAGTTAGGTTAAGTTGGTAGCATTAAGGTTTAGACCCGTCAAGATGGCAGCACTGCGGATGACAGGTGACGAATTTTGCAGCTACTGCGATAAAGAGGGCAGCACAGTACTTTGTGGTTTAAAGATGGTGGATGACAGCTGTCAAAAAGCATGTGGCTGTCAAAAAGCACGTGGCTTTGTTTACCTCGCGCTAGTGAGGTTAAGTTGGTACCACTAAGGTTTAGGCCTGTCAAGATGGCAGTACTGAGATTAGCGATGCGTTGTTGTCTGTCAAAAAGCACGTGGCTTTGTTTACAAATCTGTCAAAAAGCACGTGGCTGTCAAAAAGCACGTGGCTTTGTTTACCTCATGCTAGTTAGGTTAAGTTGGCACTACTGAGGTTTAGGCCCGTCAAGATGACAGTACTGAGGTTTGCGATGCGTTGTTGTCTGTCAAAAAGCACGTGGCTGTCAAAAAACACGTGGCTTTGTTTACCTCATGCTAGTTAGGTTAAGTTGGCACTAGTGAGGTTTAGGCCCGTCAAGATGGCAGCAGTGAGGTTAGCGATGCGTTGTTGTCGATGACAGCTGTCAAAAAGCACGTGGCTTTGTTTACAAATTCAAATCTCCAGCCAAAATTCAAATTTCCCGCCAAAATTCAAATTTCCCGCGGGAGGAGGAGGAGGCGGGAGGAGGAGGAGGAGGCGGGAGGAGGAGGAGGTGCCGCAGAACCCGCTTATTATACTACTCTTATCGGCGGCGAAGCTACGCTCGGTTAAGCCCTCGTTAGTTCTTTGTTCAAGTGAAGTTAACTCCTATTTTTAGTGAAATAATACAGTTCGCATAAACAGTGTATAGTTTGATCTCTGTGACGGCTGTGTTAACTTTTTAGAAAACCGTGATGTGTAAAGTAATATTATTATCATTACGATAGTATAATAATCTGACGTAGCAGCAGACTGAATAGGAAAACCGAGAGATAGACGAGATTCGGTACTGAACCGCGGGCTACGTAATAGCTTACGAGATCGTGATCGGACGTTCACAGTGAACGCCGTTACCCGAAGTGTGAATTAAACAGTGACGTTGTGTGTATACAGGATTAGCTGCCAAGGACTCCACCAGCATCGAACAATGGAACTTCAACTCCAAGATGGCATGGAAAATGATGTGATCACCGTGGTGCCCATGGAGGAGGAGTAAGCTCAGGGTGGACCTCCTGAGTTGGCGAAGGTGTCATCATCATGTGATAGAGATGAGTACAAAATTCTAATATCTGGCATGCATAGAAGGGATGGGAATATTTGTTGTAAACTGACGCTATAAGAGATTAAAGATGTAGTCCTGTTGAAATAGAGCGCCGGAATGGGCGCGTAGTTATTAATCCTTAGTTTAGGAAACCGACAACAGGTCTGAGTAATTGCGTGTAAATAATTTAGGGATATAATACTCTAGCTTTGCATGGGATAGAGATTCATTCGATTATTTCTTTCTTGGGAAATTCTGTTTGTTTATTTGCGTCAGAAGACCAGGAATAATTAGTTTATGGGAGTGCAGTGAGAGTAGTTATTAGAGTATTCATTAATTTGATAAGTGTATGGTATGTAAAACGGTAAGTACTATAGTACGTAAGGCCCGCAGCCACGAGATCCGACGGCCGAACTGACAAGCCACAACAAAAACTCCACCCTTTGAAATACTTAGATAGGGAGTGATAAGATTAAATTGATTATGGGATTAAATTTACCAGCAAGTGATCATAATAAGTGTGTCAAACATCGATTCGTGTGAATATTAATTAATTAATGCATGTATTGCCGTGTGACGATAAAGTAGCCATGTGCCGACCATCGATTAATTAGCAGTCAGTAATCAGATGTTAATTGCCGCGCGAGTGCTTAATTGTGTTGTAATTGCTGTATAGATTCCGCGCGATGACCATGTATAAGTAAGGTAGCGGGTAAGCTATGTAGGACGGCAATAATAATAATAATAATAACAAGAATAATAACAATAATAATAATAATAATAATAATAACAACAACAATCGGGCAAAGATTACCATTATGATACGGGAGTCGCGTTGTAAAAATGATATGATACTGCTGGGTAGACATGTGTTTAATTCAAAGTGATTTGCGCGAGTCTGTTAAGGCCGAAGAATATTGGAGATGTAGTTCCGAGTGAAATGTTACGGTTCCCTTTGGAAAGGGAATGTTGTGTGGGTGTTGACCCCTTGAGGGTGGTCAACCGCCGTCTGGCCTTGGCCCAGTGGGTTTCTTTTTTTTTTAATGTCCCGTAAGCGGAGGAAGGAGGGACTTGGCTGTGAAAAGGAAGTTGGTTTCTTTCAACGGCAAAAATAATGTGATTTACCTACACAGCAGAGCAGTGTAATGATTAACAAGCGACCCGCCGAAAATGGTAATGTTTGCCAATGAATCGTTGTTAATTGTGCGAGTATAATTAGACAGGGATTACAGGACCCTGCCTTCATCGCAAGAGGTTGTCAGTTCGATGCTCAACGTAGGCATTGGAGGCCTACAGCGTCAGAAGAAAGATCAAGTGCCTTTTGTGTATTTTTCTTGCATACCATGTACCCTTTATGTGTTTTTCTTTATGTCATGTGTGGTTGTACATAAGGTCAGTGGTGGTTCTGTCCATCAGCATGGCAATGTCCAGGATAGCGAGGGTCGGGTTCGAACCCAGGTGTTGTATCATATGTGTGTATTTTATTTTACGTCATTTCATTGGGAAATCTAGGACTTTATTAGAATAGGAATTGCTCAAATGTGTTGTCGGACGCATGTTAGTTTTATGTGTTAGCGATAATATAGCCTCAGTGTTATGATAAAATTACCATTCGCTATATGTCACGATACATCGCTTCGCGATAAACGTACTCGTTTCTATCACGTATAACGGCCAGACGTCCACCAAACAAACTATAACAAACATTTGTAAATTTTAATGTAATTCATTAGGGTTATTTCATGCGTCATTTCCCATTATCATTAAGGTTCAATAAACCGGTTTGTGAGTTAAATATTTTAATTCGAATGTGTTCTCATTTTAGATATATGCCGCGCTTCTCCTCCCTTGTACGCCTTTAAGTTGACTTTAGTTCAGCCCCTATTTATTTCATACTTCTTGACCCGTCTGCGACCCTGTAGATTCCGTGCCGGTGCCAGTTAGGTAGGGGGGCGGGTGCACTATATACCTTCTTTCCAAAAACACTTGAAACATGCTGCTCCAGCATGGTTTCCATAATTTATTACCAATGTTTCACTGAATTGGTTTCGACCTGTTACTATATGTGTTTCCGGTTTTAATCGATAGAGGACAGCCCCCTCTGTCGAGAACATTAATGATCTTTTCTCGACTAGGTCTTTAACTATCTTCTCCTTGGTTTATATTCTGTTCTGAGGATGGTGGCTTATAATAATATGGGACCCTCACACACAGGAGCTATGTTAGTGCTTTTCAAATGGATGTATCGTAAGTTTAAAACCGTGCTAGATCGCTGCACGATTAACGTGTTCTGATGCTTGATATTGTGGGTAATGTACCATTTAGAATTTGTATTTCTCCCTTTTTTGGCCGACTGTAACCCGTCTTGATACTCGGAGAGAGGAAGGCGTGTGTGAGAGTGTGTTGTTGATATAATAGTGGTGCATTCATAATCTGAGTCTCTGTGCATTATAATGAACTTCTCAATGAGACGTCTTTGCTCTCGTTTGGAATTATGATCTGTGTGTCGACCGTCGAATTATTATGGCCGTACACAGCGATGTTTGTGGCAGATCTACGCGTGGCCTTGAAGCCACGACATGTGCTGTTGTCATTCAACCACTATTGACGTTTGGCCTCATTGATGTTAGGTAATATTGCACTCTACGAGTTGGCTTGATTGATCTATTCGCACCAGTTGTCACTGTTATCTGCCCTCGAGGCGATTTGTTCGTATGGCTGAATGAATGAATTAATGAATGAGTCGAGTATTTAGATGAAGAAGTGTCGGCCTATCTAATTTATGTTTAACTTTTCGTTATTTGCCCCTTTTATCCCGGGTTCTATTTTTCTCCTTATTTGGTGCGCGCCCTGATCTTTTTCGACCTGGGCGTCGCCATGTTGATTTATTTTGTTCCTTGGCCGCACGATGGCCCGTGTTTATCTGATTGATTCATCCTATGTATCTTTTTCTCTTTGCCCGCTGGGGTTATTCTTTACCTGGTCTACCCTTTTTTGGGTGTGTGCGCTCCTTGGTGTGTGGGGGATCCTAATGAAAGGAGATCATAGTATTGTTTAAAAAAAATATAACGGATAAGAAGTAGGGGGAATGAATAAGGTACTCCCGATTTGTAATCATGTGTTGACCCTCAATAGTTATTCTTTTCGCAATTGTTATATGCGAAATCTTCATGAGTAAAAATGCTAAGATCCCTTACGTAATTCTGCAACTGTGCATGTACGTATTGATGAGATATGGATATCATGATTAATTGTCATTGGTGCTAACCCATATACGTATGTATTACCCTATTATATCTTATGTTTTCCTTTTCAATTAATTCTTTAATTAACGTTGCTTTTCAATAAACACTCATTTATCACTTATTCGGGTTTCGACTCTTAGTAGTGTTAGTTTATGCTGGTACTAAATAGGTGAATAACATTTCCAGTTCAGGGCAGATTTATACGCCCTTTCTTGATCGCGATTCACGTGCAGTTTCCTCTTTTATCCTCGTTGTTGTCTACGTATTTATTTTTGATTGAGGGAGGGTGTGGCTCAGTTAATGGTAGCAGAGACGTGCTCGATCAAGATATCTCATCTGGAAAAAGCACGGGTGAGATAGAACTGGGAATGGTATTCTGTTTCGGATACGTTAAGGAAAACCATTATTTCTTTTCGATTTAACCTTTTGAAACTTGTTATATTAATTCTGATCTTGTGTGTCGTTTATCAATTAACTCTTTCGATGACCATTGTGTATGTGTGGGTTTTTCATTGCGGATAAAACCTCGGTTGAGACATGGAAAGTGATAAAGTTGTTGACATGAGTGGTGAGAGTGATGTATTTGCTGGAGAGGTCACCGATGTCGAAAGAGAAAGGCGTGAACGTATTAATCGGGATAGTGCTTCTGCCCTGTCAGGTAGTGAGAGTAATGTGTGCTTAGGAAATAACAATGCTGTTGTTGACAGAAATTGTGGCCTCGATGAGAATCGTGTCGGTTTGGTTTCCCCCTGTTATGGACCCAGTAGTGAACGTAGTCCTCATATTAACCCCGTTTTCGATATAGTTAGGAAATGGAAGCTCAATTTCCCCGGGGAAGGGGAAAATTCTAATGTGGTTGAATTTCTTGAGAGAGTCGAGGACATCGCTGAATGCAGCTCGATACCCCTTAACCTTTTTGTTCCTGTAATTCCGCGGGTGCTCGAAGGGCCGGCATTAAGGTGGTTTAGGTTGGTTAAAGCAAATGTCCGGTCGTGGGAGGATTTCGTTGATCGCATTAAAAAACGTTTCGGGTTGTCCGATATGGATTATCGTCTGAAACAAGAGATCTTTAGAAGAACCCAAGGTGTTGGGGAAGGTGTTGACGACTATGCAACTGGTATTTTGACCCTGTATAACCGATTAAGTGTGAAGGTTCCTGAGTGTGAAATTTTCGACCAGTTTTACCGAAACCTGTCCCCTCAATACAAATTATTCATTAAGAGATCCGAGGTTCAGACCGTCGATGATGTTATTAACTTGGGTCGCGAGTTTGAATCAATCGTATGTCAAAATAAACAGTATCGTCCCCCTCCGACTCCGTCTGAATGCTCTTTCCCCGACGTCGCCTGCCACACGTCCTTCAAGTCAGTATCCTTTGATGCCCCCCCTTCGGCGTCGCGCCCCTCGAGTAGTCCCGAGCGAAGGACCAGCGTTGTGTCTCCGGCCCGACGCTATATTAACGCCATCCAACCCTCCGAGTCGCCTGTTGAACGTGGTTCCGCTACAAGAAAGTGCTGGAATTGCGGTAAGGCGGGACATATTTCTAATAATTGTTGGTCAAAATCGCGACTGAAGTGTTTTAAATGTGGCCTCGTTGGTGTCACTGCGCGTGTATGTCCTAGATGTAGTTCCGGGCAGGGAAACTGAACGCGCGCCGGCGAAATGGCCCTTCGTTGGCGCAAAATGTCGGTGTTAACAAAAGGATCTGGGGCCTTCCTTCGTCGACACCCTGGGCCAAAGTTTGTATAGGGTCCCGCACGCTATACGAGTAGTATAATGGGAGAGTTCGGCGGCCTCCTCCTCCTCCGGCTCTCGGAAGAGGCCTCCTCCTCAGCCAGTGGCCTCCTCCTCCTCCTCAGCCAGTGGCCTCCCAGTGGCCACCTCCTCCTCCTCCTCAGCCAGTGGCCTCCCAGTGGCCTCCTCCACCTCAGCCAGAGGCCTCTTCCAGTGCTGCCAACTTAACCTAACTAGCGCGAGATAAACAAAGCCACGTGCTTTTTGACAGACAACAACGCACCGCTAACCTCAGTACTGCCATCTTGACGGGCCTAAACCTCAGTAGTGCCAACTTAACCTCACAAGCGCGAGGTAAACAAAGCCACGTGCTTTTTGACAGCCACGTGCTTTTTGACAGATTTGTAAACAAAGCCACGTGCTTTTTGACAGCTGTCATCGACAACAACGCATCGCAAACCTCAGTACTACCATCTTGACGGGCCTAAACCCCAGTAGTGCCAACTTAACCTAACTAGCGCGAGGTAAACAAAGCCACGTGCAGCTGTCATCCGCCATCTTTGAGCACAGTGCTGCCCTCTTTAGCTACTTACCTTTGAAATGTGGTGGCGGATAATTTGAAAAATGCTTTTTTGACAGCAGCCATATTGCATCGCAAACCTCAGTGCTACCCTCTTTAGCTAGATACCTGTGGTAGCAGACAATTCCACGTGACAGCAGCCATCTTTGAGCACCGTGCTGCCCTCCATGTGGTGACGGCAAATTCCACGTGCTCTTGTTTGGAAACAAACCCACGTGCTTTTTTTGACAGCTACCATCCACCATCTTTAATCAACAGAGCACAGTGCTGTACTCTTTAGCTAGATACCTTTGAAATGTGGTGGCGGCAATTTGAAAAATTCTATGTGCTCTTGTTGGGAAACAAAGCCGCGTGCTTTTTTTTGACAGCTGTCATCCGCCATCTTTAATCAATAGAGCACTGTGCTGCGGGCAATTTCGTTAGCTGTCATCCGCCATCTTTAATCTAGAGAGAACAGTGCTGCACTCTATGTGGTGGCGGTAAATTCTATGTGCTTTACAAACCTATGTGCTTTTCTGTCATCCGCCATCTTTAATCCAGAGAGAACAGTGCTGCCCTCTATGTGGTGGCGGCAAATTCCACGTGCTCTTGTTTGAAAACATACTCACGTGCTTTTTTGACAGCTGTCATCCGCCATCTTTAATCCAGAGAGAACAGTGCTGCCCTCTATGTGGTGACGGCAAATTCCACGTAGAAACAAAGCCATGTGCTTTTTTGTCAGCTGTCATCCGCCATCTTCAATCACCGTGCTGCCCTCTATGTGGTGGCGGCAAATTGAAAAATTCCACGTAGAAACAAAGCCATGTGCAGCTGTCATCCGCCATCTTTAATCACCGTGCTGCCCGGTGACGGCAAATTCCACGTGGAAACAAAGCCATGTGCTTTTTTTTTTGACAGCTGTCATCCGCCATCTTTAATCACCGTGCTACACTCTATGTGGTGACGACAAATTCTAAATGCTTTACAAACCCATGTGCTTTTCTGACAGAGCTGTCATCCACCATCTTTAATCACCGTGCTGCCCCGGTGACGGCAAATTCCACGTAGAAACAAAGCCATGTGCTTTTTTGACAGCTGTCATCCGCCATCTTTAATCCAGAGAGAACAGTGCTGCCCTCTATGTGGTGGTGGCAAATTCCACGTGCTCTTGTTTGAAAACATACTCACGTGCTTTTTTGACAGCTGTCATCCGCCATCTTTGAGAACAGTGCTGCCCTCTATGTGGTGATGGCAAATTCCACGTAGAAACAAAGCCATGTGCTTTTTTGTCAGCTGTCATCCGCCATCTTTAATCACCGTGCTGCCCTGTGACGGCAAATTCCACGTAGAAACAAAGTCATGTGCTTTTTTGACAGCTGTCATCTGCCATCTTTGAGAACAGTGCTGCCCTCTATGTGGTGGCGGCAAATTGAAAAATTCTACGTGCTCTTGTTTGAAAACAAAGCTTTTAATCCAGAGAGAACAGTGCTGCCCCGGTGGTGGCAAATTCTACGTGCTTTACAAAGCTATGTGCTTTTTTGACAAAAAAAAATTCTGCTCTCGAGATACTTACCGAACTATACTCACGAAACTGCTCATCACCTTCTTTCTTCTATGAGTAATAAACAAAAACTCTATCCTGCAAATAAGGAGCGGGAGGAAGGTGATACCTAACCTAAAATAAAAGAATATGCCAATTCTACATTATTTATTTACATCTTGTATGTACAAGTTTTATCTCGAATCATTTCACCCTAGCGTACTTCTCGATGCAATTCTTGAATGTACAAGTTTAGACTTGCCGTACCAGCGTTCCTCCCCGAATTGTGATGTAAGACAGCGTAACGTAAGTACACACACCTCTAGCATAATGTTTATGTAAAGTAGTACTTATCAATACTACTATGCCCCCAGGCTAGCGTGTTGGTAGAATTTGGAATGACAAACCGTTTACAATCATCGCTATTAAGGGCTACCTTACTAATTAAATGAGTGTACAACTGGTGCTTCTTGCTTCTAATGACAGACATTTGCTTATGCAAAACAGGTGGATTACTTTTAATGCAATTGTTATAGTTTTCAAAACTTAGCTGATTCTGAACGACATTCTTTTTAACCCCCTTCAATCTCTTTATTTGTAATTCATTTAAGAGTTTTATGCAATATGACTTGGATTTAGTACCTACAAATGAATCGATAATATTCCCAGCACATTCATCTTTCATTTTACCTAGAACCTTTTTGTTCACTAGCGGTAGATGATATTGATTATCTGCAGGATAGTTACTCGTATCAAACCTACCCAAGTCAGGCTTTATATCATTGTAATAGTCATCAGTTTTGATTTGATAAATAAACGAATCGGTATCTGTGTAGAGCAATTGCGCATTATGCGCGTACTTCTTCATCATATAATCGTAATGGAATTCATACATGAGTGTTTTAGCCAATTCAAGTACTGTGAAGCCGACGTAGGTAGGTTTGTCATACTTAACCTTGACACGATTCATCTGTATAATAACTAAATTCTCATGTATGATGGTGCAGCTGTGGAAATTTGGTTTACTTATTAAATAGTTAGCACCATACCTTTTCTTAATATTATCCCAGTTTGTAATCAATTTTACATCAACGCGTTTGTCAACATTCTCCATAGTCTTACCAAACACACTATTATTCATGAGCTTGTAGAAATCTTTTTCAAACTCGTTAACCGCATTCGTTCTTAAATTATTGTTCAGATCGATATATGGCTTTAGCCACGGTGACTGATTAAATTCTAGTACGCGATGAATTTTGGATAACTTCAAACCATGCTGCAAACACTGTTTTAAATTTCGGTAATGAATGATATACTTAGATTTATCGCATAAATTAGCAATGAGCATTTTCGTCGTTGATGCAATGTACGGGGACTTCATATTTTCAGGGCAGAACGGTAGGTCATTATGAGAAGTGTGTAACTCTTTCGGATACTGTAAGTCAACTTCGAGGAAATAACCTTTATCAGCTTCATCACCTAGGGCGTGTAGCTGTAAAGCATCAATTTCGCACTGCGTCAGCCAGCGGAAACCACTCACCGGTAGATGCTGACTCATCGCCCACCCATACTGATTATTAGCATCGAGGTAAACGATATACCGAGATTCCTGACTGGAATCGAAACTCGGCATGTACTTATTATTAGCACTCGAATACCGGCCGCTGCACTGACTCAGACCACCTCGAATAGATGCTTTTATAAAGTGCACCATATCGATATCCGTTAGCAGCTCCAAATTCACACGCGTGTATTTTAACATCGCGTCCTAACTTAACCCAGGTGCAGTAAAATACTGACATGGGTCAAGGCTGTAGGTGTTCATGCAAACACAGCGAAAATTTTCAAAAACATCAGCTAACAAAAGTACATCTGTCTTTAAATATAAATCGGAGTATTCACCCAGCGTTTGAATGTGGAACTGCTCCCAGATATGTTGTGCATGTAAATAGTCATCATCACTAATATCTGCTGAATTCAGCGAGCTGTAAAAGGATTGTTTCGATGGTAAGGCACGTTCTTCGAGGCGGTCTAAGCAGTCGAGATATTCGTAACAAAAAACACCCTTACGCCGAAGTAAATTAAACTGCGCTTCTTCGGGGAAAACGCGTCGAATTTCCGTAAATTGTTCAGGCTGTAAATGACTAGAAAGTTTATCGAGGCTACTCGCCATAAAGCGAAACGAGTCAAGGAATCTCAGTTTTATAGAATGCTCAGCATCTACTTTTACAGACTTTGCAAACGCAATGTACCGCTCTTTATTCTGAGGGATTATATCTACTTTTTCATCCGAAGCTCCAAATTGTGAAATGATGAAATAAGAGTCGTAACCGGATAAGTTATGAAAAATTACAGGGATGAATTTAGGAACTCTATACTTAAGATTACAGCTATAATGAGCGGCACATCTGTAGAAACCAGTTAAATGATCATGATCAAAAACTTTAGGGTCATTTTCGGAAAATTCCCCATCACAAATGCTACACTTTGTAGCACGTTCATGATCATTTAACTGAATGTCGGTGAGTGGCTTCATAGGAATATTACTATTCAGAATACGACCGAGACGAACTGCATCACTTTCAAGTCTTTCTAAAAATACTTTAGCAGCATCATGTCCTCGATACAGCTCTAACTTGTTAAGCGTACTATCGTAACTACACTTGATGTAATACGCAAAGCTATACGGGACATGCATGTGCGTAGTATTAGTGAAAGAGTTGTCAGGATTAGGTGAGCATGTGTTGCATGGCGTGAGGATGGCTTCAAAGTCTGCATAAATCACGAACGGTACCCACATCTGCTTGTGAAAATTTGTAAATTTTAAAACATTATTGCCTATAGTAGGTATCTCTGTACGTACATGATTGCAGTCATTCTTGGAATGCTTCGTTAACTGATCTTCAGTTTTAAAATACTGCAAGCATCCATCACATAGCCACTTTTTACACTTATCTTTGGATAACTGACTACCAACAAGTCTACCCAGATTTTTAATCCAGCAAAAGTGGCTATTCTCACTGTTTTCAATATAGAGTAAATTAACGTGAGTACTCTTCTTATGACATGTATAATACAGAGGACCTACTACAGACTTTTTCTCTACACCATACACATTAATACTAATGTTATTTAGTTCCTCAAAGCGCTTAATATCCTTTATCTGCACAGGAAATTCTATACTATCGAAATTTAGCTGCGTTGAATAGTGTGGATACGATGATGTTCTATACGCTACATTCGATTTAGCAGGATTTAAAGCCGACATCACCGCCCATGCGAAACATGCTTCGTCATTGTTTTGGATGTTTACAACAGCTTCTTTTCGCTGAATCCATGCCGGCAGCTCGATGTACGATGAACCTCGCATGGGATTGTACTTATTGATGTTAACTTCTAGATACATTATCTCAACTAAAGCCCACCCTGATTCCTTTTCCTGAAATTCCTCGCTCTTAGTTGAAATAATGTTAGAGACATCCCTAAGTACATCACCAAAATTAGTCGACTCACTTATGACAAAATTCTTCGTATTAAATGATTTAATGTCCGTTATTTCGGATTCATCCGTGCTTTTAATGTACAAGGCGAAAAGTTCAAAATTAACTTTAAATAAACTATGATTGGACAAAGATTTAGCAAGAAGCTGTTGTACATCCGGTTGAACGCAATTTAAAAAGTTTGAAGTGCTCTGAAACTTTTGACTGGTGCGAATTCGGTAACTAGCAATCCTACTTTTAAATGCTGTATTAATTTCCTCGATGTTTGCGTTACTACCACTTCTACACGCATTATTTTTATGCGCATTACTCCGTAAGTGTCCCTGAAAATGCGAAGATGGTACATCAGTGTTACAGTGCTCGCAGTGAATAGTTTGAAGTTCATTTTTCCTAGGTTTTTTACTACTAGTACTTTCTACAGCTACATCAGTAGCTGCACGCTTTTTCCCTACTACTACCTGAGGGCAAGTAGATATTTGATGTACCTCTGCTAAGTGAGCCTGGTATTGCTCTACATTAGCGAAGTACAGCCTGCAAACATCACATAAAGCAGATGTTATGCTAGGGTGTTTTGCTTTTATATGACGTGCGAGGTTATCCTGTCTTACGAACGTTGCCTTACACTGTTCGCAGGGGAACATAGTTGGGTTATAGTCGCAAGCAGATAGCTGATGATGTTTTGTTTTTACATGGCGTGCAAGGTTGTCACGTCTTGTGAACATTGCCTTACACAGCTCGCATGGGAACATAGTGTCTTCTCTTTCTTCGAATAAAGTGTTTAGGTGAACAGCGTATGCAACAAGTTCTGAAAAGAGAACAACCAATAGAGATTAGCCTAAAGTTGCGATGTTCAACCTATAGAGGTTGGACATGGCTGTGAGTTAGGCCTATAGCATGAGGATTGAAGAGAACGACTAAAGTAACGATGTTCGGAAGAAACCAAGTTTCAACCTGTTGAGGACAGACATAGCTACGTGTGCGTGCTTGAAATTATACCACGTCTATAGTATGTTGATTAAAGAGAACAACTATTTATCAATAGACTAAAGTTACGATGTTCGGAAGAAACCAACTTTCAACCTGTTGAGGGCAGACATAGCTATGTGTGCGTGTTTGAAATTATACTACGTCTATAGTATGTAGATTAAAGAGAACAACTATTTATCAATAGACTAAAGTTACGATGTTCGGAAGAAACCAAGTTTAAGCCTGTTGAGGACGGACATAGCTATGTACGCACCTCGTCTATAGTATGTAGATTAAATAGAACAACTATTTATCAATAGACTAAAGTTACGATGTTCGGAAGAAACCAAGTTTCAGCCCGTTGAGGGCAGACATAGCTATGTGTACGTGTTTGAAATTATACCACGTCTATAGTATGTTGATTAAAGAGAACAACTATTTATGATTAGCTTAAAGTTACGATGTTCGGAAGAAACCAAGTTTCAGCCTGCTGAGGTCAGACATAGCTATGCGTGCGTGTTTGAAATTATAAGATTAACCTCTTCTATGACATGCAGATTAAAGAAAATAACTATTTGTCAATAGACTAAAGTTACGATGTTCGGAAGAAACCAAGTTTCAACCCGTTGAGGTCAGACATAGCTATGTGTGCGTGTTTGAAATTATACCACGTCTATAGCGTGAGGATTAAAGAGAACAACTATTTATCAATAGACTAAAGTTACGATGTTCGGAAGAAACTAAGTTTAAGCCTGTTGAGGATGGACATAGCTATGTACGCACCTCGTCTATAGTATGTAGATTAAAGAGAACAACTATTTATCAATAGACTAAAGTTACGATGTTCGGAAGAAACCAAGTTTCAACCCGTTGAGGGCAGACATAGCTATGTGTACGTGTTTGAAATTATACCACGTCTATAGTATGTTGATTAAAGAGAACAACTATTTATGATTAGCTTAAAGTTACGGAAGAAACCAAGTTTCAGCCTGCTGAGGTCAGACATAGCTATGCGTGCGTGTTTGAAATTATAAGATTAACCTCTTCTATGACATGCAGATTAAAGAAAATAACTATTTGTCAATAGACTAAAGTTACGATGTTCGGAAGAAACCAAGTTTCAACCCGTTGAGGTCAGACATAGCTATGTGTGCGTGTTTGAAATTATACCACGTCTATAGCGTGAGGATTAAAGAGAACAACTATTTATGATTAGCTTAAAGTTACGATGTTCGGAAGAAACCAAGTTTAAGCCTGTTGAGGACGGACATAGCTATGTACGCACCTCGTCTATAGTATGTAGATTAAAGAGAACAACTATTTATCAATAGACTAAAGTTACGATGTTCGGAAGAAACCAAGTTTCAGCCCGTTGAGGGCAGACATAGCTATGTGTACGTGTTTGAAATTATACCACGTCTATAGTATGTTGATTAAAGAGAACAACTATTTATGATTAGCTTAAAGTTACGGAAGAAACCAAGTTTCAGCCTGTTGAGGGCAGACATAGCTATGTACGCACCTCGTCTATAGCGTGAGGATTAAAGAGAACAACTATTTATCAATAGACTAAAGTTACGATGTTTTAGAAGAAACCAAGTTTCAACGAATAGAGGTCAGACATACCTTAAAATCTTCGCGCTGCAAACTGTTACTCGGATGTATAAAATGCGTGCGTTCAAGCCTGAAACTCGAATGATAATATTCTGGTCGTACCTAAAAAAAGAAAAAACATATATGAATGTAGTGTAGGGTACATCATCTAACCTAATTATCTTTACAACTCAAAGTTCGAAAACATACCTTTAAAAAAAAATGCACGTGCTGCAGGCTGTTACTGGGTTGAATAAAATTGTTGCGTACTTTCGAACGGTACCTAAAAAGAAAAGAACATATATGAATGTAGATGTCTAGCGTAGAAGTTGCTTTGCAAATAAAAAAAAAAAAAAGGTAATTAACAGTTCTACCTTACCTTAAGCTGAAGAATAATATTCACTGCAGACGGGAGATGCGTGTGTACGTAATAAACGCATACAGAGAACTGTGAGCACTTCGCGCAGACTGCTGCGGCTAAATATTCTGCTTGTTACCAAGCGGATATGATAATCGCTGAGCTGACAACTGCGGTACAGTCGGAACGAATGCAAACAAGAGCTCCTACCTGCAGGCTGACGTATTCAAACCTCCTGTTGATACCGAGGTGTCAGAATTTAGGAGTTCGATCCTTGGAAAGTTAGCGTGTGATCCTCGACTTCTCGAGGGTACATACGCGGTATTCCTTACCTGTAGGTATTGAGCTAAAGCTAGATCATGTAATGACGATCGCGCAGGCCCCCCTCGCCTAGCATTTACGGCTTCTAGTTCGAACCCGCTATCCCCCGAAGTAGTGAGAATGATTGGAGAGTGTTGAGGGTGATTCATTCGTCGGATGGAGGCGTTAAGCTATGTGCAGGCTTCTTCTAGTCAGGGTACGCGATTCAAATCCTGGCAACTTATACCGTCGGGAAGGGCATCCGGCTAGATCATGCAATGACGATCACGCAGGTCCCTCGCCTAACATTTACGGCTTCCAGTTCGAACCCGCTATCTTCCGAAGTAGCGAGAATGATTGAAGAGTGTTTGAGGGTGATTCATTTGTTGGATGGAGGTGTTAAGCTGACTTCTTCGGTAGGAGTAGGCTATGTCGGGATATCGATTTAAAATCCTAGTCAGGAAGGGCAGCCGGTCGTATGGTGTGAGGCGGGGTGTGCAAAAAAGCTAGCAATAAGTAAGGGCTGTTGATGGGGACGTTAAACCTTGTGCAGACTCCTTCGAAAATGATTTTTTTGAGTACAAGACTTGACAGTGATTCATTTGTCGGATGGAGGCAATAAGCCTTGTGCAGGCTTCTTCTAGTCAGGAGTAGGCTATGTATCGGTACCGGGATATCTAGTTATAAAACCCGCTACAACAAATTTATCACGTATACTGCGATTTAAAATCCTAGTCAGGAAGGGCAGCCGGTCGTATGGTGTGAGGCGGGGTGTGCAAAAAAGCTAGCAATAAGTAAGGGCTGTTGATGGGGACGTTAAACCTTGTGCAGACTCCTTCGAAAATGATTTTTTGAGTACAAGACTTGACAGTGATTCATTTGTCGGATGGAGGCAATAAGCCTTGTGCAGGCTTCTTCTAGTCAGGAGTAGGCTATGTGTCGGTACTGGGATATCTAGTTATAAAACCCGCTACAACAAATTTATCACGTATACTGCGATTTAAAATCCTAGTCAGGAAGGGCAGCCGGTCGTATGGTGTGAGGC
This sequence comes from Anabrus simplex, assembly GCF_040414725.1. Taxonomy (NCBI): domain Eukaryota; kingdom Metazoa; phylum Arthropoda; class Insecta; order Orthoptera; family Tettigoniidae; genus Anabrus; species Anabrus simplex. Next base: position 68,058,006 of record NC_090279.1, read on the forward strand.
GGGGTGTGCAAAAAAGCTAGCAATAAGTAAGGGCTGTTGATGGGGACGTTAAACCTTGTGCAGACTCCTTCGAAAATGATTTTTTTGAGTACAAGACTTGACAGTGATTCATTTGTCGGATGGAGGCAATAAGCCTTGTGCAGGCTTCTTCTAGTCAGGAGTAGGCTATGTATCGGTACCGGGATATCTAGTTATAAAACCCGCTACAACAAATTTATCACGTATACTGCGATTTAAAATCCTAGTCAGGAAGGGCAGCCGGTCGTATGGTGTGAGGCGGGGTGTGCAAAAAAGCCAGCATTAAGTAACGGCTGTTGATAGGAGGCGTTAAACCATGTGCAAGCTCCTTCACCAGGAGAAGCCTACATGCCGGTACCGTGCAGGTTCTTTCGATAGGAGTAGGCACTGTGTGTGTTTTAACCTCTCCGTACAATCATGATAGTTTACGTTAGGAACTTACATAGGCTAAATGCTACACATTCCGTGGCAGAGCCAGGAATCGAACTCGGACCTCCGAGGGTAGCAGCTAACTACTGCACTACAGAGGTGGACTATTTCAGAATATTTTACAACCTTAATTAGTACTGTGTTTTAAGAGCTTGAATGGTACTCACATAAGAAGACGTTCGCGAGTTACAAGCCGCTTATCAGAGTCCTAGCTCAAGGTCGAGCCGGAAGATACGTGTACAATTTCAGCTAACACATGCATTCTACACAACTCGCTCAGAATGACTGTGCTGATACTTCGAGGACTGTAGAACAAATCTATAGCCTACAGTATGCATGCCTCTCACCCGGTAGTCTCGGGTTCGATTCTCTTGAGGATAAAAATGTGTTTAAATCACATGAATGTGTTGAGTTATCCTTCCTGATGCAAAACTAGCAGTATCTAACCTCATAGTTTTACGACCGGTTGCCCTTCTTGACAACTCAGATTAAGAATCTGTTTTACAACGTCTAACACGGGGAATCGGGGATTTACAGCTAGATGCACTTCTTAGATTTTAAATCACGAACTATTGTTTTACGGCCGGATGTCCTTCCTGACTAAGATTTTAAATCACAAGAATTTGTTTTTAAGACTAGTCGCCCTCCCTGATGCAAAACTAGCAGTATCTAAGCTCTTGGTTGCCCTTCCTGACAACTCGGATTAAGAATCTGTCGAGAATCGGGGATTTACAGCTAGCTTAGATTTTAAATCACGAACTAACAAGAGAACGTGGAATTTACCGCCACCGGGGCAGCACTGTTCTCTCTGGATTAAAAGCTTTGTTCCCAAACAAGAGCACGTGGAATTTGCCGTCACCGGGGCAGCACGGTGATTAAAGATGGTGGATGACAGCTCTGTCAGAAAAGCACATGGGTTTGTAAAGCATTTAGAATTTGTCGTCACCACATAGAGTGTAGCACGGTGATTAAAGATGGCGGATGACAGCTGTCAAAAAAAAAAGCACATGGCTTTGTTTCCACGTGGAATTTGCCGTCACCGGGCAGCACGGTGATTAAAGATGGCGGATGACAGCTGCACATGGCTTTGTTTCTACGTGGAATTTTTCAATTTGCCGCCACCACATAGAGGGCAGCACGGTGATTGAAGATGGCGGATGACAGCTGACAAAAAAGCACATGGCTTTGTTTCTACGTGGAATTTGCCGTCACCACATAGAGGGCAGCACTGTTCTCTCTGGATTAAAGATGGCGGATGACAGCTGTCAAAAAAGCACGTGAGTATGTTTTCAAACAAGAGCACGTGGAATTTGCCGCCACCACATAGAGGGCAGCACTGTTCTCTCTGGATTAAAGATGGCGGATGACAGAAAAGCACATAGGTTTGTAAAGCACATAGAATTTACCGCCACCACATAGAGTGCAGCACTGTTCTCTCTAGATTAAAGATGGCGGATGACAGCTAACGAAATTGCCCGCAGCACAGTGCTCTATTGATTAAAGATGGCGGATGACAGCTGTCAAAAAAAAGCACGCGGCTTTGTTTCCCAACAAGAGCACATAGAATTTTTCAAATTGCCGCCACCACATTTCAAAGGTATCTAGCTAAAGAGTACAGCACTGTGCTCTGTTGATTAAAGATGGTGGATGGTAGCTGTCAAAAAAAGCACGTGGGTTTGTTTCCAAACAAGAGCACGTGGAATTTGCCGTCACCACATGGAGGGCAGCACGGTGCTCAAAGATGGCTGCTGTCACGTGGAATTGTCTGCTACCACAGGTATCTAGCTAAAGAGGGTAGCACTGAGGTTTGCGATGCAATATGGCTGCTGTCAAAAAAGCATTTTTCAAATTATCCGCCACCACATTTCAAAGGTAAGTAGCTAAAGAGGGCAGCACTGTGCTCAAAGATGGCGGATGACAGCTGCACGTGGCTTTGTTTACCTCGCGCTAGTTAGGTTAAGTTGGCACTACTGGGGTTTAGGCCCGTCAAGATGGTAGTACTGAGGTTTGCGATGCGTTGTTGTCGATGACAGCTGTCAAAAAGCACGTGGCTTTGTTTACAAATCTGTCAAAAAGCACGTGGCTGTCAAAAAGCACGTGGCTTTGTTTACCTCGCGCTTGTGAGGTTAAGTTGGCACTACTGAGGTTTAGGCCCGTCAAGATGGCAGTACTGAGGTTAGCGGTGCGTTGTTGTCTGTCAAAAAGCACGTGGCTTTGTTTATCTCGCGCTAGTTAGGTTAAGTTGGCAGCACTGGAAGAGGCCTCTGGCTGAGGTGGAGGAGGCCACTGGGAGGCCACTGGCTGAGGAGGAGGAGGAGGTGGCCACTGGGAGGCCACTGGCTGAGGAGGAGGAGGAGGCCACTGGCTGAGGAGGAGGCCTCTTCCGAGAGCCGGAGGAGGAGGAGGCGGCCGAACCCGTCTATTATACTACTTATACGCCCTGCTGGATACCGGTTCCAGCGTTTCCTTCTTGAATCTGAGCCTTGTGTCTTCCGTACATTTAGAGTATCTCTCGGACAGCGGGAAGATAGATAAGTTTATGTCTGCTGAAGGCCGTCAAGTGTGTCCGGTGGGCCGCGTCGTATGCCACATCAAAATTCATAATCTTTCGTGGAATTGGAAATTTTATGTTGTTGCAGATCTGTCTGTCCCGATCATTTTAGGGACTGACTTTATGCAAGCGACGGGTCTATTCATTGATTTCATTACTCGAAGTTTCGCCTTCCGCTTCCGGTCTGACGTAAATTATCCTTTCGAAACCCCCTTTCTGCGTAATATTGTGTGCCCTCTTTCTACTTTTGTGACTCCAAGTGCGTCGTGTGACCTAACCGACGGACAGAATTTGATGCTAAACAGTTTAATAGAGGAATTTTCTGATGTTTTGACGCCTGAGTTAGGTTGTGCGAAAAACTTTTCTTATTCAATTGAGCTCAAAGATAAAACTCCTGTTAGGTCCCCTCCTTTCGGATGTTCGCCTCCGAAGTTGTCCGCCATGAGAGAATATGTAGATGAACTTTTAGAAAAGAAGGTCATCAGTCCATCCAAGTCACCTTATGGTAGCCCCGCCTTCCTAATCCCTAAAAAAGACGGGAGTTTTCGTTTCATTGTGGATTACCGCAAGGTAAATAGGAACATTGTGTTTGACAGCTTCCCATTGCCCACCATCGAAAGCGCCTTTCAGCATTTTCATGGTGCTAGGTTTTTCACTGTCTTCGACTTTAACTCGGCGTATTACCAGATTCCTTTGGACCCAAAAAGTGGCCCTTGTACCCCCTTTGTCACCCCCTTTGGCCTCTTTCATTTCAATAAAGTACCCATGGGCATCTCGATAGGGGGACAAGCGCTTAGCCGGGTCATGGATTCGATCTTTGGCGATCTAAAGTTCTCCTATGTATTTAATTTTCTGGATGATCTCCTCATATACTCTGCAAGCTTTGACGAACACCTGGCTCACCTACGTGAGGTACTTAGTCGTCTGCGCAAACACGGGTTCACTATCAACCCCAAAAAAAGTCTCTCTCTGTTCCAAACGATTGAATTTCTTGGGGCATGTCATCTCGGATTCCGGTATAGCTGTAAACCCTGAGAGGGTTAAATGTATTAAAGAGTTTCCTCAGCCCAAGAACGTCCGCGGCGTAAGAAGGTTCTTGGGTATGGTGGGTTTTTACAGTCGGTTCATCGAGAATTTTTCTCAAATTTCGGCCCCTTTGAATCTTCTAAAAAGGAAGAATTGTCGTTTCGTCTGGGGTGAAGCCCAAATCCTTGCCTTCGGTCAGCTGAAAGATGCCCTTTGTCGAGCCCCTGTTCTCCACAGCCCCGATTTCTCCCGCGATTTCGTGCTCCAATGCGATTCCAGTGAAATTGCGATTTCCGCCGTGCTAAACCAAGCCGATGAGGACGGAAAACTAGTCCCGATCGCTTATTTTAGCAAGCTACTACACGGGGCCGAGTTACGTTACTCCATTTACGAAAAGGAATGTTTGGCCGTTGTGTTGGGTGTAGAAAAATTTAGAACTTACCTCGAACACCGTCACTTCTTTGTCCACACTGATAATCAGGCCCTGTCGTTGATGAGTGCCAACGTCAAACGACTTGGAAGAACAGCCAGGTGGATTCTTCGACTGTCTGCGTATAAGTTCACCATTGTACATGTTCGCGGAAAGGAAAATGTCGTGGCTGACTGTCTGTCACGTATGTTTGACGGAATAAACATGAGTGAAGCCGATGACGCGGAGAAATACCATAGATCTGATGGTGCTGGATGTGTTAATATTATGCAGAAATATCCTTGGTCATTTTCTGATATTTCAGAGCACCAGAATACTGATGACGAGTGTCAAAAACTGATGAAAGGTGTCACCGATGGGTCACTTCATGATAAATCATTTTGTATTAAGCGTGGATTGTTAGTTCGTCGTTGTGGTAATAAGGGAAAGGACAAGATTTACATTCCAGATAGCAAAAGGCGCATGGTATTACATAATTACCATGACTCTTATTTAGGGGCGCATTTGGGTCAGTACAAGACATTACATCGCGTTTCTCGCGACTTCTACTGGCCAAATATGAAAAAAGAAGTGCTTGACTACGTGAAAAGCTGCGACGTGTGTCAACGGTCTAAACCTGCCAAATCCTCTCAAGTTGGGTTGCATTCCGCTGATGTGGCAACGTACCCCGGAGAAAGGTTATTCGTAGATTATTTTGGCCCTCTCGTCAAGTCCCGTAAAGGCAACGTTGGTATCCTATCTGTCATTGATGGTTTCTCAAAATTCGTCTGGTTGTTCCCAGTGCGCAAAATCAATTCTAATAACGCCGTTCACATCTTGTCTCGTCACATCTTTGCAATTTATGGCCCCCCCCCAAAAAGTTGGTAACTGACAATGCATCCACTTTCAGCGGTAGTAATTTTCGTCAATTGTGTTTTGAGTGGGGAGTGAACCAGATATTTCTCAGCCCTCACTACCCTAAACCGTCTCATGTTGAGAGGTTTCATCGTAATCTTAAGGCCTGCCTAACCGCGTTCCACAGCGCTGACCAGCGCAGTTGGGACGAAAACTTAAATTTCTTTGTTCTAGCTTTCAACAGTGCTCAACATGAATCGCATCGGCACACACCGGCAGAGTTGTTCTTGGGCAGGAATGTTACTGACCCATTACAATTAAAATGGAATTTTGGATATTTGTCCGAACCGTTAAGGACCAAGAACGTCGAAGAAAAATGGAAGGAAGCAGTCGAGCAACTGATCAAAGCCAGAGATCGTGTAGCCAAAAGGTTCAACAAGGGAAGGAGAGAAGTCACCCTAAAGGTTGGAGACTTAGTTATGATTAAAAGGTTCCCGACAAGCTCGGCAGCAGACCAAATTGGAGCGAAACTCTGCCTAAAATGGTCTGGTCCCAACCGTATTGTGAAATTCTTGGGACCTGTTACCGTGTTGTTGGAGGATGAAATAAATAAAAGGGTATCCAGAGCTCACGTGAGTCTGTTGAAGCCCTACCATTCACGGGGCCAAAAATAATTGATCTAGTAGCTATTAGTACCTGGTGGTAACATGATTTGATCAATTTATCACTCTTAGACTCGTTGTTCTAAAGTCTTTTTCTTTTCAGGGAAAAATGAAAAAAGGAAAGGGAAAGAAAAGAAGAGTCAAAGGATATTTCAGTACCGAATGACAAGGATAATATAAAATAAACAACAGACCTATTGATAGGACACGGAAATTGTATGACTACTTTTATCCTCTACCTGCCTGCAACCGATTCGTGAAAGTGTCGTATTAATGATAGGAAAAAGACTGATTAAATTCAGCGCCTTTCCTTCTTTTAATGTACTGAAATTTAAAGCAATGTGTAATCCACCAATCTATGCTCCCTTGTGGCTGTTGGTGATTTTCAGTGTTATTTGTTGTTACTCTAATTAATTAGGTTAGTAATTAGGTTAGTTAATTTTAGTTATATAGTGCGCACTATATATATATATAATTTCTTCATGTATGTATTCTTATTATAAACTTTACACCTCACTTTAAAATGTGTCCCTTTGACCCTTCGTCAAAATCGGACACATTTTAAAGACGCATGGGTGTGATGATGAAACATGCTGCTCCAGCATGGTTTCCATAATTTATTACCAATGTTTCACTGAATTGGTTTCGACCTGTTACTATATGTGTTTCCGGTTTTAATCGATAGAGGACAGCCCCCTCTGTCGAGAACATTAATGATCTTTTCTCGACTAGGTCTTTAACTATCTTCTCCTTGGTTTATATTCTGTTCTGAGGATGGTGGCTTATAATAATATGGGACCCTCACACACAGGAGCTATGTTAGTGCTTTTCAAATGGATGTATCGTAAGTTTAAAACCGTGCTAGATCGCTGCACGATTAACGTGTTCTGATGCTTGATATTGTGGGTAATGTACCATTTAGAATTTGTATTTCTCCCTTTTTTGGCCGACCGTAACCCGTCTTGATACTCGGAGAGAGGAAGGCGTGTGTGAGAGTGTGTTGTTGATATAATAGTGGTGCATTCATAATCTGAGTCTCTGTGCATTATAATGAACTTCTCAATGAGACGTCTTTGCTCTCGTTTGGAATTATGATCTGTGTGTCGACCGTCGAATTATTATGGCCGTACACAGCGATGTTTGTGGCAGATCTACGCGTGGCCTTGAAGCCACGACATGTGCTGTTGTCATTCAACCACTATTGACGTTTGGCCTCATTGATGTTAGGTAATATTGCACTCTACGAGTTGGCTTGATTGATCTATTCGCACCAGTTGTCACTGTTATCTGCCCTCGAGGCGATTTGTTCGTATGGCTGATGAATGAATTAATGAATGAGTCGAGTATTTAGATGAAGAAGTGTCGGCCTATCTAATTTATGTTTAACTTTTCGTTATTTGCCCCTTTTATCCCGGGTTTCCTCCTCTGCGAACCATGTGACCTTGCCGCGGTGGGGAGGCTTGCGTGTCCCAATGATGCAGATAGCCGAGCCGCAGGTGCAACCATATCGGATGGGTATCTGTTGAGAGACCAGACTAACGAATGGTTCATCGAAAGGGGGGTAGCAGCCTTTCGGTTGTTGCAAGGGCGGCAGTCTAGATGATTGACTGATACGGCCTTGTAATAATACTCAACATGGCTTAGCTGTGTTGATACTGCTACACGGCTGAAAGCAACGGGAAACTACAGCCGTAACCACCTCCCGAGGACATGCAGCTCTCTCTGTATGAAAGATGTACTGATGATGGCTTCCTCCCGGGTAAAATATTCCGGAGGTAAACTAGTCCCCCATTCGGATCTCCGGGTGGGGACTACACGAGAGGGGGCGATCATCAGGAAGATGGACACTGACATTCTGCGAGTCGGAGCGTGGAATGTTAGGAGTTTGAATCGTTGTGGTAGGTTAGAGAATCTGAAAAGAGAGATGGATAGGCTAAAGTTAGATGTAGTTGGTATAAGTGAAGTACGTTTGCAGGAAGAACAGGATTTTTGGTCAGGCGACTACCGAATTATCAACAAGAAATCAAACAGGGGTAATGCAGGAGTTGGTTTAATAATGAATAGGAAAATAGGGCAGCGGATAAGCTACTACGACCAGCATAGTGAAAGAATTATTGTCGCCAAGATAGACACCAAACCAATGCCCACCACAATAGTGCAGGTCTATATGCCTACTAGTTCAGCGGATGATGAAGAAATTGAAAGAATATATGAGGAGATAGAAGATTTAATACAATATGTCAAAGGTGACGTGAATCTAATTGTGATGGGAGACTGGAACGCAGTGGTAGGCCAAGGAAGAGAAGGTAGCACAGTAGGAGAATTTGGATTGGGACAAAGGAACGAAAGAGGAAGTCGGCTGGTTGAATTCTGCACTGACCATAATTTAGTCCTCGCCAATACTTGGTTCAAACACCACAAACGACGGCTGTATACGTGGACGAGACCTGGAGACACTGGAAGGTATCAAATAGACTTCATTATGATTAGGCAGAGATTCAGAAACCAGGTGTTGGATTGCAAAACTTTCCCAGGAGCAGACGTGGACTCTGACCACAACTTGTTGGTCATGAAATGCCATCTGAAGTTGAAGAAATTGAAGAAAGGAAAGAATGCAAAAAGATGGGATCTAGACAAGTTGAAAGAAAAGAGTGTGATGGATCGTTTCAAGGAACATGTTGCACAAGGACTAAATGAAAAGGCTGAAAGAAACACAGTAGAGGAAGAGTGGAGAGTCATGAAAAATGAAGTCAGTAGGGCTGCTGAAGAAATGTTAGGAAGGAAGAAAAGATCAACTAAGAATCAGTGGATAACTCAGGAGATACTAGACCTGATTGATGAACGACGAAAATACAAGAATGCTAGAAATGAAGAGGGCAGAAAAGAATACAGGCGATTAAAGAATCAAGTGGATAGAAAGTGCAAGGTAGCTAAGGAAGAATGGCTGAAGGAGAAGTGCAAGGATGTCGAAGGCTGTATGGTCCTGGGAAAGGTAGATGCTGCATACAGGAAAATCAAGGAAACCTTTGGAGAAAGGAAATCTAGGTGCATGAATATTAAGAGCTCAGATGGAAAGCCACTTCTAGGGAAAGAAGACAAAGCAGAAAGATGGCAGGAGCATATCCAACAGTTGTATCAAGGTAACGATGTAGATAATTTCGTTCTGGAACATGAAGAGGCTGTTGATGCTGATGAAAAGGGAGACCCAATTTTGAGGTCAGAGTTTGACAGAGCTGTGAGTGACCTAAATAGGAACAAGGCACCTGGAATTGATGATATTCCCTCTGAATTACTGACTGCCTTAGGAGAAACCAGCATGGTAAGGTTATTTCATTTAGTGTGCAAGATGTATGAGACAGGAGAAGTCCCATCCGATTTTCGGCAGAATGTTGTTATACCTATTCCCAAGAAAGCCGGTGCTGACAGGTGTGAAAATTACCGCACTATTAGTTTAGTATCTCATGCCTGCAAAATTTTAACACGTATTATTTACAGAAGAATGGAAAAACAAGTTGAAGCTGAGTTGGGGGAAGATCAATTTGGCTTCAGAAGAAATGTAGGAACACGTGAAGCAATCCTGACTTTACGTCTGATCTTAGAGGATCGAATCAAGAAGGACAAGCCCACGTACATGGCATTCGTAGATCTAGAAAAGGCATTCGATAATGTTGATTGGACCAGGCTATTTATGATTCTGAAGATGATAGGGATCAGATACCGAGAACGAAGAATTATCTACAGCCTGTATAAAAATCAGTCTGCAGTGATAAGAATCGAGGGCTTTGAAAAAGTAGCAGCAATCCAGAAAGGAGTGAGGCAAGGCTGCAGTTTGTCCCCTCTCCTTTTCAATGTTTACATAGAACAGGCAGTAAAGGAAATCAAAGAGAAATTTGGAAATGGAATCACAGTCCAAGGAGAGGAAATCAAAACCTTGAGATTTGCCGATGATATTGTTATTTTATCTGAGACTGCAGAAGATCTCGAGAAGTTGCTGAATGGTATGGATGAAGTCTTAGGAAAGGAGTACAAGATGAAAATAAATAAGTCCAAAACAAAAGTAATGGAGTGCAGTCGAACGAAGGCAGGTGATATAGGAAATATTAGATTAGGAAACGAAGTCTTAAAGGAAGTAGATGAATATTGTTACTTGGGTAGTAAAATAACCAACGATGGCAGAAGTAAGGAGGACATAAAATGCAGACTAGCACAAGCAAGGAAGAGCTTTCTTAAGAAAAGAAATTTGCTCACTTCCAACATTGATATCGGAATTAGAAAGATGTTTTTGAAGACTTTTGTGTGGAGCGTGGCATTGTATGGAAGTGAAACATGGACGATAACTAGCTCAGAAAGAAAGAGAATAGAAGCTTTTGAAATGTGGTGTTATAGAAGAATGCTGAAGGTGAGATGGATAGATCGAATCACGAATGAAGAGATACTGAATCGAATTGGTGAGAGGAGATCGATTTGGCTAAATTTGACGAGAAGAAGAGATAGAATGATAGGACACATCTTAAGACACCCAGGCCTCGTTCAGTTGGTTTTTGAAGGAAGTGTAGGTGGCAAGAACGGTAGGGGTAGACCAAGGTATGAATATGACAAACAGATTAGAGCAGATGTAGGATGCAATAGTTACGTAGAAATGAAAAGGTTAGCACAGGATAGGGTGGCATGGAGGGCTGCATCAAACCAGTCTATGGACTGATGACTCAAACAACAACATCCCGGGTTTTATTTTTCTCCTTATTTGGTGCGCGCCCTGATCTTTTTCGACCTGGGCGTCGCCATGTTGATTTATTTTGTTCCTTGGCCGCACGATGGCCCGTGTTTATCTGATTGATTCATCCTATGTATCTTTTTCTCTTTGCCCGCTGGGGTTATTCTTTACCTGGTCTACCCTTTTTTGGGTGTGTGCGCTCCTTGGTGTGTGGGGGATCCTAATGAAAGGAGATCATAGTATTGTTAAAAAAAAATATAACGGATAAGAAGTAGGGGGAATGAATAAGGTACTCCCGATTTGTAATCATGTGTTGACCCTCAATAGTTATTCTTTCCGCAATTGTTATATGCGAAATCTTCATGAGTAAAAATGCTAAGATCCCTTACGTAATTCTGCAACTGTGCATGTACGTATTGATGAGATATGGATATCATGATTAATTGTCATTGGTGCTAACCCATATACGTATGTATTACCCTATTATATCTTATGTTTTCCTTTTCAATTAATTCTTTAATTAACGTTGCTTTTCAATAAACACTCATTTATCACTTATTCGGGTTTCGACTCTTAGTAGTGTTAGTTTATGCTGGTACTAATTAGGTGAATAACATTTCCAGTTCAGGGCAGATTTATACGCCCTTTCTTGATCGCGATTCACGTGCAGTTTCCTCTTTTATCCTCGTTGTTGTCTACGTATTTATTTTTGATTGAGGGAGGGTGTGGCTCACACTTCACTGTCATATCAAATAATCCCACAGTACTCCTACCACTTTCCCAACAAGTGGACAATGCTTAAATCATAAGCATAGAAATATCCATCATCCCCCATCTGTACATCACATTAAGACCAAAAGCATAAATCAGTTAATGTCCCAATCAATGAATGAATCAATCAATGAATCAATCAAACAACAGCAATTAGGGCTGTTGGTTGTTTATATAGAAAAAAGATTGTGGAAATATATGAAACATATTATTTCAATCACTAATTCATTTTCCTATAAGTGAACATTTGCCAAAATTTGTCCCCTTGAATTCAAACTTATCTTCATGTTGTGACCTTTCCTACAGTTAAAGAACATGACTTAAATGTATTCATCAACTAATGTCATTCCAAGCCATCTCTCCAATGACATCTCAGAATATACTGCTTAATCAAACAACTTGTCTCCTTTCTCCAAGTCTCCCCAGCTGAAACTTTCCAACATCTCTGTAACACAACTCTTTTGTTAGAAATCACCTGCAAGAAATGGAGATATTTCTGTGGATCATTTCCTGTTCTCTACTCAAGTAATACTGGTGATGGTCTCACACTCTCATTGTGGCTTTGCTGGAGATTTATATGCCCTCTCCTTTACAACCCCTAAATAACCTCATAATCATGTTAAGAGATCTGTAAATTTTATTTTCAATATATTTAAATGATTTCCATAATGAAGCTATATCCTTATTATGAATAGCTAGGTACTTACAGAGATCCCCATGAAGAAATTTCACCCATCAATACAATAATAAAACCGGAGAGGACTCTTTCTATATGTGAAACAAAGAAACTGACTTTTCACCATGTTTACAAATATAGCCCGATGTCCATCTTACAATATTGTCAAGGTCTCTTTTAGTTACTCATAATCCTGAAACTTATTTATTACACAGAGCCTCATCACTTTTTTCAGTTCATTATTCATATTGTTTAATATATCTGAAAATAAAGGTCTCATAATACTGCCCTGTGGGACCCAATCTCATAATTGTTACAGGATCAAATAAAGCTTCACCTACTCTAATGCTCTGAGTCCTATTTTGTAGAAATACACCAGACGAGGCCAAATTTTAATGGTAAAAGTTATATTTCTACCTTTATGTAAACTATCGACGTTTATAGCCTAATCCTTGAACTTGTTTGGAGGCAAAGTTTCCACTTGGGATGTCCTGGTCCACACTATTGTATTTTTTTCATACAGTGGCTACAGTGAGAACCACAATGTAATTTCATTATTCACATGGTTTTGTGTCATTTTTGTTAGTTAGCATGTTCTGTTGTTTATCTGTATTACCTGCATATTGTTGCTGTTTGGAAGTAAATAATGTGACCTATTGTTAAGACTGTGCATTCTGTAAATTACATGTATTATTGATACTATTCAGGAGTTCAGCTGATATTTCTTAAGAGTGGTTCTAGAGAACTGTCAAATTTTGAGGTTATGGGGAGACGAAGAGACCTTTCGCCAAGAAAGGCATTGTCACAGGGCTACTTCTTGAGAAACGTCAATCACAACAAGAAATAGATTCTAGATTGCAAATACCACAGCAATCTGTAAGTAGAATTTTAAAATGTGAAGATAACGGGAAGACAAAATGTGATGATGATGATGCTTGTTGTTTTAAGGGGCCTAACATCGAAGGTCATCGGCCCAAGACAAAATGTCAACAACGTGTTGGAAACTGTGTGCAGAAGAAGAAACCAACCCCAAGGAGGAAGCAAAACTGATTAATTTGTCAGTAAACAACCGCAAGGTTACTAGTTTGGATTTACGTAAGAAATTAGAAGAGTATGGGTCATTTGTATTAGCCAGGACTCTGGGGCAAGAGCTGTTTAATGCTGGAATGGAAGCAAGATGACCTCAAGGCAAAGCGAAGTTTACTCCTGCTATGGCTGTAAAAAGGTTCCAGTGTGCCACGACCTTCCAGAATTGGTCATCTGATGAATGGAAACAGGCAAGTCCATGACAATTACTGTAATTCCTAAACTACCATTCATTATTCCATTATAACCCAATCTAAGTGATGTAACCCTAAGGCACAGTAATTGTATGAAATTCTTCTTTTAAACCATACAGCTTATTGCATTTAATGCTAGGCTTATTTGTTTTATTTATTTCAGGTTTGCTTTAGTGACGAATCGGTATTTCCTGTCATAGAAGAGACAAGTCAATATGTCAGAAGATAAGGAGAAGCATTCCATCCAGATTGAGTGAAGCATCCAACTTTAGTGATGGTCTGCAGTGTGTTTTCTTGGTATGGCTGTGGACGATCATATATTGTAGAAGGAACTATGAGACGTGAACAGTATAGTATTAAGAACCCGTTTGGTAGCTCAGGTGCAAGAGTAATTCGGCCAAAGTGAATTTATTTTTATGCAAGATAAGATTTTTATGCAAGAACAAAGCCTAGAAACAGTCCAGACATGAACCCCATAGAATATTCTTAGAAAATAGCAAAGAAAAGTCCAAAAAAGTATAACGACAGAAATTGGCTTGATTGAGAAGCTCGGTCAGATCTGGTGTCATGATGACGATTTAAAGAGTCAGTGTAAAATACTGTTTGAGGCTATGCCCAGTCTAATCAAGTCGCTCATGACAGCTAAGGGGGTGCATAAAAAGTACTAATGTCATCAACTTTAAAATTGGTAACATCTTATCTGTTCAATTCTCGAATTTTTAATGTTTAATAATTTGGCCATATCTTTATCCATCCCGAACGCACTAATTTTTTGTCAGTAGTTTCCCGAGATCTACCCTAAGAAAATCCTTGGTATGTCAATCGTGATACATTTGACTTCCTGAATCTAATATATCTGCTATATCATGCTGGAATCCACAAGATGAGCTTCAGTGGAATAATGTTTCCTAAATCTGAACTACCTTCTATCGAGCCAGTTGGTAATTTCTTAAATGTGTATAACATAATCAGAAAGAATGCATTCCAAGAGCTTGCATGCAACACAAGTCAAGACGACTATTGTGCAATTACTAGCCTAAGTTTAGCACATTTTCTCTATACACAGAGTGCTACTATACTAAGTATTCATTCATCTGGTATAGCTGTTTCATACATACTCTAATCAAAGAACTGACTTTCGTATATGCCCAGAAATTTTACCCATCCCAGCAGCATTTCTAGTTTAAAATTTTTGTGTATTACATTCAATGTTCCGTATAGTGGATATTGTAAAGTAATTTCAAAGGATTAAGTGAAATTGTCAACTGCGTCAGGTACTGCAAAAGGACATGACCAAACCATTGGTGACATATCCTATGCGTCACGAATGACGACTGCGATTCCCACCGACTAATGAAGTATACACATTCTCATGCTGTGTAATTGCTACTTCATACCTTTCTAAATCTGTCAACATTCAACACCGTACACAGCAACAACCCATAGTAACACGGCTGAAAGTAATTCCAGTATCAAGGAAGACAATGTACACTGCCGGCTGGTGCTCTCAGTGCTTTTCAATTAGCATTTTGGCAGTGAAAATTGCATGAGTTGTTCCAACACCCTTATTGAAGATGCATTGTATAGCAATAATGCCGGCGATTTCACCCAGTCAATAATGAAGGCTACTCTAAAAGATCTTCTCATGTACAATTGGGTGCAATTTGGATGGTAATTTGCACATTCTGCTGAATCGTCATTTTGCACAAGGATGTTTACAGCCCAATGACCGGGAACAGAGCCAGAGTCAACTCTGGCACTGAATAAGCTTGTCAGCCAGTTGATAATGAGTTCTTTAAACTGCCTCATCTTCCAACGATACAACAAGCAAAGTCTCTCACTGAGGGACAAAGGAAAAGAGACAACAATCAAGAAAAAGGTTTATCACAATAGTTCTATGAACTTTGACTGTCCTACATCAACACAGATCTATCCATATTAAGAAACAAGGTACAAATTTATGTGAAGATAAACCGACGTCCAGAATTATCGCATGGAATATTTGGAAGCTAATACTCAGAGAAGTGTACGAAAATACTAGTAATTGCAGGGTATATGCTGTAAACGGGAATCATGCATGAAAGGTATCTGGGCATAGAGAAATACTCACGGGTCAATTTATCTCCAAAATGAGGAGACTGGGTTGGATCAAACACATTTCAATGACACCTGGGTTAAATATCAATTAAGAAATAGTAAATGTAATGATTATCATTATTTTACTGTAAAACCAATTATAGTATTAACATTAACAGCTAAACGATAGCTGGCCATCTCAGAGAAGTTAACTGTTAATAATGTAGAATGACACTGCATAAGCACTGTACAAGTCTACAGATAATTTCACCTTAAAGTTCTACACAACAATCTATACTGAAAATGCGATTTTCACACCACACACAGGATTTCTGCAAACCAATTTTACTAATTCAACAAAGTATCAATAAATCAAAATAATGCACTTTTAATACTTCTGTATAATTAATACAGCAGTATATACTGTGGAAATAAATCTTTCATCTACAACACACTGCACCCGAAAATGGCATAATTGGAGTTAAAATAGAGATTGCCGCAAAAGCTTAATTTAATTCGGTCAATGGGTCATTTATAACAGCTCTGGTGAAGGCCAAGATCTGATAACCTTGGAGAAATTCGCCTTTAAGCTCATAGCTGCATGGTCGTGTGGCGACCCGTCCCTATTTTATTATTGGTCAGGAGGTTAACATGCGACAGATATGAACAGTTAAAATTTTCAAGGCTAACACCGCCCGGCAAGTTTTCAGAATTCTTCACAAGACCAGTTTTGAACCATGATACTATAAGAAGACGTGAAGAAATGTATGATTGGTTTCCTACTAATCAAACCTTCTAGACTGAGGACTGATAAAATCAGTGTGAAACCGACGCTCAACTTACTCAGATTTTGCTCTACTGTTTTCATACTGCTCTACTTTAAAGCACAACTTCACTTCGCTTTCCCACTATAATTCGACAAGATATTCAATGCCAAACGTCGTTTATTAGCCGTGATGTCTTACAAAGGGAACACATTATTTCGTCTTCTGCGCGACATAACCACTACAATATTAATTCCAGAACACGTGTGGTGTGCAAATCATCTGAACCCGCAAGTTACCTGTCGACAGACATTTAAATAGGCATGGTTGGAACACATATTATTGTGCCATTTTAGTTTCAGTATGTGTCAGTATGTGTGTATGTGTGTGAGTGGAAGCCTACTGTTACAAGAAGCCTGCAAGACAATGAACAAGGGGAATCATCATGCCGCTTGCAAGAGGAATCTCTACTTTCATCATGGTGCACTTTGCAAGGGATATTACTTCCGGAATGTGCCACTAAAAGGGGAGATCCCACAACACACTAAAGGGTGCTAAAGGGACCATTCGTGAGACGTTGCCAGCCAGGACTTCATCAACTTCCATCATAAAAGGTAGAGAACCTTTTTAATATTAATTTCCTTTTCAGAAGGACTTCATTCTTGAAATAATATCTTCTATTATTTTGTGTTGTTACAGATTCTTACCGCTTCTCATCTACTTATTGGTGTTGGTAAATTTTGTGAATGATTGAAATACACTCATGTCCATAAAATCCAGAGCACCTTGAAAGACTAGGAATAGGAAGTTCATATTCACAGGACATATGCATTAGTATGTTCTGAAGAAACGATTAGCATTTGAACATGCCGATCCTCAGGTTCAAGGTCCACATCGATATCCGTGCGCACAACCACGGACTCGTAAATTGTGCCTGCGGCTCTCGTTGTCACTATAAACCAAAGGTAATGGATCAGCGTGACTTGAGCAGACGTGCCTGATGCCTCGCAGACGTATGCAAGAAAAGTATTGTCAAGTTAGTGAGTTTGAAAGAAGGCGAATTATTGGCATGAGAGAACGTGATACATCTATCTGGTAAACTGCAGCTTGTGTGCGAAGTGTGTCGGCAGTGCAGTGGTTGTGTACAGAACGTTCATAGAAGGCCGTAGATCACAACGAGATGGGTCCGGTCACACCAACCAGAGAAGATCGACACCTCATCCGGATGGCATTGCAGAACAGATTTGCGTCTTCCTCGGCTCTGGCGCAACAGTGGAACACATCGTTCACTACCAGGAGTGACAATCCGTCCCCGTTGATTACGATATGGGTTACCAGCGCGTCTTCCACTTCTCCGCCTAACTTTGACCAATGTGCATAAACATGCTAGACTGCAATGGTGTATGAAACGACGTCACTGGGGACAGGAATGGCAGCAGATAGTGTTTTCGGACGAATCCAGGTCCTTTTTGTTTGAAAATGATGGTCGCATTTTGGGTCGCCGCAGACAGGGGGAGAGGCATCACACTGACTGCTTTCACACAAGACATACAGCGCCAACTAAAGGCGTTATGGTGTGGGGTGCTATTGGGTACAACCACAAATCAGAGTTGGTGTGTGTTCAGGTCAATGTTAGAAGTTTGACCTACGTGAATGGCATCCTGCGAACTTAGCCACACCCTTTCTGCACAACACCCCAGACGCCTTATTTCAGCAGGTCAATGCGCGACCACATGTCGCTGCATGAACACGTGCTTTCTTGTTGTCACAGAATGTCAGACGGTTGCCCTGGCCCACCTGATCATCGGACTTGGCGCTAATTGAAAATGTGTGAGATATGGTGAAACGACGGGTATGGAGCTCTGACCCAATGCCAACCACCAAAGATGAACTGTGGAGCCAGGTGAATGCAGCATGGATGACTATAACCCAGGACCCCATCTGTGCCTTATACGTGTTGATGCCATCACACATGGAATAAGTTATCAGTGCCCCTGGAGGACTCAGCGCCTACTAGGCAACGGGGCACATGCCGAACCTGGGGTACTGAAATGCTAATCGTATCTGCAGAAAATACTAACGAACATGTCCTGTGAATATGAACTCCCTACCTCTAGTCTTTCAAGGTATTCTGTTGTTTATGAAGATGAGTGTACTTCTAAGAGTTGAAATGTGTTGATATTGTAATAGTTCTATTATTTGAATTTCATTAACAACGTAGTGCATTAACAATTAAGTGTTAAAAATCACAGACCAATTTGTTTAACTTAGAACCTAAAACACTAACAGGGATGGATACGGTGCATTCTTTTGTGAATTTTTTACATAATATTACACCTCATCTTGCATAATTTCATCAATGAAGTATAAATTGTCACTCAAATGTCACTTATGTACATTAGGAACTAAACTTATGATATAAAGGTAAGTTATGTTAAAAGTAATGAACGTGGATGTAAATGAAGGAGTGTTAATAATAGGCTTTAATAACATACAATGCTCTATTTAAGAAGGCGGTTAGTGCTCAATGGAAATAGCCTAGCCTTCTTAAGTGACAGAATGGAATGATAGCTCATATTTATGAACAGTGAGGAAGTAGCAACCAATATTGCATTATGGAGAGTATATTATTGAGCATATGAAGCGAACAGCACAGTTTAAGGTAATAAATCACTCTCTGTGCTCACTCAACAACACCAAGCTTGTCTAATTAAGGAAACGTATCTAATTAATGCAAATATTAAACCATTATTAGGCTATCTTCTATAATGTGGGAAGATAGATTGACAAATCATCTTAATGTGCTAAAGTGATCATTCTTCTAGTTATTCGAGCATGATTCTTATAGCGAGAGAGACATAAGTTCTCGAATGTTCAATAAATGATGAAGAACACACGTAATGTAATAATCATGCCTAACTAAAATGATTAACCTCACATGACCTAACTTTTGGAGGGTGGGGGTATTTGAAAAGTAGGACATAGCCAAGAATGCAAACATAACCTAACATGCATGGATTCGACTCGAGGCCTAACATCACAGGCCATGGACTCAACCCTAGGCCTAACCTTACAAGGTCATTAGCTTTACAGACTCAAGTTTGATGTCCAAGAGTGCTGGCTTAAGCTATCAAGCACGGATTTGCTGCCCGGCTTAACCTTACAAGGGCGTTACAGACTCGAGTTTGACATTCAACCCCAGGCTTAACGTAACTAGACAAGATGAGACATGGTGCATGGGCTTTAGGAGCTGAGCTTCGTAGTGCATGGCGGCCATTCACATTATTTTAATAAGACAAGACAGATGGTGTAAAGCTTAATACATGTGCTTTATTCATGGGGGCATAACGCGGAAGGTTGACATCAGGTCATGGAGCTGAGTGACTGCAAAAGGCCAAAAGGGCAACAAACTAAAGGGCAAAAGGGAATGAGGTATGGTCTAGGGCTCAGATCTGAATGTGGAACAAGATGATGGTATGGGACTGTGGAGATGGTGAAAGGTTTAACACATGTGCACTATTCATAGGGACATACCTCTATAAAGCTATTTCAAGGTCCTCAAGCTGAGCGGCTACAGAGTAACAGATGTTGTTGCGTAATGTACTGCTGGTTTTTAGTGTTTGGAAATCTAAATGTTTATTGTAACAATTCGAGCTCAGATATTTGAATTTTAGAATTATTCTAGAATTCCTTTTTTTTGCTAGTTGTTTTACGTCGCACCGACACAGATAGGTCTTATGGCGACGATGGGACAGGAAAGAGCTAGGAGTGGGAAGGAAGCGGCCGTGGCCTTCATTAAGGTACAGCCCCAGCATTTGCCTGGTGTGAAACTGGGAAACCACGGAAAACCATTTTCTAGAATTCTAGAAATATAATACTGATGATATCACTTAAGAGATTAAAACTTAAGCGTTCAGAACATCATAAAAATGTTCACTACATGTGACTGGGACTGCTGAGTATCATGCTAAGTAAATGACTGCACGCTGAAAGTTTCTATTTAATTCTAAACACCTAACATTTGAGCTGCGTCAAATTAAAAAATTCCCCACACCGACTGGAAATCTAACTCAGCAATCTTTCCGTTGGACTGCTGTCTACCATAGTAACTAAATTATTGTGCGTTAAGTACAGAAACACCCAACTTTTGAGCTACAAGAAATGAAAATTTTGCCGACCCGACTACGATCTGAACCGGGACTCATTTACTTGGGAAATAAACAACCATGCTAACTAAATGACTGTATATTAACAGCTTATGTGTTTCACTGAAACACCTAGTTTAGCGTTACAAGATTCAAAGGAAAAATCACTAGCAATACTAGGATTTGAACATGGAGCACGCTTGGACCCAAAGCTGAAGTGCTATTCAAATATCTAACTCCAAAAATTCAAACTTCTAATTATGAGCAAAGAAAACAATCGCTGATTTGGGTTCTCAAACCTGGAGCTAACTTCGACTCAGAACTAAAGGTCTTAAGTTCATAAGAAGGAAAAATGTTGAAAGACCTCAACCTGACCCGGAGTGGATGACAAGCTTTTCTTTCACTGAAGACTAAGTGTGAACGATTGGCACAAACTATGTTAACTGAATGTGGAAAGAGAATGCAACAAATTTTTTATCAAGTAAGGTCGTGACACATGTACGTCTCAGCAAAAATGAAATTGATTGTAGGAATATACTGATTAGACTTGGAAATATTTGCTGTGACATGAAATACAAAGTTCATTGTTTTTGCAATTAGCCTAGTATGCACATCTTAGAAAAAGAACATTGGAGGTACGAGCAAGTTGACCAGACTTGGAGGTAACTTAATTGCTAAGACAGGGAACACAAAGTTTATTGTTCGCGCATCGAACTGTGGGCTGCAGATTTGAAACCTGGAGATGTGTAATTTCCTGCTGAAATGTTTACATCACATGGCACCTTACATTAGAGCAGGGAGCAATTAAAAAATCCCCAGGCCACCTGGTAATCAAATTCAGCACACTTTCCCTTGGACTGTTGACTATCATAATAGCTAAAGGATTCAATACACAGAACCATCGAGCTAAAATAAATTAAAAATCACCGACCAAACTAGGAATCGAACCAGTGGCTTCTTTACATTGGCAAGAAACAAGAATGCTAACTAAAGGACTGTACATTAAAAGCTTGTTTGTTTAATTGAAACACATCAAATTCGAGTTCCTTTCACGGGGGGGGGCAATAATAATATTCTCTTTACGTCTTACTAACTACACTCGAAAGTTTGAAAAGTTTGCAATAATACTTTTGAAGCTCAAAACTGCTTTCATGCTGAATAGTCAACGTTCACGCACAATAAGAAACTTTAAACTCTTGAGCTACTCAGCTCCGCAATGAATTTGCTAAGTGCAGAAATTTCAATCCCCGCTTTAAACAATTTTTCAAGATGCCAATGTGCCAGAATTTAGTCCTGCAAGCTTTCCTTCATGTGCCAGTAAATCTAACGAAACAAGGCGGACGTATTTGAACACTTTCAAATACCACTGGGCTGAGCTAGAATAAAACCTGCCAAGTTGGGGTTAGAAGGCTAGCGCCTTAACCGTTTGAGCTACTCAGCTCGGCTATTCAATTATTAAGTACCATAAAAACCACACACTAATAATGATAATAATAATAATAATAATAATAATAATAATAATAATAATAATAATAATAATAATTTGGAGAATCCAACCCACAAACAAATGTTACAGTTTTCGTGTTTTTATTGTTGGCGAAAAACATTACAAGATGGGGATCGGGATAAGGTTAACTATGCAGGGAGCCACAGCTGAGTACTCTCTAACACTACTGATGAATGATATAAGGAGAAGAAGAAGAAGAGGAGGAGGAAAGGCCAGGATAGGAGAAGAAGGTGATTAAGATGAAGTATGTCGCTCTACAAGCTCGTTTCATAGAGATATTTTTAGCACATACTTTTAAATCTTCCTCGGTTTGATATCCCTCTGACCTCCTGCAGAAGGAATTTCCATTCACGGCTGGCCACAACAGTGAAGGAATTATTGTAGGTAAATGATTTTTGCTTAGGAATAGCGAGCAATGTCGAGCTCAGCGCTCTGGTATCTTTATCATGGTGTTCAGAAAGGTTTTGAAATTGTTCATGCAAGTAAGATGGGGATTGTAACCTAAGGATTTGATGCAATGAAGTTAGGGTATGCAGCTTGCGTATGTCTTCAAGGCGTAGCCATCCGAGGTCGACATAAGACTGGGTAAAATGATCTGAAAATATCAGATTAAATATAAATCTTACACAGGCATTCTGTGCACATCGTAGTTTATCCCGAAGCTCGGTTTTCATGCCTTTGTAAACTACGTCACAATAATCGAATATTGGAAGAACGAGGGTTTCAACTAGTTTCTTCCTTAAACTGAATGGGGAAAGTAAATTTGAAATTGTTCAATAGGCGCAGCATCGCGAAAAATCGTCTACTCACAGATATTCTCTGATCCGTCCACGAGAAGTCCTGTTCAATGACCACTCCGAGACTTTTTAGAGTAAAGCTTGCTTTTGAAGTCATACCTGAGGAGTGGGCATGCAGTAATTAGTGGAAATAAGTCTTGAGTGGGCAACTGCTATGGTTTGGGATGTTTTGGGTTTAAAATAA
Source organism: Anabrus simplex (assembly GCF_040414725.1). Lineage (NCBI taxonomy): Eukaryota > Metazoa > Arthropoda > Insecta > Orthoptera > Tettigoniidae > Anabrus > Anabrus simplex. The sequence continues at coordinate 68,080,870 of NC_090279.1, forward strand.
GTCCATGCTGGGAAGATCATTAGCTTATGGCTTCTAGTGTGCCGTATTCATGTGTGACATGCTACAGCGCAAACAAAAACCAACTAGCACGAGGTCCGGAAACATGGCGCCGGAGCAGTTTAGACGAGGACTGGTTTATAAATGTCAAATACGCAATGAAATGATTGTGAAGAAAGGACTTTACTTTCATCTCTAAGCGGAGAAAACGTGTATATATGTGTAAAAAATATTGTTAGAATTAAATCAAATGTAAAATGTAGAATGTAAGAAAACAAGACGAAACCAAAGATTGAACACATAGGGTAATGTTACGGAGTATAAAATATCGATATTTGTTAATAAGAACGGTAGCGACATCTAGGTGTCACTTGATGTAAGTAAACACCTAAGATAGAGTTCCACATCTAGTATCTAATTTTGTTATTCTATGACTTGTGTAAAACGTTAAAAGTATTCTTGTTCATTGTTAATGTCAATGTGACGGTAGTATGGAAATGATACGTAAAAATTAGAAATTGTATGCAAAAGGAAGTTAATAGGGGATATGTATATGCAGTTAAGCGAATGCACCTGGCCTAAAATAACGGTGATATGCTTATGATTGTATAAAGGCCAAGCCAATACAGAAGGAGCAATACGATATATAATAGAGATTGTCCGCATCGTAAATAACTTCATATAGTCAGAAGTGTATGCGTAATTGATTTACTAGTGGCTGTGTGTTGTCATAGAACTAATATTAACCTTTTTCAGGTGTAATCTGCATGAGTCTAAAATGATGTCAGAAATGTATTCAAGAAGTACTAATTCACAGGAGAATATGGAGTGCTAAATCATGTACGAGTAGGTCCAGCTGAGATGATGGAGTGGTTACCGGGATGGATAACCTAAGCCAGTGATTCATATAACCCTGGCCATTCAAGTCAGTAACTGCTTTCCATTATAATGATGTCTTTTTACTGTGTGCACTTTATTTGATGCAACATGCATCTGTATTTTATTTTAGTTACTAGTTTCTTTAATGTAGGTAGTAATGTATATGTAGTACATGTTCTGAAGTAGTTCGCCAAAACGTAATAGTAATTACACCTCGAGCGGCGTGATATTATGTTATTTGGTATATAGGAATTGTCATATGCGTTTGGCGACTCGGCATTCGAAATGATACGATACCATGCGAGTGAATGAACGGTTATGTTAGTGGATGACTTCGACATCGCTTATATTATGCTGTAGTGCCGTGATTACTGGAAGACACGAGCCTATGTATACATATGTAACAACATTAACATAGAATCAGCATATTTATCGCGAAGCTAACCTTGGTAATGCAGGTAAGTGACACAAATGTAGTAATGTTGTGAGTAATTACACTAGTGTGAATCAACGTGAGATAATAATAATAATGACAATGATGATGGTGTGAGTGTCAAATATATTAAGTACCTGCGATGATGGTGGTCATTGTGTTGATGAATAATTCAAGTGTATTAAGTGCTTGTGGTGGTAATAGTTATTATGATGATGAATAATAAAACAAGGGGATGATATCGCGATATGCCACTGATGTGTGGGTTAGCTTACATAAAATTTAGTGGTTGAAATAATGAAAAGTGCTGTGCTGTGTGGATTATTTAATAAGATGGGAGGTGACAATGAAGATTTATCTTGATGTCGCTACATAGAACGTATTGTTTAATTGCGTTATGCCAGTGTGAAGTTAGATAAAGCAAAAGGAGGTGTAACACTCGTATATAAGCTAATGCTGAAATTGTAATGCCTTGGTATAAGATGATGTTAAGGTTATACTCTTATATGATTGAATGCTGGGATCGTAATGTTGATATGTAAGTGTAGGGTAAGTTGGTAAGGCAGATAATTATTAATTGCGATGAGATGTCGGTCACAATTGTCCTATCGATTATCGTTACGTTTCGGATGTCATATTCAAAATTTATGTCAATCATTAGGGTTTTTAGTAGGTATGACGGCGACGTGTTTGAGGCGTGCATAAGGCTTACCACGCGTACAGCTTCGAGGATATATGACGTGATATTAATAAGTTAGATGTTTACTTCATGGACATGGTAGTTTAGCAGATGTAGTAGAGATGTCGTATGAGGTTTTATTAACATTTGAGTGTATATATTCTTGTCCTTACGTATATTATCTTTGATTATTTATTTTATGCATTAGCATTAAGGTAACATGATCCTCGAAGGTATGCGCAAGGATGGACGTGTAATTATTGTCGCGTTGAGGCGAACCTCATCAGGACGTACGAGTTAGTTAAGGTGGTGATGATTTTTTATTTTAATTAGGTTAGGCATCACATATAAAAAGACATTATCAGCTGAATTTGACATGAACGAGATTCTTCTATTGAAAATCAGACATCAAATCAAAACTGAAGGAATAAGAATAGCTAAAACTTGTGGAGTAAAAGAAAGAACACGGTCATAATGGTAATTTTCCAGGTTTAGGCATGTTATTGAATAAATATAGATTTAGGTTTGGAATTTCAAATAGCTATTATAAAATGAGGAATGATCAATTTGAAATCACTGCATTATGTTGAATCGGGTATAAATTAATTAAATTACGACAGCCGTTTTATGTCATTACCAATTTGTTTTTCGGTAATATTTGAAATCTGGGTTATACTTTGGTTTCGTCTTACTAGTAGGATCATTTATATTAATAAATATAATCCGATCCAGAATATCTCCATTTTTTCATTATAAAATAGATATACATGGCCTTACTTATGAAATTAATTCAAATTCCAAGATCATATTTGGTATAATCTATTTTAATTCAAGACAAGGTCTCGATTGTTACAAGCATGTCATAAATTATGAAAAGAGGTGATGCAAACATAACGGCGATTGGCTTAGAAACTTTAATATAGAAATTTGATAATAAGCCGCCTGATAGGATTCCGAATCCAATTTTCCACCGTTGATGCGATTTCTATTCACCGGAACATATTAGCTAGCTGAGGCACATACAAAGTCCTGTGATCCTATGAAACAGCCCCACAACAATAAAAGAACCCGTCAAGACCCTGGGTGTAGAGTGCTCCCAATGCTAACCTATGGGGCAATGCCACGAGGAGGGCGTACTAGATCCATGCTAATTTCGTCGATTGCTTCCGAAACGTCCGTTGGTTTTGCATGGATATACAATTGTACGTTGCCAGCAAAAATGTGACAATTACAATGAGTCAGCTGTTTACCTAGGTCACTGATATAGACAGAAAGTAGCAAGGGAGCTAGGGTTGACCCTTGTGTTACACCTGTTTTTACATATTGCCACGAAGAAAAGGTACCCTGATTGACGATACTTTGGTGACGTTCGCGTAAATAGGCTCCCATCCATTTCAGAGTACTGTAGGAGAACCCTAGGCGATAAAGTTTGGATAGGAGCAACTCATGGTCTACAGAGTCAAATGCTTTGCTGAAGTCCAACAATACTAGAATTGTCAGCTTTTGCTCATCAGTAGCCTCATCACTCACGCTTAGTAAGGTAGTACATGTACTGCGATTTCGTCGGAAAGCTGACTAGTGTGGGTCTAGTATGTCGTGGTCGTTGAGATAGTTCGTGATTTGATTATGCACAATGTGTTCGATTCCTTTGGCTGTTATGGACAGTATATTATTAGGTCTGTAGTCACTGTTTAGTCTAGGAGATTTTTTTTGTAAAGGATGTACCAGGGTCATTTTACAGACAGTTGGAAATACACTGTTTTGAAGGAAGAAGTTGTATATGAATGTCAATACTGGAATAATGGTGTCGATAATTTTCTTTATCATTAAAATGCATATGTTGTCCACCCCTGTGGATTTAGTTTTAATTTGCAAGAAAAGCGCTTTCACTTGCAGAGGTGAGACATAACTACAATAAAATTTGTCTCTGCCTATGCGTAGTGGGTTGTAATTTGCACTCAAAAGATTTTCGTTTGCTTCTTCGTTTAACTGAACATGGGAAGACATTAAGTGATTATTGAATTCATCAACAGAAAACTCCAAATCGTCTACCATGTTCGGTTTATTTAGTCCGAATTGTCGGATTGACTTCCATAAGGTGAGGTTTTATAAGGTCATGGGCGTACGATAGTCGAGCGTTTCTTACTGTATCAGCCGTTTTAATACATAGTCATTTGTAGTAAAGTTTTCCTCTGTCGGGTAATGTTTATATTTCCTATGAGCTGCATCCCGCTTGGCCATCATTACTTCTAACATTTTTTATCCACGGAGGAGTCTTTTAAAGATGCGTGCTGTTCATAGAGGGGCGTGTTTGTCAAAAATGTGAAACATCATGTTATTGAAAGGGTTGACCATGTTGTCAATGTTAGTTGTATGAGTTATCTCCTGCCACAGCAACGAAATAGCGTCTTTCAATAATTTTTCGATGTCAATATGGCTATAGTCTCTGTAAGTCACATATTTAGGTTTATGTTTGGGGTATTGCAGTGCGTAAGACATAAAGATAATGTCATGGGCTGTCAGTCCGGGAGGAGATATCTGGCCATGATGTAATACTCTGTCAGGGCTGTTCATTACTATTACGTTCAGTAGTGTGTGTGAAGTTTTAGTGTGGTGAGTGGGAGAAAGTAGGAGGATCGCCATACCGCATGCCAGAAACATGTTCAATAGATGGGTGGTTTTGGAAGGATCTGAATCTAGAAGGTTTGTATTGAAGTCTCCCATCATTATAACATGTTTGTACATAGGTTCTGTTAAGATCTGTCTCTAAGTCATTCAGACGGTGAGCTTTAGGTGGCTTGTATACAGCACCTACTAAGCATTTCACAGTAGAGACCTGTATCTCTATGAACATGTACTCAGGTTTTCGCTCATACGGTTGAGGAGACTGACTGATAATTTGAGGTATCAAAGGTTAATTAAAACCCTGTTTCCTAAAGATATAACCTACTTTTTATGTGTTATTATTAATGTAGTTGAGAACCAAGTGTGGTGGTTTTCCAGGGACTTTTCTTTTGTTTGTTTAATATTTTATCTACTGTGCCTGGAGGGTGGTTGTCTTCTTTCATGATTTGTTCAACAATTCGTGCCTCTTCATTGAAATTCATTGTGCTCATTGGTACGGAAACAGCTCTGTGTAACATTGTATTCAATCCTGCTATTTTTAGTGTGTATGCATGGTTTGACTCGTCAATAGCATGCAACACCTGAGTGGGCTTGCTGTACACTTTGTAAGACAGGTGGCCATTATTCCTGCTGATTGTGGTGTTATTTTCTTATTAGATTCTTGCTCCATTGTGAAGCTGGTGGAATTTTGTAAATAATTTAGTGTGTTTAATAACTGGTGTACATTAGTGAAGTCATTATCATATGCACATGATGTCACCTACATACCTGCTCCAGTATAATATTCCTTTTGAATGCTAATACGTTCAGAAGATGTTTTCAAAGTTATTCAAAAGAATGTTTGCTATTATACCTTATAATGGTGAGCCCATGGCTAACCCTTCTTTGTGGCAATACATATTGTCAGTGAATGCAAAGCTATTTTGGTGTAGCATTGTTCTAATAAGGCTAATTATTTCTTTGGTTTCCTGCAGTGAAGTATTTTCTTTATGAAGATTTTCGATAATTTTAATGGATTCATCTATTGATACGTTGGTGTACATGTTAGTGATGTCAAAAGGTATCTTTAAGCCTTTACCACCCACATTTTTTCTCCGCTTATCCCCAGGTTTCAACCTATTAATTAGGAAACATTCAAACAGAGCACACCGTTTCAGAAAAGGTTAAATATCATTAAAAAATATTGATCACAATGTATTCACATTTTCAATAATATTAGAAAATATGCCATCCTTTACAACATTTAACATACCATCATGTCCATTTCTCTATTCATTGAGTCATAAGTTTGTCGGTTCAAACCCCCACCCGTGCTGGAGATACTCAACACTGAGGTAGGCTGTATTTGTCAAATTCTCATGTTGTGTAAATGCCCCTAAGCCAATAAAGATGAGATTCTGGAAGTGTAATGGTGACCTTGTATATCAACTTTCATTTCCTCTAGCAAGTGTCTTCCCATTCTGTTTCTATTTTACTGAAATGCCTGTTTGATTGCTGCATTAATATATACGCAATTGGTAATATCAATGAATAGATTCTCTCCGCCTAACATATGTAAAAATATAACCTATTTCTCATAATACTCTTTTGAAATTATTCATAGGTTCAACATCATCCGTATAATCATTGAATAATGAAACAAAATGTTTGTGTTATCTGAATTGCAGCCGCATCATCATCAGGTCCGATTTCTAGATATCCGTTTTCACTTATATCGCAGTAATCAGTAAAATTATTTTTGTTGATATGTTATTTACTCACTAAAAATTTTCCTCCAACCTGCTCAACAATTCTGTGTCATTTCTTATGCCGTTATTCAGCTCAGTCTCAATATCCGCAGTATTCAATCCCGTCATGTTTAAGAACGAAACAGCTGACCAGCACTCGCGGAAGTTCAAGACCGTTGCCTAGACAACTTCAAGACAAATTCTCACTCTTCTTTTATTTCCTAAGGCTAGTATATTGTACTGCATGTTCATCAATGCCTAATAAACAATTCACCACCAAAAAATACAAAACTATTGCATAGATTGAACACGTATGCAGATAATGCAGCTGGGTGTTTTCGGGCAATAAGGACCGTAAGGCAAAGTGAACAGTCGGGCGCTTTCAGGCTTGATTAGTTCTAGGCTGGTTTTAATTTATCTGTCTTCTTTATGTGCGACTTTCTCTTTTAGGATTTTTTCAGTTGTTAGCTTAAATTGTAACTTAGCACATCATAATTTACTATTGGTCTAATGGGACATGAGCTTTTGTGTATTTTGGGGATGGCTCTTACTGTGGGGAGTTTGGGATTTTTTGATGGTGAGGCTTTCTTTTTCTTGTTCTGTGAGAATGAAGTCTGTTTGCTGGATAGCTTGTTTTATTTTGTTTTGAAATTTATTTGCAGGATCACATTGTAGTTTTTGAATTCCGTTGTTGTTGATGACAGCTATTGTTTTTTTTTCTATATACCCAAGAACAGAACATAACAAGAAGTGTCAAGAGTATAGAATGATGTGCAGGAATTGACTTTTATGCCAGTATAATTACAGACGTGTGCTGGGATATTCAGCTTCATCAAATACCTCTAGAATGGACCCAAATTACACTCGCCAACATGAAAGTAGAACGTTATCACATCACCATGTAAACTATCAGATGAAGAGAGACTGAACTGTAAGCCACACATTCAGAAGATTACAATTTACTGTGTTTACAGTAGCAACAGACAGAGCAAGGAAAGATGATGACAATAAGTCGCTTCTTCTCCAAAATTATTTCACAGCTTCTCCGCCAAGGCAGAGTTTTACTATGAGATCACCCAACATTAGTAACATTGTAAAGAAGTTTAAATGATGCAAATCTTACCTGGAATTTCTCTTGGAGGCAAAATATGTTCACTATGAGATTCAAAGACCTACTGGTCATAACCGAATTAAATCCAGCACCCACTATTGTCCTTCAGTTCAGCAGCTACTAGCACTAAAATTGGATAATGTATGATAGGAGATGATGTCAATGCCACAACGATACCATTACCAAACCATGGAGAATAAAAACATAACCATACAACCTACAGAAATCCATTTCAATAAATGCCAGAGGTAATCAATAAACAGTCATTTGATGGGTACTTAGCTCATGAAATGTCCTGATGCCTCGATCTTGAAACGCTGCCTGTCACAACTTCATTGGTAGCTGGACCTAACCAAGGTTCCTTCACTATCAAGTCCACAACTTTAATTCAGCTTTTTGCCACTATCAAACATAGCATGCACTGCCATCTCCCTAGTAAATGCTAGAGGCCAATTGTCCACTTGGCGACCATAATCTGGGGGCATGTGCCACCAGAACCCCTTTCCTTGCCCCATGAACAAAGTTTCCGTTACTAGTTGGACCTATAGATGTATATAAATACTGTTGTTTGTACTTCCTAAGAGTGGGCTGCCTTGCGTAGCACATTATCACATACTCCCAGACAAAGAAACAAAAGAGAGACATACTTTTCCTAGATGCCCATGTAGCAAATGGCGACTTCTGGGGTTAATATTGGGGAAGCACATAGTAAATAATGCCCCTGCCAAACTTATTCAGCTACTAAGCGTTAAATTCTGATCTCTATAAAGTTATTTGCCATGAGACTCACAAGTGATGCATTTGTTGTTCTTTCAAGCCAGGCTGGTTCCTCTTTGATTTTTACTTGCAGATCCATTTCACACTGCAACTGAAGTAGTTAGAAGCTACTGGGGTTCTTGATTACTTCCAATGATTTTACACTGAAACATAGCCCAGAGAAATATATTACCTTATTGCAGTCATTGCTACTTAGGTTATATGTCAACAGACTAAGCATTATGCTTGAAATTTTACATGACCGTCAATATTATGAACATACCAAAAATTTTACATGACTGTTAATATTGTGATCATACCTATTGGACCTCAAGTTTTCTATGACTGATACTATGTAGAACAATCTCCATAACAACACTGATAACCATAACAAGAATTCTACATATGATATCCTAAACGGAAACTTCTCAAAATTTCGAACCCTACTACCATATGTCGCAGCCTACAATGTAAAGAACAACTCAACATTCACAGCGTCACTATTAAATTGCAAACATAGGTAAATAACACAGCAACACAATAATTAAAATTATGCACTACATATTGTAATTTCTTTCTGAAACTAATATCCGCAATTCTTCACCTGCGTAGCCCTTCAGAAAAATTCTTCACTCCAAAAAAATTTTGATAGGTAAGGTAAGTTACGTTATATTGCTACAACACACGAGGAACAGATTTGCAGCACTAGTGACACAAAGGCCAGGAGTTTTCAAAAAGAATGCCATTTATATGTGTATACAGTTTTAATGCTTAAGTAGAAACAAAATTTAAGAAAATGAAAAATATTAAATGTTAAAAATATGTAGAATGCTGAAACTGAGAAAGATTAGTATTAAATTCTTACTGTTCCCAATTGAGATCTATAATTTTCGCAAAAGTAAATTATAGAACTTGAACCTTACCGACAATAGTGATTGTGGACACAGTGTAAATGATAAAAGTCACAATTTCTCAATGAAGAAAATCTGTAGCACAATAAATTAACGGAATAGGCTGTACAAATGCCTAATACGCGTCTTATGTAACACATACCTCACACCTCGAGACAAAACCTGATATTTTAATTCGGTGTAATCACTTAAAACAAACACTTAAAGAACGGATTTGATTTGTATCAGTCAGTAGAACGGGCTGAATTTAGGAAAGGATGAATTACCAGTGAGAACTCCAGTGTACACGACACTTCTTGAAAACAGCACTGGGTGCAATGTCCCGTTATATTTCTAACTATCAACTATCAATACAGTCCTGCTCTAGTGGGCTTTACACGTGGTCAAAGAGAATGAGTAAGAGATGACTCTCAACGTTATTTTTCACTTCTGAACGCAACGGCAGCGAAAAGATCGCCAGGAATTGCACACCAGCGCCTCTAGTGTAAACAGGGCTGAAATAAAATTACCGGGCGGGTGATTTAAATCGTTTAGCGCGCGGAGGGTCCCCAGGTTCTCGTCCCCCTCCACTCTTAAATATTATATTAAGTATATTTTTTCTTTTTTTTCTCTTCTATTTTTCTTTCATTTACTTTTCTTTCTTTCCTTCTTTCTGTTACCTTTTTCTGAAATACTGCATTCTGAACAACAATACACCTGGAGGTTGGGCTGTGCTTTATTATTATTATTAATAAATTTTTTGCTGGAGAAAAGAAGCTTACAAGCTTGTGCTGCTTATTATAATTATTTCTATTATGGAGCTATATTTTATTTTAACTAATTCACAAAGCCTTCAAGGATCGGAGTGACTGGCCTTGCCTGTGCTCCTTTTGCTTGTTTCTGCTGAGGAAAAAGGAAGCTAACTCACAAAGGGAGGAAGGAAGTGACCTGAAGGTGAGTGGGATTGGCAATCCTTATCTCAGATTAAGACCTATGACAGAAATAGACACTAATATCCCCTCGTACATCAGTCCTCTTTAACACTACTTAAGCCAACTGTAACATTCAATAGTATCAAGATATGCCACTTATGCAGGAAATAAAATATAAATACAATGTAAGAAAGAAAACCATATACAGGAACCAAAATGATGAAAGGAAACTCATATGCTAAGGAGGGAGTTTGTAGGATTCAAAGGTAAATTGAAGTGAAACATGATCTTTTGATTTATGGAGCTATATTCTACCTACTATCCACAGTGTTACAGGTACAAAATTGTGTAGAAATTATATTCAGCAGTGTTAATCATCAATTAATATTCATCAGCCAGAAAACTATTCAATACAACACAAATACAAGATCATTCATTTATGAAAGAAAGACTGGAACTGACAAGGTACAACATAATACTTTTCTCTCTTATTGCAGTTTAACGTTGCAATGACACAGCAAAAGTTTTCAGCAACACCATTTGTATTTTCCCAAGGAACTTACTATATGATACATCTTTCAGTCTGTCAAAAGAGGCACCTTGGGCCACACACTGAAAAATATTGAGATGTGTACTTCTTTTGCATCTACTAGAGGATGACAAATCTCTTGCAGAGTAGTGTTTGAAGAAACCAAGACATGATAGCACATACTCTGTTCCTACATACTGCACCAAAACACAACATATCATTCTATCAATCATCTGCATTTAGATGATAAAGAATGTCAAGCTACAAAATTGTATGCATCCCTTGTATTCATTGATCTACACTATTTACAATAAAAATGTTCTATTTTATGTGACAGTAGGATATATCAAAAATTTTCTGCTACATGGAAAAGGATGGAATCATGAATATATTTGAGGGTTTAAAAGACAAGAGAGAGCTTACAGATTCTGTGATTGCTCGCTCTTACAACATGCAGGAGGTACAAATAATGCTTCCTTTCAGTCCATCTGCAGGAGAGGAGTTCTAATAAATTTACAGAAATATGTAGCATCAGGATCTACATACAATAATATGGCAGCTGATCCAGCACAAAACATTCCCATGCCAAGTCACAACATAGCTCCACCTATTAAGAGCTATGTCCAAGGAATTGCTTGCTAATTTAGTACAGTATTATGAACAATATGCTGCTACTTCCACAACATTACGGTGTGCAAGGGACTTTGCTGTGACCTAGACGAAATGCCAGTTGAAGACAGTGGAAACTCACTTCAGACAGTGCCATTTGTGCCTGCTGTATATCGAAGGCAGAAATCTATGTTGATGGTTGCAGAGTAGGCTGATCTGTGGTCTGACAGCATGCACTCCAACCGGCCAACCAAGCAGAGGAGGGGTGGCTATGGTTGCACCGTGTTTCTACACCTCTGCATTTGGAACACAGAAACGGGCTGTTCCCCTACCACTGGCTGTCCTGAGATTGGTTTTTCCTTTCGCCTGCAGTAAGGCGAATGATGGGACAGTTCCTAGTATATGTCATGGCCACCAAATATCTTGCCCTCACCACAAATCTCCTTGCTTAAGATGATGATGCCTGTTGATTAAAAGGGCCTAAAATCTAGTTCATTGTTTTAAGGGAAAGTACAACTAGGCAACTATCCCCTATATATATTAGTAATCGGAGAGAAGAAATGGAAGGGGGCTGACACTAGGAAAAACGATGGTATCAGCTAAGAAGGACCATGCCGTTTGAGGAAAATAAGACTCCCTAGGCCTCCATACATAATACAATCGGGGGCAGAAAAGAACAGGTCGTGATCGAGGTAGATCAGATAGGATAGATGAAAGTGGGGAGCCTTGCACAAATAAGCGGAAGCAGTGCCAAAATTCAATTAAGGGCTCCGTGGTCGCCTACCCAAGCTCCCAAGTACAGAGCCCACATGGGACCCCTTTTAGTCGTCTCTTACAGCAGGCAGAGGATGCTGTGGCTGTTATTCTACTGCCCCTACCCACAGGGGGACAACTATGATAAGGCTAGTTGCTTTACGTTGCACCGACACAGATAGGTCTTATGACGATGATGGGACAGGAAAGGCCTAGGAATGGGAAGGAAGCAGCCGTGGCCTTTATTAAGGTACAGCCCCAGCATTTGCCTGGTGTGAAAATGGGAAACCACAGAAAACCATTTTCCGGGCTGCCGATAGTGGGGTTCGAACCTACTACCTCCCGAATACTGGATACTGGCCGCACTTATGTTTCAAATTATCCGAAATTCATTTGCCTTGCTGTGGTATATTTTCATGTTCTGGCCTCAGGAGATTAGTAAAACAAGAACAGTAAGGATGCTTACATCAAATATCTTGTACTTTTTATTCAAACACGCAAACGAAGATAACAGATATACGCATACAAATCAAAGTAAAGCAAAATGTCACAAACGTCAAAAACGTGGTCGTCCCACGTGGTCCAAGTTGTCAAACTCAAATCGACCAATAGCAATCGGGAGATGTTTCTACCAATAGGAGCTGCCGTATTCGTCACGTGGGCTTAGGGTGAGTGACGTGATGTACAACAGCGTGCCCACGCGAGTGGAGGGCAAAAGTATTCAGTCTGAGCCGGGCCCTCGGAAGGGTAGGACCTATGCCGCTGTCAAACCCTTTCACGTGGTAGTGGTGGGGGTAAGGTTCGGCAGTACGGTTCACTGCCGTCCCAATCCTACATACATAGATTGAGACGGCGGTGGTTCGGTTATTGATGTTGGGGAGGAAGGGACGTTATCGTTGAAGGAGGGATTGGATATGGGTGGGGTATAGTAGCCATTGCTGAATGAAAACAGCTCATTTGCGAGCTTTAATCTGAAAATGCAACAACCCGACAACATTATCGAGATCATTTTGCAGTTGCTCACAGTCTTGTAACTTATTTATTACTCTGTACAGAATAACATCATCTGCGAAAAGCCTTATCTTTGATTCCACTTCTTTACACATATCATTGATATATATAAGAAAATATAAAGGTCCAATAATACTGCGATGAAGAATTCGCCTCTTAATTTTTACAGGGCCAGATAAAGCTTCACCTACTATAATTCTCTGAGTACTATTTTCTAAAAACAGAGCCACCCATTCAGTCACTCTTTTATCTAGTCCAATTGCACTCATTTTTGCCAGTAGTCTCCCATGATCTACCCTATCAAATGCCTTAGACAGGTCAGTCGCGATACAGTTCAATTGACCTCCTGAATCCAGGATATCTGCTATATCTTGCTGGAATACTACAAGTTGTGCTTCAGTGGAATAAACTTTGTAACAGTATGGCTTCTCTTATGTGTGTGTCCGCATATGAACAGCTAGGTCAGACTGCCTTTCTTTGTGAATGATTTGCCACAGACATTGCACCTGTTTGGCTTCTCGCCTGTATGGGTCAGCATATGATCGGTCAGACTGCCTTTCCTTGTGAATGATTTGCCACAGACATTGCAACTGTATGGCTTCTCGCCTGTATGGGTCCGCATATCTTCGGTTAGTTTGCCTCTCTTTATGAATGATTTGCCACAGACATTGTAGCTGTATGGCTTCCCGCCTGTATGGGTCCCCATGTGACCGGTTAGAAAGATTTTCTGTATGAATGATTTGCCACAGACATTGCAGCTGTTTGGCTTCTCGCCTGTATGGGTCCGCATATGATCGGTCAGACTGCCTTTCCTAGAGAATGATTTGCCACAGACAATGCAACAGTAAGGCTTCTCGCTTGTATGGGTCCGTATATGATCGGTTAGTTTGCTTCTCTTTATGACTCGCCTGTATGGGTAAGCACATCTTCGGTTAGTTAGCTTCTCTTTATGAATGATTCGCCACAGACATTGCACCTGTACGGCTTCACGCCAGTATGGGACCCCATATGCTCGGTTAGTTTGCCTCCCTTTATGACTCGCCTGTATGTCTCCGCATGTGTTCGGTAAGTTTACCTCTCTGTATGAATGATTTGCCACAGACATTGCAACTGTAATGCTCATCGCCTGTATGGGTTCGCATATGTTCGGTCAGATGGCCTTTCTTTCTGAATGATTTGCCACAGATATTGCAGCTGTTTGGCTTCTCGCCTGTATGGGTAAGCATATGATCGTCAGACTGCCTTTCCTTGTGAATGATTTGGCACAGACATTGCATTTGTAAGGCTTCTGGCCTGTATGGGTCCGCATATGTTCGGTTAGTTTACACCTCTGCATGAATAATTTTCTACAGACATTGCAGCTGTATGGCTTCTCGCCTGTATGGGAAAGCATATGATCATTTAAACTTCCTTTCGTTGTGAATGATTTGCCACAGACATTGCAACTGTACGGCTTCTCGCCTGTATGGGTCCGCATATGTTCGGTTAGTTTACCTCTCTGCACGAATGACATGCCACAGACATTGCATCTGTATGGCTTCTCGCCTGTATGGGTAAGCATATGATCATTTATACTTCCTTTCGTTGAGAATGATTTGCCACAGACATTGCACCTGTACAGCTTCTCTCCTGTATGGGTTCGCATATACAAGGTTAGTTTACCTCCCTGTATGAATGATTTGCCACATACATTGCACGTAAATGGCTTCTCGCCTGTATGGGTCCGCATATGTTCTGTCAGATGAACTCTCTGTATGAATGATTTGCCACAGACATTGCACCTGTAAGGCTTCTCGCCTGTATGGGTACGCATATGTTCCGTTAGTTTACCTCTCCGTATGAATGACAAGCCACAGACAATGCAGTTGTATGGCTTCTCGCCTGTATGGGTCCGCATATGTTCGGTTAGATGAACTCTCTGTGTGAATGATTTGCCACAGACATTGCACCTGTCAGGCTTCTCGCCTGTATGGGTACGCATATGTTCCGTTAGTTTACCTCTCCGTATGAATGACTTGCCACAGACATTGCAGATGTATGGCTTCTCGCGTGTATGGGTCCGCATATGACCGGTTACACTGCCTTTCTGAATGAATGACTTGCTACAGACATTGCACCTGTTGCCTTATCTCCTGTTTGAGTCAGCTTGTGATAAGATAAACTGCTTTTCTTGACATATGATTTGCAACATACAGTGCAAAAGTGAGGCTTGTTGCCTGTGTGAATACCCATGTGACCTGCTAGTTTTTTCCAGCTGAAGGATCTACCACAGACGTTGCAGCAGCATCGGTTCTCGCCCGAGTGAGACCGCATATTGTCCGGCATTTTCCTGCAATTTTTATGAGATACTGAGCATTCGTTTATAATCCCACCTTTATGCAATCGCGTGTCACCAGTCAGCATTTTCCTCTTTGTAAAGCAATTATCAGAAAATCCGCACACTTGGAGCGGGTGGATCCTGAGGTGCTTCGACAAGCTGCTTCGGCTACATAACACTTTTCCGCAGTGATCGCACCTGAACGGTCGATCTTCCTTGTGTCTCTTCAGATGTCGCAAGAGGTCCAACTTCCTAGCCAGGACTTCACTGCACACACTACACCTAAAACTAGATGATCCGCCGTCCGGAGGTTGATGATCTCTATAGCTCACCTCGGGTCTCGATCTACAGTGACAAATTAAAACCATGTGACCAATAGTTCAACAGCCAAATCCACTACAACTCTCACACAGGGGATTTGCTACTGGACATTCCAATCACTGATATCCAGTGCAGAGAGCTCGATACTCATAAACATTACATTCCTGAGAGTAAACATCATCCGAGGTTAAATTTGAAAAGCTCTCACTTCTTACGAGAATATGTTGCGTTTTTTCTTAATCACGATATCAGGCGCAAGAAACTTGTCACGGTTTAGAAATGTACGAGTTAATAGACAACCGCATTTGAAGAAAGCATGAGAAGTCCAGCCTAAAAGGGTAAATACTCATACAAGCTCTTTAATCCAGCACATATTATTCTATCGAAATCCGTAGTCTGTTCTACATAAAGAACGGCATATGCTTTGGAGTTTTGATCTTGTTGAAGCACTCTGCGCTTTGTTGCAGGGAAGTAATAATTTTTGTAAAGGACCTTGTTCTTGAGGTTGTTTGAGATAATGTCTGTGCTGTAGATATTAATAAAGTTGAGAACGTTTGCCGACATTCAGCAAGATCTGTTGAAACACGGCTAATCTTTTATGAATGTTATTTTGTCACACAAATGTACATTGTTATATCCCTATAGCATTTTATTATGTCACTGTGTCGCTTTTCCGAAATATGTATCTTTGATGTGCAATCAAACATAGCCAACCTATATATAGGACGGTAGGTTTATACAAGGACGTTCATACTTACTACCATGTACTCCATCAGTCTGCATCTTAATTCCTGTATTTAACACGGTAGCCACTAATCCTGATGAAATCCTGGCAAAGCTGAAATATAACAAGTATACGACGGCTCTCTCGCTAGCATTGATACTCTCTTTTTTCTCCTCAAGACACTGCTGTTAAAGACATTATGAAGGCATCACAGAATATGGCATTGGTGGTAGCGTCTTATTACAATGTCCTAATATCCTAATTTTGAAACCAAACGCAACCTATCATGCTCTTGAATATTCTTACAAGTATAACTTTAACAATACGGATAGAAGGAGCAAAAAATCAAGGCTTGAGCCAAAATTCGAGATGACAAGATGTTGAATTGCACCGTAGTGGATATTGCTGCTATGTAAAAGAAGGAATATTATTCTATTTATTTCAAAAGATCACTGGCAACGTGATTATTTTTAGTGGATTCATAACATAGTTGGATAGCATCCAATTCTGAGCCTGTCTCCCCACCACAGAGTAGTTCTACATATTCTACGGAAGAAGGGCGGGAAATGCAAATTTCTTGGTTAAAGGTGAGATCCGCTTACAACTGCCACATGGGAAAATCGATCACGCAGGCTAAAATATATCGTAACATGGACTGGTACATTCCAATTCATGCTGTATGAACTGAATTCACATGGCCCAGTCGAATGCATGACTGGCTCACAAGCAAAGTAATGGGAGGCTCGACCATGTATTGTTACTGCACTCTTTGGAGAAAATAAGTGGACAAATGAAAGGGGGACATTGATTCCAGATATGACAGACTAAATCTCTTGATCATCAAACAAGATATTGATGTTGACACCACTAGACAACAGGGGGCAGGAAATACGACACTGGATGGTATGTCATGCGTTCTGTGGCATATCACACCAAGCAAAGGTGCAAAAGTCAGTAACCCTTCTTCTTTACGTGAATACGTGATTCTTGTGACAAGTAATTTATCAGGTTCACAATTAGTTTTCAGTAAAATAATGTTTAATTAAGCATTGATAAATATTCTACACCAACCAACTATATTGCTGTAACATGTGGCGCTTCCCAGGTGACGGATACGGGTTTCCCGCTGGCCTGCCGATGAACTTGAGTAAAATATAAAAGCTCTCGCGTACCAAACATGTACAAAGTCTTTAATGGCAACTTTGGCGGAGATGGAGACATTCACTAGGGACCAGATGGCGGAAGAGGTACACTAAATTTCTGGAAGTTAATGCAGAAAAGAGGGTAGCGTTTCTTCTCAAGAGGAGTGACTGCAAAAGGCATCTGTTCTCCATGTCCGCAGCTGCGTCACTACCTTCCGTCATGAGCACCTAAATGCTTCAAGACAAGCCGGCCGTAAAATAATGCCGTTACATCATTACAGAAATATGTCTCATGGTATCGGAGCCAAGGTTAGTGCAGCCCCTGGAAGGGACGCGCATTGGCAGTGCCCAGTCAGCATGAAAAGTATGCTAGGGTTACCGTCGCACGGGCTGTGACGGCTAACCATGCTAGTACCCCCATTTTGTATCACATCATTGAATTATGCTTGTATACATCTGAGAGGTGCGGAAAAAAGATGGAATGTAGAAAAGTCATGTGAAAAGAGGAGTGGTTACTAACTGGTGTACAACAGAAACCGAAGGACAATTCATGGTGTTGACATTGTCATATCAGCTAAATTTGACGGTTCAGTCTCCGAGGTGCAAATGTTTGACAATCGCTTGATGTAACTCGTCCGCATTGGGGAGAGAAGGAAATTCCAATTATTCAGCGCAACGCTCCACAAACTGACGTGCGCATGGAAACCAAAGATGCGTTCTGGGCACCGCCTGACAAGAAGACCGCTGCCGCTGATCTGAATGGACGTGTCGGACCGAGGAAAAAAGAACAAACAGTCCATGGCGTTCATGGACATGGAGAAAAGAACGACGATGCCCAACAAATTCGCGATTATGTAGAAACTGATCATCGCAAACACACGGTTCAAACAAAGTGATATTCATCTATTCAGTACTACAGTGGCTCCCATCCAATTCGCATTGACTACATCCTTGTGAGAGGGTGAAATCTCGAAGATGTTCTAGAGATAACAGTTGTCCCTTATTAAATCCTTGCGATGCAACAACGACCAGTCTTCTAAGCTGTGGATAAAGTCACCAAGAGCCCAATACTTCACAGGATATAGACAAATTGGGATCAAATGGTTGCTCCTGAAGAAAGAGACTAACGTCGTTGCAAAAGTTACAGAGTCACAAATCACCATAGTTGAAGTGAGCCGGACTAAACTGAAAGACGCCTTTCGCTCTATTCCTGGAACAATTAAGTCAGGGCGACGACAACGAAGGATTAAACATGATATATGGCCAAGGAATGAAGATGTTAAATATGCAGTACGGTTGAAAAAGCAGCTGTACCACAAGTTTCTTGCTCGTTGGAATCCCTACAAGGCAGCCACTCGTAAAATGAAGGAGGTATTTGCCGTAACAAAATCAAACCGGTAGGCAGGACTATATGTGAAACATGACATGCGCGAATTCTAGCGGAATTTTTAACGGCTAGTCCAATCGAGCCATCGCAAAACGTCAGAAGTCCAACGTTTTTACGGCATCAATGAGGAAACAGACGATTTGCTACTGGACAGGCGGGAAGCGCGAGTACACTGGCGGAACTATTTTAACATCATTTCAATCATGGAATTTCCGCATCTACCAATCCTAATCACCTCCGCTGTTGAAGGTACAACGTAGGAAAATGACGTCACTAAAGTCCAGGCTATGCTGAAGGAAATGAAACCAGGGAAAGCCATCTGTCCCGATTATCTTCCAGCAGAGTTTTGTTTCTCTCAATGGGGGGATGCAGCAGTGTGGCTAAAGCAAGCTTTTCAACCATATCATCAATGAAGGTCAAAAACAAATAGACTAGCGACGGAGTATCAATTCAGAAATAAGGGAAGCCCTGGCGATTTTTCTAATTACGGCCCGAACATACTTCTGAGCCTCGCAATGAGAGACTTAGAACAAATCTTCGACAAAAGGATTAGCGATTTAGACAAACATACAACAAGCCAAGCTGGATTTGTGTAAAATTGTGGCGCAATAGGAGAAACCCATGCTGCCGGACTGTTACTTGAAAAACACTGTGAAAAGAATAAGAGGCTTCATCACAAATTTCTGGACCCTTAGAAGCCCTTCCATCGGGTACTTCATGACCTAGTCAGTCAGCCCTACGAGTACATGGCATTCCAGAGCACCTTGCTGAGAGGGTATAATTGCTCTACAAAGAAAAAATGAGCTGTGTTCAAGCTGCCGCAGGAGCGTCTGATGACTTCCGCATAACTGTAGGAGTCCATCAAGGCCCCGGCTTATCACCACTGCAGCTCATTCATGTGATGGACACAATTACCACAAACCTGCGCAGTGCAATACCATGAACACTTCTCTAAGCAAATGATATCATTTGGCTGAAGGGAATAAGCTAGACCTGCAGCGTCAAACAGAAGACTGGAACAATCGACTAGCGCAATAAGCCCCGCGCCTCAACAATAACAAGACAGAATACATTGCATTACATCGTCGAGAAGTTGGAACCATGCATGTTGACGTTGAAGATATTGCACGAGTAGAGATATTTAAGTATATTGGCTCCACAATCTATGATTATGGCCGACTTACTGATGAAGTCAACTTAAGGATATACAAAGCCTGATTGAAGTGAAGAATGACAACAGGCACCTTTTCGAACTTAAATAATGTTATTTGTTTTACGTCCCACTACTTTTCGAACTTCGGACGAAGGGCCATCTCTAAACTAAGTTCTACCGAACTGATATCTGTCCTATCGATATCCATCCTGTCGTTTTCTACGGCAACGAATGCTGCCCAGCTCTAGAGGTAGAACGCAAAATAGGCATCATGGATACGAAGTTGCATAGGTGGAAGGATGGCATAACTAGACTAGATCACATTTCAAATGATGTTATTAGAAAACGTTTTGGCATTGCACCGATCCAGAAGAAAATTGGGGAAAGGCGTGTGCGCTGGTTTGGGCAAGTGTTGCGTGTAGAGGACGATACATTGGGAAAGTCAGAGTATTACACAGAAAGTCGGTGAAAAGAGGCACTAGGGACGAACCAGACAGAAGAGACTGATAAAGTGCACAACGGCCTGAAAGTTGGAAGACTACATGCAGACATGGCCCGAGACCGAACTAACTGGAGTCAATGAACCACAACACCGGACCCTGCCACCAGATGCAGACTGATGAATATTCTGTTACAAAAATGGAATGCAAAGGATATTTTACACATCCTAACATTCAAATTAGTTTATTGTATGTTCAAATTTTCTCCCCTAAAGCCTATGTCCGATATCTATAAATACTTATTTTCAAAAAATAGTGTTTGAATGGCTGAACGCTTCTGGATTTCGTGTTTAAGTGACTCCTATAAATGCATTGTGAAGAAAAACTTATAACTCAAAAATAAAATGGGTATATATGTGTTAAATGGGAAGGACAGTTTGAATATCCGGTGAAATTCTATGAGTACCTAAAAGAGGGGAGTCCGTCAGTGTATTCTAGCCTGAATAGAATTTTACAATTCATATTTCAGCTTACATACGTCATAGACAGCAGACGATCATATTAATCAGTTTGTTATTTTCACTCCGATCACGCCTATAAATATGAAGACCATGGAGGAGTGGCACAAAGTGGTCAGCTCAGGGCCATGTGACACTCGACGCTCTAAAGCTGGAAGGAAGCCACATAACTAAGTGGTTAGTTCAGGACCATGTGTCCTACACAAACGGAAGTAAGCCTCATCACTATTTAGCTCAGGACGATGTGTCTCTCCACAAATGGAAGGTAATCTCGTCACTAATTGGTAATCTCAGAAATACGTGTATTTCCACAAGTCAGCAATTAGGAAATTTTATGAATCTTAAAATCAATACCAAACTGGCATGGCAAATATTTTAGACATTTTAAAGGAAGTCATTTAAGTTGCGGCATGATATCTGTAGACTGCTGGAATGAGAGTGAGGAAACAATAGCGCCTGAGGTGAGATATAAAACAAAGTGGGAAGTAGCAGATCAGGTCCGGTCGACTAAATCCTTCAGAAGCATCTAAAATCTATGATGTAAAATGGACTAAGCTACGTATACAATGGACTGTCCTCTGCCATATATGCCAAGAAAAAAGAAGACACATAAAATGCATGTCGCTTTGCTGGTCTCTGCACAAAATATGTTTAGAAAGTAGAAAGCAAATTTAGACTCCATCAAAAATAGAAATATGATTTTGTGTGTGAAAAGGATTCATAAGCAACATTTTTACTGGTGGTCATAATACAAGATTGTTCTCTAACGTAGCCTATTGTGTCCTGTTACACATGAATTACAAAGAAACAGAGAGTGTGAGCTGGTACTGGGTAGTTCTGAGGACCGACATGAATATTTCTTGCCACTAGTTGTGAATGTACAGTACGAACAATTCAATGCATCACATAAGAGCCGAGAAGACTCTAACCACTCACAAAATCAAATAAACCATTCAGAATTCGTAGTTTCCATCACAAATCTGGTTTGAAGTCAAACCTTAGGCTATGACTAGCCATCGCATAACGTGCTGATACAAGGGCTTAGTTAAGAGCACGAATCCGAGACTTTACAACCATTTCCCAGGGATTATCAAAGATCACTTCACACAGTAACCAACAAAGGTGTGACAGCAAAAAATTAATTAGCAATGTCACAACTACAGTTCAAAAACACTACTGCATTAAATGTTTTAAAATAGGACATACACTTGTGATACTGTGTAAGGTCAGTGACAATAATTACAATTTTGAAAGTATTATATCACTACGTTATTTACCTATTATTATTATTATTATTATTATTATTATTATTATTAGCATAGGGCAACAAGTTAGATACATATATACAAATATATAGTATTTACAAATATACACAGACAAGAAACATGTTTTATAGCAGAATGTCCAGTTGAGTGATCCACTGTATGGCTTCCTGTGTTGGTTCCAAAAAGTCACTTGGGCTACCTGTGTAGGAATGTCGTGTACATTCACTTACAATATGGGGTTCATCTGCCGAGATGCACCACAGTCGCACTCTGGTGATGAGATATATTTCCACTTATAGAGGGCATCCCTGCATCGTCCATGATTTGTTCTCACCCGATTCAGACTGGTCCCAATCTTACGCGGTAGATGATATTCACCAGAAAAGATGTTGTGTAAGGAACTGTCTGTGGCAACTTTCCAGCGACTTCTCCATTCTTCTAAAGGGTGAAAATTCCCATAAAGCCAATGCGACAGCATCATGCAAAGATGGATGTCGTGACCAGAACCTCGTTACCTTGAGAACAGGAATATCATCCAAAACATACAGTTGAGGGTTCATTTCTATCTTCTTGAACTCTCGGATAGGAGCATTTGATCTTTTTAAAACAGATGGCATTATACCTGACAGAATTGGGAGCCAATAAAGGGATGTGGATTGGACAGTACCAGATATTAACCGCAAGCTAGCATTCAGTTGAGTATCAATTAGTCTTGTATATGGGCTATCCAGCCAAACTGGTGCACAGTACTCAGGACACGAGAAAACCAGTCCCAAAGCAGAAGATCATGAAGTCTTTGCTGATGAACACCAACTTGAGCCATACAATTCCTGAAGGATAATATTACGTGTTTTGAGCTTTCTGGACAGATTCTTAAGATGTTGTTTGCAAGATAGAGTGCGATCAAGTGTAATCCCCAAATATTTGGGATAGCTGCTATGCCGAAGTTCTTGGTGACAAAAACGTATGTGAAGTTTAATGCCAGCTTGGCGATTATTCAGGTGAAAACATGACACTTCTGTTTTGTTAGGGTTAGGACACAGTTGCCATTTCTTGAAGTATGTTTCAAGTGAAATCATGTCTCTTTGTAGCACTTCTTCTGTCACACTAAGGTCTCGATGTTGAGTGGCTAGTGTTATGATATCAGCATTACAAAATGTTTGTGATGATGTGTCTGGGAGATCGGAGATGTACAAATTGAACAGATGGGGAGACAGTACCGATCCTTGGGGTAACCCATTTCTGGGCTTCCTTTCTCTACTCATACTATTTCCCATACACACTCGAAATCTTCTGTCATTTAGCATATTGCTTATAACCTGCACGATGGTCCTACAGGGTACAATTCGGAGAAGCTTGTAAATTAATCCTTCCCTGCAGACTGCGTCAAATGCTGCTGTAAGATCAATGAATACAGCTGAGGTCTTGAGTTGTTTCTGGAAACCTGCTTCCATGTGGAATGTCAGTGAAAGCACTTGATCGCAGCAGCTGCGATTTGGCCTGAATCCAGCTTGATCAACTGTAATATGCTGAAAAATAGTTGCGCTGATTCTGTTGTGGAATAGCCTCTCAAAAAGAAGGGCAACTGGTCTATAACTGCTTGGGTCATTGGCAGGCTTACCTGGTTTCAAGATGGAAATCACTTTCGTTCCTTTGAATTCTGCCGGGAGTTGTCTGTTCTGTAGAAGGTCGGTAAAAAACCTTAACAGCCAACTTCTTGCATTCTTTCCTAAATGAATGCCAAATTCTGGATGAATGTCGTCAAAATCTGGAGCTGTACTTGGTTTAACATCTTTGAGAGCAGCACTGATGTCTTGCACCGTAAGCGGTTGTGAATACCTTGAGGTGCGTGGTGTTCTTGATTCCAGAGTTTGGAGCTGGCGTAGTATGTATTTGGTATGTTTCTTATCTGATGGACTTTGGGAAGTTGTGACGATGTGAGATGCTACTTGATCCGGAGTAACTCCAGGCTGTTGCTTCACCAAAGGTGTCCTTCCTCCAAGTTTTCTGCAGTGCCCCCAAGATCTTCTACTGGAATGAGTTAGGTCGATATTCTCCACTGTTTCAATCCACCGTTCTCTCCGTGTAGTATCCATGCTGGAAAGAAGTTCATCAGCTATGTCTTCATCACCAGTATGCAGATATTCGTTATAGAGTACATCAGTCTCTGCATTCCAACAGGGATGTATTCTTTTCTATGGCATACTCTTCTTAGCCTCCATCATAACTGCATCTACGAAACGCTTGTAATTGTGCTTGGGAGCAATCCACCGAACACATTTATCCAGTTCAGTGGTGAGTGTTGACCAATTTGCTTTTCTGAAGTTCCTCCGAGCATGTGGTATTGACCGTACAACAGGAATTTTGATGCCAATGTCCACTACAATGGGGCCATGTTGACTGTGGGGAATATGTCTTAACACTTTACGACTGGTATGTAAGGGCTATCCTGCCTCATTGCAGCTAACAAATCACAAGTCAGGATTGAAATCCCTATTTCATGCAGCTCATTGGACAGTACCAAGATCTTTTGGGTAAAAAATCAGATGGAGATTGTTCATTTCTGTCCATTCTACGAGTTTCTTTCCACATTCATTGTTATTCGAGTACATCCATAGTTCCTGATGGCTGTTGAAGTCGCCTATATAAACTGCAGGGTGTTGAGCAGTCGGGAGTACGGTACCTGACCACTGTGAGTTTGGGGGTTTATAAATGTTAAACATAGTAAAATGTGTCACTCGCACAGCAACACAATGGATGTCTTCGTCTTTGTCTTCGTTTTGAAAGAGCAGTGAGGCATCTTGGATATTATTACGAACATAAGTAGCTATACCATGTACACTGTGATATGTTGCACGAAGAGCTGTGAAACCATCAATGAGGCCCCTTTTCCGAATCTCTTCTTCATTGGCTGTATGGATTTCATGTATAACCACAACATCTATATTATTATTCAGGATAACTTTGGATAGGTAGTCACATTTTGCTCTGCTGATGCTTTCTATGTTAAGCTCGAAAACATGGATGAAAGGTCCGATGTTTCTTGTCTGGTAGCTCTGAGAAGAGCCATTTCCATGAAATACTTCTGCTATTGCTGGAGGATCTTTAAAAAGATAGGTCCAGCAGCCACAGTTATTGCTTTCTTAGCACCACCCGAGGGTCACGTGTAGGGCACTTTGAGGGTAAACCTACGGACGTGAAGCAATAATGTACCGCCTATTTATCTACTTTTATGAGAAAATAAATTCATTTACTTGAAGAATTCAGAGTTTATTTAGGCAACCTGCACAAATTTAAAACTCCACTTGTACCTGTCCATTTTATTAGTTAATACTAATTGTGTAAGTATGTTTGCAATCAACACACTAGAAGCACCTGACTGACAATGAACACTAAAATGAATCAGAAAGTGTGACCACATCACTGGAATGAACATAAATTCAATAGCACAATTTTTTGTGCTTACAACAATGCACAAGTTTTATTTGAAAACTATGATACCGAAGACGTAGCATACCTGACCTCAAAGTTTCATTTCTACAACACATTATCTGCTTTGGCATCCACACATGGAGGAATCTGACTTAACACACAAGAGAAAAGAAATGATCAGAAAAAAGGAATCTAACCAAATAATTTCAATATGATATTCTTCGAGTTACCACATTATTGAACTCAGCCATCATTATGTTGATTAATGAAACTGATTATGTTAGTTTGAAATATTTATTATTTACAATGTACATAAAACTTAACAATTTCGAATTAGTAGATTTAATTTTTAATCTACAAATATCGCTTTTTCTGTGTGTCGCTGTTGGCATGAACGTACAAAAATATTACTCAGAATATCTGGAAGCAAGAGTTTCAGATAGCATTTCAAATGATAAGAATGTGATGAACAAATGATGCAGAGAAAGTGAAAGAAAGAACATTTTTTCATGGTTGCTTAAAGGTATTGTAAACAAATACACTTCAAAAATATCTAGCTTTACCAGAGATTCTTTTTGTAGATATATATTGAATAAAACTACGAGTACATGATGGAAAATTAAATATGACCTTAAAGTTCCTGAATATTTTAGATAATTTTAACCAATAGAATTTTCAGATATTAGTTTTAAAAGTAACCTTGTAAAGACAGGATTGAACTGATGAAAATTGCCACTTTTGGATATAAACCAACCAC
Source organism: Anabrus simplex (assembly GCF_040414725.1). NCBI lineage: Eukaryota > Metazoa > Arthropoda > Insecta > Orthoptera > Tettigoniidae > Anabrus > Anabrus simplex. The sequence goes on from NC_090279.1 coordinate 68,107,257, forward strand.
TACTGAACACAACTATGAATAGGTACAATATATTCCATATTGTATAGGACTTGTAGTGTACGTACTTTGTTTCTTCTTTGATGTATGGCAACAGCTGATCATCAGTTTGTTCCTCTATGAATACTTCCTCCTTAGCATCTTTGGAAGGCTGTCAGTAAGAAACAAGAAAAGTAGAATAAAGAAGTAAGGAATAAAAATATATAGGCCTAAAATAGAAACAGCTGAGCAAATAAATTTCATAGTGGCACAAGAAGAGTATAATTAATTAATCTCCCATTTAAAAAATATATAATGGAAAGGAACAATCAAATGATAATCCCATTAAATGCAAGAGAGGTGTCTACCTTGGTGGCTAATGTTACACAAAAATATATTATTATCAAGCACTAAATTTTAAAAGAACAGAGAAGAAGACAATTTCCTAAAAACAGTATTCCACAATTATTGCTATTTTTTTCTATTAAGCACACAGCTCATCCTTAATAAATGTATAGAATTTACAAACTCTTACTCATAATATTTTCTGTTTTACAAACATAAACAACACACATACCACTTGTGCAACTAGTTCAAATAATACTATACAAATTCTATTAGGTTAAAAATTACATTGCATTTACTTATTTTATTTTTTACCCTTTTTGGAACCTAACTTGCACAATGACCTGCTGTGTTTTAACCTGAGTCTCTTTTGCCAATGCTTCTCAAACAATTGATGAGATATAAGAACATGAAAAGGAACACACTGTTGGAGAGCAGTAGACACAGTAGCTCAGAAAGGGAGGAACATTGCAAATTTGTAAATTTAAAATCACCTACATATTTGTGAATATTCAGCAGAGTATATGTACACATACATGTATGGGTGGAGGTACTTCCATGTATGTGAACATGTACAATTTTAGGGAAATAAATAATAGTAAGCAGTATCTCCAAATCATTACCCAATACCATTCCTTGCTTCTCTTTCTCTTTCTGTTGATCCCTAATTCCACAATGATTAGCCATATTCTTCATCCTCTTATATTCATATTCCCCTGTTCCCATCTTCCTACATATGACTTAACTTGTCACCTCTTTTTTCATTTCCATGTTCCTATATACTTTCTTTCCAAAAACACTTCACTATAATATCAAATAATCCCACAGTACTCCCACCACTTTCCCAACAAGTGGACAATGCTTAAATCATAAGCATAGAAATATCCATTATCCCCCCTCTGTACATCACATTAAGACCAAAAGCATAAATCAGTTAATGTCCCAATCAATGAATGAATGAATGAATCAATGAATCAATCAAACCACAGCAATTAGGGCTGTTGGTTGTTTATATAGAAAAAAGATTGTGGAAATATATGAAACATATTATTTCAATCACTAAATCATCTTCCTATAAGTGAACATTTGCCAAAATTTGTCCCCCTGAATTCAAACTTATCTTCATGTTGTGACCTTTCCTACACTTAAAGAACATGACTTAAATGTATTCATCAACTAATGTCATTCCAAGCCATCTCTCCAATGACACCTCAGAATATACTGCTTAATCAAACAACTTGTTTCCTTTCTCCAAGTCTCCCCAGCTGAAACTTTGCAACATCTCTCTAACACAACTCTTTTGTTAGAAATCACCTGCAAGAAATGGAGCTATTTCTGTAGATTATTTCCTGTTCTCTAATCAAGTAATACTGGTGATGGTCTCACACTCTCATTGTGGCTTTGCTGGAGATTTATATGCCCTCTCCTTTCCAACCAATAAATAACCTCATAATCATATTAAGGGATCTGTAAATTTTATTTTCAATATGTTTAAATGATTACAATAATGAAGCTATATCCTTATTATGAATAGCTAGGCACTTACAGAGATCCCCATGAAGAAATTTCACCCATCAATACAATAATGAAACCGGAGAGGACTCTTTCTATTTGTGAAACAAAGAAACTGACTTTTCACCACGTTTACAAATATAGCATTGCACGATGTCCAACTTACAATATTGTCAAGGTCTTTTTCAGTTACTCAAAATCCTGAAACTTATTTATTACAAAGAGCCTCATCACTTATTTCAGTTCATTATTCATATTGTTTACATATATCAGAAAATAAAGGTCTCATAATACTGCCCTGTGGGACCCAATCCCATAATTGTTACAGGATCAAATAAAGCTTCACCTACTCTTATGCTCTGAGTTCTATTTTCTAGAAATACACCAGACGAGGCCAAATTTTAATGGTAAAAGGTATATTTCTACCTTTATGTAAACTATCGACCTTTATAACCTAATCCTTGAACTTGTTTGGAGGCAAAGTTTCCACTTGGGATATCCTGGTCCACACTATTGTATTTTTTCATACAGTGGCTAAAGTGAGAACCACAATGTAATTTCATTATCACATGGTTTTGTGTCATTTTTGTTAGTGAGCATATTCTGTTGTTTATCTTTATTAGCTGAATATTGTTGCTGTTTGGAAGTAAATAATGTGACCTATTGTTAAGACTGTGCATTCTGTAAATTACATGTATTATTGATACTCTTCAGGAGTTCAACTGATATTTCCTAAGAGAGGTTCTAGAGAACTCTCAAATTTTGAGGTTATGGGGAGACGAAGAGACCTTTCTCCAAGAAAGGCACTGACAGAGAGCTACTTCTTGAGAAACGTCATTCACAACAAGAAGTAGATTCTAGATTGCAAATACCACAGCAATCTGTAAGTAGAATTTTAAAATGTGAAGATAACGGGAAGACAAAATGTGATGATGATGATGCTTGTTGTTTTAAGGGGCTAACATCGAAGGTCATCGGCCCAAGACAAAATGTCAACAACGTGTTGGAAACTGTGGCCAGAAGAAGAAACCAACCCCAAGGAGGAAGCAAAACTGATTAATTTGTCAGTAAACAACTGCAAGGTTACTAGTTTGGATTTACGTAAGAAATTAGAAGAGTATGGGTCATTTGTATTAGCCAGGACTCTGAAGCGAGAGCTGTTTAATGCTGGAATGAAAGCAAGATGACCTCAAGGCAAAGCGAAGTTTACTCCTGCTATGGCTGTAAAGAGGTTCCAGTGTGCTAAGACTCTCCAGAATTGGTCATCTGATGAATGGAAACAGGCAAGTCCATGACAATTACTGTAATTCCTAAATTATCATTCATTATTCCATTATAACCCAATCTAAGTGATGTAACCGTACAGCACAGTAAATGTATGAAATTCTTCTTTTAAACCATACAGCTTATAGCATTTAATGCTACGCTGATTTGTTTTATTTATTTCAGGTTTGCTTTAGTGACGAATCGGTATTTCCTGTCGAAGAAGAGACAAGTCAATATGTCAGAAGATAAGGAGAAGCATTCCATCCAGATTGAGTGAAGCATCCAACTTCAGTGATGGTCTGGAGTGTGTTTTCTTGGTATGGCTGTGGACGATTATATATTGTAGAAGGAACTATGAGACGTGACCAGAATAGTATTAAGAACCCGTTTGGTAGCTCAGGTGCAAGAGTAGTTTGGCCAAAGTGAATTTATTTTTATGCAAGATAAGATTTTTATGCAAGAACAAAGCCTAGAAACAGTCCAGACATGAACCCCATAGAAAATCCTTTGAAAAGAGCAAAGAAAACTCCAAAAAATTATAACGACAAAAATTGGCTTTATTGAGAAGATCGTTCAGATCTGGTGTCATGATGACGATTTAAGGGGTCAGTGTAAAATACTGTTTGAGGGTATGCCTAGTCTAAGCAAGTCGCTCATGAAAGCTAAGGGGGTGCATACCAAGTACTAATGTCATCAACTTAAAAATTGGTAACATCTTATCTGTTCAATTCTCGAATTTTTAATGTTTAATAATTTGGCCATATCTTTATAGTCACCCATTTAGCCACTGTTTTATCTGTCCCAAACGCACTAATTTTTTGTCAGTAGTTTCCCGAGATCTACCCTAAGAAAATCCTTGGATATGTCAATCGTGATACATTTGACTTCCTGAATCTAATATATCTGCTATATCCTGCTGGAATCCATAAGATGAGCTTCAGTGGAATAATGTTTCCTAAATCTGAACTACCTTCTATCGAGCCAGTTGGTAATTTCTTAAATGTGTATAACATAATCAGAAAGAACGCATTCCAAGAGCTTGCATGCAACACAAGTCAAGACGACTATTGTGTAATTACTAGCCTTAAGTTTAGCACATTTTCTCTATACACAGAGTGCTACTACACTAAGTATTCATTCATCTGGTGTAGCTGTTTCATACATACTCTAATCAATATCTCAAACAACTGACTTTCGTATATGCCCAGAAATTTCACCCATCCCAGAAGCATTTCTAGTTTTAAATTTTTGTATATTACATTCAATGTTCCTTATAGTGGATATTGTAAAGTAATTTCAAAGGATTAGGTGAAATTGTCAACTGCATCAGGTACTGCAAAAGGACATGACCAAACCATTGGTAACATATCGTATGCGTCACGAATGACGGCTGCGATGCCCATCGACTAATGAAGTATACACATTCACATGTTGTGTAATTGCTACTTCATACCTCTCTAAATCTGTCAACATTCAACACCGTGCACAGCAACAAGCCGTAGTAACACGGCTGACAGTAATTCCAGTATCAAGGAAGACAATGTACACTGCCTGCTGGTGCTCTCAGTGGTTTTCAATTAGCATTCTGGCAGTGAAAATTGCATGAGTTGTTCCAACACCCTTAATGAAGATGCATTGTATAGCAATAATGTCAGCGATTTCACCCAGTCAATAATGAAGGCTACTCTAAAAGATCTTCTCATGTACAATTGGGTGCAATTTGGATGGTAATTTGCACATTCTGCTGAATCATCATTTTGCTCAAAAATAGGCACAAGGATGTTTACAGCCCAATGACTGGGAACAGAGCCAGAGTCAACTCTGGCACTGAATAAGCTTCTCAGCCAGTTGATAATGAGCTCTTTGAACTGCCTCATCTTCCAGAAGTGTGCTGGATGGTCATCCGGTCCTGGCGCTTTTTGGTCCTTCATACTCCTAATGGCACTCTCCACTTCCTTTGATGTGATGCATAAGATGGGACTTACCATCAGGAATAGGGTGATTTGGTAATTCTATGCAGAAAATATCTACAAAGGTTGTTGCCAATGATTGAGGATTCATTGTTTGTCCTCTAATCACTGGTCATCTTTGTCTCTAATGCAGACAGTGTGCTCAGTACTAGTGTCAATTTTCGTCAGATGGAAAACAGTTCTCTTCTTCATCCCTTGAGCTCAGTGGTGTACAGTGCTTATCAGAATTACACCGACAAAAATTCAAGAATGCTCTTCTTATTATGTTAAGAATAATGGTTCAATCAGACTGGCGGGAAAAATTATATTTTTGAGAAAATGAGGTTAAATTGTTACTTCCTGGTGCGCTATTGAAATTGAAGAGCTGCTGCCGCCTTTCAGGGAAGATAAGGGTAGGGGAGGCGTTGTGGAATGTATGCGCAAACAGAGATAATGCTTCCTCATAGGACTTCAATATTATTGTCTCTAACAGGCAATATCCACAGTCCATTTATCTAATAGCCGTAACTGCACTCACAGTTAAAGAACACACTGTATTTAAGACACACATGTTAGTCAAGGAAAGCACAGATTGTCTCTCCTCTCGTCTGTTTGTCACAGTAATATTCTATATTAATTAACATGCTCGAAGATTGTGTATTCCTTCCCTCATAATATTGTAAACTCAATGAAATACTGAATGAAGGAATCAACACGCCGAATGATTTGATTACAGTGTATGTTCAATAAGGCCCCCTCCTACTTTGGTGTATAGTTCACTATGGCATAGTAGTGAGTGACTATGGACTATGTCCAGGATGTGTAGTGTGTGGCGAACAGTTTGGAAAGCTGCCTGTATTCTTGTTACAAGATGTCTTCTCTTTCTATAGGGATCACATAGTAGTCAATTCGTGTAGAACAAACTGTACAGTGCCTACCGGAGTGTGGAAGTGACTATGCGAGAAGAACGAGAAACTTGAGCATTCGCATCGAGAATTACCTATTTCTCCAAATTTCACTTCCCCTCCCTTCTCTTTTCTGATGCACAGCGGCTGACTCTCTGACACAGCAAATAGAGCAAGTTCATCAATCTGAACTGCATGACCGGAACTAACAGGGTCACTTTCATTTCCTCAAAAGGAAACATTTCCCCGAGAATCTGACTGCACCATCATTCTCAACATTCCACGAAGAGCATCCCTGATTTCTTTGTCAGTATAGTTCTGATACACCTTGTACACAGGTCATTACAGTGAGTGCGTCTCGATTGAGATTTATATACAGTTTGCCTTCGTCTTATCCTACAACTCTTCTTGGACTGCAATCATCCATAGGAACGTTAGATATTCAATACAAGAGGAACTAGGTTATATCATACCCAAGTTTACTGTGACGGTTGCAGTGAAAGATCTGTAGAATGTGTCTACATGTTGTCAAATGCATTAAGATCAACAAGAGGAAAATTTATGTTGTTGCTAGGGTGTCCTTCTAGTTTTAAGCTTCCACCACTTGATGTTTCAGGGGCATAGAGGTCCTTAAATCCGCTATGCCTACCTTATGCAGAGGTGTAATACAGTCAGATGATATGACATTCACATCCTTTCTTCGTCGTAGATCACGGTGCTGAACAACGATAAGGTCAATTTGCTTGCTGCAGTCACCACAAGTGAAACCTCAAATATGAGCTCCATCATCATATCAGGTACCGAAAGTATTACCACCATGGCAGCTATAAAAATTCTTAGTGACCATCATGCGTATTAAGGTCATCACAGAGAAGTGGAAACTCATCCCCAGGATACGCTGCAACATGACCTCGTAGTTCCTGCCAATGCTCTTCCTTATCCAGGTCATCACAGCCAGATTGTGACATAGAAAACACAAGTTCGAGAGGATGCAACGTCGAATGTAATTCACATAAGGCTGTCGGAATAGCACTGAACCTCAGCAACTCAATCTTGCATGCTTGCGCACACAATGAAATCAACACCATTCCTGCTGGATGTAACCTGGCAGATAAGTTCACAGACATCTTTGATGTCATGAGATTTCTGGCCTTTCCAAAGCGAGCAACTTAAAATCTAATTACATAGCTACACTTCAATTCTAAACCGGACTTACATTATCCAAATTGCAACAGGTTAACAGGAACAATAGAATGAAGAGATTAAGTAATAATAAAGCAAGAATGATATTTACTAATAAAATAATTATTCTACAATAATTCTAAGCCACATTTAGATGCATCCTAACTACAATAGTTTAACTGAAGCAACAAATAATCCTAAAGTATGAAATTATGGAACTTATGAGAACGTAAATATTCCTTGACTATGTACATAAAATTTAGTTTCCTTGATACATCAAAGAGACAAAAAGGTGAATAGTTTGAATGTAATTATCAGTCAAAGAACAGTGGCCAGTTATAATCATAAATTTAAGCCGTATTAATGAAAGTTATCTGAACATAACCTACGGCATATTGTTTATTTGATGGTTTCTACCATTTCTCTTTCACACCGACACAGATAGGTCATATGGCGATGATGAGCTAAAAATGGCTATGAATGAGAAGGAAGCATTGTGGCCTTAATTAAGGTACATTCGCACCATTTGTTTGCTGTGAAAATGTGAAACATGCACTTCAGGGCGGTCGACAGTGTGTTCGAGCCCAGCATCTTATAAATGCAGGCCAAGAGCTACATGGCCAGTTATTCATTACAACAAGGAAGCAATTGCTTGAATTCCTTCTCTTCCAATACTTACTGTGAGAGTATATTAATATGTAATTTCAAACAATACGTTAAAAAGTAAGTTTTTATTTTAGAAATTCAGCTTTCACAGTTCCCCAGATGTACATGCACATTTGGACATAAGTTTTCATATACATGTCCAAAATTTTACGATACATGGGGTTACTTTGGAAAAGTAAAGAGTAAAGTAGATTCCCAAAATTCTATGCAGAGCATGCCTTCCTCCCTTGAAGTCAAGATGGGCTGCCTACGTATGCTCTTCGGATCTAGGATCGAGGTGGCCCTTACTTCTTCGCAGCTTCTCTGTATGCCCTTCACCAAGAATCCCTTTAAGAGACTTATCAAGCTTATCGGCATTGTAATTACGTTAGACAATGCTTCCAAATTTATGCTTATATTCTTGCAACACATTCCGAAGTAACCCCATGAAAGAACCTTACTCAGAAGAACAGCCAAAGACATGATTCTTGAGGTGATCAAGCTAATGCAAGTTGAACCTAACAGCACTTCAGTTAGAGTAAAACAATTCACTTCAACTAACATTTCTTGACAATGTGAACATTTGGTACCACACGATACAACAAGCAACGTCTCTCACTGAGGGACAAAGAAAAAGAGACAACAATCAAGAAAAAGGTTTATCACAATAGTTCTATGAACTTTGACTGTCCTACATCAACACAGATCTATCCATATTAAGAAACAAAGTACACATACACGTGAAGATAAACCGACGTCCAGAATTATCGCATGGAATATTTGGAAGAGAAGTGTACGAAAATACTAATAAATTGCAGGGTATATGCTGTAAACGGGAATCATGGATCAAAGGTATCTGGGCATAGAGAAATACTCACAGGTCAATTTATCGCAAAAAGTGAGGAGACAGGGTTGGATCAAACACATTTCAATGACACTTGGGTGAAATATCAATTAAGAAATAGTAAATGTAATGATTATCATTATTTTACTGTAAAACCAATTATAGTATTAACATTAACAGCTAAAAGATAGCTGGGCATGTCAGAGAAGTTAACTGTTAACAATGTAGAATGACACTACATAAACACTGTACAAGTCTACAGATAGTTTCACCTTAAAGTTCTACACAACACTTTATAGTGCAAATGCAGTTTCCATACCACACACAGGATTTCAACAAACCAATTTTACTAATTCTGCATCAATATATCGAAATAATACACTTTTAATAATTCTGCATCATTTATACAGCAGTGTATACTGTGGAAAGAAATCTTTTTTTTTGCTAGCGCTTTTACGTCGCACCGACACAGATAGGTCTTATGGCGACGATGGGATAGGAAAGGCCTAGGAGTCGGAAGGAAGCGGCCGTGGCCTTAATTAAGGTACAGCCGCAGCATTTGCCTAGTGTGAAAATGGGAAACCACGGAAACCATCTTCAGGGCTGCCGATAGTGGGATTCGAACCTACTATCTCCCGGATGCAAGCTCACAGCCGCGCACCTCTACGCGCACGGCCAACTCGCCCGGTAAGAAATCTTTCACCTACAACATATTGTAACCAAAAATGGCATAACTGGAGTTAAAATTGAGATTGCTGCAAAAGCCTAATTTAATTCGGTCAGTGGGTCATTTACAACAGCTCTGGTGAAGGCCAGGATCTGATAACATTGGAGAAATTCGCCTTTAGGCTCATTGCTGCATGGCCGTGTGGCGATTTACTCCTTTTCTCTTATTGGTCAGGAGGTTAGCATGCGACAGATATGAACAGTTAACATTTTCAAGGCTAACACTGCCCGGCAAGTTTTCAGAACTCTTCAGAAGAACAGTTTCGAACAATGATACTTTAAGAAGACGTGAAAAAAATTATGATTGGTTTCCAACTAATCACACTTTCTAGGCCAAGAACTGATAAAAGCAGTGTGTAATCGACGCTCTACTTACTCAGCTCCTACACTACTGATTTCATACTGCTCTACGTTAGAGCACAACTTCACTTCGCTTTCCCACTACAATCCTACAAGATATTCTTCGCCAAGAGACGTTCATTAGTCGTGATGTCTCATAAAGGGAACACTTTATTTTGTCTTCTACAAGACATAACCACGACTATATTAATTCCAGAACACGTGTGGTATGCATAAATCATCTGAACTCGCAAGTTAAGTGTCGATTGACATTCAAATAGGCATGGTTGAAACACATATCAATGTGCCACTTCAGTTAGAGAGAGAGAGAGTGAGTGTGTGTGTGTGTGTGTTTGTGTGTGTGTGTGTGAGAGAGAGAGAGAGAGAGAGAGAGAGAGAGAGAGAGAGAGAGAGAGAGAGGAAGCCTACTGTTACGAGAAGCCTGCAAGACAAGGAAGAAGGGGAATCATCATGCTGCTTGCAAGAGGTATCTTTACTTTCATCATGGTGCACCTTGCAAGGGATATTCCTTCCGGAATGTCTAACTTAAAGGAGAGATCCCACCAAACCCTAAAGGGTGGTAAAGGGACCAATCATGAGACGTTGCCAGCCATGAATAAATCAACTTCCATCATAAAATTTTAAGTAACTCTTTTAAATGTTAATTTCATTTCCAGAGGGACTTCATTCTTGAAATTATATTTTCTATTACTTTCTGCTGTTGCAGATTCTTATCGCTTCTGATCTACTTATTGATGTTGGTAAATTTTGTGAATGATTGAAATACACTCATGTCCATAAAATCCAGAACACCTTGAAAGACTAGAGATAGGAAATCTATATTCATACGACTTGTGCATTAGTATGTTCTGAAGACAGGACAACATCGATATCTCTGTGCAACACCGACTGGTAAATTGTGCCTGCTGTGTTTTTAGTCTTAAGGTCTATAAAATGTGCTTAAATGTAGTTGCGTATGCTTTTATCATATACTTTATATTAGGCTTATACCTTGTCAAATTAAGTAATATAGACCTTAAGACTAAAAACAAAGTAATATGACAAAGTCATTCTAGGAACTTGTTTTACTCGTAAAACTTGAACGTTAATGATATACACTGACTGACAGAGCAAATGCAACACCAAGAAGGAGTGGTTCGATAGGGATGAAAGTTGGGGAAAAAACAGAGACGGCACGGACGAATAATTGATGTTTATTTCAAACCGATATGCAGGTTACACAATGCGCACGGCATCGACTCAGTAGGATGTAGGACCACCGCGAGCGGCGATGCACGCAGAAACACGTCGAGGTACAGAGTCAATAAGAGTGCGGATGGTGTCCTGAGGGATGGTTCTCCATTCTCTGTCAACCATTTGCCACAGTTGGTCGTCCGTACGAGGCTGGGGCAGAGTTTGCAAACGGCGTCCAATGAGATCCCACACGTGTTCGATTGGTGAGAGATCCGGAGAGTACGCTGGCCACGGAAGCATCTGTACACCTCGTAGAGCCTGTTGGGAGATGCGAGCAGAGTGTAGGCGGGTATTATCCTGCTGAAACAGAGCATTGGGCAGCCCCTGAAGGTACGGGAGTGCCACCGGCCGCAACACATGCTGCACGTAGCGGTGGGCATTTAACGTGCCTTGAATACGCACTAGAGGTGACGTGGAATCATACGCAATAGCGCCCCAAACCATGATGCCGCGTTGTCTAGCGGTAGGGCGCTCCACAGTTACTGCCGGATTTGACCTTTCTCCACGCCGACGCCACACTCGTCTGTGGTGACTATCACTGACAGAACAGAAGCGCGACTCATCGGAGAATACGACGTTCCGCCATTCCCTCATCCAAGTCGCTCTAGCCCGGCACCATGCCAGGCGTGCACGTCTATGCTGTGGAGTCAATGGTAGTCTTCTGAGCGGACGCCGGGAGTGCAGGCCTCCTTCAACCAATCGACGGGAAATTGTTCTGGTCGATATTGGAACAGCCAGGGTGTCTTGCATATGCTGAAGAATGGCGGTTGACGTGGCGTGCGGGGCTGCCACCGCTTGGCGGCGGATGCGCCGATCCTCGCGTGCTGACGTCACTCGGGCTGCGCCTGGACACCTCGCACGTGCCACATGTCCCTTGTCCCTGCGCCAACCATCTTCGCCACAGGCGCTGCTCCGTGGACACATCCCTATGGGTATCGGCTGCGATTTGACGAAGCGACCAACCTGCCCTTCTCAGCCCGATCACCATACCCCTCGTAAAGTCGTCTGTCTGCTGGAAATGCCTCCGTTGACGGCGGCCTGGCATTCTTAGCTATACACGTGTCCTGTGGCACACGACAACACGTTCTACAATGACTGTCGTCTGAGATATCACGGTACGAAGTGGGCCATTCGCCAACGCCGTGTGCCATTTATCGTTCGCTACGTGCGCAGCACAGCGGCGCATTTCACATCATGAGCATACCTCAGTGACGTCAGTCTACCCTGCAATTGGCATAAAGTTCTGACCACTCCTTCTTGGTGTTGCATTTGCTCTGTCAGTCAGTGTAATTCAAGGTCATATGTACATAGCAAAGTTTTATCATACGTTGTAATCCATTTAATGTGTTCAAAAAGTGGTATCTCTTTAATATATAATAGTTTTCTAAACTTAGACATAAAACACAGTATTATTCACTCTGAAACATATTACCTAATGTCAGTCAAATATGAAATGTTTATGGGCAAGGTACAACTATTAAAAAAATGTATTCTAATGTGAATGTACATGACAGCTGAGGATGACTTGTGAAGAGTAGAAACAGGTCCTGTTATTAAGAAGAAAAATTTTAATAAATTAGTATTGATTAGGTGGCTCTCTTTCTTTCTATGACATATTTTGTTCATCTATATGAGTTGAGAAACTAAACTCTTGGCACTAAGGTGACATAAGTGAAGTGTGCTTTTATGTCTATTTAGGGCTGACTGGACAATGTGAGTTGTAACTTCAAGGAGGGGGAGATTAGGGTGAATGGACTAGCAGGTAGACAGGTTGAAGGGATAGGTGAGGAAGGGGAAGTGTGGCAAGGGAAAATATTGCTATGGTCAGAGGGATTATGGCTGTTTGTGGTATGCATTGCCAATTGCTAAAATGAAACTAAAACACAGCATGTGACTACACCCTATTAATGGTCAGCAATTAACATATTTTAGGTAATTAAATTGTCAGTAATAAGAGTGAAAATGTGCAACAGCAGATTAGGCATAGAGAATACCCAGGTAGGAGCTTTTTCTACGTAGTGTTGACGTTAGAGCTATGTACACGTAATATGGAGGCCTGACTTAAAAGAGAACAAGTTAGGAAAATTTTATTAAAGAGTATGTAGATCGACAGGTGGTAGGATAAGAAGACAGATTAAGAGAATAGATATTTGGACAGATAGATAAATACAGTAAATGGATAGATAGATAGATAGACAAATTTACTTGAAAAAATAAAAAAGCTAGCTCCTCAGCTGGGACTTATGGTAAACGATGGGTTTGGACTCACGTAGTCAAGTAAACAAATAGCACTGCAAGAGAAGCTTATGCCATAGGAAGTTCCTTTAACTGGCACACTTTTAATTTCAATCCGTCAGCCTTCTTGATTATGATGTCTCCTGAGTCAGTCCAAGTGTTTCTAAGACCAAAACACTGGATTGCTGTCGTCATGATCGACATTCTGGTAGCTGTAAAATCTTCACAGATTGTTGTGGATGAGCCTTTCAGTTTCCTTTTCCTAGTGAAGACATTCTGCCATGAGTGATAAGATACAAATTTGAATAGGATAGGTCTTGTTTTCCATGGTGATCAAGGACCTAGTCTGTGACACCTATCAATATCATTAAGTGTAACATATGCACCTACTGCTTTGCACACGCTGAGCACTAGTTCATCTCAGTTTTCGTTCAAACATTCGGGGATGAAGAAAATCTTACATTATTCCTCCTGCTGTATTGCTCCAATGAATAACATTTGGAGTCCATATCCTCCTTCATTTTGTGGATTTCCACCTCCTTTTCATTAAGATTTTCTCTGATTAACTCTGAAAATGCTTCGACATTAAATATTAAACTTTTTTCAAGTTCTCTTATAACCATTTCTGTTATGCAGGTCAAAATGGCCTGCACAATTTTTTTAAGGAAGCTGTCCGAGTTAATAAAGTCGTCCAGCGTGCACTTCATGAGGTGGTCTACGTTGGCATCATTGGTAGTGGCTGGGCTTCTAAGTCTGTTGTTTTGGCGGCCCATTTTGTTTACAATGCAAATTTGGAAGAAAAAGAACAATACCGACAAAATGTGTTGGTACGATTCATAAATACAAACGTAACACTGCCGCAAGTTTTTTCACTTCCACTGCTGTATAACACCTTCAAATCACTTGATTACTGAGGAGACTCACTCACCCACGTCCGTGACGAACCATTTTATCAGATAGGTTAGAAACTCAACATGGACAGCTTCCTTGAAAAAATTAGTCATAATAAAGCTAATAAACTTAAAGATGACGAATTCCAGGAATCGGGTATTTATAAGCTGACTTGTGCTCAATGTAAAAAAACTTACGTGGGACAATCTGGAAGGAACTTCTCAATTAGATATCAAGAACACGTCAATGCTGAAAGATACAAAAGATTCTCTGCCATGGGATCCCATGTGAAAGAGTCCAACCACAAATTCACCAATATAAAATAGGACCTTCAAATTATCTGTATGATTAATAAAGGTAATCTTATGAACAACCTAGAAAACATCCACATCGTTCTTGATAAATTGGAAAACGGTGAAGAGAATCTCAACGAAAACAACGAGCATAAAAACATATTATATGAGAATATTAGCAAATACCTTGAATGGGTAGACATGAAACAGACTAGACGAACAAGAGATATAATCAAACACAACATCGCAGAAGCACAGCCCAATCTCCTCCCTCACATGTTATTTTAGATGACGATAAAACCCTACTTCCCTTCTCTCCAGAGCTTTCCATGAACTGTCAAACTGTATCACATCGTTACTTCACCAGGTCACGCTCAAAGACAGACCCTCTAGACAGCGCAGAATAAACATCTTTTCCAAACAAGAACGAGAGGCAAGATGACCTATTCTGATGACCTCCATTTTTATCAAAGGAGTCTCCAAAGAACTTTTATTTGTGCTTATCGTCAATGTTTTTCTTTTCAGTTCTTTATTTATACAGCTGAAGAGGACCACTAAGTGGTCGAAACATGTCCTGTAAGTTTTAATTTTATTCAATTTTCCCTGAGGCATTCATAAAGTATCGATTAGGTGGTTATTTATACTTACTTCTTGGAAGGGGGTGTGGCGGAGGAGAGGAGATGGGCAGAGCATTGAGCTTATGCGCTGTTGGCTGTAGGCTGAACATTTACAGCGATAATGGCACAAACTTCTTCAGAGTAGCTAAAGAAATCAAGACCTTTCTGTAAAACAACCTTCAGAAAACCAACTCTTCACACAACTGCAGGCATGGGACTAAGTTTCCTCCGTAACACTTTGACTAGAGTAATCAGGATCGTGATTTTAATCCCTTAGGCATGAGATCACGGCTGATGATGCACATGCAATGGGCGAAACATGTCCCATTAAATTAGTATAATAAGATGAAATTCTTAATTTTAAGAAGCCAATGTGTTTTGAATACGAGGATTTCAATAAACTTTTGTAACCTCGTTGAATTAATGTACATTTCAATATGGACCAGTCATGAGATTTCCAACATATAATTATCTGAGATTGTTGTAAACAACCCACGGAGTGAAATTAAAGTCCATTGTTTGTATCGGAGTTGAACCCTTTACACAAATATTATATTAATGTTGTGCAGGAAACTAACAACTCATATAAAGACTATTAATCCAATCATAGATCAAGAAGGCCATCTTCTTGTCAGTGGATGACTGCACAATACTCCAATACTAGCGGACTGGAAACATTAGAAATTCTGTATCACCTCACAAATATAATTATGATGGCAGAACACCTTGGACTACTTCATCCTGGCACTCAACACTCTGAGAGACAAGTTTAGGATCTCTTCAGAAAGGGGAACAGAAAGAAGCCACACTCATACACATCTCACATGTTACATCGTGTCATACTAATTTATGTTTCGCCCATTGCATACGCATCATCAGCCGTGATCTCACGCCTGGGGGAATAAAAATCAGGATCCTGATTACTCTATGCAAAGTGTTACATAGAGGAATAATTAATGAGAAATACACAAATGGTGCCTTTAACCCCGACATACCCATTCCTTAAAACTAGAACAGACTATGCTGGCCCAAATCTAATAAAAAAAATTGTGTGAAATCGAACAAGACCAGACTGCTAGCTAATAAGGCTCTCTACTTAGACATGATACCTGATCTCACCACAACAACATTTCTCTCCGCACTTTATCAACTTAGTTCTCATAGAGGTCAACCCCTAAACATTTACAGCAATAATGGCACAAACTTCAATGGAGCAGCTACAGAAATCAAGGCCTTCCTGCAAAATAACCCTCAGAAAACCAACTCTTCGCACAACTGCAGGCATGGGACTGATGTGGCATTTCATCCCTCCTGCAACACCACACTTTGGTGGAATCTAGGAAGCAGCTGTCATGAGTCTGATTTAACACCCCAGACAAGTGATGGATTCTTATCGCTTCACCAACAAAGAATGTACCATTCTTGAAACACATACATCCTCTCACCAAAACTAAATGATGAACATTTTGACACTTTTTACCTAACTACAACCAATTTCCTTATAGGAGAGCCAATTACTACACTCTCTGGTCATGATTATACCTCCTCTCTCATCACAACCTTGCCCACATGGCTATATTTTCAGCAGCTAACCCAGAACTCCTGGATGAGATGGTGAAATGAATATCCCAATAAATGGGCAATGAAATACCCCATAGCAACATAGTCATAATAAAAGAAGATGACACGCATGCTATGAAGTGGACGATGACAGTGATCAAATGTGCATCCTGGTAGTGATGAATTATTCATGTAACGAATGTTCAGGTGAGTAATGGTGAACTAACAAGGTCTATTCACAAACACTATCCCGTATGAAGTATAAAACAGAAAGGCAAGATAACACTTCAATGGCTTATTTATTCATTGCATGTTTAAGTAATATTGTTCCGAGATTATCTGTGGAAAGCAGAGAGGTGAAAGAAGGTGTCAGCATTAATGGGTCTATCTACGATATCAACGATTAATTTAAACTTTAAAACAAAGGTTATATTTCTTTTCAGATATCAAATTTAACAAAATTCTTCACTAGGTCAAGGAACAAAATAGCAAACAAGAATAGAAATCCAAGGGTTGGAAATTACAAGTTTTGAGCTTCCAGCTCCAATTTACAAGTTTACAATGTCACAAATGTTGTGTTTGGTTAGATAACGAGAGATATCTCCCAAGACACAGTTCCAGAGCACCTTGCTCCATACGTTACACATACGGCCTTCCAAAGGCCCGACTGAAAATTGCACCAATATCAGACAAGAGTTTACATGCTCTTTAAATTCAACCAAGGATGCTGTGCTCCCAATTCCTTACAGCCTACTCAAGGAAACATTACACAAAACTATACAATTTCTGGCATCTCTAGGCACAACCTACAATTCCTTTACACAGCGGTATCTATTACCCATACTACTGGGCCTTCATGGAAGAGAACAACAGGTTATATTACTGGTCCAAACTCAAAATGTATGCAGTCGTAAACTTGCACTCCTTGAAAACGAACTTTTGAAACCCTACTTGGGCTTGTGGCCCGATGATGCAGAGGCTAATTCTACACAACTGAGGTGAATCGAAAGAGAAGTTAATGAGTGATTTACAGAAGAAAAAGGTTACAAAATCGTAGTCACCTCAAGATAAACTGAAGGGGAAATTACAGTTTAAGTCTGTATGAAATTTTACATTAGCAGAATGAAAGCTTACATTTTTGAAAACAGATGGTTACATAGTTAAACATTAGAAGCTTCCCCTCCTGTGAGTTTAAGGAGACAGCTACAGATATAGAAAACTAGTGGCCATTACCTGGGCTGACGTTCTGCCTGCCAAAGAATTAGGCCTCCTGTCTTAACACACACTCAGAAATTTGACGAGAATAAGACAAGATAACTAGAAAAAGTCGTGGTTTTTATACCCGACAGGAGGGTTCGAGAAGGCTCTGGGCAAAATCTGACCTCACCCTCTCATTTTATTTGATACTCAAAAAGTTACAAGAAGCTTATGATTGGCTGAAAAATAAATACAGAAACTTTGTGATTGGCCAGACTTCAAAGCTGGCGAGATGGGAAGGAAGTGTTGCAAAACAATGAAGTATCAAAATAAATGAATGTAAATTCAGTTGAAAAAACTTATAAACCCAAAACTTCTTTAAATCAGTAATTATTCCACCTTGCACCAGAGTGCATGACCGTAGCTTTTTGTGGGGACATCTATGGAGAAAAATCCAAACTTTTTGATGTACACCAAAACAAAACAAAGAAATCCAGTCAGTTTAGGAAATGTTAAAATAACATACTCAGTTATTCAGTAGTGACATCTTCTGATCAATGTCCCTACTTAATGCATTAGTGGTTTCAAGTTTTGTTCGATAGATAGTGTTCCCTAAGGCGCTTCTTTTCAATGTGCAGGGTTGAGGTGCACCTCCCGGTACAAATATTATAAGTCACAATGGACTAGTACCATCACAGACCACATTAGGGAGAAAAAGATTATTTTTCACTTGCCAAGAGATGGCTGCAATGTGTGTAGTATACAAGCGAACAATCCCAGTAAACAAGCATATCACCTGCAACTTGTATCAATAAATTATTATTTTGAAAACAATAATTAATATAATCAATAAGATAACAAAGGTGTTTAATTTGGAAACGACTAGTAAAATATTCTGTAACAGTAACAAAAGAATGTACCTTTCAGCTACTTTGTGTTCAAAACTAATTAACGAATTCAAAAGTATTAGTAGGAATGATACCAGCTACCAAATGACATACAGTAGAGTTCTTTGGAATAATCCTAACTGCTGCACAATTCATAACGCAAGATCGTGGAACAACTTGAAGGAAAAGTGAAAACTAGATATGTAAACAGTCAATCTCATAAAAAAATATATTATCGGTAGGACTATCAATCATGTGCACTAAAAAGATGGATCAAACCCTGGTATCTGTTGAGCTATTTTCTACCCATTTCCATTATCTGACGATGGATTATCAAATTATATACATTACCTCAACAGAGTCTTCCTGCGATGACTCTGGCTCGGTTAACTCTGATTTAACTTCTTCTTTCAGAGCTATCACTTCTGATACATGTTCAAAATTTTCCTGTGGAAAATAAGAAATATCAGGTATGCTCATAACACACATCTACAAATACAGTCACCAACAAATGAGCATGTTAATTCATTCATTTCCAGTATTACAGTTTCTTTCACAATTTCACTAATGTTTAAGGAAGATTTCTACCAGCAGAGGATTGTTATAACCAAAGGCTGTACTGAGAATGGTTTTACTATTCTTGCTCACTCCTTATGTCAGAGAAAGGATGAGACTGAGAACAAAATATAAAATGCCAAACGTTTTCTAGCCATACCAGAAGATATAATACCAGAGATGGAATGGGGGCTATCTCACACATAATTTGGAAGGACGCAGCCATAGGCATAAACACTAAATTGTATGAAATGTTTTCATATGTTCAATCATATCAATCAAATGATAAAAGTTGTCTGAACCAATTAGAAGCGTTACATTTCTATATGATTTTTTGTTCTCAGCAAAGAGTTTGTTTATAGACAGATTAAGATTACTTGAAATAATGGAATCACATTCTCTACTATGGTTTTGCTGAGATCACAGGGGCTACATAAAACATTAATACAGTTCTGTTTGAAACAGCATATTTCAATGCTTCCAAGTGTAAAATAAAAAACATAAACATGAAAGAAGCAGACTTATCACAGTCATGTAACAGTGAAAGATGTGATGTAACCCAAAGTCAAAGCAGCTGGAAATGAAATATTGCACTACCATAAGCATGTTATCTAATGTTCTGTGAGGAGCTGAGGAGATGAGGACACCGTCAGTGGAGAATCAGCAGTGTTGGAGTTAATATCTGCAGTTTCAGAAGATCTTTTATGATCTACTACGAGACATTTAAATTTCACTCTTAGATTCATAAAACCTTGTCAGCACTACAGGGGGAAGGGACTGTGATTAAAAGCTTATGTTCTCATGTAAATTAAGTAACTAATAAAATTGAATTAAAGTAACAAGTTCTAGAAAATGCCAACTTAACACATTCAATACAGAAGAGAAGAGTAGCCGAACTAAGGAATGGATGAAAAGGATGCACAAAAAGGACAGGGAAATAATGACAAAGAGGAAAGAAAAAAATCTGTTTAATGTGCCTTAAGTCCTTAAAGTGTCAGAGCCCACTAAGAGGGGCATATAAAAGAAATCATTCTCAGATATTGGTTCTGTATATAACATAGAATCTGACCTGTATTTGAGGAATAAAATGAACTAATCACTATTCTGTCTTTCTAGAAGAATTCAACATCTGAGCAAAATACTTATTTTGAGAGAACGTACATTCAGATTTTGAGCTATTTCATTCCTTGTATGTCATAGGCAAATCTGCTCGTTCCTTAAAACACATATCATCTTCCAGCACATTGTGGATGTGAGGGTAACCCAGAATAATCACACCTGTGTTGACATTTCGTTTAGCAGACTGGTGTATCCAGGCTCAAAAACACTAATGAAAGATTTGTGATTTAACTTCTTCTACACTAATTATGGCAGGAGTAATAATTTTTAACATGTGGTGCTAATACTGGTGCAGTAGTGTAGGAGGATATTAGTTTTTTAAAGTACAATTGGCCAACCATCCTCTAATTTAATCAGAGGGGAAAAATAAAAAAGTGCAACCCCTAAACCAAAGTAATTTCGATACTGACAGTAAAAAGTACAGACTAATCCAAGCCCAACCTTAAGTTCCTAAGAGTTGGCAGCTTTGTGTAATGCGTTGTGGTGTATTCCCAGACAAATAAGCAAAACAGAGTTGTACTACACAGAGATGCTCATTCAGCAATTGGTGACTGCTGGTGTTAATACTGAGGAAGCACATAGAAAATTATGCCCCTGCCAAACTTATTCAGCTATTAAGGGTTAATTTCTGACCTCTATAAAGTTATCTGGAATGAGACTTACAAGTGATACAGTTGTATTTCCTTCAAGCCAGGCTGCTTCCTCTTTGATCTTTGCTTCCAGGTCCATTTTGCACTTCAAACTGAAGTAGTTAGAAGGTACTGGTATGGTTGATTACTTCCACTGACCTTAGACTGAAACATAAGCCAGAAAAATATATTACCTTATTGATGTCATTGATACTTATGGTGTTTGTCAACAAACTAAGCAACAATCATGTCATTTTATATGACCATCAATATTATGATCATACCAAAAAACCCGAAATTTTACATTACAGTTGATATTATGATCGTACCTATAGGACCTCAAGTTTTCTATGACTGATACTTCAATCAAAGCTAAGGACCTGCAGTTTTATATGATTTCTAAAACAGTGATCACTTCCATAGGAAATATAATTTAACTTATCTGTCGATATCAAGATCATAGTCAAAGGACCCCTGGTATTACATGACCATGCTTGATAGCTGCAGTCGCTTAAGTGCGGACAGTATCCAGTATTCAGGAGATAGTGGGTTCGAACCCCACTGTTGGCAGTCCTGAAGATGGTTTTCCGTGGTTTCCCATTTTCACACCAGGCAAATGTTGGGGCTGTACCTTTATTAAGGCCACGGCTGCTTCCTTCCCAATCCCAGCCCTTTTCTGTCCCATCGTCGCCATAAGACATATCTGTGTTGGTGCAACGTAAAGCCAATAGCAAAAAAATAAAAGTATTACATGACACCTTATATCGTATTAATAATAATAATAATAATAATAATAATAATAATACATATCTTTATTGCCCACCCTAGTGTACACCATCGGCTTACAGGCAATAAAGACAGGCAGAGAGAAACAAAGGAAAACAAGCAATAATAGCAACTACATCTCTCTTAAAACTACTTAACTACATTTACTACCTCTACATCTACTCAGTATCATCCCACACGTACGCGGATAGCCAGCACACATGCAGGACGATACCGCACTACTTACTACCCAAAGCCCGACCCCTGACTACCACCTAAAAAATAATTTAAAAAATTAATTAGACTGGTCGCTGCAACAGCCCTGGCATGGAACACACGCCCACCAACCCATCTACAGCAGCCACCAGCCTTGCCACGTGAGAACTGGTATCGTATCTCACCGACCCTCGCTGACAAACACTGTGTTCCTTTCCTTATCATGTGTTACAAGCCACCCTGGCTGAAACCAGACCCAACAGGTGGCCTGCAACACACTTCCGCTATGTACGTCACACATACTCTTGTCCATTTTCAGCACACTACCTTCGCTATCCTTTTCCTTTCCGTGCAGAAATGCTCAAGTCTAACTTCTTTGGAGTGGGTCAAGTCCCCACCCCTCCCTCTTCCCTTGATACGTCACCCTCACCTCTCACGCACTACTCCCGCTCTCTACATCTCACCTTATAAAACTGAAGACTTAAACATCAGCTAACAACCATTTAACATCCCTCATCAACGCACCTAAAAACAATTAATACTTTTTTTTACACAGACAATTTTTTTTTCATTCGAAGTCCATTTGTTCACTCAGTCTTCTCCACCTACCGCACCACACTTCACATATCAAACCGTCTCACCTTATTAAGCTTCCGACTTAAACATCAACTAACAATCATTTTACATCGCACTTAAAACAATTTGACTTTTTTTTTAACATTTCACTTACACACAAACAGTTTCCATTCCAAACCATTAGTTCACTCCGTCTTCTCAGTCTACAACACCTCAATTACATCAAACTGTTACATCCCATTTCTTCCATCCTATTAAACTTAATACATAAACATCAAGAATCCCTCAATTTTACACCCCTCATCAAGGCATCTACACCATTTAAATTTTTTTTAATGACCTACTTTCAAAATTTCCATACTGCCAACATTTTCTCCTTAACTACATTCACACTTAATCTATCTCAATTCTATCACATATACCTTCTTTATACTCCCTCCTCACACAAATACACTTAAACAATCCATTTTTTTCACTCCTCATTTACACACCAACAGACAGCACTCCATTCCAAGTCCATTAGTTCACTCAGTCAACTCGCTTTTTTTGTTTTATTTATTTATTATTTTTTTCTTTTTTTTACTTCCACCTAAGCTTTACACTACCCTCAAACCTACTCAACCTCCCCTTTTCTCAATGCTTACCTAATTTTCTCAGGCTTTCCCTTTGCCCCAGGCAGATCACCTTTCCACAGGGCAAGGTGCTCTCCCCCTTTCCCCTAACACTACAGCCCCCTCTTCTGATATCATGATTACCATGATACCCTTCCTGCATCTGCTCAGGGCGGATATCCATTCCTCTGAGCAGAATGCCTTCCACCTTTCTCCCTCAGCACGAACCACATTATCTGCACAACCCCTGTTACTCCCTCAATTTCTTTATAAATATAGCTCTGGCCACATTTAAGAATTTCGCTATATTCGTTCCTTTCTCCCACTCTCTACATAACCAAGATGTTATCTTATAGCTTTCCCCTACCATATTCAGCTCCTTCTTACTTGGTAGTTTGATCTTTATCTCCGCCAAAGGTCGGCATTGATTAAAAATATGCATGTCCTCCCACTTCTCTCCACATAACACACATCTATCCCTATTCTCACTACCTACCCATCCCCTATTCCTCGGAACACCCAATAGCCACCAATACAAACCTCTCTTATCCCTTCTACCCTCAAACTCCGTTTTCGGGTTTATTACTTCCACCAATTTATTTAATACTGATAAAGAGACTCTCTCTCTTCATTCCCCTATTAAGCTCTGTCTTTCAATATCTAGTAGTCTTCCCTTTATCCTTCCCCATACCCATTATTCCTACCATCCCCCAGACCTCTCCATATACCCCCAATCCAATCTTATGTAACCATTTTTTGCACTTATTCACCCAGTAACCTTCATTCGTCATACCTTTCTGAAAATTAAACATTTCTTGTACTAATGCCCCACCATTCCCTTCCTCCAATCTAATCCAGTACTTGAACACCCTCTTAGCTATTTCAACCTCTATCGATTCTTTACAGACTAATCTGGCCCCGGCATTGGCTGTACAATTCGGTAGGTCCATCATGATCTTGCTAAATTTCGCCACCACCTGGTTTAGTTCACTCCTGTCTTCCTCCATTCCCCATACTTCAACCCCAAATAGCATTTTTCCCATTACCAGTGATTTAAACACCGTTTTCTGAATTTTGTATTTAACGTCTGGAAATTTCTTTTCTAATACCCCTACTACCGCAAGCGCTCCTCTTCCTTTAAGTTTTGCCTTCTTACACTGATTTTTCCAAGAAGCATTCTTACTAATTATTACACCTAGGTACTCAATTTTTCCCCGTAGTTTAATTTCTTCCTGCTCTAGCCTCCAGACTTCCTTATTCTTTCTCCCACCCCTTTTCCTACACACCATTATCTGAGTCTTTCTTACATTTGCTCTGAGAGACCATTTCCTAGTATATTCAACTACCTTGTCCAACCCTTTTTGCAACCCATTTGCCGTCAAAGCCAAAATCAATAGGTCATCCGCGAATAGCAACCCCGGAACCTCCATTTTCCCTACCCAAGGGCACTGCCATGCGTCACCACCATGACCCTCTAAAATATTATTTATAAATAATATAAATAATATCGGGGATAGCTCACATCCCTGTCTCACCCCGCTTTTCGATTCAAAACACTTACTCAACCTTCCATCCTGCAATTTAATCATCACAAACACTTCTTCATAAATAGTTTCAATTGCCACCCTCATTTTTTTCGACATTCCAACCTCCCCTAATCTCAAAAATAGCTCCTCCCTACTGACCGTATCAAAGGCTTTTTCTAAGTCAATCGCTGCTATAAATAATTTACGCCCTGCTATCCTCACATACTTTGTAATCAAAGTGTCCAGAATCCAAACATTATCAACTGTATTACATCCTTTCCTAAATCCATTTTGGAACTCAGATATCCTACCGTACTGTTCCGCCCAATTTGTTATCCTATTCGCCAAAACCCCTGTGTACACCTTTGACAGCGAGTCTAGGAGTGTAATTCCTCTATAGTTGTTTGGATCACTACTAGCTCCTTTATTCTTATAAATAGGGCATAATACCCCCTTCCTCCATTCTCTAGGAAATTTCCCCGTTTCCAGCAACCTATTAAAGAATTTCACAATCCCTCTCAACATCGGTTCATTTGCCCCTACCTCTTTCCATACACTATTGGAAATACCATTCACACCTCCTGCAGCCTTGGGTCTAGCATTTTTTTATACTGTAATTACCTCCTGCCTTGTTATCTCCCCATCCAATATTGTAATGCCTACTCCCAGTTCCCTTCCAATTTGTGACTTGTCTATTTCTCTATCCAATTTCCTCTCCCCTTCTAAAAGCCTTTTAAAATGCCTAACCCACTCGTTTTCTCCTATTTTATCCCCCTTCCCCTCCGGTTTCGTTCTTCTGATCTTGTTTATTGACTCCCAAATCCTCTCAAATTTCTTCTCTCTACAATATATATTTATTTTTTCAGCTTCCGCCTCCTTCCATCCTCTTTTCTTCTCATTCAATACCTCCTTATATTCCCTTCTCAATTTACAATATTCCTTCCTTTTTTCTTGCACACCCTCCTTCCTAAACTCCGCTAGGGCTCTCATTACAACCTCACGTTTTCTCCTACAGTCTTCATCAAACCATCCATTCATTTTATTCTTTCTTCCCTCTACCCTTCTCCTCACTTTCTTCCCCACCCTCCATACAGGGAGTGCAATTAATTTTAGCACGTTATCCATATCATTCCCTTCTACCGCCCTTTCAATTCCTACCGTTATTATATCTCCCTCCTCTTTCAAATGCCGTCTTAATTTCTCTTTAGTATTATCATCCCATACATACTTCCATCCTCCATTCCTATACCTCTCCTTACTTTCCTCCATCTTTCCCTTCTCATCAGCAACCAAAGTTCTCAATTTTATTTTGATAGGCATATGTTCTGTCAACCCATATTCTAAAACCTCAAAACTTATTATTCTCCTTAACGCTATCTCTGAGCTTATTCCTATGTCCACCACACTCACTCCATTTGTTGTAATATACGTCAAATCTCCCACACTATCCCCCTTCATCCACCCATTTAAAATAAATAAATGTTCTGGAGCACATAATTGTAATAACCTTTCTCCATAACTATTTACAACATTATCCTTACTCTTCCTTTGCAGTACCCCATCTACTTTTACTTCTTTGCCGTATACCGGTACTCTATTGCTCACTCTCGCATTCCAATCCCCCAATAAAATCATCCCATCTACATTCATTCCTTTAATTGTGTTTATTTCTTCAATCAATTTGTCAAAAAAATGTTTATTTGCATACACTGAATCGCTCGGATGGTTATAAAGCAGTGCCAGACAAATTGCTTCCGCTGCCCCCTTCCCCATTTTTACTCTCAACCACACCACCCCTTCTACCCTAGTCTGTAACATCTCCACCCATTCAGCTATCTCATTTCTTATTAAAACTACTATGCCCCCTGGGTTTCGGCCCCTCTTCCCTATTTTTTCCTTAACACGTTAACTACTCTATAACCGTCCCATGTAATTTCAACCCCCTTCCCTAACCACGTCTCTACTAGAGCAATAATATCAAAATCTTTCACTAAATCCACAATTTCCTTATTCCCTAACTTCCCCATCAACCCCTCAATATTCAGCATCCCTATCACCATATCTAGTTATTTATTTCCTCCCCCTCCCTCCCTATACTTCTGCATTTCACCACTTCCCCCCTTACTTCTCGTGATTCTTCCTTTTGGCTCCACCCCATCCCTCTCTTTCCTCTCACCCCCCATCCTTCCCATTTTCCGTGCCAGAGCCTTTTTTCCCACCCCATAGATCTTTTAAACTTAAGGATCTCGCCTTATTTAACGCCTGCTTTCTCTCCAGGTTTATTTCTGCATTACTCCTATTCGGGGAGGTTGAGTCACTACCCTGACTCCTTTCCCTTCCCGTCACCTCTTCACTACCTGTATCTACTTCACTACGGTCTAGTGTCCTACTTGTTGATTCACTCCTTCCTGGGCTGTTCTGACTCACCAAGGACTCTGCTGTCTTCACTACCTGCCCGCTGACACCGCAGTCCCCTCTTCTTTCTTCCTTCTCCGTATTGATGTCGCCCTGCTCTCGATTTCTGCAACTCATTTCCTCCTCACATTTTTCCATCTTCAGCAGTTCCTCCTGTGTCCATGATCGCGACCAATTTCTGCCTGAAGTTACCAGACACTGGGGTCCATATACTGGAATCTTCCTACCATTTTTATCCTTTGCAATCGGCTTCAAAACTAACTGAACAAGATCACAGTTCTATGAGAAGTGTTCTATCAAAATTTTCCTTCCCAGGATCAAATTCTCTCAAACCATTCTCCTCTCATTAAGCTTATTCACTATCTCTTTATTTGAGACATGTTCTATCAAAATGATCTTCAAGAACTTCTAATAACACGGCATTTAAAAGGCTTCAAACTCTGTTTTTCTTGGCACCAGTTATTATCTGTGTTTCACTTACATATGGAGTCATACTCCTTACTCAGTGTAAACATAATTTTAAAAGTTTTTAATCTGTTCAACCTAAAGAACGTGACGGAGAACAGATGGGAATTTAGGCTGGATTCAGTGATATTTATCGATATTGAGAAGGCATATGTCAGGGTACCATGGCAAGTGGTCTCAGATGCATTGATAAAAAAGAAGGCAGGGAGAGGTGAAGAACATATTATAAAAGCCATGAACGAAAAGTGAGTAAGTAGTATGAATACTAAGATAGGACAAACAAACTGGTTCAAAGTAGAAACAGAACTTCAAAATGGATGTGTTTTATCCCCTCCAATCTTAATTACAATCATTGATGAAATCCATAAGAGTATACGACAAAAAAATGGGAACCAAGGAGGCAAAGGCCTCACTCTTTGCAGATAAGACAGTAATAAGTGGAGAAGATGAAATGGAAGGACAAGAACAAGATAATGTAAGGAATCAGGAGATGGAGGAATATGGAACGAAAATCAGTGTGGATAAGAGTACGATAGTAGTGGTGATGAGAGGTAATAGAGAAGGAATTGGGAATATTGAAGTAAATGGAAGACCATTAGAAGTTGTGAAAAAGCTTCAAGTATTCAGGGAGAATAATTGAAGATGGGAAAATAAATTAAGAAACTGGATAGAGACTTGAACAAGCCAATGAGTTTTACCAATGTGTGAGATGTATAGTCTGTAACTGGGACATCCAACAGAATGCAAGAAAATTTTGCATCCAATGTATTACACACCATGGACAACAAAAATACATGATAAACGCAGAATGCTAGAGGCCAAGATGAAATTATTTAGAAAAATAATAGGGAGGGCATAAAGGGATAAAGTCAGAAACATAGAAATGAGGGAGTGAATTGGATTCCCTGAACTGAGAGTCAAGATAGAGACACATAAGCTGAAATGGTATGGACACATGATGAGAATGTAAGAGGATAGAGTTCCACAGTAAGTATTTACAGAGAAAGTCATAGGAGAATGACATCGGAGAATGCCCAGAAAGGGGTGAATGGATACGGTAAGGAGAGTACAGAGAAGAGTGGAGTAAAATTAGAAAAAATATTTGAGGAAGGAAAGGAGTGGTGGAGAGAGAAAAACTGAGGAGGTTTTTGATTCACATTTCTACCCAGAAGACTGGAAATGGAAAATGAAGAAAATTCTGTTGAAACGAAGACAAAAGTTTATACAATACTGCTATCAGCTCATTTCATCGAACAATGCCAGCAAATTTTACTTAAGTGCCTTTTCTTTATTTTTCTATGCATGTCATGTCTAATGACACAACCAAGTGGTGTTTAACAGAGAGCCCCTTGTAGGGAGTTCCATGTTGAATGAGTGGTTTAAATGTTAAGCAGTTTTTATTGTTTCGCAGGTGGTACGAAAATTGTCTATGTTGAATACACACAATATTAAACAGAAGGAAGGATCCACCTTTCAATACTCCGTTTTAAGTTGAACCAAATAGAGGTTACAACTTGTTCGTTTGGGACCGGTTTCAACACATTTGAAGTGTCATCATCAGCCAATTGGCAAAGCAGTGCAAAAATTAAGTCATAAATGTCTAAAAACAACTAACACAGTGATCACAACTTAACAACGGAGTATTGAAAGGTGGATCCTTCCTTCTGTTTAATATTGTGTGTTTCTCTATTCAATACAGAAAAATCATGAAATTTTTAACTTTATATGTTGAATACCTCGAGTAGTGCCCCAGAGAATTCATTTCACCCAATTGCAGTGTTCATTAGTCACTTAGTGATATTTTACTGTAAATGTAAACATACTGCACAAACAATGAATACTACAATTTCTCCTACAGGTAATACAAGCTTCGTTTCTGTGGCTAATTTTGTAGATTCTTACACATTGCCAGGGAATATATTTCTATGTAAACACATATCTATTCAGGAAACTATGCTCATTTGTATTTTATACATTTTAATGTAGGGGACAATACTGAAATGTGCCGTGTTTACTTGTTCTGATTACCATTTACAGTTTCTATAGCCAGAACTTTTCCTGAAGATTGTTCTTCCATTCCTGAAAGCAGTTTAATGTTGCACTAACAACTCCAAGGTAAAGGGTTAAGATTAGGTATGCAGTGGCATTAATTAAGGTTAATTAATGTTAAAATGGGGAAACCACGGAAACGTTTTTCAGGGCTGCAGATACTAGTATTCGACCCCACGCAATCTCACCACCACTCACTCCTGAAAATCTTTTACACAGCAAAAAATCAGAAAGACAGCCGACAATAACCTAAATCATCACAAAAAATACCAGAAATAGCTGCTGCGGGGTATTGATGTGATACAGAAGAATCTCCATAACAACACTGATAAAAGAAGATACAGATATCCTAAATGGAAACCTCTCAGGAATTTGAACCCTATTTCCATATGTCGCATCATACAGAGTAATGAATAACTCAACATTCACAGCCTCACTATAAAATTGCACACAGAGGTAAATAACACAGCAAAACAATATCGGTAATTAAAATTACACACTAAATATTGCAATTTTTTGTCTAACTACCATCCGCATTTCTTCATCTGCGATGCTCTTCAGAAAAAAAATCCTCATTCCACAAAATTTAGATACATGATAGATTGCTACTACACACAACTTGCAGGCACTTGCAACGCAAAGGCTGGGAGTTTTCTAAAAAGCATGCTAGTTATATGCGTATTCATTTTTAATGCTAAATTAAAAATAAAATTTAAGAAAACTAATAACTTTAAATATTAAAAATATGTAGAATGCTGAAACTGAGAAGGATTAATATTAACTTCTAATATTCTCACTTGAGATCTATACATTTAGCAAATGTACATTATCGAACTTGAACATTACCGACAATATGTTAGAGGTTGTGGACGCAGTGTAAAAAGACATAAATCACAACCGTAACTTTCTTAACGGAATATGCTACAAAATTGGCCTTATTTAACAACATACCAGCCACTTCAAAACAAAACCGGATATTTGAATGTAGTTCAACCACTTAAAACAAACTCTTGAAGTACAAATTAGATTTCTAACAGTCAGTAGAACAGGCTGAATTTAGGAAAGGATGTATTACTTAAGACTTCTTCTTCTACTTCTTGATACTTATGGACTTGTTTTACTGTCGTCCAGCCACTATGCGTATAAAAAGGAAATCACACGCCAAATAGAGTCCAAAAAACGTAGGATAAGTGCATTTTGCACATATTATAGAGGGTTGAAGAAAATTTTGTCTTGAAAGCAGTCTAAGGGTTCACTGTTCATATACAACCAAAACTTGCACTGGATTCAAAGATGGAAGCCAGAACAGCACGCAATAATGATAGGTATAAACTTGTGGAGAGAACAAAATATATGGAGCACCAGTAAATATGATGGAACTGCGAACGTGTCATATAAATTCTTGTATGGAACGTAACAATGTAAAGCAGGTGAGAAGGGGGAAAATAAGGGTGTGTGACACAGAAAAAAGCACAGGGACACAAAGGTACTAAACTTCACGCCGAAGTGGCCTGTCTTGGCGACTTGTCTACTACTCAAACACAACACCGGGCCTACAATTGGGATAGACAAACACTTAGAAAAAATGTAGGGAGAAAGGAAAAAATTAAAGCTAATGGGAGTATTAATTGAAGGAATATGGAGGAGTTGAGGTATAGGCCTATACCAGAGAATTTAGTGCAGAAATGAGAATACTATCCTAAAAACAGTAGTGCGCAATATTCTGATTTAGTTGGTGAAAGACGAATTTACCGTAATTACGTATAGTAATGTTTGAAGCACGAGGAACGGGAGTAACAAAAGATTGTAGCTGTTGAAAGTAGCGAGATAAGCAGTAGCAACTAAAGTGAAATATAACGGGAGCCAAATGAAAACTAAGATCAAATGAAAATGAGTGAATAAACGTATATACCAGTGAAATATGTAATTCAAGGACCAAAAGCGTGGAATGATTAGAGGGTCAAATGAGCATCGTGAATAAATTGATTAACAACTGCAATGATATCAGATGAGAGATCAACTAATAGACAAGTAAGACTTGTAGGAAAGGGAATTTTCATTCGTGTCAGGCTAGCGAGTAACTTACGCCGGGGTGCAGAATAGACAGGACATTGAAAAACGAGATGGTTACTAT
This sequence comes from Anabrus simplex, assembly GCF_040414725.1. NCBI lineage: Eukaryota > Metazoa > Arthropoda > Insecta > Orthoptera > Tettigoniidae > Anabrus > Anabrus simplex. The sequence goes on from NC_090279.1 coordinate 68,138,940, forward strand.
CCCCTTCTAATTCACCACATACGCAGTTAGGATGATTAACTAAATGAAAACGAAAGTTGTATTGCGGCGTAAGGGAATGATTGAAACGTAATCGAATTATGTTAGTGATATGTCGACGTGTGTATGAACACTTGGCAAACCGGGGTTTTGTGGTAATATGTGGTTGTAGTTGATAATAATACGTGCCTCTAGAACGTGCAGTTTGATTCCCGTCATCTTGCCAGGAGCTGTAGGCGGTGTCCTTAAGACTGGGATAGAAATCAAGAGGGGGTATAGCTACTGTGAGAGGGGGCGTGGGAAATCGACTAGCTTCTTTAACAGCAGTGTCCGCTAGATCATTACCAAGAATATTGGAATGTCCCGGTATCCATACGAGTGTAATATATATGCCATTTTGTTCAAGGTGATAAAGTAGGGATTTAACAGTATAAATATATAAATTTAAGGATGGAGTAACAGAGGATAATGCCTGTAATACACTTTTAGCGTCGGTATAAATAGTAGCTTTTGGCAAGGAATGTTGTTGTATGTAAATTAATGCTTGTTGAATGGCAAATAACTCTACAGAAAAGATGGAGAAAGTAGTCGGAAGATGAAAATATTCAATTGTGTTGGAGTCTCTAATAACAAAAGCAGCACCGACTCCTTGGGGGTGTTTTGCCCCATCTGTGTAAAAGTCTACACCGATAACAGAGGGAGATATGCGCATTCTTTTTGACATGGGGTAGGCGCAATCAGCGATAGCTGACGATCCTGTTAATAAAGATGTATGAGAGAAAATTATTGTGGGTGTGTAGTGTAAGCTTGCAAATGGAGTAGAATACATGGGTATGGAAGGAGTTCTAAGGATCGAAGTGCAGAATCTGTTTATAATGGTATATGCAGTATATATAGCTAGCACGCGTCCCGATCTAGGCGGACATTGTTGATAGTAGTCATGTAAGAGCTGTAGCTTTGGAATTAAAGGGGAAGATGAAAAAGCAAGCCTTTTAACCAGATATTTTTGTGAGAGCAGTAAACGCCTTATCACAAGTGGGACTTCACTCGTTTCCACTAATAATGCATTGGTTGGGGTAGTCTTAAGTGCTCCAATACAAAGGCGTAAAGCTTGAAATTGGAGGGTATTGAGTGGAATAAGCGAGGTAACTGAAGCGATGTCTATTATGTGAGCTGAATAATCAAAAATGGAGCGTATAGATGCTTTGTATAAGGAAAGAGCAGTATTGGGATCGGCGCCCCAGTTACGACGAACCACAGTTTTAAGAATTTTGATAAATCCATCAACTTTTTGACGTATCAAAGTAATATGACGTTGCCAGGTGAGTTTGTGATCAAAGATTATGCCAAGGTATTTATGATGAGCAGTGAGAGGGATACTATATCCCTCAAAAGTAAAGGGAGAGTGATCATATGAACGCTTATGAGTAAATATCATTGCAGCACATTTTTCGATGGATAGTTGAAGGCCATTATCTTGAAACCATATATACACGTGACTCATGACCTGGTTCATCAGCTGTCGGGCAACATCAATGTTGTCTTGCGATGTGTAAAGAACTATATCATCTGCATAAATAAGTACTCGGGCATATTGTGAAATGAGATGTTCCAATTCACTGATATAAAGGGCAAATAAAATTCCGCTTAATATATCACTCTGAGGCAAACCATTACAAGCAGAGCGGCTGGGTACGTGATGATACGATGATTTAATATTTAATGAGCGATATGTGTATAATTTTTGCAGGATAACAATAAAGGCGGGAGGTATGCCTTTTGCCACTAATTTTTCCCAAAGACAGTGGAGACATATGCACCTTTGATATCTAAAAATATAGAAAGAGTACTTTGCTTTCGATGTTTGGCTAGGAGCAGGTCAATAGTAAAAATATTAATAGGATCTTGGGTGCTTTTGCCTTTAAGGAAAGCATATTGATATTGAGGTATTAACCAGTGGCGGTGGGCTCTCAGGAGCACAGGAGCACGTGAACACCCAGTTTTAATACATATTCACGCATTCATGAATAATTTAAAACTTTCCTTTCTTTCGACCTGATTTCGACAATCGATCGAAAGCATTCGACTTATATCGAAGCTCCGTTACACCGATAGTTGTTCGTTTTGACTGACAGTGCAGCGAGCACACTGGATAATGCGCTATTGTGCTGAAGACTATACGCATGCGCAAAGCAGATGACGTCATGGTTTTCTGCACTGATATTCCCATTAGCGAAGAGCACGGTAAGGTACGTGCCTTGTCATCTAGAGCCACCCTCAACCCAGTGGCAGTATTACAGTTGACCACAAGGGTCCGCCACCTCCCCTATTACGGTTAGCCACAGCCTCCCAGGAACTACTATTGCATTACATTACCGGCAGATTTCGCTAGCACCCTAATTCTGAATAGGCATTTTCTAGCTCGTTGTGAACAGGTGTTTGTAATCGCGGGAAGAAGTTTGCTTTACATCAGTGTATTCAATCGTTAAGTGATTGAGAAATTTGCGCGATTGAAGGACAGAAGGATTGCTTTCCTGTACAAGTAATCAGCATTTACGTGAGTTGCTAATCTAAATGCTATCAATTAAATAAGCATGATCTAGTGTTGTTGGTTGTACTGCATGCTATAAATTGTTTAGAGTTGTGGCTATAATTTGCAAAATGAGAATAATTACCATGTGATACAGTAGAACCCTGACTAACCGAGATAATGTGGAGACTATTGGGGTCAATCCGGAAATAATTATTTTAAAAAATTACGGGTAAATGCGGTACACATTCTTGTCATACCCAGGTGAACTTCGTGCTGTTTAAAAACCAGGAATGGTGCTCGCATCCTTCAGTGTTCGCAGTGCAGTAAAGCTATTATGAATTTTACTGTTGTTCTACACTAAGACAGCTGGCCCGCGGTGTAGGTGTAGCGTGCCTGCCTCTTACCCGGAGGCCCCGGGTTCGCTTCCCGGCCAGGTCCGTGATTTTAACCTGGATCTGAGGGCTGGTTCGAGGTCCACTCATCCTACGTTATTACAATTGAGGAGCTATCTGAAGGTGAGATGGAGGTCCAAAAAGCCAAGAATAACGGCCGAGAGGATTCGTCCTGCTAACCACACGACACCTCGTAATCTTCAGACCACCGGGCTGAGCAGCAGTCGCTTGGTAGGCCATGGGGTTTGGTATGGTTCTACACTAACACCCAGGTGAACTTCGTGCTGATAAAAAACCAAGAATAGTGCTCGCATCCTTCAATATTCGCAGTGTAGTAAAGTTATTGTGAATTTTACTTTTGTTCTACACTAACAGATTAGTATCGTATAAACTTTATCCTCGGTTACAGGGGTTCTACCAAATTATTTTTGAAGAAGGAACCGTACAAGAAACTTTTAGTGAAATGATTTATGTACCTATGTTACTTTTTTGCTGATTTGAGACATGAACAAAAATGTTGTTGTGAACCCCCTAAAATTGATTTCACGAGCTGCCACTGGTATTAACTGATAATACTCAATAGTCCATAATAGTCTTTGTAATAATACTTTTAAGAATGTCTTACGAATACTAGATCCAAGTACAATACCACGATAACTGTTTGGATCTGTTGGGGATTTTTGTGGATTGAGGATCGGTATCAGAAAAAATTCAGTCCAATGCGGTGAAATATGCTTATTCAGTAAAATATCATTATAAGCATTTAGAAGTGCATTTTGTGCTCGTAAGTGTAAGAGCCGGAGCATAGTGTATGAAATACAGTCCGGGCCTGGGGTGGATTTAGAGGCGGAATGAAGGACAGCTGATATTTCACTTAATTGAATGGGTTGAATTAGAGTGGAGTACTGTGAGCGAACATTATACGAGGGAAGTTCAAAATAAGGTATCACATAGTCGGGGGTCAGAGAATGCAGAAACTTATTGATGATATCACGTGGGATGATTCGATGTACTTGATGTTGAGAGGCACGTGACAACATACGAATAGCGTTCCATAAATGCAGAGCTGACATATGAGAATTGAGAGAGGAGATGAACGACTTCCACACAGCACGTCTTTTCTGATTAAAGATAAGTTTAGTTTTGGCAATATGATTCTTTAAACGTAAATAATTATCTCGCGTTAGAGAACGACGATATGTGCGGAATAAAACCTTGCGGATTAATATTAATTGGTGACATTCCTTATCCCACCAATGGATATATTGGAACGGGCGAGGAGTAGAAGAGGCGAATGGTTTGGGAGGATGATAGATATCAAGATACTGATGAAGAAGTGACATAAGGGAAGAGTAGCCTACGTGTTGATGCGCTCGGAGCTATGACGAAGATGATATTGCCTATAAGATACATATGTCTGTTCATCAAATGATCGTATTGAACGTACATTGCTGGATGACATTGAAGTGGGCTGGTCTTGTATGGGTCTACCAACCACATACGTAATCCATATGGGATAATGGTCGCTGGTGTAGGTATCTGAGAGTCTTGACCGCGTAATTATAGGGGTCAAGATTGATCGACAGAATGTTAAATCAACCGCACTAGGTGGGAATCCAGGTACAGTGAGGCGAGTGGGGGATCCATCATTAAGAAGAGTTAGGTCATGCTGCTGAGACGCTATGAGGAGATATGAGCCTCGTGGGGTATCACTAATGCCACCCCATGCTGCATGGTGCAGATTGAAGTCGCCAAAGATGATGAGACAAATGATGAAATTGTTGGAAAAAGCGAGACCAACTCGAATTCGAAATATAAATATATGGGGGGGGGCGGCAATGCAGGTTAATAAGGTGTAGTTGCCGATAAGAAATGGCGACAAGAAAAGTATGTGGAATGTAGTACTGTATAGGTAATGATTTATATGAGATCGTAGAATGAATAAGAAATGCAGCCTCTTCATACCCCGGGCCATCATGCCGCACAAGATCATATCCGGGAAGTAGAAAATTTGTTTGTTCGGAAAACTATGTTTCCTGTAAAGCAATAACATGTGCATGAGTTTCATTAATTATTTACTGAATATCACTCTTCTTATGAAGGACACTCCTAGCATTCCATTGGACGATATTGATCATATAACGAAAAAATATCACTTAACCTGTCACGTAATTGGTAAATAACATGCTGTAAAGAAGGGTGACCGCCTACCGCCTGCAGTAGGAGGATAAGAATTTTATGTATGTCCTGTTGTAAGTCGTCTTTTTGGCGATAAACGGGACGTTGTGGCTGGTCAGAAGATGGAAGGGGGGAAATTACATTTGCCAAAGGAGCCGGTAATTGCGGCTGTGAAAGGGGGGGGGGAGCATTATGTTCATAGGCACAGTAAGTGGATTAGGGGTATCCCGAAGGATAGCCATGTGTGCAGCTCGATCATACCCCTGAGCGGGTTGCGGTCTGGGTGATTGAGTAATAATCTGAGTAAACTTTCGTTTTCTCGGATTTGAAATAGGAGGAGAGGAGTGTTCAGCAACAAGAGGGGGAAATTGTTGGGGTGTTGCGCTGGGCAGTAGCTAGGTGGTGAAATCTTGGACTTGGCCTCAAGAAAAGATACATGCTCGGTGCTCATTATTTTCTTAATAAGCTGTTGTTGTTTGTGCTCGGGGCATGACTCATGTCCTGTGGGATGGTCCCCATTATAATGAGCACATTTGGTATACTGCTCCGTACACTTATCCGTAGCATGCGACAAGGTGCATTTGCCGCATCGGAACGTTTGCGAACGACACTGACGTATTGTATGGCCGTATCGCTGGCATTTTTTACAAATTATGGGATTAAAGATAAATGGTTCCACCTCCAGAAAGACACTATATAGAGAGACATATCGTGGCAACTGCTGGGATCGGAAAACTACTTTTACTGGTCCAGTAGGAAGGTATTCGATAGCCTCATTAACAACCGCTTTACGTTTTAATCTCTGGACAGATTTAACTATGTAGTCAGATTTCAGATGTTGGAGTATAGATTCCTCAGTCAAATTTTTATCAACCCCTCTTATGATACCAACACGGAATATGCTTGTGCTTGGAAGATATGCCCGTGCACAAATAGATTCTAATAACGGGTGACTCAAAAATTTATTTGCTTGGGTTGCATGCTCAAATTGCACCTGAAGACGATTTCTGCCCTTACATATGATGGATTTTACTGGTAAATTTCGATCATAAAATAAACGACCTAAGGTCATAGGATGCTGCTCTCCAACATTTTTGTCCGTTACAGATTCTACTAGAACAATGTAAGGACCAGAATGTTCTCGAGTGTATTCGTCCGAACTAATCAAAGATGTCGACTTTTGAGTATTCTGAGTGGTTTGTTTGTTAGGTATTGGATCTTGAGAACTTTGATTATTAGATTGACTATTTAGAGAAACATCGTCCATTTCCACCTCAATCTCCTTTTCAACTGGTAACTTGGAGATATCCAGAAGGGACCTCCCTTCACTGGCGGCAGCCATCACACGCTAACTTCACAAGACACAAAGCACGAACAAACTCCTCGCGACCACCAAGTAAATACCGTGCACACTGTACAGCACAGCGTAGACTGTATTACTTAAGACAACTACAGAGTATGAGACACTTCTTCCGCTACTTGAAATGTGAATGGGCTTGTTATATCACCCAGTTCCATACTTGTAATAAATCACACTGTAACACTCATATATACTAAAATACACAACTGTGGGGAGAGTTGTAGTTGAACACATCCGTAATGTCTACAATTGTAGTATGAGGCACTTACTGAAAAGTGCACTGTTGGCACTGAGTGAAATGAGTAGTGTTTAAGAACCTTGTGTCCCGCTATGTCTAGCTCAAAGAGGATATATAAGGGAGAAGGAACCTCTCCGGGTGAAAGAAAGAGAATACGAAAGCAGCTCCGTAAGTCTAAACGAATGTGGACAGCCATGAAAGGAGGAATCAACTGCTTGAACTTTACGATCCAATTCTTCGTACACTAACGGAAATAAAATCATACAGTTTTAATACATATATACATGCATTATCATTAAAGTCAGTTATGCCATTCAGCGTACAGTCTGCAAGCCTCCGTGAATTTACCAAAACGGCACGTCGCGACAATCCTCTATTTGCAACCAGTGCCGTGGCCTCATTTAGTTCTATACCTCTTATCATTAAATCGTTAGAAACTGAATCAAACCATTGTCAACTTGGTCTCCCTCTACTCCTCTTACCCACCATAATAGAGACTATTATTTTTCTAGGTAACCTATCCTCCTGCATTCGTCGCACATGTGCCCACCACCGAAGACGGTTTACGCGTGCAGCTTCATCCATCGAGTTCATTCCTAACATAGCCTTTATCTGCTAGTCCCGAGTAGGCCTACTCTCCTGCCATTATTCCCACCTGTTTTGAAAGCAACAATTCTCGCTACTTTCATGTCTGTTACTTCAATTTTATGAATAATATATCCTGAGTCCACCCAGCTTTCGTTCTCGTAAAGCAAAGATGGTCTGGAAACACACCGATGTAAATACAGTTTCGTCCGGGAGATGACTTCCTTCTTACAGAACAATGTTGATCGCAACTGCCAACTCACTACATTGGCTTTACTAGACCTTGATTTAATCTCACTTACTATATTACCATCCTGGGGGAACAACCAACAAAAAAACTTAAAATTATCTACCTGTTCCATGTTTGTATCACCAATCTGACATTCACTTCTGTTGACTTTCTTACCTACTGACATCAATTTAGTCTTGGAGAGGCTAATTGTTATTCCATACTCACTGCACCTATTTTCAAGTTACAGGACATTAGACTGCAGGCTTTCGGCACAATCTGCCATTAAGACGAAGTCGTCAGCAGAGGCCAGACGTCATACTAAATTTCCACCCGCCTGAATCATTCCTTGCCAATTTATACCTTTCAGCAGATGATCCACGTAAACTACGAAGAGCAAATGAGAAAGATTACAGCCTTGTCTAACCCCTGTATGTATCCTGAACCAAGAACCCGTTCTACCATGAATTCTTACTGGAGCCCAATTGTCATCACGAATGCCTTTGATTGATTTTAATAATCTACCCTTAACGTCATCCCCCCCGCAGTATTGTGAACATCATTTCCCTCGGTACCCTGTCATATGCTTTCTCTAGATATACTAAACCAATACACAGCTGTCTATTCATTTCCTCACATTTTACATTCACCTGGTGCGTACTGAAAATTGGATCTTGACAGACCCTCCGTGCTCTGTAACCACACTGGATTTCATGCAACTTCCTCTCTGATCGCACCCTCTCTTCCGAGATGCCGGTGAATACTTTGCTTGGTATAGTAATCATACAGGGAACGAATTTATATCTACTAATATTTATTGAAATATGTAGATATATATTTAGTTATTTTTATTCAAATATGGAATTATATATGGACTTAAAATTGCACATATAACATTCATTTCTATTTTTATCAAAGTTCAATGAAGCTAAACAAAGTAGATCTACATACAACTCTTCTGTGGGCTTTGAGAAAAACTGTTTTCACTGAGGAAATCAATAAATTTACCTTGGGGTAACTGCCTTTTAACACTTCAGCCACACGATGAAAGGCATGTGCTACACATGTTAAATGAGTCATCTTTGGATATACAGCACATAATGCTTCTCCGGCGTTCATCATATAAGGTGCAGAACCGCTAATAAAAAGTAACACTTTATTATACTTAACGCCCTGTGGCCAGAAGATACCCATAGCCTCATTGAACAGTTTTGCTATAGTTTTGTTATCGCACTTTTCTAGAACATCACAGTGTAAGAGAATCCGTTTACAATAATCTTCGCTTAACAAGCCAATGATTACGTTGCCAATTAGCCTGCCTTCTTTGTCTGTTGTCTCATCCATGGAAATCGAAATTGGACCGTCTTTAATCTCTTGCCTTATCTTCCGAACAGTTTCATCGTATATGGCTGAACAGTACGTTTTTCTGAACGTTGACTCATCCGGGATGGATCGTTTGGTATATTTCTCGAGGAATTCCATGAAGCGCTGATTATAAGAGAGGTATGTCAGCAGAGATGAGAGCACGGCAGAGATCGGTGTTGAACGTTGCACTGGAAGTTGCTGGTTGTGTCAGAAACAACTGTCTCTGCTTGGAATCTCCTTGTTTGTTAGCCTGGTGTTTACTGGTTGAAACGTGCTGTTGCAGTAGGAACATTTGAGTAGATGTCACTGCACAATGACACAAATTACAAAATAATATCTTACTGTCAGTTGATAAACCATCTTCTTTAAATTCTGATACGTAACTTTTCAATTTTAAACTGGTTGACTGAGCTACTTTAGGCACATTGTAACAATGTTAATGTCTTCAATGAATATCAATATACAACTCCACACACTGAGCGTACAAGAACACTATGATCCGTCTCACTGCTAATTCAAACTGTGAAGACTGGTAGTGAACTAGATGGAGTTATGAAGCAATCGACGGGAATGCCCGAATTAACTAATCCGGAAACCACTAGCACATCGTCGTTGAATGAGATTTCCCTAGTTACGAAAGCATGGCACAGACACAGTCGATGTTATACAATGCAGCTTATCAGTGCTGTAAGTGTGATTCAGATAGTCACGGTACTGACCTTCTGATCTCCACCACTTCCGGGCTCAACCTCTCTCTTTCTTCGCACCGCTTTTCAGCTTATTTTATCAGCCCAGACCTGGACAGGCGTGATAATGACCTGCACACCACTTAAAATATTAATTTTAATATTGATTTTTAATTTATTTCTTCATTATTGAGATGACTGCTATTTTAATATAATTTAATACTTTTAACCGAAATATGGACTATATTGATTTTAATGACGAAGAATATCGAACATGTGTACTAAACTCCGAAATATGGAAAATATGGAAAATGAATACTCCATTTTTCAACTCCACGCGTCATGATTCGTAAAGATAATGAAAAATATAATTAATTTTATCTTCCTAAAGAGATATGCATTTACATATAAATCCGTTCCCTGCTAATCAATGAGATACCTCGATACTTTTTGGAATCCTTCCTTTCCATTGCTTATAGATAGGTGCAATTACTGCTTTTGTCCAGTCTGAAGGTACTTGACCAACACTCCATTCTTATCCTACTACTCTATAAAGCCATTTCATTCCTGCCTTCCCAGTATTCTTCACCATTTTGGGTCTAAATTCATCTATTCCTGCTCCCTTATGACAATGGAGTTTATTTACCATCCTTTCCAATTCATCAAGCGTAATTTCACCAACATCACTTTCTTCCTGCCCATTAGCTAGGTTGTTCGCGACACCACCAGGAAGATTTCCTTTTACATTCAGAAGATGTTCGAAATATTCCCTCCACCTCTCCAGTGATTCCCTGGGATCTATTATGAGTTCACCTGAATTACCCAAAACACTGCTCATTTCCTTTTTCCTTTACTTCCTAAGATTATTTATTACTGTCCGGAAAGGTTTCGCTGCTGCTTGACATAGTCTTTCCAGGTTATTACCAAATTTCTCCCACGGTTTCTTTTTGGATTCAACAAATATTTGTTTCGCTCTGTTTCATTCAACTAAGTGCAATTCCCTGTCTGCATCAGCCCTTGTGTGGAGCCATTTCTGATAAGCCTTCTTTTTACGTTTACAAGCTGCCGTCACTTCATCAATCCACCAAGATATTCGCTTTTCCCCACCTTTACACATACGCGTTCCTAGGCATTCCCTTACTTTTCCTGCTACAGCATCCCTGTATGCCACCTATTCTCTTTCTATATCCTGAACCTGCTTACCGTCCACTGTTCGAAGCTTCTCACTAATCATATCCATGTACTTCTGTCTAATCTCCTCGTCCTGGAGATTTTCTACTCTTGTTCGTTTGCAGATAGATTTCATTTTCTGTATTCTAGGCTTAGAGATACTTAGTTCACTACAGATCGGATAGTGGTCTGTATCACCGAAAAATCCCCGTAAAACTCATACTTTCCTACCAGACTTCCAGAATTTAAAATCGGTTAAGATATAATATATTTTGTGGATCTGTTACCCTTAGCTCCCCATCTGAATAGCCTTATGCTTGAAGAATATATTCGTAACAGCTAAACACAAACTAGCATAGAAGTCCAACATACGCTTCCCGTTCCCATTAGCTTCCATGTATTCCCCACATTTACCAATTACCCTTTCGAATACTTTAGTTCTGTTTCCAACTCCCGCATTCATATCGCCCAATCGGCTAACGTATGCGGCTGTTGGCCACAAAATTTGAAACCAACTCGCCGTTTCGTCTCGGTGCATCACAGTGTAATGGAAGGAGCCAGCATTCCTAAGTTACACCCTTCCCCGTTAGGCGGCACGGTTTCCAGAAGTGTCCACGACAAGGAGGTGCCCAGTGTGTCTTCTAAGTTCATAGGTGTCAGATCGCCGGCTGTCTGCCGCACGTTAGCCAGTGTGTCTCAGCTCTTGGTCACAATGTAAGTGTATGTTATTATTATTTTGTTTTGTGGATTGCTTTGTAAATAGGTGTTTTCAACGACATTAACTATAACATTATTAATGTCTAATACAAATAAGTACATATTATAAAACTTTTGTCATAATTTAATATATATGCACCCTTACTTAGAAACTTGACCAGCTACTACTACTTCTGTAGCTAACCGCTTGCTGAGCATCTTCTGAAGAATAGCATTACATTCCTTGGGATTCTGCGAGAAGTCTTTGCAGTGTGATTTTCGAAAGTTCCAGAAATTACTTAGTGACTTTACTTTCTTTTGTACGAGCGTCAATCAATCAATCAATCAATCAATCAATCAATCAATCAATCAATCAATCAATCAATCAATCAATCAATCAATCATTAAACCAATCAGTCAATCAATCAATACTGATCTGCATTTACAACAGTCGGCCAGGTGGCAAATTCCCTATCTGTTGTTCTCCTAGCCTTTTCTCAAATGATTATTAAGAAATTTGATATTTATTGAACGTTTCCCTTGGTAAGTTATTCCAATCCCTAACTGCACATCCTATGAACGAACATTTGCCCTAATTTTTCCTCTTGAATTCCAGCCTTATCTTCGTATTTTAATCTTTCCTACTTTTAAAGACACCACTCAAACTTATTCGTATAATGATGTCATTCCACGCTATCTCTCCACTGACAGCTCGGAACATACCACTTAGTCGAGCAGCTCGTCTCCTTTATTCCAATTCTTCCCAGCCCAAACTTTGCAACATTTTTGTAACGCTATTCTATTGTCACATATCACCCAGAACAAATCAAGCTGCTTTCTTTTCGATTTTCTCAGTTTCTTTCTCTCATCAATAACCTGTAAGAGAGATTATTCGGCATATTTTCAGTTTACAGGCTGGTTATGTCTTCAAGCTTATCCAGGAAACATAGAGGAGGACTAATGTGCTAAGCTATGTGAACGGAAATTAGGTCAGCTTTCAAGCTCATTTCTGAATTGAGAATAATAATGTTAATATTTCTACTAACTAAATCTATGGTTTTTATAAAGGACGAGGAGCCAGAATTTCGTCCCACAAGAATTATTTTACGTACCGATATGTCTGCAGACATGAGACTGGCGTATTTCAACACCCTCAAATACTGCCGGACTCGAAGCCGCCAACCCGAGCTAGTCATACGTTCCCTCCTTCATCAGCTTAAATTAAATGTTAATATTTCCTGCCTTTAATTTGATTTAAGCATTAGTATGACCGTATTGTCAACGGGAGGGGGGAGCGAGAAGGAAAATGAGAGAGATCTAGATTTTATATTTTATTGCAATTTCCATAAGTTCAAGGACTTACCACGTAGGACCTATACATCCTTCCTTTGGCTTGGATGTTGTTTTATACTTCTTCTGTCTTCAATAAGCAGTAGGGGACAGGAGGGTCATTTTAAACATATTTTGACCTTACAATTTGGTGTATCTCAAGCTTACCACATTATGGAAGCCCAGGAATTCTCCAGGGGCACTAATGAGTCAAACAAAATTACCAGATTTTTTAAATATATTGGCCTGAGTCACACTGATAGAGGACAGGTTGTAAGGCAAGAATGGGATAGGAAAGAGGTCTAATACTAAAATGAAAGGAAGCGGTCTTTGCCTTAATAAAGGCACTGGTCTGGCTAGTGCCAACACCAATGATCTGGATAGTGACAAGACCACTGGTCTGGCTAGTGACAAGACCACTTGTCTGGATAGTGACGAGACCACTGGTCTTGCTAGTGACAAGACCACTTGTCTGGATAGTGACGAGACCACTGGTCTTGCTAGTGACAAGACCACTGGTCTGGCTAGTGACAAGACCACTTGTCTGGATAGTGACAAGACCACTGGTCTTGCTAGTGACAAGACCACTGGTCTGGCTAGTGACAAGACCACTTGTCTGGATAGTGACAAGACCACTGGTATGGCTAGTGATGAGACCACTGGTCTGGATAGTGACGAGACCACTGGTCTGGATAGTGACGAGACCACTGATCTGGCTAGTGATGAGACCACTGGTCTGGAGAGTGACGAGACCACTGGTCTGGCTAGTGACAAGACCACTTGTCTGGATAGTGACAAGACCACTGGTATGGCTAGTGATGAGACCACTGTTCTGGCTAGTGACGAGACCACTGGTCTGGATAGTGACGAGACCACTGTTCTGGCTAGTGACGAGACCACTGATCTGGCTAGTGACGAGACCACTGGTCTGGCTAGTGACGAGACCACTGGTCTGGATAGAAACGAGACCACCGATCTGGCTAGTGACGAGACCACTGGTCTGGCTAGTGACGAGACCACCGATCTGGATAGTGACGAGACCACTGATCTGGCTAGTGACGAGACCACTGATCTGGCTAGAGACGAGACCACTGGTCTGGCTAGTGACGAGACCACTGGTATGGCTAGTGACAAGACCACTGATCTGGATAGTCACGAGACCACTGGTCTGGATAGAGACGAGACCACTAGTATGGCTAGTGACAAGACCACTGGTCTGGCTAGTGACAAGACCACTGATCTGGATAGTGACGAGACCACTTGTCTGGATAGTGACGAGACCACTGGTCTGGATAGTGATGAGACCACTGGTCTGGATAGAGACGAGACCACTGGTCTGGATAGTGACGAGACCACTGGTATGGATAGTGACGAGACCACTGGTCTGGCTAGTGATAAGACCACTGGTCTGGCTAGTGACGAGACCACTGGTCTGTTTAGTGACAAGACCACTGATCTGGCTAGTGACAAGACCACTGATCTGGCTAGTGACGAGACCATTGGTCTGGCTAGTGACGAGACCACTGATCTGGCTAGTGACAAGACCACTGATCTGGCTAGTGACGAGACCATTGGTCTGGCTAGTGACGAGACCACTGATCTGGCTAGTGACGAGACCACTGATCTGGCTAGTGACGAGACCATTGGTCTGGCTAGTGACGAGACCACTGATCTGGCTAGTGACGATACCACTGGTCTGTTTAGTGACAAGACCACTGATCTGGCTAGTGACAAGACCACTGATCTGGCTAGTGACGATACCACTGGTCTGTTTAGTGACAAGACCACTGATCTGGCTAGTGACAAGACCACTGATCTGGCTAGTGACGAGACCACTGATCTGGCTAGTGACGATACCACTGGTCTGGCTAGTGATAAGACCACTGATCTGGCTAGTGACGAGAGGAGGTCGGATCCGGGCAGTCACAAAACTGTTGGGATGTTGTCTTTCATAATTTCTGAAAATTGTCACCCGTACATTTCAATACATGTGCCGACAAGCCTGCCGTTCTATATTTGTTCCTGTTGTTTGAGTCATCAGCCCATAGACTGGTTTGATGCAGCTTGCCATTCCACCCTATCCTCTACTAAACTTTTATTTGTACATAATTGTTGCATCCTACTTCTGCTCTAATCTGTGTGTCATATTCACACCTTGGCCTTCCCCTACCTCTACCGTTCTTACTGGCTACACACGCTGAAGAAGTGCTGGGTGTCTACCATTTTATCTCTTCCTCTCATCAAATTTAGCCAAATCGATCTCCTCCCACCAATTCGATTTAGGGTGACGATGTTAGTCTCCTACGTATCTTATTGTTTTTGGTGAAGGGAGTGATCATAACCTTCAGAGCTACAGATTTATGTCGGTTTCAAACAAAATGTATACGATTTTTCATTTCATTATTCTTACCGTGCACCACATAGATTCATACCTCGGCAATTTCGGTTATGAACCCAGTTACTGTATCGCCCTCTAAACCCCACCCCGCTGACCTAGAAAGTGTGCATCATCAAATCCCCTTCAAAAGGGAGGGAAGAAACTACACTGCGCATCAAGCTTGAGGCTGTCTATTTCTCTATATTGCATTTGGTGTAACGAATTGTGTAATAAGATCTCAACGAGTTATCAAAAAATCATCCAGGAAGAGGCATTTCCCTTTGTGGAATGACAAAGCTGAAATCCTTTCTTAACGTGTCGAAGCCGAATGTCACCTACAGGTGACACCTAATATTAATCATATTTCATGCTTGAACTTCTCTGCCTGTTGGAAGCATTCAACGAAAGGTCTTGCAGTTTGAAATGGAGCATTCTTTAATTCGCAGCCTGCACTGGTCAGTCAGCTCGCGCTCAAGTAAAAGTGGAAACAGACTCGATTGAAGTGGAGAAGCAAATGCGCGTTATTATGGCATGGAAACCGTGTGATAGAAGATAATTATACTTTGAAGTTTATGCTTGTATATTGCTTAAATGGTCAGAAATGAAAGTGATGCATTCTTAAGCATAATATTATAATTTAAGCATGTGTTATTGATATGAAAAGGCATGATGTCACATAAAGTCCAGTTTCGGTTATGAATAGTATCTGATCTTCATGTCATGTTTTCTCTCCCTTTTCGGTCTGACATTGGATGAGGTAATAGAAATGTTGGAAGATATATAGATCTATAGATGATATTACTATGTTTCTACTAAATTATGGATATTTTACAAATGAGGAAAGTTTCCATAAGGCAACTAATTCTGTCGATCTCAATCCCTTTCCCGGTAGAATGTTGATATTGACAGTGGAAATAATTGTGATCTCAGCAGATGATGGTACATCGGTACCTTCTAATGAAATGCAGCAGGTACCTGGTTTTTCTGGGGAAAATACTAGCATCTTCTAAGAAAAAATACAATAAGTTGTAGGCAGCTACAGAGGAGAATTTTATTTTCCGATTGGATGACGTGAAGTGCATGAGGAACCTTCTGAATATGACGGACCGCAACTGTCTCCACTTCAGTGTTTTGAGTTACTGTTCATTGATGAAGCTGAATCTTATTGCGAAAATGTCAAAGTTATACGTTGTGCACGGGAACCACATGTTAAACATAAATTCAGATGACATAAGGGTTTATATCAGTGTACTATTGACGACTGGCAAAATGAATCTGGAAAACATAAGAATGTTTTTGGAAACAAAATCAGATGTTTACAGTAACTTTGTTTCCAACAGCATGAGAAGAAATACCCTTCCATAAATGCATGAGTATTTGTGTCCTTTAGATAATATGAATCTCTCCCTCAATAACGAACTCGGCAAGGTACAAAATTACTTAAAATCTCTTAATCGAAACTTTGAGCAGTAATTTGAGGAAATCTGTTCAAGTGATCTTGCAGTTGATGAAGCAATGGTTTTCTATTACAGTCATCACAGCACAAAGCAAGGGGAAACCTCAACGGTTCAGTCTTAAACTGTGGTCAGTTCCTACGCGATTTGGTTACTCGTAGGCGTTGAGCCTAACCAATGATATAAATCGGCTCAGCATCCGCGACAGTCCAATATGCGTTAGGAGCAGCAGTTTTCTTCGCACTTGAGAGTAGGATACCAGCAGGCTGCAAACTGTAACTATACTGACCAACGTCACCTACAGGTGGCAGCCCTGTATTTTTTTTTTTTGTGGAACACATTTCCTCTTGATTTCTAGTTTTGCATTGTTTTTCGTACTGTAGCTAATATAATCTAAAAGGAAATACATAAATCTATTTCGTATATTGTGTTTGGACTTTGACGGGTTAACCTGGTGTGTGTGTGTGTGTGTGTGTGTGTGTGTGTGTGTGTGTGTGTGTGTGTGTGTGTGGTAACTATCGCAGAGTCAACGACTGTACTATACCTCACACCGATGACTTCAGTTACTTTCTTCAAGGTAAAACAGTGTTTTTTATTATATTAGACATGTGACAAGCCTTCTGCCAGATAAGCTTAGCAGATGAAGATAAAGGAAAATTAGCCCTAATCACCCCTGTTGGACTATTTCAGTTCAACTTCATGCCGTATGGGCTTAAAAGAAATCACATTTATTGGAATGTTTTGAGAAGATTGAGATCGAAGATGGTTAGGATGATGTAACAACTTAACAATCCAGAATTTTTGTTTTCTTCTATGAGACGATGAAACATACTGATAATTTGTATAACGCAGAGTGCCAATGCAGTTACTATAATCAATGCATTAGAACGTTTTGAATCAGCTGTTTATGAAATAAGAGAAAATAATGAATGGTATCAGGAAGAAGATGATGATGAATGTTGTACCACAGCAACAAAAAGCTCTAAATAGAGTTCTGGTTTAAATCTGATTGTAGATGCCAACGAAGTGTGGGATATAGTGATCAACCAAATGAAAGAACAATTCCAAGAGTCTCATATATTAAGTAGTTTCGAAATTTTGTTCCGAAATTTTGCTACGGTCGGAGAAATTTTCCCAACGAATTTAGTCAATACTTTTTCATTAAGTTGCTGTCCATATATCTGCCACGATAAACTGAGAAATGAACTTTCAGTGATTTATCGGAATGATACTTTAAGGATATTCCTTCTGCCTGTGATTTGTTCACATTCTTCATGAAGCATTCCTCCGAAGAATCGTTCTCTGAGGTACACAAAACTCTACAAATTGCACTAACTACGCCAGTTTCAACAGCGAAAGAAGAGCGAAGTTACAACACATAAAAATAGTCACTGATTATATTTGAATAATATTGGTCAAAACAGACTGAATTCACTCACTGTTTGTTCAATTCATAAGGAGGAATCTGGTGGATGCCCAACTTTAACAACAGAGTCATTGAAATGTTTGCCAGTCAGAAGAACAGGCGTGCTCAACCGCTGTATAAGTAATGTGCCATTTGGAGAGATAAATACTATTTCTTCATTATTAACTACTTAGTGTATATATTTAGGCCGATATATTTTGCTATATGTACTCTCTTTTGGAGTTTTTGTGGTACGCTATAGATACCCATGAGTAGAGTAGAAACAAGAAAGCTGGACCAGCTTTTCGAGGCAAGAAAGCTGGACCAGCTTTTGGAGAGAAGAATTCTGGACCAGCGGCAGCCACTGCGCATGCCCCGTGCGCTTCACTCCCTGAAGGGGCCTCTCACTTGGCAAGGCGTGTGTGGAATGTTAACTACACATACTGCAAGGTCTTAATGTGAGAGGTAATTAATTCTTGAAAGGTGTGGGGGGGGCAAGGTGCTGTGACTGGATTTTGCTGGAGTAGCTTTCACTGGCTAAGGGGGTCAACCACATGTAGAATGAGGACAACACACTCAGAGGTCTTTATGTAAGAGGTAATTAATTTTCTTGAAAGGTTACTCTTGTGGACAAGGTACAGTAACTATGTGGCAACTGGATTTGCTTTAATAGGTCACTTGCTGGTGAAAGCTGAACAGGATGTTAGTTTATGTAAAAAAAAATGATCTCTCACTCCTCTCTTACTAGAGGGGTGAGGGGGAAACACTAAGGAGTGCTACAGTGCAGCTGTTACTAGGCAAGATCCGCTTTCTAACTTGTTGAAGGTTATCTCTGTCACGAACAGGATGTTTATTGTAGGTTGTAATTTTGAGTGAAGGTGAACTAGTGACAAGTCCAGCCTACTGGTGAGGAGTGAAGGTGGTGGCAGGGAGTATTTAAGGAGCAGAGCGCAACATGAAAACTATCATCTAGTTGGAAGAGTTCTCTACTACTACTACTACTTTTCTTTCCTCTTCAGTAAGTGTAAGTTTATTTAGTTTGTTAATTTTAAAAAGATATACCAGTTTCAACAGAATGGATATGTTAATGAAATTAAACAAAATTGCCAAGGCACCACAATTTCATAATA
Source organism: Anabrus simplex (assembly GCF_040414725.1). Lineage (NCBI taxonomy): Eukaryota > Metazoa > Arthropoda > Insecta > Orthoptera > Tettigoniidae > Anabrus > Anabrus simplex. The sequence goes on from NC_090279.1 coordinate 68,158,064, forward strand.
GAAAGTTAAGTGAGTTGCAACTTAACCATCCATTTAAGGTTAAAGCGCTGAGAGCGGTAGAAACAAGATTTGGGAGGAAAATAATCGTTGATATAGAAGGGGAAGATGAGGAGACTGTGAGTGTTTTCCTGCCGGCGCAATTCTCAAAACTTACAGCAGAAGAAATAGAAGAAATAAATTCTTTAAAAAACAACTTGAAAATGATGTACAGAGGCATGGAGAGGGGCTACCATCAAGTGTGCTTCCTACAGTAGAATGTCATCAGTTACGACATCTATTTTAACTAAGTAAGTATGCAGAGAGTATTTTCGTTCTTAATGTAATTTTTTTTTCGCCGTATTCGCATAATTGTATTGTTAATTGAAAATAGTATGGGGTGTTTCTTTTCAGGTCCGAGGTGGTAATATGATGAAGTGGAAGAAAGTTGAGATTAAACCAGGAACTGAACATCAAGCATATCCAAGCATACAGAGTCGTCGTCTTCAAGTACATCGAGAGGAGGATGTGGTCGCTACTTCACAGCCTGTTGAAGATGAAGCGGGACAACTGAGCGCACAACAAGAACAAGAAGTGAGTGCTAATTGTATTGAACTATGGAACAGAGGGGGTCCTCTTTTTAATTATACAGTATATGTGACGAACCTGAGTAAAGCTTACGAAAGCCAGCAGGAAGTGACAGCTGCTGTAGTGCGATTTCGTTTGAGTGAACTTTCAAGTAATGAACATTTTCTACTATTTCTTGGCTATAATACATTCGAAGAAATATATAAAATTGAATTTTCCTTTTCGTCACAAAATTCAAATAACATTTCCTATTACCGTAATACATTGCTAGGGAAGCTTCAGGAGGAGTTTCCTAGCGAAGCTGTACACTGTTCACGCGATGCAGAAGGTAGTGACCTAGCCCGATGGTTATACTGTGTAATGACGGATTGTACATTCTTGATAAGTCGTTGCTACAGCAACTGCTGGACTTGTCTTGAGATTGCTGAAAAATTTAGCACCAAATCGTAATTTTTTGTAGTCATGGAGTATCCTTCGAGCAGCAAACGTAGAAAGCTAGACATTAATTTACAGACAGATGAAGATGCGGGAAGAATGCAAACTCATTTTGATAGAGCGTTTGAACGCATTCGCGCGTTTATGAGGGAGGTAAATGGATCAATACTAATTTCATATCGGTTCGAACCTAGCGACGAGCGAGAAGAAGCTCAGTTCAAGCTGATTGAAAATCTTAACGAGCTAGAGGAAATGCGTAATCAGATGTTAGAAATTTATTTTCACGCTCGCGCTGTTAATGGACTAACTTTTCAGATAGAAGATTTCTCTTCTTTCCAGTGTAAACAAATCGAGTCTGCTTTTCGGCGCAGAGTGTACACACTAGCGGTGGTAAATGTTAACAATGATTTCTTACTCCCCGAAGAGTTCCTAGATAAATCTTACGTGTGGTTTAATAAATACGTGAAGGAAGCACTCAAGACACAAGCATTAAAAGTAAATACCGTTCTCTGCACACAACATGTGCTTCACGATAAAATCGATAACAATTATTTTCATTCAAGGAACGCTGAAATTACTGAAGGTACTAATTTAAGAGAATGGTACAACGAACATGTAACGAGACCGATTCTGAAAAAATTATCAGAGTTCGAGGCTCGTGATTCGGGATGGTCTCTGCTACGAATTCGCGAATTGCGGATAAACATTAATAAAAATGTAGGTTTTCACGTGGGCAAGTCACCAAGTCTAACGTTGCCTACAGCAATTCGTAACAAGAAAGCAGTTATTAATCTGCGGAACACACGAGATGCTTGCTTTGCGTGGAGTGTAGTTGCTGGCTTAGTTCCAGCTAAACATCATGTAGATCGCATTTCTTCTTATCCACATTATAATGCAATTTTAAATTTAAAAGACATACCAATCCCGATGGATATGAGATACATGAGAAAATTTGAAGATCAAAACGAAATCTCCGTGAATGTATTCGGAGCGCAGTATGACGAGAACAACTGGGTGTGCATAGGACGGAATGATGTCAAAAAAGAGAGTACTCTTGTACCTTTGTACATTTCACATAAAACGTGTGAAAAGATCGTAGATCTTCTAATGCTTCAGATTGGCGACAGTGAGAAGTATCACTTTTGTTTGATTAAGAATCTTCCACGTCTTGTGCGCACATCTCTTACGAAGAACCATAATAGAATTTATATTTGCAGACGGTGTTTGTCTTACTTTTCTAATAAGGAAAAATTAGCTTTGCATACTAATAACTGTATACAATTTCCGGTGGGCAAAAGTATAATGCCTTCGGATAGCGAACGGCTAGTGTACTTTACCGAGTATAAGGTTAAAGAGCCAGTGCCTTTTATTGTGTATGCTGACACAGAATGCATACTGAAACCTGTGTCTACTTGTTTTCCAAGTGATGACACCTCACATTCAACTCCAATTCACGAACATGTGCCATACAGCGTAGCATATTATTTACACTGTAGTTTTGACAGAGATTTGTGCTCTTTCAAACTCTATCGAGGTAGTGATTGTGTAAAATGGTTCGTAGATGAGATGTATAACTTGGTGGACACGCTTGCACCCTATTATTTTGATACGAAACCAATGTTAGCATTAACTGTTGAGCAAGAAAATGAATTTCTTTCGTCTACATTATGTCACATATGTGAGAAGGAAATTGCAGATAATGAAATTAAAGTTCGCGATCATTGTCATTTAACGGGTGTTTACAGGGGATCAGCACATCAATTGTGTAACTTACACTATCGTAAAATTTCTATCTTGCCGGTAGCATTCCATAATTTGACAGCCTATGATGGTCATTTCATAATTAGAGAACTGCATAGGAAGGGAGGGGATGTTGTGTCAGATCACAGAACGAACATTAAACTATTAGCAGTGAACATGGAACGATACAAAGGATTTTCAAACTTTATACGTTATAACCAAAGACAGTGTGTTGAACTAAGATTTATAGACACTTATAACTTTATTCCTTTTTCGCTGGACAAAATGTCCCTATTACTTAGTGACGAGTCAAAGCTTGTAACGAGACGGTATTTCACCGATGATTTACAGTTTAAACTCGCTTCTCGGAAGGGGATATTTCCATACGAATATGTTACTAGTATGGAGGTGTTAGACGACACTAGTTTACCGTCAAGGAGTTCATTCTTTAGCTCTTTAAAGGGTGAAACTGTTTCGGAAGAAAACTACGCGTTTGCTCAGCTTATTTGGAATAAGTTTAACTGTAAATCGTTGGGTGAATATTCTGATCTTTACTTGAAAATCGATACTTTACTCTTGGCCGATGTATTTGAAAACTTTAGATTGAGTGGAAAAGAGACATATGGTATTGATGCCGCTCATTTCTACACGGTACCGTCTATGGCATGGAGTGCTATGAAGAAAATAACAGCTGTCCAGCTAGAATTACTTCAGGATATCGACATGCTGCAGTTTTTCGAACGCTCCATTCGCGGTGGTAATGTGCAATGCGTTACGCGGCATGCAGTAGCAAATAACAAGTACATGTTAACATACGATGAGTCCAAACCGGAATCATACATAATGTACTTTGACGTGAACAATTTGTATGGATTCGCTATGCAACAATTTCTTCCAACGGGCGGCTTTCAATGGGTCGAAAACGTTGAGAATTTAGACATTATGAATGTAGGAGATGAAGCAGATGTTGGATTTATGGTAGAAGTTGATTTAATCTACCCGCCAGAACTTCATGATAAACATGCCGATTATCCATTGTGTCCTGAAAAATCTACGAAACTAATGAGCACTCTTTACAACAAGGAACGGTATGTTCTTCATTATAGGCTATTAAAACAGTGTGTAGAATTAGGTATGAAAGTAGCTCACATTTACAGAGCGATTCAGTTTAATCAGAGCGCATGGTTAAAATGCTACATTGATTTGAACACAGAGAAACGAAAGTTAGCAAAAAATGAGTTCGAGAAAAGTTTCTATAAATTAATGAATAACGCAATTTTTGGTCGTTCATTAATGAACGTAAGGAAGCTGCGCGACGTCAGATGGGTCACACAGTGGAAGGGTCGTTCTGGTGCAGGTACGTTGATCTCAAGAGCAAACTTCAAACGTCGTATTATAGTAGACGAACAGTGTATGGTTATCGAAATGAAGAAACTTCAAATTCATCACAATCAACCGGTTTACCTCGGTGCTACAATTTTAGATTTGTCAAAAATGAAAATGAACGATTTTCACTACAACGTTATTTTGAGAAACACAGAATCAAACTCACAACTACTCTACACTGACACCGACAGTTTGATATACAATTTTTCATTTGATATATATGAGTTTATGAAGGAAAATTCAGTTTTGTTTGATACAGGAAATTATGATGAAAATAATCCTTTCCAAATTGAAAGAAAAAATTCAGGTGAAATAGGTTTGATGAAGGATGAAAACGGTGGTAGTATTGTTGAAGAATTTGTAGGTTTGCGACCAAAGATGTATGCTATTAAGTTGTGTGAAAAAGAGAAACCTACATGTAAAGCTAAGGGTGTCAAAAAAAATGTTGTCGATCACCTTACAATTGATCAGTATAGACGTTGTCTGTATGAAGGTGAACAAGTGACCAAACTACAAGTGTGCATTACTTCCAATTCTCATTCTGTGTTCACGGTTCGTCAATACAAACTAGCACTCACAGCTAATGATGACAAAAGGTACATCACAGATAACAAAATTAATACATTACCATTTGGACATTACAGTCTTGCAGAGAAAAGAAGTATAACTAATGTATAGCTATCTTGCAAAGTAGGTTTGCTTTTTTTGTGAACACCTCCTCCACGTTGTCATCAGTTTACCCCTCTGTATGTAAAATAATGTAATTTTCTCTGAAGGTGAATATTAAGTAATAAGAGGAGAAGCTCCTGTGATTACTTTAATCATTTTTATTTTAGAGAAACTTTTGTTTCATTCTGTAATTAATTAAAGAAAAAAAATGTAATCTTATAGAATTTCAAACTAGATAAACATTTCACTCGCTCTTTCTTTTCATTCAATGTATTGTACTGTATTTTTACTTTTAAAGTACATTGCATACTATTATAATTATTTAATTATGAAAAAAAAAGGAATCTTATATCGCTGTTTAAGTACATTGTATACTATTGTACTAACTAGTATTGTACTGTAAGTTAATTTTCTATCATTTATATATTAAAGTGCATTGTAAACCTTTTATTTAATCTTTTTTCTTTTTCGAAAAATAAAAAACTCTACACTAGATGATCAAAAAGTTGATTTTCTTTCAAACTATCCTGCGCACCCTCTCCTTTTATTCCTTGTACTCTTAACTAAAGTAGGAGTAGGAGAATGAAAAAAAAAGAGAACATATTTCCTTTTTACAATCAAGTTTATTGAATAGGAAACTACAGAGGTTTTTCAAAATATAAACTTGAGATTGAATTTGTAACTGCAACCACGAGGAGAGATCTGCAGAGACTGAATCTTCGACCGCCACCAGAGGAGAGTCCTGCAGGGAAAAAAAAGAAAGAAAAATTAGTTGATAGCAGCATAAAACAGAAAAAGCAAGCAAGAAAGAAGAAAAAAGGAAACTATTTTTTTTCTTTACCTTAATAATTGATGAAATAGTAACTAATATCAATCTCAGACGTTGTTGTTGTTGTTGTTGTTGTTGTTGTTGATGTCACTATGAGGAGACACCTGCAGAGGAGAAAAAATAAATAAATTAGTTAGAAGCAGAATAAAACCGAAAAAACAAGCAAGGAAAAAGGATGGTATTATATCTTTTTTTTTCACCTTAATAATTGATGTATTAGTAGCTGATATCAAGCTCGCACGATGTCGTTGTTGTTAGCTCCTGAATCCTGACAAGCCTGGTGTAAGTTCGCCTTCAGATGATCTGGTAGATACTGCCAGAGCGCACTTAACTGATGTTGTTCGTAAATAGATAATATGTTTTCAGGGAAGAAAGTCCACTCAAATTTATTGAATCTGCTCACACCTTCTTTCTTAAATTTGTTTATCACTGAACACACTATTCTCATCACACCATCTGACGATTTTAGCCAACTATGAACTGCGTGAACGTTGAACATAGCACAGCTGCCTGAATGTCTTGCAACATGTGGTAAATGGCGCGGACACTCAACAGGGAAACACTCGTTACGCATTGTTCTTAAATCAGGTACACCTTCTATAGTGTTCAAGTCAATTATGCATGTACGAGGATACTCTTGCAGTGCTAATAGACGTAACTCATTAACACAGTTGCACACAACCAGATATTGGTATTGTTGTTCACTGAGAAGATTGAAAAACGACGTAAGCGTGAAATCTAAATTAGGTACACTCATACCTAATAGAGCAGTAGATAACACATTTGTAGACGAATCTATATTACAACAGGCTATCTCGTAACCTCCAGTAGGTAACCTCTGAATGTCAACTATCACTCCTCTGGGTTTTGCACTCATGGTGTGCTTGATATCGAAGAACTGAAGCAGAGAATCTTCACTCTCTCGTTTATATACACTATTAGAAAGAAAAAAAAGGAAGAAAAACTCGCGCAAGATTATTGGAAGAAAAATACTTCATTCGTTAGTGGTTTATAATTTATTATGCGATCATGAATAATAATGCAATGCAGAGTAGTGTTGGCTGGAATAGGTTCGTTTGTTTCAATTTCAAAGCGAACATCTACAGAGGAAGATTTTATCGATTCAACCTGTTCCATGCAATTAACAACAACAATAGGACAATGCGAGTGAAATTCACTTCGTGATATGTTCGGTTCGGAACGATTATCATCAAGCTGATAGTACGCATTACGAAACTTGATGAACATATCATACAATTCACTGTAGTCGCCATTGTTAAAATTAGCTACAGCCTTTTCATAGGGATAAAAGTTTGAATTTAAGAATACGCCAACGGATCGAATATTACAGTGATCGAACAGAGAAGAAGAAACATTAATTTTCTTACGATCGGTTTGGAAAGCAAGCATAAAAACTCTCGGTTTTTCTATTTGTGACGTAGTCATAACAGTCCAATTAATTTTCGTTGAATTTGGAATAGTAGGTAACTCGTGATAACTCCACGATCGAAATGCTACAGGAATAGAAGGATTTTTTTGGATTAACTTTATGCGTTTAACTTCTTCCTCGTCGGACAGTATTAGAGTTGGTAGCTTTATATACATTTTTCGTACTTTGACCTTAGCTGTATCTTCCGCGTTGGCTGAAAACAGTGCACATTTGTCATCTCTAGAACGAATAAAGATAAATTCAAGTTTACAGTTTATGAATGGTTTCCTGTAGTCTTCAAATAATCCACAAAGAAGACTCAGTGGGATAATTGCATGGAACAGCTTTGTAGTTGCGTGGGCAATATTAGTTTCGTTTGGTGGTGTAGAAATTGATAGAAAATAGCCAGCATTTTGCAGCGCTAACATTTCATTTTTAGAATAAGAGGCGAAAGTTTTTATAGCACTAGTTGTGCCTACACGTCGTGTTCTTTCAATCTCTTTCCCATTCAATTCAATACGCATTTCATCGAAGAGATTTGCTGCAAAGTTTTGATCGGGAACGGCTGTAGCTGAAGGTGTATTATCTGCGCTTGATCTAACTATTTCACCTTCGATGTGAACATCAGCTTCAGAGGGTAAAAATATATGTTCTTGGTTGTGTACAGGAACTCGAATTTCATCGTTGTTTTCATATTTCGTGCCAGCATATGGATGATAGCTCCTTACTTCCCGCCTAGCAACTCTGTTGTCAAATATAACTTTGTCCGTTACGTTGAACATATTTCTCCTTGATGTTAGCGTGATTGTACACAAAAAGAGACTAAAGTAGTTTTTGGTAGAGAATTAGAATTTATATGCTTTATCCTAGGGGGGCAGTCGGTAGCATTGTAAAGTGATTTCACACAAAAAGAGAGTGATGTTACCTTGATTACGCACACGAAAAGAGAGTAAAGTAGTTTCTGTAGGAGAAATAGAACTTATAGTAGTCGGTAGCCTAGCGATTGTAAAAAGTCTTTATTGTTTGTGGTTAATTTTTTCTTGTCGCGTACACGATGAGATTGTTTTTTTAGCTTTACTCTATATTTTACTACTCTAGCTGCTTCCTCTTTTAATCCTCGGTTTTTTGACTGGTTGTTGTAAATTACTACCATGATGTTGTTGTTCAACTGTTCCTTACTCGAATGATAGTACATAAGTGTACGCATTATGTTATATATGATTACGGTATTTTTACTGGACGAATAATTAACTCTACTGTTACATCCTCATTTTGTAAGTCGATTGGGTTTTCGAACTGATCTTCGAGTACGACGGATATATGTTGAATAACACTAGTGTTTACCGGTAAGAAGCTTATAGTTGACGGTTGAACTACGATAGGATAGCCTGCTGGAACAAGCGGTTTAAAATTGTATAACGAATGTGTTTGTTTACCGTTGAGGTAGGAACCGGAACCTAACACGAGATTACAACATACACTAATCGAGTTCACGTTATTAATTTTAATAATCTCTCCTGAAATATGTAATTTATTAGCATCATATTTTCGGCGTGAAAATCCTAACAAATCAGCAATTGAATCGGAAACATCAAAGTCTACGTCTAGGTTGGAGGACATTTTACAGCGAAGATAGGTCTTTTCGTAAGTAATAGTAATAAGTTTACTATCTCCATCTAGAGGATCATTCTCCTCTTCGAGAATAGGAAAGTTGTTAATTATTGCTTCTTGAACTAGAGCTCCTATTTCCGAAAAAGTGTAACTACCTTCCGGTAATGTGAGTACAGTTGTTTTGTCTCCCTTCATTTTAATACCAATCTGGTTATTTGTGCTATTAACGATTACGTTACCTATTTCATTCAGCTGTGATTCATGGTTAGCATATTTCTCATATACATTTAACAGATAACCTAAGCTAGTGCCAACACTGTTCGGTACATTGAAATCAATGTCAAACGGAGAATGCATAGTAGGTTTGTTGTTAATAGTCGAGATAAAAAAACTAAGTTTTGGAGTGTACTCCCGCAGAAATAGTTTCACATTTTTAATAGTTAGCAAACTTTCTATTTTTGCAACAAGATCTTCGAATTCATAAATGCCTTCTGCTACACTCAAAAGAATTTTTTTACCATTCAAATATATAGCAAACTTATTATTTTTACTAGTGACATTTCGAATACTATTAGATGTAAATAGTGCGGCAAGACCTATTTCATAGAAAGAAGCTCTATTCAAATAAATCGGAGTTTCTAATACTACATCAATCTTCGAGCCTCTACCCTCGAGTGTAATCCGTCTTTCATACGGCATCGTGCACACTGAACACAAATACTAAGGTCTTGCTTTATTTATACAGTATAAAAATAGTAAACACAGATGACCACAAATTGATGAATTAAAAGTTTGATAAGAATGAAAATTATATCGAATGTAACAGTTTCTTAAATAATCTAATACCTGTTTAGGGGGACGTAAATTACCAAAACTATCGAAGTAGTAGACATACGCACCTCGTTTACTGAACGCAACCCAGTGCGAACCAGATTTACTTATCGGATCTAAATTCAAAATACAACTCTCATTTTTACGAGAAATTTTCGGTAACGTATCTCGCATAAACACACCTCTGAAGTAGGGAATTTTTAAACGATATGCATAACGATACAGATCTATGTTAGTTAATGCTCTATTCGGCCGACCTTCCATTATCTATTGTATGCTGGAGGATTTAAGTAAATGCCCTTTCCGTTGTTTCGAGTAGAAAGCCCTTTCCCACGCATCGCTTCTAGCATTCGATTGTGGCGCTTCATTTCTTTTAATTCTTCCTGTGCGGCTTTCGCCTTGTTTACAGCCAATGCTATGCCCGCAGCTCCACTTGCTAGACCTCCCAAGCCCGACAAGGCTGCAAATATCGGAAGGAGTGGAAGAAAACCACCTTTCTTTTTTTTTACAGCATGTTGTCTTTTTTTTGGTTTTACTCGTTCTCTTCGATGTTTTGATTTTCTTCTTCGTCTACCACCACCTACTTTAGTTTTCGCTTTCATAATACCCGTAACTGCTAGTGCAGCTGCTCTTTCTCCTAATGATGCGTCCTGAGAGTTTACACGAGACCAAGCCTTAGAGGCTAAGATTTCATCTGCTTCTTTCCTTCTGTTCTGGTCTTTGTATGTAGCGTAAGCGATATCGTGTTCTTTACATGCCTTATCTAATGGATTTATTCCTTGATCACCACGCTTAAGTCGTTTTTCTAACTTTGTCCCAGGTCCACAGAATTCATAACCTGGTATGTGCAATTCTACTGGTAAATTATCTATAGCTTTATTAAGAACTTTGCCTATTATTCCTCCTTTCCCTACTCGTTTACATGGAGCTGCTACAACGTTGCGTCTTCGACGCAGCATACTCAAATAAGAGCTCCTGCTATCAAGTGTGTTGTTATATACGAATTACATTTTTACACGATGTGCAACTGTTGAGTACTAAAAATGTATGTAAGTTTATTTTTTTCTTTTTCTTTTTTTTTCTGAAAGGTAGAAAGATATATATAAATACGAGAGATATTTTTCTGCTCTCCTCATTTTACAGCGACATGGCGTACATTCCTCGTCCGTTAAATTTAAAATCTGAGGTAGATCGGGTAAGGACTTTCGCTAGATGGCGTGTACCGTGGATAGACCCCTTAAGTTTAGCTAAAGCTGGATTTTACTTCACGGGATACCTAGACGCAGTTAAATGTATTTTTTGCGGAATCGAATTATTTTCGTGGGATAAAGATGATGATCCGTTAACAGAACATAGAAAATGGTCGCCTTCTTGTCGGTATATGAGAGGTTGTGAAGTTGGCAACATAGTATTAGATCACTATAACAGGACAGCTCTTCCAGCACTTCTTAATACTACGTGTAGTGTGATGCACGAACCATTTTGGAACTAGATAAGTAAAACAGAAGGTAAAAAAAAAGTTCGTGTTTATTTAGTAATCAACAATAACTTTGAGAAAAAATAAATCCACTGTGCACTCGATCGTTGAAAATTATCATCATCAAAAGAAAGTGATGGTGAAGACAATAAAACAATCGATATCTTTACCTGTTGCAAATCTGAACGACACAAAACGTTCAGTAGGAAAGAAAAATAAACATAGTAAACTGTTGCCGGACACAATACGCTGTCTCATATGCGGACCATCGAATGCAGGGAAGACTAATGTAATGATTAATTTGTTATTGCAACCGAACGGGTTACGGTTTGAGAATGTGTATGTTTACTCAAAATCATTGTCGCAGAAGAAATATATTGAGCTAGAGAAGCTTTTAAAATCTATTAAAGAAATAAAATGCGAGTTTTACTCTGATCGTGAGCAAGTAATACCGCCAGAAAAAGCTCAAAGAAATTCCGTGTTTATTTTTGACGATGTAGCAAGCGACAAACAGCAGCACATGAAAGACTACTTTAGTAGAGGTCGACACCATATCGTGGATGTTTTTTACTTATGTCAGACCTATTCCTGCATTCCCAAACAACTTATTAGAGACAACGCTAATTTCATTATTCTGTTTAAACAAGATGCAAGAAATCTTCGGCATGTCTACGACGATCACGTGAACACCGATATGAGTTACAACCAGTTCACTGATTTATGTTATCGTTGTTGGTCGCAGTCGAAATTCAGCTTTCTCGTTATCGATAAGGATAGCGAAATAAGCAAAGGTCGATATCGAAATGGATTCGATATATTTTATGTGATATAAATACGAGAGTGTATACATTAACGAACTCATTTTCGAATTGTTGAGTAGAGAAAGAACATCACGATGGCATCAAACAACAGAACCAGTAACGTGTATGTAACGCGACCATCATCACGTCATGATATTGCTACTAAATCATATGTAGATGAAAAAATGATGGTTAATACAAATTACGTAACATCAACATCTGACGGAAACTTAAGTATTCATGGTAAACGTTTAAAAAACGTCGGCAATCCTATAAACATGGAGGATGCTTGTAATAAAAATTATGTGTTAAAAACCGTTAAGGACAGTATTAATAAAGAAGAAATACAACGTGACATTTTAGATCTTAAAAATGAAATACATGACATATGTGAACTAGAAGAGGATGCAGTTGATTTTAAGAACAAAAGGCTGAAAGGAATAGCTCCAGCGATGAATGGAAACGAAGCAGTTTCGCTTGACACAATGCGTACGCACACTAACCATGTGCAGAGAAATTTAGAGAAACGAGTTAACGACGTTTCTGCACGCATAGAATATGTTGATTCTCTTTTACGTGATATTGTGGATGATCACCTTCCTGTAACTGACAATAACCTCAACATGAACAACAAGAGAATATCGGGTGTGGCAGATCCTGAAGAGGAACAAGATGCAATTTCGCTTTTATTTTTAGAAAAGCATACAAAAGGTAGACTACTACAAGTGAATGACGATGGATCGATAGATATGCAAAATAAACGAGTAACAAACATCGGTAAACCTATTCATTCGACGGATGCGATTAATAAAGCATACCTAGAAAAACATTCAGCAGCGCGTGAAGAACTCGAAAAACTGAAGAATGAAATAAGCAATCAACAGAAACTAAACGTTGATGTGGGTGGTACTTTGAGTATGGAAAATAAGCGAATTACTAACGTACATAATCCGTTAAATGAGAAAGATGTTGCAAATAAAGTCTTTGTAGAACAGTATGCAGCTGCGCGGAGAGAAGTTGACGAGTTAAAACTTGTCGTATCTAAACTTCAGAAAAATTCTCTACCAGTAGAATCTAACGGAGAATTAAATATGAAGAACAAACGAATTACAAATGTTGATTCACCTATCCACGAGCAAGATGTTGTTAACAAACAGTATTTAGAAACGTTTGCTACTGCAAAAGAAGAGTTTGAAGTGATGAAAAAGGAACTGCACAAAAAACCAAGAAAAGCTCTTTTTCAAATTAACAGTCTACCGTCAAATCAGTCACCAATATATATGCTACAAAACTGTCGTCTTATGTATAAGCTTCCCTACACGGGTACACTTACACCGTTAACAAGTTCACGTGGTTCTCTGGTATATGCGATGATTAATCACGTGAACAATCCAATCGAATTAGAAGTAGGTACACCAATTGCTGTAAAGGAAGGTGATGAAATTCAATTCCGCCTAAAAGACCCAGAACAATGGAATACTAACGATCTTCCGCTCGATATACTCTTTGAATATACTATATATGAGTAAAACAATAGACGTTACGCTTCAGTTTAAAAAATGCAGGCGAACATAGTGGAAAAAAGTCGTGTAAAGGATAGACTAGCAAAATTAAGAAAAGATGTAAAAAAAAAAATATAACTCTCTTAAAGCAGATATGGCTTTAAACCAACTAAAGTTAGAAGAAACATTTAAACCAATAACTGCACCATTAAATAAACTACAGCAGCTTACAGTTAACTCGAATGGATTAATTGCAAAGAAAAATCGAAAATTAAATAGTTATATAAGTGATGAGGCAGAAGAAGAATCGGAAGAAGAAGAAGAAGAAGAAACTCTGGACAGAAAGGTTACAACTCTCCTGCAAAATTATCTTAACCCACAATTGAGACACAAAGTTGATAGAATATTCGGGGTTCGAGTAGTTCATGGAGAACACTATTTAGGGAGTAAAAAAGTACTGTTTCGCGATAACAATCTTATAATTGACAATTTTAACTATCCTTTAACTGATGGTCTCCTTGAATTAATATTTCAGAAAGATCCGGACGCACAGTTGTATGATGATAAGGATCTGTCAGCTTACAGTCATATATTAAATTACACTAACGTGCACAGGAAACAGTATGACGCAGGCAAGCCAATGAGAGGCACGAAATCGCTCAAATTTCAAAAAATTATCAAGCCATTAGTAGAAGATGCAAAAGTGAAAAAAGGAAGGAGCACACCAAAATTTGTAAGTGTACACAAATACAAACGTACAGGAAGAGGATCAAAAGTAGCCAAGTGGAAAAATGAACAAAGAAAGAAGATCGAATTAGTTCACTGGAATGATCCAAACAGTCTAGTGGAGAGACTGAAAAAGTTAATAGCATCTAGAAGTGCTGGTCATTCGTCACACGAAAACGAAAACGAAATCTTGTCAATCGAAGAAGAACTTCGAAAGTCGAGGTACATCGAATAAATGAAGCGGTTAGATTCTCAAAGGATATTTCAGTAATCTATGAAATTGGATGTGAAGACAGAAGAAGCAACTGGCAACAACTGGCTATAGATCGACTGCGATTCAAGAAACGAATAGACGACACAGAACGAATTCTTTTACCTATACTTTATGAACAATATCAGAGAAGAAATAGCGAAAGAACTCCACGCTCCAGTGCGAAAGAATTTTGAAAGACGGAGCGTTATTAGCCGGGGGAGAGATGATTTACATCAAGCGGATCTTGTTGATATGTCTCTGTTTTCGAAAGTTAATAGTGGATATAAATACATGTTAACTGTTATTGATGTTTATTCAAAGTATGCCTGGGCAGTTCCACTTAAAACAAAAACAGGAAACGAAGTAGTGGAGAATATGGAACGCATCTATTCAAAATGTAAACGCTATCCAAAACATCTGCAAACTGACAGGGGAAAAGAATTTTATAATAAGATTTTTCAACAGTGGATTACAATAAGAAAAATTAAGCACTATTCGACAGGGAGCAGCTTGAAGGCAAGCGTAGTTGAACGCTTCAATCGAACACTGAAGCAGTGGATGTGGAGGAAATTCTCGGCGTGCGGATCATACCACTGGCTTCGCATGCTACCAAAACTATTAGATGAATATAATAATCGAAAACATCGTACGATTGGTATGAAACCTATAGACGTCACAAAGAATCTACAACAACTTGCTACTGTGTACAAATTACGGGAAATGAAGAAAAAGAAGTCACCTTATCCACCAAAATTTAAAGTAGGTGACACAGTACGAATAAGTAAAATTAAGCGATATTTTACAAAGGGCTATACTCCTAATTGGAGTAATGAATTATTTACTGTAAGAAAAGTAAAAGAAACATCACCGAGAACTTACTTGCTTCACGACTATCAAAATAAACCAATATTTGGTGCGTTCTATGAACAAGAACTGCAGAAGACAAAACATCCTAAAATATACCTCATTGATAAAATTTTAAAAAGAAAGAACGACAAAGTTTTCGTATCGTGGCTAGGATTCGACGCCACGCATAATTCATGGATTCCGAAGGAATATGTATTCTAAAAAAAATCAATAGTAAGTACGCTAGTATAATATATTTTTAATTTTTTACTATAATGTCTGATAGATTTACCATCTTATAGTGTCCTCTCTCTATTGTTGCAGACTTCCCTTGCTCATGAAACGGTGCTGTTTGTTTTGTTGATGACAACGTTGGACATTACCTCAAGCAAGAAGATATTTCCACCTCAACTCTGCATAATTAATTCGAAACATTTGTGTAACATGTATCTTAATAAATTATAATAAACAAAATTTAACTAAAGATAACCTCTTGTAATTTTTTAATATTAAATTCCATCCTTTTTCCTACTCCTTTACGTATCTGTGTTAGTGCGACGTAAAAAAAATTATATTTAATTAGTTTATCTTCCTAAGAGCAGAAAAAAAAATATTTTTTTACACTCACCTATATCGGTTCAAAGAAATTTAATTCTTCTGGTCTTACAGGCTCTTCTACTTGTTGTTCATATACTATATTAAAGAAAAAGATAATGTAAAATTAAAATCTTTCGCAATCCTACAGTAAACGAATTTCTTAAAATTAAAAAAAGTTGAAACTCACCAATAACATCTTCGTTACTTTCTTCTATCATCGCTCGTAGCTCAGCTAATAACGCGCAGCAGAGAAAGTAATTAAATTTATGAATTAAAAATAGGTGGAAATAAGGGCTATTGCGCCGTGATATAATGTCGGAGTACACACTAATAAAGAGCTGAAACTCTTCGTCAGTGAACTCCCTCATTCTATTCACAATGGCGCGTTCAAAGGCACCCTCTACTTCCACAATATTGTTTAATTCACATTCTTCTTGTAGTCTGATTACATCCCTCAGCGCCACTAGCTTTTCTACAAGGCTACGTTGTACAGCAGTCATTTTTCTAAACTTTAACGTACCTACAGCAACCGATTCGCAGTATATATACCTGTTCTAACGGCGATATGTAATTTGAAAAAACAACTAGTTTCAAAAAATCCTGCCTGGATACAACATCTGCTAGTAAGCCGCGACCCGGATTTAAGTTCACGCATCCTTTTTTTTGTAGCCTTGATGAAACCGTGGTCAAAGCACGACCATGACCAGCAATGACCGCGAAAGAAGTAAGGCGTTAACCGGTTTATGCGAAAGCTGCTTGCAGAAAACATCCGGGATAGATATACACTACAAAGGAATGTTCTGCTTCAAACATATGTCTACAAAATAATAATTTTACACACAATAAAGTCGCGTCTGGTAAATATAATGTGAGATTATCTTACACCTAGCATTAAAATTTATATATAAAGCAAGTGAATTCGCTCACATCTAGAAGAGTACAAGTTCGATCCTCCTCGTTGGCAATCATAAAATTATTCTCTCTAGTTCGCAATTTTCACACTAGGCAACTGCTAAGAGAAGTGTACTTTAAAGCTAACTGGAGTATACGCCATGTCAGTGTGACGTAACGTAAACTGTAGCACACTATTTAAAAAAGTGTGTGAATAAATATTAAGGTAATGTCTTTGTTGACAACAGTGTGTGCGTGTCATCAGTCATGGAGCGACAAGTAAAGAATGAGTTTGGTGAGAAGAGAAACCGTAACATCCAGTGTAAATGTGAACTATGTACACCAAGTATTAAACCTGATCCTTTACGTACAATATATTTCTCACTAGTAAGTGAGGCTATTACATCATACTATACACATGGCAGTTTACTTCGAATGCCACAACATCTAATTCGCTATTTACCATCTGGGTTTCTCTCAACATATGCCGCTAAAGATTTAGATGAAGCATGGGAGAAACTACCCTACTATGTAAAAGCAAAACTGGAAATAGCAGTCTGCAGCCCATGTGTCAGACATTATTGCTACAGAGGACAAGACGAGGTTGATGGTTTTGACGGAGCGAATCCAATGATTAAAGACTGTGAAGCATGTAAGAAAGAATTTAATCATGTATTTTGAACTAACAGGTAAATAAAACAGTGTGATGTTCCATTTATTATTCGAGTTGCTTGAATAATTCATCCTAACCTATATATGCATACACGTATTTTTTTTTTACACCAACCAAATGCTATAACCTTGAATCCTTTACCAGATTTTATTTTTTCTATCCTCAAATCAACAACCTGTGTAGGTGTGACAAATTATAGCTTTCACTCACACACTGTCTCAATTCAGAGGTTGATTAAGAAATATTCCGTAATATTTTATTTTAAAAGAAACCATGCTTTACAGTTTTTCAACCAATATTTCGGCTACGTGGCAGCACGTTCTTTTGTTAAAACACTGTCGTGTTTGATGTCTTTGGTCACTGAAGTTCTTTGCTGTTGTTCTTTGCGGTGAATTCACGAGCCCCTAACTGATTCATTAGACGATTTATTATTTCATCTTCCCTGCTAAACATATATATTCGATATAATTTTTGATGAGATGACACATCATGTGTTAGCCTAACTAATTTATTCGTTCGGAGATCATAATGCATTTTTTTTGTGTTAGCCATCTTGGACAAAGATAATAAGAAATCACAGACATGACACTCTCATGTATGGGCTGTTTGACCTCGATGAGTACAAACAGTTGCCGACGTATCCAACAAAAATGGCGAGATGTGTTTTATTCCGTATGTAAAAATTCATACTATCGCGTTCGTAACAACGGAATGTCTTAATCAACCTCTGATTTCAGACTTTATCCGAGTTTTTTTTTTTAAATTTGTTTTTTACCTAGTACAATGATATTTCATTGATGACATTTATTGATGTAAGGTTAGTAAACAATGCGTGTATCTATCGTCAAGAAATACAGCTAGATGTGCATCCTGTCGAAAAAATAATTCAAGGTAAGTAGTCGAGAAAAATATTTTTATTATTTAATTAAACTAAGCACTTTTGTGTTGCCCTTTCACTCATCACCAGTTGGTTAGAGTCGTTAGTACCTAACCTTCACTCCGCTGAGCAGGAGGAGAGGAGCGATTCTTTTTTACAAAAAAAAAATCTCATATCCTGTTCACCTTTCGACCGCAAGTAACCTTGTGAAGCAAATCCAGTTGCTGCAATTATTTAACATGTAGCTGTCTCACCTTGAGCAGTGAGAGGAACTCCAGCACGTAACTTTTAGGAGCAAATCTACTCACAGCACCTTGCCTTTCAAGAAATATTTACCTCTTACATAAAGACCTCTGGGGAAGTGTAGTTAACATTTCCTACATGCACCCTAACAAGTAAAAAGACCTCTGCAAAAAAAAAAAAAAAAATTACCATATCTAACATGATGATTTTTGTCAAAATGTCTTTCCTGTCACCAACATAAACAATTCAAGAGGTAATCACATAGGCAAGTAGGGTAGAATATATATATATATATATTTTTTTGATAATTACAATAATTAATTACACTCAATAGAGGTTTTTTTTTAAATCTCTACTAGAAGAGTAAGGTTAATAGTGAACTTGTTTTGCTCTTACAATACCTTTCAGTAAAAAGATACTCAATTACGCACCAAAACAAGTGATGTTACCTATCACACCCACGCATAGCAGTAGTAAGCTACCGCAAGGAGCGACATTCCACACTTGTGTGTAGCCTTGACAGCGAGAGGCGCCTAAGTGAGAGGCCCCTTCAGGGAGTGAAGCGCACGGGGCATGCGCAGTGGCTGCCGCTGGTCCAGAATTCTTCTCTCCAAAAGCTGGTCCAGCTTTCTTGCCTCGAAAAGCTGGTCCAGCTTTCTTGTTTCTACTCTACTCCCATGTTTCAAAAATACCTGCCGCAATCCCATCTCCATGGCCGAAAAGTCTATATCGGGCCCTACTGGCGGAATTGATCACGAGCCACCACTGTATGCATTCAGGTCTGATAATATTGTAATTGGTCTTGGTTCTCGCTCGGGGACTGGGTTTTTGTGTTTGACCCAGGATTTTCCTCTTAATATTTACGCAACACTACCAACACGCTCTAGGGATTACATCCCATCACGTAGGCTTGACGCCGGGAAGAGCATCAGGTCGTAAAACAGAGTCAAATCCACATGTGCGACACATCTCGCACCCACTGGTGAGGTAGAACACAACAGATCCATGCCGCGGTTACTGTACCGGAGGTACACCCGCACCAGCACCTTGTAGAAGGATCATGAAATCTGAAACTCAATTTGGAAATATTGTGGAACATTTCTCGACAGATGTCACTAATATCATGTTCCACCGCTGGGGTGGAGATGAACTACTATATTTCGAATAAATTTTGTGTGTTAAGTTTTCCTTAACCGAAATCAGGGAATAGAGGTTGATTAACTCTATTGTGTTGCCTCTCAACTTGATATTGAGATGACTATGATTTTATAACCGTTAAAATCAACCTGACATTTCTGTAACTTACATTTTTCTCCATGCAGTCACCTCCGTAGTATCGGCTTAGCCTCTGTAACGTCGGGTCGTAATCCCAAATAGGGTTTTAAGGATTTATTGTAAATCTCAAGGAGTGCAAGTGTTGGCCTCCTTTAGGCCAGTAACTTTACCTTTTGCTTTTACCAAAGGTCAGGTATGATGGGTACTTGTTACAGTTAACATCATTCATTTCATTTTTAGGCAATTAGACTGTTGAGCAGTTAGGAGAGTGACTACTGTTTACTTTTGTTAAATGTAGGTTGTGCCTGAATAGGCCTGGAACTAGAATAGTCTACTAAAATGTGAATTTGTAGAACAGAAAGCTCTTCCACTGATGTAGAAATTGGGAGATCCGCCTCCTCGACTGTTGATTGAAAGGATCAGTAGCGCTCATGTAAAAATTGTAATTAGGGAGCTTCATGCTCATATTGTTAATTTACTATTATCCGATTTTTCCAACATTGTACCAAAGATAACGAGCTAGTGCTGTACCTGAATCGTTATTTGTTTAGCAAAGTGTAAAATTTAAAATTTGAAAAGGAAAAATAGAAGAGGAAGACATATAGCTCCAATTTTAAAGCAGTTGCCATCCCTCCTCGGGATTCATCGTGTTGTGAGGTGATTGCCGTAATATTTCTGTACTTATCTATGACGAAACACTTCGAGGTACAGTCATGCGCCTCGTGTTCCGAGCTATAAACGAGGTGGATATCTGCCAACACTCCTGCGTGACGGTACAAACTACAGGGATGTATGAACATATGCCATCCACTCTGAACGTTCATAAGCGAAAAATATGCATTTAAATTTCAGAGGAGACGTATCTACATCACCTTACATTTATACCGTAGGCCCAGTAGGCTTCAAAAGACCGTGCCGGCGCAATCAACACATCAAGGCTCCACTGTTTCGCAGCACTGAGATCACTTCGTGTGTCATATCGGGTGAACAGGAACCAACACACGTCAGCTACATCGATGCTTCGGAACAGCACAGCTTTGAAACTGCGACGGTGCGTTGTTCGTCTCCTTGCCACAATAGAAACACTCCGCGTGACATTGCCCTGGAGATAAGCCGAGATTCTTTATATTCCGAATCGCGAGTCAAGTGATTAAAATAACAATGCACTCTACAATGTAAGGTCTTTCACACGGAAAAATGACATTATTGTTCTCAAAGGAGGGTCACATTATAACAGAAAGAAGGGCAAAGTTTCTAAAATTATGTTTTAAAACTTCAATTTGAAGTAAAATTTTAAACTGGAATAGACCAAGTCTGTTACTATACACATAATACCGATCTTGGGCTCATCTGAGATTTTATTACTCATTTTATAATTATTCAATTTGGAACAATAACAATAAAATGTTACTTGCTTTACGTCCCACTAACTAATTTTACGGTCTTCGGAGACGCCGAGGTGCCAGAATTTAGTCCCGCAGGAGTTCTTTTACGAACCAGTAAATCTACCCACACAAGGCTGTCGTATTTGAGCACCTTCAAATACCACCGGACTGAGCCAGGATCGAACCTGCTAAGTTAGGGTTAGAAGCCCAGCGCCTTAACCGTCTGAGCCACTCAGGTACCGCATGCTTTAGGTATACACAGAATAACTATTTTAAACTGTTTTTAAATTTCGTTAATCATTTTATAATTATTCACATTAGTTGCTGTTTAATGTGCACTTAACGGCTTTTAGTACCATTGTAAGCGCGTAATGAAGAAGGAAACTCTGTTTAATACCGGTACTGTATACTGCTAGTACAATACTCTGCATCATATATTTATCATACTGTACGTTGTACATCTGCTCATTAAATATTTCATGAACCTCATATTTTATCTGTAACTGAACGTCGAATATTTTAGTCAGTGAATTAGACTTAGCTATGAAACGTGGTTCATGTTCCACCACGTCATCGCGAAGCACAGTTTCTCTTGCAT
The DNA here is from genome assembly GCF_040414725.1 of Anabrus simplex. Taxonomy (NCBI): domain Eukaryota; kingdom Metazoa; phylum Arthropoda; class Insecta; order Orthoptera; family Tettigoniidae; genus Anabrus; species Anabrus simplex. The sequence continues at coordinate 68,179,701 of NC_090279.1, forward strand.
AACGAGACGGAAGTGCGCCGTGTGTCGAAATGCGCTGCCGTATGAAACATTCAGCAGTGACATGTCTGTTACTAAAGCAGTATTTAAGCCACGCGAGGCGGAATAATTCAGGCTTATTGCATTCTAAGCTGTACAGATATATTCACAATATAAAACTAGCAATGACTCATCTTCTCTTCTACAATATCGTCATCGTATGTCCGCTGTCATCAGGGTGATCAGACCCTTGTCCTCAGCAAGTTGGAAAAGCGTGAGGGTACCGAGTCAGTACCATTCTTGCACAGCCCGTAGCCAATATTTTCTCCTTCTTTCGCTACACCTCTTTCCCTAAAGTGTATCTTTGAGATAAACTGAAGGAGGTCATTTATTTATTTGTGTCAGTCGCATAATACAGTAAAAATTACAAGAAAGATTACACATATTACAGTGGTGCTGCCTAGTGCCAGATACGAGCACTAGTATCAGGTGGATGTTATAGGGATGTACTGAAACACTACCGATAGATGTCTCACGTGTAATACCCGGTATGCGCTTGTCGATCGTCATTTGTTCATATGTGTTTTTAATGGAAGTTACCTAGTTTAATGGTGAAGTTAAAGATTTAATATATCGTTACGACAGCAAAGATGACAAAAAAATTGTGATGCCTGACTATTGCTGTGTCCCAATGTCCCAAAATCAAGGTCGAGCGTATTCATACCATCAATTTCCTAAGCAAGATGCTTTCCGTAAAAAGTGGTTGCATGCGATTCGTAGGCAGGACCTACGAAATAAAAATATGACTCCTAATATCAAAGTCTGCTCGAAACATTTTACAGTTGAAGATTATGTCATTACTGAAACTGGTAAGTAAGCTAATTAGTACTAATTAAGAAATAATTTTATAATAAGGTAGTTCATCCTGAAAGTTAATATGACCTATTACAATAATTTTAGGCGAAAGACGAAGACTTAGGGAGAACGCTGTACATTCGATATTGTCATGGTATGGCACCGGTACCTTGGAAATAACTCCGAGAGCAAGAAGATATAGAAGTATAAAAACAGCCATAACACCGTGTGCGGTACGGTGCCCTGAATCACACAGTGACCTATAATTTGACACTGGAGCATCATCAATTTCAGACTTCCTGAACATTACTTCCAAATTTGAAATTTTTATACCGGTATTTGACTTATGGTCCGAAACAAGATCCTGAAACTCGTGCGCTACACGGAAATGAAGTTCAGTCGTACTGGATGTAGCCCCAGGCACTGCTGTCACACAAATATCGTGGCTTATGTACGCCTATAACCGGTAAAGAAAAGAAAAAATACCATATTAGGAATGTTTTCAAAATGCTATTTGTACTTTAAGAATTCAATCTTAACAAAAACGCTAAAAGAAGGAGTTGCTGCATTTGTTCCTTACTGGTACCTTTCAATCAACTCTTGCATTTTCCCGGATATTTTCTCGCCTCTTTTCTTCAATTCTGCTTCCAAATGCACAATCGTCATTGCACCTATACCATTTCCCGTCTTGTTGAAAACATTAGCAGAATATGGTAACTCCATTTTAATGCATTTAAAGCAAAACTTTCGTATCGATGATCGCAAATGTAGGAATACTCCATATAAGTCTCATGTAAAACAATCGAGCAGCGGAAAGCGCATACCGGGTGATACCATTACGCTGCCTAGCGGACAAGTTTTGCGTGATACATCCCTATTCTTTACGTTGTCCCTATTCGCAGTCTGTTTAAAGACATCCACGTCGTCCAGGGCTCTTCGTAGTTACGGAGCAACTTCTGTTCAAGTTTCACAAGTTCCAGGCGATCTGGATGAGCAGCCCTACCTGATCATGTCGCAGCATCGTGAGAGAGGACTTTTGCCTCGGATTTGGCGCAGTGGTACCTGCAAAGTGTGGCCGCAGGTACATAGGTGTATCACTGTGCTCCAGTACCTTTCCCATCCACTTGATCTGTAAGTTTCAAGATGCTTCTTCATTCCTCACGTGAAAAGCATGGATCTGGTTTTGTGATGGATTTGGTTTTAAATTATTCTCTAAACGTATAAACCACTGCACTACGTCATAATTTCGAATGATATTGATTTCGATATTGTACGTGACCTCCAGCTCGGAGTACTGTAGCCCCACATCTCAAAGGATGGTGTTCAGGCCTCAACAACATTAAGTAAGACACGAAATACACAACACCGAAGTAAACATGGACGGAGAAAATTAAGTCCCTGTTACAGAGGATTTAAATAATTCTCTTGAAGGCAGTCCTTGGGACCCAGTTTCAACATGACTTCTCAAGCTGTGATCAAGTATGCAGGTGAGAGACCTAAAGTTCTGGACTTGCTTTAGTGATGTGCCAGCTACTCTCAAGTTTATAGGTTGAATTACATGTTTTCTTACGATCATTAAGTTAGTATTTTTCGTGTTTAAACGCACAACTCTGTTTGACCACACAGTTCGCTAATATCTGTGGACCTTCAGCACTTATTGCAAACCGAAAGGTATCATCCGCATATGGCAGATTATTTATTACGAATCCTTTAACAATACTGATATCAGAAAAGCACCCTTTCATAGAAGTTATTGAGGAGGAGTGGAGTTATAACAGAGCCTTGCTTTATTTCAATAGCACAGGTGTTGGTGTTATCAACCTTGACAGATGCGGACTGATTTTAATACAGGTTGGCAACGGTTCGTATATCTTTCCCATCCAGACCAATATCATATAGTATAGTCAATTTACCACGTAACAAAAGAAGTCTCTGGACAGCTGGGAATAAAGCAACACCAAGATGAATTAGACTCTTCTGCAAGGAAACTTCCTGTCTTTCATGAGCATATACTGTATACCTTGATCATGACCAAAGGTTTCTAGTGTAATGTGGAATCCGAACCAGAGGATGCCTTCATTTCATAACTCCCAAAATCCGTGGCCAGAACTCCAACCGAAGCCAGCTCAGCGACAATGATTCTAGGCTATCATGCCCCCTGATCTGTATCGTCAGATTAAGTCAGCAATACCCTTATGATAGGAATCGGCTCTGGTCGAATTGAGCCTCTACTTTGTGTCAAAATTGGATGTCTTTATATAAGGCACCATTTGGATGGTCCACTGACAGAACACTGGCAAGGGAGACGTGGAGCTACAGGAAGAGACCAACATAATTTAAGTTTTGTGTAAATGTGTTGGAAGGAATATATTTTAAGATGTCCTTGGTGATGCGGGTAGTCACTTCACCGAAGCTCGAGAGCTTCCTGAACTCTTTGAGATTGTCGGTTTAGTCTTTCACGGCCGGTGTCTTGGCTGTATGCCGTGGTCGAATTGCGTTAGTAGTTGCCAATTTCCCACCGGAAAGCTGCCTCTGTGGATCAGTGGTAGAGTGTCGGCCTCCGGATCCCAAGATAGCGCGTTCAAACCCGGCAGAGGTAGTCGGATTTTTGAAGGGCGGAAAAAAGTCCATTCGACACTCCATGTCGTACGATGTCGGTATGTAAAAGATCTCTGGTGACACATTTGGTGTTTACCCGACAAAATTCATTAAATCTCAGCCATAGACGCCCAAGAGAGTTTCGGTTTCCTCGGTCTGCCATCTAGCGGGCCTAGAGTAAAACGGAACGACGAAATTGACGAACAGGCAGCCAGATGCCGCCAAATGGAAATGTCTGCACAATGTAGCTGAGGCCATACGATTATTATTATTATTATTATTATTATTATTATTATTATTATTATTATTATTCCCACCGGAAACTGAGCGAGGCATTCCAAGGAATCCGCTCCGTATGAAGGTCAGTAGTGTACTGAAGGTGTGGCATCCAGTAAGTGGAAGAGCAACCCGAAGCGGCAAGAAATTTCTCTGAAAGGAAACATAAAACACTTTGTCGGTGTAGCTCTGATGATGTAGCAAAATGAAACTGCCGTGAAAGTGGGAATCTGGCAACGCTTGTGGCCGTCGAGTAGAATGACGTGTTCCTACAAGCTGTGGCTCAGCTTACCTCGCCTTTCCGTTATGTATAACAGAGGGAGTACTGTTTACTACTCTGCCATGTGTACATATTTAAAACTGCACTCAACATACAACAGCCATACCCAGAAATCTCCTGAGCTATATAGTGATTACCTTCCTCATGACGGAACTGCAACGTGTGTAACAATTAGCCAAGTCTACTCCATCTCTTCGTGATGTGATGATGATGATGATGGTTATGATGGTTGTTTAAAGAGGCCTAGCATTAAGCTCCTCGGCCCCTAATGATACGAAATATAAGAACAATTTAAACGTCCAAATATTCCACCTCTGACCAGAGTTCATACCTTGAATGTGAATAATGAATGAACGAATACGAAAGCAATATTATCGGCGGATAATATTGAATATTAAAAAGAATTCCAATATTCAATTCTCCGAATACAATTATAAACACGACGATGAGCAATTATTATGAACTTAAAACAATCAGCGGATCCGGTCCGCAATGGCCCACATTTCCATAAGCTAACTTACAACAATGGTATATACTGACCAAGGAGCTGCTTTCAAAGCACATCCCCGAATCGATGATGCTTTTGGTCTAAAGAGGTCGAAAATCTAGGTGAACGGCCCCACATAAAGGTACCTATCGCTAGTAAAGAAGAACTATGGTATTTCTCAAAAGTAACGTAATTTTCGGCGCTCCACACATAAGGGCGCAACCCATAGGCAAAGCAAACCCATGGTGTTCCCCACATAGTGGGTACTATTCACTGGGACCCGTTCTACACCGCGGTATTCCTGACATAGTGGATAGTAATCACAGCGACTCGTACTATACAGTAGTGTTACCCACATAGTGGGTACTAATCACCGGGACCCGTATTATCCCGCGGTGTTCCTCCCACTGTGGTACTCATGACAGGTAAAACCGACACACGTGGTGTTCCTCACATAATGGGCACCAATGAGAAGTAAAACCCAGATCCGTAGTGTTCCTCGGAGGCAAACCCAAGTTTTCCCACATATAGTTGTACAAATCTCAGGGAACAGTACTATCCGTTGTGTTGTTCACATAGTTGTACAAATGACAGGTAAAGCCCAGACTCGTGGTGTTTCTCGAAACGCAAACCCATGTTATTCATCACATAGTGGCACTAATCACAGAGACACTTACTATCCCGTAGTGTTTCTCACATAGTGGGTACTAATGGCAGGTAAATCCAGACCCATGGTGTTCCTCGGAACGCAACCCCATGGTGTTTCTCACATAGTGGGTTCTAATGACAGGTTAACCTCAGACCAGTGGTGTTCCTAGGAATGCAAACTCATGGTGTTTCTTACAAAGTTGTGCATATCTCGGGGAACCGTGCAATCTCGTGGTGTTCCTCACAGAGTGGGAAATAATCACAGGGTCCCGTAGTATCCCGTGGTGTTCCTCACATTGTGGTACTAATAAGATGGACCTGTACTATCCCGTGGCGTCCCTCATATAGTGGGCACTAATGACAGGTAAACCTTAGACCCGTGGTGTTCGTGAGAATGCGAACCCATGGTGTTCGGCACATAGTTGTACAAATGTCAGGGACCCGTACTATCCGTGGTGTTCCTCACATAGTGGGTACTACTGACAAGAAAATCCCAGGCCCACGGTGTTCTTCGGAACGCAATCCCATGTTGTTCTTCACATAGTGGGTACTAATGACAGGTAAAACCCATACCCGTGGCATCCCTAGGAATGCAAACCCATGGTGTTTCTTACAAATTTGTGCATATCTCTGGGATCCGTACTATCACGTGGTGTTCCTCACAGAGTGAGAATTAATTAGAGGGACCCGCACTATCCCGTGGTGTTTCTCACATAGTGGGTACTAATGAAAGGTAAAACCTGGACTTGTGGTGTTCCTCGAAACGCAATCACATGGTGTTCGTCACATAGTTGTGCAAGCCTCAGGGACCCGTACTATCCCGTGGTGTTCCTCACATTGTGGTACTAATAACCGGGACCTGTACTATCCCGTGGCGTTCCTCATATAGTGGGTACTAATGACAGGTAAAACCCAGACCCGTGATATCCCTAGGAATGCAAACCCATGGTGTTCCTTACAAATTTGTGCATATCTCTGGGACCCGTACTATCACGTGGTGTTCCTCACAGAGTGAGAATTAATTACAGGGACCCGCACTATCCCGTGGTGTTTCTCACATAGTGGGTACTAATGACAGGTAAAACCTGGACTTGTGGTGTTCCTCGAAACGCAATCACATGGTGCTCGTCACATAGTTGTGCAAGCCTCAGGGACCCGTACTATCCCGTGGTGTTCCTCACATTGTGGTACTAATGACAGGTCAAACCCAGATCCGTGGTTTTCCTCGAAACGCAAACCCATTGTCTTCTTCACATTGTGGTACTAATCCCAGGGACCCGTACTATCCCGTGGTGTTCCTCGGAATGCAAACCAATGGTGTTCCTCACATAGTCGTACAAATCTCATTGACACGAACTATACCGGGATGTTTCTCACATAGTGGGTACTAATTACAGGCATATTCTAGACCAGTGGTGCTCAATGCAACGCGGACCCATGATGTTCCTCACTTAGCGTAACTAATCACAGGGACCCGTTACTATACCGTGGTGCTCCTCCGAACGGAACACATGGTGTTCCTCACATAGTTGTACAAATCTCTGGGACCCGTACTATCCCGTGGTGTTCCTCACATAGTTGTACAAATCTCTGGGACTCGTACTATCCCATGGTGTTCCTTGGAACGCACACCCATGGTTTCCACAACCAGATGCTGAAGCACCCGAGCGAGGTTAGCTTCTTTTATCTCCCTGGCATCCTCTAACCGAGTCTAGACAAAGGGTTAGCCTCCGTCATAGTGGTGGTTACTATACATGGGTACTGTAAACACACAGTGATCCTCTAACGGACACATGGTATTCCTCAGTTTGTGGTGGTTAATAACAAGGATAGTGGAACTAAGCACAAGTCATTTGATACAAATTCAGCATCCCTTGGTCTCGCCCCCACCCACAGAGATCTGTGTGTTTGGTCCGCGAGAGCTATATTATTTCGCTCATGTCGACCGGCAAGCCAGGTAAGACCCCATACACGCCACCTGGGATGCAGCACGTGGGAGTAACACCTCTCCCCATGCTACGACAGCGTAGCAGGTTCGTGGATAATCTGCTGTTATCTGATGTCATCTACCTCACCCTGCCTTACCGCTCTTACAACTGCCAATGGCTTCCATACAGAAAAGCCGCATACGATGACTAGACTATAATTCTTCTCAACGTAAAATTTTGAAGTCTGTTGTTGAGGTTTACCATTTTTCACGAGCTGACGGGCAATCTGTTTAGCTGTTACATTCTCATGACCCTCTCTAGCTGCTGGGTTACAGCTCAGACGTTTAACAAACCCCCAGCCTTTCAGGCTACCCTTCCTTAGATCAGTCTTCCCCATAGCTCCTGTCATTAGATATAGCTTTTAAGAAATCTTCCCCAGCTTGGACGGTATCGGATCTCAAATGATCGTTGTCAAAGAGATCACGATAGTTTCTCAATATTTCAATAGTTTTTGTATATAGTGTTCACCGTCAGCGAATTGAGATACGAGAAAAATTTCACGATATTTACATAATCATCACATGATTAAGGAAATGGCTCTATATTCAGAATGTTCTCCTGCAGTGAAATATTACATTCCCCCCAATCAGCCTTCTTAAAATGTCATCATCTTCGTAAAGGAACTCAGATTCTAACGATTTTAAGGTATGATGTATTGAACTAAGACGAGACCACAGAACTAGTTGCAAATAGAGGATTGTGGGGGTGTTTAGTAAATTCACGTAGGGTCGCAGACTGAACGCTGAGAGGCATAAAAGTCTGTAATGAAGATGTATGTATGAAAAGGAACTGTCTGTGGTCAGATTGCAGCATATATCTGGCATATAACAGGACGATGAGGGATTGCTTGCCCCACTGATTTCGCTGAAAACCGAGATATGTGTTTGCTTACGCAGATACTGTAATATAACATCTGGATAATATCCATCCTCCATCTCGCACTATTGAATGATACTGGAAGTTTGTTATCATGCTGTAGAATTAGATTGCACGAATCTGTCCATTCTACGCTAGCCTCTCCTCTTTCGTCGATACCTGGGTAGCCCCATGTTGTATTATGACTGTTGATGTTACCAACCACAAACTTCACATATTGATGCTGGAAGGCTCCACAAGTCTAAATACAGTACCCGGTAGCTTATTAATTAAGATCTACTGTGAGAGTCTCAATGTCATCACGGGAGATGATCTGGATGTTGGATATCACTGAGGGTGTTCAACCACTAAAAGCATGACCTTGATTTTGGGACGGCGAAGATACTAGCCTCGGCCAGTTTCCTGAACGCATATTATTAGAGCGTCGAGTAAATTGCAAGGCTATACATTTTATGTTATTTTTCAGATTCTTAGAATTAAGTGAATAATAGAAATAAAATAATCAAAGTGCAAAATATTATTATGAAAACTTGCGTAAAATAAACCAGTAAACCCATACATACAGAGGACGACGCTGAGCAGAAAATGGGAGCTGATGAGAGTTAAATATAGTCTGTGTTTTCCAGTAACTTCTACAACGTATTCCGGTGTATTTTTCTATGTGTAGGTGTGATTTGACCTTGTAATATTTTAACGGAAGTTTATCACAGTTTCAGCTATTAATTTTTGTGCTGACAAGACACAAGTAGAAATTTACGATACTTGCGTGTGTTAGAAGTGTCACTGTGTTATAGCCGATATTTAGTCATATTTTTCTTCAGAATGGGACGTTAGATTGAGTCATTTCTCATAAAATATGTTCAGACGTAATGCGGAATATGTTTGCAGTATAGCAGTGAAATTTAGAGGATTTGTAAGTATGTTAATTTGTGAGACTTCATGTCCACAGACGTAGAATCAGTTGTGTATGCAAACTGGAAAGTTCTGGTCAATTTCTAATTCGTAAATGTCAGTAATTACAATATTTATTTATTTATTTATTTGGCGTGTGGCTACATCACGAAAACAAATAATATTTACAAGTGTTATCTCATACTAATAACGATAATTGATTTCATCACGCTAATAAGATGAAGACAGGGGAGAATTCGATTTTAATCTATCTCAGCAGTATAACTAAACCTGAGGTTGCCTCAAGACATTTTCTGGCAAGCTAGTTAAGCATAAAATTCATATCAAATGCTCCGCCTTCACAAAAGGTCTCATTATTTTATCCAACAATAGGCCGGAATGAATTCAGTCCTGGGAAAACTTCATGAAATTGCGTCTAAAACGAATCTAAGACTCATATTAGAAAACCCAATACATGGAAGAATCTATTCGATAATTACACAAACAAAATCTGGTAACTCTGTTTAGCAAAATTACTCAAGTAAATAATTTCAAATGCCTGGGGAAGTCATCCAACCATCTGCATTAAATAATGAAGCAAACAGAGAGAGATTTCCATATTACAAATAGGCCACAGAATCACATGGAAAAGGTACGAGAAAAAATCAGTATCCTGGAACCTTATATTAAAACATTATAACACCGTAATTAAGCCTCAAATATTACACACGGCAGAAACCTTGATCAGTGCAGAAGGATCATTATCTAAAATGATCGAAAAACAAGAAAGAGAAGTCCTCAGGGAAAACGTGGCCTAGTATGCATAGGAGTGTGGTTGAATAGGAGGTCTCCGGAATTATATCACCATACTGAGGAAATGATTGTAGATTGATTGCCATACTCAAAGAATAGATGATGAAAGACTCACTAAAAAGATATTTAATAATGCTTCCTCACTAAATGTCAGAATAACTGGATAATCGAAATTGAAAAGGACCTTCAAGAAATCAACATACCAGATGAAATTATATGGGACACGCCTAGCTTTAGAACGTTGGTGAACAAATAACATTTTGCCGAAAACCCAAGATGAGAACACAGTTACACAGAAGGAAGAACAGATGATAAACACAGAGAGGGAAGAAACTCTGGCAGAAGAAAGCACAACCATCTGCAAAATCATAATTAATGGAATGAGTAATAGTTACCATTTACGTGGTATGCTTTTTTTTGAAGGGTCAGTCTGTGATACATTTATCAGGAGGTGATAGCTCGGGTTCGGTCTATTGAGGTTTTGGGTCTATGTTGAAGTCAGTGTCATATGCGTCTGGAGTATTGTATCTCCTAGTGAAGTGAGAGAGTCCCGGGCATGACATTAAACTGCGTCTACCGAGTGACCACCGGTATAAGTGGTCCCCCTCTACCAAATGCCAACGGCCTCCCCGGAGGGCGGACGAGCAGGTAGAGGTCCAGGACACCCTCTTGTCCTTGGGGTGGGAAACTGCCCCTAAAGGCGGAAGAGCCACTGGATGGCCAACGGCATAGGATCAGGAAGGCAAGGGGAAACCACCTGATTATCATCCCATGAGCGCATCATGCAGAGTCAAGAAATGAATATTGGTATGCTGCGCGACCCGAGTAGCGATCGGCGTCAGTTTGGGTCCGGGCCGAACGATGTGAAATGTGCGACCGGACGTGCAGAGGTGAACGATCAGGCCTCGCACGGTAAATCTGCTACTGATCGACCAAATGCAGACCAACTTCGTAAAGGTAAAGCAATAGCCACATGGAATGTGAGAGGGTTACTTCAGACGGGAAAACTTCGCATTGTAGAAAGAGAACTAAAGAAACACCAAATAGACATTTGTGGACTGTCAGAAACTCACTGGAAAGGATGTGGGCATTTTGAAACAGATGACCATGTAATATACATCGCCGGGGCAAATGATACAGGTCAGAATGGCGTCGCGTTTCTTGTTGATAAGCGGATATCCCAATATGTTGAGGAATACAGACCTATTAATGGAAGAATACTGACCCTCACTCTCAACACTAAACCATATAAACTACACCTGATCCAGGTATATCTACCCACCACCGCTGCAGACGACCAAGAAATCGAAGACTTCTATACAGACATGGAAAATACAATAGCATCACTTAAACCAAAAGGTATTACCATCATACTGGGAGACTTCAATGCAAAAGTAGGAACCACCTCGATGGACAACCACTTGCGAGAAACTATAGGACAGTATGGCCTAGGTGCTCGTAATGAGCGAGGCAACCGGTTGATACAGTTTGCAAGCGAAAACAATCTTTCCATTATGAATACCATGTTTAAACACCACAAACGCCGTCTCTTTACGTGGACCTCTCCGAATGGGCATGTTAAGAACCAAATTGATTACATCATTGTCGATAAAAGATGGAGAACCTCCTTCCGTAATGTGAAAACAAAACCTAGTGCCGAATGCGGATCGGATCATCGTTTACTCTGGGCCTACCTTAGAATCAAACTGAGCAAACCAGTTGTCAAAATAAACTCGAAAAAGTTAGCGGCCCCTGAGCCAGTTGCTTTCCAAGAAACACTACGAAGCACTGGGCCACCTGACCTAGAGGGAAATTGTGACATGGCTTGGAAGAGAATTGAAGAATGGATCACAGACGCAGCGAGCAAGGTCCCAAAGATGAACACTATAGTGAAGCGACAACACTGGATGACTGATGAAACTTTGGCACTAGTTGAAATGAGACTTAACATCCGGCTCACAGTTACAGATCCAGAACAACAAGGACGACTAATGAAAAAGCTGAACAGTGATATCAAACATGCTTGTAGAAGAGACAAGAATGAACACATTAAGAAACTGTGTGCAGAACTAGAGGCGCATGCGACCAAAAATCACAGCACAGAACTGTACAACAAGGTAAAATACTTAGCACGAGAGTTTATGCCTAAGACTCAGATTATTAAAGATGACCAAGGGAATATCATCACAAATGCAGCGGGCATCGCCAAAGTATGGAGAGAATACTGCATCAAGCTGTTCACTGATGACCCACAACCAATGCCTGATCACCAGAACCCAACAGACTTTGAACCAATGATCCTTAGAGAAGAAGTGGAACATGCAATAAAAAAGCTCCGGAACCGGAAAGCACCGGGCCAAGATGGAATTACTGCTGAAATCCTAAAGAACATGGGTGACCTAGGTGTCGACATCCTACACAAGTTATGTCAGAAGATATGGACATCTGGAAATTGGCCGGACCAGTGGTGCCACTCCGTCTTCGTACCACTGTTCAAGAAAGGTTCTCCACTTGACTGTGCAAATTATCGAACGATAGCCCTCATCTCCCATGCAAGTAAAATCATGCTCATGGTGCTGAATGAGAGGCTGAAGACCTTCTTACTTCCACAAATCTCAGAGGAACAAACCGGGTTTGTTCCAGGCAAAGGAACTCGTGAGCAGATTTTAAACATCCGGCAACTCATAGAGAAGACAAGGGAATATAATATCAAGATGTTCCTGTGCTTCGTGGACTACAAGAAAGCCTTCGACAAGGTAAAATGGTCAGAGCTCTGGGCTATACTCACTGAGATGGGGACGCTAAGACATTTAGTGTACCTGATCCAACAATTGTACTCTTCGAACACTGCGACAGTAAGAGTTAATGGCGACCTCTCGGACGTCTTTTCTACTTGTGCTGGTGTGCGACAAGGTTGCATTCTTTCCCCCCTCTATTTTAATGTATACAGTGAGTATATTATGAGGGAGATTCTCGAGGACTGGAGTGACGGCATCACAATTGGTGGCAGGAAAATTAACAACCTCAGATATGCAGATGACACCGTGATTATTGCAACAGATGATCATGAATTAGAAACTATCATGCGGAGGCTAGACGAGCGAAGCAGAGAATATGGTCTTGAAATCAACAATAAAAAGACCAAAGTGATGATTGTAGACCGTTTTAATAACAGACCTGCCATAACAAGAATTGTGGATTATGAGGTTGTCAGTCGCTTCGAGTATCTAGGATCTATTGTCACAAATACTGGAGACTGTGAACCTGAGATCCGCAAGCGCATTGCAATTGCGAGAAATTCAACAGCAAAACTTACTCGCATATGGAAGGACACCTCCATCACTTCCAAGAAAAAGCTCATCCTCATGCGAACTCTGATCTTCCCTATCGCGACCTATGCAGCAGAAACTTGGACGATGAAGACGGCGGATCGCCGCAGGATTGATGCTCTAGAAATGTGGTGCTACAGCAGATTACTGCGAATACCATGGACAGCACACCGTACTAAAGAATCTATCCTGCAACAGCTTGGCATCAGAACAAGACTGTCGACCCTTATCAACCAAAAACAACTCGGATATTTTGGTCATATTGCCAGAAGACAGGAGGCAATGGAAATACTTATCATAGAGGGAAAAGTCGAAGGCCGAAGACCTAGAGGACGTGCCCCGTTACGATGGATGGACCAGATCAAGAACTTAACCAGGATGAGCTTACAGCAAGCAAGTCACCATGCCGAAAGCCGAGACTCCTGGAGGAAGATCACCAAAAGGATTGTCGCGTGATGCCACTACACCCTTACGAAGGGTTGGACTAAGAGAGAGAGAGTGAAGTGAGAAACTTCGTAACTGTCCATAACTGTCGGTGGTAGATAAGTTCTATTTGTCCATGTAGTTATGAAACAATGCGACTCAGTTTGTGAGACATGCTCCTAGTAGATACTCGAGAGGTAACAGTGTAGATAATGCCAAGGTTTCTTTGTGAAAATGCTCGAGGGAAAATCAGGACAGAGTGTTTTGAAATATGGTAAGGTCCATTGTTTGAACACTGAACAGGATCCTATATCCAGAGGGATTCTTTGTTCATCCAATAACTCCATTAGTACCAGTGAAATGCATATCAAATTCCACAGGTCTCATTAGACTTGAAATCATTCGTGATGGCAATAATGTTGATTGATAAATTCTGAAAATACAAGGAGTTGGATGACGATTTGTGCTGTAGTAAATGACCATCCATGGCGAGATTGGTTTGCTCACTTGTAAGCCAGTGGAGAGCTGCAGGTATAAACCTGTTTGACGAGATAACAGGTGTTCACATTTATATGAGGTGGAACCTCTTTGGAAATAGAAGGCCGTGTTACAACATTATTGTTGTTAAAATAAATGTCAAAAACATATCAGATACAAGGCTTTTCCGGGGTTTGCTGTATTTACCAGCGTTTCGTCTTAGGTCTGACACTAGAGCGGGATGTGTCAGACCCTACCCACTGACGCTGGGGTGTATGCAAGTGAACTTCTCAGAAGCCCTTATAAGAGGCACAATCTGATAACTGCATACGGGAGGTAAATCTCCACAATGGAAGTATAAATGGAGAGTAATTTGAATTTCAATTCTACTGCATTAGCAAATGATAGAGTGGATTCTCAGTAACATTCCCGAACACTTGACTATGTATTCTAGTTTCGATAACACAGTCATAGTTCGTATTGTCACTGAGCATTTAAATAATTACTTTGGTGTCAGAAGGTTGTCCTTAGATATTAAGATTTGCATTTCTTGATATATTCGTAGTGCAGCTAGGTATTATAACTGTCGATGGCGTGTCCTTCAGTGGAAAGCAGGATGGTGGTTGAAGTGCATGGAAGGGATACTTGGGATTGCTCGGCCATGCTAGGATCGTGAAATTATGTAGCTAGCCAACTGCTCCTAGATGAGAGGTGAGTATTGTAGTTTGACACAAAGAGTCGGTACCACACGGTATTCCATAAGATGTAGTAGCACCCTGCCATTAGTCCATGTGCTACTCATGATTTATGGCCATGTTGTTCATAAAGGAGTTGTAATATTTTGTGTTTATATTTTAGAAGGACTATATAAGTGGCTGTAGTTGAATTCCGTGACCTATAACATGTGAGGGTTACACACGAGTCGAGTTTATTTTGGGGTTTGACTGAAGGTTACAACTAAATGTTAACAGGATTCCTTTTCACAGGTTTACGTGAATTTATTCCAATCACTGACTTCAACCTGTTGTTTTGGTTCATGAAACATCATTCATTTAAAACAAATAACACTATTTTATGTTGTGTAATTTTGCTATTATTCACTGGCACTTGAAGTCCACTTGTTTTTGAGGGTCACTTTGGTCATCAAGCACGTTCAATTAATTTCAACGAGAGGTCACTTTGGTCATCAGGCACGTTTCCTCAACCTTGAACATTAATATAGTGAGTGACCATGATAGCTCAGTGATATACATTCGAGGTTACTCAGATTCCATTGAGTGTCCAGGTATCTCGTCCTATGCTGATGGACAGTTAAGGGATGGACTAAATTAAAAAGTGTGGAAAACACTTCCTGATATTTGACAATCGAGAAATCGGAAGCATAACGCACAGTTGTTTATGGAGCTGAGCAGGTTGAATCTCATGTTGTTTTCTAGCGAACCATAAACTGGTTTTCTGTAAATAGCCCTTCAGGCTTTTTTTGTGGTGGATATTAATCTTAACCCGATATCGTCCAGCCGCAGCGTTATATTAATGTCGCTGACTGCATATTTGTAACCACACCCGCCATCATATTTCATTGTCTTTTATTGAAGAACCATCGTCAGATTATGTAAGCTTTGAATTTATGTAGGCCTTCCTTGATACCAAATAGTCATGTTTGGAAGTGACGAAGAGCCAATAAGACCCCCTGAGACACAAGAGTCAACAACTCATGCTGACGACCTGGAACAGGCAAACATCAGTTTGACATGAGGAAAAGGGTTCAGTACTCAGTATGTCTCTTTAACACATGCAACGTTGGATATAACTACTTTTTAGTGACTTTCCTTGTGGCTCCATTAGAGAAAAGAGAGAAGCCAATTCTCTGCCACCAGGTAAACAAAAATGGAGAAAAGTATACTGCAGCTGTCGACATACGGGTCCCTACTTAAAGACGCCCCTCGAGAATTACGTGTTCTTCATTAATATCTACAGGCACTGAGGTAGATCTTTCAATTTGCATTCAGAACCGGCTAACAGACTAAAATTTATCGTACAAGTGCTGAGGGAGCATGTACAGCTTTGAGCTACTGGTCTATTCATAAATAAAGGAACACACGACATGTAGGAAGGGGCAGCACTGGTGTGCTCCGGTTTCAGCAACAACTTCCTAAATTGCGCCCTGTTATGACTTAATTCGGCACTTACTTATTCCCCTGAATTGTTTATTCAAAAGCTCAAATACTTCTTTCCTGCGCTTCTAGCCTTTTACCACTTTTCTTTGCCATATGATTCTTCTATGTTCATCCGGATTACTTCTTTTCCTCGCATCTGGACGGCTCCCCAATTATTTTTAATGAGGACACTTCCACTTTAGTCCGAAAACAAAAAGGGTCGTCTATGGTTGAGAAAAAAGTGGTAATTCATGAAATATCCTTTGCTCTTTTCGCACACGGACCTGGCATTATGTTACCAGAAGATATTCTCACAGAGAGAATGACACAAGGGGATGGACCGCTCTCTGGTCTACATTATGAAGTATGCAGAAAAGGTGCCGTTCTAGCTGAAGACTTATTACTTCTCTGTTGTGTGCGATCGCATGTGCCTCGCTACATCTCCGGAATTGGAGAAGGTCTTGTGGAACTCCGGACACTTCTGAAGTAGTTAGTGGGACGTTAAGCAAAATAACAGTATAAAATCACGTGCGGCTTAATCACGACGTGACGTAACGCTCGTAAGCCATCTCGCCCGTGTGAACCGACAGCGTGTTGCTACGTGTGAACAATTTGCCAAGAAACACGGAGCAGTCCGGCATCTCTCCAGTGTGGTTTACATGTGTGTGGTTAACTTACATGATTCTCCGAACATTTTATCGCACTACTGGGCACACGTGTGTGTTCTGATATGAAATGTCAGAGTGACTTTCTTGGCTGAATATTTGCCACAGACATTACACCAGTATAGCTTGTCGCCTGTGAGTCCGCGTGAAAACTGGTAGGTCACTTTTCTGGATAAGGGAATTGCAACAGATACTGCGGCAGTGTGCCTTACGCCCGTGTGAGTTCGCATATGACGTGCTAGGTGGGATTTCATGCTGAAAACCCTGCATCAGACATTGCACGAGATTAGCTTCTTTGCTGTGTGAGTCAGCATATGAACTACTAGGCTGACTTTGATTCTGAAGAATATGCCACAGATATTGCAGCAGTATGGCTTCAAGCCTAGGTGAGTCCGCACGTGAACTCCTAAGTCGCGTTTCTTGATGAATGATTAGCCGAGCACATTGCAGTAGTGTGGCTTATCGCCTGTGTAGATACGCATATGACCGGTTAGATGCACTTTCTGGCTGAAGGAATTCCCACAGACGTTGCAGCAGTATGGCTTCTCATCTCTGTGTCCGTATGTGAATTGCTTGGTAAGCTTTCTTGCAGGACTTACTACAGACATTGCAGATGTATGGTTTCTGGCCTGTGTGAAACCGCATATAAGTTAAAGCGCCCTTCTCGATGAATGATTTTCCACAGACTTTCCAGCAGTATGGCTTAGCATCTGTGTGAGTAAGATTGTCAGTTGTCAGGTGGACTTCTTGGCTGAAAGATCTCCCACAGACGTTATAACAGTACGGCTTCTCATCTGTGTGTGTCCGCACGTGAATAGCTAGGACGTAATTACTGCTGAATAACTTGCCACAGACATTGAACCAGTATGCCTTCACGTCTGTGTGTATCCGCACGTGAATAGCTAGGACGGATTTACTGCTGAATAACTTGCCACAGACATTGCAACAGTTTGGCTTCTCGTCCGGGTGAGAACGCATTTGAACAGCAAGGTAGTCTTTCCTGCGGAATGATTCACCACGGATATTGCAGCTATACGGTTTCTGCATCCGCGTATGATAAATTAGAGTGCCTTCGTGGATGAATGATTTCCCACAGACGGTGCGGCAATATGGGTTCTCCCCTGTATGAGACAGCATGTGCTAAAATAGACCTCATTTCTGGATGAAAGATTTGCCAGACATTTTAGATGATATTTCCGGCGGAAGGATTTTCCACAAACGTTGCAGCAAAACGGCCTATCGCCTGTGTGTATGCGCATGTGACCTGCTAGGAAATCTTTCCGAGTGAAGGATTTTCCACAAACGTTGCAACAATATGGCTTAACACCTGAGTGAGTATGCATGTGAACAGCATGGTAGGCTTTCATCCTGAAGGATTCACCACAGATATTGCACCTATATGGTTTCTCGCCAGTATGGGTCCGAATATGATAAATTAGAGAGCTTTTCTGGATGAATGATTTCCCACAAACGCTGCAAAAATATGGTTTTTCTCCTGTGTGAGACAGCATATGGGAAGATAGACTGCATTTCTGGATGAACGATTTGCCACAGACATGGCAAAAGTGTCGCTTATCGCCCGTGTGAATACGCATGTGACCTTCTAGATAACTTTTCAGTCTGAACGATTTTCCACAAACGTTGCAGCAAAACGGCTTATCACCCGTGTGAATACGCCTGTGACCTGCTAGAATATCTTTCCGGCTGAAGGATTTTCCGCAAACGTTGCAGCAGTAGGGCTTATCGCCTGAGTGGATAATCATATGACCTACTACATGATTTTTCTGGCTGAAGGACTTACCACAAATGTTACAGCAGAACGGCTTGTGGCCTGTGTGAATACGCATGTGACATGCTAGATAACTTTTCCGGTTGTAGGATTTTCCGCAAACGTTGCAACAGTATGGCTTTTCACCTGTATGGATAATCATATGACCTGCTAGATAATATTTCCGGCTGAAGGATTTTCCACAAACGTTACAACAATATGGCTTATCGTCTGTGTGAATACGCATGTGACCTGCTAGATGACTTTTCAGTCTGAACGATTTTCCACAAGCGTTGCAGCAGTTTGGCTTATCGCCAGTGTGAATACGCCTGTGACCCGCTAGATGATCTTTCCGGCTGAAGGATTTTCCGCAAACGTTGCAGCAGAATGGCTTATCGTTTGAGTGGATAATCATATGACCAGCTACATGATTTCTCTGGCTGAAGGATTTTCCACAAATGTTACAGCAGTATGGCTTATCGCCTGTGTGAATACGCATGTGACATGATAGATAATTTTTCCGGCTGTAGGTTTCTCCGCATATGTCGCAACAGTATGGCTTATCACCTGTGTGAACACGCATGTGACATGCTAGATAATTTTTCCGGCTGTAGGATTTTCCGCATATGTCGCAACAGTATGGCTTATCGCCTGTGTGAATACACGTGCGACAACCTAGATGATTTTTCCGGCCGAAGGATTTTCCGCAAATGTTGCAATAGTATGGCTTCTCGCCCGTGTGAGATTGGATAAGGTCTGAACATTTCCTGAACTTTTCGTGACATCCTGAGAATTCGTTAATAATCCCACCTGTATGCAATTGCGTGTCCTCGGGCAGCATATTCCTCTGTGTAAAGCATTTGTAAGAAAATCCGCACTCTAGGAGCGGGTGGATCCTGAGGTGTTCTGACAAGCTGCCTCGGCTACCAAACACCTTTCCGCAGTGATCGCACTTGGATGGACGATCATGCTTGTCTCTCTTCAGATGTCGCAAGAGGCCCAACTTCCCAGCCAGGACTTTACTGCACACACTACACCTAAAACTAGGTGATCCGCCATCCGGAGGTTGATGATCTCTATAGCTCACCTCAGGTCTCGATCTGCAGTGACAAATTAAAAGCATGTGACCAATAGTTCAACAGCCAACTCCACTACAACTCTCACACAAGGAATTTGCTACTGGACATTCCAATCACTGATATCCAGTGCAGAGAGCTCATTACTCATAAACATTAAATTCCGGAGAGTAAACATCATCTGAGGTCAAATTCAGAGTGTACTGTTAAATTTCAAAAGCTCTCACATGTTACGAGAATGTGCTGCGTCTTTTCTTAATCACGATATCACGCGCAAGAAACTTGTCACGATTTAGAAAGGTACGAGTTAAGAGACAACCTCATTTAAAGAATGCATGAGAAGTGGTCCAGCAAAAAAGGAGAAATACAAACTCTTGAATCCAGCACACATTATTCTATTGAAATCCGTAGTCTGTTCTCCTACATAAAGGACGGCATATGCTTTAGTGTTTTGATCTTGTTGAACCACTCTGCGCTTTGTGGCAAGATAGTAATAATTTTTGTAAAGGACCTTGTTGTTGAGATTGTTTGATAGAATGTCAGTGTTGTGGATATTAATAAATTTGAGAACATCATTTGCGACAGTCAGTAAGATCTGCTGAACCATGGCTAATCATTTATGAATGTTATTTTGTCACACAAATATACATATTGTATTTGTACATTGTTATCATCTCACTATAGCATTTTATTACATCACTGTGTCGCTTATCCGAAATATGTAGCTTTGATGTGCAATGAAACAGAGCCAACCTTCATATAGGACAGTAGGTTTATACAAGGACGTTCATAATTACTTCCATGTACTACATCAGTCTACGTCTTAATTGCTGTATTTAACACAAGCCCGCAACACGGAAACCACTAATCCTGATGAAATCCTGAAAAAGCCGAAATATAACAAGTATACGACGGTTCTCTCCCTAGCATTGATACTGTCTTTTCTCCTCCAGATACTGCTGTTATAGACATTATGAACGCCACACAGAGTATGACTTTGGTGGTAGCGTTTTATTACAATGTTCTAATAATCTGAATTTGAAACCAAACGCAACCTATCATCACCTAGAGTATTCTTACAAGTATTACTTTAACAATACGGTTAGAAAGAGCATGAAAATCAAGGCTTGAGCCAAAATTCGAGATGACAAGACGTTGAACTGCATCGTACTGGACATTGCTGCTATGTAAAGGAAGGAATGATATTCCTCTTATTTCAAAAGATCGCGGGCAACGTGATTATTTTTAGTGGATTGATAACATAGTCAGATAGCATCCAAATCTGTGCCTGTCTCCCCACCGCAGAGTAGTTCTACATATTCTAGAAAAGAACGGCGAGAAATACAAATTTCTTGGTTAAAGGTGAGATCCGCTTACAACTCGCAATGGGAAAATCGATCACGCAGGCTAAAATATATCGTAACATTAACTGGTACTTTCCAGTTCATGCTGTATGAACTGAATTCACATGGCCCAGTCGAATGCATGACTGGTTCACAAGCAAAGTAATGGGAGGCTCGACCACGCATTGTTACTGCACTCATAGGAGAAAATAATTGGACAAATTAAAGGGGGACATTGATTCCAGATATGACAGACTAAACCTCTTGTTCATCTCACAAGATATTGATGTTGACACCACTAGACAACAGGGGGCAGAAAATACGACACTGGATTGTATGTCATGCGTTCTGTGGCATATGACGCCAAGCAAAAGTGCAAAAGTCTGTAAAAGTTCTTCTTTACGTGATTACATGATTCTTGTGGTAAGTGATTTATCAGGTTCACAATTAGTTTTCAGTAAAATAATGTTTCATTTTGCATTGATAAATATTCTCCACGAACCAGCTATATTGCTATAACACGTGGCGCATTCCAGGTGACGGATACGGGTTCCCCACTGGCCTGCAGATGAACTTGAGCAAAATATAATAGCTCTCGCGTACCACACACATACAAGGTTTTTAATGGCAACTTTGGCGGGGATGGAGACGTTCAGTATGGAGCAGATGGCAGAAGAGGTACCCTAAATTTCTGGAAGTTAATGCAGAAAAGAGCGTAGCGTTTCTTCTCTAGAGGAGTGGCTGCAAAAAGTGTCTGATCCCCATGTCCGGAGCTGCGTTACTACCTTCTGCCATAAACTCTAAAATGCTTCAAGACAAGCCGGCCGTAAAATAATCCCGTCACATCATTACAGAAATATGTCTCATGGTATCGGAGCCAAGGTTAGTGCAGCCTCTGGAAGGGACGCGCGTTGGCAGGGCCCAGTCAGCATGAAAAGTATGCAAGGGTTACAGTCGCACGGGCTGTGACGGCGAACAAAGCGAGTACCCCCATTCGGTATCCCATCATTGAATTATGCCTGCATGAAGTAGCAAATAAGCCACTGCACTAGAGAGAAGGCTTGTAGGCGTAAGTGAGGTGCGGGAAAAAAGATGGAGTGGAGAAAAGTCATGGGAAAAGGGGTGTGGTTACTAACTGATGTACAACAGAAGCCGAAGAACAGCTCATGATGTTGACAATGTCGTATCAGCAAAATTTGACGGTTCAGTCTCCGAGGTATAAAAGTTTGACACTCGCTTCATGTAACTCGTCCGCATTGGGGAGAGAAGGAAATTCTAATTTTTCAGCACAACGCTCCACAAACTGACGTGCGAACGGAAACCAAAGATGCGTTCTGGGCACTGCCTGACAAGAAGCCCGCTGAATATCTCATCGCTGCCGATGATCTGAATGGACGTGTCGGACGGAGGAAAGAACAAACAGTCCATGGCATTCATGGACATGGAGAAAAGAACGACGATGACCTACAAATTCGCGATTATGCAGAAACTGACCATCGCAAACACACGGTTCAGAAAGAGTGATATTCATCTAGTCAGCACTACAGTGGCTCCCATCCAATTCGCATTGACTACATCCTTATGAGAGGATGAAATCTCAAAGAAGTTCGAGAGATAACAGTTGTCCCTTATTAAATTCTTGCGATGAAACAACGACCAGTCATCTAAGCTGCGGATAAAGTCACCAAGAGCCCAATACTTCACATGAAATATACAAATTGGGATCAAATGGTGGCCCCTGAAGAAGGAGACTAACGTTGTTGCTGAAGTTACAGAGCCAAAAATCACCATAGGTGAAGTGAGCCGGACTAAACTGAAAGACGCCGTTCGCTCTATTCTGGAACAATTAAGTAGGGCGACGACAACGACGGATTAACCATGACATATGGCTAAGGAATGAAGATGTTAAATATGCAGTACGGTTGAAGAAGCAGCTGTAACACGAGTTCATACTCGTTGGGATGCCTACAAAGCAGCCACTAGTAAGGTGAAGGAGGTCTTTGCCGTAACAAAAGCAAACCGGTAGGCAGGTCCTTATGTGAAACTTGACATGCGTGAATACGAGCGGAATTTTTTAACGGCTAGTCAAATCGTTCCATCGTAAAACGGCACAATTCCAACGTTTTTACGGCATCAATGAGGAAACAGACGATTTGCCACTGGACTGGCGTGAAGCGCGAGTACACTGGCGGAACTATTTTGACTAAATTTCAATCATGGAATTTCCGTATCTACCAATCCTCATCACCTCCGTTGTTGAAGGTCCAATGTAGGAAAATGACGTCACTAAAGTTCAGGCTATGGTGAAGGAAACGAAACCAGGAAAAGCCATCTCTCACGATTATCTTCCGGCAGAGTTTTGTTTCCCTAAATGGGGATGTGCAACAGTGTGGCTAAAGCAAGCTTTTCAACCAGATCATCAAAGAAGGTCAAAAACAAACAGAATGGCGACGGAGTATCCATTCAGAAATAAGGCAAGCCCTGCCGATTTTTCTAATCATGGCCCGATCATACTTCTCAGCCACGTAATGAGACCTTAGAACAAATCTTCGACAAAAGGATTAGCGATTTAGCCAAACATACAACAAGCCAAGCTGGATTTGTGCAAAACTGTGGCGCAATAGGAGAAACCCACGCTGCCGGGCTGTTACTTGAGAGACACTGTGAAAAGTATAAGAGTCTTCATCACAAATTTCTGGACCCTGAGAAGGCCTTCCATCGGGTACTTCATGACCTAATCAGTTAGCCCTATAAGTACATGGCATTCCAGAGCACCTTTCTGAGAGGGTATAATTGCTCTACAAAGAACAAATGAGTTGTGTTCAAGCTGCCGCAGTAGCGTCTGATGACTTCCGCATTACTGTAGGAGTCCATCACGGCCCCGCTTCATCACCACTGCTGTTCATTCTTGTGTCGGACACAATTACCACAAACCTGCACAGTCCAATACCATGGACACTTCTCTAAGCAAATGATATCATTTTGGCTGAAGAGAATAAGCTTGATCTGCAGCGTAAAACAGAAGACTGGAACAATCGACTAGCGCAATAAGCCCCGCACCTCAACAAGAACAAGACAGAATACATTGCATTACATCGTTGCATGTTGACGTTGAAGATATAGCACGAGTAGGGATATTTAAGTATATTGGCTCCACAGTCTATGATGAAGGCCGACTTAGTGATGAAGTCAACTTAAGGATATAGTAGTAGTAGTAGTAGTAGTAGTATTTATTAATGAACAAAACAGGCTTCCAGCCCAGATACATGTTCACAAAGCAATAGTAAAATAATAATAATAATAATAATAATAATAATAATAATAATAATAATAATAATAATAATAATAATAATAACAGTAAATATAATAATAATATTAAATAAGAATCTACCTACAAATAAACCAGTCTAGCCCTACCCTGACCTTGCCTACATCACATGAGCGTCACAACAGATAGTTCTGCAAAAGGAAAGAGAAACCGCTGACCTTATGCTACAGCAGATTCCACTTCAGTCCTTGTATACACATTTGCTTACTTCGCAATCCTTGTTCTTTAACATACCTAACCTGGATTTAAAGCACACCAAATGACAACAATCGCATACTGACTTGCAATCTCGCAATCGGTAAGGCCTCAACCCTTCCACATACCATATTATTTACATACTCAATTACTTCGCAATCTGCATGCCCATCGCTGTCACCCGGTCATACTTCACCTCCAGGCTCGCATTCTGCATCCTTCACTATGACCACATAACCTACACGTCACTTACTACTGAAAATACCAAACAAACTCAGACCACTGGGTACTGTTATAGAAGACCCCCATAAATATCAAAAACACCCGTCTACATTCCAACATTTACCGCCTTATTCTCTCCAAGCTAGGCTCACAACCATCGCCCTATGTAACCCCTTCTTCCATTTTTCTCACACATGCATTTTTAACCACACGTAAGTACTTGTTCAAATCTCCTCCTTCTTCCCATTCCTTAATAATCCACCTTATAATACACCGCTCATCACCTATTTCTAACATTTTCCGATGTTTAGCACCCAACATACTAAATCTGACCTTACTTGTTACTTCACAATTACCTAATAAGTGAAAATCATTATTCTCTGCCCCACAAAGTATACATAACGAATTGTTTCCACCTTTCAACCAACCTCTATTTCTATGGAGCCCCATTATCCACCATATCAACCCTCTGCTATTTAACCTCTCAACGTATCTAATATTAATCCCCGTTACTTCCTCCACTTTATTAAAAAAACTAAGGGAACTTCTTAATCTACTTTCTGCCAATAATTTCTGCCTACCTAGATCTCTAATCCTCCTTACCAGTACCTTCATCCCTCTTGCATCTCTCTTCGTCCACACCTCTTCCCACATGTACCCCAGGCCTATCATCTTCAAGTATCCCTTAATTTTATCTAGCCAGCCTCCCTTAAACATACTCTTCCGTTGTTGTTCGTACGCGGCCTGTAATACCCTCCCTCCTTCCTGTCTTTTAAAATTCATCCAATATCTAACCATTCTTTTCACACACTCAGATTCCAAATCCTCCCCACACATTAATTCCACCCCTGCATTGGCTGTGCACCTCGGTAGCTCCATCACCATCTTACGGAAATTAGTAATAATTCGTCTTAACTCAACTCTTTTATCATCCAACCCCCAGATTTTCGCTCCATACAATGCCCTCCCGAAAATCACCGATCTTAGGACTAACCTCAGGGTTTTATAATTGATACCCGGATATTTCGCTAGCAAGTTTTTGACTGAGGCTACGGCGGCGCACCCTCTGTTCTTCGCCCTCTTGATATGATCATACCGGGTGTCTTTACCATTAATAATTACTCCTAGATATTCTAACATGCTTACCAGTTCCAACCTTTCTCCCTGTACAACCCATTCCCCGTCATCCCTTCTTCCTTTGTGTGCCTGGGATATTAGCATTTTAGATTTATTCCCATTAATTTTCAGGGCCCATTTATTCGCAAAATCCGACACTGAATTTAAAGCCTTCTGCATCCCGCCTGGGGTTAGAGTCATCAAAATCACATCATCAGCAAAAATCAATCCTGGGACCTCCATTCCATTAATTACCGGCACTGCCCACTTGCTAACTCCATGCCCCTCCAAGATATCATTAATAAATAAAATAAACAAAATTGGCGTTAATTTGCACCCCTGCTTTAAGCCAATCTTGGACTCTAATGGTCTACTCAACCTATCGTCTCCCTTTTTTACACAGAACCTGACTACCCTGTATATCCCCTCTACTGCCCTCATCATCTTTTCCGAAACCCCCAACCTTCCCAGTTTCTCTAAAAGCGCTTCCCTATCCACCTTATCAAACGCCTTTTCAAAATCGATTGCCGCTACATACACCTTCCTTCTTGACAGGCTCCTATATCTTCCAGAACTGTCATCATTATCATTATATTATCCACTGTTCTTTTCTTTCTTCTAAATCCTCCTTGGAAATCAGACAATACTTCATCATTTTCTGCCCATTCACCCAACCTGTTCGCCAACACCCCTGTGTAAATTTTGCTTAAGGAATATAACAGAGATATTCCTTTATAATTATTCAAACCAGTAAATCTTCAAAAAGATACTTATTTGCATATGGGGAATTACTAGGGTGGCAATATACGAATGCTAGATTTATTTTCTTCTCCCTGCTCTCTCCCCCTCCCATATTCAACCTCAACCATATGGTTTCTTTCATATCTGTCTCTATATCCTCCACCATTTCACTGATTTCTTCCCTAATTAATACTATCATCCCTCCTGGTGCATGTCCCTTCGTCCTCTCCTTTCTTCTATATTTATATTTAATCACAAACCCCTTCCATGAGATCTCCCTCCCTGTTTCTAGCCAGGTCTCCAAGAGTGCCACAACATCAAAACTTTCTATTACTTCCCGAACTATCTTATTTCCTAATTTGTTCATTAGTCCCTCAATATTCACACATCCTATTTTCCAATAAACTTATAATTTTCCCTCCCTCCCTTCTAAGTCTCCCCCTCTATTCTTGCTTCTTGTAGTTATCGACCTCTCATCCCTTGTCTCCAATCCTCCTCTTTTAACCAACCTATTCCGTTCCATGTCCTCCGTATCCTCCACCCCTTTACGAACTTTTCCCCAGAGGTCTTTTAAACTCCTACTTCTTCCTTTACTCATAATTGCTTTACCTTCCTGTCGATCAGTCTTCTCGTGTACTTAAGGATATACAAAGCCTGACTGAAGTGGAGAATGACAACAGGCGCCCTTCCGAACTTTGACGAAGGACAACCTCTAAACTAAGTTCTACCGAACTGATGTTTGTCCTATCGTTATCCACCCTGTCGTTTTCTACGGCAACGTATGCTGGCCAGCTCTAGAGGTAGAACGTAAATTAAGCATCATGGATACGAAGTTGCTTAGGTGGAAGGCTGGCATAACTAGACTAGATCACATTTCAAATGATGTTATTAGAAAACCTTTTTGCATTGCACCGATCCAGAAGAAAATTGGGGAAAGGCGTGTGCGCTGGTGTGGGCATGTGTTGCGTGCAGAGGACGATATATTGGGAACGTCAGAGTATACACAGAATGTCGGCGAAAAGAGGCGCTAAGGACGAACCAGACAGCATAGACTGATAAAGTGCACAACGGCCTGAAAGTTGGAAGACTACATGGCCCGAGACCGAACTAACTGGAGTCAATGAATACAACACCGGACCCTGCCACCAGGCAGGTCTAACGCTAAAGAAGCAGAATAACAAGAATCAGATTGATGAATATTCAGTAATAAAAATGGGATGCAATGGATATTTTACACATCCTATCATTCAAATTAGTTTATTGTATGTTCAAATTTTCTCCCCTAAAGCCTGTGTCCGATATCTATAAAAACTTAGTTTCACAAAATAGTGTCTGCATGGCTGAACGCTTCTGGACTTCGTGTTTAAGTGAATCCTATAAATGCATTGAAAAGAAAAACATAAAACTCAAGAAAATGAAAAATTGGTATATCTGTGTTAAATGGGAGGGACAGTTTGAATATCCGGTGAAATTCTATGACTACCAACAAGAGGGGAGTCCGTCAGTGTATTCTAGCCTGAATAGAATTTTGCAATTCATATTTGTGCTTACTTACGTCATAGACAGCAGACGATCATATTAATCAGTTTGTTATTTTCACTCCGATCACGTCTCTAAATACGAAGACCATGGAGGAGTGGCAAAAAGTGGTCAGCTCAGGGCCATGTGAGACTCGACGCTCTAAAGCTGGAAAGAAACCACATAACTAAGTGGTTAGTACAGGACCATGTGTCCCTACACAAACGGAAGTAAGCCCCATCACTATTTACCTCAGGATGATGTGTCTCTCCACAAACGGAAGGTAATCTCATCACTAATTGGTAACCTCAGAAATACGTGTATGTCCAAGGCCATCAATTAGGAAAATTTATGAATCTTAAAATCTTTTCTTATGTAATTCAATACCAAACTGGCATGGCGAATATTTTAGACATTTTAAAGGAAATCATTTAAGTTGTGGCATGATATTTGTAGAGTTCTGAAATGAGAGTGAGGAAAAAATAGCGCGTGAGGTGAGATATAAAACAAAGTGGGAAGTAGCAGATAAGGTCCGATAGATTAAATACTTCAGAAGCATCTAAAATCTATGAAGTAAAATGGACTGAGCTACGTTGACAATGGACTGTCCTCTTCCATATATACCAAGGAAAAAGAAGACACATAAAATGCAAGTCGCTTTGCTGGTCTGAGAGTGCCTCGGCACAAAATATGTTTAGAAAGTAGAAAGCTAATCTAGACTCCATCAAGAAATAGAAATATGCATTTTGTGTGTGAAAAGCATTCATAAGCAACATTTTTACTGGTGGTCATAATACAAGATGTTCTCTAGCATAGCTTATTGTGTCCTGTTACACATGAATTAAAAAGAAACAGCAGGATTTAAACCTCAAATAATTGACTATTTGGGCGAACTTCAGTTGTGTGCATGGTCCTACTCTGACTAATAAGAGAGTGTGAGCTGGTACTGGGTAGTTCTGAGGACCGACATGAATATGAATATTTCTCGCCACTAGTTGTGAATGTACAGTAGGAACAAGTCAATGCATCACATAAGAGTCGAGAAGCCTCTAACCACCCACAAAATCAAATAAACCATTCAGAATTCTTGGTTTCCATCACAAGTCTGGTTTGAAGTCAAACCTTAGGCTATGACTAGCCACTGCATGACCTGCCGATACATGGGCTTGGTTAAGAGCACCCAGCCGAGACTCTACAATCATTTCACAGGGATTATCAAAGATCATTTCACACAGTAACCAATAAAGGTGGGACAGCTAGAAATTAATTAGCAATGGCACAACTACACTTCAAAAACACTACTGCATTAAATGTTTAAAAACAGGGTATACACTTGTGCTACTTTGTAAGGTCAGTGACAATAATTTCAATTGTGAAAGAATATTATATCACTACGTTATTTACCTATTATTATTATTATTATTATTATTATTATTATTATTATTATTATTAGAATAGGGCAACAAGTTAGATACATACGTAAAAGAATATAATATTTACAAATATACACAGACAAGAAACATGTTTTACAGCAGAATGCCCAGTTGGGTGATCCACTGTAAGGCTTCATCTATTGGTTCCAAAAAGTCACACGGGCTACCGATGTAGGAACGTCGTGTTCATTCACATACGATATGGGGATCATCTGCCGAGATGCACCACAGTTGCACTCTGGTGATGAGATATACAGTATTTCCACTTATAAAGGGCATCTCTGCATCGTCCATGATTTGTTCTCACCCGATTCAGAGTGGTCCAAATCTTACGCGGTAGATGATGTTCACCAGGAAGATGTTCACCAGAAAAGATGTGTAAGGAACTGTCTGTGGCAACTTTCCAGCGACTTCTCCATTCTTCTAAAGGGTGAAAATTCCCATCAGCCAATGTGACAGCGTCATGCAAAGATGGATGTCGTGACTTGAACCTCGTTATCTTGAGAACAGGAATATCATCCAAAACAAGCAGTTGAGGGTTCATTTCTATCTTCTTGAACTCTCGAATGGGAGCATTTGATCTTCTTAAATCAGGCGGCATTATACCTGACAGAAATGGAAGCCAATAAAGGGGTGTGGACTGGACAGTACCAGATATTAACCGCATGCTAGCATTCAGTTGAGTATCAATTAGTATATGGGCTATCCAGCCAAACTGGTGCACAATACTCAGCACACGAGAAAACCAGTCCCAAAGCAGATCATAAAGTCTTTGCTGATGAACCCCAACTTAAGCCATACAATTTCTGAAGGACAATATTACGTGTTTTCAACTTTTTGGACAGATTCATAAGATGTTGTTTTTAAGATAGTGTGCGATCAAGTGTAATCCCCAAATATTTGAGATAGCTGCTGTGCCGAAGTTCCTGATGACAAAAACGTATGTGAAGTTTAATGCCAGCTTGGCGATTATTCAGGTGAAAACATGACACTTCTGTTTTGTTAGGGTTAGGATTCAGTTGCCATTTCTTGAAGTACGTTTCAAGTGAAATCAGGTCTCTTTGTAGCACTTCTTCTGTCACACTAAGGTCTCGATGTTGAGTGGCTAGTGTTATGATTTAAGCATAAAAAAGTTTCGTGATGATGTTTCTGGGAGATCGGAGATATACAAATTGAACAGTAGGGGAGACAGTACCGACCTTGAGATAATCCATCTTTGAGCTTCCTTTCTCTACTCATACTATTTGCCATACACACTCAAAATCTTCTGTCATTGAGCATATTGCTTATAACCTGCATGATGGTCCTACAGGTTACAATTCGGAGAAGCTTGTAAATTAATCCTTCCCCCCAGACTGCGTCAAATGCTGCTGTAAGATCAATGAATGCAGCTGAGGTATTGGGTTGTTTCTGGAAACCTGCTTCCATGTGGAATGTCAGTGAAAGCACTTGACTGCAGCAGCTGCGATTGGACCTGAATCCAGCTTGATCAACTGGAATACGCTGAACAATAGTTGCACTGGTTCTATTGTGGATTAGCCTCTCAAAAAGAAGGGCAATTGGTCTATAACTGCTTGGGGCATTGGCAGGCTTACCTGGTTTCAGGATGGAAATGATTTTCGTTCGTTTGAATTCTGCCAGGAGTTGTCTGTTCTCTAGAAGGTCGGTAAAAAACCTTGCCAGCAACCTTCTAGCATTCTTCCCTAAATGAATGCGAAATTCTGGATGAATGTCATCGAAACCTGGAGCTTTATTTGGTTTAACGTTTTTGAGAGCAGCATTGATGTCTTGCACCGTAAGCGGTTGTGAATTTGATTTCAGAGTTTGGAGCTGGCGCCGTATGTATTTGGTATGTTTCTTATCTGATGGAGTTGGGAAGTTGTGACGATGTGAGATGCTACTTCGTCCGGAGTAACTCCAGGCTGTTGCTTCACCAAAGGTGTCCTTCCTCCAAGTTTTCTGAGGAGACCCTAAGTTCTTCTACTGGAATGAGTTAAGTCGATATTCTCCACTGTTTCAATTCACCGTTCTCTCCGGGTAGTATCCATGCTGAAAAGAAGTTCATCAGCTATGTCTTCATCATCAGTCTGCAGATATTCGTTATAGAGCGCATCAGTCTCAACATTTCAACCAGGGATGTATTCTTTTTCATGGCCTCCAGGCATACTCTTCTTAGCCGCCATCATAATTGCACCTACGAAACGATAGTAATTGTTGTGCTTGGTAGCAATCCACCGAACGCATTTATCCAGTTCAGTGGTGAATGTTGACCAATTTGCTTTTCTGAAGTTCCACCGAGCATGTGGTATTGACCGTACAACAGGAATTTTCATGCCAATATCCACTATAACGGGGCCATGTTGACTGTGGGGAAAATGTCTTAACACTTTACGACTGGTATGTAAGGGCTGTCCTCCCACATTGCAGCTAACAAAACACAGGTCAAGATTGGAATCCCTATTCCATGCAGCTGATTGGAAAGTACCCAGATCTATTGGGTCACAAATCAGATGGAGATTGTTCATCTCTGTCCATTCTATGAGTTTCGTCCCACATTCACTTTTATTCGAGTACTTCCATAGTTCGTGATGGCTGTTGAAGTCGCCTATATAAACTGCAGGGTGTTGAGCATTAGGTAGTACTGTACTTGGCCACTGTGCGTTTGGGGGTTTATAAATGTTAAAAATACTAACATCTGCCTCTCACACAGCAACACAATGGATGTCTTCGTCTTCGTTTTGAAAGAGCAGTGAGGCATCTTGGATATTATTATGAACATAAGTAGCTATACCATGTGCACTGTGATATGTTGCACCAAGAGCTGTTTAACCATTAATGCGGCCCCTTTTCCGAAACTCTTCTTCATTGGCTGTATGGGTTTCATGTATACCCACAACATCTATATTATTATTCAGGATAACTTTGGATAGGTAGTCACATTTTGCTCTGCTGTTGCTTTCTACGTTAAGATGGAAGACATGGATGAAAGGTCCAATGTTTCTTGTCTGGTAGCTCTGAGAAGAGCCATTTCCATGAAATAACTTTGTCATTGTTGGGAGATCTTTAAAAAGACAGGACCAGCAGCCACAATTATTGCTTTCTTAGTAGCACCCAGGGGTCACGTGTAGGGCACTTTGAGGTTAAACCTACGGACGTGAAGCAATAATGTACCCCCTATTTATCTAATTTTATGAGATAATAAATTCACTTACCTAAAGAATTCTGAATTTTTTAGGCAAGCTGCACAAATTTAAAACTCCACTTGTACCTGTACATTTTATTACTTTACACTAACTGTGTAAGTATGTTTGCAATCAACACACTACAAGCACCCGACTGACAATGAAGACGAAAATGAATCAGCAAGTGTGACCACAACGCTGGAACGAACATAAATTCAGTACCACATATTTTTACGCTTACAACAATGCACAAGTTTTATTTGAAAACTATGATATCGAAGATGTAGCATTATGACCTGAACGTTTCATTTCTACAACACGTTATCTGCTTTGGTGTCCACAATTGGAGGAATCTGACTGAACACACAAGAGACCAGAAATGATCATAAAAAAGGAATCTAACGAAATAGTTTAAAATGACATTCTTTGAGTTATAACATTATTGAACTCAGCCATCATTATATTGATTAATGAGACTGATTATGTTCGTTCGAAATATTACAATGTACATAAAACTTAACAATTCTGAATTTGTAGATTTAATTTATAATCTACAAACATCGCTTTTTCAGTGTGTCACTGTTGGTGTGAACGTACAAAAACTTACTCAGAATATATTGAGGCAATAGTTTCAATGGCATTTCAGATGATAAGAATGTGATGAACAAATGATGCAGTGACAGTGAAAGAAAGAACACTTTCTTCACAGTTGCTTAAAGGTATTGTAGACAAATACACTTCAAAATATCTAGCTTTACCAGAGATTCTTTTTGTAGACATATACCGGTATTCAATAAAACTATATTATGGTACATTAAATATGATCTTAAAGTTCTTGAATATTTAAGATGATTTTAACCAACAGAATTTTAAGATATTTGCATTTAAATGAAACCTTGTAAAGAAAGGATTCAACTGACGAAAATGGCCAGTTTTTTGAGATAAACCAACCAACACTGAACACAACTGTGAATAGGTATGATATATTCTATATTATATAGGATTTGTAGTGTACTTACTTTGTTTCTTCTTTGATGTATGGCAACAGCTGATCATCGGTATGTTCTTCTATGAATATTTCCTCCTTAGTATCTTCGGAAGGCTATAAGTAAGAAATAAGAAAAGTAGAGTAAAGAGGTAAGGGAGTACAAATATATAGGCCTAAACAAGAAACAGCTGAGAAAGTAAATTTCATAGTAGCACAATAAAGATTAAAATTAATATACCTCTCATTTTAAAAATATAAGAATGGAAAGGAACAATCAATTCAAAATCAATCTAAATACAAGAGAGGTGTCTACCTTGGTGGCAAATGGTACACAAAAATACATTATTATCAAGCAATACATTTTAAAAGAACAGAGAAGAACACAATTTCCTAAAATACAGTATTACACAATATACGCTTTCTTTCCTATTAAGCACACAGCTCATCCTTAATAAATGTATATAATTTACAAAATTTTACTCATAATATATTCTGTATTACAAACATAATCAACACAAATACAACTTGTGCAATTAGTTCAAATAATAGTATACAACTTCTATTAGATTAAAATTTACATTGCATTTATTCATTTATTTTATTTTTTTACCCTTTTTGGAATCTAACTTGCATAATGACCTGCTGCGTTTTAACCTGGTCCCTTTTGCCACTGCTTTTCAGACAAATGATAAGAGAGATAAGAACATGAAAAGGAACACAGTGTAGGATATCAGTAGACAACGTAGCATAGAAAAGGAGGATCATTTGCAAATATGTAAATTTAAAATTACCTACATATTTGTGAATATTCACCAGAGTATGTGTACACATACATGTGTGGGAGGAGGCACTTTTGTGTATGTGTACATGTACAATTTAAGGAAAATAAATAATAATAATAATAAACACTATCTCCAAATCATTACCCAATAACATCCCGTGCTTGTGTTTCTCTTTCTGTTGATCCCTATCTCCACACTGAATAGCTACTTTCTTCATCCTTTTATGCCGTCGCCATAAGACCTATGTGTGTCGGTGTGACGTAAAGCAACTAGCATCCTTTTATGTTCACATTCCCCTGTTCCCATCTTTCTATACCAACTGGACTTGTAACTTCTTTGTTCCCGTTCTCCACTTAAGTAATACTGCTGATGGTCTCATACTCTCATTGTGGTTTTGCTGGAGATTTATATGCCCTCTCCTTTATAACCCCTAAATAACCTCATGAACATATTAAGGGACCTGTAAATTTTATTTTCAATATGTTTATATGATTACCACAATGAAGATATACACTTAATATGAATAACTAGGTACTTACAGAGATCCCCATGAAGAACTTTCACCCCATCAACACAACAATTAAACCACAGAGGACTCTTTCTATTTGTGAAACACATAACCTGACTTTTCACCCCGTTTACCAATATAGCATTGCCCGATGTCCATCTTACAATATTGTCAAGGTCCTTTATGCAGTTACTCTAAATCCTGAAACTTATTTATTACAAAGAGCCTCATCACCTTTTTCAGTTCATTAATCAAATTGTTTATATATATATCAGAAAATAAAGGTCTCATAATACTATCCCATGGGACCCAATCCCATAATTGTTACAGGATCAAATAAAGCTTAACCTACTCTAATGCTCTGAGTTATATTTTTAGAAATACACCAGACGAGGCCAAATTTTAATGGTAGAAGGTATGTTTCTATCTTTATGGAAATTATTGACCTTTATAGCCTTTGGTGGTAAAGTTACCACTTGGCATATCCCTGTCCACACTATTGTATTTTTTCATACAGTGGCTACATTGAGAACCACAATGTAATTTTATTATTCATATGGTTTTGTTCACTTTTGTTAGTGAACATGTTCTGTTGTTTATTGTCTATATCAGCATATTGTTGCTGTATAGAAGTAAATAATGTGACCTATTGTTAAGCCTGTGCATTTTGTAAGTTACATGCATTATTGATACTATCCACGAGTTCAGTTGATATTTCTTAATAGTGCTT
The DNA here is from genome assembly GCF_040414725.1 of Anabrus simplex. Lineage (NCBI taxonomy): Eukaryota > Metazoa > Arthropoda > Insecta > Orthoptera > Tettigoniidae > Anabrus > Anabrus simplex. The sequence continues at coordinate 68,215,369 of NC_090279.1, forward strand.
CTTGAGAACGGTCAAATGTTGAGGTTATGGGGAGACGAAAGGACCTTTCGCCAAGAAAGGCATTGTCAGAGAGTTACTTGTTGAGAAACGTTATTCACAGCAAGATACAGATTCTAGATTGCATCCATAGAGTTAGTAAATTATACACTAGAGGTAGCATTGGCGCCACCGTCTACGAGAGAATCGCTGTAGCCAGCGGAGCATGTTGAAATCACAGCTGTTTGGCAAAAAGCTCAATCCGCTATACTCATCAATGTAAATAAGGGACTTTTAAAACTGTGTGGATACAGATATGGTTTAAAATTCTTACATGTAAACATTCTCAGATATTACAGTATACTTGCGATGCTTCTCTCCAGTAAAAAAGAACGCCCTAAAAGCATCAATACAGGAGAAATGCGTGATAAAAGAGCACGGTGTTCAGGTGAAGTTAAGAAACACAAAATCAATATACTGTTCATATTAAGTCTTCTAACAACATAGGTTTAGAAGCAGGGCACGTATATTTCGCTATCTTTTGTGTAAATGACCAGGACTTTGGCATAGTTCTGCCCAACGACCGAAAATGTCCTCTCTCGTACGAAGCGGATGAGGGAGTTTTTAGGCCTAAAAGCGTTGGTGAGATTTTGGGGTAAAGTAGACAAAATATTGTTATCGCTGGTTTAGACGCTGGCTTTCTAAACCCAAGTTGGCAGGTTCGAGCCTGGCTCAGCCCGATGATACTTGAAGTTGCTCAAATATGTCAGCCTCTTGTAGATAAATTTACTGGCATATGAAAGAACACCCGTGGGAAAAAATCTGACACCTCAGCGTCTTCGAAAACCGTATAAGTAGGTAGTGGGACGTAAAGCCATTATTATTATTATTATTATTATTATTATTATTATTATTATTATTATTATTATTATTGTCGATGTTTTCTAAACGCGATTACAAGTGGAAATACGACACTCAGTTGTGTTTCAGACTATTATGGAGTTTTTATTTAGCTTTTCCTGAAATGCATGAATTGCTTTAAGATTTTAACTTATAAAATGTTTTACGTTAATGGAAAAGGAGAGTGGTAAATTATATGATTGAAGAGAACTGAAAAAATACTTATAATAATGTTTACAATTTGTTTTACATCGCACCGACACAGATAGGCATTATGGCGACGATGGGATAGGAAAAGACTTGGCGTGGGAAGGAAGCGCAGTGCCCTTAATTAAGGTACATCCCCGGCATTTACCTGGTGTGAAAATGGGAAACCACGGAAAACCATCCTCGGGGCTGCCGACAGTGGGATTTGAACCCACTATTTCCCGAAAACAAGCTTACAGCTGCGTGGCCCTAACCGCGCGGTAAACTCGCTTGGTCAATATTTTATTATGCTTATATCTCTATATGACATTTCAGGGAATAATATTGACGAAAGTAAAGGACTCAGATGTTCACACGGTGCAGGACATCTATAATAGTCTCTACATTTTAAAATCTGGTAAGGTATGAATGGGGACTGCTACCCTGTACGACAAACTGTATATACAGAAAATATATTCAATAGCTTTGAATGCTATAAATACACACAGAAAGTGAAAAAAGAAGCACAATTCCAGGCTATTATGCACATATTTTCTTATTTTCTTTTTTGTACCAATTTGCTTTATGTCGCATCGAAACACATAGGTCTTACGGCGACTATGGGACAGGAAAGGGCTAGGAAACGACTGTGGCCTTAACTAGGGTACAGCCCCAGCATTTGCCTCGTGTAAAAATTGGAAACCATCTTCAGGACTCCCGACAGTGGGGTTCAAACCCATTATCTCCTGAATGCAAGCTGACAGCTATGTGACCTAAAGCCTACAGCCACTCGCTCGGTATCATGCACATGATTTTTCTGGATATTCGCTTTCGTTGAAAGGTAAATGTCATCCCTTATATTTCCTAAAACATTAATTTCAGTCTTCTAGGAAAGATCCAAAGAATCTCATTCACGCCGACAGGGGAATCAGTCATTAAGTCAGCCCACGTAGGCCAATTCATATGTCTATATGTGTCACGCAAAGTATTATTTTATACGCACGGAAATGAATTTCAAGGAAACGTACCTGTGAAATGATACGCCACTGCCCTTTATGAACCTCTCTATGCAGCCATAAGCTGCACAGGAGACTGGCATTTCCCTTCAGAGAAGTAATTACTAAAATTTAGCGGGAAGCTCCAGTACTGACAGTGCCAAACAATCCAGCTTTTGCCAAACAGCGCGCTCGTTCAACTTCGCACGCGACTGCAGCGCCAATGCTACCTCTAGTGTATTATTTACTAACTCTATGATTGCATCCATCACAGCAAACTGTAAGTAGAATTTTAAAATGTGAAGATAAGAGGAAGACAAATTGACAACAACATGTTGGAAACTGTGGGCGAAAGAAGAAACTAACCCCAAGGAGGAAGCAAAACTGATTAATTTGTCAGTAAACAACCGCAAGGTTACTAGTTTGGATTTATGTAAGAAATTAGAAGAGTATGGGTCATTGGAACCAGCCAGGACTGAGAGAAGAGAGCTGTTTAATGCTAGAATGAGAGCAAGACGACCTCAAAGAAAAGCGAAGATTACTCCTGCTATGGCTGCAAAGAGGTTCCAGTGGGCTAAGACTCTCCAGAATTGGTCATCTGATCAATGGAAACAGGCAAGTCCATGACAATTACTCTAATTCCTAAATTATCATTCATTATTCCATTTTAACCCAATCTAAGCGGTGTAACCGTACAGTACAGTAAATGTATGAAATTTTTATTTCAAACTGTACAGCTTATTGCATTTAATGCTAGGCTTACTTGTTTTATTTATTTCAGGTTTTTTAGTGACGAATCTGTAATTCCTGTCGAAGAAGAGACAAGTCAATGTGTCAGAAGAAAAGGAGTAGAAGCATTCCATCCAGATTGAGTGAAGCAGAGAGTGAAACATCCAACTTCAGTGATGGTCTGGAGTGTGTTTCTTTGGTACGGCTGTGGACGATTATATATTGTAGAAGGAACTATGAGACGTGAACTATATAGCATTAAGAACCCGTTTTATAGCTCAGGTGCAAGAGTGGTTTGGCCAAAGTGAATTCATTTTTATGCAAGATGGGCCTCCTTGCCACAAAGCCTAGAAACAGTCCTGACATGAACCCCATAGAACATCCTTGGGCAATAGAAAAGAAAAGTCCGACAAACGAATATAACGACAAAAATTGGCTTTACTGTGAAGCTCGTTCAGATCTGGCGTCATGATGACGATTTAAAGAGTCAGTGTAAAATACTGTTTGAGGGTACGCCCAGTCTAATCAAGTCACTCACGGAAGCTAATTGGATGCATACCAAGTCGAAAGTCATCAACTTAAAAATTGGTAACATCTTATGTGCCCAATTCTCAATTTTTTAATGTTTAATAATTTGGCCACGTCTTTATAGTCACCCATTTAGCCACTAATTTATCTATCCCACACTAATTTTTGTCAGTAGTTTCCCGAGATCTACCCTATGAAAATCCTGAGATATGTCAATCGTGACACATTTGACCACGTGAATCTAATAGCCACACGGTGCTACTACACTAAATATTCATTCATCTGGTACAGTTGCTTCACACATACACTAATCAATATTTCGAAGAATTGACTTTCGTATTGTCTCCTTCAACTTTGGCCTACAATGCACATTTTATTGTAGGTGGAAATGGGATGTTATCATTCTTTCATTAAGGGTGATATATTACAAGTTTATGCCAACAGAGTCGTGTCTTCTTATAGAGAACCGGTTTGGACAGGCAGGGAGCGCAGTATTGATTATTCAATCGACCAGCCAGCTGAGTCATGTGAACTACTGGGAAACTTTCAAGGCCGCTCTAATTAGCAGAGCGTGTGGAATACTCTGGAGACAGTAATATCTAGAATTATGAGAACCTAACAGGTGAAAGTACGATGTCCAATTACGAGACGACATGGAGACACACCCGCCCGGGTAAATGCTTAAATACCTGTGTTTTTGGAATAAACGCTCTCATCTCTTATCTTCTGGTAGTCGAGTGAAGCAGATTTTCGAGAACCAAGTTACGTACTGTTCTTCGATATTTCCCACGTGGTTGTGTGCGAGAACACAGTCTAAAGTCTTTGTGTCAGTTTCAGCTCTTATCCAGTGAAGAGAGAAGAGGACTTCTACGTGTTCGGTAATCTTCGCCAGGATGTTTCACCCATCGCCCGAAGGAGCAGTCTACAGGATTATGGACATCGACACACTTGTCAGTCAAGGAAAGCACCAGATTGTTTGTCCTCTCGTCTGTTTGTCGCAGTAATATTCATTATTAATTAGCAAGCTCGAAGATGCAAAGCTGCCGCATCGCGACTGTGAGATCCTTCACTCACAACATTATAAATTCAATGAAATACTAAACGAAGGAATCAATACGCCCAACGGTTTGATTACAAGAGAAGTTCTATATGGCCCCCACCTATTTTGGTGCATAGTTCACAATGGTGTAGTAGTTAGTGACCTCTGGACTCTGTCCAGGATGTGTAGTGTGTGGCGAACGACTTGGAAAGCTGCCTGTATTCTTGGCACAAGTATGTCATCTCTTTCTATGGGGATCACATAGTAGTCAATTTCTGTAGAACAAACTGTACACTGCCTACCGGAGCTCGGAAGCAACTATGCGAAATGAATGAGAAACTTGTCCATTCTCACCGAGCATTACCTCTGTCTCCCACTTTTCACTTCCCCTCCGTTGCCTATTCTGATGCACAGCAACGGGCAGCGGCTGACTCTCTGGTATAGCAAATAGCGTAAATACTTCATTTCCTAAAAAGAAACATTTCCACGGCAATCCAACTGCACCATCATCTTAAACATTACACGAAGGGCATCTCTGACTTATTTGTCAGTACAGTTCTGATACACCTTGTACACAGGTAATTACAGTGAGTGCGCTTCGATTCAAATTTCTTAGCCACACGTTCGGCAAAGACAATCCTTTCCCTTAGTTCTGGAGTCTTTTGTGAAAGCAAATTTATATACAGTATGCCTCTGTCTTTTTTTCACCTCTTCTTGGACTAGAATCATCCATAAGAACGCTTGATTTTCAATACAGTAGGAGCTAGTTTATGTCGTACCTAATATTACTGTGACGGCTGCAATGAAAGATCCGTAGAATGTGTCCAATGTTGCCAATTGCATTCAGGTCAACGAGAGGAAAATTTATGCTGTCTGCTAGAGTCTCCTTCCAGTCTTTAAGCTTTCACCACTTGATCTTCTCGGGGGCATTTACCCCTCCACCTCTACGATAAAAAGAGATCCTTAAATCCGCTATGCCTACCTTATGCAGAGGTGGTACACAGTCAGATGATATGACATTCACATCCGAAGGTATTACCACCATGGCAGCTATAAAAATTATTAATGTGACCAACATGCGCATTATGATCTCATCTTCAGGACACGCTGCAACATGATCTCGTAGCTACTGCCAACGTTGTTCCTTACCCAGGTCATCATAGCCAGATTGTGACAGAGAAACACAAGTTCGAGAGGATGCAATGTTGAGTGTAATTGACGTAAGGCTGTCTGAATAGTGCTGAACCTCAGTAACTCAATCTTGTAGGCTTGCACACACAATGAAGTCAAGACCATTTTTGCCAGATTTAACCTGGTAAATAAGTTCATAGACATCTCTGATGTCATGAGATTTCTGGCCTTTCCAAAGCAAGCAACTTACTATATAATTAACATAGCTACTCTTCAATTCCAAACCGGACTTACATTATCCTAATTACAGCAGGTTAACAGAAACAATAGAAGTAACTACATTTCCAAGCAGATATCTCCCATACCATGAAAAGATTAAGAAATAATAAAGCAGAATGACATTTACTAATAAACTAACTATTCCACAATAACTGTAAGCCACATTTAGATGTATCCTAATTACAAAACTGAATAAAAAAAATCCTAAACTATGAATCTATGGAACTTCGGAAAATGTAAATTTTCATTGACTATGTACATAACATTTAGTTTCCTTGTATTATGAAAGAGACAAAAAGGTGGAAAGTTTGAATGTAATTATTAGTCAAAGAACAGTGGCCAGTTATAATCATAAATTTAAACCTTACTACTGAAAGTTAATTTAACATAACCTACAGCATTTTGTTTATTTGATGGTTTCTACCTTTTCTCTTTCACACCGACACAGATAGGTCGTATGGTGATGATGAGCTAAAAATGGCTACGAGTGGGAAGGAAGCAACTGTGGCCTTAATTAAGGTACAGTAACACCATTTTTTTCTGTGAAAATGTGAAACCATGGAAAACATGCACTTCAGGGCCGTCGACATTGGTTTTCGAACCCAGCATCTCCCAAATGCAGGCCGATAGCTAAACGGCCATTTTCCCAGTACCACAAAGAAGCAATTGCTTGAATTTCTTTCCTTCCAATACTTATTGTGAGGGTATCTTAATATGTAATTTCAAAGAATACGTTAAATAGCAAGTCCTTATTTTAAGAATTCGGTGTTTAAGTTCCCCAGGTTTACATGCACATTTGGACATAGGTTTTCATATACATGTCCAAAATTTGACGATACATGGGGATACTTGGGAAAAGTAAAGAGTAAAGAAGAACCCCAAATTCACATCCTTCAAAATTCTATGCAGAGCATGCTTTCCTCTCTTGAAGTCAAAATTTGTGAATGATTGAAATACACTAGTGTCCTTAATATCCAGAACAGCTTGAAAGACTAGAGATAGGAAGTTCATATCAACAGTACATGTGGACTAGTATGTTCTGACTCAGGCGGTTAAGGCGCTGGCCTTCTAACCCCAACTTGGCAGGTTCGATCTTGGCTCAGTCCGGTGGTATTTGAAGGTACTCAAATACGACAGCCACGTGTCGGTAGATTTACTGGCATTTAAATGAACTCCTGCGGGACTAAATTCCGGCATCTCGGCGTCTCCGAAGACCTTGGAACGTAAAACAAATAGCATTATTATTATTATTAGTATGTTCTGAATAAATGATTAGCATTTGAACCATGTCGACCCTCAGGCACAAGGTCCACATCGATATCTCTACGCACCACAATCGACAGGTAAACTGTGCCTGCGGCTCTCGTTGTCGCTGTAAACCAATGTTAGTGGATTAGTGTGACTTGAGCAGACGTGCAGGATGCCTCGCAAACGTATGCAAGAAAAGTACTGTCAAATGAGTGAGTCTGAAGGGGGCATGAGAGAACGTGATACATCTATCTGGGAAATTGCAACTCGTGTGCAAAGAAGTGTGTCGGCAGTGCAACGGGTGTGTATAGAACGTTCACAGAAGGCTGTAGAACACAAATCAGAACCCCCATCCCCGAGAAGGTCGTCACCTCATGCGAATGGCATTGAAGCAGAGATATGCGTCCTCCTCGACTCTGGCGCAATATTGGAACAGTGTAACATGTCGTACTTTCAGGAGTGACAGTCCGTCCCAGTTTATTACGATCTGGGTTACCGTCGTCCACTTCTCCGCCTACCATGCTACACTGCAATGGTGTATGGAACGAGGTCAGTGGGGACAGGAATGGCAGCAGGCAGTGTTTTCAGACGAATCCAGGTTCTGTCTGTTTGAAAATGATGGCCGCATTTTGGTTCGCCGCAGACTGGGGAGAGACATCATATTGACTGCATTTACACGAGACATACAGTGCCAACTCAAGGCATTATGGTGTGGGGCGCTATTGGATACAACCACAAATCACAGTTGGTGCGTACTGTTACCAGTTTGAACTACGTGAATGACATCCTGCGGCCCGTAGCCATACCCTTTCTGCACGACACCCCAGACGCCTTATTTCAGCAGGACAATGCGCGACCACATATCGTTGTACGAACACGTGCCTTCTTGTTGTCACAGAATGTCAGACTGTTGCCTTGGCCCACCTGATCACCGGACTTGTCGCTAACTGAAAATGTGTGGGATATGGTGAAAGGACGGGTGGGGCGCTGTGATACAATGCCAGCCACCAAAGATGAACTGTGGAACCAGGTGAATGCAGTATGTATGGCTATACCCCAGGACGCCATTCGCGCCTTATACGTGTCGATGCCATCACACATAGAATAAGTTATCACTGCCCTTTGAGGACCTAGTGCCTACTAGGCAACGGGATACATGTCGACTCCGGGTGACTGAAATGCTAATCGTTTCTGCAGAATATACCAATGAACATGTCCTGTGAATATGAACTTCCTGTCTCTAGTCTTTCAAGGTGTTCTGCTTTTTACGAACATGAATGTAGTTCTATCAGATAAAGTGTGTTGATATTGTAAGTCTTCAATTATTTGAATATCATTAACAGTGTAGTGCACCAGCAATCACGTGTTAAAAATCATAGACCAATTTGTTTAACTTAGAACCTAAAAGACGAATTGGGCTGGATACGATGTATTTATTTGTGAATGTTTATAGAATATGATACCCCATCTTGCAAAATTTCATCAATGAAGTGTAAATTGTCACCTAAATGTTATTCATGTATATTAAGGACTAAACTTATGATATTAAAATAAGTTATGTCGAAAGTAGTGAAATTGGATGTAAATGATCGAGTGTTAATCATAGGCCTTAATGACATAGGATGCTCTATTTATAAAGGCAGATAGTACTCAAAGGAAGTAGCCTAGCTTTGTCAAGTGACAGAATGGTACCATAGCTCATATTTATGATCATTGAGGAAGTAGCTTTTATTCGCTGGTTGCTTTACGTCGCACCGACACAGATAGGTTTTATGGCGACGATGGGATAGGAAAAGGCTAGGAGTGGGAAGGAAGCCGCCGTGGCCTTAATTAAGGTACAGCCCCAGAATTTGCCTGGTGTGAAAATGGGAAACCAGGGAAAACCATTTTAAGGGCTGCCGACAGTGGGGTTCGAACCTATTATCTCCCGAATACTGGATACTGGCCGCACTTAAGCGACTGCAGCTATCGAGCTCGGTGAGGAAGTAGCAATGAATACTGCATTATGGAGGTATATTATTGAGCACATGAGGCGACAAGCGCAGTTTAAGGTAATAATAACTTTCTGTGCTCAGTCAACAACCCCGAGCTTGTCTAATTAAAAAACGTATCCAATTAATGCAAATTTTAAACCATTACTGCCTGTCTTCTATAATGTGTGGAGATAAGATTGACAAATCTTCTTAATGTCCTAAAGTGATCATTCTTCCAGTTATTCGACCATGATTCTTATAGCGAGAGTGACATGTTATCGAATGTTCATGAAGTTCTCAAAAAATTATGAAGATACATAATGTAACAATTATGCCTAATTAAAATGATTAACCTCACATGACCTTATATTTGGGGAGGGAATTTGAAAGTAGGGCTTGGCCAAGAGTGTAAGCTTAACCTAAAGGGCACGGATTCGACTCGGGGCCTAACATCGCAGGCCCTGGATCCAAACCTAGGCTTAACCTTAAAAGGTCATTAGCTTTACAGACAAGTTTGATGTCCAAGATTACTGGCTGAAGCTATCAGGCATGGATTTGTTGCCCGATTTAACCTTACAAGGGCGTTATAGACTCGAGTTTGAGATTCGATCCCAAGCTAAACCTAGCTAGGCAAGATGAGACATGGTCCATGGGTTTTAGGAGTTGAGGTTGGAAATGGATGGCGGCCATTCACATTATTTTAATAGGACAAGGGAGATGGTATAAAGCTCAATAGATGTGCTATATTCATAGGGGCATAACGCTGAAAGGTGACATCAGGTCATGGAACTGAGTGACTGCAAAAGGCCAAAAGCGCAAAAATGATACAGATCAACATGGCAAAGGACAAATGTGCAAAAGTGTTAAATGGCTAAAGGACAAAATGGCAAAAGGGCTAAAACTAAAGGGCGCAAGGGAATGAGCTACGGTCTAGTGCTCAAGAGCTGAACGTGGAACAAGATGGTGGTATGGGACTACGGAGATGGTGAAAGGTTTAATGCATGTGCATTATTCACAGGGACATACCGTTATATAGCTACCTCAAGGTCCTCAAGCTGAGCGACTGCAGAGTCAAAGATGCTAGAATGTAGGCTGATGCGTAATGTGTTGTTGGTATTTAGTGCTTGGAACCCCAATTTTCTTATTGTAACAATTCGAGCTCAAAGATTTGAATTCTGGGGGCTTATAGTAGCTTATAATACTGTTGATATCACTCAAGGGATTAAAACTAAAGTGTTCAGAACTGGAAAAAAAGGTTCGCACTACATGTGACCGGGAATTGAACTCAGAGCTCATCCCTTTGAAATGCTGATTATCCTGCTAAGTAAATGACTGCACACTGAAAGTGCCCATTTAAATCAAAACACCTAACGTTTGAGCTGAGAGAAATTAAAAATCCCCACACCGACTGGGAATATAACTCGGCAATCTTTCCCTTGGACTGCTGAATACCATAGTAACTAAATGATTGTGTGTTAAATTCTAAAACACAGAACCTTTGACCTACAAGGAATGAAAAATTCGCCGACCCGACTAGGATTCGAACCCGAGACTCATTTCCTTGGGAAGCAAGCAAGCATGCTAAATAAATGACTGTACATTAACAGCTTATGTGTTTCACTAAAACACCTAGCTTTAGCGTTACAAGATTCAAAGGAAAAAATCACCAACAGAACTAGAATTTGAACACAGAGCTCGCTTGGACCCAAAGCCGAAGTGCTATTCAAATATCTAACACCAAAAATTAAAAACTTTAATTCTGAGCAAAGAAAACAATCGCTGAATTTGGTTCTCAAACCTGGAGCTAACTTCGAGTCAGAACTAAAGGTCTTAAGTTCACAAGAAGAAAAAAGTTAAAAGTTCTCAACCCGACCCGCAATCGATGACGGGCTTTTCTTTCGCGGAAGACTAAGTGTGAACGATTAGCACAAACTATGTCAATTGAATGTGGAAAGAGAATGCAACAAATTCTGTACTGAGGTCGTGACATATGTGAGTCTTAGCAAAAAAGAGATTGATTCCAAGAACATTCTGATTAGACTTGGAAATATTTGCTGTGTCATGAAATACAAAGTTCATTGTTTTTGCAATTAGCCTAGTATGCACATCTCAGCAAAAGAACATTGCCGGTACGAGCAAGTTGACTAGACTTCGAAGTAACCTATTTGGTAAGACAGGGAATACAAAGTTTATTGTTCGCGCATTGAGCTCTAGGCTACAGATTTGAACACTGGAGACGTGTAATTGCCTGCTTGTTTACATCAGTTGGTAATTAACATTAGAGAAGCGAGCAAGTAAAAAATCATCAGGCCGCCTGGGAATCAAACTAACATAACAGCTAAAGAATCAAAACCCACAACCTTCGAGCTAAAAAAAATTAAAAAACCACCGACCAGGCTAGGAATCGAACCAGTGGCTTCTTTACACGTGCATGAAACGAGCATGCTAACTAAATGACTGTACATTAAAAGTTTGTGTGTTTAATTGAAACACATCAAGTTCGACTTCCTTTCACGGAGTAGTCGACAACAACAAAATTCGCTTTACGTCTCAATAACTACACTCGAACGTTTGAAAAGTTTGAAATAATAATTTTGAAGATCCAAGCTGCTGTCGCACTGAATACTCAACATTCATGCACAATAAGAAAGATAAGGCCAGCACTTTAACCGCCTGAGCTACTCAGCTAGGCAATTAAACTATTTAGTGCCAAAAAACACACACTGATAATGATAATTGTACCGGGAGGTACACTTCAACCCCGTGCATTTAAATGAAGCGCATTGAAGAACGCTACCTATCGCATAAAAATTGAAACAACTAGTGCAAGAAGTTGGGACGTTGGTCAACACATGTCACTACTAAAGTGATAGAGTAATGTGTTATATTTAGGTGTCCTAAACAGACTGTATTTCTTTTGTTCCTTTTTTGGTGTATCATAGTTGGCAAGAAGTTCGGATATTTCTCCACAGATGTCTCTATTAAACAACTGATGTCATGCACTCTGGTGTAAACTGTAACAACTAGAAATTTATAGAAATTTTGTGTTTATAGGTTTCCTAAACTGAACGGACTTTCTTTGCTTTTGATACTACTAGGATTTCAACACTTCTTACTCATCCCGCCAGCCTTGAAGTCTGGCAAATCAATAATTTTGTGTATTTATTTTTCAGCCACTAATAGACCTTTTGTAACTTTTCGACATTCCAATAAAAATGATGGGGTGCGTCTGGTCTTAGCCCAGAGCCTTCTCGAACTTTCCTCTCGGGTATAAAAGCTTACACTTTTTCGAGTTAACTTGTTTTACTGATCGTCGTGCTATTGAGTGTGTGTGCTAAGAGAGGAGGCGGGGTCTCATCCATCGGCAGGCAGAATATCAGCTAAGGTAATGGCCACCAGTTTTCATTTCAGTAGTTATGTATACTTCTCTTTCTTCTCATGTAAAAGTTCGAGTAAATCAAGTGTACTTAACTAAAATTCGGGAATAGAGAGTGTGACACCCTCTCGAGTTCCCTATCAACTTGTTTTTGAGGTGACTTAGTTTTTGTAACCATATTCTATCTGTAGCCTTGTAACTTAAATTTCCTCCATATAGTCACCTCAGTTGTGTGGGATTAGCCTCTACATCTTCGGGCCACTAGCCCAAGTAGAGGTTTAATCTTTGATTTCAAGTAGCATAAGTTTCCGCCTCCATACTATTTGATTTTTGGGCCAGTATAATCAATTGAAATGGTCTTGTTAAATGTAGGTTTTGCCTATAGAGGCCAGAAGGTGTAAATATGATTGAGCAAGACGCTCTTATCACTAGTGTAAAAGTTAAAGGCTGTAAGGCTTTGGGAGCGCAGTCTCCTCAGTAGAACTGTAGAGCATTGAGGCTATTTTATTCAAATGTAAAATATATTTACGTGATATTGATTGGTGCCTTTGGAAGGAGAAAACTGGTAACCTTTGGAGCATAGTGCTCTTGAAAATTGTGATTTAAAATTTCCTGTAAAACAAAGTGGGAGATTCATCTCATTGCCTATCTATCTAACTAAACGCTACATTAGTGACGTAGGGACCTTGTAAATAGGGAGCTGGAAGCTCGAATTTGGTAATTAAACTTTTCTAGGTTTTTCTGTTTTTATGTTTTGTACAAACTACCTCTGTACCTGAAAAAAATTGGTTTGTTAAAATTTAATATCTGAAAAGAAATATAACCTTTATTTTAAAGTTTTAAATTAATCTTTGACTATCGTAGATAGACGCATTCAAACCAGCACCTTCTTTCACCTCTCTGTGATCCACAAAAACTCGGTGACAATAATAATAATTTAGGGGATCCAACTCAACTTCATACTGAATACTCAAGATGCATATCCATTAAGAAAAAAAGCTGGTGACGGAATTTAGTCCTGCAGGAGCCTGCATCTTATCAGAATCACCTACCTGGTAATAAATAATAAATTCCCTGACCCAGCTGCGAATTACCAAATTTAATAAACTTTTAAGTAGCCTGCATCACACACACACAAAATAAGAATTTAGAGGATCCAACCCACCTTTAGACTGAATATTCTACATGCATACCTAATAAGAAAAAAGAAATCTCGTGCCAGAATGTAGTCTTACAGGAGTTTGTATCTTGTCAGAATTACCCTATCAAGAATAAAACCCCAACTTAACTGGGAATTACAACATCTAGAATATTTAAATCAGCCTGGATTACACCTACGTGCACATTATTCCTGTAATATTCAATCATTACCAAGCAAAATGCTTATCCTGAAACACAGACATGTTCCACATTCAGTTGTCAGAGGCAAAAAAGGGGTTACTCTACTCTAGTTTCTAACAACTAGGCTCAGAGAAACACAACTTTTCATGCAGCATTTAATAATGGATCAGAAAACTCATGAAAACTAACCAGTTCTTAAAAAAATTGAGGTGAATCTGTGATGGATAGGTTAGTATAATTACATAGGAAAGGTAAAAGATGATCGTCGAAGAGACATATTCAAGTGCCGGCCAACAAGCGGTATACCATGGATGGTACACGGGGGGAAGTGTTACGATCTCCGCTACATGCTACGTATATTTCCTACCTTCGCATGCTGCACGCCGCTGCTTCACTCACTCTACTGCCGCCTGCCTACTCCGTCCATCCCGTGTCTCTCCCGTTCTTCTCCACGCATCGCCTTCTCCGCTTGCTGTGTGTGTTTGTGTTATCCTGATTATGACGTTCATATTTCTGGAACATTCTGGCTTTCAGCTTCTCTATTCATCTCGACGCTTCCATACCGCTATATATTCTCTCCTCCACCACTCTAAAATTGAGCCTGCCTTCGCCTCGGAGTGGTGGAGCACCGAACAACTGTGCTACATTTATATTGTCATTACCATCTGGACTATAATTCTTCGCATTATTTGGTGAGCAAGACTTATTATGACGTTATTTTGTCATTAGATCCTTCTTTGGGCCATCTGTCCCGGTTTGAACTTTGCTTTCGGCAGCTTATTTCGGCATCAAATTACGTATGCGAGTCATTATTCCTACTAAATATTTTTAAACAGGAACTGTACTAAGGACAATAGAACTTTGATCCTACATTATCTGCTTCCAAGGAGCATTGCTACATTCTGCAATAATAATAATAAAACATCCTGAAGTCTAACTACACCCGGCGAAGAGAATCCTTTCCCCAGTTCGATCCCTACTTCCATTCCCATTTTCCCTTCTTTTAGCATCTTTTCTTCTCATGTTTAGGTTCTTCGAGTTTACCACTCTTTATTGTTCGCTTATACTCATTCATATGGTTTTTGATGTCTTTCTGATATTCTTTATTGTAAATATGGCGCAATTTCCTTGTCTTCTGAGCTTTCCTTTATATGCTTTATTGTCTGCAAAGCTCTTGTCAGGCATTTACTATCTTGTTGAGAAATGTTTAATTACTAATTTACTTATCGTTAAATATATATCTTATTTACGTTGTTAACCTTTGGTTTTCTCTTGTCCCTATAATTTTCTCTTAGCTTAGTTCCTTCTCACTGCATGTTTCTGTCGTTATTGTTCAATTATTATTATTACTATTATTATTATCATTATTATTTATTGTGTTTCTTCTTCCACTACTTGTATGCTTAATCTAATCTATCTATTAACTATTACTATAACTATATTACCTCAGCATCGTACGTACATAACGATGATAGCAGGGCAACAGAAGATATAAACAACACACAAGCAGTCACGCAAATAAAAGGACACTAGTGTATGAACAAGGATTGGCTACTTCGGATGTATTGAAACACAAGACACAACAAGTTACAAGTAGTACTGCACAAAAATATTGAAAAATATATCAAAATTAATCACACAGGAAATATTAAAAATATCAGTGAGAGTGACACCAGCATTTACAATTAGACTCATTAAAAAGAACAGATGATTCCTAACCAACTGTACAATAAGAAATAAGAAACATTAGGGAGGATATCGAAGTAAAAAAGAATAGGGGAAACGCGCTGACTTAGTGACAAGACGACTACAAATGAACATAATCATCAACAATACACTTTGTTGCCATGGTCCCAGTTGGTTGAATCAAGATCACTGGACTATCCCAATATCAAAACGTAATGTTCAAATTAATCTCGCAATTCAAAAAATGCCAAAAGTTGCAAGATTAAACAAGGTATAGAGAGTAGCTGTATATTGTTTGCGAATTATCTCACATTAATTCAACGATGGTACAAAAGTTTATTGGAGATCCACCTACTCAGTACACATAACGTTCATATAATTAAGATTTACATCTTGTCTTACTAATTTAATGGGACATGTTTCGCCCATTGCATGGGCATCATCACCCGTGATTTCATGCCTAAAGAATAAAAATCAGGATCCTGATTACTCTAGTCAAAGTGTTACATAGAGAAACATGTGTGTTATAAAAATGAGGAAACTTGTTGTAAGTTCACAAATGACAATTTACACAATTAATGCATGTCTAAGAAATGTGTGAGAATAATGGTTAATGTTGGTGCAGTTTTACATTGATATCTTTAAAACAATAAAAAAATAGCCAATGTCTATATTTACATGAACGATAAGAATGTCTATGGCTAAAATTATGGCCTCAGGTTACAAGTTTAAAATATGAATGGAACCTGGTTTAAGGCAACTCAATTTGAAGTCATGGAATGGTTACTATGAACCTTAAGTTGTTTTATCATTGAAAGATGACACTGAATATTCTTGTAAGAAACTTGTAGTGTTATCAGAGAGTGTACAGCTGTGTGACAGATTGAGTTGTTACTGTTATTAAACAGAGTGTTCACCAAATCCAGATTTTGAAATTCTCTGACATTTCCCTGTTTTCCAGACATAAAAACCAGTTTTTCCCTGATACACAATGACAAAAAATAAAATTATAAAGGGAGTTTCCAGCTATGACAGCAATATTAAAATTCATTTTTAAAGCTTAACATCCAAAAAATAAATGAGAAATTAATGTGCAAATTAAATTTTAAAACTTGGAAGTTGAATTTATTCTAATTCAATTCAATTTAAGATTTTAAAAGAATTGATTAACACTACTGCTGCAGCGAAGAAATTCCTTTGTCTATAGACACCAAAGACTGTCGAGCTTCTGTTCTTCTAATTCTTTCAGCAACAAAGTGGCTGTAATACCCTGGCTGCAAACACAATTTGTCCTCTGCCTACCACAGCTACCACAATGAACTCTATCACTTATGACTCCACTTCTTCTTCTTCTACTTCCATTACAGAAGGTTCACCAGAGGCAAGATGTCTACAGAATTACCTTTCAAGAGAGCAAGTAATCAAAGCTGACATTATATGGGGCATGCATACTGTCATGCAACACCATTATTTATGAGCCAGTGAAGCTAGTGTACGTTTGTTCCCTGTAATGTTTCCAGACTCTGAAATCGCTTCATAAGTTCAACTGCACAGAACGAAAGTTGCATATACAATCACTCATGGTTTGGCTCCCTATTTTCATAAACAAGTTCTTGAGATGTGTAGTAAGTGCATACGTTTCAACAATGGTTTTGATGAGTCGCTGAATAAAGTTCCTCAGATGGGCCAAATGGATCTTGTACTATGCTGTTTCAATCCTGATACTAATGAAGCATGCACTTCTTATTTTGATTCCGTGTTTCTTAGTCACTCTACCTCCTAGAATTTGTTAAATGTTTTTTGCAAGCACTGCAAGGACTCAATCTAAAAAACTAACAAATTTTAATGGATATTCCAAATGTTATTAAAAAGTTCCTTCAGGATATCGGTAATTTATTAAATGAAGATCCAGATGCTCCTATTTTAGTGAACATTGGACCTTGTGGCTTGCATACTGTGCACAATTCATATAAAATGCCAGTAAAATATTGCAGAGTTTCTTCGTGCACTTCACTTCTTGTTTTGATATGTTCCTGCAAGACATTATTCAGGTTCAAACGTACTTCCTTTGAAATACTGTGCTATAAGATGGCTTGAAAATTCGAAAGTCACTGAACGTGCTACAGATAACCTACCTAATGTTGACAAATATGTGGAATGGAAAAACAGAGGCAAAAAAGTCCCAAACTCTAACAGCTTCAAAATAGCATCTACTTCACTATCATTAACATAGTGTATGTACTTCCTAACAATATCCCACACTAAAATAAGAATACGTACATTATGATTACAAATAAAAGAAATAAATTATTCGCAGCTAATGACTGACATAGGAAGGATGTTTTGGCTGATTGAGACCATGGTGCCAATTTTTGCGGAGTCACATATTTCTCACTTTGATGAACTATACTGAGGTATGGTACACAGACGAACAATATACTAACCAACACATGGACATAAATAAAATTACACCTACACTGAAGACTATTAAACCTATACCGTAACCGCCAAGCCAGGTAGCTTAACCATGTGGGGATGTATTGTAGACAATATAGTTTGCAGCCAGGTTTCAAGATTGCACTTTGGATCAAGACTGAATACACAGAATCATGCCTCAAAAACTCTAAACCAAAAAACAACTTTCATCTTACAATGTGATGTCACTTCTTTTTTAAATCTTGTTCTTTATTCACAAAATTACACGTGATATTACAAGCTACTAGTCATGCCTCAAGCTTCTGAACACCTTCCATGATAGATTAGATAGATAGATAGATATGGTTTATTTAACTGGCAAAGTTAGGGACACGTGTCCCTGTCTTATACTTAACCGGTGAAATACATAAATAATATAACAAAAATTTCTGAATACTGAATTAAAGAGAGACAAATAAATTACTATGCTACTGTGCAGTCCTACTGTACATAAAATATCTATTATAAAACACAATATAAATTAACATTTCCTAACTATAATAATATAATAACTGCTAAAAAATAAAAATACAATGAATTGCAATAAATAATAATAATAATAATAATAATAATAATAATAATAATAATAATAATAATAATAATAATAATAATAATACATACATACATACATACATACATACAAACCTAATATTTGCAATTCATTTGTCCAATTCCAGAAATATATTACACTGACAAATGTTACAATTTTCGGGTTTTTATTGTCAGCAAAAAACATTATAAAATGGGGATCAGGATAAGGTTAACTATGCAGGGAACCACAGCTGAGTACTCTCTAATACTATTGATGAATGATAATATAATAATAATAAGAAGAAGACAAAGAAGAAAGGCCAGGATGAGAAGGAGAAGAAGAAGATGAAGAAAAAGAAATCTGTCGCACTACGAGCTCATTTCATAGAGATATCTTGAGCACGTACTTTTAAATCTTCCCAGGTTTGATATCCCTCTGACCTCCTGTGGAAGGAAGTTCCATTCACAGCTGGCCACAACAGTGAAGGTATTGTAGGTTGAGGATTTATGCTTAGGAATAGCTAGCAATGTCGAGCTCAGCGCTCTGATGTTTTTAACATGGTGTTCAGGGAGGCGATGAAATCATTCATACAGGCAGGATAGGGATTGTAAGGTAAAGATCTGGTGCAATGAAGTCAGGGTATGCAGCTTGCATCTGTTTTCAAGGCGTAGCCATCCCAGGTCGACGTAAGACCGGGTGACATGATCTGAAAATTTCAGATTACATATAAATCTTACACAGGCATTCTGTGCATGTTGTAGTTTATCACGAAGCTTGGTTTTCATATCTTTGTAAACTACATCACAATACCGTAATTGAATATTGGAAGAACGAGGGTTTCAAATAGTTTCATCTTTAAACTGAACGGGAAAGTAAATTTGAAATTGTTTAATATGTACAGCATTGCGAAAAATCGTCTACTCACAGATATTGTCTGATCCGTCCAAGAGAAGCGCTGGTTAATGATCACTCTGAGATTGTTTACCCTCTTGCAAGAGGGTAAAGCTTCATACTGAAGTCATACATCAGGGATGGTCATGCGGTAATTACTGGAAATAAGTCTTGGATGGGCAAATGCTATGATTTGGGATTTTTTGGGGTTTATAAGTCCATGCTGGAAAGACCATTTGCTTATGGCCTCTAGATCCATGTTAATTTGCGCAATTGCTCTTAAAACATCTGTAGGTTTTGCATGGATGTACAATTGTACGTCGTCAGTATAAATGTGACATTTACAATGTGTCAGCTCTTTAGCTAAGTCATTGACATAGACAGAAAATAGCAAGGTTGCTAGGGTTGACCCTTGTGGGACACCTGTTTTCACATATTGCCATGACGAAAAGGTACCTTGATTGACGACATGTTGACGTTCATGTAAATAGGCTCCCATCCATCTCAGAGTATTGTATGAGAACCCTAGGCGATAAAGTTTGGATAAGAGCAGCTCATGGTCTACAGAGTCCAAATGCTTTGCTGAAGTCCAATAAGACTAGAATTGTCAGTTTTTGCTCATCAGTAGCCTGTCTTTCAGTAATGTTAGCAAGGTAGTACATGAACTGTGATTTCGGCGGAAGCATCAATGGTGTGGGTCCAGTATGTCATGGTCGTTGAGATAGTTTGTGATTTGATTATGCATCATGTGTTCGAGTCTCTTGGCTGTTATAGACAGTATATTAATAGGTCTGAAGTTACAGTTTAGTGTAGAAGATATTATTTTCAGTAAATGATGTACCAGGGCCATTTTCCAGACATTTGGAAATAAACTGTTTTGAAGGGAGAAGTTAAATATGAATGTCAATACCGTAATAATGGCGTCGAATTTCCTTTAGCTTTATAATATATAGATTGTCCACCCCTGTGGAATTAGTTGTAATCTGCAAGATAGCCCGCTTTCACTTGCAGGGGTGAGACATAACTACAATAAAATTTGTCTCTGCCTATGAGTGGTGTGTTGTTATTTGCCCTCAAAAGATTTTCTTTTGCTTCTTCGCTTAACTGAATATGGGAGGATACAAAGTGATCATTCAATTCATCAAGAGAAATGTCCAAATTGTCTACTTTGTCCGGTTTATTTAAGCCAAATAGTCGCGTTGACTTCCATGTACTCAGGTTTTTGCTCATACTTTTGAGGCGACTGACAGATAATTTGAAGTTTCAAGTGCGAAAAGTGCCAAGTCTGTCATTCCTCAGAAGGCAGTAGGCAGGTAATTCCAGATTCTTAGCCTGATATTTGACTTTCAACCAACATTCACTGCATAAGATTATATCAAAGGACAGTGGTATGAAAATCGCTTGTAGTTCATTTATACGAGTTTGAGAAACTAAACTCTGGGCATTAAGGTGACATATGTCAAGTGCGCTTTTATGTCTATTTAGGGCTGACTGGAGAATGTGTGTTGTAGCTTCAAGGGGTGGAGTTCGGGTCAATGGACTAGCAGGTAGACAGGTTGAAGGGGTGGGTGCAGAAAGGAAGGGTGACAAGGTAAGTATTGCTATGGTCACAGGGATTTCGGCTCTTTGCGGTATGCATTACCAACTGCTAAAATGAAACTAACTAGAACACAGCATGCGACTACATCCTAAGAATGGTCAGCAATTAACGTATTTTAGATTATTAAATTGTCAGTAATAATAATAATAATAATAATAATAATAATAATAATAATTGTACAGGGTGGTACACCTCTACGCGACGCAAGTTCAAATCTTGCGCCAATTGAAACTCCTCTACAGGAGAAACTTTGAACTTGGAAATCTGTATTAACTCAACGGTTTCTCGGAAGATGTCACTACTGTAAATTTTGTAATTTTGAAGTGTTCTGAACTGTGTCTATTTCGATTTGTGTTTGCTTGCTCCGTATCAAGAAGTTTGGAACTTCTCTAATAGATGTCTCTACAGAGAAAAAACTACGATTATGCACCCTGGTGCGAATTGAAGGAACTTTATTTGAAGAAATTTTGTATTTATAAGTTTGTTCTTTGTTAAATTTCTTTCATTCATTTTTGGGTTGGCAATATTGATCTCTTCTTCCGCCAGTTTTGAATTCAGCCAATCCCTAATTTTGTAAATTAATTTTCCACCAATACCATGTTTCTTCTTCAATATTGTATGTAACGTTTGCATCCACCAATAAACAGAGTGGGTGTGGCGCTTTCCTTTCATGAAAGGTCTCGAACCTTTCACGAGTGTATAAAACTGCTGATTTTCATGGCTCGTCGCCACTTCATCGACATTTAGCTTAGTGTGTGATAATATAGCAGGAGGCGGGAAGTGCCTCTTTTCTTCAGTCAACAACTCCACAACCGGTTCTTTTCTGATTAGGCCCGGTAGATTGGGTACTAGTTACCCCTGCTTCTTGTGTGTAAGTTGTGCCGTGAGGGCAAAATTCAGCGTCGAGTTGGGTATGCCTTGTATAGGCGTGAAAACGGGAGAGCATTGTAGCTCTTTCTTATATCATTAGGGTAAGGTATGCCTCGAGAAGGCTTGACTATGCCATTATGAGAGCCTGTGCTCTTTGATCAGGGGATTTCTGCCCCACCAATAAGTGTATGTGGGTAAAGTTGAGCTTGGAGCTCATGATATATTAACCTAGGGCATGAAGCCCAGCGATTGTTATTCCACTAGATTGTAAATTTTTACCTGTTCATGCTACTTGTACCTGTTAAACTGTTACTTGTTGTTTTTGAGAAAGAAAATATAACCTTTTATTAGTTTTTAATTAATTTTGATTTTGGTAGTTAGACCCATTCACCAGCCCGCACCTTCTTTCACCTCTGCTGATCCACCAAACCACGGTAACAAGTGGTAGCAGAGCGTGGTTGAATGGGTCTCAATTTAGCCCCTTTTCACGGCTAAATATTCCTTTTGGTTCGAACTCTAACAATTTTCTCCGTCGCTGGAATTTTTCGATTTTTCTAAATTTGTAAGGTTCTGTCATGTCTGGCCCTTGCGATGTCCTACTCCCCATTACGAAGGTCGAATCTGGTTGCATGGTTGTTCAAGGGATTGTGATACTTAAGGTTCTGTCTGGTTGCCCTTTTCATGTGCTTTGTTTTGAGTGATGATCATTGTTTGGTCGTGTGACATCAACCTTGTCATTCGTTTTGAGTGCTTCGTAACTCTACTTTTCCTATCGGTTGCCCTTTTAAGATGTATTTTTTGGGCGAGGTTGTTGGGCATGTTCATGGACTAAATTCTTTGCGGAGGACCTACTCTCGTTGTATAGGCACTATACCCTCAGCCCGCCTTGCTGGATGACACTTCTAATGGTTGTCTGCTATGGTAAAATGTGTATATTTTATTTGCACATCTTATTTTTCTTCCTGAGTCGGGCATTTCTCTGCCCAATTCTTCCCATATATCTAATAAGCTTTGTGGGATTCAGGTGTCGCTTACGTCCTAGTTCTTTCTCTGTAATGGAAGCCCACTATGTTGTGTGGAATCTAAGTACCTTGGGACCTGTAGACTTCTCAAGGCAGGATCTGTATGTCGTCTATTCCCTAGGCTTGATCGTAGGGTACTCTAATTTTGCGGCACGTATTGGTTGGTAAGGTTGCGTGATTACGAGGTATGCAAACGAAGTATGTGTTCCTTTCGGTCAACATTCTGTTGTATCTTCACTTTATATATATATATCCCTCCCATCGGTGATGTGTCAGATGGGGTAAACCTTCCAACATACTTAAAGTGGTCTCCGTCATGTTTATTGATCTTCCCTGTTTCGTCCTCACGACATACACATTTCCCGGTCTCACTTCTGTATTTTTGACAGTGCCTACCCATTTGAGGAATTTTGCTTTCATTTGAGATGTGTTTCTACTCTTTCGACCCGCTATCCGGTCCTCCTGCTCAAGTTCACCCATGATGTCTTTTGTATTTTGATGCTTTGTAGGGTCATATTATTGTGTAATAGGGGATCTTGTATGGGAGTTATAGGCTCCTTTAGATATATATTTTTCTCTTTTGTGAATTAGGGTATTTATGATGTAAGAGAATGGGAGGATGTATTTTGAGTATGTTGCTCCTTTTGGGTATTGATGCATCTTCCCATGGTATTTCTTGTCTGTATTGTGAGGTCATGGTGTTACCTCTTTTCATGTGTAATTTGTATAGGGTAATTTGTCTTTTAACATCGGTGTAACGAAGTCACCCCAGAGTGATTATCCCCGGTAGGACATTTATATTGGTATGAGGCGTGTTTCGGCCTCTGGATTTATCGATGAGGTTCTACACATTAATTGCTCCTGGGAGTTGGTTTTTTCTGTAGGGCAGGCTCTTATACGGTAGTAAACCATCTGCGCCGTTAATTTGAGGTTCATCCCTACGAAGTTCTCGAAATTTTTTATACATTTTTTATTTCTACCATATCAGGATTTCCTCCCGGGAAGTAGGTGCCATTCTCTTCTGTTAAATTCTTTCGGGTGTGTATCATAACAGTCTTCCCTGATAGAATGTTACTGAATTTCCGTGTCCCCCTATTTTTGAATTCGGTGTTTTTATATCGTAAAGTGAGTTGCTCTTTCTTCTTTTTGGTATCCTGGTAATGAACTAGATATGTGCATGGACGGAGGTCCACCCATTTAAATGTTGTAAATATTTTATGTTTAAAAGGTTGTTCCCGCGGGCAAGCTTGCCCACAGATTTCATGGACCGTGTGTCATTTTAGCTTTTGACACTTGTTACATTCTTAGTAAGTAACCCAGCCACCGAGAGGATCTTTAGGGTTCACCTGTCTCAGGTGAAATCCGTGTAAATTACTTGCTCATTGGATCTTTAACTCCTTGTAAGAACTCTACAGGTTATATTTTTGGGTTTTATATTTCAGGCCTTCTGCCCAGTGTTTGTCCATCTATCTACCTTGTGCAACTATGTAAAACCTTCCCCATGGTTACTCTGCTGTCCTTACCCAATGGCCATTACCAAGCTCCCGCCTCCTGCTAAACTGCACCAATGGCAAATTAAATTTCCACGCCACTGGCCCCTCAGCCTCACCAATATGATAGTACCCTAAAGCAAAATTTCCAACAAAAAGTCTGTCGCGGAGATCTTACTGTTTCAGTGCCCCCTCAGCCATCAACCGCCGCGCAGCAACTTGAATGGAAACTGGGCCCCCTTTCGTTCCTGTGAAGACTCTCTAAGAACGGCGTGCCGGAGTTCAGCTCCCGGCAAAGGCTGATGTGTGGCGCACCAGCCGCGAGCTACTGGAGGACTGCTACCAAACTTCGCATCTGCGGCGTGCTTCACCACAACCACCCCTCTCATAATGCGGGAGAGTGGTATCTCTGGGTACGGGAGGAGTCCGGGCGACTCGCATGAACATCGGCTGCCGCGGCGGGTCTGGCCGTCAAGAATTAGCAGCGTGTAGTGGTTTCACCTATCTCTAAATTGTAATTTAAATTAATAACCACAGAAAGACATTGAATTTTTTTTCTTTCATCAAGATTCGTCGCCTATTCAGCAAAAAGTACTTTTTCATCTATTAATGTTCCGTCAATATTTTCTCACCCATCAATATATAACAAATTAAGAGACCTTTGACTACTGAAAAGTTATATTTGCCTCATCGAATTTTTTTTTAACTAATCAGCAACAAACTTGGACTTTGCCAAAAAAAAAAAATTTTCTTCTGTGTCACCCCTTGGAAGGACTTTTGGGGGGGGGGGAGGTCTGTACCGGGCGGTACACCTCCACGCCGCTAATTCAAATATTGCGCCTGTTGAAACTCCTCTACAGGAGAAAGCCTGAATTTTAACAAACTGAATTATCCCAATGGTTTCTCGGAAGATGTCACCCCTGTAAATTTGGTAATTTTGGAGTGTTCTGAACTGTGTCTATTTCAAATTGTGTTTGTTTTGCCCTGTATCAAGAAGTGTGGACATTCTCTTCTAGATGTCTCTTCAGAGAAAAGACTACGATTGTGCACTCTGGTGCGAAGTGTTGGAACAGTTTTTTGAAGAAACCTTGTATCCATAAGTTTGTTCTTTGTTAAATTTCTTTCTTTCAGTTTTTGGGTTGGCAATATTGATCTCTGTTTCTGCCAGTTTTGAATTCAGCCAATCCCGAATTTTCTAAATTAATTTTCCTCCAATCCTAGGTTTCTTGTTTATGTTGTGAGTAACTTTTGATGTTAGCCAATAAAGGGAAGGGGTGTGACGCTTTTATTTCATAAAAGGTCTTGAAGCTTCTTTGTGGGTATAAAACTGCTGAGGTTAATGGCTCGTGGGCACTCCATCGACATCTTGCTTAGTGTGTGAATATGTAGCAGGGGGCGGGTAGTGCTCTTTCTTCGAGCAGCAGTTCATCAACAAGGTAATGGCCGTTAAATAACTTTATTTCTTGCTGGCTCAGCAGTTTAACCCACGGGGCAGGTTCGAAACTTTTCTCATGTAACCTACCTTTAAAATGTAAAAGACATTTGGTAAAATTTCGTCTGTTTAACTACAAATTGGGATAGAGAGTGCCTAACCCTCTCGAGCTCCCAATCATATTGTTTTGAGCTGACTACGTTTTCATTACCGGTTTTCTTCATTTCTTAATGTAATAAAGTTTTCTTATATGAGTCACCTCATTAGTATGGGATTTTTTTTTTTGCTAGGGGCTTTACGTCGCACCGACACAGATAGGTTTTATGGCGACGGTGGGATAGGAAAGGCCTAGGAGTTGGAAGGAAGCGGCAGTGGCCTTAATTAAGGTACAGCCCCATCATTTGCCTGGTGTGAAAATGGGAAACCACGGAAAACCATTTTCAGGGCTGCCGATAGTGGGATTCGAACCTACTATCTCCCGGATGCAAGCTCACAGCCGCGCGCCTCTACGCGCACGGCCAACTCGCCCGGTAGTATGGGATTAGCCCTTGTGTAAAAGGCTTAGTGCAACTTAGGATTTTATGAAGTGTCATTCAGGAGTGCAAGTATTCGCCTCCATCCATTTGGTATTGTGGGCCATGTAATTAACCGGTTCTTTTCTGATTAGACCCGGTAGATTGGGTACTAGTTACCCCTGCTTCTTGTGTGTAAGTTGTGCCGTGAGGGCAAAATTCAGCGTCGAGTTGGGTATGCCTTGTATAGGCGTGAAAACGGGAGAGCATTGTAGCTCTTTCTTGTATCATTAGGGAAAGGTGTGCCTTGAGAAGGCTTGACTATGCCATTGTGAGAGCATGTGCTCTTTGATCAGGGGATTTCTGCCCCACCAGTAAGTGTATGTGGGTAAAGTTGAGCTTGGAGCTCATGATATATTAACCTAGGGCATGAAGCCCAGTGATTGTTATTCCACTAGATTGTAAATTCTTTACCTGTTCATGCTACTTGTACCTGTTAAACTGTTACTTGTTTTTGAGAAAGAAAATATAACCTTTTATTAGTTTTTAATTAATTTTAATTTTGGTAGTTAGACCCATTCACCAGCCCGCACCTTATTTCACCTCTGCTGATCCCCCAAACCACGGTAACAATTATTATTTGCGAACTTTTCAGATGTTGGAGTGTAGTTAGTAAGACGTAAAGTGAACATTGTTATTATCCCCACTTCGAAAGAAAGTGGAGCTAGAGGTGATTCGATTGAGCACAAGGTCTTTAATGTACAGTCATTTAGTTAGCATGCATGCTTGTTTCCCATATAAAGGACCCATGGTTCAATTCCTAGTTGGGTCGGCAATGTATTTAATTTCTTGTATCTCGAAGGATGAGTGTCTTTGAATTTAATGCACAAACATTTATTTACTATGGTAGCCAGCAGTCCAAGAGGAAAAGTGTCGAATTCAATTCCCAGTTGGGGTGGGATTATTTAATTTATCGCAGCTCAAACATCATGTGTTTTGAAGTAAATGGATACTTTCAAAGCACAGTTATTTCCTTAGCATGATACTCAGCAGTGAAAAAGGGAAGAGCCCTGGGTTCCATTCCAGTCATGTGGAGCCTGAATCCTTTTTTGATTCTGAACACAATGTTTTATTCTCTGAATGATGTCAACAATATTGTAAGCTATATAAGTCATGTAGAATTCAAATCTATAGGCTCGAAATGTTACAAAAAAAAGTTCAGAGTTCCAAACACTAAAAACCAACAGCGAGTTACGCTGCAGCTAACATGCGTGCATCTCTGACTCTGCAGCTGCTCAGCTTCAAGAACTTGTAGTAGATTATTATAGTTATGCCCCTACGAATAATGCACATATATTTTATCCTTCACCATCTCCCTAGTCCCATACAGCCATCCTGTCCCAATTTGGCTCTGAGCCCTACACCATATTTCATTCCATTTAGCCCTTTTGCAGTTTCTCAGCTCCATGAACTAAGGCCACATTTCAATGTTATGGCCCTACGAATAAATCATATATATTAAGCCTTATGCCATTTCCCTAGCCTAATAAAGCAATTGTGTAACCGCCATCTTGTTCCGAGAACAGATCCAAAAGCCACTGGACCTTGTCTCAACTTGTATGGATAGGTTAAGCCTGGGATCGAAACTGAAAGTCGAGTCTGTAATGTCCTTGTAAGGTTAAGATGGACATTAAATTCGTGCATGTTATCTTAAACTAGCACTCATGACCCTATTCACATTGGCAGTTGTGTTTAGCCAGGCCTCTTGGGCATCAAAATTGAGTCTGTAAAGCTGACATCATTGTAAGATTAAGCCTAGGGTTGAATCCATGGCATGTGAAGTTAGGCATAAAGACAAATCTGTCCCTGTTAGGTTAAGCATGCACTCTTAAGACAGCACATTCTGTGTGGCGGAGGCTTGTCACAGGGGCGTATGGTGGCAGTGGCCGACAAACCTGTGAATAGTATGTACTAATATCTTCTTCCTTCAGTGTTACTTAAACCATGTTCCATACCTTCCAAGGACAGTGAAGAATATCTTCAAAGTATTATATACTTATATTGTAAAACATTTCTGTGTGTTGATTTTCAATTCAAAAAGACTTTAATATTTAACAACATCAAGAAGTCTTAATTTCTGTAATTCTCATGATTTATGAGCAGTTACGTTTTAAAATAAATGTAGTCTCCTGTTGTACTTTGTTTCACTAACCAGTCGTGTTCCCATTTCCCCCAAACTACTCTGCACCCAATTGGTGAACACAAGGAATCCAGAGGTGGACCGTTTGTATTAGCATATCACTGAAACTCCAGGTTACAGTTAAAAGTCACTATTTTTAAGAACTTGCAGGATTACTGTCTTCAGTGATAATCCTAACAGTTTCCATTGCATTTGGTCTGGTCCAACCCAAGCAGTTCCTTGTCAGATGACCACATGGATAGGGGTGTCATCGTATGTACCGATTAGTACAAGCTGCGAGGCCACGGTCTGCATTGTGGCGTCGCAGTCTCCTCACAGAGGTTGCAGCCGTAGGTGCGAGGATTCTCTTTGGCTGCCATTCAACAGTCGGCTCAGAACTGGCACGGACCAGGGGAATCGGACTGTCTAATTAAAATAAAGCATTGCGATGGCCCAAGCGGGTGTTGACGCAATGTGATTTCTGCCCAGTGCTCAGAATGTCAATGTGAAGAAATTCAAGCAAGCGCAGGTAAATGGCGGGAATAACTATGACTCTCTTGAGGTGTCGGGCATGTAAGTCCTAGTATCCGAGATGAAGCATACGTTATTTGCTCATCGTTTGAGATGTCAGGCATATAAGACCTAGTATCCGAGACGAAGCCTCTGGGGCAGCTCGAGTATCTCCCCGTTACCTGCGACGGGTGTGTGTCTTCAGCACCTATTGGCAGAAGTGGTCAATGGTCAGGGCAGGCACAATGTGCCTTGTCATCTGCACAAGCCTGATGCTGGAAAGTCACCCCAACTCCCTACCTGTGGGTCCGGTCCTTGAGCAAGACCACCCGGGCGTGGATAAAATCCCATTCATTGCTCGGGATGGAAACAGGAGGGTAAACACCCAGTCATGGGAGAGAATGATTGCGTGCAATCAAATGAGTCCTCAAAGGGCCCCGGATTCGGTCGCGTCAGGTCCTACGCACCGTCTAAGTAGGCAGGGGACCATCGATGACAACCAGGGTGATCCACCAGTCTACGTCGATGTTCCCTTCAAGATAACTGATTGTCCCGTTTGTCTCCGTGAGATGAAGGGAACATATAAGGATCTGAGCATCGATGATTATGTGGCTCATCTTAAAACTAAAAATGCTTCCTTGAAGATTTTATTTTGTTGCACGCTTTGCCTGAAGATGTTTGGTAAGCATGCCGCTCAGACCCATATTCCCAAGTGCACGGGCCCGCCCAAACCCTTGACACTATCATACGCATGTTCAGCGTGTACGATGTGTAGCGTTATTAACAAATACACTACCTGTGATATATATATATATATATGTGTGAACTATCTTCTGTCTACGCGACATATAATTATATGGTGTCTCTCATTGGAACTGGTATTTTGGTAAATTAACTAATTCCTCTACGGACATTATGTTCACGGGCTAAGTACTGTACTGAGCCGTGATTTTCCCGTTCATATGGAACTGTTATTCAACTCTATGGAAAGACTAAAACCTTGAGTCTGGTAGACTTGGTTATTTCAATGGATGAGCGCTATGAACGGTTGGAATATTGGTTATATTTTCTGTCTAAACGTGGCGATTGTGACTTTTCGGAACATTGTTTGTTGCTTGGTAATGCTTCTACGAGCTATGAATACATAGTGGAACAATACATGGACTCATACGCCATCTGTGAGAGTGGCTAGCAACTTATCTTGGTGGTTCGGCGGTCTCCGCCAGGCCGTGTAGCGGGGTTGAGACTGTGTCGCGCCTAGTGACAATGTGTGAAAGGCGCTTTTTGGAAGTTGGACTCGCTCGTGACTGGAAGCTAAGCCATGTCTGACGGCTACGCAGTAACTCAAATAACTGTAATGGAAGCTGTAGGTATCGGGTGATAAAGGAGAGTACACCTCGCCTAACGAGGAAGTCTAAATGGTGTTGTACAGTATTTAAGTATATTCGTTTTTAGTATGTAAGTCATTCTTAAAAATTCTTATTTGTGAAGTGCCGTAGTAGTTGGTTATAGCACGAGGATGTTACCTGGGCATTACTGATCACCACAAAAGTTCGCCTTTAGGTCTTATTACTGTGTATATATCGCTTTGGTGTAGTTTTCTGTATTCTATAAGTGTTTATTGCTTATTGTAAGTGTAGTTAAGCTACAGCTTGATTATGGTGTTCATATTTGAAGTGTGTGCTGCGTAACGGCAAAGTACAGTGTTTGCTCTAGGTAACAGTCAAAATTTGCTCGTGCCTTTTCTAAATTTTGTGATTCCCTTTGTTAATTCTTGTTTCTGGTGTATCCACGTGTGTTTTCGTGTATCATTTGATCCGTGTGCTGTTTCTTTGGATTATTGCATCTTCATATTGCCGTGTTTATTGTGGTGTACACTATCGTCTGTTCTTTCTGATATCTTGTTCCCATACTATTGTTTTGTGATTCGGCTTGTGTGATTTGGCCTCCCGTTACTCGTGTTACGACCTAACTACTGCGATTGCACTGAACACCACCCATTTCTCGTATAGGGCATCATTATTTTTATTATTATTATTAGTTGGACTTTTCATTGATTCTTATTTGATTCATACATATGACTAGGGAATAGGATTGTATATTTCTTGCATTTCTGCGGGTGGTTTTGTTTTATTATTGCCCAATAATATCAGGATAAAAACATTTATTACAACGATGAAATTCTTTAACAATGTAAAAGTTTGAAGATTTAATTGAGGGTTTTGGGCACCCCTAGTGTGGAGTGGTTGTTGCTTGGGGCTTATCTACTCTTCTCTATATTGTTGCTTATCTTATCTTATCGCCGTGTGGCAGTTACGCAACTGTCATTGGTCATGATTGTCTTGTAGGCATTTGCATCGGTTGTTGTGGGCCGCTGTAATTATTATGATGTTTGTTTTGCGGTATTGAGGCAAAATCGTGTGTTTTTCTATCTTGTAATGTGGGTTCCGCCTCATTAAATTGTGCATTTCAGGTCGTGTTGTTACTAATTGCCACATCTACTATGGGGAGTGATTTTATTTATAATTTATTAGTGTTGATTTTATTTAAACTACTGTACGATATGTGTTTTCATATTGGTCGGTTGTAGTGTAAAGTCCCTTTATTTTCATGCATTGTTTGGTTTACGTTATGTGAGTTTGTGGGGAATGATCCTTCCATTAGGATGTATCGGAAGCCCTCTATTAAATAATTTGTTATAAATTTTATTAAAATTTTATGTTTGTTCACGAACACTTAATAGTAATTTATTTAGTTTAGCTGTCTGGTGCACCAGAATTTTATTTTACCAAGAAGACTTATTTTAAATAATATTAATTTTATTTATCTCTAGATTAGTTATCTGATTTATTTTCAGGGATGCCAAAAGTTAAATAATTTTTTTTTCTCAAGTTCATTATGTTAATTGGGGTCTAATGTTTTTATTTTATTTTAAATAATATGTAAGAATGGATTTTCCTTTAAGTATAAATTTAATCTAAAACTTTATGTTGGTGTTGTTTGGGCAATGTCTGTCGCAATACCTAATGATCCCATCCTCTAATCTTATTTCTTTTGGGTTAAGTCCTGCACTCTTCCATTTTGCCTTTGTTGATGTTGTTTACTGTTTATCTTGTATGCGCACGTCCCAATGACGCTTGTTATTTTCTAGTATTGTTTGAGGGCGTTGCAGATGGAATTTGCTATGCAAAGAGGTCTGTCCCAACATGAGCGCCATACTCATCCGGCCCTCAGAAACTTGAGGCATAAGGATCCCGTTCCCGGCACAAAGCCCCGCCTTGCCGCAGGTAGTGGGAAAGAGAGCAAGTTCACTGCTAAGGAACTTGTGAAAATGTACACACTCTAGCAGGATCAAAGAGGGAACCCGGATTCAAATAGACTCATATTTGAGTCGTTGGGAACTAAGACCAAAAAGCAAATAAGTGATAAGCGATGTCAGCCCACCTATCAAAGGGCTAGGGATTATTTCCTTCTTAGAAATCAGGCTATTCCTCCAGTCACTTGGGGGGAACGCACGAGCGCAACCAGTCGCCATGCACTAGCACCCGGATGCGCGTTCAACCTATCACTTCGCCACGAGGGAGGGATGTAGAGACTCCCATTGTGTCCCCATTGGGGATGATCAAGGCGAAGGACCATCTCAGCACGTTCCAGCAATAGCTACCATCTGGGGTGGAAGAGAATCAGGGTTGTCAGATTTTGTTGTCATAGGGGAGCCTTTTACACCCCCTATGGAATTGACGAGTGTCCATGTTGAAGATGAGCCCCAGATCTCCGTTGAGGATCCTCGCCCCTGGTTAGAGGCATCTTGGTAGAAGATGCTTCTAGATCAGATTAAGGAAGGGGACCTTAAATCTGGTCCGTGACTGCCGGGAGCAAGGGAACCAACATATCTGCTGAGAGAGGTGGCCAGCGGTGTGAATATCACACAGGAAATTGTAGAAACTGTATACACCGCGGTCATCGAATTCCTCTCAAATGAAAGTAAGCAGAATGCTCCCATCCAGGATGGAGCTTCTTCCCGTAATAGGAAGAAAAAGAAATCCACCACGAAAAAGGTGCGAGTTAAAAGATAACCATGATACCTGATCTCTACCACAACAACATTTCTCTCTGCACTTTATCGACTTGGTTCTCATAGAGATCGACCCCTGAACATTTACAGCAATAACGGCACATACTTCTTTGGAGCAGCTACAGAAATCAAGGCCTTTCTGAAAAAACAACCCTCAGAAAATCAACTTTTCACATAACTGCAGGCATGGGACTGACATGGCATTTCATCCCTTCTGCAGCATCACACTTGGTGGAATCAGGGAAGCAGCTGTCAAGAGTCTGATATATCATCCCAGACAAGTGATAGATTCTTATCGCTTCACCAACAAAGAATGGACCATTATAACAACACATCCTTTCACCAAAGCTAAATGATGACCCTATTGAAACTTCTTAACTAACTACATCCCATTTCCTTATAGAAGAGCCAATTACTACACTCTCTGATGATGAGTATATATCCTCTCTCATCACAACCTTGCCCACGTGGATATATTTTCAGCAGCTAACATAGAAATCCCGGAACAGATGGTGAAATGAATACCTCAATAAATGGGCAATGAAATACCCCATAGCAATAGTCATACTGAACGATGATGACACGCATGCTATGAAGTGGACGATTAGTGTGATCAAATTTATATCCTGGTAATGACGAATTCATTCATGTAATGAATGTTCAGGTCAGTAACATTGAATTTACAAGGCCTATTCCCAAACACTATCCCTTACGAAATATGAAACAGAAAGGCCAGATAACTCTTGAATGGCTTATTTATTCACTCCATGTTTAAGTAATATTATAAGTCACAATGGACTAGTAACACCACAGACCACATTAGGAAGAATAAAAATTAACTTTCACTTGCCATGAGATGGCTACAATGTGTGCAGTATATAAGCAAACGCACACAGTACACCTGCAACTTGTACCAACAAATCACTGTATTATCTAGAAATCAACAATTAATATAATAAATAAGATAACAAAGTGTTACATTTGGAAGCAACTAGTAAAATATCCTATAACAGTAGTTCGAAACTATTTATGAATTCAAAAGTATTAGTAGGAATGATACCAGCTCCCAAAACGATATAGAGTAAAGGTCTTTGGAATAATACTAGCTGCAGCACAATTGATAACGCAAGATCGTGGAACAACTTGAAAGAAAAGTGAAAATTAGGTAAGTAAACAGACAATCTCATAAAAAAAGTATATTTTCTGTAGGAATTTCAGTCATGTGCACTGAAATGAAGGATCATGCCTTGGTATCTGTTGAGCCATTTTCTAACCACTTCCATCAACTGACAATGGCTTATCAAATTATGTACATTACCTCAAGATAGTTTTCAAGCGATGACCCTGGCTCAGTAAACTCTGATTTAACTTCATCTTTCAGAGCTATCACTTCTGATAAATGTTCAAAATTTTCCTGCGGAAAATAAGATATATTAGGTATGCTCATAACACACATCTACAAATATAGCCACCAACAAATGAGCATGTTCATTCATTAATTTCCAGTATTACATTACTCTCAGAATTTCACTAATGTTTAAGGAAAATTTCTACTAGCAGAGGATTTTTATAACCAAAGGCTGTACTGAGAATGGTGTTACTATTCTTCCTCACTCCTTATATCACAGAAAGGATGAGAACAAAATGTAAAATGCAAAACATTTTCTAGCCATATTAGAAGATATAATACAAGGGATGGAATTGGGGTCATCTCACACAGAATTTGGAAGGAAGCAATCATAGGCATAAACACTAAATTGTATGAACTGTTTTCATATGTACAATCACATCAATCAAATCTTAAAAGTTGTTTGAACCACTTAAAAGAGTTAAAACTATTCTAAATATTTTTTGTTCTCAGAATACAGTTTGTTTACAGACAGATGAAAATAACTTGAAATAATGGAAACACATTCTCTACTGTGGTTTTGCTGAGATCACAGGGTCTACATAAAGCATTAAGACAATTAAGTGTAAAATAAAAAACATAATGATGAAAGAAGCAGGCTTAATTTCTGAGCTCTATCAAGTTATCTGGAATGAGACTTACAAGTGATGCAGTTGTTGTTCCTTCAAGCCAGGCTGGTTCCTCCTTGATCTTTATTTCCAGGTCCATTTTGCACTGCAACTTAAGTATTTAGAAGGTACTGGGGTCGTTGATCACTTCCAATGACCTTACACTGAAATATATGCCAGAAAAGTATATAACATTATTGATGTCATTGCTACTTATGTTGTTTGTCAACAGACTAAACAACAAGCTTTCAATTTTACATGACCGTCAATATTAATCATACCGAAAAACTCAAAATTTTACATGACTCTTGATATTGTGATCATACCCAGAAGACCTCCGTTTTCTATGACTGATACTTCGATCAACGCTAAGGACCTCCAGTTTTACATGACTTCTAAAACAGTGATCACTTCCATAGGAAATATAAGTTAACATATCTGCTGATATCAAGATCTTAGTCAAAGGACATATAATACCACATGACTCCTTATATCATATAAATAGCTGTATAACATACAGTTCTATACAGCCTATACAGGACATTCAAGATGGCGACCAGTGCTTAGTAGCGTGTGTTTCAGTCTCCAGGTTTATCAGTGATTTGAAGGTGTAAGATCGGCATTTACGTGTGGAACTTTCACCTAAGTGATAAGTAAAACTACCGTGCTACGAACAGCCAGTTCAAAGTTTATCACAAATTAAGAACATAATCCTTCTTGTAAACAGCCATGCCAGGGAAAGGAAAGGCAGCAACAACAGACAGCCCAGTGAAGCGCGCCCTACAGGAAGCTCTGAGACACAAGGAAACACTCGCCACGCTAGCAAACATCATTCAAGACCAGGTAGCCAGGGCCGTTATAGACCAACTTAAAGATACGATAGATTTTAATACGAAAGTAATCGAGGAGATTAGGAAAGCGCTCGAAGCCAGAGACAAGACAATAACAGACCTCAGGGAACAGCGCGGAACTAAGACTGATGCTCTCGAACAATATCAGCGGCGGCAATCACTGCGTGTATTCGGGGTGCGGGAATCGAGTGGCGAGGACACGGACAAAATTGTCATCGAGATAGCTGACACTATTGGAGTACATTTAACGCACGAGGACATAGACAGAAGTCACAGGGTAGGCAGGATGAGTACAGATAAGCCGCGTCCGATAATAGTGAAGTTCGTGTGGTACCGCAAACGGAACGAACTATTCAAATCTAAAAAGAAACTGAAAGGAACGGGCAAAACAATTAGAGAAGACCTCACGTCAATCAGGATGAAACTGCTGCAAGAAGCCATCACTAGATTTTCTGTGTCCAATTGTTGGACAATAGACGGTACAATTATTGTGAAACACAATGGTGTGAAATATCGTGTGTCGAGACGAGCGGAATTGGACAGGATTAAATAAACCGACAGATCGAAACTAACAAGGCACTACACATTTTACAGTTTTAACTAACTTAGACACTAAATTTTAATTACTAGACTATAATTACTATTCAAACTATTACTTTTAGATTATATCTTCATTAGATTTACATATAATAACTAGGCAAGATAGCGTTCAGGTTGGCAACTCAAAGTGCGAGTGCTGAACATGCTTCTAT
Source organism: Anabrus simplex (assembly GCF_040414725.1). Classification (NCBI taxonomy): domain Eukaryota; kingdom Metazoa; phylum Arthropoda; class Insecta; order Orthoptera; family Tettigoniidae; genus Anabrus; species Anabrus simplex. The sequence continues at coordinate 68,251,963 of NC_090279.1, forward strand.
TTTCGGCAAGGTTACTGGTGGTCCCATACCTACACAGCCCCCTAATACTAATACCCTTACAAATGCTTTTAACAACTTTCCAAATTCCTTACAGGTAGTACATGCTAACGTTCAAATTCCTCACTTCCACGAACTCCGTAACATAATTGCTAATGTCGACCCTCACATCGTCATGAACGGGGAAACCTGGATGAAACCTTGGTTGTCAGATTCTCTTGTCCACCTCGAAAATTATACCTTGATCCGAAATGATCGCACAGGTAAAGCCGGCGGCGGAGTAGCCATGTATATTAGGAACGACCTAAAATATAAAATAATCTACAAAACAATTAGTGAATACTGCGCAAGGCCTGAGTTCATGTTCATTGAAATTGAGGCTTTAGGTGTAAAGTGCTTAGTGAGTGTTGTGTATCGCCCACCAAAGATTGGATACATCACCGACCTTGAAGACATCTTACTTGACCTCTTACCAAGGTATGAGCATGTTTTATTACTAGGAGACCTCAATACTGACATCCTTAACGACAAAATGACTGAGACTAAACAACTAATCAACAAATTTAAATCTTGTAATATGACGATTTTGCCACATAACCCAACACATCACACAGCCACGTCACATACATTATTAGACTTAATTGTGACAAATAACACTGACAGGGTACTGACCCACGGGCAAATGTCTGCTTGCGGACTATCCAATCACGACTTAATTTATTTACCTTATTCACTTAAATGCCCCAAGTACAGACCAAATTCATTACATTCCGAGACCTATAAAGTATAAATAACGAAGCCCTATTAGAAGACGCTGCAAACATACCTTGGCATAATGTCCATATTTTAGATAATATAGATGATAAAGTGGAGTTCTTAAACACACAACTGCTAGCTCTTCTTAATAAACACGCGCCAAAACGCACTGCTCGCGTAACTCGCCCTGCGGCTCCATGGATGACTCAGGATATACGAGACTTAATGACAGAGAGAGACAAAGCTTTCCGAAAATTTAAAACTAGCCAAATACCAAACGATTTTGACCTGTACAAGACCCTTCGTAACAGGACCACACAGGCCGTAAGAAACGCTAAAATAAGACTCTCACAGAATATTTTGCTAACCCGAAACAAGACAACAATCTGGAAAACCGTTAAAAATGGGCATAGGTGGAAATAAAATATATTCTGCTGACATTAAACTATCACTGGATGATTTAAACCAATACTTTACTACAAGACCCGTTAACATTGACGAGACAACAAAAGAACAGACGATTAACAAAATTCTACACAATGGCAATACTAACAATGGAGGTGAACAGTTACATTTTTCCCTCGTAACTCCTGCAGAAGTGAGACAAATTGCACGATCAATAAAGACAACTGCGACAGGATGTGACGAGATTGTTCCACAGTTACTGTTAAAAACTCTAGATGTAATCCTACCAGCTCTAACCCACATCATTAATACCTCACTGATAACCGGCATATTCCGTTCCCTTTGGAAATAGGCAATTGTTCGCCCACTCCCCAAAACCAACAATCCCGTGGAACCCAAAGACTTTCGATCCATTTGCATTTTACCATTTCTGTCCAAAATTTTGGAGAAAATAGTTCACAGACAAATAATCGCATATTTAAATAACAATATGCTTCTTGACAAATACCAGTCTGGTTTTAAAAGCAATCATAGCACAACTACTGCACTGCTTAAAGTTACACACGACATAGGAGTAGCTATGGATAAGGGAGAAGTTACTGTTTTAACTCTTCTAGACCTTAGTAAGGCCTTCGACTGCGTTGACACGGACATACTAATAGCAAAATTACGTGCACTTAATTTCTCACAAAGCACACTATCCTGGATGTATTCCTATCTCTCTGATCGCCGGCAGTGTGTATCTACAGGTGAAAATTTCTCTTCATGGCAATCTGTTGAGACTGGACTACAACAGGGTTCAGTGCTAGCGCCACTCCTATTTTCGATCTTCATTTCAGGACTAACACAAGTAATTAAACATTGTCAATATCATGTGTACGCAGAAGACATACAGATATATACACATGCATATCCTCGTGACTTACCGACTGCAATAAATAATATGAATGACGACCTAGGAAGAATATGTAGGTGGACCGATGACCATGCACTAAAAATCAATACCCAAAAATCGCAGTGTATTCTTTTAGCTACCCAAAATACCCACGCACGACTTACAGACGTCCATACCAACTCACTAACATTAAGAGGCAAACAGTTACAATTCAAAGACACAGTTAAAAACTTAGGGATGATAATGGATAAAAACCTTAGTTGGAAGGATCATGTAACGGGTATATGTCAGCGAGTGTTTTATTCCTTACATTCCCTTAAAAAACTCAGAGATTTACTCCCCCAAAATGTAAGAAAACTGCTTATCCAAAGTATAGTAATGCCAATATTCGACTACTGTGACGTAGTATACAGTAACCTGAACGCCTCACTCTCCATCAAGCTCCAAAAGGCATATAACGCATGCGTTCGATTTATTTCAGATATACCGAGGTTTAGCCATATTTCTCCCGCATTTGGTAGGCTTTCATGGCTACGCTTAAGGGAGCGACGACATTTACACACTCTTTCCCTGTTACATCGTATACTGAACCTTAACACACCTGAATACCTTGCCACACAATTCCATTACCTAGCATCACCTTCTAGTATTCCTACCAGATCATCATCCACCTCAGTACTAAGAATTCCCATTCACCGCTCAACTGGCTACAGTAGATCATTTGTAGTCGCCGCCAGCCGAATTTGGAATTCCTTACCTGCTGAAATTAGGAGCGTGTCAAACCACCTCCGCTTTAGGAAACTCTGTCAAACCTGGTTAATCTATATAAATAAAATCGTAACGACCGTATGTCTGTACATTGATTATTTTGGCGAAATTTCCGTACAGTTATCCGTTTCAGGTGTAATAATGACCATCTGCATCATTTTTAGCTTTGGTGTCTGTGTGTCTGTTTGTTTGTCTGTCCTTCTATAACTTGAAAACTACTGGATATATTTCCACCAAACTTCATATTTAGAATCCACCTGTCCTTGGGTAGGTTTTAGCGCAAATATAGTTTCTAAATCCCTGAACTGAGTGGGGATTTTTACGAAACCGAAACCGTGATTTTGCACTCCCTCAAAGTATACACAACCGAACTTAATGGAAATCTACCTGCCTTAATGAAAATTAATTTCTAAACCTTTTTTTCTCATGTGCATCATTTCGATAACAGGATTTAAGGGAGATACCATTAACGGACCGTTTTCGGTACAAATCCCACCGGACTTAACGCAAGAGCGGGTGCGTGTAAGCGTATTTCTTACAACTTGAAAACTACTGAAGATATTTGAACCAAACTTTATATAGAGCATCCATCTGTCCAAGGGTAGGTTTCCTTGGTGTCAGTTAGTTAATTTGTTTGTTTGTTTGTTTGTTGGTTGGTCTGTTTGTCTTTCTACAACTTGAAAACTATTGGATATATTTCCACCAAAAAAATCCACCTGTCCTTGGGTAGGTTTTGGGCCAAATATTGTTTCTAAATCCCTGAACTAATTGGGGTTTATACGAAACCGAAACCGTGATTTTGCACTCCCTCAAAATATACCCAACCAAACTTAATGGAAATCTACCTGCCTTAATGGAAATTAATTTCTAATCCTTTTTTTCTCATGGGCATCATTTCGATACCAGGATTAATAACGGAGATATCATTAACGGACCGTTTTTCGGTACAAGTCCCACCGGACTTAACGCAAAAGCGGGTGCGCGTAAAGCGTATTTCTTACAACTTGAAAACTACTGAGATATTTGAACCAAACTTTATATTTAGCATCCACCCCTCCAAGGGTAGTTTTTAAGGTTTATACCAATTCAAACTCCCAGAATGGACTGGGGTTTGATAGGGGAGCGAAATGGCGATTTTTACTCTCCCACAATATTTAAAGTACAAGACCAACCTAACTGGAAATCGATCAAACTGTTTGGAAATCCAATTCTAATTTGTTTTTCTCATGTGCATTTTTCAACGGGAGGATTAATAAGGGAGATAACATGAAAGGTCGGTTTTCAGGCTAAGTCTAGCGGACATAGCCCAAAAGGTGTTATATGTGGAGCAGATTCTTTATCTATCTAGATAAATCATATCGTAAGGACCGTGTGTCTGTGCATTGATTATTTTGGAGAAACTTTCGTACAGGTTTCCGTTTAAGGGGTAATATGGACCACCTGCATATTTTTAGCTATAGTTTCCTGGAAGTCCTAAATTTTACCCCTCCCCCTCGCCCAAAATCAAGATTGCCTCACAATCTGCCACACGAGCTGAAATATTGAGATTAAGCAAATTTATACGTTTTAGCCGGTAACCTATGGAAAACTTCCAAGATCTTTAAATATTTCACTTTTTGTATCGAATAATATCGAAATGTAGGCAATTTAATGACGGTGCAGACCTTCGTTTCGAGGTATTTCGCAACTAAACGGTAAGTCTTATCACAAAACGGATGGCACGATCTCCGTTCAATTTCGAGTAATCTACAACTTTGGTCCTGTGATAATTTGTCGTATCTCTCTCTCTCTCCCTTATAGGGTAGATTTGGCTGTATATTTCGATGGTTCGTAAAATTTGTGCTTTTTACACGTGTATTACTTAGTTTGACACACTTATAGAAAAGGTAGAGTCATCGAATTTGGCACGCACATTGACACGACCAATGGCTATATGCGAACACAATTTCATGATTCTAGCTTCCACATAAGTATGTGAAAAATAATGTAAAATGATGAAAATCTACCCAAATTTCACCCCATTCAAATATCGTAACTCAATCGAACCCATAAATATGTGAGATACGAGAAAATGTTTTAACACCAAACATGTAGAGCGATAAAATGGACGTCTGAGGGTGCAAACCGTTTGTTGGTATGATGTACCGTTTAGGAGCAGTAAATCTCGAAATTAAGGTTTGCACTTTCAAACGTGCCCATGCTTATCTGTCATCTGTATAAATATAATCGCAACGACCGTCTATCTATACATTGGCTATTTTGACGGAATTCCCGTACAGTTATCCGTTTCAGTTGTAATAATGACAATCTCCATATTTCTTAACTTTGGTGTCTGTCTGTCGGTTTGATAGTATGAGTTTTTATAACTTGAGAATTACTGAATATATTTCTACTAAACTTGATATTTAGAATCCACCTGTCCTTGTGTAGGTTTTAGGGCCAATATTATTTCTGAATACCTAAATATACTGGGGGTTTATCCGAAACCGGAACCATGATTTTGCACTTCCTCAAAGTATGCACATCCGAAATTAATCGAAATCTACAATCCTTAATGGAAATCCATTTCTAAACCTTTGTTCTCATGTGAAATTTTCGACAGGAGTATTAATAAGTGAGATATCATAAACGGTTGGTTTTGCAGGTTAAGTCCAGCGGACGTAGTCAAAATGTGTTGTACGTGGAGCAGATTCCTTATCAATCTATATAAATAAAATCGTAACGACTGTGTTCGCCTGTACATTGACTATTTTGGTGAAATTTTCGTACAGATAACCTTTTGAGGGGTAATAATGATCGTCTTCATATTTGTTGGTTTAATTTCCTGAAAGTCATATTTTACCCCCTCACCCAAAATCCAGATTACAGCATAATCTGCCAGACAAGCAAGAAAATTGAAATTTGTCAAAATTATACGTTTCAGTCTGTAACGAACGAAAAACTTCACATATCATTATTTTTGTCATTTTTTATTCCCGAAGAATATCGAAATATGGAAGCAATTTTAATGATGGTGCAGACCTTCGTTTCGAGGTATTTCGTGGGATAAACGGGAAGTCCTGTCACATAACGGATGGCACAATCTTCATTGAATTAGGAGTGATCTTCAACCTTGGTCTTATGACTTTTTGTCGTATCTGTATCACTTATACGTTAGATTCGTCTCTATTTCTCAATTTTAAGTAAAGTTAGACTCTTTACCTATATAATTCATACTTTCAATCACTTAAGGAAAGATAGTATGATCAAACTCTACACGAACATTGGCCCACCCAGTACCCATATGTGAGCCAAATGCTATGTCACATAATTATCCGAAAAGTAATGCAATGTAAGATAATCTTACACAAATTTCAACCTATTCAACGTTTCTGACTCAATCTGACCCATGAATAGATGAGATGCGAGAAAATATCATAGGACCAGCCATTTAGATCGCTAAATACTGCGCCTTACGGTACAAATCCCTTGTCAATAAGACGTACCGTTTAGCAGCAGTTAATCTGTAAATGAAGGTCTGCAATATTGTAAACATGCATATACTTATATATATTCATTGATGTCGATTTGTAGCGATCGAGAAAGGGTCTGTCTGCTATAGTAATCAGTACTCCCTACACCGACTTTGACTGCTGGCAGTAGGAATGGGGTCCTTCTCCAACTCCTGTGTAACTGGCATTAGTAAGAAGGGCCTACCATTTTAATGAATAATTCACTTCTCGATTTGTCTTGCAGAAGGCAAGGGATCATGCAGTTTTGTTCGAAAGTCCCCTACCCTATTGTGTTTGGCTCTAGGCCAGGGTGCCCGCCATTATAAACAAATGTTCCAATCTAAAATTTGATTAGCATTAGGCATAGTGGCCTGCTATTTTCATGGAAACTCACTAATTCTGTGTGACTGGCAGTAAGCTGGCTGGCAGCAGTAAAAAGGGCCTGTCATTATAATGATAACTGCACAACTCAATTTTGACTGGTGGTATGGAAGTTGCCTGCTATTATAATAAAAACTCCTCAACTGTAATCTGTCTGAAAGTAGAAAATGGGTCTGCCATTGTAACTAAAACTCCCCAAATCGATTGTGACCGCGCAGTAGGCTATGGGGCCTGCAATTATAATGTAAACTTGCCAACTCGATTGTGAATGGCAGTAGGCAAGTGAGCCTGCCGTTATCATCACAACTCCGCAACCCTCACTTTACATTGGAAAAAACGTATGGGGACCTCCCTATGCTATTTCTCGGATAACGCTAAGAGACATGCAATTTTAAAACAATCTCATTTACTGCACGCACAGTATTTACGTCGATATCCGTATACAATGTAGAATACCGTAGCGAAGCACGGGTACAATTGCTAGTAAATAATAATAATTTCTTATAACATAGTAGGACTAGATCATAGCTAAGTTATTAGGTTAATTAAAACATTTAATTCATACCGTAAGGTATTAGCTAAGTTATTAGGTTAACTGAAACATTTAATTGATACCATAAGATATTATACTGTAGATAATTTAGTGTATATTTAACTCTTCATGTAGGTGTATGGTATGGTCGGACAGAATAGCAAGCTTCATAGCCTGAGTCCCGCCATATAAAACAAGACAATAAATAAATAAATAAATACAGAACTGAAACCACAACAAGATTACCTTTCTTGTTAAAAATCCAACGTACATCGCTTGTGGTTGAAATGCACAACATTTCTTGAAAATTCAGTGACTATTCCGTTGGTATATCACTCTGATCACCTCGGTTTATATCTTGGATTCTTCCTATCATTTTTATCCTTTGCAATAAGCTTCAAAACTAACTGAACAAGTTCACAGTATTGTCAGATTTGTTCTATAATTTTCCTTCCCGGGATCAAATTCTCTCAAATAATTCTCCTCTCATCAAGCTGATTCACCACCTCTTTATTTGAGGCATATATTATCAATCTGATTTTCAAGAACTTCTGATAACACGGCCTTTCAAAGGCTTTAACGCTGTTTTCTCACTCAGTGTAAACATAATTTTTAAATTTTTGAATTCGTTGAACCTAAAGAACGTGATGGAGAACAGATGGGAATTAAGGCTGGCTTCGGTGATGATATTTATCGATATTGAGAAGGCATATGTCAGTGTACCATGGCAAGTGATCTCGGATGCATTGATTAAAAAGAAGGCCGGGAGAGCAGAAGAAACAAGTATAAAAGCCATGAAAGAAAAGAGGGTAAGTATTATGAATACCATGATAGGACGAACAAACTGGTTCAAAGTAGAAACAGGACTTCAAAAAGGATGTGTTTATCCCCTCTAATCTTCATTACGGTCATGGATGTAATCCACAAAAGTATACAATAAAAAATGGCAACCAAGGACGCATCTTTGCAGATGAGACAATAATATGTGGAGAAGATGAAATGGAAGCACAAGAACAAGATACTGTATGGAATCAGGAGATAGAGGAATATGGAATGAAAATAAGTGTGGAAAAGTGTATGATAGTAGTGGTGACGAGATGTAATAGAAAAGGTCTTTTTTTTTGCTACTTGCTTTACGTCGCACCTACACAGATAGGTCTTAGGGCGACGATGGGACAGGAAAGGGCTGGGAAGGAAGCGGCTGTGGCCTTAATTAAGGCACAGCCGCATTTGCCTGGTGTGAAAGTGGGAAACCACGGAAAACCATTTTAAGGGCTGCCGACAATGGGGTTCGAACCTACTATCTCTCGAATACTGGATACTGGCCGCACTTAAGCGACTGCAGCTACCGAGCTCGGTAATAATAGAGAAGGAAGTGGGAATATTGAAGTAAAGGAAAACCATTATAAGTTGAGGAATGCTTCAAGTATTCAGGGAGAATAATTGCAGAAGATGGGAAAATACATTAAAAAATTGGAAAGAGAATTGAACAAGCCAATGAGTTTTACCAATGTGTGAGATGTATAGTCAGTAACTGGGATGTCCCAACGAAATGAAAGAAAATTTTGCACCCAATGTATTACACACTAATTTTGACATATGCGTCAGGCACATGGAAGAACACATGATGAAAGCAGAATGCAAGATGCCAAGGTGAAATTCCTTACAGAAATAACAGGGAGGGCATGAAGCGATAAAGTCAGAAACATAGAAATCAGGGAGGGAATTGGATCCCCTGAACTGAAAGGCAAGATAAGAGACCCGTAAGCTGAAATGGTATGGACACATGATGAGAATGGTTGGGGATAGAGTTCCAAAGTAAGTATATACAGGGAAAGTCATAGGAGAAAGACATCGGGAAATGCCCAGAAAGGGGTGAATGGATACAGTAAGAAGAGTACAGAGAAGAGAGGAGTAAAAGTAGAAAAAATATTCAAGGAAGAAAGGGAGTGGTTGAGAGAGAAAAATTGAGGAGTTTCTTGATTCACACTTCAACCCAGTAGACTGGAAATGGAAAATGAAGAAAATTCTGTTGAAATGGAGACAAAAATTTATCCAATACTGCTATAGCTCATTTCATCGAACAATGCCACCAACCTTTACTTAAGTATCCTTTCTTTTTTTTCGGTTCATGTCATATCTAATGACACAAACGAGTGGTGTTTACCAGAGCGCCCCTAGAAGGGAGTTCCATGCCAAACAATTGGTTTAAATGTTTAGCAGTTTTTATTGTTCCCCAGGTGGTACAAAAATTGTCTATGTTGAATACCTCGAGTAATGCTTCAGAGAATTCACTTCAACCAATAGCAGTGTTCATTAGTCACTTTGTGATATTTTACTGTAAATGTAAACATACTGAACTAACAATTAGTACTATAATTTCTCCTACAGGTAATACAAGCTTCGTACCCGTGGCTAATTGAGTCAATCCTTACGCATTGCCAATACTGTAGTGTGCCATTTTTACTTGTTCTGGCCATCACAGGTTATTCTATTAATACGTTATTGGCTTTACTTTCAAGCAACTACGTTTTACAGTTTCCACAGCCAGAATTTATTCCTGAAGATTGTTCTTCCATTCCTGCTAGCAGTTTAATGTTGCACTAACAACTCCAAGGGAAAGGGATAAGATTAGGTACACATCAGCATTAATTAAGGTTAATTACTGATAAAATGGGGAAACCACGGAAACGTTTTTCAGGGCTGCAGATCCTAGGATTCGACCCCATGCAAACTAACCGCCACTCGCCCCTGAAAATCTTATACAAACCAATAAATCAGAGAGGCAGGCAACTGTTACCTAAATCATCACGAATAAATACCGGATATAGCTGCTGTGGGGTAATGATGTGATACAGAAGAATCTCCATAACAACACTGATATAACAAGACACAGATATCCTAAATGGAAACCTCTCAAGATTTTGAGCCCTACTACCATATGTTGCAGGATACAGTGTAAAGAACAACTTAACATTCACAGCGTCACTATAAAATTGCACAGAAAGGTAAATTACACAGCAAAACAATAATTAAAATTCATCTGCATTGCTCTTCAGAAAAAAATCCTCATTCCACTAATTTAGGGTATACGATATATTGCTACTTGACACAACCTGCAGGCACTTTCAACGCAAAGGCTGGGAGTTTTCTAAAAAAGCAAGCTAGTTATATGCAAATTAATTTTTTATGCTTAATTTAAAATAAAATTTAAGAAAATTAATAACATTAAGTATTATAAATATGCAGAATGCTGAAACTGAGAAAGATTAGTATTAACTTATTCTCAATTGAGTTCTATACATTTACCAAAAGTAAGTTATTGAACTTGAACATTACCGACAATTCGTCCCTTGATAGCCAAAAGGGCGAACGTTACATTTTTTGCGAAATTGAGTTATTGGTATATTCGTATTTAGCAATGTGAAATGCACATTCAGGCAAAGGGGCAGACGTTTTAGTCCCATAGTAAGCCGAAAAATACAAAATCAAAGTATGTGTCAAGGGCGAACGTTCTCCAGGCGTTACCGCCATAAGGGCCAACGTCCTATCTTGACAATACATGTAGCCTGTTTTTCGAACGAAAATAGGGTACGTTATATCCTTAGTTGGAGCTTTGTTACAATAACAGATAATGTAATTTACAATGTATCATTACGTATGCACCTGTATTATGCTTCAGCATCAGCTAGAGGTACAGTTTACCGTGTTTTGTTTGCAATATTCATGTTAACAACATCTGTCTATAATACAATCTCAGACTGAGATATTTCGTGGAATGTCGTATTTGTGTCGAATAGTAACAGTCAGAGGAGAAATAATTCCATCACACTTCAGTTTACAAATAATTCATCCATAACAACATTTGGAGGTAAGGTAATAAACATTTATTTTATATCAAAGTATGTAACTTAACATTGTAACTTGCTTTTAGGTAAAGCCGTGTAAGAATCTTGTGAGGTTATGTTATCTTAATATTTTCATTACTGTACGTTTTAGATGTTACTGTGTACAGTTAATTACAGTTCGAAGTTAGATTATACTTTGTAAATAATGTTTAGGTTTAGCCATACTTCAAGAGATTGGATTTCTATTTGTTTTTCAATATTTATTTCATAATTACGAATAAGTTTATACGAAGTTTGCGAAGTCTTTTACTTGATTTTAAAATATCAGAAAACTTCGAAATGGTGGTTTTAAACCTTGTACAGACTGTAAATAAATCATGTCTTTTTTTATCAGTGACGACGAACTGTACCAATATGTCAGCACGGTCTCGTCGTATTGTTCAACTCTCATTACACACATTTGAAGGAGCCCTTAATGTCAGCATTAAAGAGAGTATGTCTCCAGAATCACAAAATCAGCCGTTGGTAAATAGTGAAATTGTCGATCTTGTCGATCCTGATGAAGTAAGTTCAAAGCTATCTGAATTTGAACAGTTCGAGGAAGCTTATAATGAGAGAATTGGAGAACGTACAACTACAGGTCCACAAAATGATCAATTTAGCATTAGTGACATTATTTCTGAGCCTGTGGAAGTAGGCACAAGTACAAGTGATCGTGAACTGGACCATTTCGTGTCTAGTAATAATGACATTCAAACTATCAGTGAGTTCGCAACAGAAGCAGATTGAACTCGACCTTTAAACAGTCTTCAATCAACAACAATCAGGATTCCTTCAGCAGCAATTATTGTAGGAACACAGGGCAGTGTACAAAATGATGCCCACAATGGTAATGTTCAAGGGTGCATAAATGTTGTTAGTGATAGTGAGTGCGTAGGGAAAACAGGAAAGCAAAAACAATGCCATTTTCTGTAAAACTGAACAATAAAATAGCTAGAAGGGAGGGAAGGGAGTACACAAATTTTAAGGGTTTTCAGAAATATAAGAGGAGTTCGGGTAAAAACCCATGCTTTGGACAAACGTGCACTAAATCTCTTAGCTGTCACTTATTCACAGAGAATAATAGGAAACTGATTTTCGAATCATATTGGCAGCTGGGTTAACAGCAACATGATTTTTTGTTGTCTAACATCCAGCAGAATGCCATTCAAAGACATTGTAAAGACAGTCAGAAAGGAAGCAAATTACTAGGCATGTTTTCCTACCACTAGGTGAACTTAAGCATAGAGTATGTAGAAGATTTTTTATTGCTACCCATGGGGTCGATGACAAACTTGTGCATTATACAGAAGATCAAAAGACCGGCATAAACACATCAAAACCTGATATTCGTGGAAAGCATCCACCGAGACCATTTCTTAGCCAATCTATTTCAGTTCAGATAATTAAAATAACATACTTGATGCCAGGCCATTCCTTCATGCCTGCCGATTCAATGCATTCCACAATTGAATCAAACTGCTGAAGGAAAACGATATGGGCTCCCAGTGAGTGGTCCACACAGCCTGCTCCATACAAAGATTTCTATGGTTGGAAAGAATTCGTTGGTGATATTTCCATGATAAGACCAGACGGGACTAAGGTAATGTTGAGGGATGTACGAAAGGTTGTATTTTCTAAGGACTCATGTAAGGTATTAGTAAATGCTCACTGCAGCTTAATGATAGTATAGAAACTGAAATCAAGCAAAAATCTAAGAGATTACCCCGAGCTGCCCTAGTAATACCTCGATTTCTTCATACTAATAATAAGAAACTTCCAGTATCTTCAGACAAATGCAAGGATTTGCATAACTTGTGCACATCATGTGCTATTCCTCCTTGTTACCTTGATGAATACCTCAGTATGAAGCCCATGCCTAATGCACCAGTCACACTATTAGAAACAGATGAAGAGGATGTCCGAGTTGAAATTCTACTTTATTTAACACGTACTTGAGTATTTTGGTTTTATTTCAAGTACTGTAGTTTAAATTTCTAGCTAGATGATCCCGAACTTTTGTTTTTTACTACCCCATAGTATTAGAATGCTGCTAACATGTTTGATCATTTGTTATGTGTTTATGGCTGTAAGGTAATTTTAACATGATTAAATACTATAAACACACTGATATGACATGATTCCCCGATTTCCATTTAATTTGTTTGCAGTTCTATTTCTTTAAATGATAATTATTTGAGATTGACGTTCAGCACAGCAAAATTGACATGTTAGATAAAGTTACCTACAAAAGGGCCAAGGTGTTAATTCCAACATGGAGGCTTACTGGCAAAAGGGCGAACATCGCAGTTTTAACATGTATTTCACATCTATTTCAGTTATAACCAATAATAACAGAAAAAAAATAGTATCAACATAAACGGAAAAGTTGCACGCTTTATATGAACTAACATTATTTACCTGAAGATAAACCAAAATTTCCTGAAACGTTTTTTGCTTCTCCTGAAAAATTAACAAAATGTAACGTTGGCCCTTTTGGCTATCAAGGGACGAATGTTAGAGGTTGTTGACACAGTGTAAAATGATAGAAATCACAACTCTTCAATGAAGCAAATCCGTAACTCACTTAACGGAATAAGCTGTACGATTGGCTAATACGCTCCTTACATAACAACATACAAGCCACTTCGAAACGAAACCGGATATTTGAATGTTGTTTAATCACTTTAAACAACCTTTAACAAACTCTAGATGAACAAATTTGATTCGTAACAGTCAGTTAAACAGGTTGAAGATAGAAAGGGTGTATTACTAGTGACAACTATACAGTAGGAGACACTTACTGAAAAGAGCAGTTTCTATTTATGTTTGTACCGGGCGAGTTGGCCGTGCGCGTAGAGGCGCGCGGCTGTGAGCTTGCATCCGGGAGATAGTAGGTTCGAATCCCACTATCGGCAGCCCTGAAAATGGTTTTCCGTGGTTTCCCATTCCGTGGTTTCCCATTTTCACACCAGGCAAATGCTGGCGCTGTACCTTAATTAAGGCCACGGCCGCTTCCTTCCAACTCCTAAGCCTTTCCTATCCTATCGTCGCCATAAGACCTATCTGTGTCGGTGCGACGTAAAGCCCCTAGCAAAAAAAAAAAGAATTATGTTTGTCCTTAAGGCATAACTATAGAAAGCGGCACGCAAGGATTAGTAACACGAGCTACCACCAGGTGGCGCAAGCGAGTTCACTGTCTAGCAAGGTCAGTATAGGAAGGTCAGGTCACGCTACCACAATCCTTTGCGGTGGCGGCCATATTGGGTCTCAAATATCGTTGTTATGTGGGCGTGCCCGATGTAATGATGTGTGGTATTTCTTGTATTTGGAAGTAAAATGGGATACTGTGCCGCACCAAATTGCCGAAATAAGACAGCTGATGGAATTAGAGTGTTTCGCTTCCCGAGAGATAAGCAAAGGAGAGCTCAGTGGGTACAAAACTGTAGGCGTGACAAATGGCAACCTACAGATAATTCCGTCTTGTGCGAGGTTAGAGAAGTTATACATTCGTATTATTCCTGAATAATAATATGTTTATATGAACGATGTTTTATATTTATGGGTCTTATTATGGATTTTCTTCTAGCATCATTTTGAAGAATCGCAATTTGAACTAAAGAGGGCAGATGGACGGAAACTACTCAAGTGGAATTCCATCCCAACAATTTTCAATGTCCCTAATCCACCCAAGTCTTTGACATATAGTAGGAAACCTCCCAAAGAAAGAGAACTGTCTTTCAAAAGAAGCAAGAAAGGTAAGATAAAATGTGTGATAGTAGTATTGATGTTTATGAAAGTTTCATTTTCATGTAAACTAACAAGACAGTAGGTATCTTTCTAACCCTACATTCAGTTGTGCTCGTAGAAATGTTTCACAGATATTTGAAATGCTTATTCCTGTTCATTTACCAATTACAATCACAACAAAAAATAGGCCTATCACTTCAAACCATCAATTTGTGTCCAGCTTGCCATCGTTACAACAATTGTTAATAGCAGTCTTATACGGTACTGTAAGATTATTATTTACAGCTATATTTCATTCATCTTAAATGCTCTCTAGAGTGCATTATATGGCTGGACAAATATTTAAAGATCACAGCAATCCCTTCACTCGCATTAACCAACTACCGAACTGTAATTTAACGTACCGTAGCCTAACATAATATCTTAATGTAATCCCTAATATAGCCTAACCTAGGTTAACTCAACTTAATAGTGACTGAATTTTTATTTCTTATGGAATCGTGTCTACCAACGGTTTTAATTTTCTTAACCATTATTATTATTGTTATATGCATGAAGTTATTATGATATTGTGCTTGCTTTCAGAGGAGACTTCAGGAGCACAGTTAAACCTAAGCGATGAATCTAGGCCTGGCAGTATTGGGGAACCTCATAATGACTCTTCAGATAAAATGGCAATGCTTGAAGCAGAAAACAGAAAACTTAAATGTCGAGTAGGTATAAAGTAATACATGCAAATCTTGACCCCTTTTTATTATTATACTGGTACAGAAAACATAATTTTGTTTTAACTTTTATATGCTTGTGTGAATTTACATTAGTTAGCACATGAAATTGAGGTATAAATGCATTTTTTCCTTTTAGATAAAACAACTCACAGAGAAACAAAATGCCATGGAGAGGAATGTCAACAACTTCCTAAACCCAGACCAGATTCAGTATCTACAGAGAGTCTCTGGAACAAACCCTTACAAATGGTCAAACCAGACAATAAGGCATGCTTTGCAAGTGAAGTGTGCAGTTGGTAATAAGGGTTATGAGTTTTTGAGGAGTGTTTCATATCCTTTACCTTCCCCAAGGACTCTAAGCAGAAGGATTGAATCTTGCAAGTTTACGCAAGGGATTCAATATGACATAATTCAATGGCTGGGTATTAAATTGCAGTCTGTTGATGATGATAGTAAAATCTGTGTTTTGTCACTTGATGAAATGCAATTAAGACCACATATTGAATACGATAAAGGTCTGAAAAGGCACGTTGGCTTTGTTAGCAGTGAGTTTAGTTCTTCTGACGAATCTGAAATTGCTAGTTATGTCCTTGTTTTCATTGTAAGGGGTTTAACGTTACACTGGAAACAAGTTGTAGCCTATGTTTTTACAGGGAACTCTACAAATCCTGTCAAGTTGTGGGAGTTTGTTAAAAATCTCATAACAAATTTATATTCACATGGTCTACTTGTTAAGTGTGTGTCTAGTGATATGGGTTCGAATAACAGGGGTATGTGGGGGGTGGTTGGGGTCCATTCTATTAGGAACCAAATTAATTGCAAAATTTCACATCCTTGTAAGCCAGAGGAAAGCATTTATTTTGTAGCTGATGTCCCCCACTCACTGAAAAACATCATAAACTGTTTGTTAAAACAAGACATCAACTTGCCTGAAAATATTGTAAGCAATGTAAAACTAAAGTCTGGCACAGTGTCACTTAAATATGTCACTAGTTTGGTTGAACACCAAGAGAAGGGTGGTCCTGTGTTGGTTCCAAACCTTAGAATAAAGACTGTAGATCCAAGTGCCTTTGAAAAAATGAGGGTACCTTTAGCAAGGACATTATTTTCCCATAATGTTTCTTCTGCTTTGTTATTTTGTATATCTACAGTATAGGTATCATACCTGATGATGCAGTAGCAACAAGTTGGTTCATTCAACAAGTAGATAGGTGGTATGATATAATGTCAAATAGGCATAAAAGTGATGGTCTTAGCAGCAGCAATGCTGACAAACTAACATTTCTGAAAGATATCATAGGGTGGTTCCCATCTTTGCTTTTCAATAATAAAATATTATGGAAGCCTATACAGACTGGTTTGCAGTTATCTACTGTGAGTGTTATACAGTTATTTGAGGAACTAACTTCACGAGGATTAATCGAGTATCTGTTAACTAGTAGATTATCAACAGATTGTATTGAGAATTTTTTTTCACAAGTTCGTGGGACTGGTGACAGTCATCCCACTCCTGTAAGAATGAGACATGTCATTCGAATGATAAGTGTAGCCCAATATTCACATATGCCTAAGTCGTCTTCTTATGATATTGATGATGATGATTATTATCTTGATTTTTTTTTCTTGCCAAAAGAAAGTTGAAGATTGTAACCCTGCAAATTATGATCCCCAGTTTCCAAGTGATGTTGACATTAACATAATACAGATGTCTGGTTTGTACTATTTAGTTGGATGGGTTATCCATAAATTAGTTAGAGTAGCTAAGACCATCACTTGCGATATATGTATTAAGAGTATTTGTGCGTCAGAACCATCAGAAAATTTGCCACATGAATGGGTGACAACAGTTAACAAAGGGAATTTAATACACCCTACTGAGGAGGCATTCTATATTTGTCATCACGCTGAAGTAACCTTTCAGAAACACAGTTACTACTTTCTTAACAAAGGAAATGTTGAGGGTAATTTACTACAACTGTCTTTAAGTATGTATACCAGAAAATTCAATATTTCATGTAATCACAGTATAGCAGAGGCACTGATTTCTATGTTTCTGACAGTGAGGTTACACATTTTGGCAGATGATATCAATAAAAAGCATAATAAGACAAAGTTGTATGGAAGTAAAAGTGCATATATGCCCATTTCTGCTGATTCTTGCTTCCCAAAGAAATGAAATTTGGTTTCTATTAATTATACTTAGTTATTCAAATACCTGTGAATATTCTAGTGTAATTTAAGTGCTGTACATATATACACGAGAAAAAATAGATAATCACCATGGAACTCCCTCCAACATGCTATGTAGGGTGGTGTTGAATGGGTCTTTGCCATCATTGTCTGTTCAGAAATGCCTTCTCCTCACCACAGACTCCCAATTCCCTCCTCTTCTCTTCACATCCTCTCTCAGCTGATCTCTTCCTAGGTCTTCCCACTGGCCTTCTTTCTTCTATCCTTTTCTAGGCATACACGTGGTGTTCTTGTGCCATGCATTCACTTTACACATCCATACCATGTGGTCTCGAAGTCCTTAGCTTCTCTTCTATCTGATGTCATCATTCCTTACATGGTCCTTGCTTGATTTTTAGAGGGTAGTTTGTAGTTTCACATGTTTGTAAGTTACTAACTTCTCTCTCTTTCATTGAACATGTTTCTAGACTGTATGTGAGAATAGGCACAAAGTATGACTTATAGAGAGTCATTTTGGTTCTCATGGACACTTTGTTATTCCATGTAGATGTAGAACTGCTTGCCACTCTGTTTCCTATTTCTTTATCTGCAGTACCCTTGCTGGAAATCATAGCTAACTCCTGAGGTATTTGAATACCTGTATACACTGAATGTTTTCACCTTCAAGCTTTATGCGACAGCCAGTATCTTTCCTACTTATTTGCAGTGCAACAGTTTCTGTTATGCTTACTTTCATCTGATGCTGTTTGAACTTTGCTACCCATTCATCCAGCCTAGTTTCTACATCTGTCTTTCCCCAGATGGCTACATTGTCAACAAACACCAATTTGTGTAGTTCTCCGCCTGGTTTTATTTTCAGATTTTTAAGAATACTGTCCATGAGAATACTGAATAGCAATGGTGAAAGTGTGCTCCCTTGTTGGACACCCTGTGTGGTATTAAACCATTCTGATGGCCATCCTCAACACACACATAGTTGCTACACTTGTGGTTCAGCATATGGACCTTGCCAATGTGATATTCAAGCACTTCCATATGACTGGTTTAGGCACACTATGGTATACCCTTTCTAGGACTAAGAATACTACAATTAGGTCTTTTCCCTCTTTCCCAGTGCTGTTCCATTAACATCCTTAGGGTGAAGATCAGGGTCTGTTGTTCTTCTATTGGTTTTAAATCTATCCTATTCTTCTTCCAGGACAGGTTATATCACAGCCCTCAGTCTGGTTTCAGTAATTTTTGTCCATTATTTTCAGACCATGAGAGAGACGTGATACCCCTATACTTGGCACACTTCATTCTGCACCCTTAAAAAAAAAAAGATATAATAATACCTTTTGTCCAGTCCTCTGGAACCCAATTTTCACACCATATTGCTCTCAAAGTTCTGTATAGTCACTGCACTCCAGGTAGGCCTATACCGTCTGCTTTGATCGTGTCAACAATAACTTCATCAATTCCAGCTGGCTCACTACTTTTCATCTTTTTAGGGCGATTTCCACCTCTCACCAAGTAATTGGAAAATCGTCTGTCCTCAACCATTCTTCTACCTCTTCCGTAGTTTCTCCCTTGTTCAGGAGTGTATCGAAATAGGGCTTCATTTTCAAAACAGAGGTTTTAGGGGATTTCCTACTAATAAACAGGCCTGATATATTCACTGTAACAGAACACGTTTTTAGGACAGAAGAAGTTATATTTTACAATTTTCAAAATTATAGGTTTATTTATTTATCATATGTTGAATCAGAGTTATTTACACATATACAAAGTTTGTGGACAAATGTGCATAGTCACAAGCTAGTATAATCTACAATTCTAACTCTAGTTCTCCGACCCATTCTATTGATTCAACTGATGTATAAGGTAGAGATATACACAAGAGTGGAGGAGTTGTTATACATTGTAGAGATAGTCTTTTGTTTGTAAGAAGGCAATGAATGTAAAGCAGACCAGTGTAGAAATATAATTTGTTGCTCTAAATGTAGAAATTGGAACTGAAAAATTTACTGTCATTGGTATATAAAAATACCCAGGGGGTATTGTAAATATTTTCCTTCAAAATTTGAATGAGTTAATGGGTAATGTAGTGGACGGAGATAAGGAACTTGTACTGCGAGCCGATCTAAATATAGATTGCTTAACTGAAACTGAAACTTAGAATACACAGCACTAGATATATTTTGCAGTGTCCAACAAGAATTACACCAACCTGAAAAACAGAAATCAATCACAAACATAGATTAAGATTCTTACCACAGTAAGTTATTGCCATACTGCTCTATTTCTGATCACAGTGGTCAGTCAATAGATTATCAAATTTCAGGCTAGCTTAAGAACATAAATAAACACACATATCAGTATATAAGGGTTCTCAACATTAATTACCGTACTGTACTTAAAAGAAAGTCTTCAGATAGAAAAGTGGAATCCAATCTTCATTGTCAATGTTAATAATATGTGAGATGCATTTTGTGAGATTTTCAGAATCCGCTATAACAATTCCTATAATGTAAAAAAGAACATTGGTAGGCAGCTTATAATCATCAGAACTGAACTACATTCAAGAGAAGATGAAAGCAGTATATGAGAGTTTTAGGTCAACCAATTCAGAATACCATTACAATGAGTACAAATTCCTCAGAGCTTACTATAGAGAGAGACTGTTACTAAATTAAAAGCTGATGTGTTACTATAAAGTTAAGAAAATCAAGTAATGTGCATGGAAAATTTTAAGTGAAATAAGAAACGAGATGAACTTTGCAACAACATCCCTAAAAATATATCTTTAAAAACAAATGATTCTACAATTACCCACCCACAATAAGTATGCACTATTTTCAGTAAATTGTTTGGTAATATCACTACTTCTTCTTTCACTGCTTTTCCCACATATAGGGAAGCGGGTGCGAACTGTGTCACACGTGTGGATTTGGCCCTGTTTTACGGTCAGATGCACTTCTTGACACCAACCATAGCCTATGTGGAGGGATGTAATTCCTACCATGTGTTTCTGTTGTGGTTGCTAGTGTAGTGTGTTGTCTGAATTTGAAGAGAAGAGTTTTGGGAAAAACTCAAACATCCAGTCCCCAAACCAGAAGAATTAATCAGACGTGACTAAGATCCCCGACTCAGTCGGGAACTGAACCCTGGACCCTCTGAACTGAAGGCCTCAATGCTGACCATTCAGCCAAGCAGTCGGACTCTTCGGTAATATCAATAATGGAAGAAATACAAAAAATTGTCTTCATGAGATTAATACCCTCCCTTGAGTAGGTAAATCAGTTTACTTATTCCATGTGTCTACCCAAGAATATTAGAACCGGCCATCAAGAGCCTACGAAATCCTCCTTCAACTGGTTGGGATGGATACTCTTCAAAATTATTGAAATGGTGCACAAATGAGCTTCTTCTTTTCCTCATGGGGCCTCTAAATATTAGTTCCTAATTAGTGTCAACCTCTAAGATATTTTGCTACCATGTTTTTCCTTCATTCCCACCTAGATACACCTGCTCCCTTCACAAAGCTGCAGGTTGTTCTTATTGGGTCTTCTTGGATTTTTTCTCTCTCTCTTCACCTGGTAGTCCTAGAGTGGAGAGTCTGATTCTACCCAGTGCCTCACATTCGAAAAGTATGTGTTCAGCTGATTTCTCTGCTTCATTGCATTTTCTACATATATTGTCTCTTATTTCTCCAATTCTATCTAGGTGTCTTTTCAGATGGCAGTGTCCTGTCAACTGCTGAGTTTCAGCAGTTCTTTAGCATGCTTCTTGTTTGATCCTTTTATCAGTTCCTTTGCAAGCCTTCATCCTGGAGTATTTTTCCAGTTCTCCATTTCTTTCTTTTGTACCCATTTTCCTATGTAGTGTCGGGCTTGTCCATAGAAAATCCTGCATACAGGTTCTGGGCCTACAAAATATGTTTCTGCCCATTACCTGGCCTGTTTATCTGCCTTTTCATTTCCCTCTATACCTGCATTCCCTGGTACCCATATTATTTTGACAATGTTGTACTTTGAGAGCTTCAGGAGAAGTGAGTGGCAATACCAGACAATTCTGGATTTTATCCGGACTGCTTCTAGTGCCTTAATGGCTGCTTGGCTGTCTGTAAAAATGAAAATGTTCTTATTCCTATAGTTCATTTTCAGATTTTCTTCAAGACATGTTGTGATAGCTATCACTTCAGCTTGAAAGACTGTAGTGTGTTTGCCCAGGCTCATCTGGATTGATCTCTCAGGTCTTCCCCCATTGATCCCTCCTCCTGTGCCATACACGGTCTTCGAGCCATCCGTCCACCACACTATATCTTCTTTTTCAGTATTCCATTTGTTGATATCCCAGTCTTCTTCTTTTAATTTTATTATCTGGGTCTCAAACGGTTTTTCAAAGTTGTACTTTGGTATCGTATGATCAGATGGCATGTGTAGAACTTCCTCTGTTATTAGTCTACTCTGTTAATTTTACAGTGTCCTAGATTGGGTCTTTGTGCATTCCAGCACTCTGATTGTGCCATTCTATACGAACTCATTCTAGCCTCTCCTTTTATGAAATTACATAGTGATGGGAGGTCTAGTAAAGTATTCAAGGCTTCTGTCGGCGTAGTTCTCATAGCCCCAGTTATGACTATGCATGCCCATTCTCTGTAGGCTATCCAATCTACTTTTCCTTGACTTACTTTCTGCAGCATAGGCCATCAATGGTCTAATGATCATAGTGTATATCCACATTACCATTGATGGTTTTAGGCCGCATGTCTTCCCGACGGCTCTTTTACATGCATACAGCAAGTTCTTGGCTCGGGTTATGTTCCTTTCTATATATGGATTCCAGGTTAGATTTTTATCTAACACTACACCTAGGTGCAAATGCCTGTCCTTCCATATATGTATCTTGTCCAAATAGCTTCAGTGATCTCTTTCCCTCTAATTTTCTCCTTCTTGTGAAAGTGACCAGAGTTATCTTGTTCGGGTTGACTGTTAGTTGTTCTTCCCGACACCATTTCTACACAGGGTTAAGTGATCGTTGCATGAGGTCCTGGCACCTTACCTCGTACCACAATCACTAGGTCATCTGCGTATCCTTGTGTATAAAAATCTTGTTCGTTGAGCATAGCTATGATTTTGTTCACCACGAGGTTCCACAGCAGAGGCGAAAGAACTCCTCCTGAGCACAGCCTCGGGTGGTCCTAACCGTCAGCATTTCTTCAAACAGGGTTGTTTTTATCTTCCTTCCATCTGACATGGATTACTAAATGTTTACTATGGAGTAATATACCTTCACTTGAGCTATGGGATAGTTGTATGGGGTTGTGTGGCAAGTGAACATTTTGAACAACTTTTATTCCATAAAACAAGCTCTAGGGATATCTTTCACATTCTGAATCAAACTACTTGCAAACATTCTTTCATTACTCATAATATTAAGAAACTTTCTTCCATATATTGAACCCATAATTCTACGATGAGAAATTTTTTTTTTCTCCAATATTTATTTGGCATTAAGAAAGTACTTTTATGTTTGAAGGCAGCCATGTTGCGCTCCTACGAGCCCCGATGTCGCGTGGGAAGGTTCTTCCTCACGGCAAGCTCGTGAATTGCCGGGACACCTCGGTGGGACTCGAGTGCCCGACAATTCTTTAAATTCATGGAATTCTGCATAACGAGGGATTTTGGCAATCTAGTAAATGAAGAAATAAATAAGCAAAATTATTCGTACACCCTCCGTGAAGTTAGTGACACCAGGGAAAAACTTAAATGCAGTTAAGCCCAAGTACATGTTAGCGTGAGACCAGCGAACCAGCTACACGTGCCAAGGTCAGGGAAGGAAGAAAACGCGCGAAACGCATGGGCAGAAACAATTTATTTCCCCTGTTATGAGTGTAGGAAAATTATAAAATTAACACCTAACATAAGTGCAAGTCTGTCCGGAGTTCTGGGACAAGTCTTATCAAAATCGGTTTATTAGAAGCAAATTTGGCAGATTACACAACCAAGCCTCATAGAGGGGATAGCGTCCTTCCTGAGATTATAAAAGAAACCCCCCACCGTAGATTTTGCAGTGTCGATCTGGAACTTGAAGCCGCGGGAGCTCGCGCCCGTCGCCATTGGAAATTCGCGCCAGATTGACCGACAATAATTAAATACATGTCCGTGGCTAAGGTCCATATACTTAGTTAAGAAGAAAAAGTGATTGGGAAGGTTTGAACGTTTGCCGACGAACTGGGAAGGTGTAGGCTGGTTGAAATATACACAGCAGATTTTATTTTATCATTTCATGTACTCTTGTAAGTGAAGAGGGTCTGGGGGAAGCTACACAGAGTAGTTCTGCTCCCTTTATCGGTTGAACACCTGTTGTTATTGAAATAACGGAGAGAGAAACCACTCTGGGAACGCATCAGACAGTTGTAGTCGACTGCAGAACGAGAGAAGTTCGTGGTGCAAGTTGCAGAGAAAGTGCCTGATTTATGTGGTAATTTTAAGATCGTGTGTGTGAAGGGTAGTGTTTGGATGAGTGAGATTTTGAAAATGAAAATGTTATCTGTGAAAATGAGTGGCTAAGTACGAGGTTTGCTGGTGATGATGTAACCAGAATGCTGAGAATGTCACCATTGTGCAGGTCTGTCTATTTTATATTATGTTGTAGTTAGTTAGTTACTGTTCTGTCCCAACAAATTTTCCAGATGCTTGTCGGGTTGATATTCGTAATTATCAGGCGAAAGGCGTTGTAAATTTTGGTCAGCGTGTGAAAATTTCAGTGTGTAAAGTTCATGTCAAGAACGGTAAAATGCGACGCTTAATATTTTTGTGTTGAGATGAGATATCATTCAAAGTGCGGATTTGTGAACGTTATAAGTGTAAATTTGTCGTGGCGAATATCGAAATTTCAGGTGTCAGTTGCATTCAGAAATGTTGGTCGATAATAATAATAATAATAATAATAATAATAATAATAATAATAATAATAATAATAATAATAATAATAATGTCTACCGCGGGATAAGGAAATTCTTCTATGTCAAATTGCATTTAACAAGTTATTTTTACAAGGATCGCAGGCATGTTTAGGCGATTTCGGTGAAATTTGTTAGAGTCACAGTCATTAATGGGAAGGAAATTTTGAGACATCGTGTATACTTGGGTTGCGAAAGGTCGATGTGTGCTCTTGGACTCTTGAGGTTCGAAAGTCGTAATAATAGTAAAGTAAGAGATGTGTTTAATAATGGTTGTCGTTTCCACCAGGGGATCGAAGTATGAAAAAGGGTCTTGAAGGAAAAGGGGATTGAGAGCGATGGATTTATCTGTACGTGGAGATGAGAGAGAAGTGATACCGCTGGAATAAAGCGATGAGAAAGTGTGTTGAGACAAGCTGTATTTTTGTAGAGGAAGTATTTAGGAAACAGGCTGTGTTGAGACAGGCTGTATTGTTTTCCGCAATCAATCCGAATTTGAGACGACTATGGTGTGAAGCATTGTAAATTTATAGAACGATTCCAAGTGAAAACGACTCTAGTAAAATGTTAAAGTCTGGGTAGTAAACATCCAGTGATTTTTGTTAAGATAATGTGCGATCTCAAGGATCAAAGAGCGCTTAGGACCCATGGTTGGGTTGTACTAAATGTGTTCACTGGATAGGTCATTGATAAGATGGTTGGAATTGATGATAGGCGATCTGAGAATTTCGAATGCGGTGGTGATGATTATTATTTTGAAGGCATCCACTAAAAGGGTAAACGTGTGTTGGAAATTTTCATTCGCTTCCCTAACACTTCAGTGCACAGGCTGAGATTGTGTTCGAGGTGGAGAATCGTTCGTCACGTCTATTTATTTTTGAGTTCACATATTATAATGAGGTAGACACTTACTGTATTTTTCGAGAGGTAGGCACTTACTGTATTTCGACTTGCATTCCTTTGATAATAGAGACGTTGGTTCCGTCGTGTGGTATTTGTCTGACCAAATTTAGTGTTGAATATCGGAGTTTGTTTGAAATTGCTGGTCACCTGATATGTTAAGAGAGGTGTAGTACGACCCACTTTGACGCCCGACGATAGGTTTAGGACGTCACAGGTTATTCTTGGAGTCACTGATGATGAGACGTCCTAGGTCACGCCCGACGATAGAATTTGGAAGGCATCATGTACATAATGATTAGGTTTAGGGTGTACAGATTTCAAGTGAGCCCGACGATAGGTCTGGGATGGTAGCTGTACACACTCAAGTCTCAGTTTAGATGTTTCTTTTGTTTTGTTTGTTGAAGCGGCCTGGGGGAAGGTAGCGTATACAATACGATATGATTTTATGACGAGGGTCAATGCGGAGCTCTCCATTGAGATAACGGGACTGCTATCAGACAAGTGAGGGGTGTCCAAGTGTTGGATATCGGCTCGACATAGATTAAATATTTTTACTGTGATAATCTCGTGCGTGTTAAGCGTTAATGACTTCGAGATGTTAATTTATTTTTACGGACTTTATTGTTTTCTCGTATTGACGTCCATTCTCGTTTGATAGTGTGCATGTTGACACTCAGTGTATTAATGTGAGACTTGAGTTGCGAATGCGGTTTCGATTCGTCAGCCAGTATTTTATTTTATTGGCAATCTTGTCATACTTTCATTTGATTCAGACAACAACGCATCGCTAACCTCAGTACTGCCATCTTGACAGGCCTAAACCTCAGTAGTGCCAACTTAACCTAACTAGCGCGAGGTAAACAAAGCCACGTGCTTTTTGACAGCCACGTGCTTTTCGACAGATTTGTAAACAAAGCCACGTGCTTTTTGACAGCTGTCATCGACAACAACGCATCGCTAACCTCAGTACTGCCATCTTGACGGACCTAAACCTTAGTGGTACCAACTTAACCTAACTAGCGCGAGGTAAACAAAGCCACGTGCTTTTTTACAGCCACGTGCTTTTTTGACAGCTGTCATACGCCATCTTTAAACTACAGAGCACCGTGCTGCCCTCTTTCGTCACCTTTCATCGGCAGTGCTGCCATCTTGACGGGCCTAAACCTTAGTGCTACCAATTTAACCTCACTAGCTCGAGATAAACAAATCCACGTGCTTTTTGACAGCCACGTGCTTTTTTGATAGCTGTCATCCGCCCTTTAATCTATAGAGCACAGTGCTGCCTTCTTTAGCTACTTACCTTTGAAATGTGGTGGCGGATAATTTGAAAAATGCTTTTCGACAAGCAGCCATCTTTAATCCAGAGAGAACAGTGCTGCCCTCTATGTGGTGGCGACAAATTGAAAAATTCTACGTGCTCTTGTTTGAAAACAAACTCACGTGCTTTTTTGACAGCTGTCATCCGCCATCTTTAATCACAGTGCTGCCCTCTTTAGCTACTTACCTTTGAAATGTGGTGGCGGATAATTTGAAAAATGCTTTTTGACAGCAGCCATCTTTGTGCACCGTGCTGCCCTCTTTAGCTAGATACCTTTGAAATGTGGTGGCAGACAATTCCACGTGACAGCAGCCATCTTTAATCAAGAGAGCACCGTGCTGCCCTCCATGTGGTGGTGGTAATTTGAAAAATTCTACATTCTCTTGTTTGGAAACAAACCCATGCGCTTTTTTTTGACAGCTGTCATCCGCCATCTTTAATCCAGAGAGCACCGTGCTGCCCTCTTTAGCTACTTACCTTTGAAATGTGGTGGCGACAAATTCCACGTGCTCTTGTTTGGAAACAAAGCCATGTGCTTTCTTGACAGCTGACATCCGCCATCTTTAATCTATAGAGCACAGTGCTGCCCTCTTTATCGTAGTAGATGTAAATTCGTCACAGCTGTCATCCGCAGTGCTGCCATCTTAACGGGCCTAAACCTTAGTGCTACCAACTTAACCTCACTAGCGTGAGATAAACAAATCCACGTGCTTTTTTGACAGCTGTCATCCACCATCTTTAATCCATAGAGCACAGTGGTGCCCTCTTTAGCTACTTACCTTTGAAATGTGGTGGCGGATAATTTGAAAAATGATTTTTGATAGCAGCCATCTTTGAGCACCGTGCTGCCCCCCTTTAGCTAGATACCTGTGGTGGCAGGCAATTCCACGTGACAGCAGCCACCTTTAATCATGCGAGCACCGTGCTGCCCTCTATGTGGTGGCGGCAATTTGAAAAATTCTACATGCTCTTGTTTGGAAACAAACTCACGTGCTTTTTTCTGACAGCTGTCATCCGCCATCTTGCATCACAAACCTCAGTGCTGCGCTCTTTAACTAGATACCTTTGAAATGTGGTGGCGGCAAATTCCACGTGCTCTTGTTTAGTAAACAAAGCCACGTGCTTCTTATGACAGCTGTCATCCACCATCTTTAATCAATAGAGCACTGTGCTGCTATCATGCGGGCAATTTCATCACCTGTCATCCGCCATCTTTAATCTACAGAGCACCGTGCTGCTCTCTGTAGTAGCGGGCAATTTGAAAAGTTCTGTTAGCTGTCATCCGCCATCTTTAATCAAGAGAGCACCGTGCTGCCATCTATGTGGTGGCGGCAAATTCCACGTGCTCTTGTTTAGTAAACAAACTCACGCGCTTTTTTGTCAGCTGTCATCCGCCATCTTACATCGCAAACCTCAGTGCTACACTCTTTAGTTGAAATATGGTGGCGGATAATTTAAAAAGAAAAATTCTACAGCAGCCATCTCTCGGCGCTAATTGCACAAGATGGTGGCTATACATGACTCCTTAAAGGTGCTTATGCAAGATGGCCGCTATACATAGACAACATTGGGATGCTTGCGCAAGATGGCGGTTATACATAGCTCCTTATGAGGGATGCTTGTGCAAGATGGCGGTTGCTCTTATGAGGCGGCTTAAGGATCCTTGGCTAGAGACGCCCTAAGGATGCTTGCGCAAGATGGCGGATGCAAGATGGCGGCTATACATAGCTCCTTATGAGACAGCCAGTACTCGATACAACATGTGATCAGAACATTGATTGATGTGTTCAGAACACAAAATAAGTAGAATCGAACACTGTACTCGATGTCGTTAACTTCAACATGTGATTAAAACATTGTCTGGTGTGTTCAGAACACTACATAAGTAGAATCGAACGCTGTACAACATGTTAGGGAATACCTTTGTTTAGATTGAAACATAACAAGACTAGAATTGAACACTGCACTCGATGTCGTTACATGTGATCAGAACAATGATTGATGCGTTTCCTCCTCCTCCTCCTCCTCCTCCTCCACCCCCCCCCCCCCCCCCTCCTCCTCCTCCTTCTCTACCTCCTCCTCCGCCTCTTATGTCAAGGCATAGCTTTATATCGAACAAGTTTAAACCTGCATCGCGAAGGCAAGCGTGTGCAGCGATAACATTATTGTGCATGTTTAGACTTTCGAAACATAAGAAGAGTAGAATCAAACGCTGTACTCGATACGACATGTGATCAGAACATTGATTGGTGCGTTCAGAAAACAAAATAAGTGATCAAGACTAGAATCGAACAATGTACTCAATACATCATGTGTTTAGAATATGTCAGGGGATACGGTTGTTCTAAGAAGATCAGATTGAAACATAACAAGACTAGAATAGAACACTGTAATCGATGTTGTTAACTTCAACATGTGATCAGAACATTGATTGATGTGTTCAGAACACAAAATAAGTGATCATGACTAGAATCGAACACTGTACTCGATACAACATGTGATCAGAACATTCATCGATGTGTTCAGAACACGAAATAAGTGATCAAGAATAGAATCGAACACTGTACTCAATACAACATGTGTTTAGAACATGTTAGGGGGTACCCTTGTTCTAAGAAGATCAGAATGAAACATAACAAGACTAGAATCGAACACTGTAATCGATGTTGTTAACCTCAACATATGATCAGAACATTGTTTGATGTGTTCAGAGCAAAAGTACAATTTTGATGATTTGCGCAGTTAACTCGCTCGGTAAACGATATAGCCAAAGTATAACTTCAAATTATTTACCTTCCATCATTCGTCTTGTGTGTAAAAATCAGTCGAACAAGTTATCGCATAAACATGGCTGAAAAAAAATCGTGATAGGGTATGGAACCCAGGGGTTACATCTTATCAGAAGGGCGAAAAGGATGAAAGGACTCTTCCTCCTCCTTACCGCACATTCCTTGGCTAAAGGGCTAATGGGCTGAAGGGCTAATGGGCAAAAGGGCTAAAGGGCTAAAGGGCTAATGGGCTAAAGGGCTAAAGGAGCAACAACCTCGTCGATCGCTATCAGCAAGAACGCTTGTACTTTGTTAAGTGTAGAAAATTAATCTTTATTGGTAAATGGTTTCATGTTCAGAACAAGGAATGGAACCTAGGGGTTACGTCTTACCTAATAAAATCCCCGAGGTGCGATGAGTTACGTTTTTCGAACTAGTGTTTGGAACACTGAACTTTTCAAGATGATAGCAGAGAGTTTAGCAATGTTCTGTTGTTGGATTTTAAATTCCGCGCTATAACATGCATAAGGTGGCAGCCTTGAGGTTTACCGCCGTAAAGATGGCAGCAGTGAGGTTAGCGACGCTCTATTGTCCTTCAAAGTGAGGTTAGGGTTCGTCAAGAAGACAGCTGTCAAAAAAGCACGTGGCTATGTTTACCAAACAAGAGCACGTGGTCGTGACGTCACGGTCACGTAGTATGTTGCCTCAGCATGTAAAGTTCAATGTCTACACCTACGTAGTTAACACTCTGCTATGTTCACAAGTTTTTTTTACACATAACTATTCTTTATGCTTTAAGTTCATGCACATAGGCTATGCTAAGATAGCAGTACAAACACATGCGAACTTTGTACATTCTAATGGAATAAGTTTAGTAGTGTGTGCATCATGGATACATGATGTGTGCACGC
This sequence comes from Anabrus simplex, assembly GCF_040414725.1. NCBI lineage: Eukaryota > Metazoa > Arthropoda > Insecta > Orthoptera > Tettigoniidae > Anabrus > Anabrus simplex. Next base: position 68,282,589 of record NC_090279.1, read on the forward strand.
ATTTAATCTTGACTATACGTAATGCTGCTGCTTTGTTTACAAGATTTTTATACATTGCTATTCTTTATGCTTTATGTTCGTGTACGCACAAGCGATACTCGTACGCTCTAGCAGGAGAAGTTTAGTACGATATTCGATACATACATTATCGATAGGTGATGTGTACATGCTTTAGAACATAGCTCATCTTTATGCTTTAAGTTCGTGCGCATGGGTTAGGGATACACAAAAGCGATTGCTACATGCTCTAGCGGAAGAAGTCTAGTACGATAGTCGATGCATGTAAAATCGATAGGTTATGCTAAGATAGCAGCACACTTACATGATTTTAGCACAATCTAGTGGAAAAAGTGTAGCATGATAGTCGTTTCGTGCAAAATCATTAGGTAATGTGTAAACGCTTTGAAACAAGGCTATTCTTTGTACTTTAAGTTCATGCGTCTTAGTTATGCTTGCCATAGTCGATGCATGTAAAATCGATAGGTTATGCTAAGATAGCAGCACACTTACACGATTTTAGCACAATCTAGTGGAAGAAGTTTAGTACGAGAGTCGATGCTTGCAAAATCATTAGGTAATGTGTACACGCTTTGAAACAAGGCTATTCTTTGTACTTTAAGTTCATGCGTCTTAGTTATGCTAAGATAGCAGCACAATCTACCTGAAGAAGTTTTGCACGAGAGTCGATACATGCAAAATCGATAGTTGATGCGTACACGCTTTGAAACATGGCTATTCTTTGTACTTTAAGTTCATGTGTATAAGTTATGCTAAGATAGCAGCACAACCTAGCGGAAGAAGTTTAGTACGATATTTGTTGCATGCAAAGTCGATAGGTAATGTGTACACGCTTTGAAACATGGCTATTCTTTGTACCTTAAGGTCACGCGTATAGGTTATGCTAAGATAGCAGCACAATCTAGCGGAAGAAGTTTAGTACGAGAGTCGATGTGTGCAAAATCGATAGGTGATGTGTACACGCTTTGAAACATGGCTATTCATTGTACTTTAATTTTATGGGTATAGGTTATGCTAAGATAGCAGCACGATCTAGCGGATGAAGTTTAGTTCGATGGTCGATGCATGTAAAATCGATAGGTCATGTGTACACGCTTTGAAACATAGCAATTCATACTGCTGCTCTGTTCCCAAGACTTTTAAGCATAGCTAACCCTAATACTGCTCTTAACGATGTCGAGCTAAGGACTGATTACGTGACCGTGACGTCACAGCCACGTGCTCTTGTTTGGTAAACATAGCCACGTGCTTTTTTGACAGCTGTCTTCTTGACGAACCCTAACCTCACTTTGAAGGACAATAGAGCGTCGCTAACCTCACTGCTACCATCTTTACGGCGGTAAACCTCAAGGCTGCCACCTTATGCATGTTATAGCGCGGAATTTAAAATCCAACAACAGAACATTCTTAACCTCACTCTTGCCATCTTTACGGCGGTAAACCTCAAGGCTACCACCTTATGCATGTTGTAGCGCGGAATTTAAAATCCAACAACAGAACATTGCTAAACTCTCTGCTATCATCTTGAAAAGTTCAGTGTTCCAAACACTAGTTCGAAAAACGTAACTCATCGCACCTTAGGGATTTTATTAGGTAAGACGTAACCCCTAGGTTCCATTCCATGTTCTGAACATGAAACCATTTACCAATAAAGATTAATTTTCTACACTTAACAAAGTACAAGCGTTCTTGCTGATAGCGATCGACGAGGTTGTTGCTCCTTTAGCCCTTTAGCCCATTAGCCCTTTAGCCCTTTAGCCCTTTTGCCCATTAGCCCTTCAGCCCATTAGCCCTTTAGCCAAGGAATGTGCGGTAAGGAGGAGGAAGAGTCCTTTCATCCTTTTCGCCCTTCTGATAAGATGTAACCCCTGGGTTCCATACCCTATCACGATTTTTTTTCAGCCATGTTTATGCGATAACTTGTTCGACTGATTTTTACACACAAGACGAATGATGGAAGGTAAATAATTTGAAGTTATACTTTGGCTATATCGTTTACCGAGCGAGTTAGCTGCGCAAATCATCAAAATTGTACTTTTGCTCTGAACACATCAAACAATGTTCTGATCATATGTTGAGGTTAACAACATCGATTACAGTGTTCGATTCTAGTCTTGTTATGTTTCATTCTGATCTTCTTAGAACAAGGGTACCCCCTAACATGTTCTAAACACATGTTGTATTGAGTACAGTGTTCGATTCTATTCTTGATCACTTATTTCGTGTTCTGAACACATCGATGAATGTTCTGATCACATGTTGTATCGAGTACAGTGTTCGATTCTAGTCATGATCACTTATTTTGTGTTCTGAACACATCAATCAATGTTCTGATCACATGTTGAAGTTAACAACATCGATTACAGTGTTCTATTCTAGTCTTGTTATGTTTCAATCTGATCTTCTTAGAACAACCGTATCCCCTGACATATTCTAAACACATGATGTATTGAGTACATTGTTCGATTCTAGTCTTGATCACTTATTTTGTTTTCTGAACGCACCAATCAATGTTCTGATCACATGTCGTATCGAGTACAGCGTTTGATTCTACTCTTCTTATGTTTCGAAAGTCTAAACATGCACAATAATGTTATCGCTGCACACGCTTGCCTTCGCGATGCAGGTTTAAACTTGTTCGATATAAAGCTATGCCTTGACATAAGAGGCGGAGGAGGAGGTAGAGAAGGAGGAGGAGGAGGGGGGGGAGGAGGAGGAGGAGGAGGAGGAGGAGGAAACGCATCAATCATTGTTCTGATCACATGTAACGACATCGAGTGCAGTGTTCAATTCTAGTCTTGTTATGTTTCAATCTAAACAAAGGTATCCCCTAACATGTTGTACAGCGTTCGATTCTACTTATGTAGTGTTCTGAACACACCAGACAATGTTTTAATCACATGTTGAAGTTAACGACATCGAGTACAGTGTTCGATTCTACTTATTTTGTGTTCTGAACACATCAATCAATGTTCTGATCACATGTTGTATCGAGTACTGGCTGTCTCATAAGGAGCTATGTATAGCCGCCATCTTGCATCCGCCATCTTGCGCAAGCATCCTTAGGGCGTCTCTAGCCAAGGATCCTTAAGCCGCCTCATAAGAGCAACCGCCATCTTGCACAAGCATCCCTCATAAGGAGCTATGTATAACCGCCATCTTGCGCAAGCATCCCAATGTTGTCTATGTATAGCGGCCATCTTGCATAAGCACCTTTAAGGAGTCATGTATAGCCACCATCTTGTGCAATTAGCGCCGAGAGATGGCTGCTGTAGAATTTTTCTTTTTAAATTATCCGCCACCATATTTCAACTAAAGAGTGTAGCACTGAGGTTTGCGATGTAAGATGGCGGATGACAGCTGACAAAAAAGCGCGTGAGTTTGTTTACTAAACAAGAGCACGTGGAATTTGCCGCCACCACATAGATGGCAGCACGGTGCTCTCTTGATTAAAGATGGCGGATGACAGCTAACAGAACTTTTCAAATTGCCCGCTACTACAGAGAGCAGCACGGTGCTCTGTAGATTAAAGATGGCGGATGACAGGTGATGAAATTGCCCGCATGATAGCAGCACAGTGCTCTATTGATTAAAGATGGTGGATGACAGCTGTCATAAGAAGCACGTGGCTTTGTTTACTAAACAAGAGCACGTGGAATTTGCCGCCACCACATTTCAAAGGTATCTAGTTAAAGAGCGCAGCACTGAGGTTTGTGATGCAAGATGGCGGATGACAGCTGTCAGAAAAAAGCACGTGAGTTTGTTTCCAAACAAGAGCATGTAGAATTTTTCAAATTGCCGCCACCACATAGAGGGCAGCACGGTGCTCGCATGATTAAAGGTGGCTGCTGTCACGTGGAATTGCCTGCCACCACAGGTATCTAGCTAAAGGGGGGCAGCACGGTGCTCAAAGATGGCTGCTATCAAAAATCATTTTTCAAATTATCCGCCACCACATTTCAAAGGTAAGTAGCTAAAGAGGGCACCACTGTGCTCTATGGATTAAAGATGGTGGATGACAGCTGTCAAAAAAGCACGTGGATTTGTTTATCTCACGCTAGTGAGGTTAAGTTGGTAGCACTAAGGTTTAGGCCCGTTAAGATGGCAGCACTGCGGATGACAGCTGTGACGAATTTACATCTACTACGATAAAGAGGGCAGCACTGTGCTCTATAGATTAAAGATGGCGGATGTCAGCTGTCAAGAAAGCACATGGCTTTGTTTCCAAACAAGAGCACGTGGAATTTGTCGCCACCACATTTCAAAGGTAAGTAGCTAAAGAGGGCAGCACGGTGCTCTCTGGATTAAAGATGGCGGATGACAGCTGTCAAAAAAAGCGCATGGGTTTGTTTCCAAACAAGAGAATGTAGAATTTTTCAAATTACCACCACCACATAGAGGGCAGCACGGTGCTCTCTTGATTAAAGATGGCTGCTGTCACGTGGAATTGTCTGCCACCACATTTCAAAGGTATCTAGCTAAAGAGGGCAGCACGGTGCACAAAGATGGCTGCTGTCAAAAAGCATTTTTCAAATTATCCGCCACCACATTTCAAAGGTAAGTAGCTAAAGAGGGCAGCACTGTGATTAAAGATGGCGGATGACAGCTGTCAAAAAAGCACGTGAGTTTGTTTTCAAACAAGAGCACGTAGAATTTTTCAATTTGTCGCCACCACATAGAGGGCAGCACTGTTCTCTCTGGATTAAAGATGGCTGCTTGTCGAAAAGCATTTTTCAAATTATCCGCCACCACATTTCAAAGGTAAGTAGCTAAAGAGGGCAGCACTGTGCTCTATGGATTAAAGATGGCGGATGACAGCTATCAAAAAAGCACGTGGCTGTCAAAAAGCACGTGGATTTGTTTATCTCGAGCTAGTGAGGTTAAGTTGGTAGCACTAAGGTTTAGGCCCGTCAAGATGGCAACACTGCCGATGAAAGGTGACGAAAGAGGGCAGCACGGTGCTCTGTAGTTTAAAGATGGCGGATGACAGCTGTCAAAAAAGCACGTGGCTGTCAAAAAGCACGTGGCTTTGTTTACCTCGCGCTAGTTAGGTTAAGTTGGTACCACTAAGGTTTAGGTCCGTCAAGATGGCAGTACTGAGGTTAGCGATGCGTTGTTGTCGATGACAGCTGTCAAAAAGCACGTGGCTTTGTTTACAAATCTGTCGAAAAGCACGTGGCTGTCAAAAAGCACGTGGCTTTGTTTACCTCGCGCTAGTTAGGTTAAGTTGGCACTACTGAGGTTTAGGCCTGTCAAGATGGCAGTACTGAGGTTAGCGATGCGTTGTTGTCTGTCAAAAAGCACGTGGCTTTGTCTACAAATCTGTCAAAAAGCACGTGGCTGTCAAAAAGCACGTGGCTTTGTTTACCTCATTCTAGTGAGGTTAAGTTGGCACTACTGAGGTTTAGGCCCGTCAAGATGGCAGTACTGAGGTTAGCGATGCGTTGTTGTCTGTCAAAAAGCACGTGGCTGTCAAAAACACGTGGCTTTGTTTACCACATGCTAGTTAGGTTAAGTTGGCACTAGTGAGGTTTAGGCCCGTCAAGATGGCAGCAGTGAGGTTAGCGATGCGTTGTTGTCGATGACAGCTGTCAAAATGCACGTGGCTTTGTTTACAAATTCAAATCTCCCGCCAAATTTCAAATTTCCCGCCAAAATTCAAATTTCCCGCGGGCGGCGGCGGCGGCGGAGGAGGCGGGCGGCGGAGGATGCGGCGGAGGCCGCCGAACTGTCCAATTATACTACTTAATCAGTTTACAAGTAGTGTGTTGGGACAGACAGTAAATAGAGATATCTGTACTGGTAGCATTGTTTTTCAAGGGAAAGAATTCCTTAAAGTTGTAGTAAATTTTAGCGTGGACTGGTAATTTTATTAAGCATAACAAACCCATTTCTAACCTGAAAATCGGTTCGATAATAATACTTTTCAAGTGACTTTCCACTTTTTATTTAACTTCAGTGTTTGGCATTTCTTCTAAATGCATGATTAGTAATTGTTTCCTGCATTTCGCAGTTTTGTTCCTTTAGAACGATATAACGTAAGATCCTCTCGGATCATGTTGTTGTTGGTTCCTTCCGAACAGCTGTTTGGGGTGATGCACGTTTAGCATCGGGATTACCTTATCACTTAAGGGTGTCATGAATGACAAATACATGGTGGAATTTTATTTCAATTGTGAATGATGCTGTTAACTTGTAGTGAACACCATGCTTTCCCATAATATTTCGCAACCTATCCAAAGCAACTGATAGTCAGTTTGGTTCGATTAAGGGTCCATTCGGCGGGTGTTCCGTATCCGTGAAGGGTATTCGACTGGTGGATAACCTTAATTGAGAGAAAATCAGGCGTTCTACTTGTTGAAAGTCAGATTTTCCACGGATCGTGTGGATTAACTCTCAGTTCTCGTTTGGAATAATAGGTGCCCGGTTTTCAGGTCTTCCCTTTTTCAGTTTTTCAGTTTCGCTGTCCACTAACATATTAGCTTCTCTGAAGCAAATCTTCGGCATTGTAAGAAACAAATTGGCGTTATGTAATGTGACTGTGTTTGAAACATTCAAAATCAATAATTTATAGTATTTATTTTTTTCGCAAGAATGCATATAAAATTAATGATGTTATCGTGCTATTTCAGTTTAATAAAAGTTAGTAAGCACATTTTTGCTCCTCATTTCAAGTAGTTAGGCTTTCTTCTGAACCCCATCGTTTGGTTAAGATCGTGACCGAATTTATTCCCGCAACGACCCATGATTTAAGAGTTCTAGATTGTTCTACTGTAGCAGCCGTGGCCGACCAACGATGGAATGGTAAGTTCAAGGGTTCAGTAAGGAGTGGCGCCCAACGTGGGGCTTATGTCACGATAACAATGAGGAGCCCAAAGTCACGATAACGATACGATGCCACGATAACGATAATGAAATTATATATTGAAAATAAATGTTAGGAAAATATAAAATAATGTTGTTGTGAGCGGGTGAGAACTATGGCTGAGCCACAGTTAGACGAACTATGCCCAATGAGAGTGCTAGATATTATCACGTTTAACGAGGAACGTAACTACCTGGTAGATAGTAATAATAATAACAGTCACAATGCATTTTAGGAAACCAGTACTTAAAGCGTTATTGAAGCTTATGTCATGTTGCCAATATAAATTTTGGAAGTGGTAACGCTGAATTACATCCAAAGTTTATGCGTTAACATGTTCTTTGTTTAATTAATTTACGGAAGCGAAACTATTTGGGATATTTATCCAAAGTAACTTATTAACTTCAGATTTTCTTTTTATTAAACGAGTTTGTGATACCAGCCACCTAAACAAAATTTTATAAGACAACTGTTGGAATGTTGTCAGTTTCGGTATTAAATTATAACAGCGTTTGTATGTGAAAACGCAGTAGATAGTGAATTATTTCCCTAGTAGTTTGGAGTATTCTGGTTGCATCAACAGCCAGCGTATTCATTATTGTATTCTTTGTGGTATTGTGAGATGGAAGGTCAGGTGACCGTGGATCTGCTAAAGCAGATGATGGATGACATGAAAGCTCATAATGAGAGTTTAAATAGTAAGACAAATGAGAACTTGAATAGTAAGATAGACAGTTTAAATAGTAAGATGGAGGACACGAAAGTCCAGAATGAGAAGTTGAGGGAGGATGTGAGAGTTCAGAGTGACAGTTTGAATAGTTTGAGGGAGGACACGAAAGTCCAGAGTGAGAATTTGAGAGAGGACATGAAGGCTCATAATGAAAGTTTGGATGGTAAAATTGAGGAGTTACAGAGTAGTATTGAGGATACCCAGGCTAGGTGTAAAGAGTCTAGTGAAGAGTTGAAGGCTGGATTGAAGAACGTAGTTCACGAGACACACACTATGTGCACCGAACTTAAAGAGGAAGTTAGGGGCGAGATAGGCAAACTCAACCAGCGTTTTGATGATAGCCGAGTGGAAATTAGGAATGAAATTGACAAACAATTTGCGGAAGTGCAGGTCAATTTGAAGAACGATTTTGATAAACAGTTTTCCAAAATCCATGATAGTTTAAAAACCGATATGGACAAGCGTTTTGACGAAAGCCACGACATGTACAGTAGGTTATGCGATAGTCAGGAGGAGATGAGGAAGGAACTTGACAAGCATTTATTGGAAAGCCAGGCAGCGCACAAACAGCTGATCGACAGTCAGGTCGAATTTAAGGACGACATTACACAACAGGTCGTAGAGATGCGGTGTTCCATTGATAAGGAATAGGGGAAAACGCTAACCATAATAGAAGAACAACGTCAATTATTATCTGCGGACATTCAGTCACTGAACAACAAGGTAGATAAAATTAGTGTGGAATTGGATAGTCAAGTATTGTCGAAAACCGAAACCATGGAGAAGAAACTGTTGCAAATTAATGAGGAGGCAATTAGTAAACTCCAAGTGGCTAATGAGGACTCCGAAGTTTTAATTAAAGAAATTCAAGAGGAGTTAGTTGAAATGAAAAATGAACACACCCGGGAATTCAACGACAGGCAAAATAGTATAGAACAGGACTTAAGGGAAATCACGTCAGCCCAGGAAGAAACGGACAAGAAAGTTGGGTTCATTAAGAGCGAAGTGAGCAGTTGGATTAGCAGCGTGGTAGATATGCAGTCCAAGGTGGACAAAGTTTTGAGTCAAACCTCGACAGCTGTTAACTCTGACCTCAGTGGTCAATTGCCGAATATCAGTCATGTAAATAATAACGGTCAGAGCTCGAATGTAGATACCAGTCGATCTCAAGGCTCGGGGGTCACCAACGTTATTAACATGATTAAGTTACATGAGGACCAGCCTAAGAAATTTAATGGAGGTCCACATACCACGCCGAAGGGATTTCTGAAGGATCTCTTGGAGTACATCCGGGACGCCAAGATTCCTGAGGAACGTCAGTTAAGGGTAGCTGAAAGATATTTAGAGGGGGCACCACTTTTATGGTTCAAAGGCTTCCGATACCACTTTGATACCTTTGATGAATTCCAGAGGGCGTTTCTAAATAAATTTTGGAGTACGGAAATTCAGCAGAGTCTCAGATTAGAACTATACTCACGTCGTTATACTGCAATAGGCCCTACTAAATTCAGTGAGTACTTTATTGCACAAATGGTAAAGTTCAGAGAACTTGAGGCGCCGCCCTCGGAGCAGGAATTGGTACAGGCCATCCAAAAGCAGCTACCTCCCGAAGTACAAAGGATGCTCATTGCATCAAAGGTAGAGACCCCCATGCAAGCAGAAATGATCCTTAGGCAACTGGATCATACCCATAATCAAATAGCACCCAGAGGGGGACGATCACACGAGCAACATGTAAACACTGTTAGCCAGGTTCCAGAGGGAAGTCAAGAGGCACCTGAGCAGGGGAAACCACAGTCGACTGAGCGGAGGCGTGAGTTTCGTAATAACTGGGAACCCTCGCATCCACGAAATGAGGATTGGAAAAGGCGTAGGGGTAATTGGAATTATCCACAAAGGAGGAACCCTTACTGGAGACGATACGATGGGGGCGGAGAAACCCAGAGGAATTTCAGAAACGGATATAATAACCGCAGGGACTGGGGAAATAATCGAACCCAGAACTTCCGCCGTGATGATGATGAAAGGTACCGCGAACGTACTCAGTACACCGAAGGGTTAAGGAAGGACCATGAAAGGGAAAAATGGAAGGGGGCTATACAGCGCCAGGAAGTCAACACCGACTGTTTCGGGGCTGAAAGTCTGGAATTCCAGAAGGCACATAGGCAAGACCAGCGAAACTCCGGTCTGAACCCATTTGCGCCAGATTTTGAGCAGGAGTCAATGTCGGCTCTTGATAGAAGAAAAACAACTTCAAATTCCCAGTAGGAAAAGGTTCAGAGTCTTTCATCCCAGATTCTGAAGGAGAGACCACCAAATGACACACGTAACATCAATAACATCAAGAAACAGACTCCTGGCAACTCCCAATTAAATGAAGACCGCAACCCAATAAGAAGATTAAAGGTTTATCATAGAGCAGAAGAAAGAATTCCACTACAGGATGACGCAGCCTTACCAGCTGGGGAAATGGTCACCGAAGAAAAAGAAGAAGAGGTACAACCAGTAAATATGATCGTCACGTCGAGAGGAAGACAGGTCGAGGCACCAATCCAAGGACAGGCAAGCAGTGGGAGTAAAGAAGAGAAAGACGCTGAATGTTTACAATGTTCATTCTTAAGAGAAGACTTTGTTGATGACATCTGTAACGCAATTCTATTTTTGGAAGGAGAAAACAGGGAAATACGTGAAAGTAACAGATCCCTACGTCAAGAGTGACTTCGGCTGGGAAATTTTACGTAGAATCATGGTTCATTTGTATCAAAATTCCCATGTACAATTCAGAATTTTGAAGGAATATATCTGTTTAAATATTTCCCCTTTCTGGGTAAATATTTCGTCGTTGTAGGTGGATTATGAACCCATAATTCTACAATGAGAAATTTTTTTCTCCATTATTTATTTGGCATTAAGAAAGTACTTTTATGTTTGAAGGCAGCCATGTTGCGCTCCTACGAGCCCCGATGTCGCGTGGGAAGGTTCTTCCTCACGGCAAGCTCGTGAATTGCTGGGACACCTCGGTGGGACTCGAGTGCCCGACAATTCTTTAAATTCATGGAATTCTGCATAACGAGGGATTTTGGCAATCTAGTAAATGAAGAAATAAATAAGCAAAATTATTCGTACACCCTCCGTGAAGTTAGTGACACCAGGGAAAAACTTAAATGCAGTTAAGCCCAAGTACATGTTAGCGTGAGACCAGCGAACCAGCTACACGTGCCAAGGTCAGGGAAGGAAGAAAACGCGCGAAACGCATGGGCAGAAACAATTTATTTCCCCTGTTATGAGTGTAGGAAAATTATAAAATTAACACCTAACATAAGTGCAAGTCTGTCCGGAGTTCTGGGACAAGTCTTATCAAAATCGGTTTATTAGAAGCAAATTTGGCAGATTACACAACCAAGCCTCATAGAGGGGATAGCGTCCTTCCTGAGATTATAAAAGAAACCCCCCACCGTAGATTTTGCAGTGTCGATCTGGAACTTGAAGCCGCGGGAGCTCGCGCCCGTCGCCATTGGAAATTCGCGCCAGATTGACCGACAATAATTAAATACATGTCCGTGGCTAAGGTCCATATACTTAGTTAAGAAGAAAAAGTGATTGGGAAGGTTTGAACGTTTGCCGACGAACTGGGAAGGTGTAGGCTGGTTGAAATATACACAGCAGATTTTATTTTATCATTTCATGTACTCTTGTAAGTGAAGAGGGTCTGGGGGAAGCTACACAGAGTAGTTCTGCTCCCTTTATCGGTTGAACACCTGTTGTTATTGAAATAACGGAGAGAGAAACCACTCTGGGAACGCATCAGACAGTTGTAGTCGACTGCAGAACGAGAGAAGTTCGTGGTGCAAGTTGCAGAGAAAGTGCCTGATTTATGTGGTAATTTTAAGATCGTGTGTGTGAAGGGTAGTGTTTGGATGAGTGAGATTTTGAAAATGAAAATGTTATCTGTGAAAATGAGTGGCTAAGTACGAGGTTTGCTGGTGATGATGTAACCAGAATGCTGAGAATGTCACCATTGTGCAGGTCTGTCTATTTTATATTATGTTGTAGTTAGTTAGTTACTGTTCTGTCCCAACAAATTTTCCAGATGCTTGTCGGGTTGATATTCGTAATTATCAGGCGAAAGGCGTTGTAAATTTTGGTCAGCGTGTGAAAATTTCAGTGTGTAAAGTTCATGTCAAGAACGGTAAAATGCGACGCTTAATATTTTTGTGTTGAGATGAGATATCATTCAAAGTGCGGATTTGTGAACGTTATAAGTGTAAATTTGTCGTGGCGAATATCGAAATTTCAGGTGTCAGTTGCATTCAGAAATGTTGGTCGATAATAATAATAATAATAATAATAATAATAATAATAATAATAATAATAATAATAATAATAATAATAATAATAATGTCTACCGCGGGATAAGGAAATTCTTCTATGTCAAATTGCATTTAACAAGTTATTTTTACAAGGATCGCAGGCATGTTTAGGCGATTTCGGTGAAATTTGTTAGAGTCACAGTCATTAATGGGAAGGAAATTTTGAGACATCGTGTATACTTGGGTTGCGAAAGGTCGATGTGTGCTCTTGGACTCTTGAGGTTCGAAAGTCGTAATAATAGTAAAGTAAGAGATGTGTTTAATAATGGTTGTCGTTTCCACCAGGGGATCGAAGTATGAAAAAGGGTCTTGAAGGAAAAGGGGATTGAGAGCGATGGATTTATCTGTACGTGGAGATGAGAGAGAAGTGATACCGCTGGAATAAAGCGATGAGAAAGTGTGTTGAGACAAGCTGTATTTTTGTAGAGGAAGTATTTAGGAAACAGGCTGTGTTGAGACAGGCTGTATTGTTTTCCGCAATCAATCCGAATTTGAGACGACTATGGTGTGAAGCATTGTAAATTTATAGAACGATTCCAAGTGAAAACGACTCTAGTAAAATGTTAAAGTCTGGGTAGTAAACATCCAGTGATTTTTGTTAAGATAATGTGCGATCTCAAGGATCAAAGAGAGCTTAGGACCCATGGTTGGGTTGTACTAAATGTGTTCACTGGATAGGTCATTGATAAGATGGTTGGAATTGATGATAGGCGATCTGAGAATTTCGAATGCGGTGGTGATGATTATTATTTTGAAGGCATCCACTAAAAGGGTAAACGTGTGTTGGAAATTTTCATTCGCTTCCCTAACACTTCAGTGCACAGGCTGAGATTGTGTTCGAGGTGGAGAATCGTTCGTCACGTCTATTTATTTTTGAGTTCACATATTATAATGAGGTAGACACTTACTGTATTTTTCGAGAGGTAGGCACTTACTGTATTTCGACTTGCATTCCTTTGATAATAGAGACGTTGGTTCCGTCGTGTGGTATTTGTCTGACCAAATTTAGTGTTGAATATCAGAGTTTGTTTGAAATTGCTGGTCACCTGATATGTTAAGAGAGGTGTAGTACGACCCACTTTGACGCCCGACGATAGGTTTAGGACGTCACAGGTTATTCTTGGAGTCACTGATGATGAGACGTCCTAGGTCACGCCCGACGATAGAATTTGGAAGGCATCATGTACATAATGATTAGGTTTAGGGTGTACAGATTTCAAGTGAGCCCGACGATAGGTCTGGGATGGTAGCTGTACACACTCAAGTCTCAGTTTAGATGTTTCTTTTGTTTTGTTTGTTGAAGCGGCCTGGGGGAAGGTAGCGTATACAATACGATATGATTTTATGACGAGGGTCAATGCGGAGCTCTCCATTGAGATAACGGGACTGCTATCAGACAAGTGAGGGGTGTCCAAGTGTTGGATATCGGCTCGACATAGATTAAATATTTTTACTGTGATAATCTCGTGCGTGTTAAGCGTTAATGACTTCGAGATGTTAATTTATTTTTACGGACTTTGTTGTTTTCTCGTATTGACGTCCGTTCTCGTTTGATAGTGTGCATGTTGACACTCAGTGTATTAGTGTGAGACTTGAGTTGCGAATGCGGTTTCGATTCGTCAGCCAGTATTTTATTTTATTTGCAATCTTGTCATACTTTCATTTGATTCATAGTTAACGTAAGTAAGTAATCAGTTTACAAGTAGTGTGTTGGGACAGACAGTAAATAGAGAGATCTGTACTGGTAGCATTGTTTTTCAAGGGAAAGAATTCCTTAAAGTTGTAGTAAATTTTAGCGTGGACTGGTAATTTTATTAAGCATAACAAACCCATTTCTAACCTGAAAATCGGTTCGATAATAATACTTTTCAAGTGACTTTCCACTTTTTATTTAACTTCAGTGTTTGGCATTTCTTCTAAATGCATGATTAGTAATTGTTTCCTGCATTTCGCAGTTTTGTTCCTTTAGAACGACATAACGTAAGATCCTCTCGGATCATGTTGTTGTTGGTTCCTTCCGAACAGCTGTTTGGGGTGATGCACGTTTAGCATCGGGATTACCTTATCACTTAAGGGTGTCATGAATGACAAATACATGGTGGAATTTTATTTCAATTGTGAATGATGCTGTTAACTTGTAGTGAACACCATGCTTTCCCATAATATTTCGCAACCTATCCAAAGCAACTGATAGTCAGTTTGGTTCGATTAAGGGTCCATTCGGCGGGTGTTCCGTATCCGTGAAGGGTATTCGACTGGTGGATAACCTTAATTGAGAGAAAATCAGGCGTTCTACTTGTTGAAAGTCAGATTTTCCACGGATCGTGTGGATTAACTCTCAGTTCTCGTTTGGAATAATAGGTGCCCGGTTTTCAGGTCTTCCCTTTTTCAGTTTTTCAGTTTCGCTGTCCACTAACATATTAGCTTCTCTGAAGCAAATCTTCGGCATTGTAAGAAACAAATTGGCGTTATGTAATGTGACTGTGTTTGAAACATTCAAAATCAATAATTTATAGTATTTATTTTTTTCGCAAGAATGCATATAAAATTAATGATGTTATCGTGCTATTTCAGTTTAATAAAAGTTAGTAAGCACGTTTTTGCTCCTCATTTCAAGTAGTTAGGCTTTCTTCTGAACCCCATCGTTTGGTTAAGATCGTGACCGAATTTATTCCCGCAACGACCCATGATTTAAGAGTTCTAGATTGTTCTACTGTAGCAGCCGTGGCCGACCAACGATGGAATGGTAAGTTCAAGGGTTCAATATATCTATAAATCTTTTAATAGGCATAACAATTTTTTTCTTTTTTTGCTATTCGCTTTACGTCGCACCGACACAGATAGGTCTTATGGCAATGATGGGACAGAAAAGGCCTAGGAATGGGAAGCGGCTGTGGCCTTGCACAACAAATCATCGACTATAGGTAACAGTGAGGTCCACAATTATTGCACAAGAATTCGAAATGATTACCACACGAGTCTCCACCGCTTTAAAAAGATGGACCATAGCCCATATATGAATGGTATATTACTCTGTAACATGAAATATCGGAATGGTAAAACATTTCAAAAGTCATTAAAAGTTCTCTTAATTAATAGGTGCCTGTCCATAAATGGACTGTATGTCAGAATTTGTGTTTTTCATTTATATATACTGTACATTAGAATGTATGATTTTTATTGTATATAGGGTATAAGTAGCTTGTCTGACAACTGTAAAACTACAGAAAATAAATAAAAATTGAATTGAATTTCTAATTTCTTGTTTGCTCCTGACTACATTCCCATTTACTGTTTCTAGTGCTGTGATGTTCTTTTTGTCAGATGTCTTGCTTTTAACCAGGCTGTACAGCATCTTCATATTTCCTTTATATATCTTCCTGTAGTTTTGGGATAAATTCACCCCAGCATTTTTCCTTGTCTTCTCTCACAACCCTATTTACATCTAATTTCCTATTTTGGTATTCTTGGTAGCTTACATATTTTCTCATCTCTCAGTTGCCTTTTGTCACTATTTCTGGCTCTTTCAACATCCCTCACTTTGATGGTCTTATTTCTTTTTTTTATCACCTCTTTCACTCTGTCATTCCACCAGGACATCCTGTTATTCATTACTTTTCTGCACATACTTCTGCACACTCCTTCTGCACTACCAATGAAACTAGATTTAAAATAATCCATTCCACATCACTACAGCTGGACTCTGACATGGGTAACTTGCTATTGATCACTTGGAACTTCTGTTTACAGCCCTCTTCCTTTAGTCTTTAATCCTTGGTATCCTCTTCCTGGTCTTTGTCTTCTCCACTTGGATTCCTGTCAGGTCTGCCATCAGAAGCTTACGGTTGCTATCAAGACATTCGCTAGGAATAGCTTTCATATCTCGCACTCATTCTTCACACCTCGGGTAATCTACTACTGACTTATAACTACCATCCCAGCTGAACCATTTTATTTTATGACTTCATTTCTTCTGGAACCACGTACTTATCAGCACGTTATTCCTCAAGTACAAGTTCTCCTTCTGTGTTCCTTGTACCATATCTGAAAGGCCCCAAAATCCCTTCATATCCAGTTATATTTACTCCTACCTGGCCATTACAGTAACCCATTAGTATTTTTTAGGTTCTCCTCATTTTATACTGACTTCTACTTATTGGAGGAAGCCAGCTTTTATTCTTCACTGCAGCCTTGCTGAGGGGAATAAACCTGCACAATCGATTCTGGTGGTACTGGTGGTGATTATTGTTTTAGGAGGAAGTACAACTGGGCAACAATCTCCTATCAACACCAATCAGAGAGAAAAAAGTGAAGGAATCCAACACTTTGAAATGAAGGTAAACAAAAATATATAGAGTTAAGACTTTTACGATCTCATGGCTGATGATGGACTAATATCAATATGCCAAAACTAGTATCCTGATTAAAATAAATTGAATTAATTTTGTATTGATTAAGTGGATTATGTCATTTGTCTGCAATAATTAAAAGAGTAGCATTAGAACATTTTTCCAAATTTTAGGCTGGGAAAACTTGGGAGAAAGGAGACGAGCTGCTCAACTAAGTGGTACGTTCTGAGCTGTCAGTGGAGAGATAGCACGGAATGACATTAGTAGACGAACAAGTTTGAGTGGTGTTTTTAAAAGTAGGAAAGATCACAATATGAAGATAAAGTTGGAATTCAAGAGGATAAATTGGGGTGAATACTTGTTTATAGGAAGAGCAGTTAGAATTTCCAAATTCTTTGCAATTATTTAAGAAAAGAGTAGGTAAAAAACAGATAGGGAATCTGCCACCTGGGCAACTGCCCTAAACGCAGATCAGTGGTGATTGATTGAGAACAAGTGTTGACCAAGGGAGATTGGATAGGATATATGAAAGTGAGGAGCCTGACAGAAGCAGGTGGAAGCAATGTTAAGACTCAGCTAAGAGCCGTGTGGTTGCCAACCCACGCTCCCAAGTTAGGAGCTTCTGAGGCACCTTTCAGTTGCCTCTTATGACAGGCAGGGGATACCGTGCGTGTTATCCTACTACCCCCACCCACAGGGGGAAATATATTCTGGGTTGTGACCACGAGGCCCTTAGCTGAGTCTTGACATTGCTTTCACTTACTTGTGGCAGGCTCTCACTTTTTCTATCCCATCCGACCTTCCCTGGTCAACAGTTGTTCTTTTCGGACCGCGATGGCATTAGCGTTTCGAGGCCTAGGAAATTTTTCATTTCCATGCACTTTGTGGTCTTTATCTTTCTTTGGCCGATACCTTCACTTTTTGAAGTGTGGGACCCCTTCTATTCGTTTTCTTCTGATTAATGTTAATAGAGGATGGTTGTACTTCCTCTTAAAACAATAATCACCACCACTTTGTACTATATAGCTGCATGGGTTATCAATAAACTAGTTAAGAGAAGCTAAGAACATCACTTGTCACATATGTGCAGAGTATTTTTGCCTTAGAACCCAAAGAAATTACCACATGAATGGATAACAAGTTACCGTACATAATTTAATGCACTCAACACGAGAGGCATTCCGTGTTTGTCAGCATACTGGGGTAACCTTTTAGAAACGCAGTATCGGTGATTACATTCTTAATAAAGAAAACACTGAAGGTAATTTACTACAACTGCGTTTTAGTACTGGTAATCATAATATGACACAGGTACTGTACAGAGTTCTATGTTTCTGTCTGTAAGATTATGTATTTGACAGATGACATCAATAAAAAAAACACAGTAAGACCAAGTTGTTAGGAAGTAAAAGAGTAGGACGTGGGCTTTTCTGTTGATTCTTGTTCCAAAAAAGAAAATTCAGGCTTTGTTTAATTATCTCCCTATTCAAATAGCTGTGAATATATTCATGTCATTTAAGTGTTATACAGTTATATATACATGAACAGTAGATGGTCAATTAAATTCTATATGAAAACTAGTTGGTATTTTGTTTTTATTTCAATGTACGGTACCGAAATCACCTAAATACGAATACACTTGCCTTTGGTTACGCTCGCTTAGAGACCCAATATGGCGGCTCCATAAGTAGCATTCGTGACTTGACCTCCCTATACTGACCTTGCTGTCTAGTGCTGGGGACGGAGCAGTTGCTCCTATGATTGCAATCGGTAGTGCGAGTGCAGCGCTCCCTCTGGTATTCTCCGGTAGTAAACTGTTGCTTGGAAACCAATCGGTGTTTTCGGTGGGCGAGCGGAGGACGGAGGAACAGTAGTGGAGCGCAACGGATGTGCTAGCGACGTAGAAAATACAGCTTTAAAAGTACGAAGAAGGCGAATATATGAAATATATACTTTCTCATTTATCGATAGTGTTTCATAATATACACTGACTGACAGAGCAAATGCAACACCAAGAAGGAGTGGTCAGAACTTTATGCCAATTGCAGGGTAGACTGACGTCACTGAGGTATGCTCATGATGTGAAATGCGCCGCTGTGCTGCGCACGTAGCGAACGATAAATGGGACACGGCGTTGGCGAATGGCCCACTTCGTACCGTGATTTCTCAGCCGACAGTCATTGTAGAACGTGTTGTCGTGTGCCACAGGACACGTGTATAGCTAAGAATGCCAGGCCGCCGTCAACGGAGGTATTTCCAGCAGACAGACGACTTTACGAGGGGTATGGTGATCGGGCTGAGAAGGGCAGGTTGGTCGCTTCGTCAAATCGCAGCCGATACCCATAGGGATGTGTCCACGGTGCAGCACCTGTGGCGAAGATGTTTGGCGCAGGGACATGTGGCACGTGCGAGGGGTCCAGGCGCAGCCCGAGTGACGTAAGCACGCGAGGATCGGCGCATCCGCCGCCAAGCGGTGGCAGCCCCGCACGCCACGTCAACCGCCATTCTTCAGCATGTGCAAGACACCCTGGCTGTTCCAATATCGACCAGAACAATTTCCCGTCGATTGGTTGAAGGAGGCCTGCACTCCCGGCGTCCGCTCAGAAGACTACCATTGACTCCACAGCATAGACGTGCACGCCTGGCATGGTGCCGGGCTACAGCGACTTGGATGAGGGAATGGCGGAACGTCGTGTTCTCCGATGAGTCACGCTTCTGTTCTGTCAGTGATAGTCACCGCAGACGAGTGTGGCGTCGGCGTGGAGAAAGGTCAAATCCGGCAGTAACTGTGGAGCGCCCTACCGCTAGACAACGCGGCATCATGGTTTGGGGCGCTATTGCGTATGATTCCACGTCACCTCTAGTGCGTATTCAAGGCACGTTAAATGCCCACCGCTACGTGCAGCATGTGCTGCGGCCGGTGGCACTCCCGTACCTTCAGGGTCTGCCCAATGCTCTGTTTCAGCACGATAATGCCCGCCCACACACTGCTCGCATCTCCCAACAGGCTCTACGAGGTGTACAGATGCTTCCGTGGCCAGCGTACTCTCCGGATCTCTCACCAATCGAACACGTGTGGGATCTCATTGGACGCCGTTTGCAAACTCTGCTCCAGCCTCGTACGGACGACCAACTGTGGCAAATGGTTGACAGAGAATGGAGAACCATCCCTCAGGACACCATCCGCACTCTTATTGACTCTGTACCTCGACGTGTTTCTGCGTGCATCGCCGCTCGCGGTGGTCCTACATCCTACTGAGTCGATGCCGTGCGCATTGTGTAACCTGCATATCGGTTTGAAATAAACATCAATTATTCATCCGTGCCGTCTCTGTTTTTTCCCCAACTTTCATCCCTTTCGAACCACTCCTCCTTGGTGTTGCATTGTCACTGTCAGTCAGTGTATATATCCGATAAAAATCCATGCAAATAGAATACACATTTTTCATTATATTATCTTTGAAGTGTAATATATATGATAGACTATGACGAGTAGTGTCTGGCCCCGCGGTGTAGGGGGCAACGCGTCCGCCTGTCACCCGGCGGCCCGGGGTTCGATTCCCAGCCGGGACAGTTTATTTAAATTGTAATGATTAATATCCCTGGCCTGGGGACTGGGTGTTTCTGATGTCCTTAATATTCCTTTCCTCACACACAACATTCCACACTACCGCCATTCCAATTACACGCAGGTTCATATAGGAAGGTGCCAGATCCACACGGGTCGACGCCCCGAACAAAAAGCATTTTAAAGAAAATGACCAGTGTTGAAAAACAAAGCGAGAAGGTTGAACGCTAATCACTCGATCACCGCCGTTTCGTTTTCGTGACCCCAACGCACCGGTACATATTCGACGCGAAAATTTTTCTTGCGATTTTCTCGAGAACGCCTTAGTAGTACGCCTTACTACTTGCACATTTTGTTGTCCTAATGGACTTCTAAATGTGTACAAAGTTTGAAGGTAGTCCGTGATCCGAACGTCGTGGCCTCCCCTTATTTGCGTCTATACTTCCTCTGCTTGTTGTGTTTTGTAGATAATGCGATGTACATTAGAAAATAATTAAGGTATTAGTTTGATATTTAATCACATTTTAGATGGTATTCATGTTTTAGAATATTTAAAGGAATTTAATAAATTTTTACAGAAATTTGTACCACAAATGCCACGAAGACCGTGTGATGCATGGCATTTCTTTGAAACTGCTGATGATAAATTCAAATTCTGCGGCCGCATTTACGCGACGGGTGGTAGTGCACCACATCATATCAAGGACGAAATGAGCAGCAGAAAACAACATTGCTGTATTAAGCGAAACAGTTATGTTGTGAGAAAAAGGCATTGGATAGACGGGTGAAATACCTTCACGTTGTCATACCAGCAACGTGTTTAAACGTACCGCTACAGTACATTCGCTCGGTAGTTTACTCGTTACAACCGGGTGATGACGTCACAACAACTAGCCAGCGCTCTACCGTCTGAACCACGGTTACTACTGTTGGATTTTTTATTATGGACACTCGAGTTTAGGCTTTAATTACAAACGAACCAATAGGCCTATTGCAATGCGAGGTATACCAATATTTTCCTTGTTTAATTCTACATTAGCGTATATAAGACACATTGTTTTCGACGTTCATTAAATATTTTTTATTTGTGGTTATAATAAATATTGCCCGAGTTTTTGGCTTCTTCTCTAGGCAGCACTCACTTAGGAATATATACATGGAAAACTACTTGTCTGATGGTAATGAAATTTTTATATGTTATAACCACATGTATTTTTTGTGTAATACTCAAGTTGCAATTTTTTTGAACTACCCCGAAAAAAGTTCTTATCATTTTTCTAAAGCAACTCTTTCTCAGTCCAGGATAAACGTACAACAGCAAACTTGGGCTTGTTTTGAAGCACTCAGTCATGGTTATCAGAAACTACAACAACTGTAACCGTACAGTTTGGTACCGAATTCATAAAGAGTAATATTGAAAGGAGGTTTTGTGTACGCCGGACCGTGCAATGAACAGCAGGCCGGGTGGTGAAATCGGGCGCAGTGTTGCCGCGTTCAGTAGTAACCACGCGCGCAACGAACACAGCTTTTCGTTTACTTTCAACCTTTAATTTTATTTCCTCTTATAAATTCCACTTCCCATCACCTTTTCTCATAAGGGCTTTGGACCTTCAAAGACAGGTTTAAAAATGGTTGACTTCCTAATTTAGAAATATCACACTGTACAATTTTTACAAGAGTTATTTGCATTATTATTTACATATATTTACAATATTTAATTCTATCAATTTTCTTCGTCTGAATAATCACTGTGTTCCGATGAATCGGTGCTGCTGTCATTCATGTTGATTATGACTGGCTCGAAATAAGCGACGTTTTTAGACAGTCCATCTTTTTCCCAGCAGTGGTCTTCAATTATCTTAGCGTGTTTAATGCATTGTTTCCAGAGTTCAGGGGTGACGGTACGTAAGGCTTCTCGGCATAAAGCGTTAATTGCTTCCATACCTCTACCATTTTCTAATGTGTTAGCCATATTTGTTTTTGCTATTTATCCTTTTACGTAAGCCCAAATGAGCTCGATTGGATTAAGCTCGCAATGGGCCACTGGTAACCAAACAAGCTGTACATCTGGTCGAAGTCGTTTAGTCAGTTGTTCCAGCTTCTTTACCGGTGTTTGAAACTAAGGCCTGGCAAGGACAATCAGCTCTGATTTCGTTAATTTGTTATAATCGTCAACTCCAGGTGGTAGTGAAATATTCTTTGATGTTATCCAGGTTATAATTTCAGGTTTCAGCCATGACATGTTCGGGTTTTTAGATGAGGGATCGACCATCGTATGATATGAAGCTTGATCTATAACGACAGCCGACCTTTGAGGCAATAAACCCAGGACTTTCGTGAACCATTATTCATAATGATTTGAGTTCATCTCATTGTGGTAATCACCACTGCCTTTCTTGCCTATAAAGCAAAGTCCTGCACCGTCAAGAAATCCTTCTTCACTTCCGATGTGTAAAATTATGATGCGTTTCCCAGCTCCAGACGGTGTTTTGAACCCTCCACGTAATCTATAAATTTGCTGAATGTACCCTCTGTACAGATTATAGTTGTCAAAGTTGTTTTTTAAGGCTTCAACCACGTTTTCTTGCCACCCATATTTCATAGTATGGTTCTGTCCGCACCACGTCTCGTCTGTAAAGAAGATCTTGAAGCCCTGTGCTCTTAAGTCTCTAATTCGTCTAAGGTAGGTATTTCGGGATGCAGCGAGTGTCACAGATTCCATTAGCACTGGTTTCCTGTTTAGTTTTTTGAATCGGAATCCCAAGCTTCGAACTACTTTCAAAAGTGTAGAAATTGACACATCAGGAAAATCCGGCATATTTTCTAACAGTTTCATGCGGAGGCTTCTAATTGTGGGAAATATCTTTTTCATATGGAAATCGTGCATATTTCTTGGTATTGTGCCCAAAGTAAAATCATCGAGATGGATTTTCGGACGCCCCGGTCTCACACACTGCTTCTTTCTTGACCTGGATGACGTATTTCCTTCATTCTCCTTTGAAGCGACTCCTACTCTCTTCACTGACGACAGAGATAATCCAAGACAATCTGCCACCTTCTTGTACACAGGGAACCTCCTGTCCCCTACTTTTTCCCCCTCACATTGAAAGAAACGAATAGCACTCAAAATCATTGCAAGTTCACCCTCTGATAACGGCGGTCTCGGAGGCATCTTGAAGTGACGTGGCCAACATGCAGAACATAGGACAACTGAAAATAGCTTGCGGATAAACCAAGGTCATGGGCATTCCGTTGCACAACTGCCCGGGGCGAGTGTACTCTGTTCGTTGCGCGCGTGGTTACTACTGAACGCGGCAACACTGCGCCCGTTTTCACCACCCGGCCTGCTGTTAATCGCACGGTCCGGCGTATACAAAACCTCCTTTCAATATTACTCTTCATAAATTCGGCACCAAACTGCACGGTTACAGTTATTGTAGTTTCTGATAACCATGACTGAGTGCTTCAAAACAAGCCCAAGTTTGCTATTGTACGTTTATCCTGGGCTGAGAAAGAGTTGCTTTAGAAAAATGATAAGAACTTTCTTCGGGGTGGTTGAAAAAATTGTAACTTGAGTATTACACTACAAATATATGTGGTTATAACATATAAAAATTTCATTACCATCAGACTAGTAGTTTTCCTTGTATATATTCCTAAGTGAGCGCTTCCTAGAGAAGAAGCCAAAAACCCGGGCAATATTTATTACAACCACAAATAAAAATTATTTAATGAACGTCGAAAACAATGTGTTTTATATACGCTAATGTAGAATTAAACAAGGAAAATATTGGTATAACTTGCATTGCAATAGGCCAATTGGTTCGTTTGTAATTAAACCCTAAACTCGAGTGTCCATAATAAAAAATCCGACAGTAGACTAGACGGTAGGGGTCACGCGCAGGCTCGCTTTGGCTGATGACGTAATCTGATCCCCACTGCCGGGCTTGCACTGAACACGACCAATTTTAATTGTGCGTTTCTATTAATGATTTGCTTGTTTTTATTTAACCACTTGCTAAATATTTTTCAGTTTTGTCAAATATAATTGCCAGTTGTTATGTGTAGGTAATTATGTTGTAATTTATTTCAGTATTTTTCAGAACATTACAAGTAATACAATAACATTGTGCTTAACACGAACTATTCCAGTAGCTTTCTCACTAATAAATTATCTTTCGCCTCGCAAATAAAGTATTTACGGTTCGGTTTTTGTATTTTCTATCCATCCAGTGATTTTAGAACGATTTTATACGTACCGTAGTTTTATTTCTAAAACT
This sequence comes from Anabrus simplex, assembly GCF_040414725.1. Classification (NCBI taxonomy): domain Eukaryota; kingdom Metazoa; phylum Arthropoda; class Insecta; order Orthoptera; family Tettigoniidae; genus Anabrus; species Anabrus simplex. The sequence continues at coordinate 68,306,769 of NC_090279.1, forward strand.
AGTTACAAAAATTAAAGAAACATGACCAATCGCGCGGGATGCTTTTTATTTATAAATGTGTATTGGCCGGTGGAATGTTGGTAAAAATCCCCTGAAGAAACGTCAACCTCTTCCACCACATTAGGGGTCACAATTTTTTGGTGGGGAAAGAGGTTTCCACAGGCTTAGGCATATAGATATGTGGTGCGGAGAAAACCCTCAGTCAGAAAATGCGATCAAATGTTCAATATTTAAAATCACCTAATGAACACTCCTAATTATTATTATGGTAGTAAAACTGTATAGATATTTACATTATATAGGTTCCACACAAAATATTTAAACCAGATTTTAACTTGGTGGTTTTACATTACTTCAAAATCAGTCTATCAAACAACTCTTAATTTTTTTCACAATTCTTTTTTCATTAGGAGTTCGTTTACACCTCCTGCAAGAATTCATGTGCCTATGTTTGTTTATGATTTTCATCCTTATGAACGTTCTGGTTTTAACGAAACAAAAAACAACGAAATCTTCAAGATCAGGACGTTTTTCTTTTCTTTTTTCCTTTAAAAACCTAAAATCTCCTGGACATTTCTTAATGTAGTTTCCATGAAAGGCACTAAATTCAGTTTCCATTTTCTTCTTCTTAATCTCTTTACCCTCCAGGGTTGGTTTTTCCCTCGGACTCAGCGAGGGATCCCACTTCTACCACCTCAAGGGCAGTGTCCTGGAACGTGAGACATTGGGTCGGGGGATACAACAGGGGAGAATGACCAGTACCAAGCCCAGGCGGCCTCACCTGCTATGCTGAACAGGGGCCTTGTGGAGGGGATGGGAAGATTGAAAGGGATAGACAAGGAAGAGGGAAGGAATTGGCCGTGGCCTTAAGTTAGGTACCATCCCGGCATTTGCTTGGAGGAGAAGCAGGAAACCACGGAAAACCACTTCCAGTATGGCTGAGGTGGGAATCGAACCTACCTCTACTCAGTTGACCGCCGGAAGCTGAGTGGACCCCGTTCCAGCCCTCGTACCACTTTTCAAATTTCGTGGCAGAGCCGGGAATTGAACCCGGGCCTCCGAGGGTGGCAGCTAATCACACTAACCACTACACCACAGAGGGGGACTGATGTTTACTTTTGTTATCTAATTCCTTCCTCAAGATTGCATTATTAACATTTTCTGCTTCATTGGCGCCTGCGATTGTAAAATTTGCCATATCTCCTTACGATGATTTCGCTTTTGTGCCCTTATTTCACTATCTTTACAGAACTGACTCGCTAAATCATTACTACTCAGTGGCAAATTAAATGTCAGACCGTAAATCACGTCAAATTTTAAAGTTTCACTGTTCTTTGGAAAACGATGCAATTTAATGTCTAAGTCTTTCTGATGTCTATCATGGTTAGAGCTACCAGCGGCAGCACAACACACCATGGCACAGCACAGCACAGAAAAATTAAACTCTTACACTGTTGAGAAGGTAAACACCATCACTAGACTAATGGTGTTCTGCTTCGTTTAGCGAACACGGGGAACGCGTGGCGTCAGGAGGCGTGGCTTGCTACTGCGCACCCAACTGATGACCCCTACCGTCTAGTCTAGTAACCATGGTCTGAACTACTCAGCCCGGTACAGCATATAAACAATTCCTATCAGTTCTTTCTCTTCAGTAACAAAATAATGAGCTACGAGTATAATTTATGTAAGAGCCTCGTATATACAACCTGTTTACTTGCAATGGAATATAATTAGTACTTAAACATTTTAACTATTATAATATTGTAAATACATTGCAAGGGCATAATATATGGCAATATTTACGCTACATTATTCTATCCACCTGCACCTATTGCAAACTGAATTTCTTCTTCTTCATTTATCTGTTTACCCTCCAGAGTCCGTTTTTCCCTCGGACTCAGCGAGGGATCCCACCTCTACCGCCTCAAGGGCAGTGTCCTGGAGCTTCAGACTCTGGGTCGGGGATACAACTGGGGAGGATGACCAGTAACTCGCTAGGCGGCCTCAACTGTTATGTTGAACAGTGGTCTTGCGGGGGGATGGGAAGATTGGAAGGGATAGACGAAGAAGAGGGAAGGAAGCGGCCGTGACCTTAAGTTAGGTACCATACCGGCATTTGCCTGGAGGAGAACTGGGAAACCACGGTAAACGACGTCCAGGATGGCTGAGGTGGGAATCAAACCCACCTCCACTCAGTTGACCTCCCGAGGCTGAGTGGACCCCGTTCCAGCACTCGTACCACCTGGGCCTCTGGGGGTGGCAGCTAATCACACTAACCACTACACCTCAGAGGCGGGCGCAAACTGAATTTCAACAGATAAAAATCTGTTATTCATAGCGTTACAAATGATGAGGCAATCTTGAAACCACTGCAGCATTTGAATGACAAGCGTAGAAAAACACATTCATCTGTGGACTTAGTACTGAAACCTAAATTGTAATTCCACCCAAGATCACCGTTACTACATTGCCCACATTAAAGCATCTGAATTTTCCGCCAGTGAATTCAATCGGAGGACTACCGGAGGTCTCCAGAGGAAGAGCGAAAACAATTGCTTCGCTCCCCTCCTAACGTTCTCAGCTCTAGCCAGGCTGTCTTCGTCTTAGCTGTGTCATGTTCCACAGTTTCATCTGAGATTGCATCGGTTCGTCATTGGACGTAGAGCTGGGAAACGGAGCAGTTGCTCCTATGATCGCAATCGGTGGTGCGAGTGCAGCGCTCCCTCCGGTATTCTCTGGTAGTAAACTGTTGCTTGGAAACCAATCGGTGCTTCGGCACGCAAGCGGAGGACGGAACAACAGTACTGAATGTGTGCTCGCTTGCCGTTCCATCCGTGGTGCGCAACGGATGTGCTAGCGACATAGTAAATACTGCTTTATAAGTATGACGAAGACGAATATAGGAAATATGTACATTCTCATTTATCGCTCGTGTTTCATTTGTCGATTACTTTTGTAACAATTTGTTTCACGGCATGCCGTCTTATGGCGACGATGTGATAGGAACGGCTAAGGAGAGTAATTTCTAGGCGTGAAAATGGAAAACAACGTAAAACCATCTTCAGGGCTGCCGACAGTGGGGTTCGAACCCACTTTCATCCGGAAGATAGTGGGATCGAATCCCACTGTCGGCAGCCTTGAAGATGGTTTTCCGTGGTTTCCCACTTCTCCTCAATGAAAATGCCAGGATGGTACCTAACTGAAGGCCACGGCCGCTTCATTCCCACTCCCAAACCTTCCCTATCCCATCATCTCTTAAGACTTATCTGTGTCGGTGCGACATAAAACAAAACCCAAAGTCTCACGCTCCAGGACACTGTCCTTGAGGCGGTATAGGTGGGATCCTTCTCTGCGTCCGAGGGAACACCCAACCTTGGAGGGTAAATTGATGGAAAGATTATTATTATTATTATTATTATTATTATTATTATTATTATTATTATTATTATTATTATTATTATTATTATTATTACTAGCTGATGTACCCGTGCTTCGCTACGGGATTGAATTCTCGGAGAGACTGACCTTGTTGTTTTCTTAACTGAAGTCAGCATAGGTCATTACAAAAACGTCGGTAGGAAAGTAGCGATTAAAAGCAATGATATCATATAAAATACTCGATCAAATGAAAAAACGCACATTTTCTCACTTTTAACGAACAGGACTACGCTGCCGATCTAACAGTCCAAAGTTCCAGAGCTGGAATGATCAAAGCCGCAGATAGCCGTGATCCGTGAACACCCTTCATCTTTTTTCGGCAGGGAGGGGTTCGAATAGTGGAGACTCCCACGGCATAAACTATGCTCTTCTACTAATCTTTTTCCTAGGAGTGCCCGATGAGTCGGAAAATCTTAATACACTACACTGGCGGCGGAAAAGTCTATCTGACTTGGAGACAAATTTATCCTCCAAGCAAGAGGAGAAACCCACTCTTCACTGCTAATTTGGAATAAAATGAATGTAGAATTTAATAAAAGTAAAGAGGAAGAAGCTTTAATTAAGATGTCTCTTTTCAGGGCCGAATTTTGAGTTATTTAGTGAATTGTGGTGCTATAATTTGGAATAGGCCTATATTGTTATTCTATACCAGGCCATACTACTACTACTACTACTACTACTACTACTACTACTACTACTAAATGAGCCTCTACCTTAAGTATGCACGCTGCACATTCAAAACAGCGCGTCAGATTAGGAATCGCATAGCTGGAGCACTATGATGAACCTGTGTGTTACGTACCAGTTGTATCGGAAAATGTATGAACCAGAGGAATGGCATGCTAAAGAAGAAAGTTTTCTATCTCCCCAGCTATTTCCCGCTAATATTCAGTCAGGCTGTTATATTCGGTACGCAGCAGTAATCCCATCTATTGGAGTTGAGAGGCAGCATAAGAGACAAAGGACATCACATCAAACAATGGTCAACGTAATGTCACTGTTGATCAATGCTATGTGCTTTTGATATGGTAGGTCTTCACATTTAGTTTTCTTCCGACTCTAAAATACCACTCATACCATAGTCGGTACGGTAAAACTGATTAAAACATAAATGATCGGAAATTGTATTCAATATAACTTTTGTTATGTAATACTTTTCGATAGCACCAATAACATAGGTATTTAAAAATTAAATTTTAGGTGCCTTCCCCTAAACTGCAATTCCATCCAGGGTGAATAAATTTGTTTATAACTTAGACTGTTGTTTCTCATTCCCCAACGATTTTCATTAAATTCTATTAACCCATTTTCTCGTGGCTCGGCGTTGATATGGACTTAGCAACAAAATTACAGTTTCATCTGTTTTATCACAGTCGGTACGGTAAAAATGTGTAAGACATAAATGGTCGGAAATTTAAATCTATATAACTTTGGTTACGTAGTATTTATCGAAACGACCACTAATAATTTAAATATTTGAGAATTAAATTTTAGGCCTTCCCCTAAACTACCATTTCACTCAGTGTGAATAGAATGATTCATAGCCAAAATTTTAAAATTGTAATTCCTCCTAAGATCACCGTTGCAACATTGCCCACATCAAAGCATCTGAATTTTCCGCCAGTGAATTCAATCGGAGGACTACCGGAGGTCTCCGGAGAACGAGCGACTACACATGCCAATTTTCATTGAGATAGGACCACTCATGACGTAAATACTCAAGAATTAATTTTTTTGCCCTCCCCCTAAACTACCATTTCACTCAGCGTGAATAAAATTATTTATAGTCTAGATTGTAGCGACTCATTCCTCGGCTTTGAATACCAATTTTCATTACAATAGGACCACTAATAACATAAATAGTTGAAAATTACATTTTAGGCCTTCCCCTAAACTACCATTTCTGTCAGCGTAAATAAAATTATTTATGGCCTAGATTGTAGCAATTTATTCCCCGACTTTGCATACCGATTTTCATTTAAGTTCTCTTTAGCCGTTTTCTAGTGATGCGTGTACATACATACATACATACATACATACATACATACATACATACATACATACATACATACATACATACAGATAGACAGACAGACAGACAGACATTACGGAAAAATAAAAAGTTCATTTCCTTGTTACTGTGGACATGACCGATACAGAAATGTCATTCTTTTCAAATTCTGAGCAATGTACAGACAAAACTCTTATTTTATATATATAGATTATTATTATTGTACTCCCATAACCACTTCTGTGGTTTTCTGCGACGTTAAGGTGCCGATATTTTGTCCCACAGGAGTTCTTTCATGTGCCGGTACACCTGACGATCTTCAGGTACTGCCGAGCAAAGTCGGAACTGAAACCGCAAGCTTGAGCTCAGAAGGTCAGCGCTCTACCGTCTGAAATACTCAGCCCCGTACAGCATATAACCAGTTCCAATCAGTTCGTACTCTTCAGTAAAAATTGAAATGGCGTATGGCTTTTAGTGCTGGGAGTGTCTGAGGGCAAGTTCAGCTCACCAGATGCAGGTCCTTTGATTTGACATCTGTAGGCGACCTGCGCGTTGTGATGAGGATGAAAACATGATGAAGACGACACATACACCCAGTTCCAGCGCCAGCGAAATTAACCAATTAAGGTCAAAATTCCCGAACCTGCCGGGAATCGAACCCGGGACCCCTGTGACCAAAGGCCAGTACGCTAACCATTTAGCCATGGAACCGGACGTACTGTTCCGTAATAAATGAGCTACGAGTATAATTAATGTAAGAGCATCGTATATAATGCATGTTTACATGCAATGGAATATAATTATCACTTAAACTATTTTACTACGAGTATTAATAACATTGTAAACGCATTTGCAACGGTATAATTTATGCCAATATTCAATCTGCAGTATTCCATCCACCTGTACCTATTGCAAACTGAATGTCAGCAGATCAAAATCTGTTATTCATAGCGTAACAAATAATGCGGCGATCTTGAAACAACTACAGCATTTGAATGACAAACGTAGGGGAACACATGCATCTGTGGAATTAGTACTGAAATCTAAATTGTAATTCCTCCTAAGATCACCGTTGCAACATTGCCCACATCAAAGCATTTGAATTTTCCGCCAGTGAATTCAATCGGAGGACTACCGGAGGTCTCCGGAGGACGAGCGAAAACAACTGCTCCGCTCCGCTCCTACCGTTCCCAGCTCTATCACTGTCGCACTAGAAGCGCTTAGAGGGAGCGCCGCAAGGAACGACAATGCTGCCAACTGTTGCTTGTACAGCTGTCTTCTTCTTGCATTTCAGAAACCCCAAATGACTTTTTTCTTGCCGTGCGGACAGTATGCGCCGCGGCCATAGTTAAGAGCCTCTCGCAGGGAGTGTGGCACCCGAAGGGAGCCACTGTTCTCATGACAGAGCTTGGCCTGGATTTAAAATGATAGGTTACAGCTACTAAATTACGTTTTTTCTTGCCGTGCGGGCAGTATGCGCCGCGACCATAGTTAAGAGTCTTTGTTCTCATGACAGAGATTGGCCTCGAGGTGCAAAAATACCTTAAAGCTAGTAAATGATCTTTATATCCCGCGCCGAGGCCATTTCAAACTTCCCTGGCCGCTTCATTTTTTTTTTTCTCCTGCAATGGTTGGTTACACAATCTTGGCCTCATCCTAGGTGTCAATGACGTCATCTTCTTCCATACGTGAACCAATCACCGATAAAAGCAATGGAGTATGGCGTGTAAAACAGTATTTTTGGTTATAAAAGCAAATGTACTTCTAGGGGCGGGCGGGTTAGTCCCTGGCTAGCGTATTGAACACATCCCTCTTCCACAATCATTTTCAGGTGAGAATAGTAGCATTTAAAATAATATTTTATGTTTTAAACCTTGCGTGCCTCTTTCTATATTTCTACACTGTAAAGTAATATACGAGTAATATCTTATTAGAAATAGGCGTCCTTACTTTATTATTGTAGAATTTTTGTGTAGTATAGTAGAGGTATCTGTAGAAACCCTCTTACCAAAATGCTGTTGTTGCAATTAGGAGAGGCTTAACTGCAGTATAGAATTGTGTAATTTTTGTGTATTCCTTTCGGTATTCAGTAATTAACAGTAGTTTTCATCTGTTAGGTTGTTGTATTATCCGCACACTTTATCTTGCGCATTTGTGTACGGGGGTGAGGAGTAAGGAGGGAGCTGTCCCGGTATCGATAGTTCTGCCTGGTGCTGCCAACTGAATGAAAACGAAATCTAAATTGAATCGAGAATATGATCGATCGATATGAAATTTCTAAACCGTTATCATCTTAAGCCAACAACTAAGTCACATACACATTATATAACATTATAAAACATTTCTCGATGCAAATCTTGTTCCTAGCATGAATTCTATACTTTGACTTTGTTGTGTAAACGACAACAGTACTAGTACGTAAAGTGTACGCCAGATGTCGCGCAACGATGCTTAAGCGATTCATAATTTGTGTTTCAAAGGTTGCCAGTACGAATCTCGAAGATCGCCGAGGTCGACCGATTCAGCACTAGGGTGTAAATGCACCAAGATAAAGTGTGCGGATAATAGATTACACATAGAATACGAATAAGTAGTATTATAATGTAGTAGTATATTAAGTACCTAATTGTTGTGTGATCTTTGAGTACTATCCTAGACAATATTTCTTTTTTTTTTTTGCACAAAACAAGTTATTTCTTTTTCATTTCTTTTTCATTTTTTTCTGTAATGAATGGCTAAAGAATGCAAGTGTATGTACTGTGGGTGTGACGATGCATTGATGGGTATGAGGGAGGAGTTGGAGAGTTTGAGGGAGATAATTAAGATTCTCACAGAAGACAGGAAGGAAGATAGGACTCGCTCAAACAACGTACAGGTTACAGTAAGTGTACAAGAGAGAGAGGAAGGAAAGGAGGGAACTGTAGAAGATGGGTGTTCTAATGTTTTAAGGGGAAGGAAATTGCAGGCTAAGGGCTGTATTCAGGATCAGAACTCAGGACAGGTGTCTATGAGAAATCAGTACAAGCCACTCCAGAGGGAAGATGAGGAACAGGGGACTGTTGCTGAGATGTGTGGAAGTAGGAGGAAGGGAAAAGCTAGGAAATGAAAATGTAGAGTAGAGAATAGGAAAAGACTGGTGGAACAGGGCCATGGGAGAGAGAAATGGGAGGAGGAAGTAGCTTCTGCAGCAATCAGGAAAGATAGGGCTGACCAGGAAGGGAGGGGATCAAAGGAGGTGGGTAGGGTTGAGGCTCTGGTCATGGGGGATTCCATTGTTAGCCACGTGGGGAAAGTGTGTGGAGAAAAGGGAACCAAGGTAGAGTGTTATTCAGAAATTAGGTTGAGGCAGATGCTGAGAAATGTAGAAGAGAAGGAAGAAGGGAAAGTAGAAGGTGGTAATTTTTCACGTTGGTACCAACAACGTAAGGCAAGCTAATATAAGTACCAACATAGTAGGAGATGTGTGGGACCTGCTAAATGCTGCGCAGGTGAAGTTTAAGAAAGCAAAGATTGTTATCAGTGGAATACTGTGTAGGAGGGATACTGACTGGAGAGTGATCGGGGATTTAAATGAGACTATGGAGTGGGTATGTGGGGAAACTGGGAATTAAATTTCTAGATCTTAATGGGTGGATAGGTAATAGGGATCTGCACTCAGATGGCCTTCAATTTAATCGCAGTGGTATGTACAAGTTAGGAAATTTGTTTAGAAGGGTAATAGGGAGGTACTTTCAAGAAAACGGTGTTGTCTACGGAGCGGTGATGAGGGTACAGAGATTCAGAAATCAAGTAGGGATGAAATAAAAATGTTAGTGTTGAACTGTAGAAATATTGTAAAGAAAGGAATAGAATTAAGTAACTTAATAGATATATATTTACCAGATATTGTAATATGAGTTGTATTATGGCTGAGAAATTATGTAATGGATGCAGAAATTTTCTCACGTATTGAAGATACTAAATGTAGGATGCTAAAGGGTTTATTGTGTCACCTATTCAATACATATACATTTTTTAACATTTAGGAATTTATTATTAATTCCATTTGACTGATGATGCCATCAATGAAGGGCGAAACAGTCTCAAATGGAATTAATAATAAATTCCTAAATGTTCAAAAATGTATATGTATTGAATAGTTGACACAATAAACCCTTTAGCATCCTACATACAAGAGTGTGTATCGTACAGATAGGATACGAATGGTGGGAGGGGGAGTTTTTATTCTGGTGATAGAAGAATTTGTAAGCTACGAAAAAGTTAAACATGAGAAACATGAAATTCTAGGTGTAAGGCTCATTTCAAAAGATAATAGGCAACCTGATGTCTTTGGAGTGTACATACTGGGAAAGGGTAGTGCTGACCCAGACTCAGAATTATTTGATAAAATAATCAGCTATGTAGGAAACGACATGGAAAGGAATGTGATTGCAGTGGGAGATCTTAATTTACCAAATGTCAATTGGAAGGAAGTGCGAACGATAGGCAGCATGACCAACAAATGGCAAATAAGCTAATATGGGAAGGACAGCTGATACAGAAAGTGATGGAACCAACAAGAGGGAAAAATATCCTGGACGTGGTGCTGACAAAACCAGTCAAGCTCTATAGGGAAACCGAAGTAATAGATGGTATTAGTGATCACGGAGCTGTTTTTGTCGTAGTTAAAAATAAATGTGATAGAAAGGATGGTTTTAAAAGTAGGACTATTAGGCAGGATTATATGGCTGATAAAGCAGGCATGAGGCAGTTTTTAAAAAGTAATTATTATTGGTGGGAAACAGTAAATAACAATGTAAACAGAATCTGGGATGGGTTTAAGGAAATTGTTGAAGAATGTGAAAGCAGGTTTGTTCCTTTAAGCTGGTAGGAATGGTAGAGACCCACATTATTACAATAGATAAATAAAGAGACTAAGAAGGAGGTGCAGATTGGAAGGAAATAGAGTTAGAAATGGCCGTGGAAGTAAGGAGAAGTTGAAGGAACTTACTAGGAAATTAAATCTAGCAAAGAAGGCAGCTAAGGATAACATGAGGGCAAGCATAATTGGCAGTCATACAAACTTTAGTGGAAAATAGAACGGTATGTATAGGTATTTTAAGGCAGAAACAGGTTCCAAGAAGGACATTCCAGAAATAGTTAATGAACAAGGAGAGTATGTATGTGAGGATCTTCAAAAGGCAGAAGTATTCAGTCAGCAGTATGTAAAGATTATTCTTTATAAGAAAAATGTCCAGATAGAGCAGGTGACTAACACTAAAGAAGTATTAAAATTTACATATGATAAAAATGATATTTACAAAAAGATACAAAAGTTGAAAACTAGAAAAGCGGGTGGAATTGATAAGATTTCCGGGGATATAATAAAGACAATGGGTTGGGATATAGTACCATATCTGAAGTACTTATTTGATTAATGTTTGTTTGAAGGAGCTATACCAAATGAATGGAGAGTTTCTATACTAGCCCCTGAATATAAAGGAAAGGGTGATAGACATAAACCTGAAAATTACAGGCCCGTAAGTTAGACATGCATTGCATGTAAGCTTTGGGAAAGCATTCCTTCTGATTATAATAGACATGTGTGAAAAATTAATAACTGGTTCGATAGAAGGCAATTTGGTTTTAGGAAAAGTTATTTCACTGAAGCTCAACTTGTAGGATTTCAGCAAGTTATAGCAGATTTTTTGGATTCTGGAGGTCAAATGGACTGTATCATGATTGACCTGTCTAAAGCATTCGATAGGATGGATCACGGGAGATTACTGGCCAAACTGAGTGCAATTGGACTAGACAAGGGAATGACTGGATGGGTTGCTACATTACTAGAAAATAGATCTCAGAAAATTACAGACCTGTAATAATTAAGAGGGGAATTCCTCAAGGCAGTATTATTGGACCTTTATGTTTTCTTGGAATAGCTTACCAAGGGAGATGTTCAATAAATTTCCAATGTCATTGAAATCATTTACAAAAAGGCCAGGAAAACAACAGATAGGAAATCTGCCACCTGGGCGACTGCCCTAAATGCAGATCAGCGATTGATTGATTGATTGATTGATTGATTGATTGATTGATTGATTGATTGATTGATTGATTGATTGATTGATTGATTGATTGATTGATTGATTGGACTGGGTGCAATATCCCGCTATGCCTGGCTCAAAGAGGATGTATAAATGAGAAAGAACTTCTCCGGGTGAAAGAAGGAATACGAAAGCAGGTCCATAAGTCTTAACGTATGTAGACGGCCATGGAAAGGGGGATCAACTGACTGAACTTTACGATCCAATTCTTCGCACACTAACGGAAATAAAATCGTACGGAATAGTATATTATGCCTTGCAGCGTTCAGTCTGCAAGCCTCTGTGAATTTAACGAAATGGCACGTCGCGAAAATGCTCGATTTGCAACTAGTGGCGGGGCCTCATTTAGTTTTGCACCTCTTATCTTTAAATCGTTAGAAAGTGAGTCAAACCATTGTCATATTGGTCTCTCTCTACTCCTCTTGCCCTCCATAATAGAGACTATTATTCTCCTATGTAACCTATCCTCCTCCGTTCGTCGCACATGTCCCCGCCACCGAAGACTTTTTACGCGTACAGCTTCATCCATCGAGTGCATTCCTAAATTAGCCTTCATCTGCTTTTTCCGAGTACTCTCCTGCCATTGTTACCACCTGTTTGCAGAAGCAATAATTCACGCTTTCATGTCTGTTACTTCTAATTTATGAATAAGATATCCTGAGTCCACAAAGATTTCGCTCTCGTAAAGCAAAGATGGTTTGGAGACACACCGTTCTCAAAACAGTTTCGTCCGGGAGCTGACTTCCTTCTTACAAAACACTGTTGATCGCAACTGTCAGCTCACTGCATTAGCTTTACTACACCTAGATTCAGTCTCACTTACTATATTACCATTCTGGGGGAACACACGACAAAAATACTTAAAATTTTCTACCTGTTCAAGCTTTGTATCACCAATCTGACATTCAATTCTGTTGACTTTCTTACCTACTGACATAAATTTAGTCTTGGAGAGGCTAATTGTCATTCCATACTCATTGCGCCTATTTTCAAGTTCCAAGACATTAGACTGCAGGCTTTCGGCACAATCTGCCATTAAGACGAAGTCGTCAGCAGAGGCCAACCTGCTTACTAAATTTCCAACTGCCTGAATCAATCCCTGCCAATTTATACCTTCCATCAGATGATCCACGTAAACTGCGAAGGGCAAAGGTGAAAGATTACAGCATTGTCTAACCCCTGTAAGTATCCTGAACCAAGAAATCTTTCTACCATCAATTCTCACTGCAGCCTAATTGTCACCATGAATGCCTTTGATTGATTTTAATAATGTACCCTTAATTTCATCCCCCACTAGAGTGAACATCATTTCCCTCATATGCTTTCTGTAGGTCTACGAAATATAAGCACAACTGTTCATGCAAATCGTAACATTTTACATTTACCTGGCGCGTACTGAAAATCGGACCTTGACAGCCCCTCCGTGCTCAGTAAACACACTGGTTCCCTTCCAACGTCCTCTCAACCACTGATCGCACCCTCCCTTCCAAGATGCCAGTGAATACCTTGCTTGGTATAGTATACAATTAGATACCTCGATAGTTGTTGCAATCCTTCCTGTTCCCTTGCTTATAAATAGGTGCAATTACTGCTCTTGTCCAATCTGAAGGTACCTTACCAACACTCCATTCTAATCTTACTACTTTATGAAGTCATTTCATCCCTGCCTTCCCACTGTACTTCACCATTTCAGGTCTAATTTCATCTATTCCTGCTGCTTTATGACAATGGACTTTATTTACCATCCTTTCAACTTCCTCAAGCGTAATTTCACCAACATCACTTCCTTCCTGCACATGAGCTTGGTTGTTCGCGACACCACCAGGGTGATTTCCTGTTACAATGGGAAGATTTTCAAAATATTCCCTTCACCTGTCCAGTGGTTCCCTGGGATCTATTATGAGTTCACCTGTAATACCCTAAACACTGCTCATTTTCTTTTTTTCTTTAATTCCTATGATTCTTTATTACTGTTCAGGAAGGTTTCGCTGCTGCTTGACATAGCCTTTCCAGGTTATTACCAAAATCTTCCCATGGTTTCTTTTTGGATTCAACAACCATTTGTATCGCTCTGTTTAATTCATCTACGTACAATTCCCTGTCTGCATCGGCCTTGTTTGGAGCCATTTCTGGTAAGCCTTCTTTTTGCGTTTACAAGCTGCTGCCACCTCATCATTCCACCAAGATGTTAGCTTTTCTCCACCTTTACACATACCGTAGTCATTCCTACGCATTCCCTGGCTGTTTCTACTACAGCATCCCCGTATGCCACCTATTCTCTTTCTACATCCTGAACCTGCTTACTGTCCACTGTTCAAAACTTCTCAATAATCATATCCATGTACTTCTGTCTAATTTCCTCGTCCTGGAGATTTTCTACTCTTATTCGTTTGCAGACATATTTCGCTTTCTCTATCCTAGGCCTGGAGATACTTAGTTCACTACAGATCAGATATTGGTCTGTGTCACCGAAAAATCCCCGAAAAATTCATACATTCCTAACAGACTTCCTGAATTTAAAGTCGGTTGAGATATGGTCTATTTTATGGATCTGGTATCCGTAGCCCCCATGTGAATAGCCTTATGCTCAAAGAATGTATTCGTAACTGCTAAACACAAACTAGCACAGAAGTGCAACAAACGCTTCCCATTCCCATTAGCTTCCACGTATTCCCCACATTTACCAATCACCCTTTCGAATAGATCAGTTCTATTTCCAACTCTCGCATTGGTATCGGCCATTAGCACATTCCGCATGCTTGCTGTTGACCCGGACTACGATATCATTCGATGTTTCTTAATACTTGTGAACTTCATCCTCATCTGAACCCTCACACGGTGAATACACTGAGACAATTCTTGTCCTAATTCCTCCAACTGCCAAATATATCCACATGTTCGCTCATTTACGTGCCTGAAATAAACCATGCTGCGTACAATAGTATTCCTCATAAACATTCCTGCCACATACTGTGCCCATCCCTCTTTAACACCAGTCAAGTACCCTTTACAATCTCCTGTCTCTTCCTCGTTATCTCTTCTTACCCGAATATCACTTACCCCTAGTACATCCGGATGCGTCCTCTTTGCTGAAGCATCCAGTTCTACTTTCTTTATTCAAATAGCCGCATTAATACTGATAGTTCACCATCGATTTTCATTTCTTTCGCCAAGTCGTTTCCAAGGAGTCCATCGCCTGTTAATGAGAGTGGGACTCCATTTCTCCCATAGGTCCGAGGTTTGCTTTAAACATTCTGAACTCGGTAAATACATGAAGCAGGATGCTACCCTACTTATACATAGTCCAAGTGAGGATCTCTCCCCTAACGGGTTAGGGACCACCGGTGTATTTTGTAGTCTTATCCACCTGAGCACAAGAAGGGCCATTGCACAGAATATGTCCGAGAACCCATTCCCGTTCCATATCAAGTGGTATCCCGACCCTCAGGACCGCTTACTAGCCCACTCAGCCGTTGCCCATGGTTCCCGAATAAGAACGTGACTACAGTAACCCACACCATGAACCGACAATTATTATCATTATTATTATTATTATTATTATTATTATTATTATTATTATTATTATTATTATTATTATTATTATTATTATTATTTCGGGGATATCCATGGAGCAGAAAGAAGTTAAAGATGGCGCCGGGGTGAATGGGTCTATCTACAATATCAGAATTAATTTAAAACTTGAACTAAAGGTTACATTTCTTTAGAATTTCGAGAATCAACAAATAACTATATAACAGGTACAATTACAGTAGCAATCTTGAAACAAGACTAGGAAAATCCAATATTAGAGATTTTTAGGGATTCTGGGCTTCAAGCACCAGAGTGCATGATCAGAGTTTTTTTTTTTTTGTAATGTCATCTGTGGAAAAATGTCCAAGCTTCTTGATGTATGGCGAACAAAACCAGGTGAAATTCAATCAGATTAGGAAACTTTACAATAACACAGTTACTTAATATTTCAGTGGTGACAGCTTCTGATTAAAGTTCCAACTTGTTGTGTTATTAGTTTCACTTTTTGATCGATAGGGGAGATTATTAAGGCGCTGATTTTGAATGAGCGGAGTTGAGGTGAACCTACCGGTACTATTATTATTATTATTATTATTATTATTATTATTATTATTATTATTATTATTATTATTATTCCGCAAATATCGTGGATCACAGAGGTGTAAGAAGGTGCTGGGCTCAATGCGTGGACAAGGATTTGACAAGAACATAATATAATGCACTAAATTTGGAAATGTTATTCCTTCTTGTTTCTCTTATTTAAAATTTGGTAAATAGAAGACGCGAATAAACAATAGCAATATAATAATGACCTCGTTAGCTCCTACAACAACGACATAAAGTAGAGAGACTTATCAGCACGATGAAACATTCACACTATTGTATAAGAGCAGGTTTGCTTCACTAAGAGTCTCAGCTCCAAACTCTAATACAGTCCAGTTTCTCATTTCTTATAGCGCACAAGGATATACAACAGCAATCCTCAAATGAGGTATTTACACTCACTTCTGCTCAATTATTTTCATATTACCTTTCGGAAACAAAATGAGGCAAAATGAGATCCCATATTAAATGGCTACAATGTAAACGGGAAAAAGTTGATAATCATCGGCCAAAAACAAATCGCAGGGAGGCGAAAATCCTGCACTCCTTCTAGAAAACTGTTAAAACCTTAAGTGAGCTCATGGCCCCAAGGTACAGAGGCTAAGGCTATTCCACGCCAGGGTGACTAAACAATAAGCATTAAATACCAAAAACTCTTAATGATTAAGGAGGATAAGAAACTTTAGTCACCCCATACCAGTTGAATGGTAGTCAACAGAGGGAAATCACTCTTGTCCCCTTATGTCACACATTTCCCAGTAGGGAATAAAACAGAGCCCTTAGATGGGCGAAAATTATACTTTTAAACCAAAGTACACGAAATACCAGAGCTTTGAAACATTCCCCTCATGCTATCCCCGGGAGCTATCATATGTTAAAATATTTCTGTCATTACCTTGTGTGGCTGGCCTTCCAAACGCCGATCCGCGACCTCTGCCTCTTTAGTATACGCCACACACAATAAACTGTAGCCATGCCAATGACAATACGGCCTTAACGCGCCCAGCTTTTATAGTATCTCGAGGGAAAGTTAGTGAACACTTTACGGATAGGCTGGATGCTTGTACACACCCCAAATATTATTCGGCTACAGACAATATTCACAAAATTTCTAATTGTTAGATAGATGCAGGAGATTGAGGGGGGGGGGTTGAGGCAGATGTGTTGGCAACCTTGACACAAGAACAAAATAATTTTCAAAACTAAGATAATCTACCTTTCAAAATTAGCTTTCCCATAAGAATTTATTGTCATTAATCCCGCCAGAGGGGGCACTTAGGCCGATGGTAGAAGCATCCAACAGTTGAAAATCAAAGTGTCTTGCATAACATTATTTCAACTTGCATTACATAGATGGCCTTATAGAAGGCATGCAGTTCGACCGGACGGAGAAGGTGCACCCTCGGTACAGACCATCACCCTCTAAGCTCTTACAACGGTATGAGCAGCTTTGAAATCTTGAATCTTGCCATGCATATTTTTGAGAGAATATATATATAAGTTGGAGTATCACTTGATAGAGAGTCCTTTCTTGTTTATTTGTTGAGGCAATGTAGTTCAGATAGTGTTTGCGAAGTAGTAGAAGTTCGGGCTGTTGCGCCTAGAGTCGATGGCAACAGTGGCTGCCGCTGACGATGATTGGATGGGGTCGCCCCGACTTCCAAGGTACCTTGAGATACCATCCTTCCGTATAATGTGGGGAGCAACCAAGGCATGGTTACAAAGTACCAAATAGCATTGTTCGGGCCAAGGATAGAGTGGGCGTTTGGAATCCAGCTTCCAAGCCTATCCCAAGGATGATAGTCCCAAAGGAGGCAGTTTAGACGGAGTGTCGGCCCGAAAGAGGTGGGCCCACACCCCGCGCCGGTATCTCTCGCAGGTTGACACGACGTGGCCTCAAGTGAAAGTAGGGCACTCTAACATTGAACTTTGGGGCAACAGTAACTGACTCACAGATACTGTCACATGTGTTGCAGGTAAAGTTGGCGACTTTGTAGGACGAATGCACGAATTTTCTGACACACGTTTGGAGGCAGTGTCCTTAATGGTGGAATGGTAATGAAATAATTGAAGTCAAGGCTTTCAAAAAAGTATTTAAGCAAAAAATGGAAGTTAACTTAGGATTAACTTAAATACATAGAATATTTCACAACCCGCAGGGGCAGAAGGCCTCCTTATTCTAACTTGCTTGTATAAAAGTTAAACTAATAAGATACTAAGGAAAGAAATATAATTAAATCAGCAATATTATCACTTGGTGGCAAATAATGAAAAGCGGAGGCCTTCACATAGGTTTTACTTGAGACAGGTGGACCCCTAAAATCCTTTCGTTTCTCGGGTTACTTACCGAAAGGGTGACAGGAGTAAGGAAATTGAGTATAATGCAAGTTCCATGAAATCTGGGGGCAAGCTTGCCCGAGGGAACAAAATTTTTAACCATAATCTGATCTCCAATTTTCTAAATTGGTTTGTCTTTGTCCACGGTCATACCCAATCTTTACTCTCCTATGAGAGGCCCTAAGGTTATTTGTAGCTTTTCCACAAAAATCCCGGATATCCTCTGGATCTATTGTCTCTGGCAATAGCTCATTGATTGACAACACATTTGACAAAGGAACATTTGGGACAAACTTAAACATAAGAGAAAGTGGAGAAAACTCGTAGGACTCATGAACGGCCCAGTTAAAGGCTAATCATAACCAGTTTAAGGAGTGTCCAAACGAGAATGATCTTCGTGGTGGAAAGCAATAAGGGCAGTTCGGGGATTATGATTAACTCGCTGGGTTAGAGATGGCTGTGAGTGGTACGCAGACGTTGTGACATTGTGAATAGAGAGATCGAAAGAGAACTGACGAAATAAATTAGAGGGGAACACAATAGCGTTATCAGAAATAATATAATGACAGGGTCCAAAAGTTGGAAAAATAATATTCAGACAAGAAACAGTGGACTGATCAGTGTCAATCCTAGTCGGAAACAGCAATGAGAACCGTGTGGAACCATCCCCCCACACACAAGAAGGAATTTATTCCCATTCCCTTTAGACTGAGGGAAGGGTCCGATGCATTCGATGTACTATCCCTAATTAAACAACACTTACATGCTTTAACGAGTTCCCTAATCTCGCCGTCCATACTCTTCCAGATAAACATGTCCCTTATCTTTTCTCTGGTTTTTAAGACGCCTAGATGTCCATCTAATGGGGCCTCATGGTAATACACGAAAATCATAGGCGCTAGAACAGCCGGAACCACAATTTGCATATTCTGATCATGCCTCGAAAGGCAACACAGAATCCCATTCATCAAAACATAATAGACAACATGTTCCCCAGAAGAAAGGGTTTCCGTAATAGGAGCCAGCACTGATCTTCACGTTGGTATTTCGCTATGTCATGAAATAACAGAGGGACATCAGTTAGAATGGCACATATAATAGGAGGTGTGGAAATATAAAGCAAAGGGATTTTCTTCGAGTCAACAACATCAGAATCGCCGGCAAACATTTGGCTTAATCCATCTGGAACCATATTTTCACATCACCCAATGTCTTGCACGTCAAACTAAAACCCTCATATCCGATTCTCCCGGTACGACGGGGCCTAGGAAGAACCCACCTCAGAGAATGATTGTCAGTCTCTAATTGAAATTTAACATGCTCAAGGTAAAGACGGAAAGTTTATAAGGGGAATGGGACGGACAGTCCTAACTCGTACGTAGAGTACTTGGCCTCTTGATGTGACAAGATTCTAGACGCATGGGCAATTGGCTGCCATTCCAGTTCAGATTCCTGAAGAAGAACCGCAGCAACCGCGGATGGAGAGGCGTCTGTGTTTACAATTAACTTCTTGGACAAATCTGGCACAGCCAAGACCGGGGCGTTACACAGAGCCAATTTCAGATCCTCTAACGCTGCTTGCTGCAACGGCCCCCATTCAAACTTGACAGCTTTCCTGCGGAGACGGTTTAGGGGTGCCACCATATTGTCTAAGTTGGGGGTGAATTTCCTAAAGATATCTAGCAACCCCCTTGACATCCTTACTAGGCGTGAAGTTACGGATTGCATGCGTTATGGAATGATCGACTGAATCTCCATCAGGTGACACAGTATGCCCCTAGTAGGATATAGATGGTTAATCAAAAGATACCTTTTACAACTTGACCGTCAATCCAGCTTTATGAAGGCGATTAGAGCTTCATCTAGATGAGCTGAGGGTTCTTCAAAGGCCTCAGAGGACATATCAACATCATCTAGATAATGGTACAGATATTCAAATTTAATATCGCAGAAGACCCTACCTAGCAGCCTAGTAAGAACCGCCGTGCCGGTGGGGGGAGGCTGAAAGGCACGCGGTTGTCTTCATACAGATTCCAGTTGGTGGCGAAAGCAGTCAGGTGTTTTGATTCTTCCATCAGACGTATATCATTATAGGCTTGGTTGAGATCTAAGATGGTGAAGAACTTAGCCACTTGAAACCAACAGAAACATGAATGCAAGTCGGGAAGTGGTACTGATTGTAGAAAAATCTTACTATTTAACGCCCTGTAATCAATTACTGGCCTGCAGCCATCTGGAAGTTCCGACAACAGAAAAAAGGGTGAAGAATACGGCAACTTGGAGGGTCGAATGATACCATCCCTCAGCATTTGGTCGATCATTTCATTGAGGACCGTCATTTTCGGTGGAGATAACCTGTAGCGAGGAAATACTACGGGGATCGAATTCGTAACCTCAAACTTGTATTCAGTTAAGTCAGTCACACCTAGATTATCCCGATCGTCTCTATAAGACCTGTCTGTGTCAGTGCGACGTTAAGCCAATACGAAAAAAATTCCGAAAACACGTCGGGAAATGACTGACATAATTTACAAATGCAACTAGCCTGATCCTCAGGTAGACGCATAAGGTCAAACGACATCTCACTCTGAGGAGGCGAAATAATAGAAGATGGTAGAGAATTGCAATTCAAGAGAGGTACCGTATATGAAAATTACTCCTAAATGCGCAGGATCGAGCACGAAAGTGCAATGTGACAGGAAATCTGCTATTAATATCACAGGGCATGGCAAATATTTAGCAAAAAAATATCTTAGATATCCACAAATTTTGAAGTATGAATTTTGGCATGGATAAGTCCTAAAATTTCTAGGGGAGAAGAGTTAGCCGAAACACATTCTACAGAAGAAAAAACATATTCAGGATATTCACAACACTACTTCAGCTTGGAATACCATTCTACCGAAATGATGGACACAATACTTCCTTAATGTAAAGGGGCCGTAACCAGTGCGTTACCTCAATTTTGAGGAAGGGCACGAAGCCTGAAGTATTGGATGCAACCAAGCACCCTAATTATAGTAATCGCCAATTAAGGCCCTACACTAAAAGTTAAATATCACCGCCCTATTCTCTTTTCTCAAAGCGCATCACTCCTGCCAACATGACTAGATACATATTAAAAATCACCAGACATAATGATAACAAACTAACCTTACCTGCGCATCCATAATGAACGTTCTCTTGCAGCAGTAAATGATAAAATTTAAGATGAAATAATACAAGATATTCATAATAAAGCCCGTTCCCTTGCTCAGAGAGGAATTAAGGAAATAAACACACTTTATCACACCTACTCAAATTAATGTTACATATTTCTGCCTTTAATTTGATATATGCACTCCTTAAACGATATCCATGAAAAGAATGGTGTCTTAAACGATGCATGTTATTTAGTCTTTGCAGGGTGATTTTCGAAAGTTCCACAAATTACATAGTGCCTTTACTTTCTTTTGTGTGAGCGTCAATCAATCAGTCAATCAATCAATCAATCAATCAATCCTGATCTGCATTTAGGGCAGTCGCCCAGGTGGCAAATTCCCTATCTGTTATTCTCCTAGTCTTTTCTTAAATGATTATTAAGAAATTGGAAATTTATTGAACATCTCCCTTGGTAAACTTTTCCTATCCCTAACTCCACATCCTATAAACGAACATTTGTCCCAATTTGTCCTCTTGAATTCCAGCTTTATCTCCATATTGTAATCTTTCCTACTTTTAAAGACACCACTGAAACTTATTCGTCTACTGATATCATTCCACGCCATCTCTCCACTGACAGCTCGGAACAGTTGAGCAGCTCGTCTCCTTTATTCCAAGTCTTCCCGGCCCAAACTTTGCAACATTGTTGTAACTTTACATATTCTCTTCTCGGATATCACCCAGAAAAAATCAAGCTGCTTTTCTTTCGAATTTTCAGTTTTTTCTCTCATCAGTAACCTGTAATTATTCGGCATATTTTCAGGTGTCATGATGGTTATATATTCAAGCTTATCCAGGGAACATAGAGGAGAACTAACGTGTTCGGCTATGTGAACTGAAATTAGGTCAGATTTCAAACTCACTGTTGAATTGAGAATAATAATGTTAACAGTTCTACTAACTACTTCTAGGGTTTCCATAAACGACGAGGAGCCAGAATTTCGTCCGGCAAGAATTCATTCACTTACCGGTAGGTCTGCAGACATTAGAATGATGTATTTGAGCTGTCACTGAAGCCAGCAGCGCAATGGGCTTGATGCTTAATGTAAAGAAGACCAAGTGGATGATTATAAGCAGGAAAAAAGATGGAATTCGAGGTAATCTCACAACAGCGAAGGAACAGATCGCGAGAGTGGACCAATTAAATACCTGGGATGTCACATTAATGATGACTGAGACCTTACTCACGAGATCCGATGTAGAATTGAGGAGGCCAGAACTTCTTTTCAGAGACTTAGAAAACTTTTGACAAGCCGTGACCTTTCCATTTCATTACGGACACGACTACTCCGGTGCTACGTTTTCAGCATTTCCGTTATACGGCGTTGAGGCGTGGACACTAACTGAGACCATGTGCAAGAGATTGCAAGCGTTTGAAATATGGACGTACCGAAGGATTCTGAAGATACCTTGGGCAGCTAAAATGACCAATATGGACGTTTTGC
The DNA here is from genome assembly GCF_040414725.1 of Anabrus simplex. Classification (NCBI taxonomy): domain Eukaryota; kingdom Metazoa; phylum Arthropoda; class Insecta; order Orthoptera; family Tettigoniidae; genus Anabrus; species Anabrus simplex. The sequence continues at coordinate 68,329,421 of NC_090279.1, forward strand.
ACCGTATGAACAAAGAACAAAAAATTCTCACTACCATCAAGAGAAGGAAGTTTGAATACTTTGGTCATATGATGCGGAACTCTAAATACCACCTTCTGCAAGTAATACTCCAAGGTAAAATTAATGGAAAACGTGGTCCGGGGAGAAGTAGGACATTATGGCCCGGCAACTTGAGCCAGTGGTTTGGGGTGACAAAGCTTACTCTGTTCAGAACAGCTATGAACAAACAGATCATGCTACTGATCGCCAACGTTCTGCGACGACATGGCACATGAAGAAGAAGAAATACCTCCGGACTCGAATCCGCGAACCCGAGCTAGTCATACATTCTCTTCTTCACTAGCTAAAATTAAATTAAATTTAAATTGTTCCTGCCTTTATTTTGATGTACGCATTAGTATAACCGTATTCTCAACGGGAGGGGGAGGGAGAGAGAAAGAGAGACAAAGACTAGATTGTTCATTTTTGCCGAGATCACTGTGCCCTAATAGGAGTTTTTTTATCGGCCACCACGGGTAGGTCACCTCTCAGACATTGAAGACATCCTGCAGAGACTAGCACCTGCTTATGTACATATTTTAATATTTGGGGACTTCAATACTAATTTACTGGAACAGGCTGGAGATACAAAGCAACTCTTAAGTATTTTCCAGACGTGTGACATGACAATACTTCCACTAAAACCGACAAATCATACCTCATCTTCACATACATTAATTGACTTGATGGTCACTAACAACCCACAGAAAATAGTATCACATGGACAAATTCCTACCCCTAGCATATCGACACATGACTTAATATACTTGTCTTACTCGCTCAAAGTACCGAAGTATAAGTCCAGATAGATCACATTCAGGGACATTAAACATATAAACTTAGATCATCTGAGAGTTGACGCCTTGAACAGTCCTTGGGATGACGTAAAAATATAAACGGTATCGATAAGAAAGTTGAAACTTTAAGCTCACTTATACTTGGTCTCCTTGATAAACATGCACCTAAGCGTACGGCCAAAGTCTCCCGACCTCCTTCCCCATGACTGACCGATGACATTAAACAAATGATGTCTCACCGTGACGCGTTACACTGGCTCTACAGACGCACACATTCTTCCAGTGCGCTTCAACAGTATCGGACACTTCGGAATAGAATTAAAGTAATAATTCGAAATAAGAAATTTTCTTTTTACAATCACCTGGCTGGAAATTTATATGTGTCAAACACTTGGAAACAACTTCGTTCCATTGGAATTGGGAACGCTTTGCCCCAGCCATGTAATCCAGACATCTCTCTGGAGAGATTGAATGCTCATTTTCCTGAAATAAAAATTAAACCGGAAATACACACAATTTCACAGGCTATAAAATCTCTTCTGAACCAGCCACCACAAAATAGGCCATTCTTTGAATTTCGCGAAGTCACAGAGACTGACGCGAAACGCGAGGTATTATCAATCACATCATATGCTGTAGGACCTGATGAAATACCCATACTCATAATACAACACATCATTGACATTATTCTTCACGCCATTACTCATACATACAACACGTGCCTCACAAGTGGCCTCTTTCCAAGAATGTGGAAAAATGCTATTATAAATCCTGTTCCCAAAACTTCCTCACCTGTACTTATAACAGATTATCGACCTGTTTGCATACTTTCATCTCTCTCCAAGCCTCTTGAACGCATAGTACACGTGCAATTAACCGAATATTTAAATAAATACAAACTACTTGACCCTTTACAATCGGGTTTCAAAAAGGGACACAGTACGACCACTGCCCTGCTGAAAGTAACAGACGACATGAGACGTGCTATGGACGAAAGGCAGGTGACGTTAGTTACTCTTCTTGATTTTAACAGCGCTTTTGACACAGTAAATATAGACGTACTGGTTGCTAAATTGAAATCACTTCACCTTGGACAGGCAGCTCTAGAATTATTTCTCTCATATCTTACGGAACGAAAACAACGCGTAATTCTTCATAATAGGTCATCTGAATGGGTAATGAAATATTCAGGAGTACCACAAGGCTCTGTACTTGGACCACTTCTCTTTGTTACCTATATTAACGATATATTGACACGGCTAAGACACTGTAAATACCATTTGTATACTGACGATCTACAGATCTATTATCATTCCAAAATTTCAGACATCAATCAAGCAATAGGTTATATGAACTCTGACTTAAATTATATCTGTGCATATGCTCATGAAAACTGTATTTTGATTAATCCATCAAAATCTAAAGCTATTATTGTTGGGCAGACAAAACAAATCAGTGCGGCAAAAAAACAAAAACATTCCTCCACCAACTTTATCTGGTAAAATTATTCCGTACGAAAACTCGGTAAGAAATCCTGGTGTAATTATAAACGAGAATCGTAACTGGCGAGAGCACATTACAAATATCTGTAAAAAAAAAGTGTATGCGTCCCTCACCCACTAAAATATCATCAAATTATGCTGTCACTAAACATGAAAATTAGGCTTATAAATACTCGTATCCTCCCCATATTTTACTACTGTGGCGTAGTACTAATTGATGCCACGAGAGAACAACTAAACCGATTACAACGTGCTATGAACTCATGTATTAGATTTATCTTTTCCTTACACTATGATGTTCATGTTACCCCTTATTATCGACAACTTTCCCTCTAGAGTTTGAACAATATAGAAACCTCCACGTGGCAGTATTAATCTTTGGAGTATTAAAGGAGAATATCCCATACTACTTATCTTCAAAACCCAATTTCCTATCCTCTTTCCACCAGCATAACACACGCTCCGGCAGTACACTTGCTATCCCTTTCAGCAGGTCAGGAACATTTAGCCGTTCCTTTGTTGCAAATGGAGCTAGAATATGGAATTCTCTCTCCCACAATATTAAAGCCATAAAATCCTTAAATTCCTTCAAGTTGTCTTGCCGTGAGCATCTCCTCGATGTGTGCCGCCAGGCTGAATGACTGGTTGAGTGAATGTGTGTATGAATATACGTTTACTGTGCTTATGGTATTTTGTGTCATTCAACTTTTAATTTGTAACGATAGTTTTGAGACATGACTAAGAATATTTATAGAGTTTATGTTATTTTGTTTCATAGTTTGTAATGGTAGTTTTAAGATAAGAATATGAATACTGCTCTGAGATGTACAATGTTAATGAAGTGTGGTTAAGTGTAAGAGAGGACCATGAGTCCTAACTTTGCTACTACAAATAAAGGCAAATATAATATAATAATATAAATATAGTATCCTCAGTAAGAAATACATCAATAATAATAATAATAATAATAATAATAATAATAATAATAATAATAATAATAATAATAATAATAATAATAATAATAATAACAGGATAAGGTGTTTTAGAGGTTCAAGGGAAGTTTTTCTGTGCGCGTTCTTCAGATCTGAATCCAGGGCTTGAGATGGAACAAGTGGTTATAAGAAAAATGACTTGATAAAGAAGAATCGTGCTAGAAACTAAGAGAGAATGTTCCTAAGTATTAATGAGAGGCTAGAATAAGCCGTCTTTGTACCGAGTTTGGAATTATGAGGTTACCAGAGTTCGTAAACCACCCGTGAAAGAAGCTAGACTGTGATATATCTCCTGACAGACTACCGCTGGATTGAACGAGGAAGAACTAACCCACCTTCGCTTGAAAGGTCAAACAATGTAAAAGAGGCTAAACCCTCCTCAGTCACGAATCGAAAGACTTTTGAGTGCAAGTAATTAAATCCTTCTTTTACTACAATTATATATGCATGGTTCAGTAATGGAAATTAGCCAATAAATCATCGCTGGAATGATAAGGAGTCTTTCTGTAAAATAGATTAAGTAGGGATTTTTAGAGGGCCGTTTATGACAATCAGAAGGTTGTCAGTTCGAGACCAAGACAATCCAGAACATCATCACACACAGGTTTTCCTGCGAATGCGGCATGTTTCTTTAGCCAGGGATTTGATTATGTGTTTATTATGTGTGTGTTTGTTCATTTCGTCATGTTTCAATGTGGATACTGTCCTGAAAATGTCTTTGTTGTCTTCTTCAAATTGGGTTGAAATCCCAAACCAATTTGATGTCTTATTTTGATCGATGTGTGTTTACGTTTATTTCTGTTTATTGTGTTAAAATTTAGGTAACCACTCTACGTTGGCTTCACTGTTTTTTCTTGTTGTTCTCCGAGTGTCGGAGGGAGATTTTAAATATAACTCGTCGCATTCATTTTAACTACATTTCTTAGGGCATATTCATGAGTAAATAAATTATAAATCATCCCTATGTAAATTCATAATAGACTTCAGCGAAGATTCGCCTTCGAATTTAGGTCCATTTGACCAAATGTACAGTGTAGTATTATGTTCCTGGTTTTTCATGTATAGTTTGTTCTCTTTTACCAACGTAAATTACATTTATTTTAGCATTTATGGCAGTTTTAATTTCCCATAGAATAAGCATTCATTGTTTCCTCCACTCTTGTAAGCTTGTAAGCTACATGCACAGTAGTTTATTTTAGACACGAACGTACCACGCCCCGGAAACCGGAAGTCGAGACCACGGAACGGAGGGGTGCATGGTTGGTCCTCGGTCGGTTTTTGGAGCATTTTTTCTCACCGATTATAGGTTTCTTGGACTTTCCAGATGAGGTGACATTTGACTCGTGACCGTAAATGTACCAATACAAACATACCCCAACTAATTAGAGAAGGCTGCTGCCATACGCAATGGGAAAGTCTGTAATTTCATGTGGCACAGGAGACTGGAGATTCCTAGCCAGGAAATTCCGATGGTAGACTTTAATTTCACGTTTCTATTTCTCTCAGCGTATAATATCACGTTAATTTCAGTAGCTTTTTAGCTACAAAAGGGTGGATAGGGACTAGACTACAACTGAGAAGGGAGTAGCTTTTGTCTTGACTGGGCTTCAGCTCTGGTCCTTTATATCACAGTGACTACATATGGCAAATTTTATTTTAAAACACGTATTATTTGTTCCCAAGAGAATCAAAACTCCTACTTTCAACTGGAAATAAATTTCGGAACGTCGGCATCCACTTGTACTGAATTGTGCGTTCATGAAAGCTAGGCCTACTTTCTACAGAGTCCTTGCGGTTATGCAACTAGGTTTTACACTTGCTACCGTATTTAAACGTTTACATTAATAATAGTAGTTCCTAGAGCAGGTCACTGTAATCACGTCCTTCAACAGCTGAGTGACCTAGTAACTATTCCTCAGACGCTACAGAACATGAGTAAGCATCTCGGCAATAGTCCTCCTTGTGAAAAGCTACTGCAGTGAGCTCGCAGTATTCTGTGAGAGAGAATTCCTGCACCAAGCTACCTGTTTGTTTCGAGGCCAAATTTGCTGCACAGGAGATAAAGATGGGTGGACGTGGGATATCTTATTCATGAGTTAGGTGTAACAGACATAAAGGCAGTGAGAGTGATTACTGGTAGTCTACAGACAGGTGGAAGCAATGACAGGAGGGTACTCGGAATGAGAGGAGATAAAGGCCACGTTAGGAATGAACTCTATGAATGAAACTGCATGTGTAAACCGACCTTGGTGGTGGGGTCATGTGAAGCGAATGGAGGATGATGGGTTACTAAGGAGAATAATGGATTCTGCCATAGAGTGTAAAATAAGTAGAGAAAGACCAAGAAGGCGATGCTTAGACTCAGTTTATAATGAGTTAGAGGTTAAAGGTGTGGAAATAAATGCCACAGGAGCTTACAGACTGAAAGCAGAAGGGAGTTGGGAATTAGGAAGTCCGTATAAAGATAAAAACAAGCCACACTTCATCACAGATTTTGTGTTTGTATAATGTCGCCCTATTCAGACCACAACAAATACACTTACCGTATTCATTGTCACGAGATGCAGATAGCTCCGGGATGTTTTGGCCGATACACAGCTTCTCTCTCAGTGCATTTTGCATTCAAAAGTACGGACACCTGAGTTTAAAACCCTACAAAGAATGGACGTGTGGAACAGCCTGAATCCATTGGTAAATACCACGCGAGCAGAAATGAACAATCAGATTCAATTTGGGAGAAAGCACACCGTTCGAGTCGTTGTTTATAATACTTCTCTAGAGCATCCACAGTTAAGAAAAGACTACAGGCCTTACGGGCAGGTTGCCTTCCACTGTTGCCATACTCTCTCACTCACCGCGGCTCGGACACTGCTTGTGAAATACAGTGATGACAGCTTGGTACAGCTGTTACAAGACTAATAATAATATAAATGCCGGATTATCTCCAGTCATTTATCAAATTACAGTCATGAAATTTCGTTTTACCAAAACGTTTCTAAGGATAAAAGCCCACTGACTGCATCATCCGAAATAAAGTAGGAGTTTCAACATGTAGCATGCGAACTAAATAATAATAATAATAATAATAATAATAATAATAATAATAATAATAATAATAATAATAATAATAATAATAATAATAATAATAATAATAATAATAATAATAATAATAACATGCGTGTCCAGAAACCGAAATGTTTATGTCTTGTTTCTTATATAAGAGAAAGTTTCATGATCGTTGTTGCTGTAAGGGAGCGCAGTGCTGAGTCTATTAGCCCCCAGAAACATTTCACTATTAACTCAAATACTGTGTAGTTACAACACAGGAAGGTGACGGCGAGACATCTCTATCTTGGTGATGTATCCTTCAGCTCACTTCAGATAAATTTACTCGTGATAACAGATGCAAGGGCTTCATGTTTATCACAAAATACGATAACTTAAATATTCTTCCGCAACATAAAATGCAGAATGCTGAATAACTTATTCGTATGATTTCTTAAAATCAAGTAGTTCGGGGTTGCTGTTTACGGAATCGAGGACTGTGTTCAGGGTTGGCGGTTCATCACTAAAGTAGAATTCATGAACAGCGTATTCCGCTTCTGACAAAATCATCGTATTTAAAGAGTCTGGAATTATTGCGAATTACTTTTTCCTTTTCCGCTTCTTGCTGGGAATCTGGAGTGGCTCTTCGCTGGCTTCCTTCCTTACAGTATTTTGAAGACGGAAGACCTCTAAATTCCTAAAAACTTTGCGGCTCCATCTACTATACAGCTTACAATTTGCCCTGTAAGTTTTGTTTTCAAATATCAAAATTTATTAAGCACCATTTGCCGTTCCATTCTCCGGACAACTTCACCACTTCTCCTTTTCACATGTTCAGCCATACTTTACTATATAAAATACTAAACAGACAAAAACAATACACGATACTCCCAACCAAATGCAATGCTATACACGAAAAACGAAACACATTGTATTTATAAAAAAACTATGCTCCCCGGAAAGACGATCTCTTCAATCTGCCGAATATCTCCCTTACATAAGCAATCACTGTAATGCGTGACACACGCAAAACAGGAAATATGCCGCGCTGACCTCACCAATGATGATTCGCAGTAGTTAAGCTGAGTCATTACACGTGTTGACTGCTGTACACACTTCCGCACTACACGCTGAAGTGTGGCGCGCGATGCAACAAGCATGGCCGGCTGTTCCGTGTACTGAACCACATAAACGATATTTAAAAGGATATCAAAATGAGTTTACGTCTTCTTCAGTATTGTATGACACAACCAATGCTTGTTTCATAAGAATGATTATACATTGTGATAGGAATTCATTATAATCCTTATATACATGTAGAAGTAAAGTGGGTAACACCAATAGCAGTAAAAGCCCATAAGGCCAATAGTTCTTTCTTAACGCTGGATGCTCGAGTTTACTTACAGACACTTCCAGCAAAAGGGAAACCAGGTAATGACTAGCTGCGAAAGGCTTCCGAAGAATTCTTACTACCGAAGACCTAAAATCGTACAATGCCTGGCCCCATTTGTCGCCCTTGGATGGGACTTTCTTGTTTCGCTAGAAGGCGAACAGGCGGTTGGGAGACAATTTCATCACATGACCATAGAAAGCCAGTCTCCGTTTATCGTGGCACAGTGTGAGAGCAGCTCTATTGTGGAGTAGAGTTCCAGTATTTCCCACCTTCCAATACTGAACCTGGGATCTTTCCAAGAATTCTCCCTTCTGTGACTTCCAGTATTTCAGTCAAGTCTTTTCTATTTAGTGAGAGAGACACAGTTTCCTGGCGGATGACTGTTGTGTAGCTTGTTATGGATGTCAATAAACCAGTTCCAGCTTGTCAACTCTCGCTACTTTCTCTATCAATCTAGCCGCCGAGGTACCTGCTAGTGACATCTCCTGGATCACGCGAAATGTATCCAAACTATAGCCAGATGACATTATTATTATTATTGTTGTTGTTCCGGGGTTACCCGTGGAGCAGAAAGAGGTGATAGAAGTTGCCGGGATGAATGGGTCTAACTACGATGTCAAAAAAGAATTTAAAACTTAAACTGAAGGTTATATTTTCTTAAATTCAACCTTAGCAAATTTTCATAACAATGTAGCGTCAGGTACAATGACAAATTTTAGACAAGACAAGAAAATTCAAAATTTAGTGACAGTTTAAAAATCTGGGCTTCAAGCCCCTCGCTTTACAATTCTTGAGCTCCTAGCTCAAATTTACAAAAGAGCACAAATTTACTCAAGGGGAGAAATCCCTCAATACATGGAGCACTTGCTCCCAACTTACAATATCAAGCCTTCCAGAGGTGCTTTTACAACACATGAAAAGAGCTGACGTGCTCTCAGATTTCCAAGCCTATTTCAGGCAATATCAGAAAATTACAATCACTCGCCATCAAGCCACAAAATTTGAAACAGGGGTTTCTATTACCCAACCTATTGGGCCTTTGCGGAAAAGAACAGGTTAAGAAAAATGGCCCGAAACACAAATGGAATGGAGGCGTGTACTTGCACTCCTAGATATGAACTCTTAAAACCTAAGGGGCACTAGGCCGATGAAACGGGGCTATTCCCAAACTATGGAGGTGACTCGTATAAGAATAAATTAAGACATTACGGAAAGGAAGAAAGCCAGTTACAAAACGTAGTCACCTCAAAACAATATGAAGGGGATCTGAGAGGGTACATAACCCTCTATCCCCGATTTACAGTTAAAGATTTAATGAAGTTTTTACATTAGCCGCTAGAAAGTCACATTTTAGGAAAACTAGGTTGCATAGTTAATGATTCGGACCTTTCCCTCTGGTTAAACTGCGGAGCTAGCAAGAAATAAAAATGTTATGTGGCCATTACCTTGTCGGTGTACTGCTGCCTGATGAAAGAGGCGCCGCCCGCCTCCTGCTTTAACACACACGCTAGGTCAGATGACGATCAATTGGCCAAGAAACGTGAAAATCCGCAGTTTATAAACCCTCGGGGAGAGTTCGAGATAATTCATGAATAATCAAGACACACCTACAGAATTTTATTGGTAGATTTAAAAGGTAACACTCAGGATCGACGAAGAAGACTGTGATTGGTAGGAAATTAACTACAAATATTAGGGATTGGCTAGATTCAAAACTGGCGAAAAGAGAAGATAAATATTGGCAACCCAAAAATAAATGAACATCAATTAGTAAAAAAAAAATTATGAATACAAAACTTCTTTAAATCAAAGGTTCTTTCACATCGCACCACGGTGCATGATCATCGTTCTTTGGTAGTGTCATCTATGAGAGAATGTTCAAACTTCTTGATGAATGGAAAACAAAACAAGTAGAAATTCGCACAGTTCAGGAAACTTCACAATAAAAAAATTATATCAGATTTTAGTGGTGACACCTTCAGAGTAAAGTTCTAACTTGTTGTATTATTGTTTTCACATTTGATAGATAGAGGAGTTCTTTTAGGCGCTCATTTGAACGCGCGGCTTAGAGGTGTACCTCTCGGTACAATTATTATCATTATTACTATTATTATTACTACTTTTATTGAAGACGCCGTAGTTCAGGCGGCAGCACGCCGGCTTCTGACCGCTGGGATCCGTAGTTCAAATCCCGGTCACTCCATGTGAGACTTGTGCTGGACAAAGCGGAGGCGGGACAGGTTATTCTCCCGGTACTTCGGTTGTTCCTGTCATCTTTCATTCCAGCAACACTCTCCAGTATCATTTCATTTCATTTGCCAGTCATTAATCACTGCCCCAGTGGAGTGCGACAGGCTTCGGCAGCCGGCACAATTCCTATCCTCGTCGCTAGACGGGGCTTCATTCATTCATTCCATTCCTGACCCTGTCAAATTACTGGAAACAGGGTGTGGATTTTCATTTTCATTATTATTATTATTATTATTATTATTATTATTATTATTATTATTATTATTATTATTATTATTATTATTATTAATATTATTTCTACATTTTATGCTTTCGTGCAAGCGTCTGCAAATTAACTAATTGCCTCCACAACCTCCGTTTTTAAGTTTTCAGCCCACATGCTGATTGGATCATTAAATAGCACCCCTAAATATTAGAGGAAACTCGCAAAAACAAATAACGCTGTCATAATGAGGCCATTGTATTTAATTCTACCTTAAATCTTACGTTTTAGAACACAGGAATAAAATAGGCAAAGCGGAAAAATAGCATACCTAATTACGGATGATCCCACTTTCTCTTTCCCTTCCCCTTCTCCAGGCTTCCCACAGTGGCCTTGATTTACTGCGCAACGTGTTGTTTGGTTCTTCTGACCTTGCACCACAATCCTCCTCTCAAGACACTCGCAGCTGCGATAAAGTGCACGCCCATCGCTCCTGGAGATAAAGACATCAAACGATATGTACATGCAGTCGAACCTCGATAACTCGAACCTCCAATACTCGAACCTCCAATATCTCGAAGTGACTTCAATTTGTCCTATTCCTCAAATGCATTCATTTCTCTATTACTCGAAATTCGGTTACACGAACCAAACGATTCCTGCCTTGAAGCGGGAAATACTCTGTAACTCGGATTTTGTACAACACTGACTGTGCAATACAGCATTTGTAGTTTGCGAGGAACAGTTCACAATAAATAAGCCAATATGACGGGAATCGAAAAACAAACTTCTAGTGATTGGAAAATCGGCGAAGCTTCGTTGTTATTCGAGTGTAATTCATTACCGGTCACGATAGAAAGCAGCCCCGGAAGTCGTGGATGACAAGCTCCATTGGCAGGTTTCGAACCTACATTCAGAGTCAGTGACAGTGTTTCTCAGAGCAATAAATGTTGTTGAAATGTACGTGGAAGAAAAGATGGTCAACACAGAAGGGACTAACGAATGTTTTCCAAAGGTGTTTCTTGTTTCACTGCTGTATTCTCTCTATAATTAGGGTGACGCCTTACAATAAGTGTTTGTTAGTGTAGCAGCGGTGTTCTCGATATCTCGAAAATCGATAACTCGAAACAAAATTTAACTCCCGAGGTGAGTCGAGATATCGAGGTTATGTGACCTCGCACGCTGTCGTCCAGGTGGCAGATTCAAACAACTTAGAAATGTACCGAACATTTCCCAATCGCTTACTCCTCTTCCTATAAATGAACATTTCCCCAGTTTGAATTTCAACCTCATCTTGATGTTGTGAACTTTCCAGCTTTTAACAGCTCCACTCAAGCATATCCGCCTACTAATGTCATTCCACGCCAATTCTCCACTGACAGCTCAAAACATGCCACATAGTCGAGCATCTCGTCCCCTTCCTCCCTGGTCTTCCCAGCCCTACGTTTGCAAAATATTTGTAACACTACTCCTTTGTCGGAAATCACTGCCAACAAATCGTGCTGCTTTCCTTTGGATCCTTTCCAGTTCTCGTGTCGAGTAGTCGTGGTGGGCGTCCCGTACACTAGAACCATACTGTAACTGCGGTCTTACCAGAGACGTATGTACCCTCTCCTTTACATACTTTCTACAGTCCCTAAATACTACCATAAATACGCGAAAAGATCTGTAACCTTTCGTAACAACCTCGTTAATATGATTATTCAAATGAAGATCATACCTTTTATTAACAACTACTTATTTAGAGTTGTTTCCCATAAGGTACTACCAACACATGAACGCAATAATTACAACTGAGAGGACGCTTCCTCTTCGTCAAACTTGGAGCTTGATTTTTCGTCCCATTTACCACCATACAATTAACCGCTGTCCCTCTCACGTTGAAGTCCCCCTGTATTCGCTGACAATCCTGTAAAACATTTACTACTCTATAAATAATAAGCTACAACATATCTCACTAAAAGAATGGCTAAATGACGCAAAGTTACAGAAAGAGATGCAGTAATGGTTGAGAATCCGCATACTGAATAGTAGTTGCTACTAATGTTTCTCTGTTATCTCTGGTGTATACATTTACAAAACTATTTTAAGGTTTAGTAGAAAAAGAATAAAAATGGAATTAATTGCTATAAATATATGTTGTTCCTCTTTCAGTTGTAGCCTATTACAATATGGGCAGTGGCGGTTCTAGATACTTAAAACGCGGGGGGGGGGGGCTGTTTGGAATTGAAAGTCTTGGTAACAGAATCCAAAAGAAAAGTAACCATGTTTTTGAAAATACAATGGGCAACATTAGCACAACCATTAACATGTTTATTTCAAATACATTATATCTGTAAATTAGAATTTCTTTATTAATCAAGGAATTTTAAAATAATTATTTCACTAAAACTGAGCCCCACCCCGCCAGGGCTAGAATCGCCTCTGGATATGGTTTTAAATATACTCTACGTTTGTTACTAGTGTGCACGGTAACTCACCGCTCCACTGCTTCCCTTGCTCGCGATACAAGGTTTGCAGGCTGTTGTTGAATGAAACAGTTACAAGAATATAACCGTTTTTCAGTTGCAGTGCGGTGGTGGTGGTGGTGGTGATTATTGTTTTAAGAGGAAGTACAACTAGGCAACCATCCTCTATCTAACTCTAATCAGAGAGAAAAAAATGGAAGGGATCCGACACTTCGAAAAATGAAGGTATCGGCCAAGGAAAGACAAGGCCCACGAAGGGTGTGAAAAATGAAAGACACCATAGGCCTCCTTACGTACTGTAATACCGTCGGGGTCGGCAAAGAACAAGAGTTGACCAAATGTGGTCGGATAGGATAGATGAGAGAAGAGAATATCGTCTACTGCAGCTGGTTATTCAAGGGAAGGTACAAGGCAAAAGAAGACCAGGAAGAAAGCGCATTCCTTGGATTGATAATTTGTAAACTTGGTTCAGCTGTTCCACTACTGAGCAACATGCAAAGCAAGAATCTCTATAATGGTAGCCGATCTTCTGAAAGGAGATGCACCGAGCTCAATAGCTCCAGTCGCTTAAGTGCGGCCAGTATCCAGTATTTGGGAGATAGTAGGTTCGAACCCCACTGTCGGCAGCCTTGAAAATGGTTTTCCGTGGTTTCCCATTTTCACACCAGGCAAAAGCTGGGGCTGTACATTCATTAAGGCAATGGCCGCTTCCTTCCCACTCCTAGCCTGTTCCTGTCCCATCGTCGCCATAAGACCTATCTATGTTGGTGCGACGTAAAGCAACTAGCAAAAAAAGGAGATGGCCCTTGAAGAAGGATACCGTAGATGAAAGTGAGGAGCCCGGCACAAGTAAGTGGAAATAAAGCTAGGACTCAGCTAAGGGCTTCGTGGTCGCCAACCCAGACTCCCAAGTTCAGAACTCATTGGGCCCACTTTAGTCGCCTCTTACGACAAGCAGGGGATACTGTGGGTGTTATTCTAATACCCACACCTACAGAGGGAAGTTGCAGTGCTCTTCAGCACCGTTTCAGAGTTTCATAACGGGTGGGTAGGCTATACAATACCGTCCTTTAAAATCCTTGTATTTCTTGGAAACGGGGTTTTCCAACGTAACTACAATAACTCACAGGTCAGATAGAGCAGCGCTGCTATTGGCTAAAGCGCCTGACGTCACCGAGAGCGAGAATGAAGTGGTATTTTTTTGACCTTAGTAGTTACTCTAATTACGCTCCACTCAAGTCAAGAAATACAGAACTAATGGACCTTTAGATGCTGTAACATTTATTATTTAAAACTTATACGAAAACATACGACTTCAAATCCATCTTTGTAAAGACAAAGAGACTCTCACAACGGCTCGAAGGATGGAACGCAGGCATTCTGCCCCTTGGCAGGTTCGATCATGGCTCAGTGCGGTGGTATTGAAATGTGCTCAAATATGTCAGCCTCGTGTCGACACGTTAAAGAACTCTTGCGGGACAACATTCCGGCACCTCTGCCGTCTCCGAAAACACGTTATTTGATCGAATCCAAATTTTAACACAATATGCAATGGGATGTGTTTTACACATTGTTTATATATTTCATAACTGTACGTTTCCAAGGAAGAAACTGTTATAAATTTGTAAGTTAAGGCTTTTTTACTTGAGGTTGTTGGAAAATTCCTTTCTTGGTCGCGTTACAATCTTTATATTATGTCCAATGTATCACTGTGTGACTAATAAATGCGTAAATTAATTCACTTATTTTGTATCAGTTTGTATTTTCTTTTTTTCTTTTCTTTTTTTGCTATTATTTTGCTTTACGTCGCACCGACACAGATAGGTCTTATGGCGACGATGGGATAGGAAAGGCCTAGGAATTGGAAGGAAGCGGCCGTGGCCTTAAGTAAGGTACAGCCCCGGCATTTGCCTGGCGTGAAATGGAAAACGACGGAAAACCGTCTTCAGGGCTGTCGACAGTCGGGCTCGAACCCACTATCTCCCGATTACTGGATACTGTCCGCACTTAAGCCACTGCAGCTATCGAGCTCGGTGTTTGTATTTTCATTGGATAGAATAATTATAATATGTATCACTGACTGGCCGGTACAGGGAAAAACGTGAGGCGGGGACGGGGTTCATGCACTACTTCATTTCAACATCGGAAACAGTGTCCGGTGTGCTGGCCATAATTGGTTAATTTCTCTTGCATGGGGGCTGGGTGTATGTGTCGTCTCCATCATCATTTCATCCTGATCACGACGCGCAAGTCGCCTACGGACGTCAAATCAGAGGACCTGCATTTGGCAAGCCGAACTTGTCTTCCGACACTCCCGGCACTAAAAGCCATACGCCATTATATTTATTTTTGTCGGAAACAGTACGTTATTTTAACTGTTGACGGTTGACTGTTTTGCTCAGCACTAACCCATGCTCAATAATTTCCTGGAATGTTTCGCATTCCGTACAAATGCCAACATCATCAGCTCCGTGCAAGTACTGTATCACAACTTCCCGGTGACACACTATGTAACGCTGGAGGGTGAGAAGGGAATCGCTCGCTTGGCCTTGGCCTTTCTCACTGCCATCTATGCACCCGCGATGTAACTATCAGTGGAGTTAGCTGTCGACAGCAACGAGACTAGTGGCGATATTTTGAAATAAAAGGTGGATCTAGACTTGACTCCAGCCGCCTCTTAAGGTCACAATTGCTTCCTTCTCAGGCCCATTCCATCGTTGCCATAAATCGGTGCTATATAAAACTCATAGCCAAAGGTGGAAAACAAGTGTGTTCAGTTCATGTTCAGTATTGTATTTCAAAATATGCCAAACATATGCATGTTGCAGACTCAATTTGTCTTAATTGCATATTTGCTGAATGGGAAGTGAAAATTGAAATGTGGAGTTATTTTCCAGAAGAGTGAACCTTTCAAACATGTGGTTTGGTGTCCTCATAGTCTGTTCCTTTATATGAGCTCATCATTTCTGTAGAATTGTGCGATAAAAATCAAATACTGAAGTGGAAGTGTCATGTGATATTGTGTGGATGAATTTTGTTAAGAAGTCATAGTTTTGGTTAAGCATCCATTTCTACCAAATAGGTTTCACTGAAAATTGTGTTTTTTTTGGAAACAATTTCTCATCAGAACACAAGAAATATGTTAAGCTCTCTTATTTGCAATTTGTATGCACACCCTCCTCTACAGAAGTATGTATTCAATGTCCAAGTAACTAAATTAATATTTGTTAATTTTGTGTTGTTGGTAACTGATACATTTGATGTGATGGTAAAAGTTGTACAAACTTTCCTGATAATAGTTGTCCCCCTGTGGGTGGGGGCAGTAGAATAACACCCAAGACATACCCTGCCTGATGTAAGAGGCGACTAAAAAGGGTCCCATGGGCTCTGAACTTAGGAGCTTGGGTGAATCCTGGCATTGCTTCCGCTTACTTGTGCCAGGCTCCTCAATCAATCAATACTGATCTGCATTTAGGGCAGTCGCCCAGGTGGCAGAGTCCCTATCTGTTGTTTTCCTAGCCTTTTCCTAAATGATTTCAAAGTAATTGGAAATTTATTGAACATAGACGACAGTGCGAGAGATGCCTAGAAGTCTGTTCGTCTCCACATTTGCACAATGAGTCCCCATCATGCACGATGCCCCATTTCATATACACCATCCCTCTTCGTGACCATGTGGCAACATTTTTTTCAATTTCAACACAATCAATCAATCAATACTGATCTGCATTTAGATTTCATCTATCCTATCCGTTCTACCGCGGTCACCACCTGTTCTTTTCTAACCCCGACTGTATTATGTATGGAGGCCTAGGGACGCCATAAACTGTACATAAATTAGCGACCAATTCCTTGGATGTAGATCATAATACATGGGGCTATCTTGTAACGTGCCATGGGAATTTTTTTGTGCTGGATCAGCTGCCATATAGTAGTACGTAGATCCTGATGCTACGTATTTCTTTCCATTTATTGGGACTCCTCTCCTGCGGATGGACTGAAAGGGAGCATTATTTGTACCTCCTGCATGTTGTAACAGGGAACAATCACAGAATCTGTAATCGCTCTTTTGTCTTTTAAGCCCATGAACATATTCATAATTCTATCCTTTTCCGTTTAGCAGAAAAAATTTAAATATATCCTACTGATACATGAAATAAAACATTTTTAAGTACTGTAAATAGTGCAGAACAATAAATACAAAGGATGCATACAATTTGTAGCTTGACATTATTTATAATCTAAATGCAGATGATTGATTGAATGATATGTTGTGTTTTGGTGCAATATGTAGGAACAGAGTACGTGCTACCATGCCTTGGTTTCTTCAAACACTACTCTGCCAGAGACTTGCCATCCTCTGGCAGATACAAAAGAAGTACAAATCTCCATATTTCCCAGTGTGTGGCCCTACGTGCCTCATTTGACAGACTGAAAGATGTACCATATAGTAAGTTCCTTGGGAAAATACAAATGGTGTTGCTGAAAACTTTTGACGTGTCACTGCAACGTTAGACTGCAAAAAGACAGGAAAGTATTATGTTGTAACGTGTCAGTGCAACGTTAGACTGCAAAAAGACAGGAAAGTATTATGTTGCAACGTGTCAGTTCCACACTTTCTTTCATAAATGAATGATTTTGTATTTGTATTGTATTGTTTTCTGGCTGATGATTATATTAATTGATGATTAATACTACTGAATCTAATGTCATGAAATTATGATATACCATGATCACTATAACTTTTGTGGAAATTTCTACACAATTTTTATACCTGTAATACTGTGGATAGTAGGTAGAACATAGCTCTAATAATCACACGATCATGTACCATTTATGTTTACGTTTGAATCCTACAAACTTCCTCCTTAGCATATAAGTTTCCTTTAATCATTTTGGTTCGTGTGGGTGGCACTCTTTCTTACATTGTATTTCAATTTTATACTATTGTCTGTTGAGGTTGGCTTGGATAGTGTTAAGAGGACTGACGTACGAGGTGATGTTAGTGTCTATTTCTGTCGTAGTTGTTAATTCAAGATAAGGATTGCCAATCTCACTCACTTTCTGGTCACTTCTTTCCTTCCTTCCTTCCTCCCTTTGTCAGTTGGCTTCTTTTTCCCGCAGCACAAAAAAGAGCTGCACAGGCCAGACCGGTCACTCCCTTCCTTCATGGCTTTGTAAATTAATAAAAGTAATATATAATAAGCAGCACAGGCTGGTTAACTTTTTTTCTCCAGCAAAATAATAATGAAGCACAGGCAAACCTCCAGGTGTATTCAATGTTCAGAATGAAGTATTTCAGAAAAAGGTAACAGAAAGAAAGAAAAAAGATATGAAAGAAATTGATTTATTTAAGAGTGGGGGGAGAATGAGATCCTGGGGACCTTACGGGCTAAACGATTTAAATCGCCCGCCCGGTAATTTAAGTTGCGGCCTACGACGGTCAGAGGCGCTAGCGTGCAATTCCCAGCAATCTTTGTGGCAGCCGATGAATACAGAAGTGAAAAATAACGTTCAGAGTGGACTCTTACTCATTCTCTATGGCAGTCACTCAGTGATAGTGGTACGGTACACTACTCTACTTGCGCGAGTCAGAGGTGCGCGGTAGTGGTAACCACTTGTGTTTTCGTTCAAGTGTGGTGCGGGAGTGACAAGCAATGGAGACCGACGGTGGAGGAACGTCGGCGGTAACCGGCAATTCCTTACGAATGGAGCGTGAAATTGTCGTACCTATGGATGAGGAACCCATAACTAATTCCTCTAGTAATACGACACGACAGCAAGGTTCTCAGTCAACTGAGTCTGATGTACAGAGGCGTAACACGGAAGTGGTAGACCGTTCTAATTCCGAACAATCTAACAATCAATCCGAGGCGTCCCAAGTGGCTTCTACCCCGGAATATTATAATCGTTTTCATCATGGACCTTTCTTTGTATTTGTTGAATCTATAAACGAGCAAAACATCGGCAATTCACACCCTATGGCACTTGGTCGCCGATTTTACGAAACTAAACTCAATGTCAAATCGATCCAACGTAAAGGACGTAATCGACTACAAGTTACCTTCCATACGGCTTCTCAAGCAAACGCATTTTTGAGTAATCCTATGCTTGAAACCCTCAAAATAAAAGCTTACATTCCATCCTCACAAGTGTTAAGAGTCGGCATTATTCGCGGAGTTGAAAAGGGTTTATCGAATTATGACATATTACAGTACCTGGAATCCGAGGCACCAGTTAAAAGCGTGCAACGACTTAATTGCCGTGCAATTCAAGATGGAGAAACCCAATACCTTCCTACGGGTTCAGTAAAAATTGTTTTCAGATCACAAACATTACCCTTCCATGTCGCCTTATATAAGGTGTACATGGAAGTTGAACCTTACATCTTTTCACCCATTCGCTGTCGCAAATGCCAGCGCTATGGGCATACAATTCGGCAATGTCAAGCGAAAAACGCTCGTTGTGGGAAATGTGCTCAACAACATGAAACCCTGGCATGTACTGAGCAATTTATACAATGTGCGTACTGTAAGAAAAAACATGTCACAGGTTCCTCAATTTGTCCTGAACATAAGTATCAGGTCACCATTAAAAATTAATGAGTACTGAACACATATCTTTTCACGAAGCTAGAGCCCGAATCGCCCTTCCAATTTATCATTCCGAGCAACAAGAACTTCAGTTCCCTCCTCTATCGTCGAATCCCCCATCCCCTTCGACTCCAAACCCGCGTAAGCGTAAGTTCACCCAAGTAATCATGCAATCTCCCCCTCCTACACCTGAACCCGGTTTCGACCGACAAGGATACATGGCCATTCTGCGAAACGAACCTTCGGTTCCAGTACATTCGATCCCGTCAACGAGTGCCATGCAACAACCTCTGCAACTAGCATATCCCTCAAGTGCGCCCACATCTGCTAGGCAGCAACCCTCTGCAACACCTCAAGATATACATTATCCTCCTTCCAAGGAACGCCTACAACAAGAAATCCAGCAATTGCTGGTAATGTTAATTGAAAGTATGGGTCACGAGCCTCAACTGCACCATGTATTATATAAACTACGAGTCTCTATCATGTACATACTAGCATGATTACTTTACTCCAATGGAATTGTCGAAGTGCCGCCTCTAAAAGACATGAGTTACAAATATTGCTGAATGAAACACGAGCTCATTTTATCTGCTTACAAGAAACGTGGTTTCAACCGCATTTCATTTTTCGATTACGAGGTTATCAAGTTTTCCGACATGATGGTAACGGCTGTGATGGAGTTGCCACATGTGTTCATACTTCCTTATCAGTTACACATTTCTCTTTACAATATATCATCCCGCACACTTATGCTGTAGGAACAGTACACCATAATACTTGTTTCATAAACATCTATTGCCCTCCCCACATTTACATTACTCAGAATCAATGGATGCATTTTTTTCAACAATTTGACACATTTCCACATCTTTTCCTTCTTGGTGATTTTAATTGCCACCACACTGAATGGGGATGCATGGTGGATACAATCAAAGGTTCTAATTTACTTACTACTTCAACTCATCAGAATTTGTTCCTTTTAAATGACGGCTCCCCGACCCGTTTAACTCCGCCTGGATCTCCACCCAGCGCAGTAGACCTTACCTTCTGCCGCACAACTATGGCCCCTGTCACCACCTGGCATACATTATCTGATACTCACACTAGTGACCACTTCCCAATTCTCATCACATATGGTATTAACCCACCACATTCCCAGTTTCAGACACCCTCTTGTATAAGTAACGTCCGATCTTATAAACATTTTAATGTTTCTAACTATCAGTCATACCTCAATTATATTTTGCTGCAGAAACACAAGCCCCCTCTTTCCTTTTCCCTCTTACTCCCTTATTTAACCCAATATTTAAACATGTTTCATCCGTGTCGACCATTAAACGTGACGACCCATCCACAGGAATATGAACTAAAATGGTGGGATAAAGAATGTCACGATCTTATTCATAAGCGCAAACAATTATTCAAACAATATCGCCAATCAATGACGCAGCAGCATTATTTTCAATTGCGAAATCATATTGCGAAAACAAAGCTCGTCTTTAATGCAAAAAATCGAAAAGCTTGGCAATCTTTTATTTCTCAATTAACTCCACAACTTCCAGCAACGAAATTTTGGAACGCGATTCGCATGATCACGAGAACTTTCCAATACCAAACTTCTTCTGCTTATCCGCGACAAGTTCTAGAAGATTTTTTATACACCCTTGCCCCTGTTACAGTAAATCCATTCTTTCTACCCACCTCACAGAATAATTCTTGTTCTTTTATTTCCCTTTTGAATCCAATTACATATAATGAATTACACTCTGTATTATGTACCGTTAATAGCTCATCACCAGGACCTGATGCAATTACTTATCAATGCTCAAGGCCTTACCCCCCCCCCCATGTCCAAATTTATTTACTCAAATATTATAATAGTATTTTCGAGACATTACATGTACCAGCATCATGGAACGAGTTTTTCATCACACCCATTTTGAAACCAACAAAACGACCTACCGAACCTGAAAATTTCCGAGGCATAGTTCTGGGATCGTGTATACGCAAAGTCTTTTGTAAACTCCTTATGAAACGAATGGCGTGGGTATTGGAATATCACTCGCTATTACCCAAGTATCAGTTCGCCTTTCGACGTGGTAATAGTACACAAGACCCTATCATTATTTTCTTACTCGACATCTTATTAGCAAAATGGCGAAAACAATCTATCGTGGCAGTTTTTTTGGATATTAAAGGTGCCTATGATGCTGTGTTATTGCATATCCTCTGGGAGAAATTATTTAGTGCTGGATTCCCCATCCAATTCCTTTCTATTTTAAATCAACTATTTACTAACCGCCGGTTAACTATTAAATCTCCCCAACACACAATTGATAGCCGTTATACATCACAAGGTTTACCACAGGGTTCGATACTCAGTGGAATTTTGTTTGCCCTTTACATGAAAGAGATCGAATCTCTTGTGATTCCACACGCTCGAATTCTAGCTTACGCGGATGATTATGTTATTTATTGTTCTGACTCCCACATTGACCTTTGTTGAGGCACAATATCTCGGGTTTTAAGTTTAGTCTTTCAGTGGCTAACGGCCCATGGACTTTCACTTTCTATACCTAAATGTGCAGCGATGATCTTTACACATAAACGAACCTTTGATAAAAGCTCTATTAACTTTGACACTTATAGCATTCTCTTGGTTTCACAACACTTATATTTAGGAATATATATCGGTCAAAAACTCACATGGCAAACTCATCTACGGCATCTTATTAGGAAATCTGATCGTTATATCACCATCTTACGAACGGTAACGAAGCGTGCATGGGGTGCTGACCCCTTGTCAGCACTACAGCTATATCATGCAACCATTCGGTCCATACTTGATTATAGCGCCCACATTATTGATTTAACCTCTAAACATAGTTTATTAGCTTTGGATCGTCTCCAATTTTCAGCACTACGTATCAGTGTGGGTGCCATCCGCACAACACCAACTAACGCTTTATTAGTAGAAACTACGGAAGAACCACTGTATATTCGCAGGATAAAAATTTCCAAAAAATTCCTATTTAAACTTATTAGTAGAACGAACTCCCTTCTTGTCCCTAAATTACAATTATTATATGAATATTATCAACAGCGTCCTCCTCCCAATCATCGGTATCCCGCCATATATATGGCTTATGCTGAAATCCACCATCTTACTGAGACTATACTTCGTACACCACGCGTTAATACGCATTCATACCACTATGATATTCAAACATTCCGTCCTTCTATTATCATTGCCCCTTCTGATGCATCAAACCAATCAATGTCTGCACCTTATCCCACATTATATGCTCATAAGAAATGTAAAAGTCCCATAACCTCATCAGATTACCACCTATTTACCGATGGGTCAAAATCAAATACTGGAGTCGGAGCAGCATTTTACGATCCACAACTACACACTAGCTTTAAATATCCGTTACCTAATAATTTAACTATCTTTACCGCAGAATTATATGCCATATACCAAGCCCTCGTATATGTTCAACAGTTGCAATCCAAAAAAATAAATATATTCAGCGATTCTCAAAGTGTTTTACAAGCTCTGCAATCACTCGCCCCTCATACAAATACATTTTACGAAGTTAAGTCTCTTCTATTTCGACTTGAAACATCCGTTTTTGTTATAACGCTAATATGGATTAAAGGGCATAATCGGCACGTAGGCAACGATATGGCCGATATAGCAGCGAAAGACGCCAGTGCAGATACCGCGAATATATTACAAATCAAAACTCCGATTCCCGACTTCTTTCCACATATCAAAACTGCAGCTCAACACACATGGTGCACACAATGGCGATTATCTGCTCGTACGAAAGGCCAACATTACTATCAAATTCAACCGAGTATTCCCAAACTGCCGTGGTTTGCAAATGATACGTATACACGACGTCACATTACCAATATCATCCGACTACGTTTTAATCATGCCTTAACCCCAGTACATCTAACTCGATTTCAAATTACGAACGACCCAACTTGTTCCTGCGGAGAATCTCAGGGCGATAGTGACCACTTGTTTTTTCATTGCCCCCAATATGCACATCACCAGGCCATTTTAATGCAGAAATTACTTAAAGTTCACGTACCTTTCCCTACACGACTTTCAGTTTTGTTGCACCAACCTTCGCCTACGATCATTACTATTTTAAACGAATACCTTGATAACACCAAATACAGTACAGACAATACACGACACTGAGCGAGATATCTAGGGACAGCTATTGGAGCTCACTCTAGCGGATAGACCTGAACGGTACTGATTCTGTCATAAGAGCACGTGTATTTTTGTGTGAAGTTTTTGGTGTTATTTATGCGTTTTCAGTGAGTTGGCATAATTAAATAGTAGCGTGTGCCATTCCTTGATATCTCCTCTCAACATGAGGGGAAAGGTATGTGCTGTGTGTGGCTGCAGTAATTACGAAGTAGAGAAAAATGCGCGGTCGTTCTTCAGGTTCCCTCGTGACAAGAACATGTAAGTAATATTGTGTTTGCATATATATTCTTCCAGTGACAGCGATTTTTATAGTACTTCATAATCTTCTGACCTGCTCGACCCATATTTTAACGGGCTTAAAATATAATACGCATATTTTATTGTATAGTGCAGCAGTTAACCTTCAATACCGATGTGTTGTTGTAGGTGTGATCTGTGGGTTTTGAAATGTCACAGAAGCGATTTGAATAAAGTGTACAAGAAAGAAGGGACGTTACGCTTGTATAAGAATTATCTGTTCAGATCATTTCCAGGCCAGCGACTTTAAAAATCCTCGACTATACAGCCAAGGGTATGTTATATTTTTACTCTAATTGTACGTAGATATTCCTCAAAGCATCACTATCGACAACATTTTCAAACTTTTCTTTCTTTCTTTTATCCCTCTTCTCAGATTAAAGCCGAGATTTTATAGATTTTCTTTCTGTTAGTAGGCTTCATGTTAAGAGGAAAATTGTCCAGCTCTTAAATGTTAATTCATTGCATCATATGTATAAGGAATGTGCCGATATTTTTTATTGACAAATGTCCTAATGTGATGATACAATGTTTTCAAATGAGGAAAAAAGACAAATCCAACCGTAAGATTTCAGGCAGGTATGCTAAAGCTAAAAAAGTAATGCATAAATGGAAGATCAAGCCATTTCACAGCAGTCCATTTCACACCTTGTTTATATGTCTAATTTCAGTCTTTGAATAATAACTTTTTAAATAATTCTTCATTCATTTACTCAGAATTGCTTTAGCAACTTCGAAGTTAATATCTCAATACCACTTTCTTTCTAGACGTAATTTATTTATCCATTTCCGTATATACATTTCCATTGATATTTGAATTTAGCGCGATTTGTTCAGGTCAAGTCACTAGGAGCGCCACCGTCGAATTGTCTCCCATTTTAGCAAGGCGAAATCCGTAAGTGTCGTGTATTGTCTCTACTGTATTTGATAACACTCACATCAAATTGTAATTATGATCTAGTTTTTCAGTTGTTTTGTTCCGACATGTTTGTGAGGTGGCACTTCTATATGTTCCTGGTGAGTGGATACTGTATCAAGGTTTTTATTACTTTCCGATCTTGTTCAGTGTAACACGTTACTCCTATTACAGCTTACTAAGTTATTTATGTCTCTGCTCAGTACCGAATGTAATACTTCCATGAACCTACTGTACTTATACCCGATATAATATTGCTTCTTTAAGTGCATCTATCTACGTGTGATCATGGTAAAATCGGGCATTAGTGATGTAATCGTGTGCTTTTGTGCCATAAGTGTAATATATTAATGGTCTCGTGACTGGGAAAGAATTTATTGAATCCCAAATAAATATCCGCAAGACAAGACAAGATTCTCTATGGCACACCGTGAACTTTTCAATACAGTTCTCTCTTAGCAGTGATAGTGTGCAGTTGAGTGGACAGTCGCTGTGAAGAGGTAGCATGGACGGTATTGAGTAGTTATTCTACGAGTGTAATTCGTACGTAATGGGGGAGCAAAGTGGTGGTGAGGAGTCTCCTGATCCTTCAACCCTCACAGTTGCTAGGGAAGAGACAATTCAAATGGACCAGGATGAGGATGATAGTTCAAGTGAGAATAGTGGTACAGTGAATAAATCGCATACACCAAATGAGGTGGTGAATAACGAGACTGGTGCTTCGATTTCGAAGACTGAGTCGCAGGAACTTTATCCTAGTACTCATTATGGACCTTTCATTATTTTTGTGGAGTCCACAGCAACAGGCAATGTCGGTAACGTACATCCTATGACCCTGGGTAGAATTTTCTATGAGAAAAATATTCCAGGCATAAAATCAGTGGCCCGCAAGGGACGAAATAGGGTACAAATAGAATTTGTATATGCCGTACAGGCAAATTCATTTTTGAAACACCCTTTATTAGTTGAGCTTAAGTTACGGGCATACATACCTAGTTCTAATGTATTGCGGGTAGGAGTTATCAGGGGAGTAGAGAAGACATTGAAAGAGGATGCTATTTTAAAGCACTTAAAGTCTCCTGCTACTATCAAATCTGTAAAGCGTTTGAACTGTAGAATTGTTAACGAAGACGGAACACAGTATGTCCCTACTGGATCTATAAAGTGGTTTTTCGTGCGCAGAAACTTCCCCAGTATGTGTCCTTATATCAGGCGCATTTAGAGGTGGAGCCATATGTTTTTGCTCCCATTATCTGTAAAAAATGCCAACGGTACGGTCACGTTGATAAGCATTGCAGAGCGACAGGTCCACGGTGTGGGAAATGTGCATTGCACCATACTACGGCGAACTGTACGGAAACTTTCCTGCAATGCGTGCATTGTCGCGGTACCCATTCAACTGGGGATGTTGACTGTCCAACTCACCAACAGCAAGTCCACATTAAAAAGATAATGAGCCATCAGAACTTATCGTTCAAGGTCGCTGTACAAAAAGTCCAACCTAGTGAATATAATGTAGTAGACAATTCTCAAAATTTCCCCCCTTTAACTGGGGAGGAGCAGACTCCTACACAGTCGAATCCCCGTAAGAGAAAATTCACACAAGTACTTTTAAAATCACCGAGACCAGTACCAGCCCCAGGATATGATAAGGAAGGTTATCAAAATTTGGTTCGGGAGATTCCCCGCATGGAGATGGCAGCTTCAAGAGTTACACCTGTTTCCAATGGCGCAAGCCGGCGGATGGCCGCACCTTTGGACGAACCTGTTGCCACGAGTAGCGCCTCAATGGCGCAACCACTTTCGTCATTTCATAGGCAACGAGAATATCTTCAAAGTTGTCTTTATCAATCTATTCAGCAATTGGTATAATTACTGGGTGATCACCCCGAGTTAGCTCATAATGTATTCCAGTTAAGAGACAGGGTTTGTAGTTTTATTCAATTCTATGATCAGAATCACTCAATGGAACGCTAGAAGTCTCATTAACAAACGTCATGAGCTATTTAAATTAATTCAGGAAACAATACCTAACTTTTTAGCTATACAAGAAGCTTGGTTTAATCTTGAGACTCGCATTAAGTATCCTAATTACAAAGTTTTACGGAATGATGGACCTGGTTACGGTGGAATTGCCTTTTTGGTCCACTCGTCTATACCATATCGAACTCATTCGAATATTCAGGCCGTACCCCATACATATGTTATAGGATTATATTATATGAATATTTTACTTGTAAATATCTACTGTCCTCCTGAAATTTCCATTACTGAGAGACAATGGAACCAATTCTTTCAACAATTTACTACCGAACCATATGTTTTTATCTTTGGGGACTTTAATCTTCATCACACACTGTGGGGAGGAAATTTGGATACTCCTCAAGGTACACAGTTCCTTAATGCAGTAAATAACCATGCTCTTGCTATTTTGAATGACGGCTCTCCTGCGCGTTTGACTGCGCCGTCTGCCCCTCCTAGCGCAGTAGATTTAACACTGTGTAAGCGAAATATGTTGTCTATCACTACGTGGCATACTTTGAGTGATACTTATTCCAGTGATCATTTCCCTATTGTTACTTCTTATGGTGTAGGCAGACCCTTTTCTCCACCGCAACACACATCTCAAAATAACATGATTCGATCTTTGAGGAGATTTAAACCGCAAATATATACCGCTTACATTGAAGATGCGTTACAACAAATACCGGAAAATGATTTTTCATATCACACTTTACTGCAGATTTTAACAGATTATATTAATATTCACCACCCCATCATCGTTTCACCCCCTTTATCTTCTAGGAAACCTGCGCACGTTAAATGGTGGGACGAGGAATGTCATTTGCTGATTCAAACCCGCAAAGTACTTTTTCGACAGTATAGGCAGCACGCAACACCTGAAAATTACTTCCGGCTCAAACGACACATAGCACAAACTCGCCGCATTTTCCATCAAAAACGTCGTGTCGCTTGGAGGGAGTTTATATCGTCCTTCACGCGTCAGGTTCCACTTGCAGACTTGTGGAATGCCATCAGGGCAATCACACGAGTTACGCAGCACTCCCCTGCCACGACCATCCCAGGTCAGGTATTATCTGATTTTCTTGTTAAAGAGACGCCAGATTTGGTTGTTCCACAGTATGTTCATTCCCAAGACCCAATAGACGCACGTTTTTCCGTATTGCTACAACCATGCGATTATCGGGAATTAGAGGCAGTACTCCAATCGTGCTCAAATTCCTCCCCAGGTCCAGATAATATATCATATCAAATGCTCAAATTGTTACCTATTAGAGCAAAGAAGGCATTATTAAACAGGTATAATGATATCTTTCGCAATCATAGTACACCTGTTAGTTGGAATGACTTTTTTCTAATTCCCATTCTTAAAAATAAGCAGTTACCCACTGAGGTTAGTAATTATCGCGGTATCGTCCTTGGTTCGTGCCTCCGTAAAGTATTTCTAAAGATCTTACTTCGAAGAATCATATGGGTATTAGAAAACTATAACTTGACGCCTCGTTATCAATATGCCTTTTTTAAGGGACGCAGTACATCTGATGCATTTAATAGTTTTGTTATCGATTTATTATTAGCTCGTCATAGAAAACATAGTACCATAGCGGTTTATCTTGATATTCAACGGGCCTATGATTCCGTACCTTTGAACATATTATGGGAAAAACTTGCAACTCTTCACATTCCTGAGGGATTCATTATCATTCTCAGACGACTTCTGACTTATCGCACACTCAGATTTAAATCGACACCTTATACAATCCCGCCCCGGCAGGTAAGTAATGGGTTGCCACAGGGCGATATTCTGAGTGGTATTCTTTTCGCTCTTTTCATGAAAGACTTCGAAACGGTCATTTTACGTCATGCTCGACTACAGGCGTATGCTGACGATTTCTTGCTCTATTATACACACGAAGATTTACAGCTCTGTAGACAACATATTAGTTACACGCTTCATGAAGCTAGAACATGGTTAGAGGCCCATGGGTTAAATCTTTCCATAGCGAAATGTCGAGCGATGATATTTACACATCACCGAACCTATGACCGATCGCCACTTGTTTTTGATCAGTATGAAATACCAGTGGTTAGTCACCATAAATATCTTGGGTTATTTATCGATCAAAAACTTACATGGAAACATCATTTTTTATACTTGCGTTCGAAGAGTGAACGGTATATTCAGGTAATACAAGCTGTAACCCGTAGGCAATGGGGGGCAGATCCCGTTGTGGTGCTTTGTACAAAGCCACTATTCGCTCGATATTGGACTACGGATCGCATATTTTTGACTTGGCATCGTATACTAACTTGAATATTCTTAACACTTGTCAATATAAAGCACTACGCTCCTGTATTGGAGATTTAAAGTCCACACCTACCAATGCACTTTTAGTCGAATCCTGCGAAGCTCCCTTACAAGTACGTAGAAAAATACTTGCGACGACATATTTACTTAAAAAGTTTTCTTTAACAAGTCATCCTTTAATTCCGAATACTTTCGGAGTATTATTCCGTACGGCGGCAGGGTTTACGCAGATTGCCAGTACTGTTTCATGCTTTTGCTACATTGAAGTCGAAACAGTGTACCTTAATACACAGTGTTGATTTCATACCCTATACCTTACCCTATCAGGTTTCTTATTATAAGCCTCAAATAATATGGCCTATCCGTAATGGCTCTACTAACGTTACTTGTCTGCAGGGGACCGAGATTTGTCCTGTTAAAAGAGTGAAATTTTCTAATATTCCACGAAGCATAAACATTTTTACAGATGGGGCAAAGGACATTAATGGAGTTGGTTCCGCTTATTATATACCTTCTCTAAATGTTAAAGAGCAATATGGTTTGCCTAGTGACTGTTCGATTTTTACAGCGGAGTTACTCGCTATACAGCAAGCTTTACTTCTTGTTCAGCGACAGGGATATACGAGAGTTACAATCTATACGGATTCGCTGAGTGCATTGCAATCTTTGGTTTCGTATGAGTTATCCTACAATTGGTATGTATACAATGTCAAGAGTCTCCTTTATATGCTTGACAACGTCGGTATTTACATAACTTTAGTATGGGTACCAGGTCATGTAGGTATTGAGGGCAATGAAAAAGTAGATTTTCTTGCAAAACAAGCTTCTCGTCTTCCTGTTCCGAATACTAACAATATTGTTCCAGCTTCTGATTATGTAGTTGTTATCCGACAGGAGGGGCGTCAAGACTGGCAGCATTTTTTTCGACAGACTGCACAAGTCAAAGGTAACTTCTATTATCATTTACAACCAACACTTTTAGTTAAACCTTGGTTTACGCGAGGATCTTATACTAGACGACATATTATTAACATCATTCGGTTACGGTTTAATCATGCCCTTACACCACAATATAGATCACGTTTCCATTTAACGCAGGATACAAACTGTTTGTGTGGTACAAATATCCGTAATGGCGACTCCAACCACATTTTATTTGAATGTTCTTTATGTGCTAACCCCCGTAAAAAACTTTTGACTAATCTTAAGCGACTCAAGCAGGTTTTTCCAACCAGTGTTTCTTGTTTGCTCTGTAATCCTACAGTCGAGATTATTCGAGTGCTAAATTTGTTTCTAGATGAAGCCAATATCGTGTTATAATTCTGTCTGTAATATCGGGTGAGCATTGCTCATGCTTTTGAAGGTTCCATTTGAGTGATTCCTTATAACATTAGTGTATTACTTGCGAGTGCTATTTTGGATTCTTCGTGTGGGTGAAGCTTTAGACACAGTGTGATTGCAAGATTGGAAATTTCCCGTATGCAAACAGTATGCTCTAGCAACATAGGGTTGTTATGTGATATAGTGAAGATCAGTGTTTTGTGTTTTTCTACTTGCAAGCTCAAGCATCCATTATTGCACTGCAGTTTTTCATTTATACCAGTGTGTTTATATGAGTAAGCGAGTATTGACTGGGTGAAATGTCGTAGACACAGCCCATAAGCATCAGCAAGCAAGCAAGCAACTTTTCAATAAGTGTCATATATTCTTAGATGCGCAGGTCGAGTTAATGCAGTTGACGTAATTTTGTCGCGAGGAGTGAAATCGATCTAAAGCTCGCTCTTTGGATTCATTTAAAAATTTACAAGGCATTCGGTGTTCGGCTGTTGTGCAGTGCACACGTCTCGCTCCGGTCACTGGTGCAGCGGCTTTTTCCTGTCTGTAGATAAGTAGAGTGTTTTATGTTTGTGTTTGTATCCTAGTAATTTTCTTTTGTGTTTGTTCCGGTGCTAGTGTAGGGTAATTCCTTTTTGGACTACTATGTCTGTAGATAGTGGCGGTGGCCCTTTAGGACGACCTCCTGATATTGGTAAAGATGCCGTGCGTAAGGATTTACACATGGACGTTAGTAATACAGCTACCCAACGAGACAGTTCTCAAGATACAATACGTGATTCGGATCAGCGTCCGCACGTTCCTGTATCTACCTATTCTAACACTCATCTTGGCCCTTACATAGTATTTGTAGAATCGATTGACTCTACAAATAAATTGGGCCATATTCACCCTATGGCTCTGGGACGGATTTTCTACGAGAGGCAAATTGGTGACGTCAAGGCCATCCATAGGAAGGGAAGAAATAGAATTCAAGTTACTTTCATGTCTAGTAAGGCTGCAAACGCCTTTCTTTCTCATCCCATTCTTACAGAAAAGAAATTGACAGCTTTTATTCCGTCTTCGAATATTCAGCGAGTAGGGGTAATACGGGGAGTAGACACTACTATTTCCGAATCCGACATTCTCACCTATTTAGACTCACCATATCCTGTAGTGAAAGTACAACGTCTAAATAGACGTTCATCTAAAGACGGAAAAAATGAATATATCCCTACAGGTACTGTGAAGGTTGTATTCGAAAGTCAACAACTTCCGAAAAGTGTGTCCATTTTTAAAGTCATTTTAGAGGTTCAGGCCTTTATATTCTCTCCTTTATTATGCAAACGATGTCAGCGGTATGGACACACCGCTACTAATTGTCGTTCCAGGGAGCCGAGATGTGGAAAGTGTTCCCTTACTCATTCTATTGAAGATTGCACTCACCAAGTCGTTAAATGTGCTAACTGTGGCGGAAATCATCCTGCGGGAGCAGAACATTGTGAAATCCACAAACAACAAAAAGAAATTAAACGCATTATGAGTGTTGAAAACAAATCATATTTCGAAGTGAAAAACTATTTTGCCCCATTACAGTCCCTATCTAACCCCCTTCTGATGCCCC
The DNA here is from genome assembly GCF_040414725.1 of Anabrus simplex. Lineage (NCBI taxonomy): Eukaryota > Metazoa > Arthropoda > Insecta > Orthoptera > Tettigoniidae > Anabrus > Anabrus simplex. Next base: position 68,361,420 of record NC_090279.1, read on the forward strand.
AACATTTTCCTCCTTTACCCAATAGACCATCTCAATCGGACGAAACTCTCCCTCGAAAGCGTAAATTTACTATGGTGGTTAGTAACCCTTCCCGCCCACCCGTTAAACCAGGTTATGACAGGGCATCATATCTTAATTTGATCAGTAATCCGAAGACGGTTCCAGAACATTCTGGCACTCCAGTCGTGCCTTTGATACCTGCTACTTCTAACGAGCCTGCATCTACATCACGGAAGCCAAGTCCTCAAGGGCAACCTTCGGCTTCCCCCGCGCCAATATCGGCATCTCCCTCTGTCAAGGCTTTACATTGTAAATCAAACGTTAATTCTAATGAACAGTGTCGGAAAATCTTTAACAACTTTGCAGATGTACTCGCAGAAATAGACCCAAACGACCCATGGAAGCCTAAGATACAATCAGTATATGAGGAGATTCTTCTATCCATGGGACTTTCCCCTACTTGCCAAGTAAAACATGCGGATACTGCAATGAAATTGTCGGAACATATTAAATAAGAAACATCATAAAATATTCTGGAATATTAACAGCTCTCATTTGTACTGACTCCTAAAGCACCTTGATGGCTTTAGACAATCCCGAACATACCACTAATAGGTACATTCAAAATTTCCGCAAATTACGTTATGACTTGTCCCTCCGTCATGTTGAAGTATTCTTCGCATGGCTTCCGGGCCATTCTGGAATACACGGCAACGTCACAGCGGATATCCTATCTAAAGAGGCCGCCCAGGGTACTGGATTGGTCTACTATATCGCAGTTTCACACACAGACTTATGGGAACACTGTCGTCACTTCATCCGCGATCAGTGGTGTGCAATGGCGCCGAACTTCCCAGTTGAAAGGTAAGCACTTATTCACGCTTATGCCTGATATTCTTAATAAACCGTGGTTCGCCTTTGGTCACTACACTCGGCGTCATATTACTACAATCATACGGCTCCGCTTAAATCATGTGTGTACGCCTGCTCATCTCTATCGCCTTAATCTTATCGAAAGTAACTTATGTCCATGCGGTCGGGCAGTAGGTACTGTCAATCATATCTTTTTTCAGTGTCAGACATATGAACATCACCGTCGCGAATTCGTAGCTAAGCTTCTTCATGCGGGTTACCAACTGCCGTTAAATGTTTCGTGTTTAGTGTTTCAACCGACTTTTCGCGTTGTAGACTTCATACTTACTTTTTTAGTTACCTGTACCATCCAATTGTAACCTTTTCTTTCCCTATATGTACGCACTTTCGCATCCCAACCCTTATTTGTGGTCCGGTCTAGTTTGTTTGTAGTAAGACGTCGTGGCAGACCACACAGACGTGAAGCATTAGAACCCTGTGTCCCAGTGTTTTTGTGTTATGCCTTGATAGTTTAGCCTCCATATTCTTAGTATATTCCTCAGTTTCATTATTGCCGGCTGTAATTAGCCTCATCACATAGCTAACCCTACTATCTCGTAGTGTACTAATTTCTTCTAATGTTGGTACCTTTCCCAGACATTACTTGTCCCGCAAACCAGTGACTGGACGTAGCGTCTTACGACGATGTCCAAAAACTAACCAAGGAGAAGAAGAAGAAGTGTCATATATTCTGGAGTTGTCACTGGTAATACATCCTTTCCTAAATTCAGCCTCTTTTACTGACTGATACAAATCAAATCCGTTCTTCAAGAGTTTGTTTTAAGTGATTAGCAATGGCAAACTACCTCACTCCTCATCCTGTCTAGTTCGCCTCATTTAGGCTCTGCCATTGGTTTTTGCGGTTTCCCTATAACTGCATAGCCTTTGGTAGTGCTATTTGAGGATCTAACCAGCCTCTGCGCTGATGACCTAACAAACTGTAGAATACATTAAAATGGTATTGACGTCCGAAACGGGGGAGGAGCTTACGGTCAGCTGTTTCCAATATGGCGGCGAGATAGTGACGGGAAGTAAACATGACAGTGATCGGGTGTGCGTCTGTAGGATTTATTAAGTATTCAGAATGTCTTTGGTATCGTATGCGCAACTGTTGAGAGTTGTCGGAGATTTCACGCGTCCATTGGTGGAAGGGAAAGAAATATTCAAGCGTAATTACTTGATATGTGTAGGTAAAAAGTTTGAAACCGAAGATGAAACTGGTGTTGTAGCGTTGTCTTTACAATCATCCCACATCAATTCAAAACCGCACAAAGTTAATGTTGTCTTGAACAAGGGGGTAAAAATGTGAAGTGCAACTGTATATGTAAAGCGGGTTTGTCAGAGAAATGTTACCGTTGACACGCTGGTTCACCTTAACAGTTAAGCTACTGTAATTTTCCACTATTAGAGGTTATGGAGTAATTTCTTGTTGATTTGGTCCATGCCAAAGCCTTAGCCAGGTGACGGGAGAGTTACCTGTTTTGTAAACTGTAATCGTGGGGAAGAAAGAAAATAATAATTCTACTAAGTAAATGTTGTAAAGCAAATAAATCCTAGGCTTTATACAGGCTTGTGTTGGAACAGCCCACATCAACTTAATGTTCTTCCATTTTTACCATCAGCACAAAATTTAGAACTTAGAACCGACAATAATAAGTATAAAAATTATAACTACCTACAGAATATGCAGACCAAAGTTGGAAAATTATAATTTAAGAGTACTATAACATCTACAGTCACAGCTGTTTGGGGTTGAAGAATACTTGGTTTGTCCAATTCTACCAAATAATTAGGTTATGGCTTCTAATTTAAGATGACCGGGCGAGTTGGCCGTGCGGTTAGGATCGTGAAGCTGTGAGCTCGCATCCGGGAGATAGTGGGTTCGAACCCCACTGTCGGCAGCCCTGAAGGTGGTTTTCCGTTTTTTCCCATTTTCACACCAGGCAAATGCTGGGGCTGTACCTTAATTAAGGCCACGGCCGCTTCCTTCCCATTCCTAGACCTTTCCTTTCCCATCGTCGCCATAAGACCTATCTGTGTCGATGTGACGTAAAACAAATAGCAAAAAAAGTTAATTTATGATGGAAAAATACTACATATTTTCTTTCATTGTTAGAAGTATTTTATAGGCAATTTAAATGCAGCGCTTAATTACTACCAGTTAAAGATATTACTCACATGTAGATAGTTAATTTACTGTCTGCTGTTACACATATGAAGTAGTTTACAAATAGCGGATTCCATTCTATGTGCGGCACAGAAGTATTAGGCTACAAGTTGATCAGTATTTTTGATGTAGCTAAATCTTTGTGAATACAAATTAGAGACAATAAGTATCAATGAGTACAATAAACAGTACCGATACCTACGCTGTGGAAAGAAGTCGTCTTCACAAGAATGCAGACTGCACACTGTCATATATCGCGTAACGCGTTTTCGAATTGACAGCGCGGAAAACCATCTTTCTCTCTGAACTTTTTGTACAGGAAAGTAGTGAACAGATTTCGCAACCGTTTTATACGATTTGCAACCGTATACAGAGCAGTACCTCCTCAAATTTGGCAATTTTCTTTCTGTTTCCGTCACGACGTCAATGCTTCGCCATGTAAATAAATCTCACCAGTCACTATGTTGCAGCTTCAACATTCTACCGCGTGGCTGCGCCATCCAACTTTTCTGACGTCAATTACCGTTAATAAAATATTATTATTATCAGGTTTTGTCTCGAAGTGTGAGGTATGTTGTTGTATCAGGCGCGTGTTAACCAGTTGTACAGCTTATGCCGTTAATTGTGTTTCAGATTTTCTTCATTGAGGAATTGTGATTTCTATCACTTTACACTTATTGTCGGTAATGTTCAAGTTTCAGTAATTTACTTTTGCCAAACTTATAGATCTCAATTGAGAACCGTTAAAAGTTAATGCTAGTGTTTCTCAGTTTCAGCATTATACAAATTTTTAAAATTTTCTTCATTTTATTTTTATTTAAGCATTAAAAATGTATAAGCATATAACTAGCTTTCTTTTTGAAACCTCCTGGCCTTTGCGTTACAAGTACCTGCAAATCGTGTGTTGTAGCAATATATCGGATATCTAAATTTATTGGAATGAGGAATGAGGTGAAGAATTGCGGATATTAGTTTCAGAAAAAAGTGACAAGATAGTGTATCGCCGGGCTGAGTGGCTCAGACAGTTAAGGCGCTGGCCTTCTAACCCCAACTTGGCAGGTTCGATCCTGGCTCAGTCCGGTGGTATTTGAAGGTGCTCAAATACGACAGCCCCGTGTCGGTAGATTTACTGGCACGTAAAAGAACTCCTGCGGGACTAAATTCCGGCACCTCGGCGTCTCCGAAGACCTTAAAAAGTAGTTAGTGGGACGTAAAGCAAATAACATTATTATTATTATTATTAGATAGTGTATCGGTATCATTTTAATTATTGTGTTGCTGTGTTATTTGCCTCTTTGTGCGATTTAAAAGTGGCGCTATGAATGTTTGGTTGTTCTATACACTGTAGGCTGCGAAAGATTTTAGTACTGGTAGTGTTCGAAATCTTGAGAGTTGTTCTGTGCAGGATATCTGTGAAAATATCTGCATATGTAGATTTCTTAGTATATCAGTGTTGTTATGAAGATTCTTCTGTATCACATCCTTATCCCACAACAGCTATATCCGGTATTTACTCCTGATGTTTTAGTTAACAGTAGGCTGCCTCTCTTTCGTAAGATATTTCCTGATTTATTGGTGTGTAAAAGATCTTCTTCATGGGCGTGTGGCAGTGAGTTTGCATGGGTTCAAATCCCAGGATAGGCAGCCCTGAAAATCGTTTCCGTGGTTTCCCCATTTACTCGTTAATTAACCTTATTTAACGCAGCTACCTTCTTAATCCTAGCACTTTCACTTTGACTTGTTAGGGCAATATTAAACCAGTAGCAGGAATGGAAGAAAAATCTTCAAGAACATATTGTGGCTCTGGAAACTGTAAAAGGTAGTTACTGTACGCGCACTTTTTAGTGATAGATTTTTGTACTCGGTGAGTAGTAAGAAGGAAGCACTGCCGGTTCCGGTAAATACTGCCAACTGAATGGAAATGAAATCTGAATTGAATCGATAATATGATCGATCGATATGAATTTTCTAAATCTTTATTATCTTAATGCCAACAACTGTGTCACACACACAATATATAATACTATATAATATTTCCCGATGCGAATCTTGTTCCTAGCATGAATTCTATAGTTTGGCTTTGCTATGTAAACAAAACAGTACGAGTACTTTAAGTGTACGCCAGATGTCGCACAGCGATGACAAGCGATTCTTAGTTTGTGTTTCAAAAGTTGCCAATACGAATCTCGAAGATAACCGAAGTCGATCGATTCTGCACTAGCGTGTAAATCTATCGCTAAAAAGTGCGCAGATAGTACTTGAAAGTGAAATCAAGAATATATTAATAGAATAACCAGTGAAGGCCTGAACAAGTAGGCCTAGTGTCCCCTACGTTGCAATATACAAAATACAATTGATCATAGTTTCCTGAATAGATATGTGTTTCCATAGAAATCTGTTACCTGGCAATGAGTAAGAATCAACGCAATTGGCCACAGGAACGAGCTCGTGTTACATGTGTACATTATGTTTACTTTTACAGTAAAATATCACAAAGTGAATAACAAGCACTGTTATTGGCTGAAATGAATTCAGTTAGGCACCACTCGACGTATTCAACACAGACTAGTTTCATACCATGTGGGGAACAAACTGCAAAACATTTAAACCAGTTGTTTGACACAGAACTCCCTTCAAGGGGTGCTGTGTTAAGCAACCCTCGGTTGTGTCATAAGACATGACATGCACAGACAAATAAAGAAAGTGCACTTAAGTAAAGGTTCGATGAAATGAGCTGGTAGAAGTGTTGAATAAATTTTTGTCTTCATTTCAACAGATTCTTCTTCTTCTTTTTCCATTTCCAGTCTTTTGGGTAGAGTTGTGAATTAAGGACCACCTCATCTCATTTTTCTGTCTCCACAACTCCCTTATTTTTTCCAATATTTTTTTTCTACTTTTACTCCTCTCTTCTCTGTACTCTCTTTCCCCGCATTCATCCACCTCTTTCTGGGCATTCCTCGATGTCTTTCTCCTTTTATTTTCTCTGTAATCACTCTCTGGAACTCTACCCTGTCCCATTCTCATCATATGTCCATACCATTTCAGGTTATTGGTCTCTATCATGTCTTGCAGTTTGTAACGTGCTCCCGATATATATGTTTTCTTACCTTGTGCATATTCATTGCTTCCTCCCAGTGACATTGGACTGCTACGCTTACCATCCATCTGTTGCCTTGTCTGCCTCACGACTGTGTGTGCGCTTGCTATCCTCTCCCCGCCATCCCCTGACGTCATCATTGTTCCCGCACATTCCACGCCTGGCTCTCCGGCCTATATAAACTTGCCGTTTCGCCTTGATCGGCGATCAGGTGTGTGCATTATGCTATTGTAAGCAGTGGGAGTTTTATATCGTCCGCGGCTGGTCGTGCTGACTTATTTAACCTGTGTGGAAACCTTCTATGTCTCACTGGGTGAGCAGACTCATGTTTTATTTTACATATTCATGTTGATATTCTTTCTAGCTCCTCACACACTTTGTTACAAATATCAAGCTTGTAAAATTTCGGCCCTTTTTTGGACTTTACTTTCACTATGGAGCACCTCCTTCATTTCTGTGAACTTTGACAACTGTGATTGGGGAGTTTTCCTTGGCGGACCAATAAGCGAGCTGGAACCTTACATCGTGTGTTCAAATGAACTTAACCTTCAACGGGTTTTTGCAGGCTGATCGCTGCCTGTTACCTTAATGCCCTCACCTGTGTTTTGTTTTTTCTTTATCCATTTTCACTACCTCTCCTTCTACCGGTGTATGCCCTTGTTACTTCCTATTCTTCTTCTTCTATGAGAAATTAAAAATGCACTAGAAAGATTAGTAATAGTCTGCAAATTTTCATAGGTGTTCTTTCTATTCAATGGTTTTAAAATTAATGTCAAGTTATTCTTCTAGTTGATGAAATTCGTATTCGGGGGATTAAATATTGTGAAATATCCATGTGGTGGTTTCTATGCATTGCTATCCCAATGTTTACTGAATGTATCATTCCACTAGTAATATTTTTTTGATGTATATTCGGGGTACGTCCTTGTTACGATATTGTTACCATTGTAACTATTTGAATCTAATCATCTGTCCACATTCTCACAAAGTACTTGTACATACGCCTTATTTTCTTAACTTAATCTTCTAACATGTCTACTATTCCAGTACCTGACCAATACCAAAGATTATGAGTTTCATTGCCATGTATCGTGTTTATAAGCATTCTTTTGATGTTGCTACAATATATGTCATGATTCTTAAAACCTGATCCCTTGGGCTTTTTATTTGTTTGGTGTCCCCTTTTTATTCCTATGCTCCTACTACGGAATACCTCTCGGGAAGGGCCTTGGTTTGTGTTCTGTGCGACTAACTGCGCATTGCCTCGTGCACGCTTCCACTCTGTTTGGCCTGACACGTAAACATTGTGCTCTGTCATATGATTGAGGGAGACTCTCCTCTCCTTTTTTTTGAGAAATCGTGTTTTAGAACTGATCTATGCTAAAAACATAAAAGGTAACAAGTTTAGGGAATCCAATTCTTTCCCTGATTTCTATGTTTCTGACTTTATCCCTTCATACCCTCCCTATTATTCCTCTAAGGAATTTCATCTTAGCCTCTTGTGTTCTGCTTTCATCATAGTTTGCTGTTGTCCATGTGCCTGATGCATATGTCAAAATTGGTGTGTAATACATAGGGTGCAACATTTTCTTTCATTCCTTAGGGACGTCCCAGTTCCAGACTATAGATCTCACACATTGATAGAACTCATTGGCTTGTTCAATTCTCTTTCCAATTTCTTAATTTATTTTCCCATCTTCTGCAATTACTCTCCCCAAATACTTGAAGCTTTCCACAACTTCTAATGGTCTTCCATTTACTTCAATATTCCCACTTCCTTCTCTATTACCTCTCATCACCACTGCTATCATATACCTCTCCACACTTATGTGCATTCCATATACCTCTGGCTCCTAATTCTATACAATATCTTGTTCTTGTACTTCCATTTCATCTTCTCTCCATACTACTATGTCGTCTGCAAAGAGTAAGGCCTTTGTTTCTTTGCTTTCCATTTTTTGTTGTATACTCTTGTGGATTTCATCCATGGTTGTAATGTAGAGTAGAGGGGATGATACACATCCTTGTTGAAGTCCTGTTTCTACTTAGAACCAGTTTGTTTGTCCTGTCATAGTCTTCTTACTACTTACTCACTTTTCGTGTATGGGTTTTATAATTGGTTCTTCTCCTGTCCCTCCGTTCTTCTTTATCAATCTATCGAAGACCGCTTGCCCTGGTACACTGTCATATGCCTTCTCAATATCTAAAAATGTCATCACTAAATCCTACCTAAACTCCTATCTTTTCTCCATCGTGTTCTTTAGATTCAATGCATTGAAGAACTTAAAATTGATGTTACACTGAGTGTGGAGTACGGCACTGCATGGAAGTGAAACATGGATAATAACTGGTGCTGAGAAAAACAGAGTTGAAGCCTTTCAAATGCCGTGTTATTGGAAGTTGTTGAAGATCAGATAGATATAACATGTTAGAAATAAAGAGATAGTGAATCAGCTTGATGAGAGGAGAAGAGTTTGAGAGAATTTGATCCTAAGAAGGAAACTTTTGATAGAACAGATCTCAAGGCACTCTGATCTTGTTCAGTTAGTTTTGAATCTAAGTGCAGAAGATAACAATGTTACGAAGATTCCAAGATATGGACCCGGGTCATCAGAATGATATGCAAATGGAATAGTCACTGAATTTTCAAGAAGTTTTGTGCATTTTGATCAAAGTCAATGTAGTTTGATTTTTAACAAGAAAACCCGTCTGCTGTGGTTTCACTTCCATGTAAAACTGTATGTTATATAGCTATGAATACGATATAAGGTGTCATGTAAAACTAGGGATCCTTTGACAATGAACTCGATATTGACAGACATGTTAACTTATATTTCATATGGAAGTGATAACTGTATTTGAAGTCAAGTAAAACTGGAGGTTCTTAGCTCTGATCATAGTATCAGTCATAGAAAACTTGTGGTCCTATAGGTATGTTCACAAAATCCACAGGCATGTGAAATTTTTTTGGCTTTTTTGTATGATCATGATATTGAGAGTCATGTAAAATTACAAGCTTGTTGCTTAGTCTGTTGAAAAATAACCTAAGTAACAATAAGGTAATACATTTTTCTGGTCTGTGTTTCAGTGTAACATCATTGGAAGAAATCATAAACCCCAGTACCTTCTAACTGCTTCAGTTGCAGTGTGAAATGGACTTGCAAATAAAGATCAAGGAGGAACCAGCCTGGCTTGAAGGAACAACAAATGCATCACTTGTAAGACTTATTCCACATAACTTCATGGAGGTCAGAATTTAACCCTTACCGGCTGAATAAGGTTGGCAGGGGCATAATTTACTATGTGCTTCCCCAATATTAACATCAGCAGTCATCTTTTGCTGCTTGGGCATCTAAGTATGGTATGTATCTGTTTTGTTTCTTTGTCTGAGAGTATGCCACAGTGTGCTACACAAAGCTGCCAACACTTACAAACTAGAAATAACAGTATTGATGTACATCTACGAGTCCAGCTAGTGACAAAAGCATTGTTCGTGGGACAAGGAAAGGGCTTCTGGTGGCATAAGCTCCCAGATAATTGCTGCCGAGTGGACAATTGGCCTCTAGCATTTACTAGGGAGATGGCAGTGCATTCTATGTTTGATAGTGGCAAAAAGCTGAATTAATATTGTGGGCTTGATAGTGAAGGAAGCATGGTTAGGTCCAACTAGTGATGAAGTTGTGATAGGCAGTGTCTCAAGATTGAGGCTTCAGGGCATTTCATGTGTTAAGTACCCTTTGACTGACTGTCTATTGTCTGTTGGTTATTTAAATTGATGTATGGAAGGTGTGTGGTAATGTCTTTATTCTGCTTGGTTTGGTAATGGAATCTTTGTGGGATTGACATCATTTCCTATCATATGTCAGCCAATTGCAGTGCTAGTAGTTGCTGAAATGTTGGAAAATGGTGGGAGCTAGATTGAATTAAGTTATGGCCAGTAGGTCCATGGCTCTCATGGTGAACATATTTTTCTTCCAAAAGAAATTCCAGGTAAGATTTGCATCATTTAAACTTTTTTATATTGTCACTAATGTTGGGTGAGCACGTATTAAAATTCTGCCTTGGCAGTTTACTGTGAGTATAGCTTGTCTAAAGCAAACACCCTGATGAAGGTGAAGATGCAGTGAAAATTATTTAGAAGAAGCATGATTTTTCATCATTTTTCCTTGCTCTATCTGTTGCTACTCTAGTCACAGTCCATTGCAATCTTCTGAGTGTGTGACTTTCAGTTCTGTGGCTCTTCATCTGATAGCTCAGAGGATAAACTGATGACATACTAATTTCGTGTTAGTGAGTGTGATTCATGTTCGGTCTAGAGGTATTTGAAGAAGCTGAATTATCCCAGCACACGTATGTTGTTATACTGGCAAGAAAGTGAATTCCTGCACATCATTGTTGCACCTCAGAGTCTTTGAAAACCTTGAATGTTGGAAGAGAGATATTCAATGAATAACTGTGATTTGAAAGTAATAATCTATTGCAAACAGTGTGAACTGCTAATTTATAGATCATACATTGCCCAAGAGTTGCTTAAAGCTAAAATTCAGCAACTAATGCACGCTGCTCTCGGAATAATTGTGTGCTTGTTGAGGTTTTCTTTTCTCTCTCTACCTCCTGTGGGTTGGGTTGCAGACGAAGAATACATCCACAGTATCCCCTGCCTGTCGTAAGAGGTGACTAAAAGGGGCAACCAAGGGATGATTGAATTAGAACCATGAAACTACTTGTGATTAGTACCATCACCTGGGAAAGCCATGGGTTGCCTTTACTTGCAAGTAGTACCACTATGTTAGGTACACAATAGGTTTGTGATTAGTAGCAGCAGAGCGTGGCTCACTGTGGGTTTCCAGTGCCTGTGATTAGTACCACTATATGTGGAACATAACGGGCTTATGTTGCCTGTGATTTGTACCAATTTGTAAGAAACACCACGGGTCTGGGCATCGCCTATGCTTAGTACCACTTTATGAGCGTCACTTTTGGTCAACATTGCCTGTGATTTGTACTCATTATTTGTGGAACACCACGGGATAATACTAGTCCCTGTGATTAGTACACCTATGTGAGGTGCACCATGGGTTTGCTTTGCCTATGAGTGTCGCCATTATGTGAGAAACACCGTAGGTCTATTTTACCTGTACAATGTACATTACTTGTAAGTAGTACCATAAGTTGTTGGAACACCGTGAGTTTACGCTACCTTTGATTAGTTTACAGAAAAACAATATATATACAAATCTCCACCTTATCAATACAAATTTATTTCACATTAAGCAGGTAAATATAGTCAAATAGTCAAGACTAGTTTCGACCCCTAGGGGGTCATCCTCAGTTGACATGCATTAAAAATTGTATTGTTCATAAAAACATCACATATAGTAGTAAAAGTTTAGACTAATTTAGACTGATCATTAATGTTGGTATGTCTAATGCATGACTAGTGTGCATCGTTCATGAAGACACATATCACCTTACTGCTACTACCATCCAATTTTTAGGTTATATAATATGGAACACACATATGTTTGTGTAACTCAACAGTGGCAAGTTCAACTATATACACAATTGGCTATTGATTAGTCACATGAAAGTACAGAACACTGGCTTGAACATTTCTGATTGAGGTATCAATGCAACACCTTACTTGCATACATCCTAGAAGCTAAATTCAGTTTGTAGGGCCCATTACTTCTGATTGAAACTTAGTATGAAGTTAAAATTTGAATAAAAATATTTGCTAATGTAGACATTAAAATGTTGTTAAAATGGGCATATAGTCAAAAACAGTGGTATGTATGCCACACATGTCTAGTTAAAAATACATTACATTGATGTTGTTTATGTGCGGTACAACATGTACACTGATTTGGAATAAATGAGGTTTGTATATATAGTGTTCCAACAAAATGGATCCGTAAAAAATATTATATGTAAAGACAATTGGTATTATAATGATCCGTTGCAGATCAGGTAATGCTATTTATTTATCTGGAGATATTATTGGCAGCTACAGATGTTGGAGTTATTAGAAATGTTAATGGAGCATGTTTTCTTCCGTAGTCGCGATGTTTATAGTTGGTGGCATTAGTCAAATATGTTGAAAGTTATGCGTCTTGGTGCACGTTGATTTGTCCTGGAAGCTTATATGTTGTAAAAAACAAGGTGGAGTGTGTAAAGTGTTGGAACCGTGCGTTCTTTGTAGCTGCCTGTTGGGATCTGCATGTCAACTGAGGATGACCCCCTAGGGGTCGAAACTAGTCTTGACTATTTGACTATATTTACCTGCTTAATGTGAAATAAATTTGTATTGATAAGGTGGAGATTTGTATATATATTGTTTTTCTGTAAAGTAATATCCATCAATACGGAAATGAAACTTATAAATAACACCTTTGATTAGTACCGCAACTTGAGAAATGCCATGGTTCTACTTTACTAGAATTAAATGCCATTATGAGGGACCGTTGACCTGGATATAGAAACCCTTTATACAACAAGCATCATTGATTCAGGATCGTGCTTTGGTAGGAATCCCTTGGTCGGTAATATTGTTTCTGGGAAGGTGAGGCATTGCAGGTCGGATCCACTAATTGTTTTAAATTCATATTCATCCATTCGTTCTTCATCACGTTTTGAATTCTGGTCATTGGGTGATTATTGTACTTTTAAATTAGAATTTCATTTCGTACCATTACGGGCCGATGACCTAGATGTTATGCCCTTTAAACAACAAGCATCATCATCATCATCAAACTAGTCTACTAAACAGAGTGTTGGGCTGATGACCTTCAATGTTAGGCCCCTTAAAACAAGAAGCATCATCAAACAGGATGTCAACACAGGTGTGATTACTCTGGGTTACTCTCACATCCACAATCTGCTGGAAGATATGTGTGTTAAGGAAAGAGCAGATTTGCGTATGGCATATGAGAGATAAAATAGCTTAAAATCTGAATGTAATTTCTCTCATAATAAGTATTTTGCTCAGACTTTGAATTCATTGAGAAAGGCAGAATAGTGATTAGCTTATTTTATTTCTCACATTCAGGTCTGTGTCTATGTTACTTATAGAACCCTGCATAACTCTAGAATACATGATTTTTTGAGAAAATTTTCTTTAATATGCTTCTTCTTAGAGGGCTCCAACACTCTCAGGATGTAAGGAACATAAAAAATTAACTTTTCTTTCCCTTTGTCATTATTTCATTTTGTCATTTTGTGCATCATTTTTCTTCCTTTCCTTAGTTCAGCCACTGTTCTTTTTCTTCTATATTGAATGGGTTAAGTCGGTATATTCTAGAACTGTATAACTTACTATAATTAATTTTTTTAGTAAATGAACTTATATTAGAACGTCCCTCGCCCACATCTTTATTGCCAACGAGGTTCTATGAATCCAAGTGAGAAATTTCAAGGTCTTATTGTAGATCATGAAGGAGCTCCTGAAACTGCAGATGTACACTCCAACATTGTTGACTCTCTACTGATGGTGTTCTCATACCCACATTTCTTCACGGAACACAACATAACATCCTCTTAGTAGTACAACATTTTATGTGTAGGTGCATTGAGTTTGGGCTACATCTTTCCCTGGTATATGACTGTGATAAGCCTGCTTCTTTCATGTTTGTTTTTTTCTTTTTACACTTGGAAGCATTGAAATATGCTGTTTGAAACAGAACTGTCTCAATGCTTTATGTAGCCCCTGTGAGCTCAGCAAAACCGGAGTAGAGAATGTGATTCAAATATTTCAAATTTTTTTAAAATGTTTCTGTAAACAGACTCTATGCTGAGAAGAAAAATGATTTTGAACAGTTTTAACACCTGGAAGTGGTTCAAACAACCTCTAAGATTTGATTGATATGATTGGACATATGACAACAGTTCATGCGATTTACTTTTTATGTCTGTGGCAGCTTACTCCCAAATTCTGTGCGAGACGGCCTCAATTCCATGGCCAGTAGGATATCTTCTGTTATGGCTAGGAAATGTTTCTCATATTATATTTGGTTCTCAGTCTGATCCTTTTTTATAACATAAGGAGTGATCAAGGATATCAGTATCATTCTCAGTACAACCTTTGGTTTTAACAATCCTCTGCTGGTAGAAATCTTCCTTAAACATTAGTGAAATTTTGAAAGTAACTGTCAGGTAATGCTTTATCATGCTCATTTGTTGGTGACTTTATTTGTAGATGTCTGTTATGTGCATACCTAATATATCTAACTTTCCACAGGAAAATATTGAACATGTATCAGGAGTGATAGCTCTGAAGAGCGAAGCCACATCAGAGTTAACAGAGCCAGGGCCAACAGAGGAAAGCTCACTTGAGGTAATGTGCATAATTTGATAACCCGTCATCAGGTAACGAAAATACCGTATTACGCGAATAATCCCCGCCACCGAATAATCCCCGCACCTTCATTTTAGGAAGGATCATTTTGAAAAAATGAAATGAACTAAAATTACTTGCATTGAAGGAGTAACATAGGCACAAACAAAATTTTATATGACTCCTCGAGTTCCACCTGTTTTTTTTTTTTTTGCTACTTGCTTTACGTCGCACCGACACAGATAGGTCTTATGGCGACGATGACACCTGGTCTTTGTACAAATATGAACATGACGGATGTAGCTACTTTGCCTAAACATATTAGAGTTGATAAAAATGCATAATCACTGCTATAAAATATATATGTCATGAAAACTAGCATGTAGTCCTTCTTACGTGACAAGTATTTAATTAATCTGAACTTGCATTGGGGTTGATTTTCTGTAGATCGGAAGATTCTTTGTCTCTTTCATTACTAGAATCCTTTCCTAAATTACTTAAAAATTCATCACACTCCACGTCTAAAACACTGTACGAAAACTACGTGACCCCGTAGTGTGTTCAAAATCTTGACGCAAGTAAAACCTGCACCCAAATTTTGTGCCTAACATTAAAAAAAAAAAAAATATGCAGGAATTATTCGCGTAAATACGGTAGTTAGAAAATGGCTCAAGAGATATCAGTGTTTGACTCTTCATTTCAATGCATACAATTGATAGGCTTACGGAAAATATACTTTTTTCATGAGATTCACTGTTTACTTACCTAATATTCACTTTTCCTTCAAGTTGTTCCACGATCTTGCGTTATGTATTGTGTAGCAGTTAGGATTATTCCGAAGAACTCTACTCTATGTCATTTGGGAGCTGGTTTGATTCCTACTGATACTTTTCACTACTTAAATATTTCAAACACAGATTTTCTATAAGATACATTCTTTTGTTACTGGATATTTTATTAGTTGCTTCCAATTGAAACACCTTCGTAATCTTATTGATTATATTTGTTACGGAGTTTTGTGGATATGCAGAGGTGAAAGAAGGTGCTGGGATGAACAGGTCTCAATCTACAAAATTAAAGTTAAGATAAAATTTAACAAGGTTATATTTTCTTTTCAAGATCAATAGATAACAATTATAACAGGTACTCAGTAGCCTAGCAACCCTTCGAGAATGTACAATTACAGAGTTACAGGATTTGGGCTCCGAGAGCCAGACACACAATTCTTGAGCAGGAAGCAACTTTACTTATACATAAGGTTTAACAAAGGGGCAGAAAACCCCAATCATGCCCAGGAGCACTTACTCAGAAAATCCTGCTCGAGGCACACAGAAACCAAATTTCAAAAGAGCAATCCGCTCTCAAAGTTCCGGCCTATAAAAGACCACACCAAACTCGACATTCAAGCTGTCCTCCAAGGACATACACACAGGGGTAAAATACCCAACCTACTGAGGCCTGTTAAGTGAAGAAACAGTTCAATTACATGGCCTCCAAAATACCAACTTGAGAGGAGGCGAAACTGCACTCCTAATATGTTTTACTAAAACCTACCTGGCACTAGGCCGGTTATGCAAGGGCTAATCCCATACTAAAGAGGTGACTTATATAAGAAAATGATTTACATTACATTAGAAGGGAAGAAACGGTTGTGAAAATAAGTTCACCTCAAAGCAATATGAATGAGAGCGTGAGAGGTTTAAGCACTCTCTATCCCGATTTGTAGTTTAAAAAGATAGAATAGATACCAAGTGTCTTTACATTTTAGGGGAAAGTTACATGGTAAAACGCTTCGGACCTGCCCCGAGAGTTAAACTGCTGAGCTAGCAAGAAAAGAAGTTATTAAACGGCCATTACCTGGGTGTAGAACGGCTGCCCGAAGAAAGAGGCGCTTCCCGCCCCCCTGCTACATAATTTACACACTGTTAGCTGTTGCTGAAGTGGCACGGAGACCCGAAAATCAGCAGTTTATATACCCTCGTGGAAGGTTCGAGGCGTTTCAGGAATGAGAACACCCGCCCGCAATCATTTTATTGGTTAATAACGAAAACCCCTACACTAGCTGAAGAAGAAACACATTATTGGTGGAAAATTAATTACAGAAATTCTTGATTGGTCAAATTCAAAACAAGGGGAAAGAAAGGGTTAATATTGCCAACTTAAACAAGGACTGAAAGAAATTTAACAAAGAACAAACTTTGGAACACAAAATTTCTCCAAAACACAGTTCTTTCACTTCGCACTAGGGTGCACCATTGTAGTTCTTCAGTAGTGTCCTCTAGAAGAGAATGTTCACACTTCTTACTACAGGCAAAACAAAAATACATCGAAAATGACACTGTTCAGAACACTTCAAAATTTACAAGTAGTGACATCTTCTGAAAAACTTGAGAATTAGTACTGTAGTTAAAGTTCAGGCTTCCTCCAGTAGGGGAGTTTCAACTGGCGCAAATTTTAAATTAGCAGCGCGGAGGTGTACCGCCCGGTACAGACCTCCCCCCACAAAAGTTCCTCCAAGGGGTAACACATCAAATTTGTTTGAAAACAAAGTTCAAGTTATGATGTTGATATAGACATTAATTGCAGAAGAGAAAAAAAATTACGTAAATGATCGGATCCAGTTTCAGATTTCTTTGCAGTTATTATTGATGTAATGTTTTTATGCTTGTAGAAGTTGAATTCAGAAGGAAAAACTTTTAACAATTGAAAGTGAAGCAAATTTTCAAAGTCCACCAAATATTGCAGTTGAATTCAAAAATTGTAGTAATTGTTGATATTAAATGTCCATGTAGCTGATTAAATATATCAGTTGCCGATGACTTTGACGGCCAGATTAGCCGCCGCTGCTTGAGTCCAGAGGAGGCCGCTCGGACCCCTCAAGTACCCTGAGATACTGCTCGACCGCACTATGAGAGGAGCCATGGAGTTGAAGGACGCCGCGCCCGCGGCGAACATACAGGTCGCGGGCAAGTTGCAGGATGTGCGCTGCACATCAGCCTTGGCCGGGAGGAGAGCTCCGGCTCGCCGTACACAGGTTGGCCTCACTGAAGAGGAGCGGGCCCATACCCCACCTCAGTGGCGGTACGACGCCGCGCTGCTGCGGGAGCACTGAAACATTAAAGCTCGGCGGCAGAATTTTGTTGGACCAGATGATTCTAGGGTACATTCATTGTGGTGGAACTGAGGGGCCAGCGGCGTGGAGATATTAATTTCAATTCACTCAGCCACTGTTTTATGTAAGCAGGAGATGGGAGCAAGGTAATGGCCATGGCAATCACAGGATGGCAGTTTAGCTGGTCGGGGAAGGTTTACAAAAATGCTTAAATATAAGGAATACTATTGAAAGGGCAGAAGGCCTTAAAGGTGAAACCCCTAAAAAAAAAAAATATAACCTTCATATTTCTTTCAGAATTATATGAAGCAAGTTAGCACAGAAATTACACCGGTTTCACCTGTGACAGGTGAACACTAAATATCCTCTCGGTGGCTGGATTGCTTAGCAATAAGGTAACGGGTGTAAGGAAATTGAGAATAGTACACGGCCCATGAAATCTGGGGGCAAGCTTGCCCGCGGGAACAAAATTCTTGACCATCACCTGGTCGCCTACCTTCAAATTGGTGGGTCCCCGTCCACGATCATATCTTTCCCTAACCTTTTCATGAGACACTTTAAGATTGGCTTTAGCCTTCTTCCAACGATCTTTAATGTTATCTGGATCTATTGTCTCAGGTAGAATATCACTCAGAGACCAGATGTTAGAGAGCGGCGTGTTGGGAACAAACTTGAACATCAGCGAAGCTGGAGTAAATTTATGTGATTCATGAACAGCCGAGTTCAAAGCAAAAGCTAACCAATGCAGGGACGTGTCCCACCTAGAATGATCTTCGTGATGATAGGCAATAAGCGCGGACCTGAGATTATGATTAACCCGTTCAGCCAGAGATGGTTGAGGGTCTTTCTTTCTTTATTTGTGTCAGAAGTATCAACTTTACTTATAGACATTTAACAAAAAGCAACAAGATATCTACATTCCTACTATACAAATATACAAGTCTATTATACAATCACAGATAGAGCAACAATATTCGAGAGCTAGACGATGCTTGCCCAGTATTGGGCGACGTCAATAGCGTTGGGGGAGGCTGCAATCAAGTTTTTCATAGTGCACATTGAAGGACATAAAACACACTGATAACCTGTAAGGGGGGGGGGGAATATTACGGGGTTCGAATCCGTAACCTCAATTTTGTATTCAGTTAAGTCAGTCACACTTAGATTTTCCGAAAACACGTCGGGAAATGACTGACATAGAGTTAGCCGAAACACATTTTATAGAAGAAGAAACATATTCAGGATATTTACATCAGTACTTCAGGTTGTAATACCATTCTACCGAAATGGTGGACACAATACTTCCTGAATCTAAAAGGGGCGTGACCAGTGCGATATCTCAATTTTGAGGAAGGGCACGAAGCCTGGAGTATAGGAGGCACCTTTGAGGCCGAAGATGGTCTTCCTTCTTGGTTATGTGACGTAGTACCCTCAGGTAATGAGCCTTCAGATGCAGATATGGGTGAGGACGCAGCGAAGCACACTAGTTATAGTAATCGCCAATTTAGGCCCTACACTAAAAGGTATATATCACCACCCTGTTCTCTTTTCTTAAGGCGCATCGTTCTGCCAACATGACTAGTTACATATTAAAATCACCAGACATAACAATATCAAACTATCCTCAATATATACATCCATAGTGAACGTTCTCTTACAGCAGTAAATGACACAATTTATGATGAAATAAATCAAGATATTAATAATTAAGCCCGTTCCCATGCTCAATGAGGAATTAAGAAAATAAACCCACTTTCTCACTCAAATTAATGTTACATATTTCTGCCTTTAATTTGAGACGCATTACAATAACCATATCCTTGAAAAGAGGGGTATCTTAAACGATTTAATAAGTCTTTGCAGTGTGATTTTCGAAAGTTCCAGAAATTACTCAGTACCTTTGCTTTCTTTTGCACGTACGTCAATCAATCAATCAATCAATCAATCAATCACTACTGATCTGCATTAAGGCAGTCACCCAGGTGACAAATTCCCTACCTGTTATTCTCCTTGCTTTTCTTAAATGATTATTAAGCAATTGGAAATATATTGAACATCTCCCTTGGTAAGTTATTCCAATCCCTGACTCCCCTACCTATAAGCGAAAATTTGCTCCAATTTGTCCTCTTGAATTCCAGCCTTATCTCCATATTTTAATCTTTCCTACTTTTTAGAGACACCACTCAAACTTGTTTGTCTATTGATGTCACTCCACGCCATCTCCCCACTGACAGCTCGGAACATACCACTTATCAGATCAAAAATTAGATGGATGGCTCTATTGGTGGAAAAGAATCTAATTCCCTCCATGGGAACTTAGAATTTCCACATACCACTTAGTCGAGCGGCTCGTCTCCTTTATCCCAAGTCTTCCCAGCCCAAACTTTGCCACATTCTTGTAACGCTATTCTTTTGCCGGATATCACGAAGAACAATTCAAGCTGCTTTTCTTTCGACATTTTCAGTTTCTTTCTCCCTTCAAATACAAGTAAAGGAGAGAGATTATTGAACATATTATCAGTTTGATTATATCTGGTTATAACTTCAAGCTTATCCAGGAAACATAGAGGAGAACTAATGTGCTCAGCTATGTGAACAGAAATGAGGTCGCTTTCAAGCTCACTGCTGAATTGAGAATAATAATGTTATTATTTATACTAACTAATTCTATGGCTTCCATAATCGCCGAGGAGCGAGAATTTCGTCCCGCAAGAATTCTTTTACGTACCGGTAGGTCTGCGGACATGAGACTGGCGTATTTGAGCACCCTCAAAAACCGCCGGACTCGAACCCGCCAAACGAGCTAGTCATACATTCTCTCCTTCACCAGCTTAAATTAAATTTAAATGCCTTTATTTTGGTGTAACCGTATTCTCAAAGGGAGGGCGGAGGCAGGAGAAAGAGAGAGAGATCTAGTTTGTATATTTTATTGCAATTTCCGTAAGTTCAAGGGCATACCACGTAGGACTTATCTGTCCTTCCTTTTGCTTGGATGCTACTTTAGTCTTCTTCTTTCTTCAATAAGCAGTAGGGGACGGGGGATCATTTTAAACATATTTTTAGCTTGCAAGTTGGTGTATCTCAAGCTTTCCACATTAGGGAAACCCAGAAAATCTACAGGGGTACTAATGAGTCAATCACAATTACCAGATTTTTATATATATTAGCTTAAATCACACTGATTGAAGACAGGTTGTAAGGCAAGAATGGCATAGGAAAGAGGGCTGGGACTTAAATGAATGAAAGCGGTCTTTGCCTTAATAAAGGTAAAGCCACAGAATTTGCCAATAGTGATAGCGGGGGAACCACAGAGAAACAAAAAGAACATCAGATCTACCGACTGAGGGTTTCGAATCAACCACCCCCCGAAAGCAATCTCACATCAATGTGTTCGAACTGCAGAGCCAATTCACTCAGTTTCTTGTGACGCGCAATACCGCATGGGCTTACTCTCTCCCAAATTACCATTTATACCTGTATATGGATCTTCAGTTCTTCAATTATACATGTAAGTAAGAACATATCGTAGTGTAATGAAAGATACTTCCCTTGTCTGTAGTCGGATTGGTGCAGGTATAATAAACCTGATGATGCTTTTTGTTTTAAGCGGCTTAATATCTAGGTCATCAGTCCCTAATGTTATGAAATTAGACGAAATGTAATGACAATTCAAAAGTTCAAAATCATGCACTGACCAAAATAAAAAGCGTGATGATGAAGAATAAATGGGTGGATATGCATTTAAATCAATCGGTGGATCCGACCCAGAAACTATTATAAACGATAGTATTACAGACCAAGGGACTGCTTCTAAAGTACAATTCTGAATCGAGGATGCTTGTTGTCTAAAGGGGTCCAATAATCTGGTCAACGACCCCTATTAAGTACACTTATGGCTAGTAAAGTAGAATCATAGTACTTGTCATCTTGCTGTACTAATCAAAAATAGCCTAGACTCACGGTGTTCCACACATTATGGTACTACACACAAGTATTTTAATAATAATAAAATTGAAACCAAATGAAGGCGTTTCTTAACTTACGCAAGTCTGATAAACAATACTAAAATGAATGTCTAACATGTGATAATCTCAATTTGGGTGTATAATCGCGTGCATTTAAATCTAAGAAGGTTTATTATTCTACCAGTGAACATTTAGGAAATTGTTCAGTTGTGTGTGTGTACTACAAAGTAACGAAATCTTTGAACAGTTGATACATATGAACTTGCGAAACTTGTTTATTGGAATTAAACTTAGCAAATGATCTGGAGCATGAGTGTCACCATTTATCTAGAACATTAACAGATTTACCTGCGACTTGCGTGTAGCACCCCTTTAATGCATGGGACTTCTTAATGATTGAAAGTAACTGGACAGCTAGTGTCATTTAAATGCACTCAATTGTTTTTTACTCAATTCATATATGTTTTGGTTCCTAATTGACTATTGGATTCATCTTGCTGGTGGTGCATAAACTGGGACATGTGATCGGTGGTCATTTTCTTATTCGGACTATTCCATCAAAAACTCAGCTTGTATCCAGACCACTACCTTATGAAAGTCATTATATGTTGTATATGTGGAGCTTCGGGGAGGGAAACTATTACCGGATTAAGAATTTATACTCTCTGTGAATACTTTAGTGCTGGCTGCATGGCCATTGAAATTCGTGTCCTTAATGTGATTTGCCGCTGCGTTATTCATCAAGTGATTCATGGTCACAGATACCATGGTTTTCAATATTTATAAACATTAACTTCCACCGGCTTTAAAGTTATTAATGTGCCCATCTGTGGTGTATGGCCAGACAGTGACTTTTCCAGTATTCTCCTGCACTCTAGTGTCGTCGGTATGAACCATCTCGCCACTCTCCCCCTCCACCGAGCAAGTATGCGCACGTAAATATTGCGACTGTGGTCTGACATGTAGGCTTCTGGCCAGTCGCCATTATGGTTTTGCTAGTGAGCTGTGTTGGAAGGACGGCGTGCTTCTCCACTTGCCGGGATGGATAGAGTGATTATCATGGACCCAGGGTGACGTTCGCTTGATACGGCTTATGCACTCTTGAACTGTGAAAGTTAATTTTAAATTTTATTACCATTTAATGTACCTCGCCTGGAATTTTGGAGTGCACTCTAAGGATTACTTTTACCATACGTAAGTAAGGATATGACGCTGAAGCGAACTCACGACTATGGCAAGATACACTGTAAGTGTTTTTTCAACTCATCTTTAATATGTTCCAACTGGTGAACTAAATATTTCAAAATGTGAAGTGCGTACCACGACAGGATGTAACTTTGCATCAACTTAACTCTACGTTTTAGCCCTGCGGTGTTTGAACATTATTCGAGTCAGAAAACTTATATGTAAACTACTTTTGTTTACCAGGGACTTGCACCTGCTGTGAATTAATATTAATTCTTATTCTTGGAAATTGTAAATTTAATACTCAATGCTTGGTAGCGGCTTTCTAGCCCTAATAAGTAGGGGTTAATGCAATGTTTTGGCAGGGTTATTAACCAAGCGAGTTGCTGCAAGGATGTGGAACAAACGTTCGTTTTCCATCTTAATTTTCCTACTTCTGGGTTATATAATTAAATTAATTTGTTTGGTATTTTCGTGATTTTTCGACGTCCTGTTTTTCTTTTGTCTCTTAATATGTACATGCCTATTGTTTGGTGGCCTATGATTGGCCATTTTCCTTAACTACCTAGCGTGTTTTCGTTGCCATGGGAATATTATGTTAATTGATGGTGATGCTGATTGTTGTTGGATGCTGGTGGAAATGAATTGATTTCCTTGTTATGAATTTAGTGTTGTGAGTTGTTTAACCTGTTTTTCTTTTATTTAATTTTGCCATTTTTGTCTCCCTGTTGGCATATTTTCCTACCCTGTGTCGTGGACGTTATTATTATTATTTTGGGGTAAACTAATTCTTGGAAAATTGATCGTAATATTCCACCCTTCCTTGTGGGAGCTCCTTGGAATATACCCCGAATAACGTTTCAGTATCAAGAAAATCACTATTTAAGTACAACTATATTACCATTCTCTAAAAGAGGGGGTGTTTCACTGACATGGACATGACATATATGAAAAAGATTTCAAAGTCTTTTACGACTTACTGGAATCAAAAATGATAACCTCCCTAAAACCAGTAGCTAATAATAATGAAACTGAAGCAAAGATTTATTTAAATCAAGAGAATTGGTCAGACAGACAAAGGTCTGCCTTCCAAAAAAAAATTACCAAGTTTAGACAGAGACATAATGTTGTGACTATACTTCAAGGGCAATTTTTGAGATAAGATCACTAGAAATTAAGGCCTAACTGGAATCAAAAGTTTCAAAATATCACCTTGTCCCTGAAAGTTTAGACAAAGAAAACCCTAGAAAAACATTGCCATGATTGAACCAAATATAACCATACTGTAGAACTTAATTCATAACCACTATCACTGCCCTAAGCTGATTGCATTGGAGTATGCGAAGCACATCTTTGAATGTATAAATAAGCTCTAGCCCACTTGTAGCATTATAATGAAGTTAGACATTATTATCAGCATCTCGACATGTTCATTAAGGCTCGTCTCTACCCCCATTTAATCCTTCTAATCTGAATGGGTTGCATCGACCCAGATTTAATATTCAATTGCTTGTAACTGACAAAATATGAACTGTATATGCCAAAAAACTTGTGTATTTGTTCATCTCCTTTAGTAGGTATTGACATAATTTAAAAATATTTTTCAGTTGCTGACTACTCTACCAGTTCAAAAAATTACATATATGATGAATGGATCAAATGGACATATCCATTAATATCACTGCTGCCCTACCTGCTGGTCACTACACAAACAATGTTGGACTACCTCCACGACTAGGGAGTGCTGCATTGTTTCTGTGATCAAATATGGCTGGTCATCAGCGGTTAATGAGAAATCTATATGAAATTAGTGAGAGTAAACATGAAGAGGAAGCTGATGATGCATTGGCTGATCCTGAATTTGTGTTTTCCAAAAAACTGATGACGATCATGTTTCTCTGGAGGGAGAAGAAAATGACGAGCTCCAAGTATCTGGTTATAAACTACAAGATGAGACTGACTCTGTACAAAAAGAAGTGTACATATCTCGAAATGGGGCAGAATGGAGAAAACAACCATATTGACAATCAGGTGTAAGGTACGTTGCACATTCAGCAGAACCCCTATTTAACGTTTTTACAGGGACCTGAATTTTTATTGTTAAATGGGGGTTAACATATATTGTGCCATCATATGTTATTTACACAATGACAGCAATAAAAGATGGAGATATCTACATTATACACTGTACTGAAGTTACAGTTTGTGCTTCATTTTGACAATTTTCTGTTGGTGAATGCAAATCTCTTCAGTTTAAGGTTTTTTCTTATAAGGTTATGCATGATTTTTCATAAAAGGCAGGAAAGATACTGAACTCACACAAACCCATTAAAATTACTACAGAACAGCAATCAGTTTGTTTAAACATTATTGCGGATGTTTTCCAAGCAGCAGCCGACTCATTAGCATGTATTTTCTAATTCCAATAGACTGAACACCCATATTACATTTCCTTCTTAAGAACTGCAATAGCATCAGTCCAGAGGATTGTTGCAAACATTGCCAGTTTCCTATTTCAAGCGGCATCACCTAACCTAGGTTTCAATTGCAAGAAATCAGCTTCATTTCCCGTATCAAATCCTATCTACAAAGAAACAGTAACAGTAAAAATGTCCACCTATTTGATACTTATATTTGCATTAAGCAAATCAATTAATCACACACAGTACATGTTTCATTCCATTTTGGAACATCTTGAGCTGTATTACATTGCTTAGGTGAAAACATTAAGTATTTATCAGTTTAAGAACATCTCAAACAAGTACCTTGTTTTTCTTAAAATCTACATAAATTTAAAATTTGAAATAAATTAAAATCAATGTGGATGGTTGAATGGGGTGGTGAAATGAGAGGGAAATGGATCTGCTTATGGTTAGCCTATTTTAAAAACCCATTCACTTGAACAGATGTTGTAAAAAATGTTTCCAGCACTTTTATCACCAAAATATTCTGTTTGTCTTCTAATAAAAAGTTTTTTTGAAAATATAACTTTCCTTTGTCACCGCCCTGAATATTACAAGGTGTTCTCTTCGTTTGCTCCTTCAAAGGTGATTGCTGTTTGTTTTAAATTTACAAAAATATCTATTGAATTTGGTTAGTTCAGAATCCCTGAAGCTGATTGCTGTTTTACTATTAATAAAAGAGCTTCCCAATAGTCTTGTTGCTAAAATCTACTATGTCCTTGGAGGAGCACAGCTAATGCAGCCTTCGACCCCATTCAACCATCCACATTCATTTTAATTTATTGCAAATTTTAAATTTACGTAGATTTTAAGAAAAACAAGGTACCTGTTTGAGATATTCTTCAAAAGATAAACTTAGTGTTTTCACCTAAGCAATGTAATACAGCTGAAGATGTTCCAAAATGGAATGAAACATGTACTGTGTATGATTAATTGATTTGCTTAATGCAAATATACACATCAAATAGTTGGAAATTTTTACTGTTATTGTTTCTTTGTAACATAGGTTTACCGTGCACATTTTATAAAAATAAATTTCAAGCTCCCTGTAGAATAATAAAAATTTTACTATAAACATACAAGGGAACAGCCATTCTGAAATTTAACAAGATGCGCAAGTACATAACCTAACCTCTGAAATTAGTTATGCACACCAATGTATCTTGAGAAGTATCACATTCTTATTTAATTTCAGAACATAGTAAATTAAGGAATCTTTTACTTCAGCTTTTATTTCTAAGAGTTAACAAGTACTGTCATTGCACTTATTGCAAAAATATGTCATCCCGATGTTTAATACACCAGTCTGTGTTGTGAGAAGACCTCAGACTCACTCAAGATCAATTCACTCATGCGTAGCAATGAATCAACACAGAAGACAATTGATCACATTCAATATAAACCCTGGAGTAGAGTGTATGAATACTGGTAATGGATGAAAACTAACATGCCTGAATTTGCCTGTGATAATGGATGAAACGGTAAAAGGATTCTCATTGTATTGTAACTAAAGGATATTGCACAGATTAATACAGGAATTTTCATACATTATAATAACATTGTCCTTAAAACGGGGGTTCTGTTCTACTACATCGGCCGCGAACAGATGTCAATCAGAGTCAGACATCTCACTTTAGCTCTAAGTGCCCATGCTCCAAATTCCTCTTCTGCCTTGAATCATCCTTAGCAAGCTTACGACGTCTTTTGCAGTGGTTCTTAATGTCCCATAACCAAAATATAGGAAAATTTTAATATTTCCTTAACGCTAAATGCGAGTTTTGCCCTACAGTATTTTGAATTTTGATTTATGTAAAATTGAATATGGTGCTAAATCGAGGTCACACAAAACTGGGGTTGCACTGTAATATGAACAATGCTATTGCTTCATTTACATCATGGACCTATAACTATAGGCCTATATGCTCTTCAATATTTTAGTTGTTTATATTAATAATACTTCAGAGAAACGTAAATTTCAATTATGCGTATTCCAAATTGAGTAACATAATGAGAATTTCACCTGGACCCACGAGATATGCTCTTCAGAGGACAGGTGATCCCAGATGTTGGCAATGAAGTTATTCATCATTTATAAAATGCTGGAAACCACTTTATGGGAAAAAAATTTTGAAATGAAGAGGGTTTTTGCAGATAAAAGGAAAGCTACAAGCCCATTTCTTTGATAGAGTTTGAAACATTTCTAGATATGTACGGTTTACACAATTTGGAAACAATAGCAGTTTCTGTCTTTTGTTAACTGGTAATAATCACAATCAACAATAACATGCAGTTATCTATATTTGCAGGTTTGATTTTGCTGGAGTCTACAAATCAGTGGGCAAATCACTTCGAGAAGTATGGAATGAAGCAGACGGTCACCCTATCCTTCGAGCTACAATATCTCTTCAATGGTCCCAAATGATAACCCAGTTTTGAGTTTCGATAATAAGGAAGAGAGACCAGCCCATAGATGTAATGGCAAGTTAACAGCAAGAAGAGATGTTCATGACATGTTCGTTTCACAACTACCTAAAGTGTTTGTTCCAGTTGAAAATAATACTGTGGATGAACATCTAGCTTCCTTTAGGGAAAATGCCTCTTTAAGCAGTATTTATCTACCAAACCAAGAGGAAAATATGGAACAAAATTATGCCTCCTCTCGGATTTGGACACGGTTTATGTGTGCGCCTCTGCAGTTGACAATGCTACATCAGTAAACAGAGAGAGAGAAGTGAACAATGGAAGGAATGTGGTATTGAGACTTGTCAAAGATATTGAGGGAACAGGGAGAGACGTCACTACAGACAATTTCATCACCGACTTTACCCTGGCTAGTGAGCTTCTGAAAAAGAACCACAATTTCAACAATGCCAATTTCCTACTGGAACATTCCTAGAGACTTAACACTTGCTGATCCCATTTTGCATACTCCTCAAATGGACCTATTCATAAGAACTCAAATTTTCATACACCATTTAATAATGTATCAGCAAACTCATAAAAACTAACCAGTTCTCCAAAACACAAAATTGAGATGAATCTCTGATGGACAGGTTAGTACAATTACTTACGAAAGATAAAAGGTGAACATCAAAGAGACATATGCACGTGTTGGCCAAGAAAGGTTATACTATGGATTGTACACAGGGGTAAGATATAAATAATGCACAAGCAGTCAGGAAAATACAAGGACACTAGTGCATGAACAAGAACTGGCTACTTCAGATATATTGCCACGTGCCGTCCAAAGAGAAACCCGCTGACTTAGTGTCTCTATAGAAAAAATATAAGAACAGGTGACTGAATAAAAGATCAGCATTTTCAATTACAAAATCTGGGCATACAGTAAGAATTGAAATGACTAGAAAATATGAGCAAAGCAAGTTCAAGATAAGACTATTATGCAGTTCAGGAATGTAAACAAATTTTTAATTCCAGGATTTTTGAGAGAATTGACACACAGAAAGTTCATTTTCACATACATTCCAAAAGCATTCCAAACAAAGGAATTACACATGCAGCTGCACATTTATGGATATGGGACTAATGACCTGTTATGTTCACAATAAATAAATAAATAAATAAATAAATAAATAAATAAATAAATAAATAAATAAATAAATAAATAATCAATTATTACCACTCAAGAGTCTTGATGATGATGATGATGATGATGATGATGACGATGCTTGTTGTTTAAAGGGGCCTAACATCTACGGTCATCGGCTCACTCGAGAATCAAGCGCAGTTTACAATACCTTATGGTCAAGAATAAGTCCCATACCAGTGTGAAAATTTACACCAGCATAAGACTAAGATTTTGCCCTCTGTCCAACAGCCAAAGAGTGCATCAAGGTAACAGGTAAAGACGACATGAAGAGGGTAGGTAGAGGAAAAGTCATGACACATGGCACTAGAAACGCCGAAAACATCCATGAAGAGTGTAGAGTGTACAATCTAAAACCGATGATGCCATCCATGTTTGATGCAGGTAATCGGCTGACTGCAGCAGTGTGCACATGTCAAATGCCAGGAAGAAAGCAGTGATAAATGACGAATGCTGCAGAGGTGAGTTGACAAGATAAAACCTATGCCTCATCAATCTCTACTCGTATGCAACCTACAAAACAAAATTCACTATTTTGGATAACATAAGAGAACAACACCAATGGAAAAACAGCATGAAGCAAACTTCCAGCAACACATGATGACAGACACGTCAGTTAGATACACTGTATAACTCCCTGTGAAGAAATCCTTTAAAACTTGGTTGATCTAAACAAATGGAAATTAAGCATGTCCTGTCAATGGAAAGAAACGTCTGAAAAATAAGAAGTTTTGCCAGGAATATATTAAATTCATGTTAGAATTCAAATCACTTGATAACATGAGAGGAATGTGAAAACATGCAGGAAGAAAACACTATTAAATTCCACATTACTCTGTCATAAATCATTCAAGTAAAACAGCAAAAACACTTGTTAATATCAACGCTTCAGTCAAGACTGACAATGGCATTAGTCTCAACTACATACACCATTAAGGGTCATCCACTCAATAACATCTCTTCTCTATAATAATCTGACTGCGGGCTCAACAAATAGCATTTACGTGTGTATGACAGATTGTTTAGCAATAAAATGTTGCTCTGTGTAAAATGCAAGGCAGCAAAGCTTTAAAAAAATTGTTTTTCATAACTCTCCCTTCAAAGTCTGAGATTTGCGGAGCCTTTCTCTTGACTATTCAAAGAAAACTTTAAAGGCTCCCAGTTTGAAGTAGCTAAAGATACAAATGAGTGGCACCATGTGCCGTCCAAAGAGAAAACCGCTGACTTAGTGTCCAGACGACCACAAATGAAAACAATTGTCAAGAATACAGTTTGTTGGCATAGTTCTAGATGGATGAATCAAGATCCTATGAGTAGGAATAAATGAAAACGTGATGTTCGAATTAATCTCCCAGTTCAAAAACTCAAGATTAAAAGTTTCAAGATTAAAAAAGGTACGGAGAGTAGCTGCATATTGTTTTTGATTTATCTCAGATTGTTATAAACAAGAGTGAAATTCATGTCCACTGTTCATATCGGAGTTGAACCTTCCACTCAAATGTTGCATTAATGTTCTGTAGAAAATATTAAATCATATTGATTATAACCATAATCATAGATAAAGAAGCCATCTCCTTGTTGGCAGAAGACTGCACAATACCTTAATTCTAGTGGGGAGGAAATATTAGATCATTCTGTATATATATCATCATCTCACTAATCTAATTATCATTGCGGAACAACTTCGACTACTTCTTCATGGCACTCAACCCTTAATCACATCTCTGAGAGGCAAGTTTTGGATCCCATCAGCAAGGGTGGCGGTAAAGAAGCAACATTTATGCACGTCTCAAGGGTCGTAAGTTGAATGCAGATACTTCTGAACAATTAACGCGAAATACACAAAGTGTGCATGTACCCATTTCTTAACACTAGAATAGGCTATGCTGGCTCAATTCTCATAAACATTGGCGTGAGATGGAACAAGACCAGACTGCCTAGCTACCAAGCCTCTCTACATAGACATGATACCTGATCTCACAACAACTACATTGCTCGCCTCTCTTTGTTCACTTATTTTCACAGAGGTCACCCCCTGAACATTTACAGTGATAATGGCACAAACTTCTTCAGAGCAGCTAAGAAAATCAAGGCCTTTCTGAAAAACAATCCTGAGAAAAACCAGCTCTTCCCTGCAACTGCAGGCATGGGACTGATACAGCATTCCATCCCTCCTGCAGCACTACACTTTGATAGAAAACGAGAAGCAGCTGTCAACAGTCTGATATATCACCTTAGAAGAGTGATGAATTCTTATTTCTTGACCAACAAAGAATGGACCACTCTTACAACACATACTCACATCTCCTCACTAAAGTTAAATGACGACCCTTTTGACACTTCTTACCTAACTACATCCAATTTCCTCTGTAGGAGAGAAAAATACTACACTCCCTGATCATGATTATACTTCCTCTCTCATTATCCAGATGGCTGTATATTGAGCAGCCAACCCAGAATTCCTGAAAGAGATTGTCAATTAAATATCCCAATAAATAGCCCATAACAACACAGTGGACAATGGCAGTGATCCTAATGTTCAGGTGAGTAATGGGGAACATACAAAGCCTGTCCTTTACCACACATGAAACAGAAAGGCAAGATCACTCTTGGGGGGGCTCATTTATTCATTGAAAGTTTAAGTAATATTATAAGTCACCATAGACTAGTATCATCACAGACCACATTAGGAAGGATAAGAATGTTTTCTACTTGTAAGTGAATTCTGACAGTAAGCAAGCAATCACCTGCAACTTGTATCTACAAATAATTGTATTATCTAGAAGTCAATATAATCAACAAGATTACAACGGTGTTTCATTTGGAACAGCTAGTATAATACCCAGGAACAGTAACAAAAAAGTGCTCCTTATAGCAACTCCGTGTTTGAAAATATTCACTACGTCAAAAATATTAGTAGCAATGATACCACCTCCCAAATGATATACAGTAGAGCTCTTTGGATCTATCCCAACTGCTGCGTGATACATAATGCAAGATCTTAAGGAACATGAAGGAAACGTGAAAATTAGGTAAGTAAACAGTCAATCTCATAAAAAAGTGTACCAATCATATGTATTGAAATGAAGGGTTAACCACTGATATCTGTTCAGAAATTTTCTATTTTCAGTACCTAACAATGGCTTATCAAATTATGTACATTACCTCAAGTGAGTTTTCCTGCATTGGCCTTGGCTCTGTTAACTCTGATTTGGCTTCTTTTTTCAGTGGTATAATTCTTGATACATTTTCAATATTTTCCTGTGGAAAATATGATACATAATTTATGCACGTAACACACATTTTCAAATACTGTCACCAACAAATGAGCATGATAATTTACTACTTCCAAGTATTACAGTTACTTTCAAAATTTTACTACTGTTTAAGAGAGATTTCTACCAGGAGAGGATTTCAAAACCAAAGGCTGCACTGAGAATGGTGTTATCATCCTTGCTCAAACCTAATGTCAGAGAAAGCATGAGACTGAGAACCAAATATAAAGTGAGAAGCATTTTCTAGCCATATCAGAAGATATCCTACCAGAGATGGAATTGGGACCATCTCGCACAAAATTTTGGAAGGAATCTGCCACAGACATAAAAACTAAACTATATTAATTGATTTTATGTATCCAATTACGTCTATCAAATCATTGAGGTTGTTTGAATCCATCCAAGTATTAAAACTGTCCTAAATCTTTTGCCATAGAGTGAGAAATATTAATACTATGCTCTTAACATACATTTTGTTTAGACAGACAGATCAAAATCCCTTGAAACATTTTAATCACTTTCTATAATCTGGTTTTGCCAAGCTCACAGGGGATAAACACTGCATTGAGACAGTTCTGTTCATCCAAGTGTAAAAATAAAAAACGTACATGAAAGAAGCAGGCTTATCACAGTCATAGACCAGGGAAAGATGTGATGCAGGTCAAACATAAAGCAACTACAAATGAAATGTTTTACTACTACAAGGATGTTATGCAGTGTTCTGTCAAGAACTGTGGGGATGAGAACACCATCAGTGTTGGAGTGTACATCTGCAGTTACAGAAGCTCTTTCATGATCTACGAAGGTCATCCAATAAATAAGTTTCCTTATTTTTTCTCTGCAAACCACATGTTTTAGAATTAAGTTGGTACTGTAGGAACTTCCACTGGCATATGGCTGGGGTAAGGTGGTCTTCAACCGCACGTGCTTGCTCTGTGTTCACCAGAACGGCGTTACCTGCCATGGAGCTACCACTTGAAAGCATTTCCACTTGTGAACTCTGTTCTGTTATTCGCTTTTCCACGGCAAAAAATGAAATGGCTACCAATATCCATTGCCATTTGGTGTGAGTTTATAGTGAAAGATGCATTCTGGCATTTATGGTTCCTGGAATGGCAGCAAGATGTACATGATGACAAGCGCAGCGCCAGGCCCATTACAGCCACTGTTGGTCAGAATGTGGTGGACAAAGAATAATGCGTCAGCACTGATGAGATAATGAATCTACTGCCTCCTGGCACGGAAACTGGGCAGTCCTTTATTGCAATGATATTGTTGAATGTCTTGCAGTATTGAAAAGTCTGTGCAAGGTGGGTCCCAAGTTTTCTTACTGATGCTCACAAGCAATAACAGAACGAGGTAGCCTGAGCTTTCCTGCAAATGCTTCAAAGAGAGGGAGATCAAATGTTTTCCCGCATTGTTACTGGAGATGAAAGCAGGGTGCATTATTCAACTCTAGAAACAAAACCACAAAGCATGCTATGGAAGAAACTTGGCGAACATGCTCATAAAAAAGGGCCAAGACCTCAGACTCTTTTTTACTATTTACTTTACATCGCACCGACACAAATACGTCTTATGTTGACAATTGGAGAGGAAGAGCCTAGGAGTGGGAAGGAAGCAGCTGTGGCGTTAATTAAGGTACATCCCCAATACTTACCTGGTGTGAAAATGGGAAACCACGGAAAATCATATTCAGGGCTGCCGACAGTGGGGTTCGAATGCACTATCTCCCAGATGCAAGCTCACAGCTGCGCGACCTTAACCGCATGGCCAACTTGCTCGGTTAGACCTCAGCATCTGTAGGCATAGTTTTGGCTACTGCCTTATGGGACTGTAATGATGTTGTATTGGTTGACTGGCTGCCCCAATGCACTGTGGTCACACATGAGAGGTCCTGCACGGTCCTCACGAAGCTCAGAGTTGAAATCCAACGAAAACGTTCTGGTCTTGTCTCAGAAAATATTGCCCATTCAGCTCAAAGGACGCAGGATTTGCTGCAGAACTTCAAAAGGGACCTTTTTCCCTATCCACCTTATTCTGCGGAACTTGCCCCGAGTGATTTCCATCTCTGTCCACAACTCAAGTTGCACCTTGTAGGTAAGCGGTTTGCAACTGATGAAGAGGTGGAAGAGGAAGTGCACCACTGTCTACAGAAATGGGACCCGACCCGGTATGATGAAGGCATCAAGAAACTGCTGCCAAGATAACAAAATGTTTGGACTGAAATAGTGACTATGTGGAAAAGTAGTGTACGAGTTGTAGAATGAAAATTAAATATTTCTCAAAGGTAAATAAAACCAAGCACCATGGGGCAACAGCCCCCGTAGGGCCATGGCTTACCAAGTGACCACTGCTCAGCCCAAAGGCCTACAGATTACGAGGTGTCATGTGGTGAGCACGAACAATCCTCTCCGTCGTTATTCTAGACTTCCTAGACCAGGGCCACCATCTCACTGTCAGATAGCTCCTCAATTTTAATCACATAGGCTGAGTAGACCTCCAACCAGCCCTCAGATGCAGGTAAAAATCCCTGACCTGGCCAGGAATTGAACCCGGGGCCTCTGGGTAAGAGGCAGGCATGCTACCCCCACACTGCAGGGCCAGCACAAGTGTAAATAGCCTGCTTGTATTTTTTATAAAATAGGGAACCTATTTATGGGATGGCCCTCGTACTACGAGACCTTTAAATTTTTCACTTGGATTCATGAAACATTTTGACACTACAGGGATGCAGGAGGGACTGTGATTAAAAGCTTACATTCTATTCCAAGTTAGTTTACTAATAAAAGCGAATTAAGTTATAAAATTCCAGAATATACTCACTTATCCCATTAATACAGAATAAATCGAACAGTAGCTGAACTAAGGAAAGGAAGAAAAAATGACGCACAAAATGGAGAGTTTGTTAAAGATGAGCCATACTTTCCATTGTAGACTTAGTTAAATGTAACAAAAGAACTTTCTAGTTTGTCAAACATACAATTTTAACATATATTATTACACTATAAACATACCCGTAAAAAATAAACACTCTATTATACAAAGGATGACATGTTTCATTCTACAAGAACATCCTCAGATTCTATGAAATCACACAAAATATGCATATATGTACAGCATTGTTTACGTTGCATAAACTTGTCAACGATAGAGAGTTCAGTGATAATATGAGCCAGTACTGACAAATAAAAAATTTACAAGTATTAATATATCGAGAAAACTCCCGAGCTTATCTAGACTGCCAATATCAACTTTGTTGTCACCAAATACTATTTCAGGACTGTGGTCATGGAGAGGTAAATGGAAAGTTTTGAGTATAGCACAAACCTTACGGAGAGGGGAAGGGAAGCATGAGAGGGGAGTGCCGAACATTGTGGATCCCTCCTACTGGAGGTTAAAATCTAGTACACTGTACCATAGAGAGGAGAGGGGGAAGTAGGATGGAATGAGTGGAGCACTGTGGAATACTCTTTCCACACTGGAGAAGGGAGAGAAGGTTATTAACCTACTTCATGTTATAATGTACTTTTATGTAAGATGGATGAATGCAACTGAATGATTTTAGATGAATAATGTATGGAATTGAAATAGAGAATATCTACAGGATATTATTGTGATAAATGCCAATTTAACGAATAAGTATGGTCCAGATATTATGTGAGTAGAGTGATGTGCGGGGAATTTTTTAAGTGTGTATGGTCATTTAAATTGGTTACGTTAACACTTTTTGCGGTGTAGATCTCGATTGCTTCCCTCATATTCGAAGATTTGATTTTATTTTCAATGTGTAAAATTTTTAGATCTGTGTTGATGTCTGTGAAATAGTGTGAACTGTCGTACATGTGCTCCCGAAAGGCTGAATGCTGATTATATCTGATCGTTTATTGTGTTCTTTGAATCTTGTGTGCAAATTTTGTTTTGTCTGACCGATATAGGTGGCATTGCAGTTAAGTTCTTGGCACTTGAGTTCATAGAATCGTGACTTCGAGATAGGGTCTTTTTTGTTTAGGTGCACTTGTTGATGTGTCTCTGCAGTGTGTTGTTCATCCTAAAGGTTAACTAAAACCCTGTTTCCTAAAGATATAACCTACTTTTTATGTGTTATTATTAATGTAGTTGAGAACCAAGTGTGGTGGTTTTCCAGGGACTTTTCTTTTGTT
Source organism: Anabrus simplex (assembly GCF_040414725.1). NCBI lineage: Eukaryota > Metazoa > Arthropoda > Insecta > Orthoptera > Tettigoniidae > Anabrus > Anabrus simplex. The sequence continues at coordinate 68,397,697 of NC_090279.1, forward strand.
TGTTTAATATTTTATCTACTGTGCCTGGAGGGTGGTTGTCTTCTTTCATGATTTATTTAACAATTTGTGCCTCTTCATTGAAATCCATTGTGCTCATTGGTATGGAAACAGCTCTGTGTATCATTGTATTTAATCCTGCTATTTTAGTGTGTATGCATGGTTCGACTCGTCAATAGCATGCAACACCTGAGTGGGCTTGCTGTACACTTTGTAAGACAGGTTGCCATTATTCCTGCTGATTGTGGTGTTATTTTCTTATTATATTCTTGCTCCATTGTGAAGCTGGTGGAATTTTATAAATAATTTAGTGTGTTTAATAACTGGTATGCATTAGTGAAGTCATTATCATATGCACATGATATCAAATACATACCTGCTCCAGTATAATATTCCTTTTGAATGCTGATACGTTCAGAAGATGTTTTCAAAGTTATTCAAAATAATGTTTGCTATTATACCTTATAATGGTGAGCCCATGGCTAACCCTTCTTTGTGGCAAAACATCTTGTCAGTGAATGCAAAGCTATTTTGGTGTAGCATTGTTCTAATAAGGCTAATTATTTCTTTGGTTTCCTGCAATGAAGTATTTTCTTTATGAAGATTTTCGATAATTTTAATGGATTCATCTATTGTTACGTTGGTGTACATGTTAGTGATGTCAAAGGGTATCTTTAACCCTTTACCACCCACATTTTTTCTCCGCCTATCCCCAGGTTTCAACCTATTAATTAGGAAACATTCAAACCGAGCACACCGTTTCAGAAAAGGTTAAATATTATAAACATTATTGATCACAATGTATTCACATTTTCAATAATATTAGAAAGTATGCAATCATTTACAACATTTAACATACCATCATGTCCATTTCTCTATTCATTGAGTCATAAGTTTGTCGGTTCAAACCCCCACCCGTGCTGGAGATACTCAACACTGAGGTAGGCTGTATTTGTCACATTCTCATGTTGTCTAAATCCCCCTAAGCCAATAAAGATGAGATTCTGGAAGTGTAATGGTGACCTTGTATATCAACTTTCATTTCCTCTAGCAAGTGTCTTCCCATTCTCTTTCTATTTCACTGAAATGCGCCTGTTTGATTGCTGCATTAATATATACGCAATCGGTAATGTCAATGAATAGATTGTCTCCGCCTAACATATGTAAAAATATAACCTATTTCTCATAATACTCTTTTGAAATTATTGATAGGTTCAACATCATCCGTATAATCATTGAATAATGAAACAAAATGTTTGTGTTATCTGAATTGCAGTCGCAACATCATCAGGTCCGATTTCTAGATATCCGTTTTCACTTATATTACAGTTATCAGTAAAATTATCTTTGTTGATATGTTATTTACTCACTAAAAATTTACCTCCACCCCTGCTCAACAATTCTGTGTCATTTCTTATGCCGTCATGTTTACGAACTAAACAGCTGACCAGCACTCGCGGAAGTTCAAGACAGTTGCCTAGACAACTTCAAGACAAATTCTCACTCTTCTTTTATTTCCTAAGGCTAGTATATTGTACTGCATGTTCATCAATGCCTAATAAACAATTCACCACCAAAAAATACAAAACTATTGCATAGATTGCACACGTATGCAGATAATGCAGCTGGGTGTTTTTGGGCAATAAGGACCGTAAGGCAAAGTGAACAGTCGGGCGCTTTCGGGTGGGAAGGGGTTGATTAGTTCTAGGCTGGTTTTAATTTATCTGTCTTCTTTATGTGAGACTTTCTCTTTTAGGATTTTTTCAGTTGTTAGCTTAAATTGTAACTTGGCACATCATAATTTACTATTGGTCTAATGGGACATGAGCTTTTGTGTATTTTGGGGATGGCTCTTACTGTGGGGCGTTCGAGTTTTTTCATGGTGAGGCTTTCTTTTTCTTGTTCTGTGAGAATGAAGTCTGTTTGCTGGATAGCTTGTTTTATTTTGTTTTGAAATTTATTTGTAGGGTCACATTGTAGTTCTTGAATTCCGTTGTTGTTGATGACAGCTATTGTTTTTTTATATACTGAAGAATAGAACATAACAAGAAGTGTCAAGAGTATAGATCTTGAATAGTAGTGCACTCGCATCTCAGATATGTTCAGGCACCATTCTCTTTTGTAGTGTCTGTAATTTAGAACTCAACCAGCACACATTTATTCAGAGAACAGTGTGCATAAGCTGCAGAATTTCACTTTTAGCAACTCCTGGACAATATCACATCTATAAATTAGCAGTAAACAGTTTTGGGAGTAGATTTTTGCTGTCGAGTCACAATTATTCATTGAATATCCCTCTTCCAACTCTCAAGGTTTTCCAAGACTCTGAGGTGCAAGAATGATGTGCAGGAATTCACTTTTATGCCAGTATAACTACAGACGTGTGCTGGGATATTCATCTTCATCAAATACCTGTAGAATGGACCCAAATTACACTCGCCAACATGAAAGTAGAATGTTATCACATCACCACGTAAGCTATCAGATGAAGAGAGACTGAACTGTAAGCCACACATTCAGAAGATTACAATTTACTGTGTTTACAGTAGCAACAGACAGAGCAAGGAAAGATGATGACAATAAGTCGCTTCTTCTCCAAAATTATTTCACAGCTTCTCCGCCAAGGCAGTGTTTTACTATGAGATCACCCAACCTTAGTAAAATTCTACGGAAGTTTAAATGATGCAAATCTTACCTGGAAACTCTTTTGGAGGAAAAACATGTTCACTATGAGATTCAAAGACCTACTGGCCGTAACCGAATTAAATCCAGCACCCACAATTGTCCTTCAGTTCAGCAGCTACTAGCACTAAAATTGGATAATGTATGATAGGAGATGATGTCAATCCCACAACGATACCAGTACCAAAGCATGGAGAATAAAAACATAACCATACAACCTACAGAAATCCATTTCAATAAATGCCAGAGGTAATCAATAAACAATAAACAGTCATTTGATGTGTACTTAGCTCATGAAATGTCCTGATGCCTCGATCTTGAAACGCTGCCTGTCACAACTTCATTGGTAGCTGGACCTAACCAAGGTTCCTTCACTATCAAGTCCACAACTTTAATTCAGCTTTTTGCCACTATCAAACATAGCATGCACTGCCATCTCCCTAGTAAATGCTAGAGGCCAATTGTCCACTTGGCGACCATAATCTGGGGGCATGTGCCACCAGAACCCCTTTCCTTGCCCCATGAACAAAGTTTCTGTCACTAGTTGGACCTATAGTTGTATATAAATACTGTTGTTTGTACTTCCTAAGAGTTGGCTGCCATGCGTAGCACATTATCACATACTCCCAGACAAAGAAACAAAAGAGAGACATACTTTTCCTAGATGCCCATATAGCAAATGGTGACTGCTGGGGTTAATATTGGGGAAGCACATAGTAAATTATACCCCTGCCAAACTTATTCAGCTACTAAGGGTTAAATTCTGATCTCTACAAAGTTATTTGCCATGAGACTCACAAGTGATGCATTTGTTATTCTTTCAAGCCACCGGGCGAGTTGGCCGTGCGCGTAGAGGCGCGCGGCTGTGAGCTTGCATCCGGGAGATAGTAGGTTCGAATCCCACTATCGGCAGCCCTGAAGATGGTTTTCCGTGGTTTCCCATTTTCACACCAGGCAAATGCTGGGGCTGTACCTTAATTAAGGCCACGGCCGCTTCCTTCCAACTCCTAGGCCTTTCCTATCCCATCGTCGCCATAAGACCTATCTGTGTCGGTGCGACGTAAAGCTCCTAGCAAAAAAAAAAAATTCTTTCAAGCCAGGCTGGTTCCTCTTTGATTTTTACTTGCAGGTCCAGTTCACACTGCAACTGAAGTAGTTAGAAGGTAGTGGAGTTCTTGATTACTTCCAATGATTTTACACTGAAACATAGCCCAGAGAAATATATTACCTTATTGCAGTCATTGCTACTTAGGTTATCTGTCAACAGATTAAGCATTATGCTTGAAATTTTACATGACCGTCAATATTATGAACATGCCAAAAAGACTCAAAATTTTACATGACTGTTAATATTGTGATCATACCTATTGGACCTCAAGTTTTCTATGACTGATACTATGCAAAACAATCTCCATAACAACACTGATAACCAAAACAAGAATTCTACATATGATATCCTAAACGGAAACTTCTGAAAATTTCGAACCCTACTACCATATGTCGCAGCCTACAATGTAAAGAACAACTCAACATTCACAGCGTCACTATTAAATTGCAAACATAGGTAAATAACACAGCAACACAATCATTAAAATTATGCACTACATATTGTAATTTCTTTCTGAAACTAATATCCGCAATTCTTCACCTGCGTAGCCCTTCAGAAAAATACTTCACTCCAAAAAATGTTGATAGGTAAGGTAAGTTACGTTATATTGCTACAACACACGAGGAACAGATTTGTCGGCACTTGTGACACAAAGGCCAGGAGTTTTCAAAAAGAATGCCAGTTATATGTGTATACAGTTTTAATGCTTAAGTAGAAATAAAATTTAAGAAAATTAAAAATATTAAATGTTAAAAATATGTAGAATGCTGAAACTGAGAAAGATTAGTATTAACTTCTTACTCTTCCCAATTGAGATCTATAAATTTCGCAAAAGTAAATTATAGAACTTGAAAATTACCGACAATAGCGATTGTGGACAAGGTGTAAATGATAGAAATCACAATTTCTCAATGAAGAAAATCTGTAGCACAATAAATTAACGGAATAGGCTGTACAAATGTCTAATACGCGTCTTATGTATCACATACCTCACACCTAGAGACAAAACCTGATATTTTAATTCAGTGTAATCACTTAAAACAAACACTTAAAGAACGGATTTGATTTGTATCAGTCAGTAGAACGGGCTGAATTTAGGAAAGGATGAATTACCAGTGAGAACTCCAGAGTACACGACACTTCTTGAAAACAGCTCTGGGTGCAATGTCCCGTTATATTTCTATCAACTATCAATACAGTCCTGCTCTAGTGGGCTTTATACATGGACAAAGAGAATGAGTAAGAGATGACTCTCAACGTTATTTTTCACTTCTGAACGCAACGGCTGCGCAAAGATCGCCAGGAATTACACACCAGCGCCTCTAGTGTAAACAGGGCTGAACAAAAATTACCGGGCAGGTGATTTAAATCGTTTAGCGCGCGGAGGGTTCACAGGTTCTCGTCCCCCTCCACTCTTAAATATTATATTAAATATATGTTTTCATTTTTTCTTTCTCTTCTATTTCTCATTCATTTCCTTTTCTTTCCTTCTTTCTGTTACCTTTTTCTGAAATACTGCATTCTGAACAACAATACACCTGGAGGTTGGGCTGTGCTTTATTATTATTATTAATAAATTTTTGCTGGAGAAAAGAATCTTACCAGCTTGTGCTGCTTATTATAATTATTTCAATTATGGAGCTATATTTTATTTTTATTAATTCACAAAGCCTTGAAGGATCGGAGTGACTGGGCTTGCCTGTGCTGCTTTTGTTTGTTTCTGCTGAGGAAAAAGGAAGCTAACTCATGAAGGGAGCAAGGAAGTGACTTGAAGGTGAGTGGGATTGGCAATCCTTATCTCAGATTAAGACCTATGACAGAAATAGACACTAACATCCCCTCGTACATCAGTCCTCTTTAACACTACTTAAGCCAACTGTAACAGTCAATAGTATCAAGATATGCCACTTGTGCACGAAATAAAATATAAATACAATGTAAGAAAGAAAACCATATAGAGGAACCAAAATGATGAAAGGAAACTCATATGCTAAGGAGGGAGTTTGTAGGATTCAAAGGTAAATTGTAATGAAACATGATCTTTTGATTTATGGAGCTATATTCTACCTACTATCCACAGTGTTACAGGTATAAAATTGTGTAGAAATTATATTCAGCATTGTTAATCATCAATTAATATTCATCAGCCAGAAAACTATTCAATACAACACAAATACAAGATCATTCATTTATGAAAGAAAGACTGGAACTGACAAGGTACAACATAATACTTTTCTCTCTTATTGCAGTTTAACGTTGCACTGACATTGCAAAAGGTTTCAGCAACACCATTTGTATTTTCCCAAGGAACTTACTATATGATACATCTTTCAGTCTGTCAAAAGAGACACCTTGGGCCACACACTGAAAAATATTGAGATTTGTACTTCTTTTGCATCTACTAGAGGATGGCAAATCTCTGGCAGAGTAGTGTTTGAAGAAACCAAGACATGATAGCACATACTCTGTTCCTACATACTGCACCAAAACACAACATATCATTCAATCAGTCATCTGCATTTAGATGATAAACAATGTCAAGCTACAAAATTGTATGCATCCCTTGTATTCATTGATCTACACTATTTACAATAAAAACTGTTCTATTTTATGTGACAGTAGGATATATCAAAAACTTTCTGCTACACGGAAAAGGATGGAATCATGAATATATTTGAGGGTTTAAAAGACAAGAGAGAGCTTACAGATTCTGTGATTGCTCGCTCTTACAACATGCAGGAGGTACAAATAATGCTTCCTTTCAGTCCATCCGCAGGAGAGGAGTTCTAATAAATTTACAGAAATATGTAGCATCAGGATCTACATACACTAATATGGCAGCTGATCCAGCACAAAACCTTCCCATGCCAAGTCACAACATAGCTCCACCTATTAAGAGCTATGTCCAAGGAATTGCTTGCTAATTTAGTACAGTATTATGAACAATATGCTGCTACTTCCACAACATTACGGTGTGCAAGGGACTTTGCTGTGACCTAGATGAAATGCCAGTTGAAGACAGTGGAAATTCACTTCAGACAGTGCCATTTGTACCTACTGTATATCGAAGGCAGAAATCTATGTTGGTGGTTGCATAGTAGGCTGATCTGAGGTCTGACAGCATGCACTCCAACTCGCCAACCAAGCAGAGGAGGGGTGGCTATGGTTCCACCGTGTTTCCACACCTCTGCATTTGGGACACAGCAACGGGCTGTTCCGCTACCACCGGCTGTCCTGAGATTGGTTTTTCCTTTCGCCTGCAGTAAGGAGAATGATGGGACAGTTCCTAGTATATGTCATGGCCACCAAATATCTTGCCCTCACCACAAATCTCCTTGCTTAAGATGATAATGCCTGTTGCTTAAAAGGGCCTAAAATCTAGTTCATTGTTTTAAGAGAAAGTACAACTAGGCAACCATCCACTATATATATTAGTAATCAGAGAGAAGAAATGGAAGGGGGCTGACACTAGGAAAAATGATGGTATCAGCTAAGAAGGACCATGCCCTTTGAGGAAAATATGACTCCCTAGGCCTCCATACATAATACAATCGGGGGCAGAAAAGAACAGGTCGTGATCGAGGTAGATCAGACAGGATAGATGAAAGTGGGGAGCCTGGCACAAGTAAGCGGAAGCAGTGCCAATATTCAATTAAAGGCTCCGTGATCGCCTACCCAAGCTCCCAAGTACAGAGCCCACATGGGACCCCTTTTAGTCGTCTCTTAAGCAGGCAGAGGATGCTATGGCTGTTATTCTACTGCCCCTACCCACAGGGGAACAACTATGATAAGGCTAGTTGCTTTACGTTGCACCGATACAGATAGGTCTTATGACGATGATGGGACAGGAAAGGCCTAGGAACGAGAAGGAAGCAGCCGTGGCCTTAATTAAAGCACAGCCCCAGCATTTGCCTGGTGAGAAAATGGGAAACCACAGAAAACCATTTTCCGGGCTGCCGATAGTGGGGTTCGAACCTATCTTCCGAATACTGGATACTGGCCGCACTTATGTTTCAAATTATCCGAAATTCATTTGCCTTGGTGTGGTGTTTTCATGTTCTGGCCTCAGGAGATTAGTAAAACAAGACCATTAAGAATGCTTACCAATAATACTGTCTTGAGGAATTCCCCTCTTAATTTTACAGGGCCAGATAAAGCTTCACGTACTATAATTCTCTGAGTACTATTTTCTAAAAACAGAGCCACCCATTCAGTCACTCTTGTACATTTTCTTCAAACACGCAAAAGAAGATAACAGATATACGCATAGAAATCAAAGTAAAGCAAAATGTCACATACGTCAAAAACGTGGTCGTCCAACGTGGTCCAAGTTGTCAAACTCAAATCGACGTATAGCAATGGGGAGATGTTTCTACCAATAGGAGCTGCCGTATTCGTCACGTGGGCTTAGGGTGAGTGACGTGATGTACAACAGCGCGCCCACGCGAGTGTAGGGCAAAAGTATTCAGTCTGAGCCGGGCCCTAGGAAGGGTAGGACCTATGCCGCTGTCAAACCATTTCACGTGGTAGTTGTGGGGGTAAGGTTCGGCAGTACGGTTCACTGCCGTCTCAGTCCTACATATATATATTGAGACGGCGGTGGTTCGCTTATTGATGTTGGGGAGGAAGGGACGTTATCGTTGAAGGAGGGATTGGATATGGGTGGGGTATAGTAGCCATTACTGAATGAAAACAGCTCATTTGCGAGCTTTAATCTGAAAAGGCAAAAACCCGACAACATTATCGAGATCATTTTGCAGTTGCTCACAATCTTGTAACTTATTTATTACTCTGTACAGAATAATATCTGCGAAAAGCCTTATCTCTGATTCCACTTCTTTACACATATCATTGATATATATAAGAAAACATAAAAGTCCAATAATACTGCCTTGAGGAATTCCCCTCTTAATTTTACAGGGCCAGATAAAGCTTCACCTACTATAATTCTATGAGTACTATTTTCTAAAAACAGAGCCACCCATTCAGTCACTCTTTTATCTAGTCCTATTACACTCATTTTTGCCAGTAGTCTCCCATGATCTACCCTATCAAATGCCTTAGACAGGTCAGTCGCGATACAGCCCAATTGACCTCCTGAATCCAGGATATCTGCTATATCTTGCTGGAATCCTACAAGTTGTGCTTCAGTGGAATAAACTTTGTAATAGTATGGCTTCTCGTCTGTGTGTGTCCACATATGAACAGTTAGGTCGGACTGCCTTTCATTGTGAATGATTTGCCACAGACATTGCAATTGTAAGACTTCTCGCCTATATGGCTCCGCATATGATCGGTTAGTTTACCTCTCTTTATAAATGATTTGACACAGACATTGTCGCAGTATGGCTTCTCGCCTGTATGGGTACGTAATCGATCGGTCAGACTGTGTTTCGTTGTGAAAGATTTGCTACAGACATTGCAGCTTCAAGGCTTCTCCTCTGTATGGGTCCGCAAATGTTCGGTTAGTTTGCCTCTCTTTACGAATGATTTGCCACAGACATTGCAGCTGTATGGCTTCTCGCCTGTATGTGTCGGCATATGTTCGCTTAGTTTGCCTCTCTGTGTGAATGATTTGCCACAGACATTGCAACTGTATGGCCTCTCGCCTGTATGAGTCCGTATATGAACGGTCAGATTGCCTCCCGTTGCGAATGATTTGTCACAGACATCGCACCTGTAAGGCTTCTCGCCTGTATGGGTCCGAATATGATCGGTCAGACTGCCATACAAAGCGAATGATTTGTCACAGACATTGCACCTGTAAGGCTTCACGCCTGTATGGGTACGCATATGATCGGTCAGAGTGCGTTTCGTTGCGAATGATTTGTAACAGACATTGCAGTTGTAAGGCTTTTCGCCTGTATGGGTCCGCATATGATCGCTGAGTGTGCCTTTCTTTATGAATGATTTCTCACAGACAATGCAACTGTAAGGCTTTACGTCTCTATGGGTAGGCATATGACCGGTCAGACTGTGTTTCGTTGCGAATGATTTGCCACAGACATTGCAGCTGTAAGGTTTCTCGCCTGTATGGGTCCGCATATGTTCGGTAAATTTACTTCTCCGTATGAATGATTTCCCACAGACATTGCAGCTGTATACCTTCTCGCCTGTATGGGTAAACATATGAACGTACAGACTGCCTTTCGTTTTGAATGATTTGCCACAGACATTGCAGCTGTAAGGCTTCTCGCCCGTATGGGACCGCACATGATCCGTCAGATTGCCTTTCTTTATGAATGATTTGCTACAGACATTGCAACTGTAAGGCTTCACGCTTGTATGGGTACGCATATGACCGGTCAGACTGCCTTTCATTGCGAATGATTTGCCACAGATATTGTAACTGTAAGGCTTCTCTCCTGTATGGGTCCGCATGTGTTCCGCTAGTTTACCTCTCTGTATGAATGATTTGCCACAGACATTGCACCTGTTTGGCTTCTCTCCTGTTTGAGTCAGCTTGTGATAAGATAAATTGCTTTTCTTCACAAATGATTTGCAACATGCAGTGCAAAAGTGAGGCTTGTTGCCTGTATGAATTCCCATGTGACCTGCTAGTTTTTTCGAACTGTAGGATTTTCCACACACGTTGCAACAGTATCGGTTCTCGCCCGTGTGAGACCACATAACGTCCGGCCTTTTCCTGAAATTTTTATGAGATACTGAGCCTTCGTTTATAATTCCACCTTTATGCAATCGCGTGTCCCCAGTCAGCATTTTCCTCTTTGTAAAGCAATTATCCGAAAAGCCGCACACTTGGAGCGGGTGGATCCTGAGGTGTTCCGACAAGCTGCTTCGGCTACATAACACATTTCCGCAGTGATCGCAATTGAAGGGTCGATCTTCCTTGTGTCTCTTCAGATGTTGCAAGAGGTCCAACTTCCTAGCCAGGACTTCACTGCACACACTACACCTAAAACTAGATGATCCGCCGTCCGGAGGTTGATGATCTCTATAGCTCACCTCGGGTCTCGATCTACAATGACAAATTAAAACCATGTGACCAATAGTTGAACAGCCAAATCCACTACAACTCTCACACAGGGGATTTGCTACTGGACATTCCAATCACTGATATCCAGTGCAGAGAGCTCGTTACTCATAAACATTACATTCCTGAGAGTAAACATCATCTGAGGTTAAATTGCAAAAGCTCTCACTTGTTACGAGAATATGTTGCGTCTTTTCTTAATCACGATATCAGGCGCAAGAAACTTGTCACGGTTTAGAAATGTACGAGTTAATAGACAACCTCATTTGAAGAAAGGATGAGAAGTGGTCCAGCTTAAAAGGGTAAATACTCGTACAAGCTCTTTAATCCAGCACATATTATTCTATCGAAATCCGTAGTCTGTTCTCCTACATAAAGGACGGCATATGCTTTGGAGTTTTGATCTTGTTGAAGCACTCTGCGCTTTGTTGCAGGGAAGTAATAATTTTTGTAAAGGACCTTGTTCTTGAGGTTGTTTGAGAGAATGTCTGTGCTGTAGATATTAATAAAGTTGAGAACGTTTGCCGACATTCAGCAAGATCTGTTGAACCATGGCTAATCTTTTATGAATGTTATTTTATCACACAAATACACATTTTGTATTTGTACATTATTATGTCACTATAGCATTTTATTATGTCACTGTGTCGCTTATCCGAAATATGTATCTTTGATGTGGAATCAAACATACCCAACCTATATATAGGACGGCAGGTTTATACAAGGACGTTCATACTTACTACCATGTACTACATCAGTCTACGTCTTAATTCCTGTATTTAACACGGTAGCCACTAATCCTGATGGAATCCTGGCAAAGCTGAAATATAACAAGTATACGACGGCTCTCTCGCTAGCATTGATACTGTCTTTTCTCCTCAAGACACTGCTGTTAAAGACATTATGAAGGCAACACAGAATATGGCATTGGTGGTAGCGTTTTATTACAATGTCCTAATATCCTAAATTTGAAACCAAACGCAACCTATCATGCCCTGAATATTCTTACAAGTATTACTTTAACAATACGGATAGAAGGAGCATGAAAATCAAGGCTTGAGCCAAAATTCGACATGACAAGACGTTGAATTGCACCGTAGTGGATATTGCTGCGGTGTAAAAGAAGGAATATTATTCTATTTATTTCAAAAGATCACGGGCAACGTGATTATTTTTAGTGGATTCATAACATAGTTGGATAGCATCCAATTCTGAGCCTGTCTCCCCACCACAGAGTAGTTCTACATATTCTACGGAAGAAGGGCGGGAAATGCAAATTTCTTGGTTAAAGGTGAGATCCGCTTACAACTGCGACATGGGAAAATCGATCACGCAGGCTAAAATATATCGTAACAAGGACTGGTACTTTCCAATTCATGCTGTATGAACTGAATTCACATGGCCCAGTCGAATGCATGACTGGCTCACAAGCAAAGTAATGGGAGGCTCGACCATGTATTGTTACTGCACTCTTTGGAGAAAATAAGTGGACAAATGAATGGGGGACATTGATTCCAGATATGACAGACTAAACCTCTTGATCATCAAACAAGATATTGATGTTGACACCACTAGACAACAGGGGGCAGAAAATACGACACTGGATGGTATGTCATGCGTTCTGTGGCATATCACACCAAGCAAAGGTGAATACCTGATTCCTGTGACAAGTAATTTATCAGGTTCACAATTAGTTTTCAGTAAAATAATGTTTCATTTTGCATTGATAAATATTCTACACCAACCAGCCATATTGCTGTAACACTTGGCGCTTCCCAGGTGACGGATACGGGTTCCCCGCTGGCCTGCCGATGAACTTGAGCAAAATATAAAAGCTCTCGCGTACCAAACATGTACAAAGTCTTTAATGGCAACTTTGGCGGAGATGGAGACGTTCACTAGGGACCAGATGGCGGAAGAGGTACACTAAATTTCTGGAAGTTAATGCAGAAAAGAGGGTAGCGTTTCTTCTCTAGAGGAGTGGCTGCAAAAGGCATCTGTTCTCCATGTCTGCAGCTGCGTTACTACCTTCCGTCATGAGCACGTAAATGCTTCAAGACATGCCGGCTGTAAAATAATGCCGTTACATCATTACAGAAATATGTCTCATGGTATCGGAGCTAAGGTTAGTGCAGCCCCTGGAAGGGACGCGCATTGCCAGTGCCCAGTCAGCATGAAAACTATGCTAGGGTTACCGTCGCACGGGCTGTGACGGCTAACCATGCTAGTACCCCCACTTTGTATCCCATCATTGAATTATGCCTGGGTGAAGTAGCGAATACGCCACTGCACCTGAGAGAAGGCTTGTAGGCATCTGAGAGGTGCGGAAGAAAAGATGGAATGGAGAAAAGTCATGTGAAAAGAGGTGTGGTTACTAACTGGTGTACAACAGAAACCGAAGAACAGCCCATGGTGTTGACATTGTCATATCAGCTAAATTTGACGGTTCAGTTTCCGAGGTGCAAAAGTTTGACAATCGCTTGATGTAACTCGTCCGCATTGGGGAGAGAAGGAAATTCCAATTATTCAGCGCAACGCTCCACAAACTGACGTGCGCATGGAAACCAAACATGCGTTCTGGGCACTGCCTGACAAGAAGACCGCTGACTATCTTATCGCTGCCGGTGATCTGAATGGACGTGTCAGACCGAGGAAAGAAGAACAAACAGTCCATGGCGTTCATGGATATGGAGAAAAGAACGACGATGCCCAACAAATTCGCGATTATGCAGAAACTGATCACCGCAAACACACGGTTCAAAAAGAGGATATTCATCTACTCTGTACTACAGTGGCTCCCATCCAATTCGCATTGACTACACCCTTGTGAGAGGGTGTAATCTCGAAGATGTTCTAGAGATAACAGTTGTCCCTTATTAAATCCTTGCGATGCAACAACGACCAGTCTTCTAAGCTGTGGATAAAGTCACCAAGAGCCCAATACTTCACAGGAAATTGACAAACTGGGATCAAATGGTTGCCCCTGAAGAAGGAGACTATCGTCGTTGCAAAAGTTACAGAGTCACAAATCACCATAGTTGAAGTGAGCCGGACTAAACTGAAAGACGCCTTTCGCTCTATTCCTGGAACAATTAAGTCAGGGCGACGACAACGAAGGATTAAACATGATATATGGCCAAGGAATGAAGATGTTAAATATGAAGTACGCTTGAAGAAGCAGCTGTACCACGAGTTTCTTGCTCGTTGGAATGCCTACAAGGCAGCCACTCGTAAAATGAAGGAGGTATTTGCCGTAACAAAATCAAACCGGTAGGCAGGTCTATATGTGAAACATGACATGCGCGAATTCGGGCGGAATTTTTAACGGCTAGTCCAATCGAGCCATCGCAAAACGTCAGAAGTCCAACGTTTTTACGGCATCAATGAGGAAACAGACGATTTGCTACTGGACAGGCGGGAAGCGCGAGTACACTGGTGGAACTATTTTGACAACATTTCAATCATGGAATTTCCGTATCTACCAATCCTAATCACCTCCGCTGTTGAAGGTCCAACGTAGGAAAATGACGTCACTAAAGCCCAGACTATGCTGAAGGAAATGAAACAAGGGAAAGCCATCTGTCCCGATTATCTTCCAGCAGAGTTTTGTTTCTCTCAATGGGGGGATGCAGCAGTGTGGCTAAAGCAAGCTTTTCAACCATATCATCAAAGAAGGTCAAAAACAAACAGACTAGCGACGGATTATCAATTCAGAAATAGGGGAAGCCCTGCCAATTTTTCTAATCACGGCCCGAACATACTTCTGAGCCTCGCAATGAGAGACTTAGAACAAATCTTCGACAAAAGGATTAGCGATTTAGATAAACATACAACAAGCCAAGCTGGATTTGTGTAAAATTGTGGCGCAATAGGGGAAACCCATGCTGCCGGACTATTATTTGAGAAACACTGTGAAAAGAATAAGAGGCTTCATCACAAATTTCTGGACCCTTAGAAGCCCTTCTATCGGGTACTTCATGACCTAATCAGTCAGCCCTACAAGTACATGGCATTCCAGAGCACCTTGCTGAGAGGGTATAATTGCTCTACAAAGAACAAAGAACACACGAGAATACCAGTCCCAAAGCAGATAATAAAATCTTTGCTGATGAACCCCAACTTGAGCCATACAATTTCTGAAGGATAATATTACGTGTTTTGAGCTTTTTTGACAGATTCATAAGATGTTGTTTGTAAGATAGATATCCGGTGAAATTCTACGAGTACCTGCAAGAGGGGAGTCCGTCAGTGTATTCTAGCCTGAATAGAATTTTGCAATTCATATTTCTGCTTACATACGTCATAGACAGCAGACGATCATATTAATCAGTTTGTTATTTTCACTCCGAACACGCCTATAAATATGAAGACCATGGAGGAGTGGCACAAAGTGGTCAGCTCAGGGCCATGTGACACTCAACGCTCTAAAGCTGGAAGAAAGCCACATAACTAAATGGTTATATCAGGACCATGTGTCCTACACAAACGGAAGTAAGCCTCATCACTATTTAGCTCAGGACGATGTGTCTCTCCACAAATGGAAGGTAATCTCATCACTAATTGGTAATCTCAGAAATACGTCTATTTCCATAAGTCAGCAATTAGGAAATTTTATGAATCTTAAAATCTTTTCTTACGTAATTCAATACCCAACTGACATGGCAAATACTTTAGACATTTTAAAGGAAGTCATTTAAGTTGCGGCATGATATTTGTAGACTGCTGAAATGAGAGTGAGGAAACAATAGCGCCTGAGGTGAGATATAAAACAAAGTGGGAAGTAGCAGATAAGATCCGGTCGACTGAATCCTTCAGAAGCATCTAAAATATATGATGTAAAATGGACTAAGCTATGTAGACAATGGACTGTCCTCTGACATATATGCCAAGAAAAAAGAAGACACATAAAATGCATGTCGCTTTGCTGGTCTCTGCACCAAATATGTTTAGAAAGTAGAAAGCTAATTTAGACTCCATCAAAAATAGAAATATGATTTTGTGTGTGAAAAGGATTCATAATCAACATTTTTACTGGTGATCATAATACAAGATTGTTCTCTAACGTAGCCTATTGTGTCCCGTTACACATGAATTACAAAGAAACAGAGAGTGTGAGCTGGTACTTGGTAGTTCTGAGGACCGACATGGATATTTCTTGCCACTAGTTGTGAAAGTACAGTAGGAACAAGTCAGTGCATCACATAAGAGCCGAGAAGACTCTAACCACTCACAAAATCAAATAAACCATTCAGAATTCATAGTTTCCATCACAAATCTGGTTTGAAGTTAAACCTTAGGCTATGACTAGCCATCGCATGACCTGCTGATACAAGGGCTTGGTTAAGAGCACCAATCCGAGACTATACAATCATTTCCCACGGATTATCAAAGATCATTTCACACAGTAACCAACAAAGGTGTGACAGCAAAAAATTAATTAGCAATGTCACAATTACAGTTCAAAAACACTACTGCATTAAATGTTTTAAAACAGGGCATACACTTGCGGTACTTTGTAAGGTCAGTGACAATAATTACAATTTTGAAAGAATATTATATCACTACGTTATTTACCTATTATTATTATTATTATTATTATTATTATTATTATTATTATTATTATTATTAGCATAGGGCAACAAGTATATATACAAATATATAGTATTTACAAATATACACAGACAAGAAACATGTTTTATAGCAGAATGTCCAGTTGAGTGAGCCTCTGTATGGCTTCCTCTGTTGGTTCCAAAAAGTCACTCGGGCTACCTGTGTAGGAACGTCGTGCACATTCACTTACAATATGGGGATCATCTGTCGAGATGCACCACAGTCGCACTCTGGTGATGAGATATATTTCCACTTATAAAGGGCATCCCTGCGTCGTCCATTATTTGTTCTCACCCAATTCAGAATGGTCCAAATCTTACGCGGTAGATGATGTTCACCAGGAAGATGTTGTGTAAGGAACTGCCTGTGGCAACTTTCCAGCGACTTCCCCATTCTTCTAAAGGGTGAAAATTCCCATCAGCCAATGCGACAGCATCATGCAAAGATGGATGCCGTGACTCCAACCTCGTTACCTTGAGAACAGGAATACCATCCAAAACAGGCAGTTGAGGCTTCATTTCTATCTTCTTGAACTCTCGGATGGGAGCATTTTATCTTTCTAAAACAGGTGGCATTATACCTGACAGAATTGGGAGCCAATAAAGGGATGTGGACTGGTCAGTACCATATATTAACCGCAAGCTAACATTCAGTTGAGTACCAATTAGTCTTGTATATGGGCTATCCAGCCAAACTGGTGCACAGTACTCACCACACGAGAATACCAGTCCCAAAGCAGATCATAAAATCTTTGCTGATGAACCCCAACTTGAACCATACAATTTCTGAAGGATAATATTACGTGTTTTGAGCTTTTTTGACAGATTCATAAGATGTTGTTTGTAAGATAGTGTGCGATCAAGTGTAATCCACAAATATTTGGGATAGCTTCTATGCCGAAGTTCTTGGTGACAAAAACGTATGTGAAGTTTAATGCCAGCTTGGGGCAATTATTCAGGTGAAAACATGACACTTCTGTTTTGTTAGAGTTAGGACACAGTTGCCATTTCTTGAAGTACGTTTCAAGTGAAATCAGGTCTCTTTGTAGCACATCTTCTGTCACACTAAGGTATCGATTTTCAGATAGTCTTTGACCAGAGTGTTCTCCCCGTACTGACTTACGGTTGTGAAACCTGGACATTGAGTGAGTTTGTTAAGCAAAAACTCAGAACAACCCAAAGAGCTATGGAACGGTTCATGCTAGGCTTGACGAAGAAAGACAGGAAGAGAGCAGATTACATCAGGTCAGTCACAAAGGTCAGCGACATTTTAGAAAGGGTATTTACCCTAAAATGGCAGTGGGCAGGCCATGTTGCTCGGAGAACTGATGGTAGGTGGACAAAGCTTGTGCTTGAGTGGTGTCCGAAAGATCATCTCAGACCAAGGGGAAGACCACCGGACAGATGGGATAAAGACATCCGGAAGACTACTGGGATCAATTGGCAGAACATCGCTAAAGACCGTCCCAGATGGAGAGACCTCATGAAAACCTACCTTGCTTCGGACATAAAGAGGCCACATCGTAAAAACGATTGAATATGGCTGATAGTGATAGTGATAGTGTTATGATATCAGCATAACAAAATGTTTGCGATGATGTTTCTGGGAGATCGGTGATTCACAAATTGAACAGTAGGGGAGACAGTACCGATCCTTGAGGTAATCCATTTTTGAGCTTCCTTTCTCTACTCATATACTCATACTATTTCCCATACACACTCGAAATCTTCTGTCATTGAGCATATTGCTTATAACCTGCACGATGGTCCTACGGGGTGCAATTCGGAGAAGCTTGTAAAATAATCCTTCCCTCCAGACTGCGTCAAATGCTGCTGTACGATCAATGAATACAGCTGAGGTTTTGAGTTGTTTCTGGAAACCTGCTTCCATGTTGAATGTCAGTGAAAGCACTTGATCGCAGCAGCTGCGATTTGGCCTGAATCCAGCTTGCTCAACTGTAATACGCTGAAAAATAGTTGCGCCGATTCTGTTGTGGAATAGCCTCTCAAAAAGAAGGGCAACTGATCTATAACTGCTTGGGTCATTGGCAGGCTTACCTGGTTTCAAGATGGAAATCACTTTCGTTCGTTTGAATTCTGCCGGGAGTTGTCTGTTCTGTAGAAGGTCGGTAAAAAACCTTAACAGCCAACTTCTTGCATTCTTCCCTAAATGAATGCGAAATTCTGGATGAATGTCGTCAAAATCTGGAGCTGTACTTGGTTTAACGTCTTTGAGAGCAGCATTGACGTCTTGCACCGTAAGCGGTTGTGAATACCTTGACGTGCGTGGTGTTCTTGATTCCAGAGTTTGGAGCTGGCGCCGTATGTATTTGGTATGTTTCTTATCTGATGGAGTTTGGGAAGTTGTGACGATGTGAGATGCTACTTCATCCGGAGTAACTCCAGGCTGTTGCTTCACCAAAGGTGTCCTCCCTCCAAGTTTTCTGCGGTGCCCCCAAGATCTTCTACTGGAATGAGTTAGGTCAATATTCTCCACTGTCTCAATCCACTGTTCTCTCCGGGTAGTATCCATGCTGGAAAGAAGTTCATCAGCTATGTCTTCATCACCAGTATGCCGATATTCGTTATAGAGTGCATCAGTCTCTACATTCCAACCAGGGATGTATTCTTTTCTATGGCATACTCTTCTTAGCCGCCATCATAACTGCATCTACTAAACGCTTGTAATTGTGCTTGGGAGCAATCCACCGAACACATTTATCCAGTTCAGTGGTGAATGTTGACAAATTTGCTTTTCTGAAGTTCCTCCGAGCACGTGGTATTGACCGTACAACAGGAATGTTGATGCCAATGTCCGCTATAATGGGGCGATGTTGACTGTGGGGGAAATGTATTACCACTTTACGACTGGTGTGTAAGGACTGTTCTCCCTCATTGCAGCTAACAAAACACAGGTCAAGGTTGGAATCCCTATTCCATGCAGCTGATTGGAAACTAACAAGATCTTTTGGGTCAAAAATCAGATGGAGAACGTTCATTTCTGTCCATTCTACGAGTTTCGTTCCACATTCACTGTTATTCGACTACTTCCATAGTTCGTGATGGCTGTTGAAGTCGCCTATATAAAGTGCAGGGTGTTGAGCAGTAGGTAGAACGGTACTTGGCCACTTTGCGTTTGGGGGTTTATAAATGTTAAAAATAATAACATCTGCCACTCGCACAGCAACACAATGGATGTCTTCGTTTTGAAAGAGCAGTGAGGCATCTTGGATATTATTATGAACATAAGTAGCTGTAACATATGCACTGTGATATGTTGCACCAAGAGCTGCGTAACCATTAATGCGGCCCCTTTTCCGAAACTCATCTTCATTGGCTGTATGGGCTTCCTGTATAGACACAACATCTATATTATTATCCAGGATAACTTTGGATAGGTAGTCACATCTATGTTAAGCTGGAAGACACGGGTGAAAGGTCCAATCCTTCTTGTCTGGTAGCTCTGAGAACAGCTATTTCCATGAAATACTTTAGTCATTGCTGGGAGATATTTAAAAGATAGGTCCAGCAGCCACAGTTATTGCTTTCTTAGCACCACCCGGGGGTCACGTGTAGGGCACTTGGAGGTTAAACCTACGGACGTGAAGCAATAATGTACCGCCTATTTATCTACTTTTACAAAATAATAAATTCACTTACTTAAAGAATTCTGAATTTTTTAAGCAACCTGCACAAATTTAAAACTCCACTTGTACCAGTCTATTTTATTAGATTATACTCATTGTGTAGGCATGTTTTCAATCAACACACTAGAACCACCTGACTGACAATGAACACTAAAATGAATCAGCAAGTGTGACCACATCACTGGAATGAACATGAATTCAATACCACAATTTTTTTACACTTGCAACAATGCATAAGTTTTATTTGCAAACTATGATATCAAAGATGTAGCATTAATGATCTCAACATTTCATTTCTACAACACATTATCTGTTTTGGCGTCCACAAATGGAGGAATCTGACTTAACACACAAGAGAACAGAAATTACCAGAAAAAAGGAATCTAACCAAATAATTTTAAAATGACATTCTCTGAGTGACCACATTATTGAACTCAGCCATAATTATATTGATTAATGAAACTGATTATGTTAGTTTGAAGTAATTGTTGTTTAAAATGTACATAAAACTTAACAATTTTGAATTTGTAGATGTAATTTATAATCTACAAACATCGCTTTTTCTGTGTGTCACTGTTGGTATGAACGTAAAAAAAAAACTTACACAGAATATCTGGAAGCAATAGTTTCAGAAGGCATTTCAGATGATAAGAATGTGATGAACAAATGATGCAGAGAAAGTGAAAAAAAGAACACATTTTTCGTGGTTGTTTAAAGGTATTGTAAACAAATACACTTCAAAAATATCAAGCTTTACCAAGGATTTTTTTATAGATATAAATTCAATAAATCTACATGACGGAACATTAATTATGATCTTAAATAACCTGAATATTTTAGATAATTTTAACAGGTGGAATTTGAAGATATTAGTGTTTAAATGTAATCTTGTAAAGAAAGGATTAAACTGATGAAAACGGCCAGTTTTTGGAGATAAACCAACCACTACTGAGCACAGCTGTGAATAGGTACAACATATTCCATATTGTATAGAATTTGTAGTGTACGTACTTTGTTTCTTCTTTGATGTACGGCAAGAGCTGATCATCAGTATGTTCTTCTATGAATATTTCCTCCTTAGTATATTCAGAAGGCTATAAGTAAGAAATAAGAGAAATAGAATAAAGAAGGGAAAAATATATAGTCCTAAACAAGAAACAGCTGAGATAATAAATTTCATAGTGGCACAATAAGAGTATAATTAATTTACATCCCATTTAAAAATTATATAATTGAAAGGAACAATCAAATCAAAATCACTTTAAATGCAAGTGAGGTGTCTACCTTGTTGGCAAATGGTACACAAAAATACATTATTATCAAGCACTAAATTTTGAAAGAACAGAGAAGAAAACAATTTTGTAAATACAATATTTTACAATATATGCTATTTTTTCTATTAAGCACACAGCTCGTCCTTAATAAATGTATATAATTTACAAAATTTTACTCATAATATCTTCTGTGTTACAAACATAATCAACACATATACAACTTGTGCAGCTACTTCAAATAATAGTATACAATTTCTATTAGATTAAAATTTACATTGCATTTATTTATTTTATTTTTACTGTTTTGGGGACCTAACTTGCATAATGACCTGCTGCGTTTTAACCCGAGCCCTTTCGCCACTGCTTTTCAAACAACTGATAAGATAGATAAGAACATGAAAAAGAAAACACTGTTTGGATAGCAGTAGACATGGTAGCACAAAACAGGAGGAACATTTGTAAATATGTAAATTTAAAATTATCTACATATTTGTGAATAATCAGCAGAGTATATGTACACATACAGTACATGTATGGTTGGAGGCACTTCTGTGTATGTGTACATGTACAATTTAAGGAAAATAAATAATAATAAAAAACACTCTCCAAATCATAACCCAATACCATTCCTTGCTTATGTTTCTCTTTCTATTGATCCTAATACCACAATGACTAGCTATTATCTTCATTGTCTTATATTCACATTCCACTGTTCCCATTTTTCTATACATGACTTGACTTATTACTTCTTCGTTCATTTCCATGTTCCTATATATATTCTTTCTGAAACACTTCACTGTAATATCAAATAATCCCACATTATTCCCACCACTTTTCCAGCAAGAGGACAATGTTTATATCACAAGCATAGAAATATCCATCGTCCCTCTCTGTACAACACATTAAGACCAGAATACATAAATCAGTCAATGTCCCAATCAATGAATAAATAAATCAATGAAACAATCAAACAACAGCATTTAGGGATGTTGGTTGTTTATGTAGAAAAAGATTGTGGAAATTTATGAAAAAATTCTCACGGGAAATTATTATTTTTTTTTGCTATTGGCTTTACGTCGCACCGACACAGATATGTCTTACGGCGACGATGGGACAGGAAAGGGCTAGGAGTGGGAAGGAAGCGGCCGTGGCCTTAATCCTTAGTTATTACAAAGAGCTTCATCAGTTTTTCAGTTCATTATTCATATTGTTTATATATATATCAGAAAATAGAGGTCCCACAGTACTGCCCTGTGGGACCCAATCACATAATTGTTACAGGATCAAATAAAGCTTCAACTACTCTAATACTCTGAGTTCTATTTTCTACAAATACACCAGACGTGGCCAAATTTTCATGGTAAATGGTATATTTCTATCTTTATGTAATTTATCGACCTTTATAGTTTAATCCTTGAACATTGTTTGGTGGTAAAGTTACCACTTGGGATATCCCTGCCCACATTATTGTATTTTTTCATATAGTGGCTACAGTGAGAACCGCAATGTAATTTCATTATTCACATGGTTTTGTGTCATATTTTGTTAGTGAACATATTCTGTTGTTTATCGTCTATATCTGCATACTGTTGCTGTATGGAAGTAAATAATGCGACCTATTGTTAATACTGTGCATTCTGTAAATTACGTGCGTTATTGATACTATTCACGAGTTCAGTTGATATGTCTTAAGAGTGGTACTAGAGAACTGTCAAATTTTGAGGTTATGGGGAGACAAAATGACCTTTCGCCAAGAAAGGCATTGTCAGAGAGCTACTTGTTGAGAAACGTTATTCACAGCAAGCGGAAGATTCTAGATTGCAAATATTACAGCAATCTGTAAGTAGAATTTTAAAATGTGAAGATAAGGGGAAGGCAAAATGTCAACAACGTGTTGGAAACTGTGGGCGAAAGAAGAAACTAACAGCAAGGAGGAAGCAAAACTGTTTAATTTGTCAGTAAACAACCGCAAGGTTACTAGTTTGGATTTACGTATGAAATTATAAGAGTACGGGTCATTGGTACCAGCCAGGACTTTGAGACGAGAGCTGTTTAATGCTAGATTGAGAGCAAGACGACCTCTGAGAAAAGCGAAGATTACTCCTGCTATGGCTGAAAATATGTTTCAGTGGGCCACGACTCTCCAGAATTGGTTATGTGAAGATTGGAAACAGGCAAGTCCATGACAATTACTGTAATTCCTTAATTATCATTCATTATTCAATTTTAACCCAATCTAAGTGATGTAACTGTACAGTACAGTAACTGTGTGAAATTTTTCTTCCAAACCGTACAGCTTATTGCATTTAATGCTAGGCTTATTTGTTTCATTTATTTCAGGTTTGTTTTAGCGGCGAATCGGTATTTCCTGTAGAATAAGAGATAAGTCCATGTGTCAGAAGAAAAGGTGAAGCATTCCATCCAGATTGAGTGAAGCAGAGAGTGAAACATCCAACTTCAGTGATGGTCTGGAGTGTGTATTCTTTGTACGGCTGTGGACAATTATATATTGTAGAAGGAACTATGGGGCGTGAACTATATAGAATTAAGAACCCGTTTGGTACCTCAGATGCAAGAGTGGTTTGGCCAAAGTGAATTTATTTTTATGCAAGATGGGCCTCCTTGCCACAAAGTCTAGAAACAGTCCAGACATGAACCCCATAGAACATCCTTAGGCGATAGCAAAGAAAAGTACGAAAAGCGAATATAACGACAGAAATTGGCTTCATTGAGAAGCTCGTCCAGATCTGGTGTCATGATGACGATTTAAAGAGTCAGTGTAAAATACTGTTTGAGGGTATGCTCAGTCTAATCAAGTCACACACGAAAGCTAAGTGGGTGCTTACCAAGTACTAAAGTCATCATCTTAAAAATTGGTAACATCTTATGTTTTCAATTCTCAATTTTTAATGTTTAATAATTTGGCCTCGTCTTTATAGTCACCCATTTAGCCACAATTTTATCTATCCCAACCACACTAATTTTTGTCAGTAATTTCCCAAGATCTACCGTATGAAAATCCTTATAGATATGTCAATCGTGATACATTAGACCACATGAATCTAATATATCTGCTATATCTTGCTGGAATCTACAAGATGAGCTTCAGTGGAATAATATTTCTGAAACCTGAACTACCATCCATCGAACCAGTTTGTAATTTCGTGAATGTGTATAATATGATTAGAAAGAATGCATTCCAAGCGCTTGCATGCAACACCAGTCAAGTTGACTAGTGTGTAATTACTGGCTTTATGTTTAGCACATGTTCTTTATACACAGGGTGCTACTACACTAATTATTAATTCATCTTGTATAGCTGATTCACACATACACTAATCAATATCTCAAAGAATTTACTTTCGTATATGCCCAGAAATGTTACCAATCCCAGCAGCATTTCTAGTTTTAAATTTTTGTATAATATTGTCAATGTCTTTTTATAGTAGGTCCATGTGGACATTGCAAAGTAATTTCAAAAGATTGGATGAAATTGCCAACTGCGTCAGGTACAGCAAAAGGACGCCGACCAAACCATTGGTGACATATTCTATGCTCATTTGCTGGTGAACGGTGTCTTTCTTTTCTTACGTGATGCAGGACTGCAATGCCCATCTACTAATGGGGTATACACATTTCCATGTTGTGTAATTGCTACTCCATACCTTTCTCAGTACGTCGACATTCAACACCGTACACAGCAACAAGACTTACTGACATGCATTATATTCTGAACTTCAGACGTAGTGTTATACTTCAGTCACAGTGTGTGCCTGTGAATTCCCTTCATCTCATCCACGCTGCCTGTATCATAAACCGCACTTCAACATCTACCCCACTAACAGTCTGTAGGCAAGATCCTAGGTACCTGAATCAACTTGGATGGAGCCATTAGATGGTTCGGATGACTCCAGGTATTCACTCGTCCTTTTGTTCATTCTAAGTTTGTATTGTGAAAAACAGGTATTCAATCTTCACCTTGATGCCGCAGTCCCATTCCGGGTCTATCAGCAAGTGCAACATCATCTGCATATAACAGAGTCCTACAAACACCCCTTTGCAAGTCCCATGTGGTGGTGTCCATGCTGAGGACAAAGAGCAATGGGGACAGAGTGGAAGATTGGTGTACACACAAACTTTCAATGAGAAGCTCTCCGAGACGTTGACAGCGCAACATACACAACCTCTGGTATTCGTGTATAGCATCCTGATCTAAATTATAAACATTTCTGGTACACCATGGTCATGAGTGCAGACCAGATCACACAGTGTGGAACACGGGCTGTCATCAAACAACTCTCAATAACTACTGATCTGCATTTAGGGCTGTCGCGCAGGTGGCGGATTCCGTATCTGTTTTTTTCCTAGCCTTCTCTTATATGATTCCAAAGAAATTAGAAATTAATCGAACATCTCCCTTGATAAGTTATTCCACTCCCTAAATCCAATTCCTATAAACGAATATTTGCCCCAATCTGTCCTCTTGATTTCCAACTTTATCTTCATATTGTGATCTTTCCTACTCTTAAAGACACCATCCAAACTTATTCGTCTGCCGATGTCATTCCACGCCATCTCTACACTGACAGCTCGGCACATACCACTTAGTCGAGCAACTCGTCTCGTTTCTACCAAGTTTTCCCAGCCCAAACTTTGCAATATTTTTGTTACGCTACTCTTTTGTCGGAAATCACCCAGAACAAATCGAGCTGCTTTTCTTTGGATTTTTTCCAGTTCTTGAATCAAGTAATATTGGTGAGGGTTCTATATACTGGAACCATATTCCAGTTGTGGTATTACCAGAGATGTATATGCCCTCTCCTTTAGACCCTTACTACAACCCGTAAACACCGTCATGACCATGTGCAGAGATCTGTATCCTTTATTTACAATCCCATTTATGTGATTACCCCAATGAAGATCTTTACTTATATTAACACCCAGATACTTACAATGATCCTCAAAAGGAACTTTCAGCCCATCAACGCAGTAATTAAAACTGAAAGGACTTTTCCTATTTGTGAAACTCACAACCTGACTTTTAACCCCGTTCATCATCATACCATTGCCTACTGCCCATCTCACAACATTATCGTAGTCATTTTGCAATTGCTCACAATCCTGTAACTTGTTTATCACTCTATAGAGAAAAACATCATCCGCAAAAAGCCTTACCTCCCATTCCACTCCTTTACTCATATCATTTATATATAAGAAAACATTAAGGTCCGATAATACTGCCTTGAGGAATTCCCCTCTTAATTATAACAGGGACAGATAAAGCTTCACCTACTCTAATCCTCTGAGTTCTATTTTCTAGAAACATAGCCACCCATTTAGTCACTCTTTTGTCAAGTTCAGGTGCACTCATTTTTGCCTGTAGTCTCCCGCGATACAGTCCATTTGACCTCCTGAATCCAGAATATCAGCTACATCTTACTGGAAACCTACAAGTTGAGCTTCAGTGGAATAAACTTTCCTAAACCCAAACTGCCTTCTATCAAACCAGTTTTTAATTTCACAAACATGTCTAATAAAAACAGAAACAATGCTTTACCAAAGTTTACATGCAATGCATGTCAAACTGACTGGCCTGTAATTTTCAGCTTTATGTCTATCACCCTTTCCTTTATACACAGGGGCTACTATAGCAACTCTCCATTCATCTGGTAGAGCTCCTTCATGCAAACAACAATCAAATAAGTACTTCAGATATGGCACTATATCCCAACCCATTGTCTTTAGTATATCCCCCGAAACCTTATCAATTCCTGCTGCTTTTCTAGTTTTCAACTTTTGTATCTTACTGTAAATGACATTGTTGTCATAGGTAAATTTTAATACTTCTTTAGTATTAGTCACCTCCTCTATCTGGACATCCTTGTAACCAACAATCTTTACATACTGTTGACTGAATATTTCTGCCTTTTGAAGATCCTCGCATACACACTCCCCTTTTCATTAATGATTCCAGGAATGTCCTCTTTGGAAACTGCTTCTGCCTTAAAGTACCTATACATAGTTTTCCATTTTTCACTAAAATTTGTACGACCACCAATTATGCTTGCCATATTGTTATCCCTAGCTGCCTTCTTTGCTAGATTCAATTTCCTAGTAAGTTCCTTCAATTTCTTCTTACTTCCACAGCCATTTCTAACTCTATTTCTTTTCAACCTGTACTGCCTTCTTAGTCTCTTTCCTTCTCTGTTATAATATAGTGGATCTTTACCATTCCTTAAAACTTTTAAGGTACAAACCTATAATCACATTCCTCAACAATCACTTTAAACCCATCCCACAGTCTGTTTTCATTTTTATTTACCGTCTTCCACCTATCATAGTTACTTTTCAAAAACTCCCTCATGCCTGTTTTATCAGCCATATGGTACTGCCTAATAGTCCTAATTTTAGTACCTTCCTTTCTTTCGCATTCATGTTTAACTACCACAAAAACAGCTTCGTGATCACTAATACGATCTATTACTTCGGTTTCTATATAGAGCTCATCTGGTGTTACCAGCACCACATCCAGAATATTCTTCCCTCTAGTTGGTTAAATCACTTTCTGAATCAGATGCCCTTCCCATGTTAACTTATTTGCCATTTGCTGGTCACGCTTCTGGTCGTTCGCATTACCTTCCCAATTGACATTTGGTAAATTGAGATCACCCACTACAATCACGCTCCTTTCCTTATCGTCTCCCACATAGCTGATTATCTTATCAAATTATTCTGAATCAACATCTGCGCTATATTCCTGGTCTGTACACTCCAAAGACATCAAGTTGCCTATTATCTTTAGAGATGAGCCTTACACCTAGAATTTCATGTTTCTCGTCTTTGACTTTTTTGTAGCTTACAAATTCTTCTTTCACCAGGATGAATACTCCCCCCTCCTACCATTCCTATCCTGTCTCCACGATTCACACTCCAGTTCCGTGGGAAAACATCTGCATCATTCATTTCGTTTCTCAGCCATGATTCAACTCCTATTACAATATCTGGTGAGTATACACTGACTGAGCAAATTTCATGGGATAGCGGAGCACTGATGCGCAGGTGTGATGTATGCGCACCACAAGCTCCCTGTACCAGCGGCAGTTGTACAGGAGACCTTGTGAGCAGTGGCTGTGCATGTGAAAGGTGTAACATGGAACGTCGTCGTGAGATGCCACCGTTCGAAGGGGGTATGGTGGTCGGTGCACGACGGATGGGAAGTGCGATTTCGGAAGTGGTGCGGGAATTCGGCTTCACACGAAAAACCGTGTCCAGGGTGTACCGTGAATGG
The DNA here is from genome assembly GCF_040414725.1 of Anabrus simplex. Lineage (NCBI taxonomy): Eukaryota > Metazoa > Arthropoda > Insecta > Orthoptera > Tettigoniidae > Anabrus > Anabrus simplex. The sequence goes on from NC_090279.1 coordinate 68,426,296, forward strand.
TTGAATGCGGGTGACACCGTCCACAACAGACGAACGACCGGCCGTCCAGCCACTTTCGATGACCGTGACCGGCAGCATCTGAGACGGATTGTCAGTTGTGACAGAAGGGCAAACGTGAAACTTATCACGGCTCAATTCTACACAGGCCATGCTAGACATGTCTCCCACTGGACAATCCGTAGGAACATGGGTTCTATGGGGTATGGGAGCCGGCGCCGCACACGGGTGCCACTGTCAATCCAACGTCATTGGGCACAACGACGCGCATTTGTCGCCAGTCACCAGGGATGGATACTGGAATAATGGCGTAACGTGATATTGTCGAACGAATCACGATTTCAACTGCACTATGCCGATGGAAGGCATCGTGTATGGCGCAGAACACATGAAGCGATGGATTGCGCCTGCCAATAAGGTGTGGTCCAGGGCGCTGGTGTCTCTGTTATGGTGTGGGGTGCATCTTGCTGGTATGGAATGGGCCTCCTAGTTGTTCTGGAAGAGACTTTGAATGGTACGCGACATGTTGAGCTGCTCGGAGACCATCTCCAACCATTCTTGACCTTTCAGCGCCAAGACGGTTCTACGGTGTTTCAAGATGATAACGCGCCACCCCATCGCTCCCACGTCGCCCGGGAATGGTTCCAGGAACATGCAGCGGAGGTCCAACGACTACCATGGCCACCCAGGAGGCCCGATATGAACCCTGTCGAGCATATCTGGGATGTCGTGGAACGCAGGCTCCGTGCCATGGATCCTGCACCCACGAACAGACCAGTTTTGGCGGCCGCTCTGCAAACGATTTGGTGTCAGTTGCGACGAGAGGACTACCAGGGACTTGTCCACTCACTTCCACGGCGTCTCATTGCAGTTCGCAGGGGCACAGGAGGCTCCATACGCTATTACGTGACTATCCCATGACATTTGCTAAGTCAGTATATATATTAAATTACTTAATTCAATTCATTTCTTTACAATACTTCTACAGTTCAGCACTAACAATTTTATGTCACCCCTACTTGACTTCCAGTACCCTGTGCCCTTATCACCGCTCCCCATTTCCCTGAATTTACCTCCCTATAACCCTCCTAAAAAATTTCCTAACATATATGTACCACTGCGGTGTAAGTGGAAGCCATCTGAGCGCACATCCATATCTCCTACCCAACCATTAAGATCTAGAAATCTCACTCCCAGTTTCCCACATACCCACTCCATAGTCTCATTTAAATCCCCAATCACCTTCTAGTCAGTGTCCCTCCTACACAGTATTCCACTGATAACTATCTCCGCTCCTCATGGTCAGGCCTACCAACCCTAACAGCTGCAGAAGCTACTTTCTCCGCCCTTTTATCCATCCCATGACCCTGTTCCACCTGTCTTTTCCTATCCACTACTCCACATTTCCCTTTCTTACATTTTCCCTTCCTCCTACTTCCACACTTCTCAGCAACAGTTCCCTGTTCATCTTCCCTCGGTTATTCTACCTGCAGTGACTCATACCGATTTCTCACAGACACCTGTCCTGAATTCTGATCCTGAATGGAGTCCTTAGCCTGCAATCTCCTTCCACTTAAAACATTAAACCACCTGTCTTCTATAGTTCCCCCTTTTCTTTCCCTTCCATTCCCTCATTTACACCTACTGTATCCTGTACATTGTTTGAAGGAGGCCTACTTTCATTCCTGTCCTCTGAGAGAATCGTAATTATCTCCCTCAAACTCTCCAACTCCTCTCTCATACTCCTTAATGCCTGGCCACATCTTCAGTTCCTACACTTGCACTCCTTAGCCATTCTTTACTGAATAATGAAAAGAAAAGGAAAAGTAAGATGACTTATTCTGAGCAAGATAAAAATGAAAGGAAGGAAATATTGTCTAGGATAGTTCACAAAGATCACACGACTATAAGGTAGTGAATATAGGCTACTACTACACTACAACACTATTTAGTTGTACGATTTTGTTTTCCTACAACACCCTAACAGGATGAAAATCGCTGTTAATTATTGAAAACAGAAAATAATACACAAGAATTACACAATTATAAACTGCAGTTAAGTCTACCATAATGACTACCACAGAATTCTGGTAAGAGAGTTATCACAGATACTGCAGACACTATACTACACAAATACTCGTATTTCACAGTAATAAAATAAACACACTAATATCTAATAAGATACTATAATACACTACAATAATTTTAAACAAATTTCAGACTACGTTCAGACACTACAATACACTGCAATAATTTTAAAATATGTTCAGACGTATCCTAATGACAACAGGTTATTACTAAGCACAAACAGAAATGGAAGTTACAATTAAAGTTTGAAATTCGCAAAATAATAGAATAAGCAATCTAATTTCTAATAAGTTACTGCAATACACTACAATCATTTTAAACTACGTTCAGACGTATCCTAATTACAATAGGTTATTACTAAGCACAAACAGAAATGAAAATTGCAATTAAGCCTGAAGTTTAAAATTCGCAAGAACTACTCAAGGATTACAAACAAAGTCAAACGCCTAGACAGATTATTATTAAATTAGTACTACCTTACCTTTCTGTGCTCTAACAGAAGTGAAACCTGCCATTTGTTAAATGCTAGAGTATCGAAAGGGTTACCGAACACAGAGATACACACGAATATAACAGGAACAATAGAATTCTAGTGATAACTAAACTTCTAAGGAGAAATCTCCCCTACAATGAAAAATTTAGTAATAGTAAAGGAAGAATGATATTTACTAATAAAATAAATATTGTACAATAATTCTAAACCACATTTAGATGTATCCTAATTACAATAGTTTAAATGAAGCAACAAATATTCCTAAACTCTGAATCTATGGAACTTATGAGAATGTAACTTTTCATTGACTACGTACATAACATTTAGCTTCCTTGGTTTATGAAAGAGACAAAAGGTGAAAAGTTTGAATGTAATTATCAGTCAAAGAACAGTGGCCAGTTATTATCATAAATTTAAGCCTTATTAATGAAAGTTAATTGAACATAACCTACGGCATATTGTTATTTGATGGTTTCTACCATTTCCCTTTCACACCGACACAGATAGGTCGTATGGCGATGATGAGCTAAAAATGGTTAGGAGTGGGAAGGAAGCAACTGTGGCCTTAATTAAAGTACAGTCGCACCATTTCTTTGCTGTAAAATGTGAAACCATGGAAAACATGCACTTCAGGGCTGTCGACAGTGGGTTCGAACCCAGCATCTCCCAAATTCAGGCCGATAGCTAAATGGCCATTTGCTCAGTGCTTGAATTCCTTCTCTTCCAATACTTATTGTGAGAGTATCTTTATATGTAGTTTCAGACAATATGTTAAAAGTAAGTCTATTTTTAAAAAATCGGTGTTTGCAGTTCCCCATATTTACATGCATTTGGACATAAGTTTTCATATACATGTCCAAAATTTTACGATACATGGGGTTACTTTGGAAAACTAAAGAGTAAAGTAGAACCCCAAATGCACAACTTTCAAAATGCTATACAGAGCATGCTTTCCTCCCTTGAAGTCAAGATGGGCTGGCTACCTATGTTCTTCGTTTCTAGGATCGAGGTAGCCCTTACTTCTTACTTCGCAGCTTCTCTGTATGCCATTCACCAAGAACCCCTTTACGAGACTTATCAAGCATATCGGCATCGTAATTACGATAGACCATGCTTCCAAGTTTATGCTTATACTCTTGCAGCACAGTCCGAAGAAAACTGCACGAAAGAACTCTACTCAGAAAAACTGCGAAGACATTATTCTTGAGGTAATCAAACTAACGCAAGTTGAACCTAACAGAACTTCAGTTAGAGTGAAACACTCAAAAACAATTCACTTCAACTAACATTGGTTGACAATGTGAACATTCAGTACCACACGATACAACAAACAAATTCCCCCTCTGATGTACAGAAAAAAGTGACAACAATCAAGAAATAGGTTTATCACAATAGTTCTATGAACTTTGGCTGCCCTATATCACCACAGATCTATCCATATTAAGAAACAATGTATGCACTTGTTTGAAGATAAACCGTCGTAATTATTCCATGGAATATTTGGAAGCTAACACTCAGAGAAGTGTAAGAAAACACTAGTAAACTGCAGGGTATATGCTGTAAGCGGGAATCATGGTTCAAAGGTATCTAGGCACAGAGAAACGGTCATGGATCAATTTATCTCGAAAGGGAAGAGATTGGATTGGATCAAAAACATTTCAACGACACTTGGGTAAATTATCAATTAACAAATAGTAAATGAAATGATTATCACTATTTTACTGTAAAACCAGTTACAGTATTAAACTTAACAGCTAAAAGATCGCTGGGCATGTTAGAAAACTGTTAATAATGTAGAATGACACTGAGTAAGCACTGTACAAATCTACAGATAGTTTCACTTTAAAGTTCTACACAACAACTGAATCCAAAAATGCAATTATCACATCACACATAGGATTTCAACAAAATATCAACGCATCAAAATATCAAAATAATACACTTTTAATACTTCTGTATAATTTATACAGTAGTATATACTGTGGAAAGGAATTCTTCGCCTACAACATATTGTATCCGAATATGGCATAATTACAGTTAACATTGAGACTGCCGCAAAAACCTTAGAGCAAGTTGCCTTTAAGCTCATAGCTGCATGACCGCGTGGCGATCCGTTCCTTTTCTCGTACTGGTCAGGAGCTTTGCATGCGACAGATATGAATAGCTAACATTTTCAAGGCTAGCACTGCCCAGCAAGTTTTCAGAACTCTTCAGAAGACCAGTTTCGACCCATGATTTTTAAAGAAGACGTGAAGAAATTTAATGATTGGTTTCCAACTCATCACACGTTCTAGGCTGAGAACTGATAAAGGCAGTGTGTAATCGACGCTCAACTTACTCAGCTCTTACTCTACTGCTTTCATACAGCTCTACTTTAGAGCACAACTTCGATTCGCTTTCCCACTACAATCCTACAAGTTATTCTACGTCAAGAGACGTTTATTAGCTGTTATGTCTTGCAAAGAGAACACTTTATTGCGTCTTCTGCAAGACATAACCACTACAATATTAATTCAGGAACACGTGGGGTATGCATAAATCATCTGAACCCGCAAGTTTAGTGTCGACTGACATTTAAATAGGCAGGGTTGGAGCACACATTAATGTGCTGTTTTAGTTTCTGTGTTTGTGTGTGTGTGTGTGTGTGTGTGTGTGTGTGTAAGCAAGCCTAGTGTTAAAGGAAGCCTGCAAGGCAAGGAACAAGGGGAATCATCATGTTGTTTGCAACAGAAATCTCTACATCCATCACGGTGCACCTTGCAAAGGATATTCCTTCCAGAATGTGCTACTAAAAGGGGTGATGCCACCACAACCTAAAGGGTGGTAAAGGGACCAATCATGAGACGTTGCCAGCAAGGACTGAATCAACATACATACATACATACATACATACATACATACATACATACATACATACATACATACATACATACATACATTACATGCATTATCATTATAGACTGTTATGCCTTTCAGCGTTCAGTCTGCAAGCCTCTGAGAATTTACTAAAAGTCGCCACAATCCTCGATTTGCAACTAGTGCTGTGGCCTCATTTAGTTTTATACCTCTTATCTTTAAATCGTTAGAAACAGAGTCTAACCATCGTCGTCTTGGTCTCCCTCTACTTCTCTTACCCTCCATAACAGAGTCCATTATTCCCCTAGGTAACCTATCCTCCTCCATTTGCCTCACATGACCCCACCACTGAATCCGGTTTATGCGTACAGCTTCATCCATCGAGTTCATTTCTAAATTAGCCTTTATCTCCTCATTCCGAGTTCCCTCCTGCCATTGTTCCCACCTGTTTGTACCAGCAATCACTCTTGCTACTCTCATGTCTGTTAGTTCTAACTTATGAATAAGATATCCTGATTCCACCCAGCGTTCGCTCCCGTAATGCAAAGTTGGTCTGAAAACAGACCGATGTAAAGATAGTTTCGTCTAGGAGCTGACTTCCTTCTTACAGAATACTGCTGATCGCAACTGCGAGCTCACTGCATTAGCTTTACTACACCTTGATTCAATCTCACGTACTATATTACCATCCTGGGAAAACACACAACCTAAATACTTGAAATTATCGACCTGTTCTAGATTTGTATCACCAATCTGACATTCAATTCTGTTGAATTTCTTACCTACTGACATCAATTTAGTTTTCGAGAGGCTAATCTTCATACCATATTCATTGCACCTATTTTCAACTTCCAAGATGTTAGACTGCAGGCTTTCGGCACAGTCTGCCATTAAGACCAAGTCGTCAGCATAGGCCAAACTGCTTACTACATTTCCACCTAACTGAATCCCTCCCTGCCATTTTATACCTTTCCGCATATGATCCATGTAAACTACAAACAGCAAAGGTGAAAGATTACAGCCTTGTCTAACTCCTGTAAGTACCCTGAACCAAGAACTCATTCTACCATCAATTCTCACTGAAGCCCAATATTGTCAACATAAATGCCTTTGATTGATTTTAATAATCTACCTTTAATTTCATAGTCCCCCAGTATAGCGAACATCTTTTCCCTCGGTACCCTGTCATACGCTTTCACTAGATGTACGAAACATAAACACAACTGCCTATTCCTCTCGTAGCATTTTTCAATTAACTGGAGCATACTGAAAATCTGATCCTGACAGCCTCTCTGTGGTCTGAAACCACACTGGTTTTCATCCAACTTTCTCTCAACGACTGATCGCACCCTCCCTTCCAAGATGCCAGTGAATACTTTGCCTGGTATATTAATCAATGAGATACCTCGATAGTTATTGCAATCCTTCCTGTTCCCTTGCTTATAGATAGGTGCAATTACTGCTTTTGTCCAATCTGAAGGTACCTTACTAACACTCCACGCTAATTTTACTACTCTATGAAGCCATTTCATCCCTGCCTTCCCACTATACTTCACCATTTCAGGTCTAATTTCATCTATTCCTGCTGCCTTATGACAATGGAGTTTATTTACTATCCTTTCCACTTCCTCAAGCATAATTTCACCAACACCATTTTCCTCCTCCCCATGAGCTTGGCTGTTTGCAACACCACCATGATGATTTCCTTTTACATTGAGAAGATGTTCAAAATATTCCCTCCACCTCTCCAGTGATTCCCTGGGATCTATTATGAGTTCACCTGAATTACCCAAAACACTGTTCATTTCCTTTTTCCCTCTCTTCCTAAGACTCTTTATTACTGTCCAGAAAGGTTTCCCTGCTGCTTGACCTAGCCTTTCCAGGTTATTACCAAAATCTTCCCATGACTTCTTTTTGGATTCAACAACTATTTGTTTTGCTCTGTTTCTTTCATCTACGTACCCATCCCTGTCTGCCTCGGCCCTTGTTTGGAGCCATTTCTGATAAGCCTTCTTTTTACATTTACAGGCTGCTCTCACTTCATCATTCCACCAAGATGTTCGCCTTTTCCCATCTTTACACACAGTTGTTCCTAGGCATTCCCTTGCTGTTTCTACTACAGCATCCCTATATGCCACATATTCACTTTCTATATCCTGAACTTGCTTACTGTCTACTGTTCGAAACTTCTCACTAATCATATCCATGTACTTCTGTCTAATTTCCTCGTCCTGGAGATTTTCTACCCTTATTCGTTCACAGACAAATTTCACTTTCTCTACCCTAGGCCTAGAGATACTTAGTTCACTACAGATGAGATAGTGGTCTGTATCATCGAAAAATCCCCGAAAAACTCGTACATTTCTAAAAGATTTCCTGAATTTGAAGTCTTTTAAGATATAGTCCACTATAGATCTGGTACCCCTAGCCTCCCATGTGTAGCGGTGAATAGCCTTATGCTTGAAGAATGTATTCGTAACAGCTAAACTCATACTAGCACAGAAGTCCAGCAAACGCTTCCCATTCCCATTAACTTTCATATGTTCCCCACATTTACCAATCACCCTTTCGTATCCTTCAGTTCTATTCCCAACTCTCGCATTGAAATCGCCCATTAGCAATATTCTATCCTTGCTGTTGACCCTGACCACGATGTCACTCAATGCTTCATAAAACTTGTCAACTTCATCCTCATCTGCACCCTCACATGGTGAGTACACGGACACAATTCTTGTCCTAATTCCTCCCACTGACAAATCTACCCACATCATTCGCTCATTTACGTGCCTAACCGAAACTATGTTGCGTGCAATGGTATTCCTAATAAAGAGCCCTACCCCAGACTCTGCCCTTCCCTTTCTAACACCCGTCAAGTACACTTTATAATCTCCTATCTCTTCCTCCTTATCTCCCCTTACCCGAATATCACTTACTCCTAGCACATCCAGATGCATCCTCTTTGCTAACTCAGTCAGTTCTACCTTCTTTCTTCCATAAGCCCCATTAATATTGATAGCTCCCCATCGAATTCCATTTCGTTCGCCAAGTTGTTTCCAAGGAGTCCCTCGCCTGTCAAATGGGAGTGGGACTCCATTACTCCCATAGGTCCGAGGCTTGCTTAAAGTGTTCTGAGATCGGTAAATTCATGAAACAGGATGCTGCCCTACTTGCACATAGTCCAAGTGAGGATCTCTCCTCTAACGGGTTATGGACCACCGGTGAATTGTATAGTCCTAGCCGCCTGAGCACAAGGAGGGCCACGACTCAGAATATGTCCGAGATGCCCACTCCCATTCCATAGCAACTGGCATCCCGACTCTCAGGACCACTTACTAGGCCACTCAGCCGTTGCCCATGGTTCACGAACTAGGACGTGACTACAGTAACCCACAAACAAGAACCAACTGAATCAACTTTCCATCATAAAAATTTAAATACATTTTTAAAATATTAATTTCCTTTTCAGAAGGACTTCATTCTTGTAATAATATTATGGATCATTTTGTGTTGTTACAGATCCTTACCGCTTCTCATCTACTTTTTGGTGTTGGTAAATTTTGTGAGTGACTGAAATACACTCATGTCCTTAAAATACATAACAGCTTGAAAGACTAGAGATAGGAAGTTCATATTCACAAGACATGTGGACCAGTATGTTCTGAAGAAATGATTAGCATTTGAACCATGTCGAATATCAGGTACAAGGTCCTCATCGATACATTTGTGCACCCCCATTGGCTGGTAAACTGTACCTGCGGTTCTCATTGTCGCTGTAAACCGAAGGTACTGGATCAGTGTGACTTGAGCAAATGTGCAGGATGCCTCGCAGATGTATGCAAGAAAAGTACTGTCAGATGAGTGATTTTGAAAGAAGCATGAGAGAACGTGATATACATATATCTGGGAAATTGTAGCTCGCGTACGAAGAAGTGCGTCGGCTGTGCAAAGGGTGTGTACAGAACGCTCACAGGAGGCTATAGAACACGACCAGATGTGTCTGGTCGCACCGCCCACAACCCTCCCCCAACCCCAAGAAGATCGAAACCTAATCGGAATAGCATTGCAGCACAGATCACAGATATTCATCCTCCTCGGTTCTGGCGCAACAGTGGAACAGTGTAACATATCGTACTTTCAGGAGTGAGAGTCCGTCCAAGTTTATTACGATCTGGGTTAACGGCGCATCGTCCACTCCTCCCCCTACCTTTGACTAATGTGCCTAAACATGCCAGACTGCAATGGTGTATGGAGTGACGTCTCTGGGGACGGGAATGGCAGCAGACAGTGTTTTCAGACGAATCCAGGTTCTGTCTGTTTGAAAACGTTGGCCGCAATTTCGTTCGCCGCAGACTGGTGGAGAGACATCACAATGACTGCATTCACAAAAGACATACACCGCCAACTCAAGGCATTATGTGTGGGGTGCTATTGGGTACAACTACAAATAACAGTTGGTGCGTGTCCAGGTCACTGTTACCAGTTTGACCTACGTAAATGGCATACCCTTTCTGCACGACACCCCAGACACCACATTTGGCTGCACGAACACGTGCTTTCTTGTTTTCACAGAATGTCAGACTGTTGCCCTGGCCCACCTGATCATTGGACTTGTCGCCAATTGAAAATGTGTGGGGTATGGTGAAAGGACGGGTGCTTCGCTGTGACACAATGCCAGCCACCACAGATGAACTGTGGAACGAGGTGAATAAAGCATGGATGGCTATACCCCAGGACGCCATTCGCGCCTTATACATGTCGATGCCATCACACATGGAATAAATTGTCAGTGCCTTTGGAGGACCCAGTGCCTACTAGGCAACGGGACATATGCCGATTCTGGGTGACTGAAACGCTACTCGTTTCAGCAGAACATACTAATGAACACGTCTTGTGAATAAGAACTTCCTGTTCTAGTCTTTCATGGTGTTCTGTTTTTTATGTACATGAATGTAGTTCTATCAGATAAAATGTGTTGATATTGTAAGTCATCAATTATTTGAATTTCATTAACAGTGTAGTGCACTAGCAATCAAGTGTTAAAAATCATAGACCAATTTGTTAAACTTAGAACCTAAAAGACGAATTGGGATGGATATGATGTATTTATTTCCGAATGTTTATAGAATATGACACCTCATCTTACATAATTTCATCAATGAAGTATAAATTGTCACCTAAATGTTATTCATGTATATTAAGGACGAAACGTATGATATAAAAATAAGTTATGTTGAAAGTAATGAAAGTGGATGTAAATGATTGAGTGTTAATAATAGGCCTTAATGACATTGGATGCTCTATTTATGAAGGCAGATAGTGCTAAATGCAAATAGCCTAGCCTTGTCAAGTGACAGAATGGTACCATAGCACATATTTATGATCACTGAGGAAATAGCTTTTATTTTTATTTTTTTTGCTAGTTACCTCACGTCGCACCGACACAGATTGGTCTTATGGCGACGATGGGACAGGAAAGGGCTAGGAATGGGAAGGAAGCGGCCGTGGCCTTAATTGAGGTACAGCCCCAGAATTTGCCGGGTGTGAAAATGGGAAACCAGGGAAAACGATTTTCAGGGCTGCCGACAATGGGGTTCGAACCTACTATCTCCCGAATACTGGATACTTAAGCGACTGCAGCTATCGAGCTCTGTGAGGAAGTAGCAACGAATACTGCATTATGGAGAGTATATTGCAGAGCACATGAATCGACAACCGCAGTTTAAAATAATAATCACTCTCTGTGCTCACTCAACAACCCCGAGCTTGTCTAATTAAAAAACGTATCTAATTAATGCAAATTTTAAACCATTATTAGTCTGTCTTCTATAATTAGTGAAGATAGATTAACAAATCTTCGCACTGCCCTAAAGTGATCGTTCTTCTAGTTAATCGATCATGATTCTTATAGTGAGAGTGACATAAGTTCTCGAATGTTCATGAAGTTAAAGTTTTCAATAAATGATGAAGATACGTAATGTCAAAATTATGCCTAAATAAAATGATTAACCTCACATGACCATAAATTGGGGGGGGGGGATTTGAAAGTAGGACTTGGCCAAGAGTGCAAGCTTAACCTAACGAGCACGGGTTCGACTCGGGGCCTAACATCGCAGGCCCTGGATTCAACCCTAGGCTTAACCTTACAAGGTCATTAGCTTTACAGACAAGTTTGATGTCCAAGAGTACTGGCTGAATCTATCAGGCATGGATTTGTTGCCCGGTTTAACCTTGCAAGGGCGTTATAGACTCGAGTTTGAGATTCGATCCCAGGCTTAACCTAGCTAGACAAGATGAGATATGGTCCATGGATGTTAGGAGCTGAGGTTGGAAATGGATGGCGGCCATTCACATTATTTTAATAGGACAAGGGAGATGGTGTAAAGCTTAATAGGTGTGCTATATTCATAGGGGCATAACGCTCAAAGGTGACATCAGATCATGGAACTGAGTGACTGCAAAAGGCCAAAAGCGCAAAAATGATACAGATCAACATGGCAAAGGACAAATGTGCAAAAGTGTTAAATGGCTAAAGAACAAAATGGCAATAGGGCTAAAACTAAAGGGCGAAAGGGAATGAGCTACGGTCTAGGACTCAAGAGCTGAACGTGGAACAAGATGGTGGTATGGGACTACGGAGATGGTAAAAGGTTTAATGCATGTGCATTATTCTTAGGTACATACCTTTATATAGCTACCTCAAGCTCCTTAAACTGAGCGACTGCGGAGTCAATGATGCTAGCATGTAGGCTGATGCGTAATGTGCTGTTGGTATTTAGTGCTTGGAACCCCAATTTTCTTATTGTAACAATTCGAGCTCAAAGATTTGAATTCTGGAGGCTTATAGTAGCTTATAATACTGTTGATATCACTCAAGGGAATAAAATTTAAGTGTTCAGAACTGGAAAAATATGTTCGCACTATATGTGACCGGGAACTGAACACAGAGCTCATCCCTTTGGAGTGCTGAGTATCCTGCTAAGTAAATGACTGCACACTGAAAGTGTCCATTTAATTCAAAACACCTAACGTTTGAGCTGAGAGAAATTAAGAATCCCCACACCGACTGGGAATATAACTCGGCAATCTTTCCCTTGGATTGCTGACTACCATAGTAACTAAATGATTGCGTGTTGAATCTAAAACACCGAACCTTTGAGCTACAAGGAATGAAAAATTCGCTGACCCGACTAGGATTCGAACCCGGGAATCATTTACTTGGGAAAGAAACAAGCGTGCTAACTAAATGACTGTACATTAACAGCTTATGTGTTTCATTAAAACACCTAGCTTTAGCCTTACAAGATTCAGAGGAAAAAATCACCTACAGAACTAGAATTTGAACATGGAGCTCGCTTGGACCCAAAGCTGAAGTAATATTCAAATATCTAACACCAAAAATTAAAACTTTTAATTCTGAACAAAGAAAACAATCGCTGAATTGGGTTCTCAAACCTGGAGCTAACTTCGAATCATAACTTAAAGTCTTAAAGCAGAAAAAATATTAAAAGTCCTCAACCCGACCCAGAATCGACGACGGGCTTTTCTTTCACTAAAGACTAGATGTGAACGATTAGCACAAACTATGTCAATTGAATGTGGAAAGAGAATGCAACAAATTCTGTACTAAGTGAGGTCGTGACATATGTGCATCTTAGCAAAACAAAAAAAAGATTGATTCCAAGAACATTCTGATTAGACTTCGAAATATTTGCTGTGATATGAAATACAAAGTTCATTATTTTTGCAATTAGCCTAGTATGCACATCTCAGCAAAAGAGCATTGGCGGTACGAGCAAGTTGACTAGACTCCGAAGTAACTTATTTAGTAAGACAGGGAGTACAAAGTTTATTGTTCGCGCATTGAGCTCTAGGCTACAGATTTGAACCCTGGAGACGTGTAATTGCCTGCTGGTTTACATCACTTGGTAACTAACATTAGAGAAGCGAGCAAATAAAAAATCACCAGGCCGCCTGGGAAACAAACTAACATAACAGCCAAAGTAATCAAAACCCACAACCTTCAGGAATAACCCAAGTAATTTAACATTGTCAATAATATGTGTACTGTACCATTACGTTACAATTGACGTCAATTGACATGAAGATAGATCGGATGCAAAATGGCGCAGGTCAGCTTCAAGCGTCAAGAATGCACGGAGTAACCTTTTATGACAAGTTGATCGCAATTAAGAGGCATTGCCCGGCGAGAAGGAAAGGAAACTCTATGAAAAATGAACAATTGTACGTAAAAAAATTGAAAACGTCCTATTCTTATCTACTTTGGCAAAAAAAAAAAAAAGAAAGATTACACCAGAAACGAGCTATAAAATTCTGATTACCTAACCAGAAGGACAACTATTATAATCGAGAGAACCGTACTAGAATCCGTACGCGGGAAGAATCCAATAACAAACTATTGAAAACTACTTTAAAAAAACGGCAGGGAAGCACGTATAATACACTCCAAGTACTGTGCTGAAAGAAGAGGTGTCGGATTAAGGCATTCATAAATAAGGCCAATAGTAACTTAATAAGCGGCCAGATTTTCTCAAACGATACGAATAATCCATCTACAAGATTCAAATAACATTGTTTAGGCAATTTATTTCACCAAGAAAGAACCAATTTATAAAGATATAATTAACTCTGAGCATTATCCTTAAAGAATAAGAAGCATGAATACAATTAGTCAATGTACTTGGCAGAGCTTTGTATACGAAAAACGAATATGTATTCTGTGAAATTAACAATGTCTTTTCGTTACATGGAATTTGGACTCGAAATGGAGCTAGCGTAAATCGATGGAGGAAGGCTGACCAGATCATCGTAAGCTCAGGCCCGGCGACTTAGAGAGATCCAGTATGGCGTAATCCAGCACGAGGCTAGATGTTCTGAGATGCCATGAGGAGGAAGAAGAAACCAACATCGGACATAAAAATGGCTTGAGAGAAGTAACATTTTCAAGAAATTTAACTATCAAATTACTTCATTTAGTGTAGTATAATTGTAGAAGTGCTGAAGTGCCAAAATATAACTTGTTTGTGCCAATATGTGAATTCTAAGGCATATGCCGGAGAAAATAACCACAGATATGTGTTATGTATGTATAGTAATATACTGCCGTGCTAATAAGTTGATCTTAGGTTAATGTGAGCAGTATCGGGAAGTGAATGATGATGTTTTTGATCCTATATGCTTAAGAGAACGTCGTATATCAAACTAGGCGAGGCTAAGATAAGAAAGTGAAGTGTATAGTAAGAAGCCTAGGTTACCCAACGACCAGATCGACTAACAAGGCCAATATCGTTCATATTTCCGAAGAATTGGAATAAAGTAGCAGCTTGCAGTGTTATGAATAGATACTGAGGTAAAAGAAGTGTTTTACTGCGACGTAGTATTAAATATGGGGAAGTTGCGTAAAGATATTGATTGTATGCGGAGGAATCGCAGTAATTAGATGCGTGAATAATAATATGTTGTTGGTGTTTTTGAAATGTTATTGTGTAAAGAATGATTGAATGACATAGGCGCGAATTTATGGTCTAGCTACGGTTATGTTATGATTGAAAATGAGGCAAGCAATGGAATTAAGGCCTAGATACGTGAATATTAAGTATAGCATAGAGGTTAGATGGTCGATTGGTTGAACTTAAATCAAATATTGAGATAGGTTGATCGTAATTTACATGTGTTTTGAAGCACTTATGGGAAAGAGATATAGTCGCCTAGCAATATATTTGTCTCACATAGTGAATATTGGAGTACGTTTTAACCTAAACATGGCACATCGGTAGGCAGTAAAAGGATTAATTTTAATTGAATATGCACATAGTATTTAATTGATCTGTACGACTCTAGCAGGTTATGACGATTGATGAACATGGATATGGCACTCGTAAATGAACATTTTTTATTTTATTTTGGCACATATTTTTTAAAATATAAGGATGTTGGAGTTGATATTAATACGGTTACGATTAATTTCTTTTAATTACTTACGATGGCATTTTGAAGCCATAGTTAGAAAGGAGTTACTTATCTCATGCCACAAACAAGTCAATACGTATTTCCAAACCAATCCTAAAGAAGACTGCAAATAGACCTAAAGGAAAGAAAGACCACTCCCTCCTTTAATAAAGAATAAACCTTATTTATCCCCATGATGAAATAAAATCATGAAATGTGGTCACACAACAAAATAATAATTAATGCCCAAATGAATTAATGAAACCTACCCAATTTTAATTGTATTAATTCAAGAATTTGATTTGTCAAGAATGATAATGTGTTACATTTGAGTTTATTTTCCTCTATTACCAGAGATTGATATTATTTTATTATTTGTAGTATTAGCATGCTAATAAATTAGTTTTAAGATTATTTAAGCGTTTATGTTCCAAGGTAGAGAGGGGAAGATTAGTTATAAGATAATATATAGACTGGTATTTCGGAGTTATGATATATTTAGAGGCTCATATTGATTTTACGATAGGATTTTGGGGGAGAATGAGTAACTTTGACATGCAACCACCGCGCTTGATCTGTATATTCGTCCCCGATTTCATATAATTAATTAGTAGCATTTAAGAGGAAAGGTAGCACGGACAACAGCATATTAAATTAGTAATACAACATGAAGCAAATTGAGAGGAAGTACAGCGCGATGGTTATACATATATTGTTGTCGGTCCAACGTGGAACTTGATAAGAATTAGGGCTACGATGCCAGCACAGGTTACAGTACGCAGACGACATACAGATATATACACACGCATATCATCGTGACTTACCGACTGCAATAAATAATATGAACGACGACCTAGGAAGAATATGTAGGTGGACCGATGACCATGCACTAAAAATCAATGCCCAAAAATCGCAGTGTATTCTTTTAGCTACCCAAAAAATCCACGCACATCTTACAGACATCCATACCCACTCAGTAACATTAAGAGGCACTCAGTTACAATTCAAAGACACAGTTAAAAACTTAGGGATGATAATGGATAAAAACCTTAGTTGGAACGATCATATAACAGGTATATGCCAGCGAGTGTTTTATTCCTCACATTTCCTTAAAAACCTCAGAGATTTACTCCCCCAAAATGTAAGAAAACTGCTTATCCAAAGTAATGCCAATATTCGACTACTGTGACGTAGTATACAGTAACCTGAACGCCTCACTTTCCATGAAGTTCCAAAAGGTACATAACGCATGCGTTCGATTTATTTCAGATATACCAAGGTTTAGCCATATTTCTCACGCATTTGATAGGCTTGGCATACAATTCCATTACCTAGCATCACCTTCTAGTATTCCTACCAGATCATCACCCACAGCAGTACTAAGCACTCCCACTTACCGCTCAACTGGCTACAGCAGATCATTTATAGTCGCCGCCAGCCGAATTTGGAATTCCCTACCTGCTGAAATTAGGAGCGTGTCAAACCACCTCCACTTTAAGAAACTCTGTCACACTTGGTAATGAATAATAATAATTTCTTATAACATAGTAGGATTAGATCATAGCTAAGTATTAGATTAATTAAAACATGTAATTGATACCTTAAGATATTAAAATGTAGATAATTTAGTGGATATTTAACTCTTCATGTACATGTATGTATGGTCAGACAGGATAGCAGGCTTCATAGCCTGATTCCCGCCATATAAAAGAAGACAATAAATAAAAATAATAAATAAATAAACCTTCGAGCCAGAAGAGATTAAAAAATCACCGACCAGACTAGGAATCGCGCCAGTGGCTTCTTCACACGTGCATGAAACGAGCATGCTAACTAAATGACTGTACATTAAAAGCTTGTGTGTTTAATTGAAACACATAAGTTCGACTTCCTTTCCCGGGGTGGTCGACAACAACAAAATTCGCTTTACGTCTTAGTAACTACACTCGAACGTTTGAAAAGTTTGAAATAATAAGTTCCAAGAACCAAGCTGCTGACGTACTGAATACTCAACACTCATGCACAATAAGAAATATAAGGCCAGCACTTTAACCGCCTGAGCTACTCAGCTAGGCAATTAAACTATTAAGTGCCAAAACACATACACACTGATAATGATAATTGTACCGGGAGGTACACCTCAACCCCGTGCATTTAAATGAAGCGCACTGAAGAACGCTACCTATCACATAAAAATTGAAACAAGTAAAAAAGGATAGGGGAAACACGCTGACTTAGTGACAAGACAACTACAAATGAACATAACATCAACAATACAGTTTGTTGCCACGGTCCTAGATGGTTGAATGAAGATCCCTGGACTATCCCAAAATGAAAACGTAATGTTCAAATTAATCACCCAATTCAAAAATGCCACTAATGCTTCTTACAGTCATGCATGGTGATCTGTTCATAATAAAAGTTGCAAGATTAAACAAGGTATAGAGAGTAGCTGCATATTGTTTGCGAATTATCTCACAGTAATTCAACAATGGTACAAAAGTTTATTGGAGATCCACCTATTCACTACACATAGCGTTCTTATAATTAAGTTTTACATCTTGTCTTACTAATTGCATGGGCATCATCACCCATGATCTCATGCCTAAAGAATAAAAATCAGATTTTGAAATTCCCTGACATTTCCCTGTTTTCTAGACATAAAAACCAGTTTTTCTCTGACACACAAAAACAAAAAATAAAATTATAAAGGGAGTTTCCAGCTATGACAGCAATATTAAAATACATTTTTAAAGCTTAACATCCAAAAAATAAATGAGCAATTAATGTGCAAATTAAATTTAGAAACTTGGAAGTTGAATTTATTCTAATTAAATTCAATTTAAGATTTTAAAAGAACTGATTACCATTACTGCTGCAGCGAAAAATTCCTTTGTCTATAGACACCAAAGACTGTTGAGCTTCTGTTCTTCTAATTCTTTCAGCAAAAAAGTGGCCATAATACCCTGGCTGCAAACACAAATTGTCCTCTGCCTACTACAGCTACCAAAATGAACTCTATCACTTATGACTCCAGTTCTTCTTCTTCTACTTCAATTACAGAGGTTCACCAGAGGAGAGATGTCTACAGAACTACCTTTCAAGAGAGCAAGTAACCAAAGCTGACATTATATGGGGCATGCATACTGTCATGCAACAACATTATTTATGAGCCAGTGAAGCTAGTGTACGTATGTTCCCTGTAATGTTTCCAGACTCTGAAATTGCTTCGAAAGTTCAACTGCACAGAACGAAAGTTGCATATACAATCACTCATAGTTTGGCTCCCTATTTTCATAAACAAGTTCTTGAGATGTGTAGTAAGTGCATACGTTTCACCATTGGTTTCGACGAGTCACTGAATAAAGTTTCTCAGATGGGCCAAATGGATCTTGTAGTTTGCTGTTTCAATTCTGATACTAATGAGGTATGCACTTCTTATTTTGATTCCATGTTTCTTGGTCACTCTACCTCCTAGAATTTGTTACATGTTTTTTTGCAAGCACTGCAAGGACTCAATTTAAAGAACTCTAACAAATTTCAATGGGTGGTCCAAATGTTAATAAAAAGTTCCTTCAGGATATCGGTAATTTATTAAATGATGATCCAGATGCTCCTATTTTAGTGAACATTGGACCTTGTGGCTTGCATACTGTGCACAATTCATATAAAATGCCAGTAAAAGGAACCCAGTAGAATATTGCTGAGTTTCTTAGTGCACTTCACTTCTTGTTTTTATACGTTCCTGATTCAGGTTCAAAAGTACTTCCTTTGAAATACTGTGCTATAAGATGGCTTGAAAATTTGAAAGTCACTGAACGTGATATAGATAACCTACCTAATGTTGACAAATATGTGGAATGGAAAAACAGAGGCAAAAAAATCCCAAACTGTAACAGCTTCAAAAGAGTATCTACTTCACTATCACTAACATAGTATGCACTTCCTAACAATATCCCACACTAAAATAAGAATACGTACATTATTATTACAAATAAAAGAAATAAATTATTTGCAGCTAATGACTGGCATA
This sequence comes from Anabrus simplex, assembly GCF_040414725.1. NCBI lineage: Eukaryota > Metazoa > Arthropoda > Insecta > Orthoptera > Tettigoniidae > Anabrus > Anabrus simplex. Next base: position 68,445,729 of record NC_090279.1, read on the forward strand.
GGAAGGATGTTTTGGCTGATTGAGACCATGGTGCCAATTTTTGCGGAGTCACATTCTTCTCACTTGTCTTTGATGAACTATACTCAGGTACAGTACACAGACAAACAATATACTAACCAACACACGGACGTAAATAAAATTACATCTACACTGAACACTATTAAACCTATACCATAAACGCCGAGCTAGGTAGCTTAACCACATGGCGATGTATTGTAGAAAATATAGTCGGCAGCCAGGTTTCAAGATTGCACTTAAACTATATAAATCGATATGAATGGCAGCTTGGGACTGGTTGGATCAAGACTGAATACACAGAATCATGCTTCAAAAACTCCAAACCAAAAAACAACTTTCATCATAGAATGTGATGTCACTTTATTTTAAATCTTGTTCTGTATTCAGGAAATTACAAGCCACTAGTCATGCCTCAAGCTTCCAAACACCTTGCATAATAGATAGATAGATAGATAGGTAGATAGATAGATAGATAGATATATAGAGATATATAGATAGATAGATTGATTGATTGATTGATTGATTGATTGATATGGTTTATTTTAACTGGCCAAGTTAGGGACATGTGTCCCTGTCTTACTATTAACCAGTGAAATACATAAATAATATAAAATAAAAATTTCTGAATACTGAATTAAAAAGAGACAAACAAATTCCTATGCTACTGTGCTACCATACTGTACATAAAATATATATTATAAAACACAATATAAATTTACATTTCCTAAGTATAATAATATAATAACTGCTAAAAAAACATACAGCGAATTGCAACAGTAATAATAATAATAATAACAATAATAACAATACAGACAAACCTAATACCTGCAATTAATTTGTCCAATTCCAGACATATATTACACTGACAAATGTTATAATTTTCGGGTTTTTATTGTTGGCCAAAAACATTAAAAAATGGGGATCGGGATAAGGTTATCTATGCAGGGAACCACAGCTGAGTACTCTCTAACACTACTGATGAATGATATTATAATAATAATAATAAAATGAAGAAGAAAGGACAGGATGAGGAGAAGAAGAAGATGAAGAAAAAGGAATCTGTCGCACAACAAGCTTGTTTCATAGATATTTTGAGAACATACTTTTAAATCTTCCCAGGTTTGATATCCCTCTGACCTCCTGCAGAAGGAAATTTCATTCACAGATGGCCACAACAGTGAAGGAATTGTAGGTTGAGGATCTATGCTTAGGAATAGCAAGCAATGTCGAGCTCAGTGCTCTGATGTTTTTAACATGGTGTTCAGGGAAGCTATGAAATCATTCATACAGGCAGGATAGGGATTGTAAGGTCAAGATTTGGTGCAATGAAGTCAGGGTATGCAGCTTCCATCTATTTTCAAGGCGTAGCCATCCGAGGTCGACGTAAAACTGGGTAAGATGATCACAATATTTCAGATTACATATTCTGTGCACATTGTAGTTCATCTCGAAGCTCAGTTTTCATGTCTGTGTAAACTACGTCACAATAATTGAATATTGGAAATACGAGGGCTTCAAATAGTTTCATCTTTAAACTGAACGGGAAAGTAAATTTGAAATTGTTTAATATGTGCAACATTGCAAAAAATTATCTATTCACAGATATTGCCTGATCCGTGCAAGAGAAGCGCTGGTTAATGATCACTCTGAGATTGTTTACCTCTTGCAAGAGGGTAAAGCTTCATACTGAAGTCATACATCAGGGATGGACATGTGGTAATTACTGGAAATAAGTCTTGGATGAGCAAATGCAATGATTTGGGATTTTTTTGGGTTTATAATAAGTCCATGCTGGAAAGACCATTTGCTTATGGCCTCTAGATCCATGTTAATTTGCTCAATTGCTTTCAAAACATCTGTTGGTTTTGCATGGATGTACAACTGTACGTTATCAGCATAAATGTGACATTTACAATGTGTCAGCTCTTTAGCTAAGTCATTTACATAGACAGAACGACATGTTGATGTTCATGTAAATAGGCTCCCATCCATTTCAAGGTACCGTAGGACAACTCTAGGCGATAAAATTTGGATAGGGGCAACTCATGGTCTACAGAGTTGAATGCTTTGCTGAAGTCCAATAAGACTAGAATTGTCAGTTTTTGCTCATCAGTAGCCTGCCTTTCAGTCATGCTTAGTAAGGTAGTACATGAACTGTGATTTCGGCGGAAGCCTCACTGGTGTGGGTCCAGTATGCCATGGTCGTTGAGATAGTTCGTGATTTGATTATGCACCATGTGTTCGAGTCTCTTGGCTGTTATAGACAGTATATTAATAGGTCTGAAGTTACAGTTTAGTGGAGGAGATATTATTTTCAGTAAAGGATGTACCAGGGCCATTTTCCAGACATTTGGGAATACACTGTTTTGAAGGGAGAAGTTGAATATGAATGTCAATACTGTAATAATGGTGTCGACATAGATTGTCCACCCCTGTGGATTTAGTTTTAATTCGCAAGATAGCTGCTTTCACTTGCAGGGGCGAGACAGAACTACAATAAAATTTATCTCTGCCTATGGGTGGTGTGTTGTTATTTGCCCTCAAAAGATTTTCTTTTGCTTCTTCGATTAATTGAACATGGGAGGATACAAAGTGATCATTCAATTCATCAAGAGAAATCTCCAAATTGTCTACCTTGTCTGGTTTATTTAAGCCAAATAGTCGCATTGACTTCCATAAGGTAGCGGGTCTTAGTAGGGTTTTATAAGGTCATGGGCGTAATATAGTTGAGCGTTTCTTACTGTATGAGTCGTTTTATTATGTAGTCATTTGTAATAGATAAGGATTCCTCCTTCGGGTAATGTTTATATTTCGTAAGAGCTGCATCCCGCTTAGGCATCATTGCTCTATCATCATTTAGCCACGGGGAGAGTCTTTTACAGATGCGTGCTGTTCATAGAGGGGCGTGCTTGTCAAAAGTATGTAGTATCATGGTATTGAAAGTAGTGACCATGTCGTCAATGATAGTTTTGTGAGTTATATCCTGCCACGGCATCGATAAAGAGTCCTCTAATAAGTTTGCATAGTCAATACGGCTAGAGTCTCCGTAAGTCACGTACTTAGGTTTATGTCTGGGGCACTGCAGTGCGTAAGACATAAAGATAATGTCATGGGCTGACAGTGTGGGAGCAGACGTCTGGCCATGATATAATACTCTGTCAGGGTGGTTCGTTACTACCAGGTCTAGTAATGTGTGTGGTTTTAGTGAGCTGAGTGGGGGAAAGTGGCAGGATCGCCATACTGCATGCCTGAAACGTATTCAATAGATGGGTGGTTTCAGATGAATCAGCATATAGAAGGTTTGTATTGAAGTCGCCCATCATTATAACATGTTTGCATATAGGTAACAGTCTGTTAAGATCAGTCTCTAAGTCCTTCAGATGGCAAGCTTTATGCGGCTTGTATAGAGCACCTACTAAGCATTTCACAGTAGAGACCTGCATCACTATGAACATGTCCTCAGGTTTTCGCTCATTCTGTTGAGGCGACTGACAGATAATTTGAAGTTTAAAGCGCAAAGAGACAAAAGCACAGACCCCACCTCCCCCTTTGCCAAGTCTGTCATTCCTCAGACGGCAGTAGCCAGGTAATTCCAGATTCTTAGCCTGATATTTGACTTTCAAACAACATTCACTGCATAAGATTATATCACAGGACAGTGGTATGAAAATCGCTTTTATTTCATCTATACGAGTTTAAGAAACTAAACTCTAGGCATTAAGGTGACATGTCAAGTACGCTTTTATGTCTATTTATGCCTGACTAGAGAATATGTGTTGTAGGTTCAAGGGGTGGAGTTTGGGTCAATGGACTAGCAGGTAGACAGTTTGAAGGGATGGGTGGGGAAGGGGAAGTGTGACAAGGCAAGTACTGCTATGGTCACAGGGATTACGGCTGTTTGTGGTATGCATTACCAACTGCTAAAATGAAACTAACTAGAAAACAGCATGCGACTACATCCTAAGAACGGTCAGCAATTTATGTATTTTAGATAATTAAATTGTGAGTAATAATAATAATAATAATAATATAAATAACAATAATAATAATAATAATAATAATAATAATAATAATAATAATAATAATAATAATAATAATAATAATAGTGATAACGTGCAACAGCAGATTAGGCATACAGAATACTCAAGTAGGAACTTACTCTATGTAGTGTTGATGTTAGATCTATGTAGACGTAATACAGAGGCCAGACTTAAATTAGATCCAGATAGGAAAATTTTATTGAAGAGTAAGTGGATGGACAGGTGGTAGGATAAGAAAACAGATAAGCGAATAGATATTTAGATAAATAGATAAATCAATTTGGTAAATGGATAGATACGTAGATAGATGAAAGATACCTAGATAGATAGATAAGGTTACTTGAAAAAAATTTAAAAAGCTAGCTTCTCAGCTGCGACTTATGGTAAAGGATGGGAGTTGACTCACATTGTCAAGTGATAAGGCAGCACTGCAACAGAAGCTTATGCCATAGGAAGTTCCTTTAACTGGCACACTCTTAATTCCACCCTGTCCGCCTTCTTGATTACGATGTCTCCTGAGTCAGTCCAAGTGTTTGTATGAACAAAACACTGGATTGCTGTCTTCAAGATGGGCATTCTGATAGCCGTAAAATCTTCATGGATTGTTCTGGATAAGATTTTCAGTTTCGTTTTCCTAGTGAAGACATCCTGCTGTGACCGATAAAACACAAATATCACTAGGATACGCCTTGTTTTCTCTGGTAATCAAGGTCCTACTCTGTGACACCTATCAATGTCATTAAGTCTAACATCTGCACCTACTACTTTGCACACGTTGAGCACTAGTTCATCACAGTTTCCGTTCGAACATTCAGGGATGCCGAAATTTCTTACATTACTTCTCCTTCTGTACTGCTCCAATGAATTGCACTTGGCATCCATATCCTCCTTCAGTTTGCAGATTTCTGCCTCCTTGTTACCATGTTCTTCAGTTAAATCTGAAAATGCTTCGATATTTAAATTTAAACACTTTTCAAATTCTTTTATAACCAGTTGTGTCATGCGGGTCGAAATGGCCTGCACAATTTTTTCAAAGAAGCTGTCGGAGTTATTGAAATCATCCAGCACACACTTCACGAGGCAGTCTACGCTGGCAGCACTGGTAGTGGCTGGGCTTCCAAATCCATCGTTTCCCCATTTTCTTTACATTGCAAATTTGAAAGAAAAAGATCAACACCGACAAAAAATATGGGTATATCGATTCGTAAATACAAACGTAACACTTCCGCAAGTTTCTATCACTTCCACTGATGTATAACACCTTCAAATCACTTGATTACTGTGGAGCCTCACTCATTTACGTCCGTCACCAACCATTTCATCAGATAGGTTAGAAACTCAACATGGCGCGACTCGAACAGTGTCACATTGCTGGTCACATTTACACAAGGTTTACCTACATCAGCACATTTAATAATTGTAATAATAATAATAATCATAATAATAATGAGCACTCGAAGGAGTATTAAGTTTAAGCAAATTTCACACTTTCCTGCTTTGAGTCAGTGTCTTTTCTCTTTTTACATTTCATGAGGTAGTGACTATCGCACACGTCATTACATAGTAAACAAACAGTAATTTGTTGGGTAGTGGAATTTTGTCTATATGCATATTTTGCTGTGGAAGCCATACATTTAAGCGATTAGAAAACTGAGAACGCAATATAGGCCTCACCATTCCCCAACAACACAGAATATACAATAGTAAGCAGATCAAAACAATGAAAATTCGATCGAACATAGTCGCTACTGCTTGCTATATGCTATTCATATATCTTACAAAAATTGAAAAATATGCTTCTATTAATGGACAAATAGGGTATGTCCATTTTATCTGGCAGAAGAACAAATTCCCAGATTGTTTTCTGAATTTCCTGACATTTCCTGGTTTTCCCACTATTTCTGGAATTCTCTGACATTCCCCAGTTACCAGTATTCCATATGGGTGGACACCTTCTTAATCCCATATTTGTACGGTGAGGCCACAGTCTTCTTATTTTTGTTGAAAACGTGAAAAAATGTTCACGACTGTGTGTTGCCGTGTGTGTCTTTACTAGCTGATGTGATAGCCTCCTCTTGTCATATTAGTCAAATGGGGATGCTTGTGCTAGAAGTTGGCTACAGCTTCATTGTTGAAATTGAATATTGAGGGATGTGTGGTGAAGAATCTGTAACGAGAGGAGGCTAGAAGGATTTTTAAGATTATAGCAAAAAGGGAAAAATTTGACGAAAAATGCTGTGTACAAAATTACTCACCCCGTCGACCTTTCTGGTGGGAAGTAGTTGCCTTTGCAGCATCAGAACCAATGACAGTTGCACTTCTTGTATTGTATCTGTGTGTAATTGATGGAAGGGGGTGTGGCGGAGAGAGGAGATGTTCGGAACCTTAAGCTTATGCGCTGCTGGCTGTAGGCTGAACATTTACAGTGATAATGGCACAAACTTCTTTGAAGCAGCAAAAGAAATCAAGGCCTTTCTGCAAAACAACCCTCGGAAAACCAACTCTTCACACAACTGCAGGCATGGGACTGACATGGCATTTCATCCCTCCTGCAGCACCACACTTTGGAGGAATCTGGGAAGCAGCTGTCAAGAGTCTGATATATCACCTGAGAAGAGTGATGGATTCTTATTGCTTCGCCAACAAAGAAGGTACCACTCTTATAACACATACATCCTCTCACCAAAGATTTTTTTAACGTGTCTTAATTGTGTAAATTGTTGTTTGTGAACTTACAAGTTTCCTCATTTTTATAAACACACATTCCTCTATGTAACACCATGACTAGAGTAATCAGGATCCTGATTATAATCCATTAGGCATGAGATCATGGCTGATGATGCCCAAACAATGGGCGGAACATGTCCCCTTAAATTAGTATTACAATATATAAATCTTAATTTTAAGACCCCAATGCATATTGAATACGTGGATTTCAATAAACTTTTTTTTAACATTGTTGAATTAATTTACATTTCAATACGGACCAGTCATGAGATTTGTAACTTATAATTATCTGAGATTGTTGTAAACAACCCACGGAGTGAAATTAAAGTCCACTATTTGTATCGGAGTTGAACCCTGTACACAAATATTATATTAATATTGTGCAGGAAACTAGAAGGCCATCTTCTTGTTGGCGGGAGACTCCAATATTAGTGGAGTAAAAAATTTAGAAATTCTGTATCATCTCACAAATATAATTATGATGGCGGAACACCTTTGACTATTTCATCATGACACTCAACTCTCTTAGGATCTCATCAGCAAGGGGGACAGAGAGAAGCCTCACTGATACATGTCTCAAGTGTTCTATGATGAATGCAGATACCTCAGAACAATTAACGTGTAATACACAAATGGTGCCTGTAACCCAGAATTACCCATGCCTTAGAACCGCTGGCCAAATTCTAATGAAAAATTGTGTGAAATAGAACAAGACCAGACTGCCTAGCTACCAAGGCTGTCTACATAGACATGATATCTGATCTCACCACAACATTTCTCTCTGCACTTTATAGACTTAGTTCTCAGAGAGGTCAACCCCTGAACATTTAGAGTAATTACAGCACAAACTTCTTCGGAGCAGCTACAGAAATCAAGGCCTTTCTGCAAAACCACCCTCAGAAACCATCTTTTCACACAACTGCAGACATGGGACTGATGTGGCATTTCATCCCTTGTGCAGCATCACACTTTGGTGGAATCTAGGAAGCAGCTGTCAAGATTCTGATATAACACCTCAGATGAGTGATGGATTCTTATCACTTCACCAAAAAAGAATGGACCATTCTTACTATACATACTCTCACATCCTATCACCAAAGCTAAATGATGACCCTTTTGACACTTCTTACCTAACTACATCCCATTTCCTTATAGAAGAGCCAATTACTACACTCCCTGATATTGATTTTACTTCCCCTCTCATCACAACCTTGCCCACATAGCTATATTTTCAGCAGCTAACCCAGAACTCCTGGAAGAGATGGTGAAATGAATATCTCAATAAATGGGCAATGAAATACCCCATAGCAACATAGTCATACTGAAAGAAGATGACACTCATGCTATGAAGTGGACAAAGACAGTGATCAAATGTGCGTCCTGGTAATGACGAATTCATTCATGCAACGAATTTTCAGGTGAGTAATGGTGAAATTATAAGGCCTATCACAAACACTATCTCTTATGTACCCGATGCATTTACTGGACGTATTCAAAATGGCGCCTACGGAAGGTAGAGGCCAGCCAAGGCAAAGAAATGTATAACAAGATATCGATATTGATGTATGCTAGGAGGCCTTGACTAACTTAAACCTACCACTATGAAGGCGGTGTACAATGGTACATAATCGATAGAATTGTTTTTAAAAAAATAAGAAGGATAAAACAGATTATTACAAAAAACTGACTTGAAAAATTGAGGTGGTGAGAACAAGACGTATCGAACTTCGCACTCTAAAATAAGCAATATTCGCAACATTTAGCAAGAAGTATTACGCTGAGAACAAGGAAGTATTGAGCGAATTGAATAAATAAGCGTTAAAATACTGGAAGGAGCAAATAAAATCCTGAAGCTTAGAATAATACGTCCAGATACTCAGACGCGAAGCCGTTTGAAAATAGGAACTTGATTGAGACAAGAGAGCTCGAGATTAAGCCACGCTGAGTGAAAATAATCAATAGGAAAACCAAATAAGGAAGCAATCACCATAAAATATATATTCTACGCAGAACTATGATGAGCTTATATTTTTCAGAATCATCGCATTTTGTCTACTGTCCTGCTAAGCAGATGATGGCTTGCTAAATCGGCATAGACCAACCTGGAGGGAGATGTCGTCCTGGCCGTTAAAACCACCCGACCCATGCGGAGGAGATCATTCTACCTGACATCCCACTGGTGGAATTTCTACCTAGTTCCTGAACCAAGGACTACGACCGCACCGAGAAGCAACTAAGGCCCGAGATATTGAATGGCGAGCTAAGTAATAGTATTAAGTAATATAATTTCTTATGTGGAGTATTACCAGTATATACAGTAGATCTGAATAGCCTAAGCATGAGATAATTAAGTGTGCTTATGAATATAAGAAAGTGCAATGTGAAATATTTAAGTTGACATCTCGTTATGAGGTGATAGCGTGTTACTACATTACTTTATCCAAGGATGAAGGAATACCATTTAAAAATACGACATAGTGCAACAGCTATTTTCAAGGAATCCCGGTTAGTTAGGAAGATTCATGCGTGATGTACTAATAGACAAACCCGGTTACGTCACAGAGGGACGCACGTTGAATTGATTAAGACTAGTTACCATACTCTTTGCTGTATGATTTATTGAAAGGAAAGATACTGAATTTGGGGTTATATACGGAATTGCAAGATTAAAAATGCGTTCTGAGAAACGAATTCTGCGCTATTGATGGGATACATATCATTGTATAATTAAGCATTGGAGGTTAAACGCGCTAGTTGTGAATGCTAGATGAGTTAAATATGAATTGAATTGGAGGTTAATGGTGAGATGAAGGAAGTGTGTATAGTATTTGAAATGAAATATTGCGCAGAATAATGGGAAGTAAAGCATATTTGACATGTTTAATATGTGATGTTGGAGCACATGCAGTGCCATTACAGAATATAAGCATACCCCAGCGAGGAACTACAGCAAGGTACGAACAATAATATTTCGTATATTTTAATGATGTGTGAAAGTGGTTGACTGGAATAACAACCGGTGATGAATAAATGAATACGTGATTATGTCATATTCTGAATGAATGGTTAATGCATGGAAGAATAAGCTTGTATGCAAGTAGTAACGTAATGTAGTATTGAAATATCTTTGTGTTGGCATTAGCACACATATATATGATAAATGCTTACTGGCTGTATGTATATTGAGCTGGTATACGATACATAAGAAATTATTTAGCTAGAATAGGGAATTTATTTGACATTTACGTAGGATATCATCAATGTTTTGTTTATATGGAATATTATTAGAGTGAATACTTAGTTAGGAGCCGTAATTTATGTGGCAATAGGACCGAGGAACTTAGTGCGTCATTCAGTATTTCATTTTCTTCGCGCTAATCAGCACCAACGAACTCAGATACTTTTCAACATAATATAGGTCACTGATATTTGTACTCAGGACATATTATTCAAATTCAATTCTTTTTCGTAGAGACTTGAACAACGTGTTGGTTGTATTTCAATGAGGTATATAATTATACCGTGTCTGATGGAATAATTTATTGAAATAACGAATTTCGACCATGGCCAAAAGACTGTGAAGTAATATATTCTTGTGACCAAATGTAATTTTTAAATGGAAGATAATTCATTTCAGGAATACGTTACTCAATGTATTAAGATGAAAACTTAGTTTAGGAAATAGGCAGTGCTGACCTAAGATATTTGATTCATTGATTGAAATATTTATTTATTAAGTTGATAATCGAAGCTAATGAGACATACCTGATATTAACCATTTCTTTTGCGAAACTTGACAATATAATAAATGTGTTTCTTGATTAGTTTCTTATATAATGAAGTGAGTTTTCATTTATATTGGTAGTTAATAGTTTTATTTAGTATGTAAGGTTCTTGTTGTGCGAATATATATATTTTTTTTATTTATTTATTTATAAAAGGATGACTGAAGTTTGCGTTCTCGAAACAATTACTGAGCGTATGGTATCGTTACTGTCTCTGCACCGCGCATGGCATCGTTACTTTCTTTGAACTGCCTATGGTACCGGTATTTCTCCTCGGACACACGTAAAACCAGACATAGAAAAATTAACCATTTTTCTGGAGGCAAGGATACCCTGAGATGTGTTTAACTGACTAGTTGGGAATTACTGTGGTTACCCTGACCCGTAGGGTGCAGTAATTTTTGGCCCCCAACAGTGGAGCAAAATAAGGAGAAAGGTGCCGTGCGAAATGAGGAAAAGGTATACACGAATGGGGCGCTTGAAGAGAAAGACACCGCGGGATCGAATATTTAATTGAGAGTTAGACCCGAGGAAATAGCCCGATAACTTACTGCTGAACCAACATGCAGGTCAAAAGAGAATGATATTGCGGAACGTTGTGGGAAGCAAAGGAACCCAACGTGCAGTTGATGAAAGAAATACTTGGAGATTTCTCAAGAAATTAGGCTCGGATGAGAAACTGATAATTAAGTATTGAGAGAATGATGGGTAAATATGAATATTTTCCAGAAGTAGATTATTAGATGGAGTGATAGGAGGATATTTTATCATTTTTATTGAAATAATTGTAGCTCTTCATATTTCATTTTATTTTAAAGTATGATTGAATTTACTTTTGATATCTGAATTAATAATTAGTATGTAAGTAAATGATGAATACCACATGGTGGATAACCATTTTTCTCTTTTTGGGAAACTATTTCTGAAATGAATTCAAAGGAAAATGATCTGAGTTCGTTGGGAAGTTGCTCATATTTTAACGGGTAGGATGATATCGATCTTCAGGAAGGTCTATATTTCAAATAATTTTGAGAAACTAACTGAACATTTAGTATATAAGACTTGATTGCTAGCTTTAAGGATATTTTAGATTTAGTAATTGAATATTTAACATTTTTATTGACACTGTGTGATATTAGAGTACCTAAAAACTTAAAGTTGGTTAGGAAATTAAGGAATTATTCGAAATATTACTGAAATTGATGAGAAAATGGCAACTCAGGGAAGAGTGCAAACCAGAAGGGAACAAGAAGAAGAAATGAAAAGAGCACAGGAAAAGCATGAAGGAATGCCATTATGGTTTCTAGAATATATAAAGAAACAGGAGGAAAAAGAAAAGAAAGAAAAACAAGAACGTGAAGAGAAAGAAAAGAAACAAGAAGAAGAGAGACAGAAAGAAAAACAAGAACGTGCAGAGAAAGAAAAGAAACAAGAAGAAGAGAAGGAGAGGAGACGGGCAGAGAAAGAACAAAAGCAACGTGAAGAAAGGAGGAAAGAACAGGAGGAGTGGCAACAAAAACAACGTGAAGAAAGGAAAAAGGAACAACAAGAATTATTAAAGGAGTTCTGGAGAGAACAAGAAGAGAAACTGGAAGAATGGCAACAAAAGCAACGTGAAGAAAGGAGGAAAGAACAGGAAAAACAACGAGAAGAGAGGAAAAAGGAACTGGAGGAAATAAAGGAAGACAACACAAGAAATCGATTGGAAATACAGAATTGGATAGCTGAAATGACTCAGAGTATGGAGAATGGAAACAAGCAGATACACGAAGAAATGGACAGAATTAAAGGACAGGTTACAGAGAGCCAGGAAATCATCAAGAAGTTGAAGGATGAGGAGATTAGCAAACTGACCAGCGATCTCCGAGAACTAAAAGTTAGTAATGAGAAGAAATGGGACGAATTAAGTGAAATAACAAGCGGCATGGAAGGATTGAAGATTAGACATCAAGAATTAGAGGAGAAATTCGATCAGGCAGCTGGCACAGTGGCCGGAAAAATTAATGAATTAAAAGAGAAGATCGAGAGCGATAAGAATGAGGTGGACCAGAAGATGGAGAAGACAGAAGAGGAGTTAAGGCAGATTAGGAAGGAAATGCAAGAAATTAAGATAGAAAACCAAACAACGAAATCCGTTATTTCGAATTGTAGTGAACGGCAAAAAGCGATAGAGATTCAGATTAATGAAAGGGAGACTACACCATCAAGAACACTGGATCCAAGTAGGCAGAGCATAGATTTGGTAAATGGAAGCAGCCAAAATGAAAGTCCAACCATAATAAACGTCATAAAAACTTACGACGACCGCCCAAAGCATTTTGATAACACATCAAAAATCTCACCCAAACAATTTCTCAGAGATATGGAGGAACATTTCCGCGAAGGTAGAATTCAAGAGGATAAAAAGCTGCGCGTGATAGAAAAACATCTAGACGGAAACCCGAACATCTGGTTCCAAGCTTTTAAATATACTTTCCACAGCTATGAGGAATTTAAAGCAGCGTTCCTAAGAAAGTTTTGGAGTCCAGAAATTCAACAACAACTAAGAATCGAACTTTACGCAAGAAAGTTTTCGTTAACAGGCCAAACCCGATTCAGTGATTACTTCTAGTTTCAATTTCACAGGTTTCAGGACTTAGACTCAGCTCCAAGCGAGCTAGAGGCCATAAAAACTATTCAAAGGCAATTCCCACCGGAGGTGCAGAGGTTATTAGCAGCCTCAGATGTTGAAACCGCAGTTGATATGGAAAGGAAGCTCAGACAGATCGATATGACATCCTCGTACCCATTGAATAGAAATATACGGAATACGGCCCAAGAAGAAGTAATAAATACCATCAGTCCCGAGGAAACAAACCATAGGGAAAGTCATAAATCAAAGAATAGGCCAGAGGACCATGATGAACACAGAGAGAAGGGCAGGAAGAGATGTTGTTGCCAATGCAGTGGAAATTCTAATGGGCAATGTGGACAGAATAATAATAGACACAACCCATATTATACAAATAATTCAAGGTTTCGAGGCAACAGGAACCAACAACATTTCAGAAACAGATCATGGTTTAATAACCGGAAAGAGCAGAACAGTTATCGCAGGAACGAAGAAAATCGTAAATATATACAACAACTGCGAGAGGAAAGACGAAATAAGAACAGATGGGAAGAAGCGATAAAAGACAAAGATATAAATGGAGACATCGAGGGAGCGGAGAGCCTCGAATTACAATCGTATAAACGAAGGAAAGCTGAAGAAGGAAGGTTCAACCCTAACACTCTTGAATTCATAGGAAATTCGGAGCCACCTGAAAAAAAAAACTCCGAATTCCAATTGAAAAATGAGGAGACAACAAGTAGCAAAAGAAATGGAAAAATTGACAAAATTCGTAGTTGGATAATTGCGCAAGTAGACCACTGGGATATTCGACCTGATGACCTGCTTGACGAAAATGATCATGGCAAAGAGAGAACAAAATTTAGGTTACCCGTAATCATAGTAACAGTGGCCGACATAAAGTTGCATTGCTTGGTGGACTCTGGAGCAAGTATCAGTGTAATGGCATCGACATTTTTCCAAGAACTTGCTAAAAGAATCGACATACCGACAATCCCAGTATCAGGAGTTAAAATAAGAGGAATAATCCCAGATAAATCTGTTGATTGCAAGCTGCAAGCATACGTTACAGTCATGATAGGAAGGCACAGATTTGAACATCCATTCATGATCATGAAGAGGATAAAATATAATATCATCTTTGGTATAGACTTCATGTTAACGACACGAATGACCATTGATATGGAAAGACGAGAAGTCCGGTTCCCAGTAACAGAAAATGGTGGATTGCAATCTATAGAAACCATACAACTTAATAATCTTACAGACGAAAATGAACACTTGAAGATTATGGTGAAGGAAATTGATCCTGAGATCATGGAAGGCCAAGATCAAAAGAAAGACGTGTATGAACAAGAGATAGATTTAGCATTAATTGATAGGCTTGAAGAAATAATGGCTATCGAAGAGGAGGAGGAAGAGAAAACTGAAATTTGGAAAACTATGACCGAAGCCACAATATCATCCGCAGAAAAGCGGAAAATCTATGAAATTTTGAAGAGGCATATCGAAGTTTTCGACAATAAACCGGGTCAAATACCCAACTTTAGATATAAAATATTAGTCAATGACTGGACACCATACAAAGGAAAATTATACGATGTACCAGAAAGGTATTTAATAGAAGTAAGAAAAATTATTCAGGAAATGATGGCTGACGGTATAATAGTAAAGACAACCACACCTTACTTGAACCCGCTGGTAATAGTAAAGAAAAACAACGGAAAACTCAGGCCGTGCGTGGATGCCAGGGTCCTCAATGACAGACTTATTCCAGAGTACAATAAGGTCCCAAGGATTAAGGATATAATAAAAAAATTTAGAGGTCTGCAGTACTTTTCAAGCTTAGACTGCACATCGTCCTTCCATCACATTGTACTGGAGGAGAAGTCAAGGATATTGACAGGGTTTATGTTTGATAACCAAACGTACGCCTACTGCAGGTTGCCTTTTGGGTTGAAAAACAGTTCTGCCGTTTTGATAAGGGCCTTAGATAAGAACCTAACCGATGAAGTAAAAGGATTTGTCAACTGTTATGTCGATGATCTAGTATTTGGCAGTACAACTTTCGAAGAACACTGTGAAAAATTAGAAAAATTGCTGAGTAACCTGCAGAAAACCGGATTTAAAATTAACTTAGCAAAGTCAAAATTCTGCCAAAACCAAGTGCTTTTCCTTGGACATATAATAGACGGCGAAGGAGTTAAGCCAAACCCGGTAAAAATCAAAGCAATTTGTGATTTCCCACGTCCTTCTAAAGTGAAACACATAAGACAATTCCTAGGTATGACTGGATTCTTTTCAGACCACTGTAGAGGTTATGCAGAAATAGCTGCACCGCTCCAGGAACTCTTAAAGGCGAATAACCGTTGGAAATGGAACGAGGAAGCCGAAAACGCATTCATAGGAATGAAAGAATTGCTTAGGCAAAGCATCAAACTAGGGTACCCTGATTTCGAGAAAGATTTTATTGTCCAAGCAGATGCGTCAAATATTGGTGTTGGAGCATGTTTATACCAAGAGGAAAAGGAGAGTAAGAGACGGACATACTTAGCCTTTACGAGCAGAAAACTGCGAAGACACGAGCTACATTATACAACGACTGAGCTCGAACTCCTTGCCATAATACATGCACTACAGCAATGGAGACGAATTATTTATGGATACCCCGTGATCATCAGAACGGATCATAAGGCATTAACCTTTGGGTTAAAAGCAATGATGACCAGCGAAAGAGTAACTAGGTGGATGCTTTACACACAGCAATTTAATCTAAAAATTGAACACTGCAGCGGGAAAGAAAATATATTAGCCGATGCATTAAGCAGAAATCCAGCAGACAATGAGGAGAATGTTTTACAGTTAACGCTAGATAGTCAAGACCAGGAGTTGCTATCAAAACTAGAAGACCTTGCTGAATATCAGAAAATGGATGAAAAATTAAAGATCATAATTGACAAGTTGAAGGCTGATGAGAGGGAACCGTTAATAGAAGACAAATATGAGATGTTGAGCGGCTTATTAACGAAAGTCATAGATAAGACCATAAACAAGAAAAGAATAATAGTACCACAAACACTGGAATGTGAATTAATTTGGCATGTGCATAAAGTAACAGGACATGCAGGAATTGATAAAGTCATTGCAACACTATCAGAGAAGTTCACATGGTCAGGATTGAGGAGGTCAGTCAGAAGCACAATTAAGACCTGTGATATTTGTCAGCGGGTCAAACACAACAATTTTATCACTAGTAACCAACCTATCGCCATATTGCCATCTAAAGTAAGAGAAATATATGCAATCGATGTTTTTGGAAAACTACCGACAGCCAAAAAGGGAAACAAATACATATTGGTAGTAATTGACATCTTTTCGAAATACATATCGCTACAGCCAATACAACGGGCGAATACGAAGCAAGTTCTACACAGATTAGTAGAGAATGTATTTCCTAAAATGGGCAAGCCCGAAAGGATATTGTCAGACAGGGGAACACAATTCACATCTATGCTGTTATGAGAAAGAATGAAAAATATGGGCATAAAACACACGTTATGTTCAGTTCGACACCCATCTGCAAAATCCAGTGGAGCGATACATGAAAGAAATAGCAAAATTCTGTAGGATATACTGCAATCATTGTCACTGGAAATGGATTGATGTAATAGAGACAATAGAGGAATGCCTAAATAACACCATAAATGAATCAACTGCTCAGGTCCCAAACTTCGTACATCACAATAAAGAATCACGAAGAACATGGGACAATATATTAAACATATCACTTGAACAGAAACCAGATATCCAACAGATCAATAAAATGGTCCAAGAGAGACTAAGACAACAATCTGAGAAGAGACTAAGAAGATTACGAAAGACAAGATTTCGCGCACCATTCAAGAAAAACGATCTCGTTTTAATTAAAAAGGCACCAGTAACGAACGCACCAGCCAAAATATGCGCTAAGTTCAACCATTTATATGAAGGACCGTATAGAATTGAACATGCTTACGGAAATAACGCATATCTTATTATGAGCATGGATGGAAAATACAAAAACGTTCACAATGCGTGTAATATGAAGTTATATTTCCCAGAAAACAAGGCTGGAGAAACGATAATATAAGTCCCATAGAAGTACAAACCAAGTTTAGAATAAACATACTTGTGAGTCAGCTGATATGCAAAGAGATAGGCTTATAGAAGCTAAAAAAACATCAATCGTAATAACAGAATAATCGATACGATTCCATAGAGAAATAAAATCCATTAATCGATCAAAGAACCATGGAGAAATACCAGAAATGCATCGTCACATTTGTCAATCATAATTCAAGAGAATAAATATATCGCAAGCAATATATTTAATCTGTACTGGGGGAATAAAATGTACCCGATGCATTTACTGGACGTATTCAAAATGGCGCCTACGGAAGGTAGAGGCCAGCCAAGGCAAAGAAATGTATAACAAGATATCGATATTGATGTATGCTAGGAGGCCTTGACTAACTTAAACCTACCACTATGAAGGCGGTGTACAATGGTACATAATCGATAGAATTGTTTTTAAAAAAATAAGAAGGATAAAACAGATTATTACAAAAAACTGACTTGAAAAATTGAGGTGGTGAGAACAAGACGTATCGAACTTCGCACTCTAAAATAAGCAATATTGGCAACATTTAGCAAGAAGTATTACGCTGAGAACAAGGAAGTATTGAGCGAATTGAATAAATAAGCGTTAAAATACTGGAAGGAGCAAATAAAATCCTGAAGCTTAGAATAATACGTCCAGATACTCAGACGCGAAGCCGTTTGAAAATAGGAACTTGATTGAGACAAGAGAGCTCGAGATTAAGCCACGCTGAGTGAAAATAATCAATAGGAAAACCAAATAAGGAAGCAATCACCATAAAATATATATTCTACGCAGAACTATGATGAGCTTATATTTTTCAGAATCATCGCATTTTGTCTACTGTCCTGCTAAGCAGATGATGGCTTGCTAAAGCGGCATAGACCAACCTGGAGGGAGATGTCGTCCTGGCCGTTAAAACCACCCGACCCATGCGGAGGAGATCATTCTACCTGACATCCCACTGGTGGAATTTCTACCTAGTTCCTGAACCAAGGACTACGACCGCACCGAGAAGCAACTAAGGCCCGAGATATTGAATGGCGAGCTAAGTAATAGTATTAAGTAATATAATTTCTTATGTGGAGTATTACCAGTATATACAGTAGATCTGAATAGCCTAAGCATGAGATAATTAAGTGTGCTTATGAATATAAGAAAGTGCAATGTGAAATATTTAAGTTGACATCTCGTTATGAGGTGATAGCGTGTTACTACATTACTTTATCCAAGGATGAAGGAATACCATTTAAAAATACGACATAGTGCAACAGCTATTTTCAAGGAATCCCGGTTAGTTAGGAAGATTCATGCGTGATGTACTAATAGACAAACCCGGTTACGTCACAGAGGGACGCACGTTGAATTGATTAAGACTAGTTACCATACTCTTTGCTGTATGATTTATTGAAAGGAAAGATACTGAATTTGGGGTTATATACGGAATTGCAAGATTAAAAATGCGTTCTGAGAAACGAATTCTGCGCTATTGATGGGATACATATCGTTGTATAATTAAGCATTGGAGGTTAAACGCGCTAGTTGTGAATGCTAGATGAGTTAAATATGAATTGAATTGGAGGTTAATGGTGAGATGAAGGAAGTGTGTATAGTATTTGAAATGAAATATTGCGCAGAATAATGGGAAGTAAAGCATATTTGACATGTTTAATATGTGATGTTGGAGCACATGCAGTGCCATTACAGAATATAAGCATACCCCAGCGAGGAACTACAGCAAGGTACGAACAATAATATTTCGTATATTTTAATGATGTGTGAAAGTGGTTGACTGGAATAACAACCGGTGATGAATAAATGAATACGTGATTATGTCATATTCTGAATGAATGGTTAATGCATGGAAGAATAAGCTTGTATGCAAGTAGTAACGTAATGTAGTATTGAAATATCTTTGTGTTGGCATTAGCACACATATATATGATAAATGCTTACTGGCTGTATGTATATTGAGCTGGTATACGATACATAAGAAATTATTTAGATAGAATAGGGAATTTATTTGACATTTACGTAGGATATCATCAATGTTTTGTTTATATGGAATATTATTAGAGTGAATACTTAGTTAGGAGCCGTAATTTATGTGGCAATAGGACCGAGGAACTTACTGCGTCATTCAGTATTTCATTTTCTTCGCGCTAATCAGCACCAACGAACTCAGATACTTTTCAACATAATATAGGTCACTGATATTTGTACTCAGGACATATTATTCAAATTCAATTCTTTTTCGTAGAGACTTGAACAACGTGTTGGTTGTATTTCAATGAGGTATATAATTATACCGTGTCTGATGGAATAATTTATTGAAATAACGAATTTCGACCATGGCCAAAAGACTGTGAAGTAATATATTCTTGTGACCAAATGTAATTTTTAAATGGAAGATAATTCATTTCAGGAATACGTTACTCAATGTATTAAGATGAAAACTTAGTTTAGGAAATATGCAGCGCTGACCTAAGATATTTGATTCATTGATTGAAATATTTATTTATTAAGTTGATAATCGAAGCTAATGAGACATACCTGATATTAACCATTTCTTTTGCGAAACTTGACAATATAATAAATGTGTTTCTTGATTAGTTTCTTATATAATGAAGTGAGTTTTCATTTATATTGGTAGTTAATAGTTTTATTTAGTATGTAAGGTTCTCGTTGTGCGAATATATATATTTTTTTTATTTATTTATTTATAAAAGGATGACTGAAGTTTGCGTTCTCGAAACAATTACTGAGCGTATGGTATCGTTACTGTCTCTGCACCGCGCATGGCATCGTTACTTTCTTTGAACTGCCTATGGTACCGGTATTTCTCCTCGGACACACGTAAAACCAGACATAGAAAAATTAACCATTTTTCTGGAGGCAAGGATACCCTGAGATGTGTTTAACTGACTAGTTGGGAATTACTGTGGTTACCCTGACCCGTAGGGTGCACTTATGAAGTATGAAACCTCTTGAATGGCTTATTTATTCCATTGTATGTTTAACCACTTGATGTACTTTGAAGGATCTCTCCGTCCTGGCTCTCGACTGCACTCCGGTACAAAGACGGATCGCTCCGTCCGCGCGTACTGTTTATTTCCGGACCCACTCCAAGCAGGTTTCCTTTGTGAAGGATTTGATATTAGTTAGGTAACCTCTTGACAGATGGAATCACTGTTTTATTCCATTGATCTATTCGATAAACACGTCTGTGCATTTATTCCGTGGAAAGAATAACCAGTATCTTAGCAACCCCATTGTAAGCGAAATCATGGCTGCCTCCATGTTGAGTGACGAAGCGATTATATGGGAAATTTTAGAAGAGAATGACATTGATATAGAAATAAGTGACGAAGAATTTAGTGGATATGGAAAGTAGTGAAAGTAGTTCATGTGATAAAACCTTCAGCGCTCGTAGGGGTGAACAAAGTGGTGTTTTACCGTGAAATATGTCACTCTTAAGCCTACAACTGATGCCGCACCAGCGGCTTCTAATCATGTTTTACAAGATAGGGAATCAAACTGGGAGCACGTAAGTAATACTCCAGAGTAGCATTCATGCATCGCAAGTGGTGAAATAGTGTTTTCCACAGGCACCTAGGACAATGCCCGAACGAGCTACAAGTTGTGAATGAATTTCTAACAGCAGACTTTTCGGGAACATCTAACCAATGAGGTAAATGCTTATGCAACTAAATGTCTTGTATCGGCTGCCGAGGAAATAAATGGGGTAATGTCATTTGGAAAGGAACTCTGGTTTCCTGTATCTGTGGATGTAAAGAAGGCCAGATTACCTTGAAGTGGTAAAGTATGATGGCAAGAAGTAGTACAGACCCAATCTTGTTGTTGACTACAACTGTGGAAAGATGATATAGATGTTGATTCACATAGGGAATCTGAAATATTTGTCCTGAATGAGCAAATTTATAATACCAATATAAGTAGTCCGTTATTGGACATTATAAATTTTCCAGCTAGCTCATTCTCGGTTGCCAGCGTTTCGCCCTCGTGTGCTAGGGTGGGCTCATCAGTTGGTACCTAGCACACCTACCAACACGCTGGCTAGTGCATACCATGGAGGCCACTGCGTAGGGTGGTGTTGAATCCCATGACCAGAGACTCGCATCATTCCCCTTGATGAGGAAGTATGTAAAAGGATACAAAAAAAATACTTCTACATGCTAGACATGACACTTCTGAATTCCAACATCATTCATCCCCTCCTCAACCCTGAAAAGAAGCGAGTAGGCTTTACCACCTTCCGGGTCAATTTGGCCGAACAGCTGTTGGCAAGTGAGACCTGCCTGACTATCCAAAATAAGGCACCCAAGCCCTGGGGATACACCACTGAGGCTTCAAGAGAGTCACTGGGGGCACTTTCTGACCAAAATACCCCCAACAACGAAGAAGGTTATCCCATCACAGAGATGCAAAGTCTGTGTGACACGGGGTGTGAGGAAGGAACCTTCATTTGAATGCCACCGGTGCAAGGAGGCGATGCACGAATGTGACTGTTTTATGATCTACCATATTCATAAAGACTTCACAAAGTACATCTGACAGTAGTTTGGATATTTCAAATAATAATAATAATGTTATTTGCTTTACGTACCACTAACTACTTTTTAAGGTTTTCGGAGATGCCGAGGTGCCGGAATTTAGTCTCGCAGGAGATCTTTTACGTGCCAGTAAATCTACCGACACGGGGCTGTCGTATTTGAGCACCTTCAAATACCACCGGACTGAGCCAGGATCGAAGCTGCCAAGTTGGGGTTAGAAGGCCAGTGCCTAAACCGTCTAAGCCACTCGGCCCGGCAGTTTGGATATTTCCTCTCATTATTTTGCAGTAAAGCATGCTTTTTCAGTGTCAGTGATAATATCATGTAAAGTAATGAAAATAAATGGTACACCAAGGCATAAATAAGTTCAGTTAAATGGTATGTGAAAGGGTTAAGTAAAATTATCAGTCACAATGGACAAGTAACACCACAGACCACATTAGGTCACTTGCCACGAGATGGCTACAATGTGTGTAGTATACTAAGCGAACACCCACAGTAAACAAGCGTATCACCAGCAACTTGTATCAACAAGTTACTGTATTATCTAGAAATCAATAATTAATATAATCAATAAGATAACAAAGGTGTTTCATTTGGAAGCAACTAGTAAAATATCCTGTAACAGTAACAAAACAATGTACCTTATAAATACTTTGTGTTCAAAATTAATTACGAATTCAAAAATATTAGTAGGATTGATACCAGCTCTCAAATGATAGAGAGTAGAGGTCTATTGAATAATCCTAACTGCTGAACAATTCATAACGCAAGATCATGGAACAACTCAAGGGAAAAGTGAAAATAGGTAAGTAAACAGTCAATCTCATAAAAAAGTATATTTTCTGTAGGACTATCAATCATGTGCAATGAAATGAAGGGTCAAACACTGATATGTGTTGAGCCATTTTCTAACCATTTCAATTACCTGATTATGGCTTATCAATTATGTACATTACCTCAAGAGAGTTTTCCTGGATCGAACCTGACTCGGTTAACTCTGATTTAACTTCTTCTTTCAGAGCTATCACTTCTGATATATGTTCAAAATTTTCCTGTGGAAAATAACATATATTAGGTATGCTCATAACACACATCTACAAATACAGTCACTAACAAATGAGCATGTTATTACATTAATTTTCAGTATTACAGTTAGTTTACAGCGATAATGGCACAAACTTCTTCGGAGTAGCTAAAGAAATCAAGGACTTTCTGTAAAACAACCCTCAGAAAACCAACTCTTCACACAACCGCAGGCATAGGACTGACACGGCATTTCACCCCTCCTGAGAGCACCACACTTTGGTGGAATCAGGGAAGCAGCTGTCAAGAATCTGATATATCACCTCAGAGGAGTGCTGGATCCTTATCACTTCACCAACAAAGAATGGACCACTCTTATAACACATACATCCTCTCACCAAAGATTTTTTTAATGTGTCTTAATTGTGTAAATTGTCGTTTGTGAACTTACAAGTTTCCTCCTTTATATAACACACGGTTCTCTACGTAACACTTTGACTACAGTAATCAGGATCGTATTTTAATCCGTTAGGCATGAGATCGCGGCTGATGATGCCCTAACAATAGGCGAAACATGTCCCCTTAAATTAGTATTACAATATATAAATCTTAATTTTAAGACCCCAATGCATATTGAATACGTGGATTTCAATAAACTTTTGTAACATTGTTGAATTAATGTACATTTCAATATGGACCAGTCATGAGATTTGTAACATATAATTATCCGAGATTGTTGTAAACAATCCACGGAGTAAAATTAAAGTCCACTGTTTGTATCGGAGTTGAACCCTGTACACAAATATTACATTAATATTGTGCAGGAAACTAACAACTCGTATAAACACTATTTATCCAATCATAGATTAAGAAGGCCATCTTCTTGTCAGTGGATGACCGCACAATACTCCAATACTAGTGGACTGGAAACATTAGAAATTCTGTATCACCTCACAAATATAATTATGATGGCAGAACACCTCGGACTATTTCATCCTGGCACTCAACACTCTGAGAGACAAGTTTAGAATCTCTTCAGAAAGGGGAACGGAAAGAAGCCACACTCATACACGTCTCAGGTGTTACATCGTGTCATAATAATTTATGTTTCCCCCCATTGCATGGGCATCATCAGCCGTGATCTCATGCTTGGGGGATAAAAATCAGGATCCTGATTACTGTAGTCAAAGTGTTACATAGAGGAATAATTAATGAGAAATACACAAATGGTGCCTTTAACCTTGACATACCCATTCCTTTAAACTGGCCCAGTTCTAATAAAAAAATTGTGTGAAATCGAACAAGACCAGACTGCCTAGCTACCAAGGCTGTCTACACAGACACGATACCTGATCTCATCACAACAACATTTCTCTCCGCACTTTACCAACTTAGTTCTCATAGAGGTCAACCCTGAACATTTACAGCAATAATGGCACAAACTTCTTTGGAGCAGCTACAGAAATCAAGGCCTTCCTGCAAAATAACCCTCAGAAAACCAACTCTTCGCACAACTGCAGGCATGGGATTGACATGGCAATTCATCCCGCCTTCAACCCCACACATTGGTAGAATCTGGGAAGCAGCTGTCAAGAGTCTGATTTAACGCCCCAGACAAGTGATGGATTCTTATCACTTCAACAACAAAGAAAGGACCATTCTTGAAACACATACATCCCCTCACCAAAGCTAAATGATCAACTTTTTGACACTTCTTACATAACTACAACCCATTTCCTTATAGGAGAGCCAATCACTACACTCTCTGATCATGATTATACTTCCTCTCTGATCACAACATTGCCCACATGGCTATATTTTCAGCAGCTAACCCAGAACTCCTGGAAGAGATGGTGAAATGAATATCTCAATAAATGGGCAATGAAATACCCCACAGCAACATAGTTATAGTGAAAGAAGATGACACACATGCTATGAAGTGGACGATGACAGTGATCAAATGTGCATCCTGGTAATGATGAATTCATATATGCAACGAATGTTCAGGTGAGTAATGGTGAACTTACAAGGCCTATTCACAAACACTATCCCTTACGAAGTATGAAACAGAAAGGCAAGGTAACTCTTGTATGGCTTATTTATTTATTGCGTGTTTAAGTAATATTGTTGTGAGATTACCTGTGGAACGCAGAGAGGTGAAAGAAGGTGTCAGCTTGAATGGGTCTATCTACGATATAGAAGATTAATTTAAACTTTAAAACGAAGGTTATATTTCTTTTCAGATCTCAAATTTAACAAAATTCCTCACTAAGTCAAGGAACAAAATATCAGGTACAAAATAGCAAACAAGAATAGAAATCCAAGGGTTGGAAATTACAAGTATTGAGCTTCCAGCTCCAATTTACAAGTTTACAACTTCATAAATGTTGCATCTGGTTAGATAACGAGAGATATCTCCCAAGACACAGTTCAAGAGCACCTTGCTCCAAAGGTTACACATACGACCTTCCAAAGGCCCCACTCAAAATTGTACCAATATCAGACAAGAGTTTACATGCTCTTTAAATTCAACCAAGGAGGCTGTGCTCCCAATTCCTCACAGCCTACTCAAGGAAACATTACACAAAACTTTACAATTTCTGGCATCTCTAAGCACAACCTACAATTTACAATTCCTTTACACAGGGGTATCTAGCACCCATAATACTGGGCCTTCATGGAAAAGAACAACAGGTTGTATTAATGGCCCAAATTCAAAATGTATTCAGTCGTAAATTTGCGCTCCTTGAAAACCAAGTTTTGAAACCCTACTTGGGCTTGTGGCCCGATGATGCACAGACAAATTCTACACAACTGAGGTGACGCAAAAGAGAAGTTAATGAGTGATTTACAGGAGAAAAAAGTTACATAATCGTAGTCACCTCAAGATAAACTGAAAGGGATTTTGAGAGGGAAACTCACACTCTATCCCCAATTTACAGTTTAAGTCTGTATGAAATTTTACATTAGCAGAATGAAAGTTTACATTTGTGAAAACAGCTGTCAGTTTGAGGAGACAGCTACAGATATAGAAAACTGGTGGCCATTACCTGGGCTGACGTTCTGCCTGCCAAAGAATTAGGCACCCCTCCCCCTTTCTTAACACACACACTCAGAAATTTGACAACAATAAGACAAGGTAATTAGAAAAGGCCGCGGCTTTTATACCTAAGGGGTGGGTTCGAGAAGGCTCTGGGCTAAATCCGACCGCATCCTCCCATTTTATTTGATACTCAAGAAGTTACAAGAAGCTTATGATTGGCTGAAAAATAAATACAGAAAATTTGTGATTGGCCAGACTTCAAAGCTGGCAGGATGAGAAGGAAGTGTTGTAAATCATTGAAGTATCAAAATAAATGAAAGTCAATTTAGTTGAGGAAATTTATAAACCCAAAACTTCTTTAAATCATTAATCATTCCATCTTGCACCAGAGTGCATTACCTCCGCTTTTTGTAGGGATATCTATGGATAAAAATACAAACTTTTTGATGTACACCAAAACAAACCAAAGATATGCAGTCAGTTTAGGAAACTTTAAAATAACATATTACTCAGTTATTCAGTAGTGAGGTCTTCTGATCAATGTCCCAACTTTATGCATTAGCGGTTTCAAGTTTTGTTCGACAGATAGTGTTCCTTAAGGCGCTTCTTTTACATGTGCGGGGTTGAGGTGCAACTCCTGGTACAAATATTGTAAGTCACAATGGACAAGTAACACCACAGACCACATTAGGTCACTTGCCACAAGATGGCTACAATGTGTGTAGTATATTAAGCGAACACCCACAGTAAACAAGCGTATCACCAGCAACTTGTATCAACAAATTACTGTATTACCTAGAAATCAATAATTAATATAATCAATAAGATAACAAAAAGTGTTTCAATTGGAATCAACTAGTAAAATATCCTGTAACAGTAAAAAATGAATGTATCTTTCAGCTACTTGGTGTTAAAAACTAATTTACGAATTCCAAAGTATTAGTAGGAATGATACCAGCTACCAAATGACATAGAGTAGAGGTCTTTGGAATAATCCTAACTGCTGCACAATTCATAACGCAAGATCGCGGAACAACTTGAAGGAAAAGTGAAAACTAGGTATGTAAACAGTCAATCTCATAAAAAAATATATTATCAGTAGGACTATGAATCATGTGCTCTAAAAAGATGGATCAAATCCCAGTATCTGTTGAGCCATTTTCTACCCATTTCGATTATCTGACGATGGCTTATCAAATTATGTACATTACCTCAAGAGAGTTTTCCTGCATCGACCCTGGCTCTGTTAACTCTGATTTAACTTCTTCTTTCAGAGCTATCACTTCTGATACATGTTCGAAATTTTCCTGTGGAAAATAAGATATATTAGGTATGCTCATAACACACATCTACAAATACAGTCATTAACAAATGAGCATGTTAATTCATTAATTTCCAGTATTACAGGTAATTTCGGAATTTCACTAATGTTTAAGGAACATTTCTTCCAGCAGAGGATTGTTATAACCAAAGGCTGTACTGAGAAAGGTGTTATTATTCTTGCTCACTCCTTATGTCAGAGAAAGGATGAGACTGAGAACAAAATATAAAATGCAAAATATTTTCTAGCCATATCAGAAGATATAATACCACGGATGGAATTAGGGCTATCTCACACAGAATTTGGAAGAAAGCAGCCATATGCATAAACACTAAATTGTATGAACTGTTATGATCAATCATATCAGTCAAATCATAAACGTTGTTTGAACCAATTAGAAGCATTACAACACTTCTAAATGATTTTTTGTTCTCAGCACAGAGTCTGTTTAAAGACAGATTAAAATTACTTGAAATAATGGAATCACATTCTCTACTATGGTTTTGCTGCGATCACAGGAGCTACATAAAACATTAATACAGTTCTGTTTCAATGATTCCTAGTGTAAAATAAAAAACATAAATATGAAAGAAGCAGACTTATCACAGTCATATAACAGTGAAAGATGTGATGAAGCCCAAAGTTAAAGCAGCTAGAAATGAAATATTTTACTACTATAAGCATGTTATGTAGTGTTCTGTGAGGCGCTGAGGGGATGAGGACACCGACAGTGGAGAATCAGCAGTGTTGGAGTGTATATCTGCAGTTTCAGAAGATCTTTTATGATCTACTACGAGACATTTAAATTTCACTCTTGGATTCATAAAACCTTGTCAGCATTAAAGGGGGGAGGGACCGTGATGAAAAGCTTATATTCTAATGTAAGTTAAGTAACTAATAAAAGTGAATTAAAGTAACAAGTTCTAGAATATACCAACTTAACACATTCAATACAGAAGAGAACAGTGGCTAAACTAAGGAATGGATGAAAAGGATGCACAAAAAGCACAAGGAAATAATGACAATGAGGAAAGAAAAAATTATGTTTAATGTGCCTGAAGTCCTTAAATTGTCAGATCCCACTAAGAAGGGGCATATAAAAGAAATTATTCTCAGAAATCATACATTCTAGAGCCGTTAGACATGGTTCTCTACTGTATATATCATAGAACCTGACCTGTATTTGAGGAATAAAATGAGCTAATCACTATTCCGTCTTTCTAGAAGAATTCAACATATGAGCAAAATATTTATTTTGAGAGAACGTACATTCAGATTTTGAGGTATTTCATCCCTCGTATGTCATAGGCAAATCTATCCATTCCTTGAAACACGTAATATCTTCCAGCACATTGTGGGTGTGAGGGTAACCCAGAATTATCACACCAGTGTTGACATTTTGTTTAGCAGACTGGTGTATCCAGGCTCAGAAACACTAATGAAAGATTTGTGATTTAACTTCTTCTACACTAATTATGGTAGGAGTAATAATTCTTAACATGTGGTGCTAATGGTGGTGCAGTACTGTAGGAGGACATTCGTTTTTAAAAAGTACGATCGGTCAACCATCATCTATTATAATCAAAGGGGAAAAATAAAAAAGGTGCAACCCCTAAACCAAAGTAATTTCAATACTGACAATAAAAAGTACAGACTAATCCAAGTCTAACCTTAAGTTCCTAAGAGTTGGCAGCTTTGTGTAGCACATTGTGGTGTATTCCCAGACATATAACAAAAAAAAAAAAAAAGTTTACTTCGCATAGATGCTCATTCAGCAATTGGTGACTGCTGGTGTTAATACTGAGGAAGCACATAGAAAATTGTGCCCCTGCCAAACTTATTCAGATATTAAGGGTTAATTTCTGACCCCTCTAAAGTTATCTGGTATGAGACTTACAAGCGATGCCGTTGTTTCTCCTTCAATCCAGTCTGGTTCCTCTTTGATCTTTGCTTCCAGGTCCATTTTGCACTGCAAACTGAAGTAGTTAGAAGGTACTGGAATGGTTGATTACCTCTACTGACCTTACACTGAAACATAAGCCAGAAAAATATATTACATTATTAATGTCATTGATACTTATGGTCTTTGTTAACAGACTAAACAAGTTTTCTATGACTAATACTTCAATCAACGCTAAGGACCTGCAGTTTTACATGATTCCTAAAAGAGTGATCACATCCGTAATATAATTTAACTTATCTGTCGATATCAAGACCATAGTCATAGGACCCCTAGTATTACATGACACCTTATATCATATTAATAGCTATTTAACATACAGTTTTATATGGTACTGAAACCGCAACAAGATGACCTTTCTTGAAAATTCAGTGACTGTACGGTTTGCATATCACTCTGATCACCCGGGTCCATATACTGGAATCTTCCTACCACTTTTATCTTTTGTAATCAAATTCAAAACTGTCTGACTTGTTGGCTGAATGGTCAGCGTACTGACCTTCAGTTCAGAGGGTCCCTGGTTCGATTCCCGGCTGGGTCGGGGATTTTAACCTTAATTGGTTAATTCAAATGGCACGGGGGCTGAGTGTATGTGTTGTCTTCATCATCATTTCATCCTCATCACGACGCGCAGGTCACCTACGGGTGTCAAATAGAAAGACCTGCACCTGGCGAGCCGAACCCTTCCTGGGATATCCCGGCACTAAAAGCCATACAACATTTCATTTCAACTTCAAAACTAACTGAAAAAGTTCACAGTTCTTTGAGATATGTTCTATCAAAATTTACCTGCCCAGGATCAAATTCTCTCAAACCATTCTCCTCTCATTAAGCTTATCCACTATCTCTTTATTTGAGACATGTTCTATCAATCTCATCTTCAAGAACTTCTGATAACACGGCATCTAAAAGGCTTCAACTCTGTTTTTTCTTGGCACCAGTTATTATCTGTGTTTCACTTCCATACAGTGTCATACTCCTTGCTCGGTGTAAACATAATTTTAAAATTTTTCAATCTGTTGAACCTAAAGAACGTGATAGAGAACAGATGGGAATTTAAGCTGGATTCAATGATGATATTTATCGATATTGAGAAGGCATATGTCAGTGTACCATGGCAAGTGGTCTTGGATGCATTGATAAAAAAGAAGGTAGAGAGAGGTGAAGAGCCAATTATAAAAGCCATGAACGAAGAGTGAGTATGTAGTATGAATACTGCGATAGGAAAAACAAACTTTTTCAAAGTAGAATAAGGACTTCAAAAAGAATGTGTTTTATCCCCGCCAATCTTCATTACAATCATAGATGAAATCCACAAGAGTATACAACAAAAAATGGGAACCAAGGAGGCAAAGGCCTCGCACTTTGCAGATGAGACAGTAATATGGGCAGAAGATGAAATGGAAGCACAAGAACAAGATAATGCAAGGAATCAGGAGATGGAGGAATATGGAATGAAAATAAGTGTGGAAACGAGTATGATAGTAGTGGTGACGAGAGGTAATAAAGAAGGAAGTGGGAATACTGAAGTAAATGGAAGACCATTAGAAGTTGTGGAAAGCTTCAAGTATTCGGAGAGAATAATTGAAGATGGGTAAATAAAATAAGAAATTGGATAGGGACTTCAACAAGCCAATGAGTTTTACCAATGTGTGAGATGTATAGTCTGTAACTGGGACATCCAATGGATTGCAAGAAAATTTTGTACCCAATGTATTACACACCAATTTTGACATATGCACCAAGCACATGGACAACAACAAAAACATGATAACACAGAATGCAACAGAACAAGATGAAATTCCTTAGAGAAATATAGGGAGGGCATAAAGGGATAAAGTCAGAAACATAGAAATGAGGGAGTGAATTGGATACCCTGAACTGAAAGGCAAGATAGAGACCTGTAAGCTGAAATGGTATGGACAAATGATGAGAATGGAAGAGGAGAGAGTTCCACAGTAAGTATTTACAGAGGAAGTCATAGGAGAATGACATCGAAGATTGCCCAGAAAGGGGTGAATGGCTACGGTAAGGAGAGTACTGAGAAGAGTAGAGTAAAAGTAGAAAAAAAAATTCGAGGTAGGAAAAGAGTGGCGGAGAGAGAAAAACTGAGGAGGTTTTTGAATCACATTTCTACCCTGAAGACTGGAAATGGAAAATCAAGAATATTCTGTTGAAATAAAGACAAAAATTTATATTAATACTGCTATCAGCTCATTTCAGTGAACAATGCCACCAACCTTTACTTAAGTGCCTTTTCTTTATTTTTCTATGCATGTCTTGTCGAGTGGTGTTTACCAGAGTGCCCCTTGTAGGGAGTTCCATGTCAAATGAGTGGTTTAAATGTTTAGCAACTTTTATTGTTCCCCAGGTAGCAAAAAAAATGCCTATGTTGAATACCTCGAGTAGTGCCTCAGAATTCATTTCACCCAATAGCAGTGTTTGTTAGTCACTTTGTGATATATTACTGTAAATGTAAACATACTGCACTAACAATGAATACTAAAATTTGTCCTACAGGTTATACAAGCTTCGTTCCTGTGGCTAATCGAGTTGATTCTTATGCATTGCCAGGGAACAGATTTCTATGTAAACACATATCTATTCAGGTAACTATGATCAATTGTATTTTGTATATTTCACTGGAGGGGACAATACTGAAGAGTGCCATGTTTACTTGTTCTGGCCATCACAGGTTATTCTAATAATATGTTACTGAATTTACTTTCAAGCAACTACCTTTTATTGTTTCCACAGCCAGAATTTATTCCTGAAGATTGTTCTTCCATTCCTGCTAGCAATTTAATGTTGCACTAACAACTCCAAGGGAAAGGGATAAGATTAGGTATGCAGCAGCATTAATTAAGGTTAATTAATGATAAAATGGGGAAACCACAGAAAAGTATTTCAGAACTGCAGATCATAGGATTCGACCCCATGCAAACTCACCGTCACTCACCCCTAAAAATCTTTTACACACCAATAAATCAGAGAGGCAGCCTGCTGTTACCTAAATCATCACGAATAAATACCGGATATAGCTGCTGTGGGGTAATGTTGAGATACAGGAGAATCTCCATAACAACACTGATGTAACAAGATACAGATATCCTAAATAGAAACCTCTCAAGATTTTGAATCCTGCTACCATATGTCGCAGCATACAGAGTAAAGAACAACTCAACGTTCACATCATCACTATAAAATTGCACAAAAAGGTAAGTAACACAGCAAAATAATAATTAAAATTACATACTACATATCACAATTTCTTTCTGAAACTACCATCTGCATTTCTTCATCTGCGTTGCTCTTCAGAAAAAAATCCTCATTCCACTAAATTTAGATATAAGATATATTGCCACTACCAGAGTGTGAAATCAGAAAGAAGTGGTGGGAGGGGGGAAGAAGGAACATAGGGCTTAACTACTAATTTTTTTCAGGCAGTACCTGGTGGGGGGGGGGGTTAAAATCCCCTGTATTTTAATTACCCTCTCCACCCAAAAAAAAATGTAAATTTGAGATATTTTTGTTCGAGTTTTGCTGTTATAACAGGAATGATAAACATTAGAACGTTATTCCAATCAGCTGAGAAGTTTATGAGAGACTCGCTATCTTAAGAAAGGCCAGACGAGGCGCGAGTTCAAATCAATCAATACTGATCTGCATTTAGGGCAGTCGCCCAGGTGGCAGATTCCCTATCTGTTGCTTTCATAGCCTTTTCCGAAATGATTTCAAAGAAATTGGAAATTTATTGAACATCTCCCTTGGTAAGTTATTCCAATCCCTAACTCCCCTTCCTATAAATGAATATTTGCCCCAGTTTTCCCTCTTGAATTCCAACTTTATCTTCATATTGTCCATGGTTTATTGCTTTTTTAATGGAACTTTCCTCTACCAGGGCTATGTGTTGACTGAACAAATTTGTCAGTTTGTACCCTGCTCAAGTGAATATTGTCCTATTGATACCTATAGGAAACACACCCACTCCAAGAAGTACAGGAGTGGTGTAAACTCGAGCTACTTATAGCAATGACAAGGGAGGATGGACTTGGCAGGATGAAACATCAACAATAGGCAGCAGGTGCGGAGTTGTCACTGCTGCGTTGTTTAATTGCTCAAGGTCTGGCAGTCACTTGAATTATTTCTGTTGTTTTAATGAAAATATGCCCAGTTAAAGTCATTAATTTCAGTAATAAACCATCGGTTCTACATTTTCCTGTTTATTTAATAATGAAATGTACCCCCGGGCAGGGGAACCTCTGAGATAAAATCATCGGTGGGGGGGAGACATCCTTCCCTTCCCACCCCCCGCGATTTCGTACCCTGACTACTACACACAACTTGCAGGCACTTGTAACGCAAAGGCTGGGAGTTTTACAAAAAGCAAGCTAGTTATATGCGTATTCATTTTCCATGCTTAATTTAAAATAAAATTTAAGAAAATTAATAACATTAAATATTAAAAATATGTAAATGCTGAAACTGAGAAAGATTAGTATTAACTTCTAACATTCTCAATTGAGATCTATATATTTATCAAAATTTAATTATTGAATTTGAACATTACCGAGAGTATGTTAGAGGTTGTGGACACAGATTAAAATGATAGAAATCACAATTCCTCAATGAAGAAAATCCATAACTCACTTAACGGAATAAGCTGTAGAATAGGCTAATACGCGCCTTATATAACAACATACCAGCCACTTGAAAACAAAACCATGTATTTGGATTTGCTTAATCACTTAAAACAAACTCTTGAAGAACAAATTTCATTTGTAACAGTCAGTAAAACAGGCTGAATTTAGGAAAGCATGTATTACTAGTTACACTGCAGAGTATGCGACACTTCTTCTTCTCTTGAAATATGAATGGGCTTGTTATATCACCCAGTTCCAATAATTGTAATAAATCACACTGTAACACTCATATATACCAAAATACAAAACTGTGGGGAGAGTTGTAGCACTGGCAGCACTGGGTGCAATGTTACGCTACGTCCTGCTAAAAGAGGATGTATAAGAGAGGAGTCTCTCCGGGTGTAAAAAAAAATAATAATAAAATAATTAAAAAAATAAAATAAATAAAAAAAAACCGAAAGCAAGTCCACAGCTCTTAACGTACCGTGGACAAACATGGATGGAGGGATCAACTGACTGAACTATACGATCCAATTCTTCGTACACTAACGGAAATAAAATCTTACGGTTTTTCTACATATATACATGCATTATCATTATAGTCCGCTATGCCTTTCAGCGTTCAATCTGCAAGCCTCTGTGAGTTTACCAAAACGGCCCGTCACGGCAATCCTCTATTTGCAACTAGTGCCGTGGCCTCATTTAGTTCTATACCTCTTATCTTTAAATCGTTAGAAACTGAGTCAACCCTTTGTCATCTTGGTCTCTTTCTACTCCTCTTACCCTCCAAAATATAGACTATTATTCCCCTAGGTAACCTATCCTCCTCCATTCGTCGCATATTTCCCCACCACCGAAGATGGTTTACGCGTACAGCTTCATCCATCGAGTTCATTCCTAACTTAGCCTTTATCTGCTTGTTCCGAGTACTCACCTGCCATTGTTCCCACCTATTTGTAAAAGCAATAATTCTCGCTATTTTCACGTCTGTTACTTCTAACTCATGAATAAGATATCCTGAGTCCACCCTGCTTCCGCTCTCGTGAAGAAAGGAAAGCAATAATTCTCGCTATTTTCACGTCTGTTACTTCTAACTCATGAATAAGATATCCTGAGTCCACCCTGCTTCCGCTCCCGTGAAGAAAGGATGGTCTGGAAACACACTGATGTAAAGGTAGTTTCGTCCGGGAGCTGACTTCCTTCTTACAGAACACCCTTTATCGCAACTGCCAGCTCACTGCATTAGCTTTACTACACCAAATACAGTGGAGACGATACGCGACGCTCTGCGAGATATCGAGGGACAGCGATTTGAGCTCCCTCTAGCGGGGTGACCTGAGAGTTACTGATTCTGTCATAAGAGCACGTGTTTTTGTTTGTGAAGTTTTTGGCGTTATTTATGCCTTTGCATTTAGTTGACATAAGTAAATAGTAGCGTGTGTCATTCCTTTATATCTCCTCTCAATATGAGTGGAAAGATATCTGCAGTGTTTTGCTGCAATAACTATGAAGTGCAGAAGAATTCGCGGTCTTTCTTCCGTTTCCCTCGTGACAAGAAAATGTAAGTAGATATTGTGTTTGCATATATATTCCTCCAGTTACAAAGAGATTTTTATAGTACTTCCTAAACTTCTGACCTGCGCGACTGACATTTGAATTGGCTAAAAAGTATAATAAGCTTATTTTATTGTATAGTGTAGCAGTTAACCTTCAACACCGATGTGTTGTTGTAGGTGTGATCTGTGGGTTTGATTTAATTAAGGAAAATACATACGCATATATGTGTGGTTAGTTGTGTTCCAAGTTACCCCATTTGGAATGCCGTAATGCGTTGTCAAGAACTGAAGAAAATATGGGTGATTTAAGAAATGTATATATTTTGTTGAAACAATACGATGATGCAAATTTGCTTTACCATAATGAAATGGCATTGTGCCAAGTATTGTATAGGGAAAATTTGAATGTTTTTGAGACTAAATTTATAGATTTTCTTTCTGTTAGTAGGCTTCAAGTTAAAAGGAAAATTGTCCAGCTCATAAATGTAAATTAATTGAATCATGTGTGTAAGGAATGTGCCGATATTTTTGTTGACAAGCATTTTAATGTGATCCTACTATGCTTTTAAATGAGAAAAAAGACAAATCTAGCCTTGAACGTTCAGACAGGAATGCTAAAGCTAAAAAAGTTATGCTTAAATGAAACATCAAGGCCATTCACAGCAGTCCATTTCACATGCCTAATTTCAGTCTTTAAATAATAATGTATTAAATAATACTTCATTCATTTATCCAGAATTGCTTTAGCAACTTTGAAGTTAATATCTTAGTAGCACTTTCTTCAAGGACGTAATTTATTTGTCCATGTCCGTATATACATTTCCATTGATATTTGAATTTAGCGCGAACTTTCAAGTCACGCCACTAGGAGCGCCACTTGCAACTTGTCTCCCATTTAAACAAGGCTAAATCCGGAAGTGTCGCGTATTGCCTCTGCTGTATTTGATAATCAAATACAGCAGAGACAATACGCGACACTGCGCAAGATATCGAGGGACAGCTATTGGAGCTCACTCTGGCGGATAGACCTGAACGGTACTGATTCTGTCATAAGAGCACGTGTATTTTTGTGTGAAGTTTTTGGTGTTATTTATGCCTTTGCATTTAGTTGACATAAGTAAA
Organism: Anabrus simplex; assembly: GCF_040414725.1. Classification (NCBI taxonomy): domain Eukaryota; kingdom Metazoa; phylum Arthropoda; class Insecta; order Orthoptera; family Tettigoniidae; genus Anabrus; species Anabrus simplex. The sequence goes on from NC_090279.1 coordinate 68,482,293, forward strand.
TAGTAGCGTGTGTCATTCCTTGATATCTCCTCTCAACATGAGGGGAAAGGTATGTGCAGTGTTTGGCTGCAGTAATTACGAAGTAGAGAAAATTGCGCGGTCGTTCTTCAGGTTCCATCGTGACAAGAACATGTAAGTAATATTGTGTTTGCATATATATTCTTCCACTGACAGAGATTTTTATAGTACTTCATAATCTTCTGAGCTGCTCGACCCATGTTTTAACGGGCTTAAAATATAATACGCATATTTTATTGTATAGTGCAGCAGTTAACCTTCAGTACCGATGTGTTGTTGTAGGTGTGATCTGTGGGTTTTGAAATGTCACAGATGTGATTTCAATAAAGTGTACAAGAAAGAAGGGACGTTACGCTTGTATAAGAATTATAAGATCTGTTCAGATCATTTCCAATCCAGCGCCTTTAAAAATCCTCGATTATACAGCCAAGGGTATGTTACATTTTTACTCCAATTGTACGTAAATATTCCTCAAAGCATCACTATCGACAACATTTTCAAACTTTTCTTTCTTTTATCCCTCTTCTCAGATTAAAGCCGGGATTTTATAGATTTCCTTTCTGTTAGTAGGCTTCATGTTAAGAGGAAAATTGTCCAGCTTTGAAATGTTAATTCATTGCGTCATATGTGTAAGGAATGTGCCGATATTTTTATTGACAAATGTCTTAATGTGATGATACAATGTTTTTAAATGAGGAAAAAAGGACAAATCCAACCGGAAGATTTCTGGCAGGTATGCTAAAGCTAAAAAAGTAATGCTTAAATGAAAGATCAAGCCATTTCACAGCAGTCCATTTCACACCTTGTTTATATGTCTAATTTCAGTCTTTGAATAATAACCTTTTAAATATTTCTTCATTCATTTATCCAGATTTGCTTTAGCAACTTCGAAGTTAATATCTCAATTCCACTTTCTTTCTAGACGTAATTTATTTATCCATTTCCGTATATACATTTCCATTGATATTTGAATTTAGCGCGATTTGTTCAGGTCAAGTCACTAGGAGCGCCACCGTCGAATTGTCTCCCATTTTAGCACGGCGGAATCCGTAAGTGTCGTGTATTGTCTCTACTGTATTTGATTTGATTACATCTTGATTCAATCTCACTTACTATATTACCATCCTGGGGGAATAATAATAACAATTTAATTTATTAATTTGACCACCTCATCAATACAATAAGTCTTTTCTTTGTTGATATACATTGATATGAAATCCTGGGAGAACACATAACAAAAATACTTAAACTTATCTACCTGTTCCAGCTTTGTACCACCAATCTGACATTCAATTCTGTTGACTTTCTTACCTACTGACATCATTTTAATCTTGGAGAGGCTAATTGTTATTCCATACTTATTGCACCTATTTTCAAGTTCCAAGACATTAGACTACAGGCTTTCGGCACAATCTGCCCATTAAGACGAAGTCGTCAGCAGAGGCCATACTGCTTACTACATTTCCACATAACTGAATCACTCCCTGCCAAATTATACCTTTCAGCAGATGATCCACGTAAACTACGAAGAGCAAAGGTGAAAGATTACAGTCTTGTCTAATCCCTGTAAGTATCCTGAACCAAGAACTCATTCTACCATCAATTCTCACTGCAAGCCAATTGTCATTATGAATGCCTTTGATTGATTTAAATAATCTACCCTTAATATCACCACCCCTCCCCAGTACGGTGAACATCATTTCCCTCGGTACCCTGTCATATGCTTTCTCTAGATCTACGAAACATAAACACAACTATCTATTCATATCGTAACATTTTACATTTATCTGGTGCGTACTGAACATCGGATCTTGACAGCCCCTCCGTGCTCTGTAACCACACTGGTTTCCATCAAACGCCCTCTCAACCACTGATCGCACCCTCCCTTCCAAGATGCCAGTGAAGACTTTGCTTGCTATGCTAATGAATGAGATTCCTCGATATTTATTGCAATCCTTCCTGTTCTCTTGCTTATAGGTAGGTGCAATTACTACTTTTGTTCAATCTGAATGTACCTTACTAACTCGCCATTTTAATCTTACTCTATGAAGCCATTTCATACCTGCCTTCTCACTATACTTCACCACTTCGGGTCTAATTTCATCTCTTCCTGCTGCTTTATTTCAATATACTTTATTTACCATCCTTTCAACTTCCTCAAGCGTAATTTCACCAACATCACTTTCTGCCTGTCCACTTGCTTGGTTGTGCGCGACACAACCAGGAAGATTTCCTTTTACGGTGAGAAGATTTTCAAAATATTCCCTCCACATCTCCAGTGATACCCTGGGGTCTATTATGAGTTCACCTGAATTACCCTGAACACTGCTCATTTCCTTTTTCCTTTACTTCCTAAGATTCCTTTTTACTGTCCATAAAGGTTTCGCTGCTGTTTGACATAGCCTAAAGGTTATTACCAAAATCTTCGCATGGTTTCTTTTTGGATTCAACAACTATTTGTTTCGCTGTTTTATTCATCTACGTACAATTCCCTGTCGGCATCGGCCCTTGTTTAGAGCCTTTTCTGATAAGCCTCCTTTTTTCGTTTACAAGCTGTTGCCACTTCATCATTCCACCAAGATGTTCGCTTTTCCCCACCTTTACACATACCGTAGCTGTTCCTAGGCATTCTCTTGCTGTTTCTACTACAGCATCCCTGTTTGCCACCTATTCTCTTTCCATATCCTGAACCTGCTTACTGTCCACTCTTCAAAACTTCTCACTGATCATATCCATGTACTTCTGTCTAATTTCCTCGTCCTGGAGATTTTCTACTCTTATTCGTTTTCAGACATATTTCACTTTCCTTATCCTAGTCCTAGAGATACTTAGTTCACTACAGATCAGATAGTGGTCTGGATCACCGAAAAATTCCCGAAAAAAAAATACATTCCTAACAGACTTCCTGAATATAAAGTCGGTTAAGTCATAGTCTATTTTATGGATCTGGTACCCCTGGCCCCCCATGTAGGGATGGGTCAAGTCAGTTCATTTGCTTGAACTAGTTCATTCGATACCGTTCATCGCCTTCAGTCGTTCAAATGAACGAGGTAGTTCATTTGTGCTCTCGCGGCATTTCGTTCAAACGAACGAAGTCGTTCAAATGAACGAGGTAGTTCATTTGTGCTGTCTTCATGGAAACGCTCTCGTGGCACGTCGTTCAAATGAACGAGGTAGTTTATTATGAGCTCTCTTGGCAACAGCACTAGCGGCGTGAGGAGAGGTAGTTTGCCGTACCGCACGCGAGCTAGTACGTAAATTTTACAACAGATGGTACTTGCGTACGTCTTCGTCTTCCTTTAATTGAATAGCAAACCATACAGCCTTGACCCCACCCAACCTACGTTGTTTAAAGCTCGGTGGTTTTAAGGGGCGTATGAATCAGCTGTTTGAGAGAGAAGGAGCTACTGTATTTACCGCCTTTATACACGGGAAAACATTGCTCTAAGATGATAATTGTCCTTTTTATCTGTTAAAGAGCTGGGAGGACGAACCGTATGAAGCGTCCTGTTAATAAGGGATGTTCCTGAATAGCTGACTAATAATGTCAGATGTAAGTCCTTCAAGACGTTTGCTGTATAAAACTAGAGTTTCGTCTTAGGCCTGACATTACACTCATCAGAGTGGAATGTGTCAGGCCCTATCCACTGACGATGATAGGTGTATGCACGTGAATTTATCAGAAGCTCATTAACTTATGATATGCTCTATAGGTATAAAATATCTAATTCCCTCATCGATAAACATTCCCCATTAATATTACAACATCTTACAGTGAGTTGTGACTGACATTATGAACTTGAAATGCGGTCAGCTGATTCTTAACCCAGACGTAATTAATAGTTTCGTTGTCAGGGAAGAAATGTAGGAGATACACAATTTCAATTTATCTTCATCACACCATTGTAAAAGCGTAGTTCTTTGCTCTATTCACTTGATCATAAGAATGTATGGTAATTTCGAAGGAATATGATAGAAAAATATTTTGTATACGATAAAGTGACAATAAATACGTACATAGGTTAATGGGAATGAAAAACTCCCTCTGTAGATCAGTAGTCTGCTTCCGATCCGCAAGACTGGGGGTTCAAACCCGGCAGAAGTACTCGGATGTTTGAAGGGCGGAAAGAAATCCGTTGGAAACTATATCGTGCTTTATCGGCATATAAAAGATCGCTGGTAACACATATGGTGTTTACCTTAAGTCAGTCAGATCACCCTCCTGGTGAAATAAAACAGAACGTCAAATCAAAATGCCTGTACATTGTAGCTGAAGCGTACTTAAAATAATATTATTAATAATAATAATAAATTTGGGAGCCTCCGTGGCTCAGACGGCAGGGCGTCGGCCTCTCACCGCTGGATACCGTGGTTCAAATCCCGGTGACTCCATGTGATATTTGTGTTGGACAAAGCGGAGGCGGGACAGGTTTTTCTCCGGGTACTATGGTTTTCCCTGTCATCTTTCATTCCAGCAACACTCTCCATTATCATTTCATAGCATTTATCACTCATTAATATAAATCACCTTGGGAGTGGCGAACCCATTGTAATAACAGCCTATATATGTTTCATTCATTACATCCCTGACCCGGTCAATGACTGGAAAACAGGTTGTAGGTTTTCATTTTCAATAATAAATTTATTTATCTGTTTACCCTCCAGGGTTGGTTTTCCCCTTGGACTCAGCGAGGGATCCCACCTCTACCGCCTCAGGGCAGAGTTCCGGAGCTTGAGACTTTTGGTCGGGGGATACAACTGGGGAAGAGGACTAGATCTCGCCTAGGCAGCTTCACCTGCTATGCTGAACAGGGGCCTTGTGGCGGGGGGGGGGAGATCAAAAGGGATAGACAAGGAGGAGGGAAGGAAGCGGCCGTGGCCTTAAGTTATATACCATCCCGGCATTTGCCTGGAGCAGAAGTGGGGAAACCACGGAAAACCACTTCGAGGATAGCTGAGGTGAGAATCGAACTCACCTCTACTCAGCTGACATCCCGAGGCTGAGTGGACCCCGTTCCAGCCCTCGTACCACTCTTCAAATTTCGTGGCAGAGCAGGGAATCGAATCCGGGCCTCCAGGGATGGCAGCTAATCACGTAAAGCATCACACCACAGAGGTGGATATTATTATTATTATTATTATTATTATTATTATTATTATTATTATTATTATTATTATTATTATTATTATTATATTTTTGCTAGTTGCTTTACGTCGCACCGACACAGGTAGGTATTATGGCGACGGTAGGACAGGAAAGGACTAGGAGTAGGAAGGAAGCGGTCGTTGCCTTAATTAAGCCCGGTGTGAAAATGAGAAACCATGGAAAACCATCTTCAGGGCTGCCGACAGTGGGGTTCGAACCTACTATCTCCCGAATACTGGATACTGGCCTCACTTAAGCGACTGCAGCTATCGAGCTCGGTATTATTATTATTATTATTATTATTATTATTATTATTATTATTATTATTATGATTATTATTATTATATAGCAATTGAATGAGTGCACTCTTTACATACATGACCACATCCTTTTAAAATTTAAAATTTGGTCTTTGAGCTGTAAAAACGGTGGTAGGGTGATAGTAATTACATTTTTATTCAGGAAAAACTGAACAGTCTTTAAAGCCCGAAACAGAAATATTGATAGGCCTATTTGAACGGAAATAGCCAAATTTTCACTCCCGATTCATCTTAGCGTAGTAGCGTAGTTTACGGTAATATTTGCTTAAGATGTATTTGTTTAAAGAAAATATTCTTAAGGCTTATTTTTTTAATGTGGTTTATGATGCTGGAAATGATGAAAACTTTCGCGTATTCTGTGTCAATCGCATCTTAAGATAACTTATGTGTACTGATGTCTTGTATCTGTTACCATGCGCTAGCATGGTTTTGCTACTCCGCTCCAAGTGCGTGTGATTTCGTTGTTGACATTGTTTATTTTGTGTGTAGACAGAGTATTTATTTACCGGTGCCCGTGTATTATTCCCCACAACTGTCGTGTACGGTAGAACGCTTACGTAAGTGCCAGACAGTGAACACGGTTTTTTTTTCGTAATGGAATTCTGAGGAACCTTGAATACGGTATTGTTCGATAATATTATGTGGGATATCGTTGTTATAAGAGGTACACGAGCGACATTATCACCCCATCGTGTGTTTCGAAGACCGTATCGTGCATAGGACCGGACTCGAACCAACATGTGCTCATTTACAAAGCTAGGCGGCTAGTACGACATTCTATGAACTTGGTACTTCATCGTCTTGCGGAACGCCTAGCATGAGCAGAAAACAGCTGCCCAGTGCCCAGCGGCATCGCCAGCCTGCCTAGGTGGAGAAATGGCATCTACGAGAGACAGAGAAACAGGTGAACTTTCTAATTTTTTATAACTCTTCTCCCTGCTCCATCACCAGTTGAGAAATGTGCTGTCATGTGATCATTAACACGGCACGCCATTGGCCATTTGCGTGCGTGCTTATTTTGTCGTTCAAATGAACGAGGTAGTTCATTTGTGCTCTCGCGCCATTTCGTTCAAATGAACGACGTAGTTCATTTGTGCTGTCTTCATGGAAGCAGCCCTCGCGGCATTTCGTTCAAATGAACTAGGTAAAGCTATCTTATCAACAACACCAGCGGCGCAAAAGAGATAGTATTCCGTGCTGGACGTGAGCTAGTACGTAAGTTTTACAATAGATGGTGCTTGCTTACGTCTTCGTCCTTTAATATGCTGTATGCTCGCGTGAACGACTCGTTCAAAATATTTGAACGAACTCGTACTAGGCTAGTTCAAATAAACGAGTCGTTCAAATGAACTAGTTAGTTCATGAACGACCCAACTCTACCCCCCATGTGAATAGCCTTAAGCTTGAAGAATGTATTTGTACTAGCGAAACACAAACTAGAACAGAAGTCCAACAAACGCTTCCCATTCCCCTTAGCTTAAGTGTATACCCTACATTTACCAATCACCCTTTCGAATACTTCAGTTCTATTTCCAACTCTCGCATTGGTATCGCCCATTAGCACCCTCCTCATCCTTGTTGTTGACCCTGACTACGATGTCACTCGATGTTTCATAAAACTTGTCAACTTCATCCTCATCTGCACCCTCACACGGTGAATATATTGAGACAATTGTCGTCGTAATTCCTCCAACTGCCATATATACCCACAGCGTTCGCTCATTCACGCGCCTAAAAGAAACTATGCTGCGTACAGTAGTTTTCCAAATAAACAGTCCTTCCACATACTCTGCCCTTCCCTTTTTAACACCTGTCTCTTCCCCGTTATCTCTTCTTACCTGAATATCACTCACGGTACACCTAGTATAGCCGGATTCGTCCCGTTTGCTGAAGCAGCCAGTTTTACTTTCTTTCTTCCACTAGCACCATTAATATTGATAGTTCCCCATCGAATTCAATTTCGTTCGACAAGTTGTTTCAAAGGAGTCCTTCGCCTGTCAAATGAGACTGGGACTCCATTACTCCCATAGCTCGGAGGTTTGCTTCAAACGTTCTGAACTCGGTAAATTCATGAAGCAGGATGGTATCCTACTTACACATAGTCACAGTGACGATCTCTTCTTTAACGGGTTAGGTACAACCAGTGGAATTTTAGTCCTAGCCTCCTGAGCACAAGAAGGACCATTGCAGAGGTTATGTCCGAAAACCCAATCCCGTTCCATAGCAATTGGTATCCCGACCGTCAGGACCACTTACTAGGGCACTCAGCCCTTGCCCATGGTTCACGAACTAGAACGTGACCAGAGTAACCGACACCATTAACCATCAATTATTATTATTATTATTATTATTATTATTATTATTATGATTATTATTACTCACCAAAAGGTGACAGGAGAAAGGAAATCGAGTATAATGCAAGTTCCATGAAATCTGGGAGCAAGCTTTCCCGCGGTAACAAAATGTTTAACCATAACCTGATCTCCAATTTCTAAATTGGTGGTTCTTTGTCCACGGTCATACCCAAGTTTTACTTTCTTATGAGAGGCCTTAAGGTTATTTCTAGCTTTTCTCCATAAATCCCAGATATTGTCTGGGTCTGTTGCATCTGGCAATAGCTCATTGATCGACTACAAATTTGACAAAGGAATATTTGGGACAAACTTAAAAGAATGAGGAAGTGGAGGATACTTGTGGGACACATGAACAGCCCAGTTAAAGGCTAATGATAACCAGTGTAAGAAAGTGTCCGAACGAGAATGATCTTCGTGGTGGAAAGCAATAAGGGCAGTTCGGGGATTATGATTAACCCGCTGGGCTAGAGATGGCTGTGAGTGGTACGCAGACGTCATGACATATGAATAGACAGATCGAAACAGAACTCATGAAACAACTTAGAGGGGAACGCATTAGCGATATCAGAAACAATATATTGTCAGGGACCAAAAGATTGAAAAATAGTGTTGAAACAAGAAACAGTGGACTGATCAGGGTCATTCCTAGTCGGAAACAGCAATGAGAACCGTGTGAAACGATCCACACACACAAGAATGAATGTATTCCCATTCCCTTTAGATTGAGGCTAGGGTCCGGCGTAATCGATGTACAATCGCTAATTAAACACGACTTACATGCTTTAACCAGTTCCCTAATCTCGCCGTCCATACTCTCCCAGACAAACACTTCCCTTATGTTTTCTCTTGTTTTGAAAATGCGTAGATGTCCATCTAATGGGGCCTCATGGCAATACTTGAAAATCATAGGCGCTAGAACAGCTGGAACAACAATTTGCATCTTGTGATCACGCCTCGAAGGGCAACACCGAACCCCATTCATCAAAACACAATAGACAACATGTTCCTCAGAAGCAAGTATTTCTGTAATAGGAGCCAGCACTGATATTCACTTTGGTATTTCGCTATATCATGAAATAACAAAGGGGCACCAGTTAGAATCGCACTTATAATAGGAGGTGTGGGAATAGAAGACAAAGGGCTTTTCTTCGAGTCAACAACATCAGAATCGCCGGGAAACATTCGGCTTAATCCAGCTGCGACCATACTTTCAGATCACCGAATATCTCGCACGTAAAAGTGAAACGATCATATCCGGATCGCCCGCTACGACGGTGCCTAGACAGAACCCACCTCAGTGAATGATTGTCAGTCTCTCATTGAAATTTAACATGCTCAAGGTAAAGACGAAAAATTTCTAAGCGGAATGGGAAGACCAGTCCTTCTAACGCGTACGTAGCGTACTTGGCGTCTTGAGGTGGCAAGGTTCTAGACGCATTGGCCATTGGCCGCCATCCTAGTTCAGATTCCTGAAGAAGAACCGCAGTGACCGCGGATTGAGAGGCGTCTGTGTGTACAATTAACTTCTTGGAGAAATCTGGCATAGCCAAGACCGGGGCGTTGCCCAGAGCAAATTTCAGATCCTCTAACGCTGCTTGCTGCAACTGCCCCCATTCAAACTTGACAGCTTTTTACGGCTTAGGGCTGCCGCCCTATTGCCGAAGTTGGAGATGAATTCCTTAAAGAAATCTAACAACCCCATTAGCATCATTACAAGGCCTGAAGTTACGGACTGCATGCGTTCTGGAATGATCGACTGAAACTCTATCAGGTGACACAATATGCCCCAAGTAGAACATAGATGATTAATCAAAGGATACATTTTACAACTTCACCGTCAGTCCAGCATTACGAAGGCGTTTTAGAGCTTCATCTAAATGAGTTAATGGTTCTTCAAAGGTCTCAATAAAACAACATATTGTAGATAATGGTACAGATATACTAATTTAATATCCCAGAAGGCCATATCTAGCAGCCTAATAAGAACCACCGTACCCATGGTGAGGATAAAGGCACGCGGTTGTATTCATACAGATTCCAGTCGGTAGCGAAGGCAGTCAGATGATGTTTTGGTTCTTCCACCAGACGTATCTCATTATAGGCTTGGTGGAGATCTAAGGTGGTGAAGAACGTAGCCTTCCGAAACAAAGAGAAACATGAATGCAAGTCGGGAAGGGGGTACTGCTTGTAGAACAATCTTACTATTTAACGCCCTGTAATCAATTACTGGCCTGAAGCCACCTGGAGGTTTCGACACCAGAAAAATGGTTACAGAATACGCCGACTTGGAGAGTCAAATGACACCATCCCTCAGCATTTGGCCAATGATTTAATTGAGGACCTACATTTTCGGCGGAGAAAACCTGTAGGGAGGAAATCTTACGGGGACCGAATCCGTAGCCTTAATCTTGTATTCACTTAAGTCAGTCACACCTAGATTTTCCGAAAATACGTCGGAAAATGACCGACATATTTTAAGAATGCAACTTGCCTGATCCTCAGGTATATGCCTAAGGTCAAACGACATCTCACTCTGGGGAGGCGAAATAATAGAAGATGCTACAGAATTACATTTCAAAAGAGGTACCGAATATGAAAATTACTCCTAGATTGGAATGTGCAGAATTTACTTTGAACATCGTGCATAGAGGAATGTGACAGGAAATCTGCTTTTAATATCATAGGGCATGGCAAACTTTTAGCAACGAATAACATAGATTTCCACGTAAATTTTGAAATACGAATTTTGGCATAGATAAATCCAAAAATTTCTAGGGGGGAAGAGTTAGCCGAAACACATTATAAAGATGAAACATATTCAGAAAATTTACAACAGTACCACAGATTCGAATGTCATTCTATCAAAATGATGGGCATAATATTTCCTGAATATAAAATGACCGTGACCAGTGCGTTATCTCAATTTTGTGGAAGGGCACGAAGTCTGGAGTATCGGAGGCAATTTTGAGGCATTCTTTAGGACCTTCGAAGATTGTCTTCCTTCTTCATTATGTGCTCATAGTACCCTCAGGTACTGAGCCTTCAGATGCAGATATGGGTGAGGACGCAACCAAGCACCCTAGTTATAGTAATGGCCACTTAAGGCCCTACATTAAAAAGTAAATATCACCGCCCGAATCTCTTTCTTAAGGCTCATCACTCCTGCCAACATGACAAGTTACATATTAAAATCACCAGACATAACAATAACAAACTAACCTCACTGTATGCATCCATCATGAACGTTCTCTTACAGCATTAAATGATATAATTTAAGATGAAATAAATCAAGATATTCATAATTAAGCCAGTTCCCACGCTCAGTGAGGAAATCATACGGGGATCGAATCCGTAGCCTCAATCTTGTATTCACCCATATCTGCATCTGACCGCCAGCCTCATACGCGGTGTCCATGTCCTATACCGCCAAGGCCTAATGAGCACTTTTTACCTTGCAGTAAATTATTCGTAATAAATTCTGTTCAATTTATGTAAATTGGATGGGCATTTTCTTTCTCGAAGGTAATGCTTCGGGCATTTTATTGACGTAAATTAATGCACCTTTATTTTATAAATGCTTATTTTATGAAGTGATAATACAAATAAATATTTCCTTTCTTTGAAAAATAAATTATTTCGTGATCATAAACCGGTCAGAAAAAATATTTTTAATATCAAATCTGCATTATTTTAGAGAGGTGGTGTTCCCTATGCTACATATAAAATATAGGGCCTTATGTACAATATTACAGTTACAATATTTTTTAAAATTATTATTATTATTAAATTACCGTGAAATTTTCTAATCCTACATTATATGCAAATGCTGCAGTTCCTGGTTCGTTTTAAGTAAAAATGATTACTAATGTCTATTTCACACAGATTTAATGCTCAAAAATTCATTTTTGCAGTAAAATTATGACACAAAAATTATTTAATAATATATACACATATTCATTACGTGTTCTAGCAAATGTGCTTAGGGAGGAACAAAGGGTTGTACACCCTCCTTACGTTGTTCACAAATGTATCTGGACTTTGTCCATTTACCACCTTGACTAGTACTAATCTTTCTGAATACGGAACAGTTGCGTTCCTTTTTTTTCGGTAAAATAGTAAGGGGTTCGTTACCCACCCGCGGGAGCTGAATTGCCGCTCGGCCACCAAGCTACTCGGCAGCCAAGTTCCTCAACCAAACTTGTTGTATGTAGTCTTTTTTTAATCCAATACTAGTCCAAAACATGTATTATACATTATTAAAACGAATAAATAACTTGGAAAGTATTATTTTCCGGAACGTCCGATCAATCGGATGTTGGCGATTTTAGACTGAACATCGAACGCCTGATCAATCGGACGTTGGCGATGAAAGGGTTAAGGAAATAAACACACATTCTCACTCCTGCTCAAATTAATTATACATATCAATCAATCAATCAATCAATCAATCAATCAATCAATCAATCAATCAATCAATCAATCAATCAATCAATCAATCAATCAATCAATCAATCAATCAATCAATCAATCAATCAATCAATCAATCAATCAATCAGTCAATCAATCGTTCAATGAATCGCTCAATTAATCAATAAATAAATAAATAAATAAATAAATAAATAAATAAATAAATAAATAAATAAATAAATAAATAAATAAATAAATAAATCAGTCAATCAATCAATTAATCAATCAATCGTTCAATGAATCGATCAATTAATCAATCAATAAATCAATCAATCACTACTGATCAGCATTTAGGGCAGTTGCCTAGGTAGCAAATTCTCCATCTGTTTTTCTCCTAGCCTTTTCTTAAATGATTATTAATAAATTGGAAATTTAATGAACATCTCCCGTGGTAAGTTATTCCAATCCCTCACTCCCCATCCTATAAACGAACATTTGCCCCAATTTTACCTCTTGAATTCCAGCTTAATCTCCATGTTGTAATCTTTCCTACTTTTGAAGACACCACTGAAACTTATTCGTCTACCGATGTCATTTCGCCCCAACTCTCCGCTGACAGCTCGGAACATACCACTTAGTCGAGCAGCTCGTCTCCATTATCTCAAGTCTTCCCAGCCCAAACTTTGCAACATTTTTGTAACGTTATTCTTTTGTCGGATATCATCCAGAACAAAACAAGCCGCTTCTCTTTCAATTTTTTCAGTTCCTTTCTCCCTTAAATAACCAGTAAGAGAGATTATTCGGCATATTCTCAGTTTTCAGGCTGGTTGTATCTTCATGCTTATCCAGGAAACATAGAGGAGAACTAATGTGCTCAGCTATGTGGATGGAAATTAGGTCAGCTTTCAGACTCATTGCTGAATTGAGATTGATCATTTTAATAGTTCTACTAACTACTTCTATGGTTTCCATAAACGCCGAGGAGCCAAAATTGCGTCCCGCAAGAATTCTTTTACGTACCTGTAGTTCTGCAGACATGAGACTGTCGTATTTGAGCACCCTCAAATACCGCCAGACTCTAACCCACCAACCCGAGCTAGTCAGACATTCTCTCCTTCGCCAGCTTAAATTAAATTTCAATATTTCCTGACTTTATTTTGATGTACGCATTACTATAACCGTATTCTCAAAGGGAGGGGCAGGGAGAGAAACCGAGTTTGTATATTTTATTGCAATTTCCATAAGTTCAAGGACTTGCCATGTAGGTCCTTTTGCTTGGATGTTGTCTTCTTCTTTCTTTAATAAGCATTAGGGGACGGGGGATACATTTTAAACGTATGTGTGGCTTGCAAGTTGGTGTATCTCGAGCTTCCCACATTAGGGAAACCCAGAAAACCTACAGGGGCAATAATGAGTGAAACACAATTACCAGATTTTTCTATATATTGGCTTAAATCACTCTGATTAAAGACAAGTTGTAAGGCAAGAATGGGATAGGAAAGAGGGCTAGGACTTAAATGAAAGGAAGCGATCTTCGCCTTAATAAAGGTACAGCCACAGAATTAGCCAAAAGTGAGAGTGAGAGTACCACGAAAGGAAAAGAACTTCAGATCTACTGACTGAGGATTTCGAAACCACCACCTCCCGAATCAACCTCTCAGCAATGTGATCGAACTGCACAGACAATTCACCCAGTTTCTTGTGACGCGCAATACCACATGGGCTTAGTCTCTCCCAAATTACACAGTTTGTATTTGTACCATTTACACCTGTATATGGATCTTCAGTTCTTCAGTTATACCAGGTGGCTCTCGAACGCCGTACTTTCTACTTATAAATGCCCCGCATGCACAAATGAAGAATGGGATGCCTACGAACTGATTTTCACAGGGGAACTCCTGACAGCGGGCAGGTTACGTCAGAATATCAAGAGATATGAAACGGAGTGTCGCTCGCAGCATGTTACTCAGCGTTCCCGGTCTAATTCACCCCTTGCATTAGTAAACATCGTTTTTGACCGCATAGTTCTAGGGTGGTGTATGGTACAGCCGCACCATATTTATTTTCTGCATATCAGCAATGGCTACTGTGAATAGCAATGGTGAATACACAGACATTATTTTAACTGAACAATCTAGTCGGAGTGCAACAGAAGCTCCAAACGGACGTACGCCTTCTACACTCACATTTCGCCGAACAGTATTAGTTTTTGTTCCATACAATCAACTCTTATTTCGAGTTGAATGTCTATATGTGTATAAATTAATAAGTTATTAGATTCCATTTACTGCATCTTTGGCGTGTCTACAAACAGTAGCGGCGGGACAGTCGCTCCCACCCCAACTTTGTAGAGTAAATATTACATTTTATTCCACTTTAGTCAGCTGGAACTAGGAATCATTTTAGAAAAGCTATTTGTACAAACCTTATTGTCTTATATGCTAAATCTTTGCTTTATTGTATAGCGCTACGGCAAGTGGCCCCGTTGTGTAGGGTAGCGTGCGTGCCTCTCACCCGGAGGCCCCGGGTTCGATTGCCGGTCAGGTCAGGGATTTTTACCTGGACCTGAGGTCTGGTTCGAAGTTCACTCAGCCTACGTGATTAGAATTGAGGAGCTATCTGACGGTGAGGTAGCGGCCCCGGTCTCGAAAACCAAGAATAACAGCCGACAGGTTCGTCGTGCTGACCACACGACACCTCGTAATCTGCAGAACTTCGGGCTAAGCAGTGGTCGCTTGGTAGGCCAAGGCGCTTCAAGGGCTGTAGTGTCATGGGGTTTAGGGGAGGAGGCTACGGCAAGTAGTGGAGACACGGCATGTGCTGTAGGGGTACATATTTTTGCCGAGGCCGAGGCCAATGAGTTATAATTCACCCGCTTGCCACGCGCATTCGTCAGTCTGGTAGTTTCTTTATTGTCTGTTAGTATCTTAGTGTGTATTCAAATACTAAATGATTTTTAATTGCATAGTCATGCCGTACATCTATGTAATTGTACCGGGAGAGCTGGCCGTGGGATTACGGGCGCGCAGCTCTGAGCTTGCACTCGGGAGATATTTGTTTCGAATCCCACTGTCGACAGCCCTGAAGATAGTTTTCCGTGGTTTCCCATTTTCATACCAGGCTAATGGTGAGGCTGTACCTTAATTATGGTCACGGCCCCTTCTTTTCCATAAGTTCTATCTGCGTCGGTGCGACGTAAAGTCAATTGTAAAAAAAAGATATATTTAATTGTAATTTCAATTTCAACGCGAGAGAATACCAACTGTACTTTCACCGGACTAAATTATTTCGTTTGTATTATGTTATTTTATATGCAAATGTAATTAATCTACCTCTTGGCTTAATCGTAATAATAGTTTGTTTTTTTGAAATTTTGATTCAATACTGTTTAATAAAATTTTCACCAGGTCTCACAAACATACTGCGGGGAATTTACTTAATAAATAATACAACACAAAGAAATAATTTAGGAACGTTGGTAATAGCTCCCGTTGAAACGCGATTACAACTGAACACTTTTTTACTATTGGCTTTACGTCGCACCGACATTTATAGGATTTATGGCGACGATGAGACAGGAAAGGGCTACGCGTGGAAAGGAAGCGACCGTGGCCTTAAATAAGGTACAGCCCCAGCACTTGCCTGGTGTTAATATGGGAAACCACGGAAAACCATCTTCAGGGCTGCTGACAGTGACCTCCCGCGTGCAAGCTCAGAGCTGCGCGCCCGTAACCCCACGGCCACCTCGCTCGGTATTATTAAATGGAATTACGGCATGATTATGCAATTAAAATAATTTAGTATTTGAATACTCACTAAGAAACTAACAGACACTAAAGAGACTGCCAGACTGATGAATGCGCGCAGCAAGTGGGTGAATTATAACTCAGTGGCCACGACCTCGGCAAAATATATGTACCCATACTACCCTTCATCACAGCACATGCAAAGTCTCCACTACTTGCCGTAGTGCTATACAAATTTGTTAGCCGCGACGAACAGCATTTTGTGTGTATTTCCATCAATAATTATGTTAATAATTAAAGAAAATAAACGAAGGAATTAGCAGATAAGATTACAAGGTTTTTACAAATAGCTCTTTTAAAATACTTCCTAGTTCTATCTGGCTAATGTGAAGTAAAAATATAATGTTTCCTCCACAAAGTTGGGGTGGTGGGGCGACTGTCCCTCTTCACCCCACCTCCTAATCGCCGCTACTGTTTGTAGACACGCCAAAGATGAAGAAAAGGAAATCTAATAACTTATTAATTTATACGCGTGTAGACATTTCACTCGATGGAAGTGTTGCTGGTATGAAACAAAAACTAATACTGTTCGGTGAAGTAAGTGTGTAGAAGGCATACTTCTGTTTGGAGCTTCTGTTGCATTCCGACCAGATTGTCCACATTAAAATATTGTCTGTGCATTCGTCGCTACTAATCACACTAACCATTGCTGATATGCAGACAGCAAATATAGTGCGGCTGTACCATACACCAGCCTAGAACTATGCGGTCGAAAACGATGTTTACCAATGCAAGCGGTGCATTAGACCGGAAGCGCTGAGTAACATGCTGCGAACGACACTCCGTTTCTTATCACTTCTTATTTTGATGTAACCTGCCCGCTGGCAGTAATTCCCCTGTGAAAATTAGTTGGTAGACTTCCCATTCATCATTTGTGCACGCAGGGCATTTATACGTAGAAAGTACGGCGTTCGAGAGCCACCTGGTAAATATAAGAAAGAACATTATGTAATGTAATAAAAGATACTTCCCTAGTCTCTAGTCTCATTAGTGCAAGTATAATAAACCAGATGATTCATTTTGTTTAAAGGGGCCTAACATCCAGGTCATCAGTCCCTAGTGTTATGAAATGAGACGAAATATAATGAGAATTTAAAAGTTCATAACCATCCACTGACCAGAATACAAAGCGTGATGATGAAGAATAAATGTGTGGATATGAATTTAAAACAATCGGTGGATCCCACCCAGATACTATCATAAACGAAAGTATTACTGACCAACGGACTGCATCTAAAGTACAATTCAGAATCGAGGGTGCTTGTTGTCTATAGGGGTCTAAAAATCTGGTCAACGGCCCCTCATAAATACACTTAACGCTAGTAAAATAGAATCGTAGTATTTGTCATGTTGCTGTACTAATCAAAAATAGCGTAGACCCACGGTGTTCCACACAAGTAGTATAATAGGGGGTTCTGCCGCCTCCTCCTCCTCCCGCGGCGTGAGAAATTTGAATTCTGGCGGGAAATTTGAATTTTGGCGGGATATTCGAATTTTGGCGGGAGATTTGAATTTGTAAACAAAGCCACGTGCTTTTTGACAGCTGTCATCGACAACAACGCATCGCTAACCTCAGTGCTGCCATCTTGACGGGCCTAAACCTCAGTAGTGCCAACTTAACCTAACTAACGTGAGGTAAACAAAGCCACGTGTTTTTTGACAGCCACGTGCTTTTTGACAGACAAAAACGCATCGCTAACCTCAGTACTGCCATCTTGACGGGCCTAAACCTCAGTAGTACCAACTTAACCTAACTAGCGTGAGGTAAACAAAGCCACGTGTTTTTTGACAGCCACGTGCTTTTTGACAGACAACAACGCATCGCTAACCTCAGTACCGCCATCTTGACGGGCCTAAACCTCATTAGTACCAACTTAACCTAACTAGCGCGTGGTAAACAAAGCCACGTGCTTTTTGACAGCCACGTGCTTTTTTGACAGCTGTCATCCGCCATCTTTAAACCACAGAGCACTGTGCTGCCCTCTTTATCGTAGATGTAAAATTCGTCACCTGTCATCGGCAGTGCTGCCATCTTGGCGGGCCTAAACCTTAGTGCTACCAACTTAACCTCACTAGCGTGAGATAAACAAATCCACGTGCAGCTGACATCCGCCATCTTTAATCTATAGAGCACAGTGCTACCCTCTTTAGCTACTTACCTTCCACGTGCAGCTGTCATCCGCCCTCTTTAGCTACTTACCTTTGAAATGTGGTGGCGGATAATTTGAAAAATGCTTTTTGACAGCAGCCATCTTTGAGCACCGTGCTGCCCTCTTTAGCTAGATACCTGTGGTGGTAGACAATGCCACGTGACAGCAGCCATCTTTAATCAAGAGAGCACCGTGCTGCCCTCTATGTGGTGGCGGCAAATTCTACATGCTCTTGTTTGGAAACAAACTCACGCGCTTTTTTGACAGCCGTCATCCGCCATCTTTAATCAACAGAGCACAGTGCTGCCATCTTTAGCTAGATACCTTTGAAATGTGGTGGCGGCAAATTCCACGTGCTCTTGTTTGGAAACAAAGCTATGTGCTTTTTTGACAGCTGACATCCGCCATCTTTAATCTATAGAGCACAGTGCTGCCCTCATTAGCTACTTACCTTTGAAATGTGGTACGTCACAGCTGTGATCCGCAGTGCTGCCATCTTAACGGGCCTAAACCTTAGTGCTACCAACTTAACCTTACTAGCGCGAGATTTGAATCGGTAAACAAATCTACGTGCTTCTTTGACAGCTGTCATCCAACATCTTTAATCCACAGAGCACAGTGGTGCCCTCTTTAGCTACTTACCTTTGAAATGTGGTGGCGGATAGTTTGAAAAATGCTTTTTGATAGCAGCCATCTTTAATCCAGAGAGCACCGTGCTGCCCTCTTTAGCTAGATACCTGTGGTGGCACGCAATTCCACCTGACAGCAGCCATCTTTAATCAAGAGGGCACCGTGCTGCCCTCTTTGTGGCGGTGGCAAATTCCACGTGCTTTACAAACTCACGTGCTTTTTTCTGACAGATGTCATCCGCCATCTTGCATCACAAACCTCAGTGCTGCGCTCTTTAGCTAGTTACCTTTGAAATGTGGTGACGGCAATTTGAAAAATTCTATGTGCTCTTGTTTGGAAACAAAGCCACGTGCTTTTTGACAGCTGTCATCCACCATCTTTAATCAATAGAGCACTGTGCTGCTATCATGCGGGCAATTTCGTCAGCTGTCATCCGCCATCTTTAATCTACAGAGCACCGTGCTGCCCTCTATGTAGTAGCGAGCAATTTGAAAAGTTCTGTTAGCTGTCATCCGCCATCTTTAATCAAGAGAGCACCGTGCTGCCATCTTTAGCTAGATACCTTTGAAATGTGGTGGCGGCAATTTCAAAAATTCTATGTGCTCTTGTTTAGTAAACAAAGCCACGTGCTTTTTTTGACAGCTGTCATCCACCATCTTTAATCAATAGAGCACTGTGCTGCTATCATGCGGGCAATTTCGTCAGCTGTCATCCGCCATCTTTAATCTACAGAGCACCGTGCTGCTCTCTGTAGTAGCGGGCAATTTGAAAAGTTCTGTTAGCTGTCATCCGCCATCTTTAATCAAGAGAGCACCGTGCTGCCATCTTTAGCTAGATACCTTTGAAATGTGGTGGCGGCAAATTGAAAAATTCCACGTGCTCTTGTTTAGTAAACAAACTCACGCGCTTTTTGTCAGCTGTCATCCGCCATCATTAATCTATAGAGCTCAGTGCTACACTCTTTAGGTACATACCTTTGAAATATGGTGGCGGATAATTTAAAAAGAAAAATTCTACATCAGCCATCTCTCGACGCTAATTGCACAAGATGGTGGCTATACATGACTCCTTAAAGGTGCTTATGCAAGATGGCCGCTATACATAGGTTCTTACGAGATGCCCTTGGGATGCTTGCGCAAGATGGCGGTTATACAAGGCTCCTTATGAGACGCCCTAGAGATGCTTGCGCAAGATGGCGGTTGCTCTTATGAGGCGGCTTAAGGGTCCTTGCACAAGATGGCTAGAGATGCCCTAAGGATGCTTGCGCAAGATGGCGGACGCAAGATGGCGGCTATACACGACTCCTTATGAGACGCCTTAAGGGTGCTTCCGCAAGATGGCTGCTGCTCTTATGAAGAAAGCTAGCTTAGAGGCTAACGTGTCATGCTAGTTCGATTCATTAAATTTGGGGCTTAAATGCAAAATGATAAATATCTCGAAAACGGTGCATCGTAGAGAAAAACGGACAAAATTTTTCTGCCCTATACCTCGGTTCGCAGTACGAGGAACAAGAAAAGCATAGTCTAATGATGAGATCAACGGTTCGGTTCTAACTTAGGCCCTTTGGCATTAGCTCTGTTTCAGCTTGTAATGAAGCAAGTCTTCGTAACATGATCAGGTCTAGCTATGGCGGAGAGTATAACGTACCGCGCAGGTTCGATTCATTACATTTGGGGCTTAAATGCAAAATGTTAAATATCTCGAAAACGGACAAAATTTTTCAACCTGATACCTAGGTTTGCAGTATCAGGAACATGATAGCATAAGAAAAACATTGTCTAATGATGAGATCGACGGTTCGATTCCTACTTAGGCCCTTTGGCATTGGCAGCTATCTATTTCTGCAAGATGGCGGCTATACATATTTTCTTATGAGACAGCTTAAGAGCGCTTGCACAAGATGACTGCTGCTCTTATGAGACGCCCTAGGGGTGCTTGCGGGAGGTAGCAGCGACAAGACGATGACTATACACAGCTGCTTATGATACGGCCTAGAGATGCTTACACAAGATGGTGGCTGCTCTGATGAAGAAAGGTAGCTTTGCATCGTGCAGGTATTTTTACAGCACTAAACCTCATACCTTTGAAATGTGGTAGCGGGTAATTTGAAAAATTCGACGTGCTTTTTCATAAGCTGTTAAGGCCTCCTCTTATGTCAAGGCATAGCTCTATCGAACAAGTTTAAACCTGCATCGGAATAGCTAGAGTAAGCACGTGCTGCAGTGATGACGTCATTAAGCATGTTTAGACTTGCAAATCACAGAAGAAACGTAACAAGGCTGGAATCGAAAACTGCACTCTATGCCGTTAACTTTATCATGTGATCGGAACATTGATTGAAGTGTTTAGAACACTAAATAAGTAGAACCGAACACTGTACTCGATACAACATGTGTTTAGAACATGTCAGGGGATACCTTTGTTCTAAGAAGATTAGTTTACCGCACATTCCTTGTAGGGCTAATAGGCTAAGGGGCTAATGGGCAAAAGGGCTAATGGGCAAAAGGGCTAAAGGGCTAAAGGGCTAATGGGCTAATGGGCTAAAGGGCTAAAGGGCTAAAGGAGCAACAACCTCATCGATCGCTATCAGCAAGAACGCTTGTACTTTGTTAAGTGTATAAAATTAATCTTTATTTGTAAATGGTTTCATGTTCAGAACAAGGAATGGAACCTAGGGGTTACGTCTTACCTAATAAAATCCCTGAGGTGCGATGAGTTACGTTTTTCGAACTAGTGTTTGGAACACTGAACTTTTCAAGATGATAGCAGAGAGTTTAGCAATGTTCTGTTGTTGGATTATAAATTCCGCGCTACAACATGCATAAGGTGGCAGCCTTGAGGTTTACTGCCGTAAAGATGACAAGAGTGAGGTTAACAATTTTCCGTTGTTGGATATTAAATTCCGCGCTATAACATGCATAAGGTGGCAGCCTTGAGGTTTACCGCCGTAAAGATGGCAGCAGTGAGGTTAACGACGCTCTATTGTCCATCAAAGTGAGGTTAGGGTTCGTCAAGAAGACAGCTGTCAAAAAAGCACGTGGCTATTTTCACCAAACAAGAGCACGTGGCTGTGACGTCACTGTCACGTAATCAATCCTTAGCTCGACGTCATTAAGAGGAGCATTAGGATTAGCTATGCTTAAAAGTCTTAGGAACAGATCAGCAGTATGAATTGCAATGCTTCAAAGCGTGTACACATCACCTATCGATTTTACATGCATCGACCTTCGAACTAAACTTCATCCGCTAGATCATGCTGCTATCTTAGCATAACCTATACCCATAAAATTAAAGTACAATGAATAGCCATGTTTCAAAGCGTGTACACATCACCTATCGATTTTACATGCATCGACCATCGAACTAAACTTCATCCGCTAGATCGTGCTGCTATCTTAGCATAACCTATACCCATAAAATTAAAGTACAATGAATAGCCATGTTTCAAAGCGTGTACACATTAGCTATCGATTTTGCATGCATCGACTCTCGTACTAAACTTCTTCCGCTAGATTGTGCTGCTATCTTAGCATAACCTATACGCGTGACCTTAAAGTACAATGAATAGCCATGTTTCAAAGCGTGTACACATTACCTATCGACTTTGCATGCAACAAATATCGTACTAAACTTCTTCCGCTAGGTTGTGCTGCTATCTTAGCATAACTTATATACATGAACTTAAAGTACAAAGAATAGCCATGTTTCAAAGCGTGTACACATTACTTATTGATTTTGCATTCATCGAATCTCGTACTGAACTTCTTCCGCTAGATTGTGCTGGTATCTTAGCATAACCTATACCCATGAACTTAAAGTACAATGAATAGTCATGTTTCAAAGCGTGTACACATTAATTATCGAATTTGCATGTATCGACTCTCGTACTAAACTTCTGCAGGTAGATTGTGCTGCTATCTTAGCATAACTAAGACGCATGAACTTGAAGT
Organism: Anabrus simplex; assembly: GCF_040414725.1. NCBI lineage: Eukaryota > Metazoa > Arthropoda > Insecta > Orthoptera > Tettigoniidae > Anabrus > Anabrus simplex. The sequence goes on from NC_090279.1 coordinate 68,505,074, forward strand.
ACAAAGCATAGCTATGTCTCAAAGCGTGTACACATTACCTATCGATTTAGCAAGCATCGACTCTCGTACTAAACTTCTTCCGCTAGATTATGCTGCTATCTCAGCATAACCTATACGCATGACCTTAAGGTACAAAGAATAGCCATGTTTCAAAGCGTGTACACATTACCTATCTACTTTGCATGCAACAAATATCGTACTAAACTTCTTCCGCTAGGTTGTGCTGCTATCTTAGCATAACTTATACACATGAACTTAAAGTACAAAGAATAGGAGGAGGAGGCGGAAGAACCCCCCTATTATACTACTCACACATTATGGTACTACACACAAGTATTTTACTTCGCATAGGTAACGCGGACCTATGGTGTTTCTCACATTATGGCGCTACGCATAGGCAACGCAAACCCATGGTGTTCCTGTCCCAGGTGTACTATTCAGAGTGCCGTTATTCCCGTGGTGTTCTTCATATAGTGGGTACTAATTACAGGCAACGCAGACCCGCGGTGTCGCTGATATAGTGGTACTAATCACAGACAACGCCTAGACCCGTGGTGTTTCTCACAATGGTACTAATCACGGGTACCGGAAAACCCATACAGACTCACCTTATGTTGCTACTAATCACAAAATTATTGTGTACCTATCATAGTGGTACTATTCGCAAGTAAAGGCGACCCATGGAGTTCCCCGCACGATGGTACTAATCGCAATTAGTTTCATGGCTCTAACACTAACATCCCTTGGTCGCCCCTTATAGTCGCCTCTTACAACAGGCAGGGTATACCGTGGGTGTATTCTTCGTCTGCGTGCCTCACCCACAGGGAGTGTATAACAAATCTATTTGGGAAGAAATACTTTTATGTTGTATCTACATAATAAAGAAGTCATATTGTCATAGCAATAACTATATACAATAAAATAAATGAATCCAAAAAGATAAGCATAATTTACTATATTAAATATTAGTTACTATATTAAATATTAGTTTATTTACATTTTAATAGATGTTTAGTAATAATAATAATAACAACAACAACAACAACAAAAGTATTCAATAAAGATCAATATAGGTAATTTACAACATCAAGAGCCATTCCATAGTCACTGAATTACAAAGCAGGGAGTATGAATAAACAAACATAATAAACATGTATTTTGAAAGCATAAAGCAAAATCATGTCCGCCATTGGAAGGGTGATAGGTAAAGGCTTCCACTATCCATAACTTGGCACTTGGTGGGGTAGAGTGGTTATCTCTACATTCAGCATGAACATTGGAACTTGCTCCCTGACTTGAAGCTCGCTGACCCCAAGTTCTTCCCGCCAGGTGACATTGAGTTTTAATAGCCGCAGAACATTTCTTTTCATTATTGAAACTTGGTCACAGAACTCGATCACCAGATTATCCTACTCTTTAAGACACTGAACTATGATGGATTATTGCTGGACACTATCATCAGAGGGAAGAGAATAGTGTTTTACTCTAATCACATGTTCCTTGAAGTCACAGGACAGGTTAGACACCCAGCTACAGCAGTTCTGGAAAGCAGAGGAGCTTATGTCCCCAGTCATGACAAGAGAAGAGAGAGCCACAGAAAGGCACTTTAAAAAGAATACCACTAGGGATGCTTTAGGTAGATACCCCTCAAGCAGAAACCTGAGGTTCTGGGAAACTCCTTCAATCGTGAAGACTAACTCAACTGGAACGATTTTTCAGATGGGAGCCCTCACTTCAGCACGAGTACTGTAACCTTCTTCACGAGTATGAGGCCATGGAGCATATGGTTAACGACAGGGAATGAAGGTGGAAGCTTTTATCTACCCCATCATCCAGTTTTAAGCTTAGTAGCTGAACTACAAAAGCGAGGATTGTATATAATGCGCATGCTAAACCTTCTAACAATATTTCATTGAATGATATATTAATGGTGGGAACGACAATACAAGATGATATTTACACTATTATTCTAAGATTTATTATGCATACCTTTGCCTTCACTGCAGATATTACTGATATGTAGCGGTAAGTCATGGTTCATGCAGATGATAGGAAGGTTCAGCGGATTATCCTGAGGGAATCTCCTAGACCCCACACTCTAACTACGAACTGACAACTGTAGCATATGGTACAGCAGCGGCAGCAGCCTTCCTAGCTACCAGATCTCAGAAGCAGCTTGCTGAAGTAAGCGGCTGTGACAATATACAGGGTGCTCTTCAGTTGCAATCTGAAACTGTTGATTTACAAGAGAGTGGAGGATTTCACCACTGGAAATTTTGTGCAAACCACCCATCATTACTGGAAGCATTTAGGACAGTCGCCCAGGTGGCAGATGTTACCCAATAAACACAATAGGAATCTAAATGAAACCTCACTGTAATAATACACATGGGAAAATATATTACATGCATATATGCCGTAAGTCAATAAGAATACAAAAGACATTTTTAGGTTAGGTTAGGTTCATAACGAAATATTTTCCCTTTTCAAATGATTCTCATTATCAGAAAATTACCATAAAAATGAAAATAAAATTAAAATTAACACCTGCCCCAATTAATTGTGAAACTCCTGTCATAAGGTCCACATCACTACGAGTGACAACTCACCGCCTTCCTCCTTCAATACCCCGTAGCAATGTCCGAAGTAAATTTTTTGATCGAGGTAATGTTGCTTTCATTTCGTAGGAGTTCTTGATGACATTTCGTTCTCCTCAGACATCCTAATTGAATTCTGTACGTAAGCATTGGACGAAATAAAACCAAAATTAATAAAATGCTGCGTTCACACAAACTACGTTATCAAATGCCACCTGGTATTGGCCAAACAGATTTAAATATAAACTCGCAAATGTAAGACTGGTGACTGCAGTGGCAATACGTAATTCTGACAGTTCAGGAAATAAATCATGACGTGTAGTGCCAACGTGCCAAACGTCGTATCGGAAAGTAGGGTCCCTAAACTGTATGGTTAGCGACACTGAATAGTTAGTCATTCAACAGTTAGATGAAAGTGAAGAAGTGAATGACAACAGGGAAACGATCCAGATTTTCTGGCTGTGTAAGTGGGAAGCTCAAGTGGAAAAGATGTTAATGTTTCCATCATGTTTCTCGCCAGAGGAATGCTGTTCTCAGGTTCAAAACAGCGCAAAGGAAAATCTTATACGATATTATAGCCAGACTAATGGAACCACTTAGAGACTGTCGAGCAAAGTGTAAAGAGAGACTTCGTGAAAACGTACGAGAATGATTATTGAAGGAATATTGGTCTCTTGGCAGCAGAGGTAAGAGAACATCACATGTTGATAATAAACAGGGACGTTTCAAATGGTGTCATATGTTTCATATCTTAAGGCAGATGGGGTATGAGTAAAAGTGTGCAGGGATGTTTTATGAACACATTGGCAATAATGAGCACATGTGCTTCTACATCTGGCATAACGCCAGAAGAAAACAGAGGAATATCCACAGTTCTGGGCCTTCAGGCAAGCAACTCGATGCGGAAATCATCCCAGAAATATGACGTACGAATTTTAAGTAAATAAAATATCACAACAAACTATGAGAATATATTCTATATTTATTTCTACAAACTGCAACGCTTTGTTTAATCATCGTTATAAGGTCGATTAGATTAGCAGTTTGCCTTTTGCTACCACTACGAGCGCTAATGTGAGTCTATGCAGAGTTTAACTTAAGCCTTCGGTGCGGATATTTTTCAAAAAGCAAGAAAATCTCTGAGGGTATTGAACCAAGGAACACATTACAGAAAGAATATTTCGGCTAGGATTTCAATAAGAAGGAAAACGCGTAATGAACTCTTCAACTGTGTCTGCAGTAATATAGTGACGTCATCAGCATAGACTGCAACCGTAAACAGGCTCTGAGGGTTGGGAATCGTGCACATTACAAAGTGGAGTTCCCAAATAAAGGGATCAATACTTAAAGCAAAACGAGTCATTGATAGGGGACATCCTTGTTTTAATTGGAATTGGTCTGGAAAAGTGTCCATTACGAAGTATTCGAGAATGCGCCGAACTATAAAGGGTTCGAATAAGATTGCATATTGCGGTTGGGAGACGCAAGCGTTGCAGCACTGTTAACCCATGATGCACTCTGTCGAAAGCTTTTCAGAAGTCCAGGTTTAATATCGCGGCCATTTCAGTTGGTTCTGCTTCAAAATGTTACACTGCATTTCCTACTGCTTGTAGGAAGTGGTTTATTTTCCTGTCGGGAATAGCACATGTTTGCCCTACTTTCATGATGTGATTAAGGTAGGGTCGTATTCTTTTCGCCAGTGTTTCCATGAAGAGTTTGTAATCGGTGTTGAGGAGTATTATCGGGCGGAAATCCGATACAGTTCGTGGTGCGGAGTCTTTGTGTATAATGATTATAATTCCTTCATTAGCGCCTGTGCAATCTTGTAGATTAGCGAACAATATTTGCATCAGTGTTAAAAGCGTTGTTTTCGTGATGATCCAGTACTTTTTGAAGAAAAAAATAAGTCAGACCATCAGGGCCTGGAGCTGATGTGTTACTGGCCGTTCGTAGGGTCTCGAATAGTTCAATTTCTTCAGTTGGACGGAGGATCTGCTGCCTGTCATTATCATTGAGTTGTTGTTCGGAGAAAGACAGAATGATCGTTTGAACTAGCGGGGATTTCACACAGTCCGGGAACGTTTCTCTAAAGTATTTCTCAGTTTCATTTAGACAGTCTTTAGTAGATAAAAGTCGTCTGTTGTCATCTGTATGAAGAGTAGATATTATTTTGCTCTCCCCGTTTCTTTTTTCATGGGCTATATGAAAAAGCTGAGTTTTTCTTATGCTAAGGGTGAATTAGAACACGAACGAACTAAAGAACCGTGTAGGATGTTCTCCTGAATGCCTGTCGTTCTTCGTTTAACTGCGGCTATGTGACAGTTTACGTTGTAACCTGCTTGTTGACGCACCATAAGGACAGTTAGTATAGTGTAGTAAGATTGCAGAGTTTTCCGTCTGTTGCTTGCTTTTCTGCTGCATGTTTCTTAAAGAAGGTTTGAATCGCCAGTTTAAGCTTATGCAACCATTTGTGTACAGTTAAAGCACCCTGTTGGATGAGACGACTGAGCATATTCGACCACATCCGTTGAAAGTTCTGTTTCACTTGCTCGTCATCAAGGAACGTATTAATTAGTTTCCAATATCACTTTCCGATAACAGGTTTTCTCCTAGTGGTACGAATTTTCAGTAGGACAGCGTGATGATCACTGAAGAGTATTATTTAGCACTGATGTCATGTACGTGCGGTGCTAGGTCTCTGTTTACGTAAAATATGTCAATTCTAGAAGCCGATGCTCCTCGGAAAAATGTAAATTGTAAGAAATTGTCGTGTTTACTTTCCCATCCATCACGAAGCTCTAAGTTCTGACATATCCTTTCAAGCGCTGGAGGAGGGCTGAATTCTCCTCTCTGGTCTTTTGCCCGTAAAACACAAATAAAATACCCACCGAAAATTAAGTCTTTAGAGTTATGTCGTAAAAAGAATGGTAGTTGTGTGGTCAGAAATTCCTCTCGCTCGTGACGACGATGTGTTCCAGAGTGCAGGCAGATGTTTATATACAGTGTGCTATCTTCTGTTAATATCGATGTGATCCTCCTACTAGGGTGATTTTCACAAAGTTTCATGTGTAATCCAGATCAGTAAATAATTGCTGTACCTCTCGAGTCTTCCCCAGGATTGGCAATATATTGGTAATTGTTCCCAAGGTAAAGCAAAATAAGGACCTTAACTTCTTGTAGGAAAAATATATCGATGTCATAATCTCTAATAAATTATTGTAATGGTACCTGTTTGCCATGACTTCTCAGGCAATTTACATTAAGTGATGCTACGTAATGAAGAAATAGAATGGTAAAGGAAAATAACACAGCGCCAATCGTAATAATTAGTTTGCATATGGAGACGAGTGCTGAAGTAATTTATTTGTAACATGTTTGACTATGTTGGTACCTTTCCTTTTGCCAGTACATCTACCGGCCGCTTTAACCCAGGATCCCTGTGCCTAACTTGAGGTAGTTTTGTTTCCGTAATTTCCATTTCTTCTACCGACGGGCGTCTCTCGTTTTCGAAGGTCGGTGATATATATTATGCTCTTCCCTATTTGCATGTTTCTGGTGTCAACACATATCCGCCCACTGTTTCCATATTCTGATTTATTGGAGGTTGTAACTGATAATGGTTTGCTTCTTGGGGTAATTGTGCTGGCAATAATGCATCTGACACGATCGTAGGTAGCCTTTCCGGTTGCGATATTTGATTATTATTATCACAATTGTCGTTCTCAATTATCTGATCCCCCACCGTTTGACCTAACATCTCTGTCTCTTTATGCGTCGCAAAAGTGGCCGGCATAGTGTACAGGTGATCATTTTGTGTTTTCTGTGTGGCTTCGTGTAATTCACTAGATGTCGAACTGTGTGAGTTGTCTTCAGAAGTCAACTGCGTAACTTGCAGTGGAATGCGCTGTGTCGGCAGTTTCCCACTCGCCAAGGTCGCCCAGGTGGGACTAGCAGCTGGACAGGTTGTTTACGTCGTGGGCATTAACCCCGTAAGTGGCCCACTGCATTACAAGACGAACAAGTAGTAGGCTGATTTTCGTAACTGATCAGGGCTTTATGCCCACCAATATCTAAGTAAGACGATATATGTTGCTTTAACATTAATCGAATTGCTCGTTCACCATTATGAACATTGTACCGGAAACCTGAGGTCCATGTTTCATCTTGAATCTAAAACATGGGCCAATATTTACTAATTTGTTCCACAATTATTCTATGTGGTACCTTCATCGGAACATTAAAAATTCGCACCAACTTTATACCAAGACCCGCAGAATCAATATTCACTTTGCTACGAAATCCATTACTGTGTAGAAAAGAGTGCTCACCTGCGTAATCCTGTAGCAGTCTTTTAGTTGTTTCCTGCTTCTTGCATTTTATGTATATTTGCTGCGATGTAGAATTAAGCTGGATCATCTTGATGTCACTTTCTTGTAGATTCAAGGTGTCGAAAATCCAGTCATGCACTTGGTATGGGGCTGGTCTTGGCGTGTCTCTTTCGGTGAAGTTTATCTCAATCGTGTTTTTCCTTTCAACTATCATGATCTTTTAACTACGAACACATTGATGTCTTGAACAACCCAATCTGTCACCACTGTCGAGAGTTTATCAGGTAGTCACACACAAGTAATAACAGACTCGTTAGGCCGTACACACAGTTTGAGAGCTCTCTAGCTGCCCTGACTTGCACGCACATTGGTCCAAGCAGAACTGTCTAGCAGGGAATAGTACTCTTCCGTGATGAGAGGAAGTGTGTACTCTCTGGCTGCATGCAATGGCATTACTGAGGATGAAAATCTCATATCAAAATATTAATGAAAGTGCTAGCCGCTCAGCAACCTGCTGACTGCGGAGTGTATTGCGGGTTAGGGTAAGTCTCCCCCTGCAGTTACTGGAGTGATCATTTAATGATTTGGTTTTATGATCACATAGTGTCACATCTCCTACCGAGTTCGGCTACAACTACGCAAAGTCGTCATGGAGCATTATTTCCTTCTACAGTTCGATGTTCATAACTGCACCATCAGGATTCTGCAAGACAAATGCTTTACTTACACTTATTACCTCTTTAAACAACATTTAATTTACATTAACATTTTCGGAAAATCACTCTATCAACCATTGTTTACTGCTCTACAACTTATTATGCAAGATCTCGTAAAAGCTAGTTTGAGATTTTATCAATTAAATGCGCGTGATCAAGTATTGATACCACATGATGTGCTACCAAATTCCCTTATGATCTTTGACGATGTCACTAGAGAACGGCAGGATGTTTTTGGTGTATACATTAGTAAAAGACGCCATAAATATGTAGATTGTTTTTATTTATGTCAAACCTATTCTCGTGTACCTAAACAGTTGATACGTAACAACGCTCATATTATTGTGCTTTTATCGACAAGATGAACTCACCATGCGACATCATGTGTATGACGATCATGTTAACACTGATATTACATTCAATGACTTTAAACGACTGTGCGCTACATGTTGGTCATCGCAAGGTTACGGCTTCTTAGTTCTTGATAAAGAGAGTAATAATCATCGCGGACGGTATCGCATGGACTTTTATCATTTTATAAACATCAAGACAGCGGCTACACACTGCACTTGATCTAAGACCGACATCATGTCCACATCAAGTTAAGAGATTACTCAGCCTATTATCCATGCGCCAAACAATATTCGACGTAAATTTAAAGAGCTTAAACGTATTCAAGCAGACACTGATTTCAGTTTGAAAACTCAATTCCGTGCAACACTAAAAGTAATTTTTAATTCTGCGTCATCGTCTGAGCCTGAATCAAGTTGTGGTACTATGCAAATATCTAAAAACAACGAGAAGCCAGACGAGAAGCCAGAACAGAAGACTGAAGACTAAGAAGAAAAAGAAAAAAAGAAGAGAAGCAAGATGAGGATGAAGAGAAGCAAGGTAAGAATGAGGAAGAGGAGGACGAAGATGATGATCTTGACGTCTCTTTACCACGCAAGCGAGTTAAGTTTTAACTACAGACGTTGTTGCTGAAACACCTAATACATCAAAACACGATTTACCTTCCTTGTCTGAGGTGCTAATCACACCGGAGTATCATAATCAGTTGGTGACTTTTATTCGAAACACCTACGGCTTACCTTTTGCACCTAATACAAAAATAATTTCTTACAGGGCAAACCGACACAACCTACGGTATTTGCTATGAAAACGACTGTTTTCGGATAGGTAATGCAAATGTAAAAATTAATGCTAACACTTTCATTGTAAATTGTGTAACTTATAAAACTACTAAAGGTCTTTTAGAACTCCTTTTTTCCTCGGATACCTGACAGAAATATAATTTTGCAAGATTATCTAAATGCTTTTTGCTACTAACACTACTCGACGTAATTAAATGGGGACATAAGCTGTAAATGCAAATAAGAGTCGCAAGTTTCGCGATTTTATATCTAAGCCGTTTCTTTCGAATCAACTGTGTGCACGTGGTCCTAATGTTGACTACAAGCCTCTGTTACCCCATGTTGACCTAATTTACTGGAACACCCTAACTTACTCGTACAACCCTTGCAACTTCTCAAGATGCCGGTCACACAGGTCATGAATTAGAGATTCAAGAAGTAGAAGAGGAATTGCGTCATGCAGGTGTTATCGAGTAATGGCTCCTCAAAGCAAGACCTCGCCTGTAAAACTAAGTATCGCACACGAGTTACATAAACCAGCTCGTCGCGCCTACCGTCGCAGACGTGTCTTCACAAGTGGAAAGGATGACTTAGTAGAAATGATTCCGTATGCCTCCAGCAGTAAACAGTATAAGTATCTACCTACTGGCATCGATGTTTACTCTGAGCTCGCTTTCATACAACCGGTGCGTTCTAAGACAGCAGCTCAAGTCAAAGACGCCTTTCAACGTATGGTTCAACAATCAAAACGCTGCCCACGGCTTCTCCAAGCTGACCATGGTAAAGAGTTTTACAGCAACGTTTATTCTACTTATCTCAAGTCAATCGGCATTCATCACAATTATACGTACAACAATCTCAAAGCTAGCCTTGTGGAGCGCTTTAACCGGACGCTGAAGACTGTGATGTGGCGAGAATTTACACCTCAAGGCTCTTATCGATGGATTGATCTCCTACCTAGACATGTATCTACTTACAACGATACGCCTCATCGCACAATCAGCACAAAGCCACGACTTGTTACCAACAATACACAACGGTTAAACTCTATTCATTTCATAATTAAAACAGCTGATCCACATCGCCATCGCTATCAAAAAAGGTGATTATGTTCCCATCAACAAACATAAGTCAGTTTTCGCAAAAGCATACACCCATAACTGGAGCACAGAAAATGTTCAAATATGCAGAGTTAAGCTTACTAATCCAGTGGCCTATTAACTTCACGATCTTTCACGACAGCCTACCAAAGGAGGATTCTACATAGATGAGCTTCAGGAAACGAAACATCCTAATTATTATTTAATAGAACGTGTTATTCGTTGTCGCGGTAATAAACTGTATGTCTAATAGCTTGAATTTAATAACACACTCAATTAGTGGATTAATAAAGAGGATGCATTTTAAAACGTTAGTTTAATATTCTTTTTTTCTCTAGAACCTCTCCCTCTCCTCCCTACTATTTCATAAACTTATTAGTTAACATTACTACTACTAGTTAAGATTGCATAAACTCGCTTGTCAACACTACTACTACTAGTTAAGTTAGGATTTGGAATAGTGCTGGACAAGAGAGAAGTTAAAAGAGTAATCAAGCAACACGTGCACAATGTGTTACAAATGTTACTTATTTCAGCGTGTATGTACAATTTCTTCATTCACCAAAGTAAACCTGTTTAGTCCTTAGATATTTCTCTGCCGTTTTTGTCTTTTAAGACCAACACCCTGCAACAGTTTCCCTTTCATTGCCACGGCAACGACAAGTGCTGCTATCTTCTCAGAAACTGTAGCATTACGTGACGTCACACGCTCCATAATTTTACGAAGCAGATTTTCAGCAGTTACATGTCTTATTTCATGTTTATTTTGACGATAAGCAATGCCATGCTCTTTGCAGGCAGCATCTAACATATTAGTACCAGGATCACCGCGTGGTAAGGAGACGTCAAGTCGAGTTCGGGGGCCACAGTATGGTAACTAGGAAAATGAAGCTCAAAACTGAGGAGATCAATCACCTTATTGATGAGTCCATGCCCAGCATGCTTCCTCACATTTCTCCCAGCACGTTTCTTCACCTTTGCTTGCAATTATGAGAAGTGTTTACAAGCGAAGTCAAGTCGTTTGTTTTAACATGTACGGCACTGTCTCACTGAAAGTCTCGCATATTCGTGATGTAAACTACACTTTTGAATCTCTAACAAAACAGGATCTTGAGTTCACTCACGAGGCAGCTTATCCCAGATCTTCTTTACAGTATTCGCAGCTACATTGACCAAAAATGCATTTGGTAATGCATTCAACACTTCTTCAGTAAAAGTGTTTAGTTTCCTTCTGCTAGCACAAAGCTTTACGGTTCCCTTTCCAACTTCGTTACACTTTGTATCAGAGAGAAATGACAGAATGTCTTTACTCCTCAAATGTTTATTTCACACTGTTGTCATTTCGACATTGCTATTTACAGATGTTGTTCACCTCCGCGAATGCACTGCGACACAACCAATCGAAAGCATGCACACATGTCGTGAAGACTGTTTAAATGTTTCTCCACTATGCTCCTTGACAAGAGTTTAAAATGGTGGACATCCTAATTCATACATGAAGATCAATTCACTCAGGCAACCATTCCTTCTTTTCACAACCAGTAGAAAAAAGAAATCGGCTCTTAGGACAAATAACCGTTCATTATCATAGGTAGAAAGCGCTATGGAATTACTTCTTCTTCCCACCGAGGTCCTAAATGTTTTTCCACCCATAGGGTTTGCCTTTTATCTTCATCCATCTGCAAGCAGTAAGAAGATGTTGGGCTAAATACTAAACTCACGACTTTTGGTGCCCACAACACGGTGCAGATCAACACAGCCATCTCTCTGAACACGAATTTGTTTCCGTTCACTTTAAAGCCTTGAACATCAACTGCCAATGTCCTTGTCATGATGAACTTCAAAGCGATCACCTCTATGTTACAGTATCTTGTCGACTTAATAAAACAATGTCTACTGATAGCACATACAAAGACATGAATTTGCAGGAGAGAGGGCCTAATAGCGAACAAGTCTAAAGATGCATATCCATGACCACGTGATCACTGCGTGTCAACAACCGTATGGCCTTATTATGTTACATGCTCAGCCCAGTTAGGTTAAGCTTGCACTCAGGAGGAAGACGAGGATATAGTCATACGCTATTCTGTGGTGATGATGAGCAGGAGGAGTAGGAAGTCTAAGTCTATGAGGAGGATGTCTATGTCTATGAGGAGGAGGTGGTTATATCTATGAGAAGGAGGGGAGATAGTCATACGCTATTAAATCTATGATGAGAAGGAGGAGGTTGAGGATGTCTAAAACTATGAGGAGGAAGTCTAAGTAAATGAGGAGGAGGAATAATTATACAGTTGCTCAGCTTCGAGCCCCAAAGGTGTTTCCCGTAGTTACACCCACTATCAATAAAGTACATGTATTAAATATTACACAATCCACCTAGTCCATGTGCAGCTGCCGTCTTGTTCTTAGTTCAGATCTGAGCCCCAAAGTAACCTTCCGATATTACGCCCCTATGAATTATACAAATTTATTGAGCCTTAGAGCCACCAAAATTTTCTAAGTTCAGATCCAAGCAACACTGAATCACTTTCCAGTGTTACGCCTCCTATGTATAAAGCACATACATTAAGTCTTATAGCCGCCATCCAGATCCAAATTCAGCTCAAAGCTCCACTAAATCACTTTCCAATGTTACGCCCCTTATGTATAAAACACATGCATTAAGTCTTATAGCCGCCATCTAGTTCCACGTTCAGTTCCAAGTTCTGGGACGTTAAGTTAGTTTAACGCGTGGTCAGCGTAACCTTAAGCTTGCAGTTAGCCCGGGTATCGAACTTGAAGTCTGTTAGGTTAATCTTATTCTCTTATGCGGATAGCGCGTGTGTTGAGCTTTGAGTCTCTTATTGTAAAGCTTGTACTCTTAGGCATCGAACTAGGCTCTGTACGGTTAACACCCTTAGGTCTGGAGTCGAACCAGGGATCTGCGAGTTTAAGTCTAGACACGTCATGCCTGTTAGGTTAAGCTCCCCTCTTAACCATAATCACAGTGGCTGTTAGGTTAAGCTTGCACTTTTTGCATCGAACTTGGGTCTTAGGCCATTAAGCCCAGGGTCGAGAACGAGGTTTGTAAGGTCAAGCCCCTCTAGTGAGGTCATGTGAGGTTAAGTCAGCACAGTCAATAAGATGGAGGCCTCGTACAGTGGGCCGGAGGTGGTGGTGGCGTCAGAACTCCCAAATTTACACTACTGCAGACATCTACACAAGCTCTGGAAGCTGAAATGAAAGCTCAGGTAGTATAGGTGGCATGACATAGAGTCCGCTCAAGAGAATGAACAGAAAGAATGAACGTATTGAGGGAAAGGATCAGTCTACGTCCCCATGCATAGGGAAAGACAGGAAAATAAAGTTCAAAAAGTGAGTCAATTTGTCATCACCTACGAGTTGCGATGATTTTGATATCGAACATTTCATAAGGAATTCATTTTGTAGCGTCTTCATACCAGGAAAACAACATCGAGGGACTTATTACCAAATAAACAGCAGCAGAATTACCGTATTCTCTAAATATTTCTGTAACAAAACAATGTGTCAGATACAACAAAGAGCGATCGTTGCTGAGAAACGGAAGAGTACAGTTGGAAGAAAACTGAAGCGAAAACTTGATGGTGAAGGAGCTGGTGAGTAGCCTACTTGTTACAAGTTACCTTGTGTTCTAGAGTTGATCCCTCTGTAGATGGGGCTAGGTATCCCTTGCCAGCGCCATTGCTACTCTCAGACCCACATGGTGCACCCCCCTTCTTATGAACTACGGGTCAGGATATAAAATGACGTATTGATATGGACTTTAGAAATATTTTGTTATGGTTTATTATTACTACTATATTTATCATTTACAGAATAAAATTGCTAATCTACACCGCTAAATATCATGCATACGTTTCTACAAATACAGTGTCACACTGTGTCTGCAATTTAGTCTCTCACACTTTTCACTCCTACGGACATCAGATAACAGTAAATATCAGTGAGAACAAGGTAAAGAGTGAAACGATTTCAGAATTGTTACTGTGAAAAGAAAAATGGCGTATGGCTTTTAGTGCCGGGAGTGTCCGAGGACAAGTTCGGCTCGCCAGATGCAGGTCTTTTCATTCGACTCCCGTAGGCGACCTGCGCGTCGTGATGAGGATGAAATGATGATGAAGACGAAACATACACCCAGACCCGTGCCAGCGAAATTAACCAATTAAGGTTAAAATTCCCGACCCTGCCTGGAATCGAACCCGGGACCCCTGTGGGCAAAGGCCAGCACGCTAACCATTTAGCCATGGAGCCGGACATTGTTACTGCAGGCGCTCTCTACAATTGACTTTGCAGACATGTGAACTTCTTGCATTTAACATATGAGAGCTGAGACTTACTGTCCGTACACAAATAGCAAGTGCTTACCACTTTCTCTTTTTCGCGTTCTTCCAGCTTTCTTCCTTGTTGTTGTGTTTGTTGTCAGCTCTCTTCTGCAAATGGTTCCTCAAAAGTTCCTTTTCGAGAGACTTTAGAATGTTTATGTCTTTCTGGTTGTTAGATTTACATATCATCAGGCTACTGATGGTGGCAAGAACAAGTGTTCTTGCTACTGCGACATATTAAGTCCATCTTGACGTTGTCCTGGTCCCTCACATATTAATTAACCTTGATGTAAACACTAAAGAAAATGCACATCTTGAATGTCGCGCACTGTAACATAAGTAATGTTTAAGGCAAATTACAAAAATAATATTAAAAACCCTACATTTCACATCAGAAAACTGCCATAAAAATGCCTGGAATTGTTTTTTCATATTCGTGGACACTACACACAAAACACTACGTAACTCACCACATTTATGTAGTTCACATAATTGGGTGAGCAGTCTATTTCAGCCACACTGTCATAACCACGGCCTTATATGACCTCACTATCCCGGTATTTACCTTGAAAGACTGGGAGAATCCATGGGAATACCCCAGCCAGGGCACTTGGTCATCTCTATCGGACACTTGGAGATGTGCTACACATAAATGTCGCGCGTGAAGCTAATTGTGCCGACACACACAGTTTCTTGAATAACGTATTTCTTGCTACAGATGGAAGGTAGCACTTTGTCATTAGCTGGGTCCCAAGATCCCAATGACCCAACTAAGATGGCATTTACCTCCTCCGATATAAAACGTGTACGAAGAGCCGTCGCCAAGATCGCGTATTCCTCTCTTTTGGCCTGTCTGGCATATTCGAAAGCAGATTTCCTGTTCTCAAATGGAAATGAAATGTCCAGTGATATCCTTGGCAATAAGCAAGTCTGGGCGTAGGTTGTCATGCACGACTTGGTTATCGCTGTAGATACTGTATCTTGTAGCAGCTGTCCTTCTGACCCTGGAGACTACAACACTGTGTCTCCGCAGATAAAATGCAGAGTATCTCATGCAATGATTAGCTACATGAGGCAGAGTCTCATTCCCGTAGCCGCATCTTCTACCCGTCTTGTTGCCATCAGATGCAGAACGGCGACTCGCATTGAGCGGTAGTAAATTCAGCCTAGCTCGGTGGATAAATCTCCAGTCTGCAAATCTGGCAAACAGACCGGTTCTCAAGAAGTGGGAATTAGCTGTGTCTGCGACTACGCATTCCATTACTTTACCTTGATTGGGCAGGCTGATCAATCTATTAAGGTGCTTAGACTGAAGGTTTATTCTGAGTGCCTTTAGCGCCTTATGACGATCATTGCTCAACATGGTCTTTTCATAGATGGTAACCGATTGTACGAAGTCCTCCATTTTCCATATAATCTGGTTTCTTCTCGAGGCCTTGCGAGCTTGAGTCCAGACAGATTGTAATGGATTCGAGTTCTATCTGAACTCTCCCTCGTTATGGCCACTCAGGAAAGCTGATACGTCTTCATGAGGGACAGGTCTTCCAACTCTCTTCTGGACTAAGATCTTCAGGTTCTCAAGAGCAAGCCCTGCAGTACAGATGTAAGTTGAAGTCAGGACCTTGAAGGCATTATCGATCAGGTGATAGTCTGAATCATTCTCTGCAACAGATAATCCAAGATAACCTGCCTTTGTAGGACCATATAAATAGTCGTTAGAGGCCTCATGGGATAGGTATAGGGTCTTCTTAACCTCGGCCTTTATATTATAACTCTAACTTGGAATGTAATATCTTCTGTGCCATGAAGATGAGGTCAGCTAGTTTTTTCGTGTCGGATGAGATGAGGAATCCAACAGTCTTCCCAAGGAACTTCTCAAACACTCCATCCTTCAAAGCCTTTATCTTCATTGTCAATTTTAAAAATGGAGTTTCTCGTCCCTACAGGGGTCTCAACAGACAGATGTAGGCTGAAGAACTTTGGAGCTGTAAGGCTTATGTTGATCTTCATTGACGTAGTATCGATGACAATCTTGTTTTGTAGCTTTATCGAGTCGTCGGATAATAGTACGATGTCATCAGCATAGGCGAGAATCTGATGGTATGTATTCCAGCTCTGAATAGCTCTAACTGCGGGGTCAATAACAGGGTTAAAGAGAAGTCCATTCATAGGACAACCTTGCCTTACTCCTCATTCGATGTAAATACCGTCTGTGACCCGATTTTCAGTCTGTATATGGGTGGAAGAACCAGTATACATATTTTTACTTATCTTCTTTAGTTTAGTGCCAGCTCCACTTCTTTCAAGGGCCGCAAAGATAGCGTCATGCGACACGTAGCCGAAGGCATTAAAAAAATTCAGCCGAGCTGCTAGGAATTGGCCTTTCTCACCTTGCCTTATCAGATTTCATTTTGAGTGTGAAGTTATGCTCAAAAACTCCGTAATGTGGCAGAAAACATTTCTGCGCTGGTGCTAAAATATTGTTGTCTATCATCCAGGTGGTTATTCTCTTGGCTAACACACCTGAGTGTAGCTTATAAATGGTCCGCATGATGGCAATGGGTCGCCAGTTGGTGATGGCATGTGGATCACCTTTCTTGAATAATAAGATTGTGACTGGCTGCTTCCAATCCCTGGGTATCTTCTCGTACTTCAGACAGATGTAAAATATTCTGGCCAGCAGTATACAGGCAGGATCGACCACCTTCCAGTGTTTGTAAGCAAAGCAGTCGTCCCCTGGAGCTGTGTTTTCACATCTTTGTAAGCGACTTTGTACTTCATTTGGCGCGATTCTGGTGGTATTAACGCATGGGGTACCCTCTGGTGGTCGAGAATTGAAATCAGGTAAGTTGCTTGTTTTTCCCTCAGCAGTCTCTTTAAAGTGCTGAGTCACAGTCTCATTATCTATGTTACACCTCGATCCTTCGTCTCCCAGAAGAACCCGCATGGCTTTCCTTCTGTTGTTCCTATATAAAGATAGTAGTATAAGTCACGGGTTCGGCCGCCTCAACCTCCACCAGCCCTCCGCAGAGGCCTCCTCCACCACCACCTCCACACGTTCTCGGGAGAGGCCTGCTCCTCACGCTGGCTAAGAGCACGATCCTAACCTCACATCCGCCATCTTGGAGGGGCTTAACCTAACTTTTTATGCCTAAGAGAGCTAGCCTAACCTCATGGCAGGGCCTAACCTGAGTTTTACAACCGGATGCCCTTCCTGATGCCTAAGAGCGCGACCCTAACGTCACATTAGCTATCTTGGAGGGGCTTAACCTATCCTTTTATGCGTAAGAGAGCTAGACTAACCTCACGGAAGGATTTAACCTCAGTTTTACGTCCGTATGCCCTTCCCGACGTCAATTGCATAAGATGGCGGCTATACATGACTCCTTATGAGACGCCTTAAGGGTGCTTGCGCAAGAACTTTTGAAATGCAAGACAGCAAGCCTAACCTCATAGAAGGA
This sequence comes from Anabrus simplex, assembly GCF_040414725.1. Classification (NCBI taxonomy): domain Eukaryota; kingdom Metazoa; phylum Arthropoda; class Insecta; order Orthoptera; family Tettigoniidae; genus Anabrus; species Anabrus simplex. The sequence goes on from NC_090279.1 coordinate 68,522,752, forward strand.
CCTAACCTCAGTTTTATGGACGGATGCCCTTAACGACGCCAATTGCACAAGATGGCGACTATACATGACTCTATGAGACTCCTCAAGGGTGCTTGCGCAAGATGGCTGCTATACATAGACTCTTATGAGACTCCCTTGGGATGCTTGCGCAAGATTGCGGCTACAAGATGGCGGCTATACATGGCTCCTTATGAGACGCCTTAAGGGTGCTTGCGCAAGATGGCGGCTGCTCTTATGAGATGCCTTAAGGGTACTTGCGCAAGATGGCTGCTGCTCTTATCAAGAAAACTAGCTTAGAGGCTAACGTGCCGTGCTAGTTCGATTCATTAAATCTGGGGCTTAAATGTAAAACGTAAAATATCTCGAAAACGGTGCGTCGTAGAGCAAAACAAACAACATTTTTCAGCCAAATACCCAGGTTCGCAGTATCAGGAACATGATGGCATCAGAGAAAATAGTCTAATGATGAGATCAACGGTTCGGTTCCTACTTGGGCCCTTTGGCATTTGGTCCGTTTTAGCTTGTATTGAAGCAAGTTTTCGTAACGTGGTCAGGTCTTGCTATGGTAGAGAGTAAAACGTACCGTGCTGGTTAGATTTATTAAATTTGGGGCTTAAATGCAAAATGTTCAATATCTCGAAAACGGTGCGTCGTAGAGCGAAACGAACAAACTTTTTCTGCCTAATATCAAGGTTCGCAGTACCGGGAACACGAGAGCATAAGAAAAAGTAGTCTAATGATGAGATCAACGGTTCGGTTCCTACTTGGGCCCTTGGGCATTGACAGCTATGTAATTCTACAAGATGGCGGCTGCTGTTATGAGACTACTTAAGGGTTCTTGCACAAGATGGCTGCTGCTTTTATGAGACTCCCTAGGGATGCTTGCGCAAGATGGCGACTAATAGATGGTGGCTGTCATTAAAAGTGAAGTTAGGGTCCGTCAAGTTGACAGCTGTCAGAAACGCACGTGCCTTTGTTTACAAACAAGAGCACGCGGTCGTGTGCCACGGTCACGTGGTATGCTGCGTCAGCATGCGACGTTTAAGATCCACGCCTACGTGGTTAAAACTCTGCTATGTTCACAAGTTTTTTTACACATAGCTATTCTTTATGCTTTAAGTTCCTGCACATAGGTTATGCTAAGATAGCAGTACACACATGCGAACGTTGTACATTCTAGTGGAATAAGTTTAGTACGATAGTCGATGCATGCATTATTGATAGGTGATATGTACACTCTTTTAAACATTGGTATTCTTTGTGCTTTAAGTTCGTGCGCATAGGTTATGCTAAGATAACAGCACTCACACACACACACATGCGATCGTTGTACATTCTAGTGGAATAAGTTTAGTATGAGAGTCGATGCATGCATCATCGATATGTGATGTGTACACGCTTTTAAACATAGCTATTCCTTGTGCTTTAAGTTCGTGCACATAGGTTATGCTAAGAGCAGTACACACATGCGAACGTTGTACACTCTAGCGGAAGAAGTTTAATATGATGGTCGATGCATGCAAAATCGATAGGTGATGTGTACACGCTCTAGCACTTGAAAATAAAAACTTGCCATTGCTATGTTCACAAGATTCTTAAACATAACTTTTTTAATGCTGCTCTTCACGACATAGAGCATAGAATTGGAAATCGTTATGCTTTTGACGAGTTCTAAATACGTGGGCGTGGATTTTGAACGTCGCACGCTGACGCAGCATACCACGTGACCGTGACGTCACGACCACGTGCTCTTGTTTGTAAACAAAGCGATGTGCGTTTCTGACAGCTGTCATCTTGACGGACTCTAACCTCACTTTTAAGGACAATACAGCATCGCTAACCTCGCTGCTGCCATCTTCACGGCACTAAACCTCGAGGCTGGTAACTTATGCCTGTCGTAGCGCGGAATTTAAAATCCAACAACAGCACATCGCTAACCTCACTGCTGCTATCTTGACGGTGTTAAACCTCACTGTTGCTACCTTGGTTATACGCTTTTGTGTTAGTTTAGTGATAATCGCTAAGCTGTTCGCATCATAGAAGTAGCGCGTAACAAGTGTCTAGTAGATTTAAAGAAGAATCTGTTAGCAGAATATAAAAGTCCGTCATGGAAAAACCTATTTCTAGGTATATTTGCAAAGAGTGTGGATAAGCATTTTCCCTAAGCTATCACAAGAGACGTCATGAAATATCATGTAGGACAATTCTTCTATGCAAACATTGCAGAAGAGAGTTCAAGAACGCATACAACGCTCAACGTCATGAAGCCCCGTGTAATGTAGCTTCATCGAGAAGGAAATACAAAGAGCTCAACCGTAGTCAAGCGAACACTAATTTATTTTTAAAAAGTATACCTCTGCGAGAGATTTTTAATTCTCCCTTGTTGTCTAGGCCTGCTACAAGTTCTATTACTAAGCACAAATTTCAAGATAAAGAGAGGCAAAATCATGATTATGATAATAAGGATAATGATGTTGATCAAAACAGCAGTAAAGGCAAAGTAGAAGAAGAAGAAAACGAAGATCTCAATGTTTCATTGCCATTACAGCTTGATGATTTTGCGTCATTTTCTAAGCCTACTACACGTTCTGTCGCAGTGCAAACATCTCAAGAAGAGATGCAAGAAGAAGAAGAAGGAAATGTCAACGCTTCATTGCTATCGCACAAGTTAAGTTTGTACCTAGAAACGCTACTGCTGAAGCACGTATTACATCAAAACAAGTCCCTACACATCAACTATCTGCATATAGGCTCAAAGTTCACAACAAGCCTCTGTTACCCTATGTAGACATAAGATACTGTAAAGACCCCAACGTACTCGTAAAACGTTTGCAACTTCTAAGAGCCTATCATGATGCTGGTTACACAGAGTACAAAGCAGATACTTTTGAAATAGAGCAAGAATTACGTCGTGTAAGTATTATTAAGTAATAGCTCTCTCTCGACAGTACAACAGCTTAAAACACCTTCCTACAATCCCAGCGCTTACCCTCACCTAAGTCATCCTTCTGTAGTATATAGTCGATCGAGTAGCTATATTTGTATATATTATTTTCCAACATTCTCCCTTCCTTAGGATGTTAACTCCGCCTCTAGATGTAGAGCCGGTGTCAAGACCGGATAAAGAGAAGAGAGGCACCCTAGCCCATTAGGCCTTTAGCTCATTAGCCATTTAGCGTGTGGCGGCCTCGAATATTAATATATGTGTATAAACTCATATGTTTATAAACTCCTTGAACTTTGTTTATGTTTTGAAGACTTCTATATATTGATGTTCTGTGCTTCTAATGTTATCTATATTCTCTCTGATAATTATTCATGTTTTACGTTCGTCCCCATGATACTTGGAGTGTTAATTAAACATTTAAATACACCATCCCTTTTCTAATATTCATTTAAGTACATAAACATCATTCAATAGCTACATTGGTGACTCCCGACGTGACATTAAAATACGCGCGGAACAGATTTTGTGGTTAGTCAAGTGTGAAAATGACCGACGCCAGCAACGAAGCAAATCGACCGCCAACAACAGTATGGAACGAAGCGGGTATTGCTCGCATTTCGGTGAGGAATCGGCCCATCTGGAAGAAAAACATAAAGGTATGGTTTCTTCAAGTTGAAACACAGTTTACTATGTTTGGTATCACTAATGAAACCACGAAATTTAATCATATTGTTGCGTCATTAGAAGCGGATATTGTGAAATTAATTTCCGACTTTTTATCTCGACCATTATCTACCACTCCGTTCACAGAGCTTAAAGCAAGACTAATTCAGGAATTTGAAGAGTCAGAGAATAAGAAGGTGACGAAATTATTAACAGAATTAGAATTAGGTGATAAGAAGCCAACTCAACTCTTGCGTGCGATGCGAAATTTAGCCGGTACGCAAGTCAAGGACGATTTCTTGAAAACCATATTTGTGCAGCGGCTTCCTGTTACCGCACGTTCTATATTAGCTACGAGTAAAGATGATCTGGACACCATAGCAACTATGGCTGACAAAATTGTTGAAATTTCACAACCGATGTTAAATGTTTGTGCTCAAACCGCGCAGGCACCACCCACCATTGCAGTCAATAAAATAAATGATGTCAGTAACGATCGTATCTCAATACTAGAAATCCAGATCGCTGAATTAACACTGAAAATCAATGAACTGAAAACGTTGTCACGTTCTTCAAGAAGTAGCTCACGATCATCTCGTTCTTCACCAAGAAGATCACGAGACAGGTCCCGATCAGCCCATTCTTTTAATCTTAATAGAGCACTATGTTGGTATCACTTTAAATATCGCAGCAGGACAAAGAAATGTCAGAGCCCATGCTCATATCAACCACCTTCCGCTCAGAATCCTAACATGCAGTCAAACTAAAACGCTCCACACTAGCGGCGGCAGGTGATCGGAGTCATTTTTCACGCCGCCTATTTCTCACAGACAGAAGTAGCGGAAGTCGTTTCCTGGTCGATACCGGAGCTGATATTTCTGTGATTCCGCCTTCTGATAGTGATCGCCCAAAAAAGTCAGATCGTAAACTTTATGCAGCAAACGGCACTGGTATTAACATTTACGGAGAGCGTCTACTAGTACTCAGTTTGGGTTTACGGCGCAATTTCACATGGAAATTCGTAATTGCAGATGTGCAATCACCGATTATTGGAGCCGACTTCATTCACCATTACAACCTTATCGTAGATCTAAAGAACAGGCGACTCATTGACCCATTAACATCAGCAGAGATACCTGGCACATTGATTAAAGTCTCGGGCATAGAAACAGTTTATGTAATGCCACCAGATCAAAAACATGCTGACATTCTAAAGAAATTTCCCAACTTGCTCCATGAGAAGGTCCATTTCGACATCCCGGATACCTCTGTTTTTCATACCATTGTCACAGAAGGACATCCTGTAGTAGCAAAAGCACGACGACTACCACCAGATAAACTCAAAGCAGCTAAAGCAGAGTTCCAACAAATGATCGATATGAAAATCTGCCAGCCATCAAAGAACGCCTGGGCAAGTCCCCTCCACTTAGTTCCCAAGAAGGACAGACCTGGAGACCTTGCGGAGACTACCGTGCTCTCAACAACATCACCAAGCCTGACAGGTATCCTATTCCTAACCTTCAAGATTTTAACAGCCAACTACATGGAAAACGAATATTTTCAAAAATAGATCTGATCAGAGCTTATCATCACATCCCTGTACATCCGGACGATGTACCTAAAACAGCAGTGATAACTCCATTTGGTTTGTTCGAATTTTTGCGCACCCCGTTTGGACTCCGTAATGCGGCTCAAACTTTTCAAAGATATATCGACAGTATACTCAGAGACCTCGATTTCGTGTACTGTTATATAAATGACATCCTAGTGGCATCACAAGATGAAGAAGAGCACAAGAAGCATCTTCAAATGCTTTTCGAACGACTCGGTACGTTCAACATCAGAATCAATCTGAACAAGTGCATTTTCATTTCAACAGAAGTACCTTTCCTGGGATATGTGATATCTGCAGAAGGAATCAGACCCCTACCAGAGCGAGTGCAAACCATTGTTGACTATCCGCTACCCACAACAGTAAAAGAACTGCGCCGGTTTCTTGGCCTCATTAACTTTTACCGAAGAGCACTGCCAAATTCAGCCAGTAAACAAGCAGAGATTTTGAACCATCTCCACGGGACTAAGAAAAATGACAACAGAAAAATTAGTTGGACAGAAAATCTTCGACAATCCTTTAAAGACCTAAAAAATAGCTTGGCCGATTCAGCACTTCTAGCTAACACATCTTCAAATTTACCACTAATTTTAATGGTAGATGCCTCAGATTATGCTATTGGCGCATCATTGCAACAAATCAAAGACAATAATCTGCAACCATTAGCATTCTTCTCCAAGAAACTGACAAATGCAGAGAGAAATTACTCAACCTACGACAGAGAACTCCTCGCTGCCTACTCAGCTGTGAAGCACTTTCAGTACATGCTTGAAGGACGTGATTTTCCGATTTACACCGACCACAAGCCACTCACCTTCATGTTCAAGCAACGTTCAGACAAAGTTTCTCCACGTCAGATACGACACATTAGTTTCATCGGACAGTTCACCACAGACATACGTTACACTACTGGAAAGGTGAACATCGCAGCTGATGCTTGTTCACGAATTGCTTCAATCACTATACCTCCAACTGTTACCATGGAAGAAATAGCAGAAAGCCAACAATGTGACGAAGAACTTCCACACATTAAGAATACGTCACTTGCACTTCGAACAATAATGTTGCCCAATGGTGAAGAACTCGTTTGCGACATGACTGAAGATATGATTCGCCCATATGTACCTCGACAATTACGACAGGCAATTTTCAACTCGCTACACAATCTAGCTCACCCTGGTGTTCAAGCAACCATTAATTTAGTAAAAAAGCACTTCATTTGGCCATCACTAAAAAAGGACGTAAAGACCTGGACATCAGCATGTATTCCTTGCCAACGAAGTAAAGTCTGGAGACACACCAACAGTGCAGTGGGACAGTATCCTCCAACGGCAGCAAGATTCAGTCACATTAACGTGGACATAGTTGGACCCTTACCTCCATCACAAGGATATCGCTATTTACTAACAATTATTGATCATTTCTCGCGATGGCCAGAAGCAGTTCCATTAGCTGACATCACAGCAGAAGCAGTTTCATTCGCCATAGTCTCAACATGGATATCTCGTTTTGGCGTGCCTCACATCATAACTACTGACCGCGGAAGGCAGTTTGATCGTCAAGTTTTCAAATGCCTTACAAGCACACTGGGCATCGTCCACATTAAAACGACAGCATATCATCCGGCAGCAAATGGAAAAATTGAACGATGGCACCGTCAATTAAAATCTGCTTTGAAGGCACAGATGTCTGATGATTGGATTTCGAAGCTTCCCCTGGTCTTGTTAGGACTTCGTTCCTACATAATTCCGCGAGTCAACACCTCGCCAGTGGAAATGACTTACGGCTCAACTATTAGGCTACCAGGAGTATTTCTCAACGAACAGAAACTAGTAACTGACATCCCAACCTTCGTTTTCAAATTGAAGGAACAGTTGAGGAACCTAAGACCAGTCCCAACAGAACATCACGAGCGCAAAAAGATCTTTATTCATCCACGGCTGATGACGAGCAAGTTCGTTTTCGTTCGACATGTTGCGGTCAGAACACCTCTTCAATCACCGTATGACGGGCCGTATCCAGTCCTGTCTCGCAGTGACAAACACTTCGAGGTGGAGATGCCAACAGGGAAACAAACTATTAGCATTCACAGATTGAAACCTGCCATCCTTCTGGCAGACCAATAATCGGACAACAAGGAAAACATATCTGGAGAAACTACTCTGGACATTCCGTCGAGTTCCATTCCGAAGACTGTCAACCTTCAGAAGAAGACAGGCAGCACTCAATCCAATACACCCGCACCACGGATCACCAGATCATATCAAAGGGTCACCTTCCCTCGAAAATACATGGACGCTGTCACTGCGGAGGGAGTGTGTGGTGGCCTCTAGTATTAATATATGTGTATAAACTCGTACGTTTTATAAACTCCTTGAACTTTGTTTATATTTCGAAGACTTCTATATATTGATGTTCTGTTCTTCTAATGTTATCTTTATTCTCTCTGATTATTATTCATGTTTTTACTTTCGTCCCCACGATAGTTGGAATGTTAATTAAACACATTAATACATCATCCCTGTTCTATTATTCAAGTACATAATCATCATCAATAACTACAGAGTAATTAAGGAAGAAAATAATACAGTTAAGAAAGATGACATTAATAGAAAATGAATTATAACTGAGGATGGCCGGATGACGACAAATATGTAAATACCAAGTGAATGTATTGGAAAATCAAATGCCTCTCAATAAATTATGCTGGTGTGTGTTATGAATATATGGAAGCTGTAACAGAGGAGAAATTTAGACGGAGGGATTCTTAGGTAAACAGATAAGAAGATGACTAATGGTGTTATTACTTAAGCTGTTCGAGGACGGTTATAACCTCCAACGATATTCCGCCAATATTCTGCAGAATGGCCGATTGACGCCTCTCTTGCCTTCTACACAAGAAACAACCACGAATTTAAAGGCATGATGTGGGAAATGACAATACGTTACTTCTCTGCTGGCATACAGTCAGAGGTGTTGCTATGGTAACCTGTAGGTTCGTTGTCGGTCTGTCGGTCACTCTATGCACAGCATGGTACCCGCAGAAAATAGTAAAACATCTCCGTTATTTGAAGAGTAAGGTAAATTATGAACATAACGAAAGTTGTTTATAATGAAGATGCGTTTCACATACGGTCCACGGAGTTCACAGAAAATAAATAGCATAACAGAAAATGGAGGAAAACCGTAAAAGTTTTCCCATAAACCCCCCTCTATTCAAAGATTTTAAAATGATATGCATATCGAAACCTTCCTGAGGATGAGTAAAATCTAAATTTGTAGTTTGGTTGAGATCTATCCAGCCGTTTCACCGTGATGGTGGAACAAACAGACAAACAGGCACGAAAAATAAAACCCACCGATTCGGTCTTGAGTTGACCTAAAACGGATAACAATCTGAAAAATTGGCCAAACAAACGAAATTACAGACAGCGGACCCACTACAGCTTTATTTATATAGATTGCTTTCCACATCTTAGCTTCAGCTTTTTACACTCATTCATTCACCTTTCCATTACAGATCACACCTGGGCTTTATAAAACCAACATATTGACGATTGCCTTTAATTGAGTTACACAACACTGTACCAGGCCTTTTGTCTCGCATTCTAGTTTCACTAGCTTTAGTTGCTCTCTGGATCATATGCATACGTGATGTATTAACGATGGACAGTCCCAACTTTATGAATTACATTTTACCCTCGTTTTAGTGTAATATGAACGTTTTTAGATAGAGGTTTCCAACTTTGCCATACCCTGCTTGTTTTAGATATATTATTCATGTTCTGCTCGGATATTACCTGCTCCTTCGCATTGTTTTGTGTCACTTATTCAACATTAATACATGCAACTTTTTAATATGTTTTGTGACTTCCCCTCTCGGAGAACAATCATCAAATGAGAAATGCAACCAAGCAAGTAAAGGGCGCCAATCTTTAAGTTGAGGACTTAAAGATAAAATTTATAATCAAGCTTGGACAGACTCTTATCACAGGGGTGAGGTGATAGTACACTAATCATTAAGTAGGAGAATTAGAAATCAAAAGGCTAATTAAGGCAAATTGATTAAAATAAACTAGAAAAATACTATTTATTATATTTAATATGAATGACGACGGTTTAACGAGAACTGAATTTAACATAGAAAATGAATTTAACAAAAAATTGAATGACTCTACTTCGCGAAAACTTGCAATATCTTTAACTCGCTTGCTCACCATGTCGTCTTGTTCTGCTGGTCCTTGGAAAGCTTCCCTCCTTGCAGCTGGAACATCACCGGTCGTCTTTGATATCTCTTCATCTGCAGCTCAGTACCATTCCTGCCTTGCAAATTGCACCCACCACTAATTGGAAGATGACTTCAAAACTAACACTCCCTATTATGCTTTATCCCATAGATTGGAGATAAGCCCTATGTCACAGTTAGAAGAACCACCTTGGGTTATATGGAGAGGATACTCAATTAAGAATCCTTCCAACTTTACTGAAAATGTTCTAGGAAGTTTCATTTCTATCTAGATTAAAACTATCTATTGACTTAGACTGGTTCAAACCGGTCTTGCAGCCGTGCTGTACGTACTTCCTCATGAGAGTGGCTATACACACCTCATTCAGAATTTCTAAGTATCGAGACGCAGAATCAAGTAGAACATAATGTAGAAGCTGTAGAATAACTCGTAGAATAATGTAGAGAGCGAATAAGTCAGCAGAATAAGTCATGCCACGAGCTCCAACACGCTCTTTTATAACCTTCTCTCGCGCTAATTACAGGTCGCTTACACGTGGTCCAATCAGATGACACCTCTCTCCCCACTCCAGATATTAGAGTTGACGGGCCAAAATCATGATATCAACTGTTCTTCTATTCGTCCTTTCACTCAGTATCCATGGCAACATGACGCTCCTTTGAAAATATAGGCGTTGATCAGTTCGAATAATTCTGGTCGAAATACGGTAGCTTACGTTAGGACGCGTGAACACGTGCTCGCTTTTCTCAGAACTTGGTGTCTAAATTTATCCTTCCTTCCTCCTCGGTGATGTGGCAAGATAGAGGAAATTTACTGCAAGTTAATTTTAACCAACTGTCGCAAGAATCTAAGTGAATATTAGGATATTCAGCCCTCGTTTACAGGTCGTAGTTACAAAGTAATGAAATGATAGTGAGCAAATGATTAAACATGAATTATAATACAATTACATACCAAAATAAATATCATGACGTTAAATTCCTGAATTAATTACACATAATAAAATTAACATAATTACACTGTAACGTCTGGAACGTTACATACGCCCCCATGAGTTCTTAACAAATATTACATGAGTTGAGAACTCACACACTTACTCCCACATTGACTTGAAATACCTCTATTACCTGCCCATAACGAGCGACATTATTTTCATACACTTAATTATATCTCACTCTTTCCATATCTCTCTTAGACTGCTTCCCATTGCGACTGTCTGTTATTTCAGTTCATCTTGAGGTTTAGATGCTAAGTTCTGCCCATCATGAGCAACTTTTCACTTTTGTAAGAAAAAACAAGATTATTCTAGAGAATATAACATAATATATACAATTCAGATTACAAACTCTGCCGAGTGTCTATCTGTCCTTTTCCTCCCCATCTCTCCGACATTCTTTGCTAGATAGCAGTAACACGTTCTCTTCCAATCTTTTACATTAAAAAATTGAAAACATATGATACAAACAATTTACACTTTTATCACTCTTTCGAATGTTTCAACCTTATCTTGAAGCAGGATGCAATACACTTCACACAAATACACACGTGATTTAAGCTCACGGTAAAACTATTGCAAGTTAGAAATGCACATACGGGAAAATTAATTATTTGCCGTCGTCAGCTTTAATTAGCCTTCTGTAACATCTCAGAAAACAAATAATATATCTAATTTCATGGCCTCACATACGGAAAACAGATTATCTATCGTTAATGAACGCGTAAATCTACCGCTACACACAAAACATCTCCCTTGTTTACAAACACAACTAGGAAATACCACCACAATTGAGACGTAAACACATACCGCTCGTAGTCTGACATAACAAGTAGCAACTTCCCCGAGTTACTGACCTATATCTCACAATCCGGTTCAGCCACCTCACACGACAGGTATCTCCTTAAACTACTAATGTTGTACGAACCATTCATTACGCTCTCGCCATCCGCTAACTTGTAAGCACAGGGTCCTAGTTTTCTATGTACTTTATACGGGCCTTGATATAAAAGAAAAAATTTCTTCGTTACCTTATCCTCACTATTTGACAACATTGGAACTCTCACCAAAACCATATCACCTACCTCAAAGTTATCAAGTACCTTACGTTTCTGTTGCCTTTTACGTTTATCTCCAGATTTAATCAGGTTCTCCCGTGCCAGTCGGACGAAAAATTCAGCATTACGAGGGGGTTCCTCAGGCAAACCTAATACTCTCACTACGCTCTCGCATTCAATACACAGACGTATTGATCTATCAGACTTAGGCACTACAATTAATGGATTAACATATTGACTGTTTGATAACTCAATCACATCGTCTGCTAACATAGCTTGAATTTGATCCTCTACTGCTTTTGCATATTTGTGTGGTATCGGATATCGCGGTCCGCTGAATGGAGTCTTATCCAGCACAGAAAAAGAATGTTCATACAGATGGGTAACACCAGGTTTCTCGGAGAAAATCTCCACGTGTTCACATAACACTTCAAATAACTTGTCCTTCTGGACTTCATTCAACTCATTTCTATTTACGGCTTCTTTCAAGCCACATATTTTATCCTCATGAATCCACAACTGACACAACTTCAGGCCCTCACTAGCCTCTTCATTAACTTTAGAAACCTCTCTCATTCTCCACACTGTACTAACTTCCGTTTTCCTCTGAATTTCCTCCTCAAACTTGACCTTAATATCCTCATTATTCCACCTCAAATTTAGCACTAGATCATTGTAATTTAACTGAGCCAATTTTAACGTTAACCAGTCAGATCCCAAGATAAGATCAAATATCAAATGCGGAATTACCAAACATATCTGAACGCTAATAAAATTATTAATACAGATCGGGACAGCTACTTGTTTACAAATTTGCTTAGACCTCTTTCCAACAGCCGTAATGATGAAAGTAGACTTAACAGGCATTTCCTCCAACTGAATACCCTGTTTCACTAATGACTCATACCACTGAGAACTAATACATGATATTTGGCTACCAGAATCAATCAAAACTTTAACCCACGCCCCCCAAACTTTCAATTTAACCACGGGATTGACTACTTTATTACTTGAATCTCCATTATTCTGCTCGGGTTCATACAACAAATCGTCCCTAACATCTAGGTCATATGGTAACACTTTCATGGCAAGACACTTCGCTACCTTCTTACTAGGCTGGAATTCTGACCTAACATTACAGCCTCTCGTTAGTTTAAAGGTTCCCTTTGTGTATTGACGTTGGACTCATTAGTACATTGCTCTGGCCTCCGTTGGGAATTTCCTGTCCTATATTCAGATGCTCCTCTCCTGCTGTTCTGCTGAGGTCTGAACTGATTGCGAGTTTCGTGATTCTGTGTACTACCGTTATGTCTCATTCCGTTGTGATGACTAAAGTTCTGAATATTCTCCGTTCTACTCCTAAGGTTACCTAAAGCATCAAAACTGCCTAGTAGGTTCTCCATCTCCTGAATAGTTCCAACTTTTTGCATACAGGCCGCTTCTCTCACCCTGTCTGGAAAATGTCTTAAAAGTAGTCTTACTACATCAGATCCTTCGGTTATACCATCTAAGTTCTGACAAATCATGACATGTGCCAGGAAGTACTCGGTCATAGTAACTCCTTCATGCTGTTTGTACCTCCCAAATACCACCCTTTCTCTCTCCCTAGCTTGTATCGCTTCATTCCAGAATTTCTCTCTAAATTTATTTCTGAATTCTTTCAGGTTCGTCATCGTCTGCCTATATACCATGAACCAAGATCGAGTTTCTCCTACAAAAGCATGGTCAATATTTTCCATAACGTCTTCCCAGTCCATAGACCCTTCCTCTAGACGCTTTTCAAACCGTTTCTCTATCATCTTAAGGAAATCTAGCGGGTTTGTTTGTTTCCCATTAAATTTAGGTAGTTCAATTTCCCTAATGTAGCTATTTCCTAGACATTGCCTTCCCGTGAAAACCTGTTTATCCTTTGCCACCTGTTTTAACTGATTTTCTGCTTTCTCCTTCCGGCATTCTACATCTCTGTCTCTCCTATCAATTTCTCTCTCCAAATTAACCTGCTTCTCTTTCAATGTCCTAATTTCAATCTTATTCTCTTCAGCTATCGCAAACCTTTCTTCACTTGCCCGGGTCTCATCTTCTATTCTAAGCTTTACCGTGTCAATCTCTTGTTGGACGTGGTCTTTAAATACCCGTATTTCCCCTCTTTGAGTCTCAACTCTCTTATCAATACTAGTGACCTGCCTCATTACTTCCTCCCTAGTAGAGTTGTTTTCCTTCCCCATTAATTCCAGGAATTCACTTCTCTGTTCCGCAAACTTTTCTTCTACCTTTTTCCCTTGCCGTACATATTCACTTTCCTGGTCCTCTAATCGCTTATTAAAATGTTCATTTTTTAACACCAGATCGCGTAACTGCCTACTGTGTTCGTCCATTCTCCGATTCGCTTCCTCCTTATTTTCCCTCATCTCCCTACTTAATTCAGCTTTAGTTTGCTCTAACTGTTCTTTAAGTTCATATTTAATACTCTCAATTTTAGTGTTATTTTGTTCTACATCTGTTTTAATTTGTTCCAATTCACTTTTAAGCTCAGATTTAGTGTCCTCTATCTTACTTAACATTAACTGCATCATTCCCATTAACTGATCATTATTATTACTTTCATTGTTAGTGTTTACTTCCGCTTCGCCCCCCATCCTACTATCATCTGACTCCATACTGATTTCTTTCTGCTTGCCTTCACTCTCCATACTACTTACACTTCTATCTTCAATTTCCTCTACTAGACTACACAACTCTTCCTCTGAACTCAATACGTTATTGCCTTTTATCGCCCGTCCACTGCGCAACATCCTCTCCTCTTTCGTTTGATCAGCCATGACCCTTCCCACAATCAAACACTCTTAATGAAACGTGGATATCCAAATTTTGCCCATAATACGAATTCTGATATCGTTACTGTTATTAACTGCTCCGTACTTAATGATTTTCTCGCCACACGTTGGAGCGGCATTTATGTGACTTCCCCTCTCGGAGAACAATCATCAAATGAGAAATGCAACCAAGCAAGTAAAGGGCGCCAATCTTTAAGTTGAGGACTTAAAGATAAAATTTATAATCAAGCTTGGACAGACTCTTATCACAGGGGTGAGGTGATAGTACACTAATCATTAAGTAGGAGAATTAGAAATCAAAAGGCTAATTAAGGCAAATTGATTAAAATAAACTAGAAAAATACTATTTATTATATTTAATATGAATGACGACGGTTTAACGAGAACTGAATTTAACATAGAAAATGAATTTAACAAAAAATTGAATGACTCTACTTCGCGAAAACTTGCAATATCTTTAACTCGCTTGCTCACCATGTCGTCTTGTTCTGCTGGTCCTTGGAAAGCTTCCCTCCTTGCAGCTGGAACATCACCGGTCGTCTTTGATATCTCTTCATCTGCAGCTCAGTACCATTCCTGCCTTGCAAATTGCACCCACCACTAATTGGAAGATGACTTCAAAACTAACACTCCCTATTATGCTTTATCCCATAGATTGGAGATAAGCCCTATGTCACAGTTAGAAGAACCACCTTGGGTTATATGGAGAGGATACTCAATTAAGAATCCTTCCAACTTTACTGAAAATGTTCTAGGAAGTTTCATTTCTATCTAGATTAAAACTATCTATTGACTTAGACTGGTTCAAACCGGTCTTGCAGCCGTGCTGTACGTACTTCCTCATGAGAGTGGCTATACACACCTCATTCAGAATTTCTAAGTATCGAGACGCAGAATCAAGTAGAACATAATGTAGAAGCTGTAGAATAACTCGTAGAATAATGTAGAGAGCGAATAAGTTAGCAGAATAAGTCATGCCACGAGCTCCAACACGCTCTTTTATAACCTTCTCTCGCGCTAATTACAGGTCGCTTACACGTGGTCCAATCAGATGACACCTCTCTCCCCACTCCAGATATTAGAGTTGACGGGCCAAAATCATGATATCAACTGTTCTTCTATTCGTCCTTTCACTCAGTATCCATGGCAACATGACGCTCCTTTGAAAATATAGGCGTTGATCAGTTCGAATAATTCTGGTCGAAATACGGTAGCTTACGTTAGGACGCGTGAACACGTGCTCGCTTTTCTCAGAACTTGGTGTCTAAATTTATCCTTCCTTCCTCCTCGGTGATGTGGCAAGATAGAGGAAATTTACTGCAAGTTAATTTTAACCAACTGTCGCAAGAATCTAAGTGAATATTAGGATATTCAGCCCTCGTTTACAGGTCGTAGTTACAAAGTAATGAAATGATAGTGAGCAAATGATTAAACATGAATTATAATACAATTACATACCAAAATAAATATCATGACGTTAAATTCCTGAATTAATTACACATAATAAAATTAACATAATTACACTGTAACGTCTGGAACGTTACAGTTTCACTGAAGATGGCTTAAGGATGGAGCTGAAATATCCAAATATGGATGTATGTATTGAATAGGAGGAAATAATAGAAGCCTTTCTATGGTAAAATGACAAATAAATAAATCAACAGGTAAAAACCACAGCATCCAACGTCGTACCTATGCTGAGTTCTACAATTTCACCACGACCCTGTTCCTACTTTATGTGTTCAGCAGGTGAAAAACAAGAGAAATGAACTAAGGATATTTAATCAATCTATATTTCACATAAAAATTCAAGGGGTATTCTTTGTTATAGTCGACGTTGGATGCTGTTCTTTTAACTCTTGATTTATTTATTTGGCATTTTACCATAGAAGGTTCATTTGTGAGAATCCCCTTTCATATCCACCTGTCGAATTTGGGATGCTGCGCATAGTGGTAATTTGTCTTTTATGGAGTTTAAAACATTTACACAAGTTTCTTATTTCTGCTTCTCCAAAGTTACATCAGGATTTTCTAGCTAAGTGGTGGTGTCCAAAACTGTAGCCAGGTCAGTGATTTGAACGTCTTCAGATGTTAAAGTGCGGTTCTCCATACGCCTGCCCCAGCACCCACAGAACTTCATAGCAACAATATGATTCCCTTTATTTCTTGCTCCTTTTTAGAGATTAACGTCCTTAAACTTTAACAGTGCTTCTGCTTCCAAAGCTCAATGTATTATGGGCCATGTTTTGTCTTTTTTCCGAAAACACCTTAATTTGCTGGCATATCTTCTTATGGGCTGAATAAATTTTTATGTCACGAGCTTGCAAGTGAACACTAAGTTCTGCCATCTCCTGAAGAGCATCACACATAAGTTATGCGTTTAAGGAGTCCTGCATAGACGACTTGCTCAGTTTTGTCTGTATGGAATCATCTTTGGTAATTTTGAAATGTGCCACGAAAAATTCGAACGTTTTCCACACAGGTGAGACCGCTCTAAAGTTAGAAGCAACACATCTTGTATCTAGAACCTTTCAAGTTTTTAGAAGTACAGTTTCAAGTCCTCTGAACGAGCTTACAATTCCATGGAATTTTTAGGTGACTGGTGGTAAACTGTAAACAGTTCATCAAGTAAAGATTTGAAGTGGTTTACGTGTGAGAGGAAATAATGACTCACAACACCACCTACGAAAAGCTCTAGCCTGTGATTGGCACAATGCCAGAACAAACCATTGGGAAATTGTGGCTTTATGAAAGTAATTACATCCTTCTCCTTTCCCACTATTACTGCAGCCCCATCAGTTGGGACTGCAACAAGATTCTGTTTCGGAAACTCATCATTGAACCCCTGTGCTCCTAAATAGATCGTCAATGCACTAAATAAATTACATCTCGCAATTCGATAATTCCCAACAAAATGCTGTTTGGCTGATCCATATCTGGAAGTGTTGTCAACAGGTACACTCTCAGTGATGACAGCTGACTGAGTGTGGTACTTTCATCTATAAGGAGGGCAATTTTACTATTCCCTTGCACTATCATGTTTGCTACGTTATTTCTCATTTCTGTTGCGATATGAAAAACAATATTTTTGGATGCATTCGGTGAATGAAGAATGCGGCCCATATTAATGCCATTTAACTCCTGCACGTCAATTTCAATTTCGAAGTCATGGAAGGATTGATTTTTCTTGACTACATTGTGTGCTGTTTGAAATGAATTGGCTGTTATTTCTTTTTTTTCGAAACCCTTACTGCACGCAGTTTTCAAAGTTTCATTTTTTATGTTCTTAGTAGTTTAACTGGTGCCTGATGAGCTGAGCACTTGCTGATATCTATTTACAGTTCCACCAGTTGTACAAACAGGAACTGAAACCCGCTGCTGTGAAATGTTCAACCCTCGTGATGTGCTTTCGGTTCGCAAGTCGTCAACATCTTTACAATTTGCCGGGCTGAGGCGCTTGACTCAGTCCGGTGCTCAAATATGTCAGCCTCGTATTGGTAGATTTACTGGCACGTAAAATAACTCATGTGGGGCAAAATTTCGGCACCGAAAACCGTTAAAAGTAGTTAGTGGAACGAAAAACAATATCATTATCATCTTTACAAAATTTTCAGCCAAATCTCTTATTTCTTACCACCAACCATTCTACTTACTACAGAATGTCTTCCGGCCCACTGTTACACCTTCTTGTGATCACCACACGACAATGTTGGTGTTTCCCCGCCATCGTTTACGTTCGAATAATTAACTTTCAGTCCCAGGTTCGATTCCCGTCAGTGTCTAGAATTTTAACAAAGGCACACAGCATAAAAACACATTTTAATCGTAGATTAAATTGAAGAAAGTAAACATACACTTAACTTTGGAGAAAACAATAACCAATACCACCATAAATAATGGATAGATGCAAGCTCGAACGTAAACACGTATCCCTGTACTTACTTTAAAAACGTAATTGAATGTCATATTGTAAGAATAAAGAAACGGAAAAACAATGATCACTACTATTTTTAATGATAATAGAAGATAGATATATAGTTGTACTTCCGGTAACCTGGCTAGGAATCTAACCCAGCCTCACGAACTATCCCATAGTAAATACCAAGCAACTGCTAGGACCGTATGTTTCAGCACCCGACAATATTTTACCGTCTTAATAATAATAATAATAATAATAATAATAATAATAATGCTTTTGGCTTTTCAACCTACTAACATTTTTTACGGATTTCGGCTGATGCCGAGGTGCCAAGCCTCTGAATAAGAGAAAAGGATTGTATATTGTTATTCATAACTGATTAATAACGTTGACTTTCCATGGTTTGACATTTTGAGACCAGGCAAATGCTAGCAACCGAAAAATCTCCATTACAGAACAGAAAGCATGTGTACTTCATAGTTTGCCTCCGGAGTAGAAAAAACAGAATTACATTGCATATGACTAAGAGAGAAGAATTGTATACTGTTATTCATAACTGATTAATAATTTTGACTTTCCGTAGTTTTACATTTTCACACCAGGCGGATCGAACCTCGTGACCTGCGTCTAAGGGAAAGGAATTGTAATTACGTAGGCTGAGTAGACCTCAAACCGGTACGAATAATAAACATGGATATACTACGCGCACACACACGCACACATAGCACACGTATTCGACTACGTAGATTTGTTTCTATTAATGATGAAACACAACATATTGCACCCACGCATTACGTAACTCTATCTTCTAATGTAGTGCAGATATAGGTGTACACTTGATCGCATTTTTATACTTACATGTAGAGAAAGTATTCATGTTTTAAAATGATAAACGTAATCTCTAAAGCGTAAGTGCTGGGCTGCAGGCAGTAAAGGAATGGAACAAGTCTGCTACTGCGGGCAGAAACTGGAAGTCGAGTCAGCATTTATCTGCATGCACATTGTCCTTGAATTATCTCTGCTAATTGTGTTAGTGAATGTGAATGTTATAATGTCTTTTAAATGTAAATTGTGTTTTATAGATTTTCATACTGGCTTAAGATGAAGTTTGTAAACTATGAGTAGCAGAGCTGAGAAATGAACCTGAGCCGAGTATTTTGCCTGTTAGTCATAAATGAGATACAGTCTTTGTAATTGGCTGATGTAAATATAGGAGCTGATAACATGAGGCTTCAAAGTGCAGCTCTACACAATTTTGTCTGACGTAAAACTATCTTTTAGGGCTAATGACATAGCGTTTATGTCATGTCTAGGAGTGGCTGTTTCAATTCGCATTGTTCTGTGTTGACTACACTATAAAACGTAATTAAATGAACGGAACAGGGGTCCAGAAACTCTGAACTTTCGAACACATTCATAATTATAACAAGGATAAAAATTCTTTTACTTTTCTAAAACAAGAATAGTAATGTTAACACCTATAGCCTACTAATCAACCGTCTCGGCTGTGCTATGAGGCTTTCACGGCTTTCCGCAGTATGGCATGTTCACTCCAGGCAAATGCTAGGGGTTACACAATCACATGTTCGTCTACAAAATAAAATGTAATTAAATGAATGAAGCAGGGGTCTACAAACCCTGAACATTGGAACACATTAATAATAATAATAATAATAATAATAATAATAATAATAATAATAATAATAATAATAATAATCATCATCATCATCATCATCATAATCATAATTGTAATGGATTTTGAATTACTCCACGCCATGGTACGATGTATTTAGCATGCCATTCATGCGTTCATTTGATTGTCAGCCTCAGCGTGAGTTAAAACTTCGAGATTCTATGGACTTTCCTCTGATTTGGTGATGGTGAGCCATCTAGCGGTCGAATTGGTACTAGAATTACGAGGTGGCTAAGTGGTGCTGCTATCTGGCCGCAAGAAGATAAGCTTGCTTTGCCGTGGACCGTGGCTCGACAATGGAACTAAGATAGCAGTTGTTTTGATTCTTGTCTCTTAATTTGAAGGAGACGCTTTGGAAGCTACGCTCCTTGTTGTGCTTTAAGGATAAATTTATCACTCAAGAAGGGAAAATGGTTATGGGACTTGATCCCGGTTGATGGTTTCTCCATCTGGGCGTAAGGCCCGAAGATTTGGTTTGTTTTTTTAAAATGATTTGATCGTTTCTATCCTCCGACCTCGTAAGTAAGCTTCAAGCATTTCAGTACTGGGTTATCCTAGACAACGAAAACTACTATTTAATGGTGTTAAGAGAGATGGACACTCTTAAGGGCTACGATATGTGAGATATTCTACATCTGATTTTTCGGACATTTCGGGGTTTAAAAAAATTTAACATTTAAAAAGAACTGGTCTTCATCATATCTGTGTAATGCTCATACCTTTTGGGGTTTCAGTTTTAAATTATAATAATGATATTAATTTTTCCTTTTGATACAGTTATTTAAGGTTTCATGCCAGTAAAGTTTGTTTATGTTGAGGAGCTCCTAACTAACCTATTATGTACGAAGTCTCTGGGTTTAATTCATTTTCTCTTTTTTCATAATAATCATTTTATTATTTAAATAGTTTCAAGCCATTTCGAGCAAGTAAAAAAAGGGTTTCAATGAAAGCTTTTCTAATGAATTCCTCGGTATTTTTGTGTGGCTGTTTTGATTATGGTGGTTGTCATCTGTTACACACCCGTGTAATAGAATGCAAACGTAAGAGGGGCGTTGCTCTGTTGAATCTGACATTTCAGCTAATTATTGATGTCTTGACAGTCATCTGATTTTGCGAAGGATTGTTCGTCCGTGTTGATGACTTTTCTGGAGTGTTGAGTTACTAACTTAATTGAAGTTACTGTTCATAGTGGGATATTTAATTATTTGTGCTACATGTGGATTTATTTGCATGTCATCGGATTATTTTTGCCTGATTACTGAAGTAAAGTGTGTTGTGGGTTATGACTGTTTCATGCACCATTTGGGTAACCGAGATAGTCCATTACAGAAGTTTTCAGCATTCATATTGTAATATTTGATTCAAGATTTTAATTTTGATTTGGTCTCCCTTTTATTAATTGGTCAGAATTTGAATTTCAGATTGGGATGTGGAAGTCCTTTTAAATGAGTTTGCCTGGATTTCAAGTATTTAATTTTGAATTGATCTTCATTTATTAATTGTTCCGAAATTGAATTACTGTATTTTGGGAGGTCGGAAGTTCTTTTAATTTTGGATAATTAAAGTTTTCTTTCGAATTTAATTGAGTTATTATTATTTCAGCCAATTGATTCACCTGGCCTCTTGTGCCCTAGCTTTTGCAGATTGCGACGGCCTTTTTTTGGGATATTTGGTATGTATACTGATTATTTATTTTTTCTTATTTTGCTTGCTATTATCCCATGTCGTGCTAACACTCTTGCCTTTTATTTTAGTGTGTTGTGAGAGTGTGTTTGGTATCAGACAGCGTGGTTTTCTGTACAGCTACGTTCTGATATCTTGTGGAGGCATATTTTCCTTTCTTGTTTCTTGTGGCTGTAGGCTACTTCATCAGGTCACAATTATCACATTGGCTGGAATAATAAGTGGATTTGAGGCTAGAAAATTAACGTTGTGAAGAGAAAGGCAGACTTGTGTTGGGTGGTGACTTCTGTGTTTTCTGTTTCATATAAAAATGGGTGCTCGGGCTGTGTCGTTGCCGAGAATGTTGCGGAAGGGTGAGCTGTTATATGAAGTGGAAGTTCGAGGCTTGGTGTCCACCGGATCTATGGGTGACGTTGCCTTGCTTCTGGCTTCCCTTGATTCCCCAGTTAATCCAGGTGTCATGAACATCGACTTGGGTAAGTCGGTGCATGCCGTTTCTATTTTGGTAAATGAATTGTTAGTTTTTTGAATCAACTTAAAGAATGCAAACCATCTGATTACCAGATGAGGAGATTAAAGGCTAGAACTAATCACTTTATCAACAGGATTCAAGATTTAATTTCTCTTGGTCCTGAAGGAGAGTTGATGTCTCTGTACACTTCGTTGTTGACTTCAGTGATAAATGTTTCAATTGAACTCGATTTTATGATCAGTGCGAAAAAGGTTGGTCAATTGTCATTGAGTGATGAAAACGAAACTAACGAAAGTAATTGCCGTGGTGAAGCTAATGAGCCTTGTACCGGACCCAATACAAAAAACACATATATAACCGACAGGAGATTCGAGGACGTGGACTCCGATCAGGAGAGGCAGATAACATCCTCGAACTGAAGACGTTGATTAATAATAATTCATGACAAGGAAAAACAACTAACTACCAGCAATACAAATCAAATGAAATTAAATGAGGGTTTATTAAGATAAAACGTAAATGCAAAAAAGGAAGCCACCAAAAAAAGAATTGAAACATTATTACATACGTGCTTTAGTCCTTCAGGTCAGTAGAAGCTAGCATCGTAACATTTTGAGCACAACATACCATAAACATATGGATAAACAATTTGAGACGTGCTCACGGCTTAATTGATATTTTTACAACATCTTTAAACACCTACAACAGGAAGGATCCTCACGGACTTATTTTGGTCATTTCTTTCCGCGAAGCAGTTCACATTACATTTTCCAAACATTACTCAAACCTCCATCATTATTACAGCATCAACAATGACCATCACAAGGATAAAAGATCACGCAGCCTCCCGGAGTAGAGCGACAAATAGTTACATGAAGTCAATGAAGGTATCGAGATGGCCAGGGGTGCAGCATCTCTGTACCAAGGAGCACAAAAAAGGCAAAGAAAATAAAGCGGGTGTGCGCATCACCCGAATTAAAATGAAACAAAAATGGCGGCCATAAGAACGAGCAAAACGGTCATAAAATAGACCAAGACAAAAATAATAAACACCGCACTCGAAGTGAAAAAACAAGTGTACGAGGAATAAATAAAAAGGAAACATAAATAAACTGACCGATACGACATCCTTTTAGCCCCTCGCTCGCTCTCACACATACACACAAACATTCAGGCATTGTCTCGACATCGGGTAACAATAGGGTCAATAACCACTTTTCAAAACAGATCGTAAACACATGTAGTATGACTCACCTGGCCATAAGTAAGTTCCAACACACGACGTAGGAACGTGCACACTGCAAATATGTTGTAGGCAGGACGATATGGACCCACGGCCCACGTACAAGCCCACCAACACAGGCGCTGGGTACGACGTATCTCCGTGTCGACACCCAGAGCCTACTAACATTTGGTGGCAATAAGGAAGTATAATGTCGTGCACATGATGACAATTCTCGTAGAGACCCAGTTACCTCGTTACCACCACCACAATAATGCCCGCAAACACACACCCATTCATATCGCGGGGCAAAGACGTATATCAGTCAGTCGCGATTACAAGGCACTTTAAACGGCCACAAGGTAAACATAAAATAAAAGTGAAAACACAGGCACACATTACCTGAGGTTGAAGCTGATCAATAAAAAATCAGAATATGAATACAGGCAGAGTTTAAACCTGATACAAACCCATCGATAATTCAAAAATGCTACTCCGAGTAGAGGCGACTCCACCTTTCTGTCTGTCCTTCAGGTCATAACAACAACAAAGACGTCAAGTCAAGGAGATAAAATACTCGCGGAAGGAAGGACCATCCGTTTACAAAGCAGGGGCGCTGCCCTCTGCGTACAGTTTGGGAAATAGTTAATAGCCAGTTTAGTGAAGTCAAACGAGAGCTAATGCAAGCTCTTAGCAATCACACATAAACCTACATGTTATGAACATGCTAAACGAGCATGTTTCAGCCTATTATTCCTCAAACTGTTACTAACCCCTCATCTCATTGCTGTGGACTCAGTCCGGTGATAGAGAGTTTGTTAGTCAGGTCATGTTCGGCTCCCAATTCAATGAAATATCTCTTCAAAAATGTGAAAGTCTTTTCTGTGGATTCTATTGGTGAAACGACCAGATTAATGCGCTTTCTGGTAGAATTAACGGAGTCAGCTAATGTATATTGCATGGATGCTATTGGGATTTTTAGGGTATTGTTTCCCAACTGTGAAGGAGTCCTAAAAAGAGAAATTTCAAAGGCTATAAGTATAAATTTCAGTGTAACCGAATTTCGTGAATTGATACTGGCAAAGTTTATTCCGTCGCTTGCATTACAGAGTCTGGTTCCAAAACATTGTTTTAGAACACAGTTTTGGCATGAAAGTCTGTTGGCCTATGTCCTGGATTTAAAGTTTTACTGTGAAGTATTTAAAATCATGGTGCCGGAAGGTGAGATGGTAGCGCGAATTCTTAAGGGTATTATCCCTGAATATAGATCTTTCTTGTCATTAACTAAGAGCCCGAGTAATTTCGCAGAACTTGAGGAAGCTTGTACCTTTGCTGAGGACGTAAAACATGGAGATGTGTCTTGGCACACTAGGTATCCTCCTCCTTGTGTTTCTTATAAGCCTAATAATATTTCAACTCATCATGTCATCCCTTCTTCATGCAAAAAATGGTACGCCTGTGGATCGAGGGATCATCGAAGGAATAATTGTCCTTCCGAGAGGAAAAGACGTACATTGAGTCCAAATCAAAATGGTAGTAGTTATGTTTGCTGATCTAAGTCACATATGAAAAGACAGTGCCCTAAACTGAGGAATGGTAATTCTCAGTGACCCATTGGTGTACCCAGTGCAGTGAATGAGAACTTGTTGGTTGAAGATCATGCGAATAATAAGATTCCCTTCCCTCAAATGCTAGGTATTTCTAGTAATATTGTTCCGAAAACTTCGACCATTTGCCTTGAAGTTAATAACGAACCTGCATTGATGTTGATCGATTCTGGTAGTGTGGTGTCACTTATGAGTGAGGCTTGGTATTTGAAAATTAAAAGTTGTAATTTACCTGAAATTAAGGCTTCTAATCTTAATTGTGTGACTGCTAATGGAGACAGATTGAGGATTCTGGGTTCCATTTCTGTTAAAATCAGAATTGCTGAATTCACTTGGAAGACTGATTGTTTGGTTGCCTCTGATTTATCTTACCAAATAATTTTAGGCGCTGATTTTATGGGCAAGATTGGAATGATTTTGGACTTACAAGATAGAAATTTTAGCTTCAAGTTTTGTCCAGGTAGAGTTTTCAATTTTCATGAGGATGTAATATTTCAAAGGTATCATGCTTGTGCCTTAGATGAGGATATTGAGGAAAGCGAAGTTAATAAATTAGACCTTGATCATCTGCCTCACGACCAAGCTTGTAAAATTCATGGTCTTTGTGCAATGTACCCTGAAGTTTTCACTGATAAGCTGGGCTTGACTAGTGTGCTTAAATACCACATTGATGTAACAGACAAGATTCCCGTTAGATCTCCGCCCTATAGGCTATCCCCACCTAAGATGGCAGAATTAAAGAAAATCATCGATAAGTCGTTGACTATAGGGAATTAAATCGTAAGATCGTCATGCAGTCAGTGCCTTAACCTGATTTGCATACTTGCTTCTCTTGGTTCCATGGTGCTAATTATTTTTCGACCTTTGATTTGAATCAGGCATACAACTACGTGCCTCTAGATGAAGAATCTATTCCCCTCACTGCTTTTGCCACGGACTGGAATCTGTACGAATACACTGAAACTCCCTTTGTGCTCTCGACAGGAGCGGCCGTGTTAACGCGATTACTGGATTCTGTGTTAGGGGATGTGAAATTTAAGTACGTTATTCATTATCCTGATGACCTTGTCGTGTATTCTGCAAATTTTGAAGATCATCTCAAGCATGTACAGGAGGTAGTTGAAAGATTGAAGAAAGCAGGCTTAACTGTCAAGCTTTCCAAAACCAACTTTGCCAAATCTCAGATCTCCTTCGTGGGACTTATAGTATCGTCACAGGGTATTTCTATTGTTCATGCCCGTACTCAAGCTATTCATGATTTCAAACCCCCTAAGGATGTAAAAGGGATTGCCAGATTCATTGGCATGACTAATTTCTTCAGAAAATTCGTCCCTAATTATGCAGAAATTGCTGCTCCTTTGAATTCCTTACGTAGAAAAGATGTCAAATTTGTGTGGGAAGAGCCTCAACAAAGAGCCTTTGAGGCCTTGAAGAAAGCTCTGAGCAATGCTCCAATACTTGCTATTCCTGATTTCAATAAACGGCTCATAATCCAAACTGATGCCTCAGGGAAGGCTATTGCGGGAGTCTTATTGCAAGAGTCCGAAAAGGGTAGACGACCTATCGCCTATGCGTCTAGAACTCTCTCTTCTCTGGAAAGGAAGTATTCTCTCTATGGATTGGAGTGTTTAGCGCTACTATTTTCATTGGAGAAATTCCGTGTTTATGTGGAGCATGTCAATTTTGATTTAGAGACTGATAATGAGGCTCTTTCCTGGATTCTGAAAAGGCCCAAAAGTACGGGAAGACTAACGAGGTGGGCGTTGAGAATTTCTGCCGTCAGTTTTAATGTTCGGCACATTCGTGGAACTGAAATTGTAATCGCTGACGGGCTTAGTCGCATGTTTGATGGAGAGGAAGTTGGTGAAAACTTGGAAGGGAAGTGTATACCTCAAGTTGGTTTGGTAACTGTGAATACTATTTTGACTAATCTTCCTATGTTGTATCAAGATATTGGTCTGCATCACAACGATGATCCCCAGTTGAAAGAAATTCTGGAAAGAATTAATTCTGGTGAAATTATCAAACCCTATTCCTTAGTTAAAGGCGTACTCTGCTGTCAATCTCGTCATGATAAAAGGATAAAGATTGTTGTCCCCAAGATTTTAATTCCTGTCATATTTCAATATTATCATGATAGTCCCGTTGGTGGACACTTGGGAAACTTCAAAACTAGGTCAAATATAAGGGAGTTCTTCATTTGGAAAAACATGGATCGGGATATCACGATCATGGTTAAGTCTTGCAAGAGTTGCGCCATTAGTAAACCTAACCTAAACAAACGTGTAGGGTTATTGTCATCGACTCAAGCTTCCAGAGCTATGGAGCGATTTTTTATAGACCATGAAGGACATTTCCCACGTTCCAGTCGAGGAAATACTCATGCATTGGTATGCGTTGATGCTTTTACCAGGTTTTGCTGGATCTTCCCGACTAGGTCGACTAATTCGCAGTCCACTATTTCCTGTTTAAATTCTATTTTCGCCTCCTTTGGAACACGTAAGTTTTAGCCTCTGATAATGCTTCTGGGTTTACTAGTCACTTGTTCAGGAAGTACTTGTTTGATTTGTGCATCTTCCATGTGACCACTACTCCGTATTATCCCAACCCGTCATATTCCGAGAGAATGAATAGGAATTTAAAGTCTGCTCTCATAGCTTACCATCACTCGAATCATACCAAGTGGGACACCTGTCTTCATTGGTTGTCGTATGCCTTTAATACTGCTACCCATGAGTCTCGTGGCAAAACGCCAATGGAATTAATGTTCAGTTTTGTTCCATTTTCTCCTCTATCAAATATCCGTCGAATCGAGGAACTTCTACCTGAATTATCTTCTCCTCGTGATGTGCGAAAGGTGTGGGATGAGGCCAAAACAAGATTGGCTGCGTCGTATGAAAAGGTACGAAAAAACTATGACATGGGCCGAAAACCCACCAAGTTAAGTGTTGGAGACCTAGTCTTTGTAAAATGCTATCCTGTTAGCAAGGCTATAAACAAATTTTCTTCAAAATTAGCTCCTAGATTCCAGGGATCTTGTACGATATTGCAGTTTTGAGCCCTGTATCTATGCTTGTCAGTGATCCTATTGCTAAAAGAATTCGGAGAGTGCATTTATCCCAAGTGAAAGCGGCTTAATGTATTGTGTGTCCTCGGGTTGAGTTCAACATTTTACCAGAAGTTTGGTGGTAATTAGTCTGTTAATTGTTTGATTAAACGGTTGTGGAAGTGCGGAACTTGTCCTGTTGGTATGAAAGTTGGAAACCTGTATATTGGTGTAACTATATCTCGATGGTTTTCATCCCCGGTGAGGTATGAATCTTATTGAAGAGGCGAAGTATAAGGAAGATTGTGTTAAATGGTTTCATCCTATTAAAATATGCTATATCCGTGGAATTAACATTCGCTGATCAATTGCTGGAAGTTTAAATAATTATTATTATTGTTAATTATGGATTGGTGCGAATTTGATTGGGGACCTGTTATGGTAGAGGATTGAATTTTGCGAATTGATGTGGTACGCGGTTTGGTAATGTGACCTTGGTGTTATGATTCAGCGGTGTGCATTATGGATGTCTGTAAGAGAACCTTACCGTGATTTAAATTTTTTTCTGTACTATTGGTATTGAGAGAGTAAGTGTCTATAAGAAGAAATTGGGTGATATTATTTACCTATTTTGCACTTGTCGATTGTGAAAAAGTGAAGTCGTGATGGGATATGTATACGTTACTTAATTTTCTGACTCTCTGCGTTCCGTAACGTAGTACTGTAAAATTTCCGATGTATCCTAGTAATCTGGTGAGATTTTTCTTTGTGTGGGTACTTACTTGCAGTGATAAGTTTATTAAGAAACATGTGCTTCTCTGAAAATGTGACTCTTGGAAGGTATTGTTTATGGAAACTCCTTGTGGTAAGTGCTGAAAATGGGGTATACTCTGCTTCATCCGAGTGGAGTTAATTGTTATGAAGTTCTATCGCCCGGAGCTGGAGAAGAGTTACTGGTCGCTGTGTGCATGAACCTTGTGTTCTTACTGTATCATAATTCTTGGTTCCTGGAAGGGATGGATTTTCTGTTTAGATGTAGTTCACGTTTTTCTTTGGAGTCATTTGTTTCTCAGTTTACATTGTGTTTCCTTCATGAGTCACTTGTTGCCTTACACTACCTTATGTTTGGTATGTTCATTATGACGCTATGTTATCTGATATATTTTGGTACATTATTTCTGTAGTCTATGCAAGTTTCGTAAGGGTGTAGTCTTGTGTTTGAATCGTGGTCTGGTATTTGTCTGTACATCGCTGTTATCATTTTTCGCGAGGGTTTTTGGTCGAAATTTGAATCTATTTTCCTGTGTATTGTTTGAAGTAGAGTTGTAGAAACATGTTATGTGTTTGGGATTTGTTAGCTTCATGTGTTATTGTGAGATTTAGGTTGAGATTATGAAGGATTAATGACCTAAGGAGCGTAGGCGTCCTTTCACCTGTTGGTATGGTTTCTGATCCTTGTGTAACGGTGTGAAATTTCGTATTATAGGGTTGATTTTAGGAATTATATTGGGGTGGCATTATGGTTTCGTTACGAGGTGACTGTGTTCCTGTGACATCATAATGGTAGTTATTGAGATGATGATATTGGGTAGGCGCTCTGTGATTTGTTGGGATGTTGTCGAGGATTTGGTATGTCCTTTACCCTTTGTGGCTGACGCATCTACACTGGTGCTCATTAGAGAGGCGTTGGATTGTTGTTGTGGTAATCTAGTTTGAGGGTAGTTGGTGTGTGGACATCAAGAGGAGGTGGTACATGGCCTTTAATATGCTTTCTTGGTGTCAAGTTGGATTTGTGCAAAACTCATCTATGTATCTACAACTCTTTTGGGAAAGATTATTAGCCAATATGTGTATATTGGTGTCTCTCGTCTTGGTCTTGGTTCAACTTCTTATGTTCTCTGCCATAACCTGTTCATCTGAGGACATCTTATTTAATTTCTAGTGTCTTAATGTTCATTTCAATTAACCTGCCTGTCTATGGCATTTTATCTAGGGAGCTTCCCGGATTAGCGTTGTTGGTGTAATAACTTACCGTTCTGTGATGTAGAAGAATAAGTATGGGATTATTCTGCTCATTCGGTCGGTACTGGAGTCACGGATCCTCTATCTGGATATGGGGCCTTGTAGAGGGGCTGTGCAATTTCAGAATTATTTGGTCTCCCGTGTTTCTTCCTTACATTTTCTGTCCCGGTACTCCTAGGCTGTTGATATTGAGTGTTATTTGCCTGGTAATTGCTGACAGTTCGGTTGTTGATGACTCACCCTAACGCGTACCCTCCATCTAAATAACAGCATATGTCTCCAACTGTGACTAACTTATTACCGTGGCTCTGAACGTTGATATCTCCTACTCTAGCTTATTTCCCTGTAGTAAGCATGTTTGTTCGGTTTCTTTGATTTATTACTGTTACTAGTCGTTTCCTTTCTCCTTTGGAATGAGATTATGTGTAGTGGGATGTGGAAGTTGAAGCTGTATTATGGAATAATTGATTCTGACCAAGAAATGATTTGGAATTTTCAAAGAATGTATTTCATCAATTGTTTGGTGGGTTATGATTTCACAGAGATATGTGTGTTTAAAATTTAAATAGAATCAATATATTGTTTCATTCCTTATATTTACTCCTGGCACGATATTGATTGTGCGTGGTGCAGTCAGTCATGTTATGTCGTCTATCGTGATATTCTGATTTGTATGGTAAAGAAATTGATGATAAAGCGATTAGTGTGGTAAGATCATTTAACGACTTATGTAGAATTCGTTGCACTGACTTATTTCTTGAAGTTGCTTATGTTTCCTTATTTATCTTATTTTCTCCTCTTTTTCTTCTTCTATTTGTGTTTCCCTTTAAGGAATGTATATGGTAATACTGTTATCATTCAAGAAACCATGCCTTTCTGTGTAATTGATGCCCCTGAATTAAGTTTAAGAGAGAATTAATACTATGTTTTAAGTATTGTAAGTCCTGTCTTCTTCGTGCAGCTTGTGTCTCTGAAATGTG
Organism: Anabrus simplex; assembly: GCF_040414725.1. NCBI lineage: Eukaryota > Metazoa > Arthropoda > Insecta > Orthoptera > Tettigoniidae > Anabrus > Anabrus simplex. Next base: position 68,553,751 of record NC_090279.1, read on the forward strand.
GTCGTGTTTGGGGCGAACCCCGATTACTTATGTACTTCTCGTGCTGGGTTAACTGTTTTGGTATTATGTGTACATTTCAAGGAAGATTGGCGTCCAGGTGATATGGTGTGTGGAACCATGGACTTAAAAGAACCTTAAAGAACTGCGAGTGATCTGTATCACTTCGTTATGCATGACCCTAGTGTACCTCTACTCACTTGAGACATGTTAATGTTAAATTACGGAGGATGGAACATTTAATTATATATATGTTTGAGACAACAGATTATTTTCTTCAGGCCTGCTTGCTATGCCCCACCCCATGTTTATCCTTTGGAGGGGGAGGCTGTAATGGATTTTGAATTAATCCTCGCCATAGTACGTTGTATTTAGCATGTCATTCATGCGTTCGTTTGATTGTCAGCCTCAGCGTGAGTACAAACTTCGAGATTCTATGGACTTTCCTCTGATTTGGTGATGGTGAGCCATCTAGCGGTCGACTTCGTACTAGAGTTACGAGGTGGCTAAGTGGTGCTGCGAGAAGATAAGCTTGCTAGGCCGTGGACCGTGGCTCGACAATGGAACTAAGATAGCAGTTGTTTTGATTCTTGTCTCTTAATTTGAAGAAGACGCTTTGGAAGCTACGCTCCTTGTTGTGCTTTAAGGATAAATTTATCACTCAAGAAGGGAAAATGGTTATGGGACTTGATCCCGGTTGATGGTTTCTCCATCTGGGCGTAAGGTCCGAAGATTTGGTTTGTTTTAAAAATGATTTGATCGTTTCTATCCTCCGACCTCGTAAGTAAGCCTCAAGCATTTCAGTACTGGGTTAACCTAGCCAACGAAAACTACTATTTAATGGTGTTAAGAGAGATGGACACTCTTACGGGCTACGATATGTGAGAAATTCTTCATCTGATTTTTCGGACATTTCGGGATTTAAAAAAATTAAACATTTAAAAAGAACTGGTCTTCATCATATCTGTGCAATGCTCATACCTTTTGGGGTTTCAATTGTAAATTGTAATAATGATATTAATTTTTCCTTTTGATACAGTTATTAAAGTTTCATGCCAGTAAAGTTTGTTTATGTTGAGAGCTCCTAACTAACCTATTATGTACGAAGTCTCTGTATAACCTAGATGGTGGTTTAATTCATTTTCTCTTGTCTGTTAGGTCATCAGCCCAGAGGGTGGTTGGATCCTCAAATAGCACCACCAAATATTATGCGGTTATAAGGAAACCGCAAAACCAATGGCAGCACCAAAATGAGGCGTACTAGGCAAGACGAGGAGTGAGGTAGTTTGCCATTGCTTTCCTCACTGGGTCAGAAAGTGCTATTGCAGCACGACTGACCCTATGAGCAACACCTTTCGTAACACTCAGATGCACTAGTCGTGCTCTGAATGCCATTACTCAGCACCACCCATACCCCAGCAGCTTCCATATTGTCACAGCCATGGATGAGAGTGGGACTTCGGTGAAAGCTACACTTTACTCTGGCCTGTGCCAAGAGATGGATACAAAAGTACTGTATCCATCAAGAAATGGCAACAGGCAACATGTTCTCTTATTTTTCATAATAATCATTTTATTATTTAAATATTTTCAAGCCATTTCGAGCAAGTAAAAAAAAGGGTTTCAATGAAAGCTTTTCTAATGAATTCCTCGGTATTTTCGTGTGGCTGTTTTGATTATGGTGGTTGTCATCTGTTGCACACCCGTGTAATAGAATGCAAACGTAAGAGGGGCGTTGCTCTGTTGAATCTGACATATGAGTATCAGCTAATTATTGATGTCTTGACAGTCATCTGATTTTGGGAAGGATTGTTCGTCCGTGTTGATGACTTTTCTGGAGTGCTGAGTTACTAACTTAATTGAAGTTACTGTTCATAGTGGGATATTTAATTATTTGTGCTACATGTGGATTTATTTGCATGTCATCGGATTATTTTTGCCTGATTACTGAAGTAAAGTGTGTTGTGGGTTATGACTGTTTCATGCACCATTTGGGTAACCGAGATAGTCCATTAGAGAAGTTTTCAGCGTTCATATTGTAATATTTGATTCAAGATTTTAATTTTGATTTGGTCTCCCTTTTATTAATTGGTCAGAATTTGAATTTCAGATTGGGAGGTGGAAGTTCTTTTAAATGAGTTTGCCTTGATTTCAAGTATTTAATTTTGAATTGATCTTCATTTATTAATTGTTCCGAAATTGAATTACTGTATTTTGGGAGGTCGGAAGTTCTTTTACATAATTTTGGATAATTAAAGTTTTCTTTCGAATTTAATTGAGTTATTATTATTGCAGCCAATTAGTTAATTAAACTTAGTTTTGATTGATTCACCTGGCCTCTTGTGCCCTAGCTTCTGCAGATTGCGACGGCCTTTTTTTGGGATATTTGGTATGTATACTGGTTATTTATTTTTTCTTATTTTGCTTGCTATTATCCCAGGTCGTGCTAACACTCTTGCCTTTTATTTTACTGTGTTGTGAGAATAATAATCATAATAATAATAATAATAATAATAATAATAATAATAATAATAATAATTTTACTTTTCCAAAACAAGAATAATATTAATACCTATAGCCTATTAATAAACCATCTCGGCTGTGCATAGGCAAATGCTGCAGGCAGTAAAGGAATGGAACAGGTCTGCTACTGCGGGCAGAAACAGGAAGTTACACAATTATTTGAATGCCTTTTCTGTGTTGACTACACTATACAACGTAATTACAGGAATGAAGCAGGGTTCTAGAGGCCCTGAACTCGGCTGTGCTGGCCGCTTACTTCCCACTCCTAGACCTTTCCTGCCCCACCGTCGTTATAAATCCCATCTAGTTGAGGAAAGTCGAGAGAAATAAGTCGTGCTTTACTCTAGGGCTAGTAGATAGCAGAGTAAACCGAATCTCTCTTGGAGTGCCTATGGCTTTGGCTTTGTCTGATAAACACGAGATGTGTTATAAGAGACCTTTTTACATGCCGACATCGTACGACATGGTGTGTCGAATGGAATTTTTCCGTTCTTCAAAAATCCGACTGCCTCTGCCGAGTTTGAACCCGCCATCTTGGGATCCGGAGGCTGGCACTCTACTACTACTAATCCCCAGAGGCAGGTATAATAATAATAATAATAATAATAATAATAATAATAATAATAATAATAATAATAACAATAACAATTGTACCGGGCGGTACACCTCCACGCCGCTTATTTAAAATTTGCGCCAATTGAAACTCCTCTGCTGGAGGAAGTCTGAACTTTATCTACGGTATTAATTTTCAAGTTTCTCAGAAGATGTCACTACTGGGAAATGTTGTAGTTTCTGAACTGGGTCGTTTTCGACGCATTTTTGTTTCCCTATTGTAAGAAGTGTGAACTTTCTCTTCTAGAGGACACTACTGAAGATCAACAATAGTGCACCCTACTGCGAAGTGAAAGAACTGTTTTTTGGAGAATTTTTTTTTCAAAAGTTTGTTTCTTGTTAAATTTCTTTCTGTTATTGTTTAAGTTGGCCGTATACCCCTTTCGTTCCCCTTGTTTTGTATTTAGCCAATCCCGAATTTTTTAAATTAATTTCTAACCAATCAGGTGTATCTTCTCCAAAGGGGATATGTTGCTGTACCCTAGCCAATAAAGTGATTGTGGGCGGGTGTTTTCTTCCCTGAAACGCCTCGAACTTTCCGCGAGAGTATATAAACTGCTGATTTTGGGGTCTCTGGGCCACTTCTGTTCCATCTTTTAGTGTGTAAAGTACTTAGCAGGGGGCGGGAAGCGCCTCTTTCTTCGGGCAGCAGTTCAACAATAAGGTAATGGCCGTATAATAACTTCTTTTCTTGCTAGCTCAGCAGTTTAGCTCTCGGGGCGGGTCCGAAGCGTTTCCACCATGTAACTTTCCCTAAAATGTAAAGATACCTTGTATTTATTCTATCCTTTAAGCTACATATTGGGATAGAGAGTGCTTAACCCTCTCGAGCTCCCACTCATGTTGTGTTGAGGTGAACTTATTTCGCACAACCGATTCTTCCTTAATGTAATGTTAATTGTTCTTTTCTAAAGTCACCTCTGTAGTATGGGATTAGCCCTTGCATTAGTGGCCTAGAGCCAGATTAGGTTTTAAAACAAACACATTAGGAGTGCAGTTCGCCTCCTCTCAAATTGGTATTTTAGAGGCCAGGTAATTAATCTTTTCTCATTTAATAGGCCTCAGTAGGTTGGGTATCTTACCCCTGTGTTTATGTCCTTAGAGGACAGCTTGAAAGTCAAGTTTGGTGTGGTCCTTTATAGGCCAGAACATTGAGAGCGTATTGCTCTTTTGAAATTTGATTTCTGTGTGCCTCGAGCAGGCTTTACTGTGTAATTTTGGAGCAAGTGCTCCTGGGCATGATTGGGGTCTTCTGCCCCTTTGTTGAATTCCTGTATATTGTAAAATTGGGCTAATTGTTCAAGTATTGTGGGTTTGGCTCTCGGAGCCCATCCGGTAACTCTGTAATTGTACATTCTCGAATAGTGGCCTTGCTAATCTGTACCTGCCATGCTTGTTATGTTTTTTTGATTTTATAAAGAAAATATAACCTTGTTAAATTTTACATGAACTCTAATTTCGTAGCTTGAGACCCGTTCACACCCGCACCTTCTTTCACCTCTAACTACCACGGAATACTCCGTAGCAAGTGGTAGCAGAGCGTGGTTGAATGGGTCTCAATTTAGCCCCTTTTGACGGCTAAACATTGTTTTGTTCCGAACTCTAACAATTTTCTCAGTTGCTGGAATTTTTTGATTTTTTCAAAATTGTTCTGTCATCATGCCCGGCCCTCGCGATGTTCTCCATCTTAACTATTTGCGCAAGGAGGAGTTGATCTATGAATTAACTATTAGAAATGTGCAATCTGGAGGCACGGTTGCGGTAGACACAAACAAGCTTAGAGAGTCCCTTGATTTGCCCATTTCCATCCCCACTTTGGGAGAGAAAGAAATTGACGACTCTCTTTCCACGATCACCGAGAATACTACTGGGCTAGCATCTGTAGTTAGTTTTTTGACGAAAATGATCCTTCTCCTAATCAAATTAAGCGTGTGCAAGCCAGGCTATATCATTTTTCAAATAGAGTTAACGATCTGTTGTCTCTGAAGTTGAATGACGTTCAGAGGAAGGAAGCTAGTATGTTGCTTGAAAATATTTCTGAATTATCCAGTAAGGTTAACCAATTGTTAACTGGGGAAGTTCCTCCCAAAATCGATCAACCCACCACGATGAATACAGGTAGCGAGGAAGAGATTAAGGGAGAAGTCAATAGGATAACCGTTGCTGCTCAAACTATCTCTGCCCCATTGGACAACGAGTCTGAACGCCGTAACTCATTGAATAATGTACGTTCTGAATTAACTTCTTTGCCACTTAAATCTTTACCGACTACGTCACCTGGGTTCAGCAGTTTGCCTCATCCATTGGCAATGTTGCTCAGAGGTATCTCGAAGTTTTCTGTCAACACCACCAGTGAAGTTATTTCTTTCTTAAGGTTTTTAGTTGAATTTCAGGATCATGCCCTTGTTTTTTCTCTTTCTCCATGTCAAATTTTGCAAATCACCTATCCTTATGCAATTGGTATTCTCTCTGACAAAATAGTAAGAGCCATAGCTGAACAGTCATCTATTGACGATTTTCATGCACACTTGCTTGCAAATTTTATTCCTGCCCGCGCGAGGTCATCTCTGATTCAGAAGTACTATTATCGAGTACAGAGATTGGATGAAAATCTGGCTGATTTCATACAAGACATTAAGTTTTATACTAGGGTGTTTGCTCTTCATTTTCCTGAAGATCAGATTGTACAGGCTATTGTAGAAGGAATTTCACCATCCTATAGGTCATATTTGTGTTTCGCGGCGTGCCCGCTAACCTTCTCTGAACTTGAAGCATTGGCCGTCTCAGCGGAAGGAGTTAGATACGCCGATTCCTTGCGTGTCGCGAAAGAACCCCCGCCTTCTTTTAGTAATACTCGGCCTCCACCTCGCCGATCAGTCACACCTCGTAAATGTTACGCTTGCGGGTCGCCTGACCATCTTCGGAACAAGTGTCCATTGATCAAATCTAGTAGGGCAAATAATGGAGCTGGCTCATCACAAGGCTATTTTAAATGTGGGGCTTTCTCACATATCGCCAAGAATTGCCCAAATTCAGGAAGCACCCCCTCCTGCTCAACTTCTGGTGCAAATTCCACCAATGCCAATAATAAAATGTGACTAGGGGCTTCGGCTGAGTCGACTTATCCCCCTTCCCGAGGCTCAGCCCCTGGTAAACTGGTCGAAAATTCAGGGAACGTTCAATCTGCAAATCCATCTTTTGAATGCCCCAAAGAGTGTCTTAGGATTCGGCGGATTCCCCCGCACCTGTTCCTTTTCTTAAGATTGAGTTAAATAACGAGCCTATAACCGCTCTATTAGATACAGGCAGTGTTTGTTCAATTATTTCGGACCAATGGTATACAAAATAGAAATCTGTTTGTAAACTACCTGACTATGGCTCATCTACTGTTCAATATGTTTCGGCTAATTCATATCCATTAGAAATTCTAGGTTCTGTACAGGTCAAAATTCGTATTTTTAAATTTACATGGAAAATCAAACTGTTTGTGGCTAAGCACTTGTCATGCCCCATCATATTGGGAGTGGACTTCATTTCTCACACTGGTCTTGTGCTCGATCTTCAGAGTAAATCGTGCACATTCAAATTTGCTTCCAATTGTAAAATACCCTTATTAAAATGTAATTCTGCATCATGTTCATCTATTTCGCCTACCCAGGATGAGATGTTGTTAGACCTTAGACATCTACCTGAGGAGGAGGCTGATAGTATTCGTAAGTTGTGTCAGTCGTTTCCGGAGGTGTTCTCTGATACTCTTGGTGTTACTGACCTTATTGAATACAAAATTGAGGTCTCGGATTCGATTCCTGTCCGTTTTCCACCTTATATGCTATCTCCACCAAAAATGAAGGCTCTGAAAGAAATCATCGATCAGATGTTGAAGGATGGTATTATAAGGCCCTCTAAGTCGGCGTATTCTTCGCCTATTTTTCTAGTCCCGAAACCCCAAGGTGGCTTCAGGCCTGTCATTGATTATAGGGCTCTCAATCGGAAGGTGGTGTTACAATCTGTGCCCCTTCCTGACCTTCATTCTTGTTTTTCATGGTTTCGTAAGGCCAAGTTCTTTACTATCTTGGACCTGAATCAGGCCTACAATCAAATTCCACTTGCGGAAGAGTCTAAACATCTTACAGCGTTTGCCACGGAGTGAAATTTATACGAATACAACCGCGTGCCTTTCGGGCTCCCCACGGGAGCAGCTGTACTCGCTAGGCTGCTAGATAGGGTCTTCTCCGACATCAAATTTGAGTACTTGTATCACTACTTGGATGATGTCGTCGTATTTTCGGAGACCTTTGAAGAACATCTAGATCATCTGCGAGAAGTTCTCAATCGCCTTCGTAAGGCTGGGTTAACTGTCAAGTTGTCCAAGGTTGCCTTTGCTAAGCCCTCTATGTCATTCCTAGGGCATATTGTGTCACCCGATGGTGTTGCAGTCGATCATTCTAGAACACAGGCCATCCGTGATTTTAAACCTCCCAAGGACATCAAAGGTATCGCCAGGTTCATTCGTATGGGGAATTTCTTCAGGAAGTTCATTCCTAACTTCGCTAATACAGCGGCGCCCTTGAACCTTCTTCGTAGGAAAGGCATCAAATTCGAGCGGGGACCTTCTCAACAAGCCGCTTTTGAAGATCTTAAATTAGCTCTCTGTAATGCCCCTGTCCTTGCTATGCCTGATTTCTCAAAGAAATTCATCGTCCAAACCGACGCGTCGTCGTCAGCAGCAGCTGCAGTCCTTCTTCAAGAGACTGAACTAGGGAGGCGACCCATCGCCTATGCATCTAGGACCTTGTCGGCTCAAGAAGCCAAGTATTCCATCTATGAGCTCGAAGGTTTGGCAGTCTTATTTGCCTTAGAAAAGTTCCGTCTCTATCTGGAACATGTCAAATTCGACCTGGAGACAGATAATCAAGCCTTAAGCTGGGTCTTAGGTAGGCCGCGTCGTACTGGTCGTATAGCCCGTTGGGCCATCCGTATTTCTGCCTTCCAATTCGATGTCAGGCATATCCAAGGTACCGAAAATGTTGTCGCTGATGGACTCAGCCGTATGTTTTCCAACGACGTCGAGACCCATGAACCGGTCGACAGTTCATCACCTCCCGAGTCCATACTATCTGATGTTAATGCCATCTTAACAGATGCTCCCATGCTCTTTAGGGATATCGAGAAATACCAACGTGAAGATCCGACGCTGGCTCCGATAATGGAAACCCTTTCTTCTGGGGAACATGTCGTCCCTTATGTTCTGAGGAATGGTGTTTTATGTTGCCCATCAAGGCATGATAAGATGATGAAGGTTGTCGTTCCAGCGGTTCTTGTACCTATGATCTTCAAGTATTATCATGAAACCCCATTAGGAGGGCATCTAGGCATCTTTAAAACTCGTGAGAATATTCGTGAAATGTTCATCTGGAAGGGTATGGACGGTGAAATCCGTGAACTAGTAAAGGCTTGTAAATCCTGTTTGCTTAGTAAACCAACCATGTCCACCAAGGTAGGCCTTTTGTCTTCTCATCAAAGTTCGAGCCCCATGGAACGCCTGTATATTGATTATGGAGGACCCTTCCCCCAGTCGAAGGGAAATGCTAACATGTTCATCTTTGTATGCGTAGATGGTTTTACTAGATTTTCCTGGTTATTTCCGACTAAGCTGGCTACCGCTCAGTCCACCATTACTTGCCTAAATTCTATTTTTGCTTCTTTTGGTCCGTGCCAATATATTGTGTCTGATAATGCTAAGGCGTTCACATCAAATCTTTTTCGTAAATTTTGTTTTGACTTGTCCATCTCTCATGTAACTACTTCTGCTTATTATCCTCAACCATCTCTGGCTGAACGCGTTAATCGTAATCTCAGGTCCGCGCTTATTGCCTATCATCATGAAGATCATTCCAGATGGGACACGTCCCAGCATTGGTTAGCTTTTGCTTTGAATTCGGCGGTTCATGAATCACATAAATTTACTCCAGCTTCTTTGATGTTTAAGTTCGTTCCCAACACGCCGCTCTCTAGCCTTTGGTCTCTGAGTGACATTCTACCTGAGACAATAGACCCAGACAACATTAAAGATCTTTGGAAGAAGGCTAAAGCCAATCTTAAAGTGTCTCATGAAAAGGTTAGGGAAAGATATGATCGTGGACGGAGACCCACCAATTTGAAGGTAGGCGACCAAGTGATGGTCAAGAATTTTGTTCCCGCGGGCAAGCTTGCCCCCAGATTTCATGGGCTGTGCATAATTCTCGATTTCCTTACGCCGGTTACGTTGTTATTAAGCAATCCAGCCACCGAGAGGATATTTAGGGTTCACCTGTCGCAGGTGAAACCTGTATAATTTCTGTGCTAACTTGCTTCATATAATCTTGAAAGGAATATGAAGGTTATATATTTTTTGAGTTTCACTTTTAAGGCTTTCTGCCCCTTCTATAATATTTTGTTTTATATGTAAGCATTTTTGTAAAACCTGCCCCGAACCGTTAAACTGCCATCCTGTCCTTGCCACGGCCATTACCACGCTCCCGTCTCCTGCTCCACACTACACAGTGGCTTATTAAATGCCATGGATATCTGCACGCCGCTGGCCCCTCAACCTCTCCACAAAGCCTGTGCCCTCAAAAAATGATGATGGTCCAACAAATTCTGCCGCTTAGCTTTATTGTTTCAGTGCCCCCGCAGCCGCGCGGCGCCGTGCCGCGACTGGGATAGAGGAAGGGCCCCCTCTACTCCAGCGAGGACGACATGTGCACGGCGAGCCGGAGCCCTCCTCCCGGCCAAGGCTGATGTGCGGCGCACGACCTGCTACTGACCCGCAGTCTGTATATGTTCACCGCGGGCGCGGCGTGCTTCAACACCACTACTCCTCTCATAGTGCGGGCGAGCGGTATCTCAGGGTACTTGAGGGGTCCGAGCGGCCTCCTCTGGACACAAGCTGCAGCGGCCGGTCTGGCCATCCAATTTAACCAACTACATGGACATTTACTATCAGCAATTACTACACTTGGGAATTCTACTGCAATAATTGGTGGACTTAGAAAATTTTTCTTCACTTTCAAGTATTAAAAGTTTTTCTTCTGAATTCAATTCCTACAAACATAAAGACATTACTTCAACAGTTACTACATGTATTTTGAAACTGGATCAAACCAAATTTAGAAAATTTTTATAAATGCTTCTGCAATTAATCTCCATATCAACATCATAACTTGGACCTTATTTTCAAACAAAAGTTTATGTTCTTCTGTGTTACCCCTTGGAGGAACTTTTGGAGGGGGGAGGTCTGTACCGGGCGGTACACCTCCACGCCGCTTATTTAAAATTTGCGCCAATTGAAACTCCTCTGCTGGAGGAAGTCTGAACTTTATCTACGGTATTAATTTTCAAGTTTCTCAGAAGATGTCACTACTGGGAAATGTTGTAGTTTCTGAACTGGGTCGTTTTCGACGCATTTTTGTTTCCCTATTGTAAGAAGTGTGAACTTTCTCTTCTAGAGGACACTACTGAAGATCAACAATAGTGCACCCTACTGCGAAGTGAAAGAACTGTTTTTTGGAGAATTTTTTTTTCAAAAGTTTGTTTCTTGTTAAATTTCTTTCTGTTATTGTTTAAGTTGGCCGTATACCCCTTTCGTTCCCCTTGTTTTGTATTTAGCCAATCCCGAATTTTTTAAATTAATTTCTAACCAATCAGGTGTATCTTCTCCAAAGGGGATATGTTGCTGTACCCTAGCCAATAAAGTGATTGTGGGCGGGTGTTTTCTTCCCTGAAACGCCTCGAACTTTCCGCGAGAGTATATAAACTGCTGATTTTGGGGTCTCTGGGCCACTTCTGTTCCATCTTTTAGTGTGTAAAGTACTTAGCAGGGGGCGGGAAGCGCCTCCTTCTTCGGGCAGCAGTTCAACAATAAGGTAATGGCCGTATAATAACTTCTTTTCTTGCTAGCTCAGCAGTTTAGCTCTCGGGGCGGGTCCGAAGCGTTTCCACCATGTAACTTTCCCTAAAATGTAAAGATACCTTGTATTTATTATATCCTTTAAGCTACATATTGGGATAGAGAGTGCTTAACCCTTTCGAGCTCCCACTCATATTGTGTTGAGGTGAACTTATTTCTCACAACCGATTCTTCCTTAATGTAACGTAAATTGTTCTTTTCTAAAGTCACCTCTGTAGTATGGGATTAGCCCTTGCATTAGTGGCCTAGAGCCAGATTAGGTTTTAAAACAAACACATTAGGAGTGCAGTTCGCCTCCTCTCAAATTGGTATTTTAGAGGCCAGGTAATTAATCTTTTCTCATTTAATAGGCCTCAGTAGGTTGGGTATCTTACCCCTGTGTTTATGTCCTTAGAGGACAGCTTGAAAGTCAAGTTTGGTGTGGTCCTTTATAGGCCAGAACATTGAGAGCGTATTGCTCTTTTGAAATTTGATTTCTGTGTGCCTCGAGCAGGCTTTACTGTGTAATTTTGGAGCAAGTGCTCCTGGGCATGATTGGGGTCTTCTGCCCCTTTGTTGAATTCCTGTATATTGTAAAATTGGGCTAATTGTTCAAGTATTGTGGGTTTGGCTCTCGGAGCCCATCCGGTAACTCTGTAATTGTACATTCTCGAATAGTGGCCTTGCTAATCTGTACCTGCCATGCTTGTTATGTTTTTTTGATTTTATAAAGAAAATATAACCTTGTTAAATTTTACATGAACTCTAATTTCGTAGCTTGAGACCCGTTCACACCCGCACCTTCTTTCACCTCTAACTACCACGGAATACTCCGTAACAATAATAATAATAATAATAATAATAATAATAATAATAATAATAATAATAATAATAATAATAACAATAATAATAATCCTTAGAATATACTTATAATAAAAATACTTAGGGTCCTTAGAATTGAACACGATAGCCCGTTTCTTCGAACACACTAACTCTCTCTCGGATGCAAGCTTACAGCCACACGCCCTCTAACCGCATGGAATACAACCTCGCTCCCTAGGTAGTTCTCACCCGCTATGCAGAACGGAGGAATATGTAGGAGGATAGGAAAACGTAAACAACATTAATAAACACTGTTATAGATTGGCCTACAGTAAATCCGTTTTAAACCCACTATCTCTCACTGTAGGAATTTAATCTGTAGAAGAGTAGTCACTGTTCTTCTTCTGTTAAGAGCCGCAATTTAAAACGCGCGCCTCTGTTGTGTGAGTATTATACAAAAAATCACTAATTATGTTCATGAAGTATATTTTATCATAAAACTAAACAAGATAAGGAGGAGGAGGGTAGGTGCATATATCTGTAAAACTGGGTCTAATAAGGAGGAAGAGGCGGGAAGTGGTATCTGACTATACAACTAGATAAGGAGGAGGACGAGGAGGAAAGGGGATCTATTCGTAAAACTGGGCCAGACGATGAGAAAGAGGAGGACATCTATCCGTATAACTAGATCAGATGATGAGGAGGAGGAGTAGATTGAATTTTATCAACGAGATACCGCGCGTCCCTCGTTCTAACATAAAATCAAGGTAATTTTTCTGTTTAGAACACGATAGGGAATTTATGATGACTATTCAAATTTTTACTGTAAGACATGATGATGATGATGATGCTTGTTGTTTAAAGGGGCCTAACATCGAGGTCATCGGCCCCTAATGGTACGAAATGAAACGACAAAGTAAAAGTTCAAAATCATCCACTGACCAAAATAAAAAATGTCATGAAGAATGAATGAATGAATGAATGAATGACTGAATGAATGAATGAATGAATGAAAATGAATTTAAAACAATCAGTGGATCCGTCTCAAAAAACTATCATAGTTAATAGTAGTACAGACCAAGGGACCACTTCCAAAGCACAATCCTTGTAATGCAGAACCATGGTATCCGTCCTGTTGCGGTACTAATCAAAAGTAGCAGAGACTTGCGGTATTCCACACATTATTGTACAACTCAGAGGTTATGAAATTCGACGTATAATACAGACCTATGTTTTTCTCACTTTGCGGCGCCATTTACAGGCAACGCAAACCTATGGTGTTCATCACATGAGAGTACTAACCATAGGGACCTCTCCCTATCCCGTGGTGTTCCTCATATAGTGGGTACTAATCATAGGCAAGGCAGAACCATGGTAGCTATCATCCCATGGTTCTGCTCATATAGTGGTACTAATCACAGGTACTGCAAAAGCCGACCGCGCGGTGCTCCTGTGTGCTACTAATCATAAACCTATTTCGTACCTAATATAGTGGTACTACGCACAAGTAAAAGCGACCCTTGGTGTTCTCCGCGTGGTGGTACTAAGCACATGTAGTTTCATGGTTCGAATGCAATCATCCCTTGGTCGCCCCTTTTAGTCGCCTCTCACGACAGGCAGGGGATACCGTGGGTGTATTATTCGTCTGCCTCCCCCACCCACAGGGTGTGTGTGTTTGGTCCGCGAGAGGTATTTTATTTCCCTCAAGTCCGCCGGCAAGCCGGTTAGGAGCCCCCTATCCGCCACCTGGGACGCGCCACGTGGGAGTATCATCTCTCCCCCTGCTACGCCTGCGTAGCAGGTTCGTGGTACTGTAAGACAACAACAGACTATATATGTTCTAATCACAAAAAGTATTGCCCTTGGTAGAGGCGCACAGCGGTCCTCTGTAACAGGATTAACAACATGCTTTATCTTTATCATTGGCAACTGCCTATAAAGCTTGGACGACCTCTTATCTTTCTCGACAGCAGTTAGCTGCTCTCGATTCAGAAATGGCTGTGCAAAATAGAATGATCCTTTTCATCGACTGCGGTCCTGCACATCCTGTGGATGTCCATTTGGGGAATGTGCAGTTAGAATTTCTGCCCGCTAACTGCACATGCAAGCTGCAGCCTATGGATGTATTTACTATACACCCTTTCAAGTCATTCTATAGGGAGAAGCTGGTACAGCTTATTTTATTCCTTATGGATGCTGGAAATGTTCTGTCATCATTTAAAGTTTCAATCTTGGGTGAAATTCACTTCATTGCAATGTCTTGTAAAGCTGTGAAGCCAACTACCATATCAAATTGTTTCTTGAAAGCAGGATTTTTCAAGAATCGTCCCGACTCTTGCCTGCCAGTGGAAGAAGCAGAAGAACAAGAGCACAGTGAATTGGTGGCTTAAGATGCGATCGCATGATAGGCTATGGCTATTAATATTATTATTCTTGTTTAGGAAAGGTAGAAAAAATATTATTATTATTATTATTGATTAACCATGAATAACACGAACATGGAACACGCTTAATGGCGTATAATCGTTGATTACATTTAAGAAATTGTATACATGTAGAATCAGCCCTAAGCATTTGCCTCAAGTAAAAATGAGATACCGGTACCATGGAAAGCCATCTTCATTGACCAGTTGTGAATAACGGCTGAGATGGTCGTTTGTAGACTATGGCTATTAATATTATTAATCTTGTTTCAGAAAAGCAAGAAAAATTATTATTATTATTATAATTGATTATCCATGAATAATAAGAACGTGGAACACGTTTAATACCGTATAATCGTTGATTACACTTAGAAATTATATAAACTTACCTGAGATAACGTAATATAATCTTTGAAGGAAAGATCTCTGTTGTGTAGCGAAGAATGCAATTAGCTAGGACACAGCTAAGTGCACTGTGGTCGTCAACCAGCGTTCGACTGTGTCTGCTGTTTGCCAAGAGGAAAGCGGATGTACTCAATTTCAATGTGTCAGCATACTGCATGCACTGGACATTGCTGTGTTTCAATTTTACACATACAATACTAGCTAATTACGTTAATCACTACACAACATAGACGAAATAATAAAAACAGTATTCGTATTGTCTCATTTATTATGTGCAGTTGCAACCGGGTTGATGGTAGGTTCGACCCCTCCAACCCTACTGTCGTTAGCTCCCATGATGTTAGTTTTCCGTGATTTAACCTTTTTACACCAGACAAAATGCTGCGCCGGGTTCGATTCCCAGCTAGGTTAGGGATTTTTACCTGCATCTGAGGGGGTAGTTTATGGGCGGGTTCGATTCCCGGTCAGGTTAGGGATTTTCTTTCTACCTGCATCTAAGGCTAGTTCGTAGTCTACCCAGCCTACATCGGATAGTTCGTGGCCGGTTCGATTTCCGGTCAGATCGGGGATTTTTCTGAGTAGAGGTGCGTTCGATTCACACATCAGCTAAACGCGAAGTAGACTTCCAGGCTTTACCGCTTCCCTTCTATGCAAATGCCGGATGGTACCTAACTTAACGCTGCAGCCTGCTATCTCTAGAGGCCTGGACCACAGTGGTAGTCCAAATAGACTTAACTCCTTAACGAACATGGCTACCATGCCGATATAGATAGTCGGAATCTTACAGGACGGGGGTAGGGGGAAAAGATCATGGAGAACTCCATGATGATGATGATGATGATGACATGTAATAGACCATCGATAAAACCTTCAGTGTTTCCCCGACAACATTAATAAACTCTGTTATAGATCGCCCTTCAGAAAATCCGTTTTCTTCCGAACCGACCATCTCTCTCGGATGCAAGCTCACAGCCGCACGCCCCTAACCGCACGGAATACAACTAGAGAGAATGTCAGTACCTCGCACCCTAGGTGATTCACACCTGCTATGCAGAACAGAGGCTATGTAGGGGGAATGGGAAACGGAAAACCACGTACCTACCCCTACTTATTTGACTATCCATAGCTGAGTAGTCGACGTCATGTGCAGTCTCCAGCATGGCAGACGCTCCGGGCTTCTCCGGAGGTCACATGGCATTATTATTATTATCATTATTTAGGAATTGTTTTACGTCGCACCGACACAGTAAGGTCTTATAGCGACGAAGGGATAAGAAATATCTAGGAGTGGGAAGGAAGAGGCCGTGGCCTTAATTAAGGTACAGCCCCAACATATGCCTCGTGTGAAAATGGGAAACCATGGAAAACCATCTTCAGGGCTGCCGACAGTGGCGTTCGAACTCACCATCTCCCGGATTCAAGCTTACAGCTGCGCACCCCTATCCGCACGGCCAACTCGCCCGGTCATGGGCCTAACTATACAATCGCCACCTTGGGCCTTTTTACGGTCAGATATCCCTCCTGTCGCTATTTTGGTGGGATCAATCTAAACAGGACCTAGTTTTATAGTCAGATGCCCCTCCCATCGCCATTTTGGAAGAGCCTAACTACACACACACACACGCCATCTTTGGTCCAGTTTTACGGTCAGGTGCCCCACTCGCCACCATTTTAAAGGGGCCTAATTACACAGTTGCAATCTTGGACCTAGTTTTACGGACAGATGCCCCTCCAGTCACCATTTTAGAGCGGCCTAACTACACAGGGTCTAGTTTTAGGAACGGATGCCCCTCATGTCGCGATTTCGAGGGGCCTACCTACACAGAGCCTAGTTTTACGGACAGATACCCCTTCCGTCGTATTTTGAAGGGCCTAACGACACAGGGCCTAATATTACGGAAAGATTTCCCTCGCGTTGCCACTATGGTGGGGCTTAACTACACAGGACCTAGTTTTAGAGACAGATGCGCCTCCCGTCACCGTTTCCACCACAACGCTGTTCAGTATTCCCCTCATAGACTTTGTAGTTCTATAACAAAAGGAAATGTGTTATTACTTACATTCACATGACAATCAGTTCTACTTATGGGAGATGGACAGTTGTTGTTATTGTCGGTTGCAGTGTAAAACTATACATCGTACCTACCTAAGTGTGCACGATAATATTAAAACATTTATTATTTTAAGTATGATTTTTGTAGTGTGACTTTTTCAAGACGAGACAATTTTCAACGACATAAAACTGTAAAGCGTAAGTTCGGAATATTTCCATGCAAACAATGTACTGCTACGTACAACAGGCGTGATAATCTCACATGACATGTGAATTCTAAAGACATTTGTTTAAGTAATCTACCAGTAGAACGCTTAGAAACTCTGACTAAATGGCGAAATCGCAATATAAAGAAGCGTGATCCAAACGATACGACATCGTCTCAGCCTACTACAAGTTCTGTTACTAACCTCACATCACCAGATAAAGAGAAGCAAGGAGAGGAGATGCATAAGGAGGACGAGGAGGAAGAACTCAACATTTCTGTACCATAGAACTTTTTCATTCTACTTTATTTTCTGGGCCGACTACACGTTCTGTCGCTGTGCAAATATCTCAAGAAGAGAAGCAAGATATGGTAACAGAAGATAAAGAAAAGGAAGAAGATTTTACCGCTTCCTCACGATCAAACCGTGTTAAGTTTTTATCAACAGATGACATTGCAGAACCACATACTACATCAAAACAAGTTCTTCCGTTCTCTATGCATCAACTGACTGCAGGTATTCTTAATGTTAACAGCAAAACTCTGTTCCCCTATGCAGATGTAAGATACTGTAAAGACCTTAACTTACTCGTTGAACGATTACAACTCCTAAAAGGTTATCAAGGTGCTTGTTACACAGTGTATGGACGAGAGATTCAAGAAACAGACGAAGAAGTATGCCGTAGGGGTATTATTGTGTAATTGCTCTTTAAAAATAAGACGCACATGAGTTACAACAACGAACTCATTGCACCTACCGTTGTAGACGGCGACATCACATGTAGAAATGCGATAAAACCGGTAGTAGCTTGTTTAATTTTGTAAATAATTACAAAATAACAAATTTGTTAATTTAAATAGTTCTACTTATTGCATTCCCTTTGCCTCCGTACACCTATCGCAAAGGCTTGAGATTACTAGAGAGTAACCTTTTCAACGAACAAGTCAAATCATGCATAATCATGTCGACGTGATCACTACATGTTAAGAAACAGGATGACTTTAGTATTACACATGCTCTGTCCCGTCGGACGTAATACTGCGCAAGAGGACGAGGAGGAGAAGGGCATCTCTCTCTCGGATGGAGACGCAAAGCCATAAGCTGACCTCTCGAGAGCGTAGGTGCACAACAAAGTAGTCCATCGGGTGGCGACGTAAATCCTTGGCATTTGTCATACTGTGATGTCACAGCTCTAAAGGCCTGCGCCAGTCCGCATTAAGATCATGTCGCTATGGTTATGCTAGTTTGGACTTGTTCGTTACTGTCGAATGGAGACGTAAAGCCTTGAGCAGACCTCCCAGCAGCTGGGTTCCAAGTTGGCAACTGCGTAGTTAGGCCCCTCCAGAATGAGGAGAGACGGTTATCTGACCGTAAAACTGGGCCCAAGGTGAAGACTGTGTAGTTATGCCCATCCAAAATGGTGCCTGTGATAAGGGAAGGACATCTAACAGTAAAACTGCGCCCAAGATTGCGACTGTGTTGATAGGCCCCTCCAAAACGGCGTCTGTGATGAGGTAAGTGTATCTAACCGGAGAAACCTAGGTCCAAAATAGCCACTGTGTAGTTAGACCCCATCCCAAATGGTGGCGGGATGGACATCTGATCGTAACACTAGGTCCTGTGAGGTTAGGCCCCTCCAAGATGGCATTGGGAATTGCATATGGCAATATGGCGACGGGATGGGCATCAGGCTGTAAAACTAGGCCTTGTGAATTTAGACCCCTCCAAGATGGCGTCGGGAACGGCATTGGCAAGATGGCGACGGGAAGGGCATCTGACTGTTAAAGCGAGGTTAGTCCTGTCTAACATGGCGTCTGTGAGAATAGACTTGCATTTTAGGCAAAATCCGGCGGAGACAGTATGTATGTATGCTACGGGAGAATGACCTTTCAAGGGGTCAATGACCTCAGGTGCTGACTCAGCACAAAATATGCTGACGGTTGTTTGTTTTAGTACATACAGTACATAGCCGTACTACTACCAACACGCAATAATGATTACATCCCATCACTTAGGTTTGGCGCCGTGATAAGCATCAGATCGTAAAACAGAGTCAAGTCCACATGTGAGACACATCTCGCACTCACGATCCCACTGGTGTGGGAAAAGCGATAGAATATAAGAGATCCATGCCATGGCTACACTTGACTGATTTTAAATTATCGACAAGAAACACCACCAGCCTCAGAAACTTGTAAAAAGAATATACGATAATATAACATACGTTGCGCGCAGTTGGTGCGATCTCAAAACTGACCCTCTTCCTCTCTCCTTATGAGGATGGCGACGAAGTGTTGTGACTGTACATATTTTATAATTATTCTAGTTAGTTCACTTACGAAGATTACTAGGTACTGTTCATTGTACATTGGCTAGGTAAATATTTCATGAACTTCATATTTTATCGTTTTATTCAGTGAATTGGATTTAGCTACGAAGCGTGGTTATGTTCCACCACGAAATCACGAAACACTGTTCTCTCGCATTCCGAGACGGAAGTGCGCTGAGTGTCGACACAGTTCTTCGAGGAAATTCGCCGTGCCGCATCGAATGTTTCGAAACAGACTATAAGATTAACTTAAGTAGGCCACTTATTTATTAGAGCCAGTCCTATAATACAGCAAAAATTACAAGCATGATGATACATATTACAGTGGTGCTGCCTAGTGCCAGACACTGGCAATAGTATCAGGTGGATATTCTTCTTTACTTTGTCCTTTGATCTCCCAATTCTGTTTAAAGACTTCATGTCATCCAGGAATTCAAAACTTGACTATGAATAATGAAAGAATGAAAATGAATTTAAAATTGTCAGCAGATTCATATCACAGTATTAACATTTACTAATTATTCCAAATCAATCCTACGACTAGAATTTAAAATCACGACGGTGAACAATGATTAGGAACATAAAACAATCAGTGGAGCCGATACGCAATGACCCACCTTCCCAGAAGCTATCTAAAACAATTGTATGTACTGACCGAGGGATTGCTTCCAAAGCACATCCCTGAATCGATGATGCTTTTTGTCCAAAGGGGTCCAAAATCCAGGTCAACGGCCCCTCATAAAGGTACACGTCGTTAGTAAATCAGAAACATGATATTTATCACGTAGCGGTACTAATCACAAGTAACGTAGACTCACGGTGTTCCTCACATTGCGGTACTACTCACAGGTAATGTACTATGCACAGGTAACGCAGACCTATGGTGTTCCTCATATAAGGGTGCCACTCGTAGGCAACGCAAAACCTTGGTGTTCCTAACATAGTGGTCACTAATCACAGGGACCCGTACTAGCCCGTGGTGTAGCCTACATAGTGGGTACTTATCACAGGTAAAAACCAGACCCGTGGTGTTTCTCGGAACGCAAACCCCTGGTGTTCCTTACATAGTGGTACTAATCTCAGGGACCCGTACTATCCCGTGGTGTTCATCACATAGTGGTACCAATGACAGGTAAAACCAGACCCATGGCTTTCCTGGGAACGCAAACCCATGGTGTTCTCACATATTTGTATAAATCTCGGGGACCCGTACTATCCCGTGGTGTTCATCACATAGTGGTTACTAGTGACAGGTAAACTCCATACCCGCGGTGTTCCTCACAGTGTGGGTACTAATCACAGGTAGACCACAGACCCGTGTTGTTCCTCACATAGTGGGTACTAACGACAGGTAAACCCCAGACCCGTGGTGTTCCTCCGAATGCAAATCCATGGTGTTCGTCACGTAGTTGTACAAATCTCAGAGACCCGTACTATCCTGTTGTGTTCCTCACATACCGGTACTAATCTCAGGAACTTATACTATCCCCTGGTGTTCCTCGGAACTCAGACCCGCGATATCCACTACCAGATGCTGAAACACCCGAGCGAGGTTAGCCTCCTTTTATCGCCCTGGGATTTTCCAACCGAATCTGGGCAAAGAGTTTGCCTCCGTCATAGTGGTGGATACTATACACGCGTAATGCAAACCTACAGTGATCCTCCAACAGACCCATGGTATTCCTCATTTTATGGTACTAATCACAAGGATGATGGATCTGAACACGGGTAATTAGGTTCAATATTCAGCATCCCTTGGACTCGTCCCCCACCCACAGAAGTTTGTGTGTTTGGTCTACGAGATATATTTTATTTCGCTCGAGTCGGCCGGCAAACCGGGTAGGACCGCACTAACTGCCTCCTGGGACGCGCCATGTGGGAGTTATCACGAAAGCGTAAAAGTTTCATGGTTAATAGGCGAATCATGTGACCTTGCCGTGGTGGGGAGGCTTGCGTGTCCCAATGATGCAGATAGCCGAGCCGCAGGTGCAACCATATCGGATGGGTATCTGTTGAGAGACCAGACTAACGAATGGTTCATCGAAAGGGGGGTAGCAGCCTTTCGGTAGTTGCAAGGGCGGCAGTCTAGATGATTGACTGATACGGCCTTGTAATAATACTCAACATGGCTTAGCTGTGTTGATACTGCTACACGGCTGAAAGCAACGGGAAACTACAGCCGTAACTAACTCCCGAGGACATGCAGCTCTCTCTGTATGAATGATGTACTGATGATGGCTTCCTCCCGGGTAAAATATTCCGGAGGTAAACTAGTCCCCCATTCGGATCTCCGGGTGGGGACTACACGAGAGGGGGCGATCATCAGGAAGATGGATACTGACATTCTGCGAGTCGGAGCGTGGAATGTTAGAAGTTTGAATCGTCGTGGTAGGTTAGAGAATCTGAAAAGGGAGATGGATAGGCTAAAGTTAGATGTAGTTGGCATAAGTGAAGTACGTTGGCAGGAAGAACAAGATTTTTGGTCAGGCGACTACCGAATTATCAACACAAAATCAAACAGAGGAAATGCAGGAGTTGGTTTAATAATGAATAAGAAAATAGGACAGCGGGTAAGCTACTACGACCAGCATAGTGAAAGAATTATTGTCGTCAAGATAGACACCAAACCAATGCCCACCACAATAGTGCAGGTCTATATGCCTACTAGTTCAGCGGATGATGAAGAAATCGAAAGAATATATGAGGAGATAGAAGATTTAATACAATATGTAAAAGGTGACGAGAATCTAATTGTGATGGGAGACTGGAACGCAGTGGTAGGCCAAGGAAGAGAAGGTAGTACAGTAGGAGAATTTGGATTGGGACAAAGGAACGAAAGAGGAAGTCGGCTGGTTGAATTCTGCACTGATAATAATTTAGTCCTTGCCAATACTTGGTTCAAACACCACAAACGACGGCTGTATACGTGGACGAGACCTGGAGACACTGGAAGGTATCAAATAGACTTCATTATGATTAGGCAGAGATTCAGAAACCAGGTGTTGGATTGCAAAACTTTCCCAGGAGCAGACGGGGACTCTGACCACAACTTGTTGGTCATGAAATGCCATCTGAAGTTGAAGAAATTGAAGAAAGGAAAGAATGCAAAAAGATGGGATCTAGACAAGTTGAAAGAAAAGAGTGTGAGGGATTGTTTCAAGGAACATGTTGCACAAGGACTAAATGAAAAGGCTGAAGGAAAGACTATAGAGGAAGAGTGGAGAGTCATGAAAAATGAAGTCAGTAGGGCTGCTGAAGAAATGTTAGGAAGGAAGAAAAGATCAACTAAGAATCAGTGGATAACTCAGGAGATACTAGACCTGATTGATGAACGACGAAAATACAAGAATGCTAGAAATGAAGAAGGCAGAAAAGAATACAGGCGATTAAAGAATCAAGTGGATAGAAAGTGCAAGATAGCTAAGGAAGAATGGCTGAAGGAGAAGTGCAAGGATGTCGAAGGCTGTATGGTCCTGGGAAAGGTAGATGCTGCATACAGGAAAATCAAGGAAACCTTTGGAGAAAGGAAATCTAGGTGTATGAATATTAAGAGCTCAGATGGAAAACCACTTCTAGGGAAAGAAGGCAGAGCGGAAAGATGGCAGGAGCATATCCAACAGTTGTATCAAGGTAAAGATGTAGATAATTTGGTTCTGGAACATGAAGAGGCTGTTGATGCTGATGAAATGGGAGACCCAATTTTGAGGTCAGAGTTTGACAGAGCTGTGAGTGACCTAAATAGGAACAAGGCACCTGGAATTGATGACATTCCCTCTGAATTACTGACTGCCTTAGGAGAAACCAGCATGGCAAGGTTATTTCATTTAGTGTGCAAGATGTATGAGACAGGAGAAGTCCCATCCGATTTTCAGAAGAATGTTGTTATACCTATTCCCAAGAAAGCCGGTGCTGACAGGTGTGAAAACTACCGCACCATTAGTTTAGTATCTCATGCCTGCAAAATTTTAACACGTATTATTTACAGAAGAATGGAAAAACAAGTTGAAGCTGAGTTGGAAGAAGATCAATTGGGCTTCAGAAGAAATGTAGGAACACGTGAAGCAATCCTGACTTTACGTCTGATCTTAGAGGATCGAATCAAGAAGGACAAGCCCACGTACATGGCATTCGTAGATCTAGAAAAGGCATTCGATAATGTTGATTGGACCAAGCTATTTAAGATTCTGAAGATGATGGGGATCAGATACCGAGAACGAAGAATTATCTACAATCTGTATAAAAATCAGTCTGCAGTGATAAGAATCGAGGGCTTTGAAAAAGAAGCAGCAATCCAGAAAGGAGTGAGGCAAGGCTGCAGTTTGTCCCCTCTCCTTTACAATGTTTACATAGAACAGGCAGTAAAGGAAATCAAAGAGAAATTTGGAAAGGGAATCACAGTCCAAGGAGAAGAAATCAAAACCTTGAGATTTGCCGATGATATTGTTATTTTATCTGAGACTGCAGAAGATCTCGAGAAGTTGCTGAATGGTATGGATGAAGTCTTGGGTAAGGAGTACAAGATGAAAATAAATAAGTCCAAAACAAAAGTAATGGAGTGCAGTCGAACGAAGGCAGGTGATGCTGGAAATATTAGATTAGGAAATGAAGTCTTAAAGGAAGTAGATGAACATTGTTACTTGGGTAGTAAAATAACTAACGATGGCAGAAGTAAGGAGGACATAAAATGCAGACTAGCATAAGCAAGGAAGAGCTTTCTTAAGAAAAGAAATTTGCTCACTTCAAACATTGATATCGGAATTAGAAAGATGTTTTTGAAGACGTTCGTGTGGAGCGTGGCATTGTATGGAAGTGAAACATGGACAATAACTGGCTCAGAAAGAAAGAGAATAGAAGCTTTTGAAATGTGGTGTTACAGAAGAATGCTGAAGGTGAGATGGATAGATCGAATCACGAATGAAGAGATACTGAATCGAATTGGTGAGAGGAGATCGATTTGGCTAAATTTGACGAGAAGAAAAGATAGAATGATAGGACACATCTTAAGACACCCAGGACTTGTTCAGTTGGTTTTAGAAGGAAGTGTAGGGGGTAAGAACGGTAGGGGTAGGCCAAGGTATGAATATGACAAGCAGATTAGAGCAGACGTAGGATGCAATAGTTACGTAGAAATGAAAAGGTTAGCACAGGATAGGGTGGCATGGAGAGCTGCATCAAACCAGTCTATGGACTGATGACTCAAACAACAGGCAGTAATTTGACGTCGTATAACCCTCCTGGCTTACTGCTCTTGCAAATGTCAATGGCTGCCGTGTAGAAAAGCCACATAATATAACTAGACTCTAATTCTTCCGAAAGTAAAATTTTGAAGTCTGATGGTGATGTTTACCGTTTTCCAGGAGCTGGCGGGCAATCTGTTTAGCTGTTACATTCGCAAGACCCTCTCTGGTTGTTGGGTCACAATTCAGACGCTTAAGAAACCTCCAGGCTTTCTGGCTACTATTCCTTAGATCAGCCTCCTCCATCACTTCTGCTACTAGATATCGCTTTTAAGAGATCCTCCCTACCTTGGACAGTATCGGAGCTCAAAAGATCGTTGTCAAAGAGATCGCGATAGTTTCTCAATATTTCCCTAGTTTCTGTACATAGTGTATAGCCTCGGGGAACTGATATAAGGGAACAATGCTTCACGATATTTACAAAATCATCGTATGATTCAGGAAAAGCCTCTATATTCGGAATGTTCTCGTCCAGTGAAATAGTACATTTCTCCCATTCAGCCTTCTTATAATATCTTCTTCGAAAATGATCTCAGTTTCTAACGATTTAACGATGAGACGTATAAAACTAAGACGATGCCACAGAACTAGTTGTAAACAGAGGATTGTGGTGGCGTTTAGTAAATTCACAGAGGGTCGCATACTGAACGCTGAAAGCCATGAAAGTCTGTAACGAAGATGTATGTATGAAGAGGAACTGTCTGTGGTGAGATTGCAGCATATATCTGGCATATAACAGGACGATGAGGGATTGCTTGCCCCACTGATTTTGCTGATAACTGAGATGTGTCTCAGATATTGTAAGTTAATATCTAGATTATATCCATGCCTACATCTCGCATTGTTGAATGATGCTGGAAGTTTGTTATCATGCAGTAGAATTAGTACACACGTATCTGCCCATTCTACCCCAGCCTGTTCGCTTTTGTCGTTTGGGTAGGCACATGTTTTATTCTGACTTTTGAAATCACCAACCACAAACTTCAGATATTGATGCTGGAAGGCTCCACAAATCTAAATGCAGTACCTGGTGATTTATTAATTGAGATCTACTGTGAGATGTTCAATGTCATCACGGGAGAGGATGTGGATTTTGGATAGCACTGAGGGTGTTGAACCACTAAAAGCATGCCCTTGAGTTTTGGTCGGCGAAGATTCTAGTCTCGGTGAGTTTCCTGAATGCATATTATCACGTGAGGAGGAAATTTCACGGGTATATATATTGTGTTCTCTTTCAGATTCTTAGAATAATGTCAATAATAGAAATAGAATAATCAAAATACAAAATATTACTTTGCAAACATACATACAGAGGACGACGATGAGCAGAAAATGAGAGCTGATAAGAGATAAATGAGGTTTCCGGTGTATTTTGCTGTGTATGGCTGATTTGAACTTGTATTATTACAGTGGAAAATTATCACATTTCAACTATTAATTTTTCTGCTGAGAAGACGCAAGGCGTAACAGTGAAACTTAGAGGAATTTTCAGTAAATTAATTAGAGAGATATCATGACCACAGACGCAGAATCAGTTGTGTATTAAAATTGGAAAGTTTTGGTCATCTTGTAATTTGTAAATGTCAATAATTATAATAACTATTATTTATTCATTTATTTATTTTGCATATGGCTACACCACTAAAACAATTAATATTTACAATAATTATCTAATACAAATAACAATATTAACAATAATAATTGATTCCGTCTCGCTAGTAAGTTGAATACAGGGGATAGTTCGATTATAAACTATCTCAGCGGTGTAAGTAAGGCATTTAGCATTAGAGGTTGCCTCAAGACTTTTTCTGGCAAGCTAGTTACTGATAAAATTCATATCAAATGTTTGGCCTCCACATATGCTCTAGTTATTGTATTCAACAACAGGCAAGAATGAATTCATTCCCTTAAAACTTCATGCAATTTCACCTAAAACGAATCCAAATCACGCACTAGAAAACTCGATACATGGAAGGATCTACCCGATAAATATGCAAACTAAATCTGGTAACTCAGTCTGGCAAAATTCCTCAGCTAAATAATTTCCAATACTTGGAGATTTCATACAATAATCTGCATTAAATCGTGAAGAAAACAGAGAAAGATTTCTATATTAAAAGTAGGCCATAGAATTACATGGAAAGGTTACAACAAAAATAAATATCCTGCAAAGCTAAATTAAAATATTATAACATTGTAAATAAGCCTGAAATATTACACACGTCAGAAAGCTTCATCACTGGAAAAATATCACCATCTAAAATTATCGAAAAACAAGAAAGAGAAGTCCTCAGGGAAATCTTTGGCCCACTATGCATAGAAGGAGTGTGGATGAATAGGAGGTCTCTGGAATTATACCAACATACTGAGAAAATATCAGATACAATTGTGAAAAGGCGATTGAAATTTTATGGCCATATAAAAAAATGGATATTGAAAGACTCACTAAACAGATAATTTGATAATCACGCTCCTTGGTTGGCCACAACATTTGGAAATAATAAGAATAAGTAATAGTTTCTATCCGAGTGGTATGCTTTGTATGTGGTCAGTCAGCTATATATTTGTCAGTAGGTGATACCACTAGGTTCGGTCTAATGAGGTTTGGGGTCGATGTAGAAGTCAATGTCATATGCGTCTGGAGTATTGTATTTCCAAGTGAAGTGAGAAACATCGTAACTGTCCATAACTGTCGGTGGTAAATATGTTCTAATTGTCAATGTAGTTATGAAGCCATGTGCCTCAATTAGCGAGATACTCCTGAGGTAATAGTGTAAATAATGGCGAGGATTTTTCGTAAAAAGGCCCGAGGGAAAATCGTCAGGACAGAATGTTTTGAAGTACGGTAAGGTCCATCAGCATTTACCCTTCCTTCATTCACCACTTTTATTTTTTCCGACAAGCTTTTTACAATTGTCAATAATTTCGATAGTTTCCCCGGCCTTCTCCATTCCCTGTTCATTAATTTGACAAAAGTATAACATTCATATTCTCTTTCCATTTTATTTATCTCGGTTTGAACATTGTACAGGATCCTATATTCAAAGGGATCCTTTGTTCATCCAATAGGTAAATTAATACCAGTGAAAAGAATACCATATTCCACAGATCACATTAGACTTGAGTCATTCGTGATGGCAATAATGTTGACCGATAAATTGTCTGATAATACATGGATTTGGACGTAGATTTTTGCTGTAGTAAAAGGCCATCCGTGGCGAGATTTGTTTGCTCACTTGTAAACCAGTGGAGAGTTTGACGAAATAACGCGTGTTCACAAGTATATGAGGCAGACCCTGTTCGCAAATAGAGGGCCGTGTTACAGCCTTATTGATGTTAAAATAAATGGGGAGTTATTTGAATTTCAATTCCATTGCATAGGCAAATGATAGAGTGGATTCTAAGTAACATTTGACTATGTATTCTAGTTTCGATGTTTCCATAACACAGTCATAGTTCGTGTTGCCACTGAACATTTAAATTATTATTCTGGTGTGAGAAGGATGTCCTTAGATTTTTAGGATTTCCAATTCTTGATATATTCGTAGTGCAGCTAGGTGTTAAGGATTGCCGATGGCGTGTCCTCCAGTGGAAAGTAGGATGACGGTTGAAGTGCCGGAAGGGATTCGTAAGATTACTAGGCCATGCTAGGACCGTGAAATTATGTAGCTAGCCAACTGCTCCATAAGATTCCATAAGATGTAGTAGCACTCTGGCATTAGTCCATGGGCTACCCATGATTTATGACCATGTTGTTCATAAAGGAGTTGTAATATTTTGTGTGTTTATATTTTAGTGGATGTAGTTGAACTCCGTGACCAATAATATTTAAGGGTTACCCATGAGTCGAGTTTAGTTTGGGGTTTGATTGAACGTTATAACTAAATGTTAACAGGATTTATTTTCACAGGGTTTCATGAATTTATTCCAATCACCGACTTCAACCTGTTGTTTTGGTTCATGGAACTTCCTTCATTTAATATAAATAACACTATGGTATGTTGTGTAATTGTACGCGATTAATTCACTGGCACTTGAAGTCCTCTTGTTTAGGAGGGTCACTTTGGTCATCAGGCACGTTCAATTAACTACAATGAGAGGTCACGTTGGTCATCAGGCATGTTCCCTGAACCTGAAACATTAATATAGTGGGTGACCACGATAGATCAGTGATGTGAATTCGAGATTAGTCAGATTCAATTGAGGCTCAAGGTAACTCGTCCTATGCTGATAGTTAGTCGACGGCATAAATTGAAAAAAGTCTGGAGAACACTTCCTGATATTTAGACGATCAAAAAATCGTAAGCTTAATGCACAGTTGTTTATGGAGCCGAAAAGATTGAATCTCGTGTTGTTGTTTTCTAGTTAACCACAAAGTTTTCTGTAAATAGCCCTTCAGGCTTTCTTTTGTGGTGATATTAATTTCAACCTGAAATCGTCCAGCCGCAGCGTTATATTAATGTCACTGACCACAGACCCATGTTTATGGACATAGTTGAAAACATACCCGCCTTCATATTTCATTGTTTTTTTATGAATAAACATAGTCAGATTATGTAAGCTTTTAATTTATGTAGGCCTTCCTTGATACCCGATAGTCATGTCTGGAGGTGACGAAGAACCATTAACACCATCTCAAGACACAAGAGTTAACAATTCATGGTGAAGAACTGGAACTGGCAAACATCAGTTTGACATGACGAAAAGGGTTCAGTACTCACTATGTCTCTTCAACACTTGCAACATTGAGATATAAAAGATCTTTGGTGACTCTCTTTTGGCTTCATTAGAGAAAAGCGACTGTCCAATTCTCTGCCACCCGGTAAACAAAAATGGAGAATCTTAAGCGCGAGTATACTGCAGCTGTCGACACACGAGTCCTTACTTACAGACGCCCCCTCGAGAACTACGTGATCTTCATGAATAGCTATGGGCACTGAAGTTGAACTTTCAATATGCACTCAGAACAGGTTGACAGACACAATATTATCGTACAAGTGCCGAGGGAGCATGTACAGATTTGAGCTACTGGTCTATTCATAATTAAAGGAACACACGACATGTAGGAAGTGGGAGCACAGGTGTGCTCAGTTTTCAGCAACAATTTCTTCAATTGCATATCCTTGTTTAGGCACTTATATATTCCCTTGAATTGTTTATCCAAAAGTTTGAATATTTCTTTCGTGCGCTTCAAGTCCTTTACTGCTTGTCTTTGCTGTAAGATTATTCTGTGTTCATCCAGATTACTTCTTATAATCGCATCTGGACGGCTCCCCAATGATTATTAATGAGCACACTTCTACTTTAAACCAAAAACAGAAAGAAGGGTCGCCCATGGTTGAGAACATGCGGTTGTCATATATCTGTGCTCGGTGAGGAGATAACTCATGAAATGTCCTTTGCTCTTTTTGCACACGGACCTGGCATTATGTTACCTGAATATTTTCTCTCATACAAAATGACACAAAGGGATGTACTGCACTCCGGTGTACATAATGAAGTGTGCCGGAAAGGTGCCGTTCTGGCTGAAGAAGTTGATTACTTCTCTGCAGTGTGTGAACGCATGATCCTGGCCACATTTCCAGAATTGGAGAAGGTCTTGTGGAACTCCGAACTCTCGTGCAGTAGTCAGTAGGACGTAAAGCAAAATAACATTACTATTAAATCACGTGCACCTTCATCACGTCGTGACGTAACGCTCGTGCGCATCGAAAGGGTGGCGCTGCATGCGATTGATTTGCCACAAAACGCGGAGCAGTGCCTCATCTGTCCAATGTGATTCACATGTGCATGGTTAAGTTACATGATTCTCTGAACATTTTATCGAACCACTTAGCACTCGTGTGTGTATGGATCTGTTCTGTTAGAATGACTTTGTGGATGAATATTTGCCACAGACATTACACCAGTATAGCTCCTTACCTGTGTGAGTCCGCAAGTGAACTGCTAAGCTGTTTTGATGCTAAAGAATTTTCCCCAGACTTCGCAACAGTGCGCCTTTCGCCCGTGTGAGTTCGCATATGACGTGCTAGGTGGGATCTGCTGCTAAATAACTTGCCACAGGTATTGTACGAGAAATGCTTCTAGCCTGTGTGAGTCCGCATGTGATTTACTAGGCTGGTTTTGATGCTGAAGAATTTGCCACGGATATTACATCAGTGTAACTTCTGGCCTGAGTGTGTCGGCATGTGAACTGGAAAGGCGCATTTCTGAATAAATGATTTGCGACAGGTATTGCCGCAGCGTGGCTTATGGCCTATGTCAGTACGAATGTGATCTATTAGATGGACTTTCCGGATGAAGGATCACCAAAGACGTTGCACCAGTGTGGCTTATCGCGTGTGTGAGTACGCACGTGATCTATTACATGGCCTTTCTGGTTGAAGGACTTCTCACAGACATTGTAGCAGTATAACTTCTCGCCTGTGTGAGTCGGCATGTGAATAGGTTAGTAGGTTTTCGTGATGAAGGATTTTCCACAGACATTGCAGAAGTATAGCTTCTCGCTTGAGTGTGTACGCATGTGAATAGCTTGGCAGGCTTTCGAGCTGAAGGATTAGCCACAGGCATCGCAGTACTCGGGCTTATTGCCAGTGCGAGTACGCATGTAATCTGTTAGCTTTACTTTCTGGTAGCATTTTCCACTGTCATTGGAACAGTGTCATCTAACGCTCGTGTGAGTACACATGTGATCTAGTAGATGGACATTCTGGCTGAAGCATTTTCCACGGACATTGCTTCCGTGCGATGTTCGTCCCTGTGGGTCGACATGTGACGCACGACGTCGAATCTCCTACAGAATGACTTGCCACAGACGTTGCAGGAGAATGGCTTCTCGCTTGTGTGTGTCCGCATGTGAACTGGTAAGTCAATGAATGATTTGCGACAAATTTTGCACCAGTGTGGTTTATCGCTTGTATGAGAACGCATGTGACCCGTTAGATGCTCTTTCCGGGTGAAGGATTTCCCGCAAACATAGCACCAATGTGGCTTGTCACCTGTATGAGTACGAATGTGTTCTGTTAGATTGGATTTTCGGATGAAGGATTTCCCACAGACTTTGCAAAAGTGTTGCTTGTCTCGTGTGTGAGTGCGCAAGTGATCGGTTACTTGGCCTTGCCGCTTGAAGGATTTCCCGCAGACATTGCAACAGTATGGCTTTGCGTCTGAGTGAGTCAGCATGTGAGCAGCTAGGTAGGCTTTCGTGCTCAAGGATTTTCCACAGACATTGCATGAGAACGGTCTCACGCCTGTGTGAGACGACATGTGAATAGCTTGGTAGGCCTTCGTGCTGAAGGATTTGCCACAAACATTGCATGGGTATGGCTTCTCGCCTGTGTGAGTCCGCAAGTGATAAATTAGACCGCCTTTCTGTGTGAATAATTTGCCACAGATATTACAACAGTATGGTGTCCAGCCTGTAGGAGCCCGCATATGATAAGTTAGAATGCCTTTGTGGCTGAATGATTTGCCATCGATATTGCAACAATGTTCCGACACGCTGTTTCCCCTATCGAAGAGCTTTCCACAGTGATCGCACTTGAGGGGATGATCACCTTTGTGTACTTTCAGATGTCGCAAGAGGTCCAACTTCCCAGGCAGGACATTACCGCACACATTGCACCTAAAACAAGTTGATCCGCCATCCGGAGGTTGATTATCTCTATAGCTCACCTCAGGTCTCCACCTACAGTAACAAATTAAAACCATGTGACCAATAGTTCAACAGTCAACTCCACTGCATCTCTCACACAAGGGAATTGCTACTGGACATTCCAATCAGTGATATCACGTGCAGAGAGCTAATTACACATAAAAGTCACATTCCTGAGAGTAAGCATTTTCTGAGATAAAATTCTGAGCATAGACTTAAATTTCAAATCCTCTCACTTGTTGCAAGGATGTGTTGCGTCTTTTCTCTTAAATCACGATATCACGCGCAAGAAACTCGTCACGATTTAGGAATGTACGAGTTAATAGACAACCACATTTAAAGAAAGCATGAGAAGTGGTCCAGCCTAAAAGAAGAAATACAATTTCTTTAATCCGGCACACATTTATCTACTGAAATCCGTATAAGTCTATTCTCCTACATAAAGGACGTCATATGCTTTGGAGTTTTTATCTTGTTGAACCACTCTGCGCTTTGTGGGAGGCAAGTAACAATTTTTGTAAAAGCCCTTGTTGTTGAGGTTGAGAGAATCTCACTGTTATAGATATTAACAAAATTGAGAACATTGTTTGCTGACGGTCAGCAAGATATGCTGAATCGTGGCTAATCTTTTATGAATGTTGTATTTGTACATTGTTATCATTTCAGTACAGCATTCTATTATGTCACTGTGTGGTTATTCCTAAATATGCAGCATCCAATTCTGTGCCTGTCTCCCCACCGCAGAGTGGATCTACATATTCTAGGAAAGAAGGGCGAGAAATAAAAATTTCTCGGTTAAACGTGAGATCCGCTTACAACTGGCAAATGGGAAAAGTAGATCACGCAGGCCAAAGTATACCGTAACATGAACTGGTACTTCCCAATTCATGCTGTCTGCACTGAATTCACATGGCCCAGTTGAATGCATGACTTCCTCACAAGCAAAGTAATGGGAGGCTCGAGCACGTGTTATTAGTGCACCCTTAGGAGAAAATAAGTGGACAAATAAAAGGGGGACGTTGATTCCAGATATGACAGACTCGACCTCTTGATCATCTCACAAGTTATTGATGTTGACACCACTAGACAACAGGGGGCAGAAATACGACACTGGATTGTACGTCATACGTTTTGTGGCATATCACGCCATCAAAAGGTGCAAAAGTCTGTAACCGTTCTTTATGTGATTACGTGATTCTTGTGACAAGTGATTTATCAGGTTCACAATTAGTTTTTCAGTAAAATGGTATTTCATTTTGCATTGATAAATATTCTCCACGAACCAGCTATATTGCTCTAACACGTGGCACGTCCCAGGTGACGGATACGGGTTCCCCACTGGCCTGCTGGCAGACTTGAGCAAAATACAAAAGCTGTCGCGTACCAAACACGTACAAAGCCTTCAATGGCATTTTTGGCGGAGACGGAGACGTACGGTACGGAGCAGTTGGCAGAAGAGGTACTCTACCTTTCTGGAAGTTAATGCAGAAAGGAGCGTAGCGTTTCTTCCCTAGAGGAGCGGCTGCAAAAGGCGTCCGTTTCCCATGTCCGGACCAGTGTAACTACCTGCTGTCATGAGCTCTAAAATGCTTCACGACAAGCCAGCCGTACATTAATACCGACACATGATTACAGAAATATGTCTCATGGAATCGGAACCAAGGTTAGGGCGTCCTCAGGAAGGGAACCGCGTTGGCAGAGCCCAGTCAGCAAGCAAGAGTTACCGTCGCACGGGCTGTGACGGATAAGCAAGTGAGTACCCACATTCTGTATCGCATCATAGAAATATGCTGGATGAAGTAGCAAATAAGCCACAGCACTTGAGAGATGGCATACAGCCACCTGTGAGGTGCAAGAAGGAAGATGGAGTGGAGAAAAGTCATGGGAAAAGGGGTGCGGTTACTAACTGATGTACAACGGAAGCCGAATTACAGCTCATGGTGTTGACATTGTCATATCAGCAAAATTTGACGGTTCCGTCTCCGAGGTGCAAAAGTATTACAATCGCTTTATGTAACTCGTCCGCACTGGGGAGAGAAGGAACTTCTAATTTTTCAGTGCAACACTCCAAAAATTGGCGTGCGCACGGAAACCAAAGATGCGTTCTGGGCACTGCCTGACAAGAAGACCGCTGACTATCTCATCGTTGCCGATGATCTGAATGGACGTGACGGACGGAGGAAAGAAAAACACACAGTCCATGGCGTACATGCATATGGACAAAAGAACAACGATGGCCAAGAAATTCCCGATTACGCAGAAAACACGAACATACGGTTCAAAAAGGGTGATATTCATCTAGTCACGTACTACAGTGGCTCCCATCCAATTCATACTGACTACATCATTGTGAGGGGAAGGAAACTCAAAGAAGTTCTAGAGACAACAGTTGTCCCTTATTAAATCGTTGCGATGCATCATCGACCAGTCATCTGTAAGCTGCTGATAAAGTCAACAAGAGCCCAATACTTCGCAGGAAATGGACCAATCGGGATCAAATGGTGGCGCCTGAAGAAGGAGACTAACGTTGTTGCAAAAGTTACAGAGCCACAAATCACCATATTTGAAGCGAGCCGGACTAAACTTAAAGACGCCGTACGCTCTATTCTTGGAACAACTAATCAGGGCAACGACAACGAAGGATTAACCATGACATATGGCTAAGGAATAAAACTGTTAAGTATGCAGTACGGTTGAAGAAACAGCTGTACCACGAGTTTCTTGCTCGTTAGAATGCCTACAAAACAGCCAACAGTAAAGTGAAGGAGGTCATTTCTGTAAGAAAAGCAAACCGGTAGGCATGTCTATACGTTAAACATGATACGCGCGAAAACGAGTGGAATATTTAACGGCTAGCCAAATCGAGGCATCGCAAAACGGAAGAATTCCAACGTTTTTACGGCATCAATGAGGAAACAGATGATTTGCTACTCGACTGGCGGGAAGCGCGAGTACATGGCGGAACTATTTTAACAAAGTTTCAATCATGGAATTTCCGTATCTACCAATCTTAATCACCTCCGCTGTTGAAGGTCCAGTATAGAAAAATGACGTCACCGAAGTCCAGGCTATGCTGAAGGAAATGATTATCTTCCGGCAGAGTTTTGTTTCTCTAAATGGGGGGATGCAGCAGTGTGGCCAAAGCAAACTTTTCAATCAGATTATCAAAGAAGGTCAAAAAACAGACTGGCGACGGATTAACCATTCAAAAATAAGGGAAGCCATTCCGATTTCTGTTATTACTGCACGATCGTCCATCTGAACCACGCAATGACAGACTTAGAACAAATCTTCGACAAAAGGATTAGCGATTTAGCCAAACATATAACAAGCCAAGCTGGATTTGTGTAAAATTGTGGCGCAATGGGAGAAACCCACGGTGCAGGGCTGTTAGAGACACTCTGAACAGAATAACGGGTTCCATCATGAAACTCTGGACTCTGAGAAGGTCTTCCATCGGGTGCCTCATAATAATCAGTCAGCGCTACAAGTTCATGGCATTCCAGAGCACATTGTTGAGAGTGTATAATTGCTCTACAAAGAACAAAGGAGTTACGTTCAGGCTGCCGCAGGAGCGTGTGATGACTTCCGCATAACTGTAGGAGTCAACAAGGCCCTTATACCCACTGCTGTTCATTCTTGTGATGGACAATATTACCTTAAACTTGCACAGTCCAATACCATGGACACTTTTATAAGCAAATGATATAATTTTGGCTGAAGAGAATAAGCTTGATCTCCAGGGTCAAACAGACGACTGGAACAATCGACTAGCACATGTCCTGGGACTCAACAAAAACAAAACAGAATACATTGCATTATATCGTCGAGAAGTTGGAAAGATGCATGTTGACGTTGAAGATACAGCACGAGTAGGGAAATTTAAGTATATTGGCTCCACAATCTCTGATGATGGCCGACTTACTGATGAAGTCAACTTAAGGATATACAAAGCCTGACTGAAGTTGAGAATAACAACAGACGCCCTCACGACCGTCGGATGAAGGATCATCTGAAACCTAAGATCTACCGAACTGATATCTGTCCTGTCGTTTTATACGGCAAAGAATGCTGGCCTGCTAAAGAGGAAATAGTAAGCCAACTAAACATCGTGGATAGGAAGATGCTTAGGTGGAAGGCTGGTATAACTAGACTAGATCACATTTCAAATGATGTTATTAAAAACATTTTGGCATTGCACCGATCCACAAGAAAATTGAGGAAAAGCATGTGCGCTGGTTTGAGCATGTGTTGCGTGCAGAGGACGATATTTTGGGAAAGTCAGCATATACACAGAATGTTGGTGAGAAGAGGTGCAAGAGACGAACAAGTCATCATAGGACAAATAAAGTGCACAACGCCCTGAAAGCTGTGAGACTACATACAGACATGGCCAGATACCGAACTAACTGGAGACCATGAATCACAACACCTGACCTGCCACCAGGCAGGACTAACACTAAAGAAGCAGAATAACAAGAAGCAGATTGATGAATATACTCTTATAAAAATGGGATGCAATGGATACTTTATGCATCCTGTCATTCAACTCAGTATTTTGTAGGTTCAAATTCTCCCCCTCAAGCCTATGTCCGATATCTATAAAGACTTATTTTCACAAAATAGTGTTTGAATGGCAGAACGCTTCTGGATTTCATGTTAGAGTGACTCCTATAATTGCATTATTAAGAAAAATATATAATTCAGCAAAATAAAATTTTTAGGATTATCTGTGTTAAATGGGAGGGACAGTTTGAATATCCGGTGAAATTCTATGAGTACCAGCAAGAGGGGAGTCCGTCAGTGCATTCTAGCCTGAGTGGAATTTTGCCATTCATATTTCTGCATGGATACGTCATAGATAGCAGACGATCATAGTAATTAGTTTATTTTCACCCCAATCACATCCATAAATATGAAGATCATGGAGGAGTGGCGCAAAGTGGTCAGCTCAGGGCCATGTGACACCCGACACTCTACTAGTGGAAGGAAACCATATCACTAAGTGGTTACTTCGGGACCATGTGTCTCTACACAAACGGAAGTTAGCCTCATCACTAATTATTTAGCTCAGGACGATGTGTCTCTCCATAAATGGAAGGTAATCTCATCACTAATTGGTAACCTCAGAAATACGTGTATTTCTACAAGTCAGCAATTAGGAGATTTTATGAATCCTAAAACCTGTTCATATGTAATTCAGTAGCAAATTGGCATGGCTAATATTTTATACATTTTAAAAGAAGTCATTTAAGTTGCTGCATGATATTTGTAGACTGCTGAAATGAGAGTCACGATAAAATAGTGCCTGATGTGAGATTTAAAACAAAGTGGGAAGCAGCAGATAAGATCCGGTTGACTGAATCCTTCAGAAGCATTTAAAATCTGTGATATACAATGGACTAAGCTACGCAGACAATGGACTGTCCTCTGCCCTATATACCAAGGAAAAAGAAGTCCATAAAATACATGTCGCTTTGCTGGCCCGAGAGTGCCTCCGCACAAAATATGTTTGGGAAGTAGAAAGCTAATTTAGACTCCATCAAAAAATAGAAATTGGCATTTTGTGTATGAAAAGCATTCATAAGTAACATTTTTACTGGTGGTCATTATATAAGATTGTTCTCTAACGTAGCCCATTGTGTACTGTTACACATGAATTACAAAGAAACAGCAGGATTTGAACCTTGAGGAATTGACGTATTTGGGCGATCTTCGGTTGTGTGCATGGTTCTACTTTGACTAGTGAGAGAGTGTAAGCTGGTATTGAGTAGTTCTGAGGACTGACATGAATATTTCTTGCCACAAGTTGTAAATGTACAGTAGGAACAAGTCAATGCATCACATAAGTGTTGAGAAGACTGTAATCACCCACAAAATCAAATAAACCATTCAGAACTTGTAGTTTCCATCACTAATCCGGTTTGAAGTCAAACCTTAGGCCGTGACTGGCCATTGCATGACCTGCCGCTACAAGGGCTTGGTTAAGAGCACCAATCCGAGACTATACAATCATTTCCAAGGGATTATCAAAGATCATTTCACACAGTAACCAACAAAGGTATGAGAGCAAAAAATTAATTAGCACTGGCACAACTACAGTTCAAAAAACACTACTGGATTAAATGTTTGAAAACAGAATATACCCTTTTGTTACTTTGTAAGGTCAGTGACAATAATTACAATTTTGAAATAATATTATATCATTGCATTATTTACCTACTTTTATGAGATAATAAATTCACTTGAAGAATTATGAAATTTTTAGGCAACCTGCACAAATTTAAAACTCCACTTGTAGCTGTCCATTTAATTAGTTTTTACTAACTGTAAGTATGTTTGCAATCAACACACTACAAGCACTTGACTGACAATGAACATTAAATTGGTTCAGCAAGTGTGACCACAACATAGGAACGAACATGAATTCAATACCACATTCTTTTACGCTCACAACAATGCAGTTTAATTTGAAATCTATAATATTGAAGATGTAGAACTACTGATCTGAATGTTTCATTTCTACAACACATTATTTGCTTTGGCATCCACAAATGGAGGAGTCTGACTTCACTCACAAGAGAAAAGAAATGATCATAAAAAAAGGAATCTAACCAAATAATTTTTAAATGACATTCTTTGAGTTATTACATTATTGAACTCAGCCATCGCTATATTGATTAATGAAACTGATTATGTTAGTAGAAATAATTATATTGTTTACAATGTACATAAAACTTGACAATTACGAATTTGTAAATTTAATTTTTAATCTACAAACATTGCTTTCTCTATGTGTCACTGTTGGTATCAACGTACAAAAACTTACTCAGAATATCTGGAGGCAATAGATTCAGATGGCATTTCAGATGATAAGAATGTGATGAACTAATGATGCAGAGACAGTGAAACAAAAAACACTTTTTTCTTATTTGCTTAAAGGTATTGTAAACAAATACACTTCAAAAATATCTAGCTTTAGCAGAGATTCTTTTTGTAGATATATATTCAATAAAACTACATGATGGAACATAAAATATGATCATAAATTTCCTGAAAATTTAGGTAATTTTAACAAATAGAATTTTAAGATATTTGCATTTAAATGTAACCTTGTAAAGAAAGGATTAAACTGACGAAAATGGCCAGTTTCTGGAGATAAATCAACCACTACTGAACACAGCTGTGAATAGGTAAAACATATTCCATATTATATAGGATTTGTAGTGTACGTACTTTGTTTCTTCTTTGGTGTTCAGCAACAGCTGAACATCAGTATGTTCTTCTATGAATATTTCCTCCTTAATATCTTCGGAAGGCTATAAGTAAGAAACAAAAAAGTAGAATAAAGAAGTAAGGGAATAAAAATATATCGGCCTAAACAAGAAACACCTGAGAAATAAATTTCATAGTGGCACAAGAAGAGTATGATTAATTTATCTCCCATTTAAAAAAAACATAATGGAAAGGAACAATCAAATCAAAATCAGTTTAAATGCAAGATAGGTGTATACCTTGGTGCAAATGGTACACATAAATACATTATTATCAAGCACTAAATTTTAAATGCACAGAGAAGAAGACAATTTCCTAAAATACAGTATTATACAATTTACGCAAATTTTTCTATTAAACACACAGCTCATCCTTAATAAATGTATATAATTTACAAAATTTTACTCATAATACCTTCTGTATTACAAACATAATCAACACATGTACAACTTGTGCAACTACTTCAAATTATAGTATACAACTTCTATTAGATTAAAAATTACATTGCATTTATTTATTTATTTATTTATTTATTTTATTCTTAACCCTTTTTGGAACCTAACTTGCATAACGTGTGACGGAATTAAAGTGAAAAACCTCTCTTGTATTATCCCTTTCGACTTCGTACTTCTAACCTAGAAATTTGTAAAATTGAACCTTCGCCAAGGCATTGACTAAATTTATATTTTTAATAATGTTTGGAGGGCTAATTGCCGCTGCACAGTATCGGAGCAGGCATGAACTTGCCGTCAAGTATCTTATTCTAAGCGCGGTATGCGCGCGCATCTTCCCTGATTGTACCAGGCGATTTAAGCGTACCTTGGTAAGGAGGAGGGTTGTTGACCGCCGACTACAGAAGATGGTGGTTGGTTGTACTTTGTACTCACGCTTTCACATGAACTCAAGAACCACGATGGACAAAGGATAGAAAGAACTATCCTCCCGGGGCATTTCCCGGAGAGTTTGTTTTTATTTCTTCTAGAATATTTTGGTAACTGATGCATCCTCCAAAATTTATTTTATTATACGTTGGAACGTGTGATTATCTCATAGCCTCGTGGTCTCCTCTATTGGATATCTCATCGGAAACTTCAAGACTGTAAGTTCTTCATTATTTGTTACTCTGGGAGTTGCTTTGAGCTGGGAAACTCGCCTCTTCAACTGCAATTGATCTCGTTTTAAAAGGATTGATTTACGTTTGGTTTTCAAGAAGTTCCAAAACAGTGTTTTGATTCTGGAAGAAATGACTTTCGTTTAATCACTAATGTTTATGGGGTTCTGGCGTAGAAGCTACGTCTAACATGTTTCCAACCTGTTAAAGGTTTTTTAAAAGTTAATGAATTTTATGTTATTCTTCGGGTATATCTTAACTACATTATGATTTTTCTGGGCATTTGAAATTCAAATAATAATAATAATAATAATAATAATAATAATAATAATAATAATGATAATTTCGCTGAGAGGTAAAATAGCGCGGAAGTTTTCACAAGGACTTTAGTAATTGCATTTTTCCTTGTTCCTTTCGGGGTTTAATGGTTTTATTTCCTTATTTTTGACCCTTTTTGGGTTTCTTACTCTTTCGTTTTTCTTTTGTTTTTCCTTATTTGCATTTTCGTGCTTGTGTCTTATGATTGGGTTTTCCTTGTAGGCCTAGGAGTTCTTTAATTTATCTGTTCGATTCCTTGGGGGCGTTATTACCTACCTGTGCCTTTTGGCTATTTCTGTGGTTATTTGGGATGAGTGTCCTTGTGAAAACTCCTCGAGAAATAAGTCTCTAATCTAGTAAATTGTAATTTATTGTAAAATGTTAAACTGGTATACCAGGAATAAGATACCTTCAAAAAGTATTGAATATGCAAGACCGAGGTCTGTGAATTTGAACAAATTGTTTAAAAGGGTTGTATGCTTTAAAATTTTCTTCTTAAATCTTGTAGGGTTATCGGCCGATTCCTGTTAACTATTCTTTTTTTAATTTGATGTTTTGAGGATGTTCAGTTTTAAATTTAACTCTATTATTTTCCTAAATAAAATCTCGTTATTTATTTAA
Organism: Anabrus simplex; assembly: GCF_040414725.1. Taxonomy (NCBI): domain Eukaryota; kingdom Metazoa; phylum Arthropoda; class Insecta; order Orthoptera; family Tettigoniidae; genus Anabrus; species Anabrus simplex. Next base: position 68,595,264 of record NC_090279.1, read on the forward strand.
ATGGTATTATGTTGTTCTTGGAGTAGTTAATCAAATTTTATACAGTAACCACGTTCCACGGTTTGTTTTCACCTGCACTGTTCATGGTAAGTTGCTTTTAATTTGTATTTTTCCTTCTTGTTGTGCTGTTATGGTGATATGTGCTTCCACCTTTGTTTTATCTGGGCGATTTGGGGAGATCGGAGGACTGGGGCCAACGACCTGCTGCGTTTTAACCCGAGTCCCTTTTGCCACAGCTCTTGAGACAATTGATAAGCGACATAAGAGCATGAAAAGGAACACACCGTTCGATAGCAGTAGACAAGGTAGCATAGAAAAGGAGGTACATTTGTAAATATGTACATTTTAAATTACCTGCATATTTGTGAATATTCAGCAGAGTATATTACACATACATGTGTCGGTATACTTCCGAGTATATGTACAATTTAAGGAAAATAAATAATAATAATAAACACTATTTTCCAAATCGTTACCCAATACCATTCCTTGCTTCTGTTTCTCTTTCTGTTGGTCCCTATTTTCACAAAGACTAGCTATTCTCTTCATTCTCTTATATTCACATTCCCCTGTTCCCATCTTTCTATACATGAATTGACTTGTCACCTCTGTCATTTCCATGTTCCTATATACTTTCTTTCCGAAAACACTTCACTCTAATATCAAATAATCCCACATTATACCCACCACTTTCGTAACAAGTGGACAATGCTTAAATCATAAGCATAGAAATATCCATCATCCCTCCCTGTACATCACACTGAGACCAAAAAACATAAATCAGCCAATGTCACAATCAGTGAATGAATCAATCAAACAACAGCATTTAGGGCTTTTGGTTGTTTATGTAGAAAAAGATTGTGGAAATATATGAAACAACTCCCATGGTAAATTATTTCAATCACTAAATCATCTTCCTATAAGTGAACATTTGCCAAAATTTTTCCCCATGAATTCCAACTTATCTTCATGTTGTGACCTTCCCTACACTTAAAGAACATGACTTAAATGTATTCATCAACTAATGCCATTCCAAGCCATCTCTAAAATGACATCTCATAATATACTGCTTAATCGAACAGCTTGTCTCCTTTCTCCAAGTCTTCCCAGCTGAAACTTTGCAACATCTCTGTAACACAACTCTTTTGTTAGAAATCACCCACAAGAAATAGAGCTATTTCTGTGGATTATTTCCTGTTCTTCACTCAAGTAATACTGGTGACCGACTCATACTCTCATTGTGGCTTTGCTGGAGATTTGTATGCCCTCTCATTTACAACCCCTAAATAACCTCATAATCATATTAAAAGATGTATGAATTTTATTTTCAGTATGTTTATATGATTACCACAATGAAGATCTATTCTTATTATGAAAACCTAGGTACTTACAGAGATCCCTATGAAGAACCTTCACCCCATCAACACAATAATTAAATCAGAGGACCCTTTCTATTTTTTGAAACAGAGAACCTGACTCTTCATCCCGTTTACCAAGATAGCATTGTCAAGGTCTTTTTGCAGTTACAATCCTGAAACTTACTAATTTTTTTACTAGTTGCTTTACGTTGCGCCGACACAGATATGTCTTATGGCGACGATGGGACAGGGAAGGGCTGGGAGTGGGTAGGAAGCGGCCATGGCCTTAATTGAGGTACAGCCCCAGCATTTGCCTGGTGTGAAAATGGGAAACCACGGAAAACCATTTTCAGGGCTGCCGACAGTGGGGTTCGAACCTACTATCTCCCGAATACTGGATACTGGCCGCACTTAAGCGTCTGCAGCTATTGAGCGCGGTAAAAACTTACTTATTACAAAGAGCCTCATCACTTATTTCAGTTCATAATTCATATTGTTTATATATATATCAGAAAATAAAGTAAAGGTCTCATAATACTGCCCTGTGAGAACCAATCCAATAATTGTTACAGGATCAAATAAAGCTTCACCTACTCTAATGCTCTGAGTTCCATACTTTAATACACCAGACGTGGCCAAATTATAATGGTAAAACGTATATTTCTATCTTTATGTAAATTATCAACCTTTATAGCCTAAACCTTGAACTTGTTTGGTGGAGTTAACACTCGGGATATCCCTGTCTACACTACTGTACTTTTTCATATAGTGGCTACCGTGAGAACCACAATGTAATTTCAATATTCATATGGTTTTGTGTCATTTTTGTTAGTGAACATGTTCTGTTGGTTATTGTCTATATCTGCATATTGTTGCTGTATGGAAGTAAATAATGTGACCTATTGTTAAGACTGTGCATTCTGTAAGTTACACGCATTATTGATACTATTCACGAGTTCAGTTGATATTTCTTCAGAGTGGTTCTAGAGAATTGTAAAATTATGAGGTTATGGGGAGACGAAAGGACCTTTCGCCAAGAAAGGCACTGTCAGAGAGCTACTTTTGAGAAACGTTATTCACAGCAAGAGACAGATTCTAGATTGCAAATATTACAGCAATCTGTAGGTAGAATTTTAAAATGTGAAAATAAGGGGAAGACAAAATGTCAACAATGTGTTGGAAACTGCGGGCGAAAGAAGAAACTAACCCCAAGGAGGAAGCAAAACTGATTAATTTGTCAGTAAACAATCGCAATGTTACTAGTTGAGATTTACGTAAGAAATTAGAAGAGTATGGGTCTTTGGTACCAGCCAGGACTGTGAGGCGAGAGCTGATTGATGCTGGAATGAAAGCAAGACGACCTCAAGGAAAAGGGAAGATTACTCCTGCTATGGCTGCAAAGAGGTTCCAGTGGGCCAAGACTCTCGAGAATTGGTCATCTGATGAATGGAAACAGGCAAGTCAATGACAATTACTGTAATTCCTAAATTATCATTCATTATTCCATTTTTAACTAATCTAAGTGATATAACCGTACAGCTTATTGCATTTAATGCTAGGCTTATTTATTTCATTTATTTCAGGTTTGTTTTAGTGGCGAATCAGTATTTCCTGTCGAAGAAGAGACAAGTCAATGTCTCAGGAGTAGAAGCATTCCATCCAGATTGAGTGAAGCAGAGAGTGAAGCATCCAACTTCAGTGATGGTCTGGAGTGTGTTTTCTTGGTACGGCTGTGGACAATTATATATTGTAGAAGGAACTATGAGACGTGAACAATACAGCTCAGGTGCAAGAGTGGTTTGGCCAAAGTGAATTTATTTTTATGCAAGATGGGCCTCCTTGCCCCAAAGCCTAGAAACAGTCCAGATATGAAATACAAAGAAAAGTACGAAAAGCGAATATAACGACAAAAATTGGCTTCATTGGGAAGCTTGTTCAGATCTGGTGTCATGATGACACCAGATGCTTACCAAGTACTAAAGTCATCAACTTAAAAATGGGTAACATTTTGTGTGTTCAATTCTCAATTTTTAATGTTTAATAATTTGGCCGTGTCTTTGTAGTCACCCATTCAGCCACTATTTTATCTATCCCAACCACACTAATTTTTGTCAGTAGTTTCCCAAGATCCACCCTATGAAAACCCTTATAGATATGTCAATCGTGATACATTAGACCACATGAATCTAATATACCTGCTATATCTTGCTGGAATCTACAAAATGAGCTTCAGTGGAATAATGTTTCCGAAACCTGAACTACCTTCTATCGAACCAGTTGGTAATTTCGTAAATGTGTGTAATGTAATCAGAAAGAATGCATTCCAAGTGCTTGCATGCAACATCAGTCAAGTTGACTAGTGTGTAGTTACTGGCTTTATGTTTAGCAAATTTTCTTTATACACAGGGTGCTACTACACTAATTATTCATTCATCTGGTATAGCTGCTTCACACATACACTAATCAATATCTCGAAGAACTGACTTTCGTATATGCCCAGAAATTTTACCAATCCCAGCAGCATTTCTAGTTTTAAATTTTTGTATAATATTTTCAATGTCTTTTTTATAGTAGGTCAATGTGGACATTGCAAAGTAATTTCAAAAGATTGGATGAAATTGCCAACTGCGTTCGGTACAGCAAAAGGACACCGACCAAACCATTCGTGACATATCCTATGCTCATTTGCTGGTGAACGGTGTCTTTTCTTTCTTACGTGATCCTCTTTTCCTAAAAAATACTGCCAGCAATCTTTGCGTCCCTCTCTCTAAATTATTTAACAGACGTTTCGCCGCGGGCTATTTTCCTATTACCTGGAAACAGGCAAATATTGTTCCACTTCTCAAATCAGGCAACAAATTTAATGTTTCATCTTACCGACTAATCTCTATTCTCCCCACACTATCCTTTATCTTAGAAAAAATTATACACCAGCGTCTCCTCGCATTCACTTTGCCGTATATCTCAACCAAGCAGCATGGTTTTCTACCAGGTTGCTCTTGTCTAACAAACCTGGCCACTCTGCATAGCTTTGCATCACACGCCATTGCAGCTAAATCACACTTGGATATCTGCTACGTAGACATTTCGAAAGCTTCGATTCTGTTGACCATACTCTGTTGCTCCATAAACTCTCCGAACGATTTAATATACATGGCAGTCTTCTGACCCTTCTTGCTGGCTTCCTACATAACCGTTGGCAGAGAGTGGTAATATCAGGCACTTCATCCTCATGGTTACCAGTCACCTCTCAACGAAACAGCGAATACCCTACTCTTTGCTGACGACTGCAAGATATTTAGGGAGATCAGGAATCCAGCAGATGCAGCTCTGCTACAGTCCTCACTTAATGCCCTCTCGAACTGGTGCCGTACTTGGAAACTTATCCCCAATCCACAAAAATGCAGCCACATGACCATAACACTGCGTAAATCTCCTCTACCGACATCATATTACCTACTCGACAAGCCCATCACCGTGGTTACGCAACAGCGTGACCTAGGTGTAATATTCGATACAAAATTACAATTTAAGACCCATATAGAAACAGATACAACCAAGGCTATGAAATTACTAGGCATTCTCTATCGCTTCACAGAAATTTCTGACCCCATTGCTCTTCGTCACTTCTTCCTCACGATCGTTCAACCTCTCTTAAACTTCTGCTCTCCGATTTGGACAACAGCCGCCCCCTCCAATACTAAGCAGTTAGACAGAGCAGTGTCCTTCTTTGCTGCAATTGTAAGGAACAGAAACCCCAAGCTCAGAAATCTGTCTATGCAGCAGATATTAATGGCAATTAATGTGTCACCGCTGCACATCAGGCGACAGGTAGCTGACCTGAGTTTCCTCCACGAGATCATAAATGGACATTACCGCTCGGAACATCTTGTTTCTCTCTTCTCTCTCCGCGTTCCTTCCCGCTCCACCAGAACCAAAGACCTTCTCCACATTCCCCACACTCAGCACTCAACACTTCAACGATCTTTCCTAATCCACCTCCCAACACTCTTTAACAATATTAATAGGAGACAAGAGCTTGATATAGCATCAAATAAAAGTGTGTTCGAGAGGTGTGTAAATAGTATCTTAAAGATAAGTTGATGTGAAGGGATTATACCGCCATCTTGACCCACGACGACTTGGCTATGAGCACGGACATTCTCATGGTTTTCAATTTGGACAGTGATTAGTAGGATGTGTACCTGATCTTCTTATATTTTGTTATGTTTGTTATATTTTATTATTAAAGTTTACGTTTGTTAAATAGTCTGTTGACAGTGCGAGTGAAATTTGCTCAGTGTAGCTGTATCTTGTGCTTCGTGAATAAATAAATAAATAAATAAATAAATAAATGCCCATCGACTAATGGCGTATACACATTTCCATGTTGTGTAATTGCTACTCCATACCTTTTTCAGTACGTCGACATTCAACACCGTACACAGCAACAAGACGTACTAACATGCATTATATTCTGAACTTCAGATGTAGTGTTATAATTCAGTCACAGCGTGTGCCTGTGACTTCCCTTCATCTCATCCACGCTGCCTGTATCATAAATCGCACTTCAACATCTACCCCACTAACAGTCTGTAGGCAAGATCCTAGGTACCTGAATCAACTTGGATGGAGCCATGAGATGGTTCGGATGACTCCAGGTATTCACTCTTCCTTTTGTTCATTCTGTTTGTATTGTGAAAAACAGGTATTCAATCTTCACCTTGATGCCGCAGTCCCATTCCGGGTCTATCAGCAAGTGCAACATCATCTGCATATAACAGAGTCCTACAAACACCCCTTTGCAAATCCCATGTGGTGGTGTCCATGCTTAGGACAAAGAGCAACGGGGACAGAGTGGAACATTAGTGTACACGCAAACTTTCGATGAGAAGCTCTCCGAGACGTTGACAGCGCAACATACACAACCTCTGGTGTTCGGGTATAGCATCCTGATCTAAATTATAAACATTTCTGGTAAACCATGGTCATGAGTGCAGACCAGATCACACGGTGTGGAACACGGGCCGTCATCAAACAACTCTCAATAACTATTGATCTGCATTTAGGGCTGTCGCGCAGGTGACGGATTCCGTATCTGTTTTTTCCTAGCCTTCTCTTATATGATTCCAAAGAAATTAGAAATTAATCGAACATCTCCCTTGATAAGTTATTCCACTCCCTAAATCCAATTCCTATAAACGAATATTTGCCCCAATCTGTCCTCTTGATTTCCAACTTTATCTTCATATTGTGATCCTTCCTACTCTTAAAGACACCATCCAAACTTATTCGTCTGCCGATGTCATTCCACGCCATCTCTACACTGACAGCTCGGAACATACCACTTAGTTGAGCAACTCGTCTCCTTGCTACCAAGTTTTCCCAGCCTAAACTTTGCAACATTTTTGTTACGCTACTCTTTTGTCGGAAATCACCCAGAACAAATCGAGCTGCTTTTCTTTGGATTTTTTCCAGTTCTTGAATCAAGTAATATTGGTGAGGGTTCCATATATTGGAACCATATTCCATTTGTGGTATTACCAGAGATTCATATGCCCTCTCCTTTACAATCTTACTACAACCCCTAAACACCGTCATAACCATGTGCAGAGATCTGTATCCTTTAATTACAATCCCATTTATGTGATTACCCCAATGAAGATCTTTCCTTATATTAACACCCAGATACTTACAATCATCCTCAAAAGGAACTTTCAGCCCATCAACGCAGTAATTAAAACTCAAAGGACTTTTCCTATTTGTGAAACTCACAACTTGACTTTTAACCCCGTTCATCATCATACCATTGCCTACTGTCCATCTCACAACATTATCGTAGTCATATTGCAATTGCTCACAATCTTGTAACTTATTTATTACTCTGTACAGAATAACACCATCTACAAAAAGCCTTATCTCAGATTCCACTTCTTTACACATATCATTGATGTATACACAAACATAAAGGTCATATAATACTGCCATGAGGAATTCCCCTCTTAATTATAACAGGGACAGATAAAGTTCACCTACTCTAATTCTCTGAGTTCTATTTTCTAGAAACATAGCCACCTATTTATTCACTCTTTTGTCAAGTTCAGGTGCACTCATTTCTGCCAGTAGTCTCCCGCGATACAGTCCATTTGACCTCCTGAATCCAGAATATCTGCTGTATCTTATTGGAGACCTACAAGTTGAGCTTCAGTGGAATAACCTTTCCTAAACCCAAACTGCCTTCTATCAAACCAGTTATTAATTTCAAAAACATGTCTAATAAAAACAGAAAGAATGCTTTAACAAAGTTTACATGCAATGCATGTCAAACTGACTGGCCTGTAATTTTCAGCTTTATGTCTATCACCCTTTCCTATATACGCAGGGGCTACTATAGCAACTCTCCATTCATCTGGTAGAGCTCCTTCATGCAAACAACAATCAAATAAGTACTTCAGGTATGGTACTATATCCCAACCCATTGTCTTTAGTATATCCCCCGAAACCTTATCAATTCCTGCTGCTTTTCTAGTTTTTAACTTTTGTATCTTACTGTAAATGACATTGTTGTCATAGGTAAATTTTAATACTTCTTTAGTATTAGTCACCTACTCTATCTGGACATCCTTGTAACCAACAATCTTTACATACTGTTGACTGAATACTTCTGCCTTTTGAAGATCCTCGCATACACACTCCCCTTGTTCATTAATGATTCCAGGAATGTCCTCTTTGGAACCTGCTTCTGCCTTAAAGTACCTATACATAGTTTTCCAGTTTTCACTAAAATTTGTACGACCGCCAATTATGCTTGCCATATTGTTATCCTTAGCTGCCTTCTTTGCTAGATTCAATTTCCTAGTAAGTTCCTTCAATTTCTTCTTACTTCCACAGCCATTTCTAACTCTATTTCTTTTCAACCTGCACTGCCTTCTTAGTCTCTTTACTTCTCTGTTATAATATAGTGGATCTTTACCATTCCTTAAAACCTTTAAGGTACAAACCTATTCTCACATTCCTCAACAATTACATTAAAGCCATCCCAGAGTCGGTTTACATTTTTATTTACCGTTTTCCACCTATCATAGTTACTTTTTAAAAACTCCCTCATGCCTGTTTTATCAGCCATATGGTACTGCCTAATAGTCGTAATTTTAATACCTTCCTTTCATTCGCATTCATGTTTAACTACCACAAAAACAGTTTTGTGATCACTAATACCATCTATTACTTCGGTTTCTCTATAGAGCTCATCTGGTTTTACCAGCACCACATCAAGAATATTCTTCCCTCTAGTTGGTTAAATCACTTTCTAAATCAGATGCCCTTCCCATGTTAACTTATTTGCCATTTGCTGGTCACGCTTCCGGTCGTTCGCATTACCTTCCCAATTGACATTTGGTAAAGTGAGATCACCCACTACAATCACGCTCCTTTCCTTATCGTCTCCCACGTAGCTGATTATCCTATCAAATAATTCTGAATCAGCATCTGCGCTACATTCCTGGTCTGTACACTCCAAAGACATCAAGTTGCCTATTATCTTTAGAGATGATCCTTACACCTAGAATTTCATGTTTCTCGTCTTTGACTTTTTCGTAGCTTACAAATTCTTCTTTCACCAGGATGAATACTCCCCCTCCTACCATTCCTATCCTATCTCTACGATACACACTCCAGTTCCGTGAGAAAATATCTGCATCCTTTATATCGTTTCTCAGCCATGATTCAACTCCTATTACAATATCTGGTGAGTATACACTGACTGAGCAAATTTCATGGGATAGCGGAGCACTGATGCGCAGGTGTGTTGTCTGCGCACCACAAGCCCCCTGTGCCAGCGGCAGTTGCATAGGAGACCTTGTGAGCAGTGGCTGTGCATGTGACAGGTGTAACATGGAACGTCGTCGTGAGATGACACCGTTCGAACGGGTATGGTGCGAATTCGGCTTCACACGATCAGCAGTGTCCAGGGTGTATCGTGAATGGTTGAATGCTGGTGACACCGTCCACAACAGACGAACGACCGGCCGTCCAGCCACTTTCGATGACCGTCACCGGCAACATCTGAGACGGATTGTCAGTTGTGGCAGACGGGCAACCGTGCAACATATCACGGCTCAATTCAACACAGGCCGTGCTAGACATGTCTCCCACTGGACAATCCGTAGGAACATGGGTTTTATGGGGTATGGGAGCCGGCGCCGCACACGGGTGCCACTGCCAACCCAACGTCATTGGGCACAACGACGCGCATTTGTTGCCAGTCACCAGGGATGGATACTGGAATAATGGCGTAACGTGATATTGTCGAACAAATCACGATTTCAACTGCACTATGCCGATGGAAGGCATCGTGTATGGCGCAGACCACATGAAGCGATGGATTCCGCCTGCCAAGAAGGTGTGGACCAGGGCGCTGGTGTCTCTGTTATTGTCTGGGGTGCATTTTGCTGGTATGGAATGGGCCTCCTAGTTGTTCTGGAAGAGACTTTGAATGGTACATGGCATGTTGAGCTGCTCGGAGACCATCTCCAACCATTCTTGACCTTCCAGCGCCAAGACGGTTCTACGGTGTTTCAAGATGATAACGCGCCACCCCATCGCTCCCACGTCGCCCGCGAATGGTTCCAGGAACATGCAGCGGAGGTCCAACGACTGCCATGACCACCCAGGAGGCCCGATATGAACCCTGTCTAGCATATCTGGGATGTCCTGTAACGCAGGTTCCGTGCCATGGATCCTGCACCCACGAACAGACTAGCTTTGCCGGCTGCTCTGCAAACGATTTGGTGCCAGTTGCATCCAGAGGACTACCAGGGACTTGTCCACTCACATCTACGGCGTCTCATTGCAGTTCGCAGGGCCAGAGGAAGCCCCACACGCTATTACGTGACTATCCCATGACATTTGCTAAGTCAGTATATATATATATATAAAATTACTTAATTCAATGCTTTTCTTTACATTACTTCTACAGTTCAGCACTAACAATTTTATGTCATCCATACTTGACTTCCAGTTCCCTGTTCCCTTATCACCGCTCCCCGTTTCCCTGAATTTGCCTCCCTATAACCCTCCTAAAAAATTTCCTAACTTATATGTACCACTGCGGTGTAAGTGGAAACCATCTGAGCGCAGATCCATATCTCCTACCCAACCATTAGGATCTAAAAAATATCACTCCCAGTTTCCCACATACCCACTCCATAGTCTCATTTAAATCCCCAATCACCTTCCAGTCAGTGTCACTCCTACACAGTATTCCACAGATAACAATCTCCGCTTCCGTAACTTCATGCGTGCTGCATTTACCAGATCCCTAACTATGTTGGTACTTATACCTGCTTGTCCTACGTTGTTAGTACCAACGTGAAACACCAAGACCTTCTCCTTTCCCTCTTCCTTTTCTACTTTCCTCAACATCTGCCTTAACCTAATTCCTGGATAACACTCTACCCTGGTTCCCTTTCCCCGACACACATTCCCCACATGTCTAACGATGGAAGCCTCCAGGACCAGATCCTCATCCCTACCCCACCTCATTTGATCCCGTCTCCTCATGGTCAGGCCTATCATCCCTGACAGCTGCAGAAGCTACTTCCTCCACCCTTTTCTCCATCCCATGACCCTTTTTCACCTGTCTTTTCCTATCCACTACTCCACATTTCCCTTTCCTACCTTTTCCGTTCCTCCTACTTCCACACTTCTCAGCAACAGTTCCCTGTTCATCTTCCCTCGGTTATTCTACCTTCAGTGACTCATACCGATTTCTCACAGACACCTGTCCTGAATTGTGATCCTGAATGGAGCCCTTAGCCTGCAATCTCCTTCCACTTAAAACATTCAACCACCAGTCTTCTATAGTTCCCCCCTTTCTTTCCCTTCCATTCCCTCATTTATACCTACTGTATCCTGTATATTGTTTGAGGGAGGCCTACTTTCAATCCTGTCCTCTGAGATAATCCTAATTATCTCCCTCAAACTCTCCAACTTTTCCCTCATACTCCTTAATGCCTGGCCACATCCACAGTTCCTACACTTGCACTCCTTATCCATTCTTTACTGAATAATGAAAAGAAAAGGAAAAATAAGATGACTTATTCTGTGCAAAATAAAAATGAAAGGAAGGAAATATTGTCTAGGGTAGTTCACAAAGATCACATGACAATAAGGTAGTGAATATAGGTTACTACCACACTACAACACTACTTAGTTGTACGATTTTTTTCCTACAACACCCTAACAGGATGAAAATTGCTGTTAATTATTGAAAACAGAAAATAATACACAAGAATTACATAATTCTAAACTGCAGTTAAGTCTACCATAATGACCACAACAGAATTCTGGCAAGAGTGTTATCACAGATACTACAGACACTATACTACACAAATACTCGTATTTCACAGTAATAAAATAAACACACTAATATCTAATAAGATACTATAATACACCACAATAATTTTAAACAAAGTTCAGACTACGTTCAGATACTACAATACACTGCAATAATTTTAAACTATGTTCAGACGTATCCTAATGACAACAGGTTATTACTAAGCACAAACAGAAATGGAAGTTACAATTAAAGTTTGAAATTCGCAAGACTACTCAAAATAATAGAATGTTTGTCCAACCCTTGTCCCGTTTCCCTACGGGGTCGGGTATGAGGTGAGATGAATTTGTCGTGGCGGTTTTTTATGACCGGATGCCCTTCCTGACGTCAACCTCATCAGAGGAGTTAATGGGAGATGAAATGAATGGCGTGATATATGATAGTAGGGAGAGGGTGAAACCCGGTGCCGGCACATAGCCTACTCCTGTCGAATAGCACCAAGGGGTCTGCTCAAGGCTTAACGTCCCCATCCGACGGACGAATCACCATCAACAGCGTCATATGCCCTCACTCCATATGAGCACTGCGGAGAGGTTTGGAATTTAATCCAGGCTTTTGGCACGCAATCTAGTGATTAGAAATTGTATACCACCACCTCCCCTACCCTGCCGGCCAACATTCAGATGGTGAAAATTTTTTCGACCAACGGGACTCGAACCGGCTAACCTCGGTGTTAGACCGTTTTAGACTTCAGCGCCTTAACGATCATGGCCACCAGGCGGGCTACTCAAAATATATTCTACTCAAAATAATAGAATAAGCAATCTAATTTCTAATAAGTTACTGCAATACACTACAATAATTTTAACTACGTTCAGATGTATCCTAATTACAATAGGTTATTACTAAGAACAAACAGAAATGAAAATTGCAATTGGGCCTAAAGTTTAAAATTCGCAAGAACTACTCAAGGATTACAAACAAAGTCAAACGCCTAGACAGATTATTATTAAATTAGTTCTACCTTATCTTTCTATACTCTAACATAAGTGAAACCTGCCATTTGATAAATGCTAGGGTATCGAAAGGATTAACGAACACAGAGATACACACAAATATAACAGGAACAATAGAATTCTAGTGATAACTAAATTTCTAAGGAGAAATCTCCCCTTCAATGAATAATTTAGTAATAGTAAAGGAAGAATGATATTTACTAATAAAATAAATATTGTACAATAATTCTAAGCCACATTTAGATGTATCCTATTTACAATAGTTTAACTGAAGCAACAAATATTCCTAAACTCTGAATCTATGGAACTTGAAAATGTAACTTTTATTTGACTACGTACATAACATTTAGCTTCCTTGGTTTATGAAAGAGACAAAAGGTGAAAAGTTTGAATGTAATTATCAGTCAAAGAACAGTGGCCAGTTATTATCATATATTTAAGCCTCATTAATGAAAGTTAATTGAACATAACCTACGGCATATTGTTATTTGATGGTTTCTACCATTTCCCTTTCACACCGACACAGATAGGTCGTATGGCGATGGTGAGCTAAAAATGGTTAGGAGTGGGAAGGAAGCAACTGTGGCCTTAATTAAGGTACAGTCGCACCATTTCTTTGCTGTAAAATGTGAAACCATGGAAAACATGCACTTCAGGGCTGTTGACAGTGGGTTCGAACCCAGCATCTCCCAAATTCAGGCCGATAGCTAAATGGCCAGTTGCACAGTATCACAAAGACGCAATTGCTTGAATTCCTTCTCTTCCAATACTTATTGTGAGAGTATCTTTATATGTAATTTCAAACGACATGTTAAAAGTAAGTTTCTATTTTTAAAAATCGGTGTTTAGAGTTCCCCGCATTTACATGCACATTTGGACATAAGTTTTCATATACAAGTCCAAAATTTTACGATACAAGGGGTTACTTTGGAAAACTAAAGAGTAAAGTAGAAGCCCAAGTGCACATCTTTCAAAATTCTATGCAGAGCATGCTTTCCTCCCTTGAAGTCAAGATGGGCTGGCTACCTATGTTCTTCGTTTCTAGGATCGAGGTAGCCCTTACTTCTTACTTCGCAGCTTCTCTGTATGCCACTCACCAAGAATCCCTTTACGAGACTTGTCAAGCATATCGGCATCGTAATTACGATAGACCACGCTTCCAAGTTTATGCTTATATTCTTGCAGCACAGTCCGAAGAAAACTGCACGAAAGAATTCTACACAGAAAAACTGCCAAGATATTATTCTTGAGGTGATCAAACCAACGCAAGTTGAAATTAACAGAACTTCAGTTAGAGTGAAACACTCAAAAACAATTCACTTCAACGAACATTGGTTGACAATGTGAACATTCAGTACCACACGATACAACAAACAAATTCTCCCTCTGATGTACAGAAAATACGGACAACAATCAAGAAATAGGTTTATCACAATAGTTCTATGAACTTTGACTGTCCTATATCACCGCAGATCTATCCATATTAAGAAACAATGTATGCACTTGTTTGAAGATAAACCGTCGTTCAGAATTATTCCATGGAATATTTGGAAGCTAACACTCAGAGAAGTGTAAGAAAACAATAGTTAACTGCAGGGTATATGCTGTAAACGGGAATCATGGTTCAAAGGTATCTAGGCACAGACAAACGGTCATGGGTCAATTTATCTCCAAAGGGAAGATATTGGGTTGGATCAAAAACATTTCAATGACACCTGGGTGAATTATCAATTAACAAATAGTAAATGAAATGATTATCACTATTTTACTGTAAAACCAGTTACAGTATTAAAATTAACAGCTAAAAGATCGCTGGGCATGTTAGAAAACTGTTAATAATGTAGAATGACACTGCGTAAGCACTGTACAAATCTAGAGATAGTTTCACTTTAAAGCTCCACATAACAATTTATACTGAAAATGCAATTATCACACCACACATTGGATTTCTAAAAAATATATTATTAATTCAACAACACACCAATATATCAAAATAATACACTTTTAATACTTCTTTATAATTTATACAGTAGCATATACTGTGGAAAGGAATTCTTCGTCTACAACATATTGTATCCGAATATGGCATAATTACAGTTAACATTGAGACTGCCGCAAAAACCTTAGAGCAAGTTGCCTTTAAGCTCATAGCTGCATGACCGCGTTGCGATCCGTTCCTTTTCTCGTACTGGTCAGGAGCTTTGCATGCGACAGATATGAATAGCTAACATTTTCAAGGCTAGCACTGCCCAGCAAGTTTCCAGAACTCTTCACAAGACCAGTTTCGAGCCATGATTTTTAAAGAAGACGTAAAGAAATTTAATGATTGGTTTCCAACTCATCACACGTTCTAGGCTGAGAACTGATAAAGGCAGTGTGTAATCGACGCTCAACTTACTCTACTGCTTTCATACAGCTCTACTTTAGAGCACAACTTCGCTTCGCTTTCCCACTACAATCCTACAAGTTATTCTACGCCAAGAGACGTTTATTAGCTGTTATGTCTTACAAAGAGAACACTTTATTGCGTTTTCTGCAAGACATAACCACTACAATATTAATTCCAGAACACGTGTGGTATGCATAAATCAATTGAACCCGCAAGTTAAGTGTCGACTGACATTTAAATAGGCAGGGTTGGAACACATATTAATGTGCTGTTTTAGTTTCAGTGTGTGTGTGTGTGTTTGTGTGTGTGTGTGTGTGTGTAAGCAAGCCTAGTGTTAAAGGAAGCCTGCAAGGAAAGGAACGAGGGGAATCATCATGTTGTTTGCAACAGAAATCTCTACATCCATCACGATGCACCTTGCAAGGGATATTCCTTCCAGAATGTGCTACTAAAAGGGTGATCCCACCACAACCTAAAGGGTGGTAAAGGGACCAATCATGAGACGTTGCCAGCAAGGACTGAATCAACTTCCATCATAAAAATTTAAATACATTTTTTAAATATTAATTTCCTTTTCAGAAGGACTTCATTCTTGTAATAATAATATCTATCATTTTGTGTTGTTACAGATCCTTACCGCTTTTCATCTACTTATTGGTGTTGGTAAATTTTGTGAGTGACTGAAATACACTCATGTCCTTAAAATACAGAACAGCTTGAAAGACTAGAGATAGGAAGTTCATATTCACAAGACATGTGGACTAGTATGTTCTGAAGAAATGATTAGCATTTGAACCATGTCGAATATCAGGTAAGGTAGTCATCGATATACCTGTGCACCACCATTGGCTGGTAAATTGTACCTGCGGCTCTCATTGTCGCTGTAAACCAAAGGTACTGGATCAGTGTGACTTGAGCAAATGTGCAGGATGCCTCACAGACGTATGCAAGAAAAGTACTGTCAGATGAGTGATTTTGAAAGAAGCATGAGAGAACGTGATACATCTATCTGGGAAATTGTAGCTCGTGTACGAAGAAGTGCGACGGCTGTGCAAAGGGTGTCTACAGAACGTTCACAGAAGGCTATAGAACACGACCAGATGGGTCTGGTCGCACCGCCCACAACCCTCCCCCAACCCCAAGAAGATCGAAACCTAATCGGAATAGCATTGCAGCACAGATCACGGATATTCATCCTCCTCGGCTCTGGCGCAACAGTGGAAAAGTGTAACATATCGTACTTTCATGAGTGACAGTCCGTCCCAGTTTATTACGATCTGGGTTAACGGCGCATCGTCCACTCCTCTCCCTACCTTTGATTAATGTGCATAAATATGCCAGACTGCAACGGTGTATGGAGTGACGTCTCTGGGGACGGGAATGGCAGCAGACAGTGTTTTCAGACGAATCAAGGTTCTGTTTGAAAACGTTGGCCGTAATTTCGTTCGCCGCAGACTGGTGGAGAGACATCACACTGACTGCATTCACACAAGACATACACCGCCAACTCAAGGCATTATGTGTGGGGTGCTATTGGGTACAACTACAAATCACAGTTGGTGCGTGTCCAGGTCACTGTTACCAGTTTGACCTACGTGAATGACATACCCTTTCTGCACGACACCCCAGACACCACATTTCGCTGCATGAACACGTGCTTTCTTGTTGTGACAGAATGTCAGACTGTTGCCCTGGCCCACCTGATCATTGGACTTGTCACCAATTGAAAATGTGTGGGATATGGTGAAAGGACGGGTGCTTCGCTGTGACACAATGCCAGCCACCAAAGATGAACTGTGGAACAAGGTGAATGCAGCATGGACGGCTATACCCCAGGACGCCATTCGCGCCTTATACATGTCGATCTCATCACACATGGAATAAATTATCAGTGCCCTTGGAGGACCCAGTGCCTACTAGACAACGGGACACATGCCCACTCTGGGTGACTGAAACGCTAATTGTTTCAGCAGAACATACTAATGAACATGTCTTGTGAATAAGAACTTCCTGTTCTAGTCTTTCATGGTGTTCTGTTTTTTATGAACATGAATGTAGTTCTATCAGATAAAATGTGTTAATATTGTAAGTCTTCAATTATTTGAATTTCATTAACAGTGTAGTGCACTAGCAATCAAGTGTTAAAAATCATAGACCAATTTGTTAAACTTAGAACCTAAAAGACGAATGGGATGGATATGATGTATTTATTTCCGAATGTTTATAGAATATGACACCTCATCTTGCATAATTTCATCAATGAAGTATAAATTGTCACCTAAATGTTATTGATGTATATTAAGGACTAAACTTATGATATAAAAATAAGTTATGTTGAAAGTAATGAAAGTGGATGTAAATGATTGAGTGTTAATAATAGGCCTTAATGACATTGGATGCTCTATTTATGAAGGCAGATAGTGCTCAATGCAAATAGCCTAGCCTTGTCAAGTGACAGAATGGTACCATAGCACATATTTATGATCACTGAGGAAATAGCTTTTATTATTATTATTATTTTTTTGCTAGTTACTTTACGTCGCACCGACACAGATAGGTCTTATGGCGACGATGGGACAGGAAAGGGCTAGGAGTGGGAAGGAAGCGGCCGTGGACTTAATTGAGGTACAGCCCCAGAATTTGCCGGGTGTGAAAATGGGAAACCAGGGAAAACCATTTTCAGGGCTGCTGACAGTGGGGTTCGAACCTACTATCTCCCGAATACTGGATACTGGCTGCACTAATTAAAAAACGTATCTATTTAATGCAAATTTTAAACCATTATTAGTCTGTCTTCTATAATGTGTGAAGATAGATTAACAAATCTTCTCAATGTCCTAAAGTGATCGTTCTTCTAGTTAATCGATCATGATTCTTATAGTGAGAGTGACATAAGTTCTCGAATGTTCATGTTAAAGTTTTCAATAAATGATGAAGATACATAATGTAATAATCATGCCTAAATAAAATGATTAACCTCACATGACCATAAATTGGGGGGGGATTTGAAAGTAGGACTTGGCCAAGAGTGCAAGCTTAACCTAACGAGCACGGGTTCGACTTGGGGCCTAACATCGCAGGCCCTGGATTCAACCCTAGGCTTAACCTTACAAGGTCATTAGCTTTACAGACAAGTTTGATGTCCAAGAGTACTGGCTGAATCTATCAGGTATGGATTTGTTGCCCGGTTTAACCTTGCAAGGGCGTTATAGACTCGAGTTTGAGATTCGATCCCAGGCTTAACCTAGCTAGACAAGATGAGATAAGGTCCATGGGCTTCAAGAGCTGAACGTGGAACAAGGTGGTGGTATGGGATTACGGAGATGGTAAAAGGTTTAATGCATGTGCATTATTCACAGGGACATACCTTTATATAGCTACCTCAAGGTCCTTAAGCTGAGCGACTGCAGAGTCAAAGATGCTAGCATGTAGGCAGATGCGTAATGTGCTGTTGGTATTTAGTGCTTGGAACCCCAATTTTCTTATTGTAACAATTCGAGCTCAGAGATTTGAATTCTGGAGGCTTATAGTAGCTTATAATACTGTTGATATCACTCAAGAGATTAAAATTTAAGTGTTCAGAACTGGAAAAATATGTTCGCACTACATGTGACCGGGAACTGAATACAGAGCTCATCCCTTTGGGCTGCTGAGTATCCTGCTAAGTAAATGACTGCACACTGAAAGCGTCCATTTAATTCAAAACACCTAACGTTTGAGCTGAGAGAAATTAAAAATCCCCACACCGACTGGGAATATAACTCGGCAATCTTTCCCTTGGATTGCTGACTACCATAGTAACTAAATGATTGTGTGTTAAATCTAAAATACCGAACCTCTGAGTTACAAGGAATGAAAAATTCGCTGACCCGACTAGGATTCGAACCCGGGAATCATTTACTTGGGAAACAAACAAGCGTGCTAACTAAATGACTGTACATTAACAGCTTATGTGTTTCACTAAAACACCTAGCTTTAGCCTTACAAGATTCAAAGGAAAAAATCACCAACAGAATTAGGATTTGAACATGGAGCTCGCTTGGACCCTAAGATGAAGTGCTATTTAAATATCTAACACCAAAAATTAAAACTTTTAATTCTGAGCAAAGAAAACAATCGCTGAATTGGGTTCTCAAACCTGCAGCTAACTTCGAATCAGAACTTACGGTCTTAAGTTCACAAGAAGAAAAAATATTAAAAGTCCTCAACCCGACCCAGAATCGATGACGGGCTTTTCTTTCACTGAAGACTAAGTGTGAATGATTAGCACAAACTATGTCAATTGAATGTGGAAAGAGAATGCAACAAATTCTGTACTAAGTGAGGTCGTGACATATGTGCGTCTTAGCAAAACAAAAAAAACGATTGATTCCAAGAACATTCTGATTAGATTTGGAAATATTTGCTGTGACATGAAAGACAAAGTTCATTGTTTTTGCAATTAGCCTAGTATGCACATCTCAGCAAAAGAACATTGGCGGTACGAGCAAGCTGACTAGACTCCGAAGTAACTTATTTAGTAAGACAGGGAGTACAAAGTTTATTGTTCGCGCATTGAGCTCTAGGCTACAGATTTGAACCCTGGAGACGTGTAATTGCCTGCTGGTTTACATCACTTGGTAACTAACATTAGAGAAGGGAGCAAATAAAAAACTCACCAGGCCGCCTGGGAATCAAACTAACATAACAGCTAAAGGAATCAAAACCCACAACCTTCAGGACTAACACAAGTAATTAAACATTGTCAATATCAGACGACATACAGATATATACACATGCACATCATCGTGACTTACCGACTGCAATACACGACCTAGGAAGAATATGTAGGTGGACCGATGACCATGCACTAAAACGCAATGCCCAAAAATCGCAGTGTATTCTTTTAGCTACCCAAAAAATCCACGCACGACTTACAGACATCCATACCCACTCAGTAACATTAAGAGGCACTCAGTTACAATTCAAAGACACATTTAAAAACTTAGGGATGATAATGGATAAAAACCTTAGTTGGAACGATCATATAACAGGTATATGTCAGCGAGTGTTTTATTCCTTACATTCCCTTAAAAAGCTCAGAGATTTGCTCCCCCAAAATGTAAGAAAACTGCTTATCCAATGTATGGTAATGCCAATATTCGACTACTGTGACGTAGTATACAGTAACCTGAACGCTTCACTTTCCATCAAGTTCCAAAAGGCACATAACGCATGCGTTCGATTTATTTCAGATATACCAAGGTTTAGCCATACTTCTCCCACATTTGATAGGCTTTCATGGCTACGCTTAAGAGAGCGACGAAATTTACACACTCTTTCCCTGTTACATCGTATACTGAACCTTAACACACCTGAATACCTTGGCACACAATTCCATTACCTAGCACCACCTTCTAGTATTCCTACCAGATCATCATCTACAGCAGTACTTAGCACTCCCATTCACCGCTCAACTGGCTACAGCAGATCATTTATAGTCGCCGCCAGCCGAATTTGGAATTCCCTACCTGCTGAAATTAGGAGCGTGTCAAACCACCTCCACTTTAAGAAACTCTGTCAAACCTGGTAATGAATAATAATAATTTCTTATAACATAGTAGGATTAGATCATAGCTAAGTATTAGATTAATTAAAACTGTACCGGGCGGTACACCTCCACGCCGCTTATTTAAAATGTGCGCCCATTGAAACTCCCCTGCTGGAGGAAGTCTGAACTTTATTAATGGTATTAACTTTCTACTTTCGCAGAAGATGTCACCACGTGGAAAACTTTGAGTTTTTGAACTGTGTCATTTTTATGTGCTTTTGTTTAGCTTGAAGTAAGAAGTGTGAACTTTCTCTCCTAGAGGACACTACTGGAGATCTACAATAGTGCAACCTAGTGCGGAGTCAAAGAACTATTTTGTTGGAGAAAATTTAATTTCAAGAGTTTGTTCTTTGTTAAATTTCTTTCTGTTATTGTTTAAGTTGGCTATATTTACCCCTTTCTTCCCCTTGTTTTGAATGTATCCAATCACGAATTTCTTCAATTAATTTCTGACCAATCTGGTGTATCTTCCCCCAACTTGAATCTGTTGCGGGGTCCTACCCAATAAAATCTTTGTGGGAGGGTGTTTTCTTTCCCCTAACGCCTAGAACTTTCTGCGAGAGTATTTAAACTGCTGATTTTAGGGTCTCCGGGCCACTTCTCTTCCATCTTTTCGTGTGTAAAGTACGTAGCAGGAGGCGGGAAGCGCCTCTTTCTTCGGCGACTGTCTACTACCAGGTAATGGCCTATTAATAACTTCTTTTCTTGCTAGGTCGGCAGTTTAACTCTCGCGGCGGGTTCGAAGCGTTTTCCATCATGTAACCTTTTCCTAAAATGTAACTGCTCTTTTATCTATTATCTTGTAAAGCTGCATATTGGGATAGAGAGTGCTAACCCTCTCGAGCTCCCACTCACATTGTTTTGAGGTGAACTAATTTTCCCAACCTATTCTTCGTTAACGTAATGTAAATTGTTTCTTTTTAAGTCACCTCTTTAGTATGGGATTAGCCCTTGTATTAACGGCCTAGTGCCAAGTAGGTCTTAAACAAGTGTATTAAGAGTGCAAGATCGCCTCCTCTCAAATTGTTACTTTAGAGGTCATGTAATTAACCTTTTCATTTAATTGACCTCAGTAGGTTGGGTATGTTACCCCTGTGTCTATGTCCTGAGAGGACAACTTGAAGGTGGGGTTTGGTGAATGTTTAAGAGCGTGTGGCTCTTTGAGAGTTGTATGCCTCGAGGAGGCTTTTCCTGTGTAATGTGGAGCAAGTGCTCCTGAGCATGAATGGGGTTTTCTGCCCCTTTTGTTGAGTTCTGTATATTGTAAGGTTGGGCTTCTAGCTCAAGAATCGTATGGGCGGCTCTCGGAGCCCAAATTCTGTAATCTCTGTAATCGTACGTTTCAAATTGTGTTTCGGCTACTAAGTACCTGTTCTATTTGTTGTTACTCAATTTTGAAAAGAAAATATAACCTTGTTAAATTTTACATTAATTTTGATTCCGTAGTTTGAGACCCGTTCACGCCCGCACCTTCTTTCACCTCTACCTACCACCAAAACACGGTAACAAGTGGTAGCAGAGCGTGGTTGAATGGGTCTCAATTTTGCCCCTTTTGACGGTTAAACATTGCTTTAATCCAAACTCTAACAATTTTCTCAGTTGCTGGAATTTTTTGACCTTTTCAAAATTGGTCTGTCATCATGCCCGGCCCTCGCGATGTTCTCCTTCTTAACTATTTGCGCAAGGAGGAGTTGATCTATGAATTAACTATCAGAAATGTGCAATCTGGAGGCACGGTTGCAATAGACACTAACAAGCTTAGAGAGTCCCTTAATTTGCCCATTTCCATCCCCAATTTGGGAGAGAAAGAAATTGACGATTCTCTTTCCACGATCACGGAGAATATTACTGGGCTAGCTTCTGTAGTTAGTTTTTTTGATGAAAATGATCCGTCTCCTAATCAAATTAAGCGTGTGCAAGGCAGGCTATATCATTTTTCGAATAGGGTTAACGATCTGTTGTCTCTAAAACTGAATGACGTTCAGAGGAAGGAAGCTAGTACGCTCCTGGAAAATATTTCCGAACTATCTAGTAAGGTCACTCAATTGTTAACTGGGGAAGTTCCTCCCAAATCTGATCAACCCACCATAGTGAATGCAGGTAGTGAGGAAGCGCCTCCCAAGGGAGAAGTTAATAGAATTACCGTTGCTGCTCAAACTATTCCTGCCCCATTGGACAACGAATCTGAACGTCGTGCATCATTGAGTAACATCCGTTCTGAATTAACTTCTTTGCCATTGAAACCTTTACCTACTATGTCACCCGGGTTTAGCAGCTTGCCTCATCCATTGGCAATGTTGCTCAGGGGTATTTCTAAGTTTTCCGTTAATACCACCAGTGATGTAATTTCATTTTTAAGATTTCTAGTTGAATTTCAGGATCATGCCCTTGTGTTTTCTCTGTCTCCATGTCAAATTTTGCAAATTATCTATCCGTATGCTATTGGTATTCTCTCAGATAAAATCGTAAGAGCCATTGCCGAGCAATCATCTATTGAGGATTTCCATGCCCATTTGCTAGCTAACTTCATCCCGGCTAGGGCCAGGTCCTCCCTTATTCAGAAGTACTATTATCGTGTACAGCGCTTGGATAAAACTTGGCTGATTTCATACAGGACATTAAGTTTTATACTAGGGTGTTTGCTCTCCACTTCCCTGATGATCAGATCGTGCAAGCTATTGTTGAAGGGATTTCACCTCCCTATAGGTCATACTTGTGTTTCGCGGCGTGCCCGCAAACTTTCTCTGAACTTGAAGCGTTGGCCGTCTCAGCGGAAGGAGTTAGATACGCCGATTCTTTGCGTGTCGCGAAAGAACCCCCGCCTTCCTTTAGTAACACTCGGCCTCCACCTCGCCGACCAGTCAATCCCCGTAAATGTTATGCTTGCGGGTCGCCTGACCATCTGCGCAACAAGTGTCCTCTGATCAAGTCTAGTAGGGCAAATAATGGAGCGGGTTCATCACAAGGCTGTTTTAAATGTGGGGCTTTCTCACATATTGCCAAGAATTGTCCCAACTCAAATAGCACCCCCTCCTGCTCAACTTCTGGTGCAAATTCCGCCTATGCCAATAATAAAAAATGACTAGTGGCTTCGGCTGAGTCGACTAATCCATCTTCCCGAGACTCAGCCCCTAGTAAACAGGTTGTAAATGCAGAGTACGATCAGCCTTCAAATTCATCTTTTGAATGCCCTAAAGAATGTCTTAGGATTGCGGCGGATACCCCCGCACCTGTTCCTTTTCTTAAGATTGAGTTAAATAACGAGCCTATAACAGCTCTCGTAGATTCAGGCAGTGTTTGTTCGATTATTTCGGCTGAATGGTATTCTAAATTGAAATCGGTTTGTAAACTTCCTGACTATGCCTCATCTCCTATTCAATATGTTTCGGCTAATTCTTCTCCATTAGAAATTCTAGGTTCCGTACTGGTCAAAATTCGTATTTTTAAATTTACATGGAAAATTAAATTGTTTGTGGCTAAGCGCTTGTCTTGCCCCATCATACTGGGAGCGGACTTCATAACTCACACTGGTCTTGTGCTCGATCTCCAGTCTAGGTCGTGCACATTCAAATTTGCTTCTAGTTATAAAATCCCACTATTAAAATGTAATTCTGTATCATGTTCTTCTATTTCGCCTACCCAGGATGAGATGTTGTTAGACCTTAGGCATCTACCTGAGGAGCAGGCTGATAGTATTCGCAAATTGTGTCAGTCGTTTCCCGAGGTGTTCTCTGATACTCTTGGTGTTACTGACCTGATCGAATACAAAATTGAGGTCACGGATTCGATTCCTGTCCGTTTTCCACCAAGTAGGCTATCTCCACCTAAAATGAAGGCTCTGAAAGAAATCATCGATCAGATGTTGAAGGATGGTATTATTAGGCCCTCTAAGTCGGCGTATTCATCGCCTATTTTTCTAGTCCCGAAACCCCAAGGAGGCTTCAGGCCTGTCATTGATTACAGGGCTCTCAATCGGAAGGTGGTGTTGCAATCTGTGCCCCTTCCTGACCTTCATTCTTGTTTTTCATGGTTTCGTAAGGCCAAGTTCTTCACCATCTTGGACTTGAATCAGGCCTATAATCAAATTCCCCTTGCCGAAGAGTCTAAACACCTTACAGCGTTTGCCACGGACTGGAATTTATATGAATATAACCGCGTACCTTTCGGGCTCCCCACGGGGGCAGCTGTGCTCACTAGGCTGCTAGATAGGGTCTTTTCCGACATCAAATTCGAGTACTTATATCACTACTTAGATGATGTCGTCGTATTTTCAGAGACTTTTGAAGAACATCTAGATCATCTGCGAGAAGTTCTCGATCGCCTTCGTAAGGCTGGGTTAACTGTTAAGTTGTCCAAGGTTGCCTTTGCTAAGCCCTCTATGTCATTCCTAGGGCATATTGTGTCACCTGATGGCGTAGCAGTCGATCATTCTAGAACACAGGCCATCCGTGATTTTAAACCTCCCAAGGACATTAAAGGTATCGCCAGGTTCATTGGTATGGTGAATTTCTTCAGAAAGTTCATTCCTAACTTTGCTAATAGAGCGGCGCCCTTGAACCTTCTTCGTAGGAAAGGCATCAAATTCGAGTGGGGACCTTCTCAACAAGCCGCTTTTGAAGATCTGAAATTAGCTCTCTGTAATGCCCCTGTACTTGCTATGCCGGATTTCTCGAAGAAATTCATCGTCCAAACCGACGCGTCGTCGTCGGCGGTAGCGGCAGTCATTCTTCAAGAGACTGAACTAGGGAGGCGACCCATCGCCTATGCATCTAGGACATTGTCAGCTGAAGAAGCCAAGTATTCCATCTATGAGCTCGAAGGTTTGGCAGTGTTATTTGCCTTAGAAAAGTTCCGTCTCTATCTGGAACATGTGAAATTCGATCTGGAGACAGATAATCAAGCCTTAAGCTGGGTCTTAGGTAGGCCGCGTCGTACTGGTCGTATAGCCCGTTTGGCCATCCGTATTTCTGCCTTCCAATTCGATGTCAGGCATATCAGAGGTACCGAAAATGTTGTGGCTGACGGACTTAGCCGTATGTTTTCAAACGAGGTCGAGACCCATGAACCGGTCGACAGTTCATCACCTCCCGAGTCCATGTTATCTGATGTTAATGCCATCTTAACAGATGCCCCCATGCTCTTTAGGGATATAGAGAAATACCAACGTGAAGATCCTACGCTGGATCCGATAATGGAAACCCTTTCTTCTGGGGAGCATGTCGTCCCTTATGTTCTGAGGAATGGTGTTTTATGTTGCCCTTCGAGGCATGACAAGATGATGAAGGTTGTCGTTCCAGCTGTTCTTGTGCCTATGATCTTCAAATACTATCATGAGACCCCATTGGGAGGGCATCTTGGAATTTTTAAAACCCATGAAAAGATTCGGGAAATGTTCATCTGGAAAGGTATGGATGGTGAAATTCGTGAACTTGTAAAAGCTTGTAAATCTTGTTTGCTCAGTAAACCCACCATGTCCACTAAGGTAGGCCTTTTGTCTTCTCATCAAGCGTCGCGCCCCATGGAACGCCTGTATATTGATTATGTGGGACCCTTCCCCCAGTCAAAGGGGAATGCCAACAAGTTTATCCTTGTATGTGTAGATGGTTTTACTAGATTTTCTTGGTTATTTCCGACTAAGCTGGCTACCGCTCAGTCTACCATTTCCTGCTTAAATTCTATTTTTGCTTCTTTTGGTCCGTGTCAATATATTCTATCTGATAATGCTAAGGCTTTTACATCTAATTTATTTCGTAAATTCTGTTTTGACTTATCAATATCTCATGTAACCACTTCTGCTTATTACCCTCAACCATCTCTGGCTGAACGGGTTAACCGTAATCTCAGGTCCGCACTTATTGCCTATCATCATGAAGATCATTCCAGGTGGGACACGTCCCTGCATTGGATAGCTTTTGCTTTGAATTCGGCGGTTCATGAATCTCACAAGTTTACTCCAGCTTCTTTGATGTTTAAGTTCGTTCCCAACACGCCGCTCTCGAACCTCTGGTCTCTGAGTGACATTCTGCCCGAGACAATAGATCCGGATAACATTAAAGATCTTTGGAAGAAGGCTAAAGCTAATCTTAATGTATCTCATGAAAAGGTTAGGGAAAGGTATGATCGTGGACGGAGACCCACCCCTTTGAAGGTAGGTGACCAAGTAATGGTCAAGAATTTTGTTCCCGCAGGCAAGCTTGCCCCCAGATTTCATGGGCCATGCATAATTCTTGATTTCCTTACGCCGGTTACCTTATTGTTAAGTAATCCAGCCACCGAGAGGATATTTAGAGTTCACCTGTCCCAGGTGAAACCGGTGTAATTTCTGTGTTAACTTGCTTCATATTATGTTGAAAGAATATGAAGGTTATATTTTTTTTTGAGTTTCACTTTTAAGGCATTCTGCCCCTTCTATAATATTTTGGTTTTAGATGTAAGCCTTTTGTAAAACCTGCCCCGATCCGTTAAACTGCCATCCTGTCATTGCCACGGCCATTACCACGCTCCCGTCTCCTGCTCCAATACACACTGTGGCTTCATTATATGAAATGCCATGGATATTTGCACGCCGCTGGCCCCTCAACCTCTCCACAAGCCTGTACCCTCAAAGAAGATGATGGTCCAACACAATTCTGCCGCCTAGTTTTATGTTTCAGTGCCCCCGCAGCCGCGCGGCGCTGTGCCGCGGCTGGGTCCGAGGACGGGCCCCCTCGGCCCCAGCGAGGACGACATGTGCACGGCGAGCCGGAGCTCTCCTCCCGGCCAAGGCTGATGTGCGGCGCACAACCTGCTACTTGCCCGCTGCCTGTATATGTTCACCGCGGGCGCGGCGTGCTTCAACACCTCTGCTCCCCTCATAGTGCGGGCGAGCGGTATCTCAGGGTACTTGAGGGGTCCGAGCGGCCTCATTTGGACGCATGCTGCAACGGCCGGTCTGGCCATCCAACTTCATTAACCTCAACTACATGAACAGTTACTATAAGCAATGATTACACTTGGGAAACCAACAAGCAATATTTGGTGGACATTGCAAAATTCTTCATCACTTTTAAGTATTAAAAGTTTATCTTCAGAATTCAACTTCTACAACTTAAAGACTATACTTCACCTGCAACAAGAAAAATTTTGAAACCGATACAAATCCAATTAAGAAAATCTTATAAATTTTTCTTTGGCAATCAATCTCCATGACCACATCAAACTTGGACCTTATTTTCAAATAAAAGTTTATGTTCTCCTGTGTTACCCCTTGGAGGAACTTTTGGGGGGGAGGTCTGTACCGGGCGGTACACCTCCACGCCGCTTATTTAAAATGTGCGCCCATTGAAACTCCCCTGCTGGAGGAAGTCTGAACTTTATTAATGGTATTAACTTTCTACTTTCTCAGAAGATGTCACCACGTGGAAAACTTTGAGTTTTTGAACTGTGTCATTTTTTATGTGCTTTTGTTTAGCTTGAAGTAAGAAGTGTGAACTTTCTCTCCTAGAGGACACTACTGGAGATCTACAATAGTGCAACCTAGTGCGGAGTCAAAGAACTATTTTGTTGGAGAAAATTTAATTTCAAGAGTTTGTTCTTTGTTAAATTTCTTTCTGTTATTGTTTAAGTTGGCTATATTTACCCCTTTCTTCCCCTTGTTTTGAATGTATCCAATCACGAATTTCTTCAATTAATTTCTGACCAATCTGGTGTATCTTCCCCCAACTTGAATCTGTTGCGGGGTCCTACCCAATAAAATCTTTGTGGGAGGGTGTTTTCTTTCCCCTAACGCCTAGAACTTTCTGCGAGAGTATTTAAACTGCTGATTTTAGGGTCTCCGGGCCACTTCTCTTCCATCTTTTCGTGTGTAAAGTACGTAGCAGGAGGCGGGAAGCGCCTCTTTCTTCGGCGACTGTCTACTACCAGGTAATGGCCTATTAATAACTTCTTTTCTTGCTAGGTCGGCAGTTTAACTCTCGCGGCGGGTTCGAAGCGTTTTCCATCATGTAACCTTTTCCTAAAATGTAACTGCTCTTTTATCTATTATCTTGTAAAGCTGCATATTGGGATAGAGAGTGCTAACCCTCTCGAGCTCCCACTCACATTGTTTTGAGGTGAACTAATTTTCCCAACCTATTCTTCGTTAACGTAATGTAAATTGTTTCTTTTTAAGTCACCTCTTTAGTATGGGATTAGCCCTTGTATTAACGGCCTAGTGCCAAGTAGGTCTTAAACAAGTGTATTAAGAGTGCAAGATCGCCTCCTCTCAAATTGTTACTTTAGAGGTCATGTAATTAACCTTTTCATTTAATTGACCTCAGTAGGTTGGGTATGTTACCCCTGTGTCTATGTCCTGAGAGGACAACTTGAAGGTGGGGTTTGGTGAATGTTTAAGAGCGTGTGGCTCTTTGAGAGTTGTATGCCTCGAGGAGGCTTTTCCTGTGTAATGTGGAGCAAGTGCTCCTGAGCATGAATGGGGTTTTCTGCCCCTTTTGTTGAGTTCTGTATATTGTAAGGTTGGGCTTCTAGCTCAAGAATCGTATGGGCGGCTCTCGGAGCCCAAATTCTGTAATCTCTGTAATCGTACGTTTCAAATTGTGTTTCGGCTACTAAGTACCTGTTCTATTTGTTGTTACTTAATTTTGAAAAGAAAATATAACCTTGTTAAATTTTACATTAATTTTGATTCCGTAGTTTGAGACCCGTTCACGCCCGCACCTTCTTTCACCTCTACCTACCACCAAAACACGGTAACAAAAACATTTAATTGATACCTTAGGATATTAAACTGTAGATAATTTAGAGTATATTTAACTCTTCATGTAGGTGTATGTATGGTCGGACAGAATAGCAGGCTTCATAGCCTTCGTCCCGCCATATACAACAAGACAATAAATAAAAATAATAAATAAATAAACCTTCGAGCTAAAAGAAATTAAAAAATCACCGACCACACTAGGAATCGCACCAGTGGCTTCTTCACACGTGCATGAAACGAGCATGCTAACTAAATGACTGTACATTAAAAGCTTGCGTGTTTAACTAAATGACTGTACATTAAAAGCTTGTGTGTTTAATTGAAACACATCAAGTTCGACTTCCTTTCACGGGGTGGTGGGGGTCGTCGACAACAAAAAAATTCGCATTACGTCTTAATAACTACACTCGAATGTTTGAAAAGTTTGAAATAATTTTGAAGATCCAAGCTGCTGCCGTACTCAATACTCAACATTCATGCACAATAAGAAATATAAGGCCAGCACTTTAACCGCCTAAGCTACTCAGCTAGGCAATTAAACTCTTAAGTGCCAAAACACATGCATCCTGATAATGATAATTGTACCGGGAGGTACACCTCAACCCCGTGCATTTAAATGAAGCGCACTGAAGGACGCTACCTATCACATAAAAATTGAAACAAGTAAAAAAGGATAGAGGAAACACGCTGACTTAGTGACAAGACAAACTACAAATGAACATAATCATCAACAAAACAGTTTGTTGCCATGGTCCTAGATGGTTGAATCAAGATCCCTGGACTATCCCAAAATGAAAACGTAATGTTCAAATTAATCTCCCAATTCAAAAAATGCCACTAATGCTTCTTACAGTCATGCATGGTGATCTGTTCATAATAAAAGTTGCAAGATTAAACAAGGTATAGAGAGTAGCTGTATATTGTTTGCGAATTATCTCACATTAATTCAACAATGGCACAAAAGTTTATTGGAGATCCACCTATTCAGTACACATAGCGTTCTTATAATTAAGATTTACATCTTGTCTTACTAATTTAATGGGACATGTTTCACCCATTGCATGGGCATCACCACCCGTGATCTCATGCCTAAAGAATAAAAATCAGATTTTGAAATTCCCTGACATTTCCCTGTTTTCCAGACATAAAAACCAGTTTTTCCCTGACACACAATGACAAAAAATAAAATTATAAAAGGAGTTTCCAGCTATGACAGCAATATTAAAATACATTTTTAAAGCTTAACATCCAAAAAATAAATGAGCAATTAATGTGCAAAATAAATTTAGAAACTTGGAAGTTGAATTTATTCTAATTAAATTCAATTTAAGATTTTAAAAGAACTGATTACCATTACTGCTGCAGATAACTAATTCCTTTGTCTATAGACACCAAAGACTGTTGAGCTTCTGTTCTTCTAATTCTTTCAGCAACAAAGTAGCCACAATACCCTGGCTGCAAACACAAATTGTCCTCTGCCTACCATAGCTACCACAATGAACTCTTATCACTTATGACTCCAGTTCTTCTTCTTCTACTTTAATTACAGAGGTTCACCAGAGGAGAGATGTCTACAGAACTACCTTTCAAGAGAGCAAGTAACCAAAGCTGACATTATATGGGGTATGCAAACTGTCATGCAACACCATTATTTACGAGCCAGTGAAGCTAGTGTACGTATGTTCCCTGTAATGTTTCCAGACTCTGAAATTGCTTCGATAGTTCAACTGCACAGAACGAAAGTTGCATATACAATCACTCATGGTTTGGCTCCCTATTTTCATAAACAAGTTCTTGAGATGTGTAGTAAGTGCATACGTTTCACCATTGGTTTTGACGAGTAACTGAATAAAGTTTCTCAGATGGGCCAAATGGATCTTGTAGTTTGCTGTTTCAATCCTGATACTAATGAGGCATGCACTTCTTATTTTGATTCCGTGTTTCTTGGTCACTCTACCTCCCAGAATTTGTTACATGTTTTTTTGCAAGCACTGCAAGGACTCAATTTAAAGAACTCTAACAAATTTCAATGGGTGGTCCAAATGTTAATAAAAAGTTCCTTCAGGATATCGGTAATTTATTAAACGATGATCCAGATGCTCCTATTTTAGTGAACATTGGACCTTGTGGCTTGCATACTGTGCACAATTCATATAAAATGCCAGTAAAAGAAACCCAGTAGAATATTGCAGAGTTTCTTCGTGCACTTCACTTCTTGTTTTCATACGTTCCTGCAAGACATTATTCAGGTTCAAACGTACTTCCTTTGAAATACTGTGCTATAAGATGGCTTGAAAATTCGAAAGTCACTGAACGTGCTATAGATAACCTACCTAATGTTGACAAATATGTGGAATGGAAAAACAGAGGCAAAAATCCCAAACTGTAACAGCTTCAAAAGAGTATCTACTTCACTATCACTAACATAGTGTATGCACTTCCTAACAATATCCGACACTAAAATAAGAATACTTACATTATTATTACAAATAAAAGAAATAAATTATTTGCAGCTAATGACTGGCATAGGAAGGATGTTTTGGCTGATTGAGACCATGGTGCCAATTTTTGCGGAGTCACATTCTTCTCACTTGTCTTTGATGAACTATACTGAGGTATGGTACACAGACGAACAATATACTAACCAACACACGGACATAAATAAAATTACATCTACACCGAAGACTATTAAACCTATACCTTAAAAGCCGAGCCAGGTAGCTTAACCTCATGGCGATGTATTGTAGACAATATAGTCGGCAGCCAGGTTTCAAGATTGCACTTAAACTATATAAGTCGATATGAATGGCAGCTTGGGACTGGTTGGATCAAGACTGAATACACAGAATCATGCTTCAAAAACTCCAAAACAAAAAACAACTTTCATCTTACAATGTGATGTCACTTTATTTTAAATCTTGTTCTGTATTCACGAAATTACACGTGATATTACAAGCCACTAGTCATGCCTCAAGTTTCCGAACACCTTGCATAATAGATAGATAGATAGATAGATAGATAGATAGATAGACAGATATATAGATAGATTGATTGATTGATTGACTGATTGTTTGATTGATTGATATGGTTTATTTTAACTGGCAAAGTTAGGGACATGTGTCCCAGTCTTACTCTTAACCAGTGAAATACATAAATAATATAAAATAAAAATTTCTGAATACTGAATTAAAAAGAGACAAACAAATTACAATGCTACTGTGCTACGACACTGTACATAAAATATCTATTATAAAACACAATATAAATTTACATTTCCTAAGTATAATAATATAATAACTGCTAAAAAACATACAACGAATTGCAACAGTAATAATAATAATAACAATAATAATACAGCAAACCTAATACTTGCAATTAATTTGTCCAATTCCAGACATATATTACACTGACAAATGTTATAATTTTCGGGTTTTTATTGTCGGCAATAAACATTATAAAATGGGGATCGGGATAAGGTTAACTATGCAGGGAACCACAGCTGAGTACTCTCTAATACTATTGATGAATGATATTATAATAATAATAATAAGATGAAGAGGAAAGGCCAGGATGAGAAGGAGATGAAGAAGATGAAGAAAAAAGGAATCTGTTGCACTACAAGCTTGTTTCATAGAGATATTTTGAGCACATACTTTTAAATCTTCCCAGGTTTGATATCCCTCTGACCCCCTGCAGAAGGAAGTTTCATTCACAGCTGGCCACAACAGTGAAGGAATTGTAGGTTGAGGATCTATGCTTAGGAATAGCGAGCAATGTCGAGCTCAGCGCTCTGATGTTTTTAACATGGTGTTCAGGGAGACTATGAAATCGTTCATACAGGTAGGATGGGGATTGTACGGTAAAGATTTGGTGCAATGAAGTCAGGGTATGCAGCTTTCATCTATTTTCAAGGCGTAGCCATCCGAGGTCGACGCAAAACTGGGTAAGATGATCTGAATATATCAGATTACATATAAATCTTACACAGGCTTTCTGTGCACATTGTAGTTTATCTCGAAGTTCAGTTTTCATGTCTGTGTAAACTACGTCACAATAATTGAATATTGGATATATGAGGGCTTCAAATAGTTTCATCTTTAAACTGAACGGGAAAGTAAATTTGAAATTGTTTAATATGTGCAACATTGAAAAAAATCATCTACTCACAGATATTGCCTGATCCGTCCAAGAGAAGCGCTGGTTAATGATCACTCTGAGATTGTTTACCTCTTGCAAGAGGGTAAAGCTTCATACTGAAGTCATACATCAGGGATGGACATGCTACTGGAAATAAGTCTTGGATGAGCAAATGCAATGATTTGGGATTTTTGGGTTTATAATAAGTCCGTGCTGGAAAGACCATTTGCTTATGGCCTCTAGATCCATGTTAATTTGCTCAATTGCTTTCAAAACATCTGTTGGTTTTGCATGGATGTACAATTGTACGTTGTCAGCATAAATGTGACATTTACAATGTGTCAGCTCTTTAGCTAAGTCATTCACATAGACAGAACGACACGTTGACATTCATGTAAATAGGCTCCCATCCATTTCAGAGTAATGTAGGAGAACTCTACGCGATAAAGTTTGGATAGGGGCAACTCATGGTCTACAGAGTCGAATGCTTTGCTGAAGTCCAATAAGACTAGAATTGTCAGTTTTTGCTCATCAGTAGCCTGCCTTTCAGTCATGCTTAGCAAGGTAGTACATTAACTGTGATTTCGGCAGAAGCCTCACTGGCGTGGGTCCAGTATGTCATGGTCGTTGAGATAGTTCGTGATTTGATTATGCACCATGTGTTCGAGTCTCTTGGCTGTTATAGACAGTATACTAATAGGTCTGAAGTTACAGTTTAGTGGAGGAGATATTATTTTCAGTAAAGGATGTACCAGGGCCATTTTCCAGACATTTGGAAATACACTGTTTTGAAGGGAGAAGTTGAATATGAATGTCAATACTGTAATAATGGCATTGAATTTCCTTTAGCTTTATAATACATAGATTGTCCACCCCTGTGGAATTAGTTTTAATTCGCAAGATAGCCGCTTTCCCTTGCAGGGGTGAGACAGAACTACAATAAAATTTATCTCTGCCTATGGGTGGTATGTTGTTATTTGCCCTCAAAAGATTTTCTTTTGCTTCTTCGATTAATTGAACATGGGAGGATACAAAGTGATCATTCAATTCATCAAGAGAAATCTCCAAATTGTCTACCTTGTCCGGTTTATTTAAGCCAAATAGTCGCATTGACTTCCATAAGGTAGCGGGTCATAGTAGGGTTTTATAAGGTCACGGGAGTAATGTAGTCGAGCGTTTCTTACTGTCTGAGTTGTTTTATTATGTAGTCGTTTGTAATAGATAAGGATTCCTCCTTCGGGTAATGTTTATATTTCCTAAGAGCTGCATTCCGCTTAGGCATCATTGCTCTAATATCATCATTTAGCCACGGGGAGAGTGTTTTACAGATGCGTGCTGTTCATAGAGGGGCGTGCTTGTCAGAAGTATGTAGTATCATGGTATTGAAAGTCGTGACCATGTCGTCAATGTTAGTTTTATGAGTTATATCCTGCCACATCATCGAAAAAGAGTCTTCCAATAAGTTTGCATTGTCAATACGGCTAGAGTCTCTGTAAGTCACGTACTTCGGTTTATGTCTGGGGCACTGCAGTGCGTAAGACATAAAGATAATGTCATGGGCTGACAGTCCGGGAGCAGACGTCTGGCCATGATATAATACTCTATCAGGGTGGTTCGTTACTATCAGGTCCAGTAATGTGTGTGGTTTTAGTGTGCTGAGTGGGGGAAAGTGACAGGATCGCTATAATGCATGACTGAAATATATTCAATAGATGGGTGGTTTCAGATGAATCAGGATATAGAAGGTTTGTATTGAAGTCGCCCATCATTATAACATGTTTGCATATAGGTAACAGTCTGTTAAGATCAGTCTCTAAGTCATTCAGATGGCGAGCTTTATGCGGCTTGTATACAGCAACTACTAAGCATTTCACAATAGAGACCTGCATCACTATGAACATGTCCTCAGGTTTTCGTTCATACTGTTGAGGCGACTGACAGATAATTTGAAGTTTCAAGCGCAAAGAGACAAAAGCACAGACACCACCTCCCCCTTTGCCAAGTCTGTCATTCCTCAGACGACAGTAGGCAGGTAATTCCAGATTCTTAGCCTGATATTTGACTTTCAACCAACATTCACTGCATAAGATTATATCAAAGGACAGTGGTATGAAAATCGCTTTTATTTCATCTATACGAGTTTGGGAAACTAAACTCTCGGCATTAAGGTGACATGTCAAGTGCGGTTTTATGTCTATTTAGGGCTGACAGGAGAATGTGTGTTGTAGCTTCAAGGGGTGGAGTTTGTGTCAATGGACTAGCAGGTAGACAGTTTGAAGGGATGGGTGGGGAAGGGGAAGTGTGACAAGGTAAGTATTGTTATGGTCGCAGGGATTACGGCTGTTTGTGGTATGCATAACCAACTGCTAAAATGAAACTAACTAGAAAACAACATGCGACTACATACTAAGAACGGTCAGCAATTTATGTATTTTAGATAATTAAATTGTGAGTAATAATAATAATAATAATAATAATAATAATAAAAATATTAATAACAATAATAATAATAATAAGAATAATAATAATAATAATAATAGTGATAACGTGCAACAGCAGATTAGGTGTACAGAATACTCAAGTAGGAGCTTACTCTATGTAGAGTTGATGTTAGATCTATGTAGACGTAATACAGAGGCCCGACTTAAATTAGATCCAGATAGGAAAATTTTATTAAAGAGTAAGTGGATGGACAGGTGGTAGGATAAGAAAACAGATAAGTGAATAGATATTTAGATAAATAGATAAATAAATTTGGTAAATGGATAGATACGTAGATAGATGAAAGATACCTAGATAGATAGATAAGGTTAGTTGAAAAAAATAAAAAAGCTAGCTTCTCAGCTGCGACTTAGGTAAAGCATGGGAGTTGACTCACATCGTCAAGTGATAAGGCAGCACTGCAACAGAAGCTTATGCCATAGGAAGTTCCATTAACTGGCACACTCTTAATTCCATCCTGCCCGCTTTCTTGATTACGATGTCTCCTGAGTCAGTCCAAGTGTTTGAAAGAACAAAACACTGGATTGCTGTCTTCAAGATGGACATTCTGATAGCCGAATGATCTTCTTGGATTGTTGTGGATAAGCCTTTCAGTTTCGTTTTCCTAGTGAAGACATCCTGCTGTGACCGATAAGACACAAATTTCACTAGGATATGCCTTGTTTTCTCTGGTAATCAAGGTCTTACTCTGTGACACCTATCAATGTCATTAAGTCTAACATCTGCACCTACTACTTTGCACACGTTGAGCACTAGTTCATCACAGTTTTCGTTCGAACATTCAGGGATGCCGAAATTTCTTACATTATTTCTCTTTCCGTACTGCTCCAATGAATTGCACTTGGCATCCATATCCTCCTTCAGTTTGCGGATGTCTGCCTCCTTCTTACCATGTTCTTCAGTTAACTCTGAAAATGCTTCGATATTAAAATTTAAAATCTTTTCAAATTCTTTTATAACCAGTTGTGTCATGCGGGTCGAAATGGCCTGCACAATTTTTTCAAAGAAGCTGTCCGAGTTATTGAAAACCTCCAGCACGCACTTCACGAGGCAGTCTACGCTGGCAGCACTGGTAGTGGCTGGGCTTCCAACTCAATTGTTTCCCCATTTTCTTTAAATTGCAAATTTGGAAGAAAAAGATCAACACCGACAAAAAATACGGGTATATCGATTCGTAAATACAAACGTAACACTTCCGCAAGTATCTATCACTTCCACTGATGTAAAACACCTTCAAATCACTTGATTACTGTGGAGCCTCACTCACTGACGTCCATCACCAACCCTTTCATCAAATAGGTTAGAAACTCAACATGGCACGACTCGAACAGTGTCACATTGCATTACACATTTACACAAGGTTTACCTACATCAGCACATTTAATAATTGTAATAATAATAATAATAATAATAATAATAATAATAATAATAATAATAATAATAATAATAATGAGCACTCGAAGGAGTATTAAGTTAAAGCGAATTTCACACTTTCCTGCATTGAGTCAGTCTTTTCTCTTTTAACATTTTATGAGGTAGTGACTATCGCACACATCATTACATAGTAAACAAACACAGTCATTTGTTGGGTAGTGGAATTTTGTCTATATGCATATTTTGCTGTGGAAGCCATACATTTAAGCGATTAGAAAACTGAGAACACAATATAGGCCTCACCATTCTCCAACAACACAGAATATACAATAGTAAGCAGATCAAAACATTGAAAATTCGATCGAACATAGTCGCTACTGCATGCCACATGCTAATCATATAGCTACTGAAGATATCGGTTACTTCATATTTGCGATCACCGGGCGAGTTGGCCGTGCTCGTAGAGGCGCGCGGCTGTGAGCTTGCATCCGGGAGATAGTAGGTTCGAATCCCACTATCGGCAGCCCTGAAGATGGTTTTCCGTGGTTTCCCATTTTCACACCAGGCAAATGCTGGGGCTGTACCTTAATTAAGGCCACGGTCGCTTCCTTCCAACTCCTAGGCCTTTCCTATCCCATCGTCGCCATAAGACCTATCTGTGTCGGTGCGACATAAAACCCCTAGCAAAAAAAAAAAATATTTGCGATCACACTTGGTTTTGTTAATGTTTATTCAGGTTTCTTCACAATTTATTCCTGGCATAAAAGACATGCCCAAGATTAATCTTACAAAAATTGAAGAATGTGTTTCTATTAATGGACAAATAGGGTATGTCCATTTTATCTGGCAGAAGAACGAATTTCCAGATTATTTTCTGAATTCCGGGACATTTCCTGGTTTTCCCATTATTTCTGGAATTCCCTGACATTCCCCAGTTACCAGTATTCCATACTGCTGGACACACTGTTAATCCCGTATTTGTTTGGTGAGGCTACAGTTTTCTTATTTTTGTTGAAAATGTGTAAAAAGGATCATGTCTGTGTGTTGCTGTGTGTGTCTTTACTAGCTGATGTGATAGCCTCCTCTTGTCCTATTAGTCGAATGGGAATGCTTGTGCTAGATGTTGGCTACAGCTTCAATGTTGAAATCGAATATTGAGGGATGTGTGGTGAAGAATCTGTAATGAGAGGAGGCTAGAAGGATTTTTAAGATTAGAGCAAAAAGGGTAAAATTTTACGAAAAATGCTGTGTATAAAATTACTCACACCGTCGACCTTTCTGGTGGGAACTAGTTGCCTTTGCAGCATCAGAACCAATGACAGTAGCACTTCTAGTATTGTATCTGTGTGATATTGATGGGAGGGGGTGTGGAGGAGGAGAGGAGATGGGCGGAACATTGAGCTTATGTGCGGCTGGCTGTAGGGAATATTTACAGTGATAATGGCACAAACATCTTTGAAGCAACAAAAGAAATCAAGGCCTTTCTGCAAAACAACCCTCAGAAAACCAACTTTTCACACAACTGCAAGCATGGGACTGACATGGCATTTCATCCCTCCTGCAGCACCATACTTTGGTGGAATCTGGGAAGCAGCTGTCAAGAGTAACTGAGAAAAGTGACGGATTCTTATCGCTTCACCAACAAAGAAGGTGCCACTCTTATAACACATATATAGTCTCACCAAATATTTTTTTAACGTGTCTTAATTGTGTAAATTGTCGTTTGTGAACTTACAAGTTTCCTCATTTTCATAACACACATTCCTATATGTAACACCCTGACTAGAGTAATCAGGATCCTGATTTTTATCCCTTAGGCATGAGATCACGGCTGAAGATGCCCAAACAATGGGCGAAACATGTCCCCTTAAATTAGTATTACAATATATATATCCTAATTTGAAAACCGCAATGCGTATTGAATACGAGGATTACAATAAATTTTGTAACATTGTTGAAATAATGTATATTTCAATACGGACCAGTCATGAGATTGTCATAAACAACCCATGGAGTGAAAATAAGGTCCACTGTTCGTATAGGAGTTGAACCCTCTACACAAATGTTAGATTAATATAGTGTAGGAAACTATCAACTCATACAGTATTAAAACTATAAATCCAATCATAGATCAAGAAGGCCATCTTCTTGTTGGTGGAAGACTCCAATACTAGTGGAGTAAAAAATTTAGAAATTCTGTATCATCTCACAAATATAATTATGATGGCGGAACACTTTCAACTATTTCATCCTGACACTCAACTCTCCAAGAGACAATTTTAGGATCTCATCAGCAAGGGGGACAGAACGAAGCCACACTCATACACATCTCAAGTGTTTTATAATGAATGCAGATACCTCAGAACAATTAATGTGAAATACACAAATGTTGCCTGTAACCCAGAATTACCCATTCCTTAAAACTGCTGGCCAAATTCTAATGAAAAATCGTGAGAAATCAAACAAGACCAGACTGCCTAGCTACCAAGGCTGTCTACATAGACACGATACCTGATCTCACCACAACATTTCTCTCTGCACTTTATAGACTTAGTTCTCATAGAGGTCAACCGCTGAACATTTACAGCAATTACAGCACAAACTGCTTTGGAGCAGCTACAGAAATCAAGGCTTTTCTGCAAAACCACCCTCAGAAACCATCTTTTCACACAACTGCAGACATGGGACTGACATGGCATTTCATCCCTTGTGCATCATCACACTTTGGTGGAATCTAGGAAGTAGCTGTCAAGAGTCTGATATAACACCTCAGAAGAGTGATGGATTCTTATCACTTCACCAACAAAGAATGGACCATTCTTACAACACATACTCACATCCTATCACCAAAGCTAAATGATGAACCTTTTGACACTTTTTACCTAACTACATCCCATTTCCTTATAGGACAGCCAATTACTACACTCCCTGATCATGATTATACTTCCCATCTCATCACAACCTTGCCCACATAGAAATATTTTCAGCAACAAACCCAGAACTCCTGGAAGAGATGGTGAAATGAATATTTCAATAAATGGGCAATGAAATACCCCATAGCAACATAGTCATACTGAAAGAAGATGACACTCATGCTATGAAGTGGACAAAGGCAGTGATCAAATGTGCATCCTGGTAATGACGAATTCATTCATGCAACGAATTTTCAGGTGAGTAATGGTGAAATTATAAGGCCTATCACAAACGCTATCCCTTATGAAGTATGAAACAGAAAAGCAAGATAACTCTTGAATGGCTTATTTATTCCATTGTATGTTTAAGTAAAATTATCAATCACAATGGACAAGTAACACCACAGACCACATTAGGTCACTTGCCAAGAGATGGCTACAATGTGAGTAGTATTAAGCGAACGCTCACGGTAAACAAGCATATCACCAGCAACTTGTATCAACAAATTACTGTATTATCTAGAAATCAATAATTATTATAATCAATAAGATAACAAAGGTGTTTCATTTGGAAGCAACTAGTAAAATATCATGTAACAGTAACAAAACAATATACCTTACAAACACTTTGTGTTCAAAACTATTTACAAATTCAAAAGTATTAGTAGGAATGATACCAGCTCTCAAATGCTAAAGAGTAGAGGTCTTTGGAAAAATCCTAAGTGCTGTGCAATTCATAACGCAAGATCATGGAACAACTCAAAGGAAAAGTGAAAATAGGTAAGTAAAAGGTCAGTCTCATAAAAAAAGTGTATTTTCTGTAGGACTATCAATCATATGCACTAAAATGAATGGTCAAACACTGATATCTGTGGAGCCATTTTCTAACCTTTTCAATTACCTGACATGGCTCATCAAATTATGTACATTACCTCAAAGGAGTTTTCCTGCATCGAACCTGGCTCGGTTAACTCTGATTTAACTTCTCCTTTCAGAGCTATCACTTCTGATACATGTTCAAAATTTTCCTGTGAAAAAGATGATACATTAGGTATGCTCATAACACACATCTACAAATACAGTCACTAACAAATGAGCGTGTTATTTCATTAATATCCAGTATTACAGTTACTTTACAGTGATAATGGCACAAACTTCTTTGGAGTAGCAAAAGAAATCAAGGCCTTTCTGAAAAACAACCCTCAGAAAACCAACTCTTCACACAACCGCAGGCATGGGACTGACGCGGCATTTCACCCCTCCTGAGAGCACCACACTTTGGTGGAATCTGGGAAGCAACTGTCAAGAGTCTGGTATATTACCTCAGAAGAGTGATGAATACTTATCACTTCACCAACAAAGAATGGACCACACTTATAACATATACATCCTCTTATCAAATGTTTTTTAGATGTATCTTTATTGTGTAAATTGTTGTTTGTGAACTTACAAGTTTCCTCCTTTTTATAACACACGGTCCTCTATGTAACAATTTGACTAGAGTAATCAGGATCGTGATTTTAATCCGTTAGGCATGAGATCATGGCTGATTATGCCCAAACAATGGGCAAAACATGTCCCCTTAAATTAGTATTACAATATATAAATCTTCATTCTAAGATCCCTATGCGTATTGAATACGTGGATTTCAATAAACTTTTGTGACATTGTTGAATTAATGTACATTTCAATATGGACCAGTCATGAGATTTGTAACATATAATTGTCTGAGATTGTTGTAAACAACCCACGGAGTGAAATTAACGTCCACTGTTTGTATCGGAGTTGAACCCTGCACACAAATATTATATTGATATTGTGCAGGAAACTAACAACTCGTATAAAGACTATTAATCCAATCATAGATCAAGAAGGCCATCATCTTGTCATTGGATGACTGCACAATACTCCAATACAAGTGCACTGGAAACATTAGAAATTCTGTATCACCTCACAAATATAATTATGATGGCAGAACACCTTGGACTACTTCATCCTGGCACTCAACACTCTGAGAGACAAGCCTACGATCTCTTCAGAAAGGGGAACCGAAAGAAGCCACACTCGTACACGTCTCAGGTGTCACATCGTGCCATACTAATTTATGTTTCGCCCATTGCATGGGTACCATCAGCCATGATCTCATGCCTGGGGGATAAAAATCAGGATCCTGATTACTCTAGTCAAAGTGTTACATAGAGGAATAATTAATGAAAAATACACAAATGGTGCCTTTAACCCCGATATACCCATTCCTTAAAACTAGAATAAACTGTGCTGGCCCAGTTCATATAAATAAATTGTGTGAAACTGAACAAGACCAGACTGCCTAGCTACCAAGGCTGTCTACATAGACATGATACCTTATCTCACCACAACATTTCTCTCCGCACTTGATCAACTTAGTTCTCATAGAGGTCAACCCCTGAACATTTACAGCAATAATGGCACAAACTTCTTTGGAGCAGCTACAGAAATCAAGGCCTTCCTGCAAAACAACCCTCAGAAAACCAACTCTTCGCACAACTGCAGGCATGGGACTGACGTGGCATTTCATCCCTCCTGCAACACCACACTTTGGTGGAATCGGGGAAGCAGCTGTCAAGAGTCTGATTTAACGCCCCAGACAAGTGATGGATTCTTATCGCTTCACCAACAAAGAATGGACCATTCTTGAAACCGTACATCCTCTCACCAAAGCTAAATGATGAACCTTTTGACACTTCTTACCTAACTACAACCCATTTCCTTATAGGAGAGCCAATTACTACACTCTCTGGTCATGATTATACTTCCTCTCTCATCACAACCTTCCCCACGTGGCTATACTTACAGTAGCTAACCGAGAACTCCTGCAAGAGATGGTGAAATGAATATCTCAATAAATGGGTAATGAAATACCCCATAGCAACATAGTCATACTGAAAGAAGATGACACGACACGCATGCTATGAAGTGGATGAAGACAGTGATCTAATGTGCATCCTGGTAATGATGAATTAATTCATGTAACGAATGTTCAGGTGAGTAAAGGTGAACATACAAGGCCTATTCACAAACACTATCCCTTACAAAGTATGAAACAGAAAGGCAAGATAACTTTTGAATGGCTTATTTATTCAACGCATGTTTAAGTAATATTGTTGCGAGATTACCTGTGGAACTCAGAGAGTTGAAAGAAGATGTCAGCTTGAATGGGTCTATCTACGATATCAAAGATTAATTTAAAATTTAAAAACAAAGGTTATATTTCCTTTCAGATCTCAAATATAACAAAATTCTTCACTAAGTCAAGGAACAAAATGTCAGGTACAAAATAACAAACAAGAATAGAAATCCAAGGGTTGGAAATTAGAAGTTTTGAGCTTCCAGCTCCAATTTACAAGTTTACAACGTCACAAATGTTGCGTTTGGTTAGATAACGAGAGATATCTCCCAAGACACAGTTCAAGAGCACCTTGCTCCGAAGGTTACACATACAGCCTCCCAAAGGCCCCACTCAAAATTGCACCAATATCAGACAAGAGTTTACATATTCTTTAAATTCAACAAAGGAGGCTGTGCTCCCAATTCCTTACAGCCTACTCAAGGAAACATTAAACAAAACCTTACAATTTCTGGCATCTCTAACACAGTGGTATCTAGTACCCATACTACTGGGCCTTCATGGAAAAGAACAACAGGTTATATTACTGTCCCAAACTCAAAATGTATGCAGTCGTAAACTTGTGCTCCTTGAGAACCAAGTTTTGAAACCCTACTTGGGCTTGTGGCCCGATGATGCAGAGACAAATTCTACACAACTGAGGTGACGCAAAAGAGAAGTTAATGAGTGATTTACAGGAGAAAAAAGTTACAAAATCGTAGTCACCTCAAGATAAACTGAAGGGGATTTTGAGAGGGAAACACACTCTCTATCCCCTATTTACAGTTTAAGTCTGTATGAAATTTTACATTAGCAGAATGAAAGTTTACATTTGTGAAAACAGCTGTGAGTTTGAGGAGACAGCTACAGATATAGAAAACTGGTGGCCATTACCTGGGTTGACGTTCTGCCTGCCAAAGAATTAGGCACCCCTCCTCCTGTCTTAACACACACACTCAGAAATTTGACGAGAAAAAGACAAGGTAATTAGAAAAGGCCGCGGCTTTTATACCCAAGGGGTAGGTTCGAGAAGGCTCTGGGCTAAATCCAACCACACCCTCCCATTTTATTTGATACTCAAAAAGTTACAAGAAGCTTATAATTAGCTGAAAAATAAATACAGAAAATTTGTGATTGGACAGACTTCAAAGCTGGCGGGATGAGAAGGAGGTGT
Source organism: Anabrus simplex (assembly GCF_040414725.1). NCBI lineage: Eukaryota > Metazoa > Arthropoda > Insecta > Orthoptera > Tettigoniidae > Anabrus > Anabrus simplex. Next base: position 68,639,931 of record NC_090279.1, read on the forward strand.
TGCAAAACATTGAAGTATCAAAATAAATGAAAGTCAATTTAGTTGAGGAAATTTATAAACCCAAAACTTCTTTAAATCATTAATTATTCCACCTTGCACCAGAGTGCATTACCTCAGCTTTTTGTAGGGATATCTACGGAGAAAAATTCAAACTTTTTGATGTACACCAAAACAAAACAAAGATATCCAGTCAGTTTAGGAAACTTTAAAATAACATATTACTCAGTTATTCAGTTATGCATTAGCGGTTTCAAGTTTTGTTCGATAGATAGTGTTCCTTAAGGCGCTTCTTTTACATGTACGGGGTTGAGGTGCACCTCACAGTACAAATATTATGAGTCACAATGGACTAGTACCATCACAGACCACATTACGGAGAAAAAGAATACTTTTCACTTGCCAAGGGATGGCTACAATGTGTGTAGTTTACAAGCAAACAATCACAGTAAACAAGCATATCACCTGCAACTTGTATCAACAAATTACTGTATTATTTAGAAAACAATAATTAATATAATCAATAAGATAACAAAGGTGTTTCATTTGGAATCAACTAGTAAAATATCCTGTAACAGTAAAAAACGAATGTATCTTTCAGCTACTTTGTGTTCAAAACTAATTTACGAATTCAAAATTATTAGTAGGAATGATACCAGCTACCAAATGACATAGAGTAGAGGTCTTTGGAATAATCCTAACTGCTACACAATTCATAACGCATGATCGCGGAACAACTTGAAGGAAAAGTGAAAACTAGGTATGTAAACAGTCAATCTCATAAAAAAGTATATTATCAGTAGGACTATCAATCATGTGCACTAAAAAGATGGATCAAACCCCAGTATCTGTTGAGCCATTTTCTACCCATTTCCATTATCTGACGATGGCTTATCAAATTATGTACATTACCTCAAGAGAGTTTTCCTGCGATGACTCTGGCTCGGTTAACTCTGATTTAACTTCTTCTTTCAGAGCTATCACTTCTGATACATTTTCGAAATTTTCCTGTGGGAAATAAGATATATTAGGTATTCTCATAACACACATCTACAAATACAGTCATTAATAAATGAGCATGTTAATGCATTAATTTCCAGTATTACAGGTACCGGTACTGTCGGAATTTCACTAATGTTTAAGGAAGATTTTTTCCAGCAGAGGATTGTTATAACCAAAGTCTGTACTGAGAAAGGTGTTATTATTCTTGCTCACTCCTTATGTCAGAGAAAGGATGAGACTGAGAATGAAATATAAAATGCGAAATATTTTCTAGCCATATCAGAAGATATAATACCAGGGATGGAATTGGGGCTATCTCACACATAATTTGGAAGGAAGCAGCCATAGGCATAAACACTAAATTGTATGAACTGTTTTCATATGTTCAATCATATCAGTCAAATCATAAAAGTTGTTTGAACCAATTAGAAGCATTACAACATTTCTAAAAGATTTTTTTGTTCTCAGCATAGAGTTTGTTTAAAGACAGATTAAAATTACTTGAAATAATGGAATCACATTCTCTACTATGGTTTTGCTGAGATCACAGGAGCTACATTAAACATTAATACAGTTCTGTTTCAATGATTCCAAGTGTAAAATAAAAAACACAAACATGAAAGAAGCAGACTTATCACAGTCATATAACAGTGAAAGATGTGATGAAGCCCAAAGTCAAAGCAGCTAGAAATGAAATATTTTACTACTATAAGCATGTTATGTAATGTTCTGTGACGAGCTGAGGGGATGAGGACACCGTCAGTGGAGAATCAGCAGTGTTGGAGAGTATATCTGCAGTTGCGGAAGATCTTTTATGATCTACTACGAGACATTTAAATTTCACTCTTAGATTCATAAAAACTTGTCAGCATTAAAGGGGGGAGGGACTGTGATTAAAAGCATATATTCTAATGTAAGTTAAGTAACTAATAAAAGTGAATTAATGTATCAAGTTCTCTAGAATATACCAACTTAACACAATCAATACGAAGAGAACAGTGGCTGAACTAAGGAATGGATGAAAAGGATGCACAAAAAGGACAAGGAAATAATGACAATGAGGAAAGAAAAAATTCTGTTTAATGTGCCTGAAGTCCTTGAAGTGTCAGAGCCCACTAAGAAGGGGCATATAAAAGAAATTATTCTCAGAAAAAATACATGCTAGAGCCCTTAGACATGGTTCTCTACTGTATATATCATAGAATCTGACCTGTATTTGAGGTATAAAATGAGCTAATCACTATTCTGTCTTTCTAGAAGAATTCAACATCTGAGCAAAATATTTATTTTGAGAGAACGTACATTCAGATTTTGAGGTATTTCATCCCTCGTATGCCATAGGCAAATCTGCTCGTTCCTTAAAACACATAATATCTTCCAGCACATTGTGGATGTGAGGGTAACCCAGAATTATCACACCAGTGTTGACATTTTGTTTAGCAGACAGGTATCTCTTCTTCTTCTTTTCTAGCCTATTTCAATCCACTGCTGGATATAGGCCTCTTCCATGTGCTTCCATCGTCTTCGGTCTTGAGCCACTTGGAACCAGCGTGTTCCAGCCAACAGCTTTATGTCGTCGAGCCATCTCTTCAGGGGTCTTCCAATGCCTCTCTTGTGTCCCCATGGTCTCCAGTGAACAATCCTAGAGGTCCACCTGTTGTAGTCTTGTCGAGCTACGTGTCCTAGCTACTATCTCTAGGATGTCTGTTACATTAGTTCTTCTCCTGATGTCCTCTGAACGGATCTTATCCCTAGCATCTGTCGCTCCATGGCTCGTTGTGTTCGCTGAAGCTTACGAGCACTTTCCTTCGTCAGAGTCATCGTTTCCAGACCGTAAGTTGTAACTGGCAGCACGCACGTATTATAAACCTTGGTCTTCAGGTTAATTGGAACATCCTTGTTGGTGAGAATGAACCTTAGTTTTCGGAATGCAGTCCAACTCATACCTATTCTGCGAGGAATTTCTGCACGTTGGTTGTCTTTTCCAAGTTTTATCTTGTGTCCAAAATAGATGTACTCATCGACAGCTTCTATATATTGGTTTCCCATTTTAAGTGGTAGACTCTCTGGGCTTAGAATTTTCGTTTTATTAATGTTCATTTCCAAACCAATCTTAGCAGAAGCAGTTTTTAATTCTTGGATCATGCTTTCTAGCTCATCTAGATTTTCACTTATGAGCACAATGTCATCGGCAAAACGCAGGTGGTTCAAATATAACCCGTTGATTTTTATTCCTTTATTATCCCAATGAAGGGTTTTGAATACATCTTCCAAGGCAAGGGTAAACAGCTTTGGAGAGATTGTGTCACCTTGTCGAACTCCTTTGCCAACTGGGATTTTATTGGTGATGAGGCCTTCGTCCACTCTGACTACCATTGTTGCTTGATCATAAATGTTTTCCAGAAGCTTTATATACCTTGAGTTTATCATGGCATTTTGAAGTGCCTTCATGATTGCCCAGATCTCCACTGAGTCAAAAGCTTTTTTATAATCAATGAAGGCCAGATGAATCTTGATGTTGTACTCAGTGGTTTTCTCAAGAAGAAGACGAATAGTCTGGATGTGTTCAACAGTTGAGAAACCTTTACGAAATCCCGCTTGCTCGGCAGGTTGATAAAAATCCAGTTCTCTTGTGAGGCGGTTGGTTACAATTTTAGTCAGGAGCTTGTAAAGGTGTGATAACAAACTCACAGGACGATAGTTCTCTAAATTTTCCTTATCACCTTTCTTGAAGAGAAGTACCACTTCAGCATTTTTCCAATTTTCTGGTATTCTTCCAGAGTTAATACACTTGTTCATGAGTATTCTCACGGCTTCTAGCAGATCTCTTCCACCTAATTTCAGCATTTCATTCGTTATTTTATCCTCCCCAGGGGATTTTTTATTCCTTAGTTGTTTAAGAGCATTTTCAATCTCAGCAGTGGTTACTTCTGGTGTTACTTCATGTGTATAATTCTGGGCTAGTTGTTCATCACTGGATGGTTTATTAATGGTTGATGTACACAGCTTGTAGTAGAAATCTCTAATAACTTCAGTAATGTTTTGCCTACCTGTGACTATTTTTCCATTTTGGTTCTTAAGTTTTGTAATTTTTGGTCTTCCTGTAGACATGCTGTTCTTTAAAATCTTCATGTTTTTATTTTCTTCAATTGTCTGCATGATCATGTTATTATTAAATTTCCTTAGATCTTTTCTTATTTCCTTGCGAATGGTCTTGTTAAGATTTTTGTATTCTGCTGCATCCCTGTCCATTGTCTTCCTGTCCTTAATGAGCTGCATGGTATTGAGTGAATGTCGGCTCTTCTTATTAGTTTTCTTCAATGGGATCTCCTTTGCTGCATTTTGAATACTGACTGTAATTTTCTCATTAAGTTCGTTCACGTCCAAGTATTTCAAATCTTCTGTTGGGTTAAGTTTTTTGGTAAGAGCTTGTTGAAATGATGATTGATGTGTTTCTAAGTCCTCTACTCTTGGAAAAGTGTACCCCCTTGTCATTTTGGACCGTTCAAGTTTGAGGTCAAATGTAAAGGTTGCTCGAACTAGCCTATGGTCGCTTCCTGTATCAAATCTATTGAGAACAGTAACATCTGTACAATATTTCTTCTTGTTGGTCAGGATAAAATCTATCTCATTCTTGGTTTGTCCATCGGGGCTCTTCCATGTCCATTTTCGTTGGATGGGCTTTTTAAAGAAAGTATTCATGCAATAGAGATTTTCGGCTGTGAGATATTCTAGCAATCTTTCTCCTCTTTCGTTTCGATCGCCTAGTCCATATGTACCAATGTTCTCTGGGTCTCCGATTTCCTTTTGACCCACTTTTGCATTGAAGTCTCCAATGATGATACAGAGTTGTGTCTTTTCTGAATTTTTCGCTTTGGTGATATCTTCATACAGGTGTTTCACTGCCTCTTCGTCAGAAGTACTGGTTGGAGCATAGACATGTATGACTTGTATGGAGAATTTACTATTCAATTTGAGGACGATATATATCACTCTGAAAGAGACACAAATCATCTTGTGTATGAATTCTTTCGTATTTTTATTGACAAGAATAGCAACCCCATGTGTAGAAGCATCCCCGTTATTACGTAAGATGACATGACCTGATGGAAGGGTCTCAGCTTTTTCTCCTTGAAGGCGAGTCTCACAAATACCCAGAATATCCCATTTTATGTCATGCAGTTCTTGTAATAGCCTTTCAAGGTCTTCAGCTAGTCTCATAGTTCTTATGTTGTATGTGGCTATTCTTACTTTTTTAGTCGTTCTTTTCGAATTTTTGCCTCCCCCAGAATCCTTGAGGCAGACTGACGTATTGTCAGTGTGAGATTCTGAGTCTTTCACTCTACTCACCTGGGGTAGTTTCGTTTGAAAATTCGAACTCATAGGAGTTTATGGAAGGTGTTCGGCAATAAAACACCACGCATGCCAGACGTGTTGGTGCGTTGCGATTCAGCCACCCCTAACATGGGGAACAGACACTGTCGGGGTACCGCCACTAACATGTGGAACCGTCGTGCCCTTTGTGTGTTGTACACGTATTAATCCCCATGTACAGGGCTGCCTCTTCCAACATCTCCGCCGTACCGAAGGTCACCCTCTCCGCCGTTCATGTCGTTGAGGTCTTCACTCGTAACCCTGAGCTGGGACCAGGTGTATCCAGGCTTAAAAAAAACTAATGAAAGATTTGTGATTTAACTTCTACACTAATTATGGTAGGAGTAATAATTCTTAACATGGTGGTGCAGTACTGTAGGAGGATATTAGTTTTTTTTTAAGTACGATCGGCCAACCATCATCTATTATAATCAAAGGGGGAAAATACAAAAAGTGCAACCCCTAAACCAAAGTAATTTCAATACTGACAGTAAAAAGTACAGACTAATCCAAGCCTATCCTTAAGTTCCTAAGAGTTGGCAGCTTTGTGTAGCACATTGTGGTGTATTCCCAGACAAATAAAACAAACAGAGCTGTACTACGCATAGATGCTCATTCAGCAATTGGTGACTGCTGGTGTTAATACTGAGGAAGCACATAGAAAACTATGCCCTTGCCAAACTTATTCAGATATTAAGGGTTAATTTCTGACCCCTATAAAGTTATCTGGTATGAGACTTACAAGCGATGCCGTTGTTTCTCCTTCAATCCAGCCTGGTTCCTCTTTGATCTTTGTTTCCAGGTCCATTTTGCACTGCAAACTGAAGTAGTTAGAAGGTACTGGAATGGTTGATTACTTCTACTGAAACATAAGCCAGAAAAATATATTACCTTATTAATGTCATTGATATTTATGGTGTTTGTTAACAGACTAAGCTACAACCTTGTCATTTCAAATGCTATTGGCTTTACGTCGCACCGACACAGATATGTCTTATGGCAACGATGGGACAGGAAAAGGCTAGGAGTGGGAAGGAAGCGGCCGTGGCCTTAATTAAGATACAGCCCCAGCATTTGCCTGGTGTGAAAATGGGAAACCACGGAAAACCATCTACAGGGCTGCCGACAGTGGGGTTCGAACCTACTATCTCCCGAATACTGGATACTGGCCGCACTTAAGCGACTGCAGCTATCGAGCTCGGTCATTTTAAATGACCATCAATATTATGATCATACCAAAAAACCCAAAATTTTACATGACTGTTGATATTGTGATCATACCTATAGGACCTCAACTTTTCTATGACTAATACTTCGATCAAAGCTAAGGAAATGCAGTTTTACATGATTTCTAAAACAGTGATCACATCCATACTATAATTTAACTTATCTGTCGATATCAAGACCATAGTCACAGGACTCCTAGTATTACATGACACCTTATATCATATTAATAGTTATCTAACATACAGTTTTATATGGAACTGAAACCGCAACAAAATGACCTTTCTTGAAAATTCAGTGACTGTACGGTTTGCATATCACTCTGATCACCTGGGTCCATACACTGGAAACTTCCTACCACTTTTATCTTTTGTAATCAGCTCCAAAACTAACTGAACAAGTTCACAGTTCTTTGAGATATGTTCTATCAAAATTTTCCTGCCCAGGATCAAATTAGCTCAAACCATTCTCCTCTCATTAAGCTTATTCACTATCTCTTTATTTGAGACATGCTCTATTAATCTGCATCTTCAAGAACTTCTGATAACACGGCATCCAAAAGGCTTCAACTATGTTTTTTCTTGGCACCAGTTATTATCTGTGTTTCACTTCCATACGGTGTCATACTCCTTGATCAGTGTAAACATAATTTTAAAATTTTTCAATCTGTTGAACCTAAAGAACGTGATAGAGAACAGATGGGAATTTAAGCTGGATTCAGTGATGATATTTATCGATATTGAGAAGGCATATGTCAGTGTACCATGGCAAGTGGTCTCGGATGCATTGATAAAAAAGAAGACAGGGAGAGGTGAAGAGCCAATTATAAAAGCCAGGAACGAAGAATGAGTAAGTAGTATGAATACTGTGATAGGACAAACAAACTTTTTCAAAGTAGAATCAGGACTTCAAAAACGATGTTTTTTATCCCCGCTAATCTTCATTACAATCATGGATGAAATCCACAAGAGTATACAACAAAAAATGGGAACCAAGGAGGCAAAGGCCTCATACTTTGCCGATGAGACAGTAATATGTGGAGAAGATGAAATGGAAGCACAAGAACAAGATAATGCAAGGAATCAGGAGATGGAAGAATATGGAATGAAAATAAGTGTGGAAAAGAATATGATAGTAGTGGTGACGAGAGGTAATAGAGAAGGAAGTGGGAATATTGAAGTAAATGGAAGACCATTAGAAGTTGTGGAAAGCTTCAAGTATTCGGAGAGAATAACTGAAGATGGGTAAATAAAATAAGAAATTGGATAGGGACTTGAATAAGCCAATGAGTTTTACCAATGTGTGAGATGTATAGTCTGTAACTGGGACATCCAATGGAATGCAAGAAAATTTTGCACCCAATGTATTACACACCAATTTTGACATATGCACCAGGCACATGGACAACAACAAAAAACATGATAACGCAGAATGCAAGAGGCCAAGATGAAATACCTTAGAGAAATATAGGGAGGGCATAAAGGGATAAAGTCAGAAACATAGAAATGAGGGAGCGAATTGGATACCGTGAACTGAAAGGCAAGATAGAGACCCGTAAGCTGAAATGGTATGAACAAGTGATGAGAATGGAAGAGGATAGAGTTCCACAGTAAGTATTTACAGAGAAACTCATAGGCGAAAGACATCGGGGAATGCCCAGAAAGGGGTGAATGGCTACCGTAAGGAGAGTACAGAGAAGAGTGGAGTAAAAGTAGAAAAAAAATTCCAGGAAGGAATGGAGTGGTGGAGAGAGAAAAACTGAGGAGGTTCTTGATTCACATTTCTACCCAGAAGACTGAAAATGGAAAATGAAGAAAATTCTGTTGAAATAAAGACAAAAATTTATACAATAATGCTATCAGCTCATTTCATTGAACAATGCCACCAACCTAAAGTGCCTTTTCTTTATTTTTCTATGCATGTCTTGTCTAATGACACAATCAAGTGGTGTTTACCAGAGTGCCTCTTGTAGGGAGTTCCATGTCAAATGAGTGGTTTAAATGTTTAGCAGTCTTTTTTGTTCCCCAGGTGGCAAAAAAATTGTCTATGTTGAATACCTCGAGTAGTGCCTCAGAAAATTCATTTCACCCAATAGCAGTGTTCGTTAGTCACTTTGTGATATTTTACTGTAAATGTAAACATACAGCACTAACAATGAATACGGAAATTTCTCCTACAGGTAATACAAGCTTCGTTCCTGTGGCTAAGTGAGTTGATTCTTATGCATTGCCAGGGAACAGATTTCTATGTAAACACATATCTATTCAGGTAAGTGTGATCAATTGTATGCATATTTCACCGGAGGGGACAATACTGAAGAGTGCCGTGTTTACTTGTTCTAGCCATCACATGTTATTCTAATAATATGTTATTGGCTTTACATTCCAGCAACTACCTTTTACAGTTTCCACAGCCAGAATTTATTCCTGAAGATTGTTCTTCCATTCCTGCTAGCAGTTTAATGTTGCACTAACAACTCCAAGGGAAAGGGATAAGATTAGGTATGCAGCAGCTTTAATTAAGGTTAATTAATGATAAAATGAGGAAACCACAGAAAAGTATTTCAGGACTGCAGATCATAGGATTCGACCCCATGCAAACTCACCGTCACTCACCCCTGAAAATCTTTTACACACCAATAAATCAGAGAGGCAGCCTACTGTTACCTAAATCATCACGAATAAGTACCGGATATAGCTGCTGTGGGGTAATGATGAGATACAGGAGAATCTCCATAACAACACTGATGTAACAAGATACAGATATCCTAAATAGAAGCCTCTCAAGATTTTGAATCCTACTACCATATGTCACGGCATACAGAGTAAAGAACAACTCAACGTTCACAGCATCACTATAAAATTGCACAAAAAGGTAAGTAACACAGCAAAATAATAATTAAAATTACATACTACATATCACAATTTCTTTCTGAAACTACCATCTGCATTTCTTCATCTGCGTTGCTCTTCAGAAAAAATTCTCATTCCACTAAATTTAGATATACGATATATTGCCACTACCAGAGTGTGAAATCAGAAAGAAGTGGTGGTGGGGGAGGAGTAGAAACATAGGGCTTAACTACTAATTTTTTTCAGGCAGTACCTGGTGGAGGGGGGGGGGGTTAAAATTCCCCTGTATTTTAATTACCCTCTCCACCCAGAAAAATGTAAATTTGAGATATTTTAGTTGAAATTTTGCTGTTATAACGGGAATGATAAACATTAGAACGTTATTCCAATCAGCTGAGAAGTTTATGAGAGACTCGCTATCTTAAGAAAGGCCACACGAGGATCGAGTTTCCATGGTTTATTGCTTTTTTAATGGAACTTTCCTCTACCAGGGCTATGTGTTGACTGAACCAATTGTCAGTTTGTATCCTGCTCAAGTGAATATTGTCCTACCTATAGGAAACACACCCACTCCAAGAAGTACAGGAGTGGTGTAAACTCGAGCTACTTATAGCAACGACAAGGGAGGATGGACTTGCCAGCGTGAAACATCAGCAATAAGCTGTAGGTGCGGGGTTGCCACTGCTGCGTTATTTAATTGCTCAAGGTCTGGCAGTCACTTGAATTATTTCTGATGATTTTATGAAAATATGCCCAGTTAAAGTCAATAATTTCAGTAATAAATTATCGGTTCTACATTTTCCTGTTTATTTTATAATGAAAGGTAACCCCCCCCCCGGGCAATTTTAGTGGGGGGGGGGAACCTCTGAGATAAAATCATCGGTCGGGGAGACATCCTTCCCTTCCCACCCCGCCGCGATTTCGCACCCTGGCTACTACACACAACTTCCAGGCACTTGCAATGCAATGGCTGGGTGTTTTATAAAAAGCAAGCTAGTTATATGCGTATTCATTTTTCATGCTTAATTAAAAATAAAATTTAAGAAAGTTAATAACATTCAATATTACAAATATGTAAATGCTGAAACTGAGAAAGATTAGTATTAACTTCTAATATTCTCAATTGAGATCTATACATTTAGTAAAATTTAATTATTGAATTTGAACATTACCGACAGTATGTTGGAGGTTGTGGACACAGAGTAAAATGATAGAAATCACAATTCCTCAACGAAGAAAATCTGTAACTCACTTAACGGAATAAGCTGTAGAATAGGCTAATACGCGCCTTATATAACAACATACCAGCCACTTCGAAACAAAACCACGCATTTGGATATTGCTTAATCACTTAAAACAAACTCTTGAAGAACAAATTTGATTTGTAACAGTCAGTAAAACAGGCTGAATTTAGGAAAGCATGTATTACTAGTTACAACTGCAGAGTATGCGACACTCCTTCTTCTCTTGAAATGTGAATGGGCTTGTCTTGTCTTGTCTTGCGGATATTTATTTGGGATTCAAAAGACTTTTTCCCAGTCACAAGATCATTAATATGTTACACTTATAGCACAAAAACACACGTTTACAACACAAATGTCCGATTGTAGCATGAACACACGAAGATAGATGCACTTAAGGAAGTAAGATTATATCGGGTATGAGGAGGGTTATGGAGGTAGTACATTCAGGACTGAGCAAAGACACAAAGAACTTAGTAAGCTGGAATAGGAGTAACGTGTGACGCTGTACGAGATCGGAAAATAATAAGAACCTTGAGACAGTATCTACTCACCAGGGGCATTGAGAAGTGCCACCTCACAAATATGTCGGAACAAAACCAACTGCAAAACTAAATCGTGATTACAATTTTATGCGAGTGTTATCAAGGTACTCATTTAAAATAGTAATGATCGTAGGCGAAGGTTGGTGCAACAAAACTGAAAGTCGTGTAGGGAAAGATACTTGAACTTTAAGTAATTTCTGCATCAAAATGGTCTGGTGATGTGCATATTGGAGGCAATGAAAGAACAGGTGGTCACTATCGCACTCAGATTCTCCACAGGAACAAGTTGGGTCATTCGTAATGTGAAATCGAGTTAAATATACTGGGGTTAAGGCATGATTAAATCGTAGTCGGATGATATTAGTAATGTGACGTCGTGTATACGTACCAGTTGCAAACCACGGTAATGTGGGAATACTCGGTTGAAGTTGGTAGTAATATTGTCCTTTCGTATGAGCAGATAATCGCCATTGTGTGCACCATGTGTGTTGAGCTGCAGCTTTGATATTCGAAAAAAAGTCGGGAATCGGAATTTTGATTTGTAATATATTCGCGGTATCTGCACTAGCGTCTTTCGCTGCTATATCGGCCATATCGTTGTCTACATGCCGATTATGCCCTTTAATCCATATTAGCGTTATAACAAAACCGGATGTTTCAAGTCGAAATAGGAGAGACTTGACTTCGTAGACGTATGTGTTTGTATGAGGGGCGAGTGAATGCAGAGCTTGTAAAACACTTTGGGAATCGCTGAATATATTTATTTTTTTGGATTGCAACTGTTGAGCATATACAAGGGCTTGGTATATGGCATATAATTCTGCTGTAAAAATAGTTAAATTATTAGGTAACGGATATTTAAAGCTGATGAGTAGTTGGGGGTCGTAAAATGCTGCTCCGACTCCAGTATTGGATTTTGACCCATCGGTAAATAGGTGGTAATCTGGTGTAGTTATGGGACTTTTAAATTTCTTATGAGCATATAATTTGGGATAAGGTGCAGACATAGATTGGATTGATGCATCAGAAGGGGCAATGATAATAGAAGGACGGAATGTTTGAATATCATAGTGGTATGAATACGTATTAATACGTGGTGTACGAAATATAGTCTCAGTAAGATGGTGGATTTCAGCATAAGCCATATATATGGCAGGATACCGATGATTGGGAGGAGGACGCTGTTGATAATATTCATATAATAATTGTAATTTAGGGACAATAACGGAGTTCGTTCTACTAATATGTTTAAGTAGGAAGTTTTTGGAGAGTTTTATCCTGCGGATGTACAGTGGTTCTTCCGTAGTTTCGACTAATAAAGCGTTAGTAGGTGTTGTGCGGAGGGCACCCACACTGATACGTAGTGCTGAAAATTGGAGACGGTCCAACGCTAATAAACTATGTTTAGAGGTTAGATCAATAATATGGGCGCTGTAATCAAGTATGGACCGAATGGTTGCATGATATAGCTGTAGTGCTGACAAAGGGTCAGCACCCCATGCACGTTTCGTTACCGTTCGTAAAATGGTGATATAACGATCAGATTTCCTAATCAGGTGTCGTATATGAGGTTGCCATGTGAGTTTTTGGTCGAAATATATTCCTAAATATAAGTGTTGTGAAACCAAGGGAATGCTATAGGTGTCAAAGTTAATAGGGGTTTTATCAAAGGTCCGTTTATGTGTAAAGATCATTGCTGCACATTTAGGTATAGAAAGTGAAAGTCCATGGGCCGTTAGCCACTGAAAGACTAAACTTAGAACCTGAGATATTTTGTCTCTACAAAAATCAATGTGGGAGTCAGCACAATAAATAACATAATCATCTGCGTAAGCTAGAATACGGGCGTGTGGTAGCACAAGAGATTCGAGCTCTTTCATGTAAAGGGCAAACAAAATTCCACTGAGTATTGATCCCTGTGGTAAACCTTGTGATGTGTAACGGCTATCAATTGTGTGTTGGTGAGATTTAATAGTTAACCGGCGGTTAGTAAATAGTTGAATTAAAATAGAAATGAATTGGAAAGGGATTCCAGCACTAAATAATTTCTCCCAGAGGATATGCAGTAATACAGTATCATAGGCCCCTTTAATATCCAAAAACACCGCTACGAGAGATTGTTTCCGCCATTTTGCTAGTAAGATGTCAAGTAAGAAAATAATGATAGGGTCTTGTGTACTGATACCCCGTCTAAAGGCAAACTGGTACTTGGGTAATAGCGAGTGATATTCCAATACCCACGCCATGCGTTTCATAAGGATTTTACAAAAAACTTTGCGTATACACGATCCCAGAACTATGCCTCGGAAATTATCAGGTTCAGTAGGTCGTTTTGTTGGTTTCAGGATGGGGGTGATGAAAAACTCGTTCCAAGATGCTGGTACATGTAATGTCTCTAAAATACTATTATAATATTTGAGTAAGTAAATTTGAACATGGGGGGGTAAGGCCTTGAGCATTTGATAAGTAATTGCATCAGGTCCTGGTGATGAGCTATTGACGGTACATAATACAGAGTGTAATTCATTATATGTAATTGGATTCAAAAGGGAAAGAAAAGAACAAGAGTTATTCTGTGAGGTGGGTAGAAAGAGGGGATTTACGGTAACAGGGGCAAGGGTGTATACAAAATCTTCTAGAACTTGTCGCGGATAAGCAGAAGAGGTTTGGTATTGGAAAGTTCTCGTGATCATGCGGATCGCGTTCCAAAATTTCGTTGCTGGGAGCTGTGGAGTTAATTGAGAGATAAAAGATTGCCAAGCTTTTCGCTTTTTTGCATTAAAGACGAGTTTTGTTTTCGCGATATGGTTTCGTAATTGAAAATAATGCTGCTGCGTCATCGATTGGCGATATTGTTTGAATAATTGTTTGCGCTTGTGAATAAGATCATGACATTCTTTATCCCACCATTTTAGTTCGTATTGCTGTGGATGGGTCGTCACTTTTAATGGTCGACACGGATGAAACATGTTTAAATATTGGGTTAAATAAGGGAGTAAAAGGGAAAAGGAAAGAGGGGACTTATGTTTCTGCTGCAAGATATAATTGAGGTATGATTGGTACGTAGAGACATTGAAGTTTTTATAAGATCGGACGTTACTTATACAGGAGGGTGGAAGAAATTGGGAATGTGGTGGGTGAACACCATAGGTGATGATAATGGGGAAATGATCACTAGTGTGCGTATCAGATAATGTATGCCAGGTGGTAACAGGGGCCATAGTGGTGCGGCAGAAAGTAAGGTCTACTGCGCTAGGTGGAGATCCAGGCGGAGTCAAACGGGTCGGAGAGCCGTCATTTAAGAGAAACAAATTCTGATGAGTTGAAATAGTAAGTAAGTTGGAACCTTTGATTGTGTCTACCATACATCCCCATTCAGTATGGTGACAATTAAAATCACCGAGAAGAAAAAGATGTGGAAATGTGTCAAATTGTTGGATAAAATGCGTCCATTGGTTCTGAGTGATATAAATGTGGGGAGGGCAATAGATGTTGATGAAACAGGTGTTATGGTGTACTATTCCTACAGCATAAGTGTGCTGGATGATGTATTGTAAAGATAATTGTGTAACTGATAAGGAAGTATGTACACATGTGGCAACTCCATCAAAGCCGTTACCATCATGTCGGAGAACTTGATAACCTCGTAAACGAAAAGGGATATGCGGTTGAAACCACGTTTCTTGTAAACAGATAAAATGAGCTCGTGTTTCATTCAACAAAATTTGTAACTCATGTCTTTTAGAGGCGGCACTTCGACAATTCCATTGAAGTAAAGTGATCATGCTAGGATATTCATGATAGAGTCTCGTAGTTTGTATAAGACATGGTGAAGTTGAGGCTCGTGACCCATACTTTGAATTAACATTACCAGCAATTGCTGGATTTCTTGTTGTAGGCGTTCCTTGGAAGGAGGATAGTGTGTATCTTGAGGGGTTGCAGAGGGTGTCTGCCTAGCAGATGAGGGCGCACTGGAGGGATATGCTATTGACAGGGGTTGTTGCATGGCACTCGTGGATGGAATCGACTGTACTGGAACTGACGGTTCGTTTCGCAGAATGGCCATGTATCCTTGACGATCGAAACCGGGTTCAGGTGTAGGAGGGGGAGATTGCATGATTACTTGGGTGAATTTGCGTTTACGCGGATTGGGAGTCGAAGGGGATGGGGTATTTGACGGTAGAGGAGGAAACTGAAGGTCTTGTTGCTCAGAATGATAAATGGGGAGGGCGATTCGGGCTTTGGCTTCGGGAAAGGATATGTGCTCAGTACTCATTAATTTTTTAATGGTGACCTGATATTTATGTTCTGGACAAATTGATGAACCTGTGACATGATTTTTTTTACAGTACGCACATTGCGTAAATTGCTCCGTACATGCTTGGGTTTCATGTTGTTGAGCACATTTCCCACAACGAGCAGTTTTCGCTTGACATTGTCGAATGGTGTGGCCATATCGCTGACATTTGCGGCAGCGAATCGGTGAAAAGATGTAGGGTTCTACTTCCATGTACACCTTATATAAGGCGACATGGGAGGGTAATGCTTGTGATCTGAAAACAATTTTTACTGAACCCGTAGGCAGGTATTGGGTTTCCCCATCTTGGACGGCACGGCGATTAAGTCGTTGCACACTTTTCACGGGTGCCTCGGATTCCAAGTACTTTAATATGTCGTCATTCGATAAACCCTTTTCAACGCCGCGAATAATGCCAACTCTTAACACTTGTGAGGATGGGATGTACGCTTTAATTTTGAGGGTTTCAAGCATGGGATTACTCAGAAATGCGTTTGCTTGAGAAGCCGTATGAAAGGTAACTTGTAGTCGATTACGTCCTTTACGTTGAATCGACTTGACATTGAGTTTGGTTTCATAAAAACGGCGACCAAGTGCCATAGGTTGCAAATTGCCGATGTTTTGCTCGTTTAGGGATTCAACAAAGACAAAGAAAGGTCCGTGATGAAATCGATTATAATATTCCGGGGTAGGAGCCACTTGGGGCGTCTCGGCTTGGTTGTTAGATTGTTCAGAATTAGACCGGTCTACCACTTCGGTATTACTTCCCTGAACGTCAGACGCAGTGGACTGAGAATCTTGCTGTCTTGTCGTATTACTGGATGAATTGGTTATGGGTTCTTCTTCCATAGGTACTACGATTTCACGCTCCACTCGTAAGGAAGTCCCATTTACCACTGACGTTCCTCCACTGTCGGTCTCCATTGCTTGGCACTCCCGCACCACACACGAACGAACACACAAGAGATGACCACTACCTTGCACCTCTAACTTGCACAAGTAGAGTAGTGTACCGTACCACTGTCACTGCGTGACTTGTGAGAACACGCTTATAACTCCCGTGAATGGGCTTGTTATATCACTCAGTTCCAATAATTGTAATAAATCACACTGTAACACTCATACATACCAAAATACACAACTGTGGGGAGAGTTGTAGTTTAACATATCCGTAATGTCTACAACTTTAGTATGGGACACTTACTGGAGAGAGCACTGGCAGCACTGGGTGCAATGTTACGCTACGTCCGGGATAAAAGAGGATGTATAAATAAGAGAGGAGTCTCTCCGGGTGTAAAAAAAAAAATTAAAAAAAAGAGAAAAGATCTCGAAAGCAAGTCCATAGGTCTTAACGTACCGTGGACAGCCATGGAAGGAGGGAACAACTGACTGAACTTTACGATCCAATTCTTCGTACACTAACGGAAATAAAATCTTACGGTTTTTATACATATATACATGCATTATCATTATAGTCCGCTATGCCTTTCAGCGTTCAATCTGCAAGCCTCTGTGAGTTTACCAAAACGGCCCGTCGCAAAAATCCTCTATTTGCAACTAGTGCCGTGGCCTCATTTAGTTCTATACCTCTTATCTTTAAATCGTTAGAAACTGAGTCAAACCATTGTCATCTTGGTCTCCTTCTCTTACCCTCCATAATATAGCCTATTATTCCCCTGGGTAACTTATCCTCCTCCATTCGTCGCATATGCCCCCACCACCGAAGATGGTTTACGCGTACAGCCAAGACCAACTACAATATATCATATATTATTGTAGATGGTCTTGGTACAGCTTCATCCATCGAGTTCATTCCTAACTTAGCCTTTATCTGCTTGTTCCGAGTACTCAACTGCCATTGTTCCCACCTATTTGTAAAAGCAATAATTCTCGCTATTTTCACGTCTGTTACTTCTAACTCATGAATAAGATATCCTGAGTCCACCCTGCTTCCGCTCTCGTGAAGAAAAGATGGTCTGGAAACACACCGATGTAAAGGCAGTTTCGTCCGGGAGCTGACTTCCTTCTTACAGAACACCCTTTATCGCAACTGCCAGCTCACTGCATTAGCTTTACTACACCAAATACAGTGGAGACAATACGCGACACACTGCGAGATATCGAGGGACAGCGATTTGAGCTCCCTCTAGCGGGGTGACCTGAGAGTTACTGAATCTGTCATAAGAGCACGTGTATTTGTTTGTGAAGTTTTTGGCGTTATTTATGCCTTTGCATTAAGTTGACATAAGTAAATAGTAGCGTGTGTCATTCCTTTATGTCTCCTCTCAATATGAGTGGAAAGATATCTGCAGGGTTTTGCTGCAATAACTATGAAGTGCAGAAGGATTCGCGGTCTTTCTTCCGTTTCCCTCGTGACAAGAAAATGTGAGTAGATATTGTGTTTGCATATATATTCCTCCAGTTACAAAGAGATTTTTATAGTACTTCCTAAACTTCTGACCTGCGCGAACCATTTGAATTGGCTAAAAAGTATAATAAGCTTATTTTATTGTATAGTGTAGCAGTTAACCTTCAACACCAATGTGTTGTTGTTGGTGTAATCTGTGGGTTTGATTTAATTCAGGAAAATACATACACATATATGTCTGGTTAGTTGTGTTCCAAGTTACCCCCATTGGAATGCCGTAATGCGTTGTCAAGAACTGAAGAAAATATGGGTGATTTAAGAAATGTACATATTTTGTTGAAACAATATGATGATGCAAATTTGCTTTACCATAATGAAATGGCATTGTGCCAAGTATTGATTATAGGGAAAATTTGAATGTTTTTGAGGCTAAATTTATAGATTTTCTTTCTGTTAGTAGGCTTCAAATTAAAAAGAAAATTGTCTAGCTCTTAAATGTAAATTCATTGAATCATGTGTGTAAGGAGTGTGCCGATATGTTTGTTGACAAGCGTTTTAATGTGATCATACTATGCTTTTAAATGAGAAAAATAGACAAATCTAGCCGTGAAAATTCAGGCAGGAATGCTAAAGCTAAAAAAGTAATGAATAAATGAAAGATCGAGCCCTTTCATAGCAGTCCACTTCACATCTTGATTATATGTCTAATTTCAGTATTTAAATAATAACCTATTAAATAATTCTTCATTCATTTATCCAGAAATGCTTTAGCAACTTTGAAGTTAATATCTTAGTAACACTTTCTTTCAGGACATATTTTATTTGTCCATTTCCGTATATACATTTACAATGATTTTTGAATTTAGCGCGAATTTTCAGGTCACGCCACTAGGAGCGCCACTTGCGACTTGTCTTCCATTTAAACAAGGCTAAATCCGGAAGTGTCTTGTATTGCCTCTGCTGTATTTGACTACATCTTGATTCAGTCCCACTTACTATATTACCATCCTGGGGGAATAATAATAATAACAATAAGTTAATTTATTAATTTGACCACCTAATCAATACAATAAGTCTTGTCTTTGTTGATATACATTGACATGTAATCCTGGGAGAACACATAACAAAAATACTTAAACTTATCTACGTGCTCTAGCTTTGTATCACCAATCTGACATTCAATTCTGTTCACTTTCTTACCTACTGACATCAATTTAAACTTGGATATGCTAATTGTTATTCCATACTCATTGCACCTATTGAAGTTCCAAGACATTAGACTGCAGGCTTTCGGCACAATCTGCAATTAAGACGAAGTCGTCAGCAAAGGCCAGACTGCTTACTACATTTCCATTTAACAGAATCACTCCCTGCCAAATTATACCTTTCATCAGATGATCCATGTAAACGACGAAGAGCAAAGGTGAAAGATTACAGCCTTGTCTAATCCCTGTAAGTATCCTGAACCAAGAACTCATTCTACCATCAATTCTCACTGCAGCCCAATTGTCATCATGAATGCCTTTTATTGATTTTAATAATCTACCCCAGTATGGTGAACATCATTTCCCTCGGTACCCTCCCATATGCATTCTCTAGATCTACGAAACATAAACACAACTATCTATTCATATCGTAACTGTACCGGGCGGTACATCTCCACGCCGCTAATTTAAAATGTGCGCCAGTTAAAACTCCTCTGCTGGAGGAAGTCTGAACTTTATTGACGGTATTAATTTTCAAGTTTTTCAGAAGATGTCACTACGTGGAAATCTTGGAGTTTTTGAACTGGGTCATTTTTGATGCGTTTTTGTTTTGCTTGAAGTAAGAAGTGTGAACTTTCTCTTCTAGAGGACACTACTGAAGATCAACAATAGTGCACCCTAGTGCGGAGCAAAAGAACTATTTCTTGGAGAAATTTTTATTTCAAAAGTTTGTTTCTTGTTAAATTTCTTTCTGTTATTGTTTAAGTTGGCTGTATACCCCTCTCCTTTCCCCTTGTTTTGTATTTAGCCAATCCCGAATTTCTTTTATTAATTCCTGACCAATCGGACCTATCTTCCCCCAACTTGAATATGTTGCTGTATCCTACCCAATAAAGAATTTGCGGGAGGGTGTTTTCATTCCCCTAACGCCTCGAACCTTCCGCGAGAGGATATAAACTGCTCATTTTAGGGTCTCCGGGCCACTTCTGTTCCATCTTTCTGTGTGCAAAGTACATAGCAGGGGGCGGGAAGCGCCTCTTTCTTCACCAGCAGTTCAACTCCAGGTAATGGCCTCTTAATAACTTCTTTTCTTGCTAGGTCGGCAGTTTAACTCTCGGGGCGGGTTCGAAGCGTTCCACCATGTAACCTTTTCCTAAAATGTAACTACTCTTTTCATCTATTCTCTTTTAAAGCTACATATTGGGATAGAGAGTGCTAACCCTCTCGAGCTCCCACTCATATTGTTTTGAGGTGAACTTATTTTTCTCAACCTATCCTTCGTTAACGTAAAACAAATTGTTCTCTTCTTAAGTCACCTCTTTAGTATGGGATTAGCCCTTGTATTAACGGCCTAGTGCCAAGTAGGTCTCAATCAAAGTGTATTAGGAGTGCAAGTTCGCCTCCTCTCAAATTGTTATTTTAGAGGTCATGTAATCTACCTTCTTTTCATTTAGTAGACCTCAGTAGGTTGGGTATTTTACCCCTGTGTGTATGTCCTTAGAGGACAGCTTGAAGGTGGAGTTTGGTGTGGCCTGTGATTGGCTTAAACTTTGAGAGCAGGTTGCTCTTTTGGAATTTGACTTTTGTATGCCTCGAGGAGGCTTTTCTGTGTAAAGAGGAGCTA
Source organism: Anabrus simplex (assembly GCF_040414725.1). NCBI lineage: Eukaryota > Metazoa > Arthropoda > Insecta > Orthoptera > Tettigoniidae > Anabrus > Anabrus simplex. Next base: position 68,660,660 of record NC_090279.1, read on the forward strand.
GTGCTCCTGGGCATGATCGGGGTCTTCTGCCCCTTTGATTGAATTTTGTATATCGAAGGGTTGGACTTCTAGCTCAAGAATCGTGTGTTTGGCTCTTGGAGCCCAAATTCTGTAGTTGTACATTTCTAATTGTGTTTTTGGCTACTAAGTACCTGTTCTATTTTGTTATTACTTAATCGTGAAAAGAAAATATAACCTTGTTAAATTTTAAATTAATTTTACTTTAGTAGCTTGAGACCTTTTCACCACCCCGCACCTTCTTTCACCTCTAACTACCACGGAAAACTCCGTAACAAGTGGTAGCAGAGCGTGGTTGAATGGGTCTCAAGTTAGCCCCTTTTGACGGCTAAACATTGCTGTGATCCGAACTCTAACAATTTTCCCAGTTGCTGGAATTTTTGATCTTTCTTGTTTCAAAATTGTTCTGTCGTCATGCCCGGCCCTCGCGATGTTCTCCACCTTAACTATTTGCGCAAGGAGGAGTTGATATATGAGTTAACTATCAGAAATGTGCAATCTGGAGGCACAGTTGCAGTAGACACTAACAAGCTTAGAGAGTCCCTTGATTTGCCCATTTCCATCCCCACCTTGGGAGAGAAAGAAGTTGACGACTCTCTTTCCACGATCGTCGAGAATATTACTGGGCTAGCTTCTGTAGTTAGTTTTTTTGATGAAAATGATCCTTCTCCTAATCAAATTAAGCGTGTGCAAGCCAGGCTATATCACTTTTCAAATAGGGTTAACGATCTGTTGTCTCTGAAGTTGAATGACGTTCAGAGGAAGGAAGCTAGTACGCTGCTGGAAAATATTTCTGAATTATCTGGCAAGGTCACTCAATTGTTAACTGGGGAGGTTCCTCCCAAAAGCGATCTACCCACCACAGTGAATGCAGGTAGTGAGGAAGATTCTCATAAGGGAGAAGTCAATAGGATAACCGTTGCTGCTCAAACTATCTCTGCCCCATTGGACAACGAATCTGAACGCCGTGCATCGTTGAGTAACATCCGTTCGGAATTAACTTCCTCGCCATTGAAACCTTTACCTACTATGTCACCCGGGTTCAGCAGCTTGCCTCATCCATTGGCAATGTTGCTCAGAGGTATATCGAAGTTTTCCGTTAATACCACCAGTGAAGTAATTTCATTTTTAAGATTTCTTGTTGAATTCCAGGATCATGCCCTTGTGTTTTCTCTTTCTCCATGTCAAATTTTGCAAATCATCTATCCTTATGCAATTGGTATTCTCTCTGACAAAATAGTAAGAGCCATAGCTGAACAGTCATCTATTGAAGATTTTCATGCACACTTGCTTGCAAATTTTATTCCTGCCCGCGCGAGGTCATCTCTGATTCAGAAGTACTATTACCGTGTACAGCGCTTGGATGAGAACTTGGCTGATTTCATACAGGACATTAAGTTTTATACTAGGGTGTTTGCTCTTCACTTCCCCGAGGATCAGATTGTACAAGCTATTGTGGAAGGGATCTCACCACCCTACAGGTCATATTTGTGTTTCGCGGCGTGCCCGCAAACTTTCTCGGAACTTGAAGCATTGGCCGTCTCAGCGGAAGGAGTTAGATACGCCGATTCTTTGCGTGTCGCGAAAGAACCCCCGCCTTCCTTTAGTAATACTCGGCCTCCACCTCGCCGATCAGTCACACCTCGTAAATGTTATGCTTGTGGGTCGCCTGACCATCTGCGCAATAAGTGTCCACTGATCAAGTCTAGTAGGGCAAATAACGGAGCTGGTTCAGCACAAGGCTGTTTTAAATGTGGGGCTTTCTCACATATTGCCAAGAATTGCCCAAACTCGAATAGCACCCCCTCCTGCTCAACGTCTGGTGCAAATGCCACCTATGCCAATAATAAAAAGTGACTAGTGGCTTCGGCTGAGTCGACTAATCCATCTTCCCGAGACTCAGCCCCTGGTAAACAGGTTGTAAATTCAGGGAATGTGCAATTTTTAAATTCATCTTTTGAATGCCCCAAAGAGTGTCTTAGGATTGCGGCGGATTCCCCCGCACCTGTTCCTTTTCTTAAGATTGAGTTAAATAACGAGCCTATAACAGCTCTCTTAGATTCAGGCAGTGTTTGTTCGATTATTTCGGCTGAATGGTATTCTAAATTGAAATCTGTTTGTAAACTACCTGACTATGTCTCATCTCCTGTTCAATATGTTTCGGCTAATTCATCCCCATTAGAAATTCTAGGTTCCTTTCTGGTCAAAATTCGTATTTTTAAATTTACATGGAAAATCAAGCTGTTTGTGGCCAAGCATTTGTCTTGCCCCATTATATTGGGAGCGGACTTTATTTCTCACACTGGTCTCGTGGTCGATCTTCAGAGTAGGTCTTGCACTTTCAAATTTGCCTCTAATTGTAAAATCCCACTATTAAAGTGTAATTCTGCATCATGTTCTTCTATTTCGCCTACCCAGGATGAGATGTTGTTAGACCTTAGACATCTACCTGAGGAGCAGGCTGATAGTATTCGCAAATTGTGTCAGTCGTTTCCAGAGGTGTTCTCTGATACTCTTGGTGTTACTGACCTTATTGAATACAAAATTGAGGTCACGGATTCGATTCCTGTCCGTTTTCCACCATATAGGCTTTCTCCACCTAAAATGAAGGCTCTGAAAGAAATCATCGATCAGACGTTGAAGGATGGTATTATTAGGCCCTCTAAGTCAGCGTATTCTTCGCCTATTTTTCTAGTCCCGAAACCCCAAGGAGGCTTCAGGCCTGTAATTGATTATAGGGCTCTCAATCGGAAGGTGGTGTTGCAATCTGTGCCCCTTCCTGACCTTCATTCTTGTTTATCATGGTTTCGTAATGCCAAGTTCTTTACTATCTTGGACTTGAATCAGGCCTATAATCAAATTCCCCTTGCCGAAGAGTCTAAACATCTTACAGCGTTTGCCACGGACTGGAACTTATACGAATACAACCGCGTGCCTTTCGTGCTCCCCACGGGAGCAGCTGTACTCACTAGGCTACTAGATAGGGTCTTCTCAGACATCAAATTTGAGTACTTATATCACTACTTGGATGATGTCGTCGTATTTTCCGAGACTTTTGAAGAACATCTAGATCATCTGCGAGAAGTTCTCAATCGCCTTCGTAAGGCTGGGTTAACTGTTAAGTTGTCAAAGGTTGCCTTTGCTAAGCCCTCTATGTCATTCCTAGGGCATATTGTGTCACCTGATGGTGTAGCAGTCGATCATTCTAGAACACAGGCTATCCGTGATTTTAAACCTCCCAAGGACATTAAAGGTATCGCCAGGTTCATTGGTATGGTGAATTTCTTCAGGAAGTTTATTCCTAACTTCGCTAATAGAGCGGCGCCCTTAAACTTTCTTCGTAGGAAAGGCATCAAATTCGAGTGGGGACCTTCTCAACAAGCCGCTTTTGAAGATCTTAAATTAGCTCTCTGTAATGCCCCTGTTCTTGCTATGCCTGATTTCTCGAAGAAATTCATCGTCCAAACCGACGCGTCGTCGTCAGCAGTAGCTGCAGTCCTTCTTCAAGAGACTGAACTAGGGAGGCGACCCATCGCCTATGCATCTACGACCTTGTCGGCTCAAGAAGCCAAGTATTCCATCTATGAGCTCGAAGGTTTGGCAGTTTTATTTGCCTTAGAAAAGTTCCGTCTCTATCTGGAACATGTCAAATTCGACCTGGAGAGAGATAATCAAGCCTTAAGCTGGGTCTTAGGTAGGCCGCGTCGTACTGGTCGTATAGCCCGTTGGGCCATCCGTATTTCTGCCTTCCAATTCGATGTCCGACATATCAGAGGTACCGAAAATGTTGTTGCTGATGGACTCAGCCGAATGTTTTCCAACGACGTTGAGAACCATGAATCGGTCGATAGTTCATCTCCTCCCGAGTCCATGCTATCTGCTGTTAATGCCATCTTAACAGATGCTCCCATGCTCTTTAGGGATATCGAGAAATACCAACGTGAAGATCCGACGCTGGCTCCGATAATGGAAACCCTTTCTTCTGGGGAACATGTTGTCCCTTATGTCCTGAGAAATGGTGTACTATGTTGCCCTTCGAGGCATGATAAGATGATGAAGGTTGTCGTTCCAGCTGTTCTTGTGCCTATGATCTTCAAATACTATCATGAGACCCCATTAGGGGGGCATCTTGGAATCTTTAAAACTCGTGAAAAGATTCGTGAAAGGTTCATCTGGAAGGGTATGGACGGTGAAATCCGTGAACTAGTGAAGGCTTGTAAATCTTGTTTGTTCAGTAAACCAACCATGTCCACCAAGGTAGGCCTTCTGTCTTCCCATCAAGCGTCGCGCCCCATGGAACGCCTGTATATTGATTATGTAGGACCCTTCCCCCAGTCAAAGGGTAATGCTAACAAGTTCATCTTTGTGTGTGTAGATGATTTTACCAGATTTTCCTGGTTATTTCCGACTAAGCTGGCTACCGCTCAGTCTACCATTTCTTGCCTAAATTCTATTTTTGCTTCTTTTGGTCCGTGCCAATATATTGTATCTGATAATGCTAAGGCGTTCACATCAAATCTTTTTCGTAAATTCTGTTTTGACTTGTCCATCTCTCATGTAACTACTTCTGCTTATTACCCTCAACCATCTCTGGCTGAACGGGTTAACCGTAATCTCAGGTCCGCACTTTTTGCCTATCATCATGAAGATCATTCCAGGTGGGACACGTCCCTGCATTGGATAGCTTTTGCTTTGAATTCGGCGGTTCATGAATCTCACAAGTTCACCCCAGCTTCTTTAATGTTCAAGTTTGTTCCCAACTCACCGCTCTCTAACCTCTGGTCTCTGAATGACATTCTACCCGAGACAATAGATCCGGATAATATTAAAGATCTTTGGAAGAAGGCTAAAGCCAATCTTAAAGTGTCTCATGAAAAGGTTAGGGAAAGGTATGATCGTGGACGGAGACCCACCCCTTTGAATGTAGGTGACCAGGTAATGGTCAAAAATTTTGTTCCCGCGGGCAAGCTTGCCCCCAGATTTCATGGGCCTTGTATCATTCTCGATTTCCTTACGCCGGTTACCTTATTGTTAAGTAATCCAGCCACCGAGAGGATATTTAGAGTTCACTTGTCGCAGGTGAAACCGGTAAAATTTCTGTGCTAACTTGCCTCATATTATCTTGAAAGAAATATGAAGGTTATATTTTTTTTGAGTTTTCATTTTTTTTTTGGCATTCTGCCCCTTTTATAGTATTTTGTTTCATATGTAAGCATTTTTGTGAAACTTGCCCCGACCCGTTAAACTGCCATCCTGTCCTTACCACGGCCATTACCACGCTCCCGTCTCCTGCTATACACACTGTGGCTTGATTATATTAAATGCCATGGATATCTACACGCCGCTGGCCCCTCAACCTCTCCACAAAGCCTGTGCCCTCAAAAAAGATGATGGTCCAACACATTCTGCCGCCTAGCTTTTGTTCCAGTGCCCCCGCAGCCGCGCGGCGCTGTGCCGCGTCTGGGTTTGAGGATGGGCCCCCTCGACCCCAGCGAGGACGACAAGTGCACGGCGAGCCGGAGCTCTCCTCCCGGCCAAGGCTGATGTGCGGCGCACGACCTGCTACTGGCCCGCAGCCTGTATATGTTCACCGCGGGCGCGGCGTGTTTCTACACCTCTGCTCCCCTCATAGTGCGGGCGAGCGGTATCTCAGGGTACTTGAGGGGTCCGAGCGGCCTCCTTTGGACGCAAGCAGTGGCGGCTGGTCTGGCCGTTAAAATCATCAACGTGTGAAGTACATATCCAGCTATAAGGACATTTCAATTCAACTTTAATACCCATTCTTGGGAATTCAACAGCAATATTTGGTGGACATTGCAAAATTTTTCTTCACTTTTAAGTATTAAAAGTTTATCTTCAGAATTCAACTACTACAAACATAAAGACTTTACTTCACCTGCAACAACAAAATTTTGAAACTGAATCAAACCAAATTAAGAAAATCTTATAAATGCTTCTGCAATCAATCTTCATATTCACATCATAACTTGGACCTTGTTTCAAACTGACTTCATGTGTCACCCCTGGAGGAACTTTTGGGGGGGGAGGTCTGTACCGGGCGGTACACCTCCACGCCGCTAATTTAAAATGTGCGCCAGTTAAAACTCCTCTGCTGGAGGAAGTCTGAACTTTATTGACGGTATTAATTTTCAAGTTTTTCAGAAGATGTCACTACGTGGAAATCTTGGAGTTTTTGAACTGGGTCATTTTTGATGCGTTTTTGTTTTGCTTGAAGTAAGAAGTGTGAACTTTCTCTTCTAGAGGACACTACTGAAGATCAACAATAGTGCACCCTAGTGCGGAGCAAAAGAACTATTTCTTGGAGAAATTTTTATTTCAAAATTTTGTTTCGTGTTAAATTTCTTTCTGTTATTGTTTAAGTTGGCTGTATACCCCTCTCCTTTCCCCTTGTTTTGTATTTAGCCAATCCCGAATTTCTTTTATTAATTCCTGACCAATCGGACCTATCTTCCCCCAACTTGAATATGTTGCTGTATCCTACCCAATAAAGAATTTGCGGGAGGGTGTTTTCATTCCCCTAACGCCTCGAACCTTCCGCGAGAGGATATAAACTGCTCATTTTAGGGTCTCCGGGCCACTTCTGTTCCATCTTTCTGTGTGCAAAGTACATAGCAGGGGGCGGGAAGCGCCTCTTTCTTCACCAGCAGTTCAACTCCAGGTAATGGCCTCTTAATAACTTCTTTTCTTGCTAGGTCGGCAGTTTAACTCTCGGGGCGGGTTCGAAGCGTTCCACCATGTAAACTTTTCCTAAAATGTAACTACTCTTTTCATCTATTCTCTTTTAAAGCTACATATTGGGATAGAGAGTGCTAACCCTCTCGAGCTCCCACTCATATTGTTTTGAGGTGAACTTATTTTTCTCAACCTATCCTTCGTTAACGTAAAACAAATTGTTCTCTTCTTAAGTCACCTCTTTAGTATGGGATTAGCCCTTGTATTAACGGCCTAGTGCCAAGTAGGTCTTAATCAAAGTGTATTAGGAGTGCAAGTTCGCCTCCTCTCAAATTGTTATTTTAGAGGTCATGTAATCTACCTTCTTTTCATTTAATAGACCTCAGTAGGTTGGGTATTTTACCCCTGTGTATATGTCCTTAGAGGACAGCTTGAAGGTGGAGTTTGGTGTGGCCTGTGATTGGCTTAAACTTTGAGAGCAGGTTGCTTTTTTGGAATTTGACTTTTGTATGCCTCGAGGAGGCTTTTCTGTGTAAAGAGGAGCTAGTGCTCCTGGGCATGATCGGGGTCTTCTGCCCCTTTGATTGAATTTTGTATATCGAAGGGTTGGACGTCTAGCTCAAGAATCGTGTGTTTGGCTCTTGGAGCCCAAATTCTGTAGTTGTACATTTCTAATTGTGTTTTTGGCTACTAAGTACCTGTTCTATTTTGTTATTACTTAATCGTGAAAAGAAAATATAACCTTGTTAAATTTTAAATTAATTTTACTTTAGTAGCTTGAGACCTTTTCACCACCCCGCACCTTCTTTCACCTCTAACTACCACGGAAAACTCCGTAACAGTAACATTTTAAATTTATCTGGTGCGTACTGAACATCGGATCTTGACAGCCCCTCCGGGCTCTGTAACCACACTGTTTTTCATCGAACTTCCTCTCAACCACTGATCGCACCCTCCCTTCAAAGATGCCAGTGAATACTTTGCTTGCCATGCTAATGAATGAGATTCCTCGATATTTGTTGCAATCCTTCCTGTTCCCTTGCTTATAGGTAGGTGCAATTACTACTTTTGTTCAATCTGAAGGTACCTTAACAACACGCCATTGTAATCTTACTACATTCTATGAAGCCATTTCATCCCTGCCTTCCCACTATACTTCACCACGTCGGGTCTAATTTCATCTATTCCTGCTGCTTTATTTCAATGGACTTTATTTACCATACTTTCAACTTCCTCCAGCGTAATTTCACCAACATCACTTTCTGCCTGTCCACTTGCTTGGTTGTGCGCGACACCACCAGGAAGATTTCCTTTAACGGTGCGAAGATTTTCAAAATATTCCCTCCACCTCTCCAGTGATACCCTGGGATCTATTATGAGTTCACCTGAATTACCCTAAACACTGCTCATTTCCTTTTTCCTTTACTTACTAAAATTCCTTTTTACTGTCCATAAAGGTTTTGGTGCTGTTTAACATAGCCTTTCCAGGTTATTACCAAAATCTTTCCGTGGTTTCTTTTTGGATTCAACAACTATTTGCTTCGCTGCTTCATTCATCTACGTAAAATTCCCTGTCCGCCTAGGCCCTTGTTTAGATCCATTTCGGATAAGCCACCTTTTTACGTTTATAAGCTGCTGCCACTTCATCATTCCACCAAGATGTTCGCTTTTCCCCATCTTTACACATACCGTAGCCGTTCCTAGGCATTCCCTTGCTGTTTCTACTACAGCATCCCTGTATGCCACCTATTCTCTTTCTATATCCTGAACCTGCTTTCTGTCCACTTTTCAAAACTTCTCACTAATCATATCCATGTACCTCTGTCTAATTTCCTCGTCCTGGAGATTCTTTACTCTTATTCGTTTTCAGACATATTTCACTTTCCCTATCCTAGTCGTAGAGATACTTAGTTCACTACAGATCACATAGTGGTCTGGATCACCGAGAAATCCCCAAAGAACTCATACACTCCTAACAGACTTCCTGAATATAAAGTCGGTTAAGCTATAGTTTATTTTATGGACCTGGTACCCCTAGCCCCCCATGTGAATAGCCTTAAGCTTGAAGAATGTATTCGTAACTCCGAAACACAAACTATCACAGAAATCCAACAAACGCTTCCCATTCCCCTTAGCGTACATGTGTACCCCACATTTACCAATCACCCTTTCGAATACTTCACTTCTATTTCCAACTCTCGCAATGATATCGCCCATTAGCACCCTCCTCATCCTTGCTGTTGACCCTGACTACGGTGTCACTCGATGCTTCATAAAACTTGTCGACTTCATCCTCATCTGCACCCTCACATGGTGAATACATTGAGACAATTGTCGTCGTAATTCCTCCAACTGCCATATATACCCACAGCGTTCGCTCATTTACGTGCCTAAAAGAAACTATGCTGCGTAGAGTAGTTTTCCACATAAACAGTCCTTCCACTTACTCTGCCCTTCCCTTTTTAATACACATCAAGTACCTTTTATCATCTCCTGTCTCTTCCCCGTTATCTCTTCTTACCCGAATATCACTTACGGTACCCCCAGTACATCCGGATTCGTCCCGTTTGCTGAACCAGCCACTTTTACTTTCTTTCTTCCAGTAGCCCCAATAATACTGGTAGTTCCCCATCGAATTCCAATTCGTTCGACAAGTTGTTTCAAAGGAGTCCTTCGCCAGTCAAATGAGAGTGGGACTCCATTACTCCCATAGGTCCGAGGTTGCTTAAAACCTTCTGAAATCGGTAAATTCATGAAACAGGATGGTATCTGTTTGGTGGGTCCTCCGCATCGTATGTTTTGCGCCTACAATCTCCGCAACCCGCCGCAGCACCGAAGTTTCTAGCAGCTACGAGGTGTCTTCACTGCGCCTGGCACGCTCACCGATGACGTCAGCCAGCGATATATAAGTAGCTTCGTTCCGAGCCTCTCCAGGACTACACAATGTTCGACGACCAGTACACACCGCAAGTCAGGCACGGAGGCATTCCTCTTTAAAACGTGTTTTGAACAGGTGGACAAATTGCTGGCCGTGAGGTTTCACCTCTGAACATTGCCTCATTATTCTGATCCCCGTAGCCACGTCGAGCCCCGACTTAAGCATTCTGCTACTCCCCCTAGCCCTCACCAGTACTCCGACGTCCATCTTAGCATTCTACAATTCGAGAAAATTTATGCAAGTTCCTTGCAAGTATAAACCTAGTATTCTGCCTCTCTCTACAAGTTACGCTTGTAATTTCATGGAAGATAGTTTTCGACTATCAGGACATTTCTTAGTGCAAACGGACTATCTCCTGAAGATAGAACTAAGTGTATATAGAACTCTCTCATTGTATAATTGTACATATGCAACAGACATTCAATCGAAGATTTAATTTCAACATTAACTGCGTGCATTCAAACAACTTTCAAGAAGAATTTAGTTATGTTTCTTGTATATATTGTATCAAATCATTGAAACAATAAACTTTATGTTGTGTCATTGTATACCAAGTTCCTTGTATACAACACAATCCTACTTACACATAGTCACAGTGATGATCTCTTCTTTAACGGGTTAGGGAAAACCGGTGGAATTTTAGTCCTAGCCTCCTGATCAAACCGGTGGAATTTTAGTCCTAGCCTCCTGAGCAGAAGTGGGCCATTGCACAGATTATGTCCGAGAACCCAATCCCGTTCCATAGAAATTTGTTTCCCGACCTTCAGGACCACTTACTAGGCCCCTCAATCGTTGCCCATGGTTCACGAACTAGAACGTGACTACAGTAACCCACACCATGAACCATCAATTATTATTATTATTATTATTATTATTATTATTATTATTATTATTATTATTATTATCATTATTATTATTATTCCGGAAATATCGTGGATCACAGAGGTTTAAGAAGGTGCTGGGCTGAACCGATGGACAAGGATTTGACAAGAACATAATTTAATGTACTAAATTTTGAAATTTTATTCCTTCCTCCTTGTTTCTCTTATTTAAAATTTGGTAAACAGAAGATCTGTATAAACAATAACAATATAATAATTAACTCGTTAGCTCCAACAACAACGACATAAAGTCCGAAATCAGGTACAAAAGTAGAGAGAATTTTCAGCATGATATTATACGAGGGATGAGTATTATTAGCTCTGAAACAGGTACACTATTGTATAAGAGCAGGTTTGCTCCATTAACTTCCATTGCCTAAGAGTCTGAGCTCCAAACTCTAATACAGTACAGTTCCTCAGAGCCATAAATTTCTTATAGCGCACAAGGTTATACAATGGCAATCTTCAAATGAGATATTTACAGTCACTTCTTGTCAATTACTTTCATATTACTTTCCGGAAACATAAAGAGGGGAAATGAGTGCCCGTATTAAATGCCCATAATGTAAAAAGGAAAAGTTTGATAATCATCGGCTAAAACAAATGCAGGTAGGAGAAAATCCTGCCCTCCTTCTAGAAAACTCTTAAAACATTAAGTGGGCTCATGGCTCCAAGGTACAGAGGCTAAGGCTACTCCGCTCTAGATCGACTAAATGATAAACATTAAATACCAAAAACGGTTGATAATTTTAGAGATTAAGAAACTTTACTCATCCCGTACCGAGGGGAATGGTAGTCAACAGAGGGTAATCACACCTGTACCCTTACATTACATATTTCCCATTAGGGAATAAAACAGAGCCCTTGGACTGGACAAAATTTTACATTTAAACCACCAGGTTTAGGAATGTACACGAAATAAAAGAGCTTTGAAGCATTCCCCTCAAGCTATCTCCTGGAGCTATCACATGTTAAGAAAATTCTGCCATTACCTCGAGTTGCTGGGCCTTCCGAACGCCGATCTGCGACCTCTGCCACTTTAGTAAACGTCGCACACAATAAACTAGAGCCATAACAATGAAAATACGGCCTTAACGCTCCCAGCTCTTATAGTATCTCGAGGGGAAGTTCCAGAACTCTTTACAGATAGGTTGGATGCTCGTACACACCACAAATGTTATTTGGATAGAGAAAATATTCAAAAATTTTGAATTTTTTGATAGATACAGGCTATTGAGGGGGGAGGCAGATGTATTGATAACCTTGACAAAGAACAAAATAATCTTCAAAACAAAGATAAGCCACCTCTAAAGATTAGCTTTCTCTTAAGAATTAATTGTCATTAATCCCACCAGAGGGGGCACTTAGGTCGATTGTAGAGACATCTAACAGTTAAAAATCCAAGTGTCTTCCATATCATCATTTCTAGTTCAATTTCATAGATGGCCTTATGGAAGACTCGCATTTCCACCGAAAGGAGAATGTGCACCCTCTGTTCAGACCGCCAGCCCCTAAGCTCTTACCACGGCATGAGCAGCCTTGACATCTTGAATCTTGCCATGTATCATTTTTTGAGAAAACGTATACTAGTTGGAGTATCACTTGATCGAGTTTCCTTTCTTGTCTATTTGTTGAATGAAAGTAGTTCAGATAGTGTTTGCGAAGTAGTAGAAGTTCGGGCTGTTGCGCTCAGAGTCGATGACAAGAGCGGCTGCCGCTGACGATGACTGGATGGGGTCGCCCGGACTCCCAAGGTACCTTGAGATACCATCTTCCCGTATACTGTGGAGAACAAACATGGCGATGGTCACAAAGTACCAAATAGCATTGTTCGGGCCAAGGATAGAGTGGTCGTTCGGAATCCAGCTTCCAAGCCTATCCCAAGCATTATAGTTCCATATGAGGCAGTTTAGAGGTTGTCTCGGCCGGAACGAGGCGGGCCATACCCCACGCCGGCATCTTTCGCAGGTTGACACGATGTGGCCTCAGGTGAAAGTTGGGCACTGTAACACTGAACTTTGGGGCAACAGTAACTGACTCACAGACAGTGTTACATGTGGTGCAGGTAAATGGCGACTTTGGAGGAGGAGTACACGAAGTTTCTGACACACGTTTGGAGGCAGGATCCTTCAAGCAGAATGGTAATAAAATAAATGAAGGGGAGGTTTTCAAAAAGTATCTTAAAAAATAAAGTTAACCTAGGATATAACTTAAATACATAAAATATATCACAACCCACAGGGACAGAAGGCCTCTTTATTCTAACTAGCTTATATAAAAAACTAAGAAGATCCTAAGGAAAGAAATATAATTAAATCAGCAACATCATCACTTGGCGGCATATAATGAAAAGCAAAGGCTTTCACACAGGTTTTACTTGAGACAGATGGACCCCTAAAATCCTTTCGATACTCGGGTTACTCACCAAAGGGTGACAGGAGTAAGGAAATCAAGTATTATGCAAGTTCCATAAAATCTGTAGGCAGGCTTGCCCGCGGAAACAAAATATTTAACTATAACCTGATCTCCAATTTCTAAATTGGTGGTTCTTTTTTCCACGTGCATACCCAATTTTTACTTTCTTATGAGAGGCCTTAAGGTTATTTCTAGCTTTTCTCCATAAATCCCGGATATTCTCTGGGTCTGTTTTATCTGGCAATAGTCCATTGATCGACTACAAATTTGACAAAGGAATATTTGGGACAAACTGAAACGAATGAGGAAGTGGAGGAAACTTGTGAGACACATGAAGGGCCCAGTTAAAGGCTAATGATAACCAGTGTAAGGAAGTGTCCGACCGAGAATGATCTTCGTGGTGGAAAGCAATACGGGCAGTTCGGGGCTAGAGATGACTGTGGGTGGTACGCAGACGTCGTGACATGTGAATAGACAGATCGAAACAGAACTTACGAAATAAATTAGAGGGGAACGCATTAGCGACATCAGAAACAATATATTAACAGGGTCCAAAAGATGGAAAAATAGTGTTGAAACAAGAAACAGTGGACTGATCAGTGTCATTCCTAGTCGGGAACAGCTATGAGAACGGTGTGAAACGATCCAAGCACACAAGAATGACTTTATTCCCATTCCCTTTAGATTGAGGCAAGGATCCGTCGTAATCGATGTACAATCGCTAATTAAACACGACTTACATGCTTTCACCAGTTCCCTAATCTCGCCGTCCATACTCTTCCAGATAAACATTTCCCTTATGCTTTCTCTAGTTTTGAAGACGCGTAAATGTCCATCTAATGTGGCCGCATGGTAATATTTGAAAATCATAGGCGCTAGAACAGCTGGAAACACAATTTGCATCTTGTGACCCACGCCTCGAAGGGCAACACCGAACCCCATTCATCAAAACATAATAGACAACATGTTCCCCAGAAGAAAGGGTTTCTATAATAGGAGCCAGCCCTGATATTCACGTTGGTATTTCTCTATATCATAAAATAACGTAGGGGCATCAGTTAGTATCGCACTTATAATAATAGGTGTGGGAATAGAAGGCAAAGGGCTTTTCTTCGAGACAACAACAACAGAATCGCCGGGAAACATTCGGCTAAATCCATCTGCCACCATAATTTCAGATCACCGAATGTCTCACACGTCAAACTGAAACGCTCATATCCGATTTGCCCGGTACGACGGAGCCTAGACAGAACCCACCTCAGTGAATGCTTGTCAGTCTCTAATTGAAATTTAACATGCTCAAGGTAAAGACGAAAAATTTCTAAGCGGAATGGGAGGACCAGTCCTTCTAACGCGTACGTAGCCTACTTTGCGTCTTGAGGTGGCAGGTTCTAGACGCATGGGCCATTGGCCGCCATCCTAGTTCAAATTCCTGAAGAAGAACCGCAGTGACCGCGAATGGAGAGGCGTCTGTGTGTAAAATTAACTTCTTGAAGAAATCTGGCATAGCCAAGACCGGGGCGTTATACAGAGCCGATTTGAGATCCTCTAATGCTGCTTACTGCAACGGCCCCCAATCAAACTTGACAGCTTTCCTGCGGAGAAGGTTTAGGGGTGCTGCCATATTGCGAATTTGGGGACGAATTTCCTGCAGAAACCTAGCAACCCCCTTAACATCTTTTCAAGGCTTGAAGTTACGAATTGCATGCGTTCTGGATTGATCGACTGAAACTCCTTAGGTGACACAAATTGCTCCAAGTAGGACATAGATGTTTAACCAAAAGATACCTTTTACAACTTGACCATCAATCCAGCATTTCGAAGACATTTTAGAGCTTCATCTAGATGAGCTAAGGGTACTTCAGAGGATTAAAAAATAACAACATCATCTAGATAATGGTAGAGATATTCAAATTTAATATCGCAGAAGACCCTATCTAGCAGCCTAGTAAGAACCGCCGTGCCCGTGGTGAGGCCGAAAAGCACGCGGTTGTACTCATACAGATTCTAGTCGATAGCGAAAGTAGCCAGATATTTTGATTATTCCACCAGACGTATCACATTATAGGCTTGGTTGAGATCTAAAATGGCGAAGAACTCAGCCTCCTGAAACCAATAAAAACATGAATGCAAGTCGGGAAGGGTTACTGATTGTAGAACAATCTTACGATTTAACGCCCTGTAATCAATTACTGGCCTGAAGCCACCTTGAGGTTTCGACCCCAGAAAAATGGGTTAAGGGTATGCCGACTTGGAGGGTCGAATGATACTATCCCTCAGCATTTGGTCGATGATTTCATTTAGGACATATATTTATGGCAGAGATAACCTGTAGGGAGGAAATCTCACGGGGATCGAATCCGTAACGTCAATTTTGTATTCAGTTAAGTCAGTCACACCCAGATTTTCCGAAAACTAGCAATTGCAACTAGCCTGATCCTCATGTAGATGCCTATGGTCAAATGATATGTCGCTCTGGAGAGGCGAACTAATAGAAGATGCTACAGAATTACATTTCAAAAGAGGTACCGTATATGAAAATTACTCCTAAATTTGAATGTACAGGATTTACTTTGAAGATCGAGCATGACAGAGGAATGAGACAGGAAATCTGCTATTAATATCACAAAGCATGGCAAATATTTAACAAAAAATAACTTAGATTTCCACGCAAATTTTAAAATACGATTTTTGTCATGGGTATGTCCTAAAATTTCCAGGGGAGAAGAGTTAGCCTAAACAGGTTTTAAAGAAGAAGAAACATATTCGGGATGTTTACAACAGTACTTCAGATTGGAATATCATTCTACCGAAACGATGGACACAATACTTCCTGAATCTAAAAGGCCCGTGACCAGTGCGTTATCTCAATTTTGAGGAAGGGCACGAAGTCTTGAGTATCGAAGGCAATTTGGAGGCATTCTTTAGGACCTTTGAAGATGGTATTCATACTTTATTTTGTGACATACTGCCCTCAGGTTCTAAGCCTTCTGATGCAGATAGGGGTGAGAACGCAGCCATGTACCCTAGTTATAGTAATCGCCACTTGAGGCCCAACAGAAAAAGGTAAATATCAACGCCCGATTCTCTTCTCTTAAGGAGCATCACTCCTGCCAACATGACTAGTTATATATTAAAATCACCAGACATAATTATAACATTTTTAACCTCAATGTATGCATCCATAATGAATGTTTTCTTACAGCAGTAAATGATAAAATTTAAGATGACAATATCAAGATATCCATAATTAAAGCCGTCCCCACGCTCCTATTCAAATTAATGTTACATAATTCTGCCTTTATTTTTGATATATGCATCACTATAACCATATTCTGGAAAAGAGGGATGTCTTAAACGATGCAATTTATTTAATAAGTCTTTGCAGTGTGATTTTCGAAAGTTCCAGAAATTACTTTGTACCATTCCTTTCTTTGCGCGAGCGTCAATCAATCAATCAATCAATCAATCAATCAATCAATCAATCAATCAATCAATCAATCAATCAATCAATCAATCAATCAATCAATCAATCAATCAATCAATCAATCAATCAATCAATCAATCAATCAATCAATCAATCAATCAATCAATCAATCGATCGATCAATCAATCAATCAATCAATCAATCAAACAAACAATCAATCAATCAATCATTCAATCAATCAATCAATCAATCAATCAATACTGATCTGCATTATAGCTGTCGCCCAGGTGGAAAATTCCCTATCTGTTGTTCTCCTAGTCTTTTCTTAAACGATTATTAAGAAATTGGAAACTTATTGAAAATATCCCTTGGTAAGTTACTCCAATCCCTAACTCCCCATCCTATAAGGAATATTTGTCCCAATTTGTCCTCTTGAATTCCATCTTTACCTCCACATTGTAAACTTTCCTACTTTTAAAGACATCACTTAAAACTTATTCGTCTACTGATGTCATACCACGCCATCTCTCCACTGACAGCTCGGAACATACCAGTTAGTCGAGAATCTCGTCTCCTTTATCCCAAGTCTTCCAGCCCAAACTTTGCAACATTTCTGTAAAGTTATTTTTTGTCACATATCACCCAGAATAAATCAAGCTGCTTTTCCTTCGATTTTTCAGTTCCTTTCTCTCTTCAATAACCTGTAAGAGAGATTATTCGGTACATTTTCAGTTTTCACGCTGGTTATATCTTCAATCTAATCAAGGAAACATATAGGAGAACTGATGTGCTATGCTGTGTGAACGGAAATTAGGTCAGCTTTCAAGCTCACTGCTGAATTGAGAATAAAAAAATTATTAGTCTTGCTAACTACTTCTATATTTTCCATAGACGCCAAGGAGCCAGAATTTCGTACCGGTAGGTCTGCAGACGTGAGACTGGCGTATTTGGGCACCCTCAAATAACGCCGGACTCGAACCCGCCAACCCCAGCTAGTCATATATTCCCTCCTTCACAAGCATAAATTAAATTTAAATATTCCCTGCCTTTATGTACGCATTATTATAACCATATTCTAAAACGGAGGGGGGAGGGATAGAGAAAGGGAGAGAGATCTAGATTGTATATTTTATTGCAAAAGTTCATGGACTTACCACGTAGGACCTATCTGTCCTTCCTTTTGCTTGGATGTTGTCTTACTTTTCTTCTTTCTTCAATAAGCAGTAGGGAACGTGGTGGGGTGTCATTTTAAACATATTTTTAGCTTTCAAGTTGGTATATCTCAAGCTTACCACATTAGAGAAGCCCAGGAAATCTACAGGGGCACTAAAGAGTCAAAGAATATAAACAGATTTTATATATATTGGCTTAAATCACACTGTTTGAAGACAGGTTGTAAGGCAAGACTGGGATAGGAAAGAGGGCTAGGATATAAATGAAAGGAAGTGGTATTTGCCTTAATAAAGGTACAGCTACGGAATTAGTCAAACGTAAAATTGAGGGAACCACGGAAAAAACAAAAAGAACTTCTGATCTACCGACTGAGGGGATCGAATCCACAACCTCCCAAAAGCAAGCTCACAGCAATGTGATCGAACTGCACAGCCAATTCACTCAGTTCCTTGTGACGTGCAATACGCTCTCCCAAATTACACAGTTTGGATTTATACCATTTATACCTCTATATGGATCTTCAGTTCTTCAATTATACCTATAAGTAAGAACATTACGTACTGTAATAAATGATACTTCCCTAGCCTGTAGTCTGATTGGTGCAGGTATAACAAACCTGATGATGATGATGCTTGTTGTTTAAAGGGGCCTAACATCTAGGTCATCAGTTTCAAATAGTATGAAATGGGACGAAATGTAATGACAATTTAAAAGTTCAAAATCGTCCACTGACCAGAATAAAAACGTGATGATGAATTAACGGGTGGATATGATTTTAAAACAATCGGTGGATCGGACCCAGAAACTATCATAAACGATAGTATAACTGGCCAAGGGACTGCTTCTAAAGTACAATTCTGAATCGAGGATACTGGTTGTAAAAGGGGTCCAAAATTCTTGTCAACGGCCTCTCATAATGACACTTATCGGTAGTAAAGTAAAATCATAGTATTTTTCACGTTGCTGTACTAATCAAAAATAGCGTAGACTCACGCTGTTCCACACATTATGGTACTACTCACAAGTATTTTACTTCGTACAGGTAACGCAGACTATGGTGTTTCTCACATTATGGCGCTACTCATAGGCAACGCAAATCCATGGTGTTCCTC
Source organism: Anabrus simplex (assembly GCF_040414725.1). Lineage (NCBI taxonomy): Eukaryota > Metazoa > Arthropoda > Insecta > Orthoptera > Tettigoniidae > Anabrus > Anabrus simplex. Next base: position 68,679,317 of record NC_090279.1, read on the forward strand.
ACCTAGGTGTACTAATCACGGGCGCCGCTATTCCCGTGGTGCTCTTCATATAGTGGGTACTAATTACAGGCAATGCATATCCACGGTTTCGCTCATATATAGTGGCAGTAATCACAGACAACGCCCAGACCCGTGATGTTTCTCACAATGGTACTAATCACGGGTACTGGAAAAACCATACAAAGACTCACTTTATGTTGCTACTAATCACAAACCTATTGTGCGCCTAACATAGTGGTACTACTCGCAAGTAAAGGCGACCCATGGTGTCCCCCGCATGATGGTACAAATCACAATTAGTTTCATGGCTCTAACACTATCATCCCTTGGTCGCCCCTTATAGTCGGCTCTTACAACAGGCAGGGTATACCGTGGTTGTATTCTTCATTTGCGGCCTCTCCCACACGGGGTGTATAGAATCTATACGGTATCTACATCATAAAGAAGTCATGTTGCCACAGCGATAACAATATGTAATAAAATAAATGAATCCAAAGGGATAAGCACAATTTACTATATAAAATACTAGATGTTACCCACGACTTCGCTCGCGAGGATTTCGTTACTTGATAATTGTTCCTCTGTACTGCATTAAGATATCTGAAATTGCCTAAAGTATAAAAACACACCGAAAAATTGCATTTCATTCACCCCAGAAACTTTTTGTAAACCACGTTTGTGGCATTGCCTTTTGGGGCTAAGATGACCAGGCTACTGGAACATGCGACATGGAACTCTACATGTGAGAAACAGTCCTCTTTCAAGTCGGAAAAAAGAGGGTTTCTTTATTTCTAAAGGAGATTCCAAATAGCGATGTTCACGTCTGTAAGATCTTAGTATTTGTGGTATAAGTACCCTAATAAAGAGAATTCAACTCCTTCACTTATTATCGATCTCCAGCTTAAGTTGATTTTCCGAAAACAAAAAGGACGTGTTCCTTTGTTTTTAAAGGGTATTACAAATACCAATTTTTCACGTCTGTAACTGTTAAGTTATGAGATATACTGTATATATACTCATTTTAAAAATTTCCCCACTCCTTGGCTGAGTGGAGAGCGTTGAGGCATTTGATTCACAGGGTTCCGGGTTCGATTCCGGGCTGTGTCAGGGATTTTAATCGCATTGATTGATCCATCTCTCTCGGAGATCATATTCAATCAACACAGCACATTACTATCCCCAACAGGAACGCACAATAATAATTACATCCCTACACAAGGGTTTAGCGTCAGGAAGTTCATCCAGTCGTAAAACAGGGCCAAATAAACTTGTGAGACACAGTTCGAAACCGCAACCACACAGGTATGGGAAAAGCGGTAGAAGTAGTAGATAATTATTTTAAAAATTTGCCCACTTTCTTATTATTTCACCCCTTAAGTGGATTTTCCAAAAAAAGTGTGTTCATTTATTTTTAAAAGAGATTCCAAGTACCAGTTTTAACGTCTGTAATATCTTCAGTTTCTGAGATATATGTATCTTCATATAAAGAATTCAACTCCTTCCTCACACCTTTTGACACTCCTCCCTCAGCACTTAAGTGGACGTTATGAAAACAAAAATTTGTGTTCTTTTATTTTTAAAGGAGATTCCAAATACCAATTTTCATGTGTGTAACATGTTAGGTTTTTGTGATATATTGTATGCAATCTCGCTGCTGTAAGAATATTGGAGCTGACATTGCCATGGTTACGACAGTTCATTTCTTTATCCGATTCCTAGAGCGGGGGTATTGTGGTGCCAATATCTCCGTAACGGTTGATTTTAGGGCCTTAAATATGGTTTTCGGGCCCATAGGTCTTACCGAGTTTTGTTCTTTGCGTCAACGGACTTAAATTGAGCTTTGTCTTGTCCTTGTACGACAAATTCGATTTCGTCTACATTAGCCTATTATTTTTATATCTCCCCCGTCGCCCCCCTCGAGTTGGTTTGAAAATAAAATACAGCCCACGTTACTCACTGGCAGTGTAGGATTCTATACGTGAAGTAATTTTTAAAATCGGTTCAGTAGTTTATGAGCCTATCCGTTACAAACAAATATACAAATTTTTTCGCTTTATAATATTAGTATAGATTAGTTTATTTACATTTTAAGGGATATGTAATATTAATAATAACAACAACAAAAATGTAGAATAAAAAATAAATATACGGTAATTTACAACATCAAGAGCAATTCCATGATCACTGAATTACCTACAAAGCAGGGAGTGTGAATAAACAAACATAATGAACATGAGTACTCGTATTGAAAAGGAAAAAGTAAACACTTGGTGGGGTAGAGTCGTTAGCACGAACTTTGGAGCTTGCTCACTGACTTGAAGCTTGCTGACCCCAAGTTCTTCCCGCCAGGTGACATTGAGTTGTTGACAGGCGCAGAACATTTCTTTTCATTATTGATACTTGGTCACAGAAATCGATTACCGGATTATCCTGTTCTTCAAGACACTGAACTAGGATGGATTATTGCTAGATGCTACCATCAGAGGGAAGAGAATAATGTCTTACTCTAATCACATGTTTCTTGAAGTCAGAGGACAGGTTAGACACCCAGCTACAGCAGTCCTGGGAAATAGAAGAGCAGTCATGACAAGAGAAGAGAGAGAGTCACAGAAATGCAATTACAGATAATACCACTAGGGAAGCTACAGGTAGATTTATAGTTTGCTTATCCCTCAAGCAGAAACCTGAGGTTCTGGGAAACTCCTTCAATCACACCACATCAAGACTTACGCAACTAGAACGGCGTTTCAGTAGGCAGCACTCACTTCAGCACGATTACTGTAACCTTCTTCACGACAATGAGGCATTGGGGCATATGGTTCAAGTCAGGGAAGCTATTATCTACCCCATCATCCAGTTTTTAAGTTTAGTAGCTCAACTACAAAAATGAGGGCTGTATTTGATGCTCCCGCTAAAACTTCTAACAATATTTCATTTAATGGTATATTAATGGTTGGATCGACAATGAAAGAGGATCATTACTATATTATTCTATGATTTAGAATGCATATCTTTGCCATCACTGCAGATTTTGCTGAAATGCATCGAAAAGTCATGGTTCATGCAGATGATGGGAACATTCAGCGGATTATCTAGAGGGAATCACATAGGGACCCACCCTGTCACTATGAACCGACAATTCTAACATATTGTACAGCAGCAGCAGCCTTCCTAGCTTCCAGATCTCAGAAGCAACTTTCTGAATATGAGGAATCGAGGTTCCCCAGAGACGCACAAATTGTTCTCAGAGAATTTATGCTGATACCTACAAGCGGCTGTGAAAATATACAGGATGCTATTCAGTTGCAGTCTGAAACTTGTAATTTACTAGAGAGTGGAGGATTTCACCTCTGGAAATGGTGTGCAAACCACCAAGCATTACTGGAAGCATTTAGGACAGTCGCCCAGGTGGCAGATGTTACCCAGTAAACACAATAGAAATCTAAACGAAACCACGCTGTAATAATACACATGAGCAGGTATATTGCATACACATACGCCGTAAGTCAATAAGAATACACAAAGGCTAGGTCTGCAAACCGTATCAAAGTCGAGACAAGACATGTTTAGGTTAGGTTATATTAGGCTCATAACGAAATATTTTTCCATTTCAACTGATTCCCATTGTCAGAAACTTAACATAGAAACAAAATTAAAATTAACCCTTACCCCAACTAATTTTAAAACTCTTGCCATAAGGTCCATATCATTACGAGTGACAACTCATCGCCTTCCTTTTTCAATACCTCGTAACAATGTCTGAATTGAATTTTTCTAAACGAGGTAACGTTGCTTTCCTCTTCGTAGGAGTTCTTGATGATTTTTCGTGCTTCTTAGACATCCTAATTGAATTCTGTGCGTAAGTATTTGACGAAAAAACAAAATTTAAAAATGCTGCGTTCGCCATTTGTCACAAACTACGTTATCAAAGGTCACAATTGTACTTACCTGGTCTTCGTTATCATTTTTTGTCTGTTTAATCTCACCGAACGATGACAGCCACTTAATGTCTCTATGATAAAGAGCACAAAATGGAGTAATGTATTTCGCTTGCAGACTCTGGTATCATATCTTGCCCATGTGAAAAATACATCACTGATTCTCTGAAGACTCGCGTTCTGTGATAATTGTAACTCTACTGATTAGATAATTAGAAAAATTACTAACTACAATTCAGAAAGGAATTTACTTTTATTTTGCACTTTTCCCATCACTGCTTGCTTGCAGCATAACTAAAATGTTCCACTGTGCTAGTAACAAGTAGCTGTCGGATGAAAACCCCACTCAGCAGAGCTGAATATTATTTTCCGTGGTTTCCAATTTCCACAGCAGGTAAGTTAAGGTCAGTCGCAACTCTCTGCTCATTGAAGCACGCAAATAAATCGGCTCTCCGTTGAAGTGAATTTTGAAGGTGAACAGAAACAGTGTCTGTTGTGGAAAAGTGCAGATCCGTGGAACTATTGCCAGTATTCAAGTTGAGACCAGTTTTAATCGATATCGTCGAGTATATCAGAATTGGGTCGCCATCCTAATAAATCTACCAGCGGTAGTGCCAGCAGTCGTGCCAACGAAATCGAACAGGCGGTGAGAAAGGCATTGAACGAGGCCGTGCTCTCCGAACGTTTCGCAGACAGTATTGTAAGTGCAATGGCGAGACAGGTGACGGAAATTGTGGTGAAAGAACTTGAGTGTAGTCTCCAGTTCAATGCCGAATTGGTGAATGATCTAAACAAAAAAACTCGAGTGCCGCGAAAAAGAAATAAAACATCTCAAAGAAGAAGTTGAGTCGAAGAGGGACTCCCCGGAGCAGTACCAAGGGAGGTCAAGTTTACGTCTGTTTGGTATTGCTGAAAGTGAGGGTGAGAACACAGACGACATTGTTGTGAGCCTCTGCAATAAGCTGGAGGCCAAGGTAACCTAAATTGACATTGATAGGAGCCACAGAGTGGGACCGAAAGTGCCTGGAAAACCTCGGCCCATCATTGTGAAGTTTACGTCCTTCCTCTCCAGGCAAGAGTTTTTCACACGGAAGCGCCAACTGAAAGGAACACCTACCACGATACGGGTAGACTTGACTGCAACTCGTCTATCTATTCTGAAGGCAGCCATCACTGTTCATGGGCTGACGAACACTTGGACTGATCACAGGAATGTCGTAATTAAGTTGGCAGATGGTACAAGGCGTCGTATCAACCGCATGTGTGATATTCCTAGACTGTAATCTGCAAACATCACTACCCACTCGCTTTTAATGTGAGTACCAAAATATTGTCTTCCCTTGCTTTCATAGTAGGAATTTACTACAGTTAACTTTCACCTTTTCTTTCTCCTCTCTGTGTCGGTGTGACGTAAAGCAAAAAATCTCTCTCTCTCTCTCTCTCTCTCTCTCTCTCTCTCCTCTCATTCACTCAATCTCCCATAACACACTTCCTATCATCTTTTACTATAGCAGGTATCTGTTTACCTAGTATAACATCGCTAGTTTGAACACACTAATTTAGAATTAGACTCATTTGTATGATTTACCTTGTATAATTTGTCTGCAGTGTGCTATGTCATTGTTATTAGCTTTGTATTGCCTTTTATTTCTACAGTAATCAGTATTGCTTGAGCTGTATTTAACCGTATTCCTCCCGTTAGTTCTGTTTTAGTTTTAATTTTCTGTTACGAAGTTGGCATACCTTTTAACACAACAAGGACATACTTCTGACGACATCCCCTTGCCCCCTGTTCCGTTAACCGCTCCCTTCACACACATAGTTGCTAGAGCAAACTCACGTCCTCTTTCAGCCGCTATTATTTTGAAGGAAACCGTGAAACGCTTTCCAAGAGCTCTTAATGTTTGTCACTGTAATGTGCAGTCTTTGCTTCCCCAAACGTGCATGAATGAAATGCATAACCCGTTTTCTTGGCGCCAGTTCCATGCAATTCTTATGTCTGAAACGTGGCTGAGCAGCAAATGCCCCAACTCAGCTGTTGACATAGACGGGTACGTCCTTCTACGAAATGACCGCGCGGGTACAGGCGGTGGAGGGGTGGCTGCTTATGTTGCCAGAGACCTCAACCCTAAAGTAATTAGCCATTCACCTTCACAGTATGAACATAAACCGGAGTTTTTGTTTGTAGAGGTAACACTGTTTAGAGCGAAATGCTTGCTAGGAGTGGTTTACAAGTCTCCGAAAGTAGGGTATTTGACTGACCTTGAGACAGAAATACTAAACCTTCTCCCAGACTATGAACACGTTATTATAATATGAGACTTCAACACAAATTTGTTAGACAGTACTGCAGCTTCAAATCGACAGTTTCGTAATATTTTCGAAGCATATAACGTGACAATTTTACCCCTCAGACCAACCCAACACACTAATTGCAATCACACCCTTCTCGATCTAATAATAACGAACAATTCAGCGAAAGTCCTGCAACATGGACAAACATCAGCCCCGGAACTATCTGGACATGACATAATCTACCTGTCCTACCAATTACAAAGCCCGAAACCAAGGACGAAAATATTATAATTCGGGAACTTCAGATGCTCTTTCTTTGCCGTGGATGGAGATGAACCGCGCCAATAATGTAGAGGAAATGGTCTCAACATTTAATAACCTAGTAACGCAACTGTACGATCGGCACGCCCCAGTGCTTACGGGAAAAGGCTTCAGAAATCCTAAACCGTGGATAGATGACGAAATTCGCCACTTAATGGCTAAACGAGACGCTGCTCGTAGACGAGACAAGCACTACCCAACGGAAGTGAACCACCAGACTTATAAAACACTGCGTAATAAAACGACCTCGAAAATTCGAAGCGCTAGATTACGTTAAGCCCATAACTTGATTAGACCTGACGTACGCCCTGCGACGATGCGGAAATATATGACATATTTTACATCAATAACCAGTAATTAATGACGTAGAACTAAATGTTAACGTAGACGAATTATACGATCATTTCATCTCGCCAACAGGAATTAATCCGGTCGTAAAGGAGAAAACTATTAATACATATGATAATACGCCATCTCCACAAAGAGATCAATTTTACTTCAGTCACGTCACACCGCAAGAAGTGATTGACTCAATAAAACGCATCAAGACCAAGGCTAGGGGCGTAATTAATATAGGTCACGAAATGCTCATGAAAATTCTCCACCGCATCATTTATCCACTGGTGAATATCATTAATAATTCTTTTATTAATACATATGTACATAAAATTGATATGTTTTAGCTTGTTCTGAGCGGTAGACTGTAAATACAGGAGGTCTTTCCAAAATAAATGGAAATTATATATCCGGAAATATGGAAGATGGTCATAGTTCGCCCGCTTCCGGAAATACGACTGGCAAAGATATATATACAGCAAACCCGAAAATCTACATTCAAAAACACTTCATCTGAATGAAGACTTGATGACCATAGATATATGGGTCAAAATCACGGATTAAAATTAAACCCATCAAAATCTCAGGCAATAATTATTGGTCGCCCTAAATTACTTTGCAAACTCAATCGAACACCGTTACCACAGTTGTCCATAAGTGGTACTCCCATATAGTATAGCAAAAATGTAAGAAACTTTGGTATAATATTTGACGAACATCTGTCCTGGTCTGCCCAAACTATATCTGTGTGTAGAAAAATATACGGAACGCCACACTGTCTCAGTAAATTCAAATTCACTTTCCCTTTTAAACTAAAGAAAATTCTTGTGGAATCACTCGCATTACCTCATTTTGATTATTGCGATATAGTTTACAACAACCTAGGAGTAGAATGGGGAAGGAAATTACAGTGTGCTCAGAATGCTTGTGTAAGATTTATCTGTGGACTTCGTTACGCTGACCATGTCACACCGTCTTACATACGGCTCGGTTGGCTTCGTCTGCAAGAACACTTCATTCTCTTTGCTTTTTGCTTAATATCCTTAAAACTTCTCAACCAGCCCATCTCCGAGATCGCATCAAGCTCTTCTCCTCAGACCATAACAAAAATACCCGATCCTGCAGCACCATGTGTTTATCCTTGCTGTACACAGAACAGCAAACTACATGAAGTCATTCACCGTTACCGCAGCCCGACAATGGGATCTCTTACCTGTGGACGTCAACAGCTCAGCTTTTAAACATGCCTGTGTCGAAATACTAGGTAAACATGCATGAATCATCTAATTATGTCCTGCAAACACCTCCTCCTACCACCTCTTCATTATTATTTCCCTCCTCCTTTCACAGATATTCTTCTTCTTTTCCCTCTTCTTCTATTTCTCACTAAGCCTTCTCGTCACCTCTCATTGAAGGCGATATTTCGGTGTACTGTAGAAATGTATACATTTTCTAATCTTCCTTTTAAGTAGTAGTTATACACTGACTGACAGTGACAATGCAACACCAAGGAGGAGTGGTTCGAAAGGGATGAAAGTTGGGGAAAAACAGAGACGGCACGGATGAATAATTGATGTTTATTTCAAACCGATATGCAGGTTACACAATGCGCACGGCATCGACTCAGTAGGATGTAGGACCACCGCGAGCGGCGATGCACGCAGAAACACGTCGAGGTACAGAGTCAATAAGAGTGCGGATGGTGTCCTGAGGGATGGTTCTCCATTCTCTGTCAACCATTTGCCACAGTTGGTCGTCCGTACGAGGCTGGGGCAGAGTTTGCAAACGGCGTCCAATGAGATCCCACACGTGTTCGATTGGTGAGAGATCCGGCGAGTACGCTGGCCACGGAAGCATCTGTACACCTCGTAGAGCCTGTTGGGAGATGCGAGCAGTGTGTGGGCGGGCATTATCCTGTTGAAACAGAGCATTGGGCAGCTCCTGAAGGTACGGGAGTGCCACCGGCCGCAGCACATGCTGCACGTAGCGGTGGGCATTTAACGTGCCTTGAATACGCACTAGAGGTGACGTGGAATCATACGCAATAGCGCCCCAAACCATGATGCCGCGTTGTCTAGCGGTAGGGCGCTCCACAGTTACTGCCGGGTTTGACCTTTCTCCACGCCGACGCCACACTCGTCTGCGATGACTATCACTGACAGAACAGAAGCGTGACTCATCGGAGAACACGACGTTCCGCCATTCCCTCATCCAAGTCGCTCTAGCCCGGCACCATGCCAGGCGTGCACGTCTATGCTGTGGAGTCAATGGTAGTCTTCTGAGCGGGCGCCGGGAGTGCAGGCCTCCTTCAACCAATCGACGGGAAATTGTTCTGGTCGATATTGGAACAGCCAGGGTGTCTTGCACATGCTGAAGAATGGCGGTTGACGTGGCGTGCGGGGCTGCCACCGCTTGGCGGCGGATGCGCCGATCCTCGCGTGCTGACGTCACTCGGGCTGCGCCTGGACCCCTCGCACGTGCCACATGTCCCTGCGCCAACCATCTTCGCCACAGGCGCTGCACCGTGGACACATCCCTATGGGTATCGGCTGCGATTTGACGAAGCGACCAATCTGCCCTTCTCAGCCCGATCACCATACCCCTCGTAAAGTCGTCTGTCTGCTGGAGATGCCTCCGTTGACGGCGGCCTGGCATTCTTAGCTATACACGTGTCCTGTGGCATATGACAACACGTTCTACAATGACTGTCGGCTGAGAAATCACGGTACGAAGTGGGCCATTCGCCAACGCCGTGTCCCATTTATCGTTCGCTACGTGCGCAGCACAGCGGCGCATTTCACATCATGAGCATACCTCAGTGACGTCAGTCTACCCTGCAATTGGCATAAAGTTCTGACCACTCCTTCTTGGTGTTGCATTTGCTCTGTCAGTCAGTGTACTACTCATTATCCATATATTTTTAATGTACTCTACGAACGATGTGTATTATATTTATGATATGAATTTCCTTTTTTTTAATTAAGTGTGGTTACTTTTATTAATACTATTACTGTTTCTATTGTTAACATTATCATATTTTGATCATCGGTAGTTATTATTAAGTGTTCTAGGTTAAGAGTGGTTAAGTGTAAGAAAGGGAGCACATCCCTAACCTTCCCAAAATAAATAAAACATATTATTATTATTATTATTATTATTATTATTATTATTATTATTATTATTATTATTATTATTATTATCGTCACAAGACCTGTCCGTTTCGGTGCGACGTAAAAATGGAAAGATATACATACTGTACATTGGCCCACGTGCAAATACGTCCCTGGTTCTGATTGCACGTAGAACTGAAGGTTACATGGTCATGTCAAGATATTAACATTCAGACGGCATTTCGAAAGGCTTCAAGTGACACGTCGACATGTAAAGGGACTCCTCAATGGAGAAGAAGTCAGCAAGTTATGATTTCATCCGCGCTTTCACTGAAACTACGGTATCGTAAGGATTAACACTGTTATCTGCCGTCCTCGAGAACCCAGGTGCGTATCCCGGTACTGCCAAAAATTTAAGAGCTGGTTTGTGGATAAAATGGAGTTGTGCTTGAATAGAGCTGCTGCAGGGTGAAGCAACTCAAGCCATACATGCCGAATATTTACTGCAAAGATTATTGACGTCATTAAATATTTTTATAAATACTACATGATTAATCTCTAAATATTGTTTTCATTTGAAGACTAAATTTATACTCTGGTATAATCACATGTCACACGCTGGGACAAGTGGGTTTCTATTTGTCTCATCCACTGGTAACACAGACTCTTTCTTCCATCTGAACTTTCACCCCGTCTTGAAAATTAATTCAGTACTTTTGGAAGTATCAGTGCAGGACCTCAATAAAATAGACGAGATGAAATAGTTCTTTGTAACCTTGAGCTTCCCCCAGTTTATGAACGAGATTCACTCTTTTCTTAAATAGAGGAATATTTATAATACCAGCTGAAAGTGTGAATGTAGAGGTGAGGTGGCAAAACATGCAAATTACAAAAAGAAGACTGAATTTCTGAGTACCCTCAGTGTGATGGACAACTTAAGTACAGTATTTCAACTTTCTTTCACTGTGCCTCATCATGAGAGTTCTAGATAACTTACAAATTTGAAGTGTGTTCAGAGGCTCTCAAGGCCTTTTCTTGGATGAATACTGGGCGACAAATAGGGTACGTATTTTACATAAATTTTATGACATCTACTTACCTGGATGATGTTCTACAGTTCTGACTATCCACACTATCTTCATCTTGTAATGACTACTTCCATTAGAGCGGCTTAAGCCACGTCACGTAGACGATACTGTGCTGTACTAAGTCACTATGGATACCAGTTACAGTTCTCGACTCCTAGTGCATCAGAAATCACCATGCGGTTCGCACTCCCCAAGAGTAAAGCAGATAGTGAGTTGGGGGCTGGCACCTGCACAAACTCACATTTAACAGTTTTATTACCTTACAATAATTTATTTGCATAGGTACAAATATTAGCACAGACACCCACTTGCTTCCATCTGAACTTTCACCACGACTTAAAAAGTAATTCAGACACTTCTGGAAGTATCAATGCAGTACCTGAATAAAATAATTCTGTGTAACCCTGAACTTGTTACGGGCGCCATTATTTAGCAGGATTCTTCGCCGTTGTAGCACTGATCATAAAGAGAGAGGAAAAGGACGTACATCCCCTCCGAGGACTAGGCGGCAACTGTACTGCAGACGGAGGGAGACACACTAGTTTACTGTTGTCGTGAGTAGCTTTGAGTGTTCCAAGTAACTTACTTCTTTGTTGAGCACTGCTCTGAGAAGTGTACCACCTCGTGTTGACCACACACTTTAGCAAGACGAGAGCACTGACTGTTGAGCACTGAGTAGCTGATTTAAAAGCACTGCTCAGCACCGTGATTTTTCTCCTCTTGTACCAGAGCCTTCACGACGTGCAGCAGCCCCCTCTCTGCAGAATGGTTCAATGCGGTGCGCTTCCACTCCACACATGGATTTCTCGCAAGAGGGAAACTCACCACTTTTATATATCCTTTTCAACTGGCCAATTTAGACTCTGCTCAAGGGTCACATGACCTGCATCGTACTGGGAAAAGCAGTTGCCGCCACCCTTTCTTGGGCGACATTAGTAATATCATCAAATATAAATGAGAAATATTAAATAAAATAAATAAGAAATATAATTAACTGAAATGTCCGGAATTTGGGCACCAGATTTCACCTCTATTTGCCGAGAAATGTACTCCCTCTTCTCACACGCCAGCTCTCGCAGCTCTAAACCTACATTCCGTCTCCACCTCCTCTCATTTCTGTCCTTACTTGCTTTCTCCATCTCCTTTACTTTTTTGTCCAACGCCTCCTCCCGTTGTTCAATCACCATCTCTCTCTCTTTCAGTGCTTCTTCCCATATCCTCAGTTATTCTCCCTTTCATTTAGACTTCGCTCTAATTCTTGCAGCACTCTGGTGGTTTCTCTCAGCTCCAACTCCCTCATGTTCACCTGTTCCGCCAGTGACCCAAGGGATGCCCCACACTGTTCGCACCGGGTCTGCGACAAACAATAACACCACAAATTAACAAACAGCTCTCCCAATAGTCGATTTACACGGAGCCCTTTTAGAGGCACTGGCCACTTTAAGAAATACCTGAAGGGAAATGGATTCAGTTAAAAGTGTCACAGACACAGCAAAATGTTACCTAGTATTCTACCATGTCGACTGAATATTACCGGAGCGAGGTCGTGATCGAAGAAGGAAAGCATTGTACGCAATGTTGACATTGAAGTTAGATGTATTGTAGAGGCCCGACCAGTTCCCAAGTATCATATTAAACTAGCTGCGCTAACTTCATGAGGATTACATTGATATTTTACAAACTATTTGAAGTTTTAGTCATTCTTTTGCGTTTAATTTTAAGCTTTACTTTAGATTAGTTTTGCGTTAATTAAACTTTGTCCTTGTTGCTGCCTGGGTTTTGTGGGAATCAGCAGATCTTCTGAAATTAATATAAGTGGTATGTGAATTACATGCCATGGATATTACTACTGTTTCTGGGACGGTCACCAATCTGCCTATATCATTATTGTCTACGAACTTGCAATTGGTTAAATTCGTCGCTCGACTTTCAACAGTTCTGCACGGCGCTCCATAGCGGCCGAAATTCAAAACCGGACTTCTGTTCCAGGTGTGATAAAAAAATTAAAATAAATAAATAAATAAAAAATAAAAAATTGCACGTCTTGCTGCCATTCGCTGTGGCAGGCAAGATTGATCTGAAACCACCGTAAGGTGAGAGTGAAAGGAAGGCGTGGGTCTGTATGAATAGTCTTATACTTAAAATTTGTTTATTTGGTAGTGTTTTTATTACGACTTGTGTGTGAATTTGAAATGTACCTTCATGTGTGACTCCGAGTGCCTGCAATTGACTATAATATTTAGTCTTGGAAATATTTTGAGCAAAATTGTGTAAGTGAGTACTTCGGATTTGTTCATCACCAGGCTGGTAAGTGATTATCTGGCTTAATATTAACTCCAACGGGCATTATCTAATAAACTACGGTGCATGCTCCTGCAGTGAGCAAAATTCCCACATGTCTACAGTCGTCGATGTTTTAATATTTTGAGCGACGTCTTGTGAACTACAACTTCAACTTACCGGAAAGCAATGTTTTTTCACAACATAATGTTCAGAAATGATTTCTGTTTAAACTTCTTTGAAAGACTTGTATTTAAATTATTATTATTATCATCATTATTTCTACATTTTAGACTTCTTTGCAAGCCTCTGTAAATGAACTAATCGCCTCCACAGCCTACGTTTAATAATTTTTCAGCCCACAGGCTGGTTGGATCCCCAGATAGCACCACCAAAGATTAGAGGAAACACGCAAAAACTAATAACGCTGCCATAATGAGGCTATTGCATAATTCTGCCTTAGAATCTTACGATTTTGAACACAGGAATAAAATAGGCAAATCGGCAAAATTGCATCGCTAATTACAGATCACCCCACTTTCGCTTTCCCTTCCCCTTCTCCAGCCTTCCCGCAGTAGCCTTGATTTGCTGCGCAACGTGTTGTTTGGTTCTTGTTGAATCAGACCTTGCACCCTAATCCTCCTCTCAAGACACTCGCAGCTGCGATTAAGTGCACGCCCATAACACAGCTCATCGCTCCCTGGCACACAAGTGTCTACGCAGGAGATAAAAACATCAAACGATATGTACATACAGTCGAACCTCGATAACTCGAACCTCCAATACTCGAAGTAACTTCAATTTCCCGGCCGTTTGTCATATTCCTCAAATGCATTCATTTCACTATTACTCGAAATCCGGTTACACGAAGCAAACGATTCCTGCCTTGAAGCGAAAAATACTCTGTAACTCGGATTTTGTACAACACTGACTGTGCAATACAGCATTTGTAGTTTGCGAGGAACAGTTCACAATAAATAAGCCAATATGACGGGAATCGAAAAACAAACTTCTAGTGATCGGAAAATCGGCGAAGCTTCGTTGTTATTCGGGTGTGAATTCATTACCGGTCACGATAGAAAGCAGCCCCGGAAGTCGTGGATGACAAGCTCCTTTGGCTGGTTTCGAACCTACATTCAGAGTCAGTGACAGTGTTTCTCAGAGCAATAAATGTTGTTGAAATGTACGTGGAAGGAAAGATGGTTAACAAAAGAGACTAACGAATGTTTTCCAAAGGTGTTTCTTGTTTCACTGCTGTATTCTCTCTTCTAAACAGTTACTATAATCAGGGGGACGCCTTATAATAAGAGTTTGTTAGTATAGGATACAGATGATTCAATTATGCGCTAAAGCGGTGTTCTCTCTATCGCGAAATTTCGATAACTCGAAACAAAATTTAGCTCACGAGGTGAGTCGAGATATCGAGGATATGTGACCTCGCACGCTGTCGTCCAGGTGGCAGATTCAGACAACTTAGAAATGTTCCGAACATTTCCCAATCGCTTACTCCTCTTCCTATAAATGAACATTTCCCCAATTTGAATTTCAACTTTCTCTTGATGTTGTGAACTTTCCAGCTTTTAACAGCTCCACTCAAGCATATCCGCCTACTAAGGTCATTCCACACCATTTCTCCACTGACAGCTCAAAACATGCCACATAGTCGAGCATCTCGTCTCCTTACTCCCTGGTCTTCCCAGCCCTACGTTTGCAAAATATTTGTAACTCTACTCCTTTGTCGGAAATCACTGCCAACAAATCGTGCTTCTTCCCTTTGGATCCTTTCCAGTTCTCGTATCGAGTAGTCGTGGTATGCGTCCCGTACACTGCAACCATACTGTAACTGCGGTCTTACCAGAGACGCATGTACCCTCTCCTTTACATACTTACTACAGTCCCTAAATACTACCATAAATATGCGAAGAGATCTGTAACCTTTGCTAACAACCTCGTTAATATGATTATTCAAATGTAGATCATTCCTTTTATTAATAACTACTCATTTAGCACTAGAACCGCCGGAGCGGTCAAAATGACCGCTACACATTTGCAAAGCCTTATTTTGACCACATACTTGTCCTATTGTAAAGAGCTTCAGTGACTTTTCCTGATTACCGGTCAGAATCATCCCTATTAAATTTAATTAATTTTGCGTCATTGGATAGGACGTAGGTAACGAGTATACCTAGAGCCGCCGGAGCGGTCAGTTTGACCGCTGTAATGATTATCATAATAAAATGTGTTAGAACATGTGCTTATTCCTCTGGTTGAGTTAAAATTTGTTTACAATTATTCTCCCTGCAATAATGTAAGCACAACAATGAAACTCTGATAGTCTATGCACGGCCATTGTTCAATTTCCTCTTTATTCATGTATTGAAAGGCGGCTACGAGGGCTAATGGGTCACTCTCCACTGAGAGTAGCGAACATTCTTCCGCTCTCACAATCCCCTTCAAGGCCTCCCTCACTCCTCCTCTCTCCGTGAGCCAATCACAACCTTGGGACAACTGTCCACTAATCTCTCTCGGCAGTCTGGAGCCACAGCTTCGTCAGCTTGTCACAGACCATGGCTCGTAGACCACCGTCCCTTACCCATGAAGAATTACTCACTCTACTGCATGACATTCTAGATGATATGTCTGAAGTTGAATGTGACCCAGATGTAGAGGACCTACGAGAAGAAGCTGCGGACGAAGATTACTACCAACCAAGTGTCCATTCTGAAAGCAGTGATTCAGATGATGCTGAATACCAAATTGTTGAACCAGGTAAGTTACAATAATGATATACGTTATGTTGATGTCAACATTTCAACTTTGGTACTGAAATTCAACATTTAGACTGCAATTACGCCTGGTATAGGCCGAGAACTGAAAGTTATCAATTGTTCTATTACAGCAGCAGAAAATGTAGTACGAAAATCTGGAAATAAGAGGGGACGAATCAACACAAGCCTCCCAGGAACAAGTAATACGTTACTAGGTACAGACGGCATCACGAAGTGGACTGTAGGAGAATTTGGGAAGACTACACCTGGCAGAATGGCTTGTCACAACATCTTGAAAGAAAATCCAGGACCTACTCCATATTCAAAGCGGCATGTTTCTGACGACTGTGTAGCGAGTGCATGGCGTCTTTTTATTGATGAATCTATATTGAAACACATCAAACACTGTATGGAAACGGAAGCAAACCGTGTTCTAGGTAATGAATTGTGGAGTGTGAATTTAGAAAAACTTGAGGCATTCATTGCCTTAGTGTATGCTCGTGGTGTTCTTGGAGCCAGTAACACTGAACTTGATGAACTCTGGTCTAAAAAAGTGGGGGCCACCATTCTTCAGTGAAACAATGGGGAGGAATTGTTTTCGAGAAATTCAAAGATTTTTGCGTTTCGACGTCAGAACTACAAGATCAGAACGTTTGAAGACTGATAAATTTGCGTTAGTATCAAAAGTATGGAACAAATTGATTGACAATTGTCAATTGACTTATATTCCAGGTGAAAATCTGACGGCTGATGAGCAGCTTTTCCCAAGCAAAACGAGGTGTCCATTCTTACAGTGCATGCCGAACAAACCAGATAAATTTGGAATTAAGTTTTGGCTTCTTGTGGACGTTAACTCAAAGTTTCTGTGCAATGGGTTTCCTTACCTAGGAAAAGACGATCTCAGAGGACGTGACGAGACTCTTCGTGAAAGTGTAGTAATGTTGTTGATGGAAGGGGAGAAACGTGATTACAGATAACTTTTTTACAACAGTGAAACTTGGTAAGAAGTTGAAAAGTAATGGTACGAGTATTGTTGGAACCATTAGACGATCAAGGAGAGAAATACCTAAAGCTGTGAAGGCTATGAAAGCTAGTCTTTACAATTCAACTCTCCTGAAATATTCCAGTGACACACTTACTGTTTATCAAGGTAAACGAAACAAGAACGTCCTTCTATACAGTACTTTGCACTCAGAAGTTGAACTTCAAGCTAATCCCAAAAGGATTCCCGAAACAGTAGACTTCTACAACAATACAAAATATGGTGTGGACGTGGTGGATCAAATGGGAAGAAAATATACTGTTCGATCCGCTACCCGAAGATGGCCTGTTCATGTATTTCATAATATTCTTGACTTGGCAGCTATCAATTCCTGGATCATTTTCAAAAAAAGTGACCGGGAAGAAGATCAGCCGCCGAAATTACATCCTGAAGCTATTACAGGAGCTTCGTATGGGGTGCATGGAATCAAATCGTAAGTATGTGGAAAGAGAACCCGAATTCAGGGAGCCTGTGGAAGGAAATGTACAGAGGAGGCAATGCCAAATGAAGAAATGCAGGAATAAGACAAACTTTACCTGCAGAAAGTGCAAACAGCGAGTGTGTGGTTCTTGCTCAAAGGACATAACTAAGGTCGTGGTGTGCATTTCCTGCTTCTAAAGACGCAGAATTGCATCAGCGTGTGCAAATACACTAAAGGAAAAGAAAGACAGTGTTTCAAAAATATGGTGTGGTACGTGGATTAGGCAAACATGTTTCAGGTCATAAATTACACTAAATAAAATGTTACAGTAATTTTCTTTTCTGTTAATGTGTAATAACTATTTTACAGTTTACACTAAAAGAATTTGAAGTAAAAGCAATGTTTGTTTATTAGATAAGTGTGTTTTGGAAAAACATATCTGTGTTTGTAATAAATTAGGAAAATATTACATTTGCAATACAATGAAATAATTTGTTTTTTCTGCTTTAGATCCCATAATTAATGTTTTATAAACTTAGTAACACATATTTGAAAGTATGACAATGAGTTACTATACGTATTTAGAATAAAAATAATAATTCCAATACAGCGGTCAAAATGACCGCATCGGCGGTTCTAGGTATACAATATGTTCCGGCGGTTTTAGTGTTAGAGTGTTCCCCATAAGGTACCACCAACAGATGAACGCAATAATTACAATTGAGAGGACTCTTCCTCTTCGTCAAACATGGAGCTTGATTTTTCGTCCCATTTACCACCATACAATTAACCGCTGTCCCTCTCACGTTGAAGTTCCCTGTAACACATTTACTACTCTATAAAGTACAAATAGCCATATCTGTGATTGCAGTACTTTACTCATATATTTTATATTTATAATAAAAATAAATGTCGTATTATACTTCTCTGCGGGATCTCCTACTTCACCTACTCCAATTCTCTAGACGTTTAGCGACCAATTCAACCACTTTTTGTCTAGTCCAGTAGCCCTCATTTTCGTCACTTATCTCTCATTATCTACCCTTTCAAAAGCCTTCGATTTGTCGATGGCGATACAGTCGATTTGACCTTCGGTATCTAAAATATGTGCTATGCCTTCCTATAAGTTGAACTTCGCTGGAATAACCTTTCCTAAACCCGAACTGTCAAATCAGGTAGTGTCTGACATATTCAGAAAGAAAGAGCTTACAAAAAACACATGTCAAGCTTTCCCTTGTACCATGGAGCTACTACTGCAACTCTCCATTCATTCGGTATCGCTCCTTCACGCAAACAGTAATCAAATAAGTATATCAGATCTCTTTCTTCTTATGACGCCGTCTCCCTCCGAAGGTTGGCGATCCAATTGATTATGATTACACGCGAAACGGCAGCACGGAAGATTTCTATCGACGTATGCCACCGCCGCAAGTCTTTCAGCCAGGAATTTCTCCGTCTTTCTGTAGATCTTTTCCCATCAACCTTCCCTTGAATGATCAGTCGGAGAAGTTCATATCGTTCACCTCTCATGATGTGCCCGAGGTAGCTGAGCTCACGCTCCTTGATGGTTATGCAAGCTCTTTCTTCTTGTTCAAGATGTTGAGGACTTTTTCATTTAAATTCTTTTCTACCCAAGATATTCCGAGTATTCTTCTGTATAAGTACATTCCAAAAGATTGAGTCCGCTTTCGCAATAAAGGGCTGAGCGTCCACCCTTCGAACTCTGAGCTGGAAGTTGAGTTCTCGGCTGGTGAATAAGGTCCTCATTTTATTGAACATATTTTGTGCTTGTCCAATCCTGGATAAGATTTCACCTTTCGAATCACAACGCTGCTTCACTAGAGTTCCAAGATATTTGATGGAAGATACTTGTTGGACGATGTTTTTGTTGATTTACAGGGAGGCCTGTTTTGGTGTTTTCGAGAATACAATCAGCTTGGTCTTGTTAATATTCAAGGACGAACCGTAGGTTTGTCTGGTCCTTACGATGTTGTTTATAATGATTTGAAGAGCACTAGGGTTGCTGGCCAACACAAACGTGTCATCGGAAAATCGGATGTTATTACTGACATTGCCATTGATTTTGATATTTAGATTAATATTTTCCATAGCCTCTCTGAACACAGCTGCAGAGTAGATGTTGAAAAGGAGTGGGGACAAGACACATCCCTGGCGGACGCCTCTTCGTATAGCTATGTCCTCAATAGTAGTTCCTTCTATTAAGACCTCTGCCGTTTGATTCGAGTACAAATGGGTAATGATACGAAGATCACCAACATCTACACAAGTAGATTTTAAAATCTTAACAAGTTTTGCATGAGATACACAATCGAAAGCTTATCGGTAGTCGATGGAGCAAGCATGCACATCTACATTCATATCTAGGCAACTCTGGGTCAAAACATTCAAGGAAAAAAGAGTCTCGCGCGTACCCGTTCCGTTCCTAAAGCCAAACTAAGTATGTCCAACTTGGCGTTTGCATTTGAGGTAGATTGGAGTGTGGATGATACGCAGAAATACCTTTAGCACATGGCACATTAGGCTGATCATATGATAATCATCACAATGTTATGCACTAGCCCTTTTAGGTATGGTGAAACAAGTAGATCTTAGCCAGTCAGATGGGATTCTATATATTGCGTTGAATAATGTAGTTAGCAACTCTACTCCTTTGCCATGGCCTTCAGCAATGAGTTTGAGAGTTTCTGCACGAATCTTGTCCGGACCTACAGCTTCTCCTTTCTTCTGGAGATTGATTACATACACTACTTCCTCGTGGGTTGTATTTGGACTTGTTTCGCTGCCTTCGCCAATAAAAGGTGGTTTGTCTGGCCTTGCATCGCTATATTACAACATTTAATATGTCCCCCAAAAAATTATCAATCTCAGCTGTCTTTCTAGCTTTCTACTTTTCTACTTTGTACTTTTGCAACTTTTTGTAAATGTCATTATTATCGTAGGAAAATTTAGGTAGTTCGCCAGTATGAGTCGCCCCTTCTATCTGGACATTATCTTTAAATGATCTATAAATCCTCGCATTTTCAACCCCGTGTCCCTTAATGACCCTGGAATGTCCTTCCAGGTACCTGTTTCTGCCTTAGAGTATATTTACATATCCTGTTTGAACTTCGTGGTAATAATTTATAAAATGGATCCCTAAATTTATATTTAAAAGAATTGTAACTCCTCCCGAGGACATTAAAACTCTTCTAATCATTAGTACGAGTAGGTCTGCCGCTACTGAAAGAAGTAACAGCGAGCAGGACTGGTGCTGGTGGATATTTCTCTCTGGAATTCATTTGGCTGCCTAACCTAACCTAACCTAACTTAACCTAACCTAACCTAACCTAACCTAACCTAACGTAATCTAACCTAACCTAACCTAACCTGACCTAACCTAACCTGACCTGACCTAACCTGACCTAACCTAACCTAACCTAACCTGACCTGACCTAACCTAATAGCTGTTTTTTGCTAAATTCAATTTCCTAGTGAGCTCCTTCAATCTCTCCTTACTCCCGAAGCAATTCCTAACTTCATTTCTTCTAACGTACACCCCCTTCCTAAACTCTTTACTTCCCTGTTATAATGTAATGGACCCTGACCATTTTTAAAAGGTATATCACTTCTCAACTATTGCTTTAAACCCATCCCAGAGGTTGTTTACAATTTTATTTACCATTTTCCATTGGCCATACTTGCTTTTTTAAAATGACTCCAAGCCACTGTTACCAACCATACGGTAGTACTCCTAGTTTTACTACATGCTACCACCCTAGCCAGTAGTATTGCTCCAGACAGTTTTCAGAGAAAGAAATGATGGTGTTAAACAACTTGTCTCTGGTTCATCACCTAACTTCAACTCCAAATATCCACTAGCACCAGTCACTTCCTTCAGTAGCGGCAGACCTACTCGTACTAATGATTAAGAGAGTTGTAACGTCCTCAGGAGGAGTAATATTTTAAAACTAGCTGATGTACCCGTGCTTCACTACGGAATTCTAAATTTTATACAGAATTCTAGGTTAGGTAGTGTAAACCTTGTGAGCAAGACTGTATTAAATTGCATAGCTCTTAACGTTGCCCTAGAAGCACGACGGGCAAGTCACCAACGTCTTTTCTCATATCAAGACCTACCGTCAGTCACAGTCAGGTTGGGGAGTTTTCATTATAATGGCAGACACTCACTCTCTACCTGCCTTAATAGACTCTCAGAAAGACTCTCTTAGTGGTTTTCCCAACTGAAATGAACATGGGTCATTACAATGACGACGGTAGGAATGACGCGATTAAAAGCAATGCCTTCATATGAAATACTCAATCAAATGAAAAACCACACATTTTTTTCACTTTTAACGAACAGTACTATGCTGCCGAACTAACAGTCCAAAGCTACAGAGTTGGAATGACCAAGACGCAGACATCCGTGATCAATCGTCGTCCTTTTATTCGGCGGGCGGGGAGGGGGGGGGGTTGTTCAAATAGTGGATAGTGCCAGGGCAAAAACTATGCCCGTTTACTTATCGGCTTCCTGGGAGTACCCGATGAGTCGGAAAATCTCAATTCACTACACTGACGGGGGAAAGAGCTATCTGACGTGGAGGCAATTTTTTCTCCAAGCCAGAGAAGAAACCACATCTTCGCTGCTAATTTGGAATAAAATTAAAGTAGATTTAATGAAAGTGAAGAGGAAGAAGCTTTTCCTAAGAAACAGCTCTTTTCAAGGTTGAATTTTGAGTTATTTAGTGAATTCTGGTACTACAATTTGGAATAGGGCTAAATTGTAATTCCAGACCAGTTCATACTACTACTCATACTACTACTACTAACTGAGCCTCTTACTTAAGTGCAGACACTGCTCATTCAAAACAGCGCGTCAGAGTAGGTATCGAATAGCTGGCATACTATGATGAACCAGTGTGTTACGTACCTGCAGTATCAGAAAATGTCTGAACCAGAGGATTGGCATGCTAAAGAAGAAAGTTATATAACTCCTCAGCTATTTCCCACCAATATTCAGTTAGGCTGTTATACTCGGTACGCAGCAGTAATCCCATCTATCGGAGTTGAATGTCAGCATAAGAGACAAAGAACATTACAACAAACAACGGTCAGTGTAATGTTATTGTTGATCTATGTTACGCGCTTTCGATATTGTAGGCCGTCACATTATTAATTGTCTTCTGGTTCTGAAATACCGTTCTTATCATAGTCGGTACGGTAAAACTGAATAAAACACAAATGGTCGGAAATTACATTCTCTATAACTTTTGTTATGTAGTACTTTTCCGTAGGACCAAGAACATAGGTATTTAAAAATTAACTTTATGTGCCTTACCCTAAATTACCATTTCGCCCAGGGTGAATAACATTGTTTATAGCTTAAACTGTAGTTTTTTATTCCCCGACTCTATATACCGTTTTTCATTAAATTCTGTTTACCCATTTTGTCGGGGCTCGGCGTTGATATGGACAAAAATCCAAATTCATGAATATCTCTGTTATCATAGCCGGTACGGTAAAAATTCATAAGACGTAAATGATCCAAAATTTAATTCTACATAACTGTAGTTCAGTTATGTAGTATTTATCGATATGACCACTAATAATATAAATATTTGAGAATTGAATTTTAGTCCTTCCCCTAAACTACCATTTCACTCAAAGTGAATAAAATAATTTATAGCCTAGATTGTATCGGCTCACCCCCCGACTCTACATACCGATTTTTATTAAATTCTCTTCAGCCGTTTTCTCGTGATGCGTGTAGATACAGACAGACAGACAGACAGACAGACAGACAGACAGACAGACAGACAGACAGACAGACAGACAGACAGACAGACAGACAGACAGACAGACAGACAGACAGACAGACAGACAGACAGACAGACAGACAGACAGACAGACAGAAATTACGGAAACGTAAAAACAGCATTTTCTTGTTACTGTGGACATGATCGATACAGAAATACCATTCTTTTCAAATTCTGAGCAATGTACGGACAAAACTCTTATTTTATATATATAGAAGTGTAAAGTTAGGGATTCATTTTATAAATTATTCCCACAAATTTCAAAAACGGAAATATCAGAGTCTGCTTGTTTTAAGGTCGAATAACATGTATTCACCTGGGGTGATCAGATGCCTTGCGTCTGACAGGATACTACCCACGTATCAAATATATATCAAATGTGCTGAGCTTTTATATTATCCTGCTAAAAGGCGAGCTAAATATAATTTTTGTCGACAATGGGTGATATGAATAAACCGGAGACTTGTCTCTTGTCTCATAAATATTAAGACATGTCTCAAATGTATATGAATAAAAAAAGCGATGTCTCAGCAGTGACCTTTGCTCCTTGAGACACAGCTCGTTAGCGGATTCTCTCGGAGACACATCTCCAAATGTATATGAATAAACTGGAGTTTAGTCTCTCTGAATGGAGACTGGTCTCAGAATTTC
The DNA here is from genome assembly GCF_040414725.1 of Anabrus simplex. Taxonomy (NCBI): domain Eukaryota; kingdom Metazoa; phylum Arthropoda; class Insecta; order Orthoptera; family Tettigoniidae; genus Anabrus; species Anabrus simplex. The sequence continues at coordinate 68,703,383 of NC_090279.1, forward strand.
TTGAGACAGCCTAGAAGGTGACTCAAGCCGATAGAATCAGGCTGAAAACGTTATGGCGGAGTTTATGATGGTTTTACAACGGAGAAGAAAAATTTATAAACCACGAAGAAATTCTCTCGAACATGATTATAAAGATCTCTACCGTTATCGGAAAGAAAATATGGAATGTTTAGCACATTTTCTGGTGCGAATACACGAGATATATAACAATAATGATAAAGATGATGACGATGATAGCCATTTGCGGTAGGATTTACATGCATCATAAAGTCTAAAATGTTCAAAATCAAACCAGAAATATGCAAAACCGTGCAACATATAATTCTAATAATTTTCTTAGTAATTATTAAATTACTTTAATTATTCTTAATCTATTCTACATTTGTGATTTTTTCTGTACGTTGACATTTTTTCTATTCACAAAACACGACTAACATTTTATAAATAAAATTAATTCACAATCACGGAAAAGGCCGAAATAAAACATAGCTATGTTTAAGATATGACTTACAATTATTCAAATTCGAGGTTTTCATTATTCACTTTGTCCTCCTCCTTAGCTGAATGGTCAGCATGGTACTTTTCGGTTCAGGGGGCCCCCGGGTTCGATTCGCTGTCGGGTCAGAGATTTTAACCTTAAATCCTCAACATTCCTGCAACTCACACACAACACTATCCTCCACTACAATAACACGGCAGATGACACCCCGTCCTAGTCGGAGGGTCTGCCTTACAAGGGCTGTACCAGGCTATAAATAGCCACACGAAATTATTACCTATTATTATTATTATTATTATTATTATTATTATTATTATTATTATTATTATTATTATTATTATTATTATTATTATTATTATTATTCACATTTTGATATCTGGAAGGATATTTTTTCAAGTCCGAAAATTATAGCTCTCTATCACATGTTGGCTAAATGGTATTGAACGAATGTGCGAGTATCTTTGGTCCTGGTGTAAGCTATCCCATTTATGTTTAAGTGCCGTAAAATTTCCTGCCCATGCCTTTTTCGATTGCACTGTTTCTAAGTTTGTTTAAAAGTTTCAACCGGCGGCTCGTGCCCTTGAAAACATATGCTGTAACTGGTCTCACAACATTTAACAGATTCGCATAATGACGTTATTCGGCCAATGATTTGCTGCCTCTATGAGTGCTGCTCTTTCTCAACCATCGCACCAAAAACTCACTTGCGCCGAATACTACGAGAAAAGCATTTGGTTTGGATCAGACAGATTTCGATGAAACTTCCATGAATTGTCAATCTACCTGTCTTAAATGTATTGCTGATATTCACTTTGTCATAAAATCAACGACATTGTTATGAGTAATTGCTAAAGGACAGCTGGGTGGTTTGCAGCTGTATTGACCTCGCGTATGCACTGTAGAAATGTACTGATAGTTCTATTTTAAAGTTACATTAAACAGTGCGCTATAGAGTGAAAATTAGATTTTGACAACATGAACAGAATGTCTTGCTCATCAAACCCATTTTACTAACATGCACAGTATATGAATATTTCAAAATATTAGGCTTTTAATACTTCTTTGTCTTTTACAATTGAGGCTGAAATATGTAATATGAAATCCTCGTCATTTGTATATAAACTTGCATGCTATAAATAGCCTTAAAATTTCGGATTCTTGTTGAGATTGATTCATTTTGTCACTCTGCGGGTAACCTATATAACAACGTCAATCATGCAGCGATGTTCTGATGTCTTAATTGACCATCCTACCATGTTTCATTGAAATCGCTGCCATCTACACACCACGTTCCATTTAAAACTGGAGCAAAAATTTACTGTCAATAAATACCGGTACGAAAATGATATTTCACGGCAGAACGGTTATCACCATTGAGTTCCGGATGTCTTAGCTCATCATGTTACTAAGTTTCATTGCAATTTGTCCGGTCCAAATCAAACAACTCCCTTCGTTTATCAATATGGATAGCATTTTGTATTGTTTCTAAGTTTTGAAAGTTTGCAATTTAGACAGTTTATGCAACAGTATATAGTTATTGGTAGTATATTATATACCGGGTGAGTTGGCCGTGCGGTTAGGGACGCAAGGCTGTGAGCTTGCATCCGGGAGGTAGTGGGTTTAAGCCCCACTGTCGACAGTCCTGAATATCGTTTTCCGTGGTTTCCAATTTTCACACCAGGAAAATGCTGGGACTGTACCTTAATTAAGACCACGGCCGCTTCCATCCCACTCCTAAGCCTATCCCATCGTCGCCATATGACATATCTGTGTCGGTGCGACGTAAAAAAAATTGTAGAAAAAAAGTACATCATAGGCAGAAACACCCCTAGCTATGCACAGGTATGGTCAATAAACTCTTCATATTCGTGAAGAATGAAGTCCGAAGCGTGTGCTAAAAAGTGTTTGAGTGACTTTCAATGACCGCAGAAAATTATGCATTTGTATGTGGATCCTGAATGTGATGATAAATACAATGTAACTTCTTACACAATATATTGAAGGAAACTTACAAGAAAAGAAACCTTAAATCAGTCGTCCACAAGCTGGGGTTCAAGTATACCAAATGTACGAGCCACTACGTTTATGTAAGCCTAGAAAGAATTGAAATAAGAACTAGTGATTATTGAATATTGATTAATACGAAAGGTAGCCTATACTTTGCAGAATAGGCTCCCAAGTTAAACATAACTGAAGAAGAAGAAAAGTCTGTCAAGAACTATTCTAAATGAAAAAAAATATCGGTGGGTGTTCCACTTCTCCCTTTCATGTAAAAGATTTTCCATTTGCAGTTGCAAAATCTGTTTTTGCACTGAAATGAGTTCTTCTGTTTTTTCGAGAACACACTGTCGCTTTTCAATCTTCTAACACCTTCATCTGTTCCAACAAAACCACTTTTTGTAGTATTCACTCGTCAGCTGACAGATACCAGAGCCAGTGTGCGAGACTCGTCTCAAGCGGAAGGAGACAAGTCTCGTTAGCGAGAAACAAACTTTATTCATATACATGACGAGTTCTGTCTCGCAAGTGACTTCCGTCTCAATCCTCCTTCGAGACTTGTCTCCGAGTTACATCTCATTCTTATTCATATCACCCAATGTCATGACAATGATTTATTTTCTGTTTCCTGTAGTGAAGAAGGATTATGAAACAACTCCTGTTCCAGTTTCCATCTAAATTACCAATTTGGAGGCCGCGATGGAGATAAGAGTAAATCTGATGTGACTGATTGTTTATTTCAGGAATTCGCTCTCAGGTAATGTGTGGAAGGTTATGCAGCACAGCACAACAAAGTACAACCAGTGAAGGCGTGGCGCGGGAGACGTGTGATTCCCGCATTCTCGCACCATTCCCTTCAATGGAATAACTGCGAGATCGTGCTGCATTACAGCTTGTACGAGCAATGAAGTAGAAGTCTACTTGAGGTCCTTCAAATTTCATGAAATTGTAGCACGTCGAGAAGAATCGATTTGCCCTATTCCAAGAGCCAACTGAAAACCAAGTGACAGGTTGATTGTTTTTAAAAATCCATTTTAATGATACAGACTTTATTACCAGAAAAATGTAGGTAAATAAGGACGGCAATGAAGCCCCCGTTTTAAGTACAGTGCCAGGCTTATCCTCCTACCTTAAAGTAAGGGAGTTCTCGGAAGACAGAAGAAGAGAAGCAGAAAATTGCAAGAGAGGATGAGAAAAAGGGAAATGAAAAGGGAAATATAATTGTTTCCTCTCAACACTTTAAATTGAATGTTCATTCGCCGGAGTGGTTTGTACGTAGCACTGAAAGTGTTTGTATATTGTTTAATTAGATATTACATCCGCACCCAAGGTTAGTAGTAGTATTAGAATAAATAGTGAGAGGTTCATGTGAACGGTGGAGTGATATCTAATGAAATCATACTCGCTAGTAATGAAGTTATTTTTAGGAACGCTCTTTTGAATGAGTAGAGCACTTCATTATTTTAACTATGTTTATAGTAAGTTATCAAAAATGATAAGAATCAGTTAGTTACTTTGATAGGCAGTTTTATCCAAAGGTTAGTCTCGGGTAGAGAATTCTGAGAAGCTCAACATATTGCATGACCAATTTTTGTGGTAAGATTTCTGAAGAAACCGAGTACAGTGTAACAAGAGATTTGAACGCATTTCTAATTTACATGCAGGCTCTAAAATTTTATCAGGCTAAACCAAACCCCACGGCGCAAGAGCCCCGTTGGGACTTGGCCTACTAAGCGACCGCTGCTCAGTCCGAAGGCCTGCAGATTACGAGGTGCGTGTGGTCAGCGCGATGAGTACTCTCGGCCGTTATTCTTCGTTTCTATATCGGTTATCAGGCTATAAGTTCATTGCACCATCCAGGACATCCTCTAGTATATCTGTCTTTCAAGAAGGATGGTTTCCTCATACAGCGTCACTAAAGGGGTCCCTAGGTCGCTCTGATCAGCTCGTGGTTGGGTCCGTTTTGGCGGTTTGACACATGAACCAGCAAATACGACCGGTCCACCAATCCGGCATTGTGTGTTTGTCCCACCGTGCTTTTGTCTGTAGCTTCATCTAGTTTTCACGTATTTCTGAGCGAGTTAAGAGGCGGCCGGAGCTGGAACGGCCGGCCACCAGCTCAATAGTTGTTGTAACATGGGCCAAAAGTTTGTAAAAGTTTTTTTTGTCAGGAAACGGAACAAGGTAAAATTATTTTGTTTTTGTAGCGCACGGTAGTCTGTGATACACTTTCCATTAGTGTAAAAGCATTTTTTTAAAAATGCAAATATAGTTATAAAGTGGTAGTTAAAATAACGAATCTCCACATAAAACTGAGCTCTGAACCACGGTTTTCCTAAACTTACTTTAAGTCAAGATGGTGTTCAATTTATTTATTTTTTTTTTGCTAGTTGTTTTACGTCGCACCGACACAGATAGGTCTTACGGCGACGATGGGACAGGAAAGGGCTAGGAGTGGGAAGGAAGCGGCCGTGGCCTTAATTAAGGTACAGCCCCAGCATTTACCTGGTGTGAAAATGGGAAACCACGGAAAACCATTTTCAGGGCTGCCGACAGTGGGGTTCGAACCTACTATCTCCCGAATACTGGATACTGCCCGCACTTCAGCGACTGCAGCTATCGATCTCGGTGGTGTTCAAATTAGAAGCAAACTATACCGTAGGGAAGTTTATATTTTTCTGTAATGGACTACTTTAACATACTTTAAAATTAGGGATTCTTTATATATTTAATTGTGATTTTAATAAAGCATTGCTTATTGACTTACGAGTGTCGGCCGAATTCTAGTGCTGGTAGTTCAGCCAGTTTCCGTCAGATGCCGCAGCGTCACAAAGTCTTGTCCTTGAAGAGGGATGACGACAGATTAGCTCTTACCCATGCAGGGATGTGGCGAGTGAGAACTTCAGCTGCTATCGGTCGCTTCCTCACCCTTGCTTCATAACAAGCGGCAGTGGACACGCTGACAATACTTTGTTACTCGCTAGTTGTGGTTATATTTTGTCGTGTTCTATTATACCGTGGTACTATGATTAGTGGCGGCAGCCCTGAAGATGGTTTTACGTGGTTTCCCATTTTCACACAGGGCAAATGATGGGGCTGTATCTTAATTAAGGCCGCGGCGGCTTCCTTCCAACTCCCAGGCCTTTCTTATCCCATCGTCGCCATAAGACCTATCTGTATCGGTGCGATGTAAAACCACTAGCAAAAATAAATTAACATTTATCGACATTATTCTTTAAAACACGCCGAAGAATATGACAAATATGTTGGTTAAGAACACCATGAAATTACGAATGAACTTAAAACAGCTGCCTTATCTGAGGTAGGTGTTATCCAACTTTATGGAATTTTCTTTGTTATGTTAGTGACGCAAGGATGCTTACTATTCAAACTAAGACAATTAAGTTATTGTTATTGATGATTGTAGGTCGGAGGTGAATCGTCAGTTCGAATAAGCTACAACATATCTCACTAATGTTATGTCGTATGGTTTTTTTTAGTGCCGGGATATCCCAGGACGGGTTCGACTCACCAGGTGCAGGTCTTTCTATTTGTCGCCTGTAGGCGACCTGCGTGTCGTGTATCTCACTAAAAGAATGGCTAAATAACATAACGTTACAGAAAGAGATGCAGTAATGGTTGAGAATCCGCATACTGAATAGTAGTTGCTACTAATGTTTCTGTGTTATCTCTGGTGTATACATTTACAAACCTATTTTAAGGTTTAGTAGAATAAGAATAAAAATGGAATTAATTGCTATAAATATGTGTTGTTCCTCTTTCAGTTGTAGCCTATTACAATATGGGCAGTGGCGGTTCTAGATACTTAAAACGGAGGGAGGGGGGCTGTTTGCAATTGAAAGTCTTGGTAACAGAATTCAAAAGAAAAGTAACCATGTTTATGAAAGTACAATGGGCAACATTAGCACAACCATTAACATGTTTATTTCAAATACATTATATCTGTAAATTATCAATTTCTTTATTAATCAAGGAATTTTAAAATAATTATTTCACTAAAACTGAGCCCCACCCCGCCAGGGCTAGAATCGCCTCTGGATATGGGTTTAAATATGCGTTTGTTACTAGTGTGCACGGTAACTCACCGCTGCACTGCTTCCCTTGCTCGCGAAACAAGGTTTGCAGGCTGTTGTTGAATGAAACAGTTACAAGAATATAACCGTTTTTCAGTTGCAGTGCGGTGGTGGTGGTGGTGGTGATTATTGTTTTAAGAGGAAGTACAACTAGGCAGTCATCCTCTATATAACTCTAATCAGAGAGAGAAAATGGAAGGGATCCGACAGTTTGAAAAATGAAGGTATCGGCCAAGGAAAGACAAGGGCCACGAAGGGCGTGAAAATGAAAGACTCCATAGGCCTCCTTACGTACTGTAATAACGTCGGGGTCGGAAAAGAACAAGAGTTGACTACATGTGGTCGGATAGGATAGATGAGAGAAGAGAATATCGTCTACTGCAGCCGGTTATTCAAGGGAAGATACAAGGCAAAAGAAGACTAGGAAGAAAGCGCATTCCTTGGATTGATAATTTGTAAACATGGTTCAACTGTTCCACTACTGAGCAACATGCAAAGCAAGAATCTCTATTATGGTAGCCGATCTTCTGAAAGGAGATGCAACCGAGCTCGATAGCTCCAGTCGCTTAAGTGCGGCCAGTATCCAGTATTCGGGAGATAGTAGGTTCGAACCCCACTGTCGGCAACCCTGAAAATGGTTTTCCGTGGTTTCCCATTTTCACACCAGGAAAAGTGCTGTGGCTGTACATTCATTAAGGCCATGGCCGCTTCCTTCCCACTCCTACCCTTTTTCTGTCCCATCGTCGCCATAAGATCTATCTGTGTCGGTGCGACGTAAAGCAACTACCAATAAAAGGAGATGGCACTTGAAGAAGGATAGATGAAAGTGAGGAGCTCGGCACAGGTAAGTGGAAATAAAGCTAGGACTCAGCTAAGGGCTCCGTGGTCGCCAACCCAGACTCCCAAGTGCAGAACTCATGGGGCCCCCTTTAGTCGCCTCTTGCGACAGGCAGGGGATACTGTGGGTGTTATTCTACTACCTCCAATACAGAGGGAAGTTGCAGTGCCCCTCAGCACCGTTTCAGAGTTTCATAACGGGTAGGTAGGCTATACAAAACCGTCGTTTACAATCCTTGTATTTCTTGGAAATGGGGTTTTCCAACGTAACTACAATAACTCACAGGTCAGATAGAGCAGCGCTGCTATTAGCTAAAGCTCCTGACGTCACCGAGAGCGAGAATGAAGTGGTATTTTTTTTTTACCTTAGTAGTTACTCTAATTAGGCTCCACTGAAGTCATGAAACACAGAACTAATGGATCTTTAGGTGATGTAACATTTATTATTTAAAACTTATACGAAAGCATACGACTTCAAATCCGTCTTTGTAAAGACAAAGAGACTCTCACAACGGCTCGAAGGATGGAACGCAGGCCTTCTGCCCCTTGGCAGGTTCGATCCTGGCTCAGTGCAGTGGTATTGGAAGGTGCTCAAATATGGCAGCCTCGTGTCGACACGTTAAAGAACTTTTGCGGGACAACATTCCAGCAACTCTGCGTCTACGAAAACACGTTGTTTGATCGAATCCAAATTTTAACACAATATGCAATGGGATGTTTTATACATTGTTTACATATTTCAGAACTGTTCGTTTCCAAGTAAAAAACTGTTGTAGATTTGTAAGTTAAGGCTTCTTCTTACTTGAGGTTGCTGGAAAATACCTTTCTTGGTCGCGTTACGATCTTTATAGTATGTCCAATGTATCACTGTGTGACTAAAAAATGCGTAAATGAATTTACGTATTTTGTATCAGTTTGTATTTTCATTGGATAGAATAATTTGGTAATATGTATCACCGACTGGCCGGTACAGGGAAAGACGTGAGGCGGGGTCGGGGTTTATGCACTTCTTCATTTCAACATCGGAAACAGTGTCCGGCGTGCTGGCCATAATTGGTTAATTTCTCTTGAATGGGGGCTGGGTGTATGCGTCGTCTCCATCATCATTTCATCCTGATCACGACGCGCAGGTCGCCTACGGATGTCAAATCAGAGGACCTGCATCTGGCGAGCCGAACTTGTCTTCCGACACTCCCGGCACTAAAAGCCATACGCCATTTCATTTATTTTTGTCGAAACAGTACCTTATTTTGACTGTTTTGCCCAGCACTAACCCATGCTCAATAATTTCCTGGAATGTTTCGCATTCCGTACAAATGTCAACACCATCAGCTCCGTGCAAGTACTGTATCACAACTTCCTGGTAACGCACTATGTGACGCTGGAGGGTGAGAAGGGAATCGCCCGCTCGGCCTTGGCCTTTCTCACTGCCATCTATGCACCCGCGATGTAACTATCAGTGGAGTTAGCTGTCGACTGCAACGATACTAGTGACGATATTTTGAAATAAAAGGTGGATCTAGACTTGACTCCGCCCGCCTCTTAAGGTCACAGTTGCTTCCTTCTCAGGCCCATTCCATCGTTGCCATAAATCGGTGCTATATAAAACTCATAGCCAAAATATGAGACATTATAAAGCACATAATATCATTATAATTGTCCATAAAGGTGGAAAACAAGTGTGTTCAGTTCATGTTCAGTATTGTAATTCAAAATATGCCAAACATATGCATGTTCCAGACTCCATTTGTCTTAGTTGCATTCATAATGACTTTTATAAATTCCTGCCGTGCAGTATAATAATAATAATAATAGTAATAATAATAATAATAATAATAATAATAATAATAATAATAATAATAATAATAATACAACAATAATTATTATTACACAATAATACAATAATAATAATAATAATAATAATTTATTATAAGGAGATTAATTGCCTATCAGCTGAATGGGAAGTGAAAATTGAAATGTGGAGTTATTTTCCAGAAGAGTGAACTTTTCAAACATGTGGTTTGGTGTCCTCATAGTCTGTTCCTTTGTATGAGCTCATCATTTCTGTAGAATTGTGTGATAAAAATCAAATACTGAAGTGGAAGTGTCATGTGATATTGTGTGGATGAATTTTGTTAAGAAGTCATAGTTTTGGTTAAGCATCCATTTCTACCAAGGAAGTTTCACTGAAAATTGTGTATTTTGAAAACAATTTCTCATCAGAACACCGGAAATATGTTAAGCTCTCTCCTCTCTTATTTGCAATTTGTATGCACATCCTCCTCTACAGAAGTATGTACTGGTACTTTGTATGTATGTACTTTTCAATATTCAGCACGTCCAATCTATCTTATATTCTCAAAATTATCATTGATCCAGCGCTAAGAATACTTACAGCTCCGATATCTACCTTAATAACTCTATGAAAAACAAAATAATATTCATCTCTTGCCACGTTCAAATAAATATAATGAATTAAAATGCCCAACGTTGATTCACAGTCTGGTGACGAAATTCCATGTCCTATCTGTAATAAATGTTGTAAGTCTACGTTAGGAGTAAATAAACACATAGGAAAAGCTCACCCTGAGAAAAGGAGAAATAAACTCTCAACACAATATGCTAATACCGGTAACATGAATGTTGAGGAAAGCTTACAGTTGACAGAAGACACCCCAGTGGTCGCTGATCATGAAAATGAAAATATTAGTCCTATGAAAAATTGGGAGGATAGGATTCCAAACATTATGCAAAACGGTGATGCTAATCAGCTGGAATCTTTTACTTCTGAGGTTATGCAGTTCTTTGCTGATCAGGTAAATGAATTACCTGGCCCTCAACATCCTGCTGTTAGATTTTACAAAAGTAGAAAATTACAAAATAATCGTAAATATGACCATAAAACCTCTAGTAACCCACAGCAGAGGTCTAAAAGACAACGAGAGAAAAACAGAGAGCGTTATGCCTACGAGGTAGCTCAGTATCATTTCTATAATCAGAGGCGGAAAATTGCTCGCAAAATTTTGAACAAAACTAATAAGGCCCATTCTTGTAAAATCCCAATAACTACGATTTCGGATCATTTTGAAAAGACTTTTGGTACCGAAAATAACAATTCTCCTCTTTTTATTATGGAAAAAAGCAATGACTTACCTGCTGATATTAATATTTCAGTAGATGATGTCCATAAAGCATTATACAACATTAAAGTTGACACCTCACCAGGCCCAGATCATATTACAGTTCGTGTATTAAGGCACCTCAAGGCTACAAAATTTCTGACGTTACTCATCAACACGATGCTTCATTTTTCCTACGTACCTACAAAACTCAAAATGGCCAGAACAATTTTAATACATAAGGGTGGAGACATAAATGATATTAAAGAATGGAGACCTATAACCATATATTCGGTGATTAGGAGAATAACTGAACGAGTACTAGATATGAGACTGCGTTCATATGTCACACTAAGTCCTCACCAGCGTGGCTTCGTGCCATTACCTGGAACTCATGTCAACGCTTCCCTCGTGAATGGTTGCCTCCAAGATGCGAAACGCAACAAAAAGGATTGTTGCATCATTTTTTTAGATGTCACAAAAGCATTTGACTCTATCGGACATGAACATATCAAACGATCTCTTCGACAATCTGAAATTCCTCCTAACTTATGTAGATTAATTGAAGCATTTCTTACAAAGAACACAATTCAAGTGGAAGCTGATAATAAGAAATCAAAACCCATCGAAATTAAGTGTGGCGTAGCTCAAGGGTCCCCTATCTCACCACTGCTGTTCAATTTAGCAATCAATACTGTAATACAAAATCTCACCGACCATGACATATGCCAACGTTATGGCTATACTTTATCTGATGATCTACCGCCGTTATCCTCATTTGCTTTCGCAGATGACCTAGTCATACTCAGCAAAACTGAAAATGATGCTACTACCGTGTTAAATTTAGCTGAAAGCAGCTTTGCAGAAATTGGTTTACATATCCATCCTCATAAAAGCAAGTCTATAATCCTGAAGAAAGGAAAATTAACTGAAGGAAACGTCACTACACTTGAGGGATCAACAATCCCATCGATAAAAACACACAATGAACGAATCAAGTATTTAGGAATTGACTTCAACAGTGAAATTTCTCTTGACAAACATAAACTAATAACCACAATAACTTCTGACTTAAATAATCTGGTAAAAACAAAGCTTCTAAAACCAGAGCAAAAGATCAAGATTATTAACGAGTTTGTTTGGCCGGGTTTGATCTATCCTCTACAATGTGCCCCCAACTATCAAACACCTTTCTTAAAGATCTGGACAAAATTATAAGAAGTTCTGTAAAAGAAATAATGATGCTGCCAGATGATACTCCAAATTCGATGTTGTATAGTGCAAGGAAGGTCAGAGGGATGGGATTAATTTGCGCAGAATGGGAAGCCAATATACAGCATTACAATATATGTAATCGCTTACTCCATGTTCAGGACGTACATCTACCATACGTAAGGAAGTTACCTGAAGAACAAGATATGGCACTCCACAGACTTGACATAAAAAAAGAAAGTCTTCCTTCAAAGACTGACGGAAGAAAACTACGTGAAATTATGAGAAATCGATCCTTTCAGTCGTGGTGCCAGCTACCACATAAAGGAAAAGGAGTAGTGTTATATTCAGACTGCCCGAAAGCAAACTCCTGGATGACTCGTAAATCACCTCTGTCCTCTTCTGAATACATAAACGCAGTGAAGATGACATGCAACCTCACCGCAGTCAGGTCGGTTCCCGGTAGGTCATTCAACACAACCCGTTGCCGCCAAAATGGCTGCAACGAGACAGAAACCCTTGGACATGTGTTGGGATTCTGCCGGAGTACTGAGCTAATGCGCAACCATCGCCACCATCGTATAAGAACGTCGATTGCTCGAGGCTTGAGACAGCGTGGATGGGAGGTGCACGAGGAGGTTCACTGCATCTCTACTAATGACTCTAATCGGAGGGCGGACATCGTAGCCATCAACAGAGAGGACATGAAAGCGATGGTCTTAGATCCCACCATTCGCTTTGAAAGAGACCTTAATCAGGCTCGGGATGTGGACCTAGAAAAGCAAGCTATTTATGTTCCGTGCTTGCCTTACCTTTCATCTAAGTATAAAATACCTATTGATCGGTGGATTGTCACAGGCCTGCTTTTCGGAGCAAGAGGCACCCTCCCTAGTCAGACATCGAACTTCCTACAAAATTTGAAAGTTCCATTCTGCGAGTTAGAAAAAATAGTAATACAGATACTGAGGGACTCGCTGCAAATCATTCATTTCCACCTATACCTGAGAACGTGAGTTACATTCCTCCCCCACTAACCCTGGAAAAAAAGAAGATAACAGTATTAACGATTAAATGTTCATCTTTTGATATTTTTAAACCATTGAAATTTAAACTGTATTCCGGATCCAAATGGTCACCCTCATTGGAGGACGGACGATTTATTTCTTTAATAAATCTCTCTCTCACCCCGACTGTATTAGGTATGGAGGCCTAGGGAGTCTTATTTCCACGCCATAATACTGTACATAAATTAGCGACCAATTCCTTGGATGTAGATCATAATACGTGGAGCTATCTTGTAACGTGCCATGGGAATTTTTTGTGCTGAATCAGCTGCCATATAGTAGTACGTAGATAGTGATACTACGTATTTCTTTCCATTTATAGGGACTCCTCTCCTGCGGATGGACTGAAAGGAAGCCTTATTTGTACCTCCTGCATGTTGTAACAGGGACCAATCACAGAATCTGTAATCGCTCTCTTGTCGTTTAAGCCCATTAACATATTCATAATTCTATCCTTTTCCGGTTAGCAGAAAAATTTAAATACATCCTACTGATACATGAAATAAGACATTTTTAAGTACTGTAAATAGTGCAGAACAGTAAATATAAGGGATGCACACAATTTGTAGCTTGACAATATTTATCATCTAAGTGCAGATGATTGATTGAATGATATGTTGTGTTTTGGTGCAATATGTAGGAACAGGGTACGTGCTAATATGCCTTGGTTTCTTCAAACACTACTCTGCCAGAGACTTGCCATCCTCTAGCAGATACAAAAGAAGTACAAATCTCCATATTTCTCAGTGTGTGGCCCTAGGTGTCTGATATGACAGACTTAAAGATGTATCATATAGTAAGTTCCTTGAGAAAATACAAATGTTGTTGCTGAAAACTTTTGACGTGTCAGTGCAACGTTAGACTGCAAAAAGAGAGGAAAGTATTGTGTTGCAACTTGTCAGTTCCACTCTTTCTTTCATAAATGAATCATTTTGTATTTGTATTGTATTGTTTTCTGGCTGATGATTATTAATTGATGATTAATACTACTGAACCTAATGTCATGAAATTATTAAATTTTGTGTGTGTGCGTTCCATTTAGTGCTATTTGTATATTGGTGTTTTGTGCTTGTTGGTAGAAATTGGAAGTAGTGTTATTTATTTGAATTTTATAACAAGTAATTAATTTGGTGTTCAGTAGCTTACGTTCTCTAGGTTAAGTAGGCTAACTAGGTGTACCTTGTTTCGAATTTAGGTTTAGAAAATACTTTAGGTAATAATATTAACTTTTAAAACAATATTTTTAAATATCTGTAGGTTCGTTGGTATTATACTTACAAAGGGAGATTTTCATAAGGAGTTGTAACTCATAGTAATTTCCGCCGCTACTTTTCCGATATTTCGTGCAGATATCCGTTCAAACAATCACAAAGGTAATAATTTATTACATTAAATAACACGATAAGCCTGTAAACATCGATTTAAAGAGAATTTAAAGAGAATTCACGGTAATTTCACTGAATAGTTACAGTACTTAACAGTTTTTTTGGATTGTTGACGATTGTTGCTACAAGTACATGATAGTAGTGTAAATAAATACAAAGTCAGCTGATTCATTATTCCGACAATTTGTAGTCTTAGTTCCCTGCATACATTGTACTTTCCACTTCGTTTATTCATCGAGTAAAAGTTAATAATGGAATTCCTATATCCCAATAATATTGCACTTCAAGCCCCTGGCGTGGTTTTGACAGAAATTATAGTAGGCAACGTCTTATTCTCAGAATTTAAGGACATTTTTATTCTCCGTACCGCGTAGTAGGTAAAATCATACTAATCCACCAGCTGTAAAATTTCATATAACCACACTTCAGCTGAAAATTGTAGTGTAGATACATTGTAGTATAGATACAGTACATTTAGATAGTGCCGTATCTTGACTGCAGTATTCGTGTATTATCTTTCGTGTATATCTATTAGAGCGTAGTACTAATAATAATTTGTCTAAGCATTTAGCTTTGTTGGTAATCTTTGAATGCAGTAGTTCTTGCAAATTTAATTTCTGTTTGTACTTAATAATGATATACGGTACCGGTATCGTAATTAGGATACGACTGAAAGTAGTTTAAAAATTACTGTAGTGTACTGTACAATAGTATACGAGTAATATCCTATTAGAAATTAGTGTGCTTATTTTATTATTGTAAAATATTTGTGTAGTACTGGTGTAGTAGAAGTATCCGTAGAAACTCTTACTAAAATTCTATTGTTGTAATTAGGATAGGCTTAATTGTAGGCTTAATTGCAGTTTGGAATTGTGTAGTTCTTGTGTATTACTTTCAATATACAGTAATTTAACAGCAGTTTTTTCCTGTTAGGAGTTGTAGGGGTTGTACGACTATGTAGTATTGTAGTGTAGTCGTATGTTAATTACCTTGTTGTTGTGTGATGTTTGAGTACTATCCCAGACAATATATCCCTCTATTCATTTATTTTTTGCAAATAAGTTATTTCATTTTTATTTTCATTTTTTCCGTAAAGAATGACTAAGGAGCGCGAGTGTATGAACTGTGGTTGTGGCGAGGCATTGAAGGGTATGAGAGAGGAGTTGGAAAGTTTGAGGGAGATAATTAGGATTCTCACAGAATACAGGAAGGAAGATAGGACTCCCTCAAACAATGTACAGGTTATGGTAGGTGTACAAGAGGGAGGGGAAGGAAAGGGGGAGTTGTAGAAGACAGGTAGTCTAATGTTCTAAGGGGAAGGAGATTGCAGGCTAAGGGCTCTATTCAGGGTCAGAATTCAGGACAGGTGTCTGTGCGAAATCAGTACGAGTCACAACAGGTAGAACAACAGAGGGAAGATGAGGGACAGGGAACTGTTGCTGAGATGTGTGGAAGTAGGAGGAAGAGAAAAGGTAGGAAAGGGATATGTAGAGTAGAGGATAGGAAAAGACAGGTGGAACAGGGTCATGGGAAGGAGGAAAGGGAGGAGGAAGTAGCTTCTGCAGCTATCAGGTAAGATAGGGCTGACCTGAGGGGAGGGGATCAAATGAGGTGGGTAGGGATGAGGCTCTGGTCATGAGGGATTCCGTCGTTAGACACGTGGGGAATGTGTGTGAAGGAAACGAGACCAGGGTGGAATGTTATCCAGGAATTAGGTTGAGGCAGATGTTGGGGAAAGTAAAAGAGAGGGAGGAGGGGAAGGAGAAGGTAGTAGTGTTTCACCAACGTAAGACAAGCTGATATAAGTACTAACATAGTTGGAGATGTGTGGGATCAGGTAAATGCAGCTCGGGTGAAGTTTAAGAAACCGGAGATTGTTATTAGTGGAATACTGTGTAGGAGGGATTCTGACTGGAGGGTGATTGGGGATTTAAATGAGGCTATGGAGTGGGTATGTAGGAAACTGGGAGTCAAATTTCTAGATCCTAATGGATGGGAAGGAGATAGTGATCTGTGCTAAGAGGCCTTCATTTAAACCGCAGTGGTACGTATAAGTTAGGAAATTTGTTTGGAAGGGTAATAGGGAGGTACATTCAGGGAAACGGGGTGGCCTAGGGAGCGGTGATAAGGGAACAGGGAAGTGGAAATCAAGTAGGGATGACATAAAATTGTTAGTATTGAACTGTAGAAGTATTGTAAAGAAAGGAATAGAATTAAGTAATTAATAGATAAATATTTACCAGATATTGTATTAGGAAATGAATCATGGCTGAGAAATGATATAATGGATGCAGAAATTTTCTCACGGCACTGGAGTGTGTATCGTAGAGATAGGATAGGAATGGCGGGAGGGGGAGTATTCATTCTGGTGAAAGAAGAATTTGTAAGCTACGAAAAAGTTAAAGATGAGACACATGAAATTCTAGGTGAAAGGCTCATTTCTAAAGATAATAGGCAACTTGATATATTTGGAGTGTACAGACCGGGAAAGGGTAGCACTGACGTGGATTCGGAATTATTAGATAGGATAGTCGGCTATGTGGGAAACGACATGGAAAGAAATGTGATTGTAGCGGGAGATCTGAATTTTGCCAGATGTCAATTGGGAAGCAAATGGGAACGACTGGAAGCATGATAAACAAATGGCAAATAAGTTAATAGGGAAGGACAGCTGATTCAGAATGTGATGGAACCAACCAGAGGGAAAAATATCTTGGATGTGGTGCTGATAAAACCAGATGAGCGCTATAGGAAAATGGAGTAATAAATGGTATTAGCGATCATGAAGCTGTTTTTGTCGTACTTAAAAATTAAATCTGATAGAAATGAAGGTCTTAAAAGTAGGAGTATTAGGCAATACCATATGGCTGATAAAGCAGGCATGAGACAGTTTCTAAATAGTAACTATGATAGGTGTAAAATGGTAAATAAAATGTAAACAGACTCTGGGATGGGTTTAAAGAAATTGTTGAGGAATGCGAAAACAGGTTTTTACCTTTAAGGGTGGTAAGGAATGGTAAAGACCCAACTTATTATAATAGAGAAATAAAGAGACTCAGAAGGAGGTGCAGACTGGAAAGAAATAGATTTAAAATGGCGTTGGAAGTAAGGAGAAATTGAAGGAACTTACTAGAAAATTGAATTTAGCAAAGAAGGTAGATAAGGATAATATGATGGCAAGCATAATTGGCAGTCATACAAATTTTAGTGAAAAATGGAAGGGTATTTATAGGTATTTTAATGCAGAAATAGGTTCCAAGAAGGAAATTTTAGGAATAATTAATGAACAAGCGGAGGGTGTATGTGAGGATCTTCAAAAGGCACAAGTATTCAGTCAGCAGTATGTAAAGATTGTTGGTTACAAGGATAATGTCGAGATAGAGGAGGAGACTAAGGCCAAAGAAGTATTAAAATTTACATATGATAACAATGACATTTAAAATAAGATACAAATATTGTAAACTAGAAGAGCAGCTGGAATTGATCAGATTTCTGGGGATATACTAAAGACAATGGGTTGGGATATAGTACCATACCTGAAGTACCGGTACTTATTTGATTATTGTTTCGTAGGAGGAGCTCTACCAGATGAATGGAGAGTTGGTATTGTAGCCCCTGTGTATAAAGGAAAGTGTGATAGACATAAAGCTGAACATTACAGGCCAGTTAGTTTGACATGCATTGTATGTAAGCTTTGGGAAGGCATTTTTTCTGATTATATTAGACATGTTTGTGAAATTAATAACTGGTTCGATAGAAGGAAAGGTTATTCCACTGAAGCGCAACTTGTAGGATTCCAGCAAGATATAGCAGATATCCTGGATTCTGGAGGTCAAATGGACTGTATCGCGATTGACCTGTTTAAAGGATTTGATAGGGTGGATCATGGGAGACTATTGGCAAAAATGAGTGCAATTGGACTAGACATAAGAGTGACTGAAAGGGTTGCTGTTTTTCTAGAAAGTAGATCTCAGAGAATTAGAGTAGGTGAAGCTTTATCTGACCCTGTAATAATTAAGATGGGAAGTCCTCAAGGCAGTGTTATTGGACCTTTATGTTTTCTTATATAAGTTATATAACTTAAATGATTTGAGTAAAGGAGTGGAATCGGAGGTAAGGCTTTTTGCAGATGACGTTATTCTCTACAGAGTGATAAATAAGTTACAAGACTGTGAGCAACTGCAACATGGCCTCGAAAATGTTGTGAGATGGACAGCAGGCAATGGTATGTTGATAAACGGGGTTAAAAGTAAGGTTGTGAGTTTCACAAATAGGAAAAGTCCTCTCAGTTTTAACTACTGCGTTGATGGGGTGAAGTTCATTTTGGGGATCATTGTAAGTATCTAGGTGTCATAAGGAATGATCTTCATTGGGGTAATCACATAAATGGGATTGTAAATAAAGGGTACAAATCTCTGCACATGGTTATGAGGGTGTTTAGGGGTTGTAGTAAGGATGTAAAGGAGAGGGCATATAAGTCTCTGGTAAGACCCCAACGAGAGTATGGTTCCAGTGTATGGGGCCCTCACCAAGATTACCTGATTCAAGAACTGGAAAAAGTCCAAAGAAATGCAGCTCGATTTGTTCTGGGTGATTTCCGACAAAAGAGTAGCGTTACATGAATGTTGCAAAGTTTGGGTAGGGAAGAATTGAGAGAAAGAAGAAGAGCTGCTCGACTAAGGGGTGTGTTACAAGTGATGAAAATCATTTTTCGTCCGTATTGAAAGTTTCATAAACTGTATATAGGATAATATCTTTTGTTTATTTCCACCTATTCAATATATTACAAGATGTTGGCATTTACTTTAGAACATTATTCAGATGAGACATGTTTCGCCTCTTACTGTGAGGCATCTTCAGTCATTATCAAAAACCTTATTATTTTACCAGGCATCTGGTTAAAGAAATTCAAAAATGTGTTTGATGATTATAAGAGAGGTAAGATTTCAGTTTGTTATAAACATGTTCATGAAGTAACTAAAAATCTAATATATTGATAAAAACATATGTAGTTCTTTGTTGAATAGGACTTGTTTGATAGTACTATAGTAAAAGAAGGTGGCTTGAAGCCGTAGTCATTAACAGATGTCTAATACATAGTGGAAGGTATAAAATATCAGTTCTATGAGAATATACATTACATTCAAATGATACTAAAAACTAGTGGATTCATAGGTAGTACATATAAAATGTTCAATGAAATAACTAAAGATCTAATAAAATGATAAACACATATGTAGTTCTTTGTTGATTAGGACGTCATATGATTGTGCGGCTTAAAGCCGTAGTAATTAATAGATGTCTAATACATAGTGGAAGGCATATTAAATCAGTTCAATGAGAATATATAATACAATCAATTGATACATAAAAACTGGTAGATTCATAAGCGGTACATTTAAAAATGAAGGCGTCATGTGACTATAGATGACAGTTGATGGCTTAAAGCCGTAGTCAAAGTTTGAAATTTAGGTCAAATAACTGCTAATATATGGTAAAAAGATATAAGTCAAAATATAAAGCTTAGTATAAAAAATATGAAGGAAAAACATTCCAATTGCTTGACAAAAGTTACTTGACGTTGGCATGCATTTGTCCGTGATACTTATTGGTCAACAGTTCGTAGGTTATTTTAGATTTATTCGGCAAGATTGCGTTGACAAGAAGTTCACCAGATGTTTATAGTTGGCCTAATTTGTATTAAGGCATCAAGAAAGTTGCAGAGATGATGATGGGTGGAAAATCTCAACGTTGGTATGGTTTTTTTGACGTGAAGGTTGGAGAGCTGTTGTGTTCTTCTTCGCTGACAATATATTTTATAAAACGTTGATTGTAATAATTTATACTATTGAAGAGTATTATGGAAGTTTGATGAGGCTGTTGAATTATTGTTGTTATAGATTGGTTCTAAAATGAAGAAAAAACTGTAGTTAATTTTGACGAGAATGAAAGAAAACATGGGAAGGTTTTGTTTAAGTGTTGTTAGTGAGAAAATTTTGGTGCTTACCTATGGCGTTGTAGGCCCATTTGACAAGCTGTGTGAGGCGCTATTAGGATACTAATGGTCACTAACAGTTTTTACTCCCTGTGTTGTACGTATGTCGTCTGGCCAGAGGGGGATGGGTAGGAGGGGGCGGAGTTGTAGGCTTGTGATTCGTGAACGGGAGGGAGTTGTGAATAGTAGGGGAAGCGGAGGGGCGTGTATCATTTATTGGTTTATGAATGGCGCGTGGAGGGGAATTACGTAAGATGGGAGGGGGAGGGGGTATGATGTATTTGTTGACGTAGGGGTGTTTGTTGATACTGTTTTGAAAATATTAAAAAACTTTTTGACCTGAAGGATTACGTTATTGAATAATGTTACTATCTGGTCATATAAAGGGTCTCTATTGTCTATTGGATCATTTAAATTCTTATTAGCATTGAATTTTTGGTCCAAAAATTTGTATAAATTTTCGAATTCGGTCATAAGTCTACCTTTTTTATTGTTTTTTTAAATTTGAAGGTCCTGTTCAATTGTGGTATAGTTGTGCCCCGTTTCTTTCATGTGATTGCTCATTGCTGAGTGTTTATTATGTTTCTGAGCATTGAAATGTTCTGTGTACCTAGTTATGAAGCTTCTTCCTGTTTGTCCGATGTATGAGCTGAAGCACTCATTACATTTTTATCTATAGATACCGGAGCCTGAGTATTTATTATTTTCTGAATTTATTGTATTATGGTTGAAGAACATTTTTGGTTTGAATTTTGAGTTTTAAAAGCTATTTTGATCTTTTGATTTTTTAAGGTGTTGGTTATTTGGTGTATGATTGGGTTGATGTATGTAAAGGTTGCGAACTTTGATTTTTCATTTTTTATTGGGGAGAGGTTTGTGGATAGTTTCAATTTAACTTTAGTAATTAGTTTGTCTATGATAGAGGGATTATATCCATTAAAAGTGGCTATTTCCTTTATTGTATTTATTTCTTTTTTCAAATTGGTCGTTGAAAGGGGAATTTTTAGAGCTCTGTACACCATACTATAAAATGAGGACTGTTTGTGTGATTGTGGATGAAGGGAACTTTGTTTAATAGTTATGGGTGTGAATGAGGGTTTTCTGTAAATTTGGAAATCAAACTTATTGGAAGTTCTTGTTATTGTGATGTCAAGAAAATTAATTGATTTGTGGTCCTCGTCTTCTGTAGTGAATTTAATATTGTTATCCAGATTATTTAAATAAGTTAATATGTTTTCACTATTGTTGAGATTTTTGTCAATTATTACCAGCGTGTCATCAACATAGCGTAGCCAGAGTTTTAATCCATTGATGTTATTTATTACTTTGTTGTTTTCGAGGTTTTCCATATGAATTTCAGCAAGTATTCCGGATAAAGGGTCTCCCATGGCCAGGCCTTACTGTTTGTATATTTTATTGTTGAAAGTGAAAAAGTTGATTTGTAAGACGAAGTTTAGTACTTTTAAGAATTCTTCTATTTCTATTTTGCTTAAATTTGCTATGTTTGGAAAGATTGTTTTTTATTATTTCTATAGTTTTTAGCGGGAATGTTTGAATACATGTTAATAACGTCGAAAGAGCACAATGTGTGATTAGGTTTTAAGTTAAATTTTTTGAGAGATTCACATATTTCTATTGAATTTTTGGGGTGTTTGTTATGGAATTTGAAATGTTTTTTGAGAAATTTCTGGAAGAATTGTGAGGTTTTATATGTCGGGTTATTTTGGCTGTTTATGATTGGTCGAATGGGAACGTCCTTTTTATGTACCTTCGGTAGTGATCTGACGGTGGGTAGTTTGGGGTTCATATTAATGAGACTTTGGTATTCATGTTCATTAAATAAAAATGATGAGTTTAAAAAAGTGTTTTTAGATTACGTTGAGTTTTTGTAGTGGGATCCTTTGAGATTATTGTGTAGGTCTCATTAGAGAAGAACTCCTCTGTTTTATGAATCTATTCTTGTTTTTTCATTAAGACTACAGTATTGCCTTTGTCGGCTTTAGTTATTATTATGTTATTAGTGTCCACTTTTCTTCTTAATTCTTGGATCTGTTTTAGTGAGGACGAGTTATTTTTGTTAGAAATTTCTTTTACAAGGGCAGGTAATTTCTTTTTAATTTCGTATTTTATGTCGTTTTGTTTGTCTGTTGGAATTTGTTTATTTATGTTTGTTTCAGCTTCGGCTATTGTAGTGATTATATCTTCTGCTTTGTGTGGGTTGGGCCAATTATGTTTTAAGCCTTGGTTGAATAAATGTGTTTCTTTATCTGTGAAGGTGACGTCGGATACATTAATTGTAGTTGGAATATTGTTCCATGGAGAGGGGGATATTTTTATATTACTGTTCCGGTTTATTGATTTTGCTTTTTCTTCTTTTAAGTGTGTCAATTTACGATTTAGTGTTTCTTGTTTTTTGTTCAATGCAATCTGTATTTTATATGTAATGAGTTGTTGATAAGTAATCCATTCTAGCGTTGATAACGATTGCGCGATAATCAAATGTTCGCGATAAAGTTGTGTATTTAATAAGGATTTCTTTCTATACAATAGTTTTATCTCATTTTTGAGCCAAAGGTTGTTGATTTTGTTTTGAATATCGTTAGATTTTTGTTTCGGAATGTTTTTCCTTTGAGTCGATTTTAGAAATTTCGGCACTAGATTGGATCTTACACATTCTTTTAGGAATTGAATATCTTTTGAGATCTTGCTAATTTTTGATTTAAGGTTTAGATACTTGTTTTCATTAGCCTGGTTGGCTTTATTATTACAAGTGATGAAAATAATTTTTCGTCCGTATTGAAAGTTTCATAAACTGTATATAGGATAATATCTTTTGTTTATTTCCACCTATTCAATACATTACAAGATGTTGGCATTTACTTTAAAAATGATTTTCATCACTTGTAATAATAAAGCCAACCAGGCTAATAAAAACAAGTATCTAAACCTTAAAACAAAAATTAGCAAGATCTCAAAAGATATTCAATTCCTAAAAGAATGTGTAAGATCCAATCTAGTGCCGAAATTTCTAAAATCGACTCAAAGGAAAAACATTCCGAAACAAAAATCTAACGATATTCAAAACAAAATCAACAACCTTTGGCTCAAAAATGAGATAAAACTATTGTATAGAAAGAAATCCTTATTAAATACACAACTTTATCGCGAACATTTGATTATCGCGCAATCGTTATCATCGCTAGAAAGGATTTCTTATCAACAACATATTACATATAAAATAAGATTGCATTGAACAAAAAACAAGAAACACTAAATCGTAAATTGACACACTTAAAAGAAGAAAAAGCAAAATCAATAAACCGGAACAGTAATATAAAAATATCCCCCTATCCATGGAACAATATTCCAACTACAATTAATCTATCCGACGTCACCTTCACAGATAAAGAAACACGTTTATTCAACCAAGGCTTAAAACATAATTGGCCCAACCCACATAAAGCAGAAGATATAATCACTATAATAGCCGAAGCTGAAACAAACATAAATAAACAAATTCCAACAGACAAACAAAACGACATAAAATACGAAATTAAAAAGAAATTACCTGCCCTTGTAAAAGAAATTACTAACAAAAATAACTCGTCCTCACTAAAACAGATCCAAGAATTAAGAAAAAAAGTGGACACTAATAACATAATAATAACTAAAGCCGACAAAGGCAATACTGTAGTCTTAATGAAAAAACAAGATTACATTCATAAAACAGAGGAGTTCTTCTCTAATGAGACCTACACAATAATCTCAGAGGATCCCACTACAAAAACTCAACGTAATATAAAAACACTTTAAAAAACTCATCATTTTTATTTAATGAACATGAATACCAAAGTCTCATTAATATGAACCCCAAACTACCCACCGTCAGATCACTACCGAAGGTACATAAAAAGGACGTTCCCATTCGACCAATCATAAACAGCCAAAATAGCCCGACATATAAAACCTCACAATTCCTCCAGAAATTTCTCAAAAAACATTTCAAATTCCATAACAAATACCCCAAAAATTCAATAGAACTGTGTGAAACTCTCAAAAAATTTAACTTAAAACCTAATCACACATTGTGCTCTTTCGACGTTATTAACATGTATTCAAACATTCCCGCTAAAAAACTATAGAAATAATAAAAAACAATCTTTCCAAACATAGCATTTTAAGCAAAATAGAAATAGAAGAATTCTTAAAAGTACTAAACTTCGTCTTACAAAACAACTTTTTCACTTTCAACAATAAAATATACAAACAAGAAGGCCTAGCCATGGGAGACCCTTTATCCGGAATACTTGCTGAAATTTATATGGAAAACCTCGAAAACAGCAAAATAATAAATAACATCAATGGATTAAATCTCTGGCTACGCTATGTTGATGACACGCTAGTAATAATTGACAAAAATCTCAACAATAGTGAAAACATATTAACTTATTTAAATAATCTGTATAACAATATTAAATTCACTAAAGAAGACGAGGACCACAAATCAATTAATTTTCTTGACATCACAATAACAAGAACTTCCAATAAGTTTGATTTCCAAATTTACAGAAAACCCTCATTCACAGCCATAACTATTAAACAAAGTTCCCTTCATCCACAATCACACAAACAGTCCTCATTTTATAGTATGGTGTACAGAGCTCTAAAAATTCCCCTTTCAACGACCAATTTTAAAAAAGAAATAAATACAATAAAAGAAATAGCCACATTTAACACGTTGGGTGCCACGTGCCGCCATATGGCGTCACGGTGGTCTTCAAATTTGAGATGGCGTGACACCATATGGCGGCACACCGTTCTTGAAATCAGAGTTGGCGTGACGCCATATGGCGGCACAGTTGAGTTTCAGGCGATGCACCGTAGATAATCAGCTGTGACATCTATGCGCGTAAAATTGCTACTACGTGAAGGGCGAACTTCAGGGTATATTCCAGCTACGTATTTTTACTGTATGCCACCATGTGGCGCCACAGTATTCTTCCGAAGCCACTGACTGGCCAGTGGTCATTGTCACAGGTGAAAGCGCGCCAGGCGTTGTTTATTCCTCGTTTACGTACGTATTATCACTCAGTTTATATAGTTGTGCAAAAATATAAAAAATGGAAGATATTGGTAATAATCTTACGAGGGAACACATGCATGTGTTACACTCGGATTCGGTTGAAATTTGGTAAGAATATTCGTGGGAGGCAGTAGAATGATAAGGTGAAAACTGAATGTACCCAGCGCAAGTTTAAACGCCAAAATTGAACAAATAAGTAGTCAAACAATTAGAAGTGCCGCGGGAGTATCGGGGTGTGGCGGAGAGGTAGGGAGGAGCGAAGCAGCGGACGTGAACCAACCGGGCTGCGTCGAGCTGCGCTAGCAGCCAGGTAGCGTACAGTTAGCGCGTTGCCCTTAACTTCCCGATCAGATGTGCAAAACGTAAATATGAATATAGCACATGAAACAAGTGTACAAAGGACGATGTTTGAACAACGATGCCAATAGGTTTGAAAAATTACAACGAGTAACAAGAACTCGGGCGTGCCGAGACGCATATTTTCATTGTTTAGAATTATCAGAAAACTGTTCACAACAATATGTAATGTAATATAAGTACTTGTTTTGCATTTTACTAGGTTTTCATAAATATTGCGTTAATTTGAATTAGCAAATAAATATCCCGTATTTGAAATTCGTATTGCACATTCCATGACAAAAAATTCTGTGACACCATATGGCGACACGCTATATTTTATCTTTCCTAAAAATTGATGTGACACCATATGGCGTCACACTTGACCATGGTATGGTGAGATAAAATTTACTTAGTACATCATATAAATACATCGCAAGATTATATAAACAGACTACAACGCGTACAATTGCTTTGGCACCAGCGGAATACAATTCAAAAACATGCCTGGCACCAGTGGAATAGTGTGCTACAATCGGCTCGGCACTCAACGTGTTAATGGATATAATCCCTCTATCATAGACAAACTAATTACTAAAGTTAAATTGAAACTATCCACAAACCTCTCCCCAATAAAAAATTAAAAATCAAAGTTCGCAACCTTTACATACACCAACCCAATCATACACCAAGTAAACAACACCTTAAAAAATCAAAAGATCAAAATAGCTTTTAAAACTCAAAATTCAAACCAAAAAATTTTCTTCAACCATAATACAATAAATTCAGAAAATAATAAATACTCAGGCTCCGGTATCTATAGATAAAAATGTAATGAGTGTTTCAGCTCATACATCGGACAAACAGGAAGAAGCTTCATAACTAGGTACACAGAACATTTCAATGCTCAGAAACATAATAAACACTCAGCAATGAGCAATCACATGAAAGAAACGGGGCACAACTTTACCACAATTGAACAGGACCTTCAAATTTTAAAAACAATAAAAAAATATACATATTTTTGGACAAAAAATTCAATGCTAATAAGAATTTAAATGATCCAATAGACAATAGAAGCCCTTTAGATGACCAAATAGTAACATTATTCAATAACGTAAACCTTCAGGAGAAAAAGTTTTTTAATATTTTCAAAACAGTATCAACAAACACCCCTACGTCAACAAATACATCATACCCCCCTCCCCCTCCCATCTTACGTAATTCCCCTCCACGCGCCATTCATAAACCAATAAATGATACACGCCCCTCCGCTTCCCCTACTATTCACAACTCCCTCCCGTTCACGAATCACAAGCCTACAACTCCGCCCCCTCCTACCCATCCCCCTCTGGCCAGACGACATACGTACAACACAAGGAGTAAAAACCGTTAGTGACCATTAGTATCCTAATAGCGCCTCACTCAGCTTGTCAAATGGGCCTACAACGCCATAGGTATTATCCGCACACTTTATCTTGGTGCA
The DNA here is from genome assembly GCF_040414725.1 of Anabrus simplex. Lineage (NCBI taxonomy): Eukaryota > Metazoa > Arthropoda > Insecta > Orthoptera > Tettigoniidae > Anabrus > Anabrus simplex. The sequence goes on from NC_090279.1 coordinate 68,730,491, forward strand.
TTTGTGTACGGGGGTGAGGAGTAAGGAGGGAGCTGTCCCGGTATCGATAGTGCTTCCTGGTGCTGCCAACTGAATGAAAATGAAATCTGAATTGAATCGTGAATATGATCGATCGATATGAAATTTCTAAACCGTTATCATCTTAAGCCAACAACTATGTCACATACACATTATATAACATTATAAAACATTTCTCGATGCGAATCTTGTTCCTAGCATGAATTCTATACTTTGGCTTTGTTGTGTAAACAACAACAGTACTAGTACGTAAAGTGTACGCCAGATGTCGCACAACGATGCTTAAGCGATTCATGGTTTGTGTTTCAAAGGTTGCCAGTACGAATCTCGAAGATCGCCGAGGTCGACCGATTCGGTACTAGGGTATAAATGCACCAAGATAAAGTGTGCGGATAATAAGCACCAACATTTTCTCACTAACAACACTTAAACAAAACCTTCCCATGTTTTCTTTCATTCTCGTCAAAATTAACTACAATTTTTTCTTTATTTCAGAACCAATCTATAACAACAATAATTCAACAGCCTCATCAAACTTCCATAATACTCTTGAATAGTATAAATTATTACAATCAACGTTTTATAAAATATATTGTCAGCGAAGAAGAACACAACAGCTCTCCAACCTTCACGTCAAAAAAACCATACCAACGTTGAGATTTTCCACCCATCATCATCTCTGCAACTTTCTTGATGCCTGAATACAAATTAGGCCAACTATAAACATCTGGTGAACTTCTTGTCAACGCAATCTTGCCGAATAAATCTAAAATAACCTACGAATTGACGACCAATAAATATCACGGACAAATGCATGCCAACGTCAAGTAACTTTTGTCAAGCAATTGGAATGTTTTTCCTTCATATATGTTATACTAAGCTTTATATTTTGACTTATATCTTTTTACCATATATTAGCAGTTATTTGACCTAAATTTCAAACTTTGACTACGGCTTTAAGCCATCAACTGTCATCTATAGTCACATGACGCCTTCATTTTTAAATGTACCGCTTATGAATCTACCAGTTTTTATGTATCAATTGATTGTATTATATATTCTCATTGAACTGATTTAATATGCCTTCCACTATGTATTAGACATCTATTAATTACTACGGCTTTAAGCCGTACAATCATATGACGTCCTAATCAACAAAGAACTACATAGTGTTTATCATTTTATTAGATCTTTAGTTATTTCATTGAACATTTTATATGTACTACCTATGAATCCACTAGTTTTTAGTATCATTTGAATGTAATGTATATTCTCATAGAACTGATATTTTATACCTTCCACTATGTATTAGACATCTGTTAATGACTACGGCTTCAAGCCACCTTCTTTTACTATAGTACTATCAAACAAGTCCTATTCAACAAAGAACTACATATGTTTTTATCAATATATTAGATTTTTAGTTACTTCATGAACGTGTTTATAACAAACTTAAATCCTACCTCTCTTATAATCATCAAACACATTTTTGAATTTCTTTAACCAGATGCCTGGTAAAATAATAAGGTTTTTGATAATGACTGAAGATGCCTCACAGTAAGAGGCGAAACATGTCTCATCTGAATAATGTTTTAAAGTAAATGCCAACATCTTGTAATGTATTGAATAGGTGGAAATAAACAAAAGATATTATCCTATATACAGTTTAAGGGGTGTGTTCAGAGCTGGCAGCGGAGAGATGGCGTGGAATGACATTAGTAGACGAAAAAGTTTGAGTGGCGTTTATAAACGTAGGAAAGATCACAATATGAAGTTGAAGTTGGAATACAAGAGGACAAACGGGGCAAATATTCATTAATAGGAAAGGGAGTTAGGGATTGGAATAACTTACCAAGGGAGACGTTCAATAAATTTCCAATTTCTTTGAAATCATTTAGGAAAAGTCTAGGAAGACAACAGATAGGGAGTCTGCCACCTGGGCGACTGCCCTAAATGCAGATAAGTATTGACTGATTGATTGATTGAGATAAGGATTGCCAATTCCACTCACCTTCTGGTCACTTCTTTTCCTTCCTTCCTCCCTTTGTGAGTTAGCTTCTTTCTCCCTCAGCACAAAAAAAGAGCTGCACAGGCCAGACCGGTCACTCCCTTCCTTCATGGCTTTGTAAATTAGTAAAAGTAATATTATAATAAGCAGCACAGGCTGGTAAACTTATTTTCTGCAGCAAAATAATAATGAAGCACAGGCTAACCTCCAGGTGTATCAATGTTCGGAATGAAGTATTTCAGATAAAAGGTAACAGAAAGAAATAAAAGGAAAAAGATATGAAAGAAATGAATATATTTAAGAGTGGGGGGAGAATGAGATCCTGGCTTACCTGACGCGCTAAACGATTTAAATCACCAGCCCGGTAATTTTAGTTCAGGCCTACGACGGTCAGAGGCGCTAGCGTGCAATTCCCAGCAATCTTTGTGGCAGCCGTTGCGTACAGAAGTGAAAAATGACGTTCAGAGTGACCTCTTACTCATTCTCTATGGCGCACAGTGAACTTTTCAATAAGTGTCGTATACTCTGGAGGTGTCACTGGTAATACATCCTTTCCTAAATTCAGCCTCTTCTACTGACTGATACAAATCAAATCCGTTCTTCAAGAGTATGTATTGAGTGATTAACAATGGCGAAATACGTCACTCCTCATCCCACCTAGTACGCCTCATTTAGGCTCTGCCATTGGTTTTTGTGGTTTCCCTTTAACTGCATAGCTTTTGGTAGAGCTATTTGAGGATCTAACCAGCCTCTATGCTGATGACTTAACAGACAAACTGTAGACTACATTAAAATATCAGGTTTTGTCTCGAAGTGTGAGGTATGTTGTTGTATCAGGCGCGTATTAACTAGTTGTACAGCTTATGCCGTTTATTGTGTTTCAGATTTTCTTCATTGAGGAATTGTGATTTCTATCACTTTACTCTTATTGTCGGTAATGTTCAAGTTTCAGTAATTTACTTTTGCCAAACTTATAGATCTCAATTGAGAATCGTAAAAGGTTAATGCTAATGTTTCTCAGTTTCAGCATTCTACATATTTTTAATTTTCTTAATTTTATTTTTAATTAAGCATGAAGAATGTATAAGCATATAACTAGCTTTCTTTATGAAACCTGGCCTTTGCGTTACAAGTACCGCCAAATCGTGTGTTGTAGCAATATATCGGATATCAAAATTTATTGGAATGAGGAATGAGGTGAAGAATTCCGGATATTAGTTTCAGAAAGAAGTTACAAGATAGTTGTCGGTATAATTTTAATTATTGTGTTTATGTATTATTTGCCTCTGTGTGCGATTTGAAATCGACGCTATGAATGTTTGGTTGTTCTTTACACTGTATTCTGCGAAATATTTTAGTACCGTAGTGTTCGAAATCTTGAGAGTTGTGCCATGTAGGATATCTGTGAAAATATCTGCATATGTAGATTTCTTGGTATATCTGTGTTGTTATGGAGATTCTTCTGTATCACATCCTTACCCCACAACAGCTATATCCGGTATTTACTCCTGATGTTTTAGTTAACAGTAGGCTGCCTCTCTTTCGTAAGATATTTCCTGATTTATTGCTGTTTAAAAGATCTTTCTCATGGGCGTGTGGCGGCGAGTTTGCATGGATTCGAATCCCAGGATAGGCAGCCCTGAAAATCGTTTCCGTGGTGTCCCCATTTTCTCGTTAATTAACCTTAATTAACGCCGCTACCTTCTTAATCCTAGCACTTTCGCTTCGACTTGTTAGGGCAATATTAAACCAGTAGGTGGAATGGAAGAAAAATCTTCAAGAATATATTGTGGCTCTGGAAACTGTAAAAGGTAGTTACTTGAAAGTGAAATCAAGAATATATTAATAGAATAACCAGTGAAGGCCAGAACAAGTAGGCCTAGTGTCCTCTACATTGCAATATACAAAATACAGTTGATCATATTTACCTGAATAGATATGTGTTTCCATAGAAATCTGTTACCTGGCAATGAGCAAGAATCGACGCAATTGGCCACAGGAAAGGAGCTCGTGTTACATGTGTACATTATGTTTACTTTTACAGTAAAATATCAAAAAGTGAATAACAAGCACTGTTATTGGCTGAAATGAATTCAGTTAGGCACCACTCAATGTATTCAACACAGACTAGTTTCGTACCATGTGGGGAACAAACTGCTAAACATTTAAACCAGCTGTTTGACACAGAACTCCCTTCAAGGGGTGCTGTGTTAAGCAACCCTCGGTTGTGTCATAAGACATGACATGCACAGACAAATAAAAGAAAGTGCACTTAACTAAGGGTTCGATGAAATGAGCTGGTAGAAGTGTTAAAGAAATTTTTGTCTTCAGTTCAAGAGATTCTTCTTCCTTTTCCATTTCCAGTCTTTTGGGTAGAGTTGTGAAGTAAGGACCTGTTCAGCTTTCTATCTCTCCACAACTCCCTTCTTTCTTCCAATATGTTTTTCTACTTTTACTCCTCTCTTCTGTCTACTCCCTTTCCCCGTATCCATCCAACTCTTTCTGGGCATTCCCCGATGTCTTTCTCCTATTATTTTCTCTGTAATCATTCTCTGGAACTGTACCCTGTCCCATTCTCATCATGTGTCCATACCATTTCAGCTTATTGGTCTCTATCATATCTTGCAGTTTAGGGAATCCAATTCATTCCCTGATTTCTATGTTTCTGACTTTATCCCTTCATATCCTCCCTATTATTCCTCTAAGAATTTCATCTTGGCCTCTTGGATTCTGCTTTCATCATAGTTTGCTGTTGTCCATGTGCCTGATGCATATGTCAAAATTGGTACGTAATACATTGGGTGCAAAATATTCTTTCATTCCTTTGGGACTATAGATCTTACACATTGATAGAACTCATTGGCTTGTTCAATTCTCTTTCCAATTTCTTAATTTATTTTCCCATCTTCTGCAATTACTCTCCCCAAATACTTGAAGCTTTCCACAACTTCTAATGGTCTTCCATTTACTTCAATATTCCCACTTCATTCTCTATTACCTCTCATCACCACTGCTATCATGTACCTCTCCACACTTGTGTGCATTCCATATAGCTCTAGCTCCTAATTCTATACAATATCTTGTTCTTGTACTTCTATTTCATCTTCTCTCCATACTACTATGTCATCTGCAAAGAGTAAGGCCTTTGTCCCTTTGCTTTCCATTTTATGTTGTATACTCTTGCAGATTTCAACCATGGTTGTAATGTAGAGTAGAGGGAACGATACACATCGTTGTTGAAGTCCTGTTTCTACTTCGAACCAGTTTGTTTGACCTATCATAGTCTTCATACTACTTACTCACTTTTTGTTTATGGCTTTTATAATTGGTTCTTCTCCTCTCCCTCCCTTCTTTTTTATCAATCTATCGATGACTGCTTGCCCTGGTACACTGTCATATGCCTTCTCAATATCTATAAATGTCATCACTAAATCCTACCTAAACTCCCATCTTTTCTCCATCATGTTCTTTAGATTGAATGCATTCAAGAACTTAAAATTGATGTTACACTGAGTGTGGAGTACGGCACTGCATGGAATTGAAACATGGATAATTACTGGTGCTGAGAAAAACTGAGTTGAAGCCTTTCAAATGCTGTCTTATCAGAAGTTGTTGAAGATCATATGAATAGAACATGTTAGAAATAGAGAGATAGTGAATCAGCTTGATGAGAGGAGAACAGTTTGGGAGAATTTGAGCCTAAGAAGGAAAATTTTGATAGAACAGATCTCAAGGCACTCTGATCTTGTTCGGTTAGTTTTGAAGTGAAGTGCAGAAGATAACAGTGGTAGGAAGATTCCATGATATGGACCCAGATGATCAGAGTGATATGCAAATGGAATGGTCACTGAATTTTGAAGAAGTCTTGTGCATTTTGATCACAATCATTGTACGTTCGATTTTTAACAAGAAAACCCATCTTGCATGGTTTCAGTTCCATATAAAACTGCATGTTATATAGCTACGATTACGATATAAGGTGTCATGTAAAATTAGTGATCCTTTGGCTATGATCTCGATATTGACAGCTATGTTAACTTATATTTCCTATGGAAGTGATCGCTGTATTTGACGTCATGTAAAACTGGAGGTCCTTAGGTATAATCATAGTATCAGTCATAGAAAACTTGAGGTCCTATAGGTATGTTCACGAAGTCCACAGGCATGCTAAATTTTGGGGCTGTTCGGTATGATCATAATATTGACAGTCATGTAAAATTACAAGCTTATTGCTTAGTCTGTTGACAAATAACCTAAGTAACATTAAGGTAATACATTTTTCTGGCCTGTGTTTCAGTGTAACAACATCGGAAGTAATCATAAACCCCAGTACCTTCTAACTACTTCAGTTGCAGTGTGAAATGGACCTGCAAATAAAGATCAAGGAGGAACCAGTCTGGCTTGAAGGAACAACAAATGCATCACTTGTAAGTCTCATTCCACATAACTTTATAGAGGTCAGAATTTAACCCTTACCAGCTGAATAAGTTTGGCAGGGGCATAATTTACTATGTGCTTCCCCAATATTAACACCAGCAGTCACGTTTTGCTGCTTGGGCATCTAAGCTTGATATATCTCTGTTTTGTTTCTTTGTCTGAGAGTATGCCACAGTGTGCTATACAATGCTGCCAACTCGTAGGAACTAGAAACAACAGTATTGATGTACATCTATGGCTCCACCTAGTGACAAAAGCATTGTTCGTGGGACATGGAAAGGGCTTCTGATGGCATAAGTTTCCAGAAAAGGGCTGCCGAGTGGACAATTGGCCTCTAGCATTTACTAGGGAGACAGCAGTGCATTCAATGTTTAATAGTGGCATAAAGCTGAATTAATGTTGTGAGCTTGATAGTGAAGGAACCATGGTTAGGTCCATCTAGTGACGAAGTTGTGATAGGCAGTGTCTCAAGATTGAGGCTTCGGGGCATTTCATGTGATAAGTACCCTTTGACTGACTGTCTATTGTAAATTGATTACCTCTCTTGGTTATTTAAATGGATTTATGGAGGGTGTGTGGTAATGTCTTTATTCAGCTTGGTTTGGTAATGGAATCTTTGTGGGATTGGCATAATTTCCTATCAAATGTTAGCTATTTGCAGTGCTAGTAGTTGCTGAAGTGATGGAAAATGGTGGGTGGTAGATCAAATTAGGTTATGGCCATTAGGTCCATGGCTCTCATGGTGAACATATTTTTCCTCTAAAAGGAATTCCAGGTAAGATTTTCATCATTTAAACTTCTTTATATTGTCACTAAAGTCAGTTGAGCACATATTAAAATTCTGCCTTGGCAGTTTACTGTCAGTATAGCTTGTCTAAAGCAAACACCTTGATGAAGGTGGAGATGCAGTGAAAATTTTTGAGAAGAAGCATGATTTTCCATCATCTTTTCTTGCTCTGTCTGTTGCTACTCTAATCTCAGTCCATTGCAATCTTCTGAGTGTGTGACTTTCAGTTCAGTGGCTCTTCATCTGATAGCCATGTGGGTTAACTGATACATACTGATTTCATGTTGGTGAGTGAGATTCGCATTCAGTCTAGAGGTATTTGAAGAAGCTGAATTATCCCAGCACATGTATGTAGTTATACTGGCATGAAAGTGAATTCCTGCACATCATTGTTGCACCTCAGAGTCTTTGAAAACCTTGAATGTTGGAAGAGAGATGTCCAATGAATAACTGTGACTTGACAGTAATAGTCTATTGCAAACAGTGTGAACTGCTAATTTATAGATGAGATATTGCCCAAGAGTTGCTTAAAGCTAAAATTCTGCAATTAATGCACGTTGCTCCCAGAATAAATGTGTGCTTGTTGAGTTCTTCTTTTTCTCTCTCTATCCCCTGTGGGTTGGGACGCAGACGGAGAATACATCCACAGTATCCCCTGCATGTCGTAAGAGGTGACTAAAAGGGGCAACCAAGGGATGATTGAATTAGAACCATGAAACTACTTGTGATTAATACCATCATCTGGGGAAAGCCATGGGTCTCCTTTACTTGCAATTACTACCACTATGTTAGGTACACAGTAGGTTTGTTATTAGTAGCAGAGAGCGGTTCACTGTGGGTACCCAGTGCCTGTGATTAGTACCACTATATGCGGAACATAACAGGCTTACGTTGCCTGTGATTTGTAGCATTAGGTGGGAAACACCTCGGGTCTGGCCATCGCCCCTGATTAGTACCACTTTATGAGCGTCACTGTTGGTCAACGTTCCTTGTGATTTGTGCCCATTATTTGAGGACCACCACAGGATAGTACTAGTCCCTGTGATAAGTACACCTCTGTGAGGAGCACCATGGGTTTGCTTTGCCTATGAGTTGCGCCATTATGTGAGAAACACAGTGCGTCGATTTTACCTGTACGACGTACATTACTTGTAAGTAGTACCATAATTCTTTGGAACACCGTGAGTTTACGCTACCTTTGATTAGTACTGCAACTTGAGAAATGCCATGGTTCTACTTTACTAGCATTAAATGCCATTACGTGGGACTGTTGACCTGGATATAGAAGTCATTTAGACAACAAGCATCATTGATTCAGGATTGTGCTTTGGAAGCAGTCCCTTGGTCGGTAATATAGTTTCTGGGAAGGTGAGGCATTGCGGGTCAATCCACTGATTGTTTTAAATTCATATTCATCCATTCGTTCATCATCACATTTTGAATTCTGGTCAGTGGGTGATTATTGTACTTTTAAATTGTAATTTCATTTCGTCTCAATTCGTACCATTAGGGGTCGATGGCCTAGATGTTATGCTCTTTAAACAACAATCAGCATCATCATCATCATCATGAAACCAGTCTCCTAAACAGAATGTCAACACAGGAGTGATTATTCTAGGTTACTTTCACGTCCACAATTTGCTGGAAGGTATGTGTGTTAAGGAAAGAGCAGATTTGCCTATGGCATATGAGAGATAAAATAACTCAAAATCTGAATGTAATTTCTCTGATAATAAGTATTTTGTTCAGACTTTGAATTCAATTAGAAAGGCTGAATAGTGATTAGCTTATTTTATTTCTCACATACAGGTCTGTGTCTATGTTACTTATAGAACCCTGCATAACTATAGAATACATGATTTTTTGAGAAAATTTTCTTTAATATGCCTCTTCTTAGGGGGCTCTAACACTTTGAGGACGTAATGCACATAAAAATTAACTATTCTTTCCTCTTTGTCATTATTTCATTTTGTCATTTTGTGCATCATTTTTCTTCCTTTCCTTAGTTGAGCCCCTGTTCTCTTTCTTCTATATTGAATGGGTTAAGTCGGTATATTCTAGAATTGCGTAAGTTACTTTGATTCATTTTTATTAGTAAATGAACTTATATTAGGACATAAGCTTTTGATCACAGTCCCTCGCCCACACCTTTATTATCGACGAGGTTTTATGAATCTAAGTGAGAAATTTCAAGGTCTCATTGTAGATCATGAAAGAGCTCCTGAAACTGCAGATGTACAGTCCAACATTGCTGACTCTCTACTGATGGTGTTCTCATCCCCACAGTTCTTCAGGGAACATTTTATTAGTAGATGCATTGAGTTTGGGCTACATCCTTCCCTGGTATATGACTGTGATAAGCTTGCTTCTTTCAGGTTTATTTTTTCTTTTTACACTTGAAAGCATTGAAATATGCTGTTTGAAATAGAACTGTCTCAATGCTTTGTGTAGCCCCTGTGAGGTCGGCAAAACCAGAGTAGAGAATGTGATTCAAAAATTTCAAATTTTTTCAATCTTTATGTGAACAGACTCAATGCTGAGAAGAAAAAATGATTTAGAACAGTTTTTACACCTGGAAGTGGTTCAAACAACCTCTAAGATTTGGTTGATATGATTGGACATATGCCAACAGTTCATACGATTTAGTGTTTATGTATGTGGCAGTTCACCTCCAAATTCTGTGCAAGGTGGCCTCAATTCCATGGCCAGTAGGATATCTTCTGGTATGGCTAGGAAATGTTTCTCATTTTATATTTGGTTCTCTGTCTCATCCTTTTTTCTGACATAAGGAGTGATCAAGGATATTAACACCATTCTCAGTACAGCCCTTCGTTTTAACAATCCTCTGCTGGTGAAAACTTTCTTTAAACATTACTGAAATTTTGAAAGTAACTGTCAGGTAATACTTTATCATACTCATTTGTTGGTGACTAGATTTGTAGATGTCTGTTATGTGCATACCTAATACATCTAACTTTCCACAGGAAAATATTGAACATGTTTCGGGATTGATAGCTCTGAAGAAAGAAGCCAAATCAGAGTTAACAGAGCCAGGGCCAACACAGGAAAGCTCTCTTGAGGTAATGTGCATAATTTGATAACCCATTGTCAGGTTAAAGACCATATTTGTGCGAATAATCCCTGCACCCTAATTTTAGGAAGAATAATTTTGAAAAAATTAAATGAACTAAAATTCCTTGCATTGAAAGAGCAACATAGGCATACACAAAACTTTATATCACTCCTCGAGTTCCACGTGGTCTTTGTGCAAATATGAACATGACGGATGTAGCTACTTTGCCTGAACATATTACAGGTGATAAAAATGCAGAATCACTGCTATAAAATATATATGCCATGAAAATTAGCATGTAGGGTTTCTTACGTGACAAGTATTTAATTAATCTGAACTTGCAATGGGATTGGTTTGCTGTAGATTGGAAGATTATTTGTCTCTTCCTAAATTACAAAGTAAAAAACAATTGTTACGTCAACTTTTCTGCATCTCTAATGAATCTACAAGATCTTATTAACATTCATATACACTTCAATTATATTAACTTGTATTATATATTTTTGTGACTGAAGCTTTTACAGGCTTGTTATTTAAGCTATTCACTGTGTTTCATCGGCATTTATAAGCACAGTACCGGACATTGCATATGTTGCGCTGATCTTCAGGAGCTAGCATCTTACTTTATTTAAGCGACTTGTGTTCAACTTCTACACAATTTTGGGACTTTAAATTTATTAAATCATGTTGTGACTTCACGCCTGGCAGTGTTTGCGAGCTTGTTCAAAGAACTGTTCACCACTTCTAGTAAACATTTTAAGGCACAGAGCTGGACATTGCTTGTGTTGTGCTACTCTTCAGAGAGATGCGCCTTGCTACATATAAGTGACTGATCATTGAATTCTTCTAGTTTTTATGATTTAAAATCGTGCAGTGCTAATCCCTAAGGATGTGGCGCATTGCCCAGGTTGCTGCCATTACTGCTGCTGAAGTCTCCGCCGCGTGGATTGGGGCTGGACGTTCGAAGGCCTGGGCCCACCCCATCTGGTAGGCTGGTGCTACCGCTGCAATGGAGTTGGGTGTTGCATCGGAGTAAATGACGATGGAATACTGTGGATGTGCCATTGTACATGGCATTGCAATGAATTCTGGAGTCGACAGTCGCCGTATCCAAAAGTTCTCATCTGAGAGTGCATGCTTCAGTAAAAAATATGGCTACTTCATTACATATGCTAACCAAGACAGAAACCCGGCTATCTGCTGCCGTTCATGTTCTGTGGCTGTGGGTAACAAGGGTATTAGCTGCAGGGTACGTTTTTGTTTATTTTTTCAATTTAATTGTGATGCAGTTCAATATGGAGCACTATGAAATTTTTATTTTTAAATACTTCTACAGTTGATCACTAACATTTTTTGTCATCCCTACTGGACATCCCTTTTCCTGTACCCTTATCACCGCTCCCTAGGCCACCCCATTTACCGGAAAGTACCTGTCTCTAGCACTTCTAAACAAATTTCCTAACTTATATGTACCACTGCGATTTAAGTGAAGGCCACCTGGCCACCTGATCCACCCATTAGGATCTAGAAATATCACTCCCAATTTCCCACTTACCCTTCTCCATAGTCTCATTTAAATCCCCAATCACCTTTCAGTCAGTACCCCTCCTACACAGTATTCCACTGATAACAATCTCCGCTTCCTTAAACTTCGCCCATGCTGCATTTACCAGATCCCGCACATCCCCAACTATGTTGGTACTTATACCTGCTTGTCTTACGTTGTTAGTACCTCCTTTCCCTCTTTCTTCTCATCTACTTTCCTCAACATCTGCCTCAACCTAATTTCTGTATAATGCTGTACCCTGGTTCCCATTCCTCCACACACTTTCCCCACATGTCTAACCAGGGTGTCCCCCATGACCAGAGCCTCAACCCTACCCACCTCATATGATCCCCTCCCCTCCTAGTCAGCACTATCTTTCCTCACTGCTGCAGAAGCTACTTCCTCCTCCCTTTTCTCCCTCCCATGAACCTGTTCCACCTGTCTTTTCCTATCCACTGCTCCATATTTTCCTTTCCTACCTTTTCCCTTCCTGCTACTGCCATACTTCTCGGCAGCAGTTCCCTGTTTCTCATCTTCCCTTGGTTGTTCTACCTGCAGTGACTTGTACCGATTTCTCACAGACACCTGTCCTAAATTCTGATCCTGAATAGAGCCCTTAGCCTGCAGTCTCCTTTCCCTTAAAACATTAGTCCACCTGTCTTCTACAATTCCCCCTTTTCCTTCCTGTCCCTCTTTTACACCTACTGTATCCTGTACATTTTTTGAGGGAGGCCTACTTTCCTTCCTGTCCTCTGAGAGAATCCTAATTATCTCCCTCAAACTCTCCTACTCCTCCCTCATACCCCTTAATGCCTGGCCATACCCACAGTTCCTACACTTGCACTCCTTAGCCATTATTTACAGAATAATGAGAAGGAGAGGAAAAATAAAATAACTTATTCTTTGCAAAATAAAAATGAAAGGGAAAAAATGTTGAGTATAAAAATGAAAGGAAAGGAATATTGTCAAGGATAGTTCACAAAGATCACAAAACAACAAGGTAATTAATACAAGCTACTACTACACTACAATACTACCTAGTTGTACATTTTTTCTACTGTACCAGCCATACAATCGATTTCTGGTACAAGCAACACATTAACAAGAGATAGCAAATACCCTTAAAAATCATGAAAAAATTAACAGCAAAATACTCACCAAACTTGTGAAGCAACTGGACACAATCCAGAGAGAACTTGCATGGAAAGAAATGTTTTGGCACGGTAAGAAATAAACAGAAGTTTTGAATGAACAACACAAGTATATCTCCTTTAAACCTGTAATAATTTAATTAATAATTCATTTGAAAGAACTTTACATTTGATTGAGAGAAAATCCCACTATTTTAAAAAAGTGTGGTGCACCTTTTAAGGAAAATTAAATTAACTAAGAAAATAATTAATTAAATAAATTAAGACTGAAATAAAATCAAAAACAGTTTCCACTGAAATGAGGGACATCCTCCAAATTAAAATGACAATAATAATTAATGAATTAATAAATTACCGCTGGCTGAAGGCCCAATAATTAACACCTGAAATGGTAATGAAGTGCAAAATTATTGCAGCATATCCTTTTTTTAGTTTATTACAAAATTTAGTAATGAATAGCCATGAGATTCTTTCGAAGGGACCAGATCTCAGAGGTGACTACAGGAATTTAACGTAGACTGAACACCAGTCCAAAAGCAGAAATGGGACATATGGTTAATATGAAATAGGTCAACAAGATGACCCAAAAATTCACAACACTTCACTAAAGAACCAAGCAGCTCAAAACATAGGGGACAAGCCCACACAAATTTATCATCAAACACCAAGATTTAGGAGTAAATCCACTCAAAGACAAGGGCCACGCCCACTTCAAATCAATTATATATCAATAATACAGAGCAAATGCACTCCAATTACAAGGGCCACGCCCACTTCAAATCAATTATATATCAATAATACAGAGCAAATGCACTCCAATCACAAAGGCCACGCCCACTTCAAATCAATTATATATCAATAATACAGAGCAAATGCACTCCAATCAAAAAGGCCACGCCCACTTCAAATCAATTATATATCAATAATACAGAGCAAATTCACTCCAATCACAAAGGCCACGCCCACTTCAAATCAATTATATATCAATAATACAGAGCAAATGCACTGCAATCACAAAGGCCATGCCCACTTCAAATCAATTAATAAACAAGAAGAAGTAAGATCAAATTAGCTCAAAACTTAAGGGCACGCTGAAGTCAACTAAGAATTTTTTCAATAATCTAAACAGTCATCCCCATGGACGATAGTTGCCATGGAGACAACATGCACAAGAGCTACAAGAGCATAAAAGAAGAAAAAATTACATTACAGAAAAGAAAAATCAGAGAAAGAAAATTTAAAAGAATAAAGGGATTCCAATTCCCAGAGAAAATCTCGTGGTCTCGATCTTTTTAGTGGATGACTTCACATTATCAATACTATGTCATCCCTTATTAATAACATATCATTAAAATAACGTTCACAACATTTAAACCTTTTTCTTGATCCGAAACAGAAATAATATTTAGTACGAAGAAACATCTTGCTGAAAAGTTAAAAACATAAAACAGTTTTTGGAGATTTCTCTTTCCCATACGGAGGTTTCAACAGTACTGTCAGTAAGCCAACAACTCTTTCATGCTTGGCAATTTTAAATTTCAAAACCTGAAAACCTGAAGATGAAACAAAATTGATTTCCACCAGATGCATCTTGGTAGATGTGCTAGGTACCAACTGATGAGCCCAGCCTAGCACACGGGGGCTAAACGCTGGCAACCAGGAATGAATTAGTTGGAAAATTTATAATGTCCAATAACGGACCTTTTATATTGGTGTTATGATAGTTTTTATCTGTGGAAACTATTTATACACTACTTCAGCATTTATATTGAATGCAATCTACCATCGTAGGTATCGATTCCTCGCTATGCACAAGCATATCAGTGTTGAGTGAGCCTGAGTCTCACAACTCTGACTGGTGTACTAAACATTGGGATAACATGTTTTTGCAATAAGTGCAATGACAGCAGTTGTTAACTCCTTAGAAATAAAAGCTGAAGTAAATGATTGCTTAATGTTAATACTATGTACTGAAATAGGAATGTGATACATCTCCCTTTCAAAATACAGTGGTGTGCATAACTAATTTCAGAGGTTAGGTTATGTACTTTGACGTTTTGTTAAATTTTGGAAAGGCTGTCCCCGTGTAAATTTATAGTAAAATTATCAATATTCTATAGGGAGCTTGAAATATATTTTCATAATACTTGCGCATAAACCTAGGTTAGGAGACGCCGTTTGAAATAAGAAAATGGAAATATCTGCCACAATCCTCTGGATTGATGCTGTTATAGTTCTTCAGAATGAAACGGAATATGCTTTTTCTAATTAATGGAATTTGAAAATAGTGCTAATGAATAAGCCAATTTTTTTGGAAAACATCTGCAGAAATGTTTAAAGAAACTGATTGCAGGTTCATACCAATTTGAAAAGTGTTTTTGTGCAAGTTTGTTATCTTTCCCGACTTTTATGAAAAATTATGTAAAACATTATAAGCTAAACCTTAAACTGAAGTGGTTTGCATTCACTGTCAAAAATATGTCAAAATGAAGAACAAAACTGTAACTATGGTAGAGTGTATGGGGTAGATATCTCCTTCTCTTATTGCTGTCATTGTGTAAGTAATTTATGATGGTACATTTTATGTTAATACAGGCAAGGATCTCTGGAAAGTGTGTGCTTTCTACTGAAACCTCGGTTTCAAGTAATTCCTCATTTGAGGTTAAAAAATCAAATCCCTGTAAAAACGTTACATAGGGGTTCTACTGTTTATGTTGAACATACCTTACGCGTGATTGTCACCAGGGTTGTTTTCTCAATTCCTTCCATCTGGAGATATGTACACTTCTTATTGTACAGAGAATATCTCATTGTGTAGTTCATTATTGGATACTTAGAGCTTTGCAGCTTATAAACTTCATTTTCCTTGTCCGTATTGAAAATCTACTTTACTTAGAGCTTATCGTTTTCCTCTCTATCAAGAGAAACAAGATCCTCGTCATCGGATCTTTTGGGAAACACAAAATAAGGATGTGTTAATGTGTCATCAGCCTCCTATTATGTTCACTCTCACTAATTTCATACAATATATTTCGTATAGATTTCTCACATATCCGCTGATGACCAGCCATATTTGAACATGGAAACAATGAACAAATTATTACATTCCTTACTGCAGCACTCCCTAGTCATGGAGGTAGCTGAACATTGTTTCTGTAATGACTGGCAGGTAGGGCAACATTGAAATTCGACACATTCATCATATATGTAATTTATTGAGCAGGTAGTCAGCAAGCAAAAAATATTTTTAAATCTTGTCAGTAACTACTTAACGAGATGAACAAATACACAAGGTTTTGGGCATATACATCCATATTTTATCAGTTTAAGCAATTGAAAATTAAATCTGGGCCGATTAGCCCATTATGTGTAGAAGGGGTAAACAGGGTAGAGACGAACCCTAGTGAACATGTCCAGATGAAGATAATATTTCCTGACTACAGGTGGAGCACAGCTCATTTGTGGATTCAAGGATATGCTTCACATACTCTGATGCAATCAGCTAAGGGCAGTGGTAGCAGTTATGTATTAAGTTGTATAGTATGGTGACATTGGGTTTGATGGTGGCAATGTGTTTTTGTGGTTTTCTTTGTCTAAACTTTCAGGGACAAAGTGATATATTGAAATTTTTTATTCCAATTAGACCTTAAATTTTAGTGATCATATTTTCAAAAGTGCCCTTGAAATATAGTCACAACATTATGTCTCCATCGAAACTTGGTAATTTCATTTTTGGAAGCCAGATCTTTGTCATACTCACTTATGCTGTTGATTTAAATAATTCTTTGCTTCAGTTCCATTATTATTAGGTACTTGATTTATGGAGGTTACCAATTTTTTCTTCCAGTAAGTCTTAAAGATCTTCAGAGCATTTTTAATATAGTCATGTCAATGTCAGTGAGACACGCCTTCTTTTAAAGGGTGCTTTTGTTGTTGTACTTCCTCTTAAAAACCATTCACTACTACTACCACACCCCTTATTTTAAAGCATTAAGTCTGAAGTTCCTTAGAAACGTTGTTTTTATACGAATATTTTCATTTTCTTCAGGTAGTTCCTATGACTTCCACAGAGTACTGTAATGCACTGCTAGGTGTTGCGTGACATCTGGCTTTGTTCCAAGGCCTTACAACAGCTGATACTGTTCCAAGATTCTTTGCAATATACATCATGTGTGGCAGTTGGTATCATTGCTACTTGCAGTATATTGAAGGAATTATCCATTTCAAAGAGTGGCTTGTTGCTAGGACAGTAGTGTGAATTTTGCACAAGTTGTTCTTTCTGGCTTGGCTGTTATGAATTGAGGGAGTAATCTTCATTATTTAAAATTCCTTGTACTAATCAGTACATATGCAGACTTCCCTATCATGTAGTCATCTGACAAGGAACTGCTTGGGTTGTACCAGACGAAATGCAATGGAAACTGTTAGGATTATCACTGAAGAGAGTAATCCTGGAAGTAATAATATTTGTACACACCCGTTGAACTGCTGACACACTTCCCCGCACACGAGCAGCAATTTCCCGGATAGATGTATCACGTCCTCTCAAACACACTCATTTGACAGTACTTTTCTTGCACACATCTGCAAGGCATCCTGCATGTCTGCTCAAGTCACACTGATCCATTACCTTCGGTTTATAGTGACAATGAGAGCCGCAGGCACAATTTACCAGTCGGTGGTGGTGCGCAGAGATATTAATGTGGACCTTGAACTTGAGGGTCGACATGGTTCAAATGCTAATCATTTCTTCAAACATACTAGTGCACGTGTCCTGTGAATATGAACTTCCTATCTGTAGTCTTTCAAGGTGTTCTGGATTTTATGGACGTGAGTGTATTTCAATCATTCACCAATAAATAGATCAGAAGCACTAAGAATCTGTAACAACACAAAATAATAGAAAATATTAGTGTATGAATATTTTAATCTATTTTCCTTCTGAAAAGAAAATTAATATTTAAAAAAGGTACTTACCATTTTTAAGATGGAAGTTGAAAAAGGCCTAGCTGGCAGTGTCTCACAAATGGTTCCTTTAGAACACTTTTAGGGTGTGGTGGGTTTTCCCTGTTAGTAGCCCATTCTGGAAGGAATATCCCGTGCAAGGTGCACCATGATGAAAGTAGAGATTCCTCTTGCAAGCAGCATAATGATTCCCCTGGTTCCTTGTATTGCTACTTCTTGTAACTGTAGGCTTCCTCACACACACACACACACACACACACACACACACACACACACACACACACACACACACACACACACACACACACACACACACACACACACACACACACACGCACTGAAACTCAAACTGCACATTAATATGTGCACCAACCATGCCTATTGAAGTGTCAGTCGACACTTAACTTGCGTGTTCAGATGGTTTATGCATACCACACGTGTTCTGGAATTAATATTGTAGTGGTTATGTCGTGCAGAAGACAAAATAAAGTGTTCCCTTTGTAACACATAACGGCGAATAAACGTCGCTTGGCGAAGAATATCTTGTAGAATTGTAGTGGAAAGCGAAGTGAAGTTGTGCTCTAAAGTAGAGCAGTATGAAAGCAGTAGATTAAGAGCTGAGTAAGTGGAGCATCGATTACACACTGCCTTTATCAGTTCTCAGCCTAGAAGGTGTGATTATGTGGAAACCAATCATAAATTTTTTTACGTCTTCTTAAAATATCATGGTTCGAAACTGGTCTTGTGAAGAGTTCTGAAAACTTGCCAGGCGGTGCTAGCCTTGAAAATATTAACTATTCATACTTGTCGCATGCTAGGCTCCTGACGAATAAGAGAAAAGGAACAGATTACCACATGGCCATGCAGCTATGAGCTTAAAGGCGACTTGCTCCAAGGTTATCTGATCCTGCATTTCATCACAGCTGCTATAAATGACCCACTGACCGAATTAAATTAGATTTTGCTTTGAGGCAATCTCAATTTTAACTCCAATTATGCCAAAATATACAGGTACAATGTGTTGTAGATGATAGATATCTTTCAACAGTATATACTACTGTATAAATGATACAGAAGTATTAAAAATGTAATATTTTGATATATTGATGTTGAAGTGAATGAACATGTAATCACCTTTTGTAAGGTTTTATTAAACCTAAGATGATCAACTGGTGCATAAACAAATTCAGTGGCAACAGTAACATCTGACAAGACAGTTTCAGGGAAAATATACAAATAAGGCAACTTTAAAGCTGGATTAAGAAATGTCAAAGAGATCACACAAATAAGTTATATCATTCACCCCCACCTAGATAATTGTCTTTAACGTGGGCAGAACGGCGACGGGTTCTTGTGCTCCGTCTCGGTAGCTGGTCTGGAGTGGGGGAGGCGGTTGGAACCCTCTCTTCTGACCTTGATGATTCAGGAGATTCCGTCTCGCATGGAACTGGATCTGAAGATCTGGGTGATGAGGCAGTGGTATGGCAATGTTCTGGGCTTCCATGGGAATGTTGTTCATCTATTGCTCCTCCGGCATCTTCTTCCCCCCTTTCTTCAGAAATCCCTATTTCAGAAGGAGAAGGCAATGGTGCCCGGTTTCTAGTCGAAACAGTAGTTTCCCTTTCATCTTGGTGTTGTATAGGAGCATACTCCGGATTTGCTTCAAGAAGAGTAACTACTTCCAGGAGTGGGCCCTACTTAGATTGCCTGACATACTTCCTTAGGAGTTTCATTGGTAGTAGCACATAGCAGTGATCTGACGGCATGGAGGGCATAATGTACAACTTCCTCCCATTGTTGGATATCCATTCCCCTTGTTTTCTGCACGAGTTGTATATTTTTCCACACAACTCCAACATATTTTTCTGCGTGTCCATTGCCTCTTGGATTGTATGGAGTCGTCCTGCTCATCGCCACACCAGAAGCCATGAAGAATGTCTTCAGTTCTTGGGACGTGAATGCTGAGCCTCGATCGGAGTGAACATTTGAAGGTAATCCAAATTTGGAGAAAAGTTGCTTAAATTTAGAAATGCAGTGGACGAGGTGACATCTGGCCAAGTAAGGGCGAAGGGAAATCTTGAATATTCATCAACTAATATGAGGAGATAACGGTTTCTAGATTTGGATGGTAGAGGTCCCTTCAAGTCCATGTTGATGCATTCAAAGAGACGGATAGCTTTGACGAGATTATCCTCATGCCTTATGAATCTAGGTTTCAATTCGGCACAAATTTTACAAGCTGATATGACCTTCCTTACATATCTTCTAGTGAATATGGCAAGTTCTTCGACTTAATAAAGTGATTAAGCCGTGTTATACCGGGGTGACTTAAAGCTTCATGGAGGATCTTCAGTTTAGGACCGCAACACTGAATAGCCAGATGCTGGAGAAGGCATCTACAGCTTAATTATATTGTCCTGGTCTGTAAACTATTTCATAATCAAAACACGAGAGTTCAAGTCTCCATTCTTCACCTTATCAAGATGTCTAGTATCAAACATAAAGGATACTGACTTGTGGTCAGTGACGAGTCTAAAATATCTTCCTAGCAGGTAATGTCTCCACCTTTTCACGGATTCAATGATGCCCTGCGCTTCTTTCACCACAGATGAATGTCGATTGAGTGTGCGAGAGAAGAAAGCAATGGGGCGTCCATTTTGTGATAGTGTTGCTCCAGTGGTGTGTTCTGAAGCATCAGTCTGTACAGTAAACATAGCTTTATCATCTATAGCTGAAACTAGTATATTTTTCACATCATCGTTCAGCGCTTTGAATGCTTCAATAGCTTTGTCATTTAATAGAAAACTACCACTTGAAGGGTTATGTATTTTTTGGGAGAACCTTGGGATGAAGTTGGCAAAATGAGCGAAGATGCCCATCGATCTTCGAAGAGAAGCAGTGTCAATTGATAATGGGAGCTCTTGTAAAGGTGTCAGTCGGTCGGGATCTGGGCGAATTTCATGATTGGAGATGACATAACCCAGTAGCTTTATTTTTTGACTGGATAAACACTCTTCTTCTCGTTTATCGTGAATTCATACTTTACCATGGCTTTCAGGATCTTCTTCATATTGAAGTCATGTTTTTCCTTGTTCTTGCCACCCACAATGATATCGTCTAGGTAAGCAGTAACCCCATTAAGTCTTTCATTTTTGATAATCGTATCTATTCTTTGGAAACAATGTACTCCATTTGTGGGGCCAAATGGAATCCGTTTGTACTGGCACAGTTTACCGCATGCTTCGAATGCTGTATAAGGGCGATCCTCCTCACAGATGGGGATCTGGTGGTAGGCGTTTTTCAAATCAACTGAACTGAACACTTCATAATTTGCTACCTTGTTGACTATATACTCGATACGTGGGAGTGGGTAAGTATCTAGCTCGGTATACTGATTTATTGTTCGTGAATAGTCAACTACCATACGGCGCTTGTGCTGATTGGGTAACAAGAACCTGAGCACGCTATGGAGAGAAGCTTTCTTCTATAACATCCTCATTCAAAAGTCGCTGAACTTCTTGATCAACGAATTTCGTATCAGTTGTTGTGTGGCATCGGGACTCTATGGCGATTGTCTTGCAACCTGGAGGTATATTTCGTAAAAGTCGAACAGGTTCGACCTTCGCGACTGTTAATCCGCAGATACTGAGACGTTCTCTAGAACCCCAAACCCAATCTCTACAGATGAATGACGGCCAAGGGTATCATGTCCTAAAATGACGTCAGAGCAAAGGTCTGTCAAGATGTTTAGTTCAACATCTTTGTAAATATGGTTTTCAGTTTTTATATCTACAGAACAGGCTCCTTTCACTACAGAGCTAAGCGACATTGAAGCCATAGTGACTTTGAGGCCACTGGCAGAAATAGGTACTTTGAGCTTTCGGACCAGCTTCTCGGAAATAAAACTTGTTGAACTGCCCGTATCAGCAAGAGCGTTTGTCTTCATTCTATTCAAACGGATGGGTATTATAGCTTTAGATAAATAAACCTTTGGAGGAATAGGAGCTAAATATATGACAATGGCAAGATTTGGCAGAGCTTGAAGATTTTGAGCTCTTACACACTTTTTGGTAGTGGCTGATTTTTGAGCAGGCACGGCAAGTGGCCTCCCTTGCTGGACAAGAGTTCCTGTTGTGATAATTAAGTCCACAGAAGTAGCATTTCTTTGTTGTTGCAGCGACAGCCTCACCTGATATTTCACTACCCGCCGAGTTACATTAATGTCTTTCGCCGATTGAGTGAGATGAACTAGAAAAACTATGCTCCTGGACAGTATTGACTAAAGCATGTCCTTGGTATTGAATATATTGTTCCAGTGCCGACTCTAAAGCCTTTGCTTTAATTGAAGCCTCCTCGAGAGTAAGATTAGGATTCTCCAATAACCTCTGATGAATTCTTGAGTCGAGAAGACCGGCAATAAAAGCATCGCGAATACAATCGTCCCTCTTCACTTCTGCCATCACAGCTCAGAAGCTTTCAATACTGTAAATATATCGATACAGTTTCGCCAGATAGCTGCTTCCTAGTTGCCAATTTGTGTCTGGCAAATATCTCGTTCACAGGTGTGGAAAGAATACTAACCAAGATACTAATGGCGTCATTATGTTTTGGCTTCCTTCATGTATTTGTAAACGGTAGGTGAAACATGGTTGATCAATATGCGTAATTTGTCAGTGTCACTTACTTGATACGCCAAAATGAAGTTCTTGAACGTGCTGTACCAATGTTTACATTCTTGTTGAGCGTTACTGGATTCTGGATCAATGTTTAAACGTTCCAGACGAAGTAATTCTAGATTATCTTGCTTTCTTCTTTAGTTTAATAAATTGAACTGAATGAACATGCAATCACCTTTTAGTTTTATTAAACTTAAGACGACCAACTGGTCCATAAACAAATTCAGTGGCAACAGTAACTTCTAACTAGAAAGTGTCAGGGAAAATATACAAATAAGGCAACTTTAAAACTGGATTAAGAAATGTCAAATAGATCACACAAATAAGTTATATCAGATGTGTTGATGTATTAATAAAATGGGTTTGTAGAAATCCTATGTGTGGTGTGTAAATATCATTGTCAATATAAATTGTTGTGTAGAACTTTAAAGTGAAACTACCTGTAGACTTTACAGTGCTTATGCAGTGTCATTCTACATTATTAACAGTTGACTTTTCTGAGATTCCCAGCTGTCTTTTAGCTGTTAATTTTAATACGATAATTGGTTTTATGGTAAACAATGATAATAATTAAATTTACTATTTGTTAATTGATAATTCACCCAAGTGTCATTGAATTGTGTTTGATCCAACCCAGTCCCTTTGGGGATAAACAGACCCATGAGCGCTCCTCTATGTCCAGATACATTTGATCCATGATTCCCTTTTACAGCATATACCCTGCAATTTACTCGTGTTTTTTTTTTACATTTCTCTGAGTATTAGCTTCCCAATATTCTATGGGATAATTCTGGACGTCGGTTTATCATAAAAAAGTGTACACATTGTTCCTTAATATGGATAGATCTGTGTTGATATAGGACAGTCTAAGTTCATAGAACTATTTGATAAACCTATTTTTTTATTGTTGTCTCTTTTTCTCTGTCCCTCAGTTGGACAATTTGTTTGTTGTATCGTATAGCACTGAATGTTCACATTGTCAACAAATGTTAGTTGAAGTGAATTATTTTTGTGTGTTTTACACCAACTGAAGTTCTGTTAGGATCAACTTGCGTTTGCTTGATCACCTCAAGAATCATTTCTTTGGCAGTTTTCTGAGTAGGTAACTTTCATACGGTTACTTCAGACTGTGCTGCAAGAATATAAGCATAAACTTTGAAGCTTGGTCTATCGTAATTACAATGCCGATATGCTTGATAAATCCCTAACTGAGCTCGAGAGCTGCCGTCGCCTAAGTGCGGCCAGTATCCAGCATTCGGGAGATAGTGGGTTCGAACCCAACTGTCGGCAGCCCTGAAGATGGTTTCCCAGTTACACACCAAGGAAATACTGGGGGTGTACCGTAATTAAGGCCACGGACGCTTCCTTCCCACTCCTAGCCCTTTCCTGTCCCATCGTGGCCATAAGACCTATCTGTGTCGGTGCGACGTAAAGCAAACTGCAAACTGCAAAAAAAAAATCTTAAAAGGATTCTTGGTGAAAGACATTCGGAGAAACTGCGAAGTAGGGCTAGCTCGATCCTAGAACCGAAGAGCATAGGTAGGCAGCCCATGTTCACTTCAAGGGAGGAAAGCATGCTCTGAATGGAATTTTGAAAGATGTGCATTTGGAGTTCTATTTTACTCTTTACTTTTTCAAAGTATCCCCATGCATCGTAAAATTTTGGACATGTATATGAAAACGTATGTCTAAAAGTGCATGTAAATGTGGGTAACTGTGAACGCTGAATTTTTAAATTAAAAACTTACTTCTTAACATATTGTTTGACATTACATATTAAGATACTCTCACAGTAAGAATTGGAAGAGGTGGAATTCCAGCAATTGCTTCTTTATCTTACTGAAGGACTGGCCATGTAGCTATCAACCTGGATTTGGGAGATGCTGGGTTCGAACCTACCGTCGACAACCCTGAAGTGTATGTTTTCCATGGTTTCACATTTTCACACCAAGCAAAGGGTGCGGCTGTACCTTAATTAAGGCCACAGTTGCTTCTTTCCCACTCCTAGCCATTTTTTGCTCATCATCGCCATACGACATATCTATGCCATAGTAAAAGAACAGTTCTTTGGTGAAAGAGAAATAGCAGAATTCATAAAAAAGCAATCTGCCATAGGTTGTGTTTAATTAACTTTCGTTAGTAAAGCTTAAATTTATGAATTCAACTGGCCACTGTTCTTTGGCTGATAATTGCAGTCAAGCTTTTCACCTTTTGTCTCTTTCATAAACGAAGGAAACTACATGTTATGTTCATGATCAATGAAAATTTACAGGCTCATAAGTTCCATAGATTCCTAGTTTAAGAATATTTGTTTTTACAGTTAAATTATTGTAATTGGGATATATCTAAATGTGGCTTAGAGTTATAGTTGTGTAATTATTTTATTAGTAAATGTTATGCTTGATTTATTATTACATACTCTTTTAATTGTAGGGGAGATATCCCCCTAGATATTTAGTTCTCACTGAAATGTATTGTTTCAGTTAACCTGTTGTAATTAGGATAATGTAAGGCCGGTTTAGATTTGAAGAGTAGCTATGTAAATTAGATAGTAAGTTTCTTGCTTTGAAAAGGCGAGAAATCTCATGACATCAGAGATGCCTATGAATTTATCTACCAGGGTACATCCTGCAGGAATGGTGTTGAATTAATTGTTTGCACAAGTCTGCAAGATTGAGTTGCTGAGGTTCTGCGCTATTCAGACAGCCTTATGTCAGTTACACTCTACATTGCATCCTCTCTGTAATAGTCTGGCTGTGTTGACGTAGATAAGGAACAGCATTGGCAGGAACTACGAGATCATGTTTCAGCGTGTCCTAGAGATGAGTTCCCACTTCTCTGTGGTGATATTAATGCGCATGTTGGTCACATTAAAAATTGTTATAGCTGCCATGGTGGTAATGCCTACGGTATCTGATATGATGATGAGGCAAATGACTTGGTTTCAGGTAATACGTTCTTCAAAAGTGCATCAATCACCTCATCACCTACACTTGTGACTTTAGTAACCAAATTGACCTTATCGTTCGGCACCGTGATCTCCGACTAATATGACTGTATACCACCTCAGCATAAGGTAGTCATAGCGGACTGAAGGCATCATAGAGGTGGAGGGAAAAATGCCCCCGAGAAGATCAAGTGGTGGAAGTTTAAATACTAGAAGAAGACGCTAGCGGACAGCATGAATTTTCCTCTCGTTGACCTGAATGCAATTGACAACATGTGTACACATTCTACAGATCATTCACTGCAACCTTCACAATAAACTTGGGTACGACATAACCTAGTTATTACTGTATTGAAAATCAAACTTCTTTATGGATGACTGCAGTCCAAGAAAAGCTATAGGAAAAGACGAAGACATACTGTATATAAACTGGGTTTCACAAAAGACTCCAGAAAACAGGGAAAGAATTGTCTTTGCCGAACATGTGGCTAAGAAATCTGTCGTTGAATCGAGGCGCACTCACTGTAATGACCTGCGTACAAGATGTATCAGAACTATACTGACAAAGGATTCGAACATGCTCTTCGTATGATGTTGTGAATGATGGTGCAGTCGGATTTCCGGGGAAATGTTTCTTTTTGAGGAAATGAAGTGACCTTGTTACTTCAGGGCGTGCAGATCAAATTGACGAACTTGCCGTATTTGCTATGCCAGAGAGCCAGCCGCTGTGCGTCAGAAGAGGGAAGGGAGGGGAAATGAAAAGAGGGAGGCAGAGGTATAGTACGCGCACTTTATCTTGAGCCCTAGTTCCCATTCGTTACTATGGAGATCCGGGCTCAAGATAAAGTGCGCGTATAGTAATGCTCGATGCAAATGCACAAGATCATTTCGCATAGTCGCTTTCGGGCTCTGTAGGAGTGGACAGTTTGTTCTACACAAATTGACTACAATGTGAACCCCATAGGAAGAGAAGACATACTTGTACCGAGAACACAGGCAGCTTTCCAAGCCGTTCGCCACACATTACACGTCCTGGACAGAGTCCAAAGTCACTCACTACTACACCACTGTGAACTATGCACCAGAGTAGGTGGGGGCCGTATTGAACATCTGCTGTAATCAAACCACTGGGCGTATTGATTCCTTCGTTCAGTATTTCATTGAAATTACAATGTTGTGAGTGAAGACCGGCCCCTGCGTTGTAGGGTGCAACGCGTCCGCCTGTCACTCGGCGGCCTCGAGTTCGATTCCCGGCCGGGTCAGGAATTTTTAATTGTAAATGATTAACATCCAGGGCCTGGGGACTGGGTATTTGTGTCGTCCTGAACGTTTCTTTCCTCACATTCAACACTCTACACTTCCGCAATTCCAGTTACACGCAGGTTCATATCATGTGGTGTAAGTAGTGGCAAAAGATCTCTAGAGGTCGGCGCCACGAAAAATATTATTTAAAGAAAATCTTGTGAGTGAAGGAATTCACAATCGCGACGCGTCACCGTTGCTTCTTCGAACATGTTAATTAATATAGAATATTACTGCGACAAACAAGTGAGAGGAGAAACTATCTCGTGTTTTCCTTGACTGACAAGTGTGTCTTAAATACAGTGTGTTCTTTAAATCTGTATGCAGTTATGGCTATTTAATAAATGATCTGTGGATATTGCCTGTTAGAGACCGAGCTCGATAGCCGTAGTCGCTTAAGTGCGGCCAGTATCCAGTATTCAGGAGATAGTAGGTTCGAACTCCACTGTCAGCGGCCCTGAAAATGGTTTTCCGTGTTTTCCCATTTACACACCAGGCAAATGCTGGGGCTGTAAAGCATCCTGCAAAAAAATAGCCTGTTAGGGACAATCCTATCGAAGTCGTATGAAGAAATTGCATCATACACTCCACAGCCCCTTCCTACCATTATCTTCCGTGAAACAGCTCATCAATTTCAATCGCGCACCAGGAAGTAACAATTTAACCTCATTTTCTCAAAAAGAATCATTTTCCCCGCCAGTCTGATTGAACCATTGTTTTTAACATAACACGAAGAGCATCTTTAATTATTTGTCGGTATAGTTCTGATAAACACTGTACACCACTGAACTGAAAGGAAGGAGAAAAGAACTATTTTCTAGCTGACCAAACTTGACTTAAGTATTGAGCACTCTGTGTGCATTAGAAGCAAAGATGTCCAGTGATTACAGGACGAACAAGAAATCCTCCAACATTGGCAAAAACATTTGTAGAGATTTCCTGCATTGAATTCCCGCATCACCCTATTATAGATGGTAAGTCCCATCTTATGCATGACATCAAAGGAAGTCGACGGTGCCACTCTGAGTATGAGGAACCAAAATGCGACAGGACCAGATGTTCATCCAACAAACTTCTGGAAATTATAGCAATTTAAAGAGCTCACTATCAACTGGCTGACAAGCTTGTTCAGTGCCAAAGTAGACTCTGGCTCTGTTCTCAGTCATTGGGCTACAAACACCCTTGTGCCTATTTTAAGCAAAATGACGATCCAGGAGAATGGGCAAATTACCGTCCAATTTGCCCCCAATTGTACATGAGAAGATTTTTGAAAGTATCCTTCATTATTGACTGGGTGAAATTCGTCGGCATTATTGCTAACCAGTGCATCTTCATTAAGCCAGAATGCTAACTGAAAAGCACTGAGAGCATCAGCAGGCAGTCTACATTGCCATCCTTGATATTGAAATGACTTTCGACCGTGTTCCACATCGTGTTATCTGGTCTGCACTCGTGACCATGGTGTATCAGAAATGCTTATAATTTGGATCAGGATGTTATGCACGAACACTAGAAGCATGGTATGTTGTGCTGTGAACCTCTCGGAGAGCTTCCCAGTGAAAGTTGCTGTGTACACTAATGTTCCACTCTGTCCCCATTGCCCTTTGTCCTCAGCATGGATACCACCCCATGGGACCTCCAAAGGAGAGTTCCTAAGACTCTCTTATATGCAGATGATGTTGCAGTTGCTGATAGACCCAGAATGGGACTGCGGCATCAAGATGAAGATTGGTATACCTGTTTCTTACAATACAACCTTAGAATGAACAAAGAGAAGAGTGAATACCTGGAGTCATCCGAACCATCTAATGGCTCCATCCAAGTTGATTCAGGTATCTAGGATCTTGCTTAGAGACCGATAGTGGGGTAGTTGTTGAAGTGCGAATTATGATAATAGCAGCAAGGATGAGATGAAGGGAATTCACAGGCACACTCTGTGACTAAAGAATACCACTACATCTGAAGTCCAGAATATATGGCATGGTACTATGTCTTGTTGCTGTGTTCGTTGTTGAATGTCGACAGACTGAGAATGGTATGGAGTAGCAATTATACAACATGGGAATGTGTATACTCCCTTAGTCGATGGGCATCGCAGTCCTGCATCACATAAAGAAGACACTGTTTACAAGCAAATGAGCATCACACCAGTCACCCATGAGGCATAAGATATGTCACAAATGGTATGGTCACGTCCTTCTGCAGTACCTGACGCAGTTGACAATTTCACCCAATCTTTTGAAATTACGAGTACTTTGCAATATCTACATGTAGCTATAATAAAAAGTAGACATTGAAAATAAGATACAAAAATTTAAAACTAGGAATGCTGCTTGGATTGGTAAAATGTCTGGGCATATACGAAAGTCAATTCGTTGAGATATAGAACCAGATCTGTAATGCTTAATTGATTAGTGTATGTATGAAGCAGCTACACCAGATGAATGAAGGATTAGTAAACTAGCACCCTGTGTATAAAGAAAATGTGATAAACATATAGCCAATAATTACACACTAGACATCTTGACTGGTGTTGCATGCCAGCTCTTGGAATGCATTCTTTCTGATTATCGTATTACACACATTTACGAAATTACCAACTGGTTTGATAGAAGGTAGTTCAGGTTTAGGAATCATTATTCCACTGAAGCTCATCTTGAAGATTCCAGCAAGATATAGCAGATATATTAGATTCAGGAGGTCAAATGTATCACGATTGACAAGGCTTTTGATCTTGGGGAGACTACTGACAACAATTTGTGCACTTGGGTTAGATAAAATAGTGACTAAATGAGTGGCTATGAACTTGCTGCAAATTATTAGAGAAAACACCAAGGAATTGAGAATGGAGGACATAATATGTTACCAATTTTTAAGTTTATGACTTTAGTACTTGGTGTGCATCCCCTTAGCTTTCATGAGTGACTTGATTCGTATTCTACACTGACTCTTAAAATCGTCATCATGAAACCAGATCTGAACGAGCTTCTCAATCAAGGCAAATTTTGTCGTTATATTTGTTTTTTATTTGCTGTCGTTCAAGTATTTTATATGAGGTTCCTGACTGGACTGTTTCTAGGCCAATCAAGCACTTTTATATAGTTTTCCTTTAAACATTCCATTACTTTTTTGCTTTGTGGCAAAATAAATTCACTTTGGCCAAACCACTCTTGTACCTGAGTTAGCAGACGGGTTCTTAATACTATATTCTTCATGTCTCATAGTTCCTTCGACAGTATATTGTTGTCCACAGCTGTACCAAGGAAACACACTCCAGACCGTCTCTGAAGTTGGATGCTTCACTCTCTGCTTCACACAATGTGGATGGAATGCTTCTACTTCTTTTCTTTTGACATATTGACTTGTCTCTTCGGCCACTGACGAATAGCAATACTTATTTTCTCCTGCCTCCTAAACTGAAAAAGATAAACCACTTGCAACAACTGAAATACACGTACAATAGAATGCTCTATCAAAACTCGGTAGTCCAAGGAACATTGGCGGTCTCATTTTTGAGTCAATCCATTTTTTTCGCAGCCCCGACTATTGTCTTGTCTGGTAACAGCAGGAAACAAACTGTTCTCTATCCCCAACATTCGATTCTCCATTCCAGTGGTTTATGGGGTCAAAATGTAAGTACGTCTGGTAACTGATCAACCTAATTTGATGTATTTTATTCAAATGGGTTCTTCAGGGAATAGTTTTGTGATGAAAGTTGTCCACTTCCGGGGTAACTTCGGCCATGCCAAGAACGTACAGGAAAACATTACGCGGCCGCGGGTTTTGTAATTACGAGCCTGTTTACTTCAAGAATGCTTTAGAAGAGATTAATAAAGCCACAATAACAATAAACGGGGAAGTTTATCCCGACAGGGAGGAGAAAGACGGTTCCAATTTTCAATGATAAATAGACGGAAATCAGTTGACATGGACGAGGAGCAATTAAGAACTTGATTGACGGCCCAGATATTTTCTAATTTAGAAGACAGTGTATTATGAGAACAGTCTACAAGATTGCTTCTTTTTCGATCTCCTTTTCCCTCCATACTATTGGGCTTTATGATTTTCGTACTTTTTATTTATTTATCTTTTGTACCATTACGAATAATTACGCAAAGCAACACGTAATTTGTAATAGCATACAATACTTGTATGCTTAGGCTAAATGAAATAGTTTCTTCTTTGTGAAAAATGTGAAATTGATCACTATACTTCTGTTTCACCACAAATCGTTTTAATTTGTTTGTGATTGTTGAATCTGGGTTTTTTGCAGACTTTTAAAAAACATTCACAGTGGCCGAAGTAACACTACATCGAAGAAAACTTCGTTTTAAGAGATATTTTTATGGCGGCCGGAGTTACCCCATGTTTCGAGGTAACTTTCGATAATCATAATTCATTACTGAATAACAATTAGAATTATGTTCATATTTAGAAATGAAGAACAAACTTGGCAGAACTTATATTATATTTTTCAGAAAATTAGAGGGAATATTTCACATTTTAATTTAAAAAATATACGAGAAAGTGGCCGAAGTTTTACGGTACCGATTCGTCACCAACACAAACCTGCAATAAATAAAAGAAATAAGCCTAGCATTATATGCAATAAGAAAGAAAATTGTACTTGTATCATACTAATGGTTACATCAGTTAGATTGTGTTAAAATGGATTAATGAATGATAATTTATGAATTAACATTCTTGTCATGCACTTGCCTTTTTCCAGTCATCAGATGACCGATTCAGGAGATTCTTGGCCCACTGAAACCTCTTTGCCGCCATAGCAGGAATAATCTTTGCTTTTATTCAAGGTTGCCTCGCTTTCATTCCAGCATTAAACAGATCTGTTCTCACAGTTCTGGCTGATACGAATGACCCATACTCTTCCAATTTCTGACGTACATCCAAATTAGTAGCCTTGCGATTGTTTACTGACGAATAAATCAGTTCTTGATTACTACTTGGGGTTAGTTTCTTCTTTTGCCCACCGTTTCCAACACGTTGTTGACAGTTTGTCTTCCTCTTGTCTTCACATTTTGTCATTCTACTTACAGACTGCTGTGATATTTGCAACCTAGAAGTTATCTCTTGATGTGAATAACATTTCTCAACAAGTAGCTCTCTGACAGTGCCTGTCTTTCTTGGCGAAAAGGCCTTTCGTCTCCCCATAACATCAAAATTTGACAGTTCTCTAGAACCACTCTTGAAAAATATCAGCTGAACTCCTAAATAACATCAATAATGCATGTAACTTACAAAATGCACAGTCTTAACAATACGTCATAATTATTTACTTCCATACAGCAACAATATGCAGATATAGACAATAAACAACAGAACATGAGCACTAACAAAAATGACACAAAACCATCTGAATAATGAAATTACATTGTGAAAAAATACATTAGTGAGGACAGCGATATCCCAAGGAGTAACTTTACAACCAAATATGTTGAAGGATTAGGCTGTAAAGGTCAATAATTTACATAAAGAGAGAAATATATTTTTTACGCTAATAATGTTTCCACATCTGGTATATTTCTATAAAATAGAACTCAGAGCATTAGAGGAGGTGAAACTTTATTTGATCCTGTAACAATTATGGATTGGGTCCCACAGGGCAGTATTATGTGACCTTTATTTTCTGATATACACTATGTAATGAACAGTATCCGGATACCCCCATAAAGGTACGTTTTTCATCTTAGGTGCATTGTGCTGCCACCTCCTGCCCAGTACTCCATAGCAGCGACCTCAGTAGTCATTAGACATCGCGAGAGAGCAGAATGGGGAGCTCCGCGGAACTCACAGGCTTCGAACGTGTCACTTGCGTCAGAAGTCTGTACGCGAGATTTCCACACTCCTAAACATCCCTAGGTCCACTGTTTCTGATTTGATAGTGAAGTGGAAACGTGAAGGGACACGTACAGCACGAAAGCGTTACAGGCCGACCTCGTCTGTTGACTGACAGAGACCGCCGACAGTTGAAGAGGGTCGTAAAGTGTAATAGGCAGGCATCTATCTAGACCCTCACACAGGAATTCCAAACTGCATCAGGATCCACTCCAAGTACTATGACAGTTCAGCGGGAGGTGCGAAAACTTGGATCATGGTCGAGCGGCTGCCCATAAGCCACACATCACGCAGGTCAATGCCAAACGACGCCTCGCTTGGTGCAAGGAACGTAAGCATTGGACAACTGAACAGTGGAGAAACGTTGTGTGGAGTGGCGAATTACGGTACACAATGTGGCGATCCGATGGCAGGGTGTGGGTATGGCGAATACCCGGTGAACGTCATCTGCAAGCATGTGTAGTGCCAACAGTAAAATTCGGAGGCGGTGGTGTAATGGTGTGGTCGTGCTTTTCATGGAAGGGGCTTGCACCCCTTGTTGTTTTGCGTGGCACTATCACAGCACAGGCCTACATTGATGTTTTAAGCACCTTCTTGCTTCCCACTTTTGAAGAGCACTTCAGGGATGGCGATTGCATCTTTCAACACGTTCGAGCACCTGTTCATAATGCATGGCCTGTGGCGGAGTAGTTACACAACAATAACATCCCTGTCATGGACTGGCCTGCACAGAGTCCCGGTCTGAATCCTATAGAACACCTTTGGGATGGTTTGGAACGCCGACTTCGTGCCAGGCCGCAACGACCGACATCGCTACCTCTCCTCAGTGCAGCGCTCCGTGAAGAATGGGCTGCCATTCACCAAGCAATCTTCCAGCACCTGATTGAACGTATGCCTGCGAGAGTGGAAGCTGTCGTTAAGGCTAAGGGTGGGCCAACACCATATTGAATTCCAGCATTACCGACGGACGGTGCAACGAACTTGCACGTCATGTTCAACCAGGTGTCCGGATACTTTTGATCACATAGTGTATATGAATAATATGAATAATGAACTGCAGTCAGAGATAAGGCTCTTTCTAAAATATAAGTTTCAAGATTGTGAGTGACTGCAGAATGACCTTGACAATATTGTAAGATGGATATCAGGCAATGTTTTGATGATAAACGGGGTGAAAAGCCAGGTTGTGTGTTTCACAAATAGGAAGAGTCCTCTCTGGTTTAATTATTGTGGTGATGGGGTGAAAGTTCCACGTGCGGATCTCTATAAGTTTGTAGGTACTCATAATAAGGATAGATCTTCACTGTGGTAATCACATAAACAGGATTGAGAATAAAATTTACAGATCTCTTAATATGATTATGAGGGTATTTACGGGTTGTAAAGGAGAGGGCATATGAATCTCCAGCAAGGCCACAATGAGAATTTGAGACCGTCACCAGTATTACTTGATTAGAGAACAGGAAAGATGAAAATGTTGTGTTATAGAGATGTTGCAAAGTTTCGGCTGGGAAGACTTGGGGAAAGGAGACAAGCTGTTTGATTAAGCAGTATATTCTGAGATGTCATTGGAAAGATGGCTTGGAATGACATTAGTTGGTGAATACATTTACGTCATGGTCTGTATTAAATGTTGGAAAGTTCACAACATGGAGGTAAGTTGGAATTCAAGGGGACAAATTCTGGTAAATATTCGCTTATTCGGAGATGATTTCGTGATTGAAATAATTTGCCAATTTGATACATTTCAACAATTCTTTTCAATCTAAACAACCGACAGGCATAAATGCTGTTGATTGATTGATTGATTGATTGATTGATTGATTGATTGATTGATTGATTCATTCATTCATTCATTCATTAATTGATTCATTCATTCATTCATTCATTCATTCATTGAGACGTTGATTGATTTATGTTTTTTGGTCTTAATGTGATGTACAGAGGGAGATGATGGGTATTCTATGGTTATGATATAAGCATTTTATACTTTTTGGGAAAGTGCTAGGAATAATGTGGGATTATTTGACATTACTTTGAAGTGTTTTGGGAAAGAAAGCATATAGGAACATGGAAATGAGCAAAGAGTTGACAAGTCAAGTCATGTATAGAAAGATGGGAACAGAGGAAGGTGAATATAAGACGATGAAGAAAATAGCTAGTCTTTGTGGAGATGGGGATCACAGAAAGAGAAACAGAAGCAAGGAATAGTATAGGGTAATATTTGGAGATAGTGTTTATTATTATTTATTTTCCTTAAATTGTACATGTACACACACACAGTTGTGCCTCTATCCCCACATGTATGTGTACGTATACCCTGCTGAATATTCACAAATATGTAGGCAATTTTTAGTTTTCATATTTACAAAGGTTCCTCCTTTTCTATTGCTACCTTGTCTACTGCCATCCTGCAGTGTGTTCCATTTCACATTCTTATCTCTGTTATCAGTTGTCTGAAAAGCAGTGGGGAAAGGGACATGTGTTAAGATGCAGCAGGTCGTTATACAAGTTGGATTCCAAGAAGGGTAAAAAATATAATTAAATAATGCAATGCAAATTTTAATCTAATAGCAGTTATATAGTATTATTTGAAGTAACCTGTTGTATATGAGTTGATTATGTTTGTAAATACAGAAGGTATTATGAGTAGAATTTTGTAAATAAAATAAATTCATAAAGAATGAGCTGTGTGTTTTGTAGAAAAAAATAATGTTTATTGTTTAATACTCTATTTTAGGAAATTGTCATCTTCTCTTTTTATTTAATATTTAGTGCTTGATAGTAAAGTGTTTTGTGTGCCATTCGCCACCAAGGTATACACCTCTTTTGCATTTAAAGTAATTTTGATTTGATTGTTTCTTTCCGTTCTTATATTTTTTTAATTGGAGATAAATTAATTATACTCTTCTTGTGCCACTATGAAAATTATTTTCTCAGCTGTTTCATGTTTAGGCCTATATACTATTTATTTCTATTCCATTCTTTATTCTTACTTATAGCCTTCTGAAGATATTAAGGAGGAAATATTCATAGAAGAACATGCTGATGATCAACTGTTGCCATACATCAAAGAAGAAACAAAGTATGTACACTACAAATCCTATACAGTATGGAATAAGTTGTACCTACTCATAATAGTGTTCAGTAGTGGTTGGTTTATCTCCAAAAAGTGGCCATATTCATCAGTTTAATCCTTTTTATTCAAGGAACACTACTATCTTAAATTTCTACTGGTTAATATTATCTAACTTGAAGTTCATATTTAATGTTCCATCATGTTGTTTTATTGAATATATATATGCAAAAAGAATCTTTGGTAATGCTAGATGTTTTTGAAGTGTTTTTGTTTACAATACCTTTAAGCAACCATTTAAATGTGTTCTTTCTTTCACTGTCACTGCATCATTATTTCATCACATTCTTATCATCTGAAATGCTCTCTGCAGCTATTAACTCCAGATATTCTCAGTAATTTTGTACGTTCATACCAACAGTGACACACAGAAAAAGCCATGTATGTAGATTATGAACTAAATCTACAAATACAAAAATGTTAGGTATTATGTACATTGTAAACAGTATAATAATTTCAAACTAACATAAATAGGTTCACTGATCAGTATAATGATGGCTGAGTTCAATAGTGTGATAACTCCAAGAAATATCATGTTTAAATTATTTATTTGGTTAGATTTTTTAAAGCATCTTTTCTCTTCTCTTGTGTGTTAAGTCAGATTCCTCTATTTGTGGACGCCAAAGCAGATAATGTGTTGTAGAAATGAAATGTTCAGATCAGTAGTGCTACATCTTACATATCGTAGTTTTCAAATAAAAGTTCCACATTTTTGTAAGCATTAAAAATATCATGCTATTGAATTTATGTTTGTTCCAGTGTTGTGGTCACACTTGCTGATTATCGCAAATTCCCATTATTCATTTTAGTGCTCATTGTCAGTCAAGAGCTTGTAGCGTGTTGATTGCAAAGATATTTACACAATTAGTATAAACTAATAAAATGGACAGCTAAAAGTGAAGTTTTAAATTTGTGCAGGTTGCCTAAAAAAATTCATATTTTGTCAAGTAAGTGAATTTATTATCTTGTAAGAGTAGGTAAATAATAATGTAATGAAATGAAATGAAATGTCGTATAGCTTTTAGTGCCGGGATATCCCAGGATGGGTTCGGCTCGCCAGGTACAGGTCTTTCTATTTGCCGCCCGTAGGCGATCTGCGCGTCGTGATGAGGATGAAATGATGATAAAGACAACACATACACCCAGCCCCTGTGCCACTGGAATTAACCAATTAAGGTTAAAATCTCCGACCCGGCCGGGAATCGAACCCGGAACCCTTTGGGCCGAAGGCCAGTACACTGACCGTTCAGTCGAGTCGGACATAATGTAATTATATAATATTACTTCAAAATTGTAATTTTTATCACGGACGTTATGAAGTAGCACAAGTGTATATGCTGTTTTCGAACATGTAATGTAGTAATGTTTTTTGAACTTTAGGTGTGCCATTGGACTACTTGGTAATTAAAGTTTTGCTCTCACACTCTTGTTGGTTACTGTGTGAAACGATCTTTGATAATCCCTGGGAAAGGATTGTATAATCACGGATTGGTGCTCTTAAACAAGCCCTTGTATTGGCAGGTCCTGCAATGGCTAGTCATTGCCTAAGGTTTGACTTCAAACCAGATTAGTGATGGAAACTATGAATTCTGAAAGGTTTATCTGATTTAGTGTGTGGTTAGAGTCTTCTCGACTGTTATCTGATGCATTGACGTGTTCCTACTGTACATTCACAACTAGTGGCAAGAAAAATAGTCATTCCTCAGAACTGCCCAGTACCAGCTTACACTCTGTAATTAGTCAGAGTAGAACCATGCACACAACCTATGATCGCACGAATACGTCAACTCTTAGAGGTTCAAATTGTGCTGTTGCTTTGTAATTCTTGTGTAACAGGACACAATAAGCTACGTTAGAGAACAATCTTGTATTATGACCACCAATCAAAATGTTGCTTATGAATACATTTCACACACAAAATGCATATTTCTATTTTTGCATGGAGTTTAAATTATCTTTCTTTTTCCTAAACATATCTTGCGCAGAGGCACTCTCGAACCAGCAAAACAACAAGATTTCTGTGTGTTTTCTTTTTCTTTGTTATACAAGGCAGAGGACTTTCCATTTTCTTTATAGCATAGTCCATTGTGTATCGTAGATTTTAGATGCTTCTGAAGAGTCTACAAAAATCATTCAGCAACTTAAATGGCATCTTATAAAATGTCCAAAAGATTTGCCACGTTAATTTGGTACTGAGTTACATAAGAACAGGTTTTAAGATTCATAAAACTTACTAATCGCTGACTTGTGGAAAGACACATATTTCTGAGCTTACCAATTAGTGATGAGATTACCTTACATTACTGGAGAGGCACATCACCCTGAGCTAAATAATTAGTGATGAGTCTAACTTCTGTTTGGGTAGAGACACATGGTCTTGTGCTAACCACTTAGTGATGCCGTTTCCTTCCACTTGTAGAGTGTCGAGTGTCACATGGCCCTGAGCTGACCACTTTGTGCCACTCCTCCATGGTCTTCATATTTATAGACTTGATTCGGGTGAAAATAACAAATTGATTATTCTGATCGTCTGCTATCTATAACGGATGTATGCAGAAATATGAATTGCAAAATTCCATTCAGGCTGGA
The DNA here is from genome assembly GCF_040414725.1 of Anabrus simplex. Classification (NCBI taxonomy): domain Eukaryota; kingdom Metazoa; phylum Arthropoda; class Insecta; order Orthoptera; family Tettigoniidae; genus Anabrus; species Anabrus simplex. Next base: position 68,768,982 of record NC_090279.1, read on the forward strand.
ATTAACTATTAACTATTAACTAGAATTAATATCCTCTTGTTGGAACTCATAGAATTTCACTGAATATTGAAACTGTCACTCTTGATTAATACAGCTAATCCTGAAATTTTGATTTTGTTGAGTTATATATATATATTTCTTTATAATGCATTTATTGGAGTCACTTGAGCACAAAATCAAGAAGCATTCTGTCATTCGAACACTACTGAATTTTGTGATAATAAGTCTTTTTAGATATTGGACATAGGCTTTAGGGGAGAGAATTTGAACATACTCAGTTGAATGATAGGATGTGTAAAATATCCATTGTATCCCATTTTTATAACAGAATATTCATCAATCTGCTTGTTTAGTGTTAGTGCTGCCTGGTGGTAGGGTCCGGTGTAGTGATTCATTCTCTCCAGTTCGGTCTCGGGCCATGTATATATGTAGTTTCACAGCTTCCAGGTCATTGTGCACTTTATCTGTCCTATGCTGTCTTGCTCGTCGCTTGCACCTCTTTTCACCGATTTTCTGTGTATACGCTGACTTTCCCAATATATCGTCCTCTGCACGCAACACATGCCCAAACCAGCGCACATGCCTTTCCTCAAATGCCAAAACGTTTTCTAATACTGCAGAACCTCGATAATTCGAAATCGGTTAATTCAAAATCCCGCCTAATTCAAAGCATCTCCCTTTCCCAGAAACATGAGGTGTTTTGCATGTTATTTAAACTCTTAATTCGAAATACGGAAAATTCGTAATTCGAAGAACAGTGTCGTTCCCCATTACCGAAATTCAGACTTTTAATTCAAAACTGCCTTTACATTTAAGAATGTTAGTATTTTCCAGATTTGTTTAAATTCAAAATTAATCCTGGTCATGATAGAATGCGTCTTCCTGAACCTGCTGGGTTAGTTTTCCATAGTTTCACTCACTTCGGTGCGGCTACAGTGTGCTTCATATTTGCTAAGTTTGAGCAAAATCGTAATTCTTTTATATTCAGCGTTTTAAGGAACGCCATAATATCACGTAGCAGGCAGTGTGCGGAAAAGTAGAATCCGTGAACACTGGCGATGCTAACAGTTGGCGAAAAAACGTGCATATAATCAGTTCATACGCATCGAACAATATTGTAAATGCCAATGAAACTGCATTTTGTAAATGCCGAGCTCAAATGGACTTGATTTTAAAGGAGAGGGTGCAAGCCGGGAAATCGTACAAGGGTGGGGGTCATTGTACTGTGTTGCAACGCGCTTGTAGCGAGAGACTTTTTTCCTAGTCATAGCAAAGTTCGATAAGCTACGATGTTTTGAGGGCATCGGGCACTTCCTGTGCTAGTACAAGGCATCTAAAAATGCAAACAGTACAGTAAACCCAAAAGGCACGCGGCTGTGAGCTTGCATCCGGGAGATAGTAGGTTCGAATCCCACTATCGGCAGCCCTGAAAATGGTTTTCCGTGGTTTCCCATTTTCACACCAGGCAAATGCTGGGGCTGTACCTTAATTAAGGCCACGGCCGCTTCCTTCCAACTCCTAGGCCTTTCCTATCCCATCGTCGCCATAAGACCTATCTGTGTCGGTGCGACGTAGAGCCCCTAGCAAAAAAAAGTAAACCTAAAAATAAAACATTTGCACAACGGAGCCAGCATAATATGCCCTCGTCTTTGAAACGTATGTATTTTTCCTTTGTTGTGTAAGGTTATGTTTGCCAGTGATTTATCCAAGTGCATTATTTGAATAACCTAAATGCACCTTTTTGGACACTTTTTGGAAATAGCTTCTTCCATTGCATATGGAAGTTTTAAACTGTGAATCATAGTGATTGCATGCATTCATGGGTTTGAGAATACTTTGTGACGCGGCAATTACTGGAAGAATTTCAAGGGACACGCCATAGCGGGAAATCGTAACAGGATAGCGTCACTGTACTGTGTTGTAAATTTGTAATGCAGACTGAAGCGAGAAACTTTCGCCCGTCGTCATAGAAAAGTTCGATATGCCACGGCGTTTTGAGGACATCAGGTACGTACTTTCCTTGCAAGTACAGGACATCTAAAATGCATACAGCACAGTAATTCAATGAATAGAGGACAGGGGAGCTAGCATAGATTTCTTCTCGTCTTTGAATCATACTATTTTTCCTTTCATTGCATGAGGTTATGCTTGTCAGTGAGTTGTCCAAGAGCGTTATTTGAATACTGTAAATGCACCTTGTTGGATACATTTTAGAAATATTTTTTTCAATAGCATTTGAAACGTTTAAACTGTGTATCCAAGTTAATTGCATGCAGTAACAGGTCTTAAGAATACTTGGTCTCGCGGCAAGGGTTGGCATATCTAAACTATGACTTGGGGGTTAATTCGAAATCGCATAATTTGAAGTCCGATTTTTGCATCCAAACGGCTTCGAACTAACGAGGTTTTACTGTAACATCATTTGAAATGTGATCCGCTCTTGCTATGTCAGCCTTCCTCTTAAGCATCTTCGTATCCATGATGCTTAGTTTTCGTCGTACCTATTTAGCTGGCCACGCATTGTTTGCCGTAGAAGACGACAGGACGGATAAGTTCGGTATATCTTAGATTTTAGATGGTCCTTCATTCGACGGTCGCAAGGGCACCCGTTGTCATTCTCCACTTCAGTCAGGCTTTGTATATCCTTAAGTTGACTTCATCAGTAAGTCGGCCATCATCAGAGATTGTGGAGCCAAGATACTTAAATTTCTCTACTCGTGCTATATCTTCACCGTCAACATGCATGGTTCCAACTTCTCGACGATGTAATGTAATGTATTCTGTCTTCTTTTTGTTGAGGCGCGAGACATATTGCGCTGGTCGATTGTTCCAGTCTTCTGCTTGACGCTGGAGATCAAGCTTGTTCCTTGCAGCCAAAATGGCATTATTTGCATAGAGAAATGTCCATGGGAATGGACTGCGCAGGTCTGATATAATGGAGTCAATCACAAGAATGAACAGCAATGGTGGTAAGGCAGGGCCTTGCTGGAATCTTACAAATATGCAGAATTCATTAGACGCTCCTGCGGCAGCTGGACATAACTCCTTGTTTCTTCGTAGAGCAGTTATACCCTCTCAACAAGGTGCTCTGGAATGCCCATGTTCTTGTAGCGCTGACTGGTTAGGTTATGAGGTACTCGATGGAAAGCCATTTCAGGGTCCAGAAAGTCGTGATGAAGCCTCGTATTCTTTTCACAGCGTCTCTCAAGTAACAGCCCAGCAGCGTGGGTTGCTCCTGTTGCGCCACAATTTCTCACAAATCCAGCTTGGCTTGTTATATGTTTGGCTAAATTGCTAATACTTTTGTCGAAGATTTGTTCGAAATCTGCCATTGCGTGGCTCAGAAGTATAATCGGGTGGTAATTAGGAAAATCGGCAGGGCTTTGCTTACTTTGAATGGCTACTGCGTCGCCAATCTATTGGTTTTTTGACCTTCTTTAATGATCTGCTTGAAAAGCTTGCTTTCCACACTGCTGCTTCCTCCCATTTAGAGAAACAAAACTCTGCCGTAGATAATCGGGACAGATGGCTTTCCCTGATTTCATTTCTTTCAGCGGTGACGTCAAATTCCTACATTGGCCCTTCAACAGCGGAGGTGATGGGGATTGGTAAATATGGGAATTCCAGGATTGACATTTTGTCAAAATTATTCCGCCAGTGTACTCGCTTTTCCCGCCAGTTGAATAGCAAATCGTCTGTTTCCTCATTGATGCCGTAAAAACGTTCGACATCTTCCATTTTGCGATGCCTCGGTTTGACTAGCTGTTAAATATTCCGCTCGATTTCGTGCATGTCAAGTTTCTCATATAGTCCTGCTTACCGGTTTGCTTTTGTTACAGCAACAATCTCCTTCATTTTACTCGTGGCTGCTTTGTAGGCATTCCAACAAGCAAGAGACTCTTCAACTGTGCTGCACACTTAACATCGTCATTCCGAAGCCACGTGTCATAGTTAATCCTTGGTTGTCGTCGCCCTGACTTAGTTTTACCAGGAATAGAGAGTGCGGCGTCTTTCAGTTTAGTCAGGCTCATTTCATCTACGGTGATTTGTGGCATTGTAACTTTTGCAACAACGATGGCCTCCTTCTTTAGGCACCACCATTTCATCCCATTTGGTCCATTTCCAGCGAAGTATAGGGCTGTTGGTAACGTTATCCACAGCTTGCAGGTGACAGATAGAGGTTGCATCACATTGGTTTCATAAGGAACAACTGTTGTCTGTAGAACATCCTTGAGATTACTTCGTCTGACGAGGATGTAGTTCATGTGAGTTGGATGGGAGCCACTGTAGTACGCGACTAGATGAATATCACGATTTTTGAACCGTGTGTTTGCGATTATCATGTTCTGCATAACCGGGAATTTTTGGCCATCGTCGTTCCTCTGTCCATATCTATTTGCGCCATGGACGGTGTGTTCTTCTTTCCTCCGTCCGACATGTCCATTCATTTCACCAGCAACGATAAGATAGTCAGCGGTCTTCTTGTTAGGCAGTGCTCAGAAGGCATCTTTGGTTTCCGCGCCCTGGCCAGTTTTGGAGCGTTGCACTGAAAAATTAGCATTTCCTTCTCTCCCCAATGTAGACGAGTTACATCAAGCGATTGTCATACTTTTGCACCTCGGAGACTGAAACGTCAAATTTTGCTGATATAACAATGCCAACACCATTATTTGTTCTATGGCTTCCGTTGTACATCCGTTAGTAATCGCACCCCATTTCGCATGACTTTTCCGCACTCCATCATTTTCCCTGCACCTCACAGATGCCTATATGCCTTCTCTCGAGTGCTGTGGCTGATTTGCTACTTCATCCAGACATAGTTCAGTGATGCGATACAGAATTGGTTACTCGCTTGCTTAGCCGTCACAGTCCATGTGACGGTAACCCTTGCATACTTTTCATACTGACTGGGCACTGCCAACGCGCATCCCTTCAAGAGGACGCCCTAACCATGGTTCTGATTCTATGAGACATATTTCTGTAATCATGTGTCAATATTATTTTACGACCGGCTTGCCTTGAGGCATTTTAGAGCTCTTGACAGCAGGTAGTTACACCACTCCGGACATGGGTAACAGACGCTTTTGTAGCCGCTCCTCTAGAGAAGAAACACTATGCTCCTTTCTGCATTAACTTCCAAAAAGGCACAGTACCTTTTTTCTGCCAACTGCTTCGTATCGAACGTCTCGATGTCCGCGAAAGTTACCATTGAGGACTTTGTGCGTGTTTGGACCGCAAGAGCTATTATATTTCACTGAAGTCTGCCGGCATGCCATTGGGGAATCCGTATCCGTCACCTGGGACGCGCCACGTGTTTCAGCAATGTAGGTGGTTCGTGCAGAATGATTATCAGGGCAAAGTGAAATACCATTTTATTGAAAAACTAACTGCGAACCTGATAAATCACTTGTGACAAAAATCACATAGTCACGTAAGGAACAATGGCCACAGACATTTGCACATTTTGCTTGGCGTGATATGCCAATAAACTCCAGTGTCATCTTTTCTGCCCCCTGTTGTCTAGTGATGTCAACATCAATATCTTGTTAGGTGATCAAGAGGTCTAGCCTGTTGTATCTGGAATCATTGTCCTACTTTTATTTGTCCACTTATTTTCTCCTAAAAGTGCAGTAACAACACATGGTGAAGCCTCCCACTACTTTGCTTGTGAGGAAGCCATGCATACGACTGGGCCATGCGAACTCAGTTCATACAGCATAAATTGATAAGTGCCACTTCATGTTACAAAGTATTTTGCCCTGCGTGATCGACTTTTCCCATGTTCTGATCTCACCTTAAACCAAGAAATTTGTATTTCTTGCTGTTCTTTCCTAAAGTATATAGAACCAATCTGTGGTGGGGAGACAGGCACAGGTTTGGATGCTATCCTATGATGTTATCATTCCACTCAAAATAATCACTTTGTCCATGAGCTTTTGAAATAAAAGGAATCTCTTTCCTTCTTTCACATGGCCCCAATATTCACTGCGGTGAAATTCAACGTCCTGTCGTCTTGAATTTTGACTCTAGCCTTGATTTACATGCTCCTTCTAGCTGTAGTGTTGAAGAAACACTATTAGAGTATTCGGTGACATGATAGTTTGCTTTTCTGTTCAAATTCGGGATATCAGAACATTGAAATAAAACACTACTAACAAAGCCATCCTAGTTTTAGGTCCGCTCAGTCGATTGCACATCAATGCTATGTAATTACAAATAAACACACTTTGATGTAATAGAATGCTATACTGATATCATAAGAATGTACAAATAAAAAATGTATGGTTCCATAACTGTAAATAACATTCATAAAAGGTCGCCATGGCTCAGCAGATCTTGCTGACTTTCGGCTAACAATGATCTCAATTTTATTAATATCTACAATACTGATTTTGTAAAACTACCTCAGCAACAAGGGTATTTACAAAAAATATTACTTGCTTGCCACAAAGCGCAGAGTGGTTGAAGAAGGTACAAACTCCAAACCATATGCGGTACTTTATGCAGGATAACAGATGTATTCAGATTTCAAGAGATAAAGATGTGGCATTCTTTAATTGAGGTTGTCTATGAGCTTGCACATTCCAAAATCGTCAGAAGTTTCTTTCGCAGGATATTGTGATTCGAGAGAAAAGACTCACCACATTCTCGTAGCAAGTGAGAGCTTTCAAAATTTGAGACTGTTCGCTGAATTTGTCCTCAGATGAGGTTTACTCTCAGGAATGTGATGCTCATGAGTAGGGAACTCTCTGATGGGTTATCAGTGAGAGGAATAATTCCTTTGTGTGAGAGTTGTAGTGGAGTTGATTGTTGAACTTTTGGTCACGTGGTTTTTATTTTGTTACTGTAGATCGCGAACCGATGTGAGCAACGCAGATCATCATCCTTCTGACGGCGGAGCACGTTGTTTTAGGTGCAATGTGTGTGGGAAATCCTTTAATCGGAAAGTCGGGTTAGCAGTTCACACGCTCACTAACACAGGTCAGAAGCCATTCTGTTGCAATGTGTGTGGCAAATCCTTTAGGCGGAAAGACCACTTACCAGTTCACACGCGGACTCACACAGACGACAAACCGTTCTGTTGCATTGCCTGTGGGAAATCTTTCACGCAGAAAAGCATACTTGCTGTTCACACGCGGACTCACACAGACGAGTATCAGTTCTGTTGCAATGCCTGTGGGAAATCTTTCACGCAGAAAAGCATACTTACAGTTCACACGCGGACTCACAAGGCGAGAAACCGTTCTGTTGCATTGCCTGTGGGAAATCTTTCACGCAGAAAAGCGTACTTACAGTTCAAACGCGGACTCACACAGGCGAGAAACCGTTCTGTTGCATTGCCTGTGGGAAATCTTTCATGCAGAAAAGCTTACTTGCAGCTCACACGCGGACTCACACAGGCGAGAAACCGTTCTGTTGCAATGTCTTTGGAAAAAACTTCAACGATAAGAGCACACTCTGGAGACACGTGCCGACACACACACATGAGAGGCCATACTGTTGCAATGTCTGCGGCAAATCCTTCAACCGGAAAAACCAGCTAGCTTGTCACATGCACTTTCATACAGTACTTACGCCGTACTGGTGCAATGTCTGTGGAAAGTCCTACAGTTGAAAATCCTACCTAACAAGTCACCTACGGGGTCACACAGACGACAAGACGTACAGTTGTAGAATCTGTGGCAAATTCTTCAACCTGAAAGGCACTCTAGTGTGTCACATGCGCACTCACACAGGTAAGATGCCGTTCTGTTGCATTGTCTGTGGGAAATCTTTAATCCGGAAAGGCACACTTGTAGTTCATACGCGCATTCACACAGGCGAAAAGCCGTACTGTTGCAATTTCTGTGGAAAGCTCTTCAGCGAGAAAGGCGTACTCCTGAGACATGTGCGGACACACACACAAGAGAAGCCATACTGTTGCAATATCTGTGGCAAATCCTTCAACCAGAATGGCACACTGGTTTATCACATGCACTCTCACACAGGTGAGAAGCCTTCGTGTTGCACTGTCTGTGGCAAATCCTTCAGCAGAAAATCCAACCTTGCACGTCACGTCAGGATTCACACGAACGAGAAGTCCGACTAGTGCAATGTCTGTGGAAAGTCATTCAGCAGAAAATCCCACTTAACACGTCACCTGCGCATTCACACGGGCGACAAGACGTCTGTTGCAAAATCTGTGGCAAGTCCCTCATCCAGGAAGACACCCTAGCATGTCACATGGGCGAGTAGCTACACCGCTACATTATTTGTATTAAGCACTTTTCCGTGAGAATTGCACTCTCGAAACACAAGCAGACGAGTAGCCTACTGTTAGAATGTATTGGCAAATCTTCAGCCAGTGTCAATGCACACAGGTGCTCATTAATGCGATATAATGTTCAAGGATTAATCTAACTTACCGGTTGAACATGTGAACCTCACTGGGGAGATGGCGCACTGCTCCGTGTTTTGTGGCAAATCGCACGCAGCACCAAGCTGTCGGTACACACGAGCGAGACAGCGCACTAGCGTTACGTGACGCCGGGATGAAGGCGCACGGGTTTAAGTAATAATGTAATTTTGCTTTATGTCCCATTAACTACTGCACGAGTGTTCGGAGTTCTACGAGACCTTCTCATTCTGGAGATGTAGCCAGGCACATGCGATCGCAAACAGCAGAGAAGTAATAAGTTCTTTAGCCAGAACGGAACTTTATCGGCACATCTCGTGATGTACACCGGAGAGTGGTCCTTTCCTTTTTGCCATTTTCTCTGAGAGAATCTTCAGGTAACATAATGGCAGGTCCGTGTGCAAAAGGAGCAGCGGATATTTCATGAGTTATCTCCTCATCAATACAGATATGTGACACCCGCTTGTTCTAAGCCATGGATGACATTCTGTTTTCGGACGTCAGTAGAAGTGTCCTCAGTAACACACATTGAGGAGCCGTCCACATGCGCGGTTAAGAAGTATTCCGGGTGAACACAGAAGAATCATATGACAAAGGCGAGTGGTAAAAGACCAGAAGTGCAGGATAAAAATTAAAATGTTTGAATAAGCAATTCAAGGGAATAAATAAGTACCAAACCATTTCAAATATTGTATGCAGTTGAAGAGATTATTGCTGAAGGCTGAGCACACCTGTGCTCCCCTTGCCACATGTCACTGGTGTATTACTTTAATTATGAGTAGACCAATAGCTCAAAACTGTACCTGCTCCTTCGGCTCTTGTTACAATAAGATTGTATCTGTCTACCTGTTCTGAATGCAAATTGAAAGTTCAACTTCAGGGCCCATGGCTATTCATGAAGATCACGCAGTTTTCGAGGAGGCGTCTGTAAGTAAGGACTCGTATGTCGACAGCTGTGGTATACTCTTGCAAAAGTTCCTCCATTTTCGTTTACTGGGTGGCCGAGATATGGCCACTCAATTTTCTCTAATCAAACCTCACATGTCACTAAAAATCTCTTACAAGTAAACGTTGCAAGTGTTGAAGAGACGTAGTGAGTCATGTCAAACTGTTATTGCCTGTTCCAGATCTTCAGCATGAATCTTTAACTCCTGTGTCTCAGAGGGTGTTAATGAAACTTGGTCACTTCCAGGCATGACTATCCGGTATCAAGGAAGGCTTACTTACTTAAATTAAAAGCTTACGTAATCTGACTGTGTTTATTCAATCAAAAATAACGAAATATGATGGCGGGTGTGTTTATATATATGACCATAAACAGTTGTCTGCAGACCATGACATTAATAATACACTGCAGCTTGACGATTTCAGGATGAAATTAATATCCACCACAAACAAAGCCTGAGGGGCTATTTACAGAAAACCACTTTGTGGATAAATAGAAAACAACGGCATGAGATTCAATTTACTCAGCTCTATAAACAACTGTGCAATATGCTTCCGATTTCTCGATCGCCTAAATATCAGGAAGTGATCTCCAGATAATTTTTAATTTAGGCTGCCCACTAACTAACCATCAGCATATGACGAGTTACCTGTACCCTCAATTAAATCTGAGTAACCTCCAATTCACATCAGTGAGCTATCGTGGTCATCCAATAAAGTAAATGTTTAAGGTTAAGGAAATGTGTCTGATGGCCAAAGTGACCCCACATTGAAGTTAATTGAATGTGGCTGATGACCAAAGTGACCCTTCACTGAAGTTAATTGAATGTGCCTGATGACCAAAGTGTCCCTCCAAAATAGGAGGACTTCAAGTGCCAGTGAATTAATGGTGTAATATTACACAGCATAAAATAGCATTATTTATATTAAATGTATGAAGTTATATCACAAACCAAAAGAACAGGTTGAAGTCGGTGATTGGAATAAATCTGTGAAAACCTGTGAAAAGTAATCCTATACTACTAGAATTTTACCCATGCTGTCATTCTGTTATAACGTTTAATCAAATTCCAAAATAAATTCGACTCATGGGTGACCCTTAAACAATATTGGTCACGGAGTTCAACTACGTCCACTTATATAGTCCTACAAAAATATAAACATGCGAAATATTACAAATTCTCTATGAACAACATGGCCATAAATCATGGGTATCCCATGGATAACGACAGAGTGCTACTACATCTTACGGAACACCATGTGGTACTGACTCTCTGTCGAACTAGAATACTGACCTCTCATTGAGGGGCAGTTGGCTAGCTACATCATTTCGCGGCCCTAGCATGGCCGAGCAATTCCAAGAATCCCTTCCATGCACTTCATCCACCATCCTACGTTTCCATTGGAGGACACGCCATCGACAATCCTTAACACATAGCTGCATTACGAACATATCAAGAAGTGGAAATCGTAAATATTTAAGGACATCCTTCTGACACCGAAATAATTATTTAAATGCTCAGTAGGAACATCAACTATGACTGTGTTATGGAAACATCGAAACTGGAATAAAGAAGTCAAATGTTCAGAACTGTTACTGAGAATCCAGTCTATAATTTTCCCATGCAATAGAATTGAAATTCAAATACCTCCCCGTTTACTTTAACGTCAATCATGTTGTAACACGCCCCTTTTTCCAAACAGCTTCCACCTCATATAAACGCGGACACCTGTTATCTCATGAAACAGGTTTATACCTGCTGCGCTCTACTGGCTTAGAATTGAGCAAACAAATCTCGCCACTGACGGTCTTTTACTACAGCACAAATCTACATCCAAATCCTTGTATTATTAGACAATATATCGGTCAACATCATTGTCATCACGATTGAACTCGAGTCTAATGGGATCTGTAGAATATGATATGAGTGTCACTGGTATTAATGGAGTTATTATGTGAGCAAATGATCCCTCTGGATATAGGACCCAATTCAGTGTTGAAACCATGGACCTTACCATGTTTCAAAACATTCTGTCCTGACGGTTTTCCTTCGAGCATTCTTCACTATTAACTCTGGCATATCTACAAGGAATATGTCTCACTAACTGGATCACATGGTTTCATAACTTTATGGAAAAATAGACCGTATCTACCACCGACAGTTATGGACAGTTACGTATTTTCTCACTTCACTTGGAAATACAGTACTCCAGACGCATATGACACCGACTTCAACATCGACCTCAAACCTCATTAGACCTGCCAAATTTATCGCAGACTGACCTTGCACAAACAAAGCATACCACATGGATAGTAACTATTACTCATTCCATTGCTTATTATTATTATTATTATTTCATAATGTGCCAAACTAAGGAGCGCGACTGTACTTATTTTGCAGATGAGTGTGCTTTCTTCTCTACCCAGATTCTCTTCTTCCCTTGCTGTGTTTTTCATCCGTTCTTCCATCCATGCAGTGGTGTTCTTATCTTGGGTTGTTAGCAAAAATATATATGTTCACTAACGTTCTAAAGCTAGGCGTGCCCCATATAATTTTATCTGGTTTGCTGATTACTTGAAAGGTCTTTTTTCTATTTTGAATACCCAGTTATTCTTGACTTTTAGTGAGGAGGCATTATTAAATATCTTTCTAGTGAGTCTTTCATTATCTATTCTATGAATATGGTCATCAAATTCCAATCGCCTTTTTCCAGTTGTGTCTGATATTTTCTCAGTATGTTTGTATAATTCCGGAGACCTCCTATTCATCCACACTACTTCTATGCTTACTGGGCCAAAGATTTCACTGAGGACTTCTCTTTCTTCTTTTCTAATTATTTTAGATAGTGATCTTTCTCCAATGATGCAGGTTTCTGATGTGTGCAATGCTTCAGGATTAATTACGGTGTTATAAATTTTTAATCTTGGGTTACAGGATATTGATTTTTTGTTGTACATTTTCCACGTGATTCTATGGCTTACATGTAATATAGAAATCTCTCTCTGTAAATACAAATGGTTGGATGATTACCCCAAGTATTTGAAATTATTTACCTGAGTAATTTTACCAAAGTGAGTTACAAGGTTTTGTTTGTGTAAGTATCGAGGAGATCTTTCCATGTATCAGGTTTTGTTATATGAGATTTGGATTCATTTTAGATGCAATTGCTCTTTTTTTCTGCAGGGACTGAATTCATTATTTCCTATCGTTGGATGAAATAAGTAGACTGTCTCTCAAGGCCAAACATTTGATATGAATTTTATGATTAACTGGCTTGCCAGAAAATGTCTTGAGGCAACCTCTAATGCTAAATACCTTAGTTATACTGCTGCGGTAGATTAAAATCGAACTCTCTCCTGTCTTCAACTTACTAGCTGGATGGAATCAATTATTATTGTTATTAGTATGAGATAATTATTTTAAATATTAATTGTTTTTAGTGATGTAGCCATACGCCAAATAAATAAATAATTATTTTAATTATTGACATTTACATATTACTTAAAGGACTTAGGGCATAAAGACTGTGCTTTAGTTGTTTCCTCTACAAGAGACTGTGTTAGGTTATTTCGTAAAATTGTTCCCTAGTAAAAGAACGATTCCTTTTATGGACAGTGTCACTTTGTTTCGTAAAGGACACTGCCTACATTTCTTTCAAAGACTGTGTCAATTACTCCGTGAGAAAACAGTGTCGACATATTCCTTTCATAAAACTGTGCCAACCTTCATTTTCAAAAGACTGTGTCAATCCAGTCACAGAACTGTGCGAACATTTACTTTCATAAGACTGCCGATATTTCCTTTCAAGAACAGAGCTGATTCGTGGAATACGGTACCTTTATTTCTTGTCAAGGGACTATGTTAATTCCGCTCATAAAGACTGTGTCTACATTTACGTGTAATAATGTGCCTCAGTAGAAAATTTATCTCTGAGAAATTACGTGATTTTTGTTAAGACTGCGTCGTAATAGAACTTGGTTCTCTTTCACAAGACTGTGTCATGAACTGTTTTCTTTCTGTCTTCGCAGAAACATTAACTTATTTCTACGTGTGCGTGTGCTAGAACATTGCATATGCTCATTACAAACAGTACAAAGACTGTGTCCATGAGGACTTAATTTATTTTATTTTGCACTGAGGTTACGTGAAGCGGCAAAAGGTTTTTTCTCAGAAAATTCCAGTTTATTTTCATTATCTATCACTTTGCGTTCGACAGTGACTATTGCACGAACCATATTAATCATTTTCATTGAACTGTGGTTTTGAATTCATCTCTCTTTCCAAATGTGCGTCCAACACCATTCCCGGTGGAACTTGTTCGACCAGTAAACAGTGTCTCGCCATAATTTGTAGTGCAGTGCGGTAGAGAAGTGTCGTATCAGATTCCATTGACATTCTGTGCGAAAGTTTTACATTTCTCTGCTCCTTTAATAGGACTTAGTGGAATACAAAACTCAACAAATATTCCACGCTGCACTATCATCAGACGACCGCCCCAGGTTAGAGTCTCATTCAACATCAAGGGCTTACAACCGCCGTGGGACGACGCGGACAACGTGGGACGACGCCTTCTCCACATCTTCCAGGACATTCAAACTATTCGTCTTTAAAAGGTGATATAATTTCTATGCATTTTTTTTGGAATAAACTGCATGTTCCACTTTAAATATGAACTCATTTCACTACCCTTCTCTCGTACTCTCTAAAGCATGAACCATACACGCCTTGGCGTTATCCATGCTCTCCACAAAACTGAAGTACGGGCGTTCCTGTTTCAGTATGTATGGGTTTAGTGGTTTATTTTACGCAAGTTTGCATAATAATATTTTGCATTTTGATTATTTTATTTCTATTATTGACTTAATTCTAAGAATATGAGAGACAACAAGAAATATATACCCTCACAATTTTCTCCATACACTAATAAAATGCATTCAGTAAACTCACCGAAACTAGAATCTTCGCCGTCCAAAAATCAGGTGCATGCGTTTAGTGGTTGAACACCCTCAGTGCTATCCAACATCCAGATCCTCTACCGTGATGACATTGAAACTCTCACAGTAGAGCGCAACTAATTAGCCACCAGGTACTGTATTTAGACTGGTGAAGCCTTCCAGCATCAATATGTGAAGTTTGTGGTGGTGATTTCAACAGTCATAATACAACACCGGGCTACCCAGTACCGACAAGAGCGGAGAGGCTGAGGTGGAATGTGCAGATTCGTGTGATCTATTTCTACAGCATGATAACAAACTTTCAGCGTCATTCAACAGTGCGAGATGGAGGCATGGATATAATCCAGATATTAACTTACAGTATCTGCGTAAGCAAACACTTATCTCAGTTATCATCGAAATCAGTGGGACAAGCAATCCAGCATCGTCCTGTTATATGCCAGATATATGCTGCAATCTGACCGGAGACAGTTCCTTTTCATACATACGTCTTCATTACAGACTGTTATGCCTTTCAGCGTTCAGTCTGCGACCCACTGGGAATTTACTAAACACCACCACAGTCTTCTGTTTACAACTAGTTTTGTGGCCTCGTCTTAGTTTTATACGTCTTATCTTTAAATCGTTAGAATCTGAGTTCCTATTCGAATAATATATCATTTTAAGAAGGCTGACTGTGACTTCACTTGACGAGAACATTCTGATATAGAGCCTTTTCCTGAATCATATTATGATTATGTAAATATCGTGAAGCATTGTTCTCGTATCACAAATCCCTGAGGCTGCACACAATATACAGAATGTAGGGAAATATTGAGAAACACTCGCGATCTATTTGACAACGATTCTTTGAGCTCCAATACCGTCAAAGCTGGGGAAGATTTCTTAAAATCGATATGTAATAACAGGAGCGATTGGGCAGGCAGATCTAAGTGTAGCCAGCAAGCCTGGAGCTTTCTTAACCGTCTCAGTTATGACCCAACAGCTGGAGAGGGTCATGCGAATGTAAAAGCTAAACAGATTGCCCGCCAGCACGTGGAAAATGGTAAACCTCGCCATCAGTCTTCAAAATTTTACGGTCAGAAGAATTAGAGTCTAGTCATCTTATGCGGCTCTTCTGCATGGCAGCCATTGACTGTTGTAAGAGCTGTAAGCCAGGAGGGATAGACGACATCACATTACAGCAGATTAACCACGAACCTACTACGCTGTCGTAGCGGTGGAGAGGTGTTACTCCCACATGCTGCGTCCCAGGTGGCGGGTAGGTGGGTCCGACCTGATTTGCCGGCCGACATGAGTGAAATAAAATAGCTCTCGCGGACCAATCACGCAAACCTCTGTGGGTGGGGGACAAGGCCGATGAATGCTGAAGTTTGAACTAAATTACATGTGTTTAGTTCCATTATCCTTGTAATTAGTACCATAAACTGAGGAATACCATTTTTCTGTTGGAGGATTACTATGTGTTTAAAGTACCCATGTATAGTACCCACCACTATGACAGAGGCTAAGCTTTGCCCCGATTCGGTTGGAGAATGCCAGGGAGAAAAAAAGAGGGCAACCTCGCTCGGATAGAACCGGGTGCTGTGATTTGTACAACTATGTGAGGAACACCACGTGGTAGTACGGGTCCCTGTGATTAGTGCCACTATATGAGGAACACCACGGCTTTGCGTTCCGAGAAACAGAACGGGTCTGGGTTTTACCTATGATTAGTACTCACTATGTGTGGAACACCACGGTATAGTACGGGTCCCTAAGACTTGTACAACTACTTGAAGAACACCATGTGTTTGCTCTGCGAGGAACACCACCTGATAGTACAGGTCCCTGTGTTTAGTATCACTATGTGAGGAACACCACGGGTCTGGGTTTACCTGTCATTAGTACCATTATGTGAGGTACACCTGTACGGGTTCATCAGACTTGTACAACTACGTGACGAACACCGTGGGCTTTCGCTGAAAGGAACAGAACGGGTCTGGGGTTTACCTGACATTAGTACCCACTATGTGAGGAACATCACGGGATAGTATGGATCCCAGTGATAAGTGTCCTTATCTGAGGAACACCGCGGTAGATTACGGGTTCCTCTGATTAGTACCACTATGTGAGGAACATCATGGGTCCGCGTTCCATGGAATTCCACGGGCCTGGGTTTTACCTGTGATTGGGACCAACTATGTGAGGAACTCCACGGTATAGTATGGATCCCCGAGATTTTTACAACGATGTGATGAACACCATGGGTTTGCATTCCGAGGAACACCGCGGGATTGTATGGGTCCCTCTGATTAGTACCACTATGTGTTGCATCCGAGGAGTCCCATGGGTTTTACCTGTCATTAGTACCGCTATGTGAGGAACACCACGACAGTACTGGTCTCTGTGATTAGTACCACTGTGTGAGGAACACCATTGGTTTGCGTTCCAAGGAACAGCATGGATCTGGGGTTTAACTGTCGTTATTGTTCCGGGGATTGTGTGGATCACGGAGCTCAAGGAAGGTGCGGGCGTGAATGGGTGGATATACGGAAAACGAAAGCATGATTTTAAACTTTAAAATTGGCAGTTTTATTTATTTTCTTAAGCCTTTTATCACAAGCTTAATACTTTGCCAAGTAGTTAACAATAGATGAGGTACAATTCTAGCTCGAGAGCTTGCGTAAGAGAATTAGAGAGAAAATCAATTTTCATCATGAGCCAGAAGTTCCTTCTCTTTTTTTTTTAATCAGTACAACTGCTCCCTTTAACAAACAATCAAGGGGACAGATCTCCCAGTTTTTACATCAGAAGAAAAGGCATCCTTTCTCTACAAATTTACCGTAAAGGCCGGTCTCCACTGATTAACATTTAACAACATGTTAAATGTTAACTGGTGACACCATCAACATATTAAATGGTAAGTGTTAAATACTGCTTCATTTAACATTGTGTCCACACTTAATAAACATGTTAAACTTGAGTTCCTTTGTCTATATACAGGTAGTTCATTATACCTATTTGTGGTAATAACATTTTCACACCAGGCAAATGCTGGGGCTGTACCGTAATTAAAACCACGGTCGCTTCCTTCCACATCGTAGGCCTTCCCATTCTCATCGTTTCTATAAGTGTTATGGACCTATGCCTACCCGGTATAGGTATAACCAATTGATCACATAATAAACACTCACAACTGCTATAAAATAAACACTATATTACGAAAATACAATTTCACACATTACAGTCCGTCCGCCATACTTGTTTTTTTTTCCAAAGATCACCATAACAACAGCCAAACACTCATAGTGTAAACATGACATACTCCCACCTTTTGATACCAATCAAAACACAATGTTTACAGACAGAGGCAAGAAGGTATTTTAACTCTTCTTCCACTCCTGGTGAAGTTTCGGCTGCCGAGACTTAATGTCTCAGGAACCGTATCACTGGGTAAGGCCATCTCCTCTCTCCCACCTTCAACTTCCAATGGATAAAGGTGCCTCGTAGGACGGATGAGTTCTCCTGAGGATGTCTTCACCCCAACTACCTTGATCACTTTGTCTATACCTGGAAATATAGCTGTCACTCTCCCCAGGGGCCAGTCGATTCTTCTCTTGTCATCACTACCAATGATGACCACATCTCCTACCTTCCAATGCCGATCAGGCTCCTTGCCCGATGGACAGCACAGAAGGCTACCCAGATATTCCAGTCGGAATCTTCTCCTCAGTTCATTCCTCATCTGTTGAAGGTACTGAAACCTTCTTGAGAGACTGACCTGATCTAGTTTGTCTAAATCTGGAGTACCAACCATGGGAATGTCCTGAAGAAACATTGACAGAGTTAGAGGTACCAATGCATCACGACTTTCTGAAATGTAGGTGAGAGGTCTGGAGTTAATTGCAGATTCACAATCAGCAATAACAGTCAACAGTTCCTCATATGTCAAGATAGCCTTGCATAAAACACGCCTTAATAGTTTCTTGACCATTTGCACAATGCGCTCCCAGAATCCACCCCACCAAGGAGCTGAAGGAGGACTAAACTTCCACTCAATTCTAGTAACCGATGTTTCCGCACCTATTTTTTTCCAATCAGTGTTGCCGAACAATTTGTTAGCCCAAGCAAAGTTTGTCCCATTGTCACTATAAATCACACGAGGCCTGCCTCGTCGGGCTATGAAGCGCCTAAGGGCTAGAAAAACCCTGTAGTCGACAAAGTCATTACTAGTTCAAAATGGACTGCTCTAACAACTGCACATGTAAATATCACAATCCAAGCCTTGTCTTTGGATTTTAGAAATAGTGGTCCAGCAAGATCGACTCCTACCACTTCAAATACACCTGCATCTCTCACACGATCTTCTGGAAGGGCTGGCGTTTCAGGAACTGATTTTTTCATTTCGAATCTTCTACATTGTATACATTTCCTGATGACTTTGCGAATTGTTCTTCTTCCCTTTGGTATCCAGTAGTGCTCCCGCAGTATGGCGAGTAAAATCTGAACACTAGCATGAGAAGCTCTCAAATGGTGTTCTCTGATTATCACCTCAGTCAGAGGATGATTTGATGGCAATAAAACAGATGTACGAAAATCGTATTCAGCCTTCCTGTTGGTGATTTTTGTCTTAACCCTGACGAGGCCCAGCTGGTCTTTGAAAAGGCACAATGTTTGTTGGTTGTCCCTTTCAGTAAAGTTCTCTTTTTGAACAATTTTCAACAGTCGTCTCTCCGCCATTGAAATTTCCAAACAATCCAATTCAGAAGCAACATTCTGCTCTACGTCCTTTTTTGCATTGTTGATGAACCGCAGCATCCGGGCCACCATTCTGACGATTTTTGAATACTGAGAAAAGAATCTTAAATACCACTGCTTTTCCTGGGAGACAAGCATAGTAGTCGTAACGAGGCTTTTTTTCTTTCTTCATTGACATCCTCTTCATTAATTTCTACAACGCGCGATGGCCAACTGTTCTCTTCCAACTTTAACCAAGCGGGTCCCTCCCACCAACGAGAAGAAATCAGCTGCGAAGTAGAGCAACCTCTCGAAGGTAGGTCTGCTGGGTTGTCTGTGCCTGGTAGATGAAACCAACGCTTAGGATTAGATAATAATCTAATTTCTTTCACTCTGTTAGTGACGAACACTCCCCAAGCTCCCTCTCTCCTTATCCAACAGCACAGAAGAAGAGTCACTCCAATACTACTCCGGGATGTCCGTCAGATTCAAACTTTCTTTCACAGAAAAAGCGAGACGTGAGCCTATAGTGCAGGCTAATAACTCCAGTCTCGGTATCGTTATTTTCTTTAAGGGGGCTACCCTTGATTTTGCTGCGACCAGTCGCACTTCAAACTCTTTTCCATTGAAAGATCTTAAAAAAATAACGGCTGCATAAGCCACTTGACTGGCATCACAAAATACATGCATACTCCATGACGATTTGTCCTCACTACTAGAAAATCTTCTAGGCACTTTAATTTCAGCAACAAAGGGCAACTCCTTCAACCACTTATTGAATTTGATTTGGGTGTCTTCACTTAACGGACTATCCCAACTTACTTTCTCTCTCCAACGTTCCTGTAGTAAAACCTTAGGTACAATGGAAACCGGACACGTAAAACCAATTGGGTCAAAAATACTTTGAGTCATTGACTAAACTGTCCTCCTTGTGAGAACATCAGAGTCATTCAACTTCACCATTTTACATGACAAAACATCAGCTACGGGGTCCCACAACAAACCCAAAACAGGTGTCACTTTAGGTACTTCATCCTCCAGAGTCAACCTGGTGTACTCCCACCCTCTTAGGTCAAATTTTCCTTGCAACAGTAGCTCCCTCGACTCATCCACAAATTGTTTAAGTTCTTCTTCTGTGTTCACAGAAGTGACGCAGTTGTCCACATACAGAGATGTTCTCAGTTTATCTGCGGTTTCACGGAAGCACGAATTGTTCTTTAAATGAAGATCCAATACCGCTCCAAGTAGAAACGGACTGCAGTTAACTCCAAAAACAACCCGTTTGTGGTGGTATGTTTTAAGAGTTCCCTCAGCAAAATTCTCCCACCACAGGAATTTAAAAAAGTTTCGATCCCTTTCAGCGACTGCGATTTGAAGAAAGGCCTTCGTTATGTCTGAGATCACGCCAATCCTGTTTAAACGGAACCGGTTCAAGATAGATGGAATTACTTCTAATAGATTAGGTCCCTTCTCCAGACAGTCGTTGAGTGAAAGTCCTCCTTTCGATTTACACGAAGCATCAAACACCGGCCTCACTGCTGTAGTCGATCCTCCTTAAAAACTCCTCGGTGCGGTAAAAAGTACCCAGCATCCTGAGAGCTTTCTTGGCCAACTTCTTCAATTATCCCTTCATCTTGCCAGTCATGGAGCACCTGCTGGTACTTCTCAAAATTTTCTTCCTTGATTAAGCGGTGTGTTGCAGAAACCAGTCTTTTTAATGCAACATCCTTGTTGTCTGACAATAGCTGCTGATCTTCTTTCCATGGAAGCGCGACTTTATATCGTCCTTCCTCATCTATCTTAACATTTTCTTGGAAATGCTTCAATGTTGCCATTTCAATCTCCTTCGACAACGTCTCGGTCGGATCACAAATTCCTATGCTTTCCAAGTTCCATAGTTCACCCAAAGAAGCCGTTCTCACAAACAGAGAGTTCACCATAGACACTGCGTTAGAGTTCCCAGTTGTCTTCCAGAGCTGTCCCATAACTGTCCAATCAAATGTGGTCCTAACAGCAACCAAACCAGACCTCAAATTGATTGTTTCCCCGGTCAATAAACTTCCCACGATGTCTGCACCAATGAGTAACTCAATCTCCGATGGCTCTGGACCATAATCAGAGAGCCAAATTTTCTTTCCTTTGATCTCATCCATCCAAGGACCCCCTTTTAAACGTGGGATTGTACCACAAATTGCCTTTTGTCCCAGCACCTTAATGTTTTGAGAAATTGAATGACGTAGGTTGACAATAGCTCTCCTATACAGGTTATGATCGTTTGCACCGATTGAAGCACCCCCAAAAAGCTTGTGTTCAATTTTTTCAGTCTTTGAAGGAATATACCCCATTTCCGCGGCAGTTTTCTCCAATAGATAGGATCTCTGCGAGCCTGTATCCAGCAATGCCCGTACAGTTATTTCTTTCCCTTGATGATTTAACCTAACTACAAGAGTTTGTAACAGTACTTCCGAAACATCACTGGTTTGGGTGTTAAGGGTTAGAGTTGGGCCACCTGACAACTTTGAACCCCATTCTTGGTTCTTCTCATCACCCTTATAACCCCCTTTATTTACATCTAATTTGGGACACATAATAGCCTCATGTTTATCACTGCACACGAGACATTTTAGTTTCGTAATGGAATTAGCAGCCGTATGTCCCACCTTCAGACATGAAAAACAAGCTTTATTCTCTGACAACCTTTTATGTTTATCACTTATGTTCAATTCTTGAGCCAGATGACACCATTTGCTGTCATGCGATTTATTACAGAAGACACACTCCAAATTGTTTCCTTTTCCAGCGAAAAGTACACTAGCAGTGGCTAAACCTTGCTCCTTTCGCTCCCGTTCTTTAATAGTCCAAAACCAGCTTGAGCGAATGTAATTCTCTCTTCACTCTCTACTTCACCCTTCAGAAAACCACGTAACGCGGTCAGTTTGTCAGCATGTCCATTATCCTGATCCGTTTTAGTCGTTCCAACGCCAACGAGTAACGCCTATTGATTCTAAAGCTCTCAGCTGTGTTTCTAACGTGTCGTATAAGCTAGCAAGCATAGGCTTCTCCCTTGTCTGAGAAACATTTTTTACTACAAGACTTTTGAGCTCCCTGACAGAATTCTGTCAATAAATCTTCTCTTCCAAACCTACCCTTAAGGGATTCTACAGTCTTAGAGTGATTTTCAGCAGTGGGGGGAAACTGGTAACTAAATCTGTAGCTCGGCTATCAACCTTCGTGGACTGGATTAGGTATTGAAATTTATCTTCATCCTCAATTTCAGAGTCCTCATGGATGCGCCGAAATTGTCCCCAAAATTCCAACCAATTCCTAACCTCCCCATTGAATTTCACGAGTTCTATCTTGGGTAATTTCAATTGCCTTTTGTTTTTACTCTCAGCTGATACAGTTGATCTACCTGACACTACTTCCAACACTTTGGAATTGTTAGCTTGTAACCACAGGGCATATTTTTGTCTTGTATCATCTAATTTGTCTCTAAAACTGTCTGTAGATTCGTACTCACGGTCATACTCGTCGTCTCCTTCTCTTTCCAGCAACAAATCTAACACTTTTTCCTCCAACGGTGCCAGTTCCTTTCCTAACCTTTCCAATTTATTTATCAAGGATTGCAACGTGTCTTCATGAATGCCGTCTTGTATTACTTGACTTAAATTTTGCAAGAGGAAATTGTACGTTTTCGTAAAAGTCGCTCTAACCGGCCTCCGAGCTTTCGTTAACTTCTCCATTTCAACACAATCTACAAGTTGTGTAAATTAATACGTATCCTGGCAGGGTCGCCACAATTTCTTAGGGACCTATGCCTACCCGGTATAGGTATAACCAGTTGATCACATAGTAAACACTCACAACTGCTATAAAATAAACACTATATTACGAAAATACAATTTCACACATTACAGTCCGTCCGCCATACTTTTTTTTCAAAGATCACCATAACAACAGCCAAACACTCATAGTGTAAACATGACAATAAGACCCACCTGTGTCAGTGCGACGTAGAGCCACTAGCAGAAAAAAGATGAAGAGGATTTGGCCTTTGTTACTGCCACTGTTGCTTCTTGTTACGATTTTGAAATGTAGTTTTATTAGGTATATTTCCTTCCCTCGTCCTGCTCATTGCTTGAAAAACAAACCACCCGTTACCGCCCCCATCTTCCGACTTTTCTGAACTTTTTGCAATCCTCAACTTACTGGGAGCGGATGGATGCTAGTTTTCACGCGGGAACATTTATTGAGAATTTCGAGTTCGTGGAAACTGTCGGCTTTCTTCGCTTTATCTCTGTATTCCTTTGATGAGACATCCCACGAACAAGGACTTTCTAATTATATCATTTGTTAAGTCCATTTGGAATCTGACTATGTTCGTCTTCGTATATGTGCATTATATCACTGTACAACTCAAATAAGCTGTTGGACTGAATGCTCGGCGCAATTACTATTTCAATGTTGGCAACGTGTGTATTCAACAGAGTGGAAAGTGTACCTTAACGCCATCTACAAGCGCGCAGTGGAAATTGTAGTGTGTTTGAACGATAATAGACAGAGGGCGCACGGCTCGCTAGACTGACTGCTGCTGCGCTGGGCGTTTGCAAACGGCTGTCTGCCATTTGAACTTACTGGAGAAAGACGCTCTGTAATGTCTCCGACATCATCTTGCTGTTGGCTTTACGTCGCACCGACACATATAGGTCTTATGGCGACGATAGGAGAGGAAAGGGCTAGGACTGGGAAGGAAGCGGCCGTGGCCTTAATTGAGGTACAGCCCCAGCATTTGTCTGGTGTGAAAATAGGAAACCTAGGAAAACCATCTTCAGTATTGCCGACAGTGGGGTTCGAAACACTATCTACCGAATACTGGATACAGGCCGCACTTAAGCGACTGCAGCTATCGAGCTCGGTATATCATCTTCGAAGATGAAACTTGTTGTAACGGGTATTGGGTAAAATAATCGGATGCATCCCTGTCAGGGATCGGGGATAGTAAATAAGTACCGCAGAGTTGTTTAAAAGGAAACGGTGTAGTGTTCATCTGAATATTGTATTAGTTTAAATGTAGTGTTAATTTTAGGTGTGTTACATGTTTGTCCGGGTTTCTAGTATGACGTACCAACAACTGAACTTATCGAAACAGACTTGCAACGTATTAGGTCGTGTTACGTACATGTAGTACGTGTTAAAGAGATGTTAAGTACAGAACAAAAATGGCCAGCCGGACACCAGTGGGATCCGAACCCACAATCTCACGACTGCGCGTCGGTTGCTCTACCAATTGAGCTATGGTGGCCTAGGCCATCTTTGTTCCTTTTGAAAGGATCTGAGCTACAGGTCTGGCACTGCTGCTAGCACACTGTAGAGTGCGTTTAAGTCGCCCGTTGTGGGGCATGTCAATGAATATTGAATTTTCACGACCGCATTGTAATCAAAACAGACTTTCAACGTATTAGGTCGTGTTACGTACATGTAGTACGTGTTGAGGAGATGTTAAGTACAGAACAAAAATGGCCAGCCGGACACCAGTGGGATCCGAACCCACAACCTCCCGATTGCGCGTCGGTTGCTCTACCAATTGAGCTATGGTGGCCTAGGCCAACTTGGGCGATGAAGGGGAGGGCACAGATTGCACGCAATGTTTAATTATTCTTTTCGTTGCTATGGTAATCAAATGTGGTTGTTACTGTTGAAAATGGACGTCGCTGTGGACCTAACAGAGTTCACAATCTCTTTCCGACAGCTGGTGATCTCAATTAAGGTACGTTCAGTGTCGGTATAAATGTTCCTTTTTCCATATCCTTCTTTATGTGCGTGTATGAAATAATTTTCCAGCATTTATTTTCCCTGGACCAGTATGTACCGCTACCTCTGAACCATTTAAATATATCATTATTCAAAGCGATTGGTCTCTGAACAAGAAAAGGTTAGAAGCCGCGAAGCGGCTTTACCCTTCTAATGTTAATATTCAACCATAAGTCGCGCGGCTTCAGGCCTCTATTTATTAATATTAAAACATAAGTGGGGGAATATATGCCTTACAGTGTTCAGATCTGTAATTACTACACGGATAGTGACAAAGCGATTGGTCTGGGTACGGTAGGTCCGGCTAGTGATAAAACCATTGGTATGTGAACAAGCAAAAATTAGAAGCCGCGAATTCTAATCTCTATTTACAAAGCGATTGGTCTGCCAAGAAGCAAACGTTAGAAGCCGCGAAGCGGCTTTGGCCATCTAATTTTTATTAACATTCAACCATAAGTCGCGCGGCTTTAGGCCTCTATTTCCTATTCGTATTAAGGCATTAAGTGGCGCATTCTATGCTACGTCCGAGCTATTTCAACATGTTCTTATTTCTCTTTGGTGTTCATATATAATCATGGCTGGCGGTGGCACAAATGGACTCTACTATTGCCCGAAGATTTGCCCTATGAAACGTCACTCCCATAATTCAAGACAACGAGATATTGTTATTCTTATTTACTCCATTTGCTTATTCTTTTACATTGCCTCATTCTCTTAGGTCTCCTTATCCCGCGTAAGTTGGTCATAACTTCTCGCTGTCTTGAATTATGGGAACGATATTTCATTGGCGTAATCTTCAACCAATGGCAGAGTCCATTCGCCCACCGTCAGGCATGGTACTTATCCTGGCGAGCCTTATCGGGAGTTATACAACACAGCGAAACAAAAAATAAAATTATATACTACATATTGTAATTTCTTTCTGAAATAACCATCCGCATTTCTTCAACTGCGTAGCTCTTCAGAAAAAATCCTCATTCCACTAAATTCAGATACGGTACCGGTATACGTTATATTGTTACTATTTACACACGACTTGCCGGCATTTGCAACGCAAAGGCTGGGAGTTTTCAAAAAAAAAAAACAAGCTAGTTATATGCGTATACATTATTTATGCTTCATAAAAAAATTAAAAACATTAAATATTAAAAATATGTAGAATGCTGAAACTGAGAAGGGTTAGTATTAAGTTCTTGCCGTTCTCAACTGAGATTACAAATTTCGCAAAAGTAATTTATTGAACTTGAACATTACCGACAATATGGTAGAGGTTGTGGACACAGTGTAAAATGATAGAAATAACACATCCTCAATGAAGACAATCCGTAACGCCAACGAGCTAGAATAACATAGAGGGGCTGTAAGCCTGTCATCAGCACTCCCTGCTTGAAGCAAGTTCGTAAGGGGCAGCCATGTTAACGGTTGTCAAAACAAAGCGAACTGGCGCGAGAGCATATGTTGAGGTGACAGGGAGAACGTGCATGCCAATTTAATTCCCTAAGTTTTAAGAAGTGAAAACATAGATTCTCGCTTTCAAGAATGCCAGCCGTAAGCTCAGCGTATGGTTGTTCTAATCGAAGTAATAAAACCAAGGATACATCGTACTTTAAGTAAGTATTACTGAATTATAGCCGAGATTCCTTTTTGTAATTTCTGTTTGTAATTAAATCCATTTTATTGTTTACTTAGCTAAAGTACGGATAGCCACGGTTATTATTTGTCGAATTTTGTTTCAGATTTCGTTTAAAGAACAAGGAATTAACGGAACAATGCGTTGTGGGGGCGAAAAGAGATAAATGGTATCCCACTCAATTCAGTTGCTTATGCTCTGTACATTTCCGGCCCTATTTAATTTTCATTCACATTTACAAATAAAGGAAATGGAGCGCCCAAGAAAACGTAACCACAAAAAAAAAACCACTATTTCGTTCAAACGTACACTAAGTATGGTAAATACAGTATTTTACTGCTATTTTTGAAATGTATACAGCCTTTATTGTAGATGTCTGTTGCCTTGGTTTTTAAAACTATGCCACACTTCATAATGGACAACTTTCAAGCCTACCTTTCAGCTAGTAATCCCAGTATGATATGGTAATGGGAGAAACAGGTTATCCCCCCCCCCCTATATTATAATAAATAATTACACTAAACTATTATTTCGGTAAAGTATTCATGCGCCGCCTCTGTGGTGTACTGGTTAGCAGCTGCCACCCCTGGAAGCCCGGGTTCGATTCCCGGCTCCGCCACGAAATTTGAAAAGGGGCACGAGGGCTGGAACGGGATTCCATCAGCCTGGGGAGGTCAACTGAGTAGAAGTGGGTTCGACTCCCATCTCAGCCATCCTCGAAGTGATTTTCCGTGGTTTCCCACTTCTCATCCAGGCAAATACCGGGATGGTACCTAACTTAAGGCCACGGCCGCTTCCTCCCCCCCACCCACAAGGCCCCTGTTCAGCATAGCAGGTGCAGCCCTTCCTCACATTTGTATCCTCCAACCCAATGTCTCACGCCCCAGAACACTGTCCTTGAGGTGGTAGAGGTAGGATCCGTCGCTGAGTCCGTGGGAAAAACCAACCCGGGAGGGTAAACAGATTAATAAAGGAACACAGTACTCATGAGGATGCAATAATTTTAAAAATATGAACAGAATGAGGTTGTAACCAATTGTAGGTCCCTATGATTTTAAGGCTTCCTGTCATAAATATTTATGTCCATCATTTTTATTCTAATTTACGCTTAACCACAACAGCCAAGCAGGGTAACGCTCTTGTTCCGATTTTGAGGCCTATTCGTACGTCACTGTGCGATGATTTCGAACTATCCTACAATCAACTGATCGTGATGTTGGCCTCGTGCCGCAATATGATGAAGTGGCGGTATTCGCTTTAATGCTTCAAGCTATCGGCAACAGTCTTTAATTCGCCCCCAGTGATTCTAAAATGCGTATTTTTCTACACTTTTCGTCATTTAAAGGCCATGCCCCCTTGCTTGTGTGACAACAGGAAACATGGCGGACTTTCGTTCTATTAGCTTCACCCAGGCAGCGCTTCCGCCTGTCTATGTTATTCTAGCTCGTTGCGTAACGCACTTAACGGAATGAGCTGTACAACAGGCTAATACGCGCCCTATATAACAACATACCATCCAGTTCGAAACAAAACCGTATATTTGATTTGTAACAGTCAGTAGAACATGCTGAATTTAGGAAAGGATGTATTACTAGTGGCAACTACAGAGTATCCGACACTTACTGAAAAGAGCACTGGCGGCACTGGGTGCAATGTGTTGCTATGCCTGGCTCAAAGGATTTATAAGCGAGAAGGACCATCTCCGAGTGAGAGATAAAAAAAAGATACGAAAACAGGTCCATAAGTCTTAACGTATGTGGACAGCCATGGAAGGAGGGATCAACTCACTGAACTTTACGATCCAATTCTTCGTATACTTACGGAAATAAAATCGTAAGGACGGTTTTTAATACATATATAGGCTACATGCATTATCATTGTAGTCCGTTATGCCTTTCAGCGTTCAGTCTACAAGCCTCTATACCGGCACGTCGCCACAATCCCCTCTCTTTGCAATAGTGCTGTGGCCTCATTTTGTTCTATATCTCTTATCCTTAAATCGTTAGAAACTGAGTCTAACCATCGTCGTCTTGGTCTCCCTCAACTCCTCTTACCCTCCATAAAAGAGTCCATTATTCTCTTAGGTAACCTGTCCTCCTCAATCCATCTCACATGACCCCACCACCGTAGCCGGATTAGGCGTACAACTTCATACAATGAGTTTATTCCTAATTTAGCCTTTATCTCCTCATTCCGAGTACCCTCCTGCCATTGTTCCCACATGTGTGTACCAGCAATCATTCTCGCTACTTTCATGTCCGCCACTTCTAACTTACGAATAAGATATCCTGATTCCATGCAGCTTTCGCTCTCGTAAAGCAAAGTTGGTCTGAAAACAGACCGATGTAAAGATAGTGTTCCTTCGTACAGAACACTGTCGATTGCAACTGCGAATTCAATTCATTCGCTTTACTACGCCTTGATTCAATCTCACTTACTATATTACCATCCTAGGAGAACACATAACCTAAATACTTAAAATTATCTGCCGTACCTCGTCCATCTTTGTATCACCAATCTTACATTCAGTTCTGTTAAATTTCTTACCTACTGACATCAATTTAGTCTTCGAGAGGCTAATTTTCATACCATACACATTGCACCTATTTTCAAGTTCCAAAATATTACAGTAGACTGCAGGTTTCCGGCACAATCTGCCATTAAGACCAAGTCGTCAGCATGGGCCAGACTGCGTACTATATTTCCACTTAACTGAAACCCTCCCTGCCACTTTATACCATTCAACACATTATCCATGTAAACTAAGAACAGCAAAGGTGAAGGATTACAGCCTTTTCTAACTCCTGTAGGCTAAGTACCCCGAACCAAGAACTCATTCGACCATCAATTCTCACCGCAGCACAATTGTCGACATAAATGCCTTTGGTTGATTTTAATAATCTACCCTTAATACCATAGTTCCCCAGTATGGCGAACATCTTGACCCACGGTACCCTGTTATATGCTTTCTCTAGATCTACGAAACGTGAATACAACTGTCTATTCATCTCGTAATATTTTTCATTTACTGGTGCATACTGAAAATAGGATCCTGACAGCCCCTCTGTTGTCTGTAACCACACTGGTTTTCATCCAACTTCCTCTCCACGACTGATCTAACCCTCCCTCCCAAGATGCCAGTGAATACTTTGCCTGGTATACTAATCAATAAGATACCTCGATAGTTGTTGCAATCCTTCCTGTTCCCTTGCTGATAGATAGGTGCGATTAGTGCTTTTGTCCACTCTAAAGGTACCTTACAAACACTCCATTCTAATCTTATTATTCTATAAAGCCATTTTATCCCTGCCTTCCAACTATACTTCACCGTTTCAGGTCTAATTTCATCTGTTCCTGCTGCCTTATGGCAATGACGTTTATTTACCATCCTTTCCGCTTCCTGGAGCGTAATTTCACCAACATCA
This sequence comes from Anabrus simplex, assembly GCF_040414725.1. Classification (NCBI taxonomy): domain Eukaryota; kingdom Metazoa; phylum Arthropoda; class Insecta; order Orthoptera; family Tettigoniidae; genus Anabrus; species Anabrus simplex. The sequence goes on from NC_090279.1 coordinate 68,798,864, forward strand.
CTTTCTTCCTGCCCATGAGCTTGATGTTCGCGACACCACCAGGAAGATTCCCTTTTACATTGAGAAGATTTTCAAAATATTCCCTTCACCTGCCCAGTGATCCCATGGGATCTATTATGAGTTCACCTGAATTACCCAAAAACAGTTCATTACCTTTTTCCTTTACTTTCTAAGATTCTTTGTTACTGCCAGAAAGGTTTCGCTGCTGCTTGACATAACCTGTCCAAGTTATTACCAAAATCTTCCCACGACTTCTTTTTGGATTCAACAACTATTTGTTTCGCTCTGCTTCATTCATTTACGTACAATTCTCTGTCTGCATCAGCCCTTGTTTGGAGCCATTTCTCATAAGCATTCTTTTTACGTTCACAAGCTGCTGTCACTTCATCATTCCACCAAGATATTCGCTTCTCCCCACCTTTACACACAGTCGCTCCTAGGCATTCCCTTGCTGTTTCTCGTACAGCATCCCTGTATGCCACTTATTCTTTTTATATATCCTAAACCTGCTTTACTCTCCACTGTTCGATGATGATGATGATGATGCTTGTTGTTTTAAGGGGCCTAACATGGAAGGTCATCGGCCCCGCCACTGTTCGAAACATCTCACTAATCATATCCGTGTACTTCTGTCTGATTTCCTTTTCCTGGAGATTTTCTACTCTTATTCGTCTGCAGAAAAATTTCACTTTGTCAGATAGTTGTCTTTATCACCGGAAAATTCCTGAAAAACTCAGTCATTCCTAACAGACTTCCAGACTTCCTCTTAAGATATAGTCTATTTTATGGATCTGGTACCCCTAGCCCCAAATGTGAATAGCCTTATGCTTGAAGAATGTATTCGTAACTGCTAAACACAAACTAGCACAGAAGTCCAACAAACGCTTCCCATTCCCTTTAGCTTCCATGTCTTCCCCACACTCACCGATCACCCTTTCGAATACTTCAGTTCTATTTGCAAGTCTCGTATTGATGCCACCCATTAGCACTATCCTATCCTTGCTGTTGACCCTGACTACAATGTCACTCAAAGTTTCATAAAATTTTTCAACTTCATCCTCATCTGCACCCTCACATGGTGAATATAATGAGACAATTCTCGTCCTAAATCCTTCAACACTCAAATCTACCCACATCATTCGCTCACTTACGTTCCTAACAGAAAACATGCTGCGTACAATAGTATTCCTGATAAACAGTCCTACCTCATACTCTGCCCTTCCCTTTTCAACACCCGTCAAGTACCCTCTATTATCTTCTGTCTCTTCCTCGTTATCTCTTCTTATCACTTACCCCTAGTACATCCAGATGCATCCTCTTTGGTGAACCATCCAGTCCTACTTTCTTTCTTCCAGAAGCCCAATTAATATTGATAGCACCCTATCGAATTCCATTTCGTTCGCAAAGTTGTTTTCAGGAGTTCCTCGCCTGTCAAATGAGAGTGGGACTCCATTATTCCCATAGGTCCGAGGCTTGCTTAAAACGTTCTGAACTCGGTAAATACATGAAGCAGGATGCTACCCTACTTACACATATTCCAAGTGAGGATCTCTCCTCTAACGGGTCAGGGACTAACGGTGGATTGTGTAGTCCTAGCCGTCTGAGCACAAGAAGGGTCATTAAACAGAATATGTCGGAGAACCCATTCCCATTCCATAGCAACTGGTATCCCGACCCTCAGGACCACTTATTAGGCCACTCAGCCGTTGCCCATGGTTCACGAACTAGGACGTGACTGCAGTGACCCACACCATGAACCATCAGTTATTATTATTATTATTATTATTATTATTATTATTATTATTATTATTATTATTATTATTATTATTATTCCTGTAATATCGTGGATCACAGAAGTGTAAGAAGGTGCTGGGCTGAATGGATGGACAAGGACTGGACAAGAGCAAAATTGAATGCACTAAATTTTTTAATTGTTTCCTTCCTTCTTGTTTCCCTTCTTTAAAATTTGGTAAACAGAAGATCTGAATAAACAATAACAATATAATAATGAACACGTTAGCTCCAACAACAACGACATAAAATCCAAAATTAGGGACAATTGTAGAGAGAATTATCAGCATGATATTGTACGAGGGATGAGTATTTTTAGCTCTGAAACAGGTTCAGAATTTTATAAGGGCAGGTGTGCTCCATTAACTTCCATAACCTAAGTGTCTGTGCTCCAAACTCCAATACAGTCCAGTTTCTCAGAGGCATACGGTACTTTACTTATAGCGCACAAGGTTATACAATGTCAATCTTCAAATGAGGTATTTACAGTCACTTCTGCTCAATTATTTTCATATTCGAAACAGACTTTCAACGTATTAGGTCGTGTTAGGCTGGCCATTTTTGTTCTGTACTTAACATCTCTTCAACACGTACTACATGTACGTAACACGACCTAATACGTTGAAAGTCTGTTTCGATTACAATGCGGTCGTGAAAATTCAATATTTATTTTCATATTCTTTTCCGAAAACATAAAGAGGGGCAATGAGTGCCCATACTAAATGGCCATCATACAAGAAGGAAAAGGTTGATAATGATCGGCTAAAAACAAAACGCAGGGAGGTGACAATCCTGCACTCCTTCTAGAAAACTTATAAAACCTTAAGTGGGCTCATGGCCTCAAGATACATAGGCTAAGGCTATTCTGCGCCGGGGCGACTAAATGATTAACATTAAATAACAAAACCTGTTAATTTTGGAGGATAAGAAACTTTAGTCACCCCATACCGAGTTGAATGGTAGTCAACAGAGGGTAATCGCTCTTGTCCCCTTACAATACATATTTCCCAGTAGGGAATAAAACAGGGTCCTTAGACTGGCGAAAATTTTATATTTAAACCAACAGGTTTAGAAATTTCCATGAAATAAAAGAGCTTTGAAACATTCCCCTCAAGCTATCTCCGGGAGCTATCACATGTTACGAAAATTCTGCCATTACCTTGTGTTGCTGGGCCTTCCGAACGCCGATCTGCGACACCTGCCACTTTATTATACGCCGCACAAACTAAACTGAAGCCACGACAATGACGATACGGACTTAACGCGCCCAGCGTTTATAGTATCCCGACGGTAAGTTACTGGGCCCTTTACAGATAGGCTGGATGCTTGTACGCACCCCAAATATTATTTGGGTGGAGAAAATATGCACATTTCTAATTGGTTGATAGATACAGGAGATCGAGAGGGGGGGGGGGGGGTAGAAATCTTGACAACCTTGACACAAGAACTAAACAATCTTCAAAATTAAGGTTAGCTACCTCTGAAAATTAGATTTACCTTAAGAATTAATTGTCCTAAATCCCGGCAGAGGGGTTAGGCCGATGGAAGAGACAACTAATAGTTGAAAATCCAAGTGTCTTGCATAACACTATTTCAAGTTCAATTACATAGATGGCCTTATAGGAGGAGCGCAGTTTACTTATTTATTTATTTATTTATTTATTTATTTATTTATTTACGATAGGTATTATGGCGACGATGGGACAGGGATGGTGTAGGAACGGGATGGAAGCGGTCGTGGCTTTAATAAAGGTATTTACCTGGTGTGAAAATGGGAAACCACGGAAAACCATCTTCAGGACTGCCGACAGAGGGGTTCGAACCCACTATCTCCCGGATGCAAGCTCACAGCTGCACACCCTAACCACATGGCCATCTAGCTCGGTACACGCAGTTTAACTGGACGGAGAAGGTTTACCCCCGGTACTGACCGCCACCCCCTAAGGTTTGAAAACGGTATGAACAGCTTTGAAATCTTGAATCTCGCCATACATAATTTTTGAGAAAACATACATAAATTGGAGTATCACTTGAGAGTCCTTTCTTGTTTATTTGTTGAAGTAAAGTAGTTTAGATAGTGTTTGCGAAGAAGTAGAAGTTCGTGCTGTTGCGCCCGGAGACGATGACAAGAGCGGCCACCGCTGGCGATGTGAGTGAGGATGGGGTCGCCCCGACCCCAAGGTACTCTGAGAAACCATCGTCTGGTATATTGTGATGGGCAACCAAGGCGATCGTTAAAAAGTAACAGATAGAATAGTTCGAACCAGGGATAGATTAGGTGGTTGAAGTCCAGCATCCAAACCCCTCCCAAGGAAGATAGTCCCAAAGGAGGCAGTTTAGGCGGTGTCTCGGCCGGAACGAGGTGGGTCCATACTCCGCGCTGGCATCTCTCGCTAGTTGACACGACGTGGCCTCAGATGAAAGTAGGGCAACAGTAACTGACTCACAGACAGTGTTACATGTGGTGCAGATGAGGAGGACGAGTGCACTGAGTTTCTGACACAGATTTGGAGTCAGGGTCCTTAATGCCAGAATGGTAATGAAATCATTGAAGGGAAGGTTTGCAAAGGGAATTTAAACAAAAAGTGAAAGTTAACTTAGGATATAACTTACATACATACATACAATATTTCTCAACCCACAGGGGCAGAATGCCATTTTATTTTAACTTGCTTATATAAAAGTTTAACTAATAAGATGCTAAGGAAAGAAATTTAAATAAGTCAGCTACATCATCACTTGGTGGCTTATAATGAAAAACAAAAGCCTTCACACAGGTTTTGTTTGACACAGGTGGACCCCTAAAATCCTTTCTTTTCTCGGGTTACTCACCAAAAGGGGGACAGGAATAAGGAAATCAAGTATAATGCAAGGTCTATGAAATCTGGGGCAAGATTTCCCGCGGGAACAAAATATTTTACCATAACCTGACCTCCAATTTAGTTTTTAAATTGGTGGGTCTTTGTCCACGGTCATAGCTCATTTTTATTCTCTGATGAGAGGCCTTTAGGTTATTTCTAGCTTTTTCCACAAATACCGGACACTCTCTGGATCTATTGTCTCTCGCAAAAGCTCGTTGATCGACTGAAAATTTGACAAAGGCTTATTTAGGACAAACTTAAAATTAAGAGAAATTGGTGAAAAATTTTGGGACTCATGAACGGCCGAGTTAAAGGCCAATGATATCCAATTTAAGGAAGTGTCCCAACGGGAATGATCTTCTTGGTGGAAAACAATAAGGGAAGTTCGAAGATTATGATTAACCCGCTCAGCGAGAGATGGCTCTGGGTGGTGCGCAGACGTTGTGACGTGTGAGACAGAGAGATCAAAACAGAACTTACGAAATAAATTAGAGGGGAACGCCTTAGCGGTAACAGAAACAATATATTGACGGGGTCCAAGAGATGGAATAATAGTGTTAAGACAATAAATAGTGGACTGAGCAGTGGCAATCCTAGTCGGATACAGCCAGGGAGCCGTGTAAAACCATCCACACACACAAGAATACATTTATTCCCATTCCCTTTACATTGAGAGAAGTGTCCGGCGTAATCGATGCACAATGGCTAATCAAACAAGACTTACACGCTTTAACCAGTTCCCTAATCTCACTGTCCATACCCTTCCATATAAATATTTCCCTTCTCTTCTCTCTAGTTTTGAAAATGCCTGGATGTGCCCCTAATGGGGTCTCATGGTAATACTTGAAAATCATAGGAAATAGAACATCTGGAACCACAATTTCCATCTTCTGATCATGCCCCGAAGGGCAACACAGAACCCCATTCATCGAAACAAGGGACAACATGTTCCCCAGAAGAAAGGGTTTCCATAATAGGAACCAACGCAGGATCTTCACGTTGGTATTTCGCCACATCATGAAATAAATAAGGGGCTTTAGTTAGAATAGCACTTATAGTTGGAGGTGTGTAAATAGCCGGCAAACGGCTTTCCTTCGAGTTAACAACATCAGAATCGCCGGAAGAGATTCGGCTTAATCCATATGCGACTACATTTTCAGATCAATGGATGTCGCTCGTCAAACTGAAACGCTCAAATCCGAATCGCCCGATGGGCGATTCGCCCGGTACGACGGGGACTAGCCAAAACCGAGCTCAGATCCTGACTCTAATTGAAATTAAACATGCTCAAGGTAAAGATGGAATATCCTAAGGGGAATAAGACGGCCAGTCCTTCTAAGTCGTATGTAGAGTACTTGGCCTCTTGAGGTGACAAGGTTCTAGACGTTTAGGCGATTGGCCGCCTTCCTAGTTCAGATTGCTGAATTAGAACCGCAACGATCACTGATGAAGAGGCGTCTGTGTGTACAATTAACTTCTTGGAGAAATCTGGCGTACCCGAGACCGGGGTGTTACACAGAACCAACCTCTAACGCTGCTTGCTGCGACGGCCCCCTTTCAAACTTGAAAGATTTCCTGCGGAGACGGTTTAGGGGTGCCGCCCTATTGCTGAAGTTGGGGACGAATTTCCCAAAGAAATCTAGCAACCCACTTAACATCCTTACAAGGGGTGAAGTTACGGATTGCATGCGTTCTTGAATGATCGACTGAAACTCCATCAGGTGACACAACATGCCCCAAGTAGGACATAGATGGTTACTAGGCTGCTAGGTAGGGTCTTCTGCGATACTAAATTTGAATATCTGTACCATTATCTAGATGATGTTGTTATTTTTATTGAGACCCTTGAAGAACCCTTAACTCATCTAGATGAAGCTCTAAAACGCCTTCGGAAAGCTGGATTGACGGTGAAGTTTTAAAAGGTATCTTTTGATTAAGAACCGCCGTGCCCTTTGGGAGGACGAAAGGCACGCGGTTGTATTCATACAGATTCCAGTCGGTAGCGAAGGCAGTCATATGTTCTGATTTTTCCACCAGACGTATCTTATTATAGGCTTGGTTGAGATCTAAGATGGTGAAGAACTTAGCCTCCCGAAACCAAGAGAAGCATGAAAGCAAGTCGGGAAGGGGTACTGATTGTAGAACAATCTTACGATTTAACGCCCTGTATTCAATTACTTTCCTGAAGCCACCTTGAGGTTTCGACACCAGGAAAATGGGTGAAGAATACGCCGACTTGGAGTGTCCAATGATACCATCCCTCAGCATTTGGTCGATGATTTCCTTGAGGGCTTCCATTTTCGGCGGTGATAACCAGTAGGGAGGAAATCTTATGGGGATCGAATCCGTAACCTCAATCTTGTATTCAGTTATGTCAGTCACAACTAGATTTTCCGAAAACACGTCGGGAAATGACTGACATAATTTACGAATGCAACTAGCCTGATCGTCACGTAGATGCCAAAGACCAAACGACATCTCACCCTGGAGAGGCGAAATAATAGATGATGCTACAGAATTACATTTCAAAAGAGGTACCGTACATGAAAATTACTGCCAAATTTGAATATGCAGGATTTTCATTGAAGATCGAGCACGATGGAGGAATGTGACAAGAAATCAGCTGTTAATATCACAGGGCATGGCAAATTTTTAGCAACCTATTACTTAGATTTCCACGTAAATTTTGAAATACGAATTTTGGCACAGATAAATTCAAAAATTTCTAGGGGAGAAGAGTTAGCCGAAACACATTATACAGAAGAAACATATTCGGGAAATTTACAACGGTACTTCAGCTTCGAATGCCATTCTATCGAAATAATGAATACACTACATCCAGAATCTAAGAGGACCGTAAACAGTTCGTTATCTGAATTTTGAAAAAGAGCACGAAGCCTGGAGTATCGGAGGCAATTTTGAGGCATTCTTTAGAACCTTGGAGGATGGTCTTCCTTCTTGGTTATGTGACATAGTACCCTTAGATTATACTGGACTAAGCCTTCAGATGCAAATAAGGGCGAGGACTCAGCCAGGCGCCCTAGTTATAGTAATCGCCACGCAAGGTCATACACCAAAAGGTAAATATCGCCGCCTGATTCTCTTTTTTTAAGGCTGATCACTGCTTGCAACATGACTAGTTACATATTAAAATCACCAGACCTAACCACAACAAACTAACCTGAATGTAAGCATCGATAATGAATGTTCTCTTACCGCAGTAAAATATAAAAGTTAGGATAAATAAATCAATATATTCATTAATTAAGCCGGTTCCCACGCTCAATGAGGAATTAAGGAAATAATTACACTTTCTCACTCTCACTCAAATTAATGTTACACATTTCTCCTCTTATTTTGATATGCGCATTACTATAACCATATTTTTGAAAATAGGGGTTATTAAACGATGTAATTCATTTAATAAATCTTTGCAGTGTGATTTACGAAAGTTTCAGGGATTACGTAGTGCCTTTCCTTTCTTTTGCGCGAACCTCAATCAATCAATCAATCAATCAATCAATCAATCAATCAATCAATCAATCAATCAATCAATCAATCAATCAATCAATCAATCAATCAATCAATCAATCAATCAATCAATCAATCAATCAATCAATCAATCAATCAATCAATCAATCAATCAATCAATCAATCAATCAATCAATCAATCAATCAATCAATCAATCAATCAATCACTGCTGATCTGCATTTAGGGCAGTCGCCCAGGTGGCAAATTCCCTATCTGTTGTTTTGCTAGCCATTTTTGAAACGATTACAAAGAAATTGGAAATATATTGAACATTTCCCTTGGTAAGTTATTCCAATCCCTAACTCCCCGTCCTATAAACGAAAATTTCCCCAAATTTGTCCTCTTGAATTCCAGCTTTTCCTACTTTTAAACACACCGCATAAACTTATTCGTCTACTGATGTCATTCCACGCCATCTCTCCACCGACAGCTCGGAACATACCACTTAGTCCAGCAGCTCGTCTCCTTTCTCCCGAGTCTTCCCAGCCCAAACTTTGCAACATTTTTGTAACGCTATTCTTTTGTCGGATATCACCCAGAACAAATCAAGCTGATTTTCTTTCGACTTGTTCTTTCTGTCTTCAATAACTAGTAAAACATATTTTGTGCATATTTCCAGTTTGCAGGCTGATTATACCATGAAGCTTATCCAAGAAACATATAGGGGAACTAATGTGCTAAGCTATGTAAACGGAAATTTGGTCAGCTTTCAAGCTCACTGCTGTATTAATAATAATAATAATAATAATGTTATTAGTTCTACTAACTACATCTATGGTATCCGCAAACGCTGAGGTGCCAGAATTTCGTCCTACAGGAGTCCTTTTACGTACCAGTAGGTCCACAGACATGAGACTGGCGTATATGAGTACCTTCAAGTACCGCCGGATTCGAACCCATAAACCTGAGCATGTCATACATTCTCTCCTGCAGCCGCTAAAATTAAATTAAATTTAAACATTTCCTGCCTTTATTTTGATGTACGCATTACTATAACCGTGTTCCTAAAGGGAGGGGGAGGCAGAGAGAAAGAGAGAGATCTAGATTGTACATTTTATTGCAATTTCCGAAAGTTCAAAGACTTACCACGTCCTTCCCTTTGCTTGGATATTGTTCTATTATTTTTCTTTCTTCAATAAACAATAGCGGATGGAGGCCATTTTAAACATATTTTTAGTTAGCAAGTTGGTGTATCTCAAGCTTAGCACGTTAGAGAAACCAGGAAATCTACAGGGGCACTAAAGAGTCAAAGAACATTACCAGATTTTTATATACAGGGTGAACAAAAATGCCGCACTTGGAGGTCGGCCCGCGATTCCTCATCCCATTGCAAGACAAAAGTTTCTATAGCCAAATCGGATCTGGTACTGTTGGAAAACAAGTCGAAAACGAGAAGCTGGCAACACTATCACATCCTGCAGCGCATCGGAACGTAATAGAGAAACGTGCATCATCCTGCTCTACCGTACCCGCCGTCGCAGCTCACTGAATAGACTGCTGGGTTATCAATCCCACATGCACCATAGAGCTACGGCTCGAATCTGAGTCAGGTTCTTTTTCCTTTTGTGTGTGTGACGTCAGGTCCCTAGTTCCCGTCGTGAAACTGCGTTTGTGGGCATGGCATCCTGTTGTCAAATGACAGTAGTCGAACACATGACAGTGTGATCCATTCAACTGAATGCATGAGTCGACTGATCACGCTGTACACAACCATAACTCGTCCTGTCAAGTGCATGTTCGACGACTTCCTGATGGAGTACACAAACGGCAAATACGTCGATATGCTTTTACGTAGTGTTGGGTGCATCCGATAACCAAGCTTCTGCTTCTGCTCGTGATTATGGAGCACGGTACCCTCAAAGACCCATCTCGATAAGAATGTTTTTCGTCGCCTTGATCAACGCCTGCGGGAAACCAGTAATCTTCGTCCAGAAGTAATGGACAGAGGTCGTCCAACGACTAGACGTACTCCACAAACATAGGACGAAATTCTTGAAGCCGTTCATCAATCACCTCGGCAAAGTACCCGTGATATTGCAGGCAGTTCCAGGTATCTTAAACACTGGTTGTTGACGTGTTTCATGACGAAAATCTGCATCCATATCATTACACGTTAACTCAACGCCAGCGGCCAGAAGACCGCATTCAACGAGTACAGTTCTGAGAATGGCTTTTGACAAGTTGAAGATAACGAACATTTTATAAAGAATGTGATATGGAGTGACGAATGTAGCTTCACACTGGAAGGTATTTTCAACCATCAGAACAGCCATTATTAGTCTGGTCACAACTAACATGTCACCCGTTAACGTGGCTTTCAGGCACGCTTTGGCATAAACCTGTGCGCTGGAATCATGGGAGAAGTGCTTTTAGACCCTTACCTATTGCCGGACGAGTTGAATGCACCCCGCTATCGTACGTTTCTGGTCAATACTTTGCCTGACGATTTAGAAAACTTACCACTTGGTGTTCGGCGGCATCTATGGTTTCAGCATGATGGTGCACCGCCACACCTTGGAATAACTGTGCATAACTGGTTAAATGAAGCGTTTCCAGGGAAATGGATTGGTCGTGGTGGTCCAATATTCTGACCTCCACGTTCCCCGACCTTAATCCACTAGATTTTTATTTGTGGGGCACTTAAAGGAACATGTTTATAGTACTCCACCTATGGATGCATAAGACCTAATAGCTCGCATGCATGCTGTATCGCCAATGGTGGATGCAGGTGTGTTGCGTAGGGTCCCGCAAAGTATGCTCCAGCGTGTGGCGAAGTGTCTGCAAATGTAAGGTGGTCGCTTTGAACTTCTGCTGTGAAGTGAACTTTGCTCGTAAGTGTACGTATCGGCTCTGTGAAGATAAGACTGCGCGTCACACAAACACTATGGAATTATTGTGCGTAGCATAATGGGCAATCCACTGTTGCCTACCTACTGTACTGTATTGTGTTTCCTTGTACCGAATTCGATAGAGACGATTTTACTGTATCCACTATTATGTTCTACGTATTGGCGTTATTTGTGCCATGGACGACACAAAGTGGTCGTTTACGTCTGTAAGAAGTTCATGTTGTGTTTGAATGTTTAAATAAAGGTAACTGTAACGGTAAGACAGAACATGGTGTATTGCATAGTGGAGGTGTACACTGGATATAATTTGATACATTAACTGAAAAAATCGGCGCGTCCGCACAACCTGCATTTGAGGCATTACTTCCTCTCAATGAGCTAATGAGACAGCTCCGACAGAGCGCCGAGTTCATGCGAGCGTTGCCAGAGCCTCGTCTCTGACTCGCATTACTATTAAACCTATTGGTGGGACTAGCTTTTGCAAGATAAACTTTTGTCGTGAATTTCGACGAGGAACCTCATGCCGACCTCCATGTGCGGCATTTTTGTTCACGCTGTTTTTTACCTTAAATCACACTGATTGAAGACAGGTTGCAAGGCAAGAATGGGATAGGAAAGAGGGCTAGAACTTAAATGAAAGGAAGCGATATTATCCTTAATACAGGTACAGCCATAGAATTAGCCTGAAGTGAAAATGAGGGAACCACGCAAAAACAAAAACTTCAGATCTGCCAACCGTGGGTTTCGAATCCACCACCTCCCGAAAGCAAGCTCACAGCAATGTGATCGAACTGCACACTTCCTTGTGACGCGCAATACCACACGGGCTGACTCTCTCCAAAATTACACAGTTTGGATTTCTACCATATACTTAGCTGTATATGGATCTTCAGTTCTTCAGTTATACATATATGTAAGAACATTATGTACCGTAATGAAAGAGACTTCCCTAGTCTGCAGTCTGATTGGTGCAGGTATAACAAACCTGATGATGATAATGATGCTTGTTGTTTAAAGGAGCCAAACATCTAGGTCATCAGTCCCTAATGGTATGAAATGAGACAAAAATATAATGACAATTTAAACGTTCAAAATTATCCACTGACCAGAATAAAAAACGTGATGATGAAGAATAAATGGCTGGATATGGATTTAAAACAATCGGTGGATCCGACACAGAAACTGTCATAACGATAGTATTACTGACCAAGAGACAGCTTCTAAAGCACAATCCTGAATCGAGGATGCTTGTTGTCTAAAGGGACCCAAAATTCCGGTCAACGGCCCCTCATAACGATACTTATCGCTACTAAAGTAAAATAATGGTATTTGTCATGTCGCGGTACTAATCAAAAACAGCGTAAACTCACCATATTCCACCCATTATGGTACTACTCAAGGTATTGTACTTCGCACAGGTAACGCAGACCTACGGTGTTTCTCACATCATGGCGCTACTCATAGGAAACGCAAACCCATGGTTTTCCTCACCTAGGTGTACTTATCACGGGCGCCGCTATTCCCATGCTGTTCTTCATATAATGGGCACTAATCACAGACAACGCCGAGACCCGTGCTGTTCCTCACAGTAGTACTGATCAGTCCCTAATGGGGCACATACAGACTCACAGACTCACCTTATGTTGCTACTAGTCCTAAACCTATTGTGTACCTAACATAGTGGTACTACTCGAAAGTAAAGGCGACCCATGGTGTTCCCCGCATGATGCTACTAATCACAAGTAGTTTCATAGTTCTAACATTATCATCCCTTGGTCGTCCCTTTTAGTCGCCACTTACAACAGGCAGGGTATACCGTGTGTGTATTCTTAGCCTGCGTCACTCACCCACAGGGGTTGTATAACAAATCTATTTGGAAGGAGATACTTTTATACTGTATATACATCATAAAGAAGTCATGTTATCACAGCAATAACAGTATTCAAAGAAATATATGAATCCAAAGAGATAAGCATAATTTACTATATTGAATATTAGTTTACTTACATTTTAACGGACATGTAGTAATAATATAACACAAACAGAAGTATGCAAAAAGAAATAAATATACGGCATTTTAAAACATCAAAAGTCATTCAATAGCCACGGAATTACAAAGCAGGGAGCATGGATAAACAAACATAATAAACATGAGTACTAATATTTACAAAGCAAAATAGCAAAGTCATCTCCTTCCAAGCCATGAGGGCCATTGGAATGGTGAAAGGTTAAGGCTTCCACTATCCATAACTTTGGCACTTGGTGGGGTAGAGTGGTTAGCTCTACATGCAGCATGAATATGGGAACTTGCTCACTGACCTGAAGCTCGCTGACCCCATGTTCTTCCCGCCAGGTGACAATGAGTTGTTAATAGGCGCAGAACATTTCTTTTCATTGTTTAAACTCTTTCACAGGATTCGATCACCAGATTAACCTATTCTTCAAAGCCCTAAACTAGGATGGATTATTGCTGGACACTACCATCAGAGGGAAGAGAATAATGTCTTACTATAATCACATGCTTCATGAAGTCCGAGGACAAGTTAGACACCCAGCTACAGCAGTTCCGGGAAATAGAAGAGCTTATGTCCCCAGTCATGACAAGAGAAGAGAGAGCCACAGAAAGACACTTTACAGAGAATACCACAAGGGAAGCTACAGGTGGATTTATAGTTCGCTTATCGCTCAAGCAGAAACCTGAGGTTCCGGGAAACTCCTTCAGTCATCCCATGTCAAGACTAACTCAACTAGAACGGCGTTTCAGTAGGCAGCCCCCATAAGCGCGAGTACTGTTATCTTCTTCACGAGTATGAGGTCATGGGGCATATGGTTAAGGTCAGGGAATGAAGGTGGAAGCTATTGTCAATGTCATCGTCCAGCTCAACTACAAAAACAAGGGTTGTGTATGATGCACCTGCTAAAACTTCTAACAGTATTTCATTGCATGATATATTAATGGTTGTAACAGCAATACAAGAGGATATTTACACTATTGTTCTAAGATTTAGAATGCATACCTTTGCCTTCACTGCAGATGTTGCTGAAATGTATCGGCGAGTCATGGTTCATGCAGATGATGGGAACGTTCAGCGGATTATCTGGAGGGAATCACGTGGGGACCCACCCTGTCATTATGGACTGACAACTGTAACATATGGTACAGCAGCAGCAGCCTTCATAGCCACCAGATCTCAGAACAAGCTTGCTGAAGATGAAGAATCAGGTTCCCCAGAGACGCACAATTTGTTCGCAGAGATTTTTATGCTGATGACCTATAAGCAGCTGTGACAATATACAGAATGCTCTTCAGTTGCAGTTTGAAACTATTAGTTTACTAGAGAGTGGAGGATTTCACCTCTGGAAATGGTGTGCAAACCACCCAGCGTTACTGGAAGCATTTAGGGCAGTCACCCAGGTGGCAGAAGTTACCCGGTAAACAGAATAGAAATCTAAACGTAACCTCGCTGTAATAATACACATGAGCAAGTATATTGCATACACATATGTCGTGAGTCCGTAAGAATACACAAAGGCTAGGTCTGCAAACAGAATCGAAGTCGAGACAAGACTTGTTTAGATTAGGTTAGGTTAGGTTCATAACGAAATAATTTTCCATTTCAACTGATTCCCATTGTCAGAAACTCATCAGAGAAGTAAAGTTAAAATTAACACTTCCCATAATTAATTGTGAAATTCTTGCCATAAGGACCGTACCACTACGAGTGACAACTGTGAACGATTTCGTAGGAGTCCTTAATGACATTTCGTGCTCCTTAGACATCCTAATTGAATTCTGTACGTAAGTATTGGAAGAAATATAACCAAAATTAATAAAGAGCTGCGTTCGTCGTTTGTCGAAAACTGCGTTATCAAATGCCACCTGGTATTAGCCAAAGAGATTTACAATTAAACCCGCAAATGTAAGACTAGTGACTTTAGTGGCAATAAGTAATTCAGGCAGTTCACCAAATAAGTCATGACTGTGTAGTGCCGACGTGCCAGACGTCGTATCGGAAAGTACCTAAACTGTATGGTTAGCGACACTGAATAGAAACCCAACAGTTAGAAAAGTAACAATAAATCACTATCGTTACATTACCGGGGAGGAAGAGTAACGTTTCACCCTTAGTGTACGGGCTTACGTGCTCAGGAGCACAACAATGGTCATGTTGCAGCCAGTGGCCAGAGATGAAAGTGAAGAAGTGAATGACAACAGGGAAACAATCCAGATTTTCTGCCTGTGTAAGTAGAAAGCTCAAGTGGAGAAGATGTTAATGTTTTCCATCTGTTTTCTCGCCAGAGCAATGCTGCTCCCAGGTTTAAACAGTAGACAGAGAAAATCTTATACCACTTTAGAGCCAGAGTAATGGAACCACTTAGAGACTGTCGAGCAAAGTGAAAAGAGAGACTTCGTGAAGACGTACGAGAAAGATTATTGAAATAATTTTGGTCTCTTGACAGCAGAGATAAGAGAACATCACATGTTGATATTGAACAGGTGATCCTGATAAGGGGACATTTAGAATTGTGTCATACGTTTTATATCTTAAGACAGATGTAGTATGAGTAAGAGTGTGGATGGGATATTTTATTAACACATTGACAGTAATGGACACAAGTGCTTCTACATCTGGCATTAAGCAAGAAAACAGAGGAAAAATCCACAGTTCTAGGCCTTGAGGCAAGCAACTCAATGCTGGAAATATACTACGGATGTAAGCTACGAATTTTAAGTAAATAAAATATAATAAACTATGAGAATATATTCTATATCTATATAAATAAAATTGTTTCTGTTTGTCTGTTTGTCTGTCTGTTTGTCTGTTCCACCATCACGTCGAAACGGCTGGATAGATCTCAACCAAACTTCATATTTAGAGTATACTGACCCCGGGGAAGGTTTCGATATGCATATCATTTTAAAATCTTTGAAAAGACGGGGGTTTTATAGGAAAAACGGTTTTCCTCCATTTTCTCTTATACTATTATAGGCAAAATATCGAATTTGTCGTATAAGGACGAGACAAAGCTCAATTTAATCCTCTTGACGCAAAGAACAAAACTCGGTAAGCCCTACGGGCCCGAAAACCATGTTTTAAGGCCCTAAAACCAACCGTTACGGAGATATTGGCACCACACTACCCCTGCTCTAGGAATCGGATAAAGAAATGAACTGCCGTAACCATGGCAACGTCAGCTCCAGGATTGTAGAGCAGTGAGATTATGCATGTACGTTTGGGCATAGCTGTCAACCAAAATAGGTACAAATAAGACTTAATATCTGGGAAAAAAATATACTGTTGTGTAAGGCACTCATAGGACTCCTTTGGGCGGGGATGGAAAGGGGGTGAAGAACGAGTGTAAAAATCTTACTATATATAGAAATGGAAGTGTGTGTGTAAATGACACATCTCCAACTAAACCACTGGAGCAATTTCAACCAAACTTGGTACACGAATCACTTACTATCGGGAGACGATCACTGTGGGGGGTAAGCCATCCCTAGCGCCCTTAAGGGAGAGGGTCAGGGGGGTGGTAGTTACAATAATAATCGAGAATAGTGTCGAATTCATAATTTTCGGGGTCGCTGAGTTGAAAAGTGATACTCTAGAATTTTTTTAAAATCCAGCCCCCTTTTAGGTTGGGAGCAAAGGGTGGGGGGGTGGGGTGAGATATAGAAATAATTAAAAACAGTTTCGAATCCATAGATTTCAGGGTCTCTGAGATGAATAGTATTACTCCGGATTTTTTGCAAATCCAAGTGGGGAGCGAAGGGGGTGAGATATAAAAAATTAATCGAAAAACTACATATAAAAATATTATCTTCTTATTCTTACTATATATAAAAATTGATGTATGTGTGTGCGTGGGTGTGTGGGTGTGGGTGTGTATATGACACAACTCCTCCTAAACCACTGGAGCAATTTCACCAAACGTGGTACACTTATCAATTAGTATCAGGAGACAAACCGCGTGAGGGTAAGACACCCCTAGCACCCTTTTGGCAGGGGGCGAGGGGAGTGGTATAAAAATAATCTTATAAATAAAGTTGTTCGTTTCTGTTTGTCTGTTTGTCTGTTTGTCTGTTTGTCTGTTCCACCATCACGTCGAAACGGCTGGATAGATCTCAACCAAACTTCATATTTAGAGTATACTCATCCCGGGGAAGGTTTAGATACGCATATCATTTTAAAATCTTTGAATACACGGGGGGTTTATAAGAAAACCAGAATGGTTTTTCCACCATCACGTCGAAACGGCTGGATAGATCTCAAGCAAACTTCATATTTAGAGTATACTCCTCCCGGGGAAGGTTTCGATATGCATATCATTTTAAAATATTTGAATACACGGGGGGTTTATAGGAAAACCAGAATGGTTTTTCCACCATCACGTCGAAACGGCTGGATAGATCTCAACCAAACTTCATACTTAGAGTATACTCCTCCCGGGGAAGGATTAGATATGCATATCATTTTAAAATCTTTGAATACACGGGGGGGGGTTATAGGAAAACCAGAATGGTTTTTCCAACATCACGTCGAAACGGCTGGATAGATCTCAACCAAATTTCATATTTAGAGTATACTCATCCCGGGGAAGGTTTCGATATGCATATCATTTTAAAATCATTGAATACACGGGGGTTTATAGGAAAATCAGAACGGTTTTTCCACCATCACGTCGAAACGACTGGATAGATCTCAACCAAACTCCATATTTAGAGTATACTCATCCCGGGGAAGGTTTCGATTTGCATATTATTTTAAAATCTTTGAATACACGGGGGGTTTATAGGAAAACCAGAATGGTTTTTCCACCATCACGTCGAAGCGGCTGGGTAGATCTCAACCAAACTTCATATTTAGAGTATACTCCTCCCGGGGAAGGTTTCGATACGCATATCATTTTAAAATCATTGAATACACGGGGGGTTTATAGGAAAACCAGAATGGTTTTTCCACCATCACGTCGAAACGGCTGGATAGATCTCAACAAAATTTCATATTTAGAGTATACTCATCCCGGGGAAGGTTTCGATATGCATATCATTTTAAAATCTTTGATTACACGGGGGTTGATAAGAAAACCAGAATGGTTTTCCAAGCATCACGTCGAAACAGCTGGATAGATCTCAACCAAACTTCATATTTAGAGTATACTCCTCCCGGGGAAGGTTTCGATATGCATATCATTTTAAAATCTTTGAATACACGGGGGTTTATAGGAAAACCAGAATAGTTTATCCACCATCACGTCGAAACGGCTGGATAGATCTCAACCAAACTTCATATGTAGAGTATACTCCTCACGGGGAAGGTTTTGATATGCATATCATTTTAAAATCTTTGAATACACGGGGGGTTTATAGGAAAACCAGAATGGTTTTTCCACCATCACGTCGAAACGGCTGGATAGATCTCAACCAAATTTCATATTTAGAGTATACTCATCCCGGGGAAGGTTTCGATATGCATATCATTTTATAATCTTTGAATACACGGGGGTTTATAGGAAAACCAGAATAGTTTATCTACCATCACGTCGAAACGGCTGGATAGATCTCAACCAAATTTCATATTTAGAGTATACTCCTCCCGGGGAAGGTTTCGATATGCATATTATTTTAAAATCTTTGAATACACGGGGCGTTTATAGGAAAACCAGAATGGTTTTTCCACCATCACGTCGAAACGGCTGGATATATCTCAACCAAACTTCATATTTAGAGTATACTCATCCCGGGGAAGGTGTCGATATGCATATCATTTTAAAATCCTTGAATACACGGGGGGTTTATAGGAAAACCAGAATGGTTTTTCCACCATCACGTCGAAACGGCTGGATGGATCTCAACCAAATTTCATATTTAGAGTATACTCATCCCGGGGAAGGTTTCGATATGCATATCATTTTAAAATCTTTAATACACGGGGGGGTTTATAGGAAAACCAGAATGGTTTTTCCACTATCACGTCGAAACGGCTGGATAGATCTCAACCAAACTTCACATTTAGAGCATACTCCTCCCGGGGAAGGTTTCGATATGCATATCATTTTAAAATCTTTGAATAGACGGGGTGTTTATTGGAAAACCAGAATGGTTTTCCTCCATTTTCTCTTATACTATTGATTTTCTGTAAACTTCGTTTACCGTGCGTGAAACGTCTCTTCATTATAAACAACTTTCGTTATGTTTATAATTTACCTTACTCTTTACATGACGGAGAAATTTACAATTTTCTGCTGGTACCATGCTCTGCATTGAGTGACCGACAGACCGACAACGAACCTACAGGTTACCATGGCAACGTCTCTGACTGCATGCCAGCAGGGAAGTAACGTATTGCCATTTTCCTCATTATGCTTTTAAATTCTTGTTTGTTCCTTGGGTAGAATGCAAGAAAGGCGTCAATCGGCCTATCTGCGGGATATTGGCGGAATATCGTTGGATGTTATAACCGCCTTCGAATAGATTAAATAATAACACCATTAGTCATCTTCTTATTATTTGTTTACCTAGGAATCAATGGACCTAAATTGCTCCTCTGTTACCGTTTTATTATATCCATAACTCACACTAGCATAATTTATGGAGGGGCATTTGTTTTTCCAATACATTAACTTGGCATTTACATATTTGTCGTTTTCCGGCTGTCCTCAGTTATAATCCATTTTCTATTACTTTCAACTATCTTAACTGTATTATTTTCTTCCTTAATTACGCCGTATGTACGCGAGTGCTACAAACTACTGGATGTATTTCCACCAATACTCATATTTAGAATACACCTGTCCTTGATAGATTTTAGGGCAAATATTGTTTCTAAATCCCTGAACTGACTGGGGGTTTATACGAAACCGAAACAGTGATTTTGCACTTCCACAAAATATACACAACCAACGTTAATTTAAATCTACCTGCCTTGGTAGAAATTAATTTCTAAACCTTTTTTCTCATGTGCATCATTTCGATACGAGGATTAATAAGGGAGATATCATTAACGGACCGTTTTTTTGTACAAGTCCCATCGGACTTAACTCACGAGCGGGTGCGTGTAAAGCGTATTCCTTACAACTTGAAAACTACTGAAGACATTCAAACCAAAATTCATATTTAGCATCCACCTGTCCAAAGGTAGGTTTTAAACGTAAATAACATTTCATATTCCGGAATGGACTGGCGGTTTATAGGGAACCGAAATGGTGATTTTACTCTTGCACAATATATAGAGAACAAGACCAACCTGACTGGAAATCGACCAAACGTGATGGAATTCCACCTCTAAACCTTTTTTTCATGTGCATTTTTTCGTCAGGAGGATTAATAAGGGAGATATCATGAATGGTCAGTTTTGCAGGTTAAGTCCAGCGGCCATAACCAAAAAGGTGTTTTACATGGAGCAGATTCCTTATCTATATAAATCAAATCGTAACGACTGTGTGCCTCTACACTGACTATTTTGGCGAAATTTTCGTACAGCTTTCCGTTTAAGGGGTAATAATGACCATCTGCATAATTTTTGGTTTAGTTTCTGAAAGTCCTAATTTTTACCCGCCTCGCCGAAAATCCAGATTGCGGCATAATCTGCCAGAAGAAAAAGAAGATAATTGAAATTTGACAAAATTATACGTTTTAGCCTGTAACGAACGGAAAACATCCAAGATCATTAAATTCTTCACTTTTTATCCCCGAAGAATATCGAAATATGCAGGCAATTTTAATAATGGTGCAGACCTTCTGAAATTCCTATCGCATAACAGATTGCACAATCTCCGTTCAATTTGGAATGATCTACAACCTTGGTCTTATTACTCTTTGCCTATCTGTATCAATTTTACGTTTGATTTTTCTCTATTAATGGATGTTAAGTCAATTTGGAATTTTCACATGCATAATTTACACCTTCGATTACTTATATGAAATACAGAATCATCAAACTCTTCACGAAAATTGGCCCACCCAGTAGCCATATATGAGCCAAATGCTATGTATATAGCTGTCACATAATTAACCGAAAAGTAATGTAATGTGAGATAATCTTACAAGAACGTTACCCTGTTCCACGTTTCTAACTCAATCTGACCCAAGAATAGATTACATATCATAGGACCAGCCATTTAGGCCACTAAATCCGGCGTGTCTTATGGTATAATCCTTTGTCGATATGACGTACGTTTAGTAGCAGTTAATCTGTAAATGAAGGTCTTCAGTATTGTAAACACGCATATAGTTTCGTATGTCGATCTATACATATTCACTGATGTCGATTTGTAGCGATCGAGAAAGGGTGGGTCTGCTATTGTAATCAGTACTCCCCACACCGACTTTGACTGGCAGTATGAAAGGGTTCCTTCTCCAACTCCTGTGTAACTGTCATTAGTAAGGAAGGTCTACAATATTGTAATGAATAGTTCACTTCTCGATTTGACTTGCAGAAGGCAAGTGAGCATGCAGTTTGGTTTAAAACTCCCCTACCCGATTGTGTTTGGCAGTAGGCAAGGGTGCCCGCCATTATAAAGAAATGTCCTCATCTAAAATGTGACTGGCATTAGGCATAGTGGCCTGCTATTTTGATGGAAACTCACCAACTTGGTGTGACTAGCAGTAAGCTGGCTGAAAGTAGGAAAATGGGCCTGACATTATAATGATAACTGCACAAGTTAATTTCGAGTGGTAGTAGGGTAATTGCATGCCATTATAATAAAAACTCTAATCTGTCTGGAAGTAGGAAAGGGGGGCTGCCATTTTAACGAAAACTCCCCAAATCGATTCTGTCCGCATAGTAGGCAATGGGGCCTGCAATTATAACGTAAACTTCCCAACTCGATTGTGAATGGCAGTAGGCAGTGAGCCTGCCGTTATATCACAAATCCATAACAAACACTTTACATTGGAAAGAACGTACGGGGACCTCCCCATGCTCTTTCTCGGATAACGCTAAGAGACATGCAATTTTAAAACAATCTTATTTACTGCATGCACACTATTTACTTCGATATTCGAATACAATGTAGAATACCGTAGCGAAGCACGGGTACATTCGCTAGTTTATTCATAAAACTGCAACACTTTGTTTAATCATCGTTACCCGGTCGAGTAGATGAGCAGTTTGCCTTTGTCTACCACTACGAGCACTAATGTGAGTCTATGCAGAGTTTCACTTAAGCCTACGGTGCGGAAATTTTTCAACAAATCAAAGATCCCTGAGGGTATTGAACCAAGGAACGTATTACAGAAATACTATTTCGGCTAGGATTTGAATAAAAAAGAAAACGCGTAACGAACCAAGCGATTTTAGTGACTTTCGAAATTTGTCTTTGTAGTTTGACAGAGCTCTCAATATAACACGTTAGCCCCTCAACTCTCGGTACTATTTGTCTTTGTAGTTTGACAGAGCTCTCAATATAACACGTTAGCCCCTCAACTCTCGGTACTATTTGTCTTTGTAGTTTGACAGAGCTCTCAATATAACACGTTAGCCTCTCAACTCTCGGTACTATTTGTCTTTGTAGTTTGACAGAGCTCACAATATAACACGTTAGCCTCTCAACTCTCGGTACTATTTGTCTTTGTAGTTTGACAGAGCTCACAATATAACACGTTAGCCTCTCAACTCTCGGTACTATTTGTCTTTGTAGTTTGACAGAGCTCTCAATATAACACGTTAGCCTCTCAACTCTCGGTACTATTTGTCTTTGTAGTTTGACAGAGCTCTCCAGTGCTCACAATATAACACGTTAGCCTCTCAACTCTCGGTACTATTTGTCTTTGTAGTTTGACAGAGCTCACAATATAACACGTTAGCCTCTCAACTCTCGGTACTATTTGTCTTTGTAGTTTGACAGAGCTCTCAATATAACACGTTAGCCTCTCAACTCTCGGTACTATTTGTCTTTGTAGTTTGACAGAGCTCACAATATAACACGTTAGCCTCTCAACTCTCGGTACTATTTGTCTTTGTAGTTTGACAGAGCTCTCAATATAACACGTTAGCCTCTCAACTCTCGGTACTATTTGTCTTTATAGTTTGACAGAGCTCTCCAGTGCTCACAATATAACACGTTAGCCTCTCAACTCTCGGTACTATTTGTCTTTGTAGTTTGACAGAGCTCACAATATAACACGTTAGCCTCTCAACTCTCGGTACTATTTGTCTTTGTAGTTTGACAGAGTTCTCCAGTGCTCACAATATAACACGTTAGCCTCTCAACTCTCGGTACTATTTGTCTTTGTAGTTTGACAGAGCTCTCCAGTGCTCACAATATAACACGTTAGCCTCTCAACTCTCGGCACAATTGGCCTACTATTATGGTTTTCGCAGTATGGGAACGCTACATCGTCAGCTGAGAAATGACTTCATTTACTCACGTGGTGATGCGATGTGTGGCTGAGGTTCGTTCTCATTACACAAGAAGAACAACAAGAAGAACACTATCTACTCCCTGTGGGTCGCACTCTATACACTAGGGAATATCCTTCAAACATGTCGCAAGTGTGGAACTCTACAAATGAAATTGAAGCTAGTCAAGGATGAAGAAGAACAAGAGATCAAAACAGAAATTTCTCTTCATCAGGTGAATCCTTCAGTTCAGCTGAAATCAGAATACGCACTGAATGATGACACAAACCCGTTTCTATTGAATAAACTACATCCGAATATTTTTACAACACTGCACTCCCGATTTCCAAGGCAAAGAACAAGGATGTCTTAGATCTCCGCTGATTCACACATTGTTTGAAGTTGAAGACCACTGCGGTAGCTGAAAGTACACTTTCTGATATAGACGAATTCAACGAATGTAAGTGTGCCCTGACAGGAGGTTTAATTGTGATATCTACACTTCCATTCTTATAAAAATATGACATACTTGGTGTTGTCAAAACAGTTGTCAAGTGTGGAGATTAATTTTCTTGTAATATTTGAATTATCTTACGTTATTCTCCATTAGTTCTCTCAGTATAGACTAAGTCCCATTAATATTAATAAGGTCAACGACATAAGTAAACTTATACGGTATATTGGTGATAAGATGCCAGTTTCTACCATGACAATGTCAACAACTGTCCAATAACTCAGCAGGAAGCTCTGCATGAAGAAGAATTCTGATCCTCTTACAGAGAAGCTACGGTACTTGCAGTTCTTGTTTTCTATCCTTAACCTACGGTCAGGGACTAAAATACATTCATTACATCATTACAGTGGTTACAAGGTCAGTTCTCGATGACAGAATATCAACCGAATTGAAAAATGTAATATCCTTTAAGACGGAATGAACATGATTACTGATTTTTTGTCAAAACTATAATGTGTGCGTTGTTTGGGATCACTTCATAATTCTCTGATTTCTAAATGTTATAGGTTGATTGAAAGGAGACATTGTAATGGTAAACTGGAATTAAAAACAAAATGAAAGGACAAGAATGAGAATTTCGTTTATATTTTCTAAAAAAATTCAGTTCACTTGGAAAACTCTACACATCCAGGAAACTAAATTTGATTTTTCTTACCTTCAGGGATGGAATCTGAAATCCGTATTATAGGAATACATCGCCTTTTACTACTGTAGATATATGCAAATTCGATAATTTTGTTCGTTCATTCCATTTTGTGTCTCTTCTGCTAAATGCAATATTTTGGACGTGCCCCTTTTCCAGATGACCGACCCAGTTAGTGCCAAGTGCTCAGCTTGACTTATGTCAGGAGAACTTTGCTGTCCACTAGAGGAACTGACTCCAGAGATGAGAGGACTCAGTTCGTTCTGATAACTACTAGCAGTAGAACGAGGAATTCTCAGTAACGTTATCAAGTCCAGCCATTACTAGGAACGTACAACATACCGGAAGTTCCATGGAAACGTAAAGATTGTAGCGCAAAGAAATGAACAATGCCAATTACACTTCACCAGTGTTGAGTCTCTGCATTTGCGTAATGCGTTAAATCAATTGTATTTTAATTTCAGTCGGGACAACGCCTCAGTTCTCTTTGAATGAGAATCCGATTGTTTTTAGATGTTTCCTGTTCGTTGAGATACGAGTATAAATGTCCTCCATCATCACTCAGGGAAATTTGGCTACAGGTGAACAAAACGCAGGGTGCATTCCTTAGTACAGCTATGAGGAAAAACGAAATCACTTTGGGCCCATGAATTAACCTGGTACTCATTTTTGGAGCAGGCTGAGTGAACCTCTGGGTCATGTGCATCTCCAGAGAATGAAATCTATTTTCTCGTGTTTCTCGAACCCAGACCCATCCAGGAGAATCAAGGACGTGTTGGCAACCTCGGCTATGCTGCCCTCGTTAAATGGATGTTTTACAGTAAGTGTGAGTCTCAATTCTGTGAAGACAGGTGACTGGTGTAAATTCAGGATAATTCTACTTCTCTCGGACGAACAATGAGTTATATCCAAGTGTTAGGCGCTTTAACACGCGTGCCTAACCGGCAACACAGGTGTTCATAGACACTGAAACTGCATTTTATTCGTCGTAATTTGACACTGAACGAATTTTTAACAGTTTTAGCAGTTACAAGAGCAAACAGGTATTTTAGAAAATATCCTCAGCGTTTTCATATGATAGGCGTTGGTAGTTAAACAGTACCACACCACGGGTGTGATTGTACTTCTTAAAGTAGCTCACATTACGGTATCTGTAATGAGAAAGTACATAAGAAAAGTATGTCGATCTGTTTTATCGTGAGAGGAATAAGAACTACCAAGTGTCTCCAAATATATTCATGTAACAACAGTTGAAGAAACTGCAGCTCTGTTACATTTTTACACACGAGCTGCTCATCTCTTGAAAGTAGCAGTCATACATCACAATGAAAGCAATAACAAGATATTCATAGCACAGCGGACATTGAGCAGCTACGACAATTGCTTGTTTTAACCACTTAGGATATGATGAACATCTAATCCCCGAAATTGTCCACATTGATTATTTTCGTGTTATATTACTCGACTGTAAGCACTTCTAACACGAATAATGGAAACACTCGCTCAGATCATGAACTTAATAATGGGAATTTGAAAAGAGGTCCTCTAGCGAACACCAATCCATGAACAAAGGAGATAGAAGGAAGGTACTTCGTGGATCAGTCACAGGTAATGGGTGGGCTGTGAGCACCAGATTTTCAGAATCAGTAGAACGAGAAGAAGAGAGAGTTATGCTCATGGCCGAGCACCAGGGAATCGGGGACAGATTTTTGCAGAACTGATGACGACCTTCCTCTCTTAACACCAATCAGAGGACAATGAAGCTATTGATAAAAGGAAGGGAAGACACAAACCTAATAGCGTCAGAGTCGGAAAAGATGAGGAGTTGACCAAGGAAGATCGGAGAGTGAAGACGAAAGTTAGGAGGCTCACACAAATAACTTGATAGTGTGTCAGACTCAACTACGAGTTCTGTGGTCACTGAGCGGAGAGTCAAGGAGAGGCTACCTCTTCCTTTTCCTACTTAATATTATGTGATTCAGAGATGGACGATTTGTTGCACAACTGTCCCCTATGAGTTCAACATGTCGCATAACTAATCGGATAACTTGGTGGATACATAGAGTTAGGCGCCCCTTCAAGTCCCTTCTTACGACCCCCAAACACACCGCGTTCAAAGTGATTCCGTTCGGTCTTGTTGTTTTTTACTACTTTTAAAAAGGATGAGCTTCGTATTACAGCCAAGCCAAGGGGTTTTAGAGCAGAATGGCAACCGTGGAGTCACGAGCTGGGTCATATAATATTTCCACTTTCCCTGTCCGATATCACTTTGGTCTCTTCTGACGCACAGTGAATCCCTTATTTTCTCTAGACATGACTTCATTGCTCCAAGACGCGGCCTGTGAATATTCAATATCGTTTGTTTACTTATAACTGCGATCTACTGCACGCTGCAATGGACATTGCTGGTGTCTTTTAAGATACTCCGACACGAGTTCCGTAAGATATCACACAACTTCTAAAACATTACAAGGGTTAAAAGGAATCATTTCATCCTGTGTGGAGTATTGCATTCTATTTTCACTGTTGTTTTACATGCGCGCTCTGTCGTCCATTCTTTGTAAGGAGCACGAACACTACATTTATGAATAGCTCACTTCCAAGAATGGCAAGTTATTGAATTTCATGTAAAGTTTACTTTATTAGTAATTTTTACTCGTAATTCAGATCTGAAATTAAAATTGTGATCGTTACATTGTAGTAATCGATATACATCGCATCGAGAGCTTGGTAACATTGGAGCCCCAGCACTCCCAAGGCATGGCGACACTCGTTCATTTACCTGTTTTATGTCATTATTTTATTTCTCACAAATAACAAGGTACAGTATTAACATACAAAAGGAACACAACAACCGAAGCACTAAGCAATCAATTTCTTATTACACGATAATGTTCACTAGTCACAAGTCCTTCTGTCGTTGTATTTTCTCTGGTATCTTACTGTTCTAGAGAATATTCATTTCAACTGAGAAAAGAGGATAAGAAGAAAAACCATTGGCACAAAACGCATTACATGAAAAACACTGCACGACCGTACGACTGTTATAATGAAACACACTCGAGTTCCTTAACGTGATGTTTCTCTCTCGGTGGCACACGTTTCAGTAATTGTTGTTTGGCATCTTTTAGAAGTCGGAAGAACGTGTTCTGGGAGCACTGTTCGTTTTTCTGGACATAATAAAATACCTCATGACAAGCCAGGTTTGCGCAAATTTCAAGTGCTGCGTACCGAAATCGAGCTCTAAAGCTGCTCTGTAAGCTGCATTATGATTAGCTGATCCTCTCATCTGTCGTAGGATTTCCAGACAAGTTTGACTCTTCCACAGGTAGTAAGTTTATGCCTCTGTGCGTCCACCTCCAGACATTTTTTACAGAGTGGAGATTGCGTGATGTTGTGACGGAATTTTTTCCTTCTGTTGGAATAATTTCGTTTATAGCTTTATATGCGGCTCCTTTCCAGTCAGTTGGTATATGAGGATCTTTGAAATTTCTCCAGATTTCATCCCATTTTTTTATTTTGGTACTTCTGCGTGATCTGGGGTTGTGTTTCGATCTCCTCTGGTAGATAATCGTGTATTACTCTTGTAGGAGGAACGTTGTTTCCTGTTACTCGTGTCGTATCTATCGCTTGCAGCGCTCTTCTAAAACATCGTGTCGGCACTAAGTACTTTGTGTTTTGCTGACGTGTACTTTGTTATTGGCAGTTCCTACTCCTGTCTTTGCAATCATTAACTCTCGCATTAAAAGCGCTTGGCATTTTTCGCCGAATCCTATGAGACTCAGTCCTCGTTTCGCTACTGATTTTCTCACTTGTGATCTTGCTAAGCGAAACATACATCCTTGTCTAATACATAGTTCAACTCGCTGGCTTAATTTTACTGGCGTGGGTAGAATTTGTGCCACATACCACAATTTAGATAAGACAAACAAGTTTATATGCCATACCTTTTGGATGATGTTCTGCTTTCGACTCAAACTGATTGACAATATGGCGCGTACCCTTGAAACTGTGGTTGTCCCGTTTATGTCAATAGTTTGCGCCATATTAGGGATGAACACTAATTACAAAATCTTAATTTTATCTTGAAAAGGTATGAACGCTATTGTCATCCCTTGTGACCAGCTACCAAGCGGTAATATCTCGGATTTTTTGATAACTGACTTGGGCATTGGAGACTTTCTCGTCAGTTGTTATTATGCTCTTCAACTGTGGGGCAGCGGTTGGTGTCTGCAGTAATATAGTGACGTGAACAGACTCTGAGGTTAGGGAATCGTGCACATTAGAAAGTAGACTTCCCAAATGAGGGGCTCAATACTTAAAGCAAAACAAGTCGTTGATAGGGGACATCCTTGTCGTACCAATGCTTTAACGTTCGAAATGGCCTTTTTCGCCCAAAAATGCCATTTTAATTTTTTCACTGGATATGAAAGCTTGAAGTGTCTACTTCTAAATGTATCCGAAAATAAGATTTAAATAGCCACGTGCGCGCGTGATAAGGGGCGTGGCTGCAGTGTCCTGCTTACATGTAAAGATCTTGTCAGATTTTCTTATTCAAATTTACCTCTTTGGTGTGACATGCCTCCTGAGTACATAGTTCATAGTTCTGACTAACAGATGTCAATACTTGTATATTCCAAAGACTTTTATTCCATTGATAGGCAACGGATATAAACAAACCTTCCTTGTGGCCAAGTGGTCTTTCACATTGTGACCAAAGAGTTTGTTTCTCTGTGAGTGTGTATAAAATGGGTTCTAAAAGCCGATGTAGAGCAAAGAAAAAGATAAAATTTCATGGAAACAGACATAGCAAGGTGAATGTCAGTGTTATTTGTGCTATCAGTATAAATAGTGAGACGGAAGGTAGGCCTATTGTAAGGGAATCATTTGCTAGTGATTCTCAGTCCAAACTTTCGTCTGTAAATATTGAATCTGATAGTGTTAGTGACATTTACAATATCATTATTGACATAGAGTGTTTTAAACATATATTACCTGCACTAGCTTGCCCTAGTTGCTTCAGTTGTAATACAGTTTTTGTAAAAAACCTAGAAATTCTGAGATTTGGTTGGGGAATGTCCCTTGCATTGTTTTGCAGCGACTGTGATTATGAATTCGGCAACTGACAGGAGCACTCTTCGATAAGATGCAAAATTATTTGGAATTGCTTTACGTTCCAACACAAGCAGTATTCACGCCATGCCAAATGGCATATGGGCCATATTGTACCATTTGACAGCAACAAAGGACCGTCCCACCCACCATAGGTGTCCTGTAGGAGCTGACAGCTGGTGATCTTATCAGCGAGCTAAAGCTAATAATGAGATAGAACAATTTTAATTCAAACCAGGTCTGTCCTTTGGCATTCTTCAAGCAGTGAAGCCTATATATGAGCGACTCACCGACCCAGAAATGCTAAGTCCTTGCATGGATTGACTCAAAATAATGATTCATTCAGTGCCATGGTATGGAGAAGGTATCCTAAGGAGACATAAATGTGGGGCTTGATACCTTAAAATTAGGAGTGATGGATGCTGTTTGCCATTTCAACTGGGAGAACGGAGTGGAAATAGAAATACTGAACAGGATGGGAATTGCTCCTGGCAAGTACACATCATCTGGTGTACTTGAAGCTGATGCAGTACGGTTGCACAAAGGTGCAAATCAAAGTACTGCAGAAAAAAAAAGCAGAGGAGGCAGTACTTGAGAGGCAGAAGAAAACTGAAAGAAGACAAGAAACTTCTAAAAGAGGGTCCAACCTATGGAGCAGGCAAGTTTATAGGTGCCCAAATAAGTGGGTTATGTTCATAACTTAGTCCTAAAACTTCAGTGCTGTATTTCTTTAATGTAATTTTTTGGACACCTTCCCACATTTCAAATAAATTTAAATATCCTTAAAATTGAGATAGAGAAATCAATGATAGATTAAATTAAAGCTAATGAATGTCGAAATGTTCTAAACTAGTACTTTCTTAATATTGTGAATATTGTTGTTATTAATTTTATATCCATTGTAACACGGGTGATTAATTATTTTTAAACTTTTGTCAAAAATTATGTCTAGATCCCTTTCTGTTTTTTATAATTAGAAGATCCTAGTTCACAACATTCTATGAATGAAATACTTCAACTTGGTGAAGACAATTTCAAGATTATAACATTATTGGAAATTTTATGACATTTTGAAAATTTATGTTTTTCATTAAACTAAATTTTTTGGTGAAGATAAGGCACAAAATTTTGATTGCATTTTACGAAACTCTTAGTCTAATATTTTTTTGTTTTATGGTACAAAACTAAAAAAATCGGTTAAGAATTTTGGATTTTCCTTCGAAACGTTAAAACATACCTTCATTGGAATTTGTCTGGAAAAGTGTCCATTAACAAGTATTCGAGAATGCGCCGAACTATAAAGGGTTCGAATAAGATTGCATATTGCGGTTGGGAGACTTACAGCACTGCTAACAAGTACCTATGCCCATGATGCACTGTGTCGAAAGCTTTTCGGAAGTGCAGGTTTAGTATCGCGCCCATTTCGGTTGGCTCTCCTTCAAAGTGTAACACTGCATTTCCCACTGCTTGTAGGATGTGGGTTATTTTTCCTGTCGGGAATAGCACATGCTTGCCCTACTTTGATGATGTTATTAAGGTAGAGTCGTATTATTTTTGTCAGTGTTTTCATGAAGAGTTTGTAATCGGTTTTGAGGAGTATTATAGGGCGGAAATCCGATACAGTTCTTGGTGAGGAGTCTTTGGGTATAAGGATTATAATTCCTTCATTAACGCCTGTGCAGTCTTGTAGATTAGCGAACAATATTTGTATCAGTGTTAAAAACGTCGTTTTCATGATGTTCCAGTACTTTTTGTAGAAACAATAAGTCAGACGATGAGGGCCTGGAGCTGATCTGTTACTGGCCATTCGTAGGGCATCGAATAGTTCAATTTCTTCAATTGGACGGAGAATCTGCTGCCCTTCATTACCATTGAGTTGTTGTTCGACGAAAGACAGAATGGTTGTTTTATCTAGTGGGGATTTCTCACAGTCCCGGAATGTTTCTCTTGAAACCGAGGTTTCGTGTTTGCCTTCTCTGCATCTACATTTTGCGATCGCCTGTTATGGCTTAGAATACCGTATTCTTATTTTCTACTGCTTAATCGGTGTGCTCACTGTTTTTAAAGTTTAATTCTACGAGGGCGTGTAAGCTCTGGTTGATGCTGCAATCTTACGGCTATAGTAGGAACTATATGACATTGCTCCGGCCAATCAGCGCTTGGTGTCGGCCATTTTTGAAATAGTCCGTCTCCGGAGAGGGAAGCGAAGCGAGGAGTCGCTGCTTTTCTATCATGCCGAGAAGACGTTGGTGTACCGAGCTCCAGGCAATGCATTGGCATAGTATAATGGACTGTGGATGGATGTAGGGTTGTGCTCCACACCCTCAGCGTTCATCTAATACATCCTCGTAGTGTGCGATTTTTATTTTACCTTGAAAACACCAACTTCTACGGTAAGGAGCACATGGCCTGGCCATGTTGTTTAACTTTCCTACTGCTGGAACTACAAACCAACCTGTAAGTCAACCTTTATACTTATTTGTTGTTTTCATCGGTGGTGAACTGCTTCTGCGTTTACTTAGTAGAAATCTATCAATCATCAAAATAAGTGATGCGTTCCGGAAAATTTGGTGGACCATTATTTGATATGTGAAAATGTACTACCCTTTCAAAAGTAACGTATCGGGTTGAAAAAGATGTTTATTTGTTTGTTTAAAGCATCTAGCGTGTAACGTGTCACCACAAGAAATTTGAATGTTTCTAAGGGAAATTTGAAGAGAGGTATAAATGTAAAATATTATTATGAATATCCGGTAATGATGTTACTGCTGTTCTGAAATTTGTTTTAAAGTGGGGTAATACATGGGAGTTCCAGTAAGGATTTTGGTGCATTTTCGGATTGTTTTAAATTTCTTTTTCTGCTTTTTATTTAATTCCGTTCCTTTTGGGGTTTTTCCCTGGTTTTTGGGATAGTTTGTTCCATTATTTTGCCTCCATTTAGCGTACCATTGTTGGTCCTCTAACGGGATTGGTTCTTTCCTGATTTAACAATGGATTATGGTTGCCTTGGAGACGATGTTGTTTTTCTGAGAGACGTGATGGTGATGATGTTTTTTGAAGGCTGGGAGTCGCCCCTGTCGTAGATTGTTCTGCCATTTAAAGAAACCGTGTTGTGTGTTTACTGTTTCTTGCCCCTCATTGCTCTTTTTCCTTTTCCCTTCAGCTTTGTTGTGTCGGGTTTCCTTTCCCTTGAATATTTTTGAGTAGCACTTACATCCTGTGCTGGACCTCCCACTGAATATTGGTTACCCTATAACTGATGTGAAACGAAAAAGAGAGAGTTCCATCTCTCAGCGAATATCTGTGAGAGCAAAGAAAGTTTTTTTTCCTGTTTCTTACAAGATGGTATTTCCTAAAAATGAATTACTTCCTCTCTTAAGAAAAGATTTGTTGGTTGTTAAGAACGTAAACTGAAGTGTTTAATTGTAGATCTAAAGGCTGCATATGATACTGTGTGGAGGCAAGGGTTGATGTTGAAGCTGCAACGAGTTATCCGTTGCAAAACTGTAACCACACTGATCAACAATATGCTAACCGAAAGGCTCTTCCGTGTTGTCATGTATGATGACATTAGTCGTCTTAGGAAACTGAAAAAATGGCCTTCCCCAGGGATCAGTATTAGCACCTCTTCTATTCAATCTCTACATATCAGATATTCCTGAGAAAAAATCAGTAAAATTCTCTTATGCAGACGACCTAGCCATTGCCATTCAACATCCAGATCTCAGCCATGCCGAGGCCATCCTGACGTCTGACCTGGATACACTTAGCTCTTACTTCCGAAACTGGAGACTACAACCCAGTATGAATAAGACAGAATCTGCTTGCTTCCATCTCCACAACAAGTTGGCTAATACAAAACTCCAAGTACGCTTCAATGGCTCAGTGCTAAAGCACAATCCTAATCCAAAGTACCTCGGGGTAACGCTTGACCGAACCCTATCTTATAGAAAGCATCTTGAAAACCTCGGATCTAAGTTGAGATCACGTAATAATATTCTGTTTAAATTGTGTGGAACTTCATGGGGTGCTTCACCGGACACATTACGACGTAGTGCGCTTGGCCTCGTGTATTCTGCAGCTGAATACTGCTCTTCAGTATGGCTTAACAGTTGTAACGTGAAGAAAGTCGATGTACAACATAACACCACCATGCGTATCATCTCTGGTACTCTGAAGCCTACTGAAACGCACTGGCTGCTAGTCCTGTCCCACATTGCTCCACAAAGCCTGCGACGCTCAAGAGCCCTTGTTCAAGAATAAAATAAGATTATGTCCAATCCAACTCTACCTATCCATAGAGATGTTGCAGATCTCTGGAGACAAAGGCTGAAATCCCGTAAGCCACCGATGAAAACAGCTAAGAATCTAATGGATGCTGGTTTCAGTTTAAAAGAGGAATGGAAAGAGCAATGGATTCGTACAGCTCCGGAGTGGCCCAGCCTCTTTAATCCAAACCACGCCCCAGCTGGTTTCAGTTTGCCAAGAAGAACGTGGACATCACTAAACAGGTTCCGCACAAATTGTGGAAGATCTGCATTCTCCCTTCACCAGTGGGGCTTCGGGGACTCTCCAGCGTGTGATTGTGGTGCTTTAGTCCAGACCATGCATCATATATAATGTTTTTAGTAAACTCTTTTAATATATTAATAGCAATTTTGCCTTATCAACTTATTATGTGTTCTACGTCGCATCAACACAAATGGGTTTTATGGCGACGATGGGGTAGGAAAGGCCTAGGTTTGGGAAGGAAGTGGCCGTGGCTTTAGTTCAGGTACAGCACCTGTATTTGCCTGATATGAAAATGAGAAGTCACGCAAAACCATCTTCAGGGCTGCCGACAGTGGGTTTCGAAACCAATATCTCCCGTGACCCTAAACGCACGGCTAACTCGCCCGGTCAAGTTTAAGGAGGTGGGAGGGCACAAGATAA
This sequence comes from Anabrus simplex, assembly GCF_040414725.1. Classification (NCBI taxonomy): domain Eukaryota; kingdom Metazoa; phylum Arthropoda; class Insecta; order Orthoptera; family Tettigoniidae; genus Anabrus; species Anabrus simplex. The sequence goes on from NC_090279.1 coordinate 68,833,442, forward strand.
TTTGGGTCCAGAGGCGTTGCAATAGTTTAGTTCGGCCCCGGGGTTGAGTGCGCGCATGGAAAAGGATCTGAATGGCACGACAATCTCTAGGAGGTGGTGCTACCCGACTTGCGACGAATGATTTCCCATTGTTTTGGACATGAATTAAAACAATAATCACCACCAATTGTCTTAGAATAGTGATCACGACCACTCTAGGCAGATGTGTCAACTTTTGGTTCCCCATGGTGGGTTGGCTTTGGAGTACAAGCTGCCGCCGAATTGCCTGAGACGTTTCTGGGCTTTTTTTCTTTCTTTTTTCCTTCCTTTTCTATCCTAAGCCCTTTAGATTTAATTTCTGTTACTGTCTAACCTGGCTATCTGCCTCGTGTGTGTGTGTGTGTGTGTGTGTGTGTGTGGTTTGGGTCACGGCGAAGTGGTGAATGCCTTCTGGGAGAATAGTCGCTAGCGGCCCACCTCCAGAACGGCCGCCAGACCTGGAAATGCAGAGCTTTGCAGGTCTCCCTTGCTGCTCGTGGAACCAAAAATGGAACTCTCTCAAACTATATTTGTAAGGTAGCACCCACAGAATGGCGTCTCAGAAGGCGAAGAAAAGACTGATCTTGATGATGCTTATTGTATAAAGAGGCCTAACATCTAGGTCGTCAGCTCCTCGATAAGAGTGAACATATACTCTATAGCACTAGTCGGTGAAACTGACCAGCGTGGATGGTCAGTGTTCGTGGTGAAGTGGACAACATGCGTAAGCTACGTGACTGGTGCGTGCTTCCTGAAACTTGAGACCAGTAAGTTCGTGAATATGACAATAAACATCAAAAAGCACAAGTCCCTGAACTTCTACAATGAATTAATCCTGCACAGTAATATAATACAAGCTTTTGAGAATGACGTTATGAGGAACATTACACAGGAGGTTTAACCGGCGTGTCGCTGACAAGCTGTTCGTCTCGACTTACGGTGCCATTAACTGCTGCAAAATATGTACCGTTTGACTGTTCACCCGTACATAGGAGCTCCAATGAGTTGTCAAGGTTCGTCGACGTGTGGATGTGAGCTTGTGAGTGTCGAGTGCACACGTGAGCACATTTAAGAGGCTTGTAGTTCTCCATCTCTTTCGCGAAAGTGAGGTAATGGCATCTCCTGTGAAGGGGCGTCATTGCCGTCTTCCCAGAGTCACCGGCCTCTCCTAGCAATGAGACCTCCTAGCGCTCCGCCTGGCAAGCCATCAGCCAGCACTCCTACTCCTACAAAGAGAGAAGGTCCTCGACGTCCTCTTTCTCCATCGTTTTCTGGAGAACCTGTTTCCTTCGCGAAAGAAGGCTCTCCGGTCGAAATCAGTGAGTTCGTCATATGCGGACTGCTCAGACGTAATTTATAACTTATAACGGTGGTGACAGGCTAAAAATTGCAAGAAACACTGAATGTTGATTAATATAGATTCAAATGAAAAAAAGCATTATAGGTTTCAATTTATTTTGGATCTTACATTTTAAAATTTTAAGATTACATCTTATACAGTAGATGTAAAGGAGGGATGGGAAGGAAGTGGGGGAATTATAGAAGACAGGCGGTCTTATATTTTAAAGGGAAGGAGATTGAAGGCTAAAGGCTCTGTTCAGGATCAGAATTCAGGACAGGTGTCTGTGAGAAATCGGTACGAGTCACTGCAGGTAGAATAACCGAGGGTAGATGAGGAACAGGAAACTGTTGCTGAGATGTGTGGAAGTAGGAAGAAGGGAAAAGGAAGGAAAGGGAAATGAAGTGTAGCGAAAGGAAAAGACAGGTGGAACAGGGTCATGGGAGGGAGAACAGGGAGGGGGAAGTAGCTTCTGCAGCAGTGAGAGAAGATAGGGCTGACCGGGAGGGGAGGGGATCGAATGAGGTGGGTAGGGTTGAGGCTCTGGTCATGGGGGATTCCATCGTTAGACATGTGGGGAAAGTGTGTGGAGGAAAGGGAACCAGGATAGAGTGTTATCAAGGAATTAGGTTGAGGCAGATGTTGAGGAAAGTAGAAGAGAAGGAAGAGGGAAAGGAGAAGGTGGTAGTGTTTCACGTTGCTATTAACAACGTAAGGCAAGCAGGTATAAGTACCAACATGGTGGGGATGTGTGGAATCTGGTAAATGCAGCAGGAATGAAGTTTAAGGAAGTAGAGATTGTTATCAGTGGAATACTGTGTAGGAGGGATACTGACTAAAAGGTGATTGGGGATTTAAATGAGACTATTGACTGGGTATGTGGGAAAATGGGAGTGAAATTTCCAGATCCTAATGAGTGGGTACATATAAATTATGAAATTTGTTTAGAAGGGTTATAGGGAGGTACATTCAGGGAAACAGGCTGCGCTAGGGAGCGGTGTTAAGGGAACAGGGAACTGAAAATCAAGTAGGGATGACATAAAACTGTTAGTGCTCAATTGTAGAAGTATTGTAAAGAAAGGAATAGAATTAAGTAATTTAATAGATATATACTTACCAGATATTGTAATAGGAGTTGAATCATGGCTGAGAAATGGTATAAGGGATGCGGAAATATTCTCACGGAACTAGAGTGTGTATCGTAGGGAAAGGATAGGAATGGTAGGAGGGGGAGTATTCATTCTGGTGAAAGAAGAATTTGTAAGCTACGAAAAAGTTAAGGATGAAAAACATGAAAATCTGGGTGTAAGGCTCATCTCTAAAGATAATTGGCAACTTGATGTCTTTGGAGTGTACAGACCGGGGAAGGGTAGCGCTGACGCTGATTCAGAATTATTTGATAAGGTGATCAGCTACGTCGGAAATGAAATGGAAAGGAATGTGATAGTAGCAGGTGATCTCAATTTACCAAATGTCAATTGGGAAGGTAATGCGAACGACAGGAAGCTTGAACAACAAATGGCAAATAAGTTAATATGGGAAGGGCAGCTGATTCAGAAAGTGATGGAACCAACTAGAGGGAAGAATATTTTGGATGTGGTGCTGATAAAACCAGATGAGCTCTATAGAGAAATCACAGTAATAGATGGTATTAGTGATCACGAAGCTGTTTTTGTCGTAGTTAAAAATAAATGTTAAAGAAAGGAAGGTATTCAAATTAGGACTATTAGGCAGTACCATATGGCTGATAAAACATGCATGAGGGAGTTTTTAAAAAGTAACTATGATCGCTGGAAAATGGTAAGTAAAAATGTAAACAGACTCTGGGATGGGTTTAAAGCAATTGTTGAGGAATGTGAAAATAGGTTTGTACCATTAAAAGTGGTAAGGAATGGCAAAGATCCACTGTATTATAACAGGGGAGTAAAGAGACTAAGAAGGAGGTGCAGGTTGGAACGAAATAGAGTTAGAAATGGTTCTGGAAGTAAGGAGAAATTGAAGGAACTTACTAGGAAATTGAATCTAGCCATGAAGTCAGCCTAGGATAACACGATGGCAAGCATAATTGATGGTCATACAAATTTTAGTGAAAAATGGAAGGGTATGTATAGGTACTTTAAGGCAGAAACAAGTTCTAAGAAAGACATTCCAGGAATCATTAATGAACAAGGGGAGTGTGTATGCGAGGTTCTTCAAAAGGCAGAAGTATTCAGTCTGCAGCAGTGGCGTGTACTGTGGGCTACCAAGGCTATCAGTGAAGCCCAAGCCTCAAATGAGAACGATGGAAATCTAAATATTATAATGTAAGCATCTGACACATTCTTCCATTTACAAAACTTGAAAGCATTGAGAAAGGACGTCGCTTCTATTTCTGAGAGCAAGGCATCGGAGACTAACATCGCAGCCCAGGCCTTCGGTCCACTCCCCTCGACCCGCAGCGCGAGGCTTGCCGGCGAATGTCGTAATGGTGCGGGGAACGAGGGGATACTAACCTTGAGCTGTGCTAGGCTTCGGAGAATATTAAATGACAATAAATATATAACAGAAAGCTTTCCCAACCAAGTCAAGCATTACAAGGGAAAAAATAAAATAAAAGTTCCACACTTAACAACAGAACACGGAAGCAAACAACAGAAGCTAGTCGTTACCGACGCCAAGCCATCATCCCGAAAAAGTCGTCAAAGCCACCAAAATTAAAAATGTGTCCATCAGATAAGATAATATGACACATTATGTAATAATAAACGAAGGCAAAGGCCCCAAACAATGGATAGTATGTGACAAGAAAACGTCAACAGAACGGCATATATTAACTTAAATGTCGACCAGCAAATTTAAATTTTTGCAGACTCGATGTTATTAAAAGCATAGTAAGAATAATTATAATTACAGTTTTGGATGATAGGTCGAAATTACTTTTAACTTTTAAACAGTTCGCCAAAAGCTTAGATAATTTTGAATGGAGGGGGCTTTGGATAATGCCAGATGCATACGTTAGGTGTTTCAATTAAAGTCGAGAACAACGGAAAAAATTATCCGATACAAATCGTCAGGCAGCAAACGCAATAGCAACACAGTTAGAAGGCAAATTCAAACAAGCAAGAAAATTAGGAAGGAAAACACACATCAAAATTAAAAAATAATAATCACGAAGAATGAATCAATGGCAATCAAGCACGAGCGATAAGACAATAAATTTAAACAACTCACACAAAACACAACCTCATAGACGCATCACTAGCGATTCCAAATTCCAACATAATTTAATTATATTTACATTTAGAAATTTAGTACATAGCCAATACAAGAACATTTTGTTTACCAAAGTTCACAACCGACGTTGCCAAAAAGAACACAGTTCAATTAAATAAAGAAATGTTGTCGATAGGATCAATAAAATTATAGGCCAAATTCACGGTAAGATTTCTTACTTCTAATCATCCGCGGTCTTAAAAGATCTGCCGTAATAATTATGATTTTCCAGTACTTACATTTTGAAACGGTCGACACTCACAATACTTTCTATTTACACAAATAAATCAAACTTTAGGTTGGAGCTCACAGATATATAAGAAAAAAGACACAAAGGCGTAGCCTTAGTCGCCCCATACTTAACCAGGAGTATTCCACTCCATTTGTAACACGCTCCGGGTATCCCAAAATGTCTTCCCACGGACAAGGCGGAACATAGCCATCTTTGAAAGGTGGCACTTAAGCACTTTATGCAGCAGGAGAGTTTGGATGCCTTTTCCTCTCATTGGTAAGTTTAAGCATCATTCTCAGAAACTTTAAATTTACTTTTATTTTCCTTCATAACTAAAACATTTATAGTTATCCTGATTAAAATTTGTATGCGTATTGTGACATTTTAGGTCTATTGTAATTGGCAGTGAATTTTATGTGACCGGACTGTACGCCATGTGTTCCGCGCGGAGTGTCGGCGGCGGAACCTAAAGGGATGACTTCTTTTTTCTTTTTGTATAACCTGTTGTGGGGTGAAAGACAATGTTGTCAGTGCAAGAGAAGACGGGAAAAATGTTAATACTGCTGAACTCTCTATCCACGAGAAGTACTACATTCAAAATATTTCGTAATATCACAACTTCAGATTCGACGTGTTAATAAACATTCTCCAACAAGTGTGCTTTGATATCACATTTCAGGAAGGCATAAATAATAATATTTGGAAATTAAATTAATTGTGGAATTAATTAACTAATTAATTAACCCTTTTGGACCCAACCCCATTAAAAATTTGTTTTCACAGTTTATCTTTATTTATTTATTTACTGACATCATTTTAGACTGCAAAACACATTTAAAAGAAAATTACATATACTAATATCTTCAAAAATGGATGTTCCCATTTGGGAACAATGGTCCCACACAATAGCTCTATTGAGTCCAGTCTTCTTATCTTGCACTGTGGAACAATGGTGAGCAGTGAAGGTGCAACAGGACTGGAATCTGTGCAGTACAAGCTGGTATGAGATGGTGTGCTCCACCGGTTCTCTGTACAAAAGAAAGTGATCCTGAAGGTCCAGTTCTAGGAGATGGTGGAGTGGATGTAAACATACCACTGACTAGCATTCTGGTGAAAACAAGGTGGTCCAGCTTTGACTATGGAGAGAGCAGTGTGTGGATCCGCCAAGCAGCAATTCTCCGCATAATGATGCAATTCATGAGTATATGCCAGTACCATTTTTTGACGTTATTACCGGCCTATACTGCGAAGTAAAACGGTCAAGTAAATCCACTCCACCCATGTACTTGTTGAAAGGTTTTATTAAAAGAGGCTGGGTAACTTGTATATGCTTTTTCTGACTTTGGTTATACCGTTTCACCTGCTGGGTAGGATGCACTTTATCAAAATTTGTTGCAACACAAAGAACTTTATTGTCTCTCCACTTTGCTGCGAGGACCCTTCCATCAGTTCTAAAGTCGTATGTTCCTCGAATGGACTTGTCTGTTGAGGTAATATTCTGGAGAGGGCAGTTCTTGAGTCTCACCTCGCGCACTGTTCCCGTAGCCCTGAATCCAAGAAGACGTAATTCAGCCAAGAGATCATATGACGTGAAAAAGTTATCCATGAACACAATATGACATGACGGGTTGAGTACACAGCTCAACATATTTTTCACCACTTTAGTACCCAAAGGAATGCCAGATTTCTGATTATTGATGTCTCTACCACAATATGGATCAATATTGAATGGATATCCAGGAGATGAACATAACATCCAAAGTTTGAATCCGAATCTGATCGGTTTACCACGCAGGAACATTTTGCAACTATGGCGCCCATAGTAAGGTACCTTTTGTTCATCCACACTCAATTCTCTTTCAGAAATCCCGAACTGTTGTAAAGATTCATTCACTGCCTGAATGAGAGGTCTCACTTTTACCATTTTGTCTCCAGGTGTCAGGTCTTCATTGTTGGCAACATGAATGTTTCTTTCCATCGCCTGAAATTTGTTACGACTCATTTGCCTTGAAACAAATGGAACAGAAACATCTTCTGCCTTTGACCAATACAATTTTTCTCGTGATAAAGAATGATATCCGGACATAAATATTATTCCAAAATTTTTTTGCACATCTGTTTATCACAGTAAAAATTAGTCATATATTATATGCGTATCTTTTCATTTCCCTTACAAACATGTCCAAAATACGATTATTGAAAAAATAACGGAATAGGGAAAACGGCTCCAGTCCTACAAGGTGAGGATGACTTTGTTCCAAACTGTCAATAGGAGTTTCTTGTAGATTGGCTATATATTTTTCCGACTTCTTCCATTGCGGTGTAATTCTCTCCCTCTTGCCTTTACTACTTGCCGTTTTACTGGAAATGCGTGGATCTTTTTCAGACCTAGCCCTCTTAGAATGCGATTCACCGCCATCATCAGTATCATCTTCAGTAGCATGGTGTAGTTCCACCTCTCCACACACTTCTGCAGGCAGATCTTGCTCATCGGTGCATGTTACGTCATCGTCACCAGCTTCATCATCAGTCAAGTTCCCATCTCCTCCTTCAGGGGGCATTATAACAATATCTACTTCACCCTGTAGATTGTCATTTTCTAATTCTTCTAAAATCTCTTCAAGTTTCAGGAATTTCTTGAAAGACATCTGAAATAAGAGAGAAACGAACTTATATGATAAACGTGAAGTGAAGCGGATGTTACATCGAACCAGTTGTATGTACGAAAAAGTCATAGAAGTTTTACTGATTAAATCTGGAGAAAATGAGCATTGATAATGCGTTTGAATTTCTCACTAATCTTACTAATACAGATATTCAAATTTGATAAATGTTTAGGTTGTCAGTGGAAATGTTACTGTGTCATACAGGAAATACACTATATGCAAGGTCCCATTGTTCCCATTTGGGAACAACAAAAATGAATCCTTTACCATCCCCCCAGAGATAAAAAAACATATTTGTCACTGATTTTTTAAACAAATATTATAACTTACTTCAAACGTAAGTAAGAACGAAGTCTGAAGACATTCGGCTGCAGCATGAATATACAACAACAAAATGACTGATGTCGGTACTGTATAAAACCTGGAACAGCGTTGGAACTCTCAAACGGAATTCAACACTTGGCGCGAGTAACTATAGAACAGCCTTAACTTAGCTTATTGTTTCCTGACAAGAATAAGAAATCATGTTCCGATTTGGGAACAATTGGATCAAATAGGTTAACAAGATATTAGGGGACATGTTAATTACAACGTCGAGGAATTCAGGACGTCAATCGAATCACGAGGTATGACGTCAGAGCTCAGAATATAGGTGGCGAACCGAACTAGGATTTTCTTACTCTTGCTTATCTGCTGGCTACGCGTGTTTCTCGGAAGCTCACTACGCAGGGAGGTCTTTTATAGACCTGGACAGCTGTTACTTGCACCACGAGGAGAACAGTGTCATTTCTTGGCAGTTTAACAGACCATCTACAATCATAAGAGACGTCAATAGTGTCTGGGAAGAAAGTTCGTATCATTACGTGTCAACTGTGAAACCACGAGTGGGGAATTTGTACTAACATTTTTGTGAAAGTTTCAGTGAACATCAAGCAGTACCAGTTCGATACCGGTCAAGGCAATGAAGACCTACAGTAAGAAATTCGTGTGCCCCGGAGACACCGCCCACATCAGGATGCAGTACTAAAAGACGGGACCAATGCCGACAGCGTCCTAATGCCATGAATCCAGCCTAGAAGGAGACCAGGGTCAACAAGACATCCAAGTTAAGTCGACATTACATTCATACTGAGTATTATCTGTTCTATGTAGCTGTAATAAGTAGTTAACTTTCTTCTTGAAGGAATTATTGATTGAACAGTAGTTTGAGTAGATTTCTAGTATCTTTACCATGTCATTTTCTTGTGTTATACGACGTTGAATTTGTATTTTATCCTACTATTCGATTTTAAAGTGCGTGATGACGGTATGTCAACATCATCGACCACGCGGGTTTCAATAAGTCATGTCATCGGACAAGTATCTGATTTAAATATCAGCCATCAGGTAACCTTTAAGGAATTTTACGTTTCCATTCAATTACTATAATATTGAGGATTGTGTACGCGTGATATTTTTATTCTTCGGAATTTATTTCTCCTATATTTTACCGAAAGTGGTTGCCATGTTTTTTTATGAGGGAGCAGGCTCATCTGACATATTAATGCAACGCTAACGATACAGATTGCTTTCTTTTGGATCCGATTTCATACTTTTAAGGGAGGATATTGTCTGATTGTTATTTTTACGTGAGGTTTCAGTCATTTATGAGAATTTTCCCGTGATATTTTTGACGGATGTGGCGAATTATTTTCTATATTGTACCTCTCACGTTGTGCCACGTGGAAAAATGTTGCATGGATTATGGTGATTTTATGTGCTATTTGGGGGCGAATCATTGCGTCTCTATGATCAGAAGCACATGCAATCTATTTTCTGTGATGTTGTGTGCAACGATGAATGAATATTTAGGAATAATTTATCGTCATTTTTGATGTATTTGCGAGTAGTTGTTCTCGTGAGAGAACCATAGGCAATAGCGTCTTCATAAAATTTTATTGAACCACGAGGTAAACCACATGTCTTCCTACAAAATAAAATTGAGCGTATGAGATTGTTAGAGCCTTTTGTCATACTGCATGAGCGTCATCGCAATAATGTCAAAATCGTGGCTGTGTAATATTACTCAATGCCTCGACATTTGATAAATTTTGGTAACGTCCTGAGTTCGATGTAGATATTGACGATATTATCAGTCACCATTACCCAGACTATTTGTACCTGATGGATTATTTCTATGTGCAAGCCATTATTTACGGGAGTCTTCCATTTCCATAAAATGGACGTATAACGTGTGGACGTGTGTGTATATTTGTAAAATAGTACCCTTAGTTGTAGTTGGTTCCAATTCTTTCCTTGGTTGATGAGGGTAGGGGGAGACTTATTACGTGCATTTTATTTTGTTATTTCCACAGGTTGAGTGATCTTATTTTTGTTATGAATTTTTGATGTGTGTGTTACCACCGTTGTTCTGAGTTTCGGCGTTGTGTTAAGATCATGACACATGGTTAAAATTTAATTTAATTTTTTCCTCTTTCTTGCTTACTTTTATCACGTAAAGTCACGTGTATTCTGAGGTTACACTGAAGAGATAATCACTGAAAGGTCGCTTTAAATTGGAGAAATAATTAGCAAGTGAAATTAATTTTTTAATTATTAATTTTTTGTATTTCATCTTTTTGACCAGTCATGTAACTTAAGCATTTAAAATCTTGTTCCAGAATTTCCGGCATGTTTTGAAATGCGTACGAGCATAATTCTATAACAAAATGAAATTTAACATTCAAATAATATTCGATAATATATGACTTTTATGAAAACAATGTGCGTCAGAATTAATAAGGATTCACTAACATGTACCATTTCATTTGCTTTAATTTTTGGATGTACAGCAAGAGTTAACGTAAAATTAAAACTTTTAGTGATCATCTCAGACAATCATAATTCTTAGAAGGATCGAATTATTTTGTAATAAATCATCCACCATTAATGTGTATTTCGACGGTTCATTATTTACTGATATCTGTCCATTTCCTTGATCCACACCATCTTTTTGTGGAACATGTCAATCCCTTACTGAGCACCCCTGAGGGTGTCTTATGTTTCTAATGTGTTAGTCGTGGCTTAAACGGGCAGAATATGTAGTTTTTGCTTCTTAACAAATGAACTAGAACCATTGCTCTAACTTTTGTTTTTGGTATTTTTTGGGGAGAAAATACTTCAAGAGAATGCCATAAAATTAAACTACTCCAATCAAAAAGGGAGAATAAATATTATTTCAAAGGATAACGTAAGGATCTTAGTTCACATTGTTAACACAAGCATTGTAAATATTCTAAAACAATCATATTCCAGTAATATGAAAATTTGTAGAAATTATCAAGGAAAAGCATAATGAATGTAGAAATTAGTCCAAAATTTTGAAAATTAATTTTTATTAACATGGGACAATTACAAATGTTCAAACGGAATACTAAAGAAGAAGGACAGTACTATGAGTGTGTTAAATTTCATTTCAACAGAACATAGTGTTACAGAGAAATAAAAGGTTAAATGTTGTAGATTATTATACTTGTAAAAGTGTACCTTCCCCCTTACCCCATTTTTTGTGTTCTATCATAACAGGAGCATTGTCGGAGCAGAAAGCCACACAGTTTTCAGTTGGTATGTTATGAGAGTTCAGCTGTGTTTACATAAGCTTACTTATGTTTCGCCCTGTTGAGTCGCTGGTATGGATAGCACAATGCTCACTACTTTTCCCTGAGGATTATCGGAGAATGTAACAACAATAGGATTCAACTTGGCATTCGTATACTATCTTCCATCCGTTGTCAAAGAAAATGGTCCGTTCTGAAGGCACTTAACTTCAGATGATGCATTTTTGCCATTTTATTTAAAAAGCATGTCGTTTTCGTGCGACCACAAATGTATTTCTTTGCAACTTCTGATGTGGAAAACATCTTAAATAAAGCACCAGCATGATTAGCCGCACTTAAAGAAACATTGCATTCCACCAAAAAAGGAAGTAAACAGAAACTTGGCCCTAATTACGTCACTGTCAACGTTTCCAGACTTGGCAAAAATGATGTTGATTTTCTTGTTATCTTCCTTCGATTTAACGTAACATAGGTGTTTACCGCACTTCACACGATCACCTAAATCATTTCTTCCACTGTGTGCAATATTAATATCACACCCACATACAGTGCAAAGGCAAAATTTTCTCCCTTTCTTGATTTTAGTAAGCACGGAAAGCAACATAATATGATTTTTTAAATGTCTGGAAATACTGTATCTTGTTGGATTTATACATGCTAATCTACAAATGGAATATAGTGTATGAAAATGTTCGAGAAAAATGTCTCTATATCCATTGAAACATCGAAAGGAACCTGGATCACTGAACGTCACATAAAATTATAACATAAACACTCAAGGCAGGCAAACACTTCATTAAAACATGGCAAATCACACAAAGTCTTAAACCATTAAATGAACACGACGCCAACCTCGTGAACGAAGAATATGCACATGGTAAGGACATACACACGTGGAACGAATGTAATTACTCTTCTTCATTTTTATAATGTAATGGGCTGCGCGAATAGCGATATACCCAGTCAATGGAACGAGTATAATTAGTCCTACGAATACAGTGAACTGCGTGGCACTAAGTTATTACAAAAATACTCGAACACTTCATTAAAATATATCATTACCTTAAAAGGCCAACAAACAACAACAATCACGTGGTCAAAGAATATAGGTTAAATCACAACAAGCGAATGGAGCGGAAAAGAGCAGAGTCCGTCGACACCTAAGATTCACTCGGAAGACCTGTTATCCTGGCTTTAAATTCAATACCATTAACGACACAAACATCACATAGTTAAAAATACCGATCATATCAAAGAATGTGTTATCGACTATCGTGGATTTGCCTTCGACCAAGACCGAGCGTGCTTCGACCCACGCAAACAATCGATTGTACGGAAGTGGAGCAATTATCGAATGTTACTAGTTCGGATTTACGTAAAAATTAGAAGAGTATGGATCATTGGTACCAGCCAGGACTCTGAGGCGAGAGCTGTTTTATGCTGGAAGGAGAGCAAGACGACCTCAATAAAAACCGAGGATTACCCTTGCTATGGCTGGAAAGTGGTTCCGGAATTGGGCATCTGATGACTGGAAACAGGCAAGTCCATGACAATTCCTGTAATTCGTAAATATAATTGATTATTCCATGTTTACCCAATCTGACTGATGTAACCGTACAGTACAGTACAAGTATGAAATTTGTATTTGAAACTGTACAGTTTATTGCATTTAATGCTACGCTTATTGATTTTATTTATTTCCGGTTTGTTTTATTGACGAATCGGAATTCAGGTCGAAGAAGGGACAAGTCAACATGTTAGAAGGAAAGGAGGAGAAGAATTCCATCTACACTGTGTGAAGCAGAGAGTGAAGCATCCAACTTCAGCGATGGACTGGAGTGCGCTTTCTTGGTATGGCTGTGGACGATCATATATTGTAGAAGGAACTATGAGACGTGAACAGTATAGTATTAAGAACCCGTTCGCTACCTCAGGTTCAAGAGTGGTTTGGCCAAAGTCATCTATATTTTTAATCATGATGGGTCTCGTTGGCATAAAGCGAAGGAATTAATTTGATTTTTAATGGAAAACAACACGAATGTGCTTGATAGGCCTAGAAACAGACCAGACATGAACCCCATAGAAAACATTTGGGCGATAGCAAAGAAAAATCCGAAAAACAAATAAAACAAAAAATGGCCTGATTGAGAAGCTCGTTCAGATCTGATTTCATGATGACGATTTAAGGAGTCAGTGTAGAATAATGATTGAGGGAACGCCCAGTCGATTTAAGTCACTCACGAAAGCTAAGGGGATGCACACCAAGTACTAAAGTCATCAACTTAAAAATGGTAACATCATACGTGTTCAATTTTCAATTTTTTTAATGTCTACTTTAATAATGTGGCCACGTCTTTATAGTCACCCATTTAGCCACTATTTCATTTTGGCCACCTGCACTAAATTTTTTCAAGCTCTACCCCAACAACATTCTAAGATATGACAATCGTGATACTTTTGACCTCCTGAATCTAATATATCTTGCTGGAGTGTACAAGAGAAGCTTCAGTGGAATAATGTTTCTGAAACCTAACGAACCAGTTGGTAATTTCGTAAATGTGTATGATATATTCAGAAATATTGCATTCGAAGACCTTGCATACAACACCACTCAAGACGACTAGTGAGTAATTATTGGCTGCTACGTTAATCCCTCTTTCATCTGGTATAGCTGCTTAAGACATACACTAACCAATTAAGCACTACAGATTTGGTTCTATATCTCAACGAAATGACTTTCGTATATGCCCAGAAATGTTACCAATCGCAGCAGCATTTCTAGTTTTAAATATTTGTTTCTTATTTTCAATATCTTCTTTTATCGAAGGTCCGTGTGAACACTGCAAAGTAATTTCAAAGGATTGGGTGAAACTGTCAACTGCCTCAGGTACTGCAAAAGGACATGCCCATGCCATTAGTAACATATCCTATGTCTCACGAGTGACGGGTGCGATGCTCATTTGCTGGTGAACGGTGTCTTTTTTACGTGCTGCAGGACTGCGATGCCCATCGACTAATGGAGTATACACATTTCCATGTTGTATAATTGCTACTCCATACCTTTCTCAGTCTGTCGACATTCAACACGGTACACAGCAACAGGACGTAGTACCATACAGTATATTCCGGACTTCAGATGTAGTGGCATCCTGCAGTCACAGAGTATGCCTTTGACATCGCGTCATCTCATCCATGCTGCCTTTTTCATAATTCGCACTTCAACAGCTACCCCACTAACAGAGTGTAGGCAAAATCCTAGATACCTTAATCAACTTGAATGGAGCCATTGGACGGTTCGGATGATTCCAGGTATTCACTCTTAATTTTTTCATTCTAAGTTTTTTTTAGAAACAAGTATACTAATCTTCACAATGATCCTGCAGTCCGTTTCTGGGTTTATCAGAAAGTGAAACATCATCTGCATAAATTAGAGTTGTAGGAACACTCCTTTGCAGGTCCCATGTGGTGGTGTCCATGCTGAGGAAAAGGACAATGGGGACAGAGTGGAACATTGGCGTACACATCAACATTCACTGAGAAGCTCTCCGAGACGTTTGGCAACGCTCCATACACAACCTCTCGTGTTCGTGTATAGCATCTTGATCCAAATTATAAGCATTTCTGGAACACCATGGTCACGAGTGTAGACTAGATCACACGGTGTGGAACACGGTCGAAAGTCATTTCAAGATCAAGGAAGACAAAGTACACTGCCTGCGGATGCTCTAAGTGATTTTCAATTAGCATTCTGGCAGTGAGAATTGCATGAGTTGTTCCAGCACCCTTAATGAAGATGAACTGGTTAGCAATAATGCCGACGATTTCACGCAGTCAATAATGAAGGATACTCTGAAAGGTCTTCTCATGTGCAATTGGGGGCAATTTGGACGGTAATGTGCACATTCTGCTGGATCGTTATTTTGCTTAAAAATGGAACAAGGATGTTTGTAGCCCAATGACTGCGAACAGAGCCAGAGTCAACTCTGGCACTGAACACGCTTGTCAGCCAGTTGATAATGAGCTCTTAAAATGGCAAAAATTTCCAGAGGTTTCTGGAAGATCATCTGGTTCTAGCGCTTTTTCGTTCTTTATACTCTTAATGGGACTGTCGACATTTTTGGTGTGATGGATAAGATGGGTCTTAGCATCTGCAATACGGTGATGTGGGAATTCAAGGCAGGAGATCCCTACAAATGTTTTTGACTTTTGAAGATTTCTTGTTTGTCCTATAATCACTGGTCATTTTTGCCTCTAATGCACACAGAGTGCTCAATACTTGTGTCAAGTTTGGTCAGCTGGAAAATAGTTCATTTCTCCTTCGTTTGAGTTCAGTGATGTACAGTGTTTATCAGAGCTATACCGAAAAAATTCATGGATGCTCTTCGTGTTATGTTAAGAATAATGGTTCAATCAGGCTGGCGGGGAAAATTATTATTTTTGAGAAAAGTAGGTTAAATTTTTACTGCCCGGTGCGCGATTCGAATTGACGAGCTGCTGCCGTGTTTCACGGAAGGAAAAGCAAGCACCAGATTGTTTCTCCTCTCACCTGTTTGTCGCAGTAATATTCTATATTAATTAACATGCTAGAAGATGCAAAGCTGCCGCGTCGCGGTCTGTATTCATTCACTCACAACATTGTGAATTCATTAAATACTGATCGAAGGAATCAACACGCCCAATGTTTTGATTACAGTAGATGTTCAATATGGCCCCCTCCTACTTTGGTGCATAGTTCACAATGGTGTAGTTGTAAGTGTCTTTGGTCTCTGTACAGGATGTGTAGTGTGTGGCGAACGGCTTGGAAAGCTGCTTGTATTCTTGGTGCAAGTATGTCTTCTCTTTCTATGGGGTTCACATAGTAGTCAATTTGTGTAGAACAAACTGTACACTGCCTACCGGAGCTCGGGACTATGCGAAATGAACGAGAAACTTGTGCATTCGCACCGAGCATTACCTCTGCCTCCCACTTTTCACTTCCCCTCCCCTTCCCTCTTCTCACACACAGCGGCTGACTCTCTGTCATAGCACATACAGCAAACTCGTCAATTTGAAATGCACGGCCGGAAGTAACAAGGTCACTTTATTTCCTCAAAAAGGTACATATCCTTAGCAATCCAACTGCATCCTCAGTCTCAATATCACACGAAGAGTATGCCTGATTTCTTTGTCAGTATAGTTCTGATACACTTCGTACACATGTCATTACAGTGAGTGCGACAGATTTCTTAGCCACACGTTCGGCAAAAACAATTCTTTCCCTGTGTTCTGGAGTCTATTTGAAACCCAGTTTATATACAGTATCTCTCTGTCATTTTCTACAGCTCTTCTTGGACTGGAATCATCCATAAGAACGTTTAAATTTCAATGCCGTAGGAACTAGGTTATTTCGTACCCAAGTTTAACTTCCACCACGTGACCTTCTCGGGGGTATTTATCCTTCCACCTGTACAATGCATTAAATCCTCTGTGACCACCTTATGCTGAGGTGGTACACAGACTACATGATATTCACATCGCTTCTTAGTCGGAGATCACGGTGCCGATCACAGATAAGGTGAATTTGGTTGCTGCAGTCACCACAAGTATAGGTAATGAGATGATTGATGCACTTTTGAAGAACGTATTACCACTAAAAGCAAGACATTTGCTTCTGAAAACCAAAATATGAGTTCCATCATAATTTCAGATACCGCAGGTATTACATCATTGCAGTTATAACCATAATTTGTGCGACCAACATGCGCATTAAGATCACCACAGATAAGTGGGAACTCATATTCTGGACACGCTGAAACTTGATCTCGTAGCTCTTGCCAATTCTGTTCCTTATGTAGGTCATCACAGCCGGATTGTGACAGAAAAAACACAAGCTCGAGCGAATGCAACGTCGATTGTAATTGACATAAGGCTGTCTGGATAGCACTGAACGTCAGCAACTCAATATTGTGGGCTTGCGCACACAATGATGTCAACACCATTCCTGCTGGATGTAACCTGGTAGATAAGTTTATAGACATCTCTAACGTCATGAGATTTCTGACCTTTCCAAAGCAAGCAACTTATTATCTAATTAACATAGCTACTCTTCAATTCTAAACTGGACTTACATAATCCTAATTACAACAGGTTATCTGAAACAGTCGAATTCAAGTGGGAACTAAATTTCGAGGGACATATCTCCCCTACAATGAAAATATAATGTAATAATGAAGCAAGAATGATATTTACTAATAAAATAATCACACTACAATAATTCTGAGGTACATTTGGTTGTATCCTAATTACAATAGTTTAACTGAGACAACAAATATTCGTAAACTATGAATCTATGGAACTTATGAGCCTGTAAATTTTCATTGACTACGTACATAACATTTAGTTCCCTTGGTTTTTGAAAGAGAATATAAGGTGAAAAGTTTGAATGAAATTATCAGTCAAAGAGCAGTGGTCAGTTGAAATCATAAAATTCAGCCCTACTAACGAAAGTTAATTAAACATAACATACGTCATATTGTTTTTAGGATGTTTTTATGATTTTACGATATCAGGCATTTCTCTTTCAAACCACACAGATAGGTCGTATGGTTATGATGAGCTTGAAAATGGCTAGGAGTGGGAAAGAAGCAACTGTGTCCTTAATTAAGGTACAGCCGCACCATTTGCAGCCCTGAAGATGGTTTTCCGTGGTTTCCCATTTTCACACCAGGCACATGCTGGGGCTGTACCTTAATTAAGGCCACTGCCGCTTCCGTACCATTCCTAGCCCCTTCCTGCCTCATCGTTGCCATAAGACCTATCTGTGTCGGTGCGACGTAAAACAAATAACAAAAATGAAAATGTGAAACCATGGAAAACATGCACTTCAGGGCTGTCGACAATGGGTTCGAGCCCAGCATCTCCCAAATGCAGGCCGATACGTACACGGCCAGTTGTTCAGTATCATAAAGAAGCAATTGCTTGAATTCCTTCTCTTCCAGTAATTGTTGTGAGAGTATCTTATTATGTAATTTCAAACATTACGTTAAAACGTAAGTTTTTATTTTAAAAACTTGGTGTTCACAGTTCCCCAGATTTACATGCACCTTTGGACATAAGTTTCCATACACAGGTCCGAAATTTGACGATACATGGGGTTACTTTGGAAACGTAAAGAGTAAAATAGAATCGCAAATGCATCATCCTTCAAAATTCTATGCAGAGCATGCTTTTTTCCCTTAAAGTCAAGGTGGGCTGCCTACCTATGCCCTTCGGTTCTAGGATCGAGGTAGCCCTTACTTCTTCGCAGCTTCTCCGCATGTCTTTCACCAAGAATCCATTTAAGAGACTTATCAAGCTTCTCGGCATTGTAATTACGATAGACCTTGCCTCCAAGTTTATACTTATATTCTTGCAGCACAGTCCGAAGTAACCCCGCGAATGAACTCTACTCAGAAAAACTGCGAAAGACATGATTCTTAAGGTGATCAAGCTTACGCAAGTTGATCCTAACAGAACTTCAGTTACAGTAAAACACTCGAAAACAGGTCACTTCAACTAACATTTGTTGACAAAGTGAACATTCAGTACCACACCATACAAGAAACAAATTCTCTCACTGAGAGATAGAGAGAGACAGCAATCAAGCAATAGTTTTATCACAATAGTTCCATGAACTTCGACTGTCCTATATCAACATAGATCTATCCATATTAAGAAACAATGTATACACTACTTTGAAGATTAACCGACATCCAGAATAATCCAATGGAGTATTTGGAAGCTAATATTCAGAGAAGTGTAAGATAACACTAGTAAATTGCAGGGTATACGCTGTAAAGGGGAATCATGGATCACAGGTATCTGGGCATAGAGAAACGCTCATGGGTCAATTTATCTCGAAAGGGAAGTGATTAGGTTGGATCAAACACATTTCAATGACACTTGCGAGAATTATAAATTAACAAATAGTAAATTTAATGATTATCGTTATTTTACTGTAAAACCAATTACAGTATTAAAATTAACAGCTAAAAGATAGCTGAGCATCTCAGAAGAGTTAATTGTTAATAATGTATAACTACGGGACTCATACGAGAAATGTCGCATGTTTATAAAAGTTTTCAGTGGAGTAGCCGCTGGTGAACTAAGGAATACACAAATCAGTAAAATATTCGACAGTCGTACTTACCACTTAATATAATCTTTTTTTACATTTATGATATCAACTTGAACGGAAGCAAATGCAAGTGCATTACTATACTGACGAATGTTCCGGAAGTAACTTTTGGTTTTACTATCATTCTTTTCTTAACTGATCATTACAGCACATCATAATGACACAAAACAGGCGTCCCAACGGCCAAATGTGAAGTGGACACCAATGATGGCGCGTATTTTCCTGCAGTTAACATTTTCAAGGCTAACACCGCCCGGAAAGTTTTCAGAACTCTTCACAAGACCAGTTTCGAACCATAATAATTTTAGAAGAAATGAAGAAAATTTATGATTGTTTTCCAACTATTCACACCTTCTAGGCCGAGAACTGATAAAGGCAGTGTGTAATCGACGCTCAACTTACTCAGCTCTTACTCTACTGCTTTCGTACTGATCTACTTTAGAGCACAACTTCACTTCACTTTCCCACTACAATTCTACAAGATATTCTATGCCAAGCGACGTTTATTAGCCATGATGTCTTACAAAGGGAACACTTTATTTCGTCTTCTATAAGACATAACCACTATAATATTAATTCCGGAACACGTGTGGTATGCATAAATCATCTGAACCCGCAAGTTAAGTGTCAACTGACATTTAAATAGGCATGGTTGGAGCACATATTAATATGCCATTTTAGTTTCAATGTGTCTGTGCGCGTGTCAGAAAGCTTACTGTTACGAGAAGCCTGCAAGACTAGGAACAAAGGAATCATTATGCAGTTTGCAAGAAGAATCTCTAATTTCATCATGATGCACCTTGCAAGGGCTACTCCTTTCCGGAATATGGAACTAAAAGGGGAGATCCCACCACAGCCTAAACGGTGCTAAATGGACCAATCGTGAGACATTGCAAGTCAGGACCTAATCAACTTCCATCATAAACATTTAAGTACCCTTTATAAATATTAATTTCCTTTTCAGAATGACTTATTTATTGAAATTATATTTTCTACTGTTTTGTGTTGTGGCATATTCTTATCGCTTCTCATCTACTTAATGGTGCTGGTAAGTTTTGTGAATGATTGAAATACACCCATATCCATAAAATCAAGATCACCTTGAAAGACTAGAGATAGGAATTCATACTCACAGGACATGTGCAATAGTATGTTGTGAAGAAATGGCTAGCATTTGAACCTCGTCGACCCTCAGTTTCAAGGCCCACACTGATATCTCTGCGCACAACCACCGACTGGTAAATTGTGACTGCGGCTCTCGTTGTCGCTATAAACCTAAGGTAATGGATCAGTTTGTCCTGAGCAGTGCAGTACCTACATGCTCCAGTGGTGTGCCAGGCACTGTCACTTTTATAGGTTGAATGACTTATTTTCTTACGGTCACTAAGTTAGTATTTTTGGTGTTTAAACGCATAACTTTGTTTGACCAATCAGTTTGCTAATATCTGTGGATCATCAGCACTTATTGCAAACAGAAAAGTATCATATGCATTATGCAGATTATTTATTACGATTCCATTAACAATGATGATATCCTGTTTTCCTTGCAGTGCTTAAGAAAAACACCCTTTCACAGTAGATATTGAAGAGGAGTTGAGTTATAACAGAGCCTTGCCTCATCCCTTGCTTTATTTCAATAGCATGGTTGTTGGTGTTATCAACATTAACAGATGAGGACTGATTTTAATACAGGTTGGCAACGGTTCGTATGTCTTTTTTATCCAGACTAATATCATATAGTGTAGTCAATTTAAGAGGTAACTAAAAAGTATCTAGACAACTGGAAATAAAGCAACACCAAGACGAATCAGTCTCTTATGAAAGGAAACATGCTGACTTTCCTGAACATAGATACCTTGATCATGACCAAGGGTTTCTAGTTTAATGTGGAATCCGAACCAGAAGGATGTCTTCTTAATTTAATGACTCCCACATTCCTTGGCCGGAACTCTACCCACAGCCAGCTCAGCGGCAATGATACTAGGCAATCATGCCGCCTGATCTTAGGTCAGCAATAACCTTACACCTGTCTTGGTCGAAATGGGCCTGTACTTTGTATTGAACTTGGATCTCATCATTTAAGGCACCTTTTGGGTGGTCCAGTGACAGAGAACACTAGCAAAAGATATGTGGAGCTACAGGCAAGAGACCAAGCGAATATAGAGTTTGGGTAAATGTGTTGCAAGGAAGATATTTTAAGATGTCGTTGGTGATGTGGGTCATCACTTCACTAGTGCCCGCTCCTAATGCTCGAGAGCTTCCGGAACAATTTGAGATTGTCGGTATAGTCTTTCACGGCCAGTGTCTTCACTGTATGCTGCGCTATAGTTGCGTTAGTAGCTGCCAATGTTTCGCTGGAAAATGAGCGCAGCATTCTCAGGAATCCGCTCTGTATGAACGTCAGTAGTGTACACAAGGCGTGGTATCCAGTAAATGGAAGAGTAACCCGAAGTGGCAAGAAATTTATCTGAAAAGAAACATAAAACACATTGTTGGTGTAGCTCCGAAGAAGTAGCAGATGGAGACTGCCATGAAAGTGAGGATCTGGCAACGTTTGAGGCCGACGTGTGGAAAGGACGTGTTCCTACAAGCTAGGCTCAGCTTACCTCGCCTGTCCGTTATGTATAACAGAGTAACAGAGGAGGGACTGTTGACAACTTGGCCAAGTGTAGATCCTTCAAACGGCACTCGTCATACATCAGCCACGCCCAGAAATCTCCTGAGCTGTATAGATTACTTTCCTCATGATGGACCTAGAACTTGTGTAACAATTAGTCAAGTATATTACATCTCTTCGTGAAGTGATAGTTATTATAATTATTATTGTTTATAGTGGCCTAGAATCTAGGTTATCGGCCCCTAATGGTACGAAATGTAAGAAAAATTTTCAAGTCCAAAAATTCATCCACCGACCACAATTCAATTCTTGATTATGAATAATGGATGAATTCGAAGGTAAAATTATCAGCAGCTCACAGTATTAAAATTTACTAATAATTTCATATCAATACTCCGATTCCAATTAAAGAAACACGACGACGAACAATGATTATGAACTTAAAACAATGGTATGTTCTGACCAAGGTGCTGTTCCCAAAGCACATCCCTGAATAGATGATATTTTGTTGAAAATACAAGCCAACGGCCCCTCATAATGGTATGTATCCCTAGTAGAGCAGAACCATGTTCTTTATCATATAGCGGTACTAAAGTATACTCACGGTGTTCTTCACTACGCACAGGTAATGCAGACTTATGGTGTTCGTCACATAAGGGCCCCAATCATACGCAATGCAAGAATGGCGTTCCTAACATAGTAGGTACTAATCACAGGGACCCGTACTATCCCGTGGTGTTCCTAACATAGTGAGTACTAATCACAGGTAAACACCAGACCCGTAGATTCTGTCACAGTTCCGAATGGGGATATGAACACAGTTATGACAACGGCGAGCTAATACAACAATGGGCAAATGCTACGGAACTCTCTCTTATTCATGATGGCAAACAGCCACTTTATTTTAACAGTGGCCATTGGAGAAGAGGATATCATCCAGATTTGATTTTCGTCACTAATAA
This sequence comes from Anabrus simplex, assembly GCF_040414725.1. Taxonomy (NCBI): domain Eukaryota; kingdom Metazoa; phylum Arthropoda; class Insecta; order Orthoptera; family Tettigoniidae; genus Anabrus; species Anabrus simplex. The sequence goes on from NC_090279.1 coordinate 68,856,279, forward strand.
CTTAGGAGAACAATGCAGCAAGGGAGTATGCAACCCAGTACCTAAGTCTCAACACAGACCAATCCTGTCAGTTTTACTCCGTTATCCGACCTCTGTATGTTCCCTTTCGTCGTAGATACAAGTTCAAAAAAGGGAGATTGGTCAAAATTCCCTGCTTTACTGGATGATACGGTCCAAAACATCAAACCAATTCCTGAATCATATGAACAGTTCACTTAGGCTGTTAAGGAAAGTTGTCGTAAATCTATTCCCCGTGGATGTCGCACTAGTTACATCGAAGGTCTTAATCTGGATGCAGTCTCGCAACTAAATGACTACTACAAGCTATTCAAACAGAAACTAAGAGGAAACTATTACAGCAGCACATGCCCTAACTTCTCTAATAGCCTCATCGAAAAGAGAGAGTTGGTGGTTATGACGCTGAGCAGCCAAAAGGTCTGGAGACTCCTAATGAAGTTGACCAGAGATCCAACCTTGAGTAACACATCCTCTTGTTACAGCCAACCAGATTGCCCACCAACTTCTCATGAATGGCAAAATAAAACATGAAGCCAAAACCCGGAGTGCTATGTTGAAGGTACCTGCGGGTAGGGATGAAGAAATATCTGAGCTCATGCAACATTTCAATTTCACTGAGTTGGAAAATGCAATTATCAAGTGCAAATCAGGTGAAGCTGCGGGTTTGGATGATTTGCGAGTTGAGAAAATAAAGAATTTTGGAAGAAACACGAAAGAATTGTTGCTACAATTTTATAATAACTGCTTACAGATGTCCAATATTGTGGAGCAAAGCACGTGTAATTGCTGGTCTACAGCCCGGAAAGGACAACAGAGACCCCAGGAACTACAGACCAATATCTCTTCTGTGCCACCGATATAAGATTTTCGAAAGAATGGTACTCAACAGACTCATCCAGACTATCAACAAAAACCTCATTGCACAACAGGAAGGTTTTAGACCAGGCATGAATGCTGTTGCACAAGTTCAAACCTCACGCAGTATATTTAGGACGGTTTTGAAAATCGACAAATTACAGGGGTAGATTTCATTGACCTCAGTGCTGCATATGATAAGAGTGAAGATCTTTACACTCACGAAAGATTCAAAACTTACCAGATTGATGTCAACCTTGTTGCAGAACCGCAGTTTTTTATTTTCAAGGACAAAGAATCAGATGGATATCACAGAAAAATGGATTGCCCCAAGGAAGTGTACTGGCTGCATTGCTATTTATTAGTTATACCAATGACCAATGACTCCCTAACAAAACAAGAAGTTTCATGTGTACAGACGACCTTTACTAGCCTGCCAGTGTGCAACTTTTGAAGAGGTAGAACTTACACTTGACAGCGCTCGGAAGAAATTATTCACATAATACAAGGCTAACCACCTAAAGCCGAATCCGTCAAAATCTCTGCTTTGTGCTTTCCACCTCAAGAACAGAGAGGCATCAAGGAAATTACACGTCTCTTGGAATGGAACCCTCCTGGAACATTCTTTCACCCCAAAGTACCTAGGCGTAACGCTGGACCGCTCACTTACTTTCAGAAAGCACTGTTTCAACATCAATCACAAAGTCAATGCCAGAAACAACATCCTGAGGAAGCTGAGAGGTACAAACTGCGATGCAAAGCCACAAGTTCTTAGAACCACTGCATTGGTTCTGTGTTACACTTCTGCGTAATACGCATCCGCTGTGTGGTATAGATCAACACACGCTAAGACTGTGGACCTGCCCTGAATGAAGCTTGTAGATTAATCACAGGATGCCTGAAACCTACCCCTGTTGAGAAGATACACTGACTTGCTGGCGTTGCACCTCCAAGTAATCGTCGAGAAATCGCTGCTGATCAAGAACGACTAAGGATTGAGAATGTTGAAGCTCACCCGGTGTTTGGTCATCAACAATCTCAATCTAGGCTGAAATCCAGGAAAAGTTCCCTCCAGACATCAAATCCCTTGAGGACCACCAGAAAAGGCAAGACATTCCTTATGGAAATCTAAGCACCAATAATGGATGAGGCCACGTGAATATCTTCCGGCTGGGTGTAATGAAGACTGGAGTGTTTGGAGGTCCCTTAACCGATTAAGAACTGGTGTCAGCAGGGCGAAGTAATCACTTAAGTTATGGGGCTTCACATCAGAGGACAGCAAGTGCGACTGCGGTGAAGAAAATAAACAGTGAACTATATGTATCAATGTCCTTTCAGCCCATTTTCATGCTCAGAGCATGATTTAATGCTTGCTGATTACAATGCCCTAGGTGTGGCTCAGTTTTGGAAAACACCATCTAGATGTACAGTAAATTTGTTCAATTTCCTATGTTTGTTAATTTTTGGAATTTTCGTACTTTGAAATTATTTTACTTTTACTGTATGATTAAGTATGATTCTGACACGAGTAAATAAATAAATAAACCAGACCCGTGGTGTTCCCCAGAACGCAAATCCATGGTGTTCGTCACATAGTTCTACATATCTCAGGGACCCGTACTATCCCGTTGTGTTCCTCAAATAGTGGGTACTAATGATAACTAAAACCCAGACATGTGTTATTCCTCGGAACGCATTCCCATAGGTTTCCTTCATAGTGGGTCTAATCACAAGGATGATGGAAATAAACACAGGTAATTTGGTCGAACATTCAGCATCCCTTGGACTCGTCCCCCACCCATAGAGGTTTGATCGTTTGGTCCGCGAGATAAATTTTATTTCGCTCAAGTCGGCCGGAAAATCGGGTAGGACTCCCCCTATCTGCCACCTGGGACGCGCCATGTTGGAGTTATCACGACAGCGTAGTATGTTCGAGGTTAATCTGCTTTAATCTGATATCGTCTATCCCTCCCGGCTCACCGCTAGAAAAGCCGCATATTTTTTTGCTAGTTGCTTTACGTTGCACCGATACAGAAAGGTCTTATGGCGACAATGGGACAGGAAAGGGCTAGGAGTGGTAAGGAAGCGGCCGTGGCCTTAATGAAGGTATAGCCCCAGCATTCGCCTGGTGTGAAATTGGGAAACCACGGAAAACCATTTTCAGGGCTAGCGACAGTGGGGCCCGAACCTACTATCTCCCGAATATTGGATACTGACCGCACTTAAGCGACTGCAGCTATCGAGCTCGGTGAAAAGCCGCATAAGGTGACTAAACTCTAATTTTCTGACCGTAAAATTATGAAGTGTGATGGTGAGGTTTACCATTCTCAACGAGGTGGCGGACAATATTTTTAGATGTTACATTCGCATGACCCTCTCTAGCTGTTAGGTTTACAACTCAGATGCTTAAGAAACCTTCAGGCATTGTGGCTGCTCTTCCTTATATCAGTCTCCTCCATTCATCCTGTTTTAAGATATCGCTTTTAAGGGAAATTCCGCAGCTTGGACGGTCTCGGAGCTCAAAGGATCGTTGTCAAGGAGATCACGATAGTTTCACAATATTCCCCTAGTTTCTGTATATAGTGTGCAGCCTCAGGGAATTGAGATACGAGAACAATGCTTCACGATATTTGCAAATTAATCATACACTGACTGACAGAGCAAATGCAACACCAAGAAGGAGTGGTCAGAACTTTATGCCAATTGCAGGGTAGACTGACGTAACTGAGGTATGCTCATGATGTGAAATGCGCCGCTGTGCTGCGCACGTAGCGAACGATAAATGGGACACGGCGTTGGCGAATGGCCCACTTCGTACCGTGATTTCTCAGCCGACAGTCATTATAGATCGTGTTGTCGTGTGCCACAGGACACGTGTATAGCTAAGAATGCCAGGCCGCCCTCAACGGAGGCATTTCCAGCAGACAGACGACTTTACGAGGGGTAAGGTGATCGGGCTGAGAAGGGCAGGTTTGTCGCTTCGTCAAATCGCAGCCGATACCCATAGGGATGTGTCCACGGTGCAGCGCCTGTGGCGAAGATGGTTGGCGCAGGGACATGTGGCACGTGCGAGGGGTCGAGGCGCAGCCCGAGTGACGTCAGCACGCGAGGATCGGCGCATCCGCCGCCAAGCGGTGGCAGCCCCGCACGCCACGTCAACCGCCATTCTTCAGCATGTGCAAGACACCCTGGCTGTTCCAATATCGACCAGAACAATTTCCCGTCGATTGGTTGAAGGAGGCCTGCACTCCCGGCGTCCGCTCAGAAGACTACCATTGACTCCACAGCATAGACGTGCACGCCTGGCATGGTGCCGGGCTAGAGCGACTTGGATGAGGGAATGGCGGAACGTCGTGTTCTCCGATGAGTCACGCTTCTGTTCTGTCAGTGATAGTCACCGCAGACGAGTGTGGCGTCGGCGTGGAGAAAGGTCAAATCCGGCAGTAACTGTGGAGCGCCCTACCGCTAGACAACGCGGCATCATGGTTTGGGGCGCTATTGCGTATGATTCCACGTCACCTCTAGTGCGTATTCAAGGCACGTTAAATGCCCACCGCCACGTGCAGCATGTGCTGCGGCCGGTGGCACTCCCGTACCTTCAGGGGCTGCCCAATGCTCTGTTTCAGCAGGATAATGCCCGCCCACACACTGCTCGCATCTCCCAACAGGCTCTACGAGGTGTACAGATGCTTCCGTGGCCAGCGTACTCTCCAGATCTCTCACCAATCGAACACGTGTGGGATCTCATTGGACGCCGTTTGTAAACTCTGCCCCAGCCTCGTACGGACGACCAACTGTGGCAAATGGTTGACAGAGAATGGAGAACCATCCCTCAGGACACCATCCGCACTCTTATTGACTCTGTACCTCGACGTGTTTCTGCGTGCATCACCGCTCGCGGTGGTCCTACATCCTACTGAGTCGATGTCGTGCGCATTGTGTAACCTGCATATCGGTTTGAAATAAACATCAATTATTCATCCATGCCGTCTCTGTTTTTTCCCCAACTTTCATCCCTTTCGAACCACTCCTCCTTGGTGTTGCATTGTCACTGTCAGTCAGTGTATGATCCAGTAAAAAACTCTACGTTCAGAATGTTCTCGTCCAGTGAAATGGTACATTTCTCCTAATCAGCCTTCATTAAAATGATATCTTCTTCGAAGAGGAACTCACATTCTAAAGATTTAAAGGTAAGACGTATGAATCTAAGACGAAGCCACAGAACTGGTTACAAACAGATGATTATGGGGGCGTTTAGTAAATTCACAGAGGGTAGACGGTTGAACGCTGGAGGGCATAACAGTCTGTAATGAAGAACGATGAGGGATTTTTGCCCCACTTATTTCGCTGATAAATGAGATATGTTTGCTTACGCGGATACTGTAAGTTAATATCTGGATTATATCCATGTTCCACCTCGCACTGTTGAATGATGCTGGAAGTTTGTTATGCAGTATAATTAGATCGCACGAATCTGCCCATTCTACGCCAGCCTCTTCTATTTTGTCGGTACATGGGTAGCCCCATATTGTATTCTGACTGCTCAAATAACCAAACACAAAATTCTCATATTGATGCCGGAAGGCTCCACAAATCTAAACACAGTATCTGATGGCTTATTAATTGAGCTCTACTGTGGGAGTTTCAATGTCATTACGGGGGAGGATCTGGATGTAGGATAGCACTGAGGATCTTCAACCACTATGCCCTTGATTTTTGAACGGCGAAAATTCTAGTCTCGGTGAGTTTTTTGAATGCATATTATTTGCGTGCGGAGAAAATTGCGAGGGTATATATTTTGTGTTCTTTTTCAGATTCTTGGAATTCAGTCACTAATAGAAATAAAATAATGAAATTGCAAATTATTATTATTCAAAAGTGCGTAAAATAAACCAGTATATCCAAACATACAGAGGACGACGAAGAGCAAAAAAATTGAGCTTCTACAATGTCGTCCGGTGACTTTGCTATGTGTAGAGCTGATATGACCTTGTATTATTTTAGGAGAAGTTTATCACAGCTTCAGCTATTAATTTCTGAAATTAAATTGAAGCAAGAAATTAAGTAGTTCAACCTATTCAATGCAAGTAAATAAGAAATGTAGTGTTACATTCTTGTTTGGATTAAAAGAGGTACCGATTTCGACCACCAATCTGGGTCATCATCAGCCAATTAAAAATATAAAAACAATGAACAGGGAAACAAAAAATTAAAGGATATGTCTTTCACAAAAGCGTTTCATGAAGCATTATAAGACAATAGGGGTTAGGACTGTCCGATTTTAAATCATAAAATCCAGATGAACTCGAAGAACAGTCACTTATTTGTGTCAAAGAGCAAGTCCCTGAAGAGTTACACAACACACGCGATGTCCGGCACTGTTTTCAACCAAATAAGTATGTAACACTACATTTCTTATTTACTTGCATTGAATAGGTTGAACCACTTAATTTCTTGTTTCAATTTAATTTGTGATACAGTTCAATATGGAACATTATGACATTTTATTAATTTCTGTGTTGAGAGGACACGAGGCGAAAAGTACGATGCTTGCGTGCGTTAGAAAATTTCGTCAAATTGTTATTCGGCATAGGACGTTAAATTTAGTGCATTTCTCATCGAATTCTTTCAGACTTAATGAAGCACGTGTTTGCATTAGAGCAGTGAAATTTAGAGGAATTTTAAGTAAGTTAATTTGCGAGATTTCATGAGCACAGACGTACAATCAGTTATGTATACAAATTGAAAAGTTTTGGTCAACTTGTAATTTATAAACGTCAATAATGGTAATAAAAATTATTTATTTGGCGTATGGCTACATAACTAAAATCAATTAATATTTACAATAATGATTTCATACTAATAACAACAATAATTGATTCTATCACGCTAGTATGTTGAAGACAGGGTAGAGTTAGATTTTAATCTATCTCAGCGGTATAACTATGGTATTTAGCATAAGAGGTGTCCTCAAGACATTTCCTGGCAAGCTGGTAATGATAAAGTTCACATCAAATGTTTGGCCATCACATATTGTCTAGTAGATTTATCCAACAATAGGCAACAAATTTAGTCCTTTGAAAAACTTCATGAAACTGCATCTAAAATGAATCCAAATCTCATAATAGAAAACCCGATACACGGAAGTATCTACTCGGACAAACAAAACCGGGTAACTCAGCTTGGCGAAATTCCTCACGTAAATAATTTCTAATACTTGGGGAAATTCTCCAGCAATCCACATTAAATCATGAAGAAAACAGAAAAAGTTTTCTATAGTACAAGTAGGTCATAGTATCACATAAAAAGGTACAAAAATTAATAATCTGGAACGCTAAATTAATATATTATAACACGTAATTAGGTCTGAAGCATCACACATGTCGGAAAAATTGATCAGACTGGAGAAAGATCACTACCTAAAATTATCGAAAAACTAAAAGGAAATTTCCTGACGGACATGTTTGGCCAGGTATGCATAGTAGGGTGTGGATGAATAGGAGGTCTTCGGAATTATACCAACATATTGAGAAAATATCGGACACAATTGGAAAAAGGCGATTGAAATTTGATGACCATATTCAAAGAATGGTTGATGAATGACAAACTAAAAAGATATTTAAGTATTCCTCCTCGCTAAAAGGCAAGAATAATTGGATTATCTACAAGAAAAGGAATTCGAGAAATCAGCATTCCAGATTAAAGTACATGGGACAAAGCGAAGCATTATGATAAAATGCCAGGATGAAAACAAAGGGATGGACCGCTCTCCGGTATACACCTTGAGGTGTGACGAGGAGGCGCCGTTGTGGCTGAAGAACTTATTACTTCTCTACTGTGTGCGACCGCATGTGCCTGGCTACATCTCCAGAATATGAGATGGTCCTATTCGTTCACTAGTTAGTGTGACTTGAAACAAAACCACAGTATTAAATCAAGTGCGGCTTCATCCCGGCGAGACGTGACGCTCGTGCACCGACAGCGTGGTGCTGCGAGGGAAGATTTGCCACAAAACACGGCACAGGTCATCTCTCGAGTGTGATTCAGATGTGCAGCGTTAAGTTACATGAATCTCTAAACATTTTATCATATTACTGAGAACACGTGTGCTTTTACACCAGTGTGTGTTCGGATCTGAACTGCTAAATTGATTTTCTAGCTGAAGATATGCGACAGATATTTCACGGTATGGCTTCTCGCCAGTAATCGTTTTGGAAGAGCGATTCTTCCGTTGAAGTGCTTATTACAGATACTGTTTTGGTGTAGCTATTCTCTCGTGTGAGTTAGTATGTGACGTACCAGTTGGGATTTTCTGTTCAATGATTTGCCACAGAAATTGCAACCGAACGATACCTCGCCAGTATGAGTCCGCATGAAAAGTGACAAGGAGGATTGCACACGGAATGACTTGCTACAGATATTGCACACGTGCCACATCTCTCCAGTGTGAGTGCGCATATGTCAAACCAGGCAGGATTTAGTGATGAATGGCGTGCCACATATACTGCATTTGTACGGTGACTCGCTGGTGTGTGTCTGTATGTGACGTGCCAAGTGTGATCTACTGCCGAACGCGTTACGACAGTGCAACAAAATGGCTTCTCGCACGTGTAGGATCTCATGTGACCCGTTACTCGGGATTTCGTGGTGAATAATTTCCCACACACATTACAGGAATGTGACTTATTGCCCATGTGAGCCCGCAGATGATATTTTAGAACGACTTGCTCGCTGAAGGATTTGCCGCAGACATTACAGCAGTATGGCCTCTCGTTCCTGTGAGTCCGCATATGTTGCGAGAGTCCACCTCGTTGCGTGCAGAGCTTACCATAGATATTGCACCAGAATGGCTTCTCGCCCGTATGAATCCGAATATGACGAGCAACGCAGGATTTCGTGCTGAAGGATTCGCCGCAGACCTTGTACCAGTGTGGCTTTTTTTCCGTATGACTCACCATGTGTCGTGTTAGCTGTACTTTTTGTACGAAGGATTTTCCACACACATTGCATTCTTGAATAACTTGCCACACGCATTACATTGCAGAGTCTTGTCTCCCGTATGAGTCAGTATGTGATATGTTAGCCCAACTTCCTGGCTAAAGGATTTGCCACAAATATTACCTAAATATGGCCTCCCGGCAGTATGAGTCCACATATATACCATAAGTCCACTTTTATGGATGAATTGCTTCCCACACATAGTGCAAAAGTCTTGCTTCTCAGCCGTGTGAATCCGAACATGATAACCTAGGCGAGAATTACTGCTGAAGGATTTGTAACAGATATCACATCGGTATGGCTCGTCACCCGTGTGAGATCACATGTGAGCGGCTACGCTTTCTCTTCGGGTGAAGGATTTGCAACAGAGATGGCAGCAGTTTGGTTTGTCGTCCATGTGAGTCTTTAGGTGAAGTGCTAAGTGGGATTTTCTACCGAATGACTTGTAGTATATATTGCATTAGAATTGCATTCCGCCTATGTGTGTCGGCATATGATAGTCTAGGAAGGATTTCGTGATGAACGACTTACCACATACAATGCACCCATTTGGCCTTTGGGCTATGTGAGCCTGAATATGTCGTGAAAGGTGGCATCTATTGCTGAATGTCTTGCCACAAAATATGCACCTAATACAGTTTGCTCCACCATCCGAGGGTTGATGATCTGCATAGCTCATCTCGGCTCTTGATCCAAATAGACAAATTAAAACCATGTGACGAATAGTTTAACAGCCAACTCAACCAGAACTCTCATACAAAGGAAATGCTACTGTACATGCCACTCACTAGTATCCCACGCAGAGAATATCATTACACATGAACATCACATTTCTCTCACTTGTTACGAAGATGTGTTGCGTCTTTTGTCTCGAATTACGATATTACGCGCAAGTAACTTGTGACGATGTGCGAATGTACAAACTCATAGACAACCTCACTTTAAAAAATCAATGATAAGAAGAGGCATACCCTAAAAAGAGGATAACAAGCTCTTTAATCCGGCACACATTTATAAACTGAAATCCGTGTATGTCCGTTCTCCTACATAATGACGGCATTAACTTAGAAGTTTTGATGTTGAAGTGCTCTGCACTTTGTGGCAGTCAAGTAATAATTTTTGTAAAAGCCCTTGTTGTTGAGGGTGTTTGGGAGAATCTCTCTGTTGTAGATATTAATAAAATTGAGAAAATTTTTTGCTGACAGTCAGCAAGATCTGCTGAAGCAGGGCTAATCTTCTATGAATGTCACTTACTGTCACGGAAAACATACTTATTGAATTTGTACATTGTTATCACATCAATGTAGCAGTCTATACTTCAGAGTCTGGTCATTTCTAATTACGTAGCTCTGATGTGCAATCAAACAGAGCCAACCCACATATAGGACGGTAGGTTTATACAAGGAAGTTCATACGTACTACCATGTCATTAACAGAGGCCAGATACAAAATGGAAACCACTCATCCTGATGAAATGCTGTGAAAGATGAAATATAACAAGCACATGACAGCTCTTTCCCTAACACTGACGCTTTCTTTTCTCCTCCAGATACTGTTGTCATAGACATTATGCAGTCAACAATGAATATGGCTTTGGTAGTGTTTCATTACTATGTTCTGATATCCTGAATTTGAAACCAAATTCAAGCAATCGTGTCTGAATATTCTTACAAGTGTTCCTTTAACACTACGGCTAGAAGGAACATGAAAATCAAGGCTTGAGCCAAAACTCGTGAAGACAAGACGTTGAATTGCACCATAGTGGATATTGCTCCTATGTAAAGGAAGGAATGGGATTCTTTTTATTTCAAAAGATCGCGGACAACGTGAATATTTTAGTGTCTTGATGACATAGTTGGATAGCATCTAAGTCTAAGCCTGTCTTCCCACCGCATATTCTATGAAAGAAGAGCGAGAAATAAAAATTTCTTGGTTAAAGGTCATATCCGTTTACAACATGCACATGGGAAAAGTCGATCACGCATGCCAAAGCATATCGTAAAAAGAACTGGTACTTCTCAACTCATGGTGGATGCACTGAATTCTCATGTCCCAGTCGAATGCATAACTTCGTCACAAGCAAAGTAATGGGATGCTCGACCACGTGTTGTTACTGCACTCTTAGGAGAAAATAAGTGGACAAATAAAAGGGGGAGAATGAATCCAGATACGACATGCTAGACCTCATGATTATCGCACAGGATATTGATGTTGATACCACTAGGCAACAAGGCACAAACAATATGACACCGGATTTTATGTCATACGTTCAGTGGCATATCACGCCAAGTAAAGGGTGCAAAAGAAAGGCCATTCTTCTTTACGTGATAATGCATTTTTGTGACAAGTGATTCATAAGGTTAACAATTAGTTTTTCAGTAAATTGGTATTGCATTTTGCATTGATAAATATTCTCCACGAATCAGCTATATTGCTGGAACATGTGGCACATCCCAGGAGATGGACACGGGTTGCCTACTTGCCTGCCGGCAGAATTGAGCAAAATATGATAGCTCTCGCGGACGAAACACGCATAAAGTCTCTAATGGCGATTTTGGAGGAGATGGAGACGTTCGGTACGGAGCAGTTGGCAGAAGAGTTACTCTACCTTTCTGGAAGTTATTGCAGAAAGGAGCATAGCGTTTCAACTCTAGAGGAGGGGCTGCACAAGGTTTCTGTTCCCCATGTCCGGAACGGCGTAACTACCTGCTGTCATGAGCTCTAAAATGCTTCAAGACACGCCGGCCGTATTATTATACTGTCACATGTTTACAGAAATATGTCTCATGGAATCGGAACCAAGGTTCGGGCGTCCTCTGGAAGGTACGCGCTTTGGCAGGGCCCAGTCAGCATGAAACGTATGCAAGGGTTACCGTCGCGCGGGCAGTGACGGCTAGGCAAGCGTGTACCACCATTCTGTAACCCATCACTGAACTATGTCTGAATGAATTAGCAAATTAGCCACAGCACATGAGATAAGGCATATAGGCATCCGTGAGGTGCAAAAAAAAGATTGAGGGGAGAAAAGTCATGCGAAGCGGGGTGCGATTACTAAGTGATGTACAATGGAAGCCGAAGAACAACTAATGGTTTTGGCAAGGAAACCAAAAATCCCTTCTGAGCACTACTTGTCTAGAACACTGCTTACTATCTTATTGTGGCCGGTTTCTCTGAATGCACGTGTCGGACGGAGAAAAGAAGCACACACAGTCCATGGCCTTCACGGATATGTTCAGAAGAAAGATGATTGCCAACAATTTCCCTATTATGCAGAAACTGATCATCGCGAACACACGGTACAAAGAGCGTGATATTCACCTAGTCACGTACTACAATCGCTCCCATCCAACGCACATTGACTACATCCTTGTCAGACGAAGGAATCTCAAAGATGTTCTAGAGACAACAGTTGTTCCTTACGAAACCGTTGCGATGCAACATCGACCAGTTATCTGCAAGATGCGGATAGCCACCAAGAGCTCAATACTTCGCAGGAAATGGACCAAATTGGATCAAACGGTGACGCCTGAAAAAGGAGGCCAACATTGTTGCAAACGTTACAGTGCCACAAGTCACCATATTAGAAGCGAGCTGGACTAAACTGACAGGCGCCGCACGCTCCATTCCGGGAACAAATAAGTCAGGGCGACGACAATGAAGGATTAACAATGACACGTGGTTTCGGAATGACGATGTTATGTATGCAATACGGTTGATGAAACAGCTGTAAGACGAGTTTCTTGCTCGTTGGAATGCCTACAAAGCAGCCAGTAGTAAAGTGAAGGAGGTTGTCGCTGTAACAAAAGCAAAGCGGTAAGCAGGTCTATATATGAAACTTGACATGCGCTAAAACGAGCTGAATTTTTAACGGCTAGTCAAATCGGGGCATCGAAACACGGAACGTTCTACATCATCAATTAGGAAACGGACGGTGTTCTACTCCACCGGCGGGAAGCGCGAGTACACTGGCTTAACTACTTTGACAAAATTTCAATCTTGGAATTTCCGTACCTACCAATCCCAATCACCGCCGCTGTTGAAGGTCCAATATAGGAAATTGACGTCACCCAAGTCCAGGCTATGTTGAAAGAAATGACACCAGGGAAGGCCATCTGTCCTGATTATCTTCCGGCAGAGTTTTGTTTCTCTCAATGGGTGGATGCAGCAGTGTGGCTAAAGCAAGCTTTTCAACCAGATCATCAAAGAAGGTCAAGAACCAACAAACTGACGACGGAGTATCCATTCAAAAATAAGAGAAGTCCTGCCGATTTTTCTAATTACCGTCCGATCATACTTCTCAGCCACGCAGTAGCACATTTCGAACAAATCATCGACAAAAGAATTAGCGATTTAAACGAACACACAACAAGCCAAGCTGGTTTTGTGTAAAATTGTGGCGCAACAGGAGCAACACACGCTGCAAGGCTGTTACGTGAGAGGTATTTCGAAAAGAATAAGAGGCTTCATCATGACTTTCTGGACCCTGATAAAAACTTCCATCCGGTACATAATAACGTAATCAGTCAGCGCTACAAGAGCATGGCATTACAGAGCACCTTGTTGAGAGGGAATAATTGATCTATGTAGAACCGAGGAGTTATGCTGAAGCTGTCGCAAGAGCGTATGATGACGTCCGCGAAACTGTACAATTCCACCAAGGCCCTTCCGTATCACCACCGCTGTTCTTTCTTTTGACGGACACCATTACATAAGACCTGCACATTCCAATTCCATGGACACATCTGTATGCAAATGGTGCAGAGAATAAGCGCCAAGCGGAAGATTGGAACAATCCACTAGCGCAATACGTCCCACGTCTCAACAAAAAGGATAGAGAATATATGACATTACATCGCCGAGAAGTTGGAAGCATGCATGATGACGGTGAAAATATAGTACGAGAAGAGAAATTTAAGTATCTTGGTTCCAAAATCTCTCATTATGGCCGACTTACTGACGAAGTCAACTTAAGGATAAGCAAACCCTAGCTGAAGTTGAGAATGACAACGGGCGCCCTTGCGACCGTCGGTTGAAGGACCACCTGAAATCTAATATCTACTGAACTGTTATCCGTCCTGTCGTTTTCTATGGCAACGATTGCTGGCCAGCTAAAGAGGAGGTAAACGCCAACTAAGCATCATGGATACGAAGACGCTTAGGTGAACGGCTGACATAACTAGAGTAGATCACATTTCAAATGATGTTATTAGAAAACGTTCCAGCATTGCACTGATAAAGAAGAAACTTTAGGAAAGGCGTGTGCGCTGGTTTGGGTATATTTGCGTGCAGAGGACGATATATTGAGAAAATTAGCGTATACACAGAAATTAGGTGAAAAGAGGCGCAAGGGACAAACAAGACAGCATAAGACGAATGACCTGAAAGCTGTGAGACTACATAGAAACATGGCCCGTGACCGAACTAACTGGAGACTCACACCAGGCAGGAATAATTTTAAAAGAGCAGAATAACAAGAAGCAGGTTGATGAATGATCTGTTATAGAAATGGGATACAATGGATATTTTGCACATCCTAACATTTAACTTACTATGTTCAAATTTTCTCCCTTAAAGCCTATGTCTAATATCTATGTTCTTATTTCCATTAAATAGTGTTTGAATGACAGAGCACCTCTGGATTACGTGTTTAAGGTATTCATAAACGTTTGAAATGGCGTATTTAGACAGAATTTTCACTTTTTCATTTTTGTTTCCTGATGAAAGATTTATTCTTCTACTTTAAGAAAATGTATAGTACTTACATCTTTCGTGCATAAATGTGCTCAGAAAATTGATATAAAGGGAACAGTGCACCCGTGTCTCGGTCTAAGATGGGCGTTGCTTCGCTGCACGGAGAATTTCATGGTTCCTTTCGATTTAATTCAAGTCTGGCGCTCGTTGTTACAGAATAGCTTTCCATAGATGGCTCCACATGCGTATTCTTTGTATGCAGCAGTAATACAATTTGGTATTGAGAGCGTCCATGGTTTCCATAACTGCGTATAGTGAAAATATTGTCATGTTGCCTGTTTGCCTGTGTGCCTTTGGATGTATATTCGTTGTTGAGATAATGTCCAGAAACTGTATTGGATGTAAGAAGCATTCAAATGATTATATGCATTCCCCATTCTATTTAGGTTGGAAAGCTGGATCATGCTACAGTCTTTGCCAAAAATTACAGTGAGTCTTCGCCTAATATGGAACAGTAAAAATATTTTCTCGCTCAGGTGAGAGTAGAGGTCTGGAGTATGTAGATTTCTATGGGGATGGGGATTCCAAAAGTTACAAGGTAGTGTGTGATTCCAATCCATACAATGGGAAAGAAGTCAATAAACTGGAATGTGTGGGCCACTATAAAAAGCATTTAGGAACAGCTCATAGAAAAATTGTACAACATAACAAACCATGTGTGGTAGAGGCAAATCAACTGGAACACTGAGAGACAAGTGTCAGAATTATTTTGGAATTGCTTTGCGTTCCAACTACAGTTTCATAAAAGATATGACAAATGCTCTATGGGCAACATTGTATCATTTGACTGACCATAAAGTGCCTCCCCACCACAGGTGCCCTATAGGAACAGACAGCTGGTGTTTATACCAACGAGCCACAGCTGAAAACTACTTAAAAATTATAAGCATAAAGCAGGAATACCACTGGAAGTCCTAATGCAATGGTAAGGTAAGGGTTATTCTGCCTAAAGGCAGGTTCGAACCACCGCAGAGGTGTTCCTGAACTGGAGTTTACATGCAGAAGAGAGGCCAGTTCCTTTCTGTTCCTCCATTCTCTTACCCCCACCAACAGCGTGTGACACCCCATCCGACTCCTGACCACGCCCAATGTTGCATAACTTCGGAGATCTCACAGGATCTGGTGCTTCAAAACGGCTACGGCCGTTGGCACATGCAATGAGGCCTGTGTATGAAAGGCTCTGTAATCCAAAAATGTTATTCAAATGTTTTCATGGTTTGACACAAAATACCAATGAGTCATGCAACGGTACGGTATGGAAGAGGTGTAGAAAAGATACATATGTGGGGCTATCCACTCTCAAACTGGGTGTCATGGATGCAGTTTTACACTTTAATTGTGGAAACAAGGTTCAAATAGAGGTTTTAGGAAGAATTAAGTTTGTGCCTGATATGTATTCAGCATCAGGAGTGTCACAAGCTGATGAGGCATGTGTACGCATAAGTCAGCCTCAGAGCACTTCTGAACAAAGACAGCGAAGAAGGTACCTCAGGGGAAGAAGAAAACTGAAATAGGACAAGAAACTTGAAGGGGAAGGTCGCACCTATGCAGCGGGAGAATTCTAATACTTTCAGGTAAAAAGAAAGAGGTCTAATCATAATACAACCCTTTAAATTTACTCAAAACTAAAAACTATGTTTTCTTTTCAGGTTCGAACAACAATGAGTCGAGTTCTAAATCGGATATCTACCTCGAAAAGGTCTCAAATTGATGATAAATAATTAAGGAATATCTTGTACTAGAACTGAGAAAAAAATACACTGACTGACAGTGACAATGCAACACCAAGGAGGAGTGGTTCGAAAGGGATGAAAGTTGGGAAAAACAGAGATGGCACGGATGAATAATTGATGTTTATTTCAAACCGATATTCAGGTTACACAATGCGCACGGCATCGACTCAGTAGGATGTAGGACCACCGCGAGCGGCGATGCACGCAGAAACACGTCGAGGTACAGAGTCAATAAGAGTGCGGATGGTGCCCTGAGGGATGGTTCTCCATTCTCTGTCAACCATTTGCCACAGTTGGTTGTCCGTACGAGGCTGGGGCAGAGTTTACAAACGGCGTCCAATGAGATCCCACACGTGTTCGATTGGTGAGAGATCCAGAGAGTACGCTGGCCACGGAAGCATCCGTACACCTCGTAGAGCCTGTTGGGAGATGCGAGCAGTGTGTGGGCGGGCATTATCCTGCTGAAACAGAGCATTGGGCAGCCCCTGAAGGTACGGGAGTGCCACAGGCCGCAGCACATGCTGCACGTAGCCGTGGGCATTTAACGTGCCTTGAATACGCACTAGAGGTGACGTGGAATCATACGCAATAGCGCCCCAAACCATGATGCCGCGTTGTCTAGCGGTAGGGCGCTCCACAGTTACTGCCGGATTTGACCTTTCTCCACGCCGACACCACACTCGTCTGCGGTGACTATCACTGACAGAACAGAAGCGTGACTCATCGGAGAACACGACGTTCCGCCATTCCCTCATCCAAGTCGCTCTAGCCCGGCACCATGTCAGGCGTGCACGTCTATGCTGTGGAGTCAATGGTAGTCTTCTGAGCGGACGCCGGGAGTGCAGGCCTCCTTCAACCAATCGACGGGAAATTGTTCTGGTCGATATTGGAACAGCCAGGGTGTCTTGCACATGCTGAAGAATGGCGGTTGACGTGGCGTGCGGGGCTGCCACCGCTTGGCGGCGGATGCGCCGATCCTCGCGTGCTGACGTCACTCGGGCTGCGCCTCGACCCCTCGCACGTGCCACATGTCCCTGCGCCAACCATCTTCACCACAGGCGCTGCACCGTGGACACATCCCTATGGGTATCGGCTGCGATTTGACGAAGCGACCAACCTGCCCTTCTCAGCCCGATCACCATACCCCTCGTAAAGTCGTCTGTCTGCTGGAAATGCCTCCGTTGACGGCGGCCTGGCATTCTTAGCTATACACGTGTCCTGTGGCACACGGCAACACGTTCTACAATGACTGTCGGCTGAGAAATCACGGTACGAAGTGGGCCATTCGCCAACGCCGTGTCCCATTTATCGTCCGCTACGTGCGCAGCACAGCGGCGCATTTCACATCATGAGCATACCTCAGTGACGTCAGTCTACCCTGCAATTGGCATAAAGTTCTAACCACTCCTTCTTGGTGTTGCATTTGCTCTGTCAGTCAGTGTATATCCCCGTTCAAAAACTGAGAACGAAGAAATGAAAAATTATTTTGGAAATTTTGAATTTTTGAAAGAAGTTGTTAAAATTCTTTGTGAAATGGTGATAAACTAATACATTTAGTAGGAGACATCAAGAACACTATCGGTGATAGTTCGGCGAAAGAAACATTAAAATAAATGCATTTTTGTAGTTGCTAGATAGTCTCAAAAAAGTGCCATTTTTGTTAACAAAAAATTCTTGGACAGCCCTTAAATGATAAAGTGGGCAATCGTATAGTATAACAGTCTTCATTTATCTTCCTGTTAACTACTAACACAATTTTAAAATTTTTGTGTAAAATTATGGATTTTGTAATGAAGCGAACATGAATACCGGGGACAAACAAGACAGCATAGAACAAATGAACTGAAAGCTGTAAGACTACATAGAAACATGGCCCTTGACTGAACCAACTGGAGACAATGAATCACAACACCAGGCAGCACTAATATTAAAAGAGCAGGATAACAAGAAGCAGGTTGATGAATAATCTGTTATAGAAATGGGATTCAATGGATATTTTGCACATCCTAACATATAACTTACTATGTTCAAATTTTCTCCCTTAAAGCCTATGTCTAATATCTATGCCTTATTTCCACAAAATAGTGTTTGAATGGCAGAACACCTCTGGATTACATGTTTAAGTGACTCATATAAACGCATTATAAAGAATAATATATAACTCAACAAAATAAAAAAATGAGGAGTATCTGTTTTTATCGGGAGTGACAGTTTGAATATCCGGTGAAATTGTACGAGTAACAACAAGAGGGAAGACCTTCAGTGTATCCTAGCCTGATTGGAATTTTGCAATTCATATTTCTGCTGACATCCGTCATAGATAGCAGACAATCATAATAATTTATTTTCACCATAATCACGTCTATAAATATGAAGACTATGGATGAGAGACAAAAAGAGGTCGGCTCAGGGCCTTGTGACACTCGACATCTACAAGTGAAAGGACACCGCATCACTACATGTTTAGTTCAGGACTATGTGTCTACACAAACTTAAGTTAGCCTCATCACTAATTATTTATTTCAGGGTGATGTGTTGTTCCAAAAATGGAAGGAAATCTCATCAGTAATTGTAAGCTCATAAACATGTGCCTTTCCACATGTCCGGAATTAGGAAATTTTATGAACCTTAAAACCTGTTCATATGTAATTCAGTACCAAACAGACAAGGCAAGAAGTCATTAATGTTGCTGCTTGATATTTGTAGAATGCTGAAATGAGTCAGGATAACATAGCACATGAGGTGAGATATAAAACAGAGTGGTATGCAGTAGATAAGATCCGGTCAACTGAATCATTCAGAGCCTTATATACCAAGGAAAAAGCATACACACAAAATGCTTGTCGCTTTGCTGGTTCGAGACTGCATCTGCACAAGATATGTTTAGGAAGAAGAAAGCTATTTAAACTCCATCCAAAAACAGAAATGTGCATTTTGCATGTGAAAAGTATTCGTAAGGAATATTTTTATTGGTGGCCATAATATATGATTGTTCTCTAACAGCCTATTGTGTCCAGTCACATAAAAATTACAAAGAAACGGCAGAATTTCCTCCTCAAAGAGTTGTATTTGGGCGATCTTCAGTTGTGTGCATGGTTCTACTCTGACTAATGAAAGCATGTAAGCTGGTATTGGGTAGTTCTGAGGACTGAAATGAATATTTTTGCTACTGATTGCAAATGTACAGTAAGAAGAAATCAATGCGTCATATTACAGTCAAGAAGACTCTAACCACCCACAAAATAAAATAAACCTTTCAGAATTCATTGTTTCCATCACTAATCTGGTCTGAAGTCAAATCATAGGCTATGACTAGCCATTGCATGACCTGCCGATACAGGGGCTCAGTTAAGATTACCAATCCGAGATTATACCATCATCTCCCAGGTATTATCAAAGATCGTTGCGCACAGTAACGAACAAAGGTGTGACAGCACAAAATTAATTAGCATATAGTCCAAAGGCACTGCATTAAATGTTTGAAAACAGGATGTACACTTGTGCTACTTTTTAACCTCAGTGATAAAAATTACAAATTTGAAATAATATTATGTCATTGCATTATTATTTACCTACTTTTAGGAGATAATAAATTCACTTACTTGAAGTATTCTGAATTCTTTAGGCAACCTGTACAAATTAATAGTTAACTTGTAGCTGTCCATTTTATTAGTTCATACTAATTGTGTAAATGTGTTTGCAATCAACATGCTACAAGCACTTGACTGACAATGAGCACTAAAATGAAAAGTGGGAATTGGCAACAATCAGCTAGTGTGACCACAACACTGGAAAAAACATAAATTAAATGCCACAAATTTCCTTTGCTTACAAAAATGTGGACGTTTTATTTGAAAACTATGATACATAAGATGTAGCACGACTGACCTCAACGTTTCATTTCTACTACAACTTATCTCTTTTGGGATCTACAAATGGAGGAATCTTAATTAACACACAAGAGAACAGAAAAGATCATTAGAAAAGAATCTATCCAAATAAATACTTATAAATAGTTATCACACAAATGAACTCAGGCATCATTATAATGATTAATGAACCTAATTATGTTGGTTTAAAATTATTGTACTGTTTACAATGTACATAAAACTTAACAGCTTCAAATTTGTATATTTAGTTTATAATCTACAAAATGGCTATTTCTGTGTGTCACTGTTAGTACTGTACCAGGAAAAGTTAAGGATATGGGCATAAGAAACTTGTGAAGGGGGAACGGTCCTTAGGGAGCAGATACAGAGAGATTTAGATGCAGAGCGAAATAATGGATATATTTTAAAACTTAATTTATTCACCTGGAGAATTTGATGAATAAGTTCCCTATTATTTCTGACTCGTAGCATTAAACCAAATTAAAATATTGTCTGAGCAAGTTCATGTCGCCTGGCTAATTGAAACAAAATAAATATTTATGATTGTCCATCTTTTAACATTAAAACGATTATCTTTCGTTGAAAATCAATAAGTTCTTTCCTGATAAAGTTCATAAAGTTCTTCAAGTATTGGTTCAAATGACAAAAACTGAAAATGAATGTAACACCCTTACACGTGTAAAATGAATTTCCCTACACCACTTCCAATATTTTAACACTTCAAAATTTGGCAAATTTTATCTTCTTCTAAAGTTCAGTGCTATAGTCTATTTTATAACTGTCACTCAATATTTATAAAATTTAATGTGAAATCCAATGAGCGAAATAGTTTGTTGAATTATGAATGAAATCACTGATTCTACAGTTCAACTTGTAATATAGTCTGTTTAAATCTCAAGTTTGTTTACAGTGGCACTCATGTCACCAGAAACATCCAAATATCAAACTGAAAATGTAGAGAAATGCGGTTCAACGAAGATCATATGAATTCCTCGACAGCTGGTGTTGTGATGCTATCCCCACGGTACCACGTCTGATTCCCGCGAAGTAAGCACGTTCCGAATCGAACCTCAAACCGCGTTCCATGTCCAGCGTAGTAACCACGTTTAAATTCTATGAAGTCACCACGTTCCAACTCCCACGTAGTCAAAATGACAGCAGCTTTATATGACAAAATAGGCGAAGTCAGGTTTTCAGATGTCACTTATAAAATTTATAAACACGAAAACGTTCAACTGACAAGATTAACTTGTGAGTGTCCTATGCTTGTAAGTCATAAAATTGGCACTGTATTTTACTACGTGAATTTCCTCTAATATTTAATCACTGGTAGATGATTGTTATTGCTCATTAGATTGGATTCACTGTTTATGTTGAAGCACAGTTATAACATATTTACACACGAAAATCAGACTTATCCACCATAACGAAATACTTAATTCGCGGATATTTACAAGTTCCTATAACGGCAATGTCATACGATGTCAAATACTGTTCACTTGTGATGAAGGTTTAACCGTATTAAAACTTCAACAAGTAATTATTACACACGTACTTAAGGTAACTTTATGAAATAGATTAGTTTGACAGATTAAATGTTTAATTATTTCACTTGAAAATCGTCTTAATATTTATACGCTTATTTCTCTTGAATGTTTAAAGTCAGTTTCATTTGAATATGAATAGAAGTTTAAATCAATTAAATTTGTTCGATTTGCAGTGGAAAGTACTAAGTCTGTACAGTGATTAAATATCATAAATCTTTGACAACACTTTGAAATTATTATGTTAGTATCATATCACTAGAAAAGTTTCTAAGTTCCAACACGAGTTATTGTTTTATAAGTCTTGGCGAAAACTTTACCGTAGAGTTCGTACGATGTGATGTTTGAAGTTCGAACCTCGCGAACCCGTTCATGTGAGACAGCATGACTACACGACGGCAGCGATTTGAGAATTGAACTGACTTGACCTAGCAAAACCCCGTTCTTTTATACCAATCTGCCGAGCTCAGCTTCCTCCTCTCGTGGAAAATCAAGTTTCTGTATACCTGAATTACTCTTTAAGTCCGTAGGACGACATTAATGAAATTGCAGTATGTTTGCCTTTAAATAATGGGCTATACGATGGCGTATCTCATTAATTGATATATCAGTGGGTTCCAAAGTTAGTACAATTTCTTGTAGTATGTTCGACAATATCAGGGGGTGTTCACGTGATAGCTGCATCACGCTCTGCGTGACGTATCTTGCTTGCTGTATGCATGCTCGAACCGTTCTGTTGCGCTACATCGCATGCTAGGGTCCCCCCGCTGCGCTGACTTCCATTAAATAAAATTATGTTCCAGGCCACACATGGTTCCTGGAAGAGTACAACCGTACAAAATTACTGAGACTATCTGGAGGTAATAGTTGCAGACGGCATTTCAGATAATAAGAATGTGATGAACAAATGATGCATTGACAGTGAAGGAAAGAACACATTTTACATGGTTGCATTAAGGTATTGTAAAGAAATACAATACAAAAATATCTAGCTTTCCCAGAGATTATTTTTGTATACATATATATATATATATATCATCATTTAATATATATTAATATATATTCAGTATAACTACATGACGGAACAAAAATATGATCTTACATTTCCTGAATATTTTAGATAAATATAACCAACAGAATTTTAAGATATTAGCGTTTAAATGAAACTTTGTAAAGAAACGATTAAACTGATGAAAATGGCCAGCTTTTGGACATAAACCAACCACTACTGAACACAACTGTGAATAGGTACAATATATTCCATATTGTATAGGATTCGTAGTGTACGTACTTTGTTTCATCTTTGATGTACGGCAACAGCTGATCATCAGTATGTTCTTCTATGAATATTTCCTCCTTAATATCTTCAGAAGGCTGTAAGTAAGAAATAAGAAAAGTAGAATAAAGAAGTAAGGGAATAAAATATATAGGCCTAAACAAGAAACAGCTGAGAAAATAAATTTCACAGTGGCACAAGGAGAGTATAATTAATTTATCTCCCATTTACAAAAATATAAGAGTGGAAAGGAACAATCAAATCAAAATCACTTCAAATTCAATGAAGGTGTCTACCTCGGTGGCAAATGGCACACAAAGATACCTTACTATCAAGCATTAAATTGTCAATGAACAGACAGGAATACAATTTCCTAAAATACAGTATTATACAATTTACACTAACTTTTTTCTTTTAAACACACAGCTCATCATTAATAAATTTACAATATTTACAAAATTTAACTCATGATGGTGATGATGCTTGTTGTTTAATGGGGCCTAACATTGAGGTCATCGGCCCCTAATGGTACGAAATGGTATGACAAATTAAAAGTCCAAAATTCTCCACTGACCAGAACTCAATACGTGAGGACGAAGAATGAATGAATGGACATGAATTTAAAGCAATCAGTGGATGCGAACGGCAATGCCTTACATTCACAGAAACTTACGTAAAACAATAGGATTACTGACCAAGGGACTGTTGCTATAGCGTAACACTGAGTGGATGATGCATGCAGTCTAAGGGGGGTCGAAAATCCAAGTTATCGGCCCCGCATAACGCTACTTACCTCTAGGAAGGTAGAACATGGTATTTGTCATGTTGCGGTACTAATCAAAAGTAGCAGAGACCCACGGTATTCCACATATTATGGTACTACACACAGGTTATGAAATTCGACATGCAATACAGACCTATGGGTTTTCTCACCTTGCGGCGCCATTTACAGGCAACGCAAACCTATGGTGTTCATCACATAAGAGTACTAGCCACAGGGACCTGCACTATCCTGCGGTGTTCCTCATAGAGTGGGTACTAATCACAGACAAGGCAGGACAATGGTAGCTATCATCTCATGGTCCCGCTCATATGGTGGTACTAATCACAGGTACTGCAGAAGCCGATCACACGGTGCTCCTATGATACTAATCACAAACCTATTTGGTACCTAATATAGTGGTACTACGCGCAAGTAAAAGCGAACCATGATGTTCTCCACGTGGTGGTACTAATCACAAGTAGTTTCGTGGTTCCTTGGTCGCCCCTTACGACAGGCAGGGAATAACGTGGGTGTATTCTTGGTCTGCGTCCCCCAACCCACAGGGGGGTTGTGTGTTTGGTCCGCGAGAGGTATTTTATTTCCCTCAAGTCCGCCAGCAAGCCGCTTAGGACCCCGTATCCGCCACCTGGGACGCGCCATGTGGGAGTATCACTTCTCCCCCAGCTACGCCAGCGTAGTAGGTTCGTGGAAATTTTACTCATAATATCCTCTGTATTTAAAAACATTATCAACTCATATACAACATGTGGAGTTATTTCAAACAATAATATACAACTGCTATTAGATTAAAATTTACGTTGCATTTATATATTTTATTTTCTTATACTTTTGGAACCTAACTTGCATAGCGACCTGCTGCGTCTTAACCCAAGTCCTTTCGCCACTGCTTTTTAGACAACTGATAAGAGATAGGAATGTGAAAAGGGACACACTGTAGGACAGCAGTAGACAACTTAGCGTAGAAAAAGCGAAACATTTGTAAATATGTAAATTTAAAATTACCTATATATTTGTGAATATTCAGCAGAGAATATGCACACATACATACGGGGATGGAGGCACTTCCGTGTATTTGTACATGTACAATTTTAGGAAAATAAATAAATAATAGTATTAATAATAAATACTATCTCCAAAATATTACCCAGTACTATTCCTTGCTTCCTTTTTTCCTTTCTGCTGACCCCTATTTCAACAATGACTAGCTAGTTTATTTATCCTCTTATTACCGGAGTAATAATGTATATCCTCTCTGTGAATACTTCAGTGCTGGCGGCATGGCCATTGAAATTCGTGTCTTTAATGTGGTTTGCCGCTGTGTTATTCATCAAGTGATTCATGGACACAGATACTATGGTTTTCAATATTTATAAACATTAACTTCCACCGGCTTTAAAGTTATTAATGAGCCCATCTGTGGTGTATGGCCAGACAGTGCCTTTTCCAGTATTCTTCTGCATTCTAGTGTCGTCGGTATGAACCATCTCGCCACTCTCCCCCTCCACCGAGCGAGTATGCGCACGTAAACATTGCGACTGTGGTCTGACTTCTGGCTTCTGGGTTGTCGCCAATAAGGTTCTGTGATGGAAGGACGGCGTGCTTCTCCGCTTGGCGGGGTGGATAGACCCAGGGTGAAGTTGGTTTGATAGGGCTTACGCCCTCGTCAACTTTGCAATTTAATTTCAAATTTTGTTATCATTTAATGCAACTCGCCTGGAATTTTTCAGTGCACCCTGAAACCGAGGTTTCGTTTAGGTCTCCTTTCCACCAACGTTTTGGGATTGCCTATTACGGTGTAGAAAACTGTATTGTAATTTTCTTCTGCTTTGAACGGTGTTCTCACAATTTTTCATGTTTAACTCTGCGAGCGCATGTGAGCTCTGATTGTTACCGCTATCTACGGCTATAATGGGAACTATTTATCCCCTTTCTCCTTGAAGCTGCTCCGGCCAATCAGCGCTTGGTGTCAGCCATCTTGATGAAGACTCTCTCTGGCGCGAGAGAGAGGGAAGCGAAGCGAGCAGTTGATGCTTTGCAATCATGGCTAAAAGTCGTTGGCGTTCTGAGCTCAAAGCAATGCCTTGGGATAGCATCATGGACGGTGGATAGTAAATCATAAGGATGTGGGGATGTGCTCCACACCCTCATCGTATTTTCTTTATATTCTCAATTTGTAACCTCGTAGTGAGTGATTGTTTTTAATATGCTGCGAAGGAAGATCTCCAACTGGTAAGGTGCGCATGGCCGAGCCATGTATAAATCATACTACTGATTGAGCAAGCAACCAACCTGTAAGTCAACCTTTGTTATTTTGGTATTTTCATCGGCGGTGAACTGTTCGTGTGATTTCTTCGGAGGAAACTTATTAATTATCAAAGTTGTGAGTTCGATTATAATGATGTGGACCTTTTCATTGTTGGGTAAAATTATAGTGCCCTTTCAAAACAAAGTATCGGGTTGAAAAGACCTTGTTAATTCAGAGTACCTAGTATAACATTTTTCGTAATGGAATTTAAGTGTTACTTGGGGTAATTTCCAAAGAAAAGCAGTGGTGTAAAAATTTTATTATTATTATTATTATTATTATTATTATTATTATTATTATTATTATTATTATTATTATTATTATTATTATTGTTACCGTGTTTTTGTGGTAGTTATGCATGAAAGAAGGTGCTGGGTGGTGAATAGGTCTCAAGCTACAAAGTGAAATTACTTTTAAAATTTAACAAGGTTATATTTTCTTTTCAAAATTAAGTAACAACAAATAGAACAGGTACTTAGTAGCCGAAACACAATTTGGAATGTACAATTACAGAGATTACAGAATTTGGGCTCTGAGAGCCGCCCATACGATTCTTGAGCTAGAAGCCCAACCTTACAATATACAGAACTCAGCAAAAGGGGCAGAAAACCCCATTCATGCTCAGGAGCACTTGCTCCACATTACACAGGAAAAGCCTCCTCGAGGCATACAACACTCAAAGAGCCACACGCTCTTCAACATTCACCAAACTCCACCTTCAAGTTGTCCTCTCAGGACATAGACACAGGGGTAACATACCCAACCTACTGAGGTCTATTAAATGAAAAGGTTAATTACATGACCTCTAAAGTAACAATTTGAGAGGAGGCGATCTGCACTCCTAATACATTTGTTTAAGACCTACTTGGCGCTAGGCCGTTAATACAAGGGCTAATCCCATACTAAAGAGGTGACTTAAAAAGAAACAATTTACATTACGTTAACGAAGAATAGGTTGGGAAAAATAAGTTCACCTCAAAACAATGTGAGTGGGAGCTCGAGAGGGTTAGCACTCTCTATCCCAATATGTAGCTTTAACCGAGAATAGATGAAAAGAGTAATTACATTTTAGGAAAAGGTTACATGATGGAAACGCTTCGAACCCGCCGCGAGAGTTAAACTGCTGAGCAAGCAAAGAAAGAATTTATTAATCGGCCATTACCTTGTTGTAGACCGCTGCCGAGGAAAGAGGCGCTTCCCGCCTCCTGCTATGTACTTAATACACTGAAAGATGGAACAGAAGTGGCCCGGAGACCCTAAAATCAGCAGTTTAAATACTCTCGCAGAAGGTTCTAGGCGTTAGGGGAATGAAAACACCCTCCCGCAAATACTTTATTGGCTAGGGTACAGAAACATATCCAAGTTGGGGGAAGATACATCGGATTGGTCGGAAATTACTCAAAGAAATTCGGGATTGGATAAATCTAAAACAAGGGGAAAAGGAGGGGTATACAGCCAACTTAAACAATAACAGAAAGAAATTTAGCAGAGAACAAACATTTGAAATACAAATTTCTCCAACAAAATAGTTCTTTGACTCCGCACTAGGGTGCACTATTGTTGATCTTCAGTAGTGTCCTCTAGAAGAGAAAGTTCACACTTCTTAATACAAGCAAAACAAAAGTACGTCGAAAATGACACAGTTCACAAACTCAAAAATTTCCAGGTAGTGACATCTTCTGAGAAATTTGGAAATTAAGACCGTAGATAAAGTTCAGACTTCCTCCAGAAGAGGAGTTTCAACTGGCGCAACTTTTAAAATAAACGGTGTGGAGGTGTACCGCCCGGTACAGACCTCCCCCCCCAAAAGTTCCTCCAGGGGTGACACATGAAATCAGTTTGAAACAAAGTCCAAGTAATGATGTGAATATGAAGAAAGATTGCAGAAGCATTTATGAGATTTTCTTAAGTTGGTTTGATTCAGTTTCAAAATTTTGTTGTTGCAGGTGAAGTAAAGTCTTTATGTTTGTAGAAGTTGAATTTCTGAAGATAAACTTTTAATACTTAAAAGTGAAGGAAAAATTTGCAATGTCCATCAAATATTGCTGTTGAATTCCCAAGTGTAGTTATTGCTGATTGTAATAGTTCATGTATTTAATGATGATAAAGTTGGATGGCCAGACCGGCCGTTGCAGCTTGCGTCCAAAGGAGGCCGCTCGGACCCCTCAAGTTCCCTGAGATACCGCTCGCCCGCACTATGAGGGGAGCCGTGGTGTAGAAGCACGCCGCGCCCGCGGTGAACATATACAGGCTGCGGGCAAGTAGCAGGTCGTGCGCCGCACATCAGCCTTGGCCGGGAGGAGAGCTCCGGCTCGCCGTGCACATGTCGTCCTCGCTGGAGAGGAGGGGGCCCATCCCCCGCCCCAGTTGCTGCACGGCGCTGCGCGGCTGCGGGGGCACTGAAACATTAAAGCTAGGCGGCAGAATTGTGTTGGACCATCATCTTCTTTGAGGGTACAGGCTTGTAGAGAGATTGAGGGGCCAGCGGCGTGCAGATATCCATGGCATTTCATCAAAGCCAGCCACTGTGTGTAGTGGAGCAGGAGACGGGAGCGTGGTAATGGCCGTGGCAAGGACAGGATGGCAGTTTAACGGATCGGGGCAGGTTTTACAAAAGGCTTACATCTAAAACCAAAATATTACAGAAGGGGCAGAATGCCTTAAAGGTGAAACTCAAAAAAAATATAACCTTCACATCCTTTCAAAATAATATGAAGCAAGTTAACACAGAAATTACACCGGTTTCACCTGGGACAGGTGAACTCTAAATATCCTCTCGGTGGCTGGATTACTTAACAATAAGGTAACCGGCGTAAGAAAATCGAGAATGATACAAGGCCCATGAAATCTGGGGGCAAGCTTGCCCGCGGGAACAAAATTTTTGACCATAACCTGGTCACCTACCTTCAAAGGGGTGGGTCTCCGTCCACGATCATACCTTTCCCTAACCTTTTCATGAGACACCTTAAGATTGGCTTTAGCCTTCTTCCAAAGATCTTTAATGTTGTCCGGATCTATTGTCTCGGGTAGAAAGTCATTCAGAGACCAGAGGTTAGAGAGCGGCGTGTTGGGAACAAACTTGAACATCAAAGAAGCTGGAGTGAACTTGTGAGATTCATGAACCGCCGAATTCAAAGCAAAAGCTATCCAATGCAGGGACGTGTCCCACCTAGAATGATCTTCATAATGATAGGCAATAAGAGCGGACCTGAGATTACGGTTAACCCGTTCAGCCAGAGATGGTTGAGGGTAATAAGCAGAAGTAGTTACATGAGAGATGGATAAGTCAAAACAGAATTTACGAAATAAATTAGATGTAAAAGCCTTAGCATTATCAGATACAATATATTGGCACGGACCAAAAGAAGCAAAAATAGAATTTAAGCAAGTAATGGTGGACTGAGCGGTAGCCAGCTTAGTCGGAAATAACCAAGAAAATCTGGTAAAACCATCTACACACACAAAGATGAACTTGTTGGCATTTCCCTTCGACTGGGGGAAGGGTCCTACATAATCAATATACAGGCGTTCCATGGGGCGCGACGCTTGCTGAGAAGACAAGAGGCCTACCTTGGTGGACATGGTCGGTTTACTAAGCAAACAGGATTTACAAGCCTTTACTAGTTCACGGATTTCACCGTCCATACCTTTCCAGATGAACATATCACGAATCTTTTCAGGAGTTTTAAAGATTCCAAGATGCCCTCCTAATGGGGTCTCATGATAATACTTGAAGATCATAGGTACAAGAACCGCTGGAACAACAACTTTCATCATCTTATCATGCCTCGAAGGGCAACATAGAACACCATTCCTCAGAACATAAGGGACAGCATGTTCCCCAGAAGAAAGGGTTTCCATTATCGGAGCCAGTGTCGGATCTTCACGTTGGTATTTCTCGATATCCCTAAAGAGCATGGGAGCATCGGTTAGGATGGCATTAACCTCGGATAGTATGGACTCGGAAGGTGATGAACTGTCGACCGGTTCATGGGTCTCGACGTCGTTAGAAAACATACGGCTGAGTCCATCAGCAACAACATTTTCGGTACCTCTGATATGCCTGACATCGAATTGGAAGGCCGAAATACGGATGGCCCAACGGGCTATACGACCAGTACGACGCGGCCTACCTAAGACCCAGCTTAAGGCTTGATTATCTGTCTCCAGGTCGAATTTGACATGTTCCAGATAGAGACGGAACTTTTCTAAGGCAAATAAGACTGCCAACCCTTCGAGCTCATAGATGGAATACTTGGCTTCTTGAGCCGATAGAGTCCTAGATGCATAGGCGATGGGTCGCCTCCCTAGTTCAGTCTCTTGAAGAAGGACTGCAGCTATAGCTGACGATGACGCGTCCGTTTGGACGATGAATTTCTTTGAGAAATCAGGCATAGCAAGGACAGGGGCATTACAGAGAGCTAATTTCAGATCTTCAAAAGCGGCTTGTTGAGAAGGTCCCCACTCGAATTTGATGCCTTTCCTACGAAGAAGGTTCAATGGCGCCGCTCTATTAGCAAAGTTAGGAATGAACTTTCTGAAGAAATTCACCATACCAATGAACCTGGCGATACCTTTAATGTCCTTGGGAGGTTTAAAATCACGGATGGCCTGTGTTCTAGAATGATCGACCGCTACGCCATCAGGTGACACAATATGCCCTAGGAATGACATAGAGGGCTTAGCAAAAGCGACCTTGGACAACTTGACGGTTAACCCAGCCTTACGAAGGCGATTCAGAACTTCTCGCAGATGACCTAGATGTTCTTCAAAGGTCTCCGAAAACACGACGACATCATCCAAGTAGTGATATAAGTATTCAAATTTGATGTCGGAGAAGACCCTATCTAGTAGCCTAGTGAGTACAGCTGCTCCCGTGGGGAGCCCGAAAGGCACGCGGTTGTATTCGTATAAATTCCAGTCCGTAGCAAACGCTGTGAGATGTTTAGACTCTTCAGCAAGGGGAATTTGATTATAGGCCTGATTCAAGTCCAAGATAGTAAAGAACTTGGCCTTACGAAACCATGAAAAGCAAGAATGAAGGTCGGGAAGGGGCACAGATTGTAACACCACCTTCCGATTGAGAGCCCTGTAATCAATTACAGGCCTGAAGCCTCCTTGGGGTTTCGGGACTAAAAAAATAGGCGAAGAATACGCTGACTTAGAGGGCCTAATAATACCATCCTTCAACATCTGATCGATGATTTCTTTTAGAGCCTTCATTTTAGGTGGAGATAGCCTATATGGTGGAAAACGGACAGGAATCGAATCCGTGACCTCAATTTTGTATTCGATAAGGTCAGTAACACCAAGAGTATCAGAGAACACCTCGGGAAACGACTGACACAATTTCCGAATACTATCAGCCTGCTCCTCAGGTAGATGTCTAAGGTCTAACAACATCTCATCCTGGGTAGGCGAAACAGAAGAACATGATGCAGAATTACACTTTGACAAGGGAATTTTACAATTGGACGCAAATTTGAATGTGCACGACCTAGACTGGAGATCGAGCACAAGACCAGTGTGAGAAATAAAGTCAGCTCCCAGTATGATGGGGCAAGACAAGTGCTTAGCCACAAACAGTTTGATTTTCCATGTAAACTTAAAAATACGAATTTTGACCAGTAAGGAACCTAGAATTTCTAATGGAGATGTATTAGCCGAAACATATTTAACAGGAGAAGAGTCATAGACAGGTAGTTTACAAACAGATTTCAATTTCGAGTACCATTCAGCCGAAATAATGGAACAAACACTGCCTGAATCTAATAGAGCTGTTATAGGTTCGTTATTTACCTCAATCTTAAGGAAAGGAACAGGTGCGGGGGTATCCGCCGCAATCCTAAGACACTCTTTGGGGCATTCAAAAGATGTATTCGAAGACTTATCGTTCCCTGAATTCTCGACCTTTTTGCCAGGGGCTGAGCCTAGGGAAGCAGAATTAGTTGACTCAGCCGAAGCCACTAGTCACTTTTGATTGTTGTTGGAAGTTACACCAGAAGTTGAGCAGGACGGGGTGCTATTCGAATTGGGACAATTATTAGCGATATGTGAGAAAGCCCCACATTTAAAACAGTCTTGTGATGAACCAGCTCCATTATTTGCCCTACTAGACTTGATCAGAGGACACTTATTGCGCAGATGGTCAGGCGACCCGCAAGCATAACATTTACGAAGGGTGACTGATCGACGAGGTGGAGGCCGAGTATTACTAAACGAAGGAGGGGGTTCTTTTGCCACACGCAAGGAATCGGCATACCTAACTCCTTCCGCAGAGAAGGCCAATGCTTCCAGTTCAGAGAAGGTTTGCGGGCACGCCGCGAAACACAAATATGACCTGTAAGGTGGTGAGATCCCTTCGACAATAGCTTGCACGATCTGATCCTCAGGGAAGTGGAGAGCAAACACCCTAGTATAAAACTTAATATCTTGGATGAAGTCTGCCAGGTTTTCATCCAAGCACTGTACCCGATAATAGTATTTCTGAATAAGGGAGGACCTGGCCCTAGCCGGGATGAAGTTAGCTAGTAAATGGGCATGGAAATCCTCAATTGATGATTGCTCGGCAATGGCTCTAACTATTTTGTCTGAGAGAACACCAATAGCATACGGATAGATAATTTGCAAAATCTGACAAGGGGAAAGAGAAAACACAAGGGCGTGATCCTGAAATTCAACTAAAAATCTTAAAAATGAAATAACTTCACTGGTGGTGTTGACAGAAAACTTAGAGATACCTCTTAGCAACATTGCCAATGGATGAGGCAAGCTACTAAACCCGGGTGACATAGTAGGTAAAGGTTTCAATGGCAAAGAAGTTAATTCAGAACGGATGTTACTCAACGATGCACGGCGTTCAGACTCGTTGTCTAATGGGGCAGAGATAGTTTGAGCAGCGATGGTTTTCCTATTTACTTCTCCCTTAGCAGATTCTTCCTCACTACCTACGTTCACTATGGTGGGTTGATCCGATTTGGGAGGAATTTCCCCAGTTAACAATTTAGTGACTTTACTAGACAATTCAGAAATAGTTTCAAGGAGCGTATTAGCTTCATTCCTCTGAACGTCATTCACCTTTAGAGACAACAGATCATTAACTCTATTTGAAAAGTGATATAGTCTGCCTTGCACACGCTTAATTTGATTAGGAGACGGATCATTTTCATCAAAAAAACTAACTACAGATGCTAGCCCAGTAATATTCTCGACGATCGTGGAAAGAGAGTCATCAATTTCTTTCTCTCCCAAATTGGGGATGGAAATGGGCAAATCAAGGGACTCTCTAAGCTTGTTAGTGTCTATTGCAACCGTGCCTCCAGATTGAACGTTTCTGATAGTTAACTCGTATATCAACTCCTCTTTGCGCAAATAGTTAAGGAGTAGAACATCGCGAGGGCCGGGCATGATGACAGAACAATTTTGAAAAACTCAAAAATGCCAGCAACTGAGAAAATTGTTAGAGTTTGGATTAAAGCAATGTTTAACCGTCAAAAGGGGCAAAATTGAGACCCATTTAACCACGCTCTGCTACCACTTGTTACCGTGTTTTTGTGGTAGTTATGCATGAAAGAAGGTGCTGGGTGGTGAATAGGTCTCAAGCTACAAAGTGAAATTACTTTTAAAATTTAACAAGGTTATATTTTCTTTTCAAAATTAAGTAACAACAAATAGAACAGGTACTTAGTAGCCGAAACACAATTTGGAATGTACAATTACAGAGATTACAGAATTTGGGCTCTGAGAGCCGCCCATACGATTCTTGAGCTAGAAGCCCAACCTTACAATATACAGAACTCAGCAAAAGGGGCAGAAAACCCCATTCATGCTCAGGAGCACTTGCTCCACATTACACAGGAAAAGCCTCCTCGAGGCATACAACACTCAAAGAGCCACACGCTCTTCAACATTCACCAAACTCCACCTTCAAGTTGTCCTCTCAGGACATAGACACAGGGGTAACATACCCAACCTACTGAGGTCTATTAAATGAAAAGGTTAATTACATGACCTCTAAAGTAACAATTTGAGAGGAGGCGATCTGCACTCCTAATACATTTGTTTAAGACCTACTTGGCGCTAGGCCGTTAATACAAGGGCTAATCCCATACTAAAGAGGTGACTTAAAAAGAAACAATTTACATTACGTTAACGAAGAATAGGTTGGGAAAAATAAGTTCACCTCAAAACAATGTGAGTGGGAGCTCGAGAGGGTTAGCACTCTCTATCCCAATATGTAGCTTTAACCGAGAATAGATGAAAAGAGTAATTACATTTTAGGAAAAGGTTACATGATGGAAACGCTTCGAACCCGCCGCGAGAGTTAAACTGCTGAGCAAGCAAAGAAAGAATTTATTAATCGGCCATTACCTTGTTGTAGACCGCTGCCGAGGAAAGAGGCGCTTCCCGCCTCCTGCTATGTACTTAATACACTGAAAGATGGAACAGAAGTGGCCCGGAGACCCTAAAATCAGCAGTTTAAATACTCTCGCAGAAGGTTCTAGGCGTTAGGGGAATGAAAACACCCTCCCGCAAATACTTTATTGGCTAGGGTACAGAAACATATCCAAGTTGGGGGAAGATACATCGGATTGGTCGGAAATTACTCAAAGAAATTCGGGATTGGATAAATCTAAAACAAGGGGAAAAGGAGGGGTATACAGCCAACTTAAACAATAACAGAAAGAAATTTAGCAGAGAACAAACATTTGAAATAAAATTTTCTCCAACAAAATAGTTCTTTGACTCCGCACTAGGGTGCACTATTGTTGATCTTTAGTAGTGTCCTCTAGAAGAGAAAGTTCACACTTCTTAATACAAGCAAAACAAAAGTACGTCGAAAATGACACAGTTCACAAACTCAAAAATTTCCAGGTAGTGACATCTTCTGAGAAATTTGGAAATTAAGACCGTAGATAAAGTTCAGACTTCCTCCAGAAGAGGAGTTTCAACTGGCGCAACTTTTAAAATAAACGGTGTGGAGGTGTACCGCCCGGTACAATTATTATTATTATTATTATTATTATTATTATTATTATTATTATTATTATTATTATCATCATCACACCGTAATGATGTTACTGCTGCTCTGAAATTATTTTGGTTTTTTAAGGTAGGGTAATACATGGGAGATCCAGTAGGGATTACTTGTGCTATGCTGGTTTATTTTAATTTAATATCCTTTATTTTTTTGGGCATTAAACCTGTTTTGCGTATGATTTTTGCCCTTCTGGCCTCCATTGTTTTGGTGCCATTGTTGGTCCTTCCATCGGGATTGGTTCTCCCATGGTTTAACAATTGCTTTGTTGCCTGGGTAATGGATGTTGATTTTGAAATGAATGATGTTGGTGATGATTTTTATGTTGGGAGACTACCCTGTCTGATGTTGGTTCAGTATTTTTGACACCCCGTTGTGTATTTACTGTTTCTTGGGCACCCCAGTTGCTCTCTTTACCTTTTCCTTCTATGTTTGTAGTGGTGGATTTCTTTCCCTTGGTAACTTATTATGAAAAGAACTTAGCATCCCATGACTGGAACTCCCACTGTATTTATGGTTCCCCGTTTGCTGATGTGAAACGGATAGAGAGTAGGAACCTCTCAAGGAATAACGGTGAACCAAGAAGGTTGTATTTTCTAATTTTTAACAAAGTATCCTTTCCAAATGGAATCCTCTGATAAATGAATTGGTGGTTGTTGCTAAGTAAACAGGTTGAGGTGATTGTAATCCTTCCTACATTCTATATCTTTCTTGCCGACTGGCGTTTTGTGTTTTAATTTCTTAATTTTGGTCTGTTTCAAACTCAAGGTACCATTTGATTTACTTTCATTATTTTCTTACCGACCGGCGGTTTCAAATGATTTTTCATTAATTTATCTTTGGGTGTTTCTTGAATTTAATTGTGGATTTCCTGTGGTTTTAGTGAGGTTTGCTTCCCTTATTTTACCTAATTTAAATTAATCTCTTTAAATTTTAAAGGTCTCCTTATTTTATCCTATGTCATCTGATTTTATTTAGTTTCAGGTACCTATTTTTTTTCTAAAAATACTAACTACGAGTATGTCATTTTTTTAATTTGTTAATCTGAGTTTCATGAATTATAGATATTCTTTAAAAAAAAAGAAATTTTGTCTTTATTTCCACGCAACATTTATTTGACACACTGTCGGTTGGTAGTTTGATCCACCTGTTTTTTCTACCACCTGGAGGTATGTTTACCTTTTACTATGTTCCTTTTGGTGTTTTCTGGGTGTGTAGTGTTTATCACGCTTCCGTTTTGTTCCTTTCAACAGGATCTTTGTCCTGTGTTGTGTCTTTGACTGCCAATCAGTTTAGTTGGCACCGGGTAACCTAACTGGTGGGGCAACCCTAAGGGTTACCTTTACCATACGTAAGTAAGGATATTATGCTGAAGCGTACTGACGACTACGGCAAGATACTACACCGTAAGTGGTTTTTTAACTCACCTTTAACTTGTTCCAACTGGTGAACTGAATATTTCTAAATGCCTTGTTCCACCATTGTGAGGGAATCCTGAAACGTGAAATTTCTGAAGCTATTTCGAAGATTATAAAGATTACGGAATTTCATGGGCTAGTAGTATCAAAATTTATCCCTTCTTTAGCACTGCAAAATTTGTTTCCTCAATATTGTTTTAGGACTCAACTATATCTTAGACTCGAGGTTTTATTGCATGGTATTTCGAATTTCGGTGCCAGAAGAAGAAATGGTGGCACATATTCTGAAAGGTTTTCCTCCCTACAACCGATCCTACCTCTTACTCAGGAAGAGTCCGACTAATTTTGTGGAATTAGAGGCTGCTTGTACCTTTGTTGAATATGTCAAGCACGGGGACGCGGCCAGACCCATCTGCTACCCTCCTCCTTTTAACCCGGCCTCGCCTCAATCTAGGGATAGTGGAAATCTTAAAAATGGTATAATTGTGGATTACGTGACCACCTTCGGAATGCTCGCCCGTCAATAAAGCGTAGTACTGGTCCTTGTTCTTATTTGTGTGGGTCGAGGCAGCGCATTAAGAATAATTGCCGAACCTTTTTCAAAAAACGCAATCAATGACTAAAGGTTTATAGTAATACTTGTGAATCTTGCCCCTGAATTTTCTGTGGATTCAGAGAGAGGTTTTTTTTTGCTAGGGGCTTTACGTCGCACCGACACAGATAGGTCTTATGGCGACGATGGGATAGGAATGGCCTAGGAGTTGGAAGGAAGCGGCCGTGGCCTTAATTAAGGTACAGCCCCAGCATTTGCCTGGTGTGAAAATGGGAAACCACGGAAAACCATTTTCAGGGCTGCCGATAGTGGGATTCGAACCTACTATCTTCCGGATGCAAGCTCACAGCCGCGCGCCTCTACGCGCACGGCCAACTCGCCCGGTGAGAGAGAGTTATTTGTCGGCAGGAATGTAATAAAATCTGCGATTTGGTTGAGTCTAAAAGTACCTTCGCGAAGGCAGAGCTGAATAATGAACCGATTGTTGCTTTAAATGACTCGGGTAACGTTGTCACTTTAATATATGATGATGCTTGTTGTTTTTTTCTATTTGCTTAACGTCGCACCGACAGAGATATGTCTTATGGCGACGATGGGCTAGGAAAGGTCTAGGAAGTGGAAGTGGCCTTAATTATGGTACAGCTCCAGCATTTGCCTGGTTTGAAAATGGGAAACCACGGAAAACCATCTTCAGGGCTGGCGACAGTTTGGCTCGAACCCACTATATCCCGATTACTGGATACTGGCCGCACTTAAGCGACTGCAGCTATCGAGCTCGGTGCTTACCGTCTTTCACCTCCTCACATCGAAGGTCAACCGCCCACATTAATTGATGCCAGTTGGTATGATGAAATAAGGTTCTCTTGTAAACTGCCTCAGTTGCAGAAAGTCAAATTTGCATGTGTCACGGCTAATAAGGATAATATGGAAATTTTTGGATCTGTTGACGTGATATTGCGTATTGGTAATTTTACTTGGAAGGTTCATTGCTTGGTATCTCCGAAGCTAGCTTGTAGTATTATTTTAGGCACTGACTTCTTGTCAAGGACCGGATTCGTTTTAGACCTCCAGGCTAGACAATTCTACTTTAAATTTTCCTCAAATTGTAACGTCGATATTAATGATGTTCCTTTGGGTACCTTCAGAATTTCTTGTGTAGGTAGGCCGCTACCAGGGAAAAACAATGAAATCGATCAGTTGGATCTTGATCATTTGGATTATCAACAAGCTAATAAAGTCCGTAACTTGTGCCATCAATTTCCTGAGGTATTTTCCAACAAGTTAGGACTGACGGATGTATTGGAGTACGATACTGAACTGTCTGACAACCAACTTGTTAGAACTCCTCCTTACCTCTTTCACCTCCTCGCATGCTAGAATTCTAAAGGATTATCAACCAAATGCTTGCCAATGGTGTCATCAGACCGTCCATTTCTCCTTATGCCTCTCTGGTTTACCTGGTACCTAAACCCTCTGGAATCCGGGAGATAGTAGGTTCGAATCCCACTATCGGCAGCCCTGAAAATGGTTTTCCGTGGTTTCCCATTTTCACACCAGGCAAATGCTGGGGCTGTACCTTAATTAAGGCCACGGCCGCTTCCTTCCAACTCCTAGGCCTTTCCTATCCCATCGTCGCCATAAGACCTATCTGTGTCGGTGCGACGTAAAACCCATAGCAAAAAAACCCTCTGGAGGATACCGTGCCGTTATCGATTACAGATCCCTTAATCGCACAATCATCCTGCAATCTATTCCTTTGCCAGATTTACATGTTTTGGGTGGTTCTCCGCCCATGTTCTTTACCGTGTTAGATCTAAATCAATCCTATTATCAGATTCCGCTCTCTAAAACTTATATTTCCCTGAACCGCCTTCATCACGGACTGGAATATTTATGAGTACCTCAGGTTGAAGTTCGGACTATCTTGCGGAGCAGCTGTTTTAACTAGATTTCAGAATTCTATTCAAGGGGATATCAAGTTTAAGTTTGTTTTCAATTACCTTGATGACTTGTGATCTTCTCGAATACCTTTGAAGAACACGTGGATCATGTCACGGAAGTCGTTGAGCGTTTGAAATAGGCTGGTCTTACTGTGAAACTATCCAAGGTAACCTTCGCCAAGCTATATATATCCTTTCTTGGCTATGTCGTGTCGCCCGACGGAGTCTCCGTTGATCAATCTAGGACCCAGGCTATCAGGGAATTCCAACCACCTAAGGACGTAAAAGGTGTTGCACGCTTTGTGGGTGCGGTAAATTTCTTCCGCAGGTTTATCCAGAATTTTGCTGTGGTACCTCACCCCTTAACTATCAGAGGCGTAAGGATGTCAAGTTCACCTGGGTCCCTCCCAGCAAGAAGCCTTTGAAACTCTGAAACTTGCCTTATCGAATGCTCCTTATTGGTCATACCCGACTTTAGTAAACGTTTCATTGCACAAACTGATGCCTCTGGAGAAGCTGTTGCTGGTGCACTCTTTTAGGACCATGAGGACGGTCGTAGACTCGTTGCCTATGTGTTTAGGATACTCAATAATCTGGAGAGTAAGTACTCAATCTATGAGTTGGAATGTTTGGACGTGCTGTTTGCACTTGAGAAATTCAGACCCTTTATTGAACATGTAAATTTCGAACTTGAACCGACCCAAAAGAACGGGCAGAATCACTAGATGGGCACTTAGGATACCCGCTTTTAGTTTTCAGGTTAAGCGTATCAGAGGTTCGGAGAATGTCACCGCTGACTGCTTAAGTAGATGTAATATTGTTAGTGTGGGCACCATTCTTCCGGATCTACCTTTGTTATACCATGAGTTTGGCGATCAAAAAGCTGATCCTAAGTTGAATGAAATCACCGACAAGCCTAGTGACGGAATGGTAGTAAAACCTTATTCTCTGGTGAAGGGTGTTCTATGTTGAAAAGGTCGAATTGATGCTAATTTCATTATTGTTCTTCCCAAGGTCCTAGTGCCAATCATCTTCGAATATTATCAATGTTGACGCATTGGTGGTCACTTAGGCACATTTAAAACAAGGCAGAAAATTAGAAAATTCTTCATTTGGAAAATGGTTAAGTCCTGTAAAATTTGTGCTATCAGTAAACCCAACCTGAAGAACCGTGTTGGTTTATTTTCATCTTCAGAAGCCTCTCGGCAGATGGAAAGGTCATTCATCGATTTTGTAGGTCCGCTCCCTCGCTCTACCTTGGGAAACATTCATATCTTTGTGTGTATTGATGCGTACTCGGTTTTCCGGGATTATTCCCACTAGACTTATGACTTCTCGTACGTCTATTAAGTTGCCTTAATTCTATCTTCGCATCCTTTGGTCCTCCCAAGTTTCTGGTTTATGACAATGCCAGTGCATTCACTAGCCACTTGTTTAAGAAGTACCTATTCGAGTCGAGCATTTCCCATGTTACTACAACTCCAAACTATCCAAACCCATCTTACGCCGAGAGAATGAACAGGAACCTGAAGTCTTCCCTGATTGCATATCATCACAATAAACAATCCAAGTGGGATTCTTGCCAACACTGGTTAGCCCATGCCTTCAATTCTGCCACATACGAATCTCATAGTAAAACTCCCATGTTCCTTATGTTCTGTTACACCCCGTATTCTCCTATGTCCAACGAACTTGGTATTGATAATATTCCCGACCTGTCTAAACCCAACTATGTTCAGAAGAAGAAATTGTCGGTATCCTGTAAGACAGGCAGAGATAAGTACAACGAATGTAGAAAGTCAACTAGGTTGAAAGTTGGTGATCAAGTTTTCGTCAGGTCCTATACCATTAGTACAGAAATTAACAAATTTTATGCTAAGCTTGCTCCTAGGTATCAAAGTCCCTGTACTATTTTACATTTTTTGTCTCCAGTATCGGTACTGGGGAGTGACCCCATAACCAAGAGGATTAGGCGAGTTCAATTTTCCCAGTTAAAATCAGGTTATGTGTGATCCCTCTTCTCTCTTAAGGGCTTCTTGATAATACGTATGGTATGTAGTTCGGACCTGCGGATGAGGGCTACATTTCAGTGAGAAAATTTGTTTAATTATCTTTAGATTATTTTGTAACTATTCTGGTTGCGTGTGAATTTTATTTAGTAACTCTTCCATGTATAGTATTTTTGTTTTGAGTATTGCTTCCTGACCGTATGACCTTTTTCTCTCCAGAAATTGTTGTTTAGTAGTGTGCGAATTAATTACAACTTGTTATGATTTTCTGCACCAAATCTTCTGCATTCATGTCTCATGTGAATCTTAATATCACTGTGTAGTAGCTTACTACCGTGTACTTGTGACCATTGTATTTTAAAATGTGCTTGTGGCGTGTGGATCCTTTCACTTGCGCTATTGGCACCTATTTATTTAATCGTTAATATCTCATTGCTCCTTTGGTTTGGGTGCATGCCTGCTCTGTTCATCATAAATTGATTCTATCCTGATCATTGAAGATTACTAAATTTTGATCATTAATTTAATTATGTATTATGTAGTAGCCTTTGTCTTGTAGCAAATTTTGGAAAATTGTATATAATATTAGGTCTGTGCATTGTTGTTCACTGGTATGAAAACTGTTAAGGTGTCTTAACCTGTATTTATCTTTAACTGTTCTAGTATTCTATTGCCTATGTCTTGTTATCCGACTTTAATTTGGTGATATAACTGTCTATTCCGGTTGTGGTATTGTTAGGAGTGCATTAAACGAACCGAGTAATCTGTTAGTTTAGTTTCTTTATTTGGGGGGTTGACTAGGAACTGGATAGTACCCGGTGTTAGATCCTATTTGTTGAGTTTTGGATTTGCCTGTGGATATTGGTTATTGCGGAACTCTGTCGATCGGACTTGGTGGTGGTTGGCTGTTTGCCTTTACGGCATGGACTTAGCTGTCTTCACTGCTTTCGGTCTCCAACTTCTGGTGGTACGATTTCCTAATTTCCGATTGGTCTCATGCCCAACTTTTAATCATTTCTGTAATCAGTTGTGAATTACCCGTTAACTGAGTGATCTATTTCTAGTCATTCCTATTCTTTTGATTTTCTGGTGAGTAAAATTTTTCCCTATCTACCTTCTCAAAATTAGGCATCTGGGTTTTCCTTTCTGGTAATGGTGGTTAACTACGTTGTTATTTGTTGTATTTTTGGGGTGCATGTGGTATTAATTCTGCATTCTTCTACAGACCTTACTTGCCTGGTTTCTGTCTCTAAATTGGTATATTATTCATGAAGCGTGTTAGTCTATTGAGTTGTAACGTCCATGTCGTCCTACCTCGTCTACTTGTTATGGTGGTGTTATTTTTCACAAATTGCACCAATGGATCCTCTCCTTTCGAACCTAGTAGGTAATGGTTTTGGTCCTGAGTTAGTTATGTTGTAACGGTACGTGATTTTGTTTTAAGTTTGCATTGTGAGGTGGCATGATGGCTTCACGGCATGTCGTTGAGGATAGTTAGTGCTCCCTTCCCCCCTTTTTTGCTAACGCATGTCCGTTGAGATTCATTAAGGTTGTATTGTTATTGTGTTGTATAATTAAATTGTTATAACACTTCGGTATGGTCGGTATTGCATTTACTTTACCCATGTGTGCCCGTAGATTGGGAAATAAATCCCGGCATGGGTTTACCACTCTTCTTAGAAAAATCTGGTCTGCTTGCATGTAATTTGTGATTCCTGTATGACCTGGTCTATTCTTGTTTTGT
Organism: Anabrus simplex; assembly: GCF_040414725.1. Lineage (NCBI taxonomy): Eukaryota > Metazoa > Arthropoda > Insecta > Orthoptera > Tettigoniidae > Anabrus > Anabrus simplex. The sequence continues at coordinate 68,899,134 of NC_090279.1, forward strand.
TTTAATTCTCTGCATACCCAGGTAATCTGACGTCAGCATGTATTTATCCTGTACTATAAAGTTCATTTTGGATTAACCTGCCAGTCTATTGGTCCTTTTCTCTCCGGAGTGTTAGTATCCGTTGCTATTAATTTTTGGTCATCTTGCCGTTCTGCGGGGCGCCAGTTGAGTATGGGATTAACTAGTGCTTCATAGGTGGTATTGAAGCCTCCCACTATTCGATGATCGGGTCTTTTCGTGGTGTTTTCTCTTTCTTCACCGTTCTATTGAGCGTTTTCCGTCGTCCTAGTTCATGATCTACCATTTAAATTTTATTTACCTTGTTTCATATATATTTCGCACGGTACCTGTGGCTGTGTGGCTACAGAGTGAGTCTACGGATGTCACTTGTTACTATTCCGGATTTGTCCGAGATCCCATGTGGATAACCGGTAGGGAATCGTGTCAGGTCTCTGCTCTCATTTCCAAATTGGCCACTTAATTGAGGGGTATTTCTAAACCATTTATTTAAATGAGTATGCCATTGTTGATGTATATGTTTGAAAATTCGGTGAAGTTGTGGGGAATATAATTTAAGATTGGGTGACACTTCTGAATTTCTTTCTGCCATTTTCTGTCCTGCTCCACCATCGTGTTATTATGAGTTCCTATATCCTAATACTATTCTTGTCTTGGTGTTGCTGATACGCGTATCCACCATCTGAAAGATCTTGAAGTCTCGAACTGCAGCTAACTCTATTCATCTTGCCTTGAGTAATTATTTACCGTAACCCATGGATATTGATCTCTTTCTCATATCCAGTTTCTCTGTGTTTCTCTTATTTGTGAGTATAACTATATCTGATCTTATCTCTTCTTTAGACGGGTTATGCATGGCGTGTATACGTAGCATTACAATTGATTAATTGAAAAATATAATTTCTAGATTTTGGTCGTGTATTTAACCGTCAAGCACACGCGCCAGATCTTAGGACGTAGACACACGCGTGGGGGTGCCTTCCACCCCACATGTCATTGTATTATAAAATATGAATTACTGTATTAATTTGATATTTTAAGATAGATTATGTAAGAATGACTCTCTCTGCGGGGAACCAGCCAGAAAGGTACAAGAGCGGGGTGAGCACAGGAAAGTTATTTGTACATTTCACTAGGAAATAAAATGACCTGGGGTGGATTCCACCCCATACGCGTGTGTTTGAGGGTTAATGAGTTTGAAAATTTATTTATTGACTCACTGATTAGTGATTCTACTCTACTGATTAAAAAATTAATTGTAATTTTAATTAACTAGGATTACTGTGTAATGTGTTATTGCTTCGCAACATGTTCTCCCTTGGCCAACGTCTGGTTATTTTGAAATTATGTGTGGATCGCTGTTCTCTTAGTATTTCAATTCTGGAAATGATATGACATCTCTGGGTAGGTCATCTATATGAAGAGTACTGTCAGTGTGGCTGTGTTCGATAATTTGATGTGTTTCTTTCTGTGTTGTTATCATGCATTGCTGGATCAGCTGTTATGATCTGTAGCGTGTTCTTACTTGATTGATGCCTGGACTTATTGAACTTACCATGTTTGTGATTTTTTGTAATCTGTCAGTATCTTCTTTCCTAAGCTTAACTTATTTCCGTGTATTGTGTATGTTTGAAGTTGTATGTCTATGCAACGGTAGCTTCTCGTTTTCATTGTTGCTGGTGGTGCCTTTATTATGTGGCATTACGATAGGGTTGCTGACGTGCACAGAAAAGTAATTTGAGGAGATGACTATCTTTAATTTTCAACTTAATTATTTTCCTTATATGTTGTGCAGCAAATTTCTGCCGATATATTTAATTTTAGCATGATATATTTATGGTTATATATTTCCTATTGCCTGGTCAAGGGCCGTTTAGGTAATTATTGTATTCTTTTGTAATCCTGTTCTCCGTTTGCTCTTACTAGTAGTTGTATCCAATGCCATACTGTAGTCTTAAGTCAAGTTAATCCAGTTTAAGATTATGTAAAGGATTTACCTGTTGGATCTTGTGATCTTATTACATGCTCACCAATTTTGTTTTCCTATATTTGTTCATTTCTTTTCCTTGCCCATCTGGGCGTTTTTAATTTGTTAAATTGGTTTATGCCACCCTGGCAATAATAATAAAATGGAAACCAAATGAAGGCGTTTCTTAACTTACGCAAGTCCGATAAACAATACTAAAATGAATGTCTAACATGTGATAATCTCAATTTGGGTTTATAATCGCGTGCATTTAAATCTAAGAAGGTTTATTATTCTACCAGTGAACATTTAGGAAGTTGTCCAGTTGTGTGTGTGTGTACCACAAAGTAACGAAATCTTTGAACAGTTGATACATATGAACTTGCGAGACTTGTTCATTGGAATTAAAACTTAGCAAATGATCTGGAGCATGAGTGTCACCATTTATCTAGAACATTAACAGATTTACCTGCGACTTGCGTGTAGCGCCACTTTAATGCATGGGACTTCTTAATGATTGAAAGTAACTGGACAGCTAGTGTCATTGAAATGCACTCAATTGTTTTTTACTCAATTCATATATGTTTTGGTTCTTAATTGACTATTGTATTCATCTTGCTGGTGGTGCATAAACTGGGACATGTGATCGGTGGTCATTTTCTTATTCGGACTATTCCATTAAAAACTCAGCTTGTATCCAGACCACCACCTTATGAAAGTCATTATATGTTGTATATGTGGAGCTTCGGGGAGGGAGACTATTACCGGATTAAGAATTTATACCTCTCTGTGAATACATTAGTGCTGGCTGCATGGCCATTGAAATTCGTGTCTTTAATGTGGTTTGCCGCTGCGTTATTCATCAAGTGATACATGGTCACAGATACCATGGTTTTCAATGTTTATAAACATTAACTTCCGCCGGCTTTAAATTTGTTAATGTGCCCATCTGTGGTGTATGGCCAGACAGTGAATTTTCCAGTATTCTCATGCATTCTAGTGTCGTCGGTATGAACCATCTCGCCACTCTCCCCCTCCACCGAGCGAGTATGCGCACGTAAACACTGCGACTGTGGTCTGACATGTAGGCATCTGGCCAGTCGCCATTAAGGTTTTGCTAGTGAGCTGTGATGGGAGGACGGCGTGCTTCTCCACTTGCCGGGATGGATAGAGCAATTATCATGGACCCAGGGTGACGTTTGCTTGATATGCACTCTTGAACTGTGAAAGTTAATTTTAAGTTTTATTACCATTTAATGTACCTCGCCTGGAATTTTGGAGTGCACCCTAAGGATTACCTTTACCATACTGTACCATTACGTTACATTTGAGGCAGTAACTATTATGGAAATACAGTGGACAAATATGCCGCGGAACAGCTTCAGGCGGCGTAAATGCGAACGGAATATAATCTTACTGCAAATCGATCTTGATCAGTAGGCGGAGGTCGATATTGACCAGCAAAAGAGTAAAGAGTTTCCAAGATTGAACAACTATGGACCATGAAATAATTGAAATGACTCGATTCTTAGATACCTTGAGAAGAAAAACTGCGTGAAGGAAGAACTGTACGTTTAACTACGAGATAGCGAAAGAAAATCAACGAATTATAAATACTAAAGTAATTTATATATAATAAATCGAAGGAATAAACCTCCAATATCTGCAGGATACTTAAGGAATCAAAGAAAAACGCCAAGATATTGAAGTAAAGTGTGACTACAGCCGAGTCAAATATCGACGTAAAGAAAAAGGCCGGAATAGCATAATAAGTGGCCAATCTACACTAAAAAACGCAGAAAAAACTATTTCAAGTTATGAGCAGTACCTGTTTAGGCGACATAATTGACGAAAACCAGACCAAAATTGAGGAAATATATAATTTAAGAGAAATATTTCTATCAGTTATAAAGTATATAAACTCAAGTACACATATTGGAAAACTTACAATTCATCAGAGAAATATGTATTCTACAAAATATTTGCTGTCTTTTCGTTGCATGATCCCTGGTGACGTAATGAATCTCGCCTAAACGGATGGAGGAAGATTGCGCAAGATGAACTCAGCTCAAGCCAAGATGCCCAGCCGAATCCAGCCGTGACGTGATCCTGGGACATGATTGACTACTCCGAGATGTCCTAGTCGATGAAGGAGCCAGCAACGGGGAAGTCGACACGAGATAAGTAATATGGTTTCGAACTTTGCATTATAAAATTTTAATTATTTGCTGGAATATATTTATTTGAGTGCAGAAGTGCCTACAGATATATATAAAGTGCCAATAAGTGAATACTATGGTCTGGATTTAAAAAATTAACCGCTGACATGTGCTATTTTAAGTAATACAAATCCTGTGCTCGTGAGATATTTGTAGGTTGTTATAAACAAGATCAATATGAGCATATCCATGTTTTATATGCCAATCTACTTGAGAAGACCAATTAATATCGAACTATTTGTGGTTAAGAGGAATGTATGCGATGTACGTAACGTAACCTAGTTTTTATGAGCACTTGATCGGCAGACATGGCCAGTACGATTATTGTATTGAAAGGAAATGATTAAATATTAGCGAGTTGCAGTTTATGAATGGAAATTCAGGCTATTGGACTGTTTTGACCGTAACACAGAGGTTATTGAAATGAAGTTGAATTTGTATTGCTTTTATATGAAGGTATCGGGAAGAATTGAAATATAAGAATTGCATAATGTTGTTAGCCTTAGGAAATGTGAATTGTTCTCGGCGTAAGCAAAGCCTAGATGAGGTTATTGCGAGTTTCTGTGTCGGTTACGGTTTTTAATATAGAGGTTAACAATGCAAGAGATGGAATTAGGTCATGTTTATGTGAATGTATGTTACAGTCCAAGCGTTATATGGTCGATAAATAGCATTGATGCCAGACATATCGCTAGGTTATTTGTGTATTACATGCAATATAATCTGAATATACGTACAGATGAAGGAACATCGCATAACTAAAAATATGTCTTATTATGTGAATGTATATCGGTAGAGTAGGTTTTTAACCTAATTTTGGCACAGCGGTGAATAACTTGAGAGTTGGTTTTATATGCAATGGCACGTATTTATGAAAACATTTGGCACAACTTACGCGTTTACAACTGATTGATTATCGTAATGGTGGCACTCTATAGTAAGAATACTTGAATTAATCTTGCACATATGAATGTATATAATTATAATAAGCTTGATATCGGTATCGATAGATACATTTATAGTTACATTGATATATTTTTAAAACCGTAATTAAGAAACATATTACTTATCTCATGTCGTGAAGAAGTTATAATGAAAATCCAAACCAAAAATTTCAAATGAGAATCCAGTGGATGTCCCAAAGCTAGCCCAAATAATACTAACAGGAAGATATACCACTCCCTCCATGATAAATAAAGAATTATCCCTCTCTTACCCAATGAAACATATTAAAATAATGAAAATGGTTATATGACCGGATGATATTCAGTTAAATGAATATAATATGATGAATTCAATTATGTTTACCATGAAGATTACGAGCTCAAGAATGATATTATAATATGAATCCAATTTCTCTTCACTATTGCTAATAATTTAATTCCTATTTTAATTATAAAACATTAGCATGCTAATAAATTAGATCTAGGCTTATTTATCTGTTTCTTTTCCCAAAGTAACTTATAATACGTAGAAATAGGATAGTATTAGAGCTATTTAAGGTTAGATATGCTGAGTAATGAACCTCATATCAGGTTTTCACCTACTTGCGGGGGAATTGAATGATTGATTAGAATCATGACTACTCTTCAACGGAACCTACGACTGTTTTGTATAATTTGAGAGTTTAATGAGATATTTTACCCTGAGAACCAAATGTATACCTCCAACCATCGTACTTATACATGCGAGAGACCCCCGCGTACATGATGGTTATCTTAGTTTTGGGTCATTTGCAGCCGAGGCATGATATTATGATCGCCCAACGAGAGTTATATGAGTAGATAGGTGCCGATGACAGGAGAGAAGATGGTAGGAAAGGTGTAATACGTAAGTAAGGATATGACGCTGAAGCGAACTCACGACTATGGCAAGATACTACACTGTAAGTGTTTTTCCAACTCATCCTTAACTTGTTCCAACTAGTGAACTGAATATTTCCAAATGTGAAGTGCGTACCGCAACAGGATGTAACTTTGCATCAACTAAACTCTACGTTTTAGCCCTGCGGCGTTTGAACACTTTTCGAGTCAAAAACTTATATATAAACTACTTTTGTTTACCAGGGACTTGCATCTGCTGTGAATTAATATTAATTCTTATTCTTGGAAATTGTAAATTTAATACTCAATGATTGGTAGCGGCTTTCTAGCCCTAATAAGTAGGGGTTAATGCAATGTTTTGGCAGGGTTATTAACCAAGCGGGTTGCTGCAAGGATGTGGAACAAACGTTCGTTTTCCATCTTAATTTTCCTACTTCTGGGTTATATTATTAAATTAATTAGTTTGGTATTTTCGTGATTTTTCGACATCCTGTTTTTCTTTTGTCTCTTAATATGTACATGCCTATTGTTGTTTGGTGGCCTATGATTGGCCATTTTCCTTAACTACCTAGCGTATTTTCGTTCCCATCGGAATATTATGTTGATTGATGGTGATGCTGATTGTTGATGGATGTTGGTGGAAATGAATTGATTTCCCTGTTATGAATTTAGTATTGTGGGTTGTTTAACCTGTTTTTCTTTTAATTAATTTTGGCATTTTTCTCTCCCTGCTGGCATATATTCCTACCCTGTTTCGCGGACCTTATTATTATTATTTTTAGGTAAACTAATTCTTGGAAAATTGATCGTAATATATCACCCTTCCTTGTGGGAGCTCCTTGGAATATACCGCAAATAACGTTTCAGTATCAAGAAAATCACTATTTAAGTACAACTATATAACCATTCTCTAAAAGAGGGAGTGTTTCACTGACATGGGCATGACGCATATGAAAAAGATTTCAAAGTCTTTTAAGACTTACTGGAATCAAAAATGATAATCTCTCTAAAACCAGTAGCTAATTATAATGAAACTGAAGCAAATATTTATTTAAATCAAGAGAACTGGTCAAACAGAGAAAGGTCTGCCTTCCAAAAATTAAAATTACCAAGTTTCGACAGAGACATAATGTTGTGACTATACTTCAAGGGCAATTTTTAAATAAGATCACTAGAAAATTAAGGCCTAACTGGAATCAAAAGTTTCAAAATATCACCCTGTCCCTGAAAGTTTAGACAAAGAAAACCCTAGTAAAACATTGCCATGATTGAACAAAATATAACCATACTGTAGAACTTCATTCATAAACACTACCACTGCCCTAAGCTGATTGTATTGGAGTATGCGAAGCACATCCTTGAATGTTCAAATAAGCTCTGTCCCACTTGTAGCATTATAATGAAGTTAGACATTGTTATCAGCATCTCGACAGTTCATTCAGGCTCGTCTCTACCCCCATTTAATCCTTCTAATCTGAATGGGTTGCATCGACCCAGATTTAATATTCAATTGCTTGTAACTGACAAAATATAAACTGTATATGCCAAAAAACTTGTGTATTTGTTCATCTCCTTTAGTAGGTATTGACATGATTTAAAAATATTTTTCAGTTGGTGACTACTCTACCAGTTCAAAAAATTACATATATGATGAATGGATCAAATGGACATATCCATTAATATCAATGCTGCCCTACCTGCTGGTCACTACACAAACAATGTTGGACTACCTCCACGACTAGGGAGTGCTGCATTGTTTCTGTGATCAAATATGGCTGGGCATCAGCAGTTAATGAGAAATCTATATGAAATTAGTGAGAGTAAACATGAAGAGGAAGCTGATGATGCATTGGCTGATCCTGAATTTGTGTTTTCCAAAAAACTGATGACGATCACGTTTCTCTGGAGGGAGAAGAAAATGACGAGCTCCAAGTATCTGGTTATAAACTACAAGATGAGATTGACTCTGTACAAAAAGAAGTGTACATATCTCGAAATGGGACGGAATGGAGAAAACAACCATATTGACAATCAGGTGTAAGGTACGTTCCACATTCAGCAGAACCCCTATTTAACGTTTTTACAGGGACCTGAATTTTTATTGTTAAATGGGGATTAACATATACTGTGCCATCATACGTTATTTACACAATGACAGCAATAAAAGGAGATATCTACATTATACACTGTACTGTAGTTACAGTTTGTGCTTCATTTTGACAATTTTCTGTTGGTGAATGCAAATCTCTTCAGTTTAAGGTTTTTCTTATAAGGTTATGCATGATTGTTCATAAAAGGCAGGAAATATACCGAACTCACATAAACCTATTAAAATTACTACAGAACAGCAATCAGTTTGTTTAAACATTATTGCGGATGTTTTCCAAGCAGCAGCCGACTCATTAGCATGTATTTTCTAATTCCAATAGACTGAACACCCATATTACATTTCCTTCTTAAGAACTGCAATAGCATCAGTCCAGAGAATTGTTGCAAACATTGCCAGTTTCCTATTTCAAGCGGCATCACCTAACCTAGGTATCAATTGCAAGAAATCAGCTTCATTTCCCGTATCAAATCCTATTTACAAAGAAACAGTAACAGTAAAAATTTCCACGTATTTGATATGTATATTTGCATTAAGCAAATCAATTAATCACACACAGTACATGTTTCATTCCATTTTGAAACATCTTCAGCTGTATTACATTGCTTAGGTGAAAACATTAAGTATTTATCAGTTTAAGAACATCTCAAACAGGTACCTTGTTTTTCTTAAATTCTACATAAATTTAAAATTTGAAATAAATTAAAATCAATGTGGATGGTTGAATGGGGTGGTGAAATGAGAGGGAAATGGATCTGCTTATGGTTAGCCTATTTAAAAAAAATCTATTCACTTGAACAGATGTTGTAAAAAATGTTTCCAGCACTTTTATCACAAAAATATTCGGCTTGTCTTCTAATAAAAAGTTTTTTTTTGAAAATATAACTTTCCTGTGTCACCGCCCTGCATATTACAAGGTGTTATCTTCGTTTGCTCCTTCAAAGGTGATTGGTATTTGTTTTAAATTTACAAAAATATCTATTGAATTTGGTTAGTTCAGGATCCCTGAAGCTGATTGCTGTTTTACTATTAATAAAAGAGCTTCCCCATAGTCCTGTTGCTAAAATCTACTATGTCCTTGAAGGAGCACAGCTAATGCAGCCTTCGACCCCATTCAACCATCCACATTCATTTTAATTTATTGCAAATTTTAAATTTACGTAGATTTTAAGAAAAACAAGGTACCTGTTTGAGATATTCTTCAAAAGATAAATACTTAGTGTTTTCACCTAAGCAATGTAATACAGCTGAAGATGTTCCAAAATGGAATGAAACATGTACTGTGTATGATTAATTGATTTGCTTAATGCAAATATACATATCAATTAGGTGGAAATTTTTACTGTTATTGTTTCTTTGTAACATAGGTTTACTGTGCACATTTTATAAAAATAAATTTCAAGCTCCCTGTAGAATAATAACAATTTTACTATAAACATACAAGGGAACAGCCATTCTGAAATTTAACAAGATGCGCAAGTACATAACCTAACCTCTGAAATTAGTTATGCACACCACTGTATCTTGAGAAGTATCACATTCTTATTTAATTTCAGAACATAGTAAATTAAGGAATCTTTTATTTCAGGTTTTATTTCTAAGAGTTAACAAGTACTGTCATTGCACTTATTGCAAAAATATGTTATCCCGATGTTTAATACACCAGTCTGTGTTGTGAGAAGACCTCAGACTCACTCAAGATCAATTCACTCATGCGTAGCAATGAATCAACACAGAAGACAATTGATCACATTCAATATAAACCCTGGAGTAGAGTGTATGAATACTGGTAATGGATGAAAACTAACATGCCTGAATTTGCCTGTGATAATGGATGAAACGGTAAAAGGATTCTCATTGTATTGTAACTAAAGGATATTGCACAGATTAATACAGGAATTTTCATAGATTATAATAACATTGTCATTAAAACGGGGGTTTTGTTCTACTACATCGACCGCGAATAGATGTCAATCAGAGTCAGACATCTCATTTTAGCTCTAAGTGCCCATGCTCCAAATTCCTCTTCTGCCTTGAATCATCCTTAGCAAGCTTATGATGTCTTTTGCAGTGGTTCTTAATGTCCCATAACCAAAATATAGGAAAATTTTAACATTTCCTTAATGCTAAATGCGAGTTTTGCCCTACAGTATTTTGAATTTTGATTTATGTAAAATTGAATATGGTGCTAAATCGAGGTCACACAAAACTGGGGTTGCACTGTAATATGAACAATGCTATTGCTTCATTTACACCATGGACCTATATCTATAGTCCTATATGCTCTTCAATATTTTAGTTGTTTATATTAATAATACTTCAGAGAAACGTAAATTTCAATTATGCGTATCCCAAATTGAGTAACATAATGAGAATTTCACCTGGACCCACGAGATATGCTCTTCAGAGGACAGGTGATCCCAGATGTTGGCAATGAAGTTATTCATCATTAATAAAATGCTGGAAACCACTTTATGGGAAACAAATTTTGAAATGAAGAGGGTTTTTGCAGATAGAAGGAAAGCTACAAGCCCATTTCTTTGATAGAGTTTGTAACATTTCTAGATATGTACGGTTTACACAATTTGGAAACAATAGCAGTTTCTGTCTTTTGTTAACTGCTAATAATCACAATCAACAATAACATGCAGTTATCTATATTTGCAGGCTTGATTTTGCTGGAGTCTACAAATCAGTGGGCAAATCACTTCGAGAAGTATGGAATGAAGCAGACGGTCATCCTATCCTTCGAGCTACAATATCTCTTCAATGGTCCCAAATGATAACCCAGTTTTGAGCTTCGATAATAAGGAAGAGAGACCAGCCCATAGATGTAATGGCAAGTTAACAGCAAGAAGAGATGTTCATGACATGTTCGTTTCACAACTACCTAAAGTGTTTGTTCCATTTGAAAATAATACTGTGGATGAACATCTGGCTTCCTTTAGGGAAAATGCCTCTTTAAGCAGTATTTATCTACCAAACCAAGAGGAAAATATGGAACAAAATTATGCCTCCCCTCGGATTTGGACACGGTTTATGTGTGCGCCTCTGCAGTTGACAATGCTACATCAGTAAACAGAGAGAGAGAAGTGAACAATGGAAGGAATGTGGTATTGAGACTTGTCAAAGATATTGAGGGAACAGGGAGAAACGTCACTACAGACAATTTCATCACCGACTTTACCCTGGTTAGTGAGCTTCTGAAAAAGAACCACAATTTCAACAATGCCAATTTCCTACTGGAACATTCCTAGAGACTTAACACTTGCTGATCCCATTTTGCATACTCCTCAAATGGACCTATTCATAACAACTCAAATTTTCATACACCATTTAATAATGTATCACCAAACTCATAAAAACTAACCAGTTCTCCAAAACACAAAACTGAGATGAATCTCTGATGGACAGGTTAGTACAATTACTTACGAAAGATAAAAGGTGAACATCAAAGAGACATAAGCACGTGCTGGCCAAGAAAGGTTATACTATGGATTGTACACAGGGGTAAGATATAAATAATGCACAAGCAGTCAGGAAAATACAAGGACACTAGTGCATGAACAAGAACTGGCTACTTCAGATATATTGCCATGTGCCGTCCAAAAAAAACCCGCTGACTTAGTGTCTCTATAGAAAAAATATAAGAACAGGTGACTGAATAAAAGATCAGCACTTTCAATTACAAAATCTGGACATACAGTAAGAATTGAAATGACTAGAAAATATGAGCAAAGCAAGTTCAAGATAAGACTATTATGCAGTTCAGGAATGTAAACAAATTTTTAATTCCAGGATTTTTGAGAGAATTGACACACAAAAAGTTCATTTTCACATAAATTCCAAAAGCATTCCAAATAAAGGAATTACACATGCAGCTGCACCTTTATGGATATGGGACTAATGACCTGTTATGATCACAATAAATAAATAAATAAATAATTAAATAAATAATCAATTATTACCACTCAAGAGTCTTGATGATGATGATGATGATGATGATGATGATGATGCTTGTTGTTTAAAGGGGCCTAACATCTACGGTCATCGGCTCACTCGAGAATCAAGCGCAGTTTACAATACCTTATGATCAAGTATAAGTCCCATACCAGTGTGAAAATTTACACCAGCATAAGACTAAGATTTTGCCCTCTGTCCAACAGCCAAAGAGTGCATCAAGGTAACAGGTAAAGACGACATGAAGAGGGGAGGTAGAGGAAAAGCAATGACACATGGCACTAGAAACGCCGAAAACATCCATGAAGAGTGTAGAGTGTACAATCTAAAACCGATGATGCCATCCATGTTTGATGCAGGTAATCGGCTGACTGCAGTCCCGTAACTGCAGCAGTGTGCACATGTCAAATGCCAGGAAGAAAGCAGTGATAAATGACGAATGCGGCAGAGGTGAGTTGACAAGATAAAACCTATGCCTCATCAATCTCTACTCGTATGCAACCTGCAAAACAAAATTCACTATTTTGGATAACATAAGAGAACAACACCAATGGAAAAACAGCATGAAGCAAACTTCCAGCAACACATGATGACAGACACGTCAGTTAGGTACACTGTATAACTCCCTGTGAAGAAATGCTTTAAAACTTGGTTGATCTAAACAAATGGAAATTAAGCATGTCCTGTCCCTGGAAAGAAATGTCTGAAAAATAAGAAGTTTTGCCAGGAATATATTAAATTCATGTTAGAATTCAAATCACTTGATAACATGAGAGGAATGTGAAAACTTGCAGGAAGAAAACACTATTAAATTCCACATTACCCTGTCATAAATCATTCAAGTAAAACAGCAAAAACACTTGTTAATATCAACGCTTCAGTCAAGACTGACAATGGCATTAGTCTCAACTACATACACCATTAAGGGTCATCCACTCAAGAACATCTCTTCTCTATAATAATCTGATTGCGGGCTCAACAAATAGCATTTACGTGTGTATGCCAGATTGTTTAGCAATAAAATGTTGCTCTGTGTAAAATTCAAGGCAGCAAAGCTTTAAAAAAATTGTTTTTCATAACTCTCCCTTCAAAGTCTGAGATTTGCGGAGCCTTTCTCTTGACAAGACTATTCAAGAAAACATTAAAGGCTCCCAGTTTGAAGTAGCTAAAGATACAAATGAGTGGCACCATGTGCCGTCCAAAGAGAAAACCGCTGACTTAGTGTCCAGACGACCACAAATGAAAACAATTGTCAAGAATACAGTTTGTTGGCATAGTTCTGGATGGATGAATCAAGATCCTATGAGTAGGAATAAATGAAAACGTGATGTTCGAATTAATCTCCCAGTTCAAAAACTCAAGATTAAAAGTTTCAAGATTAAAAAAGGTACAGAGAGTAGCTGCATATTGTTTTTGATTTATCTAAGATTGTTATAAACAAGAGTGAAATTCATGTCCACTGTTCATATCGGAGTTGAACCTTCCACTCAAATGTTGCATTAATGTTCTGTAGAAAATATTAAATCATATTGATTATAACCATAATCATAGATAAAGAAGCCATCTCCTTGTTGGCAGAAGACTGCACAATACCTTAATTCTAGTGGGGAGGAAATATTAGATCATTCTGTATATATATCATCATCTCACTAATCTAATTATCATTGCGGAACAACTTCGACTACTTCATCATGGCACTCAACCCTTAATCACATCTCTGAGAGGCAAGTTTCGGATCCCATCAGCAAGGGGGGCGGTAAAGAAGCAACATTTATGCACGTCTCAAGGTTCGTAAGTTGAATGCAGATACTTCTGAACAATTAACGCGAAATACACAAAGTGTGCGTGTACCCATTTCTTAACACTAGAATAGACTATGCTGGCTCAATTCTCATAAACATTGGCGTGAGATGGAACAAGACCAGACTGCCTAGCTACCAAGCCTCTCTACATAGACATGATACCTGATCTCACAACAACTACATTGCTCGCCTCTCTTTGTTCACTTATTTTCACAGAGGTCACCCCCTGAACATTTACAGTGATAATGGCACAAACTTCTTCAGAGCAGCTAAGGAAATCAAGGCCTTTCTGAAAAACAATCCTGAGAAAAACCAGCTCTTCCCTGCAACTGCAGGCATGGGACTGATACAGCATTCCATCCCTCCTGCAGCACTACACTTTGATAGAAAACGAGAAGCAGCTGTCAACAGTCTGATATATCACCTTAGAAGAGTGATGAATTCTTATTTCTTGACCAACAAAGAATGGACCACTCTTACAACACATACTCACATCTCCTCACTAAAGTTAAATGACGACCCTTTTGACACTTCTTACCTAACTACATCCAATTTCCTTTGTAGGAGAGAAAAATACTACACTCCCTGATCATGATTATACTTCCTCTCTCATTATCCAGATGGCTGTATATTGAGCAGCCAACCCAGAATTCCTGAAAGAGATTGTCAATTAAATATCCCAATAAATAGCCCATAACAACACAGTGGACAATGGCAGTGATCCTAATGTTCAGGTGAGTAATGGGGAACATACAAAGCCTGTCCTTTACCACACATGAAACAGAAAGGCAAGATCACTCTTGAAGGGCTCATTTATTCATTGAAAGTTTAAGTAATATTATAAGTCACCATAGACTAGTATCATCACAGACCACATTAGGAAGGATAAGAATGTTTTCTACTTGTAAGTGAATTCTGACAGTAAGCAAGCAATCACCTGCAACTTGTATCTACAAATAATTGTATTATCTAGAAGTCAATATAATCAACAAGATTACAACGGTGTTTCATTTGGAACAACTAGTAAAATACCCAGGAACAGTAACAAAAAAGTGCTCCTTATAGCAACTCCGTGTTTGAAAATATTCACTAAGTCAAAAATATTAGTAGCAATGATACCACCTCCCAAATGATATACAGTAGAGGTCTTTGGATCTATCCCAACTGCTGCATGATACATAATGCAAGATCTTAAAGAACATGAAGGAACCGTGAAAATTAGGTAAGTAAACAGTCAATCTCATAAAAAAGTGTATCAATCATATATTGAAATGAAGGGTTAACCACTGATATCTGTTCAGCAATTTTCTATTTTCAGTACCTAACAATGGCTTATCAAATTATGTACATTACCTCAAGTGAGTTTTTCTGCATTGGCCTTGGCTCTGTTAACACTGATTTGGCTTCTTTTTTCAGTGGTATAATTCCTGATACATTTTCAATATTTTCCTGTGGAAAATATGATACATAAGTTATGCACGTAACACACATTTTCAAATACTGTCACCAACAAATGAGCATGATAATTTACTACTTCCAAGTATTACAGTTACTTTCAAAATTTTACTACTGTTTAAGAGAGATTTCTACCAGCAGATGATTTCAAAACCAAAGGCTGCACTGAGAATGGTGTTATCATCCTTGTTCAAACCTAATGTCAGAGAAAGCATGAGACTGAGAACCAAATATAAAGTGAGGAGCATTTTCTAGCCATATCAGAAGATATCCTACCAGAGATGGAATTGGGACCATCTCGCACAAAATTTTGGAAGGAATCTGCCACAGACATAAACACTAAATTATATTAATTGATTTTATGTATCCAATTACGTCTATCAAATCACTGAGGTTGTTTGAATCACATCCAAGTATTAAAACTGTCCTAAATATTTTGCCATACAGTGAGAAATATTAATACTATGCTCTTAACATACATTTTGTTTAGACAGACAGATCAAAATCCCTTGAAACATTTTAATCACTTTCTATAATCTGGTTTTGCCAAGCTCACAGGGGATAAACACTGCATTGAGACAGTTCTGTTCATCCAAGTGTAAAAATAAAAAACGAACATGAAAGAAGCAGGCTTATCACAGTCATAGACCAGGGAAAGATGTGATGCAGGTCAAACATAAAGCAACTACAAATGAAATGTTTTACTACTACAAGGATGTTATGCAGTGTTCTGTGAAGAACTGTGCGGATGAGAACACCATCAGTGTTGGAGTGTACATCTGCAGTTTCAGAAGCTCTTTCATGATCTACGAAGGTCATCCAATAAATAAGTTTCCCTATTTTTTTCTCTGCAAACCACATGTTTTAGAATTAAATTGGTACTGTAGGAACTTCCACTGGCGAATGGCTGGGGTAAGGTGATCTTCAACTGCACGTGCTTGCTCTGTGTTCACCAGTATGGCGCTACCTGCCATGGAGCTACCAATGGAAAGCGTGTCCACTTGTGAACTCTGTTCTGTTATTCGCTTTTCCAGGCAAAAAATGAAGTGGCTACCAATATTCATTGTCACTTGGTGTGAGTTTATAGTGAAAAATGCATGCTGGCATTCATGGTTCCTGGAACGACAGCACGATGTACATGATGACAAGCACAGCGCCAGCCCCAATATAGCCACTCTTGCAGGTCGGAATGTGGTGGACGAAGATTAACGCGTCAGCACTGATGAGATAATGAATCTACTGCCTCCCGGCACGGAAACTGGGCAGTCCTTTATTGCAATGATATTGTTGAATGTCTTGCAGTATTGAAAAGTCTGTGCAAGATGGGTCCCAAGTTTTCTTACTGACGCTCACAAGCAATAACAGAACGAGGTAGCCTGAGCTTTCCTGCAAATGCTTCAAAGAGAGGCAGATCAAATGTCTTCCCGCATTGTTACTGGAGATGAAAGCAGGGAGCATTATTCAACTCTAAAAACAAAACCACAAAGCATGCTATGGAAGAAACTTGGCAAACATGCTCATAAAAAGGGCCAAGACCTCAGACTCTTTTTTACAATTTACTTTACATCGCACTGACACAAATAGGTCTTATGTTGACGATTGGAGAGGAAGAGCCTAGGAGTGGGAAGGAAGCAGCTGTGGCGTTAATTAAGGTACATCCCCAATACTTACCTGGTATGAAAATGGGAAACCACGGAAATCCATCTTCAGGGCTGCCGACAGTGGGGTTCGAACGCACTATCTCCCAGATGCAAGCTCACAGCTGCGCGGCCTTAACCGCATGGCCAACTTGCCCGGTTAGACCTCAGCCTCTGTAGGCATAGTTTTGGCGACTGCCTTTTGGGACTGTAATGTTGTTGTATTGGTTGACTGACTGCCCCAATGCACTGTGGTCACACATGAGAGGTCCTGCACGGTCCTTACGAAGCTCAGAGTTGAAATCCAACGAAAACGTTCTGGTCTTGTCTCAGAAAATATTGCCCATTCAGCTCAAAGGATGCAGGATTTGCTGCAGAACTTCAAAAGGGACCTTTTTCCCCATCCACCTTATTCTGCGGAACTTGCCCCGAGTGATTTCCATCTCTATCCACAACTCAAGTTGCACCTTGGAGGTAAGCGGTTTGCAACTGATGAAGAGGTGGAAGAGGAAGTGCACCGCTGTCTACAGAGATGGGACCCGACCCGGTATGATGAAGGTATCAAGAAACTGCTGCCAAGATAACAAAATGTTTGGACTGAAATAGTGACTATGTGGAAAAGTAGTGTACGAGTTGTAGAATGAAAATTAAATATTTCTCAAAGGTAAATAAAACCAAGCATCATGGGGCAGCAGCCCCCGTAGGGCCATGGTTTACCAAGTGACCACTGCTCAGCCCAAAGGCCTACAGATTACGAGGTGTCATGTGGTGAGCACGAACAATCCTCTCCGTCGTTATTCTAGACTTCCTAGAACAGGGCCACCATCTCACTGTCAGATAGCTCCTCAATTTTAATCACATAGGCTGAGTAGACCTCCAACCAGCCCACAGATGCAGGTAAAAATCCCTGACCTGAACAGGAATTGAACCCGGGGCCTCTGGGTAAGAGGCAGGCATGCTACCCCGACACTGCAGGGCCAGCACAAGTGTAAATAGCCTGCTTGTATTTTTTGTAAAATAGGGAAACCTATTTATCGGATGGCCCTCGTATACTACGAGACCTTTAAATTTTTCACTTGGATTCATGAAACATTTTGACACTACAGGGGTGCAGGAGGGACTGTGATCAAAAGCTTACATTCTATTGCAAGTTAGTTTACTAATAAAAGCGAATTAAAGTATAAAATTCCAGAATATACTCACTTATCCCTTTTAACAGAAGAAATCGAACAGTAGCTGAACTAAGGAAAGGAAGATAAAATGACGCAAAAAATGGAGAGTTTGTTAAAGATGAAGCTATACTTTCCATTGTAGACTTAGTTAAAAATAACAAAAAACTTTCTAGTTTGTCAAACATACAATTTTAACATAAATTATAACACTATAAACATACCCGTAAAAAATAAACACTCTATTATACAAAGAATGACATGTTTCATTCTACAAGAACATCCACAGATTCTATGAAATCACACAAAATATGCATATATGTACAGCACTGTTTACGTTGCATAAACTTGTCAATGATAGAGAGTTCAGTGATAATATGAGCCAGTACTGACAAATAAGAAATTTACAAGTATTAATATATCGAGAAAACTCCTGAACTTATCTAGACTGCCAATGCCAACTTTGTTGTCACCAAATACTATTTCGGGACTGTGGTCATGGAGAGGTAAATGGAAAGTTTTGAGTATAGCACAAACCTTACGGAGAGGGGAAGGGAAGCATGAGAGGGGAGTGAGGAACATTGTGGGTCCCTCCTACTGGATGTTAAAATCTAGTACACTGTACCATGGAGAGGAGAGGGGGAAGTAGGATGGAGCACTCTTTCCACACTGGAGAGGGGAGAGAAGGTTATTAACCTACTTCATGTTATAATGCACTTTTATGTAAGATGGATGAATGCAACTGAATGATTTTAGATGAATAATGTATGGAATTGAAATAGAGAATATCTATAGGATATTATTGTGATAAATGCCAATTTAATGAGTAAGTATGGTCCAGATCGAGTAGAGCGATGTGCGGGGAATTTTTTTAAGTGTGTATGGTCATTTAAGTTGGTTACGTTAGCACTTTTTGCGATTTAGATCTCGATTGCTTCCCTCATATTCGAAGATTTTATTTTATTTTCAATGTGTAAAATTTTTAGATCTGTGTTGATGTCTGTGAAATAGTGTGAACTGTCGTACATGTGCTCCCCAAAGGCTGAATGCTGATTATATCTGATCGTTTTTGTGTTCTTTGAATCTTGTGTGGAAATTTTGTTTTGTCTGACCTATATAGGTGGCATTGCAGTTAAGTTCTTGGCACTTGAGTTCATAGACTCGTGACTTTGAGAAAGGGTCTTTTTTGTTTAGGTGCACTTGTTGATGTGTCTTTGCAGTGTGTAGTTCATCCTAAAGGTTAACTAAAACCCTGTTTCCTAAAGATATAACCCACTTTTTATGTGTTATTATTAATGTAGTTGAGAACCAAGTGTGGTGGTTTTCCAGGGACTTTTCTTTTGTTTGTTTAATATTTTATCTACTGTGCCTGGAGGGTGGTTGTCAGTGTTGTTAGTGATGTCAAAGGGTATCTTTAACCCTTTACCACCCACATTTTTTCTCCGCTTATCCCCAGGTTTCAACCTATTCATTAGGAAACATTCAAACAGAGCACACCGTTTCAGAAAAGGTTAAATATTATAAAAAAATATTGATCACAATGTATTCACATTTTCAATAATATTAGAAAATATGCCATCATTTACAACATTTAACATACCATCATGTCCATTTCTCTATTCATTGAGTCATAAGTTTGTCGGTTCAAACCCCCACCCGTGCTGGAGATACTCAGCACTGAGGTAGGCTGTATTTGTCACATTCACATGTTGTCTAAATCCCCCTAAGCCAATAAAGATGAGATTCTGGAAGTGTAATGGTGACCTTGTATATCAACTTTCATTTCCTCTAGCAAGTGTCTTCCCATTCTGTTTCTATTTTACTGAAATGCGCCTGTTTGATTGCTGCATTAATATATACGCAATCAATAATGTCAATGAATAGATTGTCTCCGCCTAACATATGTAAAAATATAACCTATTTCTCATTACTATCTTTTGAAATTATTGATAGGTTCAACATCATCCTTATAATCATTGAATAATGAAACAAAATGTTTGTGTTATCTGAATTGCAGCCGCATCATCATCAGGTCCGAATTCTAGATATCAGTTTTCACTATCAGTAAAATTATCTTTGTTGATATGTTATTTACTCACTAAAAATTTACCTCAACCCCTGCTCAACAATTCTGTGTCATTTCTTATGCCGTTATTCAGCTCAGTCTCAATATCCGCAGTATTCAATCCCGTCATGTTTACGAAATAAACAGCTGACCAGCACTCGCGGAAGTTCAAGACCGTTGCCTAGACAACTTCAAGACAAATTCTCACTCTTCTTTTATTTCCTAAGGCTAGTATATTGTACTGCATGTTCATCAATGCCTAATAAACAATTCACCACCAAAAAATACAAAACTATTGCATAGATTGCACACGTATGCAGATAATGCAGCTGGGTGTTTTCGGGCAATAAGGACCGTAAGGCAAAGTGAACAGTCGGGCGCTTTCGGGCGGGAAGGGGTTGATTAGTTCTAGGCTGCTTTTAATTTATCTGTCTTCTTAATGTGAGACTTTCTCTTTTAGGATTTTTTCAGTTGTTAGCTTAAATTGTAACTTGGCACATCATAATTTACTATTGGTCTAATGGGACATGAGCTTTTGTGTATTTTGGGGATGGTTCTTACTGTGGGGAGTTTGGGATTTTTTGATGGTGAGGCTTTCTTTTTCTTGTTCTGTGAGAATGAAGTCTGTTTGCTGGATAGCTTGTTTTATTTTGTTTTGAAATTTATTTGTAGGATCACATTGTAGTTCTTGAATTCCGTTGTTGTTGATGACAGCTATTGTTTTTTTCTATATACCCAAGAATAGAACATAACAAGAAGTGTCAAGAGTATAGATCTTGAATAGCAGTGCACTCCCATCTCAGATATGTTCAGACACCGTTCTCTTCTGTAGTGTCTGTAATTTAGAACTGAACCAGCAAACATTTATTCAGAGAACAGTGTGCATAAGCTGCAGAATTTCACCTTTGAGCAACTCGTGGACAATATCACATCTATAAATTAGCAGTTCACAGTGTTGGGAGTAGATTTTTGCTGTTGAGTCACAATTATTCATTGAATATCCCTCTTCCAACTCTCAAGGTATTCAAAGACTCTGACGTGCAAGAATGATGTGCAGGAATTCACTTTTATGCCAGTATAACTACAGACGTGTGCTGGGATATCCAGCTTCATCAAATACCTCTAGAATGGACACAAATTACACTCGCCAACATGAAAGTAGAATGTTATCACATCACCATGTAAGCTATCAGATGAAGAGAGACTGAACTGTAAGCCACTCATTCAGAAGATTACAATTTACTGTGTTTACAGTAGCAACAGACAGAGCAAGGAAAGATGATGATAATAAGTCGCTTCTTCCCCAAAATTATTTCACAGCTTCTCCGCCTAGGCAGAGTTTTACTATGAGATCACCCAACATTAGTAACATTGTAAAGAAGTTTAAATGATGCAAATCTTACCTGGAATTTCTTTTGGAGGAAAAATATGTTCACTATGAGATTCAAAGACCTACTGGCCATAACCGAATTAAATCCATCACCCAAAATTGTCCTTCAGTTTAGCAGCTACTAGCACTAAAATTGGATAATGTATGATAGGAGATGATGTCAATCCCACAACGATACCATTACCAAACCATGGAGAATAAAAACATAACCATACAACCTACAGAAATCCATGTCAATAAATGCCAGAGGTAATCAATAAACAATAAACAGTCATTTGATGGGTACTTAACTCATGAAATGTCCTGATGCCGCGATCTTGAAACGCTGCCTGTCACAACTTCATTGGTAGCTGGACATAACCAAGGTTCCTTCACTATCAAGTCCACAATTTTAATTCAGCTTTTTGCCACTATCAAACATAGCATGCACTGCCATCTCCCTAGTAAATGCTAGAGGCCAATTGTCCACTTGGCGACCATAATCTGGGGGCATGTGCCACCAGAACCCCTTTCCTTGCCCCATGAACAAAGTTTCTGTCACTAGTTGGACCTATAGATGTATATAAATACTGTTGTTTGTACTTCCTAAGAGTTGGCTGCCTTACGTAGCACATTATCACATACTCCCAGACAAAGAAACAAAAGAGAGACATACTTTTCCTAGATGCCCATGTGGAAAATGGCGACTGCTGGGGTTAATATTGGGGAAGCACATAGTAAATTATGCCCCTTCCAAACTTATTCAGCTACTAAGGGTTAAATTCTGATCTCTATAAAGTTATTTGCCATGAGATTCACATGTGATGACTTTGTTGTTCTTTCAAGCCAGGCTGGTTCCTCTTTGATTTTTACTTGCAGGTCCATTTCACACTGCAACTGAAGTAGTTAGAAGTTACTGGGGTTCTTGATTACTTCCAATGATTTTACACTGAAACATAGCCCAGAGAAATATATTACCTTATTGCAGTCATTGCTACTTAGGTTATCTGTCAACAGATTAAGCATTATGCTTGAAATTTTACATGACCGTCAATATTATGAACATACCAAAAAGACTAAAAGTTTTACATGACTGTTAATATTGTGATCATACCTATTGGACCTCAAGTTTTCTATGACTGATACTATGCAGAACAATCTCCATAACAACACTGATAACCATAACAAGAATTCTACATATGATATCCTAAACGGAAACTTCTCAAAATTTCGAACCCTACTACCATATGTCGCAGCCTACAATGTAAAGAACAACTCAACATTCACAGCGTCACTATTAAATTGCAAACATAGGTAAATAACACAGCAACACAATAATTAAAATTATGCACTACATATTGTAATTTCTTTCTGAAACTAATATCCGCAATTCTTCACCTGCGTAGCCCTTCAGAAAAATTCTTCACTCCAAATAATTTTGATAGGTAAGGTAAGTTACGTTATATTGCTACAACACACGAGAAACAGATTTGCCGGCACTTGTGACACAAAGGCCAGGAGTTTTCAAAAAGAATGCCAGTTATATGTGTATACAGTTTTAATGCTTAAGTAGAAATAAAATTTAAGAAAATTAAAAATATTAAATGTTAAAAATATGTAGAATGCTGAAACTGAGAAAGATTAGTATTAACTTCTTACTGTTCCCAATTGAGATGTATAATTTTCGCAAAAGTAAATTATAGAACTTGAACCTTACCGACAATAGAGATTGTGGACACAGTGTAAATGATAGAAATCACAATTTCTCAATGAAGAAAATCTGTAGCACAATAAATTAACGGAATAGGCTGTACAAATGGCTAATACGCGTCTTATGTAACACATACCTCACACCTAGAGACAAAACCTGATATTTTAATTCAGTGTAATCACCTAAAACAAACACTTAAATAGGATTTGATTTGTATCAGTCAATAGAACGGGCTGAATTTAGGAAAGGATGAATTACCAGTGACAACTCCAGAGTACACGACACTTCTTGAAAACAGCACTGGGTGCAATGTCCCGTTATATTTGTAACTATCAACTATCAATACAGTCCTGTTCTAGTTGGCTTTACACGTGGTCGAAGAGAATGAGTAAGAGATGACTCTCAACGTTATTTTTCACTTCTGAACGCAACGGCTGCGCAAAGATCGCTAGAAATTGCACACCAGCGCCTCTAGTGAAAACAGGGCTGAACTAAAATTACCGGGCGGGTGATTTAAATCGTTTAGCGCGCGGAGGGTCCCCAGGTTCTCGTCCCCCCTCCACTCTTAAATATTATATTAAATATTATTTTCTTTCTCTTCTATTTTTCTTTCAATCCTTCTCTCTATTACCTTTTTCTGAAATACTGCATTCTGAACAACAATACACCTGGAGGTGGGGCTGTGCTTTATTATTATTAATAATAATTTTTTTTGCTGGAGAAAAGAAGCTTACCAGCTTGTGCTGCTTATTATAATTATTTCAATTATGGAGCTATATTTTATTTTTTCTCAGTCACAAAGCCTTCAAGGATCGGAGTGACTGGCCTTGCCTGTGCTGCTTTTGTTTGTTTCTGCTGAGGAAAAAGGAAGCTAACTCACAAAGGGAGGAAGGAAGTGACCTGAAGGTGAGTGGGATTGGCAATCCTTATCTCAGATTAAGACCTATGACAGAAATACACACTAACATCCCCTCGTACATCAGTCCTCTTTAACACTACTTAAGCCAACTGTAACAGTCAATAGTATCAAGATATGCCACTTATGCAGGAAATAAAATATAAATACAATGTAAGAAAGAAAACCATATACAGGAACCAAAATGATGAAAGGAAACTCATATGCTAAGGAGGGAGTTTGTAGGATTCAAAGGTAAATTGAAATGAAACATGATCTTTTGATATATGGAGCTATATTCTACCTACTATCCACAGTGTTACAGGTATAAAATTGTGTAGAAATTATATTCAGCAGTGTTAATCATCAATTAATATTCATCAGCCAGAAAACTATTCAATACAACACAAATACAAGATCATTCATTTATGAAGGAAAGACTGGAACTGACAAGGTACATCATAATACTTTTCTCTCTTATTGCAGTTTAACGTTGCACTGACATTGCGAAGGTTTTCAGCAACACCATTTGTATTTTCCCAAGGAACTTACTATATGATACATCTTTCAGTCTGTCAAAAGAGGCACCTTGGGTCACACACTGAAAAATATTGAGATTTGTACTTCTTTTGCATCTACTAGAGGATGGCAAATCTCTGGCAGAGTAGTGTTTGAAGAAACCAAGATATGATAGCACATACTCTGTTCCTACATACTGCACCAAAACACAACATATCATTCAATCAGTCATCTGCACTTAGATGATAAACAATGTCAAGCTACAAAATTGTATGCATCCCTTGTATTCATTGATCTACACTATTTACAATAAAAAATGCTCTATTTTATGTGACAGTAGGATATATCAAAAATTTTCTGCTACATGGAAAATGATAGAATCATGAATATATTTGAGGGTTTAAAAGACAAGAGAGAGCTTACAGATTCTGTGATTGCTCGCTCTTACAACATGCAGGAGGTACAAATAATGCTTCCTTTCAGTCCATCCGCAGGAGAGGAGTTTTAATAAATTTACAGAAATATGTAGCATCAGGATCTACATACAATAATATGGCAGCTGATCCATCACAAAACGTTCCCATGCCAAGTCGCAACATAGCTCCACCTATTAAGAGCTATGTCCAAGGAATTGCTTGCTAATTTAGTACAGTATTATGAACAATATGCTGCTACTTCCACAACATTACGGTGTGCAAGGGACTTTGCTCTGACCTAGACGAAATGCCAGTTGAGGACAGATGAAACTCACTTCAGACAGTGCCATTTGTACCTACTGTATATCGAAGGCAGAAATCTATGTTGGTGGTTGCAGAGTAGGCTGATCTGTGGTCTGACAGCATGCACTCCAACCGGTCAACCAAGCAGAGGAGGGGTGGCTATGTTTCCACCGTGTTTCTACACCTCTGCATTTGGGACACAGAAACGGCTGTTCCCCTACCACTGGCTGTCCTGAGATTGGTTTTTCCTTTCGCCTGCAGTAAGGCGAATGATGGGACAGTTCCTAGTATATGTCATGGCCACCAAATATCTTGCCCTCACCACAAATCTCCTTGTTTAAGATGATGATGCCTGTTGATTAAAAGGGCCTAAAATCTAGTTCATTGTTTTAAGAGAAAGTACAACTAGGCAACCACCCCCTATATATATTAGTAATCAGAGAGATGAAAAGGAAGGGGGCTGACACTAGGAAAAATGATGGTATCAGCTAAGAAGGACCATGCCCTTTGAGGAAAATAAGACTCCCTAGGATTCCATACATAATACAATCGGGGACAAAAAAGAACAGGTCGAGATCGAGGTAGATCAGATAGGATAGATGAAAGTGGGGAGCCTGGCACAAGTAAGCGGAAGCAGTGCCAAAAATCAATTAAGAGCTCCGTGGTCGCCTACCCAAGCTCCCAAGTACAGAGCCCACATGGGACCCCTTTTAGTCGTCTCTTACAGCAGGCAGAGGATGCTGTGGCTGTTATTCTACTGCCCCTACCCACAGGGGGACAACTATGATAAGGCTAGTTGCTTTACGTTGCACCGACACAGATAGGTCTTATGGCGATGATGGGACAGGAAAGGCCTAGGAATGGGAAGGAAGCAGCCGTGGCCTTAATTGAGGTACAGCCCCAGCCAGCATTTGCCTGGTGTGAAAATGGGAAACCACAGAAAACCATTTTCCGGGCTGCCGATAGTGGGGTTCGAACCTATCTCCCGAATACTGGATACTGGCCGCACTTATGTTTCAAATTATCCGAAATTAATTTGCCTTGGTGTGGTATGTTTTCATGTTCTGGCCTCAGGAGATTAGTAAAACAAGAACAGTAAGGATGCTTACCTCAAATATCTTGTACTTTTTCTTCAAACACGCAAACGAATATAACAGATATACGCATGCAAATCAAAGTAAAGCAAAATGTCACAAACGTCAAAAACGTGGTCGTCCCACGTGGTCCAAGTTGTCAAACTCAAATCGACAAATAGCAATCGGGAGATGTTTCTACCAATAGGAGCTGCCGTATTCGTCACGTGGGCTTAGGGTGAGTGACGTGGTGTACAACAGCGCGCCCACGCGAGTGGAGGGCAAAAGTATTCAGTCTGAGCCGGGCCCTCGGAAGGGTAGGACCTATGCTGCTGTCAAACCCTTTCCCGTGGTAGTGGTGGGGGTAAGGTTCGGCAGTTCGGTTCACTGCCGTCTTAATCCTACATATATAGTGAACCATTCTGTTCATGGAGCAATTGTATTAATTTGAGTATTGGATATTGGAATCATACTAGGCCACCCACGAAGCCGATGTCTTACAGTATATGTCATAAAGGGGTCCAGAAGAAGCGTTGTTATGTGAAGTGAGCACGAGCGTCATTATGAGAAATCTCCAGAACCCATTAGAAGGAGTTATGTCCAAAGCGAAGCCTCTTGATGGAGCTTGGGGACGCTTTCCAGTTCCCGGCTAAACTTATTCTAGGAGGGAAGAATGAAATAAATTAATATCTTTGGTTACAGAAGAGTTGCATTGGATTAGAGACAAGAATTGCAACCTGTATTTTATCTGCTTTATTTTGATAGGCATTAGGGCTGCATTAATTAATGCATTCGCTAAGTTGCGCTCATGATAATTAATGCGGGAAAATTTTCCCGGGCACGCTAAGATTGCACGCAGCCAAGTGGCGTGATGACGCTACCCGGAATTATAAATTAAGGCCGCCAGGGCATATCAGAGTCATTCGTAGACCGAGAGGCTGCGGGAACGAATCGTCATACGGCGTGTTGGTACTGAGAACAACGCTTTGTCTTCAAGCTACAACGACTACCTGTACTGCTATTTCTGCAAAGATTTACCCCAGTATCAAGTCAGAACGAGTGTGTGACAGCATCATTCCAAAGAAGCCACAACCAGGAGCTGAAGCCAACACAACAACGGGCATCGATCCAGGAACGTTGGGAGAACCTGACCAGTACAACATCGAAGAGGACACCTTCCGACTACAGAGGGAGCTGTACGAAGACGCCACACCAGCAAGAATGTCTCCAAATGGTCAGCAGTATCTGATGCAAGCTCTGCAGTTTATCAGAATGTGGTAGATCCAGTGGTCCACAGGGATGGCCGCTCCGCTATGTCCTCTTCAGAATGCTAAATTAAGGTCAGAGCTTTCCAATTCTGTTTCAAGCATGTCATTTAAATTTAGATAGGTATATGGGGGCCGTCAGTCAGCAGAAATTTGTGGGAATAGGAGAATTTCCCTTGTAATTTAGAGCTAGGCCTCAAACTCGAACCCCGTACTTTAAGGTAGATGTTATTGGTAGAGTCCTTGTTAGCGTATTTATAGTTCATTTTGATGGCGTTATTTTAATGTACGTGTTTTTGTAAGGGTCTAATTGATCTCATTTTGTCATAGGAGGTTAGTCTACAGATAGGTACTTTTATTAGATCACATTCAGGCATTTGTTTCTGCAGACGTAGTAGTGTATAATTATGACCAAGTTGTGACCAAGCCGTGACCAGTAATTCACCCAGATTCATTGATAGAGCGAGCGAGTCCAGGTATTTAAGAGATTTGAGCCCATAAGAGGCAAAAGTAAGATTTGCAGTCGGCCTGAGAGAGCCCAACCATTGAGAGTTTATTGAATATATTTTGGAAATGCCTAGGATGGCAATGTGACGATCGCTTAATGATTAGGGTTTTGTAGCACTTGGATTTAGCCCATGAGAGGCATAAGTAAGATGAGCGAGATTGCTGAAGGTAGCGAGACGAGGGCAGATCGCCCAGGTATATTTAAATGAGGGCTTTAGCAGCTGACTACGTGAAGTGTTCTTTTGAAAGGCAAGATTTTAGCCTGGCTCCCCGGTAGAGCTCATAAATTAGGGGAATGCCGCCAGTGGTGGGGTGAGAATGGAGGTCATTGAGCTTGACGTCACAGGCGGGTGTGTTGGTCGTCTGCAGTATTTCAAGTATGCCAGAAGGGGAAGAAACGACCTTCATGGTTTGAGAGCAGAGAGAGATTTGTTTTATGTCCTATTTGTTTTACGTAATCTTTTAACACTGGCCCGTTTTTTGACTGACACCCTTGTAGGTGTTGATTGGATCCTTTTATATTGTTTGCATAGGTA
Organism: Anabrus simplex; assembly: GCF_040414725.1. Lineage (NCBI taxonomy): Eukaryota > Metazoa > Arthropoda > Insecta > Orthoptera > Tettigoniidae > Anabrus > Anabrus simplex. The sequence continues at coordinate 68,927,949 of NC_090279.1, forward strand.
TCTTGGACGCCTTACCTGTCATAGGACTAGGGTTCGTGACCAAGTCAGGTCATTGTAAATTTTGTAGTGATTTTGTTTGCACCGGGGTTCGACGGCGCGAGGCATTGTAAATTTTATGGGAATCATTGCTTTTGTGTCAGTAAGCAGATATCCATCTTTCTAAACTTCGTTACTTACCCTATGGTTACATGCTTGTTGCAGCTCACGGATTCTCGTGAAGGCAGTGAACTGATAGTCATCGGCTCAGCGTCATTTTTCCATCTCATATTAATATGATATTTTATTTGTAAATAATTCAATTTATGTAATAAATTCCTATTTGTTAAAATTTGAATGCAGCGGTGTTTTCTGTTAGATATTTATTTTAATTCTTTTTACTTAGTCGAATTCTTACCTGAGTAGGCACATGTCCTAGTGTTTGAGCTTTATGTTGCCCCATTATACCCATATTATCCCTGAGAAGAGCGCTCTCCCGGCTGATTGAAGAGGACAGTGTTCAGGTAAGACTATGTGCACCAGCTCACGTCTGTGAGAGTTCGTTCACTACTGTACTCTAGGTTCGAGACCGGCCTTCGCATGGACGGAACTTTATAGTGCAGTAGGGCACAATAGATTGAGACGGCGGTGGTTCGGTTATTGATGGGGAGGAAGGGGCGTTATCGTTGAAGGAGGGATTGGATATGGGTGGGTTATAGTAGCCATTACTGAATGAAAACAGCTCATTTGCGAGCTTTAATCTGAAAATGCAACAACCCGACAACATTATTGAGATCATTTTGCAGTTGCTCACAATCTTGTAACTTATTTATTACTCTGTACAGAATAACATCATCTGCGAAAAGCCTTATCTCTGATTCCACTTCTTTACACATATCATTGATATATATAAGAAAACATAAAGGTCCAATAATACTGCCTTGAGGAATTCCCCTCTTAATTTTTACCGGGCCAGATAAAGCTTCACCTACTATAATTCTCTGAGTTCTATTTTCTAAAAACAGAGCCACCCATTCAGTCACTCTTTTATCTAGTTCAATTGCACTCATTTTTGCCAGTAGTCTCCCATGATCTACCCTATCAAATGCCTTAGACAGGTCAGTCGCGATACAGTCCAATTGACCTCCTGAATATAGGATATCTGCTATATCTTGCTGGAATCCTACAAGTTGTGCTTCAGTGGAATAAACTTTGTAACAGTATGGCTTCACTTCTGTGTGTGTCCGCATATGAACAGTTAGGTCAGACTGCCTTTCTTTGTGAATGATTTGCCACAGATATTGCGGCTGTTTGGCTTCTCGCCTGTATGGGTCCGCATATGTTCGGTTAGTTTACCTCTCTGTGTGAATGATTTGCCACAGACATTGCAGATGTAAGGCTTCTCGCCTGTATGGGTCCGCATATGTTCGATTAGTTTACCTCTCTCTATGAATGATTTGCCACAGACACTACAGCTGTAAGGCTTCTCGCCTGTATGGATCCGCATATGACGGGTTAGAATGCCTTTCTTAATGAATGATTTGCTACAGACAATGCAGCTGTAAGGCATCTCGCCAGTATGGGTCCGCATATGTTCGATCAGACTGCCTTTCGTTGTGAATGATTTGCAACAGACACTGCACCTGTAAGGCTTCTCGCCTGTATGGGTCCGCATATGTTCGGTTAGTATACCTCTCGGTGTGAATGATTTGCCACAGACATTGCAGATGTAAGGCTTCTCACCTGTATGTGTCCGCATATGTTCGGTTAATTTACCTCTCTGTGTGAATGATTTGCCACAGACATTGCAGATGTAAGGCTTCTCGCCTGTATGGGTCCGCATATGTTCGATTAGTATACCTCTCTGTATGAATGATTTGCCACAGACACTACAGCTGTAAGGCTTCTCGCCTGTATGGATCCGCGTATGACGGGTTAGAATGCCTTTCCTAATGAATGATTTTCTACAGACATTGCAGCTGTAAGGCATCTCGCCAGTATGGGTCCGCATATGTTCGATCAGACTGCCTTTCGTTGTGAATGATTTGCAACAGACACTGCACCTGTAAGGCTTCTCGCCTGTATGGGTCCGCATATGTTCGGTTAGTATACCTCTCCGTGTGAATGATTTGCCACAGACATTGCAGTTGTAAGGCTTCTCGCCTGTATGGGTCCGCATATGTTCGGTTAGTGCAGCTCTCTGTGTGAATGATTTGCCACAGACATTGCAGATGTAAGGCTTCTCGCCTGTATGGGTCCGCATATGTTCGGTTAGTGTAGCTCTCCGTATGAATGATTTGCCACAGACATTGCAGCTGTATGGCTTCTCTCCTGTGTGAGTCACCTTGTGATAAGATAACTTGCTTTTCTCTACAAATGATTTGCAACATACAGTGCAAAAGTGGGGCTTGTTGCCTGTGTGAATACACACGTGACCTGCTAGTTTTTTCCAGCTGAAGGAGTTTCCACAGACGTTGCAGCAGTATCGGTTCTCGCCCGTGTGAGACGGCATGACGTCCGGCCTTTTCCTGAAATTTTTATGAGATACTGAGCATTCGTTTATAATCGCACCTGTATGCAATCGCGTGTCCCCAGTCAGTATTTTCCTCTTTGTAAAGCAATTATCAGAAAATCCGCACACTTGGAGCGGGTGGATCCTGAGGTGTTTCGACAAGCTGCTTCGGCTACATAACACCTTTCCGCACTGATCGCACTTGAAGGGTCGATCTTCCTTGTGTCTCTTCAGATGTCGCAAGAGGTCCAACTTCCTAGCCAGGACTTCACTGCACACACTACACCTAAAACTAGATGAACCGCCGTCCGGAGGTTGATGATCTCTATAGCTCACCTCGGGTCTCGATCTACAGTGACAAATTAAAACCATGTGACCAATAAATCAACAGCCAAATCCACTACAACTCTCACACAGGGGATTTGCTACTGGACATTCCAATCACTGATATCCAGTGTAGAGAGCTCGTTACTCATAAACATTACATTCCTGAGAGTAAACATCATCTGAGGTTAAATTTCAAAAGCTCTCACTTGTTACGAGAATATGTTGCGTCTTTTCTTAATCACGATATCAGGCGCAAGAAACTTGTCTTGGTTGAGATATGTACGAGTTAATAGACAACCTCATTTAAGGAAAGCATGAGAGGTGTTCCAGCCTAAAAGGGTAAATACACATACAAGCTCTTTAATCCAACACATATTATTCTATCGAAATCCGTAGTCTGTTCTCCTACATAAAGAACGGCATAAGCTTTGGAGTTTTGATCTTGTTGAAGCAATCTGCGCTATGTTGCAGGGGAGTAATAATTTTTGTAAAGGACCTTGTTCTTGAGGTTGTTTGAGAGAATGTCTGTGCTGTAGATATTAATAAAGTTGAGAACGTTTGCCGACATTCAGCAAGATCTGTTGAAACACGGCTAATCTTTTATGAATGTTATTTTGTCACACAAATATACATATTGTATTTGTGCATTGTTATATCACTATAGCATTTTATTATGTCACTGTGTCGCTCTTCCGAAATATGTATCTTTGATGTGCAATCAAACATAGCCAACCTATATACAGGACGGTAGGTTTGTACAAGGACGTTCATACTTACTACCATGTACTACATCAGTCTACGTCTTAATTCCTGTATTTAACACGGTAGCCACTAATCCTGATGAAATCCTGGCAAAGCTGAAATATAACAAGTATACGACGGCTCTCTCGCTAGCATTGATACTGACTTTTCTCCTCAAGACACTGCTGTTAAAGACATTATGAAGGCAACACAGAATATGGCATTGGTGGTAGCGTTTTATTACAATGTCCTAATATCCTAATTTTGAAACCAAACGCAACCTATCATGCCCTTGAATATTCTTACAAGTATTACTTTAACAATACGGATAGAAGGAGGATGAAAATCAAGGCTTGAGCCAAAATTCGAGATGACAAGGCGTTGAATTGCACCGTAGTGGATATTGCTGCTATGTAAAAGAAGGAATATTATTCTATTTATTTCAAAAGATCACTGGCAACGTGATTATTTTTAGTGGATTCATAACATAGTTGGATAGCATCCAATTCTGAACCTGTCTCCCCACCACAGTGTAGTTCTACATATTCTACAGAAGAAGGGCGGGAAATGCAAATTTCTTGGTTAAAGGTGAGATCCGCTTACAACTGCGACATGGGAAAATCGATCACGCAGGCTAAAATATATCGTAACATGGACTGATACAATCCAATTCATGCTGTATGAATTGAATTCTGAATTCACATGGCCCAGTCGAATGCATGACTGGCTCACAAGCAAAGTAATGGGAGGCTCGACCATGTACTGTTACTGCACTCTTTCGAGAAAATAAGTGGACAAATGAAAGGGGGACATTCATTCCAGATATGACAGACTAAATCTCTTGATCATCAAACAAGATATTGATGTTGACACCACTAGACAACAGGGGGCAGAAAATACGACACTGGATGTTATGTCATGCATTCTGTGGCATATCACACCAAGCAAAGGTGCAAAAGTCTGTAACCCTTCTTCTTTACGTGAATACTTGATTCTTGTGACAAGTAATTTATCAGGTTCACAATTAGTTTTCAGTAAAATAATGATTCATTTAGCATTGATAAATATTCTACACCAACCAGCTATATTGCTGTAACACATGGCGCTTCCCAGGTGACGGATACGGGTTCCCCGCTGGCCTGCCGATGAACTTGAAGAAAATATAAAAGCTCTCGCGTACCAAACATGTACAAATTCTTTAATGGCAACTTTGGCGGAGATGGAGACGTTCACTAGGGACCAGATGGCGGAAGAGGTACACTAAATTTCTGGAAGTTAATGCAGAAAAGAGGGTAGCGTTTCTTCTCTAGAGGAGTGGCTGCAAAAGGCATCTGTTCTCCGTGTCCGCAGCTGCGTCACTACCTTCCGTCATGAGCACTTAAATGCTCAAGACAAGCCGGCCGTAAAATAATGCCGTTACATCATTACAGAAATATGTCTCATGGTATCGGTGCCAAGGTTAGTGCAGCCCCTGGAAGGGACGCGCATTGGCAGTGCCCAGTCAGCATGAAAAGTATGCTAGGGTTACCGTCGCACGGGCTGTGACGGCTAACCATGCTAGTACACCCATTTTGTATCCAATCATTGAATTATGCCTGGGTGAAGTAGCGAATACGCCACTGCACTTGAGAGAAGGCTTGTAGGCATCTGAGAGGTGCGGAAAAAAAGATGGAATGGAGAAAAGTCATGTGAAAAGAGGTGTGGTTACTAACTGGTGTACAACAGAAGCCGAAGAACAGCTCATGGTGTTGACATTGTCATATCAGCTAAATTTGACGGTTCAGTCTCCGAGGTGCAAAAGTTTGACAATCGCTTGATGTAACTCGTCCGCATTGGGGAGAGAAGGAAATTCCAATTATTCAGCGCAACGCTCCACAAACTGACGTGCGCATGGAAACCAAAATGCGTTCTGGGCACTGCCTGACAAGAAGACCGCTGACTATCTTATCGCTGCCGCTGATCTGAATGGACGTGTCGGACCGAGGAAAGAAGAACAAACAGTCCATGGCGTTCATGGATAAGGAGAAAAGAACGATGATGCCGAACAAATTCGCGATTATGCAGAAACTGATCACCGCAAACACACGGTTCAAAAAGAGTGATATTCATCTACTCTGTACTACAGTGGCTCTCATCCAATTCGCATTGACTACATCCTTGTGAGAGGGTAAAATCTCGAAGATGTTCTAGAGATAACAGTTGTCCCTTATTAAATCCTTGCGATGCAACAACGACCAGTCATCTAAGCTGTGGATAAAGTCACCAAGAGCCCAATACTAAACAGGAAATAGACAAATTGGTATCAAATGGTTGCCCCCGAAGAAGGAGACTAACGTCGTTGCAAAAGTTACAGAGTCACAAATCACCATAGTTGAAGTGAGCCGGACTAAACTGAAAGACGCCTTTCGCTCTATTCCTGGAACAATTAAGTCAGGGCGACGACAACGAAGGATTAAACATGATATATGGCCAAGGAATGAAAATGTTAAATATGCAGTACGGTTGAAGAAGCAGCTGTACCACGAGTTTCTTGCTCGTTGGAATGCCTACAAGGCAGCCACTCGTAAAATGAAGGAGGTATTTGCCGTAACAAAATCAAACCGGTAGGCAGGTTTATATGTGAAACATGACATGCGCGATTTCGAGCGGAATTTTTAACGGCTAGTCCAATCGAGCCATCGCAAAACGTCAGAAGTCCAACGTTTTTACGGCATCAATGAGGAAACAGACGATTTGCTACTGGACAGGCGGGAAGTGCGAGTACACTGGTGGAACTATTTTGACAACATTTCAATCATGTAATTTCCGTATCTACCAATCCTAATCACCTCCGCTGTTGAAGGTCCAACGTAGGAAAATGACGTCACTAAAGTCCAGACTATGCTGAAGGAAATGAAACCAGGGAAAGCCATCTGTCCCGATTATCTTCCAGCAGAGTTTTGTTTCCCTCAATGGGGTGATGCAGCAGTGTGGCTAAAGCAAGCTTTTCAACCATATCATCAAAGAAGGTCAAAAACAAACAGACTAGCGACGGATTATCAATTCAGAAATAGGGGAAGCCCTGCCAATTTTTCTAATCACGGCCCGAACATACTTCTGAGCCTTGCAATGAGAGACTTAAAACAAATCTTCGACAAAAGGATTAGCGAGTTAGACAAACATACAACAAGCCAAGCTGGATTTGTGTAAAATTGTGGCGCAATAGGAGAAACCCATGCTGCCGGACTATTACTTGAGAAACACTGTGAAAAGAATAAGAGGCTTCATCACAAATATCTGGACCCTTAGAAGCCCTTCCATCGGGTACTTCATGACCTAATCAGTCAGCCCTACAAGTACATGGCATTCCAGAGCACCTTGCTGAGAGGGTATAATTGCTCTACAAAGAACAAATGAGTTGTGTTCAAGCTGCCGCAGGAGCGTCTGATGACTTCCGCATAACTGTAGGAGTCCATCAAGGCCCCGGCTTATCATGACTGCAGCTTATTCTTGTGATGGACGTAATTACCACAAACCTGCGCAGTCCAATACCATGGACACTTCTGTAAGCAAATGACATCATTTGGCTGAAGAGAATAAGCTAGACCTGCAGCGTCAAACAGAAGACTGGAACAATCGACTAGCGCAATAAGCCCCGCGCCCCAACAAGAAAAAGACAGAATACATTGCATTACATCGTCGAGAAGTTGGAACCATGCATGTTGACATTGAAGATATTGCACGAGTAGAGATATTTAAGTATATTGGCTCCACAATCAATGATTATGGCCGACTTACTGATGAAATCAACTTAAGGATATACAAAACCTGAGTGAAGTGGAGAATGACAACAGGCGCCCTTCCGAACTTTGGACGAAGGGCCATCTCTAAACCAAGTTCTACCGAACTGATATCTGTCCTATCGATATCCATCCTGTCGTTTTCTACGGCAACGAATGCTGACCAGCTCTAGAGGTAGAACGCCAACTAAGCATCATGGATACAAAGTTGCTTAGGTGGAAGGCTGGCATAATTAGACTAGATCACATTTCAAATGATGTTATTAGAAAACGTTTTGGCATTGCAGCGATCCAGAAGAAAATTGGGGAAAGGCGTGTGCGCTGGTTTGGTCATGTGTTGCGTGTAGAGGACGATACATTGGGAAAGTCAGAGTATTACACAGAAAGTCGGTGAAAAGAGGCGCTAGGGACGAACCAGACAGCATAGACTGATAAAGTGCATAACGGCCTGAAAGTTGGAAGACTACATGCAGACATGGTCCGAGACCGAACTAACTGTTGTCAATGAACCACAACACTTGACCCTGCCACCAGATGCAGACTGATGAATATTCTGTTACAAAAATGGAATGCATTTGATATTTTACACATCCTAACATTAAAATTAGTTTATTGTATGTTCAATTTTTCTCCCCTAATGCCTATGTCCGATATCTATAAAATCTTATTTTCACAAAATAGTGTTTGAATGTCTGAACGCTTCTGGATTTCGTGTTTAAGTGACTCCTATAAATGCATTGTGAAGAAAAACTTATAACTCAAAAAAATAAAAAATGGGTATATCTGTGTTAAATGTGAAGGACAGTTTGAATATCCTGTGAAATTCTACGAGTACCTACAAGAGGGGAGTACGTCAGTGTATTCTAGCCTGAATAGAATTTCGCAATTCATATTTCTGCTTACATACGTCATAGACAGCAGACGATCATATTAATCAGTTTGTTATTTTCACTCCAATCACGCCTATAAATATGAAGACCATGGAGGAGTGGCACAAAGTGGTCAGCTCAGGGCCATGTGACACTCAACGCTCTAAAGCTGGAAGGAAGCCACATAACTAAGTGGTTAGTTCAGGACCATGTGTCTCTGCACAAACGGAAGTAAGCCTCATCACTACTTAGCTCAGGACGATGTGTCTCTCCACAAATGGAAGGTAATCTCAACACTAATTGGTAATCTCAGAAATACGTGTATTTCCACAAGTCAGCAATTAGGAAATTTTATGAATCTTAAAATCAATACCAAACTGGCATGGCAAATATTTTAGACATTTTAAAGGAAGTCATTTAAGTTGCGGCATGATATTTGTAGACTGCTGAAATGAGAGTGAGGAAACAATAGCGCCTGAGGTGAGATATAAAACAAAGTGGGAAGTAGCAGATAAGATCCGGTCGCCCGAATCCTTCAGAGGCATCCAAAATCTATGATGTAAAATGGACTAAGCTACGTAGACAATGGACTGTCCTCTGACATATATGCCAAGAAAAAAGAAGACACATTAAATGCATGCCGCTTTGCTGGTCCGAGAGTGCCTCTGCAAAAATATGTTAAGAAAGTAGAAAGCTAATTTAGACTCCTTCAAAAATAGAAATATGATTATGTGTGTGAAAAGAATTCATAAGCAACATTTTTACTGGTGGTCATAATACAGGATTGTTCTCTGACGTAGCCTATTGTGTCCTGTTACAAATGAATTACAAAGAAACAGAGAGTGTGAGCTGGTACTTGGTAGTTCTGAGGACCGACATGAATATTTCTTGCCACTAGTTGTGAAAGTACAGTAGGAACAAGTCAGTGCATCACATAAGAGCCAAGAAGACCCTAACCACTCACAAAATCAAATAAACCATTCAGAATTCATAGTTTCCATCACAAATCTGGTTTAAAGTCAAACCTTAGGCTATGACTAGCCATCGCATGACCAGCTGATACAAGGGCTTGGTTAAGAACACCAATCCGAGACTATACAATCATTTCCCACGGATTATCAAAGATCATTTCACACAGTAACCAACAAAGGTGTGACAGCAAAAAATTAATTAGCAATGTCACAATTACAGTTCAAAAACACTACTGCATTAAAGGTTTTAAAACAGGACATACACTTGTGGTACTTTGTAAGGTCAGTGACAATAATTACAATTTTGAAAGAATATTATATCACAACGTTATTTACCTATTATTATTATTATTAGCATAGGGCAACAAGTTAGATACATATATACAAATATATAGTATTTACAAATGTACACAGACAAGAAACATGTTTTATAGCAGAATGTCCAGTTAAGTGATCCTCTGTATGGCTTCCTCTGTTGGTTCCAGAAAGTCACTCGGGCTACCTGTGTAGGAACGTCGTGTACATTCACTTACAATATGGGGATCATCTGTCGAGATGCACCACAGTCACACTCTGGTGATGAGATATATTTCCACTTATAAAGGGCATCCCTGCGTCATCCATGATTTGTTCTCACCCAATTCAGAGTGGTCCAAATCTTACGCGGTAGATGATATTCACCAGAAAAGATGTTGAGTAAGGAACTGTCTGTGGCAACTTTCCAGCGACTTCTCCATTCTTCCAAAGGGTGAAAAATCCCATCAGCCAATGCGACAGCATCATGCAAAGATGGATGTCGTGACTCCAACCCTTTTACCTTGAAAACAGGAATATCATCCAAAACCGGCAGTTGAGGCTTCATTTCTATCTTCTTGAACTCTCGGATGGGAGCATTTTATCTTTCTAAAACAGGTGGCATTATACCTGACAGAATTGGGAGCCAATAAAGGGATGTGGACTGGACAGTACCAGATATTAACCGCAAGCTAACATTCAGTTAAGTACCAATTAGTCTTCTATATGGGCTATCCAGCCAAACTGGTGCACAGTACTCACCACACGAGAATACCAGTCCCAAAGCAGATCATAAAGTCTTTGCTGATGAACCCCAACTTGAGCCATACAATTTCTGAAGGATAATATTACGTGTTTTGAGCTTTTTTGACAGATTCATAAGATGTTGTTTGTAAGAGAGTGTGCGATCAAGTGTAATCCACAAATCCTTGGGATAGCTGCTGTGCCGAAGTTCTTGGTGACAAAAACGTATGTGAAGTTTAATGCCAGCTTGGCGATTATTCAGGTGAAAACATGACACTTCTGTTTTGTTAGAGTTAGGACACAGTTGCCATTTCTTGAAGTACGTTTCAAGTGAAATCAGATCTCTTTGTAGCACTTCTTCTGTCACACTAAGGTATTGATTTTGAGTGGCTAGTGTTATGATATCAGCATATAAAATGTTTGCGATGATGTTTCTGGGAGATCGCAGATATACAAATTGAACAGTAGGGGAGACAGTACCGATCCTTGAGGTAATCCATTTTTGAGCTTCCTTTCTCTACTCATACTATTTCCCATACACACTCAAAATCTTCTGTCATTGAGCATATTGCTTATAACCTGCACGATGGTCCTACGGGGTGGAATTCGGAGAAGCTTGTAAATTAATCCTTCCCCCCAGACTGCGTCAAATGCTGCTGTAAGATCAATGAATACAGCTGAGGTCTTGAGTTGTTTCTGGAAACCTGCTTCCATGTGGAATGTCAGTGAAAGCACTTGTTCGCAGCAGCTGCGATTTGGCCTGAATCCAGCTTGATCAACTGTAATATGCTGAAAAATAGTTGCGTTGATTCTATTGTGGAATAGCCTCTCAAAAAGAAGGACAACTGGTCTATAACTGCTTGGGTCATTGGCAGGCTTACCTGGTTTCAAGATGGAAATCACTTTCGTTCGTTTGAATTCTGCCGGTAGTTGTCTGTTCTGTAGAAGGTCGGTAAAAAACCTTAACAGCCAACTTCTTGCATTCTTCCCTAAATGAATGCGAAATTCTGGATGAATGTCGTCAAAATCGGGAGCTGTACTTGGTTTAACGTCTTTGAGAGCAGCATTGATGTCTTGCACCGTAAGCGGTTGTGAATACCTTGATGTGCGTGGTGTTCTTGATTCCAGAGTTTGGAGCTGGCGCCGTATGTATTTGGTATGTTTCTTATCTGATGGAGTTTGGGAAGTTGTGACGATGTGAGATGCTACTTCATCCGGAGTAACTCCAGGCTGTTGCTTCACCAAAGGTGTCCTTCCTCCAAGTTTTCTGCGGTGCCCCCAAGATCTTCTACTTGAATGAGTTAGGTCGATATTCTCCACTGTCTCAATCCACCGTTCTCTCCGGGTAGTATCCATGCTGGAAAGAAGTTCATCAGCTATGTCTTCATCACCAGTATGACGATATTCGTTATAGAGTGCATCAGTCTCTACAGTCCAACCAGGGATGTATTCTTTTCTATGGCATACTCTTCTTAGCCGCCATCATAACTGCATCTACGAAACGCTTGTAATTGTGCTTGGGAGCAATCCACCGAACACATTTCTCCAGTTCAGTGGTGAATGTTGACCAATTTGCTTTTCTGAAGTTCCTCCGAGCATGTGGTATTGACCGTACAACAGGAATTTTGATGCCAATGTCCACTACAATGGGGCCATGTTGACTGTGGGGAAAATGGCTTAACATTTTACGACTGGTATGTAAGGGCTGTCCTGCATCAATGCAGCTAACAAATCACAATTCAGGATTGAAATTCCTATTTCATGCAGCTGACTGGAAAGTACCAAGATCTTTTGGGTCAAAAATCAGATGGAGATTGTTCATTTCTGTCTATTCTATGAGTTTCTTTCCACATTCATTGTCATCCGAGTACTCCCATAGTTCGTGATGGCTGTTGAAGTCGCCTATATAAACTGCAGGGTGTTGAGCAGTCAGGAGTATGGTACCTGACCACTGTGCGTTTGGGGGTTTATAAATGTTAAAAATAGTAACATGTGCCACTCGCACAGCAACACAATGGATGTCTTCGTCTTCGTTTTGAAAGAGCAGTGAGGCATCTTGGATATTATTACGAACATAAGTAGCTATACCATGTGCACTGTGATATGTTGCACCAAGAGCTGTGAAACCATTAATGAGGCCCCTTTTCTGAAACTCTTCTTCATTGGCTGTATGGATTTCATGTATACCCACAACAACTATATTATTATTCAAGATAACTTTGGACAGGTAGTCACATTTTGCTCTGCTGATGCTTTCTACGCTAAGCTCGAAAACATGGATGAAAGGTCCGATGTTTCTTGTCTGGTAGCTCTGAGAAGAGCCATTTCCATGAAATACTTCTGCCATTGCTGGAGGATCTTTAAAAAGATAGGTCCAGCAGCCACAGTTATTGCTTTCTTAGCACCACCCGGGGGTCACGTGTAGGGCACTTTGAGGGTAAATCCTACGGACGTGAAGCAATAATGTACCGCCTATTTATCTACTTTTATGAGATAATAAATTCACTTACTTGAAGAATTCTGAATTTTTTTACGCAACCTGCACAAATTTAAAACTCCACTTGTACCTGTCCATTTTATTGGTTAATACTAATTGTGTAAGTATGTTTGCAATCAACACACTAGAAGCACCTGACTGACAATGAGCACTAAAATGAAATAGAAAGTGTGACCACATCACTGGAATGAACATAAATTCAATAGCACAATTTTTTTATGCTTACAACAATGCACAAATTTTATTTGAAAACTATGATACCGAAGATGTAGCATAACTGACCTCAAAGTTTCATTTCTACAACACATTATCTGCTTTGGCGTCCACAAATGGAGGAATCTGACTTAACACATAAGAGAACAGAAATGATCAGAAAAAAGGAATCTAACCAAATAATTTCAAAATGACATTCTTCGAGTCATCACATTATTGAACTCAGCCATCATTATATTGATTAATGAAACTGATTATGTTAGTTTTAAATATTTATTGTTTACAATGTACATAAAACTTAACAATTTCGAATTTGTAGATTTAATTTTTAATCTACAAATACCGCTTTTTCTGTGTGTCACTGTTGGCATGAACGTATAAAAATATTACTCAGAATATCTGGAAGCAATAGTTTCATATAGCATTTCAGATGATACAAATGTGATGAGCAAATGATGCAGAGAAAGTGAAAGAAAGAACACTTTTTCATGGTTGCTTAAAGGTATTGTAAACAAATACACTTCAAAAATATCTAGCTTTACCAGAGATTCTTTTTGTAGATATATATTGAATAAAACTACGAGTACATGATGGAACATTAAAAATGATCTTAAAGTTCCTGAATATTTTAGATAATTTTAACCAATAGAATTTTCAGATATTAGTGTTTAAATGTAACCTTGTAGAGACAGGATTGAACTGATGAAAATGGCCACTTTTTGAGATAAACCAACCACTACTGAACACAACAGTGAATAGGTACAACATATTCCATACTGTATAAGACTTGTAGTATACGTACTTTGTTTCTTCTTTGATGTATGGCAACAGCTGATCATCAGTTTGTTCCTCTATGAATATTTCCTCCTTAGTATCTTCGGAAGGCTGTCAGTAAGAAATAAGAAAAATAGAATAAAGAATTAAGGAAATAAAAATATATAGGCCTAAAATAGAAACAGCTGAGAAAATAAATTTCATAGTGGCACAAGAAGAGTATAATTAATTTATCTCCCATTCAAAAATATATATAATGGAAAGGAACAATCAAATGAAAATCCCATTAAATGCAAGAGAGATGCCTACCTTGGTGGCAAATGGTACCCAAAAATACATTATTATCAAGCACTAAATTTTAAAAGAACAGAGAAGAAGGCAATTTCCTAAAAACAGTATTATACAATTTTTGCTATTTTTTTCAATTAAGCACACAGCTCATCCTTAATGATGCTTGTTGTTTAAAGGGGCCTAACATCGAAGGTCATCGGCCCCATCCTTAATAAATGTATAGAATTTACAAACTCTTACTCATAATATTTTCTGTTTCACAAACATAGTCAACACACATACCACTTGTGCAACTACTTCAAATAATACTATACAAATTCTATTAGGTTAAAATTTACATTGCATTTACTTATTTATTTTATTTTTTACCCTTTTTGGAACCTAACATGCACAATGACCTGCTGTGTTTTAACCTGAGTCCCTTTTGCCAATGATTTTCATCAATTGATGAGATATAAGAACATGAAAAGGAACACACTGTTGGACAGCAGTAGACACAGTAGCATAGAAAGGGAGGAACATTGCAAATTTGTAAATTTAAAATCACCTACATATTTCTGTACCTGAGAACCAGACTATCTTAAGTCCAAATGGTAAGTTTAACAGTAGAACCAGAAAACGAAATTTTACTCACAAATTTCCCTACAAGGTAATAACAAGAGACTGAAATAACATTTATCTTACATTTATATAATCATAAGCACTTGTACCTCATACTGTGATGACGGGTTTTTGTTCTCTCATTTTTTACATACTTTTGTGGTCTTAAGATATCTGTTTGTCAGGATGTGGAGAGGACTTAGGATAGGAAAAAGACATGTTAAAATATATAATTATAGCACTAACTCCTTTCAAATCGACTTTATTATAAACATATAAAAATCACATGGAAGAAAACATCAATAAAATTCAGTACAGCATTGAGCGCTACTGCGCTTATGTTAAACTGCTAACCAGGCAATTTTTATTCCGAGTCAGGGTAGTCTCCTGTGACGGATTCTTCAGTCTTGATATTCCTGAAGTACAAGTGATATTCTTCTGGAACCCACTTCAAGATGGTGCACAAATCCTTATACTTTTCTTTACTAATTGACTTCTTAACAGTTCTAATCACAGGAAGAGTTTGTGGGAAAGATGTCCTGGCACTTCTGGTATTCCTTCTCAAATCGACTTATTTGAACATTTCATCCAGGAACGAGGTTTTGTACTGATAGGTGTATGGTTTGTCTTTTCTCACCTGGATCCAAACCATTTCAGAAATATATGCGTTTTCTCCCAGGGTGTTTTCCTTCCTCAGAACAATCATGTTGTTGACATTGCTTGAAAAACCCAAGAAATCTTTGAAATCTGCCAAACACATTCTTTCAACTTTGATTTTTTCCACTTTCTTCTACTAAGTTTATCCAATCATTACAAGTAAAGATGTTTTGTGTCTTGAACCTTTTCTTCTTCCTTTCAATAATGGTGTGTACAGTATCCACTTCCATGTGGGTGTGCCCACGCAACAAGTACTTGTGGTTAATAACTTGTAATTTTTTCCATTTTGAAATAAGCCAGAAGTACATGATAATCATTTGATGATTTCTGTTCTGACCAGACAGTGAGAACGTGTGTTTCATCAGTTAGATGATTATTTGCCCATTTCAAGAAACATGAAGCCATCTCATTTCCTCCACGGCCTCCATAGGTTTCATCGTACATCATGCACTAGGACTGTCTTAGTGTGGAATCTTATAGAGTATAGTTTAGTGTCCATAACTTCTTGAGGTAGTAGCACTGAATTTGTTTAGATATGGTGTCAGTAAACATTTTTGTAGGTCCACCATTACGACTTTCTCATTTTCGGCGCAAGTTTCCGTGTCATTTGCTTTCATCTTGTAGCGTCGGGTGGCTTCTTCCAAGTGCTCTCTCTTCCTTTTCATAATTTCAGATATTTCATGTTGTGTGGATGATTGTTGGTTTATCTGGATATTACATTCATCGCACTTGTCACAAGTATCGTTATCTGGCAACTTAAGAGCGATGTTGTACTCTTCATTGAATATTTTTCGAAACAACCATTCTTTGCTGCTATTTTTCCTTCCTTGGTACTTTCTTGGCAGTATAAAGAATACATTTTTGATAGATTCAGTTCACTTCCTATGTACTTCCTTTTCGTTCGTTCACTGCTGTAATGACTCGTATAAACTGGATATCTGTCAATATATGCTCTAATGTCACGACAAAGCTCTTCTGAGATTATATTTGATGGCGTGTGTTTACCTCTTCCATCAACTTCAATCATACCACATCCACTGGCCTTTTTCAAGGCAGTTTTCACCATTTGAATACTTATCCCCAGTGCATTTAAAAACATTCCTTAACAAACGGGGATTTTATTGTTTGACACGTTTAAATGATAAATATATGTTGCTGTTCTTTGCCGTTGTGTCTCATGACATCGTGGTCTATGCCTTATAACTGCAAATAATGTACTGTCTTTTAAAGTCCCAACTCTTCTCTGCGCTCCAAAATTCATTAAATATTTGCTGTCTTTCAACCTCAGTTACCTTTGTTGAACATTTCATTCTGTAGTTTCTACATTCAGAACGAAGAACACGCTTACCAACGAACTAACCAGCTGAAGAGACACATTCTTCTCCACCTAATAACTTTACTTTCCTCACATTCTTCTTCCACAAAAGAGTATTCCTTTTCCTTTTCCTACAAAAATTCTTATTATTTTCAAAATCTTCAACTTAATCTTCAGAATCTGAGTACGGAACCAATCTAGCACCAGTTGTACGAGAGGGGAGCAAACATGTTCCGCGCTCTGTTTGCTTGATGTCACGAACAGAAGAAAGGGCACTGGATGGGGTATCATTAGAGTCACTCTCCAACGAAAGCTCTTGTGGGGGCTGTGATCTCTTACCAGAACTACCCACAACCCCTTGAAAATTGGCACTGCATTCTATTTTAATCTCTTCAGAAACAAGCGGCGGGTAAATAGGCATGGAGACTTGATCATTGTAACCTACGTCAGTGTAGTGCAAATTCACTTTAACACATTCTAATTGAGTGTACACCTTTTCTCCACTATCTTCTTCATCCTCTTCTTCTTCTTCTTCACAAAATCGGGCATCGTAACAGTAGGGGCCTGCGGACAAAAATATTTTAAAGCTACTATCCAACAGATAAGAGCACACGCTTGAATAATGGTTCTTGAACACATTGCATTGGCTCTTAAAAACAAATACAGTATAACCTTTCATGATTATAAAGTGCGGTGAACTTAATACTTACTTCCACTTTTTTTATCTACTTGTAGATTCATAGAAGGAAAGGCAGTTTCTGTTCCCTTAAGCTCATTGTCATTGTCATTAAATCCTGTAAAAGAAATTGATTAACAAGAGGAAGACTCTTTCCTAAAGGTACAATTTGGAACCTCGCCGCCGTGGCCGCGCGCTGCCGCTGCCAATGCTGTACGCTGCCATGGCGGCGGAAGTTCACTACCGCTTCACATGTATCCCTCCGGGATGCATTTGGAACACCTCCGCCGCTGCCAAAGCAGCGCCACCTTCGCAGCGCCGCGTTTGGAGCGGGGCTGCCCAGCCGCGCCAGTAGCAGTCTGGCAGCTCGGTCGCGCGCCGCCGAACAAACATTCATAATGTCTTTTTCACCGTCAGATGACGAAAAACTCGTGGAGCTTGTATCAAGATATCCAGTTCTGTACGATGCAAAGGTGGCAGGTTATAAAGACGCAGTACTGCGTTTTTGTTGGGCATTGATGCACTTCCGCTGTGTAGAAGGCTTCAAATCCTCAGCAACCAACGTCAATACCATCTCGAATTGGTCGTAGTTGAGTCTGCAGTATTGTCAAAACAGATCTTCATCTCTTTGTAGATGTCTTTCAATCAATATTTTAAAGCACCCTTCTTCCTCTCGGTTTTTGTAGATATCGTTCGTCACTTTACTTTTCCTTTTGCGGAGCAATAAAGCTAGAAGCATCAAGTTGTCATCGTCTTCTTCTTCCTCCAATAGTCTTCTTTTTGTTTGCATTTCGGACAAGATTTGTGTACTGAACGGGTGAATCACACCAACTGCGCTGCCGAGGAAGAGAGGAACGAATACACCACAACTGCTCAGGCGGCGCCGCCAGTGTCTGGCCGCCTCTGGCAGCGGCAGTGCGCGGCCACGGCGGTGACGTTCCAAATCGTACCTTAAAACGTCAAAAAATTACTTTTCAATATCTGTAGAGCACAAAAATATATTGTATTAATCAATATTATTTTTACCTCCTGGACACTGGTTTAGCTGCAGTGCAAGATCAACCAACATCCGTCCACGGCTCATTGCTCCTTATGAATGAAAGCGAGCAGAACATGGAAAACAATTGTAATATTCCCGCCTAAGTCAACAAAATCCTTGTCAATAATGTGACTTAAACTACAATGGTAACACAAAATCTCAATGCCAAACTATCTTAAACGGACTTAGGCTATCGCAAGTTATGATTTGCTTAGAACCAAAGTATCGTAAGTGGACTTAGGATAAGTTGGCTCACAGGATTCTCAGGACTAAAGATTATATTGACGCTGCTAATTCGTAAAATTATTGTTTTACAGGACTTAACATAGTCTGGCTCAATAAAGCGCTCTTTCATCATCTACAATCCGTATTATCTCAAAAAGGCAAAAAATGGACTTAAGATAGTCTGGTTCTCAGGTGCAGATTTGTGAATATTCAGCAGAGTATATGTACACATATGTGTATGTGAACATGTACAATTTTAGGAAAATAAATAATTGTAAGCAGTATCTCCAAATCATTGCCCAATACCATTCCTTGCTTCTGTTTCCCTTTCTGTTGATCTATAATTCCACAATGACTAGCCATTTTCTTCATCCTCTTATATTCATATTCCCCTGTTCCCATCTTCCTACATATGACTTGAATTGTCACCTCTTTGTTCATTTCCATGTTCCTATATACTTTCTTTCCAAAAACACTTCACTGTAATATCACATAATCCCACAGTACTCCCACCACTTTCCCAAGAAGTGGACAATGCTTATAACAGAAGCATAGAAATATCCATCATCCCCCTCTGTACATCACATTAAGACCAAAAGCATAAATCAGTTAATGTCCCAATCAATGAATGAATCAATCAAACCACAGCAATTAGGGCTGTTGGTTGTTTAAATGGAAAAAGATTGTGGAAATATATGAAACAAATTCTTTCAATCACTAAATCATCTTCCTATAAGTGAACATTTGCCAAAATTTGTCCCCTTGAATTCAAACTTATCTTCATGTTGCGACCTTTCCTAGACTTAAAGAACATGATTTAAATGTATTCATCAACTAATGTCATTCCAAGACATCTCTCCAATGACATCTCAGGATATACTGCTTAATCAAACAACTTGTCTCCTTTCTCCAAGTCTCCCCAGCTGAAACTTTGCATCTCTGTAACACAACTCTTTTGTTAGAAATCACCCGCAAGAAATGGAGCTATTTCTGTGGATCATTTCCTGTTCTCTACTCAAGTAATACTGGTGATGGTCTCACACTCTCATTGTGGCTTTGCTGGAGATTTATATGCCCTCTCCTTTACAACCCCTAAAAAAACTCATAATCATATTAAGAGATCTGTAAATTTTATTTTCAATATGTTTAAATTATTACCATAATGAAGCTATATCCTTATTATGAATAGCTAGGTACTTACAGAGATCCCCATTAAGAAATTTCACCCATCAATACAATAATAAAACCGGAGAGGACTCTTTCTATTTGTGAAACAAAGAAACTGACTTTTCACCACGTTTACAAATATAGCATTGCCCGATGTCCATCTTACAATATTGTCAAGGTCTTTTTCAGTTACTCATAATCCTGAAACTTATTTATTACAAAGAGCCTCATCACTTATTTCAGTTCATTATTCATATTGTTTATATATATGACAGAATAAAGGTCTCATAATAATGCCCTGTGGGACCCAATCCCATAATTGTTACAGGATCAAATAAAGCTTCACCTACTCTTATGCTCTGAGTTCTATTTTGTAGAAATACACTAGACGTGGCCAAATTTTAACGGTAAAAGGTATATTTCTACCTTTATGTATACTACCGACCTTTATAGCCTAATCCTTGAACTTGTTTGGAGGCAAAGTTCCCACTTGGGATATCCTGGTCCACACTATTGTATTTTTTCATACAGTGGCTACAGTGAGAACCACAATGTAATTTCATTATTCACATGGTTTTGTGTCATTTTTGTTAGTGAGCATTTTCTGTTGTTTATCTTTATTAACTGCATATTGTTGCTGTTTGGAAGTAAATAATGTGACCTATTGTTAAGACTGTGCATTCTGTAAATTACATGTAATATTGATACTATTCAGGAGTTCAGTTGTATTTCTTAAGTGTGGTTCTAGAGAACTGTCAAATTTTGAGGTTATGGGAAGACAAGAGACCTTTCCCCAAGAAAGGCACTGTCAGAGAGCTACTTCTTGAGAAACGTCATTCACAACAAGAAATAGATTCTAGATTGCAAATACCACAGCAATTTGTAAGTAGAGTTTTAAAATGTGAAGATAACTAGAAGACAAAATGTGATGATGATGATGATGATTGTTGTTTTAAGGGGCCTAACACTGAAGGTCATCGGCCAAAGACAAAATGTCAACAACATGTTGGAAACTGTGGGCAAAAGAAGAAACCAACCCAAGGAGGAAGCAAAACTGATTAATTTGTCAGTAAACAACCGCAAGGTTACTAGTTTGGATTTATGTAAGAAATTAGAAGAGTATGGGTCATTTGTATTAGCCAGGACTCTGAGGCGAGAGCTGTTTAATGCTGGAATGAAAGCAAGATGACCTCAAGGCAAAGCGAAGTTTACCCCTGCTATGGCTGCAAAGAGGTTCCAGTGTGCCAAGACTCTCCAGGATTGGTCATCTGATGAATGGAAACAGGCAAGTCCATGACAATTACTGTAATTCCTAAATTATCATTCATTATTCCATTATAACCCAATCTAAGTTATATAACCGTACAGCACAGTAAATGTATGAAATTCTTATTTTTAAACCTTACAGCTTATTGCATTTAATGCTAGGCTTATTTGTTTTATTTATTTCAGGTTTGCTTTAGTGACGAATTGGTATTTCCTGTCGAAGAAGAGACAATTCAATATGTCAGAAGATAAAGAGAAGCATTCCATCCAGGTTGAGTGTGTTTTCTTGGTATGGCCGTGGACGATTATATATTGTAGAAGGAACTATCAGATGTGAACAGTATAGTATTAAGAACCCGTTTGGTAGCTCAGGTGCAAGAGTAGTTTGGCCAAAGTGAATTTATTTTTATGCAAGATGGGCCTCCTTTCCACAAAGCCTAGAAACAGTCCAGACATGAACCCCATAGATTATCCTTAGCCGATAGCAAAGAAAAGTCCAAGTAAAAATAACGACAAAAATTGGCTTGATTGAGAAGCTCGGTCAGATGTGGTGTCATGATGACAAATTAAAGAGTCAGTGTAAAATACTGTTTGAGGGTATGCCCAGTCTAATCAAGTTGCTCATGAAAGCTAAGGGGGTGCATACCAAGTACTAATGTCATGAACTTAAAAATTGGTAACATCTCATGTGTTCAATTCTCAAATTTTTAATGTTTAATAATTTGGCCATATCTTTATAGTCACCCATTTAGCCATTGTTTTATCTATCCCAAACGCACTAATTTTTTGTCAGTAGTTTCCCGAGATCTACCCTAAGAAAATCCTTAGATATGTCAATCGTGATACATTTGACTTCCTGAATCTAATATATCTGCTATATCCTGTTGGAATCCACAAGATGAGCTTCAGTGGAATAACATTTCCTAAACCTGAACTACCTTCTATCGAGCCAGTTGGCAATTTCATAAATGTGTATAACATAATCAGAAAGAATGCATTCCAAGAGCTTGCATGCAACACAAGTCAAGACGACTATTGTGTAATTACTAGCTTTAAGTTTAGCACATTTTCTCTATACACAGAGTGGTACTACACTAAGTATTCATTCATCTGGTATAGCTGTTTCATACATACTCTAATCAATATCTCAATTGAGCGACAGATTTCTTAGCCACAGGTTCCTCAAAGACAATTCTTTCCCTGTGTTCTGTGGAGTCTTTTGTGAAAGCCAATTTATATACCGGGAAAGAATTGTCTTTGAGGAACCTGTGGCTAAGAAATCTCAATCTGAACTGCATGACCGGAAGTAACAAGGTCACTTTAATTTCCGCAAAAGGAAACATTTCCCTGAGAATCTGACTGCACCATCATTCTCAACATTCCACGAAGAGCATCCCTGATTTCCCTGTCAGTATAGTTCTGATACACCTCGTACACAGGTCATTACAGTGAGTGCGTCTCGATTGAGATTTATATACAGTATGCCTTCGTCTTATCCTACAACTCTTCTTGGACTGCAATCATCCATAGGAACGTTAGATATTCAATACAAGAGGAACTAGGTTATATCGTACCCAAGTTTACTGTGACGGTTGCAGTGAAAGATCTGTAGAATGTGTCTACATGTTGTCAAATACATTAAGATCAACAAGAGGAAAATTTATGTTGTTGCTAGGGTCTCCTTCTAGTCTTTAAGCTTCCACCACTTGATGTTCTCATGGACATAGAGGTCCTTAAATCCGCTATGCCTACCTTAAGCAGAGGTGGAATACAGTCAGATGATATGACATTCACATCCTTTCTTCGTCGTAGATCACGGTGCTGAACGATAAGGTCAATTTGCTTACTGCAGTCACCACAAGTGAAACCTCAAATATGAGCTCCATCATATCAGGTACCGAAAGTATTACCACCATGGCAGCTATAAAAATTCTTAGTGACCATCATGCGCATTAAGGTCATCACAGTGAAGTGGAAACTCATCTTCAGGATACGCAGCAACATGACCTCGTAGTTCCTGCCAATGCTCTTCCTTATCCAGGTCATCACAGCCAGATTGTGACATAGAAAACACAAGTTCGAGAGGATGCAACGTCGAATGTAATTCACATAAGGCTGTCGGAATAGCACTGAACCTCAGCAACTCAATCTTGCATGCTTGCGCACACAATGAAATCAACACCATTCCTGCTGGATGTAACCTGGCAGATAAGTTCACAGACATCTTTGATGTCATGAGATTTCTGGCCTTTCCAAAGCGAGCAACTTAAAATCTAATTACATAGCTACACTTCAATTCTAAACCGGATTTACATTATCCAAATTACAACAGGTTAACAGGAACAATAGAATGAAAAGATTAAGTAATAATAAAGCAGGAATGATATTTACTAATAGAATAATTATTCTACAATAATTCCAAGCCAATTTAGATGTATCCTAACTACAATAGTTTAACTGAAACAACAAATATTCCTAAAGTATAAATTTATGGAACTTATGAGAATGTACATATTCATTGACTATGTACATAAAATTTAGTTTCCTTGATTCATCAAAGAGACAAAAACGTGAATAGTTTGAGTGTAATTATCAGTCAAAGAACAGTGGCCAGTTATAATCATAAATTTAAGCCATATTAATGAAAGTTAATTGAACATAACCTACGGCATATTGTTTATTTGATGGTTTCTACCATTTCTCTTTCACACCGACACAGATAGGTCATATGGCGATGATGAGCTAAAAATGGCTAGGAATGAGAAGGAAGCAATTGTGGCCTTAATTAAGGTACATTCGCACCATTTGTTTGCTGTGAAAATGTGAAACATGCACTTCAGGGCTGTCGACAGTGGGTTCGAGCCCAGCATCTTATAAATGCTGGCCAAGAGCTACATGGCCAGTTATTCAGTACAACAAGGAAGCAATTGCTTGAATTCCTTCTCTTCCAATACTTACTGTGAGAGTATATTAATATGTAATTTCAAACAATACGTTAAAATGTAAGTTTTTATTTTAGAAATTCAGCTTTCACAGTTCCCCAGATGTACATGCATATTTGGACGTAAGTTTTCATATACATGTCCAAAAGTAGTAAAGTAGATTCCCAAAATTCTATGTAGAGCATGCCTTCCTCCCTTGAAGTCAAGATGGGCTGCTTACGTATGCTCTTCGGATCTAGGATCGAGGTGGCCCTTACTTCTTCGCAGCTTCTCTGTATGCCCTTCACCAAGAATCCCCTTAAGAGACTTATCAAGCTTATCAGCATTGTAATTACGTTATACAATGCTTCCAAATTTATGCTTATATTCTTGCAACACATTCCAAAGTAACCCCATGAAAGAACCTTACTCAGAAGAACAGCAAAAGACATGATTCTTGAGGTGATCAAGCTAATGCAAGTTGAACCTAACAGCACTTCAGTTAGGGTAAAACAATTCACTTCAACTAACATTTATTGACAATGTGAACATTTGGTACCACACGATACAACAAGCAACGTCTCTCACTGAGGGACAAAGAAAAAGAGACAACAATCAAGAAAAAGGTTTATCACAATAGTTCTATGAACTTTGACTGTCCTACATCAACACAGATCTATCCATATTAAGAAACATAGTACACATATATGTGAAGATAAACCGACGTCCAGAATTATCACATGGAATATTTCGAAGAGAAGTATACGAAAATACTAATCAATTGCAGGGTATATGCTGTAAACGGGAATCATGGATCAAAGGTATCTCCAAAAGTGAGGAGACAGGGTTGGATCAAACACATTTCAATGACACATGGTTGAAATATCAATTAAGAAATAGTAAATGTAATGATTATCATTATTTTACTGTAAAACCAATTACAGTATTAACATTAACAGCTAAAAGATAGCTGGGCATCTCAGAGAAGTTAACTGTTAATAATGTAGAATGACACTACATAAGCACTGTACAAGTCTACAGATAGTTTCACCTTAAAGTTCTACACAACACTTTATACTGAAAATGCAGTTTTCACACCACACACACGATTTCTACAATTTTACTAATTCCGCATCAATATATCGAAATAATACACTTTTAATACTTCTGCTTCATTTATACAGCAGTGTATACTGTGGAAAGAAATGTCTCACCTACAACATATTGTAACCGAAGATGGCATAACTGGAGTTAAAATTGAGATTGCCGCAAAAGCCTAATTTAATTCGGTCAGTGGGTCATTTAAAACAGCTGTGGTGAAGGCCAGGATCTGATAACACTGGAGAAATTCGCCTTTAGGCTCATTGCTGCATGGCCGTGTGGCGATCCACTCCTTTTCTCTTATTGGTCAGGACGTTAGCATGCGACAGATATGAACAGTTAACATTTTCAAGGCTACCACCGCCCGGCAAGTTTTCAGACCTCTTCACAAGAACAGTTTTGAACCATGATACTTTAAGAAGACGTGAAAAAAATTATGATTGGTTTCCAACTAATCACTTTCTAGGCTGAGAACAGATAAAAGCAGTGTGTAATCGACGCTCAACTTACTCAGCTCCTACACTACTGATTTCATACTGCTCTAAAGTAGAGCACAACTTCACTTCGCTTTCCCACTACAATTCTACAAGATATTCTTCGCCAAGAGACGTTTATTAGTCGTGATGTCTCATAAAGGGAACACTTTATTTCGTCTTCTACAAGACATAACCACGACTATATTAATTCCAGAACACGTGTGGTATGCATAAATCATCTGAACCCGCAAGTAAGTGTCGACTGACATTTAAATAGGCATGGTTGGAACACATATCAATGTGCCGCTTCAGTTACAGAGAGAGAGAGAGAGAGAGAGAGGGAGTGTGTGTGTGTGTGTGTGTGTGTGTGTTTGTGTGAGTGTGTGTGAGAGAGAGAGAGAGAAAGTTTGTGTGTGTGTGTGTGTGTGTGTTTGTGTGTGCTTGTGTAAGAGAGAGAGAGAGGAAGCCTACTGTTACGAGAAGCCTGCAAGACAAGGAACAAGGGGAATCATCATGCTGCTTGCAAGAGGAATCTTTACTTTCATCATGGTGCACCTTGCAAGGGATATTTCTTCCGGAATGTCTAACTTAAAGGGAAGATCCCACCAAACCCTAAAGGGTCGTAAAGGGACCAATCATGAGACGTTGCCAGCCAGGAATAAATCAACTTCAATCATAAAATTTTAAGTAATTTTTAAAATATTAATTTCATTTCCAGAGGGACTTCATTCTTGAAATAATATTTTCTATTACTTTCTGCTGTTGCAGATTCTTATCGCTTCTGATCTACTTATTGATGTTGGTAAATTTTGTGAATGATTGAAATACACTCATGTCCATAATATCCAGAACACCTTGAAAGACTAGAGATAGGAAGTCTATATTCATAGGACATGTGCAATAGTATGTTCTGAAGACAGGTCCACATCAATATCTCTGCGCAACACCGACTGGTAAATTGTGCCTGCCGTGTTTTTAGTCTTAAGGTCTATAAAATGTGCTTAAATGTAGCTGCGTATTCTTTTATAATATACTTTATCTTAGGCTTATACCTTGTCAAATTAAGTAATATAGACCTAAAGACTAAAAACAACGCAATATGACAAAGTCATTCTAGGAACTTGTTTTACTCGTAAAACTTGAATGTTAATGATATAATTCAAGGTCATATGTACATAGCAATGTTTTATCATACGTTGTGATACTTTTAATGTGTTCAAAAAGTGGTAACTTTTTAATATATAATAGTTTTCTAAACTTAGACATAAAAAACAGTATTATTCACTCTGAAACATATTACCTAATGTCAGTCAAATATGAAATGTTTATGGGCAAGGCACAACTATTAAAAAAATGTATTATAATGTGAATGTACATGACAGCTGAGGATGACGTGTGAAGAGTCGAAACAGGTCCTGTTGTTAAGAAGAAAATTTTAATAAATTAGTATTGATTAGGTGGATCTCTTTCTTTCTATGACATATTTAGTTCATCTATATGAGTTGAGAAACTAAACTCTTGGCACTAAGGTGACATAAGTGAAGTGTGCTTTTATGTCTATTTAGGGCTGACTGGACAATGTGAGTTGTAACTTCAAGGAGGGGGAGATTAGGGTGAATGGACTAGCAGATAGACAGGTTGATGGGATAGGTGGGGAAGAGGAAGTGTGGCAAGGGAAAATATTGCTATGGTCAGAGGGATTATGGCTGTTTGTGGTATGCATTGCCAATTGCTGAAATGAAACTAAAACACAGCATGTGACTACACCCTATTAATGGTCAGCAATTAACATATTTTAGGTAAATAAATTGTCAGTAATAATAATAGTGATAATGTGCAACAGCAGATTAGGCATACAGAATACTCAAGTAGGAGCTTTTTCTACGTAGTGTTGACGTTAAAGCTATGTACACGTAATATGGAGGCCTGACTTAAAAGAGAACGAGTTAGGAAAATTTCATTAAAGAGTATATAGATCGACAAGTGGTAGGATAAGAAGACACATTAAGTGAATAGATATTTAGACAGATAGATAAATACAGTAAATGGATAGATAGATAGATAGACAAATTTACTTGAAAAAATAATAAAGCTAGCTCCTCAGCTGTGACTTACGGTAAACGATAGGTTTGGACTCACATAGTCAAGTGATCAAATAGCACTGCAAGAGAAGCTTATGCCATAGGAAGTTCCTTTAACTGGCACACTTTTAATTTCATCCCGTCAGCCTTCCTGATTTATGATGTCCCCTGAGTCAGTCCAAGTGTTTCTAAGACCAAAACACTGGATTGCTGTCGTCATGATGGACATTCTGGTAGCTGTAAGATCTTCACAGATTGTTGTGGATGAGCCTTTCAGTTTCCTTTTCCTAGTGAAGACATTCTGCCATGAGTGATAAGACACAAATTTGAATAGGATAGGTCTTGTTTTCCATGGTGATCAAGGACCTAGTCTGTGACGCCTATCAATATCATTAAGTATAACATATGCACCTACTGCTTTGCACACGCTGAGCACTAGTTCATCTCAGTTTTCGTTCAAACATTCGGGGATGCCGAAAATCTTACATTATTCCTCCTGCTGTATTGCTCCAATGATTAACTCTGAACATGCTTCGACATTAAATATTAAACTTTTTTCAAGTTCTCTTATAACCATTTCTGTTATGCAGGTAAAAATGGCCTGCACAATTTTTTTTAAGGAAGCTGTCCGAGTTAATAAAGTCGTCCAGCGTGCACTTTATGAGGTGGTCTACGTTGGCATCATTGGTAGTGGCTGGGCTTCTAAGTCTGTTGTTTTGGCGGCCCATTTTGTTTACAATGCAAATTTGGAAGAAAAAGAACAATACCAACAAAATGTGTTCGTACGATTCATAAATACAAACGTAACACTGCCGCAAGTTTTTATCACTTCCACTGCTGTATAACACCTTCAAATCACTTGATTACTGAGAAGCCTCACTCACCCACGTCCGTGACGAACCATTTCATCAGATAGGTTAGAAACTCAACATGGCGCAGCCTGAATGGTGTCACGATGCATTACTCATTTACACAAGGTTTACCTACAACAGCACATTTAATAATAATAATAATAATAATAATAATAATAATAATAATAATAATAATAATAATAATAGTAATAATAATAATAATCGCAATAGCAATGAGCACTTGAATGAGTATTAAGTTCAAGTGATTTTCACACTTACCTCCATTCAGTCAGTGTTTTTTGTCTCTTTTTACATTTTACGAGGTAGTGACTATCGCACACGTCATTACATAGTAAACAAACAGAGTCACCTGTTGTCTATGTGCATATTTCACTGTGGAAGCCATATATTTAAGCTATTAGAAAGCTGAAAATGCAATATAGGCCTCTCCATTCAGCAACAACACAGAATATACAATAGTAAGCAAATCAAATCACTGAAAATTGGATCAACCGATCAGAGCGCTATAGGCTACCCATATAGCTACTGAAGCTATTGGTTACTTCACATTCAATATCACACTTGGTTTTGTTTGAATGTTTATTCAGTTTCCTTCACAATTTATTCCTGGCATAAAAGACATAAGCCTACCCAAGATTAGTGTTATAAAAATTTAAAAAATGTGCTTCTATTAAGGGATAAATAAGGTACGTCCATTTTATCTGGCCAAAGAACTAATTTCCAGATATTTTCTGAATTCCCTGACATTTCCTGGTTTTCCCGCTATTAATCGAATTCTCTGACATTCCCTGATTTGCGGTTTTCCATGCAGGTAGACACCCTGTTAAACCCTTATTTGGGCCGATGACCTTCGATGTTAGGCCCCTTAAAACAACAAGCAGCAGCAAACCCATATTTGTATGGGGAGGCCACTCACTTTTTATTTTCGTTGAAGTGAAAAAAGGTTGATGATCGTGTGTTGCTATGTATGTTTTTACTAGTTGATGTGGTAACCTCCTTTTGTCGAATTAGTCAAGTGGAGACGCACATGCTTGAAGATGGCTACAGCTTCAATGTTCAAATCGACTACTGAGGGATGTGTTATGATGAATCAGTAACAAGACGAGGGTAGAACAATATTTATGATCAGAGAAAAAAGGGTTAAATTTTGTGAAAAATACTGTGTATACATTTACCTACACCGTCAACCTTTCTGGTATGAACTAGTTGCCGTTGTAGCGTCAGAACAAATGACACTTGCACTTCTTGTATTGTATCTGTGTGGTACTGAGGGAAGGGGTGTGGCGAGGGAGAGGAGATGGGCAGAGCATTGAGCTTATGCGCTGTTGGCTGTAGGCTGAACATTTACAGCGATAATGGCACAAACTTCTTCAGAGTAGCTAAAGAAATCAAGACATTTCTGTAAAACAACCTTCAGAAAACCAACTCTTCACACAACTGCAGGCATGGGACTAGGTTTCCTCCTTTTTATAACACATGGTCCTCTATGTAACACTTTGACTAGACTAATCAGGATCGTGATTTTAATCCCTTAGGCATGAGATCACGGCTGATGATGCACATGCAGTGGGCGAAACATGTCCCCTTATATTAGTATGACAAGATGAAATTCTTACTTTTAAGAACCCAATGTGTATTGAATACGAGGATTTCAATAAACTTTTGTAACCTCGTTGAATTAATGTACATTTCAATATGGACCAGTCATGAGATTTGTAACATATAATTATCTGAGATTGTTGTAAACAACCCACGGAGTGAAATTAAAGTCCACTGTTTGTATCGGAGTTGAACCCTTTACACAAATATTATATTAATGTTGTGCAGGAAACTAACAACTCATATAAAGACTATTTATCCAATCATAGATCAAGAAGGCCATCTTCTTGTCAGTGGATGACTGCACAATACTCCAATACTAGCAGACTGGAAACATTAGAAATTCTGTATCACCTCACAGATATAATTATGATGGCAGAACACCTTGGACTACTTCATCCTGGCACTCAACACACTGAGAGACAAGTTTAGGACGTCTTCAGAAAGGGGAACAGAAAGAAGCCACACTCATACACATCTCAGGTGTTACATCGTGTCATACTAATTTATGTTTCGCCCACTGCATATGCATCATCAGCCATGATCTCACGCCTGGGGGAATAAAAATCAGGATCCTGATTACTCTATGCAAAGTGTTACATAGAGGAATAATTAATGAGAAATACACAAATGGTGCCTTTAACCCCGACATACCCATTCCTTAAAACTAGAACAGTCTATGCTGGCCCAAATATAATTAAAAAATTGTGTGAAATCGAACAAGACCAGACTGCTAGCTAATAAGGCTCTCTACTTAGACATGATACCCGATCTCACCACAACAACATTTCTCTCCGCACTTTATCAACTTAGTTCTCATAGAGGTCAACCCCTAAGCATTTACAGCAATAATGGCACAAATTTCAACGGAGCAGCTACAGAAATCACGGCCTTCCTGCAAAATAACCCTCAGAAAACCAACTCTTTGCACAACTGCAGGCATGGGACTGATGTGGCATTTCATCCCTCCTGCAACACCACACTTTGGTGGAATCTAGGAAGCAGCTGTCATGAGTCTGATTTAACGCCCCAGACAAGTGATGGATTCTTATCGCTTCACCAACAAAGAATGTACCATTCTTGAAACACATACATCCTCTCACCAAAGCTAAATGATGAACCTTTTGACACTTCTTACCTAACTACAACCAATTTCCTTATAGGAGAGCCAATTACTACACCCTCTGGTCATGATTATACTTCCTCTCTCATCACAACCTTGCCCACATGGCTATATTTTCAGCAGCTAACCCAGAACTCCTGGATGAGATGGTGAAATGAATATCTCAATAAATGGGCAATGAAATACCCCATAGCAACATAGTCATAGTAAAAGAAGATGACACACATGCTATGAAGTGGACGATGACAGCGATCAAATGTGCATCCTGTTAATGATGAATTATTCATGTAACGAATGTTCAGGTGAGTAATGGTGAACTTACAAGGTCTATTCACAAACACTATCCCTTACGATGTATGAAACAGAAAGGCAAGATAACTCTTTAATGGCTTATTTATTCATTGCATGTTTAAGTAATATTGTTCCGAGATTATCTGTGGAACGCAGAGAGGTGAAAGAAGGTGTCAGCATTAATGGGTCTATCTACGATATCAAAGATTAATTTAAACTTTAAAACAAACTTTAAAACAAAGGTTATATTTCTTTTCAGATCTCAAATTTAACAAAATTCTTCACTAGGTCAAGGAACAAAATATCAGTTTTTTTTTAGTTGAAAAGACTTATAAACCCAAAACTTCTTTAAATCGGTAATTATTCCACCTTGCACCAGAGTGCATGACCGTAGCTTTTTGTGGGGACATCTATGGAGAAAAATTCAAACTTTTTGATGTACACCAAAACAAAACAAAGAAATCCAGTCAGTTTAGGAAATGTTAAAATAACATACTCAGTTATTCAGTAGTGACATCTTCTGATCAATGTCGCAACTTTATGCATTAGTGGTTTCAAGTTTTGTTCGATAGATAGTGTTCCCTAAGGCGCTTCTTTTCAATGTGAGGGGTTGAGGTGCACCTCCCGGTACAAATATTATAAGTCACATTGGACTAGTATCATCACAGACCACATTAGGGAGAAAAAGAATATTTTTCTCTTGCCAAGAGATGGCTACAATGTGTGTAGTATACGAGCGAACAATCACAGTAAACAAGCATATCACCTGCAATTTGTATCAATAAATTACTGTATTATTTAGAAAACAATAATTAATATAATCAATAAGATAACAAAGGTGTTTCATTTGGAAACGACTAGCAAAATATTCTGTAACAGTAACAAAAGAATGTGCCTTTCAGCTACTTTGTGTTCAAAACTAATTAACGAATTCAAAAGTATTAGTAGGAATGATACCAGCTACCAAATGACATAGAGTAGAGTTCTTTGGAATAATCCTAACTGCTGCACAATTCATAACGCAAGATCGTGGAACAACTTGAAGGAAAAGTGAAAACTTTATATGTAAACAGTGAATCTCATAAAAAAGAATATTATTGGTAGGACTATCAATCATGTGCACTAAAAAGATGGATCAAACTCTGGTATCTGTTGAGCTATTTTCTACCATTTCCATTATCTGACGATGGATTATCAAATTATATACATTACCTCAAGAGAGTCTTCCTGCAATGACTCTGGCTCCGTTAACTCTGATTTAACTTCTCCTTTCAGAGCTATCACTTCTGATACACGTTTAAAATTTTCCTGTGGAAAATAAGAAATATTAGGTATGCTCATAACACACATCTACAAATACAGTCACCAACAAATGAGCATCTTAATTCATTAATTTCCAGTATTACAGTTACTTTCAGAATTTCACTAATGTTTAAGGAAGATTTCTACCAGCAGAGGATTGTTATAACCAAAGGCTGTACTGAGAATGGTGTTACTATTCTTGCTCACTCCTTATGTCAGAGAAAGGATGACACTGAGAACAAAATATAAAATGCCAAACGTTTTCAAGCCATGACGCAGCCATAGGCATAAACACTAAATTGTATGAAATGTTTTCATATGTTCAATCATATCAATCAAATGATAAAAGTTGTCTGAACCAATTAGAAGTGCTACAACATTTCTAAATGATTTTTTGTTCTCTGCATAGAGTTTGCTTATAGACAGATTAAAATAACTTGAAATAATGGAATCACATTCTCTACTATGGTTTTGCTGAGATCACAGGGGCTACATAAAACATTAATACAGTTCTGTTTGAAACAGCATATTTCAATGCTTCCAAGTGTAAAATAAAAAAAATAAACATGAAAGAAGCAGACTTATCACAGTCATATAACAGTGAAAGATGTGATGTAACCCAAAGTTAAAGCAGCTGGAAATGAAATATTGCACTACTATAAGCATGTTATCTAGTGTTCTGTGAGGAGCTGAGGGGATGAGGACACCGTCAAGGGAGAATCAGCAGTGTTGGAGTTAATATCTGCAGTTTCAGAAGATCTTTTATGATCTAATACGAGACATTTAAATTTCACTCTTAGATTCATAAAACCTTGTCAGCATTACAGGGGGGAGAGACTGTGATTAAAAGCTTATGTTCTCATGTAAATTAAGTAACTAATAAAAGTGAATTAAAGTAACAAGTTCTAGAATATGCCAACTTAACACATTCAATACAGAAGAGAAGAGTAGCTGATCTAAGGAATGGATGAAAAGGATGCACAAAAGGACAGGGAAATAATGACAAAGAGGAAAGAAAATAATCTGTTTAATGTGCCTTAAGTCCTTAAAGTGTCAGAGCCCACTAAGAAGGGGCATATAAAAGAAATCATTCTCAGAAATCATACATTCTAGAGCCCTTAGACATGGTTCTCCATATAACATAGAATCTGACCTGTATATGAGGAATAGAAAGAACTAATCACTATTCTGTCTTTCTAGAAGAATTCAACATCTGAGAAAAATAATTATTTTGAGAGAATGTACATTCAGATTTTGAGCTATTTCATCCCTCGTATGTCATAGGCAAATCTGCTCATTCCTTAAAACACATAATGTCTTCCAGCACATTGTGGATGTGAGGGTAACCCAGAATAATCACACCTGTGTTGACATTTCGGTTAGCACACTGGTGTATCCAGGCTCAAAAACACTAATGAAAGATTTGTGATTTAACTTCTTCTACACTAATTATGGTAGGAGTAATAATTTTTAACATGTGGTGCTAATAATGGTGCAGTAGTGTAGGAGGATATTAGCTTTTTAAAGTACAATTGGCCAACCATCCTCTGTTTTAATCAGAGGGGAAAAATAAAAAAGTGCAACCCCTAAACCAAAGTAATTTCAATACTGACAGTAAAAAGTACAGACTAATCCAAGCCCAACCTAAAGTTCCTAAGAGTTGGCAGCTTTGTGTAGTGCGTTGTGGTGTATTCCCAGACAAATAAGCAAAACAATGTTGTACTACGCATAGATGCTCATTCAGCAACTGGTGACTGCTGGTGTTAATACTGAGGAAGCACATAGAAAATAATGCTCCTGCCAAACTTATTCAGCTATTAGGGGTTAATTTCTGACCTCTATAAAGTTATCTGGAATGAGACTTACAAGTGATGCAGTTGTTTTTCCTTCAAGCCAGGCTGGTTCCTCTTTGATCTTTGCTTCCAGGTCCATTTTGCACTGCAAACTGAAGTAGTTAGAAGGTACTGGTATGGTTGATTACTTCCACTGACCTTACACTGAAACATAAGCCTGAAAAATATATTACCTTATTGATGTCATTGATACTTATGGTGTTTGTCAACAAACTAAGCAACAATCGTGTCATTTTATATGACCATCAATATTATGATCATACCAAAAAACCCGAAATTTTACATGACAGTTGATATTATGATCATACCTATAGGACCTCAAGTTTTCTATGACTGATACTTCAATCAAAGCTAAGGACCTGCAGTTTTATATGATTTCTAAAACAGTGATCACTTCCATAGGAAATATAATTTAACTTATCTGTCGATATCAAGATCATAGTCAAAGGACCCCTGGTATTACATGGCCGAGCTTGATAGCTGCAGTCGCTTAAGTGCGGACAGAATCCAGTATTCGGGAGATAGTGGGTTCGAACCCCACTGTCGGCAGTCCTGAACATGGTTTTCCGTGGTTTCCCATTTTCACACCAGGCAAATGCTGGGGCTGTACCCTTATTAAGGCCACGGCCGCTTCCTTCCCACTCCCAGCAATTTTCTGTCCCATCGTCGCCATAAGACATATCTGTGTCGGTGCAACGTAAAGCCAATAGCAAAAAAAAAAGTATTACATGACACCTTATATCGTATTAATAGCTATCTAACATACAGTTTTATATGCAACTGAAACCGCAACAAGATGACCTTTCTTACGGTTTGCATATCACTCTGATCACCGGGGTCCATATACTGGAATCTTCCTACCATTTTTATCCTTTGCAATCGGCTTCAAAACTAACTGAACAAGTTCACAGTTCTTTGAAATGTGTTCTATCAAAATTTTCCTTCCCAGGATCAAATTCTCTCAAACCAATCTCCTCTCATTAAGCTTATTCACTATCTCTTTATTTGAGACATGTTCTATCAAAATGATCTTCAAGATCTCCTGATAACACGGCAATTAAAAGGCTTCAAACTCTGTTTTTCTTGGCACCAGTTATTATCTGTGTTTCACTTACATATGGAGTCATACTCCTTACTCAGTGTAAACATAATTTAAAAAGTTTTTAATCTGTTCAACCTAAAGAACGTGACGGAGAACAGATGGGAATTTAGGCTGGATTCAGTGATGATATTTATCGATATTGAGAAGGCATATGTCAGTGTACCATCGCAAGTGGTCTCGGATGCACTGATAAAAAAGAAGGCAGGGAGAGGTGAAGAACATATTATAAAAGCCATGAACGAAAAATGAGTAAGTAGTATGAATACTAAGATAGGACAAACAAACTGGTTCAAAGTAGAAACAGAACTTCAAAATGGATGTGTTTTATCCCCTCCAATCTTAATTACAATCATTGATGAAATCCATAAGAGTATACAACAAAAAAATGGGAACCAAGGAGGCAAAGGCCTCACTCTTTGCAGATAAAACAGTAATATGTGGAGAAGATGAAATGGAAGGACAAGAACAAGATAATGTAAGGAATCAGGAGATGGAGGAATATGGAACGAAAATCAGTGTGGAAAAGAGTACGATAGTAGTGGTGACGAGAGGTAATAGAGAAGGAATTGGGAATATTGAAGTAAATGGAAGACCATTAGAAGTTGTGGAAAGCTTCAAGTATTCAGGGAGAATAATTGAAGAAGATAGGAAAATAAATTAAGAAACTGGATAGAGACTTGAACAAGCCAATGAGTTTTACCAATGTGTGAGATGTATTGTCTGTAACTGGGACATCCAACGGAATGCAAGAAAATTTTGCATCCAATGTATTACACACCATGGACAACAAAAATACATGATGAATGCAGAATGCAAGAGGCCAAGATGAAATTCTTTAGCGAAATAATAGGGAGGGCATAAAGGGATAAAGTCAGAAACATAGAAATGAGGGAGTGAATTGGATTCCCTGAACTGAAAGGCAAGATAGAGACACATAAGCTGAAATGGTATGGACACATGATGAGAATGGAAGAGGATAGAGTTCCACAGTAAGTATTTACAGAGAGTCATAGGAGAATGACATTGGAGAATGCCCAGAAAGGGGTGAATGGATACGGTAAGGAGAGTACAGAGAAGAGTGGAGTAAAATTAGAAAAAATATTCGAGGAAGGAAAGGAGTGGTGGAGAGAGAAAAACTGAGGAGGTTCTTGATTCACATTTCCACCCAGAAGACTGGAAATGGAAAATGAAGAAAAATCTGTTGAAATGAAGACAAAAGTTTATACAACACTGCTATCAGGCCATTTCATCGAACAATGCCAGCAAACTTTACTTAAGTGCCTTTTCTTTATTTTTCTATGCATGTCATGTCTAATGACACAACCAAGTGGTGTTTAACAGAGAGCCCCTTGTAGGGAGTTCCATGTCAAACGAGTGGTTTAAATGTTAAGCAGTTTTTATTGTTTCGCAGGTGGTTCGAAAATTGTCTATGTTGAATACACACAATATTAAACAGAAGGAAGGATCCACCTTTCAATATTCCGCTTTAAGTTGAACCAAATAGAGGTTACAACTTGTTCGTTTGGGACCGGTTTCAACACATTTGAAGTGTCATCATCAGCCAATTGGCAAAGCAGTGCAAAAATTAAGTCATAAATGTCTAAAAACAACTAACACAGTGATCATAACTTAACAACGGAGTATTGAAAGTTGGATCCTTCCTTCTGTTTAATGTGTGTTTCTCTATTCAATACGGGAAAATCATGACATTTTTAACTTTATATATTGAATACCTTGAGTAGTGCCCCAGAGAATTCATTTCAGCCAATTGCAGTGTTCATTAGTCACTTTGTGATATTTTACTGTAAATATAAACATATTCCACAAACAATGAATACTACAATTTCTCCTACAGGTAATACAAGCTTCGTTCCTGTGGCTAATTTTGTAGATTCTTACACATTGCCAGGGAATACATTTCTATGTCAACACATATCTATTCAGGAAACTATGCTCATTTGTATTTTGTATATTTTAATGTAGGGGACAATACTGAAATGTACCGTGTTTACTTGTTCTGACTACCGTTTACAGTTTCTACAGCCAGAATTTATTCCTGAAGATTGTTCTTCCATTCCTGAAAGCAGTTTAATGTTGCACTAACAACTCCAAGGTAAAGGGTTAAGATTAGGTATGCAGTGGCATTAATTAAGGTTAATTAATGATAAAATGGGGAAACCATGGAAACGTTTTTCAGAGCTACAGATACTAGTATTCGACCCCATGCAATCTCACCAGCACTCACTCCTGAAAATCATTTACACAGCAATAAATCAAAAAAGACAGCGGAGAGTAACCTAAATCATCACAAAAACATACCAGAAATAGCTGCTGCGGGGTATTGATGTGATACAGAAGAATCTCCATAACAACACTGATAAAACAAGATACAGATATCCTAAATGGAAACCTCTCAAGAATTTGAACCCTACTTCCATATGTCGCATCATACAGAGTAATGAACAACTCAACATTCACAGCCTCACTATAAAATTGCACACAGAGGTAAATAACACAGCAAAACAATATCGGTAATTAAAATTACACACTAATTATTGCAATTTTTTGTCTAACTACCATCCGCATTTCTTCATCTGCGATGCTCTAAAGAAAAGAAAAATCCTCATTCCACAAAATTTAGATACGTGATAGATTGCTACTACACACAACTTGCAGGCACTTGCAACGCAAAGGCTGGGAGTTTTCTAAAGCAA
Source organism: Anabrus simplex (assembly GCF_040414725.1). Classification (NCBI taxonomy): domain Eukaryota; kingdom Metazoa; phylum Arthropoda; class Insecta; order Orthoptera; family Tettigoniidae; genus Anabrus; species Anabrus simplex. Next base: position 68,966,317 of record NC_090279.1, read on the forward strand.
GCTAGTTATATGCGTATTCATTCTTAATGCTAAATTAATATTAACTTCTAATATTCGCACTTGAGATCTATGCATTTAGCAAATGTACATTATTGAACTTGAACATTACCGACAATATGTTAGAGGTTGTGGACGCAGTGTAAAAAGACATAAATCACAATTCCTCAATGAAGAAAATCCGTAACTTTCATAACGGAATAAGCTGAAGAATTGGCCTTATATAACAACATACCAGCTACTTAGAAACAAAACCGGATATTTGAATGTTGTTCAACCACTTAAAACCAACTCTTGAAGTACAAATTTGATTTCTAACAGTCAGTAGAACAGGCTGAATGTAGGAAAGGATGTATTACTTAAGACTTCTTCTTCTTCTTCTACTACTACTCCTTCTTCTTCTTCTTCTCCTTCTACTCCTTGATACTTATGGACTTTTTTTACTGTCGTCCAGCCACTATGCGTATAAAAAGGAGATCACACGCCAAATAGAGTCCAAAAAACATAGGATAAGTGCATTTTGCACATATTATAGAGGGTTGAAAAAACTTATGTCTTGAAAGCAGTCTAAGGGTTCACTGTTCACATACAACCAAAACTTGCACTGGATTTAAAGATGAAAGCCAGAACAGCACGCAATAATGATAGGTATAAACTTGTGGAGAGAACAAAATATATGGAGCACCAGTAAATATGATCGAACTGCGAACATGTCATGTAAATTCACTTTGTCTCGGGAACGCAGGATGAGGAGCCATTCGGAACATCTCGGCTCTCTTCGGTTCCACGAACTATAGCTGGGAGCGGCTCTTTTAGGTTCATGAACTATTATAGGCTGGACTGGTTACTTGTGTCTCGGGAACTTCTGCTCGGGAACCCAGGATGAGGATCCACAATCCTCTTTGTGAGGAGCCATTCGGAACATCTCGGCTCTGTTCGGTTCCACTCGAGATGTGGCGCTTGCAGGCTGCTTAGCGCGGCACGTTTTTAAGTATGAGATTCTAATCCCGTATAATTATTTCTTGTGGCTCAGATATTGGCTGTTAGTGTTTGTTTCACCACGTTCCTCTTAATAATATTCAGACAACGCACTGCACTTCCAACCACCGCAGAAACATGCAATTGTGATTGCTAGGCCTCTAATCTTTTGGTGTTAAAAGGTTATTTTAGCTGCCTAAAAGACCCAAGTAGGTTCTAAAATACTTTTAGGCAGCTTCAATTGTACGTATTTTAATATGTATCAATTAAAATACCATACTTATTTTGCTAATTGATAATAACTCGTTAAGGGGAAATAAACAACTTTACTCACCTCTTTGCTGCAAACGTCACAGGAGCAACTCCTGTAACCACTTTTAATTACGCAATTAATTCACGCACTGAACAAACGGGAACACCGAAATGTTTTCACAGAATGAAATCCAGTTTTTTTTCTCCAGCAGATCAATGGCTACTGCCTCCTGCCTCTTGACAAACTATGGGAGTGTTGGAGGTTTTAAGGCATTTCGGGGTGTGTGATTTACAGCTTCCCGATTGTAATTTTGTTTAAGATACCGAAAACGAGTCAGCAAATATTTTATTTTCTCGGAATATACTGAAATGCATTTTTAACCGATTTAGGGATAAAAATACGACTTATAGATATAGCAAGTATGAAGAATGAGATTTCCACCTAATCAATACTTTATTTTGATTAGGTGGAAATCTCATTCTTCATACTTGTATTCTTAATTCATCAATACGGACAATGAAGCTGATAGATTATAGTTATAGATATAGGTTTTAACGCCAGTTTGGACATTTTTTAGGCACTATAGGACCACAGTTTCTAACCTTACAAATACATGAAATGTGTAAATACAACTTCATTTTAACTCATTCCTTCAAGAACAAAATAGGTCTTTCCCTAAAATCCGAGGGCTGGTGATTACATCCCTCCATATAGAGTTGGCGTCAAGAAGGGCACTCATTCGTAAATTAGGGCCAAATCCATGTGCGAGCCAGGTCGCATCCCCTACTCCACATATATGAGAAAAGCAGTAGGATGAGAAGAAGAAGAATTTGGTTTTTTATGTATTTTATTTTAATTTTTTCATCAAATAATATATTAACACAAATTTCTTAATATTCACAAACAATAGGACAATAAAAATACGTAATCAGTAGCTAACACACAATTTGACCACCTAAAACAAAAAATCAAGGACAACTTACATAAAGGCAATACTACTGTACAGCACTCAAAAATTCTGTTTTTGTTACATGAACAGCAGACATTGAAATTAACATGAGCCCCAAACTACTAACTGCAAGAGCACTCCCTAAAATACACAAAATAAACATACCGGTACCTACGAGGCCCATTATCAGTTTTAGGAACAGTCCCACCTACAGAACTTCAATTTATTCAAAAATTTCTAATCATTTTGCAGTTACCTCATTTTTCCATTTATTACCACGATATCACCAACATGCATATCAACATACCGATAGCTGAATCTCAATAATAATCGCAAACTGATTAAAATCGAAAGAATTATTTTATGACTCCTTAAATTTCCTATTGACAACAACTACTTTTCTTTTACGAATACCATTTATGAACAGGATGGTCTTCGCATGGGATCCCTTTTCCAGCATATCAGCTGGTATTTATCTTCATAAATTGTTTTTCTAACAAGTTGCTTTACATTGCGTCGACACAGATACATCTAATGGTGACAATGGCGTAGGAAAGGGCTATGAGTGGGAAGGAAGCGGAAGAGTCCCGGCATTTTCCTGGTGTGAAAATGGGAAACCATGGTAAAACATCTTCAGGGCTGCCGGCAGTGAGGATCGAAACCACTATCTTCTGAATGCAAGCTCACAGCTGAGCGCCCCTAACCACAGGCAAGTCACCCTTGGAAGTATTATTTTAAGAAGTAGCACAAGTACAACTGGGCAATCACCCCTTTTTAACACTAATCAGAAGGAAAAGAAAGTAGTGGTTTGATTCTTTGAAAAATGAGCAAAAGAATAAGGATTGATTAAGGGGGGTGAGGGTAAAAATATACTCTGCATATTGCAAGCGTGATAACATTATAAGGAAGTAGAACTTATGCAAATGTTACGTGGAATTCCTTTCAGAGGACAGATGTGATAACTGCGATGTCCAGGAACACATCAATACGCCCCCAGAAGTACATTTACTTTTTATTACATAATAAAGAGCAGCACTCACCATTCTCCATTGCTTTAGAAGCTACTAGCATTGCTACCGGCCAGTGTAAAATGGAGTGTGAAATAATTCCCAGCAATGATAAGAATTACATACCGTCATCAACCAGCGCATAATAAAAGCACAAGTAAATACACCCTGTAAAGGAGTATACTGTCCGCATGCCAAGAGAGAAACATCATTTAGTAACTGTAACCTAGTTTTACACATCCAGGCCAATCTCTGTATGAGAACAGTGGCCCTTCTGGGGCCACACTTCCTTTGAGAGGAATTTTTTCTATGGCCGTGGTGGATAATCTCTGTACGGCAAGAAAAAACAAAAACATAATTCTGTGCCTTTCTTAGTTCCCAAGTAGACAAGTTGGCAGCCTTGTGCACCATCTGATCACGCCGTCCATGAGAGGTCCGCCAACCCACACGGATCAGTAAATATATACTCACCACAACACGAATACTTACCTTGTGGACTCTACAGGAACAGGCTGAAAACTGCCTGGATCTGAACTCGTGCCTCTTAAATTACAGGGAGGAAATGATAGAGGCATAACCCCCAATAAAAGAAAAGTGATCCAATAAAAGGGTTTATTAACATAAAAATGAAATTGAGTCAATGAACAAAAGCCGGGATACAAATAACAAATAATTTACATATTCTGTCCAAGGAATAACATGTGCATAGTCAATTTCCTTTCAATTCAGAAAAAATTATCTTTTACAAACACTAACAGAGTTGTCATGGAAGCGTTGCGATGGGTGAGAATTACATCAATAAAACAAACCTTTTCACAAAACAGTCAAAATAGGAAGCACCCCCTTTCTCTCTGTGAAAAGTAGAACAGGTGCAAAAGAACTCAGAAAATTGCATAATGGAGTATACAGCAATGATAGGCCTCAACAGCCACGTCCATTCAAAAGACGCAGGCCACTATAACAATAGCTCCATTGAGACTCACATCCCCAGCTATCAGAAAGGCACCGAGAAGCAAAAACCCGGCCGGAAGGAAAAACAAGAAAAACAATCTAGGAAGATGATAGGTCAGCAGAGTTACCGAGATCAATCAATATCTCAAACAATGAAACATGTTAACTGAATGAAAATATTTTAAAAATAAGCCAAAAAGAAATGCAATAAAGAAAATAAGGCACAAAAATAATATTTGCGAGATGTGGAAACCAACACAAATCTCATCCATCAATGCACACAGTCACATGCACACACAACCTAGAGACCAATATGAGCAAATCCAAATAAGTATGGGGGTCAAGGTAGGATACGAGAATGCTCGTACTGCATGACAAATAAAACCAGAGGCTTGTGAGCTTGAACAAGATACACATATCACAATGTCGGATGGCCGCACAGCAACCCAGGCTCACCCCAAATACAATAGTGATCCACACACATATAACGCATGATACATTCCATACTCATATCACCTCTCTTTTGGTGAACATGAGATGCGTATCACTAGCATCAAAACATATCAAAATTTATAATGTCCAATAACGGACCATTTATATTGGTATTACAAGCTCAGCCAGTTGTAGACTCGAAGAGAATTAAACAGGGTCTCAAATCAAAGTCACAGGTACACACATAATTTACACAGATCAGTGTCAATCTCCACTCTCGCATATAGTAAAGATACACACGGAACAAGCAATATGTAAATTAAAACACGAGGTCTGCAGCGACCAAAAAGATAGGGGTCTGCAGAATAGAATCTCAGAACGCAAGATCACAATAACTATGACAAACCCAAAAGAAAAATGTAAATAAATACCTTAAAAGTCTTGTAGAATGAAATCTGCAGATTATGTAATAATCAACATTACCCCAGCGACAGTCATTCTGCGCGTAGATGTTTGCGATACAAGTGGTGACCCGGAGCACTAATGTTCAGGTGCGCAAGATATAGTTTCAATGAATTCGGATAGGGAAGGAAACCAGTCGCAAATATCTTTTTCATTTACCTGTTATCTATGGCGATATTAAATATGTTACATTATTTTAAAAAAGAAACACCTCTGTACCAATATATTTGAACATACAGACACCACGAAAATGTACAGTAAGTGTGAAAACTGAAAGTACTTTAAAGAACTATGCAAAGTATGATGTGTTAGTCTCACACATATGTACATTCAGCTGAATAACTCTATATGTAAAACAACATGTCCAGAATGATTCATCTTCGTCGAGCCAAATATTTTGTATGCAATTATTTACATATGCATGATCATCTTTGCTTTAATGTTTCTATCTCAATTCCCATTCCTTTTTTCATTTTCTTCATTCAGATAATATTTTATTAAAACATTGAATTCTTTATAAATGAACACATCTCTACAATTTACACATACAAGAGGGAGTGACACTTTCGACTCGAGAACACGGCATGTGGAGCCACTCGGAACGTTTCAGATCTCTTCGGTACATCACGCAGTGCGTGGAGCCACTTGGATTGTTTCAGCTCTCTTCGGTACAACATGAACCAGGCTAGACTCGGCTAGCGTAAGGTGCCACTGCGAAGTAACGCACAGGAGAAGGTTCACGCACAGTTGTGATGTGTCTGTGTTCATGTTTTCTAGGCTTTATTAAAGTTTTCCTGTGATTAAAAGTGCCGGGGGCCGATGGCCCCGATGTTAGGCCCCTTTAAACAACAAGCATCTTCATCATCTGAGAGTGCCGTAGTGAGTTGAAGGTATTAATACTGAAGGGGTGGATAGGCGTAATTATCTTGTTTGTGTTCGGGTTCTCTAGGCACTTTAAAGTTTTCCTGTGATTTATAAGAGTGTCGGCGGATAGTCGTAATTTATCGTTCAATAATGGATACGTATAATTGTAATTTCTGCAGCGAGTCATTTAGTGTACATAAAAACTTACTGAGGCACATCAGTACCAAACATCGTGGCAATCAAAGTGAGAGTTTTAAGTGCAACTTATGTGATTACTCCACTGCAAGACGTGACAATCTTAAGCGGCATACATTCAGCATGTATGAAAAGGTCTCTGCAAAATTTGAGTCAAAAATACTTTGTCCATTATGTAAATATGACTGTGCATCACGAAGCGAGATGCTTCGGCATTACTCGTCACAACATGATATAGACGTAGTTAATGAAACTGTGGAATTTTCTAGTGAGAGTGATTTCTATAACTGGAAATCTAAGGTCGAAAAAGATCATCTATGCGAGTTTGTATGCAGAAGGGGATGTTAGGTTAGAACTACAGATAACTGCTCAAAATTGTCATTCCACTGTCATCGTAATGATGTTTATAAATCAAGAGGGCAAAACGAGCGCCACCAGAAAATATTGGGAAGTAACAAAATTGATGGATGCTGCCCAGCTAGCATGGATGTCACATGTCATCCTTCTGGCAAAGTTGAGGTTTCATTCTGCAAAACGCATGTAGGTCATCAGGCTGAGCTAGGCCGGTTAAGACTTTCAAAATCAGAAAGGGACGAAATTGCACTGAAAATATCACTGCAGATTCCCTTTGACTGCATTTTAGACTCTGTTAGGTCTTCAATTAAAAGCAGCGAATTAGAGCGCCGCGATTTAATATCAAATAAAGATCTTCACAACATAGCGAGAGATTATAACTTTAAAGCCGAGGCAGTTAGACATGCGAATGACAGCACGAGTGTGTGGACTCTTGGGTGAAATAAATGCAAGAAATAGATTCTGTAGTCCGGTTCTACAAACCCCAGGGAGTTAGTTTTGAAGCCCATCCACAGCTGCGCGAAGAAGACTGTCTTAATTGTAATCAATGAGGCGCAGATTGAAATGTTACGCGATTATGGAAATAATTATATTTTCATGGACAGCACACATGGGCTTAATTCTTACAGATTTGAACTGACAACTCTTCTTTTGTTGGACGAGTTATTTCAAGGCTTTCCTTGCTCGTTCATGTTTTCGAACAGAGGAGATCTTCCGATTATGGAGATCTTCTTAACAGTTGTTCTGGATACTCTCCGTGCTCCACTTCAACCAAATGTACTTATGTCTGATATGGCAGAAGTATTTCATAATGCCTGGTTGAAAGTTATGAAACTGTTCTGCTCATGGCATGTAGATCGAGTGTGGAGGAAAAATCTTTGCAAGATCAAAGGACGTGAAAAACAAGCCGAAATCTATTAGAACGCTAATGCAGGAGAGAAATGAAGAGACCTTTTGAAAGATGTTTGACGAGGCTCTACGGCTTCTGAAAGAAGACCCAGACACCTTAGAATTTGGTATATGTTTTGAAAATAATTATTGGGCATCTGCTCCAAGCTGGGCGTATTGTTATCGTCAACACTCAGGTCTTAATACAAACATGCACTTGGAGAGAATGCATGGAGTGATCAAACATATATATCTAAAGGGAAACAAGCCCAAACGATTAGATATTGCCATCTATGCTCTAATGAGGTATCTAAGGGACAAACTCTATGATAGACTTATGCATCTGAATAAAGGTAAAGTGACCTCAAAGCTTTCGGCCATAAGGCAACGCCACAAATCGTCATTTCAGCTAGACCCTGAAGATGCAATATATGACAATAATGTGTGGATAGTGCAGTCAAAACATTCCAACGAACTCTACGAAATAAGGCGAATGAGTGAAAGCTTGTGCAAGTGCGCATTGCTTTGTACGGAGTGCGAGACATGCCCCCACGCATTCACTTGCAGCTGTCCAGATTCATCAATCAAGTTCAACATGTGTAAACACATTCATTTGATATGCAGAATAGCAAGTAGAGAGCCTTCAAGTGCAGCTGAATCTACAGACAATAATTTAATCATCCACGAGGCATCCACTACAGATCGAAAACAACGTGCAATAATCCAAGAACTACAATGCCCTGGAGCAGCAAAGGCATGTGACAGTAAAGCGAAGAGGCGAGAAATGTTACTGGATAAATTCAGCCACATCGTAGATGAGGCTGAATCCAATGAAGACTTCGACATTATTGACAAACGTCTGCAAAATTTATTGCCAACCACTCAGTCCCGCAAATCTACATCTTCACTACCTCCAGTTTCACCAGCAAAAAAATCGAAATTTGTACATCAGAATGGTTTAAGCCAACCAAGAAACCTCACAAAAAGATGTCGTTATCCATCGCAAAGCCCACAGCCACAGAAGAGCAAGACATTGCAATAAAATTACTGTTACCTAAATCTGAACGGCAGGGATCAATCATGGGTCTTCTAAACACAGTAGAAGGTGATAAATAGCAATATTTATATTATAATTATTGGCAGGAGTGTAATCCAAAAATAGTTCTCAATTAGCTACTAATAGACTGGTAATTAAGTTAGTGAAGTGTGTGATTTGTGAATTTAAAAACTCAAATTCATACACAGAGTATAAACTTGAAGTATGTCATATGGAATCATTTTTCTTCAGTGAGGTTTTTCAAACTGACAACTGGGACTCAAGTCCATGCAGTTTCTGGGGTGGGGGACAGATTTTATTTGTACTATTCCTTAAGAATGAAGGAAATTTATACTTAAACTTGGCGTGCTAAGCAGCCTGCAAGTGCCACACCCACCGCAACAACTGACGGTACGCAGTGTATACTTCGTGGAATCAAAGAGAGCAGAAAAGTTCCGAGTGGTTATACACGATGCGCTCCCGAGACAAGGGTGAACTGGTATGCTTTAGAAGAAAAACATATATTGCAAGAGCAACAGTTTTATCTCTGTCAGTGAATCACCGTCCTTTGCTCTTATGAAGAAAGTTTTTCACCTGACCCTTAAAACAATCCTTTCGGTATGAGCTGCAATTAAGATCTTACTTTTTTCTAACCTGCACACCTCACCCTTCAATTTGTATAACATCATTATTAACACTTTTAGGACACCTTGCAGAAGTCTGTCTGTTGGCTGCACCTGAGCAGTACTGGTGGATGGAGATGTTCCATTTCTTCTTCTTCTTCTCCTCTCTTCATCTTGCGTGAACTCCCTCCTTTTCTTGATCTCAAAACGCCCTTCACGCTGCTGCCGGCAAGATTTTGTGTTGGCACAGAATTGGGTTTTAGCCTTAAAAGAAAAAAAAAGAAAAAAAGAGTTCATTGAAACAAAGTTCATATTCATATTAATTATACACATTGCTCTTTGAATAATCCCATGTTCTAGTACTAGGAAATGCAAAACGGGCAGGCTATAATAAAACAGCATATAAATTACAAGAATATGATGAACTGTTGTGAAATACCATTCAATTTCATACTAGATGTGAAACAGCCCCAGATGTATAATTGAAGACATGCTCGCAAAAATGGTCTCTCACTTTGCTTGAAAGGAGAAAATTTAAGTTTTGCAAACCGAACAAAAATATATATATATACCGCATTAATTTTACCTGGTGTATTGCACATCAAATCAAAGTATACATTCAGAGAAAATCTTTTCATAGCAATTTTAAGTTGTTTTATTGCAGACTAGCGATGCAGTAGCTAAATGAACTTAAGGGAAGTTGTATATTCAATGTACATGTGTTAGTTTTGTAACGTACCTACCTGACTGTGATAAATGGAAGGGAAATACAAATAATTCTGGCAATAAATTATATAATATAGATAAGGAAAGTGTTGTTACAAACAAATAATACATAATATATCAACAAATGCAATAATGAGGTTGGCCTACAGGTACTTAATCTTGTACCTTAACCTAATCATAATCAGGAATATCAAAAAGTGGGTATAAGTCCAGGATCCGCCGGCACGGGCGAGCACGGGCTCCGCGGCTGCTGCTCGTGCGTCTATATAACGTCATGTATGACGTGTTTAGCGAGTTGATGTTTGCAAACAAGGCGGATAATTCGAAGGAACATGTAGCAGCCGCTAAATGTATGAATTAATGGTCTGGTATATTTAGCTGTTTGAGACTGCGTAACACAATTCACAGCCACTAGATTGGCACTAGATTGGGTTAAAAATTGACTAGTTGGATAGTGAAATAGATATTAACGGCGCGATATGATGGGGCTGACTTGATTTCGCGAAAACTTTATGAATATTAAGTACGTCCGGCAAGTAGGAAAAGCACTGATCTGGTTTGGTTAAGTCCGGCTAGTGGCAAAACCATTGGTCTAGAGACAAGCAAAACGGGGTCTGTGGGCATAAGCCCCCATGTTAGGGCTGCGAAGCGGCCAACAGCCTCTAGCATCCTTTACGAAAGCAATTGTGATTCACCGAAAACCACTTTTATTTGCGAGTTACTTTAAGTCGCACTGACACAGATAGGTGGGAGAGGAAAGGCCTAGGAATGGGAAGGAAGTGGCCGTGGCCTTAATTAAGGTACAGCCCCAGCACTTGCCTGGTATGATAATGGGAAACCACGGAAAACCATCTTCAGGGTTGCCAACAGCATTACTAATTTAGCGCGGTGATCCACCGAAAATCACTGACAGTGACAGGTTAGGTCGTGATCCACCGAAAACCACTGGTAGCGACACGTTAGGTTAGGTTTGGTTAGGTGCGACAGCATTAATAATTTGGCGGGGTGATCCTCCGAAAACCACTGATAGTGACAGGTTAGGTTGTGATCCACCGAAAACCACTGATAGTTACAGGTTAGGTTGTGATCCACCGAAAACCACTGGTAGTGACACGTTAGGTTAGGTTCGGTTAGGTGCGACAGCATTGCTAATTGAGCGACTGTTGTTGGAAGTACACTTTTGGTGATGGCATTACGAATAGGAAAGCAACACTATACACACAAGTATATTGCAACCACTGAGACAGGATATGAATTTATGGGTACTCACCAAAAGTTGGCACAGGAGTAGATAGAAGATGGACTTCTTGTGTTTGCGTAGATGTACTCCCTCTTAAAATAATAATTACTAGTATGGATGCAGCACTGAACGGGAGTTTTAATTGTTTTGGCTAGTTGTACTTCGTCTTAAAACAATTATCACGACTATCACAGAACTGAACACACGACTCGACTATTTATCTCGAGTTATACTTCCTCTTAAAACTATAATCACGACTATGACAGAGCTGGACACACAACTCGATTGTTTTCGTCTAGTTGTAGGCCTATTTCCTCTTAAGATAGCAATCAAGACTATAACATAACTGGACACACGACTGGTTTGTTTTCGTCTACTTGTACTCCCTCTTCAAACAATAATCACACTGCTGGTAATGAAACTCGTGATTTGAGTTAGATGTATTTTTGTTCCTCGTAAAAGTTAAGTTGGCGACAGTTCAGAGAGGGACGACAGAGTCATCTTTTGGGGTAAATATTAATTACATTGCAATGCCATCTCTATTACTGGTAATGTACTATATGTATCTATGTATACATCGTTTACACTTCAAATTATCAAGTAACATGTTAGCTGAGTGGATAAGCTGATGGACTACGGAGTTGAAGATCGCTGGTTCAAGACGGCCTGTCGCCAGGAATTTATAACAGGTAAGTAAAATTAGATTAGTATGCGAATATATAAGTGAAATAACTACCTATAAAATTGGTTAAATGGATGCCGGTGAAATATAGGCTGGGGCTGAAAGAAAGTGAAGGGAGAGGAAATACAAGGTGAAAGTAATTCAGTATCTTTTAAGTTCTCCCCACCCGAAACCCCTCCTACCCAGGAGGTCCCGTATGTATGTCGTCATAGCTGTGCCGGCGAATTCTGGCCTTCTTCCAAAAAGTGGATAGTCTTCTTGTTCTTGAACGGGACTACATGCATTGGAAGCAAGATATCTGTAGTATGCATGATACAGAGAGGGGTATGTAATCCAACAAGTCTAAAATATCCTTGATTTTGGCTGGAAGTACAGGCCTAGGTCTGTCGTACTTGCATGGTAGGTGTTCAATACCGAATGATGGTCTACCAGGTACTTTTTTTCTGAGATCTACAGAATCATACTCTTCTATTAAAGAGTATGAGTACTTGAAAAGTAAACTAAATGGATCTTCTTTACTGATTTTACAACATGTAATCTTGCTTAACAATACCTTTTGCTTCGAATCAGAGACTGTTCTTTTCGTTATCTTATCCAGTAAAGGCGAAGCAGTGATAAACATGTCACGTGTCATCTTTACCACTGCAAACGGCTTCTTAACCCTAGTCTTCCTAACAAGTTCCATCCATTGATCTGGAATGTAAATTGATGATACTTGCCTCTTTTTCTTCTCTATAAGGCCAAAGTCTCTGTCACATGGCAAATACGTGTGACCTGGCACTAAATATTTATGTTCTATTATATTAAATCTTCCAGTCTGGACTAAAAACATCCAAAAGCTACCTAAAGAAAAGTTCTTGTTTTGACCAAAACAAGAATCAGAATATACTATCAGGTGGTTAACATTATCAGGAACGGAAGTCATAACATAATGCCGAAGGCATGAGATTATATCATCGGCCCCCCTTCCCGCTACATCCTCAGGCCACATAAACATTGTTGCAGCGTTATTTGCAACATTGTGAATACCAAAATTCAAAGTCCAAAGCTGACGTTTATAAAATATTATCCCTACACATTGCTGCATGTCAAAAGCAATCACATGAACAGTGCTGTCTTCCTTAGCTATAGTTCAGTTATTATGAGTTTCGACTTGACGTTTGAGCGCTGCCTTTTGGCGGAGGGTAAGTGAATTAATCAACAGCCAATCGCTCCGATAGAGCGCGTTAGACTCCAGTTGCGGTTAGCAGTGTTGTCGATTTCTTGTTTACAGTAACCACGTGCTATCAGCTGTGTGTTGTATTGTGCTCAGTTCTTTTCGCGGTCTTTGTGCTAGGTTGTTGTTCGTTTATATTTCGCAGTGTAGAGTTTATAAATGTATTGTTTAGTATTTTTAATAGTATAGCGCGTTATATTGTAGTAAATAGTGTCTAACAGGTAATCTATTTTATATAGTAGCTTAGTTTAACATTTTGTTCGGTAGTTATATAGTAGGTTAATTTTAGGCCCGTGTGCGAATTTGATGTTCTGTTATGTCGACGCCTACGTTTAAGGATGAAGCTCCCAAGAGAAGAAAGCCCTTCGGACGAGGTACTCCACTAAGGAGCCGGGCCCGGGAAATTGTTTGTAATGTTAGAGAGTCATTCTTGACAAAGTACCAACAATGGCGGCTAAAAAGAATGAGTTGATTAAGTGGTTGAAGGAGCACAATATTTCGGTTCGCGATGACATGGGGAAGGGGGATCTTATGCATCTCTTGAAACAAAACAAACCCCAATACCAAGTTTATGTGGTGGATAGCCAGAAGGAACGGGCATAAAGTAGTTCAGACGATTATGTTGTAGACTTTATTATCTCTTTAGGGCCAAGCGAGAGTGAAACCTAAACAGACGATGACAATGCCGATAGTGACTGAGAAAAGAGTGGTATATTCACTTTGTAGGATTATTTCCTTCGTAACGGGAAACTGAATCTAAGAGCAACGCGAGATCTTCTACATGGTGAGTAGACATTTAATTTAATTTTCTCACGGTTTATCTGCTCGAGCATTGACATATTTTTATCTTGTAGCCTTATCCTAAATGTGTTGTGCATTATTGATCTTACGTGAATCATATATGTTGCTACAAAGAATAACCGATTATGGACTTATATTCCAGTATTTACATTTCTGTTTGTGTTGTGTATCGTAAATCAGCTGTTTGTATTCGTGGCAATTTGGCACCAGCGGCTGACTTCCGGCTAACTGTCAAGTCGAAACTCATAAAAACGGAACTATAGTTGTGTGTCTGCTTTTAACTGCTCATAGGCCGACTCTGATTTTCGTTTATGCAGCTCTAACTTACATTCCAGATCTTTTTTTTCAGAGGATCATTCTCTGTTGAAATGTGAATGTTTAAACTGTCACATATTTTACATGTATCACTACGAGGTGCTTGGAATGACAAATTATAATATTTATAGAAAATCTTTCTGTAAATGGCAAGGCTAACTGGTGTCCTATTTTCCTGGGTGCACTTGTCCATATAAAGGTTATACAAAACACTAATATTGAGTTCTCCACTTAAGTACTTCATGTTAGGATTCTTTTTCCGAGAATAATGACTCGACCGCGTGGGGAAACTGTCAATGTGCTCCCTTACGCAGTTTATATATGCCTCTTCTGCTTTGTTGGGACGGTTTCCATGCTGATCCCTCTGATCCAACTAAAACAGAATCAAACCCTGTTCTCTTAAACCTTGTTTTATTATCTTGAAGCACAACCTAACTTACGTAGAGAACTGCACGTTAAAAGTGATTAGAATCACAGTGATTGCTTACCTTGAAGGTGCCTGAAGTTTTCTTCTCTTGAATTATTCGAGAAAGTCGTCCATTACTCAATCCAAATATAGACAATAGGGCCTTTTTACGGATTACAACCTCTGTTGCATCTACCATAACCTTGAAAACACATGAACATAGTCTTCTACTACTACTAGAATCGTTCACATATCTTCGTTTCACTGGGCAAATCTGTACACAGCCAGAAATGTACGCATTTTGTAAGTCATGGTCACCCAAATTCCAGAAATTGAGAAAAAGTCTTTCACGATAATCTTCTGTCACCTTTTCAAAACGCCTACGCGAACAGCGGCAGTTTGCACCAATACTCTTCTTCTCTATTACAACACCTTTGTAATTAACATATTCCTCACCACTATTCCTTTTCTTTTTCTGAATTTCCCGACACCATTTTGCAGGATTACTTTTCCTTTTACGATAATTTCCGCACATTTTTTCAGCTCGCTCAGCAAATTCACTCTCTGTGTCCACCATGTTTGTTGTTTACAAGCAGTAGCCAGGGTCACCAACATTGATACAATGAACATTCTGGAGTAGGTATATATTCGTATATAACCAGGGACATTGTATTCTCAGTAATGAATTTTTTAATGATAAGTTACATTAAAATTCTTATGTAATGTTCATAATGTTACCCGCTCTCGGCAAATTCGTTGTTTCAATCATTGGTTCACCACCACACTACACCACAATGTTAGTGCTAAGCCTGCAATGTTGCGTACACTTACTTAATTTCTGCTCTATAGGGGTTAGCCCATTTTTGCATTCTGACAAAGGCCCTCAGGTTAAACACTCAAATTTTCACCTACTGTATTCCTCTAAACGATCCCTCCTGATATTAGCATATGTAGGAATAGGTACTATTCATGTTGCTCAATAGATAGCAGCACCTAACTCACTTTTTTTTAATTTTGAGGGTTAGACCGTTTTTGCGAGCATGTCTTCAATTATACTATTAATTTTTGTGGTGCATGGTGTGGGTTACTGCTGTCACCTCCTACTTCAAGAACCACAGGTAACAGCTGAGTGGCCTATTACCTGGTCCTCAGACTCAAGATACCCTAACATTTTCAGAGTCATGGCCTGCTTTGCACTCAGGTGGCTACGACCCATCAAGGGAGAGGTCCTCACTAGGACTAGAAGTAAGGTAGCATCCTGCTTCACAGAGTGGTATTAAATAGAAATGGCATATGGCTTTTAGCGCCGGGAGTGCCCGGGGACAACTTTGGCTCGCCAGGTGCAGGTCTTTTGATTTGACGCCCATAGACGACTCATGCGTCGTGATGAGGATGAAATGATGATGAAGACGACACATACACCCAGCCCCAGTGCCAACTGAATTAACCAATGATGGTTAAAATTCCTGACCCTGTTAGGAATCGAACCCAGGACCCCTGTGACCAGAGGCCAGCACGCTAACCATTTAGCCATTGAGCCGGACACAGAGTGGTGGTGGTGGTGATTACTGTTTTAAGAGGAAGTACAAGTGGGCAACCATCCTCTATATAACACTAATCAGAGAGAAAAAATGGAAGGGGTCCAACACTTCAAAAAATGAATGTATCAGCCAAAGGAAGACAAGGGCCACGAAGGACATAAACATAAAAAATGTCCTAAGCCTCCATACATAATGCCGTTGGGGTCAGAAAATAACAAGACTTGATCAAGGGAGGTTGGATAGGATAGATGAAAGTGAGGAGCCTGCCACAAGTAAGTGGAAGCAATTCCAGGACTCAGCTAAGGGCCCCTTGGTCAAAAACCCACGCTCCAAAGTTCAGAGCCCCTGGGACCCCTTTTAGTCACCTCTTATGACAGGCAGGGGATACCGGGTTTGCTATTCTACCACCCCCAACAACAGGGGAAGTAGACCAAGCTTGGAACACTTCAAGCAAGCCTCGGATCTATGGAAGTAATGCAGTCCAGGAAACAGGCGTACGATATAGAAAGAGAATGGGTGGCACACAGTGATGCGGTAGTAAAAGCAGCAAGGGAATGCCTAGGAACAACCCTCTGTAAAGATAGTAAAAAGCAAAATCTTGTCGGAATGACAAAGTGAGGACAGGTTTCACCGTTCAGTTACCACAGGCCAAGTACGCAGTGTATCTGCGCTCCACGCGGTAGAGCTTGTGATAGGTATCGCACTCTTACCTGTCTTCAGAGAAAAGAATCGCTGACATGTTTCTGCTGCAAGTAATGTATACTCCTCATTATGAGTAGTGAAATGTTAAGTTTGGTGCATTCATTATATAATATTAATAATAATAATAATAATGAATTGAAAGATACCATACTTTAATGTGCAAAATATTCGTGTTCAAATTATGTGCATGTTATTCTAGTGTAACTTAAAAGAATTATGAATTGTAATTTAATCTTATGACCATTGACTGCAATAAAATACTGAATTATTTATTATTATTAATAATAATATTATTATTGCTTAACTCACAGAGGCTTGCAGACTGAATGCTGAAGGGCATAACCATCTGTAGCTCTGTATGTATGTATGTATGGGTATGTAATATTCACTTTGTCTTCAAGCAGTAAAGGGAAGTTAAAAGTTTTATACACAAGAACTATTTATCATCATAAAGCGTGAATGAAAATCCACAGCCTGTTTCCAGTCGTCCAACCTGGTCAGGAATGGAATGAATGAAGCCCCCATCTAGCGATGAGGATAGGAATTGTGCCAGCTGCCTAAGCCTGTCGCACTCGTCTGGGGCAGTGATTAATGAATGACAGATGAAATGAAATTATATTGGAGAGTGTTGCTGGAATGAAAGATGACAGGGGAAACTGGAATACCCGGAGAAAAACCTGTCCCGGCTCTGCTTTGAGAGCGTTGAGAGGCCGGAGCGCTGCCGCCTGAGCCACGTAGGCTCTCATAAAGCCGAAAATTACAGGCCAGTCAGTTTGACATGCACTGAATGTAAGGTTTGGGAAAACATTATTTCTGATTATTTTAGACATTAAAATCACAGCAATAGAACCCGCTTTTGGGTGGTTAGGCCGTGTGCATTATGCAGAGTTTCGTCCAGACGTGCCATTTGGACTCATCAGCTGGAATGGCACGCCCCTCCAGGACTCTTTAGACATGTTTGCAAAATTAATAACTGGTTTGATAGAAGACAGTTTGGGTTTAGGAAAGGTTATTCCACTGAAGCTCAACTTCTAGGATTCCAACAAAATATAGTAGATATCCTGGATTCAGGAGGTGAAATGGACTGTATCGCGATTAACCTATGTAAGGCAGTTGATAGGGTAGACCATGGAAGACTACTGGCAAAAATGAGTGCAACTGGACTAGAAAAAAAAAGTGACTGAATGGGTGGCTATATTTCTAGAACATAGAACTCAGAGTACTAGAGTAGACAAAGCTTTATCTGACCCTGTAATAATTAACAGAGGAATTCCTCAAGGCAGTATTATTGGACCTTTATGTTTTCTTACATATATATATATCAATGACATGTGTAAAGAAATGGAGTCAGGGATAAGGCTTTCTGCAGATGATGTTATTCTGTACAGAGTAATAAACAGTGCCATATGCTGAGATTAAGACATGGGCTACCACTAGACTTAGGTTACCTCTTTTCGATGGTTGGTTTAGTGAACGTCAAGCCTTCAGCGTTTTGAGCTGCAGCCAGTAGTCAATGAAGAAGCCTGCTGCTGTACAGGCTATTGCACCGGACTCTGCTACTGCCATTGCTCAACCCTTGATCAGTGGAGATGGTAACCTAAGGTTTAGGAAATGAGAGTCCGGCTTTGTGGCTAAACGGATGGAACGCTTGCCTTTGGTCTGATGGCCCCAGTTCAATTTCCAGAATCAACCCCCTCATACTGTTAATTCCCCTGGCTTGGGGACTGGGTATTTATGATGTCTTCGCCATTCATTTTATCCCCATTAGGTCAACACAAAGCCTGTATAGTTGCCATGCCCTATTATTTTTTGTTCTATTTTGCTTTACGTCGCACCGACACAGATAGGTCTTATGGCGATGATGGGATGGGAAAGGCCTAGGAAAGAGAAGGAAGCGGCTGTGGCCTTAATTAAGGTACAGCCCCAGCATTTGCCTGGTGTGAAAATGGGAAACCACAGAAAACCATCTTCAGGGCTGCCGACAGTGGGGTTCGAACTCACTATCTCCCGGATGCGAGCTCACAGCTGCACGCTCCTAACCACACGGCCAACTCTCCCGGTCCCATTATATTTGTATTATTATTATTTTACAGCAGTCGTACCCATCGTTCACCGGTTAAATTAGCTTCCTCGGGAGATCAGTGGTGGTGTCCGACCCATGATCATGGGTTCGATTCCAACCAACAAAAGAATAATAATAATAATAATAATAATGTTATTTGTTTTACGTTCCACTAACTACTCTTTTACGGTTTTTGGAGACGCCGAGGTGCCGGAATTTCGTCCTGCAGGAGTTCTTTAACGTGCCAGTACATCTACTGACACGAGGCTGACATATTTGAGCACCTTCAAATACCACCGGACTGAGCCAGGACCGAACCTGCCAAGTTGGGTTCAGAAGGCCAGCGCCTTTACCGTCTGAGCCACTCAGCCCGGCAATCCAACAAAAGAAAGAAAACGCTAAACCTGAAAGGTGGCATTTCATTTTAACAGATCTACCAATGAAAATAAAATGATATTGCTCATGTAACACCAGCCCTGCAGTCTCTTCCTACAAGTAGTAAACGGGAATGAGGAATTCCCACACTCTCTTACCTATATCATTCAGAAGTATGAGGTGAGGAAATATATACAATGAGTAACTCATGGTTGATAGGTAGCAGTGGCGAACAGACAGACCCAAGCCTAGCACACCTATCCTCCGCTGGTCCTCGCTCCTATCCAATATCCAGCAGCAAGCTGCGTGTGGCGAGTCGAGGGGAAAGGGGCGAGAGTCTGGGCTGCAATATCAGTCTCCGATGCCTTGCTCTCAGAAATATGCGCGACGTTTCTTTCTCACTGCTTTCAAGTTTTGTAAATGGAACAATGTTTCAGATGCTTAGACTACAATGTGCTTTAGACTTCCATCATTCTCAATGGAGATTTGGGCTTCACTGATAGCCTTGGTAGCCCTCTGTATATGCCACTGGTAATAAATAAGTTACAAGCTTGTGAGCAACTGCAAAATAACCTATATAATGTTGTGAGATGGACCGTAGGCAACGGTATGATGATAAACAGGGTTAAAAGTCAGGTTGTGAGTTTCACAAATAGGAAAAGTCCTCTCTGTTTTAATTATTGCATTGATGGTGTCAAAGTTCCTTTGGGGGATCATTGTAGGTACCTAAGTCTCTGGTAAGACACCTACTACAGTATGGATGCAGCGTATGGGACCCTTAACAGGATTACTTGATTCAAGAGCTGGAAAAAATCCAAAGCAAAGCAGCTCGATTTCTTCTGGGTGATTTCCGACAAAAGAGTAGCTTGACAAAAATGTTTCAAAGTTTGGGCTGGGAAAACTTGGGAGAAAGGAGACGAGCTGCTGGACTAAGTGGTATGTTCTGAGCTGTCAGCAGAGAGATGGCGTGGAATGACATTAGTAGACGAATAAGTTTGTGTCTTTAACAGTAGGGAAGATCACAAAATGAAGATAAAGCTGGAATGCAAGAGTTATTTATAAGAAGAGGAGGTAGGGATTGGAATAACTTACGAAGGGAGATGTTCAATAAATTTCCAATGTTTTTGCAATCATTTAAGAAAAGGCTAGGAAAACAACAAATAGGGAATCTGCCACTTGGGCGACTGCCCTAAATAAAGTTCAGTAGTGATTGATTGATGACTTACCCCTCACTATAGAGCCAAGGATTCCTAAAATCTGTGGATTGGAAGTGATCTCAACATATCATGTAGCCTATGTGGTATTGAAGTAGACAGATCCTTCTTTCTTGTAAATGTTATCAAAATCACCCACTGATCACACCTACAACAACAAAAAAAAAAAAAAAAAACACAACAAAATAAAATCTAACGTATGCCTGCAACTATTGCGCCATTGTCAACTTTCAATTTATCTAATTCATCCAAGATAAGAAGATAAGAATACTTGTTGATAACTGAATGTTAAACCTAATGTGATATTTTACAATATTGGAATATACTTACACTGTTTTGTCTCGAGCAAAGCAGAAGAATTATGATTCCAGGTGACATACTTTAAGTTTATACTGTATACTGTATGTATGAATTTTAGTTTGTAAATTCACAAATCACACACCTCACTAATTTAATTACCAGTCTATTAGTAGGTAATTGAGAATTATTTTTGTTGTACACTCCTGCCAATAATTATAATAAAAATATTGCTACTTATCACCTTCTACTGTGTTTAGAAGACCCATGATTGATCACTGTGGTTCAGATTTAGGTAAGAGTAATTTTATTGCAATGTCTTGCTCTTCTGTGGCTGTGGGCTTTGCGATGGATGACATCTTTTTATGAGGTTTCTTGGTTGGCATAAATCTTCTCTGAGGTTCAAATTTTGATTTTTTTGCTGGTGAAACTGGAGGTAGCGAAGATGCAGATTTGCGGGCCTGAATGGTTGGCAATAAATTTTGCAGACGTTTGTCAATAATGTCGAAGTCTTCATCGGATTCAGCCTCATCTAGGATGTGCCTGAATTTATCCATTAACATTTCTTGCCTCTTCGCTTTACGGTCACATGCCTTTGCTGCTCCAGGGCATTGTAGTTCTTGGATTATTGCACGTTGTTTTTGATCTGTAGTGGATGCCTCGTGGATGATTAAATTATTGTCTGTAGATTCAGCTGCACTCGAAGTCTCTCTACTTGCTACTCTGCATATCAAATGAATGTGTTTACACATGTTGAACTTGATTGATGAATCTGGACAGCTGCAAGTGAATGCGTGGAGGCATGTCTCGCACTCGGTACAAAGCAATTCGCACTTGCACAAGCTTTCACTCGTTCGCCTTATTTCATAGAGTTCGTTGGAATGTTTTGACTGCACTATCCACACATTATTGTCATATATTGCATCTTCAGGGTCGAGCTGAAATGACGCTTTGTGGCGTTGCCTTATGGCGGAAAGCTTTGAGGTCACTTTACCTTTATTCAGATGAATAAGTCTATCATAGAGTTTGTCCCTTAGATACCTCATTAGAGCATGGATGGCAATATCTAATCGTTTGGGCTTGTTTCCCTTTAGATATATATGTTTGATCACTCCATGCATTCTCTCCAAGTGCATGTTTGTATTGAGACCTGAGTGTTGACGATAACAATACGCCCAGCTTGGAGCAGATGCCCGATAATTATTTTCAAAATATATACCAAATTCTAAGGTGTCTGGGTCTTCTTTCAGAAGCCGTAGAGCCTCGTCAAACATCTTTCGAAAGGCCTCTTCATCTCTCTCCTGCATTAGCGTTCTAATGATTTTATAGATTTCGGCTTGTTTTTCACGTCCTTTAATCTTGCAAAGATTTTTCCTCCACGCTCGATCTACATGCCATGAGCAGAACAGTCGATGTTGAGGTGGTTTCATAACTTTCAACCAGGCATTATGAAATACTTCTTCCATATCAGACATAAGTACATTTGGTTGAAGTGGAGCACGGAGAGTATCCAGAACAACTGTTAAGAAGATCTCCACTGTTCGAAAACATGAACGAGCAAGGAAAGCCTTGAAATAACTCGTCCAATACAAGAAGAGTTGTCAGTTCAAATCCGTAAGAATTAAGCCCATGTCTGCTGTCCATGCAAATACAATTATTTCCATAATCGCGTAACATTTCAATCTGCGCCTCATTCATTACAATTGAGACAAAGTCTTCTTCGCGCAGCTGTGGATGGGCTTCCAAACTAACTCCCTGAGGTTTGTAGAACCGGACTACAGAATCTATTTCTTGCATTTCTTTCACCCAAGAGTCCACACTCGTGCTGTCATTCGCATGTCTAACTGCCTCGGCTTTTAAGTTATAATCTCTTGCTATGTTGTGAAGATCTTTATTTGATATTAAATCGCGGCGTTCTAATTCGCTGCTTTTAATTGAAGACCTAACAGAGTCTAAAATGCAGTCAAACGGAATCTGCAGTGATATTTTCCTTGCAATTTCGTCCCTTTCTGATTTTGAAAGTCTTAACCGGCCTAGCTCAGCCTGATGACCTACATGCGTTTTGCAGAATGAAACCTCAACTTTGCCAGAAGGATGACATGTGACATCCATGCTAGCTGGGCAGTATCCATCAATTTTGTTACTTCCCAATATTTTCTGGTAGCGCTCGTTTTGCCCTCTTGATTTACAAACACCATTTCGATAACAGTGAAATGACAATTTTGAGCAGTTATCTGTAGTTCTAACCCAACGTCCCCTGCTGCATACAAACTCGCATAGATGATCTTTTTCGACCTTAGATTTCCAGTTATAGAAATCACTTTCACTAGAAAATTCCACAGTTTCATTAACTACGTCTATATCATGTTGTGACGAGTAATGCCGAAGCATCTCGCTTCGTGATGCACAGTCATATTTACATAATGGACAAAGTATTTTTGACTCAAATTTTGCAGAGACCTTTTCATGCATGCTGAATGTATGCCGCTTAAGATTATCACGTCTTGCAGTGGAGTAATCACATAAGTTGCACTTAAAACTCTCACTTTGATTGCCACGATGTTTGGTACTGATGTGCCTCAGTAAGTTTTTATGTACACTAAATGACTCGCTGCAGAAATTACAATTATACGTATCCATTATTGAACGATAAATTACGACTATCCGCCGACACTCTTATAAATCACAGGAAAACTTTAAAGTGCCTAGAGAACCCGAACACAAACCAAGATAATTACGCCTATCCACCCCTTCAGTAATAATACCTTCAACTCACCACGGCACTCTTAATCACACAAAAACTAATCTAGAACAATTCACCTGGTAATCTAGAACACACACGAGTAACAGCGCAAACTAATCTAGAACAATTCACCTGCTAATCTAGAACACACACGAGTAACAGCGCACGTGAGGAAAGTGTTGGTGTCCGAAATGGTGCCTTATTGTAGCTAAGTCCAGCCTAGTTCGTGAACTGAAGAGAGCAGCTCACCTAGTTATAGTTCGTGGAACCGAAGAGAGCCGAAGTGTTCCGAGATGTTTCGAATGGCTCCTCATTCTGCGTTCCCGAGACACAAGTCAATTCTTCTTCTTCTACTCCTTGGGATTTTCTTGGGCGCTGCTAAAAAGCCATTACCCAGTCGCAACGCGTATTTTATCACTAATCTTCAATAGAAATTTATACTGAGTTTTACTTATGACTGATAGAGTTGATCAACACTTGTAGAAACACTCAAGAAACACTAGGGTTACAGGTCGAGAACGTGACGTCTTCATAGGTTACAGCAAAGAGATTGAGTTACAGCTATGTAGAGGAGGATGCGAGTAAAGTAGCTCATCAGACTCTCTAGTCAAAAGAAGTTAGAGTTTAATGTTACAATTATCCAAAAATTCTTCGCCGCAATTCAACCTCACATCAATACCTTGGTTGGCGGTATTTCTACACGTTGTCTGCCTACTCGTGACGTCGTATTGATAAAATACCTCAATTATATGACAATGGTGTACTGTTGCGTACCGCTTTGTAAACAAGGCTCTAGAAATATAGTTCCTGGAATTATGGGTTAAAGCAATAAGCAGACAAGGTATGGTACAGTAAATACGCAGACCATGTGACGGCAGAAGTTAGGTTACTTATTATTAGGCTATTGCACCTGTTCTGATGATAATAATATTATCTTCGGTATACATCTC
The DNA here is from genome assembly GCF_040414725.1 of Anabrus simplex. NCBI lineage: Eukaryota > Metazoa > Arthropoda > Insecta > Orthoptera > Tettigoniidae > Anabrus > Anabrus simplex. Next base: position 68,990,576 of record NC_090279.1, read on the forward strand.
CTGGCTCGAGAGACAGTGTCACCGTCTAGGAAGCCCACCTCCCTCTTCAGGGGAGGAATCTAAGTATTTAGTAGTTACATGATCCGCCAACATTAGCATCAGTGGCGTATCCTGGAATCTCCACTGAGGCATGCAACTAGTAACCATGCAGTTAACACAATGTATTAAGTAAATTTCAATTCTACTCACCCTAATTACATGTAGGTGAACTCGAGCCAAACAGTTTTACTGTAAGTTTCTGGATTGAACGTGCGTACACAATTCTTGTTTTCTCTTTCTATATTTACGAGGGTCCGCCTCTGTGGTGTAGTAGTTAATGTAATTAGCCGCCACCCCCAGAGGCCCAGGTTCGCTTCCCGGCCCTGCCACGAAATTTGAAAAGTGGTACGAGGGCTGGAACGGGGTCCACTCAGCCTCGGGAGGTCAACTGAGTAGAGGTGGGTTCGATTTCCACCTCAGCCATCCTCGAAGTGGTTTTCCGTGTTTTCCCACTTCTCCTCCAGGCAAATGTCGGGATGGTACCTAACTTCAGGCCACGGCCGCTTCCTTCCCTCTTCCTTGTCTATCCCTTCCAATCTTCCAATCTTCCTATCCCCCGCAAGGCCCCTGTTCAGCATAGCAGGTGAGGCAGCCTGAGCGAGGTACTGGTCATCCTCCCCAGTTGTATCCCCCGACCCAGAGTCTGAAGCTCCAGGACACTGCCCTTGAAGTGGTAGAGGAGGGATCCCTCGCTGAGTCCGAGGGAAAAGCCAACCCTGGAGGGTAAGCAGATTAAGAAGAAGAAATTTACGAGGGAAGGTAGAGGTCTCGCGGCTTTAACTATTTGCATTCAAACTGATTTACAATTATATCCGTTTTAGACTCATCCATCGTTAATACCACATTGCGCAAAATATAATAAAACAACGAAAACGACGAATAGCACAGGAACAGCGCACACAGAATGAACTCACTAATCAGCAAAACACACAATGAATTAACTCACTAGTTAGCCACAACTCAAGCACTGGAGGTAAGTCACCCCAGTGGCATTGGTCAGTTTCATCACGTTGGGTTCTCGGTAGGGGGTAATCTGTGTGTCCCGTTCGCTGTAAACATGTCGACTTTCTCCAAGTTGCTAACAGATGGCAGAGGGTAGCACGCGTATGGGGTGACAAATTCTGACCAAGTTTCAATTGCAGCGACATGGTTCGGAGGGTTTCAGAACTACGTCTGCCACTGAATGCAATTTTAAGATTGAATGCCTTACGTCGTTAACTCCTTCATTTGCTGTCTCTTTCTTCCGAGAGTGGAGTAGACGGCGAGACTACACCAGCACCACACGTAAGCAAGCAACGGAACTAGTACAGTTGCGCGGACCTTTTAAACTTCTGAGAGATGAAATCTTTAATATTTGACCTGCAACAACCTAAAATCGTAAATCAGACAGTTCTTTGTGTTATCATAACGCATGCAATGAATGCCTTGCATTCAAGGAGAATACGCCCCTGATTAGCATATAATTTGGGAAGGTATAAGCAATGCCAAACTCCTAGGGTGTCATGGCCATCGTATTTGGCACAAATATTGGAGTAGGTACTCAGCTAGCGGAATCTGGGAGGTGCATCACACAAGACTCAACTAGCGGAACCGTGGATGAGCCTCACACAAGAGCCAGCCAGCGGAACAGTGGAGGAGCCTCACACAAGAGCCAGCCAGCGGAACCTGGGAGGAGCCTCACACAAGAGCCAGCTAGCGGAATCGTGGAGGAGCCTCACACATGAGCCAGTTAGCGGAACAGTGGAGGAGCCTCACACAAGAGCCAGCTAGCGGAATCGTTGAGGAGCCTCACACAGGACTCAGTTAGCAGAACAGTGGAGGAGCCTCACACAAGAGCCAGCCAGCGGAACCTGGGAGGAGCCTCATACAAGACTGAGCTAGTGGAATCGTGGAGGAACCTCACACAAGACTCAGATAGCGGAACCTGGGAGGAGCCTCACACAAAACTGAGCTAGCGGAACCGTGGAGGAACCTCACACAAGAGCCAGCTAGCAGAACAGTGGAGGAGCCCCACACAAGAGCCAGCCAGCGGAACAGTGGAGGAGCCTCACACAAGAGCCAGCTAGCGGAACCGTGCATGAGCCTCACACAAGAGCCAGCTAGCGGAACCGTGCATGAGCCTGTGCCAAACCCCTCCCTTACGGATAGCATATGACGAAAATGAAACACACGTAACGGGAGAATGAGGTGCGGACCGCGATTAGGGAAGGCAGAAAACGGCCCTGAGCTCAAGATGGGCCTCGTTATTAACCAACGAGGACGATTATAGAACACTACTATAAATGAAACGTAGAATAAACATAAGGACAAGGTTTATTAGTAAATTAATAATAGAATCCAAACATGGAAAAAAGAAGCCAATCGCATAACAGAGAAAAGAAAAAACAAGATATAAACATACCTTCACAAGCGTTTCTGCCGAGGTCGTGGGGTGAGCTCAACATAAATAATTATAACACACACCAAATATTTCGTTATCAGCTCACTGATACAGTAGTGACCTCATTACCATTAATATTTCGATTAAACTTGCCGTGCGCACGGTAGTACAGCCAATATATTTTTTTTTAAACTTCAGATTAAATTATTCACAGCGCATATCTTTCCATTCTCCATTCGCACGACAACAATAGAAGCCTCCTACTACAAAAACATTTTAACCCACGTCACCACAGAGATCAACATAAGACGCAAGGAGTAAAGGAATGAACCAGCCAAAGGCGCTGAGTACAGCATCTTTGGTCCAGCAAAATAAAACAGGCATGCGCAGAGATACGAAAAATAAGAATACCAACATGGCCGACCGGCGGTTAGGCCGAGCCCCAACCAACACATGGCCAAGTAAATGACAAATCTGTACCAAGATAAGGAAATGAGGTACCAAAACAAAATCGAAATGAAACCGAAATAAAACATGAATGAACTAATCGATAGCCCATCTTCTACTTGCTTCAGACACCAGCATTCACTCATAACATTCACATGAGGTACAAATACACGCCACATGACTCACCTTAACACAGTTCCAGATCTCGCATATTGAACTAATAACGTGCACTATGGGAGCACAATATAAGATTATACGTATATTGTATAATCGGGCAAAACAGGCAGGATCGTGCACCAAATCACATTAAGCTTGAGTTTCGTACGACTTCAAATTAAACTTTGTCGACACGAAAGTCGTTACTTCGAAGGCGGCCAGGTACAAACAAAACAAATGCACCCGAACAAGTGCACCAAAAACGTGATGGATTCGAGACCAAATTCCCAAATTAGCAGTAATCATAATATTAACCTCTGACAGTCACACACACCATTTACACGAACCGAAATAGAAGATGCACATCGACCGGCCCATCAGGGATCGTAAAAAGGTAATGCAAACGTAGTAATAATAAAGAGACAACAGAAAGCACATACCTGTTAAATCAAGACATTAATTATGGCATGAATGGTGGTAAACCCACGTTTAAATAAGGTAAAAATCCACCTAAAGCAAAGGAAGGCGATTTCACATCGTCTAGCCTCCATTGTTAAAAAAAAATCACGAGTGAGGAAGGCAAAGATATGCGTCAAAAGATGAAAACAGTAGTCTAGTACGGCAAAAGATCGTCAATACACACCACGCAGAGTGCTGCGCTCTGTGGCCTATCAAGGGATATACTCAGGTTTTTCCTCGAACTGAGGTCAACAAAACTAGTATGAGTAGTAAACATAACATATGAGAAACATGCAAAAGGAGCATGGTTCACCATCCAGCAGCCCCACGTTTAAAATGTGTCTTATCTTGGTGATCAAGCAAGTAGACACGTTTTAAACGAGATTTCCCTTAAAATAAATGCGCGCATTTATTACAACTAAGACCTTAAAATTAAATTATGCCTATATACAAGCACAACATAAATGATTTTAACCATATGTTTCAACAACATTCAAATAAGTCAGTTCGTTACATATTGACGTGTGTATTTTCTCACAAAGGGTTACGCTGAATCAATCAGTCTATGCCTTATTGCATTAAACGATCCACTTCATTCATAAATTCGAGACCGGGCTTGAAAGAGGAATGGTACAAACAGGTGAACCTCTCCCGTTATGCCAAGGTTTTGAAATTCATTCGGTTCATTTTCATCGAAAAATACCAGCATCCATTCTAACCATTTCATTTTGCGTCGTTATCCCTGAAACAGGAAGGACTTTAGAATGCAAATAATGGTATGACAGTTCACTCAAGTATACGATGCTACCAAACTACAAGGCAAAAACATCAATCATTACTGGCCCGTTGGCGATAGGGCTTCAACAAACTCACGTGAGCTTTTGATACCCTCTTATCGGCTAAATCCATTAACTCCACTGTAACTGGTCCCAGGAATCTTACGATTTTTTTGGGGCTAGACCATTTCAGACACAATTTACCAGTAATTTGGTCAGCAGCAGAGCTTATTGGAAACATCTTCACCACGACCAAGTCTCCAATTTCAAGAGTGACTCTTTTTCTCCCTTGGTCGAATCTTTTAGCCACTCGGTTCCGGGCTCTGACTAACTGGTCCAAAGCTTCTTTCCATTTCTCCTCCACGCTCCTGTTTCTGGATGCCTCCGACAGATAGTTTATGTCCCTTTCAATTGGAGCGGGTCAGTAAGATTTCTCCCTAGAAACAGAACAGCTGGGGAATTGCGATGAGACTCATGAAGTGCATTATTAAAAGCTAAAACAAAGAAAGACAGGTTATTGTCCCAGCTACGCTGGTCCGCGCTGTGGAATGCTGACAGACAGGCTTTCAAATTTCTATGGAAACGTTCGACATGGGAAGGCTTGGGGTAGTGGGGACTCAGAAAAACGTGTTTAACACCCCATCCGAAACACAAATGCCGAAATTGGCGACATCTGAAAGTAGAAGCATTGTCAGACACTAGGACTTTCGGGGGACCATGAACACCAAATACATGTCGGGTTAAAAGCTGAACAGCGTTGCTCGAATTCATTTTACGCACGGGGAACAACCATACGAACTTGGAAAAGGCGTCGACGATGGACAGAATTCCGACGTTGCCATTCTTAGATTTTGTGAGAGGACCAAATAATCGATAAACAGTTTTTCCCCCGGATATGTCGCAACATCGGCAGAGTGGAAACCGGTTAGGGATGATTGAGCAGGTTTAGACCGCTGACACACATCGCAGCTCCTTACATACTCAAGTACGTCCTTTTTGAGGTTGGGCCAAAGAAATCACGAGAAACGCGGTGCAAGGTTTTGTACTGGCCAAGGTGAGCGCCTAGGTAGGAATCGTGGTAATAATGCAACATCATGGGCCTTAATTTAACCGGGACATAAACCTTGTCCTTTCCTTTTTTGCAATTACGATGAACCAACAAACCCCTTTTGACACAGAACGACTTGTCTCGGACAGACCCATCAGCGACTCCTTTTAACAATTCCTGACACTCATAATCATCCTTCTGATGCTCGGAGATGTCCGTGAAGGACCAGGGATAATTCTGCAAGATATTGATACTCTCAATACTATCAGTTTGACAATGGTCTTCCTCCAGTTCGGCTTCACTCTCCATTTCCCCGTCAAACATTCGCGTCAGACAATCGGCCACGACATTTTCCTTACCACGTACATGCACAATTGTAAATTTATAGGCCGACAGCCGGAGAATCCATCTAGCCGTGCGACCGAGCCGCTTGACATTCGCGCTCATCCACGACAGGGCTTGGTTGTCCGTATGGACGAAGAAATGACGGTGTTCCAAGTATGAGCGGAATTTTTCAACACCTAATACAACAGCCAGGCATTCCTTCTCGTAAATCGAGTACTTCAATTCAGCTCCACGTAACAGTTTGCTAAAGTATGCAATGGGGACTAGCTTCCCATCCTCATCAGACTGATTAAGCACGGCAGAAATGGCGATTTCACTAGAGTCGCATTGCAGAACAAAGTCTCGTGAAAAGTCGGGACTGTGGAGGACCGGGGCTTCACAAAGAGCTTTCTTCAGTAGCTCAAAGGCACGGGTTTGATCTTGCTCCCATACGAAACGACAATTTTTCCTTTTCAAAAAATTAAGGGGGGCCGAAATGTGAGAAAAATCGTTGATGAAACGGCTGTAGAAACCGACCATACCGAGAAATCTCCTGACGCCACGGACATTTTTGGGCTGAGGAAACTCTCTAATACATTTAACTCTGTCAGGGTTAACAGCGATTCCAGAATCGGAGATGATATGACCCAGAAAGTTCAAACGTTTGGAGCAAAGGGACACCTTTTTGGGGTTGATTGTAAATCCGTGCTTTCGCAAGCGAGTCAGAACTTCACGCAGATGAGCCAGGTGCTCGTCGAAAGTGGCAGAGTAAATGAGAAGATCGTCCAGAAAATTAAACACGTAGGAAAATTTTAAATCGCCGAAGATCGTATCCATCACCCGGCTGAGCGCTTGGCGACCAATAGAGATGCCCATCGGGACTTTATTGAACTCAAATAAGCCAAAAGGGGTGGCAAAGGCAGTGCAGGGGCGGCTTTTGGGGTCCAAGGGGATTTGGAAGTAAGCAGAATTGAAGTCGAAAACAGTGAAATATTTGGCCCCATGGAAATGTTGAAACGCACTCTCGATAGTGGGCAACGGGAAGCTGTCGAAGACGACGTTCTTATTTATTTTTCGATAGTCGATCACCAATCTAGATTTACCGTCCTTTTTGGGGACTAGGAAGGCGGGGCTACTATAGGGCGACTTGGAGGGGGAGATGACCTTCTTCTCCAACAGGTCGTTCACACATTCACGCATGGCGCGTAACTTAGGGGGCGAGCAACTGAACGGAGGAGATCTTACAGGGGTATTTTCTTTCAGTTCAATGGTGTAGGAGAAATCTTTAGCACATCCTAGCTCGACACTTAGAACATCACAAAACTCTTCCAACAGCCCATTTAACATAAGATTTTGATTGTCAGAAAGGTCACATGAGGCATTGGGAAGTTGGCATTGAGTTAGGGTACACACAGAGGCACGTTGGAATGGGGCTTCAAAGGGGTAGCTAACGCCCGATTTAAAACGGAAGGCAAAGGTTCGAGTGATAAAGTCAAGAGACAGGCCAGTAGCTAGCATGAAATCAGTTCCAAGAATCATCGGTACCGACAGGTCGGGAACGACATTGAAAGTCCAATCCCAGGACAAACCATGAATTTTAATGTGACATATGACTCGACCCACCGGACATACCTCACGACCGTCAGCAGACATGAACTTTCCTAAGCTTTCACAACCTTGCAGATACGCTAAATTGACAGAAGACACCAAGGATTGATTGACAAACGAAACACACGAACCGGTGTCCAACAGAGCATAAAATATGCGCGATCCTATAAGAATTTTGGCCCAGGGTGTAGACGAAGGAAGGCCCCAGATCCTCTTATTCACACCATCATCAGGCGCCAACGACGGGCCACCACGCCGGCGCGCCTCTAGTTTCCCTGCTGGGAGTTGCACCGAGGGCATACGCGCAGTGTAACACCAGCAAGACCACACTTAGAGCATTTAGCGGGACACCTTGACCAACAATTTTTAGAAACGTGCCCCATTTTCCCACAATTCCAACAATTTCTCACTGTGGGCACACTTGCACTGGGTGGGTTGGAAGGTTGGATAAAATTTACACAACGCTGAGGGGCAGATGCAAAGTCGGGTCTACGATTTGGGGTACTAAAAGGGGGGGATGCAGAAGGTGCAGTAGCGAAGGAGACGGATTTGGCGGGCGCACGGCAAGCAACATCGGGGAAAGAACAATCAGATGGGGTAGGAGGTGGGCGATACAGTTTATTTTGATTTACGGCCGACTCAAACTCGCGACCAAGGTTTATGATGTCCTCTACACACTCGACCTCAGACCGCTTGATATGCAATTTATAATCAGGGGCTAAATTCCGGTAAAACTGATCGAAAACCTCGGACTCAGGTACCTTCACGCACATCCGATTAAACAAGGTGAGAATTCCAGTAGCATAATCATCAATGCTTTCCCCTATCCCTTGCGTTCTTCTAAAAGTTTCCTGCCTCAAACAATAGTCCATGTCGGACAATCCAAAGCGCTGTTTTATTCGAGCAGCAAACTCCTCCCACGACTGGATGTTACTTTTAATTAATCGGAACCATCGCAACGCCGGACCTTCCAGCATTCCAGGAATAACAGGGATAAACAAGTCAAGGGGTATTGAGCTACACTGAGCGATATCTTCCACCCGTTCCAAAAACTCGACTACACTGAAGCCGTTCCCTTCCCCCGAGAAGTTTAATTTCCACTTACGTACAACCTCGAACACAGGGTTAACATTAACCTTATAATCGCTAGTGAATCTGGAATTTGGAGAAAAAGGGTCAACACGATTTTCGCCGAGGGCGCGATTACCATATGCAATGGGATGCCTATCATCAGTACATCTATCACTGTTACTACCAGAAGCAGGCATTTCATTAATTCTACCACTACGATCTCTCTTATCATTCTCAAGATTAGACATATCTGCCGCGAATACCTCGCTATCTTTACTCAACTCTAAATCTTTGGGGTTTTCCATGATGCAGATTATTTCTCAGAGATATTAAACAACACACATATATAATGACAAACAAACACAGAAGGTTAGAATTAAATTATATATATATATATATATTGGCTTCATGAACTTAAGGCATGGGAATTTGCACTAGACTAATATGTACATAATCTCCATCTCCAGCTCTATCTCGTCTGAATTTCCTTCTTTTCAGAAGAGATACCCTAATCGAGTACGCCTCTGCTACCATTTGTGCCAAACCCCTCCCTTACGGATAGCATATGACGAAAATGAAACACACGTAACGGGAGAATGAGGTGCGGACCGCGATTAGGGAAGGCAGAAAATGGCCCTGAGCTCAAGATGGGCCTCGTTATTAACCAACGAGGACGATTATAGAACACTACTATAAATGAAACGTAGAATAAACATAAGGACAAGGTTTATTAGTAAATAAATAATAGAATCCAAACATGGAAAAAAGAAGCCAATCGCATAACAGAGAAAAGAAAAAACAAGACATAAACATACCTTCACAAGCGTTTCTGCCGAGGTCGTGGGGTGAGCTCAACATAAATAATTATAACACACACCAAATATTTCGTTATCAGTTCACTGATACAGTAGTGACCTCATTACCATTAATATTTCGATTAAACTTGCCGTGCGCACGGTAGTACAGCCAATATATTTTTTTTTTAACTTCAGATTAAATTATTCACAGCGCATATCTTTCCATTCTCCATTCGCACGATAACAATAGAAGCCTCCTACTACAAAACCATTTTAACCCACGTCACCACAGAGATCAACATAAGACGCAAGGAGTAAAGGAATGAACCAGCCAAAGGCGCTGAGTACAGCATCTTTGGTCCAGCAAAATAAAACAGGCATGCGCAGAGATACGAAAAATAAGAATACCAACATGGCCGACCGGCGGTTAGGCCGAGCCCCAACCAACACGTGGCCAAGTAAATGACAAATCTGTACCAAGATAAGGAAATGAGGTACCAAAACAAAATCGAAATGAAACCGAAATAAAACATGAATGAACCAATCGATAGCCCATCTTCTACTTGCTTCAGACACCAGCATTCACTCATAACATTCACATGAGGTACAAATACACGCCACATGACTCACCTTAACACAGTTCCAGATCTCGCATATTGAACTAATAACGTGCACTATGGGAGCACAATATAAGATTATACGTATATTGTATAATCGGGCAAAACAGGCAGGATCGTGCACCAAATCACATTAAGCTTGAGTTTCGTACGACTTCAAATTAAACTTTGTCGACACGAAAGTCGTTACTTCGAAGGCGGCCAGGTACAAACAAAACAAATGCACCCGAACAAGTGCACCAAAAACGTGATGGATTCGAGACCAAATTCCCAAATTAGCAGTAATCATAATATTAACCTCTGACAGTCACACACACCATTTACACGAACCGAAATAGAAGATGCACATCGACCGGCCCATCAGGGATCGTAAAAAGGTAATGCAAACGTAGTAATAATAAAGAGACAACAGAAAGCACATACCTGTTAAATCAAGACATTAATTATGGCATGAATGGTGGTAAACCCACGTTTAAATAAGGTAAAAATCCACCTAAAGCAAAGGAAGGCGATTTCACATCGTCTAGCCTCCATTGTTAAAAAAAAATCACGAGTGAGGAAGGCAAAGATATGCGTCAAAAGATGAAAACAGTAGTCTAGTACGGCAAAAGATCGTCAATACACACCACGCAGAGTGCTGCGCTCTGTGGCCTATCAAGGGATATACTCAGGTTTTTCCTCGAACTGAGGTCAACAAAACTAGTATGAGTAGTAAACATAACATATGAGAAACATGCAAAAGGAGCATGGTTCACCATCCAGCAGCCCCACGTTTAAAATGTGTCTTATCTTGGTGATCAAGCAAGTAGACACGTTTTAAACGAGATTTCCCTTAAAATAAATGCGCGCATTTATTACAACTAAGACCTTAAAATTAAATTATGCCTATATACAAGCACAACATAAATGATTTTAACCATATGTTTCAACAACATTCAAATAAGTCAGTTCGTTACATATTGACGTGTGTATTTTCTCACAAAGGGTTACGCTGAATCAATCAGTCTATGCCTTATTGCATTAAACGATCCACTTCATTCATAAATTCGAGACCGGGCTTGAAAGAGGAATGGTACAAACAGGTGAACCTCTCCCGTTATGCCAAGGTTTTGAAATTCATTCGGTTCATTTTCATCGAAAAATACCAGCATCCATTCTAACCATTTCATTTTGCGTCGTTATCCCTGAAACAGGAAGGACTTTAGAATGCAAATAATGGTATGACAGTTCACTCAAGTATACGATGCTACCAAACTACAAGGCAAAAACATCAATCATTACTGGCCCGTTGGCGATAGGGCTTCAACAAACTCACGTGAGCTTTTGATACCCTCTTATCGGCTAAATCCATTAACTCCACTGTAACTGGTCCCAGGAATCTTACGATTTTTTTGGGGCTAGACCATTTCAGACACAATTTACCAGTAATTTGGTCAGCAGCAGAGCTTATTGGAAACATCTTCACCACGACCAAGTCTCCAATTTCAAGAGTGACTCTTTTTCTCCCTTGGTCGAATCTTTTAGCCACTCGGTTCCGGGCTCTGACTAACTGGTCCAAAGCTTCTTTCCATTTCTCCTCCACGCTCCTGTTTCTGGATGCCTCCGACAGATAGTTTATGTCCCTTTCAATTGGAGCGGGTCAGTAAGATTTCTCCCTAGAAACAGAACAGCTGGGGAATTGCGATGAGACTCATGAAGTGCATTATTAAAAGCTAAAACAAAGAAAGACAGGTTATTGTCCCAGCTACGCTGGTCCGCGCTGTGGAATGCTGACAGACAGGCTTTCAAATTTCTATGGAAACGTTCGACATGGGAAGGCTTGGGGTAGTGGGGACTCAGAAAAACGTGTTTAACACCCCATCCGAAACACAAATGCCGAAATTGGCGACATCTGAAAGTAGAAGCATTGTCAGACACTAGGACTTTCGGGGGACCATGAACACCAAATACATGTCGGGTTAAAAGCTGAACAGCGTTGCTCGAATTCATTTTACGCACGGGGAACAACCATACGAACTTGGAAAAGGCGTCGACGATGGACAGAATTCCGACGTTGCCATTCTTAGATTTTGTGAGAGGACCAAAATAATCGATAAACAGTTTTTCCCCCGGATATGTCGCAACATCGGCAGAGTGGAAACCGGTTAGGGATGATTGAGCAGGTTTAGACCGCTGACACACATCGCAGCTCCTTACATACTCAAGTACGTCCTTTTTGAGGTTGGGCCAAAAGAAATCACGAGAAACGCGGTGCAAGGTTTTGTACTGGCCAAGGTGAGCGCCTAGGTAGGAATCGTGGTAATAATGCAACATCATGGGCCTTAATTTAACCGGGACATAAACCTTGTCCTTTCCTTTTTTGCAATTACGATGAACCAACAAACCCCTTTTGACACAGAACGACTTGTCTCGGACAGACCCATCAGCGACTCCTTTTAACAATTCCTGACACTCATAATCATCCTTCTGATGCTCGGAGATGTCCGTGAAGGACCAGGGATAATTCTGCAAGATATTGATACTCTCAATACTATCAGTTTGACAATGGTCTTCCTCCAGTTCGGCTTCACTCTCCATTTCCCCGTCAAACATTCGCGTCAGACAATCGGCCACGACATTTTCCTTACCACGTACATGCACAATTGTAAATTTATAGGCCGACAGCCGGAGAATCCATCTAGCCGTGCGACCGAGCCGCTTGACATTCGCGCTCATCCACGACAGGGCTTGGTTGTCCGTATGGACGAAGAAATGACGGTGTTCCAAGTATGAGCGGAATTTTTCAACACCTAATACAACAGCCAGGCATTCCTTCTCGTAAATCGAGTACTTCAATTCAGCTCCACGTAACAGTTTGCTAAAGTATGCAATGGGGACTAGCTTCCCATCCTCATCAGACTGATTAAGCACGGCAGAAATGGCGATTTCACTAGAGTCGCATTGCAGAACAAAGTCTCGTGAAAAGTCGGGACTGTGGAGGACCGGGGCTTCACAAAGAGCTTTCTTCAGTAGCTCAAAGGCACGGGTTTGATCTTGCTCCCATACGAAACGACAATTTTTCCTTTTCAAAAAATTAAGGGGGGCCGAAATGTGAGAAAAATCGTTGATGAAACGGCTGTAGAAACCGACCATACCGAGAAATCTCCTGACGCCACGGACATTTTTGGGCTGAGGAAACTCTCTAATACATTTAACTCTGTCAGGGTTAACAGCGATTCCAGAATCGGAGATGATATGACCCAGAAAGTTCAAACGTTTGGAGCAAAGGGACACCTTTTTGGGGTTGATTGTAAATCCGTGCTTTCGCAAGCGAGTCAGAACTTCACGCAGATGAGCCAGGTGCTCGTCGAAAGTGGCAGAGTAAATGAGAAGATCGTCCAGAAAATTAAACACGTAGGAAAATTTTAAATCGCCGAAGATCGTATCCATCACCCGGCTGAGCGCTTGGCGACCAATAGAGATGCCCATCGGGACTTTATTGAACTCAAATAAGCCAAAAGGGGTGGCAAAGGCAGTGCAGGGGCGGCTTTTGGGGTCCAAGGGGATTTGGAAGTAAGCAGAATTGAAGTCGAAAACAGTGAAATATTTGGCCCCATGGAAATGTTGAAACGCACTCTCGATAGTGGGCAACGGGAAGCTGTCGAAGACGACGTTCTTATTTATTTTTCGATAGTCGATCACCAATCTAGATTTACCGTCCTTTTTGGGGACTAGGAAGGCGGGGCTACTATAGGGCGACTTGGAGGGGGAGATGACCTTCTTCTCCAACAGGTCGTTCACACATTCACGCATGGCGCGTAACTTAGGGGGCGAGCAACTGAACGGAGGAGATCTTACAGGGGTATTTTCTTTCAGTTCAATGGTGTAGGAGAAATCTTTAGCACATCCTAGCTCGACACTTAGAACATCACAAAACTCTTCCAACAGCCCATTTAACATAAGATTTTGATTGTCAGAAAGGTCACATGAGGCATTGGGAAGTTGGCATTGAGTTAGGGTACACACAGAGGCACGTTGGAATGGGGCTTCAAAGGGGTAGCTAACGCCCGATTTAAAACGGAAGGCAAAGGTTCGAGTGATAAAGTCAAGAGACAGGCCAGTAGCTAGCATGAAATCAGTTCCAAGAATCATCGGTACCGACAGGTCGGGAACGACATTGAAAGTCCAATCCCAGGACAAACCATGAATTTTAATGTGACATATGACTCGACCCACCGGACATACCTCACGACCGTCAGCAGACATGAACTTTCCTAAGCTTTCACAACCTTGCAGATACGCTAAATTGACAGAAGACACCAAGGATTGATTGACAAACGAAACACACGAACCGGTGTCCAACAGAGCATAAAATATGCGCGATCCTATAAGAATTTTGGCCCAGGGTGTAGACGAAGGAAGGCCCCAGATCCTCTTATTCACACCATCATCAGGCGCCAACGACGGGCCACCACGCCGGCGCGCCTCTAGTTTCCCTGCTGGGAGTTGCACCGAGGGCATACGCGCAGTGTAACACCAGCAAGACCACACTTAGAGCATTTAGCGGGACACCTTGACCAACAATTTTTAGAAACGTGCCCCATTTTCCCACAATTCCAACAATTTCTCACTGTGGGCACACTTGCACTGGGTGGGTTGGAAGGTTGGATAAAATTTACACAACGCTGAGGGGCAGATGCAAAGTCGGGTCTACGATTTGGGGTACTAAAAGGGGGGGATGCAGAAGGTGCAGTAGCGAAGGAGACGGATTTGGCGGGCGCACGGCAAGCAACATCGGGGAAAGAACAATCAGATGGGGTAGGAGGTGGGCGATACAGTTTATTTTGATTTACGGCCGACTCAAACTCGCGACCAAGGTTTATGATGTCCTCTACACACTCGACCTCAGACCGCTTGATATGCAATTTATAATCAGGGGCTAAATTCCGGTAAAACTGATCGAAAACCTCGGACTCAGGTACCTTCACGCACATCCGATTAAACAAGGTGAGAATTCCAGTAGCATAATCATCAATGCTTTCCCCTATCCCTTGCGTTCTTCTAAAAGTTTCCTGCCTCAAACAATAGTCCATGTCGGACAATCCAAAGCGCTGTTTTATTCGAGCAGCAAACTCCTCCCACGACTGGATGTTACTTTTAATTAATCGGAACCATCGCAACGCCGGACCTTCCAGCATTCCAGGAATAACAGGGATAAACAAGTCAAGGGGTATTGAGCTACACTGAGCGATATCTTCCACCCGTTCCAAAAACTCGACTACACTGAAGCCGTTCCCTTCCCCCGAGAAGTTTAATTTCCACTTACGTACAACCTCGAACACAGGGTTAACATTAACCTTATAATCGCTAGTGAATCTGGAATTTGGAGAAAAAGGGTCAACACGATTTTCGCCGAGGGCGCGATTACCATATGCAATGGGATGCCTATCATCAGTACATCTATCACTGTTACTACCAGAAGCAGGCATTTCATTAATTCTACCACTACGATCTCTCTTATCATTCTCAAGATTAGACATATCTGCCGCGAATACCTCGCTATCTTTACTCAACTCTAAATCTTTGGGGTTTTCCATGATGCAGATTATTTCTCAGAGATATTAAACAACACACATATATAATGACAAACAAACACAGAAGGTTAGAATTAAATTATATATATATATATATTGGCTTCATGAACTTAAGGCATGGGAATTTGCACTAGACTAATATGTACATAATCTCCATCTCCAGCTCTATCTCGTCTGAATTTCCTTCTTTTCAGAAGAGATACCCTAATCGAGTACGCCTCTGCTACCATTTGTGCCAAACCCCTCCCTTACGGATAGCATATGACGAAAATGAAACACACGTAACGGGAGAATGAGGTGCGGACCGCGATTAGGGAAGGCAGAAAATGGCCCTGAGCTCAAGATGGGCCTCGTTATTAACCAACGAGGACGATTATAGAACACTACTATAAATGAAACGTAGAATAAACATAAGGACAAGGTTTATTAGTAAATAAATAATAGAATCCAAACATGGAAAAAAGAAGCCAATCGCATAACAGAGAAAAGAAAAAACAAGACATAAACATACCTTCACAAGCGTTTCTGCCGAGGTCGTGGGGTGAGCTCAACATAAATAATTATAACACACACCAAATATTTCGTTATCAGTTCACTGATACAGTAGTGACCTCATTACCATTAATATTTCGATTAAACTTGCCGTGCGCACGGTAGTACAGCCAATATATTTTTTTTTTAACTTCAGATTAAATTATTCACAGCGCATATCTTTCCATTCTCCATTCGCACGATAACAATAGAAGCCTCCTACTACAAAACCATTTTAACCCACGTCACCACAGAGATCAACATAAGACGCAAGGAGTAAAGGAATGAACCAGCCAAAGGCGCTGAGTACAGCATCTTTGGTCCAGCAAAATAAAACAGGCATGCGCAGAGATACGAAAAATAAGAATACCAACATGGCCGACCGGCGGTTAGGCCGAGCCCCAACCAACACGTGGCCAAGTAAATGACAAATCTGTACCAAGATAAGGAAATGAGGTACCAAAACAAAATCGAAATGAAACCGAAATAAAACATGAATGAACCAATCGATAGCCCATCTTCTACTTGCTTCAGACACCAGCATTCACTCATAACATTCACATGAGGTACAAATACACGCCACATGACTCACCTTAACACAGTTCCAGATCTCGCATATTGAACTAATAACGTGCACTATGGGAGCACAATATAAGATTATACGTATATTGTATAATCGGGCAAAACAGGCAGGATCGTGCACCAAATCACATTAAGCTTGAGTTTCGTACGACTTCAAATTAAACTTTGTCGACACGAAAGTCGTTACTTCGAAGGCGGCCAGGTACAAACAAAACAAATGCACCCGAACAAGTGCACCAAAAACGTGATGGATTCGAGACCAAATTCCCAAATTAGCAGTAATCATAATATTAACCTCTGACAGTCACACACACCATTTACACGAACCGAAATAGAAGATGCACATCGACCGGCCCATCAGGGATCGTAAAAAGGTAATGCAAACGTAGTAATAATAAAGAGACAACAGAAAGCACATACCTGTTAAATCAAGACATTAATTATGGCATGAATGGTGGTAAACCCACGTTTAAATAAGGTAAAAATCCACCTAAAGCAAAGGAAGGCGATTTCACATCGTCTAGCCTCCATTGTTAAAAAAAAATCACGAGTGAGGAAGGCAAAGATATGCGTCAAAAGATGAAAACAGTAGTCTAGTACGGCAAAAGATCGTCAATACACACCACGCAGAGTGCTGCGCTCTGTGGCCTATCAAGGGATATACTCAGGTTTTTCCTCGAACTGAGGTCAACAAAACTAGTATGAGTAGTAAACATAACATATGAGAAACATGCAAAAGGAGCATGGTTCACCATCCAGCAGCCCCACGTTTAAAATGTGTCTTATCTTGGTGATCAAGCAAGTAGACACGTTTTAAACGAGATTTCCCTTAAAATAAATGCGCGCATTTATTACAACTAAGACCTTAAAATTAAATTATGCCTATATACAAGCACAACATAAATGATTTTAACCATATGTTTCAACAACATTCAAATAAGTCAGTTCGTTACATATTGACGTGTGTATTTTCTCACAAAGGGTTACGCTGAATCAATCAGTCTATGCCTTATTGCATTAAACGATCCACTTCATTCATAAATTCGAGACCGGGCTTGAAAGAGGAATGGTACAAACAGGTGAACCTCTCCCGTTATGCCAAGGTTTTGAAATTCATTCGGTTCATTTTCATCGAAAAATACCAGCATCCATTCTAACCATTTCATTTTGCGTCGTTATCCCTGAAACAGGAAGGACTTTAGAATGCAAATAATGGTATGACAGTTCACTCAAGTATACGATGCTACCAAACTACAAGGCAAAAACATCAATCATTACTGGCCCGTTGGCGATAGGGCTTCAACAAACTCACGTGAGCTTTTGATACCCTCTTATCGGCTAAATCCATTAACTCCACTGTAACTGGTCCCAGGAATCTTACGATTTTTTTGGGGCTAGACCATTTCAGACACAATTTACCAGTAATTTGGTCAGCAGCAGAGCTTATTGGAAACATCTTCACCACGACCAAGTCTCCAATTTCAAGAGTGACTCTTTTTCTCCCTTGGTCGAATCTTTTAGCCACTCGGTTCCGGGCTCTGACTAACTGGTCCAAAGCTTCTTTCCATTTCTCCTCCACGCTCCTGTTTCTGGATGCCTCCGACAGATAGTTTATGTCCCTTTCAATTGGAGCGGGTCAGTAAGATTTCTCCCTAGAAACAGAACAGCTGGGGAATTGCGATGAGACTCATGAAGTGCATTATTAAAAGCTAAAACAAAGAAAGACAGGTTATTGTCCCAGCTACGCTGGTCCGCGCTGTGGAATGCTGACAGACAGGCTTTCAAATTTCTATGGAAACGTTCGACATGGGAAGGCTTGGGGTAGTGGGGACTCAGAAAAACGTGTTTAACACCCCATCCGAAACACAAATGCCGAAATTGGCGACATCTGAAAGTAGAAGCATTGTCAGACACTAGGACTTTCGGGGGACCATGAACACCAAATACATGTCGGGTTAAAAGCTGAACAGCGTTGCTCGAATTCATTTTACGCACGGGGAACAACCATACGAACTTGGAAAAGGCGTCGACGATGGACAGAATTCCGACGTTGCCATTCTTAGATTTTGTGAGAGGACCAAAATAATCGATAAACAGTTTTTCCCCCGGATATGTCGCAACATCGGCAGAGTGGAAACCGGTTAGGGATGATTGAGCAGGTTTAGACCGCTGACACACATCGCAGCTCCTTACATACTCAAGTACGTCCTTTTTGAGGTTGGGCCAAAAGAAATCACGAGAAACGCGGTGCAAGGTTTTGTACTGGCCAAGGTGAGCGCCTAGGTAGGAATCGTGGTAATAATGCAACATCATGGGCCTTAATTTAACCGGGACATAAACCTTGTCCTTTCCTTTTTTGCAATTACGATGAACCAACAAACCCCTTTTGACACAGAACGACTTGTCTCGGACAGACCCATCAGCGACTCCTTTTAACAATTCCTGACACTCATAATCATCCTTCTGATGCTCGGAGATGTCCGTGAAGGACCAGGGATAATTCTGCAAGATATTGATACTCTCAATACTATCAGTTTGACAATGGTCTTCCTCCAGTTCGGCTTCACTCTCCATTTCCCCGTCAAACATTCGCGTCAGACAATCGGCCACGACATTTTCCTTACCACGTACATGCACAATTGTAAATTTATAGGCCGACAGCCGGAGAATCCATCTAGCCGTGCGACCGAGCCGCTTGACATTCGCGCTCATCCACGACAGGGCTTGGTTGTCCGTATGGACGAAGAAATGACGGTGTTCCAAGTATGAGCGGAATTTTTCAACACCTAATACAACAGCCAGGCATTCCTTCTCG
This sequence comes from Anabrus simplex, assembly GCF_040414725.1. Lineage (NCBI taxonomy): Eukaryota > Metazoa > Arthropoda > Insecta > Orthoptera > Tettigoniidae > Anabrus > Anabrus simplex. Next base: position 69,009,799 of record NC_090279.1, read on the forward strand.
TAAATCGAGTACTTCAATTCAGCTCCACGTAACAGTTTGCTAAAGTATGCAATGGGGACTAGCTTCCCATCCTCATCAGACTGATTAAGCACGGCAGAAATGGCGATTTCACTAGAGTCGCATTGCAGAACAAAGTCTCGTGAAAAGTCGGGACTGTGGAGGACCGGGGCTTCACAAAGAGCTTTCTTCAGTAGCTCAAAGGCACGGGTTTGATCTTGCTCCCATACGAAACGACAATTTTTCCTTTTCAAAAAATTAAGGGGGGCCGAAATGTGAGAAAAATCGTTGATGAAACGGCTGTAGAAACCGACCATACCGAGAAATCTCCTGACGCCACGGACATTTTTGGGCTGAGGAAACTCTCTAATACATTTAACTCTGTCAGGGTTAACAGCGATTCCAGAATCGGAGATGATATGACCCAGAAAGTTCAAACGTTTGGAGCAAAGGGACACCTTTTTGGGGTTGATTGTAAATCCGTGCTTTCGCAAGCGAGTCAGAACTTCACGCAGATGAGCCAGGTGCTCGTCGAAAGTGGCAGAGTAAATGAGAAGATCGTCCAGAAAATTAAACACGTAGGAAAATTTTAAATCGCCGAAGATCGTATCCATCACCCGGCTGAGCGCTTGGCGACCAATAGAGATGCCCATCGGGACTTTATTGAACTCAAATAAGCCAAAAGGGGTGGCAAAGGCAGTGCAGGGGCGGCTTTTGGGGTCCAAGGGGATTTGGAAGTAAGCAGAATTGAAGTCGAAAACAGTGAAATATTTGGCCCCATGGAAATGTTGAAACGCACTCTCGATAGTGGGCAACGGGAAGCTGTCGAAGACGACGTTCTTATTTATTTTTCGATAGTCGATCACCAATCTAGATTTACCGTCCTTTTTGGGGACTAGGAAGGCGGGGCTACTATAGGGCGACTTGGAGGGGGAGATGACCTTCTTCTCCAACAGGTCGTTCACACATTCACGCATGGCGCGTAACTTAGGGGGCGAGCAACTGAACGGAGGAGATCTTACAGGGGTATTTTCTTTCAGTTCAATGGTGTAGGAGAAATCTTTAGCACATCCTAGCTCGACACTTAGAACATCACAAAACTCTTCCAACAGCCCATTTAACATAAGATTTTGATTGTCAGAAAGGTCACATGAGGCATTGGGAAGTTGGCATTGAGTTAGGGTACACACAGAGGCACGTTGGAATGGGGCTTCAAAGGGGTAGCTAACGCCCGATTTAAAACGGAAGGCAAAGGTTCGAGTGATAAAGTCAAGAGACAGGCCAGTAGCTAGCATGAAATCAGTTCCAAGAATCATCGGTACCGACAGGTCGGGAACGACATTGAAAGTCCAATCCCAGGACAAACCATGAATTTTAATGTGACATATGACTCGACCCACCGGACATACCTCACGACCGTCAGCAGACATGAACTTTCCTAAGCTTTCACAACCTTGCAGATACGCTAAATTGACAGAAGACACCAAGGATTGATTGACAAACGAAACACACGAACCGGTGTCCAACAGAGCATAAAATATGCGCGATCCTATAAGAATTTTGGCCCAGGGTGTAGACGAAGGAAGGCCCCAGATCCTCTTATTCACACCATCATCAGGCGCCAACGACGGGCCACCACGCCGGCGCGCCTCTAGTTTCCCTGCTGGGAGTTGCACCGAGGGCATACGCGCAGTGTAACACCAGCAAGACCACACTTAGAGCATTTAGCGGGACACCTTGACCAACAATTTTTAGAAACGTGCCCCATTTTCCCACAATTCCAACAATTTCTCACTGTGGGCACACTTGCACTGGGTGGGTTGGAAGGTTGGATAAAATTTACACAACGCTGAGGGGCAGATGCAAAGTCGGGTCTACGATTTGGGGTACTAAAAGGGGGGGATGCAGAAGGTGCAGTAGCGAAGGAGACGGATTTGGCGGGCGCACGGCAAGCAACATCGGGGAAAGAACAATCAGATGGGGTAGGAGGTGGGCGATACAGTTTATTTTGATTTACGGCCGACTCAAACTCGCGACCAAGGTTTATGATGTCCTCTACACACTCGACCTCAGACCGCTTGATATGCAATTTATAATCAGGGGCTAAATTCCGGTAAAACTGATCGAAAACCTCGGACTCAGGTACCTTCACGCACATCCGATTAAACAAGGTGAGAATTCCAGTAGCATAATCATCAATGCTTTCCCCTATCCCTTGCGTTCTTCTAAAAGTTTCCTGCCTCAAACAATAGTCCATGTCGGACAATCCAAAGCGCTGTTTTATTCGAGCAGCAAACTCCTCCCACGACTGGATGTTACTTTTAATTAATCGGAACCATCGCAACGCCGGACCTTCCAGCATTCCAGGAATAACAGGGATAAACAAGTCAAGGGGTATTGAGCTACACTGAGCGATATCTTCCACCCGTTCCAAAAACTCGACTACACTGAAGCCGTTCCCTTCCCCCGAGAAGTTTAATTTCCACTTACGTACAACCTCGAACACAGGGTTAACATTAACCTTATAATCGCTAGTGAATCTGGAATTTGGAGAAAAAGGGTCAACACGATTTTCGCCGAGGGCGCGATTACCATATGCAATGGGATGCCTATCATCAGTACATCTATCACTGTTACTACCAGAAGCAGGCATTTCATTAATTCTACCACTACGATCTCTCTTATCATTCTCAAGATTAGACATATCTGCCGCGAATACCTCGCTATCTTTACTCAACTCTAAATCTTTGGGGTTTTCCATGATGCAGATTATTTCTCAGAGATATTAAACAACACACATATATAATGACAAACAAACACAGAAGGTTAGAATTAAATTATATATATATATATATTGGCTTCATGAACTTAAGGCATGGGAATTTGCACTAGACTAATATGTACATAATCTCCATCTCCAGCTCTATCTCGTCTGAATTTCCTTCTTTTCAGAAGAGATACCCTAATCGAGTACGCCTCTGCTACCATTTGTGCCAAACCCCTCCCTTACGGATAGCATATGACGAAAATGAAACACACGTAACGGGAGAATGAGGTGCGGACCGCGATTAGGGAAGGCAGAAAATGGCCCTGAGCTCAAGATGGGCCTCGTTATTAACCAACGAGGACGATTATAGAACACTACTATAAATGAAACGTAGAATAAACATAAGGACAAGGTTTATTAGTAAATAAATAATAGAATCCAAACATGGAAAAAAGAAGCCAATCGCATAACAGAGAAAAGAAAAAACAAGACATAAACATACCTTCACAAGCGTTTCTGCCGAGGTCGTGGGGTGAGCTCAACATAAATAATTATAACACACACCAAATATTTCGTTATCAGTTCACTGATACAGTAGTGACCTCATTACCATTAATATTTCGATTAAACTTGCCGTGCGCACGGTAGTACAGCCAATATATTTTTTTTTTAACTTCAGATTAAATTATTCACAGCGCATATCTTTCCATTCTCCATTCGCACGATAACAATAGAAGCCTCCTACTACAAAACCATTTTAACCCACGTCACCACAGAGATCAACATAAGACGCAAGGAGTAAAGGAATGAACCAGCCAAAGGCGCTGAGTACAGCATCTTTGGTCCAGCAAAATAAAACAGGCATGCGCAGAGATACGAAAAATAAGAATACCAACATGGCCGACCGGCGGTTAGGCCGAGCCCCAACCAACACGTGGCCAAGTAAATGACAAATCTGTACCAAGATAAGGAAATGAGGTACCAAAACAAAATCGAAATGAAACCGAAATAAAACATGAATGAACCAATCGATAGCCCATCTTCTACTTGCTTCAGACACCAGCATTCACTCATAACATTCACATGAGGTACAAATACACGCCACATGACTCACCTTAACACAGTTCCAGATCTCGCATATTGAACTAATAACGTGCACTATGGGAGCACAATATAAGATTATACGTATATTGTATAATCGGGCAAAACAGGCAGGATCGTGCACCAAATCACATTAAGCTTGAGTTTCGTACGACTTCAAATTAAACTTTGTCGACACGAAAGTCGTTACTTCGAAGGCGGCCAGGTACAAACAAAACAAATGCACCCGAACAAGTGCACCAAAAACGTGATGGATTCGAGACCAAATTCCCAAATTAGCAGTAATCATAATATTAACCTCTGACAGTCACACACACCATTTACACGAACCGAAATAGAAGATGCACATCGACCGGCCCATCAGGGATCGTAAAAAGGTAATGCAAACGTAGTAATAATAAAGAGACAACAGAAAGCACATACCTGTTAAATCAAGACATTAATTATGGCATGAATGGTGGTAAACCCACGTTTAAATAAGGTAAAAATCCACCTAAAGCAAAGGAAGGCGATTTCACATCGTCTAGCCTCCATTGTTAAAAAAAAATCACGAGTGAGGAAGGCAAAGATATGCGTCAAAAGATGAAAACAGTAGTCTAGTACGGCAAAAGATCGTCAATACACACCACGCAGAGTGCTGCGCTCTGTGGCCTATCAAGGGATATACTCAGGTTTTTCCTCGAACTGAGGTCAACAAAACTAGTATGAGTAGTAAACATAACATATGAGAAACATGCAAAAGGAGCATGGTTCAAGCCTCACACAAGACTGAGCTAGTGGAATCGTGGAGGAACCTCACACAAGACTCAGATAGCGGAACAGTGGAAGAGCCTCACACAAAACTGAGCTAACGGTACCGTGGAGGTGTCTCACACCGTTACCGAGGTAACTTTTTTAGCCTTCCCCATTTATGTTTTGGACTGGCTATCGCTGTAGAAATTAGTGTCACATCATTCTCATCTTTCAAACTGGTTTTCTACGACTACTTCTAAGTTACTGGGGGCCATACTCCAAACTTATTATTTCTACTTGCCTAAAACACTCCGTTCTATTTTAATTCAAGAACTGTCTGTTTGTGTTTCGCGTTATTCTGTGCCAGGTATGGACCATTGATGGGCTAATTAATATAAAAATAGGATCAAATAAGTATAAAGTGTGCACTATGGAACAGTTGGATGAACTAAAGTGATATGCGGGAGAAATGGTCACAACATTTTGTAACTTTCTATTGTAGTTTAATTTTAGAGTTATCCTTGTAGTATATCGTAATTTTTAACTTTAACTCTCTATTAGAACGTAATTAGTAATATAGTTTACTTTTGCTTGCCGTAGTGGTAGATTGGTGTTAGTAGCAGCAGACTTGGTTCAGTGCCTTATTTTTGTCGTGTTTATTTTCACTTACATTATTGACACATTGCCATTATCGTATTGATCGCTGTAAACTGTTAATTCCATTCCCATTATTCTCATAATCATCTCCAACGTAACTGAGAACAACGTAAGTTACAGTCCCCCTGATGAACTTGAGACAAACGAACAGGCTCCCCTATTCCTTGCAAACAGTCCCCAAAACCTTTCATTTCCTCCACCCTTCCCCACTGTCGCTAGAACCAGCTGTGCAGGCAACACACACCTATTGTCATCTGAGCTTTCTTGCCATTCCCAGTCGACAAGGGACATCATTAACCACCAGCTTTCTGCGTACAGTAATGCTTTCAATATTTGCAATATAAACGCTCAAAGCTTCCTTGCGGAGGCGCGAATGGATGAAATAAAAGCCCTATTTATGCCTCCCAGTTTCCACGCAATATTAATCACTGAATCTGGGTTAAAACCACACCACGCAATAGAAAGACTGCAGCTGGCGGGTTATACATTTCTTAGATCCGACAGATTAAGTAATCCCTCCGGGGGTACTGCCGCATATGTTACGACCAGCTTACGCCCTAAAATTATCTGTAGGTCTCCAGGTCCGTACGAGCGAAAACCTGAGTTCATGTTCATGGAAATAACTGTGAGTGAAGTAAAATGTCTTCTGGGTGTAGTGTATAAACCACTGAAAGCGGGTTTTTTATGCGATCTAGAGACTCAAATACAAGATTAAGTCCCTGATTACTCAAATATAATTATAACGGGCGACTTCAACATAAACCTTCTTGAACCTAACTCTCCTCAGACAACCCACCTATTAACTTCTTTTAAAGCTTGCGATTTAACGTTTCTCCTTCTCAACGCTACACATTACACAGACACATCACACACCTTAATTGATCTCATTACCACTAACCAACCTGAATTAGTTCTTCATCGCTGTCAAATTAGTGCCCCAGGCATATCGCGACATGATGCTATATTTATGGCCCATTCTATTAAAAATCCCAAGTTTAAACCGAAAATAATTTCATATAGAGATATACGAAGAATTTATAAGAATAAACCTTTACAAGACACAGTTGCAGTGCCATGGCATGACATATTTAAACTTAAAGACATAAATGACAAAGTGACTCTCTTCAATTAACATATGACTGAACTGTACGATAGACATGTCCATGAAAAAAGGCTCGAGTTACGCGAAAGCCAGCTCCCTGGCTCTCAGATGAGATTAGAGCACTAATGGCTGAACGCGATGCTGCTTATAGACGAGTTAAGAAACATTGCACTCCTGACAATCTACTGAACTATAAGAGACTAAGAAACGCTACGACCCAACAGATTAGAAACGCGAAACTGCGACACGCTCACAGTTTAATTCAAACAAATGCTTCAACAGCTGTATTGTGGAAATCCATAAAGAGCTTTGGAATTACCATAGGACGAGACGACGACGAAAAAAATATACCCTTGGAGAAACTGAACGATTATTTTTCATCTAAGTACACATTAAATGCAGCCCTGAAACAGGAAGTTCTAGACGGGAATTATGCAAAGACGCGAACAGATAGAGAAAACTTCTACTTCCGTCCAACAACCCACTCACAAGTCAGGTTTGCTATAAATCGGATGACATCAGAGGCAAAAGGAAATGACAGTATAGGAATAGAAATGGCAAAAATTATTCTGGATGTGATATTACCTGCACTAATTAACAAATTTAACTCTTCCCTTGTAGAGAGCACATTTCCCGAAATATGGAAAGTGGGCATTATGCGTCCTCTAAAAAAGTAGCATCCCCTTCTGAACCATCTGACAACAGAGTCATCTGCATACTTTCTGCTTTATCCAAAGCGCTAGAGTTCATCGCTCATAGACAAATAACAGACTACATGACGACTTACAACATACTTGATCCACTACAATCTGGTTTTCGTCAAGCACACAGTACTACAACGGCACTACTGAAGGTCACAGAAGACATCCGAGAAGCTATGGACAACAAGGAAGTGACAGTTTTAATACTCCTAGACTCGAGCAAAGCTTTTGACTCTGTTGAAATTGACATTTTGCTCTCGAAATTGTATTTCCTCTATTACTCGGACAGCGCCCTCCTTTGGTTACATTCCTACTTATAAGGCCGGCGGCAGTGTGTTAAAGATAGAATAAACAAATCAATTTGGCGGTCTGTGCAGTGTTGTGTACCCCAAGGGTCGGTGTTAGGACCCCTTCCTTTTTCTATTTACATTAATTATGTCTCCCAAATCCTAACACACTGCAAATACCATATTTATGCTGAAGGTGTACAAATGTACCTCCATACATCACCAAATCTAATATTTTTGGCTGTAGACAAAATCAATCAGGATTTAACATCGTTTTCTGCTTGGTCTTTGAGATGTGGTCTTAGGTTAAACCCAGCAAAAACGCAAGCCATCATCCTTGGATACCCGAAACTACTCGCGAAGGTCAATCCACCAGAGATTCAATCTACAAGGTTGTGTAATACTAACATACCATTCATGTCATCAGTAAAAGTCCTAGGTGTTACTTTCGATGATGACATGCCATGGAAAACGCATATTACAAACATCACCCAGAAAACATTCTCTGCATTGCACATGCTGCTCGGATATAAATACTTATTTTCCTGAAAAACTCAAAAAATACTGGTAGAGACTCCGGTTTTCCCTCATTTCGACTATTGTGACGCGATTTATAGAGACACTCGGAACATGTTATTGAGCAGATTACAACGTGGTCAAAATGCATGTGTGAGATACGTCTGTAACCTTCGGTACTATGACCATGTAACTCCTTCATAGTAATTGCCTGCCGTGAGTGGAACCTCCTTCCCGAAAGTATCAGGGGGTTAAGCGCTACTCGCACTTTCAAGGAAGCACTTTGGAGACATTTTATGCACTAGTAAGGATCATCTGTAAAATTGATGCTGCTACTTACAACCATTCTCTTGTTATGGATGTCCTGGTAGAGAGTCTAAAATTCTTATCCGATTTGTTTTTAAAATCAAGTTTTATGTACTGCCCCTTTCTTTTACATGTAGAATATCAGTTTGAAGAATTTATCCTTTTATTATAACTGATTTATTTCATCTTAATTTAATCTTAATTTATTTCATCTTAATGTAATCTCACCATCCTTGTATTTTTATTAATTTAATTTGTATTAGATCTACTTATTGTATGTAATACAATGTAATATATGTATATTTCACCTCATGGTTAGATGGTGTACCGGGCGGTACACCTCCACGCCGCTAATTTAAAATGTGCGCCAGTTGAAACTCCTCTGCTGGAGGAAGTCTGAACTTTATCGACGGTATTAATTTTCAAGTTTCTCAGAAGATGTCACTACTTGGAAAGTTTGGAGTTTTTGAACTGTGCCACTTTTGATGTATTTTTGTTTTACCGGTAGTAAGAAGTGTGAACTTTCTCTTCTAGAGGACACTACTGAAAAACTACAATGGTGCACCCTAGTGCGATGTGAAAGAACTGTTTTTTGGAGAAATTTTTATTTCAAAAGTTTGTTTCTTGTTAAATTTTTTTCTGTTATTGTTTAAGTTGGCTGTATACCCCTCTCTTTCCCCTTGTTTTGTATTTAACCAATCCCGAATTTCTTTAATTAATTTCAGACCAATCTGATGTATCTTCCCCCAACTTGAATATGCTGCTTATCCCTAACCAATCAAGTTTTGGTGGGAGGGTGTTCTCATTCCAAAAACGCCTCGAACTTTCCGCGAGAGTATATAAACTGCTGATTCTTGGGTCTCTGCGCCACTTCTGTTCCATCTTTTAGTGTGTGAAGTACATAGCAGGGGGCGGGAAGCGCCTCCTTCTTCGGCAGCGGTCAACAACAAGGTAATGGTCGATTAATAACTTCTTTCTTTGCTAGCTCAGCAGTTTAACTCTCGGGGCGGGTCCGAAGTTTTTCCATAATGTAACCTTCCTTAAAATGTAAAGACCCTTGGTATCGATTCGATCTTTAAACTGCATATCGGGATAGAGAGTGCTTAACCCTCTCGAGCTCCCACTCATATTGTTTTGAGGTGAACTTATTTTTTCTCAACCTATTCTTCTTTAACGTAATGTAAATTGTTCCTTTCTAAAGTCACCTCTTTAGTATGGGATTAGCCCCTGCATTAATGGCCTAGTGCCAAGTAGGTTTTAAACAAATGTATCAGGAGTGCAGGTCGCCTCCTCTCAAGTGGTTATTTTAGAGGTCATGTAATTAACCTTTTTTCTTACTTAATAGACCTCAGTAGGTTGGGTATATTACCCCTGTATCTATGTCCTTAGAGGACAACTTGAAGGTGGAGTTTGGTATGGCCTTTAATAGGCTTAATGTTGAGAGCGAGTGGCTCTTTCTCGAAAATTGAGTGTTGTATGCCTCGGGGAGGCTTTTCTGTGTACTTTGGAGCAAGTGCTCCTGAGCATGAATGTGGTTTTCTGCCCCTCTGTTAAAACTTATTTTGGAGTAAGGTTGGGCTGATTGCCCAAGAATTGTGAAGTCGGGGCGCGAAGCCCAAATCCGGTAAATATTGTAACTACATTTTGTTGCCTTGCTACTCTGTACCTGCCATGCTTGTTATTTCTTTATTTTGAAAAGAAAATATAACCTTGTTAATTTTACATGAACTCTAATTTCGTAGCTTGAGACCCGTTCACACCCGCACCTTCTTTCACCTCTAACTACCGCAAAAACATGGTACCAAGTGGTAGCAGAGCGTGGTTGAATGGGTCTCAATTTAGCCCCTTTTGACGGCTAAACATTGCTCTGATTCAAACTCTAACAATTTTCTCAGTTTCTGGAATTTTTGATCTTTCCTGTTTCAATATTTTTCTGTCATCATGCCCGGCCCTCGCGATGTTCTCCATCTTAACTATTTGCGCAAGGAGGAGTTGATCTATGAGTTAACTATCAGAAATGTGCAATCTGGAGGCACGGTTGCGATAGACACCAACAAGCTTAGAGAGTCCCTTGATTTGCCCATTTCCATCCCCAATTTGGGAGAGAAAGAAATTGACGACTCTCTTTCCACGATCACCGAGAATACTACTGGGCTAGCATCGGTAGTTAGTTTTTTTGACGAAAATGATCCTTCTCCTAATCAAATTAAGCGTGTGCAAGCCAGGCTATATCATTTTTCAAATAGAGTTAACGATCTGTTGTCTCTGAAGTTGAATGACGTTCAGAGGAAGGAAGCTAGTACGTTGCTTGAAAGTATTTCTGAATTATCTAGCAAGGTCACTCAATTGATAACTGGGGAAGTTCCTCCCAAAATTGATCAACCCACCACGATGAATGTAGGTAGCGAGGAAGAGCCTCCTAAGGGAGAAGCCAATAGGATAACCGTTGCTGCTCAAACTATCTCTGCCCCTTTGGACAACGAGTCTGAACGCCGTGCATCGTTGAATAATATACGTTCTGAATTAACTTCCTTGCCACTGAAACCTTTACCTAATATGTCACCCGGGTTTAGCAGCTTGCCTCATCCATTGGCAATGTTGCTCAGAGGTATCTCTAAGTTTTCCGTTAATACCACCAGTGACGTAATTTCATTTTTAAGATTTTTAGTTGAATTTCAGGATCATGCCCTTGTGTTTTCTCTTGCCCCATGTCAGATTTTGCAAATCATCTATCCCTATGCAATTGGTATTCTCTCAGACAAAATAGTAAGAGCCATTACCGAGCAATCATCTATTGAGGATTTCCACGCCCACTTGCTAGCTAACTTCATCCCGGCTAGGGCCAGGTCCTCCCTTATTCAGAAGTACTATTATCGTGTACAGCGTTTGGATGAAAAGTTAGCAGACTTCATCCAAGATATTAAATTCTATACTAGGGTGTTTGCCCTTCATTTTCCTGAAGATCAGATTGTACAGGCTATTGTAGAAGGAATTTCACCATCCTATAGGTCATATTTGTGTTTCGCGGCGTGCCCGCAAACCTTCTCTGAACTTGAAGCATTGGCCGTCTCAGCGGAAGGAGTTAGATACGCCGATTCTTTGCGTGTCGCGAAAGAACCCCCTCCTTCTTTTGGTAATCCTCGGCCTCCTCCTCCTCGCCGACCAGTCACACCTCGTAAATGCTATGCTTGCGGGTCGCCTGACCATCTTCGGAACAAGTGCCCATTGCTCAAGTCTAGTGGGACAAGGAATGGAACTGGTTCATCACAAGGCTGTTTTAAATGTGGGGCTTTCTCACATATTGCCAAGAATTGTCCCAATTCGAATAACACCCCCTCCTGCTCAACTTCAGGTGCAACTTCCAACAACAATCAAAAGTGACTAGTGGCTTCGGCTGAGTCGACTAATCCATCTTCCCGAGGCTCAGCCCCTGGCAAACAGGTCGTAAATTCAGGGAATGTTTTATCTGCAAATCTATCTTTTGAATGCCCCAAAGAGTGTCTTAGGATTGCGGCGGATACCCCCGCACCGGTCCCTTTTCTCAAACTTGAGTTAAATAATGAACCTGTAATAGCTCTTTTAGATTCAGGCAGTGTTTGTTCGATTATTTCGGCTGAATGGTATTCTAAATTGAAATCTGTTTGTAAACTACCTGACTATGTCTCATCTCCTGTTCAATATGTTTCGGCTAATTCATCTCCATTGGAAATCCTAGGTTCTGTAAATGTCAAAATTCGTATTTTTAAATTTACATGGAAAATCAAATTGTTTGTGGCTAAGCACCTGTCTTGCCCCATCATATTGGGAGCTGACTTCATTTCTCACACTGGTCTTGTGCTCGATCTTCAGAGTAAGTCGTGCACATTCAAATTTGCGTCCAATTGTAAAATTCCCTTGTTAAGGTGTAATTCTGTATCATGTTCATCTATTTCGCCTACCCAGGATGAGATGTTGTTAGACCTTAGACATCTACCTGAGGAGCAGGCTGATAGTATTCGTAAATTATGTCAGTCATTTCCAGAGGTGTTCTCTGATACTCTTGGTGTTACTGACCTTATTGAATACAAAATTGAGGTCACGGATTCAACTCCTGTCCGTTTTCCACCTTATAGGCTATCTCCACCTAAAATGAAGGCTCTGAAAGAAATCATCGATCAGATGTTGAAGGATGGTATTATTAGGCCCTCTAAGTCGGCGTATTCGTCACCTATTTTTCTAGTCCCGAAACCCCAAGGGGGCTTCATGCCTGTCATTGATTATAGGGCTCTCAATCGGAAGGTGGTGTTACAATCTGTGCCCCTTCCCGACCTTCATTCTTGTTTTTCATGGTTCCGTAAGGCCAAGTTCTTCACCATCTTGGATTTGAATCAAGCCTACAATCAAATTCCCCTTGCGGAAGTGTCTAAACATCTTACAGCGTTTGCCACGGACTGGAATTTACACGAATACAACCGCGTGCCTTTCGTGCTCCCCACGGGAGCAGCTGTACTCACTAGGCTGCTAGATAGGGTCTTTTCCGACATCAAATTTGAGTACTTGTATCACTACTTGGATGATGTCGTCGTATTTTCGGAGACCTTTGAAGAACATCTAGATCATCTGCGAGAAGTTCTCAATCGCCTTCGTAAGGCTGGATTAACTGTCAAGTTGTCCAAGGTTGCCTTTGCTAAGCTCTCTATGTCATTCCTAGGGCATATTGTGTCACCTGATGGTGTTGCAGTCGATCATTCTAGAACACAGGCCATCCGTGATTTTAAACATCCCAAGGACATCAAAGGTATCGCCAGGTTCATTGGTATGGTGAATTTCTTCAGAAATTTCATTCCTAACTTCGCTAATAGAGCGGCGCCCTTGAACCTTCTTCGTAGGAAAGGCATCAAATTCGAGTGGGGACCTTCTCAACAAGCCGCTTTTGAAGATCTTAAATTAGCTCTCTGTAATGCCCCTGTACTTGCTATGCCTGATTTCTCGAAGAAATTCATCGTCCAAACCGACGCGTCGTCGTCAGCAGTATCTGCAGTCCTTCTTCAAGAGACTGAACTAGGGAGGCGACCCATCGCCTATGCATCTAGGACCTTGTCGGCTCAAGAAGCCAAGTATTCCATCTATGAGCTCGAAGGTTTGGCAGTCTTATTCGCCTTAGAAAAGTTCCGTCTCTATCTGGAACATGTCAAATTAGACCTGGAGACAGATAATCAAGCCTTAAGCTGGGTCTTAGGTAGGCCGCGTCGTACTGGTCGTATAGCCCGTTGGGACATCCGAATTTCTGCCTTCCAATTCGATGTCAGGCATATCAGAGGTACCGAAAATGTTGTTGCTGATGGACTCAGCCGTATGTTTTCCAACGACGTCGAGACCCACGAACCGGTCGACAGTTCATCACCTCCCGAGTCCATACTATCTGGTGTTAATGCCATCTTAACAGATGCTCCCATGCTCTTTAGGGATATCGAGAAATACCAACGTGAAGATCCGACGCTGGCTCCGATAATGGAAACCCTTTCTTCTGGGGAACATGTTGTCCCTTATGTTCTGAGGAATGGTGTTCTATGTTGCCCTTCGAGGCATGATAAGATGATGAAGGTTGTCGTTCCAGCTGTTCTTGTGCCTATGATCTTCAAGTACTATCATGAGACCCCATTAGGGGGGCATCTTGGAATCTTTAAAACTCGTGAAAAGATTTGTGAAAGGTTCATCTGGAAGGGTATGGACGGTGAAATCCGTGAACTAGTAAAAGCTTGTAAATCTTGTTTGCTCAGTAAACCCACCATGTCCACCAAGGTAGGCCTTTTGTCTTCGCATCAAGCGTCGCGCCCCATGGAACGCCTGTATATTGATTATGTAGGACTCTTCCCCCAGTCAAAGGGAAATGCCAACAAGTTCATCTTTGTATGCGTAGATGGTTTTACAAGATTTTCCTGGTTATTTCCGACTAAGCTGGCTACCGCTCAGTCCACCATTACTTGCTTAAATTCTATTTTTGCCTCTTTTGGTCCGTGCCAATATATTGTGTCTGATAATGCTAAGGCGTTTACATCAAATCTTTTTCGTAAATTCTGCTTTGACCTGTCCATCTCTCATGTGACTACTTCTGCTTATTACCCTCAACCACCTCTGGCTGAACGGGTTAACCGTAATCTCAGGTCCGCGCTTATTGCCTATCATCATGAAGATCATTCCAGGTGGGACACGTCCCTGCATTGGTTAGCTTTTGCTTTGAATTCGGCGGTTCATGAATCACATAAATTTACTCCAGCCTCTTTGATGTTCAAGTTTGTTCCCAACACGCCGCTCTCTAACCTCTGGTCTCTGAGTGACATTCTACCTGAGACAATAGATCCGGACAACATTAAAGATCTTTGAAAGAAGGCTAAAGCCAATCTTAAAGTGTCTCATGAAAAGGTTAGGGAAAGGTATGATCGTGGACGGAGACCCACCCATTTGAAGGTAGGTGACCAGGTAATGGTCAAGAATTTTGTTCCCGCGGGCAAGCTTGCCCCCAGATTTCATGGGCCGTGTGTCATTCTCGATTTCCTTACGCCGGTTACGTTGTTATTAAGCAATCCAGCCACCGAGAGGATATTTAGGGTTCACCTGTCGCAGGTGAAACCTGTATAATTTCTGTGCTAACTTGCCTCATATTATCTTGAAAGGAATATGAAGGTTATTTTTTTTGAGTTTCACTTTTAAGGCTTTCTGCCCCTTCTATAATATTTTGTTTTATATGTAAGCATTTTTGTAAAACCTGCCCCGAACCGTTAAACTGCCATCCTGTCCTTGCCACGGCCATTACCACGCTCCCGTCTCCTGCTCCACTCTACACAGTGGCTTATTTAATGCCATGGATATCTGCACGCCGCTGGCCCCTCAACCTCTCCACAAGCCTGTGCCCTCAAAAAAAAAAAAAGATGATGCTCCAACAAATTCTGCCGCCTAGCTTTAATGTTTCAGTGCCCCCGCAGCCGCGCGGCGCCGTGCCGCGACTGGGATAGAGGAAGGGCCCCCTCGACCCCAGCGAGGACGACATGTGCACGGCGAGCCGGAGCTCTCCTCCCGGCCATGGCTGATGTGCGGCGCACGACCTGCTACTGGCCCGCAGCCTGTATATGTTCACCGCGGGCGCGGCGTGCTTCTACACCTCTGCTCCCCTCATAGTGCGGGCGAGCGGTATCTCAGGGTACTTGAGGGGCCCGGGCGGCCTCCTCTGAACGCAAGCAGTGGCGGCTGGTCTGGCCGTTAAAATCATCAACGTTTGAAGTACATATCCAGCTATATGGACATTCCAGTTCAACTTTACTGCCTTTTCTTGGGTATTCTACTGCAATATTTGGTGGACTTAGAAAATTTTCCTCAACTTTAAAAACTAAAGTTTTCCTTCTGAATTCAACTTCTACAAACATAAAGACCTTGTTTCCAAACAAATTGCATGTGTCACCCCTGGAGGAACTTTTGGGGGGGGGGAGGTCTGTACCGGGCGGTACACCTCCACGCCGCTAATTTAAAATCTGCGCCAGTTGAAACTCCTCTGCTGGAGGAAGTCTGAACTTTATCGACGGTATTAATTTTCAAGTTTCTCAGAAGTTGTCACTACTTGGAAAGTTTGGAGTTTTTGAACTGTGCCACTTTTGATGTATTTTTGTTTTACCGGTAGTAAGAAGTGTGAACTTTCTCTTCTAGAGGACACTACTGAAAAACTACAATGGTGCACCCTAGTGCGATGTGAAAGAACTGTTTTTTGGAGAAATTTTTATTTCAAAAGTTTGTTTCTTGTTAATTTTTTTCTGTTATTGTTTAAGTTGGCTGTATACCCCTCTCTTTCCCCTTGTTTTGTATTTAGCCAATCCCGAATTTCTTTAATTAATTTCTGACCAATCTGATGTATCTTCCCCCAACTTGAATATGCTGCTTATCCCTAACCAATAAAGTTTTGGTGGGAGGGTGTTCTCATTCCAAAAACGCCTCGAACCTTCCGCGAGAGTATATAAACTGCTGAGTTTTGGGTCTCTGCGCCACTTCTGTTCCATCTTTTAGTGTGTAAAGTACATAGCAGGGGGCGGGAAGCGCCTCTTTCTTCGGCAGCGGTCAACAACAAGGTAATGGTCGATTAATAACTTCTTTCTTTGCTTGCTCAGCAGTTTAACTCTCGGGGCGGGTCCGAAGTTTTTCCATAATGGAACCTTCCTTAAATGTAAAGACCCTTGGTATCGATTCCATCTTTAAACTGCATATCGGGACAGAGAGTGCTTAACCCTCTCGAGCTCCCACTCATATTGTTTTGAGGTGAACTTATTTTTTCTCAACCTATTCTTCTTTAACGTAATGTAAATTGTTCCTTTCTAAAGTCACCTCTTTAGTATGGGATTAGCCCCTGCATTAATGGCCTAGTGCCAAGTAGGTTTTAAACAAATGTATTAGGAGTGCAGGTCGCCTCCTCTCAAGTGGTTATTTTAGAGGTCATGTAATTAACCTTTCTTCTTACTTAATAGACCTCAGTAGGTTGGGTATTTTACCCCTGTACCTATGTCCTTAGAGGACAACTTGAAGGTGGAGTTTGGTATGGCCTTTAATAGGCTTAATGTTGAGAGCGAGTGGCTCTTTCTCGAAAATTGAGTGTTGTATGCCTCGGGGAGGCTTTTCTGTGTAATTTGGAGCAAGTGCTCCTGAGCATGAATGTGGTTTTCTGCCCCTCTGTTAAAACTTATTTTGGAGTAAGGTTGGGCTGATTGCCCAAGAATTGTGAAGTCGGGGCGCGAAGCCCAAATCCGGTAAATATTGTAACTACATTTTGTTGCCTTGCTACTCTGTACCTGCCATGCTTGTTATTTCTTTATTTTGAAAAGAAAATATAACCTTGTTAATTTTACATGAACTCTAATTTCGTAGCTTGAGACCCGTTCACACCCGCACCTTCTTTCACCTCTAACTACCGCAAAAACACGGTAACAGATGGAATGGGAGGCCTGAGGGCCTTATATATCGGTTTTGTTACAATCTGTACCCCTTCTGAATGTTCATTCTTGTTTTTCATGGTTTCGCAAGGCTAAGTTCTTTACCATATTAGATCTTAACCAGGCATATAATAAAATACCTCTGGCAGAAGAATCCAAACACCTGACGGCTTTTGCCACGGATTGGAATCTGTATCAATACTACCTTCGGGATCCTCACGTGTGCAGCTGTCCTTACTAGACAGCTGGAGAGGGTCTTCTCCGATATCAAATTCGAATACCTGACACATTAACTCGATGATGTCATGTTTTCAGTGACCTCCGAAGAGCACTTAGATCATCTGACGGAAGTGCTCAATCGCCTTCGGAAGGCTGGGTTGACTGTTAAATTATCTAAGGTAGCCGTTGCTAATCCTTCTATGTCGTTCTTACGGCGTACTGTGTCGCCCGATGGTGTATATATTGACCATTCCAGAACACAGACTTAAAGCCACCGAAGGACATAAAGGGAATCGCTAGATTCATAGGCATAGTGATTTTTTCAGGAAATGTATTCCTAACTTTGCTATTAGGGCGGCGCCCTTGAACTTACTTCGCAAGAAAGGTGTGAAATTTGAATGGGGGCCGTCGCAGCCAGCCGCTTTTGAAGACCTTAAATTAGCTCTTTGTAACGTCCCTGTACAAACCATGCCTGATTTGTCTAAGAAATTCATTGTCGAAAGTGATGCCTGTTCATCTGCTGCGGCTGCTGTCCTTTTTCAGGAGACGGAACTCGGAAGGCAGCATACCTTCTATGCGTCTAGGACCTATCGGCTCGAGAAGTAAAGTATTTTAGCTATGAATTAGAGGCTTTGGCAGTCTTGTTTGCCCTGGAGAAGTTACGCCTTCATCTGGAACATGTCAAATTTGAATTGGAAATACACAAGCAGCCTTAAAGTGGGTTTTAGCAAGGCCTCGTAGTAACGGACGTAACGCCCGTCGGGCTATCAGGATCTCAGCTTTCCAATATGATGTACGACACATTAGGGGATCAGAAAATGTATGGACTAAGACACATGTTTTCTAGTGATATTGAGACCAGTGAACAGGAAGTTAGTTCTTCTCTTTCTATGCCCATACCTCCTAGTATTAATGCTAATTTGACGGATGCCCCTACGCTGTTTCGTGACACTGAGAATTATCAACCAGAAGATCCCGTGCTGGCTCCGATAATGGAAACCCTTTCTTCTGGGGAACATGTTGTCCCTTATGTATTGAGGAACCGGGTTTTGTGTTGTCCTTCGAGGCATGATCAGAAAGTTATGGTTCCAACCTTTCTTGTGCCAATGATCTTCAAATATTATCATGAGACCCCATTAGGGATCAAAGAGGAACGGGAACAAATTTATTATTGTATGTGTAGACGGCTTCACTAGATTTTCATGCTAGTTTCCCACTAAGCTGACTACAGCTCAGTCTACCATTTCTTGTCTTAATACTATCTTTGCTTCTTTTGGTCCCTGTCAATATTTAGTTTCAGATATCGCAAAGGCTTTCACTTCTGACTTATTCCGGAAATTCAGTTTCAATCTGTCCATATCCCATTACCCTCAATCATCTCTGGCTGAGAGGATCAATCATAATTTTTGATCTGCGTTGATCGCTTTTCATCATGGAGATCATTCCAAGCGGGATACTTCTGTGCATTGGTTATTTATTGCTTTAAATTCGGCTGTTCATGAGTCCCACAAGTTCACTCCCGCCTCTCTCGTGTTTAAATTTTTTTCCCAACACGCCGCTGTCTAATCTTTCGTCACTCAGTGACAGATTACAAGAGGCAATAGGTCCTGATAATATCAGAGACCTATGGAAGAAGGCTGAAAGTAATCTGAAGGCTTCTCATGAAAAGGTAGAGAGAGATATTATCGCGGACGTAGGCCCACCAATTAAAAGGTTGGAGATCAAGTTATGGTTAAGAATTTCGTATCTGCAGGAAAATTTGCCCCCAGATTTCATGGGCCTTATATTTTTGGGACTTCTTAACTCCCGTCACTCTTTTGGTCAGTTACTCAGCCACTGAGAGGTTTTTTTGAGCCCACTTTCGCAGATTAAACCGGTATAATCTTTTGTTTTGCAGTATAGGCCACTAAGTCATGGCAATAAGAAAACTGTTATCTTTCTTCGGCGTCAGTTCTGTAACAAAAGTTTTTAAATATCACTTTGTAAGGTATATGGGGAGGCCTTCTGCCTAGTTGTACTTCCTCTTAAAACAATAATCACCACCACCACCATCCCATATCCACCTAACGGCAGTATCCTATGCATATACTTAATGCTATACATCCTTCCCCTCTAGTGAGGTTTATTTTATCCCGTTGCCCGCCTCTAAGCTCAAGCCTGCTACTCACACATGCAGCCCGCCTGATCTGAAACTCCAGCTTAGAAAAATACACAACTCTCGCTCCCCACAAAGACAATTTTTGTCGCCAAATAAATGACAGCTTCATCTGGCGAGGGATGCCGGCGTGTGGTAACGGCCCACTCTGCTCTGGCCCAGTCTCCTGCATAACGGCGTACTGGAACACCATCCTTTCCGGCGAGGGCTGTGGTGCCTACCCATCTTGGAGCATTATCACTATATTTGGTCTGTGGCAACCATCACCATGGCTACCCCTCTCAAGGTAGCGGGAGACATGTATCTGAGAGTACTTGGGGATCCGGGCGACCCCACCAGGCAATAGGCTGCGGCGGCTGCTCTTGCCGTCAAAACTTGAACTGTATATCTTGTACTGGTACGGGTGAAAGAAAACTTCAAGACTTGTTTTTAACGTAATTTCTTAAGAATGAACTTTTTCAAGAAAATTTTTGTTTGTAAAATACAACTTGGTATATTTTCTTCTAACAAGTAAAATGTCAAACTTTAACCGTGAGGAGAGACTTTAAGGGACGGGAGGTCCATACCGGGAGGTACACCCGCCCCGCCCCGTTCATTTAAATGAAGCGCCTTGAAGAATGCCATCTGATATATGAATGTCGCAACTACTAGCGCAAGAAGTTTGGACTTTTATCTACAGATGTCTCTACCCAAAAACTTATGTTATGCCCTCTAATGTGAAGAGGAACTATTCAAATCTTAAAGTAATTTTTTATTTTGAGGCTTCCTAAACTGAGTTGATTATGCTTTGTTTTTGGTGTATTCCAGTTTTCAACACTTCTATCTCTGTCCACTAATTTCAAATATCGACCAATGTAATTTTTTTAATTTTCTCTTTAGCCAATAGGATCCGTCTTGTACCTTTGTGATTATCCAATAAAATTTGGAGGTGTATTGGCCTTACCCCAGAGCTCTTTAGAACCTTCCTCCCGGGTATAAAATCTAGTACCTTTTCCAGCTACCTTGCCTTATTGATCGTCCAGTCTACTGAGTGTGTGTTAATAGAGGAGGCGGCGGCGTCTCGCCCTCATCGAGTATTCCAGCAGATTAATGTAATGGCAGCCCTTTTATAACTATGTGATAGCGTCTGAAAGCTAACTCGAGGGGAGGGTTTCCTATCTTTCCTAATGTAACATTAAATTTCCAGTCTTCTCAAATGTAAATTTCTACTTCTAATGTAAATTTTAAATGAGCCGAAAAGCACTTAGTTAAAATTCGGGACTAGAGATTGTGACACCTCTTTAGTTCCCTATCAACTTGACTTAGAGGTGACTATGACTTTGTAACCGTTTTCTGTCTGTAGCTTTCGTAACTTTAATTTTCTCCATCTAGTCACCTCAGTAGTGTAGGCTTAGCCTCTGTAACTTCGGGCCGAAGCTCAAATAGGGTTTTGATGTTTTGAGTGCAAATTTCAAGGAGTGCAAGTGTCCGCCTCCGCATCATTTAGATTTTTGGGCCAGTAACCTTAATCTGTCTTTTGTCTCCCACCAAGTTCCGGTAGAATGGGTATTCTATATTTCTGTAAAATTGATTATGTATGTTAAGATGTTAGACTGTTGAGTGTTTAAGACAGTGAATACGGTTTGAATTGTAAAATGTAGGTTGTGCCTCGAGAGGCCTGGAAAGTGTTAATTTTATTGGGCAAAGATGCTCTGGTTGTGAATGTAAAAGTTGCAGGTTGCCTTGAGAAGGCAGTAAGGGTATAAGGTTCGGAGCGCAGCCTCCTAGATAAATTCATAGAGCATCTATTCTTGTAGAGGTGTTAGTGTAAATATTGAATGGTGCCTTTTGGAAGGCGGTAACGTTGTAGAGCAAAAGGTGCTCTCGGCAGATTGTACGTTGTGAGTACTCTGTAAATGAAATTGGGAGACCTGTCTCCTTGACCACTGAGTGGATGGAGCAACAGTGCTCAAGTAACATTTGTAAAATTGGGAGACCTGTCTCCTTGACCACTGAGTGGATGGAGCAACAGTGCTCAAGTAACATTTGTAAAATTGGGAGACCTGTCTCCTTGACCACTGAGTGGTTGGAGCAGTAGTGCTCAAGTAACATTTCTAAAATTGGGAGCTTTAAGCTCGTATTGATAATTAGAAATTTTGGTTGATTTTCTGATTTCTCCCATCTTGTATCTAAGCTAACGAGCTAGTTCTGTACCCGAAATCTTGTTCTGTTGCTGAGCGACATGTTTTGTTAACACTTAGCATAAAAACAGCCAAAAAATTAATATACCTCTAATTTTTAAGCTTTTAATTATTCTTTTGATTGTCATAGATAGACCCATTCATGCCAGCACTTTCTCTGTCCACCACGGTCTCCCCGTAACAGAAATAAATGATGAAAAAATTTACATTTTCTCTGATGCCCCTCACTTGATTAAATCACTCAAATACAATCTAAAGAAGTATGATTTAAATGTAGGAGGTAAAATTTGTAGCTAGTCTCATACTGAAGAATTTTATAATAAATATTCAACCATTGTTCCCAGACTAGCCCCAAAATTAATAAAACAATGTATTTCACTTCCCTCCTTTCAGCAATGAGAGTGTGTTTAGCTGTTCGGACTGTGAGTCATTCTGTTGCTTGTGGCATAAAGGTGCATGTTCTATTTAATTCCCTACCACCCTCTGCAGCTATTAGAGCTGATTTAATTGATATATGTGACATACTATTTGACATCTTGAATTCCTCAAAATGTAGTATCACAGGCCCTAAGCAGTATAGACAACACCTTTGCAGTAATTCTGATCATTTAGAAAAAAAATGGTAGAAATTGAAAATATCTGAGGCAGATAATTGTGTTAAACAGAGGTGGTAATAGTAAACTCAACCAATGTGTATTCAATGTTGGGTAGATAATATCACTGCTATAAAGATTTTGTGGTCAGAATTGATGGAGCAATGGATTTCCAATTTCTCTTCACTAGAAGACTGACACAAGATTATCTTGAAACTTCGTTTGCCATTGTCAGAAGTAAAGAGAGCAATAATACAGCTCCAAGTGCATCTAGTATTCACAGTGCATTAAGAACTGTTAGATTAATAACTTACTATCCCCATCACAAGGTAGCAATTGTGAGGCTGATGCTGCAGTATTCCTAAACAAATACAATTATTTGAAAATTAGTTACGCTGTGAACGAAAGATTAAATATTAGTGATAAGAGATCTAATTGTAATGAAAAAATGAGATCATGTAATGTGTAATGTGCAAACTGCACAGGCAAATGTAGACAATTATGTTATTGTTTGGGAAATCACAAGACTGCAACACAATGAGTGTGAAAATGTTTTGATGTCACTTGCCCTTAATTCCAATGACCCAGAAAACTTCCTCTTACTAGTGAAGAAATATGAATCAAGTAACATGATTTTCCCGAATGATTGTTCTCACATATTGTGTTCTAAAATGTACCGTGTTTTTCATAATAATCTAAATTAATTCATATGTGAAATCACTCAGGATGTCAAGAACAAGTTAGCGAAGACCTTAGTGAATGAATATGTTAGTGCAGAAGGTGTGTGTGACAGTCCTTATTCCTTGCTGGCACATAAATACTCTGCAGTCCTCAATACAGCTTTTGTAAATAAAAAATGGTTTATACACATATCAGTAGAGTCCGGCTCCATGGCTAAATGGTTAGCGTGCTGGCCTTTGGTCACAGGGGACCTGGGTTCGATTCACGGCAGTGTCGGAAATTTTAACCATCATTCGTTAATTTCTCTGACACGGGATGTGGGTGTATGTGTCGTTTTCATCATCATTTCATCCTCATCACGACGCGCAGGTCGCCTACAGGAGTGAAATCAAAAGACCTGCACCTGGCGAGCCGAACTTGTCCTTGGACACTCCAGGCACTAAATGCCATACTCCATTTCTTTATCTCAGCAGAAAAAGAAAAGTGCCAAATTACAGAATGTAACACATATGTAATTTCATGTTCAAGTGCACTGATATGTACATAATATATATATAATTATGGTATGTGCACAGTTTTCAGTACATATGGTTGCTTATCCAGTAGTTATATGCAAATTGTTACATAAATTTGTCATGACTTAACTTCAATTTGTGGAAAATAGCATGTGTACAGTAGGAAAATATACTTTTGAATGTATATGGCACATGTGAAAAAGTGGACGGTAGGCTATCACATGAAAGATCCAGTAGTTTTGGTCTAGGCGTAGCCCTAAAATTGATGTTACTTTCCATGCCTTCGGGTATTTCGTGACGAATAAAATGTTATAACCGCAGATCAAACATATTGTACTTGAAAAGCTATTCCATAATTCGTTTAAAAATTAAAACTTAAAATCAATACAATACAATAAAAAATTTTGAGAATCCTGGTTCAGGTATTATGTCATAGCAGCCACAAGGAGCAGTCGACAGCGAGCCGCTAGATTGTGGTAGTGGCTGCACTTTCGAGTGTGTTTCTGCTATTATCTTTATAACCTACTTGGTATGGCCATGTAATGTGTACAGACGGCACTTCGCATCACTCAATCTGGAAACAGGCCACGTGGTCGGTCCTAGAAACACTGGCTTGATCACCTTCAAGAAGACATGAGGGATGTTCATCTTGTTTCAAATGATGCTCTTATAGAAGCAAGTGAAGGTTGGCTTACAAATGACAGCAGACCCTGCTCAGCTGCGATACAAGCGCTAAGACGATGATGATGGAATCCGCAGAACAGGTATAACTTGCCTATGAAGTGCTCTGTAACAATCGGGATGTAACAATAGGTACAGTAAACTGTACTCTGGTCCGACATCGGTACCGTTAACACGTAGTAATACGAGCTTGTGTCATGAGCACGAATATCTTACTTATAGAGTTGCCAAGTAATTGAATTACTTGTAACGACTACTTTCTTAGTAACTTTTACTCGTAATTTACTTCTGAAAATATAATTGTAATCGATACATTGTTGTAATCGATATACATCGCATCGAGAGCTTGGTAACTTTGGAGACCCAGCACCCGTTCATTTTCTCACAGCTTGTTGATATATAGGTAATCGTGAGACGGTGGTGGTGATTATTTTTCTAAGAGGAAGTACACCTAGGCAGACATCCTATATTAACACTAATCTGAGGGAAAATGGAGGAGAAGTGAAGGTATCGGCAAAAGAGAGGGAGGACTCCCCAGGACTCGAGCACCTCAAACCGAGGAGGATCCAGACTCAGCTAGGGGAACCGTGGTCACCAAACGACACTCCCAAGTTGACAGTCCTTGGTCTCCCTTAAAGTCGCCTCGTACAGCCCCCACGTCGTGGAGAATGGAGCCGGAATAAAAACGTGACGGTGAACGGGTTAAGGCACTTCCACTCCCATATTTGAATAAGTTACCCTGAAAACTCGAAAGTGACATTCTAATTTTGCTCGGGAGCTATCATTTTGATTGTCTGTTTACTCTCACGCAGCAATGATAGCCACTTAATGTCCTTATACTAAAAGGTACAAAACAGACTAATGCATTTCCCTCTGGCAAACCCATGTAAAAAAAAGACAGTGATTCTCTGAAGACTCGCGTTCTACGATGATTGTAACTTTACTGATTTCAATAATTTCTGCTCGGGTAACTAACTGAGCCCAATCACTTTTATTTTGCACTTTTCCCATCACATCTTAGTTCAAGCATAACTAAAATGTTTCCACAGAGCGAGTGACCACACAACTGTCGGGAGAAAATGGGATCAAACCCCACCTCAGCAAACTTGAATATTGATTTCTGTGGTTACCAAATCGCACACCAGGCAAACTAAGGCCAGAGTAACTTCCCTCGCTATCTCATTGTCACCGTAAGACCTGTCCACATCAAATAGTGAACCTGCCACCTGGTGACTGCCCTAAATGCAGATCAGTGGCGACTGACTGAAGGTTGCTCCCTCCTGTTCCAATACCACGGTTATTCCTGAATGCATCAAGGAATCATATGAGGCATTTCTTGTGGGAAGATTCGCAAATGATTTGTTGGAAGTAAGAGTTTAAATATTTAGATTGAATTGCATAATATCGCATAGTGCAACTAGTGACCTACTGAAGTTTCTTATGGGATCAATAGTTGCTTTGTAGCAACAGGCCTCTTATGTCATTGGCCGTTCTCCCCCTGTGTATAGCTCAGTATGACAGCCGTCAGCTCTCTCCTTTCAACCTGTGTTATGTTCAAACCCATTCTGCCATTTCAATGAAACTACGGCAGCATAACATTTAGCTTGGGTTCGATTCCAGGTAAGTGGTTAATAACTTATATGCGGCTCCAATGGGGGCTGCACCTGAAATTAGCTGCACTAACTCAGTGTCAGGTCGCGAGTTTACTGAGCCAACGGCTTTTCAAACCAAATATTCACAGCAAAAGGTATTTTTATCGTCATAAGTTAATTGAGATCATTAATTGTTATTTTGATAATTAATATCAGAATATGGTTTCTAATTTCAAGCCTGATTTTATACCCTGGTAAAATCGCATTTCAACCACTGGGATAAGTGGATCATTAGTCTGCCTTATTCTCCGCTGACACAGCCACTTGCATCGATTCTCACTTTCACCCCTGTTTAAAAAGTAATTCAAATACTTCTACAGGGATCAATGCAGGAACTACATGAAAATCATAAGATAACTTAAGTGCTTGTCATGTGTGATGGGAAAATTACGTACATTACTTCAAGTTTCCCATCTGTGCCACATCTGAACGCCACCTACCTAAGTGAGATCAAGCTACATATTTCGTTGCCAGTGTCCTTAACGGTCACTTACCTGGATGATCTATGGTGCTGACTATCCACACTGTCCTCAGCCTGTAGACCGGCTTCAACCACTTAATTCGACGATACTGTTTATTACTCCACTCAACTCCCAATTAGAGAGCTTAATATGGTCTGCAACACTCGGGAACAAAGGAGGCAGAGAGCTGCTAATTTAATCACAAGGAAGATGGGGCTGGGGCCAGCACTAACTCTGTGCATCAGTGGTAGATTGTCGGCCTCCGGATCCCAAGATAGCGGGTTCAAACCCGGCAGAGGTAGTCGGATTTTTGAAGGGCGGAAAAAAGTCCATTCGGCACTCCATGTCGTACGATGTCGGCATGTAAAAGATCTCTGGTGACACATTTGGTGTTCACCCGACAAAATTAATTAAATCTCAGCCATAGACGTCCAAGAGAGTTTCGGCTTACTTGGCGTGCCATCTGGTGGGCCTAGAGTAAAACGGAACGTCGAAATTGACGAGCAGACAGCCAGATGGCGTCAAATTGAAATGTCTGCACACGGTAGCTGAGGCCATACGATTATTATTATTATTATTATTATTATTATTATTATTATTATTATTATTATTATTACTCACATATAACAGTTTTATTCCCTTGAAACAATTTATTTACATTGGTACAAACCTTAGCACAGAATACCATTCGCTTCCAGGCAACGACACAACACAGAGTTCTTTGTTACCGGCAGGATCCCTCACTGTTGTAGCACTGAACCTTCTGAGAGGAGGAAGGGCTCCCCCTCACCTCCAAGGCGCAGGTAAGGATCGTACTACGGATAGAGGGAGACACACTAGATTACACTTGTGTGTCCAAGTAACTTACTTATTCAATGAGCACTGCTCTAGGAAGCGTACCACCACATGGTGCCTTCCCCCCTCCGTTTGGCAAGGGCCAGAGCTGTGCAACGATTAGTCTTAGCATTGAGACTAGTGTGGTCTAGTGTGGTGAGGTACATCATTACTTCAAGGTGACCTTCACATGCAATCACATGTAGTGGAGTGTAATCATTAGTAGTCTTAACATTGAGACTAGTGTGGTCTAGTGTGGTGTGGGACATCATTACTTCAAGGTGACCTTCACATGCAATCACATGTAGTGGAGGGTAATCATCAATAGTCTTAGCATTGAGACTAGTGGGTTCTAGAGTGGTGAGATACCTCACTATATCGAGGTGACCCCACTGAGCAGCTTGTACACGAGTAGTACCCAGCAACTCCCTAGTAACACCTCCCTCCTCCAGCAGGTACATCACCACCTCCATGTGGCCATGTATGGCTGACAAGGAGAGTGCAGGCACTTCTTTTCTGTGGGTACCAATGTTCACACCAATGACACTCTTTCCAAAGAGAGACAGTCCTCTCGACCTCGATTTTCGCCTTTCCTACCAGAGCCGCCACAACATCCAGCTGTCCCCTTCTGCAGCATGGTTCAAATCGGTACGCTTCGAGTCCACACGGGGATTTCTTGCAAGAAGGAAATTCACCACGTTGATATATCCCTGATCAGCGGCCCAATATACAATTTGCTGAAGGATTTCGTGACCTGGTTCGTACTGGACCAGCAGTTCCCCCACCGTGGACCTTCCTCCCTTTTCCGCCAATCCTCTCCCTCTGGAGAGGAAGTTTCTCTCTCATCTCGCACGCCAGCTCTCTCTTCTCAACAACATTCTCTCCGTCCTTACAGCTCTTTCCTTTTCTTCCTCTCTCTTCTTACATGCTCTCTCCAAGTCCTCTTCTCTCTCCTTACGCGCTTTCTCCACATCCTTTGCTTTCTTCTCAAATGCCTCTTCCCTCTGTTCTATCACCATCTCGTTTTAACACATCTTCCCATGAACTAGCGTTGTTCTCTGTCTCCTTAGGGGTTCTCCCCAGTTCTTCCACCACTGTGGTGTCATCTTCCAGCTGCAATTCCCTAATCTTCTCATGTTCCGCCAGTGACCCATAGAGTGCCGCACACAGTCGCACCGAGTCTGGAACACACAATAACACCACAAATTAACAGAGAGTCCTCCTTATAGCCGGTTTACATGGGATCATGTTAATGAAACTGGCCACCATGAGAATTACCTGAAAGGAAATTGATTAAGTTACGAAGTGCTGCAGACATGGCAACCCCATTATAATGTTCTAGAAACTTACTTCGTCAGCTGAGTGGCACTGTAGCCAGGTTGCCAACAAAGAAAGAAAGAATAAATGGCACGCTAAAAGGATGATTTAAACATTCAATTTATTTTGCAATGTAGATCCCTCACCTGCCACACGTTTTATATTGAACTTCCTGTATTTCTCATTGTTGACGGTTGAATGTTTACTTCTAGGATTGTTACGACCTGTCAATTATCTGTGATGTGAATATTTGGAGATTTCTTTACTGCGAGAGAAATTAATATTCTTCACTTTTTAATTTTAGTTTTAAAGTTAATATATTTTATATTAAAAATTATATTATTCTGTCTTAGGTTTTTTGGCAGCTCAGTTTGTCTACGGAATAGCTCATCCTTTCAGGGTAATAGCAACCCTCGTTTCCCTATCCAAAGAAAGTTGAACAAATATAATTAATGCCAGACTCATCTTGAGGTCCTCTAGCTCTTGGAAGCTAAGAGCCTATAACAGCCCTTCTTAGTCGTTTCTTACGGCAGGATTCCATCACCCTCCTGCCGATGTTACATCACTCTACTGAGAGTCGCAAGTTAGGAAGGGCATCCGGTTAGGAGGATGGAACCTCGAATTAGGGTAATACGTGAAAAAAGACCGAGCACAGCCTCCGCCGGGTTAGTGCAATATGAGCCCATGTACACACGTGCTTCTACTTACTTGTGTTAGGCCACTCACTTTTATCTATCCTATCCGACCTTCCTCGGTTAACTCTTGTTCTTTTCCGACCCGCACGATATTACGTTTACGAGGGCTAAGGTGTCCATAATTTCCACGCCTTTCGTAGCTCTTGTCTTTCTGATACCTTGCGCGGTCGCTCCACTCCCCAATACCTAAGGTCGCTTTTCAGCGTTAAGCCTCAATGAATAAAGCATATTGTGTATTAAGTCTTACACCATCTCCCTGGTACCATGTCAAGTCCCAGGAGGTTAACGCGTGGTCAACGCAACGTTAGGTCTTCAGGAGCATCGAATGTGAAGTGTACGTAGGGATTCCATTCCGTATTCGGGAATTCTGATAATATGCGAAATCCTGCAGAGCTAAATTCCGGCACTACATTATTTTTTACCTATTATATTGGGTATTCAGTACAAAGATAGTTCAGGTCTTCCTGCGGGATTGTACCTAAGTTGCGAACTTGTAGAAAAAATGAACTTTGTAATCCATGTGTCAGCAAATACATCCAAACTAGTCAATTTGCACGAGCAGTTATTTTTTTGCAGATATGTGCATCCTAGGTTCACCGTTTCTAGAATTTCCAAGATGCTTCCCAATATTACGCCCCCTACGAATAAAACATTTGTGTTACACCATATCCCTAGTCCTATGTGTAGCCACCAGCTTCCACAAATCTCAGCACCAAAGTCGAATTTCAAACTTGAGACTGCAACGCTCTTGTGAAGTTAAGCCTGGCGTCAAACGCATGGGTTAACCCAGCACTTTTGATCCTAATCTCGTCAACAATTAGGTCTTGGGATGTTAACGCGTGGGTGAGGCGGGGTGATGTACTGGTCATCCTCCTCAGTTGTATCCCCCGACCCCCAGAGTCTGTAGCTCCAGGACACTGCTCTTGAGGCGGTAGAAGTGGGATCCCTCGGTAAGTCCAATGGAAAAACCGACCCTGGAGGTAAACAGATAAAGAAGAAGAAGGAATTAGGAAATTGCGTCTGTAAGGCTCTGTGTATGCCTATATACCCCTGTGTTCTAGCACAGCTCTCCCCTGAGTTATCCCTCCCTATTAGTCACCCTTACGACTGGCAGTACACAATTGATGCAATTCTACCCCTCCACCTCACCTCTTAAAAATGAAGATCTGAGTGGAGTGACGTCATCATAGTAGCAAAAGCTGTAGTGACGTCACCGCGAACAAGCTTTGACCTGTAGCTGAAGACTCCAAGTTCTCTCAAGTCAGGTGTCTTGCGTCATAACACACTGTCGCATTCCTTTACAACGGCAGATAGGGAAAGATACAACTTAGCTCGCAAAGTCATTCCTTCTTTTTTCTCCTGACATGTACACGTCTCCACATTTACTGTAGTCAGTACATCTTCATCGTACATATATTACAATCGGGGTGAGGATATTTGAAGTGCACTTAAGCTCTTTTAGTTTTTGAGTTTATGTCAACTCCACGTTCGAATCCATAGGAGTGGCATTTACTCTGCTCACCTAGGGGTGAAGTGCCCCTACAAGAGTTAGCCAAGGAGGTTAGATAGACGACAGCTTAGGGCACAACATGCCTAGACTCATATACAGACCGCCGCGATTTCGACAATGCAGACACAACAACAGCACAGGTTGCTCGGCTCTTACTTAAGGCAAGGGTGCCCCTGGAGTAGCTTTACTTTTTTATAACCCCACCACATCAGAATAAAGTGTCCTACAACAGTTGGCCAAGGGGGTTGGATAGACAACAATTTAGAATACATCATGCCTAGACTCAGCTAAAGCCCCCAGTTTGCTAACCCATGCTCTCTCAAGTCAGGCGCCTCTTTTAGTAGCCTCTTTCGACAGTATTCCATAAGATAACGGCATCGTATTGTCTGAAGGTGTCAGAGGACGTAACGCGTGTCTAGTATCATAATCTCCAAAATCCCTTCTACAGCTGTAGTATTGTATCCAAGGGACGAGTTCAACCTTGATATAAAAACTCCTACTTTCAGCTGGAAATATATCACAGGCAATGTGCTTCAATGTGGTAGCAAACACTTGTACTGAATTGTGGATTTGTGACAATTAGGCCTATAGTCTACAGAGTCCTTGCGGTTACCCCGCTAAGTCTTAAACTTATTACCATATTATAAGTTAAATATTAATAGTTCATGGTGTAAGTTACTGTAGTCACGTACTCCAACAGATGAGTGGTCCTGAGTTCGGGATACAAGTTGCTACAGAAGAGGTGCGGCCACCTCAAGTACATTCTGAGTTGTAGCCCTCCCTGTTAAAAGCCACTGCAGTGAGCTCAGAGTTTGATCAACGACATTCTGTGAGAAAGAATTCCCAACCACACTATCTTTTCATCGGTCTGCTTTCATATCAACTTTGCTGCATGGGAGTGAAACCTGGGTGGATTTGGGGGTACATTGTTTATGAGATATAAGTAACAGGCCTGAAAGTAGTGAGAATGACTGCTGGTACAATCAGGTGGAAACAATGGCAGGAGGATATTCGGAATGAGGGTAGCTCAATCCCAATTATTAGAGTACAGCTGCTGATTTAATTTGGCTTTGGTGGTGGGGTCATGTTTGGCGAGTGGCGAAGAATGATGCACATTGCAATAGAGGGTAAGGTAAGTACAGGGAGGACCAATACGACGATGGTTAGTCTCAGTTCTTAACGAGATAAAGATTAAAGCTATGAAACTTAATGAACCACAGAGGGTTGCAGACTGAACGCAAAATACGTGTCAGTTGGAAATTAAGAAGTACTTAAGACACACTTCCCGAGTCTCTGACAGTAATTTGTGTTTGTATCAAGCCTGTCCTTATTCCGAATATTCCTCCTTCCAAGATGCGCAGGGATGAAACGACGCCAGACGCCGCTAGCTGCGGGAAAAGATGGCCAATACACAGCTTGGTCACGTGTCACAGCTTTTCTCAGAATACCTGATGTATTCAAACGTGTGGAAAAAAACAACTTCAGGAGAAAAGAACAAGTAGATTTTGAGATGAAATAAACAACACTGAAATTACAAACAAGTTATAAACTTCAAAACTTGGCAGTATAACGTGAAATGTGATCGCAGCGTACAATTCCCCCAAAATACTCTCAAGATTTCACAAATTACCTTTACTTCGCCGCCTGCATTGCAGCTTGCTACTACGCCACTGACTGTATACTGCCTCGCCGAACAGCTGCTACCTTCGCACATTCTCCTCACTTCTGCAACCTGGGAACCTCTAGGTCACTACAACATCAGCCGTCTGGAATCATCTTATGATAAATGTGTTTTTGAACTTTCTACACTCGCCCTATAACAGATCAGCCCTCCGCTTCTACAAAGCAGTTCTGACAGCGGTGTGCTTCTGCTCTCGACGTATTTATGTGGACTAAACATCTTTGCTATCTGGACTCTTGTTCAGCACGGCATGGGTGAGAAAAGGCTTGACATTTATATTTTGTTGTGAGCATTAAGTCCTTCATTTCATCAGCTCCGTTAGCCAATCATCTACGAGTGTTTATTAAGCTATCTCGAAATTTATGAAGTTCCCAGAGAAGCACAGTGATTACAGGTGGTTAACGATCCTTTGCATTATTTTGGTTACGTAACTGCGTGTGGCCATGTGGACAATTCTTTACTTACGCCATTTTCAACTACGCGGGACGTTGCTTCGATTCATGTACCTCCCCGAGTTCCCCTTTTCCTTTTTCCAATGATGGGGTTCTTCCTTTTTAATGTTAGCCACTTCTTGTTATTGTTTATCTGAGATTTGGTGTCAGGATTATTTTCTTAAAGTAACTTTCACTGTTGTTATCTTTGCGACCATTCCAGTAATATGCGGCTGGTACACTGCGTCTTGATCAGTGATTCGTTTTATGAATGTTATTCCGTGTTGCTCTCTTAACTTGGCCCACTGAACTGTGTATTTAATTCTTAGCATTAGTACGTGTTATACGTTGAGTTTTTTGAAATATTTTTCTAGTAGAGTATCTTTTGTCAATAATGTACTTTCCTGCGAAAATCTCTGGTTGCCGAAATGCTTCCACGAACCTAGTTAATTCCTATTATCATTGCTCTTGGTCGGTTGGTCATTAGTTTTTGTATTGATGTTCGTGACTATTATTATAGCCAACTCGCTTGAGTTAAAGTCAACTTACAACAGTCTACTAAACATTTGATACCTAACCTAACGCATAACAACCGGAACACATATTTATGTGCCCTGGTACAGCACATGTTCACTTCACAACGGTCCTTTGGAGATTGTTCAGTTCCCCGGATCTCACACCTGTTGATGTCTACATACGGGACATGCTGAAAGCACGTGTTTTCCGCTGTCTAGTAGTATACATGAAGACTGGGCTACATAGGAATGGGGTACAATTGGGAAGGGAAGATATGGGATTGTGTAAAAAGGTGGTCCAAAGTGTGAAAGACACTGAAGGACAATCGAACGGACAAAATGTACTAAAGTATCTCAAGAGAATGAGTAAGATATGGCAATAAGAAATAAAATGTTAACAAGAAAGGGAGATGAGAGGGATAAAGCTGTAAGACAAGAACATCCGGAAATTTGATTCATTAAATGCTATAAAGATATGGAAGCGGATAATCTAATAGAAGACTGTAAGGAGAAGAAGAAAGATCAGAGTGAAACATGGATGAGAAGGAGATAGGAAAAATCGAAAAGGAAGTTGAACTTAACGCTCTCGTTAAGGTATTAAACAGAGAATGAAGACACCAGCAAAACTATGTACTATTATGTTTAGAATATGGGAAAATAAATTAGTAGAAGATTAAAGCAGAGGAAATACATACAGCTAGTAGTAAGGTTATACATGCGGAGGTATCCTAGACGCTATGACGTAGATAAAGCCTGGGAAGTACCTCAAATACTAAGTTTATACAATGACAAGCAAATGTACCCGTGCTTCGCTATAATATTCTACACTGTATACGGATTTCTCCGCAAATTACTGTAAAGGCAGCGAGTAAGATTATACTAAATTGCATGTCTCTTAGCGAGTCCGAGAAAGAAAACAGGGAGGACACAGTACGTTGTTTCCGATGTGAGGTAGGCATTGGGGAAATTTTCTTGATAATAGCAGGCCACATTTCCTACCGCCAATCACAATCGAGTTCGGTAATTTCTTCTATAATGACAGGCTCATTTGGCAACTGCCATTCACAGAAGGGATGGAAAGTTTTCATTATAAAAGCAGAGCCCTTTTCCTCATGCCAGTCACAATCGAGTTGGAGGGATTTCATAATAATCGAGAAATGCAGCGCTAACGTATCAATTGGGACACGACAATAAATCATAGGACCAAAGTTCTAGATCTCTCCAAATTGAACGGCGATTGTGCTATCTGTTTTTAATACGTCTTACCGTATAGCCACCATCTACCCAGAAACGAAGGCCTGCACCGTTCAGGAAAGAAATATCAAATAAAGTCTGGGGTAAAATAAACAATACTGAAAATACAGACAAGCTATGAACATCAGTATTCGTCATTGTAACATGTAAGGTGACCACGGAGTCACATATCTATGCACCTTGGTCCTTTGGAGATTGTTCAGTTCCCCGGGCGTCACACCTGTAGATGGCCACATATGGGCATACTGAAAGAATTTGCTTTTCAGTCAAGACGACTCTATCTAGAAATCTACATGAATTACAAGAGAAAACTGTCTGCTGCAACCAGTATTTACAAATATGTTCGACGATATATAGGAATCTTATGATCAATGCATGCCGCATTAGACCACACTTTTGATAGACTTGCACAGCAAAGTGCATACCAGTTCGTGCCAGTGCTTCAAAATTAACACATTGCACACTGCCTACGCAAACATATGAGGAAACGGAATAAGCGAAGGAGACATCGGCCATTTATCCAAAGGATCATTTACGGGCGTTTTTTAAATTGCCTACATGTCTTTAGTGGAAAGCTCCCATAGCCAGGATCTCAACTACATTTTGCTAATTATCATGCCTCTCAGTATTGCTGTTAATCTTCATACAGCAACAGCCCGGCTACTCCCTGCCAGGGAAAGGCTGAGCATTGTAAGCTTCAGTTTGTACCAATGAAATCATGTGATTCCTACGGGAGAATTTTAGGCATGTAGAGGCAATTGCTCATGGATATCTGTGATCCAAAGTGCTCCCTCTGTTTTCCGTGTAAGCTGTCTTGTATATAACAACTATTTCCAGGTATTGGGGAGACTCACTTCACTTCACAACAAGCCTATTTTCTTATTAAAATCTCTACAATTATCATTATGAAGGATGAACACTGGTACCAGTCATACTTAAGGGAGAGTGTTTGCATATAAACCTGAACTTAAGGGTACATGTCTGTGAAGGACCATGATTTTAACTACAAATCACACACAAGATATCGCCAGTAGTTTGCTTCATATACACCCGAAATGCACCGTACAAGTGGAATTGACCTTTTAGAACCATAAAACAACAAAGAAAAATTAGTTAGTAAAGTATTTTAATAATTAGCTTACTTTATCCTTTGTAAGTAATTTACTTTTTGGGAGTGTAGTCAGTTTTTTAGGTACCTTTATCTCTGAAAATTATCAATAAAATCCACAATTTTTAATTGTATACAGAGAATGTGTGTGTGCATAAAGTAGACCACTACGGAGAACATACAGAAAGAAATGAATTAGCAGCATTAATTCAAACTTGGTACATAAAACAGCAAATTTTTGTTGGGTGTAGCTGAAGTCAAGTCCTAACTTTTTAAGATAGGTCCATGATTGTAGTCTACTTTTCTTCAATTATCGTACTGATTCTATGCACGAAGATTCAGCCTTCTAGCTTGAGTAGTTTTTGGTCTATTAAATTAAATATGTCAGAAAACTAAACTTTCGGGAAATTGGACTTAAAGTTTAACTTTGCTGTTAATGAAAGTTGTAGCGTAACCTGATGTGCTTAATGCATTCCAGTCCCATAATCATCTTGTTTCAGAAGTTCTTCATCCTCTTTCTTTTTCCTTATATTCCTTTTTCTGGTTCTTGC
Source organism: Anabrus simplex (assembly GCF_040414725.1). Classification (NCBI taxonomy): domain Eukaryota; kingdom Metazoa; phylum Arthropoda; class Insecta; order Orthoptera; family Tettigoniidae; genus Anabrus; species Anabrus simplex. Next base: position 69,045,946 of record NC_090279.1, read on the forward strand.
CTCCTTGGAAGTCACTTTGAACATTCTCTCTGCCTCGGCAACTATTCTGTCAATAGCAGTGAGGAGGTAGAAGAAGATCCATAATTGCACAAAAAATTTGTGTTGTTTTATATCCTTTGCCTATACACCGCATACCACAGGCTAGTCTTGTGTTCATATTATAAAGCCTCTTGTTATTTACCCCTGAGGTCTATACATATTCCTCATGACCACAGACACTGCACATAATGATAAGTTTTGAGACTAAACTCTTTCTACTATTTACATCTTCAAGCAGTTCAATACTACTTTCACTTTCACAATATTTACACTCTAACATTTGTTCAGTAAACCGTACACAACACTCAGTTCAATTATCACAGACCCAGGATTTATGTTTGGAATCTTTTCTTCACTAAAGTTACTGCTGTATGAATCGTCCAAATATTTCTGTTTCTTTTTTGAAGCACTTGCTTGCACCTTAACCTCACTCTCTCCAAAACCATTACTGGTATTGATTTGTGTTTCTTGCTCCTTAGATGTAAATCTATTTCCAAAGAACTTGCGCCTGCCAGTACCAAATTTCCTTGTCCTCGGCATATCTATGGAAATATTTGCTACTTATATTTTAGAAAAGCTATTGTGATCAACACTATTGTTTATTTATTACTGATGTGGAGAAAGATGAACATCGTGCAGGTTAGCCAACTTTTGAAACTGAAATTTACTATTTTTGGATAGAAATTACCTTTAATGCACCAAAGTGACTTGTTCAGGAAATATTATGAAGTTTAAATACATTTGACACGTAAAGGGGCGTGGCAGAGTTCTGCAAATATTTAAGATTAGGGCTACAAAAGGTCGTAAAACATTAATAATATGTACTTAATTTATATGGTTGGCTTCACGAAAGACTGGGGGATAGTATAAGAGCAAAATTTATTTTGATTTTTAAAAAAAGTTCGCGTACATGTTCCCTGAAAATACTAACTATGATTACAAGTAAATAATACATAACAATAGTACGATATAGACAAGGAGAATATTTGATTGATATATGTAACATAAATATTACATACCGGTACTTTCGTGATTTGTCTTGGTTGTGGCAGTGAGTTTACAGACGAGGAGGTGACAAGAGTAAGTTAATAAACATAATGAATTATTTTATATTTTATACGAGTTTATTGAGTTGAGTTCTAAAAACTGACCATGTACGTCACAAAAATATACTGTAAATTTATTTATACCTATTTCCTTGAAAGGTGATATTTAATAGTTACATTAAATTAAGTGAAAACTATAATCAATTCATTACATGAACTAGAACAAAAGGTAAGTCATACTTCCTGCAGTCTTGTACCTTAATTACTGTATCTTAATCTCCCTCATTGAGGCAACTGACAACAGCCCCACATTAACCCTTTGACGCCGACATCCTTTTCTACACACGCTACCGACCTCCATACGAGGTATAGATACCTGCAGGACCAACATCATTTTGTTGTTGCTCTTAAAATAGTGAATGTTGTAGAGATGGAAATGGCATATCTTTGACGGTAAAGATCTCTACATTCCTTGTATGTATGAATAATCCTTAATCAGTGTTTCTGTCTTTCTATCTTAAGTGTTTGAAATAGTCTGATCCCTATCCGCTTGAGAGCACGAAGTCGAATCTAGCAGATGTACGTTTCATTACGGGATGTTTCCTCACGTAGATTGATAGTAGAAATCGCAATCTCTTCACCGATATGAATGTTGACATCATCTGGTGAATTCATATACCGTAATTCTTTCAGTGCCTTGAAATCTGCTATGAATCCTCATTAGTTGATGGAGAGGGTATAGAGATAAACCACCCAATGAATTACTAAATCAATACGGCCAATATGAGATGATTATCATAATTAATTGACCCGCTGTCAATTTGAAATGACATTGCGTGGAGAAGAAGGATGGCACGGTGCAGTTTGAATGAAAGGGAAGTAATACAGGTTTAATAAATCAGACGATATCAGCACTACACCAGACTAAACTGAGCGAAGAGAGAATGCACGTATTAACAAAAGAAATGGGAGTGCATAGTGCGCGCAGCAAAGTAACGGACGGCGAAACACGCCAAAGTATACGCCCTCTTTCTCATGAACTATTCGACCCACTAGCCTGGGATTGATGCCAAATAAATCTTCGAACTATTGTTCTCAGTTCTTCCACTCAGTTACTGAGACAACGAAAACCGTAGTTTTCACTGCATTGCGAAACATCCCAGGCAAACACAAGAACGTCACTTTCATTGTGTACAAATGCGGAAGGTCCCTTCTCTATTACTAAACTATCAAGGTAAATACAAAGTTAATGTAAATTACATTATTTTCAGTCTCTTCTGTAAACGTCTGAAAATAATCTGGACTAAACAGTATAAACTTCATGATCAGTACTGTCAGTGCCGAACTGTGCAAAGTATAAGTCTTTTTTTTCCTCCTCCCATCCAAAACCTTATTCAACCTCCGGAGGGGGTTACAAATTCATGTCAACTTTACTTAAAAGAACAGGCATGTTTCGGTCATTCTTTATGGACATTTGAGGTACAGATTGTATTGTTCTAGGTTTGAAATAATCTAGATATACGGTACGGTAGTATAAAAATTCACAATTATGGTACACTACACATAAACATTCACAAATTGTGGACCTACATTTTTTTTGATAAAACAAAAATTGCGTTTGGATAACAATCGCCTGAAGTTGCTAAACTAATGCCAAATTGAGTCTGATACCCATGAACAGATTACACACAACCTTAGCCATACATTAATAGTTTGCTTACAGGCGGAGTCATTATCATTGACAGTGCTCTATTAACTTTGATGAAACCTCCTCCATTATTCTGACGCTTTTAACAACAGGCAGCCATGAAATAGGTTCACAGCTTCTACGGTCATTAGACAAGAATAGGAGAGAAAAGTGGGAAGCAACAGTGAAAGATATGGACTTTGCAAGATACAGCAGAAAATCTTGGAGAGTCTCAAATCGACTTACTGGAAAACATTATTCTAAAAATCAGTGTACTAACTTGAGCCCAGATTCCATTGCGAATAGAATGGTTGAAGTCACCCGAGCCAAGAGAGTTAAATGCCATACGAAAACAGTGAAACGTAAGCTCACCGAGCTCAAACATGGAACAAAATAGAATGAGGAACTGTCTAGACCATTCTCTATTCAGGAAGTTGAAGCTGCTATAAAAATGCTCAAAACCGGTAAGGCTGCTGGCCCTGATAATATCTTCAACGAATTCCTTCGAAATATGGGCCCACATAGCATAAAATGGATCCTTTCTCTTTTTACTTACATCCTTCAGACTAATAACCTGCCCAAGCAGTTCAAACGGTCAAAGGTGATCGTCCTTCTTAAACCTGGAAAGCCGGAGCGGAGACCTGGAAACTACCGCCCAATAGCACTTCTCAGTTGCACTTATAAACGCTTGGAGCGAGTCCTCCTCACGAGGATAGCACCACTCATTGACGCTGTAATTACCACAGAGCAAGCTGGTTTCAGAAGAAATCGTAGCTGCACTGATCCGCACTTGTCTCTTACCACTCACATCGAGGCAGGCTTCCAAAAGAAGTTAAAATCAACAGCTGTCTTTATTGATCTGACAAGTGCATATGATAATGTCAGGCGACATGGACTAATTCTTAAAGTGCTGGGAGTAATTCCCTGCTTGGAAATTGCAAAGCTAATTTCCAACATGCTCTGTGAGAGAGAGTTTGTAGTATTCCTATGTGATTCTAAAAGTCGCAAAAGAAAATTAAATAACGGTCTGCCATAGGGATCAGTATTGGCCCCAGTTCTCTTCTACCTATACATCCATGACTTACCACCAACCACAGCTACTAAGTTCATCTATGCAGACGATATTGCATTGGTAGCTCAAAGCAGAAATTTCGAGGATGGAGAAGGCATTCTTTCAGCAGACTTGGTCAAAATGGCAACTTTGTTCAAGTCTTGGCGTGTGATCCAAAGTACTTTTAAGACCGAGGTTTCATGTTTTCATCTCAGCAACCAACTCGCAAACTACGAGCCATCTGTCTTATTCCTTGGTGAAAACCTAAAGTACAACCCGTTCCCGAAATATCTAGGAGTGACACTACACAGAGCTCTGAGCTACAAAGAACATCTCACCAAGCTCTCTCACAAATTCGCTACAAGGAATAACATCCTACACAAGCTTTGTGGCAGTTCCTGGGGAGCCTCGGCTGACTCCTTACGATTAACGGGTATCAGTCTCGTCTACGCTGCAGCGGAATACTGTGCCCCAGTAAGGCTGGAAAGTGCACATGTGCATAAAGTGGATACTAAGTTGAATGATACCATGCTCTGCATAACTGGTAGTGTAAAGACAACACCTAGCCACTGGTTACCCGTACATAGTCATATCCCACCACCCCACCTGAGGAGAAAGGAAGCTCTGCTGAGAGAAGCAAAGAAGATCTGGTCATCTACCTCATTACCAGTTCACCAGAAATGTTGTTACCCATCGCCACGACGACTTCGATCTAGGAGACCAGCAAGTATACTCGCTGGCCGACTCTTGAGGGATAATTTTAATCTGAACGAGAGCTGGCGGGATGAGTGGTCAATTTCTACATCTGGAACAAATGCTCATGACCTAAATCCAACCCTGAAAATGAAGGGATTCGACCTCCCAAGAAAACTATGGTGTCGCCTCAACAGACTGAGAACTGGGCATGGACGCTGCAATTTCTTACACCATAAGTGGGGTTGGATGGTTTCTCCAATTAGTGAATGCAATGAAGAGGAGCAGACCATGGACCATGTCATCCCGCGCTGCCCTCTTCATACCTACACCGGAAGCCCCAGTGACCTGTTTCATTTTTCAGAAAGTGCTGTAGAGTGGCTGAAACACTTGGACCTGAACTTATAAATTTGTAGTTATAATCACCATACGATTAAATAAATAAATAAACCTTTATAACGAGCATAGACAATTATCTACAGGCACTCAAAAATTTGTTTATCAATAAAATAAAGTATACACGCAAGAGAAGAGAATATTTCTCCTCAAACAACCTTTTGAACAAACTGAATTTACTCTGAGAATACACAAAAATTTAATATAAATATTGGCATGATGATCATACAATTTTAATATTTTTAATGGGAACGGATACTCAGTATGTTAACAACCACATTTACTGAATTGTGGGCTTGTGAAAATTAGGCCTACTTTCTACAGAGTCCTTGCAGTTATCCTACTAAGTCTTAAACCTGTTATCATGGTATAAAATTTATATTAATAGTTCGTGGTGTAGGTTACTGTAGTCAGTTTATGAATCAGGAACAACAGCTGAATGACCTGGTAAATGGAACTGAGACTCTGGATACCAGTTGCTACAGAATAGGAGTGGACATCTCGAGAAAACTGTGAGTCACGGCCCTGCTTGTGAAAAGTTACTGCAAGTAGCTCGCAGTTGTGAGACAGTATCTCTACATCGGTCTGTTTTCAGAGGAACTTTGCTGCAAGGGAGTAAAATTATTGGAAGTGGGATATCTTATTCATGAGTTTTAAGTAACAGACATGAAATGAGTGAGAATGATTGCTGGTTCAAACAGGTGGAGACAATGGCAGGAGATTATTCAGAATGAAGGGAGATAAAGGCCAAGTTATGAATGAACTCATTCGATAAATGTGTAAACCTGACTATTTTTGGGATCATGTAAGGCGAATGGAGGATGATGTGTTATCGAGGGGAATAATGGACTCAGCCATAGAGGGTAAGTGAAGTAGCAGACTAAGACGACGATGGTTAGACTCAGTTTCTAATGAGGTAAACATTAAAGGTATGAAATTTAATGAGGCCTCGAAGCCTTACAGACTTACCTTATCACTCCTTCCAAGTTATACGGAGAAAAGAGAGTGTGACAAGCTGCAGGAACTGATGGCCGATACACAGCTAGGTCACGTGTTACAGAGCTAATTGCTTCTCTCGCAATAACTGTTACATTCACAAGTACGTAGACTTGTGATGAACGTGTGGATCAGTCTCAATCACCTGGTAGACAACTTCAGACGTAAAAGAACTAACAAATACATTTTGAGTAGAAAGAAACAAACAATGCTGGAATTACAAACAAGCTATGAAGATCAGGTTTGTCATTGTAACATGAAAGGTGTCCACTGGGTCACATGTCTATGTTCTTTGGTACAGCACGTGTTACCTCACAATGGTCCTTTGTTCGGCACTCCAGATCTCACACCTGTAGACACCTACATATGGGACGTGCTGAAAGAATTTGTTTACCAGTCAGACAACTCTGTCTAGGAATGCATATGAATTACGAGAGAAGACTGTCTGCAGCAACCAGTGTTCAAACAGATGTTCCACAATCCACAGCAATCTTGGGAACAAGGCGTGTTGCATTGCGCCGCACATTTTGACGGAGTTGCACAGCGAAGTGTGTATCAGTCCGTGCTAGTATTCCAAAATGAAGTAACAGCTGTTCAGTGCCTATCCAAACATATGAGGAGGTGGAATAAGCGAAGGAGACTTTTTTCGGATACATCAGCGAGTTGTCCAACGAAGAGTTAAGGGTGCTTTTACACTTCTCTACATGCCTTTATTGGAAAGCTGCCATAACCAGGGTCTCATCTCTACTTTGCTAATTAACATGTCTCTCAGCATTGCTGTCCATTTTGATACAGCAACAGCAACTGCGCTCAGACCAGCTACACCGTGCCATGGAAACTCCGAGCTTTCTATGTTTCAATTTGTACCAGTGAAATCATGTGATCGCTATCAGACGAGCAGAGACACAGAGAGACAAAAGCCCGTGGATAGCTCTGATCCACCATGATCCTTCTGTTTATCAGTGTAAGCTGTCATGTATAGGGGAACTATTGCCAGCGGAGATCGGTTTCATTAAATAACGAGCTTCACCTCTTCTCAAAATCTCTATGAAGCATATACACTGGCACGAGTTTGCCGAAGGGAGAATTTTTACTCATAAAAATGTTACGTATTGTTACATGTAAATAACATATAATATTGGTATGATATGGAAAAGGAAGATATATGAGTGATACATGTTACATATATATTTCATACCTTCATGATTTGTCTTGTTTGTGGCACTGAATCCGTAGACGAGGGTATGGAAATGTAAGTTAAGACAATAAACTTCATGATTGATTGTATTCTACCATACGAGATTATTGAGTAGAATTCTAAAATCTCACAATGCATGTCATATTAATTTAAGTTAATTTGTTTATACAGATTTCTTTATTCCAAACACATTTATGATACTGCGGGAAAGGTTAATTCATTAATTAAACTAAGTTAACGTAGAAATTATAATCAATTCATTATGAAAATTACAACAAAAGTTGAATCGCACCTAAAGTACCCACTTCCTGCCGTCTTGTTTTCTAAAACCGGATAATTCACAGTTAACTTTCAGGATTCCAAGAGAATAATATGGAGGAAATACAATGAGTAAGGAGCCAAGCCCAGACAGCCTATGGACAAACGAGCCCTTAAAGCAGCGCTATTCAGTATAACAAAAGTAAGTTATAAGCTGTGGTTCAGCTTCTTACTGTTTTGCAAACTTACTAAAGGACAACACTCATTCCGCGCCAACTACATACCATTCATACAAGAATTGAGATGATATGCCATCTGGAGAAACACAATTAATGAAGCAACTTGTGCAAAATTCAATACAGCCAATATTTACTGGTAGGCTGAATGGCATCCTCGATCAATGTTGTGTGAAGAACACTTAAGGAGATCCCGATCATCTTCCTTCCGACGAAAGGCACAGGATAATTTACAGACAACAAGATAAATGGGTTCATTTTATACAGCCCAATGAATATATTAAGATGGTTATGTGTAAACACATCTCCATCTCCACCATTCCCGAACAGGTACAATATGGCGTGGCTTGAACAGTGGCAAAACAAGGCTGCCAACTTAGGAATCTTTACAAGACCATTTGGCTGGATGGGTTAGGTCCGGCTGGTGAGAAAAGCTTAGGGATGACTGCTCACCAAGGCGATCTGGGGAGGGGGTGGGGGGCATAGCACTAGTTTAAAGCCGGGAAGCTGCCCCCAGGATTCTAGTACCCTACGTTACATCACCACTGGTCTGGATAGTGACAAGACCACTGGTCTGCCTAGTGACAAGACCACTGGTTTGGATGGGTAGGGTCCGGGCAGTCACCAAACCATTGCGATGGAGTCCTCCATAATTTCTGAACATTGTCACCTCTACTTTTCAACAAATGTACCGAAAAGCCCGCTATGTCGTTCTACATTTCTTGTTGCTTTTGTTTGAGTCATCAGCCCATAGAATGGTTTGATGCCATCTTATTCTGTACCAACCTTTTAATTGTACATAACTGCTTCACCCTACTTCTGCTCTAATCTGCCTTTCATATTCACACCTTGGCCTACTTGCTACACATGCTGAACAAGTGCTGGGTGTATATAATTTTATCTCTCCCTCTCATCAAATTTAGCCAAATCGATCTCCTCTCACCAATTCGATTTAGGGTGATGATGTTAGTCTCTTACGTATCTTATTGCTTTTGGTGAAGGGAGTGATAACCTTGAGACCTAGAGATTTATGTCGGTTTCAAACAACAGGTACACGATTTTTCATTTCATAATTCTTACCATGCTCCACAGAGATTCATAGCTCGGAAATTTTGGTTAAGAACCCAGTGACTGTATCAACCTTAAAAACCCATCCCGCTGACCTAGAAAGTGTGCATCGTCGAATTCCCTTCAAAAGTGAAGGAAAAAGCTACACTGCGAATCAAGATTGAGGCGGTCTATTAGTCTACATTACATTTGGAGTATCAAATTGTGAAGCAAGTTCTCAACGAGTTATCAAAAAGGAATCATTCAGTAAAATGCATTTCTCTTTGTGGAATGACGAAGCTGAAATCCTTTCTTAATCTGTCAAATCCGAATGTCACCTACAGGTGAGACCTAATATTAATCAAATTGCCTGTTTGAACTTCTCTGCCTGTTGGACGTACTCAAAGAAAAGTCTTGGGATTTGAAATGGAACATTTTAAATTCGCAAATTGCACTGGTCAGTCAGCTCACGCTCAAGTACAAGAGGTAACAGACTGGATTGAAGAGGAGAATCAGGTGCGCGTTATTATGGCATGGAAAGCGTGTGATAAAATGTAATTATATTTTGCAGTTTATGCTTGTATATTGCTTAAAGGGTCAGAAATGAAAGTGATACATTCTTAAGCATAATATGATAATTTAAACATGTGTTATTGACATGAAAGGCATGATGTTACCTATATGTGTCATTGGTCACATCAAGTAGGCACTTTTGTTCAGTTTCAGTTATGAATAGTATCTGATATTCAGTTCATGTTTTCTCTCCCTTTTCAGTCTGGCATTGAATGAGGTACTAGAAATGTTGGAAGATCTATAGATCTATAGATGATATTACTATGTTTCTACAAAATGACAGGTATATTACAGATGAGAGAAGTTGCGATGAGGCAACTAATTCTGTCGATCTCAATCCCCTTCCCGGTAGAATGTTGAGATTGACAATGGAAATAAATATATCAGCAGATGATGGTACGCCGGTACCTTCTAATGAAATGAAGCAGGCGCCTGGTTTTTCTGGGAAAAATAAACGAGCACCTTCAAAGGAAAAATACAATAAGTTGAGGGCAGCTACGGAGGAGAATTTTATTTTCCGATTGGGTGAGGAACGGGCATGAGGCAACTTCAGAATATGACGGACCGCAACTGTCTCCAGTTCAATGTTTTGAGTTACTGTTCATTGTAGAAGAATCATCTCATTGTGAAAATGTCAAAATTATACGTTGTGCACAGGAACCATATATTAGACATAAATTCAGATGGCATAAGGTTTTATATCACTGTACTATTTTTGACTGGTAAAACGCATCTGGAAAACATATGAACTTAGCAAGGTACAAAGATACTTCAAATTTCTTAATCAAAACTTTGGGCAGCAATTTGAGGGAATCGGTTCAAGTGAACTTGCAGTGGATGAAGCTATGGTTTCCTATTACAGCAGTCACAGCGCCAAGCAAGGGGTAACCTCTAAGGTTCGGACTTAAACTGTGATCAATTCCTACGCGATTTGCTTACCTCGTAGCCTTTGAACCTTACCAAGGATCTAAACCGGCCCAGCAGCCGCGACAGTCCAATATGCGTTAGGAGCAGCAGCTGTGTTCGCAATTGAAAGTAGGCTACTAGCAGGCTACAAATTGTAACTATACTGACCAATGTAATCTACAGGTGGCATCCCTGTATTTTTTTTTTTTGTGGAACACTTTTCCTCTGGATTTTTTGTTTTGCTTTGTTTTTCGTAATGTAGCTAACATAATCTAAAATGAAATACATAGATCAATTTCGTACATTATGTGGGCATTGGCAGTTTAAACTGGTGTGTGTGTGTACTAATGCCGCTAGTGCCGCTAATGTATGCATTCAGGTCTGATAATATTGTAATTGGTCTTGGTTCACGCTCGGTGACTGGGTGTTTGTGTTTGTCGCAGAATTTTCCTCTTCATATTTACGCAACACTACCAACACGCAGTAGGGATTACCGGTACATTCCATCGCATAGGCTTGGCCTCGGGAAGAGCATCAGATCGCAAACAAGAGTCAAATCCACATGTACGACACATCACTGGTGCCATGGTTACTGTACCAGAGGTATGCCCGACTCGTGACTTGTACAAGTCCATGAAGATCATTTTGGAAATAGTGTGAACGTTTCTCGACATATGTCACTACTATCGACTTATGTTGTGCCCTCTGGGGTGAAGATGAACTATTAAAATTCAGGATAAATTTTATGCGTTAAGGTTTCCTAAACTGGAATATTTAGTGTTTGTTTTAGATGTTCAAAGGTTATCAACACTGCTATCTCTTCCCACACGTTTAAAGCGTTGGCCGCTGAAAAATGTTGTATATTTATTTATCGACCAATCAAAAAATTTCTGATATTTATTAAATTAACCAATAAGAATTCGGGGTGTGTCAGGGCCTTCGCCCAGAATTTTCTGTATTTTCCTCTCCGCTATAAAAGCCGAGGGCTGATGAGCCTTGATGTCCTTTGTGACCGCTCCAGTCTAGAGCGTGTACGTAACGGAGGCTCCCTCGTCCATCTTCTGGAGGTCCACGAGCTCGAGATAATGGCAGTTTCGTCTTAACTATGTGATAGTTTTGAGAGCTAGCTTGAGAGGAAAGTTTCAAACCGTTAGTAATGTAACTTTTATTTTGTCAAACGTATATTTCAAACTTTAAATGTAAAATTCAAACAAGTCAAAAGAACTTAACCATAATCAGAGAATAGAGAGTGAGTAACTCTCATGTATTCCCTCTCAAGTTGACATTGAGGTGACCATGATTTTGTAACCGTTAAAATCCACCTGGCATTTCTGTAACTTAAATATTTTCTCCATGTAGTCACCTCTCTAACGTCGGGCCATAAGCCCAAATGGGGTTTTAAGAATTTTATGTAAATATCAAGTAGTGAATGTGTTCGCCTCCTTACCATTTCGATTTTCGGCCAGTAACTTTAACTTTTGTTTTTACCAAAGGTCAGGTAGGATGGGTACTTGTTGCCCCTGTTACAGTTAACATCATTCACTTCATTTTTAGGCAGTTAGACTGCTGAGCAGTTAGGACAGGAAGTACTGTTTCATTTTGTTAAATGTAAGTTGTGCCTGGATAGGCCAGGAACTTGTAAATTTCGAGAATAGTCTACAAAAATGTGAATTTGTAGAACAAAAAGCTCTTCCCCTGATGTAGAAATTGAAAGATCCGTCTCCTTGACAGTTGATTGAAAGGATCAGTAGCGCTGATTTAAAAATTGTAATTAGGGAGCTTCATGCTCATATTGTTAATTTATTGTTATCTAATTTTTTCTACATTGTACCCAAGCTAACAAGCCAGATTTGTACCTGAATTGGTATTTGTTTAGCAAAGTGTAAAATTTAAAATTTGCCATCGTGTTGTGAGGTGATTGCCGTAATATTTCTGTACTTATTTACGACGAAACACTGCGAGGTACTGTCATGCGCCCCGTGTTAACGAGGTGGATATCTGCCAACACTCCTGCGTGACGGTACAAGCTACTGAGATGTATGAACAACTGCCATCCACTCTCAATGTTCATAAGCGAAAAATGTGCATTTATATTTCAGAGAAGGTGCCTCTAGATTACCTTACATTTATACCGTAGGTCCAGTAGGCTTCGAAACACTGTGCCGCCGCAATCAACACATCAAGGCTTCACTGTTTCGAAACATTGAGATCACTTCGTGTGTCGTGTCGCGTGAACAGGAACCATCGATGCTTCGGAACAGCAGAGCTTTGAAACAGTGACGATGCTTTGTTCATCTCCTCGCCTCACTCCGCGTGACATTGCCCTGAAGATAAGCCGAGACTCTTTATATTCCGAATCGCGAGTCAAATGGTTAAAATGACAATGCACTCCACAATGTAAGTAGTATAATTGGATGGTTCTGGCGCCTCCGCTGCATCCTCCGCCGCCCGCCTCCTCCGCCGCCGCCGCCGCCCGCGGGAAATTTGAATTTTGGCGGGAAATTTGAATTTTGGCGGGAGATTTGAATTTGTAAACAAAGCCACGTGCTTTTTGACAGCTGTCATCGACAACAACGCATCGCTAACCTCAGTACTGCCATCTTGACGGGCCTAAACCTCACTAGTGCCAACTTAACCTAACTAGCATGAGGTAAACAAAGCCACATGTTTTTTGACAGCCACGTGCTTTTTGACAGACAACAACGCATCGCTAACCTCAGTACTGCCATCTTGACGGGCCTAAACCTCAGTAGTGCCAACTTAACCTCACTAGCATGAGGTAAACAAATCCACGTGTTTTTTGACAGCCACGTGCTTTTTGACAGATTTGTAAACAAAGCCACGTGCTTTTTGACAGACAACAACGCATCGCTAACCTCAGTACTGCCATCTTGACGGGCCTAAACCTTAGTGGTACCAACTTAACCTCACTAGCATGAGGTAAACAAAGCCACGTGCTTTTTGACAGCCACATGCTTTTTGACAGATTTGTAAACAAAGCCACGTGCTTTTTGACAGACAACAACGCATCGCTAACCTCAGTACTGCCATCTTGACGGGCCTAAACCTCAGTAGTGCCAACTTAACCTAACTAGCGCGAGGTAAACAAAGCCACGTGCTTTTTGACAGCCACGTGCTTTTTTGACAGCTGTCATCCGCCATCTTTAAACCACAGAGCACTGTGCTGCCCTCTTTATCGTAGTAGATGTAAAATTCATCACCTGTCATCGGCAGTGCTGCCATCTTGACGAGCCTAAACCTTAGTGCTACCAACTTAACCTCACTAGCGCTTGGTAAACAAAGCCACGTGCTTTTTGACAGCCACATGCTTTTTTGACAGCTGTCATCCGCCATCTTTAAACTACAGAGCACTGTGCTGCCCTCTTGCGTCACCTGTCATCGGCAGTGCTGTCATCTTGGCGGGCCTAAACCTTAGTGCTACCAACTTAACCTAACTAGCGCGTGTTAAACAAAGCCACGTGCTTTTTTGACAGCTGTCATCCGCCATCTTTGAGCACTGTGCTGCCCTCTTTAGATGTTAAATCCTTCACCTGTCATCGGCAGTGCTGCTATCTTGGCAGGCCTAAACCTTAGTGCTACCAACTTAACCTTACTAGCGTGAGATAAACAAAGCCACGTGCAGCTGTCATCCGCCATCTTTAATCTATAGAGCACAGTGCTGCCCTCTTTGTGGCGGCGGATAATTTGAAAAATGCTTTTTGACAGCAGCTATCTTTGAGCACGGTGCTGCCCTCTTTAGCTACTTACCTTTGAAATGTGGTGGCAGGCAATTCCACATGACAGCAGCCATCTTTGAGCACCATGCTGCCCTCTATGTGGTGGCGGCAAATTCCACGTACTCTTGTTTGGAAACAAACTCACGTGCTTTTTTGACAGCTGTCATCTGCCATCTTTAATCAACAGAGCACAGTGCTGCACTCTATGTGGTGGCGGCAATTTGAAAAATTCTATGTGCTCTTGTTGGGAAACAAAGCCACGTGCTTTTTTGACAGCTGTCATCCGCCATCTTTAACCAACAGAGCACTATGCTGCGGGCAATTTCGTCAGCTGTCATCCGCCATCTTTAATCCAGAGAGAACAGTGCTGCACTCTACGTGGTGGCGGTAAATTCCACGTGCTTTACAAACCTATGCGCTTTTCTGTCATCCACCATCTTTAATCCAGAGAGAACAGTGCCGCACTCTATGTGGTGGTGGCAAATTCTACGCGCTCTTCAGCTGTCATCCACCATCTTTAATCAAGAGAGCACCGTGCTGCCCTCTTCGTGGTGGCTGGTAATTTGAAAAAAATTCAGCAGCCATCTTTAATCCAGAGAGAACAGTGCTACCCTCTTTAGCTACTTACCTTTGAGGCGGTTAATTTGAAAAATTCTAGCTGCCATCTTTAATGAAAAGAGCATCGTGGTGCTATCTTGTGAGTAATATTTTACGTCACAGCTGTCATCCACCATCTTGCAATGCTAACCTTAGTGCTGCCCTCTTTAGCTACTTACCTTTGACAAGCTGTCACCCGCCATCTTGCATCGCAAACCTCAGTGCTGCACTCTATGTGGTGGCGGATAATTTGAAAAAATCTTTTTGACAAGCAGCCATCTTTAATCAACAGAGCACCATGCTGCCATCTTTAGCTACCGCCATCTTACATCGCTTACCTCGCTGCTGCACTCTATGTGGTGGCGGCTAATTCGAACAAGTTTAATCACGCATCAGGCAAGCTAGAGTAAGCACGTGCTGTTGTGATGACGTCATTGTGCATGTTTAAACCCGTTCGTTGACTAAAAGCTTTAGTCTTCGAGAAACAGTGATAGAGTGTAGAGTGCAAATATGACGAAAACATTAATAGTTGATGTGCAAGGCTTTAAAGTAAACGGAAACAAATTTGTGTTTAAAGAGGTGGCTGTGTTAGATTGCAGTGTGTTGTGGGCTCCAAAACTTGTTAGTTTAGTATTTAGTCACGGTTCCCTTACTGTTTGCAAACAGATGAAGATAAAAAGCAGACTCAGTGGATTGAAAACAATTTAGGTTTGAAGTGGGAAGAAAAAGGAATACCTTATCGTTTTCTACCTTTAATGATGAATGCACATTTGTCAAGAGCAGATCTTGTTCTTTTAAAGGGTTGTGAAAAGACAGAATGGTTGCGTGATTTTCTACCATCATCATGTGAAGTTATCGACATGCATGAATTGGGGTGCCCATCATTTAAAACTCTTCCGAAAGAGCATAGCAGAGAAACAAGTAAACAGTCTTTACAACATGTAGGTATGCTCTTTGATTGGTTGTGTCGCAGTGCATGCCGGGAAGTGAACAACATATGTAAAGTGCAGTGTCGAAATAACCTTAGTGTAAAAGAAACATTTGTAGAGTAAAGACATCATGTCATTTCTAACAGATACTAAGTGTAACGCAGTTGAAATGGCGATCGTAAAGTTTTATGCATGCAAGAAGAAACTAAACACTTTTACTGAAGAAGAGTTAAATGCATTACCAAAGGCATTTTTGGTTAATGTAGCCGCGAATGCCGTAAAGAAGATTTGGGAAAAGGTGCCTCGTGAGTGGACTCAAGATCCTGTTTTGTCAGAGCTTCAAACGTGTAGTTTACATCATGAACACGTGAGTTTAGCTAGAAGACCTTCTGTGAGACAGTGCCGTACATGTCAACTAATTAAACTGTATCACGGACCTAAAACTAACGAGTTGTCTTCGCTTATAAACACTTATCATGGCTGTGGAGAGAGTAAACAAGGAAAAGGTGAAGAAACGTGCTGGGAGAAAGATGAGGAAGCATGTTGGGCGTGGGCTCATCAATAGAGTGATTGATCTTCTTTTCTTCGTGCTTCATCTCCCCTGCGGCCCTAGAACACATTCGCCTGATACGTAGTTACATGCTGCCTGCATAGAGTATGTCGTGTAGCTGTTAAAATCTGCTTCGTAAAGTTATGCTGTGTGTATGTGTTATTACCTAGTGCTTTAGCTGCTCAGAAGAATATAGCAGCACTTGTCGTTGTTGGTGCAATAAAACGAAAACTGAGTGACAAAGACCGTAAAATAAACAAAGGATAAAAATGTATGTATATAGTCTAAAATAAATATGAATTGTCAAAACATATTACAGGTGTTGTTTAATCCTACAGCATGTCCTAGTGACTTATAAGAAAGGAAACGTAGAGGATTAAAAGAAAACACACATAAGATTTAAAGTACATCCTCTTTATTAATCCATGAATTAAAGCTGTTATTAAAACCAAGCCATTTAACATACAGTTTATTACCACGACGTCGAATAACACGTTCAACTAAATAGTCATCAGGATATTTTGTTTTCTGCAGTTCTTCGATGTAGAATCCTCCTTCAATAGGCTGTCCTCTGAGATCGCTCATACTTTGCAGATGAGACAGCAATATGTGGAGAAGATGAAATGGAAGCACAAGAACAAGATAATGCAAGGAATCAGGAGATGGAGGAATATGGAATGAAAATAAGTGTGGAAAAGAATATGATAGTAGTGGTGACGAGAGGTAATAGAGAAGGAAGTGGGAATATTGAAGTAAATGGAAGACCATTAGAAGTTGTGGAAAGCTTCAAGTATTCGGAGAGAATAATTGAAGATGGGTAAATAAAATAAGAAATTGGGTAGGGACTTGAATAAGCCAATGAGTTTTACCAATGTGCGAGATGTATAGTCTGTAACTGGGACATCCAATGGAATGCAAGAAAATTTTGACATATGCACCAGGCACATGGACAACAACAAAAAACATGATAACGCAGAATGCAAGAGGCCAAGATGAAATTCCTTAGAGAAATATAGGGAGGGCATAAAGGGATAAAATCAGAAACATAGAAATGAGGGAGCGAATTGGATACCCTGAACTGAAAGGCAAGATAGAGACTCGTAAGCTGAAATGGTATGAACAAGTGATGAGAATGGAAGAGGATAGAGTTCCACAGTAAGTATTTACGGAGAAACTCATAGGCGAAAGACATCGGGGAATGCCCAGAAAGGGGTGAATGGCTACCGTAAGGAGAATACAGAGAAGAGTGGAGTAAATGTAGAAAAAAAATTCGAGGAAGGAATGGAGTGGTGGAGAGAGAAAAACTGAGGAGGATCTCGATTCACATTTCTACCCAGAAGACTGGAAATGGAAAATGAAGAAAATTCTGTTGAAATAAAGACAAAAATTTATACAATAATGCTATCAGCTCATTTCATTGAACAATGCCACCAACCTTAAGTGCCTTTTCTTTATTTTTCTATGCATGTCTTGTCTAATGACACAATCGAGTGGTGTTTACCAGAGTGCCTCTTGTAGGGAGTTCCATGTCAAATAAGTGGTTTAAATGGTTAGCAGTTTTTTTTTGTTCCCCAGGTGGCAAAAAAATTGTCTATGTTGAATACCTCGAGTAGTGCCTCAGAGAATTCATTTCACCCAATAGCAGTGTTCGTTGGTCATTTTGTGATATTTTACTGTAAATGTAAACATACAGCACTAACAATGAATACGAAAATTTCTCCTACAGGTAATACAAGCTTCGTTCCTGTGGCTAAGTGAGTTGATTCTTATGCATTGCCAGGGAACAGATTTCTATGTAAACACATACCTATTCAGGTAAGTGTGATCAATTGTATATTGTATATTTCACCGGAGGGGACAATACTGAAGAGTGCCGTGTTTACTTGTTCTGGCCATCACAGGTTATTCTAATAATATGTTATTGGCTTTACATTCCAGCAACTACCTTTTACAGTTTCCACAGCCAGAATTTATTCCTGAAGATTGTTCTTCCATTCCTGCTAGCAGTTTAATGTTGCACTAACAACTCCAAGGGAAAGGGATAAGATTAGGTATGCAGCAGCATTAATTAAGGTTAATTAATGATAAAATGGGGAAACCACAGAAAAGTATTTCAGGACTGCAGATCATAGGATTCGACCCCATGCAAACTCACCGTCACTCACCCCTGAAAATCTTTTACACACCAATAAATCAGAGAGGCAGCCTACTGTTACCTAAATCATCACAAATAAGTACTGGATATAGCTGCTGTGGGGTAATGATGAGATACAGGAGAATCTCCATAACAATACTGATGTAACAAGATACAGATATCCTAAATAGAAACCTCTCAAGATTTTGAATCCTACTACCATATGTCACGGCATACAGAGCAAAGAACAACTCAACGTTCACAGCATCACTATTAAATTGCACAAAAAGGTAAGTAACACAGCAAAATAATAATTAAAATTACATACTACATATCGCAATGTCTATCTGAAGCTACCATCTGCATTTTTTCATCTGCGTTGCTCTTCAGAAAAAATTCTCATTCCACTAAATTTAGATATACGATATATTGCCACTACCAGAGTGTGAAATCAGAAAGAAGTGGTGGTGGGGGAGGAGAAGAAACATAGGGCTTAACTACAAATTTTTTTCAGGCAGTACCTGGTGGGGGGGGGGTTAAAATTCCCCTGTATTTTAATTACCCTCTCCACCCAGAAAAATGTAAATTTGAGATATTTTTGTTCAAATTTTGCTGTTATAACGGGAATGATAAACATTAGAACGTTATTCCAATCAGCTGAGAAGTTTATGAGAGACTCGCTATCTTAAGAAAGGCCACACGAGGATCGAGTTTCCATGGTTTATTGCTTTTTTAATGGAACTTTCCTCTACCGGGGCTAAGTGTTGACTGAAAAAATTTGTCAGTTTGTACCCTGCTCAAGTGAATATTGACCTATTGATACCTATAGGAAACACACCCACTCCAAGAAGTACAGGAGTGGTGTAAACTCGAGCTACTTATAGCAATGACAAGGGAGGATGGACTTGCCAGCGTGAAACATCAACAATAAGCTGTAGGTGCGAGGTTGCAACTGCTGCGTTGTTTAATTGCTCAAGGTCTGGCAGTCACTTGAATTATTTCTGATGATTTTATGAAAATATGCCCAGTTAACTTACCAAGGGAGATGTTCAATAAATTTCCAATTTCTTTGAAATCATTTCGGAAAAGGCTAGGAAAGCAACAGATAGGGAATCTGCCACCTGGGCGACTGCCCTAAATGCAGATCAGTATTGATTGATTGATTGATTGATAAAGTCATTAATTTCAGTAATAAATTATCGGTTCTACATTTTCCTGTTTATTTTATAATGAAAGGTAACCCCCCCCCGGGCAATTTTAGTGGGGGGGGGGAACCTCTGAGATAAAATCATCGGTGGGGGAGACATCCTGCCCTTCCCACCCCGCCGCGATTTCGCACCCTGGCTACAGCACACAACTTCCAGGCACTTGCAATGCAATGGCTGGGTGTTTTATAAAAAGCAAGCTAGTTATATGCGTATTCATTTTTCATGCTTAATTAAAAATAAAATTTAAGAAAATTAATAACATTCAATATTACAAATATGTAAATGCTGAAACTGAGAAAGATTAGTATTAACTTCTAATATTCTCAATTGAGATCTATACATTTAGCAAAATTTAATTATTGGATTTGAACATTACCGACAGTATGTTACAGGTTGTGGACACAGAGTAAAATGATAGAAATCACAATTCCTCAACGAAGAAAATCCGTAACTCACTTAACGGAATAAGCTGTAGAATAGGCTAATACGCGCCTTATATAACAACATACCAGCCACTTCGAAACAAAACCCCGTATTTGGATATCGCTTAATCACTTAAAACAAACTCTTGAAGAACAAATTTGATTTGTAACAGTCAGTAAAACGGGCTGAATTTAGGAAAGCATGTATTACTAGTTACAACTGCAGAGTATGCGACACTCCTTCTTCTCTTGAAATGAGAATGGGCTTGTTATATCACCCAGTTCCAATAATTGTAATAAATCACACTGTAACACTCATATATACCAAAATACACAACTGTGGGGAGAGTTGTAGTTTAACATATCCGTAATGTCTACAACTGTAGTATGGGACACTTACTGGAGAGAGCACTGGCAGCACTGGGTGCAATGTTACGCTACGTCCGGGATAAAAGAGGATGTATAAATAAGAGAGGAGTCTCTCCGGGTGTAAAAAAAAAAAAAAAATTAAAAAAAAAAAGATCTCGAAAGCAAGTCCATAGGTCTTAACGTACCGTGGACAGCCATGGAAGGAGGGAACAACTGACTGAACTTTACGATCCAATTCTTCGTACACTAACGGAAATAAAATCTTACGGTTTTTATACATATATACATGCATTATGATTATAGTCCGCTATGCCTTTCAGCGTTCAATCTGCAAGCCTCTGTGAGTTTACCAAAACGGCCCGTCGCAAAAATCCTCTATTTGCAACTAGTGCCGTGGCCTCATTTAGTTCTATACCTCTTATCTTTAAATCGTTAGAAACTGAGTCAAACCATTGTCAACTTGGTCTCCTTCTACTCCTCTTACCCTCCATAATATAGCCTATTATTCCCCTGGGTAACCTATCCTCCTCCATTCGTCGCATATGCCCCCACCACCGAAGATGGTTTACGCGTACAGCTTCATCCATCGAGTTCATTCCTAACTTAGCCTTTATCTGCTTGTTCCGAGTACCGGTACTCAACTGCCATTATTCCCACCTATTTGTAAAAGCAATAATTCTCGCTATTTTCACGTCTGTTACTTCTAACTCATGAATAAGATATCCTGAGTCCACCCTGCTTCCGCTCTCGTGAAGAAAATATGGTCTGGAAACACACCGATGTAAAGGCAGTTTCGTCCGGGAGCTGACTTCCTTCTTACAGAACACCCTTTATCGCAACTGCCAGCTCACTGCATTAGCTTTACTACACCAAATACAGTGGAGACAATACGCGACACTCTGCGAGATATCGAGGGACAGCGATTTGAGCTCCCTCTAGCGGGGTGACCTGAGAGTTACTGAATCCGTCTTAAGAGCACGTGTATTTGTTTGTGAAGTTTTTGGCGTTATTTATGCCTTTGCATTAAGTTGACATAAGTAAATAGTAGCGTGTGTCATTCCTTTATATCTCCTCTCAATATGAGTGGAAAGATATCTGCAGTGTTTTGCTGCAATAACTATGAAGTGCAGAAGGATTCGCGGTCTTTCTTCCGTTCCCCTCGTGACAAGAAAATGTGAGTAGATATTGTGTTTGCATATATATTCCTCCAGTTACAAAGAGATTTTTATAGTACTTCCTAAACTTCTGACCTGCGCGACCCATTTGAATTGGCTAAAAAGTATAATAAGCTTATTTTATTGTATAGTGTAGCAGTTAACCTTCAACACCGATGTGTTGTTGTTGGTGTAATCTGTGGGTTTGATTTAATTCAGGAAAACACATACACATATATGTCTGGTTAGTTGTGTTCCAAGTTACCCCCTTTGGAATGCCGTAATGCGTTGTCAAGAACTGAAGAAAATATGGGTGATTTAAGAAATGTACATATTTTGTTGAAACAATATGATGATGCAAATTTGCTTTACCATAATGAAATGGCATTGTGCCAAGTATTGCTTATAGGGAAAATTTGAATGTTTTTGAGGCTAAATTTATAGATTTTCTTTCTGTTAGTAAGCTTCAAGTTAAAAAGAAAATTGTCTAGCTCTTAAATGTAAATTCATTGAATCATGTGTGTAAGGAGTGTGCCGATATGTTTGTTGACAAGCGTTTTAATGTGATCATACTATGCTCTTAAATGAGAAAATAGACAAATCTAGCCGTGAAAGTTCAGGCAGGAATGCTAAAACTAAAAAGTAATGCATAAATGAAAGATCGAGCCCTTTCATAGAAGTCCACTTCACATCTTGATTATATGTCTAATTTCAGTATTTAAATAATAACCTATTAAATAATTCTTCATTCATTTATCCAGAAATGCTTTAGCAACTTTGAAGTTAATATCTTAGTAACACTTTCTTTCAGGACATATTTTATTTGTCCATTTCCGTATATACATTTACAATGATATTTGAATTTAGCGCGAATTTTCAGGTCACGCCACTAGGAGCGCCACTTGCGACTTGTCTTCCATTTAAACAAGGCTAAATCCGGAAACGTCGGGTATTGCCTCTGCTGTATTTGACTACATTTTGATTCAGTCCCACTTACTATATTACCATCCTGGGGGAATAATAATAACAATAAGTTAATTTATTAATTTGACCACCTAATCAATACAATAAGTCTTGTCTTTGTTGATATACATTGACATGTAATCCTGGGAGAACACATAACAAAAATACTTAAACCTATCTACGTGCTCTAGCTTTGTATCACCAATCTGACATTCAATTCTGTAGACTTTCTTACCTACTGACATCAATTTAAACTTGGATATGCTAATTGTTATTCCATACTCATTGCACCTATTGAAGTTCCAAGACATTAGACTGCAGGCTTTCGGCACAATCTGCCATTAAGGCGAAGTCGTCAGCAAAGGCCAGACTGCTTACTACATTTCCACTTAACAGAATCACTCCCTGCCAAACTATACCTTTCATCAGATGATCCACGTAAACGACGAAGAGCAAAGGTGAAAGATTACAGCCTTGTCTAATCCCTGTAAGTATCCTGAACCAAGAACTCATTCTACCATCAATTCTCACTGCAGCCCAATTGTAATCATGAATGCCTTTTATTGATTTTAATCATTTACCCCAGTATGGTGAACATCATTTCCCTCGGTACCCTCTCATATGCTTTCTCTAGATCTACGAAACATAAACACAACTATCTATTCATATCGTAACATTTTAAATTTATCTGGTGCGTACTGAACATCGGATCTTGACAGCCCCTCCGTGCTCTGTAACCACACTGTTTTTCATCCAACTTCCTCTCAACCACTGATCGCACCCTCCCTTCCAAGATGCCAGTGAATACTTTGCTTGCCATGCTAATGAATGAGATACCTCGATAGTCGTTGGAATCCTTCCTGTTCCCTTGCTTATAGATAGGTACAATTACTACTTTTGTTCAATCTGAAGGTACCTTACCAACACGCCATTGTAATCTTACTATACTATATGAAGCCATTTCATCCCTACCTTCCCACTATACTTCACCACTTCGGGTCTAATTTCATCTATTCCTGCTGCTTTATTTCAATGGACTTTATTTACCATACTTTCAACTTCCTCCAGCGTAATTTCACCAACATCACTTTCTGCCTGCCCATTAGCTTGGTTGTGCGCGACACCACCAGGAAGATTTCCTTTAACGGTGCGAAGATTTTCAAAATATTCCCTCCACATCTCCAGTGATACCCTGGGATCTATTATGAGTTCACCTGAATTACCCTAAACACTGCTCATTTCCTTTTTCCTTTATTTACTAAGATTCCTTTCTACTGTCCATAAAGGTTTTGCTGCTGTTTAACATAGCCTTTCCAGGTTATTACCAAAATCTTCCCGTGGTTTCTTTTTGGATTCAACAACTATTTGCTTCGCTGTTTCATTCATCTACGTAAAATTCCCTGTCCACCTAGGCCCTTGTTTAGATCCATTTCGGATAAGCCCCCTTTTTACGTTTATAAGCTGCTGCCACTTCATCATTCCACCAAGATGTTCGCTTTTCCCCATCTTTACACATACCGTAGCCGTTCCTAGGCATTCCCTTGCTGTTTCTACTACAGCATCCCTGTATGCCACCTATTCTCTTTCTATATCCTGAACCTGCTTTCTGTCCACTTTTCAAAACTTCTCACTAATCATATCCATGTACCTCTGTCTAATTTCCTCGTCCTGGAGATTCTCTACTCTTATTCGTTTTCAGACATATTTCACTTTCCCTCTCCTAGTCGTAGAGATACTTAGTTCACTACAGATCACATAGTGGTCTGGATCACCGAAAAATACCCAAAGAACTCATATACTCCTAACAGACTTCCTGAATATAAAGTCGGTTAAGCTATAGTTTATTTTATGGACCTGGTACCCCTAGCCCCCCATGTGAATAGCCTTAAGCTTGAAGAATGTATTCGTAACTCCAAAACACAAACTATCACAGAAGTCCAACAAACGCTTCCCATTCCCCTTAGCGTACATGTGTACCCCACATTTAGCAATCACCCTTTCGAATACTTCACTTCTATTTCCAACTCTCGCAATGATATCGCCCATTAGCACCCTCCTCATCCTTGCTGTTGACCCTGACTACGGTGTCACTCGATGCTTCACAAAACTTGTCGACTTCATCCTCATCTGCACCCTCACATGGTGAATATATTGAGACAATTGTCGTCGTAATTCCTCCAACTGCCATATATACCCACAGCGTTCGCTCATTTACGTGCCTAAAAGAAACTATGCTGCGGACAGTAGTTTTCCACATAAACAGTCCTTCCACTTACTCTGCCCTTCCCTTTTTAATACCCATCAAGTACCTTTTATCATCTCCTGTCTCTTCCCCGTTATCTCTTCTTACCCGAATATCTCTTACGTACCCCCAGTGCATCCGGATTCGTCCCGTTTGCTGAACCAGCCAGTTTTACTTTCTTTCTTCCAGTAGCCCCAATAATACTGGTAGTTCCGCATCGAATTCCATTTCGTTCGATAAGTTGTTTCAAAGGAGTCCTTCGCCAGTCAAATGAGAGTGGGACTCCATTACTCCCATAGGTCCGAGGTTTGCTTAAAACGTTCTGAAATCGGTAAATTCATGAAACAGGATGCTATCTGTTGTGTGGGTCCTCCGCATCGTATGTTTTGTGCCTACAATCTCCGCAACCCGCCGCAGCGCCGAAGTTTCTAGCAGCTACGAGGTGTCTTCACTGCGCCTGGCACGCTCACCGATGACGTCAGCCAGCGATATATAAGTAGCTTCGTTCCGAGCCTCTCCAGGACTACACAATATTCGACGACCAGTACACACCGCAAGTCAGGCACGGAGGCATTCCTCTTTAAAACGTGTTTTGAACAGGTGGACAAATTGCTGGCCGTGAGGTTTCACCTCTGAACATTGCCTCATTATTTTGATCCCCGTAGCCACGTCGAGCCCCGACTTCAGCATTCTGCTACTCCCCCTAGTCCTCACCAGTACTCCGACGTCCATCTTAGCATTCTACAATTCGAGAAAATTTATGCAAGTTCCTTGCAAGTATAAACCTAGTATTCTGCCTCTCTCTACAAGTTACGCTTGTAATTTCATGGAAGATCGTTTTCGACTATCAGGACATTTCTTAGTGCAAACGGACTATTTCCTGAAGATAGAACTAAGTGTATATAGAACTCTCTCATTGTATAATTGTACATATGCAACAGACATTCAATCGAAGATTTCATTTCAACATTAACTGCGTGCATTCAAACAACTTTCAAGAAGAATTTAGTTATGTTTCTTGTATATATTGTATCAAATCATTGAAACAATAAACTTTATGTTGTGTCATTGTATACCAAGTTCCTTGTATACAACACAATCCTACTTACACATAGTCACAGTGATGATCTCTTCTTTAACGGGTTAGGGAAAACCGATGGAATTTTAGTACTAGCCTCCTGATCAAACCGGTGGAATTTTAGTCCTAGCCTCCTGAGCACAAGTGGGCCATTGCACATATTATGTCCGAGAACCCAATCCCGTTCCATAGAAATTTGTTTCCCGACCCTCGGGACCACTTACTAGGCCACTCAATCGTTGCCCATGGTTCACGAACTAGAACGTGACTACAGTAACCCACACCATGAACCATCAATTATTACTATTATTATTATTATTATTATTATTATTATTATTATTATTATTATTATTCCGGAAATATCGTGGATCACAGAGGTGTAAGAAGGTGCTGGGCTGAACCGATGGACAAGGATTTGACAAGAGCATAATTTAATGTACTAAATTTTAAAATTTTATTCCTTCCTCCTTGTTTCTCTTATTTAAAATTTGGTAAACAGGAGATCTGTATAAACAATAACAATATAATAATTAACTCGTTAGCTCCAACAACAACGACAAAGTCCGAAATCAGGTACAAAAGTAGAGAGAATTTTCAGCATGATATTATATGAGGGATGAGTATTATTAGCTCTGAAACAGGTACACTATTGTATAAGAGCAGGTTTGCTCCATTAACTTCCATAGCCTAAGAGTCTGAGCTCCAAACTCTAATGCAGTCCAGTTCCTCAGAGCCATAAATTTCTTATAGCGCACAGGGGTATACAATGGCAATCTTCAAATGAGGTATTTACAGTCACTTCTTGTCAATTACTTTCATATTACTTTCCGGAAACATAAAGAGGGGAAATGAGTGCCCGTATTAAATGCCCATAATGTAAAAAGGAAAAGTTTGATAATCATCGGCTAAAAGCAAATGCAGGTAGGAGAAAATCCTGCCCTCCTTCTAGAAAACTCTTAAAACATTAAGTGGGCTCATGGCTCCAAGGTACAGAGGCTAAGGCTACTCCGCGCTAGATCGACTAAATGATAAACATTAAATACCAAAAACGGTTGATAATTTTAGAGACTAAGAAACTTTACTCATCCCGTACCGAGGGGAATGGTAGTCAACAGAGGGTAATCACACTTGTACCCTTACATTACATATTTCCCATTAGGGAATAAAACAGAGCCCTTGGACTGGAGAAAATTTTACATTTAAACCACCAGGTTCAGGAATGTACACGAAATAAAAGAGCTTTGAAGCATTCCCCTCAAGCTATCTCCGGGAGCTATCACATGTTAAGAAAATTCTGCCATTACCTTGAGTTGCTGGGCCTTCCGAACGCCGATCTGCGACCTCTGCCACTTTAGTAAACGTCGCACACAATAAACTGGAGCCATAACAATGAAAATACGGCCTTAACGCTCCCAGGTCTTATAGTATCTCGAGGGGAAGTTCCATAACTCTTTACAGATAGGTTGGATGCTTGTACACACCACAAATGTTATTTGGATAGAGAAAATATTCAAAAAATTTCAAATTTTTTGATAGATACAGGCTATTGAGGGGGAGGCAGATGTGTTGATAACCTTGACAAAGAACAAAATAATCTCTAAAGATTAGCTTTCTCTTAAGAATTAATTGTCCTTAATCCCACCAGAGGGGGCACTTAGGCCGATTGTAGAGACATCTAACAGTTAAAAATCCAAGTGTCTTCCATATCATCATTTCTAGTTCAATTTCATAGATGGCCTTATAGAAGACTCGCAATTCCACTGAACGGAGAATGTGCACCCTCTGTTCAGACCGCGAGCCCCTAAGCTCTTACCACGGCATGAGCAACCTTGAAATCTTGAATCTTGCCATGTATCATTTTTTGAGAAAACGTATACAAGTTGGAGTATCACTTGATCGAGTTTCCTTTCTTGTCTATTTGTTGAATGAAAGTAGTTCAGATAGTATTTGCGAAGTAGTAGAAGTTCGGGCTGTTGCGCCCAGAGTCGATGACAAGAGCGGCTGCCGCTGACGATGACTGGATGGGGTCGCCCGGACTCCCAAGGTACCTTGAGATACCATCATCCCGTATACTGTGGGGAACAAACATGGCGATGGTCACAAAGTACCAAATAGCATTGTTCGGGCCAAGGATAGTGTGGTCGTTCGGAATCCAGCTTCCAAGCCTATCCCAAGCATGACAGTCCCATATGAGGCAGTTTAGAAGTTGTCTCGGCCGGAACGAGGCGGGCCCATACCCTGCGCCGGCATCTTTCGCAGGTTGACACGATGTGGCCTCAGGTGAAAGTTGGGCGCTGTAACACTGAACTTTGGGGCAACAGTAACTGACTCACAGACAGTGTTACATGTGGAGCAGGTAAATGGCGACTTTGGAGGAGGAGTACACGAAGTTTCTGACACACGTTTGGAGGCAGGATCCTTCAGGCAGAATGGTAATAAAATAAATGAAGGGGAGGTTTTCAAAAAGTATCTTAAAAAAATTTAGTTAACCTAGGATATAACTTAAATACATAAAATATATCACAACCCACGGGGACAGAAGGCCTCTTTATTCTAACTTGCTTATACAAAAACTAAGAAGATCCTAAGGAAAGAAATATAATTAAATCAGCAACATCATCACTTGGCGGCATATAAAGAAAAGCAAAGGCTTTCACACAGGTTTTACTTGAGACAGATGTACCCCTAAAATCCTTTCGATACTCGGGTTACTCACGAAAGGGTGACAGGAGTAAGGAAATCAAGTATAATGCAAGTTCCATAAGATCTGTAGGCGGGCTTGCCCGCGGAAACAAAATATTTAACTATAACCTGATCTCCAATTTCTAAATTGGTGGTTCTTTTTTCCACGGGCATACCCAATTTTTACTTTCTTATGAGAGGCCTTAAGGTTATTTCTAGCTTTTCTCCATAAATCCCGGATATTCTCTGGGTCTGTTTTATCTGGCAATAGCCCATTGATCGACTACAAATTTGACAAAGGAATATTTGGGACAAACTGAAACGAATGAGGAAGTGGAGGAAACTTGTGAGACACATTAAGGACCCAGTTAAAGGCTAATGATAACCAGTGTAAGGAAGTGTCCGACCGAGAATGATCTTCGTGGTGGAAAGCAATACGGGCAGTTCGGGGCTAGAGATGGCAATGGGTGGTACGCACACGTCGTGACCTGTGAATAGACAGATCGAAACAGAACTTACGAAATAAATTAGAAAGGAACGCATTAGCGACATCAGAAACAATATATTGACAGGGTCCAAAAGATGGAAAAATAGTGTTGAAACAAGAAACAGTGGACCGATCAGTGTCATTCCTAGTCGGGAACAGCTATGAGAACCGTGTGAAACGATCCACGCACACAATAATGAATTTATTCCCATTCCCTTTAGATTGAGGCAAGGATCCGTCGTAATCGATGTACAATCGCTAATTAAACACGACTTACATGCTTTCACCAGTTCCCTAATCTCGCCGTCCATACTCTTCCAGATAAACATTTCCCTTATGCTTTCTCTAGTTTTGAAGACGCGTAAATGTCCATCTAATGGGGCCTCATGGTAATATTTGAAAATCATAGGCGCTAGAACAGCTGGAAACACAATTTGCATCTTGTGGTCCACGCCTCGAAGGGCAACACCGAACCCCATTCATCAAAACATAATAGACAACATGTTCCCCAGAAGAAAGGGTTTCTATAATAGGAGCCAGCACTGATAATCACGTTGGTATTTCTCTATATCATGAAATAACAAAGGGGCATCAGTTAGTATCGCACTTATAATAATAGGTGTGGGAATAGAAGGCAAAGGGCTTTTCTTCGAGACAACAACATCAGAATCGCCGGGACACATTCGGCTAAATCCATCTGCCACCATAATTTCAGATCACTGAATGTCTCACACGTCAAACTGAAACGCTCATATCCGATTTGCCCGGTACGACGGTGCCTAGACAGAACCCACCTCAGTGAATGATTGTCAGTCTCTAATTGAAATTTAACATGCTCAAGGTAAGGACGAAAAATTTCTAAGCGGAATGGGAAGACCAGTCTTTCTAACGCGTACGTAGCCTACTTTGCGTCTTGAGGTGGCAGGTTCTAGACGCATGGGCCATTGGCCGCCATCCTATTTCAGATTCCTGAAGAAGAACCGCAGTGACCGCTGATGGAGAGGCGTCTGTGTGTACAATTAACTTCTTGAAGAAATCTGGCATAGCCAAGACCGGGGCGTTATACAGAGCCGATTTGAGATCCTCTAACGCTGCTTACTGCAACGGCCCCCAATCAAACTTGACAGCTTTCCTGCGGAGACGGTTTAGGGGTGCCACCATATTGCGAATTTGGGGATGAATTTCCTGAAGAAAGCTAGCAACCCCCTTAACATTTTTCAAGGCTTGAAGTTACGAATTGCATGCGTTCTGGATTGATCGACTGAAACTCCTCAGGTGACACAAATTGCTCCAAGTAGGACATAGATGTTTAATCAAAAGGTACCTTTTACAACTTGACCATCAATCCAGCATTTCGAAGGCATTTCAGAGCTTCATCTAGATGAGCTAAGGGTACTTCAAAGGATTAAAAAAATAACAACATCATCTAGATAATGGTAGAGATATTCAAATTTAATATCGCAGAAGACCCTATCTAGCAGCCTAGTAAGAACCGCCGTGCTCGTGGTGAGGCCGAAAAGCACGCGGTTTTACTCATACAGATTCCAGTCGATAGCGAAGGTAGCCAGATATTTTGATTATTCCACCAGACGTATCACATTATAGGCTTGGTTGAGATCTAAAATGGCGAAGAACTCAGCTTCCTGAAACCAATAAAAACATGAATGCAAGTCGGGAAGGGTTACTGATTGTAGAACAATCTTACGATTTAACGCCCTGTAATCAATTACTGGCCTGAAGCCACCTTGAGGTTTTTACCCCAGAAAAATGGGTTAAGGGTATGCCGACTTGGAGGGTCGAATGATACCATCCCTCAGCATTTGGTCGATGATTTCATTTACGACATATATTTATGGCAGAGATAACCTGTAGGGAGGAAATCTCACGGGGATCGAATCCGTAACCTCAATTTTTTATTCAGTTAAGTCAGTCACGCCCAGATTTTACGAAAACTAGCAATTGCAACTAGCCTGATCCTCATGTAGATGCCTATGGTCAAATGATATGTCACTCTGGGGAGGCGAACTAATAGAAGGTGCTACAGAATTACATTTCAAAAGAGGAACCGTATATGAAAATTACTCCTAAATTTGAATGTGCAGGATTTACTTTGAAGATCGAGCATGACAGAGGAATGAGACAGGAAATCTGCTATTAATATCACAGAGCATGGCAAATATTTAACAAAAATAACTTAGATTTCCACGCAAATTTTAAAATACGATTTTTGTCATGGGTATGTCCTAAAATTCCCAGGGGAGAAGAGTTAGCCTAAACACGTTTTACAGAAGAAGAAACATATTCGGGATGTTTACAACAGTACTTCAGATTGGAATATCATTCTACCGAAACAATGGACACAATACTTCCTGAATCTAAAAGGCCCGTGACCAGTGCGTTATCTCAATTTTGAGGAAGGGCACGAAGTCTTGAGTATCGAAGGCAGTTTGGAGGCATTCTTTAGGACTTTTGAAGATGGTCTTCCTTCTTTATTTTGTGACATAGTGCCCTCAGGTACTAAGCCTTCTGATGCAGATAGGGGTGAGAACGCAGCCATGTACCCTAGTTATAGTAATCGCCACTTGAGGCCCAACAGAAAAAGGTAAATATCAACGCCCGATTCTCTTCTCTTAAGGAGCATCACTCCTGCCAGCATGACTAGTTATATATTAAAATCACCAGACATAATTATAACATTTTTAACCTCAATGTATGCATCCATAATGAATGTTCTCTTACAGCAGTAAATGATAAAATTTAAGATGAAAATATCAAGATATTCATAATTAAAGCCGTCCCCACGCTCCTATTCAAATTAATGTTACATATTTCTGCCTTTATTTTTGATATATGCATCACTATAACCATATTCTTGAAAAGAGGGATGTCTTAAACGATGCAATTTATTTAATAAGTCTTTGCAGTGTGATTTTCGAAAGTTCCAGAAATTACATTGTACCATTCCTTTCTTTGCGCAAGCGTCAATCAATCAATCAATCAATCAATCAATCAATCAATCAATCAATCAATCAATCAATCAATCAATCAATCAATCAATCAATCAATCAATCAATCAATCAATCAATCAATCAATCAATCAATCAATCAATCAATCAATCAATCAATCAATCAAACAAACAAACAAACAAAAAACAATCGATCAATCAATCAATCAATCAATCAATCTATCAATCAATCAATCATTCAATCAATCAATCAATCAATCAATACTGATCTGCATTATAGCTGTCGCCCAGGTGGCAAATTCCCTATCTGTTGTTCTCCTAGTCTTTTCTTAAACGATTATTAAGAAATTGGAAACTTATTGAAAATCTCCCTTGGTAAGTTACTCCAATCCCTAACTCCCCAACCTATAAGGAATATTTGTCCCAATTTGTCCTCTTGAATTGAATCGGTCATTGTTAGAAGGCACTAAGTCAATTCTTGTCAAAACTGAGATTTCCATGGATACGTATAGTATGAATGTAGACGCATCTAGCTATGTTAAAAGGAACTAAATCTGCCCATCCAGTATGCTGTAAAACTACTAGCTGAATTTAACGTTCAGTGTTAAAGAGAACTAAGTCATTGACTTAGTTCCATTTAACAGTGAAGCAGATTATGTTGGCAGCAAGCAGTGTTGTTCTTCTGTCACAGAAGAACACGGAAGTGTGTTTTACAAGCTTGTTTGCCCAACGTAATAATGGAGGGAATAAAGAACGGCAAGAAACATTGCATAAATACTGGTAATTACCATAGAAATACGGTTAAGAAGGCAAGAGTGAAAGGTTCGGAATATGTTACAGCTACAGGAAAAATAATGCCAGCCAAGAAAACTGGAGAAGATTGCCGGTAAGTAGTAGGGTGAAGCTTAATTTTACTGATAGGTTATGAGCAGGGAAAGCATCATATTATAATATCAAGATACTAGGTGTGGTGGAAATTTTAGTCTCCAATATTAATTTACCTCGTTCGCGTATTGTTACAGGTGCCAAAAGAGATGTTTCCTCCGTATCAGTGAGTGTAACCAAATCAATATTCTTACAGCATTTCATGACCTTGAGACTAAAAACGAACAAGATCATTTGCAGCGTCTAATAGAAGCAAAACAGGTGAAACATCGCAGATCACGCAAAGTAGATGTCAATGGGAAAGCGAAAGAAAGGCAAGCCACATTCAAATATCATGTGCTTGTTGGAAGTGAGAAAACTGTGGTATGTAGGCAAGCATTCTTGAGTCTTCATGCGGTGTCACAAAAGAGAATATACCGAATTAACAGTCTGCTGCTTAGAGGGGAAACACCAAGGGATAGGCGTGGGTTCCATCCAAGTACCCGTAAAACACCATTGGAAGTGGAGCAACTCATACACAATCACATTGAAACATTTCCAGTAAAATCAACTCACTATTCTGGTTCTGAGATAAAATATTTGGATGCTAGGTTAGATGTGAAGCAGATGTACCATCTTTTCAGAGAAAAACATCCAAACTTGAACGTGAAATATAAATTCTACCTGAAATATTATAATGAAAACTTCGCTCTCCGCTTTGGAAGGCCACAGATAGACATATGTGGTACATGTGAAGAGCTACAGGTAAAAATGAAATCTCCACACTTGGCTGAGAATGTGAAGCGCGCAGCCGCCTCCGAGTTAGCCATTCATAAACGTCGAAGTGCCAAGTTTTATAGAGCTTTAAAGAAAACACAGGAAGCTTACAAAATGAACGCTCATATTGGTGGGCTTGTTTTTTATTTCATGCAGAACTTACCGCTCCCGCATCTTCCAGTGCAGATTTTCTATCTGCGTCAGCTATGGGTTTATTGCTTCTGTGTGCATGATTTGAAATCCGAAACCAGTTTCCTCTTCTTATACCACAAAGGCATTGCAAACAAAGGTGCGAATGAGGTTTGTTCTTTTCTAATGCACTACATTAATGCTTACTTGACTCCAGAAATCACGGAACTTATTCTTTACTCAGACGGTTGCGTAGCTCAAAATAAAAACCACGCTGTCATTCGCATGTGCCTGAGTTTAACACAGTCTGGAAGATTTAAGGATATAATTCACTGGTATCCTGTGAGAGGCCATTCCTTCCTCCCTTGTGATAGGGATTTTGGAATTTTCAGGAGAAAAATCAAGAAGACTGATAGGATATATACCCCACAAGAATACTGTTGTCTGCTGGCAAACAGTAAATCAAATGTACTTGTGCACATGGTGGAATCGTCTGAAATCCTAAATTTCAGTGCCTGGTGGCCTTCCTTCTACAAGAAAACCTGCATCGCTAATGAAACTCAAACTGCTCCTCGTTGTAAAAAGGTCACCTTGGCCCCCATGTCATTCAAGGAATTCAGGTATTCAGTTGAGAAACCAGGTGTCATAGAAGCATATCCATTCATTGATGGACTTGTTAAATACACATTTCCTGTTGCGAAACCTCACGTACATGATACCTTCAACATGAATATTCCTCAGGCTTATGTTTTGGAGAAAGTCCCCATTAACAAGAAAAGATTGCGGATATCCAAAAAGAGTACAAGTATGTTGAAGTTGATGAGGAAGCCGTTTCGTTTTATAAGGACATATTGGTGTGGCCAACAACGGAACACGATAATGATGAATAAAGTGTTTAACACATATCATAGCGTCATCATCAGAAGGTTATTAGGCAAACCTACCTAAGCATTACAAACTGTAACTTCCTTTCTGAACGTTTTGGTTCTATTTGCCCACTACTGTATTACTAGCATTGAAAATATAGTAATATGCTATACTGGTAAAAATAAATCTGTATATTTGTCATAAAAGTGAACTAACTACTGTTTAAAGATCTGATTCATTGTTAAAGGGAACTAAGTCATAAATTTCTTTTTCTATTTTGTCACTTCTTTAAAGGATAAATCTGTTCAAATAGACCTCTCTAGAACAGCATTATTGCAGGCAATGATACTTACACGTGACAGGAACTATGCTTTACAAATAAGTGAGAGAAACAGTTTTTGTCAATTATCTCAATTCTTACAAAAATGACTTAGTGCCTTCTAACAATGACCGATTCAATTCCATCTTTACCTCCACATTGTAATCTTTCCTACTTTGAAAGACATCACTTAAAACTTATTCGTCTACTGATGTCATACCACGCCATCTCTCCACTGACAGCTCGGAACATACCAGTTAGTCGAGCATCTCGTCTCCTTTATCCCAAGTCTTCCAGCCCAAACTTTGCAACATTTCTGTAAAGTTATTTTTTGTCACATATCACCCAGAATAAATGAAGCTGCTTTTCCTTCGATTTTTCAGTTCCTTCCTCTCTTCAATAACCTGTAAGAGAGATTATTCGGTACATTTTCAGTTTTCACGCTGGTTATATCTTCAAGCTAATCAAGGAAACATATGGGAGAACTGATGTGCTATGCTGTGTGAACGGAAATTAGGTCAGCTTTCAAGCTCACTGCTGAATTGAGAATAAAAATATTATTAGTCTTGCTAACAACTTCTATATTTTCCATAGACGCCAAGGAGCCAGAATTTCGTACCGGTAGGTCTGCAGACGTGAGACTGGCGTATTTGGGCACCCTCAAATAACGCCGGACTCGAACCCGCCAACCCCAGCTAGTCATATATTCCCTCCTTCACAAGCATAAATTAAATTTAAATATTCCCTGCCTTTATGTACGCATTATTATAACCATATTCTAAAACGGAGGGGGGAGGGATAGAGAAAGGGAGAGAGATCTAGATTGTATATTTTATTGCAAAAGTTCATGGACTTACCACGTAGGACCTATCTGTCCTTCCTTTTGCTTGGATGTTGTTTTATTTTTCTTCTTTCTTCAATAAGCAGTAGGGAACGTGGTGGGGTGTCATTTTAAACATATTTTTAGCTTTCAAGTTGGTGTATCTCAAGCTTACCACATTAGAGAAGCCCAGGAAATCTACAGGGGCACTAATGAGACAACGAACATAAACAAATTTTATATATATTGGCTTAAATCACACTGTTTGAAGACAGGTTGTAAGGCAAGACTGGGATAGGAAAGAGGGCTAGGATATAAGTGACAAGAAAAGGTCTTTGCCTTAATAAAGGTACAGCTACGGAATTAGTCAAAAGTAAAATTGAGGGAACCACGGAAAAATCAAAAAGAACTTCAGATCTATCGACTGAGGGGATCGAATCCACCACCTCCCAAAAGCAAGCTCACAGCAATGTGATCGAACTGCACAGCCAATTCACTCAGTTCCTTGTGACGTGCAATACCACATGGGCTTACGCTCTCCCAAATTACACAGTTTGGATTTATACCATTTATACCTCTATATGAATCTTCAGTTCTTCAATTATACATATAAGTAAGAACATTACGTACTGTAATAAATGATACTTCCCTAGTCTGTAGTCTGATTGGTGCAGGTATAACAAGCCTGATGATGATGATGCTTGTTGTTTAAATGGGGCTAACATCTAGGTCATCAGTTTCAAGTAGTATGAAATGGGACGAAATGTAATGACAATTTAAAAGTTCAAAATCGTCCACTGACCAGAATAAAAACGTGATGATGAATTAACGGGTGGATATGATTTTTAAAACAATCGGTGGATCGGACCCAGAAACTATCATAAACGATAGTATAACTGGCCAAGGGACTGCTTCTAAAGTACAATTCTGAATCGAGGATACTTGTTGTAAAAGGGGTCCAAAATTCTTGTCAACGGCCTCTCATAATGACACTTATCGGTAGTAAAGTAAAATCTTAGTATTTGTCACGTTGCTGTACTAATCAAAAATAGCGTAGACTCACGCTGTTCCACACATTATGGTAGTAGTCACAAGTATTTTACTTCGTACAGGTAACGCAGACCTACGGTGTTTCTCGCATTATGGCGCTACTCATAGGCAACGCAAATCCATGGTGTTCCTCACCTAGGTGTACTAATCACGGGCGCCGCTATTCCCGTGGTGCTGTTCATATAGTGGGTACTAATTACAGGCAATGCAGATCCACGGTGTCGCTCATATATAGTGGCACTAATCACAGACAACGCCTAGATCCGTGGTGTTTCTCACAATGGTACTAATCACGTGTACTGGAAAACCCATACAAAGACTCACTTTATGTTGCTACTAATCACAAACCTATTGTGTGCCTAACATAGTGGTACTACTCGCAAGTAAAGGCGACCCATGGTGTTCCCCGCATGATGGTACTAATCACAATTAGTTTCATGGCTCTAACACTATCATCCCTTGGTCGCCCCTTATAGTCGGCTCTTACAACAGGCAGGGTATACCGTGGTTGTATTCTTCATTTGCGGCCCTCTCCCACAGGGGGTGTATAAAATCTATTGGGAAGAAATGCTTTTATACGGTATCTACATCAGAAAGAAGTCATGTTGCCACAGCGATAACAATATGTAATAAAATAAATGAATCCAAAGGGATAAGCACAATTTACTATATAAAATACTACATGTTACCCACGGCTTCGCTCGCGAGGATTTCGTTACTTGATAACTGTTCCTCGGTACTGCATTAAGATATCTGAAATTGCCTAAAGTATAAAAACACACCGAAAAATTGCATTTCATTTACCCCAGAAACTTCTTGTAAACCACGTTTGTGCCATTGAGATGACCAGGCTACTGGAACATGCGACATGGAACTCTACATGTGAGAAACAGTCCTCTTTTAAGTCGGAAAAAAAGGGTTTCTTTATTTCTAAAGGAGATACCAAATACCGATTTTCACATCTGTAAGATCTTAGTATTCGTGATATAAGTACCCTAATAGAGAGAATTCAACTCCTCCACTTATTATCGATCTCCAGCTTAAGTTGATTTTCCGAAGATGAAAAGTACGTGTTCCTTTGTTTTTAAAGGGTATTACAAATACCAATTTTCCACGTCTGTAACTGTTAAGTTATGAGATATACTGTATATGTACAAATTTAAAAAATTGACCCACTCCTTGGCTGAGTGGAGAGCGTTGAGGCATTTGATTCACAGGGTTCCGGGTTCGATTCCGGGCTGGGTCGGGGATATTAATCGCATGTAATTGATTCATCTGGCTTGGGGATCATATTCAATCAACACAGCACATTACAATCCTCAACAGGAACACGCAATAATAATTACATCCCTACACACGAGCTTGGCGTCAGGAAGGGCATCCAGCCGTAAACAGGGTCAAATACACATGTGCAACACAGTTTGCAACCGCAACCGCACAGGTGTGGGAAAAGCGGTAGAAGAAGAAGATAATCATTTTAAAAATTTGCCCACTTCCTTATTATTTCATCCCCTTAAGTGGATTTTCCAAAAAATTGTGTTCATTTATTTTTAAAAGAGATTGCAAGTACCAGTTTTAACGTTTGTAATATCTTCAGTTTCTGAGGTATATGTATCCTCATATAAAGAATTCAACTCCTTCCTCACTACTTTTGACCCTCCTCCCTCAGCCCTAATGTGGATGTTATGAAAACAAAAATTCGTGTTCTTTTATATTTAAAGGAGATTCCAAATACTAATTTTCATGTCTGTAACATGTTAGGTTTTTGTGATATATTGTATGTAATCTCGCTGCTGTAAGAATATTCAAGCTGACGTTGCCATGGTTACGACAGTTCATTTCTTTATCCGATTCCTAGAGCGCGGTTAGTGTAGTGCCAATATCTCCGTATCGGTTGGATTTAGTGCCTCAAAATATGGTTTACGAGCCCATAGGGCTTACCGAGTTTCGTTCTTTTCGTTAACGGGCTTAAATTGAGCTTTGTCTCGTCCTTGTACGACAAATTCGATTTCGTCTATATTAGCTTATTATTTTCATATTTTTATATCTCCCCCGTCGCCCCCTCGAATTGCTTTGAAAATATAATACAACCCATGTTACTCACTGGCAATATAGATTTCTATAGGTGAAGTAATTTTTAAATCTATTCAGTAGTTTTTGAGTTCATCCGTTACAAACAAATATACAAAATTTTCCTCTTTATAATATTAGTATAGATTAGTTCATTTACATTTTAGGGGATATGTAATATTAATAATAATAACAACAAAAGTATGCAATAAATATACGGTAATTTACAACATCAAGAGCAATTCTATGATCACTAAATTACCTACAAAGCAGGGAGTGTGAATAAACAAACATAATAAACATGAGTACTCGTATTTAAAAAGAAAAAACAAAGTCATCTCCTTCCAAGCCATGAGGGCCATTGGAATGGTGAAAGGTAAAGGCTTCCACTATCCATAACTTTGGCACTTGGTGGGGTAGAGTGTTAGCTCTACATTCAGCACGAACATTGGAACTTGCTCACTGACTTGAAGCTCGCTGACCTCAAGTTCTTCCCGCCAGGTGTCACTGATTTGTTGATAGGCGCAGAACATTTCTTTTCATTATTGATACTTGGTCACAGAACTCGACCACCAGATTATCCTATTCTTCAAGACACTGAACTAGGATGGATTAAAATTAGACACTACCATCAGAGGGCAGAGAATAATGTCTTACTCTAATCGCATTTTTTTGAAGTCAGAGGACAGGTTAGACACACAGCTACAGCAGTGCTGGGAAATAGAAGAGCAGTCATGACAAGAGAAGAAAGAGCCACAGAAGGGTACTTTACAGAGAATACCACTAGGTGCGCCGTTCCCGCGTCCAGGTAAGGACGCACAAGATCCAGGCTAGCTTAAACTATAATAATATTTACCACTATTCGTCATTTACGGGCCATGAGTTCCGGTTGAAAAGAAAGAATACCGAATCATGCTTGAGGAAATCTCTAACTCACGTAGAAGGACGTCTCCTACTCGTTCGTTTACTAGCTAGAATTCTCTATGGTTTACTAGATTGCCTTGAATATAGGTGCTTATGACTAACAAGGTAACATCCACAATGGTGAAGTCGCCGATCGCGATGAAACTTAGCAAACACATTGAGGTACATGTAAAAACAATGTCAGCATCAATTTTAGGCGCCAACATTCATTAGCGCATTAACGAAGGGGCCTAAAAGTTGCGACATTTCTAGTTCCGCGCGATCAGCGATGAATACCTGCTGGCCAATGCTAAGCCGGCACACATACTTCCCGTCTGGAGACACACCCTCTGCACCGCCTTTTACCCCCAAGTGTTTCTCCCCGGCACGTTCCCCTCCCTTCTCCTCGCGCTTGCCGGCTGCTTGGCTGTGGAACGAGACCGGCGCTATATTTTGCTTCCTTACGCACTATGTATGTATGTATGTTGGGTATTCAGCCCGAAGGCTGGTTTGATCCTCTGCAGCTCCGCCAACAGCTGTCATAAATAGCCTAGGCGTCACTGAAGAGGCGTACTAGGGAAATGAGGAGTGAGGTAGTTTCCCGTTGCTTTCCTCACCGAGCCAGCTGTTGCTTACGTACTATAGTTATTGAAATCCTTTAAATCACGTTCCGTTTCACACATAATGATAATAAATAACCTAAACGTATTTACTCATATTTTATGCAAATGCTTTATTTTCATTCCTGCTAATTCCGGTGGGTTGTCAATTCTTGGGTACAACCCCGAGTTAAGCACCATCGGGCGTGGACAAACGTGGTATAAGGTACTGCGTCCGACCTAGGCTTAAATTATTATTTACGTCTGAAACACCTTGAAGCTGTTAGAGTGGACATACATATGAAATTTATTAAAATAAATCACCCAGCTTGAAACAACGTTAAATATCCTTTTATTTAAAGAAATCACGTGCCCGGGTAGAGGATCTCAATGAATGTAATGAGATGTTGTACCTCGGGATATCAAAATATGGTTACAGGTCCAGACCCTCTTTTCATGTCCACTCCCCTACCCCCATTTTGTGTACGCTATCAGTTGTGTCATAACGAAATGAAATCGCGAACAACAGCAACTCCGAGTTAGAAACTGCTGGTATTTCCCGTATTACGTACTCTGGTATAAGGAATGTAGATAGAATGTTTTTATTTGTGCTCGTATTGAACGCTGTATTTATGTTTTGCAGTGAAAGGCACAACGCATTTCAATTGCAGCCATGGTTGTCGAACATAAATCAATTAAATGCATAGACAACTTGATATGAGTATGACATGGAATGATCGACGTAATAAGCAGAGTCTTTAAAAAGAAATAAAGATGTGCATTTATATATGCAGTAGATATACCGTAATCACAGGCAGAGCTGTAGTACTACTTACTCGTACTTCTGCGCTATAGCTGACAGAGGTCTCTGTATTCAACAAGTAGCCATATTAAAGTATCACACTACAGTCTTCTGGGTACAATGGCAGTTACATACGTAAAAGTGTACATGGCTATTGTACGAACTAGTACAACAACAAAAAATTACAAGGCACCACAATAAATGACTCCATATACATTACATCGGGCAAACTCCCCGTCAATAATAGTAAGCAAAAACAATTTATGGTCTATTCGACAATTTACAAAATAGTGAAAAGACGACTGAAACAAAACACAATTAACAACAGGTACCATACTCTTCCCAAGGGACGTACGCTTTACAATAGTGGTGTTCCTCGTAGAAGTGTGTGACGCACAAGTCCTTTGTACACCACGCACATTTGACAAAACCAGTATTCGGGCACAGAGAACATACCAAGCCAACACTGTCAAAGGAATACACTACCGGGTATTCGAATTGTCCAGGATGATCATCAAGGTACCCACTGCGGTACCACGAGTACTTCCACATGTTTGTGAATCGAGGAGACGTCAGCTGGAAATGTAACAGTGATTGCAACTTTAAGATGGTGTTACGGTGATGCAGCACGATGCCGGTATTCATAAGTCGCAGCCCGGAATACATTCGTCTGGTGTATGTTTTCCAAATCCGAAACCCATACACGTCAAATGGCTGACAAACGGCTGTAGCGCCGGCTGGAATCTTCATAACTTCAACTTCCGTGCCATGAACAAGCGCATTGTGGCCAGAGAAAGAATCTAACAATAAAATATTTTGTCCATCGGGTAAACTTGGTTTCAAGATGTCATTATACCAGCTCTGAACTTCTGCTTTGCCCATCTTTCCAGACGTGGTGCACACGACATGAATATTTTCTTGTGAAAATATTCGTTTCTTAACA
Source organism: Anabrus simplex (assembly GCF_040414725.1). NCBI lineage: Eukaryota > Metazoa > Arthropoda > Insecta > Orthoptera > Tettigoniidae > Anabrus > Anabrus simplex. The sequence goes on from NC_090279.1 coordinate 69,087,733, forward strand.
AGGGAACCAAAAAAAACTCCATTTCTTTCCTTTAAAACGATTAGCAACGGGGAGAGTAGCTCACCTTCTGCTGACATGGTAGGCATAATCGTGTAGCTGTGCGTAGTAGAGGGAATTGATTGGACCACCGTGCTAATCGACTTTTCTCCTCGGCGCGCTAATGTTCTGCCGGTGTACATTTCCAAATTAAAGCCGCTTTGGTCGCTGTTAAAAACATGTGATGGGCTGTGTAACTGTATTTTTTCTTTTACGTTTTCCACAAACATTTGGGCTTCCACCATAACGTCACTTTCCCTATCAAGTTTTCTCGTTGTTGTCACGACAGTAATTTTTCGGGATGTGATCCCTAATTTCTTTTTGAAGTCGTACACCCAGCGTGAGGACGCTTTAAAGTCATGGATCCCGCGAGAGCGGGCACTTTGCATTGCCCAATGTTTGATTGTGGCGTCATGGATGGTGGACGTACGGTACTCCGCGTCAATGTTTTTCTTGCAATCCATCGCAATAAGACCAAATTTGTCTCGGAGAGAGCCTCCTTTATCCACAACTTTTTTCCAGGCGGAGAGCTGTGACACTATGCAAACGACGGAAGTGCTTTTGCACAGTTGTAAATTTAAGATTTTTCCGTTTTCCACTCCTCCAGAAGTTGACTGCTCTTGTTTTATACTGTGAGTCTACGGTGTCCGCCGAACTGGCACTGTCTTGGCTTTGTCCCGGTTCTGGCTCGCTATATTCAATATCCTTTTCGGTTTCCTCCGACTGATCAGACTTGTACGTCAAACTTGTAACGTCCTCTAAATAGAGACTGTCACCTTCAAGACAGCAACTTATAAGCTCTGAAAAAAATAAAACAAATAACTAAAATACATGTTGTTATGTGTATATGTATTGACAGGAACAACGGAGAACACAACTGTTCGTTTAAAAACAACGAGAGTGTTATCGGTAATGAAATGAAATGTCGTATGGCTTTTAGTGCCGGGATATCCCAGGACGGGTTCGGCTCGCCAAGTGCAGGTATTTCTATTTGACACCCATAGGCGACCTGCGCGTCGTGATGAGGATGAAATGATGATGAAGACAACACATACACCCAACCCCCGTGCCGTAGGAATCAACCAATTAAGGTTACAATCCCCGACACGGCCGGGAATCAAACCCGGGACCCTCTGAACCGAAGGCCAGTACGCTGCCCGTTCAGCCAGCAAGTCGGACAGAGTTATCGGTATCATAAACCTACAATTTCACATGCAGCGCAAAAGACCACGCTTCAATCTACGTTATTACGGCCTATGTCCGCAGCGTGACATCTCCCCGTGAGCGTCAAAATAGTTGACTGCTTAACACTCACCCTCAATCGCGTCATAAAGCTGCAGCTCCCGAAAGTTCACCGTGACTTCCGTGCTTTGCTTGAAGATGAAAAATAATTTTTGACACGCTCAGTGACATTGCCCTTAAGGACTCGTCGCAAACGTTTTCATAAATATTTCATAAAATGTAAACTGCCTATACAATGTGGAAATTCCAAGGGAGAGCTATGAGGAAGGCTGATAGCGTACGCAGTGTAGCACAGGTTCTGTTCGACAGCTAAGCAGACGGCAGCGCGGGGAGAGGGAAACGAGTGGTGTTGAACCAGGCGGGGCGGAGGGGAGGAGGAGCAGAGGTGTGGCACAAAGCAGTGTTCCGGCTAAGCATTGGTCAGGAGGAATTCATCGCTGTTCGCGCGGAACTTGAAATGTCGCAAGTTTTAGGCCCCTTAGTTAACGCGCTAATGAATGTTGGGGCCTAAAATTGATGCTGGCATTGTTTTTACATGTACCTCAATGTGTTTGCTAAGTTTCATCGCGATCGGCGACTTCACCATTGTGGATGTTCCCTTGTAAGTCATTACTCTACAAAGTTATTAAAAGAAAGGTTGATGTTTCAACATACTACGTTTTATTACAAACTCAGTTCATTCCATAGAAAGAATATCATGATTTCATCTTTGGGAATAATAGTAAAGACTAGTGGGCTATACCCTTATCTAAAGGTTCATTTTTGATAAAATCAAATTGAAGTTCTCGAAAGAAATAAAGTGTCCAGTTAAGATGCTTGAAAAATTATTTAATTACAATCGTAAAATATCTAAATCACAAACAACTTGTCTGGAATGTCTCTCTTTAGAAACGAAAGAAACTAAAATGCATGACGGTATCGGACAAAGAAATATTGGTTAATGATAACCTCAAGTAATTAACATGTCCGATTCTCGAAGTACTAGATAATAAAAATGTTGAATAAGTAAAACATTAAATAATTAAAATATTCGCTGATCGCAATATTGATTAAGTAAAATATTACATTAAGTAAAACATTATTAGATTAAGTAAAATACTATTAGATGCATCTAATGAGGAAAGATAATATTTACAGTACAAAATAATACATACAGTGTCGTAGATTGAGGGTGGTTTTAAAAATATACAGGACGCTGGTTTGTATCTGGCATTAAACCCTTTTACGAAATTGGAATCACATCTTTTCTACATGAAATCTCACAAAATCTAAATTAACTGTTCTGTTTTTCTGATCATATTTACGTCGATCTACAGAAATGAAATAATTTTCCGTCCCCCTAATTCTTTGTGTCTAAATACACAATCAGATTAACTTGGAAAATATTCTCATAGTGTTTATAACATCTGATAGGTGTTGTATTGCACGTAATGTTCATATTTCTTGACACATTCTATTGCATAAACATCGATAAGTCCCTTTAAATTAATGTATACTCTCAAAAAGAATGACCAAACATCACATTTAGAATATTAGGTAAATTATCCTTTCAACTTGGGCTTATTCATAAATTCAAGTGCGTATCCATGCTATTATAGTATATTACCAAGTGTATATTATCATAATTCCATCAAAATATACGTTGTTTACATGGTCTACCTTGTGCGAAGACTCTACCTCAAGAATAGTAACTCATATTCCTGCAGTCAGTCATCAGTGATACTAGATAACGCCTTAGAAATAACTTCAAAGTTCACCTAACACATGAGAAGAATCTTATAATTAGAAGATATATATGAGGGTGTTAGCTAGTTCAAATTCATCCTCCTTATTAGAAATCATTTGGTGACTTTACGCATAAATGTCAATATACGGATGTCATTTCGATCGCATTCTAACCCGTTCTGTGCTTACTCGTGGGTAAATAATCAAATGAAAACAGCATAAGTTCACCAATCACTTCATGATGCTCAAATTGGAATATTATGTCCACCACAACATGACCATGATTGTATTCGCGAAGAATAACAACTACTACCAACATTAATTACCAATCTCACATCATCACTTTCATTAAATAATCATTATTTCATATCTTAAATAAATAAATATCACACTTCAAATTACCATATATGTCTCATCATATTCTAATTCGACGTATCTCTTACCTTCATCATGGTTCGTGAACTTACTTATTCAGTTATAGCTTTGATTCCTTCATAATTCCAAAAATAATACTACCACATTTATTTATATTCCAAGCACTTCATATATACGATCTCTATTTTACAATTCTTAAGTCACATAACTTCTCACACATGCCTAACTTCCATTCTGACGTCGTATAAAACTCACCAATACATTAAAAAAACTAACCTTCTCTCACAGTATATATTGACAGCGTTACGAACGAAGGCTTTCTAATCACTGAATGACTGTTTCCTACATATGGATTTGACGTTTCAGGTTTGAAGATTACCTAACATCCTTTAACCTAACTTGTAATCCACTGCTCGTATTTCATCATCGCACTCATGTTAGTTAGTTTAGCACTTTAATAAAAGGAAAAATAGATAATTTCTTACTTGTCAACTTCTGTAGTCAACTCATGTCCGGGTGACTGGACATGCAGACATATCTCCTTTCGTTTCCCTAAGTATTTGGGAATGCTCGGGAACGTCTCATCTGGTTCCTGGTCATCCTGGGGCTGGCAACGTCATCCTACGGTGCGTTCATCTGGGTAACCTCGCCTTCCGTCTCCTTAGAACATCTTGATCATGGCTTGAGCAATTGGAACAGAATAATATGTGATATTAGTCAACATCGTCATCTTAGGGCTATGTTCTGTTATTGCTTGCTTATGTTGAAAGAACGTCTTTCTTGGGAGAGTTGACGGTCTGGGATAGGTGAAATTGATTATTATACTCAAAATGAGTAAATTGTGTTTTATATATTATCCCTTCTCAATATTCCGGTCGAAATTCTAATCCTTTAGTTGTCTAGAATTGGAAGTATCGGCTAATACGTCGTCTAAGGAATGTCGTGACGTTACACCGTTGCAACTTCTGAATTTATTTTTGGAGTATTTTAATTTCGCGGAGCGAAATAATATTTCTTGCTGAAATTGTCGAGTGTAGCCGTCAATGAAGCTTTCCTCTTGTCTTTAGTATGAAATACTGATACGCTGATATCTTCCTTTGACGATCAACTATGTTGCTTCTCTTGTACGCAAGTTAAGTGAATGTAGTCTTCTTTCCAATTTTTTTCTCAATAATATCTCGTAACAATCTTCTTACTTCGTTCCTTTTTCCACTGCCTTCTATGTTTCGATCCTTTTGCGAGCGCTTGACAAAAATATTACCATCTTGGCTTGCGGTAGTGTCTGACGTTTAAATATCCGCCATTTTTGACATTTCAGACTCCATTTTTGTTCCGATCGTATCTTTAGGTAACAGTGAAATGGCACATAGGGAAGCTACAGGTAGATTTATAGTTTTCTTATCCCTCAAGTAGAAACCTGAGGTTCTGGAAAACTCCTTCAATCACACCACATCAAGACTTACTCAACTAGAACGGCAATTCAGTAGGCAGCACTCACTTATGCACGAGTACTGTAACCTTCTGCACGACTATGAGGCATTGGGGCATATGTTTAAAGTCAGGGAAGCTATTATCTACCCCCATCATCCAGTAGACTACAACTACAACTACAAAAATGAGGGCTGTATTTGATGCTCCTGCTAAAACTTCTAACAATATTTCATTTAATGATTATATTAATGGTTGGATCGACAATGCAAGAGGATCATTACTCCATTATTCTAAGATTTAGAATGCACATTGTACCAGGATAAATTAATTTCAAGAGCATGAGGTCTTTCTGAGGGGTGCCTAGTCGTTAGGAGATGCTACAGAGAGGGAGGATCGCAAGGCGAAGTAATAGATATTATATCTTTCTTTCCTTTACTCAATCTCTGGGAGGTCACCCTATTATATCGCGAAATCATAGAAAATAAATCCCAATTTCAACATCAGAATATCGAAAAATCAAGTTGATCAAGTAAAATTCAACTGAATAATGTCTTTCTCAACCAGTTATGTCCATCATAACTTTCATGGCATAAATTATTAATAAAGCATGTTGTAAGTAATTAAGAAATCCTAAACTCTTTTTATTGGCACTAGCGATTTCAGATTACGCTTTCTACATAAATTAAATAAAGTAAATTTGGTAATTCCTTCTTGTGAACACATCAAACTGAAATATGAAACACTTGAAATTAAATCTGATCTTCTAGTATAAAGTTCTAAATATTGTCCTTCCACCATGAATGAAGCACACTTCGTGAAGACGTATGAGAAAGATTATTGAAAGAGTATTGGTCTCTTGGCAGCAGAGATAAGGGAACACCAAGTGTTGATACTGAACAGGTGATTCTGATAAGGAGACTTTTAGAATTGTGTCACATGTTTTATAACTTAAGACAGACAGTGTATGTGTAAAAGTATGCAGGGGGTGTTTTATGAATACATTGGCAGTAATGAAGACAAGTGCTTCTACATCTGGCATAACCCAAGAAGAAAACGGAGGAATATCCGCAGTTCTAGCCCTTCAGGCAAGCAACTCGATGTTGAAAATATCCTAGGAATATGAGGTACGAATTTTAAGTAAATAAAATATAATAAACTGTGAGAATATATTCTACATTTATTCCTAAAGACTGCAACCTTTTGTTCAATCATTGTTATCCGGTCGATTAAATTAACAGTTTGCCTTTGTCTACCACTACGAGCGCTAATGTGAGTATATACAGAGTTTCACTTAAGCACCACTACGAGCGCTAATGTGAGCCTCTGCAGAGATTCACTTAAGCCTTCGGTGCGGATATTTTTCAAACAATCAAAAATCCCTAAGGGTATTGAACCAAGGAACGCATTACAGAAATAATATTTCGGCTAGGATTTCAATAAGAAGGAAAACGCGTAATGAACCAAGCGATTTTAGGCTGGAAGTGATTTTTCGAAATTAGCCTTTTTAGTTTGATAGAGCTCTCCAGTGCTCAGAATATAACACCGTTCCGGGCACGTTAGCCTCTCAACTCTCAGCACAATTCAGGAAATTGCATACTTTTGCGGGGACCACCACATGGTCAGATAAGAAATGTCTTCAACATTCAAGTCACCTGGTGATGCGATGTGTGGCTGAGGTTCGTTCGTTTACATCTCATTACACAAGAAGCACAACAAGAAGAACACTATGTACTCCCTGTGAGTTGCACTCTATATACTAGGGAATATCCTTCAAACATGTCGCAAGTGTGGAACTCTACAAATGAAACTGTATCTAGCCAAGGATGAAGAAGAACAAGAGATCAAAATTGAAATTTCTCTTCATCAGGTGAATCATTCAGTTCGGCTGAAATCAGAATACAGACTGAATGATAGCATAAACCTGTTTGTATCGAATAAACTACAGCGAATATTTTTACAACACTGCACTTCCGATTTCCAAGGAAAAGAACAAGGATGTCTTTACCGCTGATTCACACGTTTTTTGAAGTTGAAGACCACTGCGGAAGCTGAAAGTACACTTTCTGATATAGACGAATTCAACGAATGTAAGTGTGCCCTGACAGGAGGTGTAATTGTGATATCTACACTTCCATTCTTATAAAAATATGACATACGTGGTGTTGTCGAAACAGTTGTCAAGTGTGGAGATTAATTTTCTTGTATTATTTGAATTATCTTACGTTATGCTTCATTAGTTCTCTCAGTATAGGCTAAGTCCCATTAATATTAAGAAAGTCAACGACGTAAGTAAACTTATACGGTATATTGGTGATAAGATGCCAGTTTCTACCATGGCAATGTCAACAACTGTCCAATAACTCGGCAGGAAGCTCTTCATGAAGAAGAATTCTGATCCTCTTACAGAGAAGCTACTTGCAGTTCTTGTTTTCTACTCTTAGAATACGGTCACGGACTACAATATATATATTACACTGGTTACAAGTCAGTTCTCGATGAGAGAACAATACAGCCTAATATCCCATAAGACGGAATGAACATGATTACTGATTTTTTGTCAAAACTACAATATATGCGTTGTATGGGATCACTTCATATTTCCCTGATTTCTAAATGTTATAGGTTGATTGAAAATGGACATTGTAATGATAAAATCGAATTAAAACAAAATTAAAGAAGAGGTATGAATATTCAGTTTTATTTTCTAAGAAAATTCAGTTCAGTTGGAATGCTGTACGCATCCTAAAAATAAAATTTGACTCTTCTTACCTTCAGGGACAGAATCTGAAATTCGAATTATAGGAATAAATGGCCTTTTGCCAGTTATATGCAACTTCGATAATTTTATTCGTTCATTCAATTTTGTGTCACTCCTGTTAAATGTAATTTTTTGGATGTGTCGCCTTTTCCAGACGACCAACTCAGTTAGTGCCAACTGTCAGCTTGACTTTTTTCAGGAGAACTTTGCTGTCCATTACAGGAAATGACTCCTGTGATGAGAGAACTCAGCCCGTTCTGATAGCTGCTAGCAGTAGAACTTTGCTGTGCACCACAGGAACTGACCCCAAAGATGAGAGAACTCAGTTCGTTCTGATAACTACTAGCAGTAGAACTTTGCTATACACCACAGGAACTGACCCCAAAGATGAGAGAACTCAGTTCGTTCTGATAACTACCAGCAGTAGAACTTTGCTGTGCACCACAGGAACTGACCCCAAAGATGAGAGAACTCAGTTCGTTCTGATAACTACTAGCAGTAGAACTTTGCTATACACCACAGGAACTGACTCCAGAGAAGAGAGAACTCAGTTCGTTCTGATAACTGCTAGCAGTAGAACTTTGCTGTGCACCCCAGGAACTGACCCCAAAGATGTGAGAACTCAGTTCGTTCTGATAACTACCAGCAGTAGAACTTTGCTGTGCACTGCAGGAACTGACTCCAGAGATGAGAGATTTCGGTTCGTTCTGATAACTACTAGCAGTAGAACTTTGCTGTGCACTACAGGAACTGACTCCAAAGATGAGAGAACTCAGTACGTTCTGATAACTGCTAGCAGTAGAAGTTTGCTGTCCACCACAGGAACTGACTCCAAAGATGAAAGAACTCAGTTCATTCTGATAACAACTAGCAGTAGAACTTTGCTGTCCACCACAGAAGCAGACTCCAGAGATCAGAGAACTCAGTTCATTCTGATAACTACTAGCAGTAGAACTTTGCTGTCCACCACAGAAGCAGACTCCAGAGATCAGAGAACTCAGTTCATTCTGATAACTACTAGCAGTAGAACGAGGAATTCTCAGTAACGTTACCAGGTCTAGCCGTTACTAGGAACGTACAACTTACAGGACGTTTCATGGAAAAGTAAACATCGTCGAGCTATGAAATGAACGATACCAATTACACTTCACCAGTGTTGGGTTTCTACATTTGCGTAATGTGTTAAATCAATTGTATATTAATTTCAGTTGAGACCTCATTTCTCTTTGAATGAGAATCCAAGTGGTTTTAGATGTTTCCTGTTCGTTGAGATACGAGTATAAATGTCCTCCATCACCAGTGACATAAATTTGGCTCCAGGTAAATAAAACGCAAGGTGCATTCCTTAGCACAGCCACGAGGAAGAACGAAATCACTTTGGGCCCACGAATTGACCTGGTACTCATTTCTGGAGCAGGCTGAGTGAACCTCTGGGTCATGTGCCACTCCAGAAAATGAAATCTATTTTCTGACGTTTCTAGAACCCACACCCATCCAGGAGAATCAAGGACGTGTTGGCAACCTCGGTATGGTGCCCCCGTTTAATAGATGTCTTACAGTAAGTGTGAGTCTCAATTCTGTGAAGACAGGTGACTGTTGTATTTTTAGGATATTTCTGCCTCTCTCGGACGACCCATGAGTTATATCCAAGTATTAGGTGCTTTAATACGCGTGCCTAACGGGCAAAACAGGTGTTCACAGACACTATAACTGCATTTTATTCGTCGTAATTTGAGAATGAACGAAGTTTTAACTTTACACGTTTAGCTGTTACAGAAAGAAACAAGTATTTCAGAAAATATCCTCAGGGTGGTCATAAGAAAGGCGTTGGTAATAAGCAGTTCCACACCACGGGTGTGATTGTACTTCTTAAAGTAGCTCACATTACGGTACCGGTATCTGTAATGAGAAAGTACAGTACATAAGAATAGTGTGTGGATCTGTTTTCTTCGTGGGAGGAATGCGAACTATCAGGTATCTCCACATAGGTTCATGTATGCCTTTGCTGGCAAGATATAGTGTTTACAGTTCACTATGTCTTCTGGTATGAGCTATATCATATTTGTTACTTTCATTGACCTGTCTCAGTCTCATCCTTGGCTTTGACAACATGAAAGTGACTGAGGTATGAGTTGTGCTAGTAATAACAATCCTTATGCAGCCAGTCCCTGTTATGAATGGTATGAAAATATCGCTCATAGAGTCGGTTGGTGCATACATTTCATTGGATTGGCATACTGTTATGCAATAGCAACTGCTGGCTCGGTGACGAAAACAACGGGAAACTATCTCCATCCTCATTTCCCTAGTACGCCTCTTCAGTGATGCCTAGGCTGTTTATGACAGCTGTTGGCGGAGCTTCGGGCTGAATACCCAGTATACATACATATTCATGTAACAAAAGTTGAATAAACTGTAACTCTGGTAGATTTCTACCATACGAGTTACACATCTCTTGAAAGTAGCAGCCTTACATCACAATGAAAACAATAACAAGATAACGGACATTGAGCAGGTACGATAATTGCTTGTTTTAACCACTTAGATAATGAACGACTTTTAAATCACGTAATGGTCCACATAGTTTATTTTCGTGTTATGTTACTGGATTGTAAGCACTTCTGACACGAATAATGGAAATACTCGCTCGGATCATGAACTTAATATTAGCAATTTGAAAAGAGGTCCTCTAGCGAACACCAATCCATGAGCAAAGGAGATGGAGGGACGATATTTAATTGATCAGTCACAGGCAGTGAGTGGGCTGAGAGCACAAGATTTTCAGTATCAGTCAAGTAATTGACCGAGAGGAAGAGATAGTTATGCTCATGGCAGAGCACCAGGGGATCGGGGACAGATTATTACAGAACTGATGACACCCTTCCTCTCTTAACACCAATCAGAGGAGAGTGAACCTATCGAGAAAAGGGAGGGAAGACACAAACCTAATAGCGTCAGAGTATGAGTAGACCAAGGAAGGTCGAACGGTGAAGACGAAAGTTAGGAGGCTCACACAAATAACTGGTTAGTGTGTCAGACTCAGCTACGAGATCCGTGGTAACCGAGCAGAGAGTCAATCAGAGGCTACCTCTTCCTTCTCCTACTTAGGATTATGTGATTTGTTGTACAACTGTCCCGTATCAGTTCAACATGTCGCATCACTAATCCGATAACTTGGTGGACACATAGAGTTAGGCGCCCTTTAAGACCCTTCTTACGACCGCGGTCAAAGTGATACTGTTCGGTCTTGTTGTTTTTTCTACTTTTAAAAAGGATGAGATTCGTATTACAGCCATGCCAAGGGGTTTTAGAGCAGAATGGCACCCGTGGAGTCACGAGCTTGGTCATATTATGTTTCCACTCTCCCTGTCCGATATCACTTTCGTCTCTTCTGACGCACAGTGAATTCCGTATTTTCTCTAGACATAACTTCACTGCTCCAAGACGCGACCTGTGAACATTCAATATCGTTTGTTTACTTATAACTTATAACAGCGCTGGTGTCTTTTAAGATACCCCGACACTAGTTCCATAAGATATCACGCAACTTCTAAACACTTGCAAGGGTTACAAGGGATCAATTCATCCTGTGAGGAATATTGCATTCTATTTTCTCTTTTATTTTACATGCGCGCTCTGTCGTCCATTCTTTGTAAGGAGCACGAACACTACGTTTATGAAGAGCTCACTTCCAAGAATGGCAAGTTATTTAATTACATGTAAAGATTTTTACTCGTAATTCAGTTCTGAAATTACAATTGTAATCGTTACATTGTAGTAATCGATATATATCGCATCGAGAGCTCGGTAACTTTGGAGCCCCAGCACTCGTTCATTTACCTTCTTTTTTGTAATTATTTTATATCTCCCAAATATAAAGGTACAGCATAAACATACAAAAGGAATACAACAAGCAAAGCACTAAGCACTCAATCTCTTATTATACGATAATGTTCACTTGTCACAAGTCCTTCCGTACTTGAAAAAAATATTACATTTTCTCTCGTATCTTATTGTTCTAGAGAATAGTCATTTCAACTGAGAAAAAAGAAAGTGAAGAAAAAACCACTGGCACAAAACACATTGCATGAAAAACACTGCACGACCATTTCACTGTTATAATGAAACACACTCGAGTTCCTTAACGTGATGTTTCTCTCTCGGTGGCACACGTTTCAGTAATTGTGGTTTGGCATCTTTTAGAAGTCGGATGAACGTGTTCAGGGAGCACTGTTCGTTTTTCTGGACATAATAAATATACCCCATGACAAGCCAGATTAGCGCAAATTTCAAGTGCTGCGTACAGAAATCGAGCTCTAAAGCTGCTCTGTAAGCTGCATTATGATTAGCTGATCCTCTCATCTGTCGTAGCACAGAACAAAACCATTTCCAGACAAGTTTGACACTTCTACAGGTAGTAAGTTCATGCCTCTGTGTGTCCACCTCCAGACATTTTTTACAGAGTGGGGATTGGGTGATGTTGTGATGGAATTTTTTATCTTCTGTTGGAATAACTTCGTTTGTAGCGTTATATGTGGCTTCTTCCCAGTCAGTTGACCTCATAAGGAGCTGTGTATAGCCCCATCTTGTAGAATTAGATAGCCGCCATCTTGCGCAAGCGTCCCTAGGGAGTCTCATAAGAGCCTATGTATAGCAGCCATCTTGTGCAATTAGATAGCCATCATCTTGCGCAAGCGCCCTTAAGCCGTCTCATAAGGGCTATGTACAGCCTCATCTTGTGCAATTGGCGCCGTAAAGGGCATCCGGCCCTAAAACTGAGGTTAGGACCCTCCATGAGGTTAGGCTTGCTGTCTTGCGCGTAAAAAGTGAGGATAAGCCCTGCAAGATGGCGAATGTGAGGTTAAGCTCGCTCTCGTGGCGTCAGGAAGGGGATCTGACCGAAAACTGAGATTAGGCCCCTCCATGAGGTTAGGCTTGCGGTCTTGCTCGTAAAAAGTAAGGTTAAGCCCCACCAAGATCGCGGATATGAGGTTGAGCTCGCTCTCCTAGGCGTCGGGGAGGACTTCCGGCCCTAAAACTGAGGTTAGTCCCATCCATGAGGTTAGGCTTGCTCTCTTACACGTCAAGAGTTAGGTTAAGCCCTCCAAGATGGTGGATGTGAGGTTAAGCTCGCTCTCTTAGGCGCCAGGAAGGGCTATCGTCGTAAAGATGTGGATAGGCCCCTCCATGAGGTTAGGCTTGCCCTCTTACGCGTCAAGAGTAAGGTTAAGCCCATTCAAGATGGCGGATGTGAGGTTAAGCATGCAGTCTTAGCCAGCGCAGTCAATGCGGAGGAGGCCTCTCCCGAGAGCGTGGGGAGGTGGAGGCGGCGGAAGCGCAGTCAATGAGGTGCAGAACTCTCCCGAGAGCGTGTGGAGGCGAAGGCGGCCGAAGAGCCTGTGGTAGCGGCCGCTTTAGAACTGTCCACTTATACTACTGAAATTTACTTAACGTTCTTTCATGAAAGCCTGTAAAGGAGGATTCTACATAAACGAGCTTCAGAAAGTTAAACATCCTAATCACTTTTTAATAGAACGTGTTATTCGTTGGCGCGGTAATAAACTGTACGTCGAATGGCTTGGTTTTAATAACACACTCAATTCATGGATTAATAAAGAGGATGTATTTTAAAACGTTTGTTTAATTTTCTTTTTTTTTCTAGAACCTGAAACCGAGGTTTCGTATTTGTCTCCTCTCCATTTACGTTTTCGCATTGGCTGTTACGCCGTAGAAATTTGTGTCAATATAATACAATTCTCACGATTATCTCTTATGCTTCGCCAAGTTATGTTTTATTCTTCGAGCTTATGTAAACTCTGGGTGCTACTGCTACCCTACGGCAGTAGTGCTAACTATCGGCGGCTTCCCCCTCCGTTTTGCCCTGGCCAATCAACGCATGAGTCGGCCTTCTTGCAACTCTCGACCCCGGGGAGGAAGCGAAGCGTAGTGTTGCACTCGCATAGGTCCCATGATGGGGAGCAGACGCTTGTGTATTTATCCCCGCGCCACGGACTAGAGTAGTGGCATGGATTACGGATAGTAGCACTAAAAAGGTGGTTTGTGCTCCAAAACCCTCAGAAGATTTTTTTCTCGTTCATCCTCGTATGTGAGATTTGTTGTGTTGCTTAAAATGTTGTTATCTTCGTCTGGTAAGGCAACATGGCTAGGCCATGTTTGAACTTCTCTACTACTGCGGCAACCTAACTGTAAGTGTACATCTCTATTTAAATTTGTATATTCATCGTCAGGAATGAACTACTTCTGGAATCCGTCCAAGGAAACCCTTTCTATAATACAAAAAAATGGTGTGCGTCTAAAATTTATCAGCATTCTTGTTAAAAATTTACCAACATACTGTACTACTAAGATCGGGTTGAAAATGTATTAGTTTAGCTTTATTTAACCACGAAGTTGTTAACGATCACCATAAGAAATTTTATACGTTTTGGGGGCAAAATTGAAAAAAGGAAATTTTATTATTATTATTATTATTATTATTATTATTATTATTATTATTATTATTATTATTATTGCCATCTCGCGGCTGTTCTGCTGTTTCAAATTAAATCTTTGTTTAAAACTCGGTTAATACATGGGAGTTCCAGTAAGGATTGCCATGGTTCGATGCCTTTGGTACTAAATTTGTTCCTTTTTCTTTCAATTTAATCTCGTTTTGAATATTGAATTTTCACGACCAAATTGTAATCGAAAGCGACTTTCAACCTATTAGGTCGTGTTACGTACATTTAGTACGTGATGAAGAGATGTTATGTACAGAACAAAAATGGCCAACCAGACACCAGTGGGATCCGAACCCACAACCTCCCGATTTCGCGTCAGTTGCTCTACCAATTGAGCTATGGTGGCCTAGGCCATCTTTGTTCTGTTGGAAATGATCTAAGCTACGGGTCTGGTACTACTACCATCACACTGTAGAATGCGTTCAAGTTGCCCGTTGAGGGCCAAGTCAATGAATATTGAATTTTCACGACCACATTGTAATCGAAAGCGACTTTCAACCTATTAGGTCGTGTTACGTACATTTAGTACGTGATGAAGAGATGTTATGTACAGAACAAAAATGGCCAACCAGACACCAGTGGGATCCGAACCCACAACCTCCCGATTTCGCGTCAGTTGCTCTACCAATTGAGCTATGGTGGCCTAGGCCATCTTTGTTCCTTGGACGGATTCCAGAAGTAGTTCATTCCTGAACGCATTCTACAGTGTGATGGTAGTAGTACCAGACCTGTAGCTTAGATCCTTTCCAACAGAACAAAGATGGCCTAGGCCGCCATAGCTCAATTGGTAGAGCAACCGACGCGAAATCGGGAGGTTGTGGGTTCGGATCCTACTGGTGTCTGGTTGGCCATTTTTGTTCTGTACTTAACATCTCTTCATCACGTACTAAATGTACGTAACACGACCTAATAGGTTGAAAGTCGCTTTCGTTAATCTCGTTTTATTTCTCATTTTGGTTTTTACGTGTGTTTGGGTAATAGCCTGTTGTTTATTTGCCTCCATTTTTCCTACCATTATTGGTCCACTAACGGGATTGGTTCTCGCTAATTATAACA
This sequence comes from Anabrus simplex, assembly GCF_040414725.1. Lineage (NCBI taxonomy): Eukaryota > Metazoa > Arthropoda > Insecta > Orthoptera > Tettigoniidae > Anabrus > Anabrus simplex. The sequence goes on from NC_090279.1 coordinate 69,102,877, forward strand.
ATTTATGATGGTTGCCTTGGTGATGAGGATTGTTTCTAAAGATGTTTATAATTTTTAGAAGGTGGACAGCCCAGTCGTAATATTGTTCTGTGTTTTTTATGTAACCCGTGTTCGATGTGATTTTAGCCCCCATCTACGTCCATTTCCTTTCATTTCCCGGTTTAGTGTTGTGGAGTTTTTCCATTCCATTTGGGTATCTTACTAAAAGGATTTGATATCCTATGCTGGAGCTCCCAGTGTATCTTGTTACCCTATCAATAATGTAATTCGAGAAAGAGAGAAAACATCCCTCAACGTGTGTTGAAGAAGTTGAGAACGTTCGTAAAATCAATTCCTACTAGGTGTCATTTACAAATTTTAGAAGAATAATTCCTTCAGTTAAGAAAAAAGTTTGTGTTTTGTTGCGAAAGTGACCAAAAGGTATGATTGTACCGTTTTATTTCTTTCAATTTATTTCTTGCCGGCCGGCGGTTTTAAAATTAATTTCGTTGAATTTAATTTAATTCAGTTCAAATTTGAGTTTATTGGGTTTTTACAGTGGATTTACCTGGTTAATTTAATTTATTTTAATTTTATTTGATGTTATTTTAATGTTAATTTGAATTTAATTGAATATCAACTTGGTTTTATATTAATTCAATTAACCTATATTTTACACCATTATGCAAATCTTCGAGGATGATCTGTAATTTATTTTCTCATTTAATTTCCCCTTTGAGATCATGAATTAAATTTCTCTTGCTTTAAACGAAAAGATTTGTCTTGTTTCTGCTCAAAACTATTTGACACACTGACGGGTTGGTAACTTGATCCACCGGTCTTGTTGTTCCTTTCTACCACCTGGAGGTGAGTTTTAAACTGTTCCTATGTTCATCTTTGTTCTGGGTGCGTAGTGGTGTGTGACGCTTCCTGATTTGTTTCACTCTCACGGGGCCATTAGGTATGGGTGGTGCTGTGGTGCTGCCGATCAGCTGAGTTTGTACGGGTTACCTAGCTGAGTGGGGCAAACCTCTACCTCTCCTGTCTACTATTGCACAAGCTTGTCAGTTAACTTTGCTACTATTAGTTAAGTTAGGATTTTGACTGGTAAGGGACAAGAGAGAAGTTAAAATATTAATCGAGCAACACATGCACTATGTTTTACAAATGTTACTTATTTCAGCGTATAGGCCTACGTACAATTTCTTCTTTCACCAAAGTAAACTTCTTTAGTCCTTAGATATTTCTCAGCCTCTTTTGTCTTTTAAGACTTTCACCCAGCAATAGTTTCCCTTTCATTGCCCCGGCAACGACAAGTGCTGCAAAATTCTCAGCAACTGTAGCATTAGGTGAAATCACACGCTCCATAGCTTTACGAAGCAGATTTTCATCAGTTGCACGTCTTATTTCTGGTTTATTTTGACGATAAGCAATGTCGTGCACTTTGCACGCAGCATCTATCATACTAGTGCCAGTATCACCGCGTGGTAAGCAGACGTCAATTCGAGTTGGAGGGCCAGAATATGGTAACGAGGAAGATGAAGCTTAAATGTAAGGAGATCAATCACCTTAGTGATGAGCTCATGGCCAGCGTGCTTCCTCACATTCCTCCCAGCACGTTTCTTCAACTTTTCTTGCAGCTATGAGAAGTGTTTACAAGCGAAGTCAAGTCGTTTGTTTTGACATGTGCGGCACTGTCTCACATATTCACTCTGACAAAACAGGATCTTGAGGCACCTTATCCCAGATCTTCTTTACAGTATTCGCAGCTACATTGACCAAAAATGCCTTTGGTAATGCATTCAACACTTCTTCAGTAAAAGTGTTTAGTTTCCTTTTGCTAGCACAAAGCTTTACGATTGCCTTTTCAACTTCGTTACACTTAGTATCAGACAGAAATGGCAGGATGTCTTTACTCTTCAAATGCCTCTTTCACACTGTCGTCATTTCGACACTGCAATTTACAAATGTTGTTCACCTCCGGGCATGCACTGCGACACAACCAATCAAAAGCATGCACACATGTCGTGAAGACTGTTTAATTGTTTCTCGAATATGCTCCTTGAGAGGAGTTTTAAATGGTGGACATCCTAATTCACGAATGTCGATAACTTCATATTTTGATGGTAGATACTCAGGCAACCATTCCTTCTTTTCAACACCAGCAGAAAAAAAAATCGGCTCTTTTGACAAATAAGCGTTCATTATCATAGGTAGAAAGCGATGAATTACTTCTTCTTCCCACCGAAGTCCTAAATGTCTTTTTCTCCCATTGTGTTTGCATTTTATCTTCATCCGTTTACAAGCAGTAAGAAGAAGTTGGGCTAAATACTAAACTCACGCCTTTTTGTGCCCACAACACAGCGCAGTCCAACACAGCAACCTCTCTGAACACGAATTTGTTTCTGTGCACTTCATAGCCTTTAACATCAACTGTCAATGTCCTTGTCATGATGAACTTCAAAGCGATAAACTCTATGTTACAGTATCTTATCGACTAAATAAAACAATGTCTACTCATGTCAAAAACCGCGTGGCCTTATTATGTTACATGCTCAGCCCAGTTAGGTTAAGCTTGCACTCAGGAGGAGGAGGTAGACGAGGAGATAGTCATACGCTATTAAGTCTGTGATGATGATGAGGAGGAGGAGTAGGAAGACTAAATCTATGAGGAGGAGGAGCATGAGGAGGTATAATGATACAGTTGCTCAGCTTCGAGCCCGAAAGATATTTCCCGTTGTTACACCCACTATCAGTAAAGTACATTTATTAAATATTACACCAGCCCCCTAGTCCATGTGCAGCTGCCGTCTTGTCCTTAGCTCAGATCTGAGGCCCCAAAGTAACCTTCCGATATTACGCCCCTAAGAATTATACATATTTATTGAGCCTTATAGCAGCCAAAATTTTCAAAGTTCAGGTCCAAGCTTCACTGAATCACTTTCCAGTGTTACGCCGCCTATATATAAAGCACATGCAGTAAGTCTTGTAGCCGCAATCTAGTTCCAAATTCCGCTCCAAGCTCCACTAAATCACTTTCCAGTGTTACGCCCCCTATGTCTAAAACACATTAATTAAGTCGTATAGCCGCCATCATGTTCGAAGTTCAGCTACAAGCTCCCTTGAGTCGCTTTTTAATGTTATACCCCTAAGAATAAAGTATACGTATAAAGCCTGATAGCCGCCATCTTGTTCCACGTTCGGTTCCAAGTTCTGGGACGTTAAGATAGTTTAACGCGTGGTCAGCCTAACCTTAAGCCTGCAGTTAGCCCGGGTATCGATCTTTAAGTCTAAAAACATACCTTTTAAGCTTTATAGCAGCCATACTCTTCCAAGTTCAGCTCCGAGCTCCCTTATCGCTCTCAAATGTTTGGGCACCTATGAATGAAGCATATGAATCAAGTCTTATAACTGCCTTCTTCTTCTAAGTTCAGCTCCAAGCTTCCTTAAGTCGTTTTCTAATGTTACGCCCCTATGAATAAAGCATACGTATTAAGCCTGATAGCCGCCATTTTGTTCCACGTTAATCTCCAAGTTCTGGGAGGTCAGCGTGACGTTAAGCCTCCAGTTAGCCTGGGTATATAACTTGATGTCTAAAATCATACATTTGAAGCCTTATAGCAGCCATCTTGTTCCACGTTCAACTCCCTGTCCTAGGAGGTTAAGTTAGGTTAACGCGTGGTCAGCGTGACGTAAAGCCTGCAGATAGCCTGGGTATAAAACTTGATGTCAAAAATCATACACATGAAGCCTTATAGCAGCCATCTTGATCCACGTTCAGCTCCATGTCCTTCGAGGTTGAGGTAGGTTAACGCGTGGTCAGCGTAACGTAAAGCCTGCAGATAGCCTGGGTATAAAAATTGATGTCAAAAATCATACACATGAAGCCTTATAGCAGCCATCTTGATCCACGTTCAGCTCCATGTCCTAGGAGGTTAAGTTAGGTTAACGCATGGTCAGCGTGACGTAAAGCCTGCAGATAGCCTGGGTATAAAAATTGATGTCAAAAATCATACACATGAAGCCTTATAGCAGCCATCTTGATCCACGTTCAGCTTCATGTCCTAGGTGGTTAAGTTAGGTTAACGCATGGTCAGCGTGACGTTAAGCCTGCAGTTAGCCTGGGTATAGAACTTGATGTCTAAAATCATACATATGAAGCCTTAGAGCAGCCATGTTGTTCCACGTTCAACTCCATGTCCTAGGAGGTTAAGTTAGGTTAACGCGTGGTCAGCGTGACGTTAAGCCTGCAGTTAGCCTGGGTATAGAACTTGATGTCTAAAATCATACATATGAAGCCTTATAGCAGCCATCTTGTTCCACGTTCAACTCATGTCCTAAAAGGTTAAGTTTGGTTAACGCGTGGTCAGCGTGACGTTGAGCCACCAGATAGCCTGGGTATAGAACTTGATGTCTAAAATCATACATATGAAGCCTTATAGCAGCCATGTTGTTCCACGTTCAACTCGATGTCCTAGGAGGTTAAATTAGGTTAACGCGTGGTCAGCGTGACGTTAAGCCTGCAGTTGGCCTGGGTATAGAACTTGATGTCTAAAATCATACGTATGATGCTTTAGAGCACCCATCTTGTTGCACGTTCAACTCCATCTCCTAGGAGGTTAAGTTAGGTTAACTCGTGGTCAGCGTGACGTTAAGCCTGCAGTTAGCCAGGGTATCGAACTTGAAGTCTGTTAGGTTAAGCTTCTTCTCTTATGTGGATAGCGCGTGTGTTGAGCTTTCAGTCTCTTATTTTAAAGCTTGTACTCTTAGGCATCGAACTAGGCTCTGTACCGTTAATGCCCTTAGGTCTGGAGTCAAACCAGGGATCTGCGAGTTTAAGTCCAGACACGTCATGCCTGTTAGGTTAAGCTCACCTCTTATCCATAATCACGGTGGCTGTTAGGTTAAGCTTGCACTTTTTGGCATCGAACTGGGGTCTTAGGCCATTAAGGCCAGGGTCGAGAACGATGTCTGGACACGTAGCCAGCCCCTCTAGTGAGGTCATGTGAGGTGTAAGTCAGCACAGTCAATGAGGTGGAGGTGGCGTCAGAACTCCAACATTTACACTACTACAGATATCTACACAAGCTCTATTATACTGTATATATCTGGAAGCTGAAGTGAAGGCTCAAGTAGTATATGTGGCATGACATAGAGTCCGCTCAAGAGAATGAACAGAAAGAATGAACGTATTGAGGGAAAGGATCAGTCTACGTCCCCATGCATCGGGAAAGACACGAAAATAAAGTTCAAGAAGTAAGTAAGTTTGTCATCATCTACGAGTTGCCATGATCTTGATATCGAACTTTTCATAAAGAATTCATTTTGTAGCGTCTTCATACCTGGAAAACAACATCGAGGGACTTATTAGCAAATAAACAGCATCAAAATTACCGTATTCTCAAAATATTTCTGTAACAAAACAATGTGTTAGATTCAACAAAGAGCGATCGTTGCTGGGAAACGGAAGAGTACAATTGGAAGAAAAATGAAGCGAAAACTTGATGGTGAAGGGGCTGGTGAGTACTTGTTAAAAGTTACCTTGTGTTCTAGAGATGATCCTTCTGTAGATGTGGACTAGGTAGCCCCTGCCAGCGCCATTGCTACTCTGAGAACCTCATGGTGCACCCCCTTCTTGTGTTCCAGAGCTTATCCCACTGTAGATTGGGGCTAGGTATCCCCTGCCAGCGCCATTACTACTCTCAGACCTTCATGGTTCACCCCCCCTCTTTCTTGTGGACTACGGGTCAGGATATAAAAATGACGTATTTATATGGACTTTAGAAATATTTTGTTATGGTTTATTATTACTTCTATATTTATAATTTACAGAATAAAATTGCTAATCTACACTGCTAAACATAACGTATACGTTTCTACAAATTTATTGTCACACTGCGTCTGCAATTTTGTCTCTCACATTTCTCACTCCTAAGGACATCAGAAAACAGTAAATATCAGTGAGAACAAGGTAAAGAGTGAAACGATTTCAGAAGTGTTACTGTAGGCGCTCTCTACAAATGACTTTGCAGACATATGAACTTCTTGCACTTAACGCATGAGAGCCGAGACTTACTGTCCGTACAAAGGTAGCAAGTGCTTACCACTTTCTCCTTTTCGCGGTCTTCTTCTAGCTCGCTTCCTAGTTGTTGAAGCAATGTGTTTGCTGTCAGCTCTCTTCTGCAAATGGTTTCTCAATAGTTCCTTTTCGAGAGAATGTTTATTATCTTGCTGATTGTTAGATTTACATATCATCAGGCTACTGATGGCGGCAAGAACAAGTGTCCTCGCTACTGCGACATATTAAGTCCATCTTGACGTTGTCCTGGTCCCTCACATATTAATTCACCGTGATGTAACACACGCTAAAGAAAATACACATTTTGGATGTCGCGCACTGTAACATAAGTAATGTTTAAGGCAAATTAAAAAAGTAATATTAAAAACCCTACACTTCACATCGGAAAACTGGCATAAAACGCCCCGAATTGTCTTTTGATATTTGTGGACACTACACTACACACAAAAACATCACGTAACTCACTACATTTCTGTAGTCCGCATAATCGGGTAAGCAGTCTATTTCTACTGTCATAGCCACGGCCTTATATGACCTCACTACCCCGGTATTTACCTTGAGAGACTGGGGAAACCCTGGAAAAATCCCAGCCAGGGCACTTGATCATCTCCGTCGCACACCAGGGATGTGCTACACATAAATGTCGCGCATGAAGCTAATTGTGTCCAACACACACAGCTTCTTGAATAAGTTAAGTTTTTCTTGCTACAGATGGAACGTAGCACTTTGTCATTAGCTGGGTCCCAAGATCCCAATGACCCAGCTAAAACGGCATTTACCATCACCGATATAAAACGTGTGCGAAGAGCCGTCGCCAAGGTCGCGTACTTCTCTCTTTTGGCCTGTCTGGCATCTTCGGAAGCGGATTTCCTGTTCTCAAATGGAACTGAAATGTCCAGCACTAAGGCTTTACCATCCTTGACAATAACCAGGTCTGGGCGTAGTTCGTCATGCACGACCTGGTTGTCGCTGAAGATACTGTATCTTGCAGCAGCTGACCTTCTGACCCTGGAGACCACAACATTGTGTCTCCGCAGATAAAATGCAGAGTATCTCATGCAATGATTAGCTATATGAGGCAGAGTCTCATTCCCGTAGCCGCATCTCCTACACTTCTTGTTGCCATCAGATGCAGAACGGCGACTCGCATTGAGCGGTAGTAAATCCAGTCTAGCTCGGTGGATAAATCTCCAGTCTGCACATCTGGCAAACAGACCGGTTCTCAAGAAGTGGGAATTAGCTGTGTCTGCGACTACGCATTCCATTACTTTACCTTGATTGGGCAGGCTGATCAATCTATTAAGGTGCTTAGACTGAAGGTTTATTCTGAGTGTCTTTAGCGCCTTATGACGAACATTGCTGCACATGATATTTTCATAGATGGTAACCGATTGTACGAAGTCCTCCATTTTCCATATAATCTGGTTTCTTCTCGAGGCCTTGCAAGCTTCAGCCCAGACAGATTGTAATGGATTAGAGTTCCATCTGCACTCGCCCTCGTTATGGCCATTCAGGAAAGCTGATACGTCTTCATGAAGGACAGGTCTTCCAAGTCTCTTCTGGACTAAGGTCTTTAGGTCCTCAAAGGCAAGCTCTGCAGTACAGATGTAAGTTGAAGTCAGGACCTTGAAGGCATTACCGATCCGCTGATAGTCTGAATCGTTCTCTGCAACAGGTAACCCAAGACAACCTGCCTTTGTAGGATCATATAGATAGTCGTTAGAGGCCTCCTGGGATAGTTATAGGATCTTCTTAACCTCGGCCTTTATATTATAACTCTAACTTGGAACGTAAGATCTTCTGTGCCATGAAGATGAGGTCAGCTAGTTTTTTCGTGTCGGATGAGATGCGGAATCCAACAGTCTTTCCAAGGAACTTCTCAAACACTCCATCTTTCAAAGCCTTTATCTTCATTGTCAGTTTTAAAAATGGAGTTTCTCGTCCCTACAGGGGTCTCAACAGACAGATGTATGCTGAAGAACTTTGGAGCTGTAAGACTTATGTTGATCTTCTTTGACATAGTATCGATGACAATCTTGTTTTGTAGCTTTATCGAGTCGTCGGATAATAGTACGATGTCATCAGCATAGGCGAGAAGTCCATTCATAGGACAACCTTGCCTTACTCCTCATTCGATGTAAATACCGTCTGTGACCCGATTTCCAGTCTGTATATGGGTGGAAGAACCAGTATACATATTTTTACTTATCTTCTTTAGTTTAGTGCCAGCTCCACTTCTTTCAAGGGCCGCAAAGATAGCGTCATGCGACACGTAGCCGAAGGCATTAAAAAAATTCAACCAAGCTGCTAGGAATTGGCCTTTCTCACATCTTGCCTTGTCAGATTTCATTTTGAGTGTGAAGTTATGCCCAAAAACTCCGTAATGTGGCAGAAAACTTTTCTGCGCTGGTGCTAAAATATTGTTGTCTATCATCCAGGCTTACACACCTGAGTGTAGCTTATAAATGGTCCGCATGATGGCAATGGGTCACCAGTTAGTGATGCCATGTGGATCACCTTTCTTGAATTATAAGATTGTGACTGGCTGCTTCCAATCCCTGAGTATCTTCTCGTACTTCAGACAGATGTAAAATATTCTGGCCAGCAGTATACAGGCAGGATCGACCACCTTCCAGTGTTTGTAAGCAAGGCAGTCGTCCCCTGGAGCTGTGTTTTCACATCTTTGTCAGCGACTTTGTACTTCATTTGGCGTGATTCTGGTGGTATTCACGCATGGGGTACTCTCTGGTGGTCGAGAATTGAAATCAGGTAAGTTGCTTGTTTTTCCCTCAGCAGTCTCTTTAAAGTGCTGAGTCACAGTCTCAATATCTATGTTACACCTCGACCCTTCGTCTCCCAGGAGAAGCCGCATGGCTTTCCTTCTGTTGTTCCTATATAAAGATAGTAGTATAAGTCACGGGTTCGGCCACCTCCACCTCCACCACCACCTCCACACGTTCTCGGGAGAGGCCTCCTCCTCACGCTGGCTAAGAGCACGATCCTAACCTCACATCCGCCATCTTGGAGGGGCTTAACCTAACTTTTTGTGCGTAAGAGAGCTAGCCTAACCTCATGGCAGGGCCTAACGTGAGTTTTACAACAGGATGCCCTTCCTGATGCCTAAGAGCGCGACCCTAACGTCACATTAGCTATCTTGGAGGGGCTTAACCTATCCTTTTATGCGTAAGAGAGCTAGACTAACCTCACGGAAGGATTTAACCTCAGTTTTATGTCCGGATGCCCTTCCCGACGTCAATTGCACAAGATGGCGACTATACATGACTCTTTATGAGACGCCTCAAGGGTGCTTGCGCAAGATGGCTGCTATACATAGACTCTTATGAGACTCCCTTGGGATGCTTGCGCAAGATTGCGGCTACAAGATGGCGGCTATAGATGGCTCCTTATGAGACGCCTTAAGGGTGCTTGCGCAAGATGGCGGCTGCTCTTATGAGATGCCTTAAGGGTGCTTGCGCAATATGGCTGCTGCTCTTATCAAGAAAACTAGCTTAAAGGCTAACGTGCCGTGCTAGTTCGATTCATTAAATCTGGGGCTTAAATGTAAAATGTTAAATATCTCGAAAACGGTGCGTCGTAGAGCAAAATGAACAACATTTTTCAGCCAAATACCCAGGTTCGCAGTATCGGGAACATGATGGCATAAGAGAAAATAGTCTAATGATGAGATCAACGGTTCGGTTCCTACTTGGGCCCTTTGGCATTTGGTCCGTTTTAGCTTGTATTGAAGCAAGTTTTCGTAACTTGGTCAGGTCTTGCTATGGTAGAGAGTAAAATGTACCGTGCTGGTTATATTTATTAAATTTGGGGCTTAAATGCAAAATGTTCAATATCTCGAAAACGGTGCGTCGTAGAGCGAAACGAACAAAATTTTTCTGCCTAATATCAAGGTTCGCAGTACCGGGAACACGAGAGCATAAGAAAAAGTAGTCTAATGATGAGATCAACGGTTCGGTTCCTACTTAGGCCCTTGGGCATTGACAGCTATGTAATTCTACAAGATGGCGGCTGCTCTTATGAGGCTACTTAAGGGTTCTTGCACAAGATGGCTGCTGCTTTTATGAGACTCCCTAGGGATGCTTGCGCAAGATGGCGACTAATAGATGGCGGCTGTCATTAAAAGTGAAGTTAGGGTCCGTCAAGTTGACAGCTGTCAGAAACGCACGTGCTTTTGTTTACAAACAAGAGCACGTGGTCGTGTGCCACGGTCACGTGGTATGCTGCGTCAGCATGCGACGTTTAAAATCCACGCCTACGTGGTTAAAACTCTGCTATGTTCACAAGATTTTTACACATAGCTATTCTTAATGCTTTAAGTTCCTGCACATAGGTTATGCTAAGATAGCAGTACACACATACGAACGTTGTACATTCTAGTGGAATAAGTTTAGTACGATAGTCGATGCATGCATTATTGATAGGTGATATGTAAACTCTTTTAAACATTGGTATTCTTTGTGCATTAAGTTCGTGCGCATAGGTTATGCTAAGATAACAGCACCCACACACACACACACACACACACACACATGCGATCGTTGTACATTCCAGTGGAATAAGTTTAGTATGAGAGTCGATGCCTGCATCATCGATATGTGATGTGTACACGCTTTTAAACATAGCTATTCCTTGTGCTTTAAGTTCGTGCACATAGGTTATGCTAAGAGCAGTACACACATGCGAACGTTGTACACTCTAGCGGAAGAAGTTTAATATGATGGTCGATGCATGCAAAATCGATAGGTGATGTGTACACGCTCTAGCACTTGGAAATAAAAACTTGCCACTGCTATGTTCACAAGATTTTTAAACATAACTTTTTTAATGCTGCTCTTCACGACATAGAGCATAGAATTGGAAATCGTTATGCTTTTGACGAGTTCTAAATACTTGGGCGTGGATTTTGAACGTCGCACGCTGACGCAGCATACCACGTGACCGTGACGTCACGACCACGTGCTCTTGTTTGTAAACAAAGCGATGTGCGTTTCTGACAGCTGTCACCTTGACGGACCCTAACCTCACTTTTAAGGACAATACAGCATCGCTAACCTCACTGCTGCCATCTTCACGGCACTAAACCTCGAGGCTGGTAACTTATGCCTGTCGTAGCGCGGAATTTAAAATCCAACAACAGCACATCGCTAACCTCACTGCTGCTATCTTGACGATGTTAAACCTCACTGTTGCTACCTTGGTTATACGCTTTTGTGTTAGTTTAGTGATAATCGCTAAGCTGTTCGCATCATAGAAGTAGCGCGTAACAAGTGTCTAGCAGATTTAAAGAAGAATCTGTTAGCAGAAGATAAAAGTCCGTCATGGAAAAACCTATTTCTAGGTATATTTGCAAAGAGTGTGGAAAAGCATTTTCCCTAAGCTATCACAAGAGACGTCATGAAATATCATGTAGGACAATTCTTCAATGCAAACATTGCAGAAGAGAGTTCAAGAACGCATACAACGCTCAACGTCATGAAGCCGCGTGTAATGTAGCTTCATCGAGAAGAAAATACAAAGAGCTCAACCGTAGTCAAGCGAACACTAATTTATTTTTAAAAAGTATACCTCTGCGAGAGATTTTTAATTCTCCCTTGTTGTCTAGGCCTGCTACAAGTTCTATTACTAAGCACAAATTTCAAGATAAAGAGAAGCAAAATCATGATTATGATAATAAGGGTAATGATGTTGATCAAAACAGTAGTAAAGGGAAAGTAGAAGAAGAAGAAAACGATCTCAATGTTTCATTGCCATTACAGCTTGATGATTTTGCTTCATTTTCTAAGCCTACTACACGTTCTGTCGCAGTGCAAACATCTCAAGAAGAGATGCAAGAAAAAGAAGAAGGAAATGTCAACGCTTCATTGCTATCGCACAAGTTAAGTTTGTACCTAGAAGCGCTACTGCTGAAGCACGTATTACATCAAAACAAGTCCCTACACATCAACTATCTGCATATAGGCTCAAAGTTCACAACAAGCCTCTGTTTCCCTATGTAGACATAAGATACTGTAAAGACCCCAACGTACTCGTAAAACGTTTGCAACTTCTAAGAGCCTATCATGATGCTGGTTACATAGAGTACAAAGCAGATACTTTTGAAATAGAGCAAGAATTACGTCGTGTAAGTATTATTAAGTAATAGCTCTCTCTCGACAGTGCAACAGCTTAAACACCTTCCTACGATCCCAGCGCTTACCCTCACCTAAGTCCTCCTTCTGCAGTATATAGTCGATTGAGTAGCTATATTTGTATATATTATTTTCCAACATTCTCCCTTCCTTAGGATGTTAACTCCGCCTCTAGATGTAGAGCCGGTGTCAAGACCGGATAAAGAGAAGAGAGGCACCCTAGCCCATTAGGCCTTTAGCTCATTAGCCATTTAGCGTGTGGCGGCCTCGAGTATTAATATATGCGTATAAACTCATATGTTTATAAACTCCTTGAACTTTGTTTATGATTTGAAGACTTCTATATATTGATGTTCTGTGCTTCTAATGTTATCTATATTCTCTCTGATAATTATTCATGTTTTACGTTCGTCCCCATGATACCTGGAGTGTTAATTAAACATTTAAATACACCATCCCTTTTCTATTATTTATTTAAGTACATAAACATCATTCAATAGCTACATTGGTGACTCCCGACGTGACATTAAAATACGCGCGGAACAGATTTTGTGGTTAGTCAAGTGTGAAAATGACCGACGCCAGCAACGAAGCAAATCGACCGCCAACAACAGTATGGAACGAAGCGGGTATTGCTCGCATTTCAGTGAGGAATCCGCCCATCTGGAAGAAAAACATAAAGGTATGGTTTCTTCAAGTTGAAACACAGTTTACTATGTTTGGTATCACTAATGAAACCACAAAATTTAATCATATTGTTGCGTTATTAGAAGCGGATATTGTGAAATTAATTTCCGACTTTTTATCTCGACCATTATCTACCACTCCGTTCACAGAGCTTAAAGCAAGACTAATTCAGGAATTTGAAGAGTCAGAGAATAGGAAGGTGACGAAATTATGAACAGAATTAGAATTAGGTGATAAGAAGCCAAGTCAACTCTTGCGTGCGATGCGAACTTTAGCCGGTATGCAAGTCAAGGACGATTTCTTGAAAACCATATTTGTGCAGCGGCTTCATGTTACCGCACGTTCTATATTAGCTACGAGTAAAGATGATCTGGACACCATAGCTCCTATGGCTGACAAAATTGTTGAAATTTCACAACCGATGTTAATGTTTGTGCTCAAACAGCGCAGGCACCACCCACCATTGCAGTCAATAAAATAAATGATGTCAGTAACGATCGTATCTCAAGACTAGAAATCCAGATCGCTGAATTAACACTGGCAATCAATGAATTGAAAACGTTGTCAAGTTCTTCAAGAAGTACCTCACGATCATCTCGTTCTTCACCAAGAAGATCACGAGACAGGTCCCGATAAGCCCATTCTTTTAATCTTAATAGAGCACTATCTTGGTATCACTTTAAATATCGCAGCAGGGCAAAGAAATGTCAGAGCCCATGCTCATATCAACCACCTTCCGCTCAGAATCCTAACATGCAGTCAAACTAAAACGCTCCACACTAGCGGCGGCAGGTGATCGGAGTCATTTTTCACGCCGCCTATTTCTCACAGACAGAAGTAGCGGAAGTCGTTTCCTTGTCGATACCGGAGCTGATATTTCTGTGATTCCGCCTTCGGATAGTGATCGCCCAAAAAAGTCAGATCGTAAACTTTATGCAGCAAACGGCACTGGTATTAACATTTACGGAGAGCGTCTACTAGTACTCAGTTTGGGTTTACGGCGCAATTTCACATGGAAATTCGTAATTGCAGATGTGCAATCACCGATTATTGGAGCCGACTTCATTCGCCATTACAACCTTATCGTAGATCTAAAGAACAGGCGACTCATTGACCCATTAACATCAGCAGAGACACCTGGCACATTGATTAAAGTCTCGGGCATAGAAACAGTTCATGTAATGCCACCAGATCAAAAACATGCTGACATTCTAAAGAAATTTCCCAACTTGCTCCATGAGAACGTCCATTTCCACATCCCAGATACCTCTGTTTTTCATACCATTGTCACAGAAGGATATCCTGTAGCAGCAAAGGCACGACGACTACCACCAGATAAACTCAAAGCAGCTAAAGCAGAGTTCCAACAAATGATCGATATGAAAATCTGCCAGCCATCAAAGAGCGCCTGGGCAAGTCCCCTCCACTTAGTTCCCAAGAAAGACGGATCCTGGAGACCTTGCGGAGACTACCGTGCTCTCAACAACATCACCAAGCCTGACAGGTATCCTATTCCTAACCTTCAAGATTTTAACAGCCAACTACATGGAAAACGAATATTTTCAAAAATAGATCTGATCAGAGCTTATCATCACATCCCTGTACATCCGAACGATGTACCTAAGACAGCAGTGATAACTCCATTTGGTTGGTTCGAATTTTTGCGCACCCCGTTTGGACTCCGTAATGCGGCTCAAACTTTTCAAAGATATATCGACAGTATACTCAGAGACCTCGATTTCGTGTACTGTAATATAGATGACATCCTAGTGGCATCACAAGATGAAGAAGAGCACAAGAAGCACCTTCAAAAGCTTTTCGAACGACTCAGTACGTTCAACATCAGAATCAATCTGAACAAGTGCATTTTCATTTCAACAGAAGTACCTTTCCTGGGATATGTGATATCTGCTGAAGGAATCAGACCCCTACCAGAGCGAGTGCAAACCATTGTTGACTATCCGCTACCCACAACAGTAAAAGAACTGCGCCGGTTTCTTGGCCTCATTAACTTTTACCGAAGAGCACTGCCAAATTCAGCCAGTAAACAAGCGGAGCTTTTGAACCTTCTCCACGGGACTAAGAAAAATGTCAACAGAAAAATTAGTTGGACAGAAAACCTTCGACAAGCCTTTAAAGACCTAAAAAATAGCTTGGCCGATTCAGCACTTCTACCTCACCCATCTTCAAATTTACCACTAATTTTAATGGTAGATGCCTCAGATTATGCTATTGGCGCATCATTGCAACAAATCAAAGACAATAATCTGCAACCATTAGCATTCTTCTCCAAGAAACTGACAAATGCAGAGAGAAATTACTCAACCTACGACAGAGAACTCCTCGCTGCCTACTCAGCTGTGAAGCACTTTCAGTACATGCTTGAAGGACGTGATTTTCCGATTTACACCGACCACAAGCCACTCACCTTCATGTTCAAGCAACGTTCAGACAAAGTTTCTCCACGTCAGATACGACACATTAGTTTCATCGGACAGTTCACCACAGACATACGTTACACTACTGGAAAGGTGAACATCGCAGCTGATGCTTGTTCACGAATTGCTTCAATCACTATACCTCCAACTGTTACCATGGAAGAAATAGCAGAAAGCCAACAATGTGACGAAGAACTTCCACACATTAAGAATACGTCACTTGCACTTCGAACAATAATGTTGCCCAATGGTGAAGAACTCGTTTGCGACATGACTGAAGATATGATTCGCCCATATGTACCTCGACAATTACGACAGGCAATTTTCAACTCGCTACACAATCTAGCTCACCCTGGTGTTCAAGCAACCATTAATTTAGTAAAAAAGCACTTCATTTGTCCATCACTAAAAAAGGACGTAAAGACCTGGACATCAGCATGTATTCCTTGCCAACGAAGTAAAGTCTGGAGACATACCAACAGTGCAGTGGGACAGTATCCTCCAACGGCAGCAAGATTCAGTCACATTAACGTGGACATAGTTGGACCCTTACCTCCATCACAAGGATATCGCTATTTACTAACAATTATTGATCGTTTCTCGCGATGGCCAGAAGCAGTTCCATTAGCTGACATCACAGCAGAAGCAGTTTCATTCGCCATAGTCTCAACATGGATATCTCGTTTTGGCGTGCCTCACATCATACCTACTGACCGCGGAAGGCAGTTTGATCGTCAACTTTTCAAATGCCTTACAAGCCCACTGGACATCGTCCACATTAAAACGACAGCATTTATCATCCGGCAGCAAATGGAAAAATTGAACGATGGCACCGTCAATTAAAATCTGCTTTGAAGGCACAGATGTCTGATGATTGGATTTCGAAGCTTCCCCTGGTCTTGTTAGGACTTCGTTCCTACATAATTCCGCGAGTCAACACCTCGCCAGTGGAAATGACTTACGGCTCAACTATTAGGCTACCAGGAGTATTTCTCAACGAACAGAAACTAGTAACTGACATCCCAACCTTCGTTTTCAAATTGAAGGAACAGTTGAGGAACCTAAGACCAATCCCAACAGAACATCACGAGCGCAAAAAGATCTTTATTCATCCACGGCTGATGACGAGCAAGTTCGTTTCCGTTCGACATGTTGCGGTCAGAACACCTCTTCAATCACCGTATGACGGGCCGTATCCAGTCCTGTCTCGCAGTGACAAACACTTCGAGGTGGAGATGCCAACAGGGAAACAAACTATTAGCATTCATAGATTGAAACCTGCCATCCTTCTGGCAGACCAATAATCGGACAACAAGGAAAACATATCTGGAGAAACTACTCTGGACATTCCGTCGAGTTCCATTCCGAAGACTGTCAACCTTCAGAAGAAGACAGGCAGCACTCAATCCAATACACCCGCACCACGGATCACCAGATCATATCAAAGGGTCACCTTCCCTCGAAAATACATGGACGCTGTCACTGCGGAGGGAGTGTGTGGTGGCCTCTAGTATTAATATATGTGTATAAACTCATACGTTTTATAAACTCCTTGAACTTTGTTTATATTTCGAAGACTTCTATATATTGATGTTCTGTTCTTCTAATGTTATCTTTATTCTCTCTGATTATTATTCATGTTTTTACTTTCGTCCCCACGATAGTTGGAATGTTAATTAAACACATTAATACATCATCCCTGTTCTATTATTCAAGTACATAATCATCATCAATAACTACAGAGTAATTAAGGAAGAAAATAATACAGTTAAGAAAGATGACATTAATAGAAAATGAATTATAACTGAGGATGGCCGGATGACGACAAATATGTAAATACCAAGTGAATGTATTGGAAAATCAAATGCCTCTCAATAAATTATGCTGGTGTGTGTTATGAATATATGGAAGCTGTAACAGAGGAGAAATTTAGACGGAGGGATTCTTAGGTAAACAGATAAGAAGATGACTAATGGTGTTATTACTTAAGCTGTTCGAGGACGGTTATAACCTCCAACGATATTCCGCCAATATTCTGCAGAATGGCCGATTGACGCCTCTCTTGCCTTCTACACAAGAAACAACCACGAATTTAAAGGCATGATGTGGAAAATGACAATACGTTACTTCTCTGCTGGCATACAGTCAGAGGTGTTGCTATGGTAACCTGTAGGTTCGTTGTCGGTCTGTCGGTCACTCTATGCACAGCATGGTACCCGCAGAAAATAGTAAAACATCTCCGTTATTTGAAGAGTAAGGTAAATTATGAACATAACGAAAGTTGTTTATAATGAAGATGCGTTTCACATACGGTCCACGGAGTTCACAGAAAATAAATAGCATAACAGAAAATGGAGGAAAACCGTAAAAGTTTTCCCATGAACCCCCCTCTATTCAAAGATTTTAAAATGATATGCATATCGAAACCTTCCTGAGGATGAGTAAAATCTAAATTTGTAGTTTGGTTGAGATCTATCCAGCCGTTTCACCGTGATGGTGGAACAAACAGACAAACAGGCACGAAAAATAAAACCCACCGATTCGGTCTTGAGTTGACCTAAAACGGATAACAATCTGAAAAATTGGCCAAACAAACGAAATTACAGACAGCGGACCCACTACAGCTTTATTTATATAGATTGCTTTCCACATCTTAGCTTCAGCTTTTTACACTCATTCATTCACCTTTCCATTACAGATCACACCTGGGCTTTATAAAACCAACATATTGACGATTGCCTTTAATTGAGTTACACAACACTGTACCAGGCCTTTTGTCTCGCATTCTAGTTTCACTAGCTTTAGTTGCTCTCTGGATCATATGCATACGTGATGTATTAACGATGGACAGTCCCAACTTTATGAATTACATTTTACCCTCGTTTTAGTGTAATATGAACGTTTTTAGATAGAGGTTTCCAACTTTGCCATACCCTGCTTGTTTTAGATATATTATTCATGTTCTGCTCGGATATTACCTGCTCCTTCGCATTGTTTTGTGTCACTTATTCAACATTAATACATGCAACTTTTTAATATGTTTCACTGAAGATGGCTTAAGGATGGAGCTGAAATATCCAAATATGGATGTATGTATTGAATAGGAGGAAATAATAGAAGCCTTTCCATGGTAAAATGACAAATAAATAAATCAACAGGTAAAAACCACAGCATCCAACGTCGTACCTATGCTGAGTTCTACAATTTCACCACGACCCTGTTCCTACTTTATGTGTTCAGCAGGTGAAAAACAAGAGAAATGAACTAAGGATATTTAATCAATCTATATTTTACATAAAAATTCAAGGGGTATTCTTTGTTATAGTCGACGTTGGATGCTGTTTTTTTTACCTCTTGATTTATTTATTTATTTGGCATTTTACCATAGAAAGTTAATTTGTGAGAAGCCCCTTTCATATCCACCTGTCGAATTTGGGATGCTGCGCATAGTGGTAATTTGTCTTTTATGGAGTTTAAAACATTTACACAAGTTTCTTATTTCTGCTTCTCCAAAGTTACATCAGGATTTTCCAGCTAAGTGGTAGTGTCCAAAACTCTAGCCAGTTCAGTGGTTTGAACGTCTTTAGATGTTAAAGTGCGGTTCTACATACGCCTGCCCCAGCACCCATAGAACTTCACAGCAACAATATGATTCCCTTTATTTCTTGCTCCTTTTTAGAGATAACGTCTTTAAACTTTAACAGTGCTTCTGCTTCCAAAGCTCAATGTATTATGGGCCATGTTTTGTCTTTTTTCCGAAAACACCTTAATTTGCTGGCATATCTTCTTATGGGCTGAATAAATTTTTATGTCACGAGCTTGCAAGTGAACACTAAGTTCTGCCATCTCCTGAAGAGCATCGCACAACAATGCAAGGTATAATATAAATTTGACATGGGTTATGCGTTTAAGGAGTCCTCCATAGACGACTTGCTCAGTTTTGTCTGTATGGAATCATCTTTGGTAATTTTGAAATGTGCCACGAAAAATTCGAACGTTTTCCACACAGGTGAGACCGCTCTAAAGTTAGAAGCAACACATCTTGTATCTAGAACCTTTCCAGTTTTTAGAAGTACAGTTTCAAGTTCCTCTGAACGAGCTTACAATTCCATGGAATTTTTAGGTGACTGGTGGTAAACTGTAAACAGTTCATCAAGTAAAGATTAGAAGTGGTTTACGTGTGAGAGGAAATAATGTCTCACAACACCACCTACGAAAAGCTCTACCTTTGATTGGCACAATGCCAGAACAAACCATTGGGATATTGTGGCTTTATTAAAGTAATTACATCCGTCTCCGTTCCCACTATTACTGCAGCCCCATCAGTTGCGACTGCAACAAGATTCTGTTTCAGAAACTCATCATTGAACCCCTGTGCTCCTAAATAGATCGTCAATGCACTAAATAAATTACATCTCGCAATTCGATAATTCCCAACAAAATGCTGTTTGGCTGATCCATATCTGGAAGTGTTGTCAACAGGTACACTCTCAGTGATGACAGCTGACTGAGTGTGGTACTTTCATCTATAAGGAGGGCAATTTTACTATTCCCTTGCACTATCATGTTTGCTACGTTATTTCTCATTTCTGTTGCGATATGAAAAACAATATTTTTGCATGCATTCGGTGAATGAAGAATGCTGCCCATATTAATGCCATTTAACTCCTGCACGTCAATTTCAATTTCGAAGTCATGGAAGGATTGATTTTTCTTGACTACATTGTGTGCTGTTTGAAATGAATTGGCTGTTATTTCTTTTTTTTCGAAACCCTTACTGCACGCAGTTTTCAAAGTTTCATTTTTTATGTTCTTAGTACTTTAACTGGTGCCTGATGAGCTGAGCACTTGCTGATATCTATTTACAGTTCCACCAGTTGTACAAACAGGAACTGAAACCCGCTGCTGTGAAATGTTCATCCCTCGTGATGTGCTTTCTGTTCGCAAGTCGTCAACATCTTTACAATTTGCCGGGCTGAGGCGCTGGCATTCTGACCACAACTTGACTCAGTCCGGTGCTCAAATATGTCAGCCTCGTATTGGTAGATTTACTGGCACGTTAAATAACTCATGTGGGGCAAAATTTCGGCACCAAAAACCGTTAAAAGTAGTTAGTGGAACGAAAAACAATATCATTATTATCTTTACAAAATTTTCAGCCAAATCTCTTATTTCTTACCACCAACCATTCTACTTACTACAGAATGTCTTCCGGCCCACTGTTACACCTTCTTGTGATCACCACACGACAATGTTGGTGTTTCCCCGCCATCGTTTACGTTCGAATAAACTTTCAGCCCCAGGTTCGATTCCCGTCAGTGTCTAGAATTTTAACAAAGGCACACAGCATAAAAACACATTTTAATCGTAGATTAAATTGAAGAAAATATACATACACTTAACTTTGGAGAAAATAATAACCAATACCACCATTAATAATGGATAGATGCAAGCTCGAACGTAAACACGTATCCCTGTACTTACTTTAAAAACGTAATTGAATGTCATATTGTAAGAATAAAGAAACGGAAAAACAATGATCACTACTATTTCTAATGATAATAGAAGATGGATATATAGTTGTACTTCCGGTAACCTGGCTAGGAATCTAACCCAGCCTCACGAACTATCCCATAGTAAATACCAAGCAAATGCTAGGACCGTATGTTTCAGCACCCGACAATATTTTACCGTCTTAACAATAGTAATAATAATAATAACAATAATAATAATAATAATAATAATGCTTTTGGCTTTTCAACCTACTAACAATTTTTACGGATTTCGGCTGATGCCGAGGTGCCAAGCCTCTGACTAAGAGAAAAGGATTGTATACTGTTATTCATAACTGATTAATAACGTTGACTTTCCGTGGTTTGACATTTTGAGACCAGGCAAATGCTAGCAACCGAAAAATCTCCATTACAGAACAGAAAGCATGTGTACTTCATAGTTTGCCTCCGGAGTAGAAAAAACAGAATTACATTGCATATGACTAAGAGAGAAGAATTGTATACTGTTATTCATAACTGATTAATAATTTTGACTTTCCGTAGTTTTACATTTTCACACCAGGCGGATCGAACCCCGTGACCTGCGTCTAAGGGAAAGGAATTGTAATTACGTAGGCTGAGTAGACCTCAAACCGGTACGAATAATAAACATGGATATATCACGCGCACACACACGCACACATAGCACACGTATTCGACTACGTAGATTTGTTTCTATTAATGATGAAACACAACATATTGCTCCCACGCATTACGTAACTCTATCTTCTAATGTAGTGCAGATATAGGTGTACACTTGATCGCATTTTTATACTTACATGTAGAGAAAGTATTTATGTTTTAAAATGATAAACGCAATCTCTAAAGCGTAAGTGCTGGGCTGCAGGCAGTAAAGGAATGGAACAGGTCTGCTACTGCGGGCAGAAACAGGAAGTCGAGTCAGCATTTATCTGCATGCACATTGTCCTTGAATTATCTCTGCTAATTGTGTTAGTGAATGTGAATGTTATAATGTCTTTTAAATGTAAATTGTGTTTTATAGATTTTCATACTGGCTTAAGATGAAGTTTGTAAACTATGAGTAGCAGAGCTGAGAAATGAACCTGAGCCGAGTATTTTGCCTGTTAGTCATAAATGAGATACAGTCTTTGTAATTGGCTGATGTAAATATAGGAGCTGATAACATGAGGCTTCAAAGTGCAGCTCTACACAATTTTGTCTGACGTAAAACAATCTTTTAGGGCTAATGACATAGCGTTTATGTCATGTCTAGGAGTGGCTGTTTCAATTCGCATTGTTCTGTGTTGACTACACTATAAAACGTAATTAAATGAACGGAGCAGGGGTCCAGAAACTCTGAACTTTGGAACACATTCATAATTATAATAAGGATAAAAATTCTTTTACTTTTCTAAAACAAGAATAGTAATGTTAACACCTATAGCCTACTAATCAACCGTCTCGGCTGTGCTATGAGGCTTTCACGGCTTTCCGTGGTATGGCATGTTCACTCCAGGCAAATGCTAGGGGTTACACAATCACATGTTCGTCTACAAAATAAAATGTAATTAAATGAATGAAGCAGGGGTCTACAAACCCTGAACATTGGAACACATTAATAATAATAATAATAATAATAATAATAATAATAATAATAATAATAATAATAATAATAATAATTGTAATGGACTTTGAATTACTCCTCGCCATGGTACGATGTATTTAGCATGCCATTCATGCGTTCATTTGATTGTCAGCCTCAGCGTGAGTTCAAACTTCGAGATTCTATGGACTTTCCTCTGATTTGGTGATGGTGAGCCATCTAGCGGTCGACTTCGTACTAGAGTTACGAGGTGGCTAAGTGGTGCTGCTACCTGGCCGCGAGAAGATAAGCTTGCTTTGCCGTGGACCGTGGCTCGACAATGGAACTAAGATAGCAGTTGTTTTGATTCTTGTCTCTTAATTTGAAGAAGACGCTTTGGAAGCTACGCTCCTTGTTGTGATTTAAGGATAAATTTATCACTCAAGAAGGGAAAATGGTTATGGGACTTGATCCTGGTTGATGGTTTCTCCATCTGGGCGTCAGGCCCGAAGATTTGGTTTGTTTTTTAAAAATGATTTGATCGTTTCTATCCTCCGACCTCGTAAGTAAGCTTCAAGCATTTCAGTACTGGTTTATCCTAGCCAACGAAAACTACTATTTCATGGTGTTAAGAGAGATGGACACTCTTAAGGGCTACGATATGTGAGAAATTCTACATCTGATTTTTCGGACATTTCGAGGTTAAAAAAATTAAATATTTAAAAAGAACTGGTCTTCATCATGTAATAGAATGCAAACGTAAGAGGGGCGTTGCTCTGTTGAATCTGAGATATGAGTATCAGCTAATTATTGATGTCTTGACAGTCATCTGATTTTGGGAAGGATTGTTCGTCCGTGTTGATGACTTTTCTGGAGTGTTGAAGTTACTGTTCATAGTGGGATATTTAATTATTTGTGCTACATGTGGATTTATTTGCATATCATCGGATTTTTTTGCCTGATTACTGAAGTAAAGTGTGTTGTGGGTTATGACTGTTTCATGCACCACTTGGGTAACCGAGATAGACCATTAGAGAAGTTTTCAGCGTTCATATTGTAATATCTGATTCAAGATTTTAATTTTGATTTGGTCTCCCTTTTATTAATTGGTCAGAATTTGAATTTCAGATTGGGAGGTGGAAGTTCTTTTAAATGAGTTTGCCTTGATTTCAAGTATTTAACTTTGAATTGATCTTCATTTATTAATTGTTCCGAAATTGAATTACTGTATTTTTGGAGGTCGGAAGTTCTTTTAAATAATTTTGGATGATTCAAGTTTTCTTTCGAATTTAATTGAGTTGTTATTATTTCAGCCAATTAGTTAATTAAAGTTAGTTATGATTGATTCACCTGGCATCTTGTGCCCTAGCTTCTGCAGATTGCGACGGCCTTTTTTTGGGATATTTGGTATGTATACTGGTTATTTATTTTTCTTATTTTGCTTGCTATTATCCAAGGTCGTGCTAACACTCTTGCCTTTTATTTTACTGTGTTGTGATAATAATAATAATAATAATAATAATAATAATAATAATAATAATAATAATAATAATAATAATAATTTTACTTTTCCAAAACAAGAATAATATTAATACCTATAGCCTATTAATCAACCATCTCGGCTGTGCATAGGCAAATGCTGCAGGCAGTAAAGGAATGGAACAGGTCTGCTACTGCGGGCAGAAACAGGAAGTTACACAATTATTTGTATGTCTTTTCTGTGTTGACTACACTATAAAACGTAATTACATGAATGAAGCAGGGTTCTAGAGGCTCTGAACTCGGCTGTGCTGGCCGCGTACTTCCCACTCCTAAATCTTTCCTGCCCCACCGTCGTTATAAATCCCATCTAGTTGAGGAAAGTCGAAAGAAATAAGTCGTGCTTTACTCTAGGGCTAGTAGATAGCAGAGTAAACCGAATCTCTCTTGGAGTGCCTATGGCTTTGGCTTTGTCTGATAAACACGAGATGTGTTATCAGAGACCTTTTTACATGCCGACATCGTACGACATGGTGTGTCGAATGGAATTTTTCCGTTCTTCAAAAATCTGACTGCCTCTGCCGAGTTTGAACCCGCTATCTTGGGATCCGGAGGCTGGCACTCTACTACTACTAATCCCCAGAGGCAGGTATAATAATAATAATAATAATAATAATAATAATAATAATAATAATAATAATAATAATATACTTATAATAAAAATACTTAGGGTCCTTAGAATTGAACACGATAACCCGTTTCTTCGAACACACTAACTCTCTCTCGGATGCAAGCTTACAGCCGCACGCCCTCTAACCGCATGGAATACAACCTCGCTCCCTAGGTAGTTCTCACCCGCTATGCAGAACGGAGGAATATGTAGGAGGGTAGGAAAACGTAAACAACATTAATAAACAATGTTATAGATTGGCCTACAGTAAATCCGTTTTAAACCCACTATCTCTCACTGTAGGAATTTAATCTGTAGAAGAGTAGTCACTGTTCTTGTTCTGTTAAGAGCCGCAATTTAAAACGCGCGCCTCTGCTGTGTGAGTATTATACAAAAAATCACTAATTATGTTCATGAAGTATATTTTATCATAAAACTAAACAAGAGAAGGAGGAGGAGGCTAGGGGCATCTATCTGTAAAACTGGGTCTAATAAGGAGGAAGAGGCGGGAAGTGGTATCTGACTATACAACTAGATAAGGAGGAGGACGAGGAGGAAAGGGGATCTATTCGTAAAACTGGGCCAGACGATGAGAAAGAGGTGGACATCTATCCGTATAACTAGATCAGATGATGAGAAGGAGGAGTAGATTGAATTTTATCAACGAGATACCGCGCGTCCCTCGTTCTAACATAAAATCAAGGTAATTTTTCTGTTCAGAACACGATAGGGAATTTATGATGACTATTCAAATCTTTACTGTAAGACAACAACAGACTATATATGTTCTAATCACAAAAAGTATTGCCGTTGGTAGAGGCGCACAGCGCAATGAATTCTTACCGGTCCTCTGTAACAGGATTAACAACATGCTTTATCTTTATCATTGGCAACTGCCTGCGATGCCAATCCTAAAGCTTGGACGACATCTTATCTTTCTCGACAGCAGTTAGCTGCTCTCGATTCAGAAATGGCTGTGCAGAATAGAATGATCCTTTTCATCGACTGCGGTCCTGCACATCCTGTGGATGTTCATTTGGAGAATGTGCAGTTAGAATTTCTGCCCGCTAACTGCACATGCAAGCTGCAGCCTATGGATGTAGTTACTATACATCCTTTCAAGTCATTCTATAGGGAGAAGCTGGTACAGCTTATTTTATTCCTTATGGATGCTGGAAATGTTCTGTCATCATTTAAAGTTTCAATCTTGGGTGCAATTCACTTCATTACAATGTCTTGTAAAGCTGTGAAGCCAACTACCATATCATCTTGTTTCTTGAAAGCAGGATTTTTCAAGAATCGTCCCGACTCTTGCCTGCCAGTGGAAGAAGCAGAAGAACAAGAGCACAGTGAATTGGTGCCTTAAGATGCGATCGCATGATAGGCTATGGCTATTAATATTATTATTCTTGTTTAGGAAAGGTAGAAAAAATATCATTTTTATTATTATTGATTAACCATGAATAACAGGAACATGGAACACGCTCAATGGCGTACAATCGTTGATTACATTTAAGAAATTGTATACATGTAGAATCAGCCCTAAGCATTTGCCTCAAGTGAAAATGAGATACCGGTACCATGGAAAGCCATCTTCATTGACCAGTTGTGAATAACGGCTGAGATGGTCGTTTGTAGACTATGGCTATTAATATTATTAATCTTGTTTCAGAAAAGCAAGAAAAATTATTATTATAATTGATTATCCATGAATAATACGAACGTGGAACATGTTTCATGCCGTATAATCGTTGATTACACTTAGAAATTATATAAACTTACCTGAGATAACGTAATATAATCTTTGAAGGAAAGATCTCTGTTGTGTAGCGAAGAATGCAATTAGCTAGGACACAGCTAAGTGCACTGTGGTCGTCAAGCAGCGTTCGACTGTGTCTGCTGTTTGCCAAGAGGAAAGCGGATGTACTCAATTTCAATGTGTCAGCATACTGCATGCACTGGACATTGCTGTGTTTCAATTTTACACATAGAATACTAGCTAATTACGTTAACCACTACAGAACAGAGACGAAATAATAAAAACAGTATTCGTATTGTCTCATTTATTATGTGCAGTTGCAACCGGGTTGATGGTAGGTTCGACCCCTCCAACCCTACTGTCGTTAGCTCCCATGATGTTAGTTTTCCGTGATTTAACATTTTTACACCAGGCAAAATGCCTCGTCGGGTTCGATTCCCAGCTAGGTTAGGGATTTTTACCTGCATTTGAGGGGGTAGTTTATGGGCAGGTTCGATTCCCGGTCAGGTTAGGGATTTTCTTTCTACCTGCATCTAAGGCTAGTTCGTAGTCTACACAGCCTACATCGGATAGTTCGTGGCCGGTTCGATTTCCGGTCAGATCAGGGATTTTTCTGAGTAGAGGTGCGTTCGATTCACACATCAGCTAAACGCGAAGTAGACTTCCAGGCTTTACCGCTTCCCTTCTATGCAAATGCTGGATTGTACCTAACTTAACGCAGCAGCCTGCTATCTCTAGAGGCCTGGACCACAGTGGTAGTCCAAATAGACTTAACTCCTTAACGAACATGGCTACCATGCCGATATAGATAGTCGGAATCTTACAGGACGGGGGTAGGGGGAAAAGATCATGGAGAACTCCATGATGACGATGATGACATGTAATAGACCATCGATAAAACCTTCAGTATTTCCCCGACAACATTAATAAACTCTGTTATAGATCGCACTTCAGAAAATCCGTTTTCATCCGAACCGACCATATCTCTCGGATGCAAGCTCACAGCCGCACGCCCCTAACCGCACGGAATACAACTAGAGAGAATGTCAGTACCTCGCTATGTAGGGGGATGGGAAACGGAAAACCACGTACCTACCCCTACTTATTTGACTATCCATAGCTGAGTAGTCGACGTCATGTGCAGTCTCTAGCATGGCAGACGCTCTGGGCTTCTCCGGAGGTCACCTGGCATTAATATTATCATTATTTAGGAATTGTTCTACGTCGCACCGACACAGTAAGGTCTTATAGCGACGAAGCGATAGGAAATGTCTAGGAGTGGGAAGGAAAAGGCCGTGGCCTTAATTAAGGTACAGCCCCAACATATGCCTTGTGTGAAAATGGGAAACCATGGAAAACCATCTTCAGGGCTGCCGTCAGTGGCGTTCGAACTCACCATCTCCCGGATTCAAGCTTACAGCTGCGCACCCCTATCCGCATGGCCAACTCGCCCGGTCAAGGGCCTAACTATACAATCGCCACCTTGGGCCTTTTTACGGTCAGATATCCCTCCTGTCGCTATTTTGGTGGGATCAATCTAAACAGGACATAGTTTTATAGTCAGATGCCCCTCCCATCGCCATTTTGGAAGAGCCTAACTACACACACGCCATCTTTGGTCCAGTTTTACGGTCAGATGCCCCACTCGCCACCATTTTAGAGGGGCCTAATTACACAGTTGCAATCTTGGACCTAGTTTTACGGACAGATGCCCCTCCAGTCAACATTTTGGAGCGGCCTAACTACACAGGGCTTAGTTTTACGAACGGATGCCCCTCATGTCGAGATTTCGAGGGGCCTACCTACACAGATCCTAGTTTTACGGACAGATACCCCTCCCGTCGTATTTTGAAGGGCCTAACGACACAGGGCCTAATATTACGTAATGATTTCCCTCGCGTTGCCACTTTGGTGGGGCTTAACTACACAGGACCTAGTTTTAGAGACAGATGCGCCTCCCGTCACCGTTTCCACCACAACGCTGTTCAGTATTCCCCTCATAGACTTTGTAGTTCTATAACAAAAGGAAATGTGTTATTACATTCACATGACAATCAGTTCTGCTTATGGGAGATGGACAGTTGTTGTTATTGTCGGTTGCAGTGTAAAACTATACATCGTACCTGCCTAAGTGTGCACGATAATATTAAAACATTTATTATTTTAAGTATGATTTTTGTAGTGTGACTTTTCAAGACGAGAAAATTTTCAACGACATAAAACTGTAAAGCGTAAGTTCGGAATATTTCCATGCAAACAATGTACTGCTACGTACAACAGGCGTGATAATCTCACATGACATGTGAATTCTAAAGACATTTGTTTAAGTAATCTACCAGTAGAACGCTTAGAAACTTTGACTAAATGTCGAAATCGCAATATAAAGAAGCGTGATCCAAACGATACGACATCGTCTCAGCCTACTACAAGTTCTGTTACTAACCTCACATCACCAGATAAAGAGAAGCAAGGAGAGGAGATGCATAAGGAGGAAGAGGAAGAAGAACTCAACATTTCTGTACCATAGAACTTTTTCATTCTACTTTATTTTCTGGGCCGACTACACGTTGTGTCGCTGTGCAAATATCTCAAGAAGGGAAACAAGATGTGGTAATAGAAGATAAAGAAAAGGAAGAAGATTTTACCGCTTCCTCACGATCAAACCGTGTTAAGTTTTTATCAACAGATGACATTGCAGAACCACATACTACATCAAAACAAGTTCTTCCGTTCTCTATGCATCAACTGACTGCAGGTATTCTTAATGTTAACAGCAAAACTCTGTTCCCCTATGCAGATGTAAGATACTGTAAAGACCTTAACTTACTCGTTGAACGATTACAGCTCCTAAAAGGTTATCAAGGTGCTGGTTACACAGTGTATGGACGAGAGGTTCAAGAAACAGACGAAGAAGTATGCCGTAGGGGTATTATTGTGTAATTGCTCTTTAAAAATAAGACGCACATGAGTTACAACAACGAACTCATTGCACCTACCGTTGTAGACGGCGACATCACATGTAGAAATGCGCTAAAACCGGTAGTAGCTTGTTTAATTTCGTAAAAAATTACAAAATAACTATTTTGTTAATTTAAATAGTTCTACTTATTGCATTCCCTTTGCCTCCGTACGCCTATCGCAAAGGCTTGAGATTACTAGAGAGTAACCTTTTCAACGAACAAGTCAAATCATGCATAATCATGTCGACGTGATTACTACATGTTAAGAAACAGAAAGACTTTAGTATTACACATGCTCTGTCCCGTCGGACGTAATACTGCGCAAGAGCATGAGGAGGAGAAGGGCATCTATCTCTCGGATGGAGTCGCAAAGCCATAAGCTGACCTCTCGAGAGCGTAGGTGCACAGCAAAGTAGTCCATCGGGTAAAGACGTAAATCCTTGACATTTGCCATACTGTGATGTCACAGCTCTAAAGGCCTGCGCCAGTCCGCATTAAGATCATGTCGCTGTGGTTATGCATGTTTGGACTTGTTCGTTACTGTCGAATGGAGACGTAAAGCCTTGAGCTGACCTCCCAGCAGCTGGGTTCCAAGTTGGCAACTGCGTTGTTAGGCCCCTCCAGAATGGCGCCTATGAGGAGAGGTTATCTGACCGTAAAACTGGGCCCAAGGTGAAGACTATGTTGTTATGCCCATCCAAAATGGTGCCTGTGATAAGGGAAGGACATCTAACAGTAAAACTGCGCCCAAGATTGCGACTGTGTTGATAGGCCCTCCAGAACGGCGGCTGTGATGAGGTAAGTGTATCTAGCCGGAGAAACCTAGGTCCAAAATAGCCACTGTGTAGTTAGACCCCATCCCAAATGGTGGCGGGATGGACATCTGACCGTAACACTAGGTCCTGTGATGTTAGGCCCCTCCAAGATGGATGGCGCCGGGATGGGCATCAGGCTGTAAAACTAGGCCTTGCGAATTTAGGCCCCTCCAAAATGGCGTCGGGAAGGGCATTGGCAATATGGCGACGGGAAGAGCATCTCACTGTTAAAGCGAGGTTAGTCCTGTCTAACATGGCGTCTGTGAGAATAGGCTTTTTATATTAGGCAAAATCCGGCGGGGACAGTGTGTATGTATGCTAGTGGAGAATGACCTTTCAAGGGGTCAATGACCTCAGGTGCTGACTCAGCACAAAATATGCTGACGGTTGTTTGTTTTAGAACATACAGTACATAGCCGTACTACTACCAACACGCAATAATGATTACATCCCATCACTTAGGTTTGGCGCCGTGATGAGCATCAGATCGTAAAACAGAGTCAAATCCACATGTGAGACACATCTCACACCCACGATCCCACTGATGTGGGAAAAGCGATAAAATATAAGAGATCCATGCCATGGCTACACCTGACTGATTTTAAATTATCGACAAGAAACACCACCAGCCTCAGAAAATTGTAAAAAGAATATACGATTATATAACATACGTTGCGCGCAGTTGGTGCGATCTCTTTCTCTCTCCTTATCAGGATGGCGACGAAGTGTTGTGACTGTACATATTTTATAATTATTCTAGTTAGTTCACTTACGAAGATTACTAGGTACTGTTCATTGTACATTTGCTAGGTAAATATTTCATGAACTTTATATTTTATCGTTTTATTCAGTGAATTGGACTTAGCTACGAAGCGTGGTTATATTCCACCACGAAATCATGAAACACTGTTCTCTCGCATTCCGAGACGGAAGTGCGCTGAGTGTCGACACAGTGCTTCGAAGAATTTCGCTGTGCCGCATCGAATGTTTCGAAACAGTCTATAAGATTAACTTAAGGAGGCCACTTATTTATTAGAACCAGTCCTATAATACAGCAAAAATTACAAGCATGATGATTCATACTACAGTGGTGCTGCCTAATGCCAGACACTAGCAATAGTATCAGGTGGATATTCTTCTTTACTTTGTCCTCTGATCTCCCAATTCTGTTTAAAGACTTCATGTCATCCAGGAATTCAAAACTTGACTATGAATAATGAAAGAATGAAAATGAATTTAAAATTATCAGCAGATCCATGTCACAGTATTAAAATTTACTAATTATTCCAAATCAATCCTCCGACTAGAATTTAGAATCACGACGGTGAACAATGATTAGGAACATAAAACAATCAGTGGATGCGATACGCAATGGCCCACCTTCCCAGAAGCTATCTAAAACAATGGTACGTACTGACCGAGGGACTGCTTCCAAAGCACATCTCTGAATCGATGATGCTTTTTGTCCAAAGGGGTCCAAAATCCAGGTCAACGGCCCCTCATAAAGGTACACGTCGTTAGTAAAGCAGAAACATGATATTTATCACGTAGCGGTACTAATCACAAGTAATGTAGACTCACGGTGTTCCTCGCATTGCGGTACTACTCATAGGTAATGTACTATACACAGGTAACGCAGACCTATGGTGTTCCTCACATAAGGGCGCCACTCATAGGCAACGCAAAACCTTGGTGTTCCTAACATAGTGGTCACTAATCACAGGAACCCGTACTAGCCCGTGGTGTAGCCCACATAGTGGGTACTAATCAGAGGTAAGCACCAGACCCGTGGTGTTCCTCGGAACGCAAACCCATGGTATTCGTCACCTATTTGTACAAATCTAAGGGAACCGTACTATCCCGTGGTGTTCCTCACATAGTGGGTACTAATCACAGGTAAAAACCAGACCCGTGGTGTTCCTCGGAATGCAAACCCGTGGTGTTCCTCGGAATGCAAACCCATGGTGTTCGTCACACAGTTGTACAAATCTCATGGACCCGTGCATTCCCGTTGTGTTCCTCACATAGTATGTACTCATCATCATTCCGTGTCCGGTCAGCATTTCCAAAATGTAGCGACTCCGATGGCCTTGTTGTTCGCCTCGATCAGGTCCTGTGTAGTGCAGGGATGTTCTAGTAGGGGACAGATGAGCAGGTGGTTCGGATCTTGTGTTACACCACACTCGCAGGATGCGTCTCCATCAGCTGGAAGTATGGCCCATTTTTGCATGTTGGTCTTGCAAGAGGTACGCCCACCCTAAGACGATTAAGTGATCTCCAAATAGGGTAGGGCAGGTCATTTCCTGGAGCTAGCTCTTCCTTTGCAGGGGTATCAGGCGGCAGCACGCTCTTCCACCTGGTGATGCGGTTAGACTCAGGTGTTCCTACCAGTGGTTGAGTCCTGATGATGAAGCTCTTTCTCGACTTCAGTCGACAGACTACAGCCTGGTGATCATGCAGTGGGTGGCGGGGGAGCTATTCCAACAATCGGGTAGAGTTTGTCAACTGGGGTAATTACAGGTAAAGCTCAGATCCGTGGTGTTTCTCGGAACGCAAACCCTTGGTGTTCCTCACGTAGTGGTACAAATCTCAGGGACCCGTACTATCCCGTGGAGTTCATCACATAGTGGTACCAATGACAGGTATACCCAGACCCGTGGCGTTCCTCGGAACGCAAACCCATGGTGTTCTCACAAATTTGTATAAATCTCGGGGGCCCGTACTATCCCGTGGTGTTCATCACATAGTGGGTACTAATAACAGGTAAAATCCATACCCATGGTGTTCCTCACAGTGTGGGTACTAATCACAGGTAGACCACAGACCCTTGTTGTTCCTCACATAGTGGATACTAACGACAGGTAAACCCCAGACCCGTGGTGTTCCTCGGAATGCAAATCCATGGTGTTCGTCACGTAGTTATACAAATCCCTGAGACCCGTACTATCCCGCTGTGTTCCTCGCATACCGATACTAATCTCAGGAACTTATACTATCCCCTGGTGTTCCTCGGAACTCAGACCCGTGATATACACTACCAGATGCTGAAGCACCCGAGCGAGGTTAGCCTTCTTTTATCGCCCCGCGATTTTCCAATCGAATCTGGGCAAGGAGTTTGTCTCCGTCATAGTGGTGGATACTATACACGCGTAATGCAAACCTACGGTGATCCTCCAACAGACCCACGGTATTCCTCAGTTTGTGGTACTAATCACAAGGATGAAGGATCTGAAGACGGGTAATTAGGTTCAATATTCAGCATCCCTTGGACTCGTCCCCCACCCACAGAGGTTTGTGTGTTTGGTCCGCGAGAGATATTTTATTTCACTCTAGTCGGCCGGCAAACCGGGTAGGACCACACTAAGTGCCTCCTGGGACGCGCCATGTGGGAGTTATCACGAAAGCGTAGAAGTTTCATGGTTAATAGGCAGTAATTTGACGTCGTCTAACCCTCCTGGCTTATTGCTCTTACAACTGTCAATGGCTGCCGTGCAGAAAAGCTACATAAGATGACTAGACTCAAATTCTTCCGACCGTAAAATTCTTAAGTCTGATGGTGATGTTTACCGTTTTCCAGGAGATGGCGGGCAATCTGTTTAGCTGTTACATTCGCATGACCCTCTCTATTTGTTGGGCAACTATTCAGACGCTTAAGAAACCTCCAGGCTATCTGGCTACTATTCCTTAGATCAGCCTCCTCCATCGCTCCTGTTACTAGATATCGCTTTTAAGAGATCTTCCCTAGCATGGACGGTATCGGAGCTCAAAAGATCGTTGTCAAAGAGATCGCGATAGTTTCTCAATATTTCCCTAGATTCTGTACATAGTGTATAGCCTCAGAGAACTGAGATAAAGGAACAATGCTTCACGATATTTACAAAATCATCGTATGATTCAGGAAAAGCCTCTATATTCGGAATGTTCTCGTCCAGTGAAATAGTACATTTCTCCCAATCAGCCTTCTTAAGATGATATCTTATTCGAAAATGATCTCAGATTCTAACGATTTAACGATAAGACGTATAGAACTAAGACGATGCCACAGAACTAGTTGCAAACAGATTGTGGTGGCGTTTAGTAAATTCACAGAGGGTCGCAGACTGAACGCTGAAAGGCATGACTGTCTGTAATGAAGATGTATGTATGAAGAGGAACTGTCTGTGGCGAGATTGCAGCATATATCTGGCATATAACAAGAAGATCAGGGATTGCTTGCCCCACTGATTTCACTGATAACTGAGATGTGTCTCACATATTGTAAGTTAATATCTACATTACATCCATGCCTCCATCTCGCATTGTTGAATGATGCTGGAAGTTTGTTATCATGCAGTAAACACACGAATCTGCCCGTTCTACCCCAGCCTGTCCGCCTTTGTCGGCTGGGTAGCCAAATGTTTTATTCTGACTTTCGAAATCATCAACCACAAACTTCACATATTGATGCTGGAAGTCTCCACAAATCTAAATGCAGTACCTGGTGACTTATTGAGATCTACTGTGAGAGGTTCAATGTCATCACGGGAGAGAATCTGGATGTTGGATAGCACTGAGTGTGTTGAACCACTAAAAGCATGCCCTTGATTTTTGGTCGGCGAAGATTCTAGTCTCGGTGAGTTTCCTGAATAAATATTGTTAGCGTGAGGAGGAAATTTCACGGGTATATATATTGTTCTCTTTCAGATTCTTAGAATTACGTCAATAATAAAAATAAAATAATCAAAATGCAAAATATTACTTTGCAAACATACATACAGAGGACGACGATGAGCAGAAAATGAGAGCTGATAAGAGATAAATGAGGTCTCCGGTGTATTTTGCTATGTGTGTGGCTGATTTGAACTTGTATTATTACAGTGGAAATTTATCACATTTCAACTATTAATTTTTGTGCTGAGAAGACACGAGGCGAAATTTACGGTGCTTGCGTGTGTTAAACGTGTCACTGTTATAACAGAAGTTTCGTTGTATTTTTCTTCAGGAAAGGACATTAAATTAAGTGCATATCTCATCGAATATGTTGAGACGTAATGAGGAATATGTTTGCAGTAGAACAGTGAAATTTAGAGGAATTTTCAGTACGTTAATTAGGAAGTTTTCATGACCACAGACGCAGAATCAGTTATGTATTAAAATTGGAAAGTTTTGGTCATCTTGTAAAGTCAATAATTATAATAATAATTATTTATTCATTTATTTTTTTGCACATGGCTACACCACTAAAACAATTAATATTTACAATAATTATCTCATATAAATAACAATATTAACAATAATAATTGATTCCGTCACGTTAGTAAGTTGGATACAGGGGATAGTTCGACTATAAACTATCTCAGCAGTATAACTAAGGTATTTACCATTAGGGGTTGCCTCAAGACTTTTTCTGGCAAGCTAGTTACTGATAAAATTCATATCAAATGTTTGGCCTCCACATATGCACTAATAATAATAATAATAATAATAATAATAATAATAATAATCGTATGGCCTCAGCTGCCGTGTGCAGACATTTCAATCTGACGCCATCTGGCTGTCTGCTCGTCAATTTCGACGTTCCGTTTTACTCTAGGCTCCCACTAGATGGCAGGCAGAGTAAACCGAAACTCTCTTGGGCGTCTATGGCTGAGATTTAATGAATTTTGTCGGGTAAACACCAAATGTGTCACCAGAGATCTTTTACATGCCGACATCGTACGACATGGAGTGTCGAATGGACTTTTTTCCGCCCTTCAAAAATCCGACTACCTCTGCCGGGTTTGAACCCGCTATCTTGGGATCCGGAGGCCGACACTCTACCGCTGATCCACAGAGGCAGCTCACATATGCACTAGTTCTTCTATTCAACAATAGGCAAGAATGAATTCATTCCCTTAAAAACTTCATGCAATTTCACATAAAACGAATCCAAATCACATACTACAAAACTCGATACATGGAAGGATCTACTCGAGAGTTACGCAAACAAAATCTGGTAACTCAGTCTGGCAAAATTCCTCAGCTAACTAATTTCCAATACTTGGAGATTTCATACAACAATCTGCATTAAATCGTGAAGAAAACAGAGAACGATTTCTGTATTAAAAGTGGGCCATAGAATTACATGGAAAAGTTACAACAAAAATAAATATCCTGGAACGCTAAATTAAAATATTATAACACTGTAATTAAGCCTTAAACATTACACACGTCAGAAAGCTTAATCATTGGAGAAATATCACAAAGTAAAATTATCGAAAAACAAGAAAGAGAAGTCCTCAGGGAAATCTTTGGCCCACTATGCATAGAAGGAGTGTGGAAGAATAGGAGGTC
Organism: Anabrus simplex; assembly: GCF_040414725.1. Classification (NCBI taxonomy): domain Eukaryota; kingdom Metazoa; phylum Arthropoda; class Insecta; order Orthoptera; family Tettigoniidae; genus Anabrus; species Anabrus simplex. The sequence continues at coordinate 69,139,296 of NC_090279.1, forward strand.
TCAGGAGTTATACCAACATACTGAGAAAATATCAGATACAATTGTGAAAAGGCGATTGAAATTTGATGGCCATATTCAAAAATGGATAATGAAAGACTCACTAAAAAGATAATTGGATTATCACGCTCCTTAGTTGGCCACAACATTTGGAAATAATAAGAGAGTATTAGTTTCTATCCGTGTGGTATGCTTCGTTTGCGGTCAGTCAGCAATACATTTGTCAGGTGATAGCACAGGCTTCGGTCTAATGAGGTTTGGGGTCGATGTTGAAGTCAGTGTCATGCGTCTGGAGTATTGTATTTCCAAGTGAAGTAAGAAACATCGTAACTGTCCAGAACTGTCGGTGGTAGATATGTTCTAATTGTCCATGTAGTTATGAAACCATGTGCCTCAATTAGTGAGATACTCCTGAGGTAGTAGTGTAGATAATGCCGAGGATTTTTTGTAAAAAGGCCAGAGGGAAAGTCGTCAGGACAGAATGTTTTGAAGTATGGTAAGGTCCATCAGCATTTACCCTTCCCTCATTCACTACTTTTATTTTTTCCGGCAAGCTTTTTACAATTGTCAATAATTTCGATAGTTTCCATGGCCTTCTCCATTCCCTGTTCATTAATTTGACAAGAGTATAATATTCACATTCTCTTTCCATTTTATTTATCTCGGTTTGAACATTGAACACGATCCTATATTCAAAGGGATCCTTTGTTCATCCAATAGGTACATTAATACCAGTGAAAAGCATACCATATTCCACAGATCCCATTAGACTTGAGTCATTCGTGATGGCAATAATGTTGACCGATAAAATGTCTGATAATACATGGATTTGGACGTAGATTTTTGCTGTAGTAAAAGGCCATCCGTGGCGAGATTTGTTTGCTCACTTGTAAACCAGTGGAAAGTTTGACGAAATAACGCGTGTTTACAAGTATATGAGGCAGACCCTGTTCGGAAATAGAGGGCCGTGTTACAGCATTATTGATGTTAAAATAAATGGGGAGTTATTTGAATTTCAATTCTATTGCATAGGCAAATGATAAAGTGGATTCTAAGTAACATTTCCGAACATTTGACTATGCATTCTAGTTTCGATGTTTCCTTATCACAGTCATAGTTCGTGTTGCCACTGAGCATTTAAATTATTATTCTGGTGTGAGAAGGGTGTCCTTAGGTATTTAGGATTTCCATTTGTTGATAGGTGTTAAGGACTGCCGATGGCGTGTCCTCCAGTGGAAAGTAGGATGACGGTTGAAGTGCCGGAAGGGATTCTTGGGATTACTAGGCCATGCTAGGACCGTGAAATAATGTAGCTAGCCAACTGCTCCATAAGATTCCATGAGCTACCCATGATTTATGACCATGTTGTTCATAAAGGAGTTGTAATATTTTGTGTGTTTATATTTTAGTGGATGTAGTTGAACTTCGTGACCAATAATATTTAAGGGTTACCCATGAGCCGAGTTTATTTTGGGGTTTGATTGAACGTTATAACTAAATGTTAGCAGGATTTCTTTTCACAGGTTTTCATCAATTTATTCCAATAACTGACTTCAACCTCTTGTTTTGGTTCATTTAATATAAATGACAATATCGTATGTTGTGTAATTTTACGCGATTAATTCACTGGCACTTGAAGTCCTCTTGTTTAGGAGAGTCACTTTGGTCATCAGGCACGTTCAATTGACTACAATGAGAGGTCACCTTGGTCATCAGGCACGTTTCGTGAACCTGAAACATTAATATAGTGGGTGACCACGATAGATCAGTGATGTGAATTCGAGGTTAGTCAGATTCAATTGAGGGTCAAGGTAACTCGTCCTATGCTGATGGTCAGTTAGTCGACGGCATAAATTGAAAAAAGTCTGGAGAACACTTCCTGATATTTAGACGATCAAGAAATCGTAAGCTTAACGCACATTGTTTATGGAGCCGAAAAGATTGAATCTCGTGTTGTTGTTTTCTAGTTAACCACAACATGGTTTTCTGTAAATAGCCCTTCAGGCTTTCTTTTGTGGTGATATTAATTTCAACCTGAAATCGTCCAGCCGCAGCGTTTAATGTCACTGACCACAGACAAATGTTTATGGACATAGTTGTAAACATACCGCCCTCATATTTCATGGTTTTCTTAGTGAATAACCATAGAATATGTAACCTTTTAATTTATGTAGGCCTTCCTTGATACCCGATAGTCATGTCTGGAGGTGACGAAGAGCCATTAATACCATCTCAGACACAAGAGTTAACAATTCATGGTGAAGAACTGGAACTGGCAAACATCAGTTTGACATGACGAAAAGGGTTCAGTACTCAGTATGTCTCTTCAACACTTGCAACGTTGAGATATAAGAGATCTTTAGTGACTTTCTTGTGGCTTCATTACAGAAAAGCGACTGGGCCAATTCTCTGCCACCAGGTAAATAAAAATGGAGAATTTTAAGTGCGAGTATATTGCAGCTGTCGTCATACGAGTCCTTAGTTACAGACGCCCCCTCGAGAACTACGGGATCTTCATGAATAGCAACGGACACTGAAGTTGAACTTTCAATTTGCACTCAGAACAGGTTGACAGACACAATATTATGGTACAAATGCCGAGGGAGCATGTACACTTTTGAGCTACTGGTCTATTCATAATTAAAGGAACACAAGACATGTATGAAGTGGGAGCACACATGTTCTCAGTTTTCAGCAACAATTTCTTCAATTGCATATCCTATTATTACTTGATTAGGCACTTATGTATTCCTTGAATTGCTTATCCAAAAGTTTGAATATTACTTTCCTGCGCTTCTAGTCCTTTACCGCTTGTCTTTGCTGTAAGATTAATCTGTGCTCATCCAGATTACTTCTTATCCTCACATCTGGACGGTTCCCCAATGATTGTTAATGAGCACACTTATACTTTAAACCAAAAACAGAAAAAGGGGTCATCCATGGTTGAGAACATGCGGTTTTCATATATCTGTGATTGGTGGGGTGATAACTCATGAAATGTCCTTTGCTCTTTTTGCATACGGATCTGGCATCATGTTACCTGAAGATTTTCTCTCAGACAAAATGACACAAAGGGATGGATTGCTCTCCGTTGTACATCATGAGGTGTGCCGAAAAGGTGCCGTTCTGGCAGAACAAGTTGATTAGTTCTCGGCTGTGTGTGAACGCATGTGCCTGGCTACATATCCAGAATTGGAGGTCTTGTGGAACTCCGAACTCTCGTGCAGTAGTTAGTGGGACGTAAAACAAAATAACATTACTATTAAATCACGTGCGTCTTCATCACGGCGTCACGTAACGCTCATGCGCAGTCTCGCCCGTGTGCATCGAAAGGGTGGTGCTGCATGCGATTGATTTGCCACAAAACGCGGAGCAGTGTGTCATCTGTACGGTGTGATTCACATGTGCATAGTTTAGTTACATGATTCTCTGAACATTTTATCGAACTACTGAGCACTCCTGTGTGTTCAGATCTGATCTGTTAGAATAACTTTCTGGCTGAATATTTGCCACAAACATTATAGCACTATTGCTCCTCACCTGTGTGTGTCCACAAGTGAACTGCTGAGCTGGTTTTGATGCTGAAGAATTTTCCACAGTCTTTGCACCAGTGCGCCTTTCGCGCGTGTGAGTCCGCATTTGACGTGCTAGGTGGGATCTCCTTCTGAATAACATGCCACAAACATTGTAAGAGGAATGCTTCTAGCCTATGTGAGTCAACATGTGATTTACTAGGCTAATTTTAATGTTGAAGAATTCGCCACAGAAATTACACCAGTGCGACTTGTCACCTGAGTGTGTCGGTATGTGAACTGGTAAGGCGCGTTTCTGAGTGAATGATTTGCGACAGATATTGCAGCAGAGCGGCTTATCACGTGTGTGAGTACGCACGTGATCTATTACATGGTCTTTCTGGCTGAAGGACTTCCCACAGACATTGCAACAGTACAGCTTCTCGCCGGTGTAAGTCCGCATGTGAACAGCTTGGCAGCCTTTCGAGCTGAAGGATTTGCCCCAGGCATCGCATGACTGTAGCTTATTGCCTGTGTGAGCACGCATGTAATCTGTTAGATGGACTTTCTGGTTTCATTTCCCATAGACATTGCACCAGTGCTGTTCATCGCTTGTGTGAGTACACATGTGATCTATTAGATTGACAATGTGGCTGAAGCATTTTGCACAGTCATTGCATCAGTGCGCCGTTCGTCCCTGTGAGTCGACATGTGACGCACTACGTCGAATCTCCTACTAAATGAATCTCCACAGACATTGCAAGAGAACGTCTTCTCACTTGTATGTGTCCGCATGTGATCTTCTAATTCGCCTTTCCCAATGAATGATCTGCGACATATTTTACACCAGTATCGCTTATAGTTTGCATGAGAATGCATGTGTTCTTTTAGATAACATTTCCGGGTGAAGGATCTCTTACAGACATTGCAACAATGTGGCTTGTCGCCTGTATGAATACGCGAGTGACGTATTAGATCGGGTTTCCGGATGAAGGATTTTCCACAAACATTGCAACAATGTTGCTCTTCGCGTGTGTGAGTAAGCAAGTGATTAGTTACATGGCCTGGCTGGGCGAAGGATTTCCCGCAAACATTGCAGGAGTATGGCTTCTCGCCTGTGTGAGTCCGCATGTGACAAATTAAGCCGCCTTTCTGTGTGAATAATTTGCCACAGATATTACAACAGTATGGTGTCCCGCCTGTAGGAGCCCGCATATGATAAGTTAGAATGCCTTTGTGGCTGAATGATTTGCCATCGATATTGCAACAATGTTCCGACACGCTGTTTCCCCTATCGAAGAGCTTTCCACAGTGATCGCACTTGATGGAATGATCACCTTTGTGTATTTTCAGATGTCGCAAGAGGCCCAACTTCCCAGGCAGGACTTTACCGCACACATTACACCTAAAACAAGGTGATCCGCCATCCGGAGGTTGATGATCTCGATAGCTCACCTCAGGTCTCGACCTACAGTAACAAATTAAAACCATGTGACCTATAGTTCAACAGTCAACTTCACAGCATCTCCCACACAAAGGAATTGCTACTGGACATTCCAATCAGTGATAACCAGTGCAGAGAGCTCACTATACATAAACATCACATTCACGAGAGTAAGCATCTTCTGAGAAAAAAATCTGAGCATAGACTTAAATTTCAAAACCTCTCACTTGTTACAAGGATGTGTTCCGTCTTCTCTCTCGAATCACGATATCAAGCGGAAGAAACTCGTCACGATTTAGGAATGTACGAGTTAATAGACAAACTCATTTAATGAATGCATGAGAAGAGGTCCAGTCTAAAAGAAGAAATACAAGTTCTTTAATCCGGCACACATTTATCTACTGAAATCCGTATAAGTCTGTTCTCCTACATAAAGGACGTCATATGCTTTGTAGTTTTTATTTTGTTGAACTACTTTGCGCTCTGTGGCAGGCAAGTAACAATTTTTGTAAAAGCCCTTGTTGTTGAGGTTGTTTGAGAGAATCTCACTGCTGTAGATATTAACAAAATTGAGAACACTGTTTGGAGACGGTCAGCAAGATATGCTGAACCACGGCTAATCTTTTATGAATGTTATTCTGTCACACAAATATACATATTGTATTTGTATATTGTTATCCTATCAGTGCAGCACTCTATTACGTCACTATGTGGATATTCCTAAATATGCAGAAACCAATTCTGTGCCTGTCTACCCACCGCAGAGTGGATCTACATATTCTAGGAAACAAGGGCGAGAAATACAAATTTCTCGGTTAAACGTGAGATCCGCTAACAACTGGCAAATGGGAAAAGTAGATCACGCAGGCCAAAGTATACCGTAACATGAACTGGTACTCCCAATTCATGCTGTCTGCACTGAATTCACATGGCAAAGTCGAATGCATGACTTCCTCACAAGCTAAGTAACGGGAGGCTCGAGCACGTGTTATTAGCGCACCCTTAGGAGAAAAATAAGTGGACAAATAAAAGGGGGGCATTGATTCCAGATATGACAGACTCGACCTCTTGATCAACTCACAAGTTATTGATTTTGACACCACTAGACAACAGGGGGCAGAAAACACGACACTGGATTGTATGTCATACGTTTTGTGGCATATCACGCCAGCAAAAGGTGCAAAAGTCTGTAACCGTTCTTCTTTACCTGATTACGTGATTCTTGTGACAAGTGATTTATCAGGTTCACATTAAGTTTTTCAGTAAAATGGTATTTTATTTTGCATTGATAAATATTCTCCACGAACCGGCTATATTGCTGTAACAAGTGGCGCGTCGCCGGTGATGGATACGGGTTCCCCACTGGCCTGCTTGCAGACTTGAGCAAAATACAAAAGCTGTCGCGTACCAAACACGTACAAAACCTTTCATGGCAATTTTGGCGGAGATGGAGACGTTCGGTACGGAGCTGTTGGCAGAAGACGTACTCTACCTTTCTGGAAGTTAATGCAGAAAGGAGCGTAGCGTTTCTTCCCTAGAGGAGCGGCTGCAAAAGGCGTCTGTTTCCCATGTCCGGACAGGCGTAACTACCTGCTGTCATGAGCTCTAAAGTGCTTCAAGACAAGCCAGCCGTACATTAATACCGTCACATGATTACAGAAATGTCTCATGAAATCGGAACCAAGGTTAGGGCGTCCTCTGGAAGGGACGCGCGTTGGCAGGGCCCAGTCAGCAAGCAAGAGTTACCGTCGCACGGGCTGTGACGGATAAGCAAGTGAGTACCCACATTCTGTATCGCATCATAGAAATATGCCTGGATGAAGTAGCAAATGAGCCACAGCACTTGAGAGATCGCATAATGCCATCTGTGAGGTGCAGGAAAAAAGATGGAGTGGAAAAAAGTCACGGGAAAAGGGGTGCGGTTACTAACTGATGTACAATGGAAGCCGAATTACAGCTCATGGTGTTGACATTGTCATATCAGCAAAATTTGACGGTTCAGTCTCCGAGGTGCAAAAGTATGACAATCGCTTGATGTAACTCGTCCGCACTGGGGAGAGAAGGAACTTCTAATTTTTCAGTGCAACACCCCACAAACTGGCGTGCGCACGGAAACCAAAGATGCGTTCTGGGCACTGCCTAACAAGAAGACCGCTGACTATTTCATCGTTGACGATGATCTGAATGGACGTGACGGACGGAGGAAAGAAGAACACACAGTCCATGGCATTCATGCATATGGACAAAAGAACGACGATGGCCAACAAATTCCCGATTATGCAGAAAAAACGAACACACGGTTCAAAAAGGGTGATATTCATCTAGTCACGCACTACAGTGGCTCCCATCCAATTCACACTGACTACATCCTTATGAGAGGAAGGAATCTCAAAGATGTTCTAGAGACAACAGTTGTCCCTTATTAAATCGTTGCGATGCATCATCGACCAGTCATCTGTAAGCTGCTGATAAAGTCAACAAGAGCCCAATACTTCGCAGGAAATGGACCAATCGGGATCAAATGGTGGCGCCTGAAGAAGGAGACTAACGTTGCTGCAAAAGTTACAGAGCCACAAATCACCATATTTGAAGCGAGTCGGACTAAACTGAAAGACGCCGTACGCTCTATTCTTGGAACAATTAATCCGGGCAATGACAACGAAGGATTAACCATGACATATGGCTAAGGAATGAAAATATTAAGTATGCAGTACGGTTCAAGAAACAGCTGTACCACGAGTTTCTTGCTCGTTAGAATGCCTACAAAACAGCCACAGGAAAGTGAAGGAGGTCATTTCTGTAACAAAAGCAAACCGGTAGGCAGGTCTGTATGTTAAACATGACACGCGAAAAAACGGGTGGAATATTTAACGGCTAGCCAAATCGAGGCATCGCAAAACGAAAGTCCAACGTTTTTACGGCATCAATGAGGAAACAGATGATTTCCTACTCGACTGGCGGGAAGCGCGAGTACACTGGTGGAACTATTTTAACAAAATTTCAATCATGGAATTTCCGTATCTACCAATCTTAATCACCTCTGCTGTTGAAGGTCCAATATAGAAAAATGACGTCAACAAAGTCCAGGCTATGCTGAAGGAAATGATTATCTTCCGGCAGAGTTTTGTTTCTCTAAATGGGCGGATGCAGCAGTGTGGCTAAAGCAAGCTTTTCAACCAGATCATCAAAGAAGGTCAAAAAAAAAAAAAAACAGACTGGCGACGGATTATCCATTCAAAAATAAGGGAAGCCGTTCCGATTTCTGTTATTACTGCCCTATCGTACTTCTGAGCCACGCAATGACAGACTTAGAACAAATCTTCGACAAAAGGATTAGCGATTTAGCCAAACATATAACAAGCCAGGCTGGATTTGTGTAAAATTGTGGCGCAATGGGAGAAACCCACGGTGTAGGGCTGTTATTTGAGAGACACTCTGAAAAGAATAAGAGGTTTATCACGAAATTCTGGACTCTGAGAAGGACTTCCATCGGGTGCCTCATAACCTAATCAGTCAGCGCTACAAGTTCAAGGCATTCCAGAGCACATTGTTGATAGGGTATAATTGCTCTACAAGGAACGAAGAAGTTACGTTCAGGCTGCCGCAGGAGCGAGTGATGACTTCCGTATAACTGTAGGAGTCAACAAGGCCCTGCCTTATCACCACTGCTGTTCATTCTTGTGATGGACACTATTACCTCAACCTTGCACTCCAATACCATGGACTCTTTTATAAGCAAATGATATCATTTTGGCTGAAGAGAATAAGCTTGATCTCTAGGGTCAAACAGATGACTGGAACAATCGACTAGCACAACATGTCCTGCGACTCAACAAAAACAAGACAGAATACATTGCACTACATCGTCGAGAAGTTGGAAAGATGCATGATGACGTTGAAGATATAGCACGAGTAGGGAAATTTAAGTATATTGGCTCCACAATCTCTGATGATGGCCGACTTACTGATGAAGTCAACTTAAGGATATACAAAGCCTGACTGAAGTTGAGAATAAAAACAGGCGCCCTAACGACCGTCGGATGAAGGATCATCTGAAACCTAAGATCACCGAACTGATATCTGTCCTGCCGTTTTATACGGCAAAGAATGCTGGCCTGCTACAGAGGAGGTAGTAAGCCAACTAAGCATCATAGATACGAAGATGCTTAAGTGGAAGGCTGGTATAACTAGACTAGATCACATTTCAAATGATGTTGTTAAAAACATTTTGGCATTGCATCGATCCAGAAGAAAATTGAGGAAAAGAATGTGCGCTGGTTTGAGCATGTGTTGCGTGCAGAGGACGATATTTTGGGAAAGTCAGCGTACACACAGAAAGTTGGTGAGAAGAGGCGCAAGAGACGAACAAGTCATCATAGGACAGATATAGTGCACAACGCCCTGAAAGCTGTGTGACTACATACAGAGACCGAACTAACTGGAGACCATGAATCACAACACCTGACCCTGCCACCAGGCAGGACTAACACTAAAGCAGCAGAATAACAAGAAGCAGATTGATGAATATACTCTTATAAAAATGGAATGCAATGGATACTTTACGCATCCTATCATTCAACTTAGTATATTGTATGTTCAAATTCTCTCCCTTAAAGCCTATGTCCGATATCTATAAAGACTTATTTTCACAAAATAGTGTTTGAATGGCAGAACGCTTCTGGATTTCGTGTTAGAGTGACTCCTACAAATGTATTATAAAGAAAAATATATAAACCAGCAAAATAAAAATCTTAGAATTATCTGTGTTAAAGGAGAGGGACAGTTTGAATATCCACTGAAATTCTATGAGTAGCAGCAAGAGGGGAGTCCGTCAGTGCATTCAAGCCTGAGTGGAATTTTGCAATTCATATTTCTGCATGCATACGTCATATATAGCAGACGATCATAATAATTAGTTTATTTTCACCCCAATCACGTCCATAAATACACTGACTGACGGAGCAAATGCAACATCAAGAAGGAGTGGTTCGAAAGGGATGAAAGTTGGGGAAAAAACAGAGACGGCACGGACGAATTATTGATGTTTATTTCAAACTGATATGCAGGTTACACAATGCGCACGGCATCGACTCAGTAGGATGTAGGACCACCGCGAGCGGCGATGCACGCAGAAACACGTCGAGGTACAGAGTCAATAAGAGTGCGGATAGTATCCTGAGGGATGGTTCTCCATTCTCTGTCAACCATTTGCCACAGTTGGTCGTCCGTACGAGGCTGGGGCAGAGTTTGCAAACGGCGTCCAATGAGATCCCACACGTGTTCGATTGGTGAGAGATCCGGAGAGTACGCTGGCCACGGAAGCATCTGTACACCTCGTAGAGATTGTTGGGAGATGCGAGCAGTGTGTGGGCGGGCATTATCTTGCTGAAACAGAGCATTGGGCAGCCCCTGAAGGTACGGGAGTGCCACCGGCCGCAGCACATGCTGCACGTAGCGGTGGGCATTTAACGTGCCTTGAATACGCACTAGAGGTGACGTGGAATCATACACAATAGCACCCCAAACCATGATGCCGCGTTGTCTAGCGGTAGGGCGCTCCACAGTTACTGCCGGATTTGACCTTTCTCCACGCCGACGCCACACTCGTCTGCGGTGACTATCAATGACAGAACAGAAGCGTGACTCATCGGAGAACACGACGTTGCGCCATTCCCTCATCCAAGTCGCTCTAGCCCAGCACCATGCCAGGCGTGCACGTCTATGCTGTGGAGTCAATGGTAGTCTTCTGAGCGGACGCCGGGAGTGCAGGCCTCCTTCAACCAATCGACGGGAAATTGTTCTGGTCGATATTGGAACAGCCAGGGTGTCTTGCACATGCTGAAGAATGGCGGTTGACGTGGCGTGCGGGGCTGCCACCGCTTGGCGGCGGATGCGCCGATCCTCGCGTGCTGACGTCACTCGGGCTGCGCCTGGACCCCTCGCACGTGCCACATGTCCCTGCGCCAACCATCTTCGCCACAGGCGCTGCACCGTGGACACATCCCTATGGGTATCGGCTGCGATTTGACGAAGCGACCAACCTGCCCTTCTCAGCCCGATCACCATACCCCTCGTAAAGTCGTCTGTCTGCTGGAAATGCCTCCGTTGACGGCGGCCTGGCATTCTTAGCTATACACGTGTCCTGTGGCACACGACAACACGTTCTACAATGACTGTCGGCTGAGAAATCACGGTACGAAGTGGGCCATTCGCCAACGCCGTGTACCATTTATCGTTCGCTACGTGCGCAGCACAGCAGCGCATTTCACATCATGAGCATATCTCAGTGACGTCAGTCTACCCTGCAATTGGCATAAAGTTCTGACCACTCCTTCTTGGTGTTGCATTTGCTCTGTCAGTCAGTGTATGAAGATCATGGAGTAGTGGCGCAAAGTGGTCAGCTCAGGGCCACGTGACACTCGACACTCTACTAGTGGAAGGAAACCATATCACTAAGTGGTTAGTTCAGGACCATGTGTCTCTACACAAACGGAAGTTAGCCTCATCAATAATTATTTAGCTCAGGACGATGTGCCTCTCCACAAATGGGAGGTACTCATCACTAATTGGTATGCTCAGAAATACGTGTATTTCCACAAGTCAGCAATTAGGAGATTTTATGAATCCTAAAACCTGTTCTTATGTAATTCAGTAGCAAATTGGCATGGCAAATATTGTATACATTTTAAAAGAAGTCATTTAAGTTGCGGCATGATATTTGTAGACTGCTGAAATAAGAGTCAGGATAAAATAGTGCCTGATGTGAGATTTAAAACTTTTTTTCTAGTTGCTTTACGTCGCACCGACACAGATAGGTCTTATGGCGACGATGGGACGGGAAAGGGCTAGGAGTGGGAAGGAAGCGGCCGTGGCCTTAATTAAGGTATAGCCCCAGCATTTGCCTGGTGTGAAAATGGGAAACCACGGAAAACCATTTTCAGGGCTGCCGACAGTGGGGTTCGATCCTACTATCTGCCGAATACTGGCCGCACTTAAGCGACTTCAGCTATCGAGTTCGGTAGAGATTTAAAACAAAGTGGGAAGCAGCAGATAAGATCCGGTTGACTGAATCCTTCAGAAGCATTTAAAATCTATAATATACAATGGACTAAGCTACGTAGGCTATGGACTGTCCTCTGCCCTATATACGAAGGAAAAAGAAGTCCATAAAATACATGTCGCTTTGCTGGTCCGAGAGTGCCTCTGCACAAAATATGTTTAGGAAGTAGAAAGCTAATTTAGACTCCATCAAAAAATAGAAATTGGCATTTTGTGTGTGAAAAGCATTCATAAGCTGCCTCTGTGGATCAGCGGTAGAGTGTCGGCCTCCGAATCCCAAGATAGCGGGTTCAAACCCGGCAGAGGTAGTCGGATTTTTGAAGGGCGGAAAAAAGTCCATTCGACACTCCATGTCGTACGATGTCGGCATGTAAAAGATCTCTGGTGACACATTTGGTGTTTACCCGACAAAATTAATTAAATCTCAGCCATAGACGCCCAAGAGAGTTTCGGTTTACTCGGTCTGCCATCTAGTGGGGGCGTAGAGTAAAACGGAACGTCGAAATTGACGAGCAGACAGCCAGATGGCGTCAAATTGAAATGTCTGCACACGGTAGCTGAGGCCATACGATTATTATTATTTTTTTTATAAGCAACATATTTACTGGTGGTCATTAAACAAGATTGTTCTCTAACATAGCCCATTGTGTCCTGTTACACATGAATTACAAAGAAACAGCAGGATTTGAACCTCGAAGAGTTGAAGTATTTGGGCGATCTTCAGTTGTGTGCACGGTTCTACTTTGACTAGTGAGAAAGTGTCAGCTGGTATTGAATGGTTCTGAGGACTGAAATGAATATTTCTTTCCACTAGTTGTAAATGTACAGTAGGAACAAGTCAATGCATCACATAAGTGTCGAGAAGACTCTAATCACCCACAAAATCAAATAAACCATTCAGAACTTGTAGTTTCCATCACTAATACGGTTCGAAGTCAAACCTTAGGCCGTGACTAGCCATTGCATGACCAGCCGATACAAGGGCTCGGTTAAGAGCACCAATCCGAGAATATACAATCATTTTTAAGGGATTATCAAAGATCATTTCACACAGTAACCAACAAAGGTGTGACAGCAAAAAATTAATTAGCATTGGCACAACTACAGTTCAAAAAACACTACTGCACAAATTTAAAACTCCACTTGTAGCTGTCGATTTAATTAGTTTATACTAACTGTGTAAGAATGTTTACAATCAACACACTACAAGCACTTGACTGACAATGAACATTAAATTGGTTCAGCAAGTGTGACCACAACACTGGAACGAACATAAATTCAATACCACATTCTTTTATGCTCACAACAATGCAGAAGTTTTACTTGAAAACTATAATATTGAGGATGTAGAACTACTGATCTGAACATTTCATTTCTACAACACATTATCTGCTTTGGCATCCCCAAATGGAGGAGTCTGACTTCATACACAAGAGAAAAGAAATGATCATAAAAAAAGGAATCTAACCAAATAATTTTAAAACGACATTCTTTGAGTTATTTCATTATTGAACTCAGCCATCGCCATATTGATTAATGAAACTGATTATGTTAGTAGAAATAATTATATTGTTTACAATGTACATAAAACTTAACAATTATGTACTTGTAGATTTAATTTTTAATCTACAAACATTGCTTTCTCTGTGTGTCACTGTTGGCATCAACATACAAAAACTTACTCAGAATATCTGGAGGCAATAGATTCAGATGGCATTTCAGATGATAAGAATGTGATGAACAAATGATGCAGAGACAGTGAAACAAAAAACACTTTTTTCATATTTGCTTAAAGGTAATGTAAACAAATACACCTCAAAAATATCTAGCTTTACCAGAGATTTTTTGTAGATATATATTCAATAAAACTACATGATGGAACATAAAATATGATCATAAAGTTCCTGAAAATTTAGGTAATTTTAACCAATAGAATTTGAAGATATTTGCTTTTAAATGAAACTGACGAAAATGGCCAGTTTCTGGAGATAAACCAACAACTACTGAACACAGCTGTGAATAGGTACAACATATTCCATATTATATAGGATTTGTAGTGTACGTACTTTGTTTCTTCTTTGATGTTCGGCAACAGCTGAACATCAGTATGTTCTTCTATGAATATTTCCTCCTTAATATCTTCGGAAGGCTATAAGTAAGAAACAAAACAGTAGAATAAAGAAGTAAGGGAATAAAAATATATAGGCCTAAACAAGAAACACCTGAGAAAATAAATTTCATAGTGGCACAAGAAGAGTATAATTAATTTATCTCCCATTTAAGAAAAACATAATGGAAAGGAACTGATTGTTCAAAATCAGTTTAAATGCAAGATAGATGTCTACCTTGGTGGCAAATGGTACACAAAAATACATTATTATCAAGCACTAAATTTTAAATGAACAGAGAAGAAGACAATATCCTAAAATACAGTATTATACAATTTACGCAATTTTTTTCTATTAAACACACAGCTCATCCTTAATTAATGTATATAATTTACAAAATTTTACTCATAATATCTTCTGTATTACAAACATAATCAACACATATACAACTTGTGCAACTACTTCAAATTATAGTATACAACTTCTATTAGATTAAAAAATACATTGCATTTATTTATTTATTTATTTATTTATTTATTTATTTATTTATTTATTTTTTTATTTATTTAAGTTTATTTTATTTTTAACCCTTTTTGGAACCTAAGTTGCATAACGTGTGACGGAATTAAAGTGGAAAAACCTCTCTTGTATTATCCCTTTCGACTTCGTACTTCTAACCTAGAAATTTGTAAAATTGAACCTTCGCCAAGGCATTGACTAAATTTATATTTTTAATCACGTTTGGAGGGCTAATTGCCGCTGCATGGTATCGGAGCAGGCATGAACTTACCGTCAAGTCTCTTATTCTAAGCGCGGTATGCGCGCGCATCTTCCCTGACTGTACCAGGTGATTTAAGCGTGCCTTGGTAAGGAGGAGGGTTGTTGATCTCCGACTAGAGAAGATGGAGGTTGGTTTTACTTTGTACTCACGCTTTCACATGAACTCAAGAACCACGACGGACAAAGGATAGAAGGAACTATCCCCCCGGGGCATTTCCTGGAGTGTTTGTTTTTATTTCTAGAATATTTTGGTAACTGATACATCCTCCGAAATTTATTTTTGTATACGTTTGAACGTGTGATTATCTTATAGCCTACCGAGCTCGATAGCTGCAATCGCTTAAGTGCGGCCAGTATCCAGTATTCGGGAGATAGTAGGTTCGAACCCCACTGTCGGCAGCCCTGAAAATAGTTTTCCGTGGTTTCCCATTTTCACACCAGGCAAATGCTGTACCTTAATTAAGGCCATGGCTGCTTCCTTCCCACTCCTAGCCCTTTCCTGTCCCATCGTCGCCATAAGACCTATCTGTGTCGGTGCGACGTAAAACAACTAGCAAAAATAATCTCATAGCCTCGTGGTCTCCTGTATTGGGTATCTCATCGGAAACCTCAAGACTGTAAGCTATGCATAATTTGCTACTCTGGGAGTTGCTTTGAGCTGGGAACCTCGCCTCTTCAACTGCAATTGATCTCGTTTTAAAAGAATTGATTTAAGTTTGGATTTCAAGAAGTTCCAAAACAGTGCTTTGATTCTGGGAGAAATGACTTTCGTTTAATCACTAATGTTTACGGGGTTCTGGTGTAGAAGCTACGTCTAACATGTTGCCAACCTGTTAAAGGTTTTTTAAGAGTTAATAAATTTTATGTTAATCTTCGGATATATCTTAACTACATTATGATTTTTTCTGGGTATTTGAAATTAAAATAATAATAATAATAATTTCGCTGAGAGGTAAAATAGCGAGGAAGTTTTCACAAGGACTTTAGTAATTGCACTTTTCCTTGTTCCTTTCGGTGTTTAATGTTTTTATTTCCTTATTTTTGCCCCTTTTGGGGTTTCTTACTCTTCCGTTTTTCTTTTGCTTTTCCTTATTTGCATTGTCGTGCTTGTGTCTTGTGAGTGGGTTATCTTTGTAGGCCTAGGAGTTCTTTCATTTTTCTGTTTGATTCCTTGGGGGCGTTATTACCTACCTGTGCCTTTTGGCTATTTCTGTGGTTATTTGGGATGAGTTTCCTTGTGAAAACTCCTCGAGAAATAAGTCTCTAATCTAGTAAATTTTCATTTATTGTAAAATGTTAAACTGGTATACCAATAATAAGAGACTTTCAAAAGGTATTAAATATGCAAGACCGAGGTCTGTGAATTTGAACAAATTGTTTAAAAGGGTTGTAAGATTTAAAATTTTCTTCTTAAATCTTGTAGGGGTATCGGCCAATTCCTGTGCATGCCTGTTAACTATTTTTTTTAAATTTGATGTTTTCAGGATGTTCAGTTTTAAATTTAACTCTATTATTTTCCTAAATAAAATCTCGTTATTTATTTAAATGGTATTATTTTGTTCTTTGAGTAGTTAATCAAATTTTATACAGTAACCACGTTCCACGGTTAGTTATCACCTGCACTGTTCATGGTAAGTTGCTTTTAATTTATATTTTTCCTTCTTGTTGTGCTGTTATGGTGATATGTGCTTCTACCTTTGTTTTATTTATAGGCTCACCGGTCTGGGCGATTTGGGGAGGTCGTAGGACTGGGGCCAATGACCTGCTGCGTTTTAACCCGATTCCCTTTTGCCACAGCTTTTCAGACAACCGATAAGAGAGATAAGAGCATGAAAAGGAACACACCGTTGGATAGCAGTAGACAAGGTAGCATAGAAAAGGAGGTACATTTGTAAATATGTACATTTAAAATTACCTACATATTTGTGAATATTCAGCAGAGTATATTACGCATACATGTGTAGGTATACTTCCGAGTATATGTACAATTTAAGGAAAATAAATAATAATAAACACTATTTTCCAAATCGTTACCCAATACCATTCCTTGCTTCTGTTTCTCTTTCTGCTGGTCCCTATTTCCACAAAGACTAGCTATTTTGTTCATTCTCTTATATTCACATTCCCCTGTTCCCATCTTTCTATACGTGAATTGACTTGTCACCTCTGTCATTTCCATGTTCCTATATCCTTTCTTTCCGAAAACACTTCACTGTAATATCAAATAATTCCACATTATACCCACCACTTTTGTAACAAGAGGACAATGCTTAAATCATAAGCATACAAATATCCATCATCCCTCCCTGTACATCACATTGAGACCAAAAAACAAAAAAAAGTCAATGTCCCAATCAGTGAATGAATCAAACATACAACAGCAGTTAGGGCTGTTGGTTGTTTATGTAGAAAAAGATTGTAGAAATATATGAAACAACTCCCTTGGTAAATTATTTCCTATAAGTGAACATTTGCCAAAATTTGTCCCCATGAATTCCAACTTATCATCATGTTTTGAACTTTCCTACACTTACAGAAAATGACTTAAATGTATTCATCAACTAATGCCATTCCAAGCCATCTCCCCAATGACATCTCAGAATACACTGCTTAATCTAACAGCTTGTCTCCTTTCTCCAAGTCTTCCCAGCTGAAAATTTGCAACATCTCTGTAACACAACTCTTTTGTTATAAATCACCCACAAGAAATAGAGCTATTTCTGTGGATTATTTCCTGTTCTTCACTCAAGTAATACTGGTGACCGACTCATACTCTCATTATGGCTTTGCTGGAGATTTATATGCCCTCTCATTTACGACCCCTAAATAACCTCATAATCATATTAAGAGATCTATGAATTTTATTTTCAGTATGTTTATATGATTACCACAATGAAGATCTATTCTTATTATGAATACCTAGGTACTTACAGAGATCCCCATGAAGAACGTTCACCTCATCAACACAATAATTAAATCAGAGAGGACCCTTTCTATTTTTCGAAACAGAGAACCTGACTTTTCATCCCGTTTACCAAGATAGCGTTGCCAATTGTCCATCTTACAATATTGTCAAGGTCTTTTTGCAGTTACAATCCTGAAACATACTTATTACTAAGAACCTCATCACTTATTTCAGTTCATTATTCATATTGTTTATATATATATATCAGAAAATAAAGGTCTCATAATACTGCCTTGTGGGAGTCAATCCAATAAGTGTTACAGGATCAAATAAAGCTTCACCTACTCTATTGCTCTGAGTTATATACTTTAATACACCAGATATATAAAATTAATCGAAAATAATGTTGAATACATAGTTTTCGGGGTCGCCGAGGTGAATTGTACACTTTGGATTTTTAGTATCAGGAGTCAAACCACATGGGGGTAGGACGCCGCAGGAATGCTTGGGGGGGGGGGAGATATAAATATCATCGAAAGTAGTGTCGAATCAATACTTTTCGGGCTCGCTGAAATGAATAGCAACACTCCGGAATTTTTTAATGTTTAAGTTCAGGCCCCTGCGTTGGGGGGGATGGGGGAGTGATATATAGAAATAATAGAAAATACTGTCGAATATATATATACGTAATATTCGGGGTCGCTGAGATGAAAAGGCGCGGGAGGCGAGGGGGCTGAGATATACACACCATCAAATGTAGTGTCGAATCCATACTTTTGGGGGTCGGTGAGATGAATAGTGACACTCCAGAATATTATTAAGTGCAATTTCAGTCCAAGTTCATCCCCCTTTCTGGTGGGGGTGAGGGGATTCAGATTTTAAAATAATAGAAAATAGTGTCGAAGCCATAGTTTTCGGTGTCGCTGAGATGAATAGTAACACTCTCGATTTTTAAAAACTCAAAGTTTAACCCCCTTTAGGGAGAGGGGGGGTGAGATATAATAATAATAGAATATACTGCCTAATCCATCGTTTTCCGGGTCGCTGATATGAATAGTAACATTCCTGATTTTAAAGTCCAACTTCAGCCCCCTTTGGCATAGAGGGTGAGGAAGGATGAAAAAATAAATTGTCAAAAATGCTCAAGGTGATAGACGTGGGTATGTTCCAGTATGACTTACTACCTGGAAAACATACTGTGGGAGTAAGACGCCCCTAGAACCACTACGGAAGTGGGTGAAATATAATCCAAATTAATAAATAGAAGTCAGTTTGGCGTGATCTATATATACTAATGAGACCATTCTAGGCATCCTAGAAACTTAAAACTTGGTATGAGGCAACCTGATGACTTCAGGATCTGTAGAAAAATCTAAAATTCTCTTAATTGTCTGAGAGGGACACGCTGGGAGTTTCAAATCTGCATAAGAACACAGTCGGTGGTATTTATCCAGAACGATAACCTATAGGCTTCATGGGCTTAAAAGTTTCCTGAAAGTCCTAATTTTTAACCCCCTCCCTCATATCAAGATGGCAGCACTATCTCCCAGACGAGTTAGAAAATTGAAATTTGGCAAAATTGTAGCTTTTAGCTCGTAACCGACAGAAAATTTATGAGATGTTTAAACATTTTATTTTTTACTCCCAGAAAATATCGAAATATGGAGGCAATTTTAATGACGGTGCAGACTTCCTTTCGTGGTATTTGGTGGCTAAACGGTAAGTCATATCACAAAACAGATGGCACAATCTCGGTTCAATTTGGAGCGAAGTACAACTTTGGTCCTATGACTTTTTGTCGTATCTCTATCCCTTATGTTAAATTTGGCTCTATTTCTGGATTTACTTAAATTTTCCACTTTGTACTCGTATAATTGATGGTTTGATTCACTTATAGGAAAGATGGGATCATCAAATTCTACACGAATATTGGCCCACCCAGCCAAATTCTATGTTTGAAGCTGTCCCATAAGTATCTGAAAAGTAATTCACTGTGTGAAAACCTTACACAAATTTCACCCTATTCAATGTTTCTAAAATAATCTTGCCTTTAAATAGATGAGATACGAGGATATATCATAGGCCAGCCATTTGGATCGCTAAATGAGGCCAGAGGCGTCTTTTCATACCATCCGTTTTTCAATATGAATGCACCGTTCAGCAGCAGTTATTCTGTAAATGAAGGTGAACATGCATATACTTCCCTATATCGACCTACATTTATTAATTTAAGTCGATTTGTAGCGATCTAGAAGGGGGTGTGTCTTACATTGTAATTAATACTTTACAAATCAATAGTGACTGTCAGCAGGAGGGCGTCTGCTGTTGTAATCAGTCCTCCTCACATCGACTTTAACTAGCAATAGGAATGGTGTCCCGCTCCAATGCCTGTGTACCATAGTAATGCATAATTCCCTTCTTGATTTGACTAGCAGAAGGCAAGGGAGCGTGCATTTTTTAAAACTCTTTTACCTGATTCTCTTTATCATTAGGTATAGGTGTCCCTGATTATAAACAAATTTACCCATGAAAATGTGACTGACGTTACGCATAGTGAATTGCGGCCGACAAGTGGACCTGTCATTGTCATCACAACTCTGCAACTCGCACTTTACATTGGAAACAACGTCTGCGGACCTCCCTACGCTTTTTCTCGGATAACGCCAAGAGACATGCAATTAAAAAATTCTTATTCACTTCATGTACAGCGAATTACTTCGATATCCGTACACATTGTAGAATACCGTAGAGAAGCACGGGTACATTTGCTAGTGAAGTATAAATTGTCACCTAAATGTTATTCATGTGCATTAGGGACTAAACTTATGATATAAAAATAAGTTATGTTAAAAGTAATTTATGTGGATGTAAATGATCGAGTGTTAATAATAGGCCTTAATGACCTAGGATGCTCTATTTATGAAGGCAGATAGTGCTCAATGGAAATAGCCTAGCAATGTCAAGTGACAGAATGGTACCATAGCTCATATTTTTGTTCACTGAGGAAGTAGCAACGAATACTGCATTACGGAGTGTATATTATTGAGCACATGAAGCGACAAGCGCAGTTTAAGATAATAATCACTCTCTGTGCTCACTCAACAACCCCAAGCCTGTCTAATAAAAAAAGTATCTAATTAATGCAAATTTTAAACCATTATTAGTTTCTCTTGTACAATGTGTGAAGATAGATTGACAAATCTTCTTAATGTCCTAAAGTAATCGTTCACCTAGTTGTTCGATCATGATTCTTATAGTGAGGTTGGCATAAATAGTAGAATGTTCATGAAGTTAAAGTTTTCAGTAAATGATGAAGATACATAATGTAATAAGTATGCCTAAATACAATGATTAACCTCACATGACCTTATATTGGTGGGGGGGGGGAGAATTTGAAAGTAGGGCTTGGCCAAGAGTGTAAGCTTAACCTGACGGGCACGGATTTGACTTGGGGCCTGACGTCACAGGCCCTGGATTCAACCCTAGGCTTAACCTCACAAGGTCATTAGCTTTACAGACTCAAGTTTGATGTCCAATAGTACTGGCTGAAGCTAACAGGCATGGCTTTGTTGCCCGGTTTAACCTTTACGAGGGCGTTGTAGACTCGAGGTTGAGATTCCATCTTAGGCTTAACCTAGCTAGACAAGATGAGATATGGTCCATGGGCTTTAGGAGATGAGCTTGGAACTGGATGACGGCCATTCGCATTACTTTAATAGGACAAAGGAGATGGTGTAAAGATTAATACATGTGCTTTATTCTTAGGGGCACAATGCTGAAAGGTGACATCAGGTCATAGAGCTGTGTGACTGCAAAAGGCCAAAAGTACGAAAAGTATACAAATCAATATGCCAAAAGGACACATGTGCAAAAGTGTTAAATAGTTAAAGGACAAGATTGCAAAAGGGCTAAAACTAAAGGGCAAAAGGGAATGAGCTGTGGTCTAGGGCTCAGAGCTGAACGTGGAAAAGGTGGTGGTATGGGACTACGGAGATGGTGAAAGTTTAATGCATGTGCATTATTCACAGGAACATACCTTTATAAAGCTACCTCAAGGTCCTCAAGCTGAGCTACTGCAGGTTCAAGGATGCTAGCATGTAGGCTGATGCGCAATGTGCTGTTGGTATTTAGTGCTTGGAACCCCAATTTTCTTATTGTAACAATTCAAGCTCAGAGATTTGAATTCTGGATATTTATAGTAGCTTATAATACTGGTGATATCACTCAGCAGATTAAAACTTCAATGTTCAGAACTGAGGAAATGTTTAAAGTTAAAAATTTCATTGTTCTGTATTGAAGAATATCACAATTAAAATTGAAATAATTGATAAGGAGATACCATCTATTCAATACCAAAGAATAAGAAATGTAGTGAATTACATTCTCATTTAATAATAATTAGGAATGGTACCGGTTTCGACCCTAGTCCAGGTCATCATCAGCCGATTATGAAATGGAAAACAATGCATAGGATCAGTATAAGAGGCAATGTGAAAAGGAAATGAATGGGGGTAGACACTGTAAAACTTAGAAGTAAAATACAAGTACTGATACAATGCATTGTTTTCCATTTCTTAATCGGCTGATGATGACCTGGACTAGGGTCAAAACAGGTACCATTCCTAATTATTATTAAATGAGAATGTAATTCACTACATTTTTTATTCTTTGGTATTGAATAGGTGGAATCTCCTTATCAATTATTTCAATTTTAATTGTGAGGAAATGTTCGCACAACACGTGACTGAGAATGGACCCCAGGGCTCATTCCTTTGGATGGCTGATTATAAAGCTAAGTAAATTACTGCACGTTGAAAGTATGCATTTAATTCAAAGCACCTAACGTTTGAGCTGCGAGAAATTAAAAGATCCCCACACCAACTGGGAATAGAACTCGGCACTCTTTCCCTTGGAATGATGGCTACCATAGCAACTAAATGATTGCGCGATAAACTCAAAATCACCTCAAATTTGAAGTACAAGAAATGAACATTTTGCCTACCCGACTAGGATTCAAACCCGGGACTCATTTACTTGGGAAGCAAACAAGCATGCTAAACTAAATGACTGTATATTAACAGCTTATGTGTTTCTTTGAAACACCTAGCTCAGTGTTACAAGATTCAAAGTTAAAAATCACTGACAGAACTAGGACTTGAACCTGGAGCCTGCTTGGACCGAAAGCTAAACTGCTATTCAGATATCTAATACCAAAAATTCAAACTTCTAATTCTGAGCAAAGAAAACAATCGCTGATTTTGGATCTCAAAACTGGAGCTCACTTCTAGTCAGATCTAAAGATATTAATCCTTAACCCGACACGGAATCAATGACAAACTCTCCTTCCACTGAAGAGTAAGTGTGAACGATTAGCACAAACTATGTTAACTGAATGTGGAGAGAGAATGAGGTCGTGACATATGTGTAGCAAAAAAAAAAAAAAATACAGCAGGAACATATTGATTAGACTTGGATATATTTGCTATGACATGAAATATAAAGTTCATTGTTTTTTCAATTAGCCTAGTATGCACATTTCAGCAAAAGAATATTGGTGGTACGAACAAATTTACTAGACTTGGAAGTAACTTATTTGCTAAGACAGGGAATACAAAGTTTATTGTTCCCGCATTGAGCTCTGGGCTGCTGATTTGAACCCTGGAGACATGTAATTGCCTGCTGTAGTGTTTACATCACTTGGTACCTAAAATTAGAGCTGCGAACAATTAAAAAATCCCCAGCCTGCCTGGGAATCAAACTCGGCAAACTTTCCCTTGGACTGCTGGCTATTATAATAACTAAAGGATTGTACATTCAATTCAAAACACACAACCTTCGAGCTAAAAGGAATTCAAAAATCACTGACAAGACTAAGAATCGAACTGGTGGATTCTTAACATAGGAAAGAAACATGCATACTCACTAAACGACTGTACATTAAAAGCTTCTGTGTGTTTAATTGAAACACATCAAGTTTGACTTTCTTTCGAAGTGGGGACAATAATAATACTCACTCTACGTCTTACTAACTACAATTGAACATTTTAAAAGTTCGCAATAATAATTTTGAAGATCCAGGCTGCTTTCATGCTGAGTACTCAACATTCATTGCTATTAATTTGTTAATTTGCTAGGTGCGGAAATGTCAATCCCCTTCCCAAACAGTCTTTTAAGATGCCGACGTGTCAGAACTTAGTCCTGCAAGTTTTATGTTCCAGTAAATCTAATGACACAAGGCTGACGTATCTGAACACCTTCAAATACCATCGGGCTGAGCCTTAACCGTCTGAGCTACTCAGCCCGACAATTCAACTATTAAGTTCAAAAAAACACAGAC
Source organism: Anabrus simplex (assembly GCF_040414725.1). Classification (NCBI taxonomy): domain Eukaryota; kingdom Metazoa; phylum Arthropoda; class Insecta; order Orthoptera; family Tettigoniidae; genus Anabrus; species Anabrus simplex. Next base: position 69,163,438 of record NC_090279.1, read on the forward strand.
ACACTAGTAATGATGATAACAATAGTAACCTGGAGGATCCAACCCACCTCCGTACTGAATACTCAACATGCATACCAAATAAGTTAGTCCCGCAGGAGCTTACATCTTATCGGAATCGCCTACCTGGTAATAAATAATAAACTCCCTGGCCCAGCTGGGAATTACACAATCAAAATATATTTAAAACAGCGTGGATTACACACACACACACAACAATAATAATATGGAAGAACCAAACCACGTTTGTACGGAATACTCTACATGCTTACCTAATAAGAAAAATAAACCTCGTGCCGGGATTTAGTCCAGCAGGAGTTCGCGTCTTATCAGACTTAAACAATAAAGAAAAACCCAACCTAACTGGGAACTACAAAATCTAGAATATTTAAATCAGCATGGATTGCACCTACATGCACATTATTTCTGTAGTATTCAATCGTTACCAAGCAAAGTGCTAGTCCTGAACCATAGACGTGTTCTACACTAAGTTGTCAGAGACCAAAGGGGTTACTCTATTGTAGTTTCTAACAACTAGGCTCACAATAATAATGCTGAAAGGCAAACAGGAAGTTTCGTGTTATTGCATTCTTTGGACCCCGCAAGCTAGGTGTGCACAAAAATCATCAGAACTCTTAGAGCTTGTCAGCATTATTATTGTGACACTAGCAGTTAGAAATCCCTTTGGTCTCTGACAACTGAGTGTGGAACACGTGTTTGCTTTTTAACAATTGAATATTACGGAAATAATGTGCATGTAGGTGTAATCCAGGCTGATTTAAATATTCTAGATTTTGTAATTCCCGGCAGAGTCGGTGATTTTACACTTTACTGAGTAATTCTGATAAGATGCAAACGGAGGCGGGACTACATTCTAGCACCAGATTACTTTTCCTTATTGGGTAAGCATATGGAGTATTCGGTACGAAGGTGGGTTGGATCCCCAAATTATGATTATTATTGAGTGTGTGTGTGTGCATGTGTAATCCTGGCTGATTTTCCTGGCTATGATGGGGATGTTATTCTTTATCAGATGATTATGATAAGACGATAACTCCTGCTAGACTAACATTCAGCACCAGATAACATTTTGTTTTGGGGTAAACATGTATAGTATTCAGTAAGAAGGTTGGTTGGATCGTCAAAAAGATTATCATTATTAGCTTGTCACCTTCCGCAGCATAATGCTTAGTGTTATTAGCTGCCGTTCTCGAACACCCAGGTTCGATTCCGGTACTGCCAGAAATTTCAGAATAGCAGGAGGGCTGGCATGTGGTTAAAATGGTGCATGCAGCTCACCTGCATTGGGGGTGTGCCTGAAAAGAGCTGCACCAACTGAGGATAAGGACACGAGTTTACTTATTATTAGTGTTTGTTTTCGGCACTTGATAGTTGGAATGTCGGGCTGAGTAGTTTAGACGGTTAAGGCACTAGCCTTCTAACCACAACTTGGCAGGTTCAATTCTGGTTCAGCCCGATGGTATTTGTAGCTGTTCAAATACGTCAGCCTAGTGTTGGTAAATTTACTGGCATTTAAAGGAATTTTGCAGGACAAAATTCTAGCACGTCAGCGTCTTCGAAAACTGTCTGAAGCGGGGATTGCAATATCAGCACTTAGCAAATTAATTGCCAAGCTGAGTAGGACAGAGAGTCAAAGTGCTGCTCTTTTCTTTCTTAGTGTGCATATATGTTAAGTATTCGGCATGAAAGAAGCCTCGATCTTCAAAATTACAATTATTATTGTACCGGACGGTACACCTCCACACCGCTAATGCAAATATTGCGCCTGTTGAAACTCATCTACAGGAGAAAGCCTGAATTTTAACAAACTGAATTAACCCAATGGTTTCTCGGAAGATGTCACCCCTGTAAATTTGGTAATTTTGGAGTGTTCTGAACTGTGTCTATTTCGAACTGTGTTTGTTTTGCCCTATATCAAGAAGTGTGGACATTCTCTTCTAGATGTCTCTTCAGAGAAAAGACTACGATTGTGCACTCTGGTGCGAAGTGATGGAACTGTTATTTGAAGAAACCTTGTATCCATAAGTTTGTTCTTTGTTAAATTTCTTTCTTTCAGTTTTTGGTTTGGCAATATTGATCTCTGTTTCCGCCAGTTTTGAATTCAGCCAATCCCAAATTTTCTAAATTAATTTTTCTCCAATCCTAGGTTTCTTGTTCATGTTGTGTGTAACTTTTGATGTTAGCCAATAAAGGGAAGGGGTGTGGCGCTTTTATTTCATGAAAGGTCTCGAAGCTTCGTTGTGGGTATAAAACTGCTGAGGTTCATGGCTCGTGGGCACTCCATCGACATCTTGCTTACTGTGTGAATATGTAGCAGGGGGCGGGTAGTGCTCTTTCTTCGAGCAGCAGTTCATCAACAAGTCAATGGCCGTTAAATAACTTTATTTCTTGCTAGCTCAGCAGTTTAACCCACGGGGCAGGTTCAAAACTTTCCTCATGTAACCTACCTTTAAAATGTAAAAGACATTTGATAAAATTCCGTCTCTTTAACTACAAACTGGGATAGAGAGTGCCTAACCCTCTCGAGCTCCCACTCATATTGTTTTGAGGTGACTACGTTTTCATTACCGATTTTCTTATTTTCTTAATGTAATAAAGTTTTCTTATATGAGTCACCTCATTAGTATGGGATTAGCCCTTGTGTAAAAGGCTTAGTGCAACTTAGGATTTTATGAAGTGTCATTCAGTAGTGAAGTATTCGCCTCCATCCATTTGGTATTGTGGGCCATGTACTTAACCGGTTCTTTTCTGATTAGGCCCGGTAGATTGGGTACTAGTTACCCCTGCTTCTTGTGTGTAAGTTGTGCCGTGAGGGCAAAATTCAGCGTCGAGTTGGGTATGCCTTGTATAGGCGTGAAAACGGGAGAGCATTGTAGCTCTTTCTTATATCATTAGGGTAAGGTATGCCTCGAGAAGGCTTGACTATGCCATTGTGAGAGCCTGTGCTCTTTGATCAGGGGATTTCTGCCCCACCAATAAGTGTATGTGGGTAAAGTTGAGCTTGGAGCTCATGATATATTAACCTATGGCATGAAGCCCAGCGATTGTTATTCCACTAGATTGTAAATTTTTACCTGTTCATGCTACTTGTACGTGTTAAACTGTTACTTGTTGTTTTTGAGAAAGAAAATATAACCTTTTATTAGTTTTTAATTAATTTTGATTTTGGTAGTTAGACCCATTCACCAGCCCGCACCTTCTTTCACCTCTGCTGATCCACCAAACCACGGTAACAAGTGGTAGCAGAGCGTGGTTGAATGGGTCTCAATTTAGCCCCTTTTCACGGCTAAATATTCCTTTTGGTTCGAACTCTAACAATTTTCTCCGTCGCTGGAATTTTTCGATTTTTCTAAATTTGTAAGGTTCTGTCATGTCTGGCCCTTGCGATGTCCTACATACCAGCCACTTGCGCAAGGAGGAATTTTTCTATAAACTCCCCATTACGAAGGTCGAATCTGGTTGCATGGTTGTTCAAGGGATTGTGATACTTAAGGTTCTGTCTGGTTGCCCTTTTCATGTGCTTTGTTTTGAGTGATGATCATTGTTTGGTCGTGTGACATCAACCTTGTCATTCGTTTTGAGTGCTTCGTAACTCTACTTTTCCTATCGGTTGCCCTTTTAAGATGTATTTTTTGGGCGAGGTTGTTGGGCATGTTCATGGACTAAATTCTTTGCGGAGGACCTACTCTCATTGTATAGGCACTACACCCTCAGGCCGCCTTGCTGGATGTCACGTCTAATGGTTGTCTGATTTGGTAAAATGTGTATATTTTATTTGCACATCTTATTTTTCTTCCTGAGTCGGGCATTTCTCTGCCCAATTCTTCCCATATATCTAATAAGCTTTGTGGGATTCAGGTGTCGCTTACGTCCTAGTTCTTTCTCTGTAATGGAAGCCCACTATGTTGTGTGGAATCTAAGTACCTTGGGACCTGTAGACTTCTCAAGGCAGGATCTGTATGTCGTCTATTCCCTAGGCTTGATCGTAGGGTACTCTAATTTTGCGGCACGTATTGGTTGGTAAGGTTGCGTGATTACGAGGTATGCAAACGAAGTATGTGTTCCTTTTGGTCAACATTCTGTTGTATCTTCACTTTATATATATATATATCCCTCCCATCGGTGATGTGTCAGATGGGGTAAAGCTTCCAACATACTTAAAGTGGTCTCCCTCATGTTTATTGATCTTCCCTGTTTTCGTCCTCACGACATACACATTTCCCGGTCTCACTTCTGTATTTTTGACAGTGCCTACCCATTTGAGGAATTTTGCTTTCATTTGAGATGTGTTTCTACTCTTTCGACCCGCTATCCGGTCCTCCTGCTCAAGTTCACCCATGATGTCTTTTGTATTTTGATGCTTTGTAGGGTCATATTATTGTGTAATAGGGGATCTTGTATGGGAGTTATAGGCTCCTTTAGATATATATTTTTCTCTTTTGTGAATTAGGGTATTTATGATGTAAGAGAATGGGAGGATGTATTTTGAGTATGTTGCTCCTTTTGGGTATTGATGCATCTTCCCATGGTATTTCTTGTCTGTATTGTGAGGTCATGGTGTTACCTCTTTTCATGTGTAATTTGTATAGGGTAATTTGTCTTTTAACATCGGTGTAACGAAGTCACCCCAGAGTGATTATCCCCGGTAGGACATTTATATTGGTATGAGGCGTGTTTCGGCCTCTGGATTTATCGATGAGGTTCTACACATTAATTGCTCCTGGGAGTTGGTTTTTTCTGTAGGGCAGGCTCTTATACGGTAGTAAACCATCTGCGCCGTTAATTTGAGGTTCATCCCTACGAAGTTCTCGAAATTTTTTATACATTTTTTATTTCTACCATATCAGGATTTCCTCCCGGGAAGTAGGTGCCATTCTCTTCTGTTAAATTCTTTCGGGTGTGTATCATAACAGTCTTCCCTGATAGAATGTTACTGAATTTCCGTGTCCCCCTATTTTTGAATTCGGTGTTTTTATATCGTAAAGTGAGTTGCTCTTTCTTCTTTTTGGTATCCTGGTAATGAACTAGATATGTGCATGGACGGAGGTCCACCCATTTAAATGTTGTAAATATTTTATGTTTAAAAGGTTGTTCCCGCGGGCAAGCTTGCCCATAGATTTCATGGACCGTGTGTCATTTTAGCTTTTGACACTTGTTACATTCTTAGTAAGTAACCCAGCCACCGAGAGGATCTTTAGGGTTCACCTGTCTCAGGTGAAATCCGTGTAAATTACTTGCTCATTGGATCTTTAACTCCTTGTAAGAACTCTACAGGTTATATTTTTGGGTTTTATATTTCAGGCCTTCTGCCCTGTGTTTGTCCATCTATCTACCTTGTGCAACTATGTAAAACCTTCCCCATGGTTACTCTGCTGTCCTTACCCAATGGCCATTACCAAGCTCCCGCCTCCTGCTAAACTGCACCAATGGCAAATTAAATTTCCACGCCACTGGCCCCTCAGCCTCACCAATATGATAGTACCCTAAAGCAAAATTTCCAACAAAAAGTCTGTCGCGGAGATCTTACTGTTTCAGTGCCCCCTCAGCCATCAACCGCCGCGCAGCAACTTGAATGGAAACTGGGCCCCCTTTCGTTCCTGTGAAGACTCTCTAAGAACGGCGTGCCGGAGTTCAGCTCCCGGCAAAGGCTGATGTGCGGCGCACCAGCCGCGAGCTACTGGAGGACTGCTACCAAACTTTGCATCTGCGGCGTGCTTCACCACAACCACCCCTCTCATAATGCGGGAGAGTGGTATCTCTGGGTACGGGAGGAGTCCGGGCGACTCGCATGAACATCGGCTGCCGCGGCGGGTCTGGCCGTCAAGAATTAGCAGCGTGTAGTGGTTTCACCTATCTCTAAATTGTAATTTAAATTAATAACCACAGAAAGACATTGAATTTTTTTCTTTCATCAAGATTCGTCGCCTATTCAGCAAAAAGTACTTTTTCATCTATTAATGTTCCGTCAATATTTTCTCACCCATCAATATATAACAAATTAAGAGACCTTTGACTACTGAAAAGTTATATATGCCTCATCGAATTTTTTTTTAACTAATCAGCAACAAACTTGGACTTTGCCACAAAAAAAAATTTTTCTTCTGTGTCACCCCTTGGAAGGACTTTTGGGGGGGGGGGGGAGGTCTGTACCGGGCGGTACACCTCCACGCCGCTAATTCAAATATTGCGCCTGTTGAAACTCCTCTACAGGAGAAAGCCTGAATTTTAACAAACTGAATTATCCCAATGGTTTCTCGGAAGATGTCACCCCTGTAAATTTGGTAATTTTGGAGTGTTCTGAACTGTGTCTATTTCGAATTGTGTTTGTTTTGCCCTGTATCAAGAAGTGTGGACATTCTCTTCTAGATGTCTCTTCAGAGAAAAGACTACGATTGTGCACTCTGGTGCGAAGTGTTGGAACAGTTTTTTGAAGAAACCTTGTATCCATAAGTTTGTTCTTTGTTAAATTTCTTTCTTTCAGTTTTTGGGTTGGCAATATTGATCTCTGTTTCCGCCAGTTTTGAATTCAGCCAATCCCGAATTTTCTAAATTAATTTTCCTCCAATCCTAGGTTTCTTGTTTATGTTGTGAGTAACTTTTGATGTTAGCCAATAAAGGGAAGGGGTGTGACGCTTTTATTTCATAAAAGGTCTTGAAGCTTCTTTGTGGGTATAAAACTGCTGAGGTTCATGGCTCGTGGGCACTCCATCGACATCTTGCTTAGTGTGTGAATATGTAGCAGGGGGCGGGTAGTGCTCTTTCTTCGAGCAGCAGTTCATCAACAAGGTAATGGCCGTTAAATAACTTTATTTCTTGCTAGCTCAGCAGTTTAACCCACGGGGCAGGTTCGAAACTTTTCTCATGTAACCTACCTTTAAAATGTAAAAGACATTTGGTAAAATTTCGTCTGTTTAACTACAAATTGGGATAGAGAGTGCCTAACCCTCTCGAGCTCCCACTCATATTGTTTTGAGCTGACTACGTTTTCATTACCGGTTTTCTTCATTTCTTAATGTAATAAAGTTTTCTTATATGAGTCACCTCATTAGTATGGGATTTTTTTTTGCTAGGGGCTTTACGTCGCACCGACACAGATAGGTTTTATGGCGACGGTGGGATAGGAAAGGCCTAGGAGTTGGAAGGAAGCGGCAGTGGCCTTAATTAAGGTACAGCCCCATCATTTGCCTGGTGTGAAAATGGGAAACCACGGAAAACCATTTTCAGGGCTGCCGATAGTGGGATTCGAACCTACTATCTCCCGGATGCAAGCTCACAGCCGCGCGCCTCTACGCGCACGGCCAACTCGCCCGGTAGTATGGGATTAGCCCTTGTGTAAAAGGCTTAGTGCAACTTAGGATTTTATGAAGTGTCATTCAGGAGTGCAAGTATTCGCCTCCATCCATTTGGTATTGTGGGCCATGTAATTAACCGGTTGTTTTCTGATTAGGCCCGGTAGATTGGGTACTAGTTACCCCTGCTTCTTGTGTGTAAGTTGTGCCGTGAGGGCAAAATTCAGCGTCGAGTTGGGTATGCCTTGTATAGGCGTGAAAACGGGAGAGCATTGTAGCTCTTTCTTGTATCATTAGGGAAAGGTGTGCCTTGAGAAGGCTTGACTATGCCATTGTGAGAGCATGTGCTCTTTGATCAGGGGATTTCTGCCCCACCAGTAAGTGTATGTGGGTAAAGTTCAGCTTGGAGCTCATGATATATTAACCTAGGGCATGAAGCCCAGTGATTGTTATTCCACTAGATTGTTAATTCTTTACCTGTTCATGCTACTTGTACCTGTTAAACTGTTACTTGTTGTTTTTGAGAAAGAAAATATAACCTTTTATTAGTTTTTAATTAATTTTAATTTTGGTAGTTAGACCCATTCACCAGCCCGCACCTTATTTCACCTCTGCTGATCCCCCAAACCACGGTAACAATTATTATTTGCGAACTTTTCAGATGTTGGAGTGTAGTTAGTAAGACGTAAAGTGAACATTGTTATTATCCCCACTTCGAAAGAAAGTCGAGCTAGAGGTGATTCGATTGAGCACAAGGTCTTTAATGTACAGTCATTTAGTTAGCATGCATGCTTGTTTCCCATATAAAGGACCCATGGTTCAATTCCTAGTTGGGTCGGCAATGTATTTAATTTCTTGTATCTCGAAGGATGAGTGTCTTTGAATTTAATGCACAAACATTTATTTACTATGGTAGCCAGCAGTCCAAGAGGAAAAGTGTCGAATTCAATTCCCAGTTGGGGTGGGATTATTTAATTTATCGCAGCTCAAACATCATGTGTTTTGAAGTAAATGGATACTTTCAATGCACAGTATTTCCTTAGCATGATACTCAGCAGTGAAAAAGGGAAGAGCCCTGGGTTCCATTCCAGTCACGTGGAGAGTGAATCCTATTTTGATTCTGAACACAATGTTTTATTCCCTAAATGATGTCAACAATATTGTAAGCTATATAAGTCATGTAGAATTCAAATCTATAATCTCGAAATGTTACAATAAAAAGTTCAGAGTTCCAAACACTAAAAACCAACAGTGAGTTACGCTGCAGCTAACATGCGTGCATCTCTGACTCTGCAGCCGCTCAGCTTCAAGAACTTGCAGTAGATTATTATAGGTATGTCCCTACGAATAATGCACATATATTTTATCCTTCACCTTCTCCTTAGTCCCATACAGCCATCCTGTCCCAATTTGGCTCTGAGCCCTACACCATATTTCATTCCATTTTGCCCTTCAGCCATTTAGCCCTTTTGTGGTTTCTCAGCTCCATGATCTAAGGCCACATTTCAATGTTATGGCCCTATGAATAAATCATATGTATTAAGCCTTATCCCATTTCCCTAGCCTAATAAAGCAATTGTGTAACCGCCATCTTGTTCGGAGAACAGATCCAAAAGCCACTGGACCTTGTCTCTACTTGTATGGATAGGTTAAGCCTGGGATCAAAACTGAAAGTTGAGTCTGTAATGTCCTTGTAAGGTTAAGATGGCATTAAATTCATGCATGTTACCTTAAACTAGCACTCATGACCCTATTCACATTGGCAGTTGTGTTTAGCCAGGACTCTTGGGCATCAAACTTGAGTCTGTGAAGCTGACACCATTGTAAGGTTAAGCCTAGGGTTGAATCCATGGCATGTGAAGTTAGGCATACAGACGAATCTGTCCCTGTTAGGTTAAGCATGCACTCTTAAGACAGCACATTCTGTGTGGTGGGGGCATGTCACAGGGGCGTATAGTGGCAGTGGCCGGCAAACCTGTCAATAGTATCTACTAATATCTTCTTCCTTCAGTGTTACTTAAACCATGTTCCATACCTTCCAAGGACAGTGAAGAATATCTTCAAAGTATTATATACTTATATTGTAAAACATTTCTGTGTGTTGATTTTCAATTCAAAAAGACTTTAATATTTAACAACATCAAGAAGACTTAATTTCTGTAATTCTCATGATTTATGAGCAGTTACGTTTTAAAATAAATGTAGTCTCCTGTTGTACTTTGTTTCACTAACCAGTCGTGTTCCCATTTCCCCCAAACTACTCTGCACCCAATTGGTGAACACAGCGAATCCAGAGGTGGACCGTTTGTATTAGCATATCAATGAAACACCAGGTTACAGTTAAAAGTCAGTATTTTTAGGAACTTGCAGGATTACTGTCTTCAGTGATAATCCTAACAGTTTCCATTGCATTTGGTCTGGTCTAACCCAAGCAGTACCTTGTCAGATGACCACATGGATAGGGATGTCATCGTATGTACCGATTAGTACAAGCTGCGAGGCCTTGGTCTGCATTGTGGCGTCGCAGTCTCCTCACAGAGGTTGCAGCCGTGGGTGCGAGGATTCTCTTTGGCTGCCATTCAACAGTCGGCTCAGAACTGGCACGGACCAGGGTAATCGGACTGTCTAATTAAAATAAAGCATTGCGATGGCCCAAGCGGGTGTTAATGCAATGTGATTTCTGCCCAGTGCTCTGAATGTCAATGTGAAGAAATTCAAGCAAGCGCAGGTAAACGGCGGGAATAACTATGACTCTCTTGAGGTGTCGGGCATGTAATTCCTAGTATCCGAGACGAAGCATACGTTATTTGCTCATCGTTTGAAATGTCAGGCATATAAGACCTAGTATCCAAGACGAAGCCTCTGGGGCAGCTCGAGTATCTCCCAGTTACCTGCGACGGGTGTGTGTCTTCAGCACCTATTGGCCGAAGTGGTCAATGGTCAGGGCAGGCACAATGTGCCTTGTCATCTGCACAAGCCTGCTGCTGGAAAGTCAGCCCAACTCCCTACCTGTGGGTCCGGTCCTTGAGCAAGACCACCCGGGCGTGGATAAAATCCCATTCATTGCTCGGGATGAACTAAACAGGAGGGTAAACACCCAGTCATGGGGAAGGGCTCTTTGGGGCTAATCCCTCCTTAGAGTGGAGAGAATGATTGCGTGCAATCAAATGAGTCCTCAAAGGGCCTCGGATTCGGTTGCGTCAGGTCCTACGCACCGTCTAAGTAGGCAGGGGACCATCGATGACAACCAGGGCGATACACCAGTCTACGTCGATGTTCCCCTCAAGATAACCAATTGTCCCGTTAGTCTCCATGAGATGAAGGGAACATATAAGGATCTGAGCATCGATGATTATGTGGCTCACCTTAAAACTAAAAATGCTTCCTTGAAGATTTTATTTTGTTGCACGTCTTGCCTGAAGATGTATGTTGGTAAGCATGCCGCTCAGACCCATATACCCAAGTGCTCGGGCCCGCCCAAACCCTTGACACTATCATACGCATGTTCAGCGTGTACGATGGAATATGCTATGCAAATAGGTCTGTCCCAACACGAGCGCCATACTCATCCGGCCCTCAGAAACTTGAGGCGTAAGGATCCCGTTCCCAGCACAAAGCCCCACCTTGCCGCAGGTAGTGGGAAAGAGAGCAAGTTCACTGCTAAGGAACTTGTGAATATGTACACACTCTAGCAGGATCAAAGAGGGAACCCGGATTCCAATAGACTCATATTTGAGTCGTTGGGAACTAAGACCAAAAAGCAAATAAGTGATAAGTGATGTCAGCCCGCCTATCAAAGGGCTAGGGATTATTTCCTTCTTAGAAATCAGGCCATTCCTCCAGTCGCTTGGGGGGAGAATGCACAAGCGCAGCCAGTCGCCATGCACAACACCCGGACGGGCGTTCAACCTATCACTTCGCCAGGAGGGAGGAATGTACAGACTCCCACTGGTGTCCCCACCGGGGATGATCAAGGCGAAGGACCATCTCAGCACGTTCCAGTAATAGCTACCATCTGGGGTGGAAGAGAATCAGGGTTGTCACGATTTTGTTGTCATAGGGGAGCCTTTTACACCCCCTATGGATTTGACGAGTGTCCATGTTGAAGATGAGCCCCAGATCTCCGTTGAGGATCCTCGCCCCTGGTTAGAGGCATCTTGGTAGAAGATGCTTCTAGATCAGATTAAGGAAGGGGACCTTAAATCTGGTCCGTGACTGCTGGGAGCACAGGAACCAACATATCTGCTGAGAGAGGTGGCCAGCAGTGTGAATATCACACAGGAAGTTGTAGAAACTGTATACACCACAGTCATCGAATTCCTCTCAAATGAAAGTAAGCAGAATGATCCCATCCAGGATGGAGCTTCTTCCTGTAATAGGAAGAAAAAGAAATCCACCACGAAAAAGGTGCGAGTTAAAAGATAATCATGATACCTGATCTCTACCACAACAACATTTCTCTCTGCACTTTATCGACTTGGTTCTCATAGGGGTCGACCCCTGAACATTTACAGCAATAACGGCACAAACTTCTTTGGAGCAGCTACAGAAATCAAGGCCTTTCTGCAAAACAACCCTCAGAAAATCAACTTTTCACAGAACTGCAGGCATGGGACTGACATGGCATTTCATCCCTTCTGCAGCATCACACTTGGTGGAATCAGGGAAGCAGCTGTCAAGAGTCTGATATATCACCCCAGACAAGTGATAGATTCTTATCGCTTCACCAACAAAGAATGGACCATTATTACAACACATCCTTTCACCAAAGCTAAATGATGACCCTACTGAAACTTCTTACCTAACTACATCCCATTTCCTTATAGGAGAGCCAATTACTACACTCTCTGATGATGAGTATATATCCTCTCTCATCACAACCTTGCCCACGTGGATATATTTTCAGCAGCTAACATAGAAATCCCGGAACAGATGGTGAAATGAATACCTCAATAAATGGGCAATGAAATACCCCATAGCAATAGTCACACTGAACGATGATAACGTGCATGCTATGAAGTGGACGATTAGTGTGATCAAATTTATATCCTGGTAATGACGAATTCATTCATGTAATGAATGTTCAGGTCAGTAACATTGAATTTACAAGGCCTATTCCCAAACACTATCCCTTACGAAGTATGAAACAGAAAGGCCAGATAACTCTTGAATGGCTTATTTATTCACTGCATGTTTAAGTAATATTATAAGTCATAATGGACTAGTAACACCACAGACCATAAAGGAAGAATAAAAATTAACTTTCACTTGCCATGAGATGGCTACAATGTGTGCAGTATATAAGCGAACGCACACAGTACACAAGCATATCACCTGCAACTTGTATCAACAAATTACTGTATTATCTAGAAATCAATAATTAATATAATAAATAAGATAACAAAGTGTTACATTTGGAAGCAACTAGTAAAATATCCTATAACAGTAACAAAGTAATCTATCTTATAGCTACTTTTTGTTCGAAACTATTTATGAATTCAAAAGTATTAGCAGGAATGATATCAGTTCCCAAAACGATATAGAGTAAAGGTCTTTGGAATAATACTAGCTGCAGCACAATTGATAACATAAGATCGTGGAACAACTTGAAGGAAAAGTGAAAATTAGGTAAGTAAACAGACAATCTCATAAAAAAAGTATATTTTCTGTAGGAATTTTAATCCTGTGCACTGAAATGAAGGATCATGCCTTGATATCTGTTGGGCCATTTTCTAACCGTTTCCATCAACTGACAATGGCTTATCAAATTATGTACATTACCTCAACGTAGTTTTCATGCGATGACCCTGGCTCGGTTAACTCTGATTTAACTTCCTCTTTCAGAGCTATCACTTCTGATACATGTTCAAAATTTTCCTGTGGAAAATAAGATATATTAGGTATGCTCATAACACACATCTACAAATATAGCAACCAACATGTGATCATGTACATTCATTAATTTCCGGTATTACATTACTCTCAGAATTTTAGTAATGTTTGAGGAAGATTTCTACTAGCAGAGGATTTTTATAACCAAAAGGCTGTACTGAAAATGGTGTTACTATTCTTCCTCACTCCTGATATCACAGAAAGTATGAGAACAAAACGTAAAATGCAAAACATATTCTAGCCATATCAGAAGATATAATACAAAGGAATGGAATTGGGGTCATCTCACACAGAATTTGGAAGGAAGCAACCATAGGCATAAAAACTAAATTGTATGAACTGTTTTCATATGTACAATCACATCAATCAAATCTTAAAAGTCGTTTGAACCAATTAGAAGAGTTAAAACTATTCTAAATATTTTTTTGTTCTCAGCATAGAGTTTGTTTACAGACAGATAAAAATAACTTGAAATAATGGAAACACATTCTCTACTCTGGTTTTGCTGAGATCACAGGGGCTACATAAAGCATTCAGACAGTTAAGTGTAAAATAAAAAAAGATGAAAGAAGCAGACTTATCACAGTCATATACCAGCAAAAGATGTGATGTAGCCCAAAGTCAAAGCAACCACAAATGAAATACTTTACTCCTACAAGCATTTTATGTAGTGTTTTTTTAAGAACTGTGGGGATGAGAACACTGTCAGTGAAGAGTCAGAAAAGATCTTTTATGATATACTACGAGACATTTACATTTCTCACATGGATTTATAAAACCCCATCAGCACTTAAGTTGGGGGGGGGGGAATGTGACTATTAAATGTGAATTACAGTATCAAGTTCTAGAATATACTGACTTAACCCATTCAATATAGAAGGAAACAGTAGCTGAACTAAGGAATGGATGAAAAGGATGCACAAAAAGGACAGGGAAATAATGAGAAAGAGGAAAGAAAATATTCTGTTTAATGTGCCTTAAGACCTTAAAATGTCAGAGCCTACTAAGAAGGAGCATTTTAAAGAAATTATTCTCAGATATCATGCATTCTAGAGCGCATAGACATGGTTCTCTATATAACATAGAATCTAACCTGTATTTGAGGAAAAAAATGAGCTAAGCACTATTCCAACTTTCTAAATTAATTCAACATCTGAGCAAAGTACTTACTTTGAGAGAATGTACATTCAGATTTTGAGCTATTTTATCCCTCGTATGCCATAGGCAAATCTGCTGCTTTCCTTAACACACATAATATCTACCAGCACATTGTGGATGTGAGGATAACCCAGAATAATCACACCTGTGTTGATGTTTTGTTTAGCAAACCGGTGTATCCAGTCTCAAAAACACCAACGAAAGATTTGTGATTTAACTTCTTCTACACGAATTATGGTACGAGTAATAATTTTTAACATGTGGTGCTAATGGTGTTGCAGTAATGTTGGAGGATTTTAGTTTTGTTTATGTACAATGGGCCAACGATCCTCTATTATAACAAGAGAGGAAAAATAGAAGAAGTGCAACCCCTAAACCAAAGTAATATTGATAGTGACAGTAAAAAGTACAGACTAATCCAACCCCAACCTTAAGATCCTAAGAGTTGGCAGTTTTTTTAGAGCGTTGTGGTGCATTCTCAGACAAAGAAGTAGAACAGGGTCATACTACGCCTAGATGCTCATTCAGCAATTGGTGACTGCTGGTGTTAATACTCAGGAAGCACAGAGAAAATTATGCCCCTTCCAAACTTATTCAGCTATTAAGGTTTAATTTCTGAGCTCTATCAAGTTATCTGGAATGAGACTTACAAGTGATGCAGTTGTTGTTCCTTCAAGCCAGGCTGGTTCCTCTTTGATCTTTATTTCCAGGTCCATTTTGCACTGCAACTTAAGTATTTAGAAGGTACTAGGGTCGTTGATCACTTCCCATGACCTTACACTGAAATATAAGCCAGAAAAATATATAACATTATTGATGTAATTGCTACTTATGTTGTTTGTCAACAGACTAAGCAACAAGCTTTCAATTTTACATGACTGTCAATATTAATCATACCGAAAAACTCAAAATTGTACATGACTCTTGATATTGTGATCATACCCAGAGAACCTCCGTTTTCTATGACTGATACTTCGATCAACGCTAAGGACCTCCAGTTTTACATGACTTCTAAAACAGTGATCACTTCCATAGGAAATATAAGTTAACATATCTGTCGATATCAAGATCTTAGTCAAAGGACCTCTAATACCACATGACTCCTTATATCATATAAATAACTGTATAACATACAGTTCTATACAGAACTGAAACCACAACAAGATGACCTTTCTTGTTCAAAATCCAACGTACATCGCTTGTGATTGAAATGCACAAAACTTCTTGAATATTCAGTGACTATTCCGTTGGTATATCACTCTGATCACCTGGGTTTATATCTTGGATTCTTCCTATCATTTTTATCCTTTGCAATAAGCTTCAAAACTAACTGAACAAGTTCACAATTTTGTCAGATTTGTTCTATAATTTTCCTTCCTGGGATCAAATTCTCTCAAATAATTCTGCTCTCATCAAGCTGATTCACTACCTCCTTATTTGAGACATATATTATCAATCTGATTTTCAAGAACTTCTGATAACACGGCCTTTCAAAGGCTTCCACACTGTTTTTCTTGGCACCAGTTATTGTCTATGTTTCACTTCCATATGGAACGTACCCCATACTCAGTGTAAACATAATTTTTAAATTTTTCAATCCGTTGAACCTAAAGAACGTGATTGAGAATAGATGGGAATTTAGGCTGGATTCAGTGATGATATTTATCGATATTGAAAAGGCATATGTCAGTGTACCATGGCACGTGATCTCGGATGCATTGATAAAAGAGAAGGCCGATAGAGCAGAAGAAACAAGTATAAAAGCCATGAAAGAAAAGAGGGTAAGTATTATGAATACTATGATAGGACGAACAAACTGGTTCAAAGTAGAAACAGGACTTCAAAAAGGATGTGTTTATCCCCTCTAATCTTCATTACTGTCATGGATGTAATCCACAAAAGTATACAATAAAAAATGGCAACCAAGGACCCATCTTTGCAGATGAGACAGTAATATGTGGAGAAGATGAAATGGAAGCACAAGAACAAGATACTGTATGGAATCAGGAGATAGAGGAATATGGAATGAAAATAAGTGTGGTAAAGTGTATGATAGTAGTGGTGACGAGATGTAATAGAGAAGTTTTTTTTTTTTTTTTGCTACTTGCTTTACGTCGCATTGACACAGATAGGTCTTATGGCGACGATGGGACAGGAAAAGGCTGGGAGTGAGAAGGAAGCGGCTGTGGCTTTAATTAATTGCCTGGTGTGAAAATTGGAAACCACGGAAAACCATTTTCAGGGCTGCTGACAGTGCGGTTCGAACCTACTATCTCCCGAATACTGGATGCTGGCCGCACTTGAGTGACTGCAGCTATCGAGCTCAGTAATAATAGGAAGGAAGTGGGAATATTGAAGTAAAGGAAGACAATTATAAGTTGAGGAATGCTTCAAGTATTCAGGGAGAATAATTGCAGAAGATGGGAAAATACATTACAAAATTTGAAAGAGAATTGAACAAGCCAATGAGTTTTACCAATGTGTGAGATGTATAGTCTGTAACTGGGATGTCCCAACGAAACATATACATACATACATTATCATTATAGACTGTTATGCCTTTCAGTGTTCAGTCTGCAAGCTTCTGAGAATTTACTAAATGACGCCACAATCCTCGATTTGCAACTAGTGTTGTGGCCTCATTTATTTCTGCAAGGAAATGCAAGAAAATTTTGCACCCAATGTATTACACACCAATTTTGACGTATGCATCAGGCACATGGACAAGAACACATGATGAAAGCAGAATGCAAGAGGCCAAGGTGAAATTCCTTACAGAAGTAACAGGGAGGGCATGAAGCGATAAAGTCAGAAACATAGAAATCAGGGAGAGAATTGGATCCCCTGAACTGAAAGGCAAGATAGAGACCCGTAAGCTGAAATGGTATAGACACATGATGACAATGGTTGGGGATAGAGTTCCAAAGTAAGTATATACAGGGAAAGTCATAGGAGAAAGACATCGGGAAATGCCCAGAAAGGGGTGAATGGATACGGTAAGGAGAGTACAGAGAAGAGAGGAGTAAAAGTAGAAAAAATATTCAGGAAGATAGGGAGTGGTTGAAAGAGAAAAACTCAGGAGTTTCTTGATTCACATTTCAACCCAGTAGACTGGAAATGGAAAATGAAGAAAATTCTGTTCAAATGAATACAAAAAATTATCCAATACTGCTATAGCTCATTTCATCGAACAATGCCACCAACCTTTACTTAAGTGTCCTTTCTTTTTTTTCGGTTCATGTCATATCTAATGACACAAACAAGTGGTGCTTACCAGAGCATCCCTAGAAGCGAGTTCCATGCCAAACAATTGGTTTAAATGTTTAGCAGTTTCTATTGTTCCCCAGGTGGTACAAAAATTGTCTATATTGAATACCTCGAGTAATGCTTCAGAGAATTCATTTCAACCAATAGCAGTGTTCATTAGCCACTTTGTGATATTTTACTGTAAATGTTAACATACTGCACTAACAATTAATACTATAATTTCTCCTACAGGTAATACAAGCTTCGTACCCGTGGCTAATTGAGTCAATCCTTACACATTGCCAATACTGTAATGTACCATGTTTACTTGTTCTGACCATCACATGTTATTCTATTAATATGTTACTGGCTTTACTTTCAAGCAACTACCTTTTACAGTTTCCACAGCCAGAATTTCTTCCTGAACATTGTTCTTCCATTCCTGCTAGCAGTATAATGTTGCACTAAAAACTCCAAAGGAAAGGGATAAGATTAGGTACACATCAGCATTAATTAAGGTTAATTAATGATAAAATGGGGAAACCACGGAAACGTTTTTCAGTGCTGCAGATCCTAGGATTCGAACCCATGCAAACTAACCGCCACTCGCCCCTGAAAATCTTTTACAAACCAATAAATCAGAGAGCCAGGCAACTGTTACCTAAATCATCACGAATAAATACCGGATATAGCTGCTGTGGGGTAATGATGTGATACAGAAGAATCTCCATAACAACACTGATATAACAACAGATATCCTAAATGGAAACCTCTCAAGATTTTGAAACCTACTACCATATGTTGCAGGATACAGTGTAAAGAACAACTTAACATTCACAGCGTCACTATAAAATTGCACAGAAAGGTAAATAACACAGCAAAACAATAATTAAAATTCATCTGCATTGCTATTCAGAAAAAAATCCTCATTCCACTAATTTAGGATATACGATATATTGCTACTTGACACAACTTGCAGGCACATTCAACGCAAAGGCTGGGAGTTTTCTAAAAAGCAAGCTAGTTATATGCAAATTAATTTTTAATGCTTAATTTAAAATAAAAATTTAAGATAATTAATAACATTAAGTATTATAAATATGCAGAATGCTGAAACTGTGAAAGATTACTATTAACGTATTCTCAGTTGCGATCTATACATTTAGCAAATGAAAATTATTGAACTTGAATATTACCGATAATATGTTAGAGGTGTAAAATGATAGAAATCAATCTTCAATGAAGCAAATCCGTAACTCACTTAACGGAAGAAGCTGTACGATTGGCTAATACGCTCCTTACATAACAACATGCAAGCCACTTCGAAACGAAACCGGATATTTGAATGTTGTTTAATCACTTAA
This sequence comes from Anabrus simplex, assembly GCF_040414725.1. NCBI lineage: Eukaryota > Metazoa > Arthropoda > Insecta > Orthoptera > Tettigoniidae > Anabrus > Anabrus simplex. Next base: position 69,182,405 of record NC_090279.1, read on the forward strand.
AACAACCCTTAACAAACTCTAGAAGAACAAATTTGATTCGTAACAGTCAGTTGAACAGTCTGAAGGTGGAAATGGTGTATTACTAGTGACAACTACAGAGTAGGAGACACTTACTGAAAAGAGCAGTTTCTATTTATGTTTGTGCTTAGTAGTGACATACGGTACCGGTTTTGTAATTAGGAAACGTATTAATGTGGCTTAAAATTACTGTAGTGTACTGTACAGTACTATACGAGTAATATCTTATTAGAAATAGGTGTCCTTACTTTATTATTGTAGAATTTTTGTGTAGTATAGTAGAGATATCTGTAGAAACCCTCTTACCAAAATGCTGTAGTTGCAATTAGGAGAGGCTTAACTGCAGTATAGAATTCTGTAATTTTTGTGTATTCCTTTCGGTATTCAGTAATTAACAGTAGTTTTTATCTGTTAGGGTGTTGTAGGATACACATAGAATACGACTAAGTAGTATTATAGTGTAGTAGTATATTAAGTACCTAATTGTTGTGTGATCATTGAGTACTAGCCTAGACAATATATTTTTCTTTTTCTTTTTTGCACAAAACAAGTTATTTATATTTCCGTTCCTTTTCATTTTTTCTGTAATGAATGGCTAAAGAATGCAAATGTATGTACTGTGGGTGTGGCAAGGCATTGAGGGGTATGAGAGAGGAGTTGGAGAGTTTGAGGGAGATAATTAGGATTCTCACAGAAGACAGAAAGGAAGATAGGACTCCCTCAAACAACGTACAGGTTACAGTAAGTGTACAAGAGGGAGAGGAAGGAAAGGAGGGAACTGTAGAAGACAGGTGTTCTATGTTTTAAGGGGAAGGAGATTGCAGGCTAAGGACTCTATTCAGGATAAGAACTCAGGACAGGTGTCTGTGAGAAATCAGTACAAGGCACTGCAGGTAGAGCAACGGAGGGAAGATGAGGAACAGGGGACTGTTGCTGAGACGTGTGGAAGTAGGAGGAAGGTGAAAGGTAGGAAAGGAAAATGTAGAGTAGAAAATAGGAAAAGACAGGTGGAGCAGGGCCATAGGAGGGAGAAAAGGGAGGGGGAAGTAGCTTCTGCAGCTATCAGGAAAGATAGGCTGACCAGGAGGGGAGGGGATCAAAGGAGGTGGGGAGGGTTGAGGTTCTGGTCATGGGGGATTCCATTTTTAGCCACATGGGGAAAGTGTGTTGAGAAAAGGGAACCAGGATAGAATGTTATCGAGAAATTAGGTTGAGGCAGATGCTGAGAAAAGTAGAAGAGAAGAAAGAAGGGAAAGTAGAAGGTGGTAATTTTTCACTTGGTACCAACAACGTAAGGCAAGCTAATATAAGTACCAACATATTTGGAGATGTGTGGGACCTGGTAAATGCTGCGTGGGTGAAGTTTAAGAAAGCAGAGATTGTTATCTGTGGAATACTGTGTAGGAGGGATACTGATTGGAGAGTGATTGGGGTTTTAAATGAGACTATGGAGTGGGTATGTGGGGAAACTGGGAATTAATTTTCTAGATCTTAATGGGTGGATAGGAGGTAGGGATCTGCATTCAGATGGCCTTCAATTAAATCGCAGTGGTACGTAGGCCTATAAGTTAGGAAATTTGTTTAGAAGGGTAATAGGGAGGTACATTCAGGAAAATGGTGTTGTCTACGGAGCGGTGATGAGGGTACAGAGATTCAGAAATCAAGTAGGGATGAAATAAAATTGTTAGTGTTGAACTGTAGAAGTATTGTAAAGAAAGGAAAAGAATTAAGTAACTTAATAGATATATATTTACCAGATGTTGTAATATGAGTTGAATCATGGCTGAGAAATTATGTAATGGATGCAGAAATTTTCTCACAGAACAGGAGTGTGTGATAAATATCATTGTTAATCCGTATTGAAGATACTGAATAGAGGATGCTACAGGCTTTATTTTGTCACCTATTCAATACATATACATTTTTAAACATTAAGGAATTTATTATTAATTCCATTTGACTGATGATGCCCTCAATGAAGGGCAAAACATGTCTCAAATGGAATTAATAATAAATTCCTAAATGTTTAAAAATGTATATGTATTGAATAGGTGACACAATAAACCCTTTAGCATCCTACATACAGGAGTGTGTATTTTAGAGATAGGATTTATTCTGATGATAGAAGAATTTGTAAGCTACAAAAAAAGTTTAACATGAGAAACATGAAATTCTAGGTGTAAGGCTCATTTCAAAAGATAATAGGCAACCTGATGTCTTTGGAGTGTACATACTGGGAAAGGATAGTGCTGACCCAAATTCAGAATTATTTGATAAAATAATCAGCTATGTGGGAAACGACATGGAAAGGAATGTGATGGCAGTGGGAGATCTTAATTTACCAAATGTCAATTGGAAGGAAGTGGGAATAACAGGAAGCATGACCAACAAATTGCAAATAAGCTAATATAGGAAGGACAGCTGATACAGAAAGTGATGGAATCAACTAGAGGGAAAAATATCCTGGACGTGGTGCTGATAAAACCAGACAAGCTCTATAGAGAAACCGAAGTAATAGATGGTATTAGTGATCACGGAGCTGTTTTTGTCGTAGTTAAAAATAAATGTGATAGAAAGGATGGTTTTAAAAGTAGGACTATTAGGCAGGATTATATGGCTGATAAAGCAGGCATGAGGCAATTTTTAAAAAGTAATTATGATTGGTGGGAAATGGTAAATAAGAATGTAAACAGAATCTGGGATGGGTTTAAGGAAATTGTTGAGGAATGTGAAAACAGGTTTGTTCCTTTAAAGCTGGTAGGAATGGTAAAGGCCCACATTATTATAATAAAGAAATAAAGAGACTAAGAAGGAGGTGCAGATTGGAAGGAAATAGAGTTAGAAATGGCCATGGAAGTAAGGAGAAGTTGAAGGAACTTACTAGGAAATTAAATCTAGCAAAGAAAGCAGCTAAGGATAACATGAGATCAAGCATAATTGGCAGTCATACAAATTTTATTGAAAAATAGAATGGTATGTGTAGGTATTTTAAGGAAGAAATAGGTTCCAAGAAGGACATTCCAGGAATAGTTAATGAACAAGGGGAGTGTGTATGTGATGATCTTCAAAAGGCAGAAGTATTCAGCCAGCAGTATGTAAAGATTATTGTTTATAAGAAAAATGTCCAGATAGAGCAGGTGACTGACACTAAAGAAGTATTAAAATTTACATATGATAAAAATTATATTTACGATAAGATACAAAAGTTGAAAAGTAGAAAAGTGGGTGGAATTGATAAGATTTCTGGGGAGATTTCTGGGGATATAATAAAGACAATGGGTTGGGATATAGTACCATATCTGAAGTACTTATTTGATTAATGTTTGTTTGAAGGAGCTATACCAAATGAATGGAGAGTTGCAATAGTAGCCCCTGAATATAAAGGAAACGGTGATAGACATAAACCTGAAAATTACAGGCCCGTAAGTTAGACATGCATTGCATGTAAGCTTTGGGAAGGCATTCCTTCTGATTACAGTAGAAATGTGTGAAAAATTAATAACTGGTTCGATAGAAGGCAATTTGGTGTTAGGAAAAGTTATTCCACTGTAGCTCAACTTGTAGGATTTCAGCAAGTTATAGCAGATTTTTTGGATTCTGGAGGTCAAATGGACTGTATCGTGATTGACCTGTCTAAAGCATTTATAGGATGGATCACGGGAGATTACTGCCCAAACTGAGTGCAATTGGACTAGACAAAAGAATAACTGAATGGGTTGCTACATTTCTAGAAAATAGATCTCAGAAAATTAGAGAAGGCGAAGCATTATCTAACCGGTAATAATTAAGAGGGGAATTCCTCAAGGCAGTATTATTGGACCTTTATATTTTCCTGGAACAGCTTACCACGGGAGATGTTCAATAAATTTCCAATGTCATTGAAATCATTTACGAAAAGGCCAGGAAAGCAACAGATAGGGAATCTGCCACCTGGGCGACTGCCCTAATTGCAGATCAGGATTGATTGATTGATTGATTGATTGATTGATTGATTGATTGATTGATTGATTGATTGATTGATTGATTGATTGATTGATTGATTGATTGATTGATTGATTGATTGATTGATTGATTGATTGATTGATTGATTGATTGATTGATTGATTGATTGATTGATTGATTGATTGATTGATTGATTGATTGATTGATTGATTGATTGATTGATTGATTGATTGATTGATTGATTGATTGATTGATTGATTGATTGATTGATTGATTGATTGATTGATTGATTGATTGATTGATTGATTGATTGATTGATTGATTGATTGATTGATTGATTGATTGATTGATTGATTGATTGATTGATTGATTGATTGATTGATTGATTGATTGATTGATTGATTGATTGATTGATTGATTGATTGATTGATTGATTGATTGATTGATTGATTGATTGATTGATTGATTGATTGATTGATTGATTGATTGATTGATTGATTGATTGATTGATTGATTGATTGATTGATTGATTGATTGATTGATTGATTGATTGATTGATTGATTGATTGATTGATTGATTGATTGATTGATTGATTGATTGATTGATTGATTGATTGATTGATTGATTGATTGATTGATTGATTGATTGATTGATTGATTGATTGATTGATTGATTGATTGATTGATTGATTGATTGATTGATTGATTGATTGATTGATTGATTGATTGATTGATTGATTGATTGATTGATTGATTGATTGATTGATTGATTGATTGATTGATTGATTGATTGATTGATTGATTGATTGATTGATTGATTGATTGATTGATTGATTGTGGCACTGGGTGCAATGTCCCGCTATGTCTGGCTCAAAGAGGATGTATAAGAGAGAAAGCTACCGGTGAAAGAAAGAATACGAAAGCAGGTCCATAAAGGGGGATCAACTGACTGAACTTTACGATCCAATTCTTCGCACACTAACGGAAATAAATTCGTGCTTCTTTTTTTTTTATACATAGGGCCTGCGTGCATTATCATTATAGTCCATTATGCCTTTCAGCGTTCAGTCTGCAAGCCTCTGTGAATTTAACGAAACGGCACGTCGCGACATTCCTCGATTTGCAACTAGTGCCGTGGCCTCATTTAGTTCTGTACCTCTTCTTTAAATCGTTAGAAACTGAGTCAAACCATTGTCCCCGCCACCGAAGACGTTTTACGCGTACAGCTTCATCCATCGAGTTCATTCCTAAATTAGCCTTCATCTGCTTGTTCCGAGTACTCTCCTGCCATTGTTCCCACCTGTTTGCAGAAGCAATAATTCACGCTACTTTCGTGTCTGTTACTTCTAATGTATGAATAAGATATCCTGAGTCCACAAAGCTTCCGCTCTCGTAAAGCAAAGATGGTCTGGAGACACACCGATGTCAAAACAGTTTCGTCCGGGAGCTGACTTCCTTCTTACAAAACACTGTTGATCGCAACTCTCAGCTCACTACATTAGCTTTACTACACCTTGATTCAGTCTCACTTCCTGTATTACCATCCTGGTGGAACACACAACAAATATACTTAAAATTTTCTACCTGTTCCAGCTTTGTATCACCAATCTGACATTCAATTCTGTTGACTTTCTTACCTACTGACATAAATTTAGTCTTGGAGAGGCTAATTGTCATTCCGTACTCATTACGCCTATTTTCAAGTTCGAAGACATTAGACTGCAGGCTTTCGGCACAATCTACCATTGAGACAAAGTCGTCAGCAGAGGCCAGACTCCTTACTAAATTTCCAACTGCCTGAATCACTCCCTGCCAAATTATACCTTCCATCAGATGATCCACGTAAACTACGAAGGGCAAAGGTGAAAGATTACAGCCTTGTCTAACCCCTGTAAATATCCTGAACCAAGAACTCATTCTACCATCAATTCTCACTGCAGCCTAATTGTCACCATGAATGCCTTTGATTGATTTTAATAATGTACCCTTAATTTCATCCCCCCGCTAGAGTGAATGAGATGCATGAATGAGAGTGAATATGGTTGTTTATTGCAATGTGTTCCTGTATATAATTTAGTTATACTTTACTCACCTTAGTTTAGTTAGTGATACTTTAGTTGCTTTAGTTATACTTTAGGTTGTAAAGATTTCATATGTTTAAATTTTATGTAAAATATACATTGTATATACATGAAGTGGTTAAGTGTAAGAAAGGGCCGGGAGCCCTAACTTCGCCACAATAAAGACGCTTTAATAATAATAATAATAATAATAATAACATCATTTCCCTCATATGCTTTCTGTAGGTCTACGAAATATAAGCACAACTGTTCATTCAAATCGTAACATTTTACATTTACCTGGCGCGTACTGAAAATCGGACCTTGACAGCCCCTCCGTGCTCAGTAATCACACTGGTTCCCGTCCAACGTCCTCTCAACCACTGATCGCACCCCCCCTTCCAAGTTGCCAGCGAATACCTTGCTTGGTATAGTATACAATTAGATACCTCGATAGTTGTTGCAATCCTTCCTGTTCCCTTGCTTATAGATAGGTGCAGTTACTGCTCCTCTCCGATCTCAAGGTACCTTACCAACACTCCATTCTAATCTTACTACTTTATGAAGCCATTTCATCCCTGCCTTCCCACTATACTTCACCATCTCAGGTCTAATTTCATCTATTCCTGCTGCTTTATGACAATGGAGTTTATTTACCATCCTTTCAACTTCCTCAAGCGTAATTTCACCAGCATTACTTTCTTCCTGCACATGAGCTTGGTTGTTCGCGACACCACCAGGGTGATTTCCTTTTACAATGGGAAGATTTTCAAAATATTCCCTCCACCTGTCCAGTGGTTCGCTGGGATCTATTATGAATTCACCTGTATTACCCAAAGCACAGCTTATTTCCTTTCCCTTTCATTCCCATGATTCTTTATTACTATCCAGAAAGGTTTCGCTGCTGCTTGACATAGCCTTTCCAGGTTATTACCAAAATCTTCCCATGGTTTCTTTTTGGATTCAGCAACTATTTGTATCGCTCTGTTTAATTCATCTACGTACAATTCCCTGTCTGCATCGGCCTTGTTTGGAGCCATTTCTGGTAAGCCTTCTTTATGCGTTTACAAGCTGCTGCCACCTCATCATTCCACCGAGGTGTTAGCTTTTCTCCACCTTTACACATACCGTAGTCATTCCTAGGCATTCCCTTGGTGTTTCTATTACAGCATCCCTGTATGCCACCTATTCTCTTTCTATATCCTGAACCTGCTTACTGTCCACTGTTCAAAACTTCTCAATAATCATATCCATGTACTTCTGTCTAATTTCCTCGTCCTGGAGATTTTCTACTCTTATTCGTTTGCTGACAGATTTCACTTTCTCTGTCCTAGGCCTAGAGATACTTAGTTCACTACACATCAGATAGTGGTCTGTATCACCGAAAGATTCCCGAAAATTCATACATTCCTAACAGACTTCCTGAATTTAATGTCGGTTGAGATATGGTCTATTTTATGGATCTGGTATCCGTAGCCCCCATGTGAAAAGCCTCATGCTTAAGGAATGTATTCGTAACTGCTAAACACAAACTAGCACAGAAGTCCAACAAACGCTTTCCATTCCCGTTAGCTTCCACTTATTCCCCACATTTACCAATCACCCTTTCGAATACATCATTTCTGTTTGTAACTCTCGCATTGGTATCGCCCATCAGCACCTTCCTCATCCTTGCTGTTGACCCTGACTACGATATCATTCGATGTTTCATAAAACTTGTGAACTTCATCCTCATCTGAACCGTCACACGGTGCATACACTCAGACAATTCTCGTCCTAATTCCTCCAACTGCCAAATATATCCACATCGTTCGCTCATTTACGTGCCTAAAAGAAACCATGCTGCGTATAATAGTATTCCTCATTAACATTCCTGCCACATACTGTGCCCTTCCCTCTTTAACACCAGTCAAGTACCCTTTACAATCTCCTGTCTCTTCCTCGTTATCTCTTCTTGCCCGAATATCAGTTACCCCTGGTACATCCGGATGCGTCCTCTTTGCTGAAGTACCCAGTTCTACTTTCTTTATTCGAATAGCCCCATTAATAGTGATAGTTCACCATCGATTTCCATTTCGTTCGCCAAGTCGTTTCCAAGGAGTCCATCGCCTGTTAATGGGAGTGGGACTCCATTACTCCCATAGGTCCGAGGCTTGCTTTAAACGTTCTGAACTCGGTAAATACATGAAGCAGGATGCTACCCTACTTATACATAGTCCAAGTGAGGATCTCTCCTCTAACGGGTTAGGGACCACCGGTGGATTTTGTAGTCTCAGCCACCTGAGCACAAGAAGGGCCATTGCACAGAATATGTCCGAGAACCCATTCCCGTGCCATAGCAAGTGGTATCCCGACCCTCAGGACCGCTTACTAGCCCACTCAGCCGTTGCCCATGGTTCCCGAAAAAGAACGTGACTACCGAGCTCGATAGCTGCAGTCGCTTAAGTGCGGCCAGTATCCAGTAATCGGGAGATCGTGGGTTCGAGCCCCACTGTCGGCAGCCCTGAAGATGGTTTTCCGTGGTTTCCCATTTTCACACCAGACAAATGCCGGGGCTGTACCTTAATTAAGGCCACGGCCGCTTCCTTCCACTTCCTAGACCTTTCCTATCCCATCGTCGCTATAAGACGTATCTGTGTCGGCGCGACGTAAAACAAATAGCAAAAAAAAAGAACGTGACTACAGTAACCCACACCATGAACCGATTATTATTATTATTATTATTATTATTATTATTATTATTATTATTATTATTATTATTATTATTATTATTATTATTATTATTATTTCGGGGATATCCATGGAGCAGAAAGAGGCTAAAGACGGTGCCGGGGTGAATGGTTCTATCTACAATATCAAAATTAATTTAAAACTTGAACTGAAGGTTATATTTCTTTAGAATTTCAAAAATCAACAAATAACTATATAACAGGTACAATTAGCAATCTTGAAACAGGACTAGGAAAATCCAATATTAGAGATTTTTAGGGATTCTGGGCTTCAAGCCCCTAATGTTACAGTTCTAGATATACCGGATCCAGTTTACAATTTTAATTCAAACAAGGAATCATTTACTCAAGGGCAGAAATCCCCTAATTCAAGAGCGCTTGCTCCCAAAATACAATATCTTGCCTTCCATAGGTACACATTACTCTTACTAAGAGGCAACACGCTCTCAGTTCCTTCTAGCCTGCTCAAGGCAACACGCTCTCAGTTCCTTCTAGCCTGCTCAAGGCAACACGCTCTCAGTTCCTTCTAGCCTGCTCAAGGCAACACGCTCTCAGTTCCTTCTAGCCTGCTCAAGGCAACACGCTCTCAGTTCCTTCTAGCCTGCTCAAGGCAACACGCTCTCAGTTCCTTCTAGCCTGCTCAAGGCAACACGCTCTCAGTTCCTTCTAGCCTGCTCAAGGCAACACGCTCTCAGTTCCTTCTAGCCTGCTCAAGGCAACACGCTCTCAGTTCCTTCTAGCCTGCTCAAGGCAACACGCTCACAGCTCCTTCTAGCCTGCTCAAGGCAACACGCTCTCAGTTCCTTCTAGCCTGCTCAAGGCAACACGCTCACAGCTCCTTCTAGCCTGCTCAAGGCAACACGCTCTCAGTTCCTTCTAGCCTGCTCAAGGCAACACGCTCACAGTTCCTTCTAGCCTGCTCAAGGCAACACGCTCTCAGTTCCTTCCAGCCTGCTCAAGGCAACACGCTCTCAGTTCCTTCTAGCCTGCTCAAGGCAACACGCTCTCAGTTCCTTCCAGCCTGCTCAAGGCAACACGCTCTCAGTTCCTTCTAGCCTGCTCAAGGCAACACGCTCTCAGTTCCTTCTAGCCTGCTCAAGGCAACACGCTCTCAGTTCCTTCTAGCCTGCTCAAGGCAACACGCTCTCAGTTCCTTCTAGCCTGCTCAAGGCAACACGCTCTCAGTTCCTTCCAGCCTGCTCAAGGCAACACGCTCTCAGTTCCTTCTAGCCTGCTCAAGGCAACACGCTCTCAGTTCCTTCTAGCCTGCTCAAGGCAACACGCTCTCAGTTCCTTCTAGCCTGCTCAAGGCAACACGCTCTCAGTTCCTTCTAGCCTGCTCAAGGCAACACGCTCTCAGTTCCTTCTAGCCTGCTCAAGGCAACACGCTCTCAGTTCCTTCCAGCCTGCTCAAGGCAACACGCTCTCAGTTCCTTCTAGCCTGCTCAAGGCAACACGCTCTCAGTTCCTTCTAGCCTGCTCAAGGCAACACGCTCTCAGTTCCTTCTAGCCTGCTCAAGGCAACACGCTCTCAGTTCCTTCCAGCCTGCTCAAGGCAACACGCTCTCAGTTCCTTCTAGCCTGCTCAAGGCAACACGCTCACAGTTCCTTCCAGCCTGCTCAAGGCAACATCATAACTTACAATCTCTGGCCTCTCAAGGCACAACTTACAAGTTGAAAATAATTTTATACAGGGGTGTCCAGTACCCAACCTAAAGGGCCTTTGCGAAAAAGAACAGGTTAAATAAACGGCCCGAACACAAACTGAATAGAGGCGTACAGTGCACTCCTAGATAATGAAAAATTAAAACCTACAGGGCTCTCTGCCGATGAAACAGGGGCTAATCCCAAGCTACATGAGGTGGTGCGTAGAGAAATAACGGCAATACATTACAGAAAAAAGGTTGCTAAATCGCAGACACCTCAAACCAAGAAGAACGGGAGCTCGAGAAGGTAACTCACTCTCTATACCCCTATTACAATTAAAGATTTTATGAAGTTTTTACATTAGCCGAAAGAAAAGTTACATTTTAGAAATGTATTGTTACATAATTAGAGACTCGGACCTTCCCCTCGAATAAAGCTGCGGAGGTAGCAATAAAGATAATGTTTACGTGGCCATTACGTTATAGATGTTCAGCTGACCGAAGAAAGGGGCGGCCTCCTGCCTTAACACACACACAGAAAGAGGATGATCAATTGACAAGGAAACATGCCGCAGTTTATGTACCCTCAGGGGAGGTTCGAGAGAATTCAAGACTAATCAGGACACACCCTCTTAATTTTTATTGGTGGATTCAAAATGAACTAGAAATGCGGGATTGGTTGAAAATTAATTACCAAAATTTATGATTGGTCCGATTCAAGACTGGCGGAAAAAACGGAAATATTGCCAATCGCAAAATAAATGAACATAGATTCAGTTATAAAAACCTAGAAATACGAAACTTCTTTAAGTTATAAGTTCTTACACCTTGCACCAGAGTGCATGATCAGAGGTTTTGTGGTAATGTCATCTGTGGAAAAATGTCCAAACTTCTTGATGTATGGCGAACAAAACCAGGAGAAATTCAATCAGATTAGAAAATCTTACAATAACACAGTTACTTAATATTTCAGTGGTGACAGCTTCTGATTAAAGTTCCAACTTGTTGTGTTATTAGTTTCACTTTTTGATCGATAGGGGAGATTATTAAAGCGCTGATTTTGAATGAGCGGAGTTGAGGTGAACCTCCCGGTACTATTATTATTATTATTATTATTATTATTATTATTATTATTATTATTATTATTATTATTATTATTATTATTCCGCAAATATCGTGGATCACAGAGGTGTAAGAAGGTGCTGGGCTCAATGCATGGACAAGGATGTGACAAGCACATAATATAATGCACTAAATTTGGAAATGTTATTCCTTCTTGTTTCTCTTATTTAAAATTAGGTAAATAGAAGACGCGAATAAACAATAGCAATATAATAATAACCTCGTTTGCTCCAAGAACAACGACATAAACTCCAAAAGTAGAGAGAATTATCAGCACGATGGATGAGTACTTTTATCTCTGAAACATTCACACTATTGTATAAGAGCAGGTTTGCTTCGTTAAGAGTCTCAGCTCCAAACTCGAATACAGTCCAGTTTCTCATTTCTTATAGCGCACAAGGATATACAACAGCAATCCTCAATGAGGTATTTACACTCACTTCTGCTCAATTATTTTCATATTACCTTTCGGAAACAAAATGAGGCAAAATGAGTGCCCAAATTAAATGGCTACAATGTAAACGGGAAAAAGTTGATAATCATCGGTCAAAAACAAATCGCAGGTAGGCGAAAATCCTGCACTTCTTCTAGAAAACTGTTAAAACCTTAAGTGAGCTCATGGCCCCAAGGTACAGAGGCTAAGGCTATTCTACGCCAGGGTGACTAAACAATATGCATTAAATACCAAAAACTGTTAATGATTATGGAGGATAAGAAACTTCAGTCACCCCATACCAGTTGAATGGTAGTCAACAGAGGGAAATCACTCTTGTCCCCTTATGTTACATATTTCCCAGTAGGGAATAAAACAGAGCCCTTAGATTGGCGAAAATTATACTTTTAAACCAACAGGTTTAGAAAAGTACACGAAATATAAGAGCTTTGAAACATTCTCCTCGTGCTATCTCCGGAAGCTATCATATGTTAAAAAATTTCTGTCATTACCTTGTGTAGCTGGCCTTCCGAACGCCGATCCGCGACCTCTGCCACTTTAGTATACGCAGCACACAATAAACTGTAGCCATGCCAATTACAATACGGCCTTAACGCGCCCAGCTTTTATAGTATCTGGAGGGACGGATAGGCTGGATGCTTGTACACACCCCAAATATTATTCGGCTACAGACAATATTCACAAAATTTCTAATTGTTAGATAGATGCTGGAGATTGAAAGGGGGGGGGGTTGAGGCAGATGTGTTGGCAACCTTGACACAAGAACAAAATAATTTTCAAAACTAAAATAATCTACCTTTCAAAATTAGCTTTCCCATAAGAATTAATTGTCACATGTGTTGCAGGTAAAGTTGGCGACTTTGTAGGACGAATGCACGAATTTTCTGACACACGTTTGGAGACAGTGTCCTTAGTGGTGGAATGGTAATGAAATAATTGAAGTCAAGGCTTTCAAAAAAGTATTTAAGCAAAAAATGGAAGTTAACTTAGGATTAACTTAAATACATAGAATATTTCACAACCCGCAGGGGCAGAAGGCTTCCTTATTCTAACTTGCTTGTATAAAAGTTAAACTAATAAGATACTAAGGAAATAAATATAATTAAATCAGCAATATTATCACTTGGTGGCAAATAATGAAAAGCGAAGGCCTTCACATAGGTTTTACTTGAGACAGGTGGACCCCTAAAATCCTTTCGTTTCTCGAGTTACTTACCAAAAGGGTGACAGGAGTAAGGAAATCGAGTATGATGCAAGTTCCATGAAATCTGGGGGCAAGCTTGCCCGAGGGAACAAAATTTTTAACCATAATCTGATCTCCAATTTTCTAAATTGGTTTGTCTTTGTCCAGGGTCATACCCAATCTTTACTCTCCTGTGAGAGGCCCTAAGGTTATTTGTAGCTTTTCCACATAAATCCCGGATATCCTCTGGATCTATTGTCTCTGGCAATAGCTCATTGATTGACAACACATTTGACAAAGGAACATTTGGGACAAACTTAAACATAAGAGAAAGTGGAGAAAACTCGTGGGACTCATGAACGGCCCAGTTAAAGACTATTGATAACCAGTTTAAGGAGTGTCCCAACGAGAATGATAGTCGTGGTGGAAGGCAATAAGGGCAGTTCGGGGATGATGATTAACCCTCTGGGTTGGAGTTGGCTGTGGGTGGTACGCAGACGCCGTGACACTGTGAATAGAGAGGTCGAAACAGAAATTATGAAATAAATTAGAGGGGAACACAATAGCCTTATCAGAAATAATATATTGACAGGGTCCAAAAGGTGGAAAAATAATATTCAGACAAGAAACATTGGACTGATCAATGTTAATCCTAGTCGGAAACAGCAATGAGAACCATGTGGAACCATCCACACACACAAGAATGAATTTATTCCCATTCCCTTTAGATTGAGGGAAGGGTCCGATGCATTCGATGTACTATCCCTAATTAAACAAGACTTACATGCTTTAACGAGTTCCCTAATCTCGCCGTCCATACTCTTCCAGATAAACATGTCTCTTATCTTTTCTCTGGTTTTGAAGACGCCTAGATGTCCATCTAATTGGGCCTCATGGTAATACATGAAAATCATAGGCGCTAAAACTGCTGGAACCACAATTTGCATATTCTGATCATGCCTCGAAAGGCAACACAGAATCCAATTCATCAAAATATAATAGACAACATGTTCGCCAGAAGAAAGGGTTTCCGTAATAGGAGCCAGCACTGATCTTCACGTTGGTATTTCGCTATGTCATGAAATAACAAAGGGGCATCAGTTAGAATGGCACATATAATAGGAGGTGTGGAAATAGAAGGCAAAGGCCTTTTCTTCGAGTCAACATCAGAACCGACGGCAAACATTCGGTATAATCCATCTGGGACCATATTTTCACATCACCCAATGTCTCGCACACCGGGCGAGTTGGCCGTGCGCGTAGAGGCGCGCGGCTGTGAGCTTGCATCCGGGAGATAGTAGGTTCGAATCCCACTATCGGCAGCCCTGAAGATGGTTTTCCGTGGTTTCCCATTTTCACACCAGGCAAATGCTAGGGCTGTACCTTAATTAAGGCCACGGCCGCTTCCTTCCAACTCCTAGGCCTTTCCTATCCCATCGTCGCCATAAGACCTATCTGTGTCGGTGCGACGTAAACCTCCTAGCAAAAAATGTCTCGCGCGTCAAACTAAAACGCTCATATCCGAGTCTCCCGGTACGACGGGGCCTAGGAAGAACCCACCTCAGAGAATGACTGTCAGTCTCTAATTGAAATTTAACATGCTCAAGGTAAAGACGGAAAGTTTATAAGGGGAATGGGACGGACAGTCCTCCTAACTCGTACGTAGAGTACTTGGCCTCTTGATGTGACAAGGTTCTAGACGCATGGGCGATTGGCCGCCATTCCAGTTCAGATTCCTGAAGAAGAACCACAGCAACCGCGGATGGAGAGGCGTCTGTGTTTACAATTAACTTCTTGGAAAAATCTGGTACAACCAAGACCGGGGCGTTACACAGAGCCAATTTCAGATCCTCTAACGCTGCTTGCTGCAACGGCCCCTATTCAAACTTGACAGCTTTCCTGCGAAGACGGATTAGGGGTACCGCCATATTGTCGAAGTTGGGGATGAATTTCCTAAAGATATCTAGCAACCCCCTTAACATCCTTACTAGGCGTGAAGTTACGGATTGCGTGCGTTCTGGAATGATCGACTGAAACTCCATCAGGTGACACAGTATGCCCCAAGTAGGACATAGATGGTTAATCAAACGATACCTTTTACAACTTGACCGTCAATCCAGCTTTACGAAGGCGATTAGAGCTTCATCTAGATGAGCTAAGGGTTCTTCAAAGGTCTCAGAGGAAATATCAACATCATCTAGATAATGGTACAGATATTCAAATTTAATATCGCAGAAGACCCTACCTAGCAGCCTAGTAAGAACCGCCGTGCCGGGCCGGGGAGGCCGAAAGGCACGCGGTTGTCTTCATACAGATTCCAGTCGGTGGCGAAGGCAGTCAGATGTTTTGATTCTTCCACCAGACGTATATCATTATAGGCTTTGTTGAGATCTAAGATGGTGATGAACTTAGCCTCCCGAAACCAACAGAAACATGACTGCAAGTCGGGAAGTGGTAACGATTGTAGAAAAATCTTACGATTTAACGCCCTGTAATCAATTACTGGCCTGAAGCCACCTTGAGGTTCCGACAACAGAAGAAAAGGGGGAAGAATACGGCGACTTGGAGGGTCGAATGATACCCTCCCTCAGCATTTGGTCTATGATTTCATTGAGGAAATTCATTTTCGGCGGAGATAACCTGTAGGGAGGAAATATTACAGGGATCGAATCCATAACCTCAATCTTGTATTCAGTTAAGTCAGTCACACCTAGATTTTCCGGATCGTCTCCATAAGAACTCTCTGTGTCAGTGCGACGTTCAGCCAATACGAAAAAAAACACGTCGGGAAATGACTGACATAATTTACGCATGCAACTAGCCTGATCCTCAGGCAGACGCATAAGGTCAAACGACATCTCACTCTGAGGAGGCGAAATAATAGAAGATGCTAGAGAATTGCAATTCAAGAGAAGTACCGTATATGAAAATTACTCCTAAATTTGAATGCGCAGGATCGAGCACGATAGTGGAACGTGACAGGAAATCTGCTATTAATATCACACGGCATGGCAAATATTTAGCAAAAATTATCTTAGATATCCACATAAATTTTGAAGTATGTATTTTGGCATGGATAAGTCCTAAAATTTCTAGGGGAGAAAAGTTAGCCGAAACACATTTTACAGAAGAATAAACATATTCAGGATATTCACAACACTACTTCAGCTTGGAATGCCATTCTACCGAAATGATGGACACAATACTTCCTGAATGTAAAGGGGCCGTAACCAGTGCGTTACCTCGATTTTGAGGAAGGGGACGAAGCCTGAAGTATTGGACGCAACCAAGCACCCTAATTATAGTAATCGCCAATTAAGGCCCTACACTAAAAGTTAAATATCACCGCCCTATTCTCTTTTCTCAAGGCGCATCACTCCTGCCAACATGACTAGTTACATATTAAAAATCACCAGACATAATGATAACAAACTAACCTCAATGTGCGCATCCATACTGAACGTTCTCTTGCACAGTAAATGATAGAATTTAAGACGAAATAATTCAAGATATTCATAATTAAGCCCTTTCCCTTGCTCAGAGAGGAATTAAGGAAATAAACGCACTTTCGCACACCTACTCAAATTAATGTTACATATTTCTGCCTTTAATTTGATTATGCATTCCTAAAACGATATCCATGAAAATAATGGTGTCTTAAACGATGCATTTTATTTAGTCTTTGCAGTGTGATTTTCGAAAGTTTCACAAATTACTTAGTGCCTTTCTTTTGTGTGAGCGTCAATCAATCAATCAATCAATCAATCAATCAATCAATCAATCAATCAATACTGATCTGCATTTAGGGCAGTCGCCCAGGTGGAAAATTCTAAATCTGTTATTCTCCTAGTCTTTTCTTAAATGATTATTAAGAAATTGGAAATTTATTGAACATCTCCCGTGGTGAGTTTTTCCTATCCCTAACTCCCCATCGTGTAAACGAACATTTGCCCCAATCTGTCCTCTTGAATTCCAGCTTTATCTCCATATTGTGATCTTTCCTACTTTTAAAGACACCGCTCAAACTTATTCGTCTACTGATATCATTCCACGCCATCTCTCCACTGACAGCTCGGAACAGTCGAGCAGCCCAAACTTTGCAACATTTTTGTAACTCTACATATTATCTTCTCGGATATCACCCAGAAAAATTCAAGCTGCTTTTCTTTCGAATTTTCATTTTTTTTCTCTCATCAGTAACCTGTAATTATTCGGCATATTTTCAATTGTCATGCTGGTAATATATTCAAGCTTATCCAGGGAACATAGAGGAGAACTAACGTGTACGGAAATTAGGTCAGCTTTCAAACTCACTGTTGAATTGAGAATAATAATGTTAACAGTTCTACTAACTACTTCTAGGGTTTCCATAAACGACGAGCAGCCAGAATTTCTTCCCGCAAGAATTCTTTCACTTACCAGTAGGTCTGCAGATATTAGAATGGTGTATTTGAGCACCCTCAAATACCACCGGACTCGAATCCGCGAACCCGAGCTAGACATACATTCTCTTCTTCACTAGCTTAAATTAAATTAAATTTAATTAGTTCCTGCCTTTATTTTGATGTACGCATTAGTATAACCGTATTCTCAACGGGAGGTGGAGGGAGAGACTAAGAGAGACAATGATCTAGATTGTGTATTTTATTGCAAATTCCGTAAGTTCAAGGACTTACCACGTAGGACCTACAGTATGTGTCTTCCTATTGCCTGGATGTTGTTTTATTCTTCTTCATCCTTCAATAAGCAGTAGGGGATGGGAGGGTCATTTTAAACAATTTTTAGCTTGCAAGTTGGTTTATCTCAAGCTTACCACTTTAGGGAAACCCAGGAAATATACAGGGGCACTAATGAGTCAAACAGAATTACCAGATTTCTATATATTGGCTTAAATCACACTGATTGAAGACAGTTTGTAAGGCAAGAATGGGATAGGAAGGAGGGCTATGAATAATAAAGGGGTACATCTAAAAGTAATAGTGAGGGAACCACGGAAAAAACAAAAAGAACTTCAGATCTACCGACTGAGGGGTTCGAACCCACCACCACAGCAGTGTGATCAAACTGCACAGCCAGTTCACTCTGTTTCTTGTGATGTGCAATACCACATGGGCTTACTCTCTCCCAAATTACACAGTTACCAGTTATACCTGTATATGGATCTTCAGTTCTTCAATTATACATATAAGTAAGAGCATTATGTACTATAATAAAAGGTACTTCCTTAGACTGTAGTCTGACTGGTGCAGGTATAATAAACCTGATGATGATGATGATGATACTTGTTGTTTGAAGGGGCCTAACATCTAGGTCATAAGTCCCTAATGGTATGAAATGAGACGAAATGTATTGTCAATTTAAAAGTTCAAAATCATCCACTGACCAGAATGAAAACGTGATGATGTAGAATAATTTGGTGGATATGAATTTTAAAGAATCGGTGGATCCTACCCAGAAACTATCATAAACGATAGTATTACTGATCAAGGGATTGCTTCTAAAGCATAATCCTGAATCGAGGATGCTTGCTGTCTAAAGGGGTCCAAAATGCTGGTCAACGGCCCGTCATAATGACATTTATCGCTAGCAAAGTAGAATCATAGTATTTGTCATGTTGCTGTACTAAACAAAAATAGCGTAGACTCACGGTGTTTCACACATTATGGTATTATTCAGAAGTATTTTATTTCGCAGAGGTAACGCAGACCTATGGTGTTTCTCACATTATAACGCTACTTATAGGCAACGCAAATCCATGATGTTCATCACCTAGGTGTACTAATCACGGGCGTCGGTATTCCCTTGGTGTTCTTTATATAGTGGGTACTAATCACAGACAACGCCTAGACCGGTGGTGTTTCTCACAATTGTATTAATCACGAGTAGTGGAAAACCCATACAGACTCACCTTATATTGCTACTAATCACAAAACTCATGTGTACCTAACATAGTGGTACTACTCGCAAGTAACGGCGACCCATGGAGTTCCCCGCATTATGGTACTAATCACAATTAGTTCCATGGCTCTAACACTATCATCCCTTAGTCGCCCCTTATAGTCACCTCTTACAACAGGCAGGACATACCATGGGTGTATTCTTCGTCTGGGTCCCTCACACGCAGGGATGTATAACACATCTATTTGGGAAGAAATGCTTTTATACTGTATCTACATCAAAAAGAAGTCATGTTGCCATAGCGTTAACAGTATGCAATGAAATAAACGAATCCAAAGAAATAAGCATAATTTACTATATTAAATATTAGTTTATTTACATTTTAAGGGATGTGTAATAATAATAATAATAATAATAATAATAATAATAATAATAATAATAATAATAATAATACCCACAACAATAGTATGCGATAAAAAGTAAATATACGGTAATTTACAACATCAAGAGCCATTCCATGGTCACTGAATTACAAAGCAGGGAGTATGATTAAACAGACTTAATAAACATGAATACTAGTATTTAAAAAGCAAAGTCATCCCCATTCAAGCCTTGAATTCCATTAGAATGGTGAAAGGTAAAGGCTTCCACTATCCATAACTTTTGGCACTTGGTGGGGTAGAGTGTTAGCTCTACATTCAGCATGAACATTGGAACTTACTCACTGACTTGAAGCTCACTGACCTCAAGTTCTTTCCGCCAGGTGACAATGACTTGTTAATAGGCGCAGAACATTTCTTTTATTATTTTATGAAGTCGGCCACCAGATCATCCTATTCTTCAAGACACTGGACTAGGTATGATTATTGCTGGACACTACCATCAGAGGGTTTCTTGAAGTCAGTAGACAGATTAGACACCCAGCTACTACAGTTCTGGGAAATAGAAGAGCTTACGTTCCCAGTCATGAGAAGAGAAGAGAAGAGAAGAGAAGAGAAGAGAAGAGAAGAGAAGAGAAGAGAAGAGAAGAGAAGAGAAGGGAAGAGAGAGCAACAGAAAGGCACTTTACAGAGAATACCACTAGGGATGCTACATGTAGATACCCCTCAAGCAGAAACCTGAGGTTTAGGGAAACCAGAACGGCGTTTCAGTAGGCAGCCCTCACTTAAGCACGAGTACTGTAACCTTCATCACGAGCACGAGGCCATGGGGCATATGGTCAAGTTCAGGGAATTAAGGTGGAAGCTATTATCTACCCCATCATTCAGGTTCTAAGCTTAGTAGCTCAAACACAAAAACGAGGCTTTTATTTGGTGCACCTGCTAAAACTTCCAACAATACTTCATTTAATGATATATTAATGGTTGGAGCAAAAATACAAGAGGATCTTTATACTATTATTCTAAGATTTCAATGCATAACTTTGCGTTCACTGCAGTTATTGCTGAAATGTATCGGCAAGTCATGGTTCATGCAGATGATAGGAACGATCAGTGGATTATCTTGAGGGAATCACCTAGAGACCCACCCTGTCAATATGAACTGGCAACTGTAACATATTGCACAGCAGCAGCAGCCTTCCTAGCTACCAGATCGCAGAAGCAACTTGCTGAAGATGAAGAATCGAGCTTCCCCAGAGACGCATAAGTTGTTCGCAGAGATCTTTATGCTGATGACCTAGTAAGCGGCTGTGACAATATACAGGATGCTCTTCAGTTGCAGTCTGAAACTATTAATTTAGTAGAGAGTGGAGGTTTTCACCTCTGGAAATGGTGTGCAAACCACCCAGCATTACTGGAAGCTTTTAGGACAGTCGTCCAGGTGGCAGATGTTACCTAGTAAGGAGAATAGAAATCTAAATGAAACTTTGCTCTAATAATACACATGAGCAAATATATTACATACACATATGCCGTAAGTCAATAACAATGCACAAAGGCCAGGTCTGCAACCGTATCGAAGTCGAGACAAGACATGTTTAGGTTAGGTTAGGTTCATAACGAAATATTTTTCCACTTCAACTGATTCTCATTGTCAGAAACTTTTCGCAGAAACAAAATTAAAAATAACTCTTACCCCAATTAATTGTGAAACTCTTGTCAAAAGGTACAAATCACTACGAGTGACAACTCATCGCCTTTCTTTTTCAATACCTCGTAGCAATGTCTGAATTTATTTTTGTAAACCAGGTAACGTTGGTTTCATTTTCGTAGGAGTTTTTGATGATTTTTCGTGCTCCTTAGACATCCTAATTGAATTCTGTACCTAAATATTGGACGAAATAAAACCAAAACTAATAAAATGATGCGTTCACACAAGCTACGTTATCAAATGCCACCTGGTATTAGCCAAACAGATTTACAATTATACCCGCAAATGTAAGACTAGTGACTGCAATGGCAATACGTAATTCTGGCAATTCACGAAATAAATCCGGACTGTATAGTGCCAACGTGCCGGACGTCGTATCGGAAAGTAGGGTCCCTAAACTGTATGGTTAGCGACGTCGATCACTATCTATAATTACAGGGGATAAAGTGTAAGGTTGCACACTTAGTGTATGGGCTTACGTGCTCAGGAGGTATAACAATGCTCATTTGAGTTTGACAGTGTTGCAGCCAATGGCCAGATATGAAAATGAAGAAGTGAATGACAACAGGGAAACGATCCAGATTTTATGCCTGTGTAAGTGGAAAGCTCAAGTGGAGAAGGTATTAATGTTTTCCATCTGTTTTCTCGCCAGAGGAATGCTGTTCTCGGGTTAAAAACAACGGACATAGAAAATCTTATACCACTTTAGAGCCAGAGTAATAGAACCACTTAGAGACTGTCGAGCAGAGTGTAAAGAGAGACTTCGTGAAGACGTACGAGAAAGATTATTGGAAGAGTATTGGTCTCTTGGCAGCAGAGTTAAGAGAACACCACGTGTTGATACTGAACAGGTGATCCTGATAAGAGGACATTTAGAATTATGATATCTTATATCTTAAGACAGATATAGTATGAGTAAAAGTTTGCAGGGGATGTTTTATGAACACAAGTGCTTCCACATGTGGGATAACACAAGAAGAAAACAGGGAAAAAATCCACAGTTATAGGCCTGCAGGCAGGCAACTCACTGCTGAAATCATCCTAGGGATATGAGCCACGAATTTTAAGTAAACAAGGTATAATGAATTATGAGGATGTATTCTATGTTTATTCCCAAAATTTGCTATCCTTTGTTTAGTTATCGTTATCCGGTCGATTATATTAGTAGTTTGCCTTTTTCTACCACTACGAACGCTAATAAGAGTCTATACAGAGTTTTACTTAAGACTTCGGTGAGATTATCTTTCAAAAAATCAAAAATCCCCGAGCGTATTGAACTAAGGAACGCATTACAGAAAGAATAATTTGGCTAGGATTTGAATAAGAAAGAAAACGCGTAATGAACCAAGAGATTTTAGGCATTTGGACTGGAAGTGATTTTCGAAATTTGCTTCTTTAGTTTGACAGAGCTCTGCAGTGCTCACAATATAACACGTTATCTCCTCAACTCTCGGCACAATTGAGGAAATTGCATACTTTTACGGTTTTCGCTGTATTGGGACCCTGCGTTGTCAGCTAAGAAATGTCTTCAACATTAAAGTTACCTGGTGATGCGATGTGTGGCTGAGGTTCGCTCGTTTGATCCTCATGAAGCAACAAGAACAACAAGAAGTATAATGATTTGAACACTATGAATTCCCTGTGGGTCGCACTCTGTATCCTAGGGAATATCCTTCAATCATGTCACAAGTGTGGAACTCTACAAATGAAATTATTATTTTAGCGTATGATGCTACCTTTCACAATCGTTTGAAATGTATTTTACATATAAGTGTTATTAGAAAAATATAAACATATTTATATACATGGATATAGAGTATTTACAGACTAACTAGGAGGTAAACACACACACATACACACACAACTGCAGGTTCTGAGATTTCATCACAAGCTGATGTCAAGTCTTTCCAGCCAAGTGAGTGCCGTGGGGGTTACTTGATGTAGCTCCTCCATAGGCCCAGTGAATGCTTGGAGAGGACATTCTTTCAAGATATGGCTGATAGTTTGCACTTCAGCACCACATTTGCAGGAAGGAGACTCCAACCGCCCCCATTATCCACTTCTCTCTTCTAGCATTATCTAGAGATTTCAGAAGTTCATTTGCTTTCTCCTGACTGTTTTCTTCTAAATATTCAGCAAACAAGCGACTTGTTTCCTCGTTCCAACCAGGTATGTAATCCTTCCGATAGCCACGAGGAATGGTTCTTTCTGCAGCTGATTTTATTAGCCCAACAAACCTCCAGTAATTTTCTGGCGTTGGAGCTATCCACCTAATGTTGGCATCTGTGTGCAAAGCATATGACTTCCAGTAAGCTTTATGGAAGTTCCATCTAGGTATGGGTACTGACCTAATAACAGGGATCTGCAGACCAACTCTAAAGATTATGGGTCTGTGTTGGCTCCGAGGGAAATTGTTCAGTACCTGTCTGTGTATTGAGCTAGTTGTCATAAGGTTATGGGAGGCAAAACAGAGATCTGGCGAATATTCTTTTTTTCCAACGACCAGAGTGGAAAGTTCCTTTATCCTTGGCATCGAACACTAGCTTAAGATCGCTTGCATCCATCCATTTAAAGCACTCATCGTATCCCCACAGCATGTGGTGGCTGCTGAAGTCTCCAAGAATGATGCTGTTTTCTGGAGGTACCAATATTCTGTGCTCTTACCAGCTGACGCTAGGTGGCTTATGTACGTTAGTAATCACGACATTATCTGCCTTTATAGATGAGGTGAAGAATGCTTCGTTTGCAACGTGTTCCATTACTTCACAGTTTGCTATATCGTTCTTGACAAAGGTGGCTATGCCATACTTAGGATCATTCACTGCTACCGTTAGTTGGTATCCTAGAATTTAACCCCTATGTTTCAACTGCTGGTCATCTTCAGTGTGAGTTTCCTGGAGTACTACCACATCAACGGAGAGTTCATGAAGGATCTTGGATATATATTCACTTTTGCCTTACTAATGCCTTCTATGTTAAGTTGGCAGATGGTTAATATAGAGCCGAAAGTTCGGGTGTGTGAATGTGAATGTGAGTCCTCAGAAGGACTATTATTTAAGTTCGTTGCACGATTGTGATACCTGTGAGGCCCTGTAGAGCAGTACGGCGGCATCTTGCTGTTGTTGCTCGATTAGCTCCACCCGGAGGACACGTTGAGCAACGCTGTCCCCCGTATACACCAATTATGACGTGTGATGTGAAAACAGTGTTTTCGGAAAGTTATTTTAAGCAAAAATAGCCGCAAGTTTGTGTTTCGACACGTATTTCATCACGCAATTATTAAGTATAATCACCACGTTTGAATCTCATTGACAAACTGCAGCTTTGTATTTTGGTAATATAAGTAATAATTTTTAATTTGGCGATGGTTAAAGCGTTTCCTACAATATAAACCGCTAATTGATAACTAGATAGTCTATATGTTCGTTTCAGTGCATATTTTAACACTTTCTACTACACATTTGTATGCATATTTTGGCATTTTAAGTTAAAATTTTCCGAAGCCTGACTATTACCATTGGAAAGCAGCCTGGAAGCACGGATCAACGGACAGAGATCGAATCCAGGATCTTCAACTCAGTGGCCAGCGCAGCCGTTATGGAGCTCTGAATA
Source organism: Anabrus simplex (assembly GCF_040414725.1). Taxonomy (NCBI): domain Eukaryota; kingdom Metazoa; phylum Arthropoda; class Insecta; order Orthoptera; family Tettigoniidae; genus Anabrus; species Anabrus simplex. Next base: position 69,207,160 of record NC_090279.1, read on the forward strand.
ACTTCCTGGACCTCCCCAAGGCTCGAATGATTTAATACACACCAACATGTTTATTAAGTAGCTAGTGAATGCGGAGTTACTTTCTTTTTGAAAAATATGCATAATGTAATGTAGATTTAACGTTGGCCAGATCCTGGCTTACACAAGTTGCGTTATACATTGTTTTATTTAGTAGAGATATTTTCTTGGGAGCATTAAATAGTGTATTTTTATTAAGCCTTAAAATGTTTATTTTGGGAATAAATGGTGTGTTTCAAGGAGGGGATAATTTAGCTAGATGCATCCTAAAGCTTCAAATGGGAGGAAACGAGCCAGCCCTGTTAACATTGTCTCACTAGAGAGCTTTAAGGGTGATTTATTTCTCTATGTAATGCATGCGAATAGTGTATTAGATAACGCACGCATCCGGACGTGTAGAATTGATGGAAAACGAGGGCACCGTAGCATAGTTTAATTGGTTGTACAAGTGCTGTCTGACGTGCCATGGACTCGACCCCCAGACCTCCTACTAGCTAGAGTTCTCGATGAGTGGACGATATGTCTTGCGCTGAAGGGATCGGGTATGCTGATAACAGAATCGCTAACAGCAACGAGAAAGGACATACGTGACCACTTCGGTCAGAAATCTGTATGGACTAAGGATGGACGTATCATTATTCTAAGCATTGATGGGAAGAGAATTCAAGTGACCACACGAGCTGACCTTAACAATGTTATTCAAACAGCTAGGGGGTGAAAGAGTGTGAAGTGACGACAATATGGATTAGTTTAAGTTTGTATTATAGTGTTTTATTATCGAGTGTGAATGTGATTGAGCGCGTGAAAAGCCGGCGCGATATCAGAGGAAATACGCAGGTAAAAAGCATGTATTATTCTTGGTATTCTGCTTTGTGTGATGAGTACTGTTATAACCACTGCCAGCTGTGGACCTGACTGTCCCCCTACCCCTAACCTCTCCTATCCGAGAACGGAAATACCCCACTGCCAGAGCTCACTAGTGAAAGTATTTCAGGTCAACGAACGTTCATTGAACTGCATTCATTTAAATTCTCAATCCCTACCTGCTCACCATGAGGAGCTAACAGCTCTCCTTGAAAACGGTCATGTACACGTAGCTTGTATCAGCGAGAGCTGGTTACGCGGAACTATCCCTAGTAGTATGGTACACATAACGGGCTATAATATTTAGAGGCATGACCGAATAGATAAAAGAGGTGGAGGAGTAGCCTTGTACTGTAGAGATGATATTAAATGTAAAATCGTATGCACATCTGCCCACTGTGCTGACCCGAGACCTGAGTTCATTTTTGCCGAGAACACTGTGACAACAGTTAAAGCCCTAATAGGAGTTTTTTATCGGTCACCACGGGTAGGTCACCTCTCAGACATTGAAGACATCTTGCAGAGAATATCACCTGCTTATGAACATGTTTTAATATTTGGAGACTTCAATACTAATTTACTGGAACAGGCTGGAGATACAAAGCAACTCTTAAGTATTTTCCAGACGTGTGACATGACAATACTTTCACTAAAACAGACAAATCATACCTCATCTTCACATACACTAACTGACTTGATGGTCACTAACAACCCACAGAAAATAGTATCACATGGACAAATTCCTACCCCTAGCATATCGACACATGACTTAATATACTTGTCTTACTCGCTCAAAGTACCGAAGTATAAGTCCAAACACATCACATTCAGGGACATTAAACGTATAAACTTAGATCATGTGAGAGTTGACGCCTTGAATAGTCCTTGGGATGACGTAAAAATATAAACGGTATCGATAAGAAAGTTGAAACTTTAAGTTCACTTATACTTGGTCTCCTTGATAAACATGCACCTAAGCGTACAGCCAAAGTCTCCCGACCTCCTTCTCCATGGCGGACCGATGACATTAAACAAATGAGTCTCACCGTGACGCGTTACACTGGCTCTACAGACGCACACACTCTTCCAGTGCGCTTGAACAGTATCGGACACTTCGGAATAGAATTAAAGTAATAATTCGAAATAAGAAATTTTCTTTTTACGATCACCTGGCTGGAAATTTAAATTTGTCAGACACTTGGAAACAACTTCGTTCCATTGGAATTGGGAAATCTTTGCCCCAGCCATGTAATCCAGACATCTCTCTGGAGAGATTGAATGCTCATTTTTCGGAAATTAAAATTAAACCGGAAATACACGCAATATCACAGGCTATAACATCTCTTCTGAACCAGCCAACACCAAATAGGCCATTCTTTGAATTTCGCGAAGTCACAGAGATTGACGTGAATCGCGAGGTATTATCAATCACATCATCCGTTGTAGGACCTGATGAAATACCCATACTCATAATACAACACATCATTGACATTATTCTTCCCGCCATTACTCATATATCCAACACGTGCCTCACAAGTGGCCTCTTTCCAAGAATGTGGAAAAATGCCATTATAAATCCTGTTCCCGAAACTTCCTCACCTGTACTTATAACAGATTATCGACCTGTTTGCATACTTTCATCTCTCTCCAAGCCTCTTGAACGCATAGTACACGTGCAATTAACCGAATATTTAAATAAATACAAACTACTTGACCCTTTACAATCGGGTTTCAGAAAGGGACGCAGTACGGCCACTGCCCTGCTGAAAGTTACAGACGACATGAGACGTGCTATGGACGAAAGGCAGGTGACGTTACATACACTTCTTGATTTTAGCAGCGCTTTTGACACAGTAAATATAGACGTACTCGTTGCTAAATTGAAATCGCTTTACCTTGGACAGACAGCTCTAGAATTCTTTTTCTCATATCTTACGGAACGAAAACAACGCGTAATTTTTCAGAATAGGTCACCCGAATGGGTAATGAAATATTCTGGAGTATCACAAGGCTCTGTACTTGGACCACTTCTCTTTGTTATCTATATTAACGATATATCGACACGGCTAAGACACTGTAAATACCACTTGTATGCTGACGATCTACAGATCTATTATCATTCCAAAATTTCAGACATCAATCAAGCAATAAGTTATATGAACTCTGACTTAAATAATATCTGTGCATTTGCTCATGAAAACTGTATTTTAATTATTCCATCAACATCTAAAGCTATTATTGTTGGGCAGACGAAGCAAATCAGTGCGGCAAAAAACAAAAACATTCTTCCACTAATTTTATCTGGTAAAATGATTCCGTACGAAAACTCGGTAAGAAATCTTGGTGTAATTATAAACGAGAATCTTAACTTGGGAGAGCATATTATAAATATCTGTAGAAAAGTGTATGCGTTCCTTCACCCACTAAAATATCATCAAAATATGCTGCCACTAAACATGAGAATTAGGCTTATAAATACTCTTATCCTCCCTATATTTTCCTACTGTGACGTAGTATTAATTGATGCCACGAGAGAACAACTAAACTGAATACAACGTGCCATGAACTCATATATTAGATTTATCTTTTCCTTACGCTATGATGTTCATGTTACCCCTTATTATCGACAACTTTCCCTTCTAAAATTTGAACAATATAGAAACCTCTACGTGGCAGTATTAATCTTTCGAGTATTAAAAGAGAATATCCCATACTACTTATCTTCACAACTCAATTTCCTATCCTCTTTCCACCAGCATATCACACGCTCCGGCAGTACACTTGCTATCCCTCTCAGCAGGTCAGCAGCATTTAGCCGTTTCTTTGTTGCAAATGGAGCTAGAATATGGAATTCTCTCCCCCACAACATAAGAGCCATAAATTCCTTAAATTGAGCAAGTTGTCTTGCCGTGAGCATCTCCTCGCTGTGTGCCGCTAGGCTGAATGAATCTGGTAGAGTGAATGTGTGTATGAATGTACGTTTACTATGCTTATGGTATTTTGTGTCATGCAACTTTTAATTTGTAACGATAGTTTTAAGACATGACTAAGAATATTTATAGAGTATGTGTTATTTTGTTTCATAGTTTGTAATGGTAGTTTTAAGATAAGATTATGAATATTGCTCTCACATGTACATTGTTAATGAAGTGTGGTTAAGTGTAAGAAAGGACCATGAGTCCTAACTTCGCCACTGCAAATAAAGGCAAATATAATATAATATAATATAATATAATATAATATAATATAATATAATATAATATAATATAATATAATATAATATAATATAATATAATATAATATAATATAATATAATATAATATAATATAATATAATATAATATAATATAATATAATATAATATAATATAATATAATATAATATTATTGTGTGAAATATTCTTCATCAAGGTGTCGTAACATGTCTGGATATGCCGTGAAAACAAAACCTCCTGATATTTTACTTTAGGAAGTTGGCACGTCTGCATAGTAGTACTAATCACGGGCAATGCACATTCCTGTGGTGTTCCTCACATAGTGGTACTAATCAGACGCAAACAAGTCCCATGGAATTCCTTACATAATCATGGGCAATACTGATCCATGGTGTTCCTCACATAGTAGTACTAATCAGACGCAAACAAGTCCCATGGAATTCCTTACATAATCATGGGCAATACTGATCCATGGTGTTCCTCACATAGTAGTACTAATCAGACGCAAACAAGTCCCATGGAATTCCTTACATAATCATGGGCAATACTGATCCATGGTGTTCCTCACATAGTAGTACTAATCAGACGCAAACAAGTCCCATGGAATTCCTTACATAATCATGGGCAATACTGATCCATGGTGTTCCTCACATAGTAGTACTAATCAGACGCAAACAAGTCCCATGGAATTCCTTACATAATCATGGGCAATACTGATCCATGGTGTTCCTCACATAGTAGTACTAATCAGACGCAAACAAGTCCCATGGAATTCCTTATATAATCATGGGCAATACTGATCCATGGTGTTCCTCACATAGTGGTGCTAATCACAGGCAACCTAGACCCGTGGAGTTTCTCACATAGTGGTACTAATCAGACGCAAACAAGTCCCATGGAATTCCTTATATAATCATGGGCAATACTGATCCATGGTGTTCCTCACATAGTGGTGCTAATCACAGGCAACCTAGACTCGTGGAGTTTCTCACGTAGTGGTACTAATCAGACGCAAACAAGTCCCATGGAATTCCTTATATAATCATGGGCAATACTGATCCATGGTGTTCCTCTCATAGTAGTACTAATCACAGTCAACCAAGAACTATGGAATTCCTTATAGAATAACGAGCAATGCATATCCATGGTGTTACTCATATAGTAGTGCTAATCACAGGCAACGTAGACCCGTGGTGTTCCTCACATAGTGGTACTAAACACAAGCAGCCTAGACCCATGGTGTTCCTCATAGAGTAGTACTAATCACAGGCAACCTAGACACGTGGCGTTGCTCACATAGTGGTAATAATCAAATGTAACCTAGATCCATGGTGTTCCTCACATAGTGGTACTAAACACGCGCAATGCAAATTCCTGTGGTTTTCCTCTCACAGTGGTACTAATCACAGGTAACCAAGACCCATGAAATTCCTTATTGAATCACGGACAATACAGACCCATGGTGTTCCTCACAAAGTGGTGCTAATCCCAGGCGACTTAGACCCGTGGTGTTCCTGGCATTGTGTTAAAAATCACAGGCAACCTAGACCCGTGGCCTTACTCACATAGCGGTACTAATCAAGGCAACCGAGACGCATGGTGTTTCTCATATAGTGGTTTTCCTGTCATAGTGGTACTAATCGCAGGCAACCGGGACCCATGGAATTACTATATAGTAGTACTACTCGGAGGTAACGCAGACCCATTCCGAACACGATAGAACCAACCTATTCGAGCGCAGTGCTCGGCAGATTCTCCTACTAGACGCTATTATGTGCAGCCGAGTGCCCCCTCTCCATCCTCGGTGTGATGCACACGATAGCACTAATCACATGCAATGCCCAGACCTGTGATGATCTTCAGAGAATGGTACTACAATAACAATAATATTATTAGCATTGCGTCAAGATAAGTATTTTTTACGGTTTTTGGAGACGCCGAGGTGGCGGAATGTAGTACCGCAGGAGTTCCTTTACATACCAGTAAATCTACCGACACGAGCCTGACGTATTTGAGCGCCTCCAAATACTACCGGGCTGAGCCAGAATCGAACCTGCCAGGCTGGAGTCCGAAGGCCAGTGCCTCAACCACTTGGGCCACGCAGTCCGGCAGAATGGCAGACTCCAAGGTACCGTTGATCCATGTTGTTCCTCGCAGAATGGTACTAATCGTAAGTAACGTCAACCCATGGTGTTCCTCACAAGGTGGTTCTAATCGTAAGTAACTTCAACCCATGGTGTTCCTCACAAGGTGGTACTAATCGTAAGTAATGTCAACCCATGGTGTTCCTCACAAGGTGGTACTAATCGTAAGTAACGTCAACCCATGGTGTTCCTCACAAGGTGCTAGTAATCGTAAGTAACGTCAACCCATGGTGTTCCTCACAAGGTGGTTCTAATCGTAAGTAACGTCAACCCATGGTGTTCCTCACAAGGTGGTTCTAATCGTAAGTAACGTCAACCCATGGTGTTCCTCGCACGGTGGTACTAATCGTAAGTAACGTCAACCCATTGTGTTCCTCGCAGAGTGGTACTAATCGTAAGTAACGTCAACCCATGGTGTTCCTCACAAGGTGCTAGTAATCGTAAGTAACGTCAACCCATGGTGTTCCTCACAAGGTGGTACTAATCGTAAGTAACGTCAACCCATGGCGTTCCTCGCACGGTGGTACTAATCGTAAGTAACGTCAACCCATGGTGTTCCTCGCACGGTGGTACTAATCGTAAGTATCGTCAACCCATGGTGTTCCTCACAAGGTGGTACTAATCGTAAGTAACGTCAACCCATGGTGTTCCTCACAAGGTGGTTCTAATCGTAAGTAACGTCAACCCATGGTGTTCCTCGCACGGTGGTACTAATCGTAAATAACGTCAACCCATGGTGTTCCTCGCACGGTGGTACTAATCGTAAGTATCGTCAACCCATGGTGTTCCTCACAAGGTGGTACTAATCGTAAGTAACGTCAACCCATGGTGTTCCTCACAAGGTGGTACTAATCGTAAGTAATGTCAACCCATGGTGTTCCTCACAAGGTGGTACTAATCGTAAGTAACGTCAACCCATGGTGTTCCTCACAAGGTGGTACTAATCGTAAGTAACGTCAACCCATGGTGTTCCTCACAAGGTGGTACTAATCGTAAGTAATGTCAACCCATGGTGTTCCTCACAAGGTGATACTAATCGTAAGTAACGTCAACCCATGGTGTTCCTCACAAGGTGCTAGTAATCGTAAGTAACGTCAACCCATGTTGTTCCTCACAAGGTGGTTCTAATCGTAAGTAACGTCAACCCTTGGTGTTCCTCACAAAATTTTACTACTGGTCTCATGGTTCTAAAGCCATCATCCCTTGGTCGCTCCTTTTAGTCGTCTCTTAAGACAGGTAGGGGATATGGTAAATATTTTTGTCTTCGTCTTCCACCCACAGAGGAGCAGAAAAGAAGACATTTCTGATTAGGCTGGTGGCAAGCAAAAAGATAAAAGTTCTATATAGAGTTTAAGGCATTGACAGTTAACAAATACAATAGATATAACAAATGCTGTAACTTTCCTTTGAATGCCCTTACCCCTCGAATTAAAGTTCTCTGTGTTGTCTCTACTACTCGTATTTGAACCCACTGACATACTAATTTTAATTAACTGAGCATGAGCATGAATGCCATTTTTTCATGCATGAGATACAGTTTTACGCTACTTATTCTTGTAATCCGCAACATGCTGAATTTTAATCACATCCTTATTTGATGTGATGAAGTGCAGCATTCAGAAGAACCATTTGTGTATGTTGCAATGGTGCGAAACTCCCTTAAACACTCCGAGAAATATAAACCCATAGAATACTTTCCAGAGTCGTATCTCCTTACACTTTTCTTGCTTGTCTTGCTTTCAATATAATCAGGGCATGGTTCAGGGCTATAAGCCTAGTAAAATTTTCCCAGTGAACTCATACGGGGTCAGTTAGAATTTTTCTGTGAATAACTTATCGGCAATAAGTTTCTTTCAGTAGCTGTTTCATCCCATAAAGAGTTTGAATCACATGCTGAGGAATGTGTAGAGGGGAGAGATTTGGAGGAAGGGTCCTGTTTACGATGGGTTTTATTCCAGAATTTCATATAATCATATTCGGATGGTTTATAATCTGCTTTATTCCATTCCCAGCTATTTTCCTTTGTCTTTTTGTAGTCAGGATGAACTTCAATATCATTGTCACTTTCAAATGCGCCATCACTCACGTGAAATGTTTTGTTATGCTGCTATAATTTTCACTGCTAGTAAATAACATTGATTTATTTCCGAAAACTACATCACTGATCATTTCACTCTGACTATCCCATAATATATGATCAATTTTATTCCTTTTAATACAATGTTTACTACGGCCGGCCATTTCTGTCTGTTCAAGAGAGAGAGAGAGCAGATTCTCAACTTACAGACAGTATACTGCATGTCACGGCATCTATGGACACAAGGCTTGAACTAGTTGCAGATAGCTCACCTCTCAATAAACCGCCTGCCAGGCGTCTGTGTATGAATGGTCACTGCAGGCGCGGCCGCCTGGTAGGCAGCAAAGTATGCCAATGAGTTAAATATTAATTTCTATCTTACATGACCTGCATTCATCTTTGACTTTGGAGATCGAACTTGCTTTAAAATGATACCTTTAGATTGTCCGCCTGTACAGAAAGCTGTACTGGAGAAAATAAAAGCAAGATGTGCAATTTTAGACAATTATTTTATATTTTTATTGTTACTATCGTTAACACATACCGATTGGTTTTGTTAATGATTTCTCTGAACAAAGTATCGTTAAAAGCAATTTAAAAACTCTAATTCAGTCTCTGATTTCATACCTTGCGGTAGTTTGTTGTCTGAAAGCGCTGTAAACGGCGATTTCTTGAAATCGGGATCTGCTGATTGTCAGTATCAGGCACAAGTTGGGTTAGGGTACCCAAGCCGACCGTCGCCTTTTCTCTTCTAGGTATCGTCAAATACAGTATATTCATTAGGGTACAAGGAAGGAGTAGAGGAGCAAAAATACTGTGGTTTTGTGTGCTGCCTGACATATACAACATTGAACGGTACACTATGTATGACTAGAACAGCACACGGTGACCATGTTTGTTTACTATCACTCGAGATTTCGTGTGCATGAGGGGACGGCAGACGGCTACACTGCCATCTAAATAATAGATTTTTGACTGACTGTCAAATAGTATCTGGATTCTACAAAATTCCACGCTGAGCCAAAAGATGGCTGTGTAGTATATCATTGTGTATTTTGTCTGCTAAAACACGGCTGACGAGCGGTGGGCGATAAAATATAATGTCGGGCCTCACCCGACAGACAAGGGGTAATTTTAATTCAGTGTTCATGGAGGGCAATGCTCGATCATAAAACAATGTGTTGCAGACTTCCACCATGAGGCAATTACCAAAAGGTGTCATTGTAACGAACGCCAGTTTAAGGAAATGTTCAGAATAGCGAAATTATTTTTAGGCCACTTCCCTTTTCCCTATTTAACGTGTGTTAAAAATATTTCATTCTAACGAATTTCTAACTTTCAGAATAACGAGTTCAAATGTAGCGTTTTCTTCAAAATATAATTGAAATTAATCCTGTTTTAATTGCCGGGCATTTCGCACAACATGTCTCTATACAGTAGTACAGCTAATACCAGGCAGCACACACTATACAACACACAGGAAAATCTACCCGATTACAAATCAGGGGAAAGTAAGCAATCGCATCACAAGTCTGACGAGCGGGTTACGTACCCAATAGTACGTTTTGGTGTACCGGTACAGAACGTCATTACAGTAAAACCTCGAAGTCGTTGAGACGCAGACATCGGACTTGGAATTAACCATCAACTCGTAATTGAGAATTGCCAAATACAGTATTGCCGCATCACAAAATATCCTAAGACCCATTACTGCATGCAATTAACTTTGATTCACAGTTTAAAGCTTTCAAATGTTATGGAAAAGGCTATTTCCAAAATATATCCAAAAATGTGCAATTACAGTATTCAGATAATGCACTCGGATGTTCTTCACTTGCACGGAAAGTGTCAGATGCCCTTAAAACTTTGTGGCTTATCAAAAGTTTCTACGAAGAGGGGATAAAGTCTCTCGCTTCCCGTGTGCGTTGCAACACAGTACAATGACCCCAACCCTTGTACAATTTCCCGCCTGGCACTTCTCTCCTTTAAAATCAAAAGTCCGTTTGGGCTCGGCATCAAAAGAAACATTGCAGTTTCATTGGCATTGACAATATCGTTCGGTGCGTACGAATTGATTGTATGAGCCACGTTTTCTTTCGCGAACTGTCGGCACAGCCAGTGGTCGCTGATTCTGCTTCTCCGCACACTGCCTGCTACGTGATATTGTGGTGTTCTTTAAAACACTGAACATGCAAGAATTACGGTTTCACTCTAATCTAGCAAATATGAAGCAAACTGCAGACACACCGAAGTGAGTGAAAGTGCGAATTGCTATCCTGTACGTTCCGGCAGACGCGATCTACCATGACGCGGGTAAGTGTTGAATTTAATTTACTCTTTAAAGTTGTATTTTTTACAATTTGAAGGCAGTCTTGAATTAAATTTGTGTTAAATTCATGTGCACTGGTTCCTGAGTACCTTGAATATTCGTTTGTGTCTGGGAGTGTTCAGAAGACCATCACATACTTTTTCAAAAAATAAATTCGAGGAGATAATGTACCGGTACAGGGTAAATTTTGAGATGCTGAAAACACCTTACACGTACCTGTACTTTATATTATTACTTCACGTAAATATACCGTATTTTCTTGCATAATTAACGCCCTTGCATAATTTACGCATCCCAATATTTTAGGGTACAAAATGGAGAAAACGAAAAGTTCATGTATTTGACGTACCCACTTCTTCGAACATCCACCACGCAGCTCCGGATGCATTTCGAAATAAAGATGTCAACTACTCAAGCAGCAGGCTTCCTATTGCAAAATCGGGCACTCAAAATACTGGGCAACGTGCTGTTACCAGTCTATAGAAAATACCACTGCAATTAGCACAGAAGTGACTGGTGTCGCTCTATTCCCTCCTCCTGACCTTACGCATTATTTATGCTAAGCTGTTGAGTATCTATCGTCCCTTCGCCCAACTCTTGTACGACACTTCATTTCTGAGGTGGTAGGGAGGGTAAAGCTCCTCCAGTTTTGTGTAAAATATGATTTGAGATGAGTTCAAATTTTTTTATCGTAACAGTAACATTTTGAAAATATATCTTTGTAAGCCAATTAGGATGATAGAAGGTAGAAAAGCTGCCATTAACACAACTGCCAGGGTTGCTGCCCCGCGTCTGACCAAAGTGTAACAAGTTTCTCTACGCCTCTCCATCATCAACCGATCAAAGCTCACATTAAAAATAAGCACACAACTACAGAGACTCTAATAACACAGGTTATAAAAATTCTACAAGTACATTAGGCTGATGACCACAATATTTCCAACCTATACATAAATCAACAACGACTTTTATAAAAACGTCAAGATGTGGGTTCAAACCCCTACATAAGCTGCCGTGTAAGGGATTTTCCGCACTTCTTAAGACGCTGAATACAAAAGAATTACGATTTCACTCGTAGTAGGCTATGACTATTGATAGTATTACTTTTGTATCGGAAAAGCAGAAAAATATTATTATTATTATTATTATTATTATTGATTAGTCATGAATAACACGAACACGGAACATGTTTAATGGCGTATAATAGTTGACTACATTTAAGATATTTTAAAAATGTAGAATCAGCCCTCAGCTGCAGGTAAAAATCCCTGACCTGGCCGGGAATCGAACCCGTAAATAGCATCTTCTGCCACAGTAAATAATTAGGCAGTTAAAAATTCTTACAATTTTTATGTAATTGAATGTGATTTAACATTTGCCTGGAGTGAAAATGAGATACTACGCAAAGTCATCTTCCTTGATCAGTTATGGGTAAGGAGTGAGACGGTCGCTCGGTAGACTATGGCTGTTAATATTATTATTCGTGTTTCCGAAAAAATGTAGAAAATGATTATTATGGATTATCCATGAATAACGCGAATACAGAACACGTGTAATGGCGTATAATCGTTTATTACATTTAAGAAATTGTATACACTTACCTTGGATACCTTTGAAGAGAAGATTCCTGTTGTGTAGCGTATAATGTAATTACCTAGGACACAGCCTGAGTACTGTGGTCGTCAGCCAGCGCTCGACTGTGTCTGCTGCTTGCCAACAGGAAAATGGATGTATTCAGTTTCCTTGTGTGTCAGTATACTGCATGCGCTGGACATCTCACACATACAGTATTAGCTAATGACATTATCCACTACACGAAGGAACGAAACAATAATATTAGTATTCCTATTGTCTCAATTATGATGTGCAGATGCAACCGGGGAGATGGTGGGCTCGACCCTTCCCCCCTACTGTCATTAACTCCCATGATGTTAGTTTTCCGTGGTTTAGCATTTTCACACCAGGCAAAATGCTGCGTTGGGTTCGATTTCCAGCCAGGTTAGGGATTTTTACCTGCATATGAAGGAGTGAGTAATTTATGGCCGGGTTCGATTCCCGGTCAGGTTAGGGATTTTATTTTCACCTGCATCTAAGTCCAGTTCGTAGTCTGCACAGCCTACATCGGATAGTTCATGGCCGGGTTCGATTTCCGGTCGTCAGGAATTTTTCTGAGTAGAGGTGGGTTCGATTCGCACATCACCTAACCGCGAAGTAGTTTTCCGGGGTTTACCGCTTCCTCTCTATGCAAATGCCGGATTGTACGTAACTTAACGCTGCGGCCTGCTACCTCCAGAGGCCTGGGCCAGTCATAGACCAAACAGACTTAACCCCTTAACGAACATGGCTACCATGCAGACATAGGTAGTAGAACGGGGAGAGGGGAAAAAGATCATAGAAAACTCCATATCGTATTATGATGATGACGATGATGACATGTAAAAGACTATAGGTAAAACATTTAGTATTTTCCCGACAGCATTAATAAACTCTGTTATAGATCGCTCTACAGAGAATCCGTTTTCTTCCGAACCGACTATCTCTCTCGGATGCAAGCCCACAGCTGGCCGCCCCTAACCGCACGGAATACAACCAGAGAGGATGTTCAGTACCTCGCACCCTAGGTGGTTCATACCTGCTATACAGAACGGAAGGTATGTAGGGGGATGGGAAACCGAAAACCACGTACCTATCTCCACTCATTAGACTATCCATAGCCGAGTAGTCGACGTCATGTGCAGTCTCTAGCATGGAAGACCCTCCAAGCCTCTCCGGAGGTCACATGCCATTATTATTATTATTATTATTATTATTATTATTATTATTATTATTATTATTATTATTATTTAGAAACTGCTTTACGTCGCACCGACGCAGTAAGGTCTTACAGCGACGAACGGATGGGAAATGTCTAGGAGTCGGAAGGAAGAGACCGTGGCCTTAATTAAGGTACAACCCCAACATATGCCTTGTGTGAAAAAGGGAAACCACAGAAAACCATCTTCAGGGCTGCCGACAGTGGCGTTCGAACTCACCATCTCCCGGACGCAAGCTCTCAGCAGCGCACCCCTATCCCCAAGGCCGACTCGCCCGGTCATGTGTCCAACTATACAAATGCATTCTTGGGCCCAGTTTTACGGTCGCTATTTTGGAGTGATTTAACTACACAGGACCTAGTGTTATGGTCAGATGCCCCTCCCATCGCCATTTTGGAAGAGCCTAACTACACACTCGCCATCTTTGGCCCTATTTTACGCTCAGATGCCCCGCTCGCCACCATTTTAGAGGGGCCTAAACACACAGTCCCAATCTTGGACTTAGTTTTACGGACAGATGCCCCTCCCATTACCATTTTAGAGGGCCTAAACACGCACAGCCTAGTTTTACGAACAGATGCCCCTCATGCCGCCATTCTGAGGGCCTACCTACACAGAGTCTAGTTTTACGGACAGATACCTCTCCCGTAGCCATATTGAAGGGCCTAGCGACACAGAGCCTAATTTTACGGACAGAAGGCCCTCCCGTCGCCATTTTGTTGGGCTTAACTACACAGGATCTAGTTTTAGGGACAGATGCCCCTCCCGTCACCGTTTTCACCACAATGCTGTTCACTATTCCTCTTATAGACTTTGCAGTTCTATAAGAAACCGAAATGTGTTATTACTTACATTCACATGACAATCAGTTCTACTTATGACAGGTGGGCAGTTGTTGTTATTGTCGGGTGCAGTATAAAACTATACATCATATCTATCTAAGTGTGCACGTCAATATTAAAACATGTACTATTTTTTATGTATGATTTTTGCAGTGTGACTTTTCAAGGCGAGACAATTTTCAACGAAAGAAAACTGTAAAGCGTAACTTCGGAATATTTCCATACAAACGATGTACTGCTACGTGCAACAGGCGTGATAATCTCACACGACATGTGAATTCTAAACACATTGTTTAAGTAATCTACCAGTAGAACGCTTAGAGGCTTTGACTAAATGTCGAAAGCGCAATATAAAGAAGCGTGGTCCAAACGATACGACATTGTCTCAGCCTACTACAAGTTCTGTTACTAACCTCACACCAATAGATACAGAGAAGCAAGGAGAGGAGATGTATAAGGAGGAAGAGGTAGAAGAACTCAACATTTTCTTTACCATAGGAGCTTTTTCATTCTATTTTATTTTATGAGTCGACTGCACGTTCTGTCGCTGTGCAAATATCTCAAGAAGAGAAGCAAGATGTGGTAATAGAAGATAAAGAATAGGAAGAAGATTTTACCGTTTCCTCACAATCAAACCGCGTTAAGTTTTATCAACAGATAACATTGCAGAACCACATACTACATCAAAACCAGTTCTTCCGTTCTCTATGCATCAACTGACTGCAGGTATTCTTAATGTTGACAGCAAAACTCTGTTCCCTATGCAGATGTAAGATACTGTAAAGACCTTAAGTTACTCGTTGAACGATTACAACTCCTAAGAGCTTATTCAGATGCTGGTTACACAGTGTATGGACGAGAGATTCAAGAAACAGAGGAAGAAGTACGCCGTAGAGGTAAGACGCACTGAGTTACAACAACGAACTCACTGCACCTACCGTAGTAGACGGCGACATCACATTTAGAAACGGGATAAAACCGGTATTAGCTTGTTTTATTTTGTAAATAATTACAAAATAACTATTTAATTAATTTAAAATATCTACTTATTGGATTCCCTTTGCCTCCGTACACCTACACCTACATTTTTAATGAACAAGTCAAATCATGCTTAATCATGTCGACGTGATCACTACATGTTAAGAAACAGAATGACTTTAGTATTACACATGCTCTGTCCCGTCGGACGTAATACTGCGCAAGAGGATGAGGAGGAGAAGGGCATCTATCTCTCGGATGGAGACGCAAAGCCATAAGCTGACCTCTCGAGAGCATAGGTGCACAACAAAGTAGTCCATCGGGTGGATATGTAAATCCTTGACATTTGTCATACTGTGATGTCACAGCTTTAAAGGCCTGCGTCAGTCCGCATTAAGATCACGTCGCAATGGTTATGCATGTTTGGACTTGTTCATCACTGTCGAATGAAGACGTGAAGGCTTGAGCTGACTTTCCAGCAGCTGGGTTCCAAGTTGGCGACTGCGTAGTTAGGCCCCTCCAGAATGGTGCCTATGAGGAGAGAAGGTTATCTGACCGTAAAACTGGGCCCAAGATGCAGACTGTGTAGTTATGCCCATCCAAAATGGTGCCTGTGATGAGGAAAATACATCGAACAGTATAACTGCGTCCAAGATGCGACTGTGTTGATAGGCCCCTCTAAAACGGCCCCTGTGATGAGCTAAGTGTATCTGTCAGTAAAACCTAGGTCCAAAATAGCAACTGTGCAGTTAAGCCCCTACAAAATGGTGGCGAGATGCACATCTGACCGTAAAACTAGGCTCAAGATGGTAAATGTAGAGTTAGGCCCTCCAAAATGCCGCATGTGTGAGGGAGGTATATCTAATCATAAAGCAGGGTCAAAGGTGGCGACTGTGTAGTTAGGACGCTCCAAATGGTACCTTTGAGGAGGGAGGAGTATCTGACTGTATAACTGGCCCAAGATGGTGACTGTGTAGTTAGGTCAGTCCAAATTGGCGCAAGTGCGTAAGAAGGGGCATCTACCCGTAAAAATGCACCCAGGAATGGGAATGGCGTCTTCAAGATGTCCTCGGGAAGAATATCTGGTCGTGTAAATAGGGCTCTGTGAGGTTAGACCCCTCCAATATTGCATTGGGAATGGCATCTGTCAAGATGGCGTCGGGAAGGGCATCTGTCCGTAAAAATAGTCCCCGCGAGTTTAGACCCCTCGAGATAGAATCGGGAAGGGCATATGGCTGTAAAACTAGGTCCTGCGAGGTTATGCCTCTCCAAAATGGCATTGGGAATGGCATCTAGCAATATGGCGCTGGGAAGGGCATCATGCTGTAAAACTAGGTGTTGTGAATTTAGGCCCCCTTCAAGATGGCGTCGGGAAAGGCATCTGGCAAGATATCGAAGGAAAGGGCATCTCACTGTTAAAGCAAGTTTAGACCTGTCTAACATGGCGTCTGTGAGAATAGGCTTGCTATTTTACGCAAATTCCTGCGGGGCAGTATGTATGTATGTATGTTTGATAGAGGCACATGACCTCTCGAGCGGTCAATGAGGTCGGGTGCTGACTCAGCACAAAATATGCTGACGGTTGTTTGTTTTAGAACATACATTGCCCTACTACTACCAACACGAAATATTGATTACATCCCATCACTTAGGTTTGACACCGTGATGAGCATCAGATCGTAAAACAGAGTCAAATCCACATGTGAGACATATCTCGCACCCACTGCTGTGGGAAAAGCGATAGAATATAAGACATCCATGCCATGGCTACAACTGACTGATTTTAAATTACCGACAAGAAACACCACCAGCCTCAGAATATTGTAAAGATAATACACGATTATGTAACACACGTCGCGCGCTGTTGGTGCGATCTCAAAACTGACCCTCTTCCTCTCTCCTTATCAGGATGACGATGAAGTGTTGTGACTGCACGAACAGTATTTTATACTTATTCAAGTTAGTTCATTTACGAAGACTACTAGGTACAGTTCATTGTACATTTGCTAGTTAAATGTTTCATGAACTTTATATTTTATTCAGTGAATTGGACTTAGCTACGAAGCTACTAATCACAGGTAAACAACAGTCCCGTGGTGTTCCTCACAAAGTGGGTACTAAAGACATGTAAACCCCAGAACCGTGGTGTTCCTCGGAATGCAAACCCATGGTGTTCGTCACGTATTTGTACAAATCTCAGAGACCCGTACAATCCCGTTGTGTTCCTCACATACCGGTCCTAATCTCATGAACTTATACTATCCCCTGGTGTTCCTCGGAACTCAGAACCGCGACGTCCACTACCAGATGCTGAAACACCCGAGCGAGGTTAGCCTCCTTTTATCTCCCTGGAATTTTCCAACCAGATACGGGCAAAGAGTTTGCCTCCGTCATAGTGGTGGATAGATACTATACGCGGGTTATGCAAACCTACAGTGATCCTCCAACAGATCCACGGTATACCTAAATTTGTGGTACTAATCACAAGGATGATGGAACTAAACACGGGTAATTAGGTTGAATATTCAGCATCCCTTGGACTCGTTCACCACTCACAGAGGTTTGTGCGTTTGGTCCGCGAGAGATATTTTATTTCACTCGGGTCAGCCGGCAAACCTGGTAGGACCCCAATAACTGCTTCTTGGGACACGCCATGAGGGAGTTATCACGACAGCGTAGACGTTTCATGCTTAATAGGCAGTAACCTGATGTCGTCTGTCCCTCCTGGCTTCCTGCTCTTACAACTGTCAATGGCTGCCATGCAGAAAAGCCACATAAGATGACTAGACTATAATTCTTCCGACCTAAAATTTTTAAGTCTGATGGTGAGGTTTACCGTTTTTCAGGAGCTGGCAGGCAATCTGTTTAGCTGTTACATTAGCATGACCATTTCTAGTTGTTAAGTCACAATTCAGACCCTTAAGAATCTTCCAGGCCTTCTGGCTACTATTCCTTAGGTCAGTCTCCTCCATCGCTCCTGTTACTAGATATCGCTTTTAAGAGATCTTCCCTAGCTTGGACGGCATCGTAGCTCAAAAGATCGTTGTCAAAGAGATCGCGATAGTTTCTCAATGTTTGCCTAATTTCTGTATATAGTGTACAGCCTCAGGGAACTGAGATAAGGGAACAATGCTTCACGATATTTACAAAATCATATGATTCAGGAAAAGGCTCTATATTCGGAATGTTCTCGTCCAGTGAAATAGTACATTTCTCCCAATCAGCCTTCTTAAAATGATATCTTCTTCTAAAAGGATGTCAGATTCTAACGATTTAAAGATATGACGTATAGAACTAAGACGATGCCACAGAACTAGTTGCAAATAGGGGATTGTGGTGGCGTTTAGTAAATTCACATAGGGTCGCAGACTGAACGCCGAAAGGCATGCCAGTCTGTAATGAAGAGGTATGTATGAAGAGGAACTGTCTGTGGTGAGATTGCAGCATATAACAGGAAGATGAGGGATTGCTTATCCCACTGATTTCGCTGATAACTGAGATGTGTCTCAGATATTGTAAGTTAATATCTAGATTATATCCATGCCTCCATCTCGCATTGTTGAATGATGCTGGAAGTTTATCATGCAGTAGAATTAGAACACTTGAATCTGCCCATTCTACCCCAACCTGTCCGCTTTTGTTGACTGGGTATCCACATGTTTTATTCTGACTTTTGAAATCACCAACCACAACTTCACATATTGATGCTGGAAGGCTCCACAAATCTAAATGCAGTACCTGGTGACTTATTGAGATCTACTGTGAGAGCTTCAGGTGTCATCACGGGAGAGGATCTGGATGTTGGATAGCACCGAGGGTGTTGAACCACTAAACTCTTGCCCTTGATTTTTGGTCGGCGAAGATTCTAGTCTCGGTGAGTTTCCTGGATGCATATTGTTAGCGCGAGGAAAAAATGCACCCGTATATATATATTGTGTTCTCTTTCATATTCTTAGAATAACGTCAATAATGGAAATAAGATAATCAAAATACAAAATATTACTTTGCAAACATACATACAGAGTACGACGATGAGCAGAAAATGAGAGCTGATAACAGATAAATGAGGTCTGTGTATTCCAGTAAATTGTATAAGGTGGTGTGGTGTATTTTGCTATGTGTATGGCTGATTTGAACTCGTATTATTACAGTGGAAGTTTATCACATTTCCATTATTAATTTTTGTGCTGAGAAGACATGAGGCGTAATTGACGGTGCTTGTGTGTGTTACACGTGTCACTGTGTTATAACAGAAGTTTCATTTTTGTTTTCTTTAGGATAGGACATTCAATTTAGGTCATTTCTCACCGAATTTGTTCAGACGTAATGAGGAATATATATGCAGTAGAACAGTAAAATTTAGAGGAATTATCAGTACGTTAATTAGCGAGAAAAAATAACCACAGACGTAGAATCAGTTGCGTATTAATATTGGAAAGTTTTGGTCATCTTGTAATTTGTAAGTGTCAATAATTATTATTTGTTTTGCATCAGGCTACATTACTTAAACAATTAATATTTACAATAATTATCTCATACAAATAATATTAACAATAGTAATTTATTCCATCATGCTAGCAAGTAGAAGACAAGGGATAGTTCGATTATAATCTATCTCACCAGTATAACTAAGGTATTTAGCATTAGACGTTGCTTGAAGACTTTTATGGCAAGCTAGTTAATGATAAAATTCATATCAAATGTTTGGCCCTCACATATGCTCTAGTTATTCTATTCAACAATAGGCAAGAATGAATTCATTCCCTTAAAAAACTTGATGCAATTGCACCTAAAAGGAATCCAAATCACATACTGGAAAACTCGATACATGGAAGGATCTACTCGATAGTTCCGCAAACAAAATTCCGCAGGTAAATAATTTCCAATGCTTGGAGATTTCATACAAAAATCTGCATTAAATCGTGAAGAAAACAAAGAGAGAGTTCTATATTAAAAGAGGGCCATAGAATTACATGGAAAGGGTACTACAAAAATCAATATTCTGGAACGCTAAATTAAAAAATTATAACACTGTAATTAAGCCTGAAACATTACACACGTGAGACATCTTAAACATTGGAGAAATATCACAAACTAAAATGATCGAAAAACAGGAAAGAGAAGTCCTCACTGAAATCTTTGGCCCACTATGCATAGCAGGAGTGTGGATGAATAGTTTGGTCTCAGGAATTATACCAACATAGTGAGAAAATATCAGATACAATTGGGAGAAGGCGATTGAAATTTGATGGCCATATTCAAAAAATGATAATGAAAGACTCACTAAAAAGTTAATCGGATAATCGCGCTCCTTAGTTGGCCACAACATTTGGAAATAATAAAAATAAGTAATGGAATGAGTAATAGTTATTATCCGTGTGGTATGCATTGTTTGTGAAAGGTCAGTCAGCAATTCATTTGTCAGGAGGTGATAACACAGGGTTCGATCTAATGAGGTTTGGGGACAATGTTGAAGTCAGTGTCATATGGGTCCGTAGTATTGTATTTCCAAGTGAAGTGAGAAACATCGTAACTGTCCATAACTGTCGGTGGTAGATATGTTCTAATTGTCCATGTAATTATGAAACCATGTGTCTCAATTAGTGAGATATGTTCCTAGTAGATACTCCTGAGGTAATAGTGTAAATAATGCCGACGATTCTTTATAAACAGGCCAGAGGGAAAATCGTCAGGGCAGAATGTTTTGAAATAGGGTAAGGTCCATGGTTTGAACATCGAATAGGGTACTATATCCAGGGGGATCTTTGTTCATCTAATAAGTACATTAATACCAGTTGAACGCATACCATACTCCAAAGATCCCATTAGACATGAGTCATTCATGATAGCAATGATGTTGACCAATCAAATGTCTGATAATACAAGGATTTGGAAGTAGATTTTTGCTGTAGTAAAAGGCCATCCGTGGCGAGATTTGTTTGCTCACTTGTAAACCAGAGGATAGTCTCATGAAATAATGCGTGTTCACATTTATATGAGGCGGGCCCTGTTCGGAAATAGAGAGCAGTGTTGCAACATTATTGATGTTAAGATAAATAGGGTTTTTTGAATTCAAATTCTATTGCACAGGCAAATTCTAAGTAACATTTCCGAACATTTGCCTATGTATTCTAGTTTCGGTGTTTTCATAACACAGTCATAGTTCATGTTGCCACTGAGCATTTAAATTATTATTTTGGTGTCAGAAGGATGTCCTTAGGTATTTAGGATTTCTATTCCTTGATATATTCGCAGTGCAGCGAGGTGTTAAATATTGCTGATGGCGGAAAGTAGGATGATGGTGGAAGTGCATGGAAGGGATTCTTGGGATTACTCGGCCATGCTAGGAGCGTGAAATTATATAGCTAGCCAACTGCTCCTAGATGAGACGTGAACATTCTAGTCTGACACAAAGATTCCATAAGACGTAGCACTCTGGCAATAGTCCAATGGCTACCCATGATTTACGACCATGTTGTTAATAAAGGAGTTGTAATATTTTGTGTGTTTATATTTCAGAAGGACTATATATAAGAGGATGTAGTTGAAATCCGTGACCAATAATATTTGAGGGTTACCCACGAGTCGAGTTTATTTTGGGGTTTGATTGAACGTTATAACTAAATGTTAACATGATTTCTTTTCACAGGTTTTCATGAATTTATTCCAATCACCGACTTCAACCTGTTGTTTTGGTTCATGAAACTTCCTTCATTTAATATAAATGGTACTATGGTATGTTGTGTAATTTTACGCGATTAATTCACTGGTACTTGAAATCCTCCTGTTTTGGAGACTCACTTTAGTCATCAGGCACGTTTCCTGAACCTCAAACTTTGATGTAGTGGGTGACCATGATAGCACAGTGATGTGAGTTGGAGGTTACTCAAATTCAATTGAGGGTCAAAGTAAATCATCGTATGCTGAGAGTCAGTTAATCAGCGGCCTAAATTGAAAAAGGTCTCGAGATCACTTCCTGATATTTAGACAATCAAGAAATCGGAAGCACAACGCATAGTTGTTTATGGAGCCGAACAGATTGAATCTCATGTTGTTGTTTTCTAGTTAACCACAAAGTGGTTTTCTGTAAATAGGCCTTCAGGCTTTCTTTTGTGGTGATATTAATTTCAACCTGAAATCGTCCAGCCGCAGCGATATATTAATGTCACTGATCGCATTCCACTGTTTATGGCCATAGTTGTAAACACACCCGCCATCATATTTCCTTGTTTTTAATGCACAAACATAGATTATGCAAGCTTTTAATTTATATAGGTCTTCCTTGATACCCGATAGTCATGCCTGGAGGTGACGAAGAGCCATTAACACCATCTGAGACACAAGTGTTAACAATTCATGCTGAAGAACTGGAACAGGCAAACATCAATTTGACATGAGGAAAGGGTTCAGTTCTCAGTGTGCCTCTTGAACACTTTGAGCGTTGAGATATAAGACATCTTTAGTGACTTCCTTGTGGCTCCATTAGAGAAAAGCGACTGGCCAATTATCTGCTACCAGGTAAACAAAAATGGAGTAACTTAAGGGCGAGTATACTGCAACTGTCAACATACGAGTCCTTACCTAGACGTCTTCTCGAGAACTACATGATCTTCATGAATAGCAACGGGCAGTGAGGTTGAACTTCCATTTAGCAATCAAAACCGGTTGACAGGCCAATATTATCTTAAAACTGCCGAGGGAGCATTTACAGTTTTGAGGTACTGGTCTACTCCTAATTAAAGGAACACACGATAAGTAGGAAGGGGGAGCACAGGTGTGCTCAATTTTCAGCAACAATTTCTTCAATTGCATACCTTATTATTACTTGATTAGGCACTTATGTATCACTTGAATTGTTTATTCAAAAGTTTGAATACTTCTTTCCTGCGCTTCTAGTCCTTCGCCAGGTGTCTTTGCTGTATGATTATTCTGTGTTATCCGGATTACTTATTCTCGCATCTCACCGGCTCCCCTATGATTGTTAATGAGCACACTTCTTCTTTAGTCCGAAAAAAGAAAAATTGTCGTGCATAGTTGAGAACAAGCAGTTGTCATATATCTGTGATTGGTGAGGAGATAACAAATGAAATTCCTTTGCTCTTTTCGCAAACGGACCAGGCATTCTTTTACTTGAAGATTTTCTCTCAGAGAAAAAGACACAAAGGGACGGACTGCTCTCCGGTGTACATCATGAGGTGTGCCGAGAAGGTGCCGTTCTGGCTGAAACAATTGATTGCTTCTTCAGAATTAGAGCAGGTCTTGTGGAAATCCGAACTCTCGTGCAGTAGTAAGTGGGACGTAAAGCAAAATAACATTACTAATATATTACGTGCGGCTTAATCACGGCGTGACGTAACGCTCGTGCGCCGTCTGGCCCGTGTGCACCGACAGCGTGTGGCTACATGCGAGCGATCTGCCACAAAACGCGGACCAGTGCGGCATCTCTCCAGTGTGGTTCACATGTGCGTGGTTAAGTTACGTGATTCTCTGAATATTTTTAACGCACTACTAAGCATCCGTGTGTGTGTTTGGATCTGAATTGTTAGAATGAAGTTATGGCTGAATATCTGCCACAGACATCACACAGCATGACTCATCACCTGTGTGTGATTCCGCATGTGACGTTCGAGGTGGGATCTCCTGCTAAATGACTTGCCACAGGCATTGCAAGAGAACGGCTTCTCGCCTGTGTGGGTTAGCATGTGATTTACTAAGGTGGATTTCATGTTGAAGAATTTGCCACATACACTGCAACAGAATGGCTTCTCGCCTGTGTGTGTCCGCATGTGAACTGTTAGGTTGCGTTTCTGAATGAATGATTTGCCACAGAGATTGCAGCAGTAAGGCTTATCGCCTGTATGAATTTGTATGTGACTTTTTAGATTGACTTTCATTCCGAAGGTTTTCCCACAGACGTTGCAACAATATGGCTTATCGCGTGTGTGAGTATGATCGTTTCGTGTAACGTTGCCTTTCTGGATAAAGGATTTACCACATACATTGCACCAATACGGCTTCTCACCTGTGTGCGTCCGCATGTGAATAGCTTGGTGGGCTTTCGTGCTGAAGGATTTCCGACACATATTGCAATTGTAAGGTTTTTCGCCTGTGTGAGTCCGGATATGAATAGCTTGGTAGGCTTTTGTTGTGAAAGATTTCCCACACACATTGCAAAAAAATGGTTTTTCGCCTGTGTGAGTCCGCATGTGATAAGTTAGACCGCAATTCTGGCTGAATGGTTTGCCACAGACACTGCATCTATGTGGCGTATTGCCTGTGTGAATCCGCATGTGAATAACGTGGTAGGCTTTCGTGTTGAAGGATTTGCCACACACATTGCAAAAGTATGGTTTTTCGCCTGTGTGAGTCCGCATGTGACAAGTTAGACCGCCTTTACGGCTGAATGATAAGCCACAAATATTGCAACAATGCAACTTCCAGTCTGTATGAGAACGCATGTGGTTTTTTAAGTACATCAAGTTCCTGAACTTTTTATGACATACCGAGCAATCATTTGCTAACAAATTTGTGTGCAAATGCATGTGCTCTGTCAGCATGTCCCTCTCAGTAAAGCATTTATTGCAAAATCCGCACACTAGAAGTGGGTGGATTCTGAGGTTTTCCGACAAGCTGCTTTCGCTGTCGAAAAGTTTTTCGCAGTGATCGCCATTGAGGGGACGGTCATCTTTGTGTCTTTTCAGATGTTCCAACAGGCCCAACTTCCTAGGCAGGACTATACCGCACACATTGCACCTATAACAAGGTGATCCACCATCCGGAGATTGATGATCTCTATAGCTCACCTCGGGTCTCGACCTATAGTAACAAAATAAAACAATGTGACCAATAGTTCAACAGCCTACTCCACTGCATCCCTCACATAAAGGAATAGCTACTGGACAATCCAATCACTGATACGAGGATGTGTTGCGTCTTTTCTCTCGAATCACGACATAACGCGCAAGAAACCCGTCACGATTTAGAAATGTACGAGTTAATAGACAACCAGAGTTCTAGCCTAAAAGGAGAAATGCAAGTTCCTTGATCTGGTACACATTTATCTATTGAAATCTAACTATGTCTCTTCTCCTATATAAAGGACGTCATATGCTTTGGAATTTTGATCTTGTTCAACCACTCTGCGCTTTATGGCAGGCAAGTAATAATTTTTGTAAAAGCCCTTGTTGTTGAGGTTGTTTGAGAGAATCTCAGTGTTGTAGATATTAATAAAATGAGAACATTAGTTGCTGATGGTCAGCAAGATCTGCTGAACCATTGCTAACCTTTTATGAATGTTATTTTGTCACACAAATATACATATTGTATTTGTACATTGTTATCATATCAGTGTAGCATTCTATTACGTCACTGTGTGGTTATTCCTAAATAAGTGGCTTTGATGTGCTATCAAACAGAGCCAACCTACATATAGGACGGTAGGCTTATACCAGGACGTTCATACTTACTACCATGTATTATATCAGTCTACGTTTTAATTGGTCTTTAACACAAGCCGTGTGCAACATGGAAACCACTCATCCTGATAAAAGCCTGGAAAAGCTGAAATATAACAATAACAACACGGCTTTCTTCCTAACATTGATGCTGTCTTTTCTCCTCCAGCTACTTCTCTTATAGACATTACGAAGGCAAGGCAGATTATGGCTTCGGTGGTTGTGTTTTATTACAATGCTCTGATTTCCCGAATTTGAACCCTAACGCAAGCTATCATGCCCTTGAATATTTTTACAAGTATTACTTTAACAATACGGCTAGAAGGAGCACGAAAATCAAGGCTTGAGCCAAAATTCGAGAAGGGAAGACGTTGAATTTCGCTGCAGTGGATATTGCTGCCATTTAAAGGAGGGAATGAGATTCCATTTATTTCAATAGATCACGGAAAACGTGGTTATTTTTAGTGGATTGATAACATAAATGGATAGCATCCAATTCTGTGCCTGTCCTCCCACCGCAGATGATCTACATATTCTAGGAGAGAAGGGCGAGAAATACAAATTTATTGGTTAAAGGTGAGATACCCTTACAACTGGCACATGGGAAAAGTCGATCATGCAGGCCAAAGTATACCGTAACATGAACTGGTACTTCCCGATTCATGCTGTGTGCACTGAATTCACATGGCCCAGTCGAATGCATGACTTCCTCACAAGCAAAGTAATGGGAGGCTCGACCACGTGTTATTAGTGCAAACTTAGGAGAAAATAAGTGGACAAATAAAAGAGGGACATTGATTCCAGATATGACAGACTCGACCTCTTGATCATCTCACAAGGTATTGATTTTGACACCACTAGACAACAGGGGGCAGAACATACGACACTGGATTGTATGTCATATGTTTTGTGGCATATCACGCCAAGCAAAAGGTGCAACAGTCTGTAACGGTTCTTCTTTTATGTGATTGCGTGTGTCTTGTGAGAAGGAATTTATCAGGTTCACAATTAGTTTTTCAGTAAAATGGTATTTCATTTTGCACTGATCAATATTCTCCACGAACCAGCTATATTGCTGTGACACGTGGCGCGTCCCAGGTGACGGATACGGGTTCCCCACGGGCCTGCCGACGAACTTGAGCAAAATATAAAAGCAATTTTGGCGGATATGGAGACGTTCGGTAGGGAAGCTGTTGCCAGAAGACGTTTTCTGCCTTTCTGGAGGTTAATGCAGGAAAGAGCGCAGCGTTTCTTCTCTAGAAGAGCGGCTGCAAAAGGCGTCTGTTCCCCATGTGCGGAGCGGCGTAACTACCTGCTGTCATGAGCTCTAAAATGCTTCAAGACAAGCCGGCCGTAAATTAATACCGTCACATGATTACAGAAATATGTCTCATGGAATCGGAACCAAGGTAAGGGCATCCTCTGAAAGAGACACGCGTTGGTAGGGCCCAGTCAGCATGAAAAGTATGCAACGGTTACCGTCGCACGGGCTGTGACGGCTGAGAAAGTGAGTACCCCCATTCTGAATCCCATCACTGAACTATGCCTGGAGGAAGTTGCAAATAAGCCATGCACTTGAGAGAAGGCATACAGGAATCTGTGAGGTGCAGGAAAAAGGATGGAGTGGAGAAAAGTCATGGGAAAAGTGGTGCGGTTATTAACTGATGTACAACGGAAGCCGAAGAACAGCTCATGGTGTTGACATTGTCATTATCAGCAAAATTTGACGGTTCAGTCTCCGATGTGCAAAAGTATGAAAATTGTTTGATGTAACTCGTCCCCACGGGGGATAGAAGGAACTTCTAATTTCTCAGTGCAACGCTCCACAAACTGGCGTGCGCACGGCAATCAAAGATGCGTTCTGGGTACTGCCTGACAAGAAGACCGCTGACTATCTCATCGTTGCCGTTGTCCTGTTACACATGGACGTGGCGGACGGAGGAAGGAATAACACACAGTCCATGGCGTTCATGGATATGGACAAAAGAACAACGACGGCCAACAAATTCCCGATTCTGCACAAACTGACCAACGTGAACACACGGTTCCAAAAGAGTGATATTCATCTAGTCACGTACTACAGTGGCTCCCATCCAATTTACATTGACTACATCCTTGTGAGAGGATAAAATCTCAAAGATGTTTTGGAGATAACAGTTGTCCCTTACTAAATCGTTGCGATGCAACATCCACCAGACATATGTAAGCTGCTGATAAAGTCAACAAGAGCCCCAAAACTTCGCAGGAAATGGACCAATTGGGATCAAATTATGACGCCTGAAAAAGGAGACTAACGTTGTTGCAAAAGTTACAGAGCCTCAAATCACCATAGTTGAATTGAGCCACACTAAATTGAAAGACGCCGTAAGCTCTATTCTTGGAACAACTAATCAGGGCGACGACAACGAAGGATTAACCATGGCATATGGTAAAGGAATGAAGATGTTGAGTATGCAGTACGGTTGAAGAAACAGCTGCACCACGAGGTTCTTACTAGTTAGAATGCCTACAAAACAGCCACTAGTAAAGTGAAAGAGGTCATTTCTGTAACAAAAGCAAACCGGTAGGCAGGTCTATATATTAAACTTGACACGCGCGAAAACGAGTGGAATATTTAATGGCTAGTCAAATCGAGGCATCGCAAAACGGAACAAGTCCAACGTTTTTTGGGCATCAATGAGGAAACAGATCATCTGCTACTCGACTGGCGGAACTATTTTGACAAACTTTCAATCACGGAATTTCCGTATCAACCAGTCCTAATCACATCCGCCATTGAAGGTCCAATATAGTAAAACGACGTCATCAAAGTCCAGGCTATGCAGAAGGACATAAAACCAGGGAAGGCCATTTGTCCTGATTATCTTCCGGCAGTTTTGTTTCTCTAACTGAGGGGGGGGGGATGCAGCAGTGGGGCTAAAGCAAGCTTTTAAACCAGTTCATCAAAGGAGGTCAAAAACAAACAGACTGGCGACGGAGTATCCATTCAAAAATAAGGGAAGCCCTGCTGATTTCTCTTATTACCGTCCGATTTTACTTCTGAGCCACGCAATGACAGGCTTAGAACAAATCTTCGACAAGAGGATTAGTGATTTAGCCAAACGTACAAGCCAATTTGGATTTGTGTAAAATTGTGGCGCAATGTCCGGCTCAATGGCTAAATGGTTAGCGTGCTGGGCTTTGGTCACAGGGGTCCCGAGTTTGATTCCTGGCAGGGTCGGGAATTTTAACCATCCTTGGTTCATTTTGCCGGCACGTGGACTGGGTATATGTGTCGTCTTCATCATCATTTCATCCTCATCACGCCACGCAGGTCGCCTACGGGTGTCAAATCAAAAAACTTGCACCTGGCGAGCCGAACATGCCCTCGGACACTCACGGCACTAAAAGCCATACGCCATTTCATTTTCATTTTTTGGCGCAATGGGAGAAACCCACGCTGAAGGGCTGTTATTTGAGAGACACTCTGACCAGAATAAGAGGGTTCATCAAGAAACCCTGAGAAGGCGTTCCGTCGTGTACCTTATAACCTAATCAGCCAGCGCTACAAGTTCATGGCATTCTAGAGCACATTCTTGGGAGGGTATAATTGCTCTACAAAGAACAAAGTAGTTATGTTCAAGCTGCCGTAGGAGCGTCAGATGACTTCCGCATAACTGTAGGAGTCAACAAGGCCCTGCCTTATAAACACTGCTGTTCATTCTTGTAATGGACACTGTACCGGGCGGTACACCTCTACGACGCAAGTTCAAATCTTGCGCCAATTTAATCTACTCTACAGGAGAAACCCTGAACTTTAAAAATTGAACTAACTCTACTGTTTATCAGAAGATGTCACTGTGTGTTTTCAATTTGCTTTTGTTTCGTTAATCAAGAAGTGTGGACATGCTCTAACAGATGTCTCTACAAAAAACTATGGTAATGCACTCTGGTGCAAGGGAATGAACTCTCTGGAAGAAATTTTTTATTCATGTTTTGTCTTTACTAAATTTTGTTCTGTGGTTTGTGGGTTGGCAACATTAATCCTTCTATCCGCCTGTTTTGAATTTAGCCAATCCAGAATTTCTTTAATTAATTCTCAGCCAATCATGTATGTCTTCTTCGATATTGATATGTAGCTCTAAGCTATCCAATAAAGTTGAGGGGGTGTGTCTACTCATTCTTGAAAGGTCTCGAATTTTCCACGAGGGTATAAAAACTGCTGATTTTCTTGTCTCGGGGCCACTAGTATAACATCTAACTCAGTGTGTGAATATGTAGAAGAGGCGGGAAGCGCCTCGTTCTTCAGACAGCAGTTCTTCAACAAGGTAATGGCCTTTTGACATCTTTATTTCGTGCTAGCTCAGCAGTTTAACTCTCGGGGAAGGTTCGAAACCTTTAATATGTAACCTACCACTTCAAATGTAAATTCCTCTTCTGTCTATGTAAAAACTACAAATCTCTTTAACTGTAAAGCGGGGATAGAAAGTGCTTTACCCTTTCGAGCTCCCCTTCATTTTGCAAATGAAGTGACTACGTTTTCATAACCGTTTCTACGCTTCCTCAACGTATTAAAGTTTTCTCATACGGGTCAACTCCCTAGCTTGGGATTAGCCCCTGTGTATCGGCCTAGAGCCATTTAGGTTTTAAAAAGTGTATTTGGAGTGCAAGTTCACGGCTCCAGTCCTTTCTGTACTTTGGGCCAGTAACTTAACCCGATGTTTTATTTTTCATTGCGAAGGCCCTGTACGTTAGGTATTAAATACCCCTGTTTCTTTGTGTGCCTTGAGGGCAGATAGAAGTGAAATTCGTTGTGGCCTTTGATAGGCTTGAACTTTGAGAGCGGGTCTGCTCTTTCCTAAATTTGATTTGTGTGCCTCTAGGAGGCTTAACATCGTAATTTGGAGCAAGTGCTCCCTGGCATGATGGGGTTTTCTGCCCCTTTGTTCAATTTTGTACCTTGGTAAAGTTGGGCTAATAGCTCAAGGATTGTGATTGTGGGGCTCGAAGCCCAAATCTTGTAACGAACTGTAATTTGTAATTTCTTAATTTGTTGATCTGCCACTTGGTACCTGTTATGCTCTGTTATTGGTTGATTTTGAAAATAAAATATAACCTTTGTTAAAGTTTTAAATTAACTTTAATTTTTTAGTTGAGACATATTCCAGCCTGCACCTTCTTTCACCTCCGGACTACCACGGATAAACTCCGTAACAGACACCATTACATCAAACTTGCACAGTCGAATACCATGGACATTTCTCTAAGCAAACTGTATCATTTTGGCTGAAGAGAATAAGCTTGATCTCCAGCGTCAAACAGAAGAGTGGAGCAATCGAGTAGCACAATTAGCCCCTCGTCATAACAAAAACATTGCATTACATTGTCGAGAAGTTGGAACCATGCATGTTCACGTTGAGGATATAGCACGAGTAGGGGAATTTAAGTATATTGGCTCCACAATCTCTGATGATGGCCGACTTACTGATGAAGTCAACTTAAGGATATACAAAGCCTGGCTGAATTTGGGAATAACAAGAGGCCCCCTACGGCCGTCGGATGAAGGATCATCTGAAATCTAAAATCTACCGAAATGATATCTGTCCTGTCGTTTTCTACGGCAACGAATGCTAGTAAGCTAAGGAGGAGGTAGAACGCCAACTAAGCATCATGGATACGAAAATGCTTAGGCAGAAGGCTGGCATAACTAGACTAGATCACATTTCAAATGATGTTATTAGAAAACATTTTGGCACTGCACCGATCCAGAAGAAATTTGAGGAAAGGCGTGTGCTGTGGTTGGGGCATGTGTTGCGTGCAGATGACGATATATTGCGAAAGTCAGCGTATAAACAGAAAGTTGGAAAAAGAGACGCAAGAAACGAACAAGTCATCATAGGACAGATAAAGTGCAAAACGACCTGAAAGGAGTGAGACTACATACAGACATGGCCCGAGACCGAACTAACTGGAGACTATGAATCACAACACCGAACACTACCACCAGGCAGGACTCACACTAAAGAAGCAGAATAACAAGAAGTAGACTGATGAATAAACTGTAATAAAAATGGGATGCAATGGATACTTGACGCATCCTATCATTCAACTTAGTATGTTGCATGTTCAAATTCTTTCCCCTAAAGCCTATGTCCGATATCTATAAAGACTTATTTTCACAAAATATATACCAAGGAAAGCGAAGACACATAAAATTCATGCGCTTTGCTGGTCTGAGAATGCCTCTGCACAAAATATGTTTAGTAAGTAGAAAGCCAATTTAGACTCCATCAAAAAATAGAAATCGGCATTTTGTGTGTGAAAAGCATTCATAAGCAACATTTTTACTAGTGGTAATAATAAAAGATTGTTCTCTAACGTAGCCCATTGTGTCCTGTTACACATGAATTGCTAAGACAGCAGGATTTGAATCTCGAGGAGTTGACGTATTAAGGCGATCTTAAGTCGTGTGCATGGTTCTACTCTGACTAATAAGAGAATGTAAGCTGGTATTGGTAGTTCTGAGGACTGACATGAATATTTCTTGCCACTAGTTGTGAATGTACAGCAGGAACAAGTCAATGCATCACATAAGTGTCGAGAAGACCCTAATCACCCACAAAATCAAATAAACCATTCAGAACTTGTAGTTTCCATCACTAATCTGGTTTGAAGTCAAACCATAGGCCGTGACTAGCCATTGCATGACCTGCCGATACAAGGGCTCGGTTAAGAGCACCAATCCGAGACTATACAATCATTTCCCAGGGATTATCAAAGATCATTTCACACAGTAACCAACACAGGTGTAAGAGCAAAAAATTAATTAACATTGGCACACCTACAGTTCAAAAAACACTACGGGATTACAGGTTTGAAAACAGAATATACACTTGTGTTACTTTGTAAGGTCAGTGACAATAATTACAATTTCGAAATAATATTATATCATTGCATTATTTACCTACTTTTATGAGATAATAAATTCATTTGAATATATCTGAATGGTTTAGGCAAACTGCACAAGTTTAAAACTCCACTTGTAGCTGTCCATTTTATTAGTTTATGCTAATTGTGTAAGTATGTTTGCAATCAACTCACTACAAGCGGTTACACTAAAATGGTTCAGCAAGTGCGACCACAACACTGGAACGAGCATAAATTCAATACCACAATCTTTTTTACGCTTACAACAATGCAGACATTTTATTTGAAAACTATGATATCAAAGATGTAGCACTACTGATCTGAACGTTTCGTTTCTACAGCACATTATCTGCTTTGGCATCCACCAATGGAGGATTCTGACTTAACACACAAGAGAACAGAAATGATCATAAGAAAAGGAATCTAACCTAATAATTTTAAAATTACATTCTTTGAGCTATCACATTATTGAACTCAGCCACCATTGCACTGATTAATGAAACTGATTCTGTCAGTAGAAATAATTATATTATTTAAAATGTAAATAAAACTTAACAATTTTGAATTTGTAGATTTTTGTAGATATATATTCAAGAAAACATATGATGGAACATTAAATATGATCATAAAGTTCCTGCATATTCTAGATAATTTTAACCGATAGAATTTTAAGATATTTGCATTTAAATGTAACCTTGTAAAGAAAGGATTAAACTGACGAAAATGGCCAGTTTATGGAAATAAACCCACCACTACTGAACACAGCTGTGAATAGGTACAAGATATTCCATATTATGTAGGATTTGTAGTGTACGTACTTTGTTTCGTCTTTGATGTATGGCAACAGCTGATCATCAGTTTGTTCCTCTATGAATATTTCCTCCTTAGTATCTTCGGAAGGCTATCAATAAGAAATAAGAAAAGTAGAATAAAGAAGTAAGGGAATAAAAATATATAGGCCAAAACAAGAAAGAGCTGAGAAAATAAATCATATCAGGGCACAAGAATAGTATAATTAATTTAACTCCAATTAAAAAACATATAATGGAAAGGAACAATCAAATCAAAATCACTTTAAAAGCAAGAGAGGTGTCTACCATGGTGGCAAATGGTACACAAAAATACATTATTATCAAGCACTAAATTTTAATAGAACAGAGAAGACAATTTCCTAAAATACAGTCTTACACAATTTAAGCTATTTTTTCTATTAAGCACACAGTTCGTTCTTAATTAATGTATATAATTTACAAAATTTGCTCATAATATCTCCTGTATTACAAACATAATCAACACATATACAACTTGTGCAACTACTTCATATAATACTATACAACTTCTATTAGATTAAAATTTACACTGCATTTATTTATTTTACTGTTTTTACCCTTTTTGAAACCTAACTTGCATAACGACCTGCTGCGTTTTAACTCGAGTCCCTTTTGCCACAGCTTTTCAGACAACCGATAAGAGCATGTTGGATAGCAGTAGACAAGGTAGCATAGAACAGGAGGAACATTTGGAAATATGTAAATTTAAAATTACCTACCGGTACATATTTGTGAATATTCAGCAGAGTATATGTACAATTTAAGGAAAATGAAAAATAATAATTAATAATAATAATAATAATAATAATAATAATAATAATCATAATAATAATAATAATAATAATAATAATAAACACTATTTTCTAAATCCTTACCCAATATAATTCCTTGCTTCTGTTTGTCTTTCTATTGGTGCCTATTTACACAAAGACTTGCTATTTTCTTCATCCTCTTATATTCACATTCCCCGGTTAACATCCTTCTACACATGACTTGACTTGTCACCTCTTTGTACATTGCCATGTTCCTATAAACATCCTTTCCGAAAACACTTCACTGTAATGTCAAATAATCCCACATTATGCCCACCACTTTCGTAACAAGTGGACAATGCTTAATTATCATAAGTATAGAAATATCCATCATCCCTCTCTGTACATCACATTATGTATGTTGTATGTTGGGTATTCAGCCCAAAGGGTGGCTTGATCCTCTACAGTTCCACCAACAGCTGTCATACATATCCTAGGCGTCACTGAAGAGACATACTATGCAATTAGGAGTGAGGTAGTTTCCCGTTGCTTTCCTCAATGAGCCAGAAGTTGCTATTAAATATCAGTCTGCAAAGCCCACTGATTTGTATGCACCAACCGACCCTATGAGCGATATTTTCGCACCATTCATAACAGGGACTGACTGCATAAGGAACGGTATTACTAGAATCGTTCATACTTCAGTCACTTTCATATTGTCAAAGTCAAGGAAGAGACTGAGACAGGTCAATGAAAGTAACACATTTATTCTATCCCATACCAGGAGACATAGTGCACTGTAAACAGTACATACTGCCAGCAAAGGCATGACATCACATTAAGACCAAGAAACATAAATCAGTCAATGAATGAATCAATCAAACAACAGCATTTAGGACTGTTGATTGTTTATGTAGAAAAAGAGTGTGGAAATATATGAATCAACTCCCTTGATAAATTATTTCAATCACTAAATCATCTTCCTATAAGTGAACATTTGTCAAAATTTGTCCCCAAGAATTCCAACTTATCTTCATGTTGTGACCTTTCCTACACTTAAAGAAAATGACTTCATCAACTAATGTCATTCCAAGCAATCTCTCCAATGACATCTCAGAATATATTGCTTAATCAAACAGCTTGTCTCCTTTCTCCAAGTCTTTCCAGCTCAAACTTTGCAACATCTCTGTAACACAACTCTTTTGTCAGAAATCACCCACATGAAAAGAAGCTATGTCTGTGGATTATTGCCAGGTCCCTACTCCAGTAATACTGGTGACGGTCTCATACTCTCACTTCGGCCTTGCTGGAGATTTATATGCCCTCTACTTTACAGCCCCTAAATGACCTCATAATCTTTTCAGAGATCAGTAAATTTTATTTTCAATGTGTATATATGATTACCACAATGAAGACCTTATTATGAATGCCTAGGTACTTAGAGAGATCCCCATGAAGAACGTTTACCCCATCAACACAATAATTAAATCAGAGAGGACTCTTTCTATTTTTGAAACAGAGAACCTGACTTTTCACACCGTTTACCAAGATAGCATAGCCAAATGTCCATCAACAACATTGTTAAGGTCTTTTTGCAGTTACTCACAATCCTGAAACTTATTATTACATATATAAAAGCAAGTCGGTCTGAAGCGATGTATATGTAAATATTTAAACATGAAAATAGGCGTGAATTAATGAGGCACTTCCAGAAATCTCAGAAATTTGAAACTTGGTACGGAAGAAGCTGATGACCCCAGAACTCCTAGAAAAATCGAAAATTCTAAAACTTCCCTGAAGGGGGCACGCTGGGGGTATCAAATTTTGTGCTTAGCATAAGAACACCGTCCAATAATTTATCCAAAGCAGCAACCTATACGTTTCTAGGGCTTAAAAATTTTCAGGAATTTCCTAATTTTTATCCCCCGTCCCCCAAAGCAACATGGCGGCACAACCTGCCAGATGAGGTAGAAAATTGAAAATTGGATACATTATAGCTTTTAGTCACTAACCGACGGATAAATTCCAAGATGTTCAAATGTTTCACATTTTACCCCCACAAGACATCGAAATACGGAGGCAATTTTAATGACTGTGCAGACATTCCTTTGATGTATTTGTTGGCTAAACAGTAAGTCGTATCACAAAACGGATGGCACAATCCCAGTTCAATTTGGAGTGATCTACAACTTTGGACTTATGACTTTTTGTCGCAAATCTCTCCTTTATACGTCAGATTTGGCCGTATATCTGGATTGTTCTTAAATTTGGTTGTTTTTACAAGTATATTTCATTGTTTGACACATTTATAGCAATGACAGGATCATCAAATTAGGTACGCATATTGGAACGATTTAAACCCATATGTGGACCAAATTTCGTCATTCTAGCTTATACACAAGTATGCAAAAAGTAATGTAAAATCGTTAAAAATGTACACAAATTTCGCCCTATTCAAATGTTTGAACTCAATTTACCCCCTAAATACGGGAGAAAGGAGAAAATGGTTTAGAAACAGATATGTAGAGCGATAAAGGAGGCGCCTGATGGTGCAAACCGTTTGCTGATATCATGTACCGTTTAGGAGTTATGAATCTCGAAGTAGAGGTCTGCACTTTTAAACGTGCTCATGGTTATCCGTCACTGCATATATAAAAGCAAATCGGTCTGGAGCGCTGTATATACAAATATTTAAAAATGAAAACAGGCGTGAATTATTGAGGCACTTCCAGAAACCTCGGAAATTTGAAACTTGATACGGGAGAACCTGATGACCCCAGGATCCCTAGAAAATACGAAAATTCGAAAAATTCCCTAAAGGGAGTACGCTGGGGGCCTCAAATTTTGGGCTCAGCATAAGAATGCAGTCGTATAATTTATCCAAAGAGACAACCTCTAGGTTTCATGGACTTAAAAAATTTTCAGGAATTTCCTAACTTTTATCCCCCGCCCCCCAAATCAAAATGGCGGCACAACCCGCCAGACGAGGTAGGAAATTCAAAATTGGATAAATTATAGCTTTTAGTCCCTAACCGACGGAAGAATTCCAAGATGTTCAAATTTTTCACTTTTTACCCTTCAAAGATATCGAAAGATGGAGGCAATTTTACTGACTGTGCAGACATTGCTTTTGAGCTGTTTGTTCGCTAAACGCTAAGTCGTATCACAAAACGGATGGCACGACCTCGGCTGTTTTTGGAGTGATCTACAACTTTGGTCCCATAAATTTTTGCCGTATCTCTCTCCCTTTTTGGTTAGATTTGGCCGTATTTCTGGATTGTTCGTAAATTTGGTGCTTTTTACAAGTATATTACATTGTTTGACACACTTATAGGAATGATACGATCATCAAGTTAGTTGCGCACATTGGCACGATCAAGGGCCATATATGGACCAAATTTCATGATTCTAGCTTAGGGTCTATACATAAGTATGCAAAAAGTAATGTAAAGCGTTATAAATGTACCCAAATTTCACCCTATTCAAATACCACAATTCAATTTATCCGCTAAATATGGGAGATACGAGGAAATGTTTTAGAAGCAATCATGGAGAGCAATAAAAGACGCGTCTGCTGTCGCAAACCGTTTGGTAATATCATGCACCGTTTAGGAGTTATGAATCTTGAAGTCGAGGTCTGCACTTTTCAACGTGCTCATGCTTATCCCTCATCTATATATATATAAAAGCAAGTCGGTATGAAGCGATGCATGTATAAATATTTAAAAATGAAAATAGGCGTGAATTAATGAGGCACTTCCAGAAATCTCAAATATTTGAAACTTGGTAGGGAGAAGCTGATGACCCCGGGATCCCTAGACAAATCGAAAAATCTCAAAATTCCCTGAAGGGGACACGCTGGAGGCCTCAGATTTTGGGCTCAACATAAGAACGCCGTCGTATAATTTATCCAAAGCGACAACCTACAGGTTTCGTGGTCTTAAAAATTTTCAGGAATTTCCTAATTTTTATCCCCCGTACCCCAAAGCAACATGGCGGCACAACCTGCCAGAAGAGGTAGAAAATTGAAAATTGGATACATTATAGCTTTCAGTCTTTAACCTACGGAAAAATTCCAAGATGTTCAAATTTTTCAGTTTTTACCCCCCACAAGATATCGGAATATGGAGGCAATTTTAATGACTGTGCAGACATTCCTTTTGAGGTATTTGTTGGCTAAACAGTAAGTTGTATCACAAAACGGATGCCACAATCTCAGTTCAATTTGGAGTGATCTATAACTTTGGTCCTATGACGTTATGTCGTATCTCTCACCCTTATACGTTAGATTTGGCCTTATTTCTGGATTGTTCATAAATATGGTGATTTTTACAAGTATATTTCATTGTCTGACACACTTATATGAATGATATGATCATCAAGTTAGGTGCGCACATTGGAACGATCTGAGGCCATATGTGGACCAAATTTCATGACCCTAGCTTATATATAATTATGCATACATACATACATACATACATACATACATACATACATTCACATCTCTATTACCCACCCTAGTGTACACCATCGGCTTACAGGTAATAAAGACAGGGCGGAACACAGAGCAAACGAACATTAGGCACTACATCTCTCCTAAAAGTACTTAACTAAATTATCTACCTCTACATCTAATCAGTGTCCTCCCATACGTATGCGGATAGCTAGCATACGTGCAGATAGCACCGGACTGCAAACTACCCTATTCACCTACTCCCACCTACCAACTAAAAAAAATTTTTAGTAGACTGGTCGCTGCGTCAGCCCTGGTATGGAATACATGGCCACCAACACGTTGATCGCAGCCACCAGCCTCGCCACGTGAGAACTGATCTCATATCTCACCTACACTTACTGACAATGTATTCCCTCCCTACCATGTGTGACAAGCCAGCTTGGCGGAAACCAGACCCAACACATGGCCTGCCACACACTTCTGCTATGTACGTCACACCTACTCTGTTCGTTGTCAGCTTTTTATCTTCCCTCTCCTTTTTGTTTCCGTGCAGACATGCTCAAGCCTAACTTCTTTGGGGTGGGTCAAGGCCCAACCCCTCCCTCTTCCCTTGATACGTCACCTTCTCCTCTCTCGCACTATTCTCGTCCACTACATCTCACCTTATTAACCCTCTCACTACTGGTGTACATGATCATGTACATCAATTTCTACAGCTATTTTATTAGTGAATATGAAGTATTAGATATTTTGACTTCTGTTATCTGCAAGAATGCACTTCCGTCTTCACTATTGTCAGGTTGGCAACCTTGGCAATCGACAGCGCTGATGTATACAGTCAGTTGTTTTCAACATGGCAGACAGAGATCCTTCCAAACCAGGTTAGTGCCAAGTTTATTCAAAATTACCTATTTAAATATCTTAAATTTACAAATTCCCAATGTAATTTGAAAATAGAATAGATGTTTCATATTAGAGCACCAATTTTTGAGATTAATATCCGAACCTAGATTGTATACCAACAGTCAAACTTCAATGTACATTTTCGTGTACATTTGTACTCAATGGGTGCAATTATTAGAGCTATGTTCAGTGCTCCTTCGTGATGTTTATTTTTATAATTAGCTACCATTATTGACATTTATTGTTGAAAATATATGAGTTTATCCATTATTGTTTACTTACGCATGTGATATATGTTTATTAGGTCCATCATGGCGATCAGCTTCGGAACGTGTTGGTATACATATAGAGAAATCAGCTATGCATCTACTTGATAAATTGGTGAGTGGTGAATTATCCGATTTGTCTGATTTGTCGGATGATGGAGACGGAGAGGAAGATATAGCAGGCATTCACAATTCAATTGCACATATTCCAGGTGAGTTCATTCATTCATTTTTTCGTTTTATCGTAACAAATGGTAATTTTTGTGAGAAGGTGTTATGTGTAATTATGGTGTAATTATAAGCGCTATGAATAACACGTAATCAGCTGTGACCTGTAGTTGAGGACCAACCCTAGCATTTGTCTGAACTGAAAATGGGAAACCACAGAAAACTATCTTCTGGCTTGCCGTTGGGTGAACTGGAACTACCTCGTTCCTGAATTGAATGACATAAGCGGGAATTTGTAAATGTTCCTAAATATAACAGCCAAGAAAGTAAAATAAGAATAGTGATATTATTGTATCTGCTTTGTTTGTGTATTATCAATGATATTTTATTGTTGCAGTGGACGAGTTGCAAGCGGAAGATGACGAGTCGGATACTTCGTCCGTAGACCATATGGTGGCAGGTATGGATGGAGAACAACTACATACTGGAGGAGATGACCAGCTGTCAAGAACCCATGAAAGTGTCGGGAATACAAATTCCACCGTTACACAATCTGAATTTGAAACGCAGTCCATTGTAACAGCAAAGAAATACATCAGATGGCGTCATAGTACTATTGATCCGCTTCCTGACGATTGGGAACAGTTTGATATGGATTGCATTGTAGTAATGGAACCTGTAGAATATTTCAGAAGATATAGGCCTATCACTGAAACAATTTCAGGAGAAATAGCAGAAAAAAACAAATATATATGCCCTTCAAAAAGGAGATAAGAATTTCAAGCCCACTAATAATCGAGAAATTGATGTGTTGATAGGACTTCATATACACATGGGTTCACTTGGATTTCCCCGGATAAGTCTCTATTGGGATAAAAGTTTTGGTATGTCCCTTTTCCAGTCTTCTATGACAAGAAATAGATTTTACAGCCTGCGCACAAACTTGCATGTTGTAAACAATCTTGAACGTAATCCTGAAAACAAGGACAAGTTCTATAAAGTGAGACCAATTTATGATGCTGTTCTAAAACGATGCAATGAACTTGTTCTGGAGAAAAGGCTGTGCGTTGACGAACAGATGGTTCCTTTCAAAGGACACTTTTCTGCAAAGCAATATATGCGTGGAAAGCCAAACCCTTGGGGTATCAAGTTATTTCTTTTGTGTGGGGAAAGTGGATTGGTATACAATTTTTTGATATACCAAGGAAAAACCACAGAATTGAATCAAGGACTGCAAAATAATTTCGGCTTGGGGCCAGGAGTTGTAATACAACTAAGCGAACGCATTCACACTCCACATTCCCATTTGTATTTTGACAACTTTTTCAATTCATACCACCTACTCCAAGTCCTGAAACAAAAGGGAATTTTGGCTGCAGGCACCGCACGGGTAAACCGCTTCTCAAATCCGCCATTTTTACCTGAAAAAGAGTTGAAGAAGAAAGAACGCGGTTTCCAGGAAGAGGTCGCCAGTAAAGACAAAGACGTTGTTCTGGTTAGGTGGTTCGACAATAGAGCAGTGACACTAGCTTCAAACTTTGTTGGGATAGGAGTCAGTGACGAAGTGAGGCGATGGGACAAATCTGAGAAGAAGTACTTTCAAGTAAGGAGACCTGAAGTTGTGAAATTGTATAATGCTTCGATGGGTGGAGTCGACCTCTTAGATTTCCTTATTGGTTTGTACAGAATATTCATTCGATCTCGGAAGTGGACGCTTCAAATGATATTTCACGCTATTGACTTGGCAATTTGTAATAGCTGGTTGGAGTACAGAAGAGATGCAGACACACTCAAAGTCCCAATGAAAGACTGCTTGGATTTACTCCATTTTAGACTAGCCATAGCCAACTCCTTGGTGCAACAAGGCAAGACCTTCCCTGGAAGAAAGAGAGGATGGCCAAGTTTGGATGGTGATAATATGCCTGTACCAGCAGCACCAAAGAGAAAAGTGTCTGAAAGTCGGCCCTCAACTCGAGTTCGACACGATACCATAGATCATCTTCCAATACATTCTGGTAAAAAAGAAGCAGGAAGGTGTAAAGCCATCGGTTGCATGTGTAGGTCTCACTTCCTCTGTGCTAAATGTGACGTCCATCTTTGCTTGAACAAAGACCGTAATTGTTTTGTTGATTTCCACACAAA
The DNA here is from genome assembly GCF_040414725.1 of Anabrus simplex. NCBI lineage: Eukaryota > Metazoa > Arthropoda > Insecta > Orthoptera > Tettigoniidae > Anabrus > Anabrus simplex. The sequence continues at coordinate 69,249,315 of NC_090279.1, forward strand.
GTGAACAGTTTTGTGTGTTTCACTCAGTTTCCGCATCGTGCATACGCTGTAAATACTTTGTAGTGTTTTATGACTCGAATGTTCCTTAGTTGTAATTTCTTATGTTGGATTATGAATCAATGGGGCATTCACTTTTTACTGAATTGAGCTAAATTTAACTTGTAATGTGGTAAATATATAATTTTGTGAAAATTAATAGCATACTGTATTTATTTCCAAGCCTTAATTTTGAACACTGCAGGAAACAAGTACAATCTTAATTTTGGTTGAATTGACTCCTTTGACTACATTTGTACATCATCATGTACAATCTGGATTTTCACTTTCGAAATCGATAAAATCTAATTTTTTGGTATTTTTGCCGTCTTTGGCCTGTTTTATTCACTTTATGTAAAACTTTGAATTTTCCTACAATTTTTTCATGTTCTGGTAGTGAAAGGGTTAAGATTAAGACTTAAACATCAATTAACAACCATTTTACATCCCTCATCATCGCACTTAAAACAATTTAACTCTTTTTTTACATCTCACTTACACACAAACAGTTTCCATTCAAAGTCCATTAGTTCACTCTGTCTTCTCAATCTACAGGACCACATTTACACCAAACTGTTAGACTTACCCATTTATTCCATCCTTTTAAACTTAGTACATAAACATCAAGAATCCCTCAATTTTACACCTTTCATCAAGGCATCTACACAATTTAACTTTTTTCATATGACCTACTTTCATAATTTCCATACTGCCAACATTTTCTCCTTAACTACAGTTCCACTTAATCCATCTCAATTCTATTACATACACCTTCTTTATACTCCCTCCTCACACAAATACATTTAAACAATCCATTTTTTTCCACTCCTCATTTACACACAGACAGACAGTGCTCCATTCCATGTCCATTAGTTCACTCAGCCATCTCACTATACATATATATCTATATATGTATATATTTTTGCTTCCACCTAAGCTTCATTTCAACTATCCATGATAAACTTAAACTATATACCAGCTCCTTCAATTTACACTACCATCAAGCCTACTCAACCTTCCCTCTTCTCAACTCTTAGCTAATTTTCTCAGGCTTTCCCTTGTTACCAACTCTTCTCATAAACACATCTACTCTCATATTCCTCAAGTCATTAATCTATCACCTCCTCCCATCCTACTACTTCTCTATCTACTTCCCAACAACTTGCCCCAGGCGGATCACCTTTCCACAGGGCAAGGTGCTCTCCCCCTTTCCCGTAACACTACAGCCCCCTCTTTTGATATCATGGTTACCATGATACCCTTCCCGCATCTGCTCAGGGCGGATATCCATTCCTCTGAGCAGAATGCCTTTCCCCTTCCTCAATTGGCAAGCACCACATTATCTGCAAAACCCCTGTTACTCCCTCAATTTCTTTATAAATATAGCTCTGGCCACATTTAATAATTTCACTATATTCGTTCCTTTCCCAACCAAGATGGCATCTTATAGCTTTCCCCTACCATATCTAGCTCCTTCTTACTTAGTAGATTGATCTTTATCTCCGCCAAAGCTCGGCATTGATTAAAAATATGCAGGTCCTCCCACTTCTTTCCACATAACACACAACTATCCCTATTCTCACTATCTACCCATCCCCTATTCTTCGGAACACCCGATACCCACCAATACAAACCTCTCTTATCCCTTCTACCATCAAACTCCGTTTTCGTGTTTATTACTTCCACCAATTTATTTAATACTGATAAAGAGATTCTCTCTCTACATTCCCTTACTAAGCTCTGTCTTCCAATATCTTTGGTCTTCCCTTTATCCTTTCCCATACCCATTTATTCCTACCACCCCCCAGACCTCTCCATATACCCCCAATTCAATGTTTTGTAACCATTTTTTGCACTTATTCACCCAGTAACCTTCATTCGTCATATCTTTCTGAAAACTAAACGTTTCTTGTACTAATGCCCCACCCTTCACTTCCTCCAATCTAATACAGTACTTGAACACCCTGTTAGCTATTTCAACCTCTATCGATTCTTTACAGACTAAGCTGGCACCAGCATTGGCTGTACAGTTCGGGAGGTCCATCATGATCTTACTAAATTTCGCCACCACCTGGTTTAGTTCACCCCTGCCCTCCTCCATTCCCCATACTTCAACCCCAAATAGCATTTTGCCCATTACCAGTGATTTAAACACCGTTTTGTGAATTTTGTATTTAACATCTCGAAATTTCTTTTCTAATACCCCCACTGACGCAAGCGCTCCTCTTCCTTTAAATTTTGCCCTCTTACACTGATTTTTCCAAGAAGCATTCTGACTAATTATTACACCTAGGTACTCAATTTTTCCCCATGGTCTAATTTCTTCCTGATCTAGCCTCCAGACTGCCTTATTCTTTCTCCCACCCCTTTTCCTACACACAATTATCTCAGTATTTCTTACATTTACTCTGAGAGACCATTTCCTAGTATACTCAACTACCTTGTCCAACCCTTTTTGCAACCCACTTACCGTCAAAGCCAAAATCAATAGGTCATGCGCGAACACCAACCTTGGAACCTCCATTTTCCCCATGCAAGGGCATTGCCATGCGTCTCCACCATGACCCTCTAAAATATTATTTATAAATAACATAAATAATATCGGGGATAGCTTACACCCCTGCCTCACCCCGCTTTCCGATTCAAAACACTTACTCAACCTTCCATCCTGCAATTTAATCATCACAAACACTTCCTCATAAATTGTTTCTATTGCCACCCTCATTTTCTTCGACATTCCATCCTCCCTTAATCTCAAAAATAGCGCCTCACTACTGACCGTATCGAAGGCTTTTTCTAAGTCGATCGCTGCTATATATAATTTACGCCCTGCAATCCGCACATACTTTGTAATCAAAGTGTCCAGAATCCAAACATTATCGACTGTATTCCTTCCTTTCCTAAATCCACTTTGGAACTCAGACATCCTACCGTACTGCTCCGCCCAATTTGTTATCCTATTCGCCAAAACCCCTGTGTACACCTTCGACAACGAGTCTAGGAGTGTAATTCCTATATAGTTGTTAGGATCACTACTAGCTTCTTTATTTTTATAAATAGGGCATAATACCCCCTTCCTCCATTCTCTAGGAAATTTCCCCGTTGCCAGCAACCTATTAAAGAATTACACAATCCCTCTCAACATCGGTTCATTTGCCCCAACCTCCTTCCGTACACTATTGGAAATACTAATCACACCTCCTGCAGCCTGGGGTCTAGCATTTTTTAATACTGTAATTACCTCTTGCCTTGTTATCTCCCCATCCAATATTGTAATGACTGCTTCCAATTCCCTTCCTATATGTGACTTGTCTATTTCTCTACCCAATTTCCCCTCCCCTTCTAAAAGCCTTTTAAAATGCCTAACCCACTCGTTTTCTCCTATTTTATACCCCTCCCCCACCGGTTTCGTTCTTATGATCTTGTTTATTGACTCCCAAATCCTCTCAAATTTCTTCTCTCTACAATATATATTTATTTTTTCTGCATCCGCCTCCTTCCATCCTCTTTTCTTCTCATTTTACCTCCTTATATTCCCTTCTAAATTTACAATATTCCTTCCTTTTCTCTTGCACACCTTCCTTCCTAATTTTCGCTAGGGCTCTCATTACAACCTCACGTTTTTTCCTGCAGTCTTCAACAAACAATCCATTCATTTTTTTATTTTTTCCCTCTACTCTTCTCCTCAATTTCTTCCCCACCCTCCATACAGGGTATTCTATTTATTTTAGCACGTTATCCATACCATTCCCTTCTGCCGCCCTTTCAATTCCTACCCTTAATATATCTCCCTCCTCTTTCAAATGCCGTCTCAGTTTCTCTTTAGTATTATCATCCCATACATACTTCCATCCTCCATTCCTATATCTCTCCCTACCTTCCACCATCTTTCCCTTCTCATCAGCAACCAAAGTTCTCAATTTTATTTTGATAGGCATATGTTCCGTTAACCCACATTCTAACACCTCAAAAATTATTCTCCTTAACGCTATCTCTGAGTTTATTCCTATATCAACTACACTCCCTCCATCTGTTGTAATATACGTCAAATCTCCCACACTATCCCCCTTCATCCACCCATTAAAAATAAATAAATGTTCTATAGCACGTAACTCCAATAACCTTTCTCCATAACTATTTACACCATTATCCTTACTCTTTCTTTGCAGTTCCCCGTCTACTTTTACTTCGTTCCCGTACACCGGTACCCTATTGCTCACTCTCGCATTCCAATCCCCCAATAGAAGCATCCCATCTTCTACATACATCCCTTTAATTGTGTTTATTTCATCAATCAGTTCGTCGAGAAAATGTTTATTTGCATAAACTGAATCGCTCGGATGGTTATAAAGCAGTGCCAGACAAATTGCTTCCGCTGCCCCCTTCCCCATTTTTACTCTCAACCACACTACCCCTTCTACCCTAGTCTGTAACATCTCCACCATTTCAGCTATCTCATTTCTTATTAAAACTACAATGCCCCCTGGGTCTCGGCCCCTCTTCCCTATTTTTTCCTTAACACGTTAACTACTCTATAACTGTACCATGTAATTTCAACCCCCTTCCCTAACCACGTCTCTACTACAGCAATAATCTCAAAATCTTTCACTAAATCCACAATTTCCTTGTTCCCTAACTTCCCCATCAACTCCTCAATATTCAGCACCCCTGTCACAATATCTAGTTATTTATTTCCTCCTCCTCCCTCCCTATACTTCTGCATTTCACCACTTCTCCCCTTACTTCTCGTGATTCTTCCTTTTGGCTCCACCCCATCCCTCTCCCCTTACCTCTCTTTCTTCTCCCCCTGCATCCTTCCCCTTTTCCGTGCCAGAGCCTTTCTTCCCACCCCCATATATATTTTAAACTTAACGATCTCGCCTTATTCAACGCCTGCTTTCTCTCAAGGTTTCTTTCTGCATTTCTCTTATTCGGGGTGGTTGAGTCACTACCCTGACTCCTTTCCCTTCCCATCACCTCTTCATTACCTATATCCACTTCACTTCGGTCTAGTGTCCTACTTGTTGATTCACTCCTTCCTGGGTTGTTCTGACTCACCAAGGACTCTGCTGTCTCCGCTAACTGCCCACTGACACCGCAGTCCCGTCTACTCTCTTTCTTCTCCGTACTGATGTCGCCCTGCTCTCGATTTCTGCAACTCATTTCCTCCTCACATTTTTCCATCCTCAGCAGTTCCTCCTGTGTCCAAGATCGCGACCAATTTCTGCCTGAAGTTACCAGACACCTCCCCACTATCTTGACTCGCAATCCCTACGCTTTAGCACGCTACATATGCCGCTTACAGACATCCAACCGCATCCTGTCTCCTTTCTCTATCTCAGCCTTTAAATAAATGTTCGATCCTTTCAAATTTCCAGCATTCCTCAGAATTATATCTGCCATCAGAGTTGATATTAATCTTAACTTCACCGACCTATGTCCCTTGTTCCTTCCCACTCTATACATATCGTCTATATCAACTTCAGAGAAGTTGATCTTCATTTTGTTCGAAACTATGTCCACCACTTTCAATACTAACTCCACTTTTGATTCTCTTCCTTCCTCAGGTACACCATACACAAACACATTTTTCCTTGCTGATTCTTTCCTCGCTAACCTCACTTCTCTCTTCATTGCTCTTAATTCCTCTTCCAGTACCACCACCTTCTTTTTCAAGCTCCCTACCTCATCTTCTATCTCCGCTAACTTCTCATTTACACCTCCAATTTCTTCTTTCATAAACATTTTTAAGTCCTTCATCTCCCTCATTTGGGTTGCCTGGTATTCCTGCATCATTTCCTTTATTTCTTCACCTTTCCTCGCTTCCTTCACCACTCTCTCGATCTCTTCAAGCTCCTCCCAACCGAACGGTCCCAGGTTTGGACCCGGGTTCTTTTCTTTACCTCCTACCACCAGCAGCGTCGCAATAACCATAGCACACAATATAATCTCCAACAGTCCTTTATAACCACTGATTTCTCTTCCTCTCTCAGCTCCACCTTCCTTCAAACACCGCCTTGCACCATGCCATCTTCCTATTCTTAGCCTGTATTGCTGTAGCGTTATTCCCATATTGCGCACCTCAGCTCACTCACATGTCCACACTTCCCGATGTCTCACTCGTGACTGATATATAAAAATGCAAAAAGTAATGTAAAGCGTTAAAAATGTACCCAAATTTCACCCTATTCAAATTTCTCAACTCAATTTACCCCCTAAATAGGGGAGGTACGAAGAAATGGTTTAGAAATAAACATGTAGAGCGATAAAGGTGGCGTCTGTTGGCGCAAACCGTTTGGTAATATCATGCCCCGTTTAGAAGTTATGAATCTTGAAGTCGAGGTCTGCACTTTCAAACGTGCTCATTGCTACCCGTCATCCATATATATAAAAGCAAATCGGTCTGAAGCGATGTATATATAAATATTTAAAAATGAAAATAGGCGTGAATTATTGAGGCACTTCTAGAAATCTAGGAAATTCGAAACTTGGTACGGGAGAACCTGATGAACCCAGCATCCTTAGAAAAATCAAAAATTCAAAAAATTTCAAATTTTATGCTCAGCATAAGAATGCAGTCGTATAATTTATCCAAAGCGACAACCTGTATGTTTCATGGGCTTAGAAATGTTCAGGAATTTCCTCATTTTTTCCCCCCGTCCCCCCGAAATCAAGACGGCGGCACAACCTGCCGGACGAGGTAGAAAATTGAAAATTGGATAAATTATAGCTCTTAGTCCCTAACTAACGGAAAATTCCAAGATTTTCAAATTTTTCACTTTTTACCCCCAAGGATATCGAAATATGGAGGCAATTTTAATGTCTGTGCATACATTCCTTTTGAGGTATTTGTTGGCTGAACGTTAAGTCGTATCACGAAACGGATGGCACAATCTTCGTTCGATTTTGAGTGTTCTACACCTTTGGTCCTATGACTTTTTGTCGTATATCTCTCCCTTATACGTTATATTGAGGTCTATTTCTTGATTATACCTGAATTTTGCACCTTGCGATTGATGGTTTGAATCACTTATGGGAAAGATAGGATCATCAAATTGTACACGAATATTAGCCCACCGATTAACTATATGTGTGCCAAATTCTATGTTTTAAGCTGTCACATAAGTATCTGAAAAAGTAATTCAATATGTGAAAAGCTTACACAAATTTCATCCTATTCAACTTTTCTAAACCAATCTTACCTTTAAACAGAGGAGATACTTGAACATATCATAAGACCAGCTATTTAGATCGCTAAATGTCGCCAGAGGCGTCTTATCGTACAATCCGTTTTTCGATATGATGCACAGTTTAGCAGCAGTTATCCTGTAAATGTAGGTGACATCCATATACTTACGTATGACGATCTATATTCATTCATTGATGTCGATTTGTGGCCATCTAGATAGGGTGTGTCTGCCATTGCAAATCGATAGCGTCTGTTATTGTAATCAGTCCTCCTCACACCGACATTGACAGGCAGTAAGAATGGGGTCGTCCTCCAACACCTGTGCACCCTTGTACTGAACAGTTCCCTTCTCGATTCGACTAGCAGAAGACAGGGGAGCGTGCAATTTTTTCATAACTCTTTATCCGATTCTGTTCGTCAGTAGGCAAGGGTGTGTCCCGTTATAAACAAATATACCCATCTAAAATGTGACTGAACTTAGGCATAGTGGCCTGCAATTATAATAGAAACTCACCAACTCGGTGTGACTGGCAATAAGCTGACTGGCATTAGAAAATGCGTCTGCCACTATAATGATAAGAACACAACTCAATTTTGACTGGCATTAGGGAAGGTCCTTGCAAATATAATAAAAGTTCCTTAACAGTGATCTATCTGAAAGTAGGAAATGGGGTCTGCCATTGTAATGAAACCTCTCAAAATCGACTTTGGCCGCGCACTAGGCAATGGGGCCTTCCGTTAAATGAAAATTACCAACTTCTTTGTGAATTGCAGTGGACAAGTGGGCTTTCCGTTAACATCGCAATTACGCAAATTGCACTTAAATTGGAAACAACGTCTGTGGAATTCACAATGCTGTAATTTAATTCGATATCCGTATAAAATGCAGAGTACCGTGGCGAAACACGGGTATATTTGCTAGTCGTTTATATATATAAAAAATAAAGGTCTCATAATACTGCCCTGTGGGAGCCAATCCAATAATTGTTACAGGATCAAATAAAGCTTCACCTACTCTAATGCTCTGAGACGTGGCCAAATCCTAATGGTAAAACGTATATTTTTATCTTTATGTAAATTATCAACCTTTATAGCCTAATCCTTGAACTTGTTTGATGCTTACCACTTGGAATATCCCTGTCTACACTACTGTATTCTCCCATATTGTGGCTACAGTTAGAACCACAATGTAATTTCATTATTCCTATGGTTTTGTGTCATTTTTGATAGTGAACATGTTCTGTTGTTCGTTGTCTATATCTGCATATTGTTGCTGTATAGAAGTAAATAATGTGACCTATTATTACGTCTGTGCATTCTGTAAGTTACACGCATTATTGATACTATTCACGAGTAGTTCTAGTGAAATGTCAAATTTTGAGGTTATGGGGAGACGAAAGGACCTCTCGCCAAGAAAGGCATTGTCAGAGAGCTGCTTGTTGAGAAGCGCTATTCACAGCAAGTGAAAGATTCTAGATTGCAAATATCACAGAAATCTGTAAGTAGAATTTTAAAATGTGAAGATAAGGGGAAGACAAAATGTCAACAACGTGTCGGAAACTGTGGGCTAAAGAAGGAAATCACCCCAAGGAGTAAACAAAACTTATTAATTTGTCAATAAACAATTGCAAGGTTACTAGTGCCGATTTGCGTAAGAAATTAGAAGAGTATGGCTCATTGGTACCAGCCAGAACTGTGAGACGAGAGCTGTTTAATGCTAGAATGAGAGCCAGACGACCTCAAGGAAAAGCGAAGACTACTCCTGCTATGGCTGTAAAGAGGTTCCAGTCAGCCAAGACTCTCCAGAGTTGGTCATCTGATGAATGGAAACAGGCAAGTCCATGACCATTACTGTAATTACTGTATTCCATTTTTAACCCAATCTAAGTGATGTAACCGTACAGTCCAGTAAATGTATGATTTTTTTTAAACTTTACAGCTTATTGCATTTAGTGTTAGGCTTATTTGTTTTATTTATCTCAGGTTTGCATTAGTGAAGAATCGGTATTTCTTATCGAAGAAGAGACAACTCAATATGCCAGATGAAAAAGAGAAGCATTCCATCCAGATTGAGTGAAGCATACAACATCAGGGATGGTTTGGAGTGTGTTCTCTTGGAACGTGTGTGGACGATTATATATTGTAGAAGGAACTATGAGACGTGAACAGTACAGTATTAAGAATCCGTTTGGTAGCTCAGGTGCAAGAGTTGTTTGGCCAAAGTGACTGTTTCTATGCAAGATCCCTGCCATAAAGCCTAGAAAAAGTCCAGACATGAACCCCGTCGAAAATCCTTGGGCGATAGCAAAGTAAAATCGGAAAAACAAATATAACGACGAAAATTGGCTTGATTGAGAAGATTGTTCAGATCTGGTGTCATGAGGACGATTTAAAGAGTCAGTGTAAAATACTGTTTGAGGGTATGCCCAGTCTAACCAAGTCACTCATGAAAGCTAATGGGATGCATATCAAGTACTAAAGTCATCAACTTACATATTGGCAATATCTTATGTGTTCAATTCCCAATTTTTTAATGTTTAATAATTTGGCCACGTCTTTTTAGTCACCCATTCAGCCACTATTTTATCTATCCCAACCGCAGTAATTTTTGTCAGCAGTTTCCCGAGATCTACCCTATCAAAATCCTTATATATGTCAATCGTGATACATTTGACCACCTGAATCAAATATATCTGCTATATCCTGCTGTAATTTACAAGATGAGCTTCAGTGGAATAATGTTTCCGAAACCTGAACTATCCTCTATCGAACGAGTTGGTAGTTTCGTAAATGTGTATAATATAATCAGAAAGAAAGCATTCCAAGAGCTTGAGTGCAACACCAGCCAAGACGACTAGTGTGTAGTTTTTGACTTTATGTTTAGCACATCTTCTTTACACACAGGGTGCTACTACACTAAATCTGGTATAGCTGCTTCACACACACACACCAATCAATAACTCAAAGAATTGACTTTCGTATATGCCCAGAAATTTTACCAATCGCAATAGCGTTTCTTGTTTTAAAATTTTGTATAATATTTTTAATGTCTTTTTAGAGTAGGTTCACGTGGACGTTGCAAAGTAATTTCAAAAGATTGGATGAAATTGCCAAATGCGTCAGGTGCTGCAAACGGACACGGCCATACCATTGGTGACATATCCTATGCCTCACGAGCGATGGCTGCGACGCTCATTAGCTGGTGAACGGTGTATTTCTTACGTGGTGCAGGACTGCAATGCCCATTGACTAAAGGAGTATACACATTTCCATGTTGTGTAATTGCTACTCCATACCTTCTTCGGTCTGTCGAGATTCAACACAGTACACAGGAACACGACGTAGTAACATGCAGTATATTCTGGACTTCAGACGTACTGTTATCCATCAGTCACAGAGTGTGCCTGTGACTTCCCTTCATCTCATCCATACTGCCTTTATCATAATTCGCACTTCAACATCTACCCCACTAACAGTCTGTAGGCAAAATCCTAGGTACCTGAATCAATTTGGACGGAGCCTTTAGATGGTTCGGATGACTCCAAGTATTCACTCTTCCTTTTATTTATTCTAAAGTTGCAATGTGAAAAACAGGTATTCAATCTTCAACTTGATGCCGCAGTCCCATTCTGGGTCCATCAGCAAGTGCAACATCATCTGCATATAAGAGAGTCCTACAAACACTCCTTTGCAGGTCCCATGTGGTGGTGTCCACGCTGAGGACAAGGGGCAACAGGGACTGAGTGGTACATTGGTGTACACACCAACTTTCACTGAGAAGCTCCCCGAGACGTTGACAGCGCAACATACATAACCTCTGATGTTCCTGTATAGCATCATGATCCAAATTATAAGCATTTCTGGTACACCATGGTCACGAGTGCAGACCAGATCACACGGTGTGGAACACGGTCGAAAGTAATTCCAGTATCAAGGAAGACAATGTACACTGCCGGCTGGTGCTCTCAGTGCTTTTCAATTAGCATTCTGGCAGTGAAAATTGCACGACTTGTTCCAGCACCCTTAATGAAGATGTATTGAATAGCAAGAATGCCGACGATATCACCCAGTAAATAATGAAGGATACTCTCAAATATCTTCTCATGTACAACTGGGTGCAATTTGGACGGTAATTTACATATTCTGCTGGATCGTCATTTTGGTTCAAAAAAGGCACAAAGATGTTTATAGCCCAATGACTGGGAACAGAGCCAGAGTCAACTCTTTCAATGAACAAGCTTGTCAGCCAGTTGATAATGAGTTTTTCAAATTGCTATAATTTCAAGAAGTTTGTAGGAAAGTCATCTGGTCCTGGCGCTTTTTGGTTCTTCACACTCCTAGTGGGACTCTACTTACTTTGATGTGATGCATAAGATGGGACTTACCACGGAGAATAGGGTGAGGTGGTAATTATTCCATGGAGTATTTGGAAGCTAACACTCAGAGAAGTGTTTCTCTCATGGGTCAGTTTATCTCCAAGGGGAAGAGATTGGGTTGGATCAAAAACATTTGAATGACACTTGGGTGAATTATCAATTAACAAATAGTAAATGAAATGATTATCACTATTTTACAGTAAAACCAGTTACAGTATTAAAATTAACAGCTAAAAGATAGCAAGGCATCTCAAAAAACTGTTAATAATGTAGAATGACACTGCGTAAGCACTGTACAAATCTACACATAGTTTCACTTTAAAGTTCTACACAACAATTTAATCCAAAAATGCAATTATCATATCACACATAGGATTTCTACAAAATATCAACCCATCAAAATATCAAAATAATACACTTTTAATATTTCCGTATAATTTATAGAGTAGTATATACTGTGGAAAGAAATTCTTCATCTACAACATATTTTATCCGAATATGGCATAATTATATTTAACATTGAGATTGCCGCAAAAGCCAAATTTAATTCGGCCATTTATAACACCTGTGGTGAGGGCCAGGATCGATAACCTTAGAGCATGTCGCCTTTATGCTCATAGCTGCATGCAGCTATCGAGCTCGGTGAGGAAGTAGCAACGAATACTGCATTATGGAGAGTATATTATTGAGCACATGAGGCAACAAGCGCAGTTTAAGGTAATAATCACTCTCTGTGCTCAGTCAACTAAAACAACTAGCTTTAGCGTTACAAGATTCAAAGGAAAAATCACCAACAGAACTAGGATTTGAACATGGAGCTCACTTGTACCCAAAGCTGAAGTGCTATTCAAATATCTAACACCAAAAATTAAAACTTTTAATTCTGAGCAATGAAAACAATCGCTGAATTGGGTTCTCAAACCCGGAGCTAACTTCGACTCAGAACTAAAAGTCTTAAGTTCACGAGAAGAAAAAATGTTAAAAGTCCTCAACCCGACCAGGAATCGATGACGGGCTTTTCATTCACTGAAGACTAAGTGTGAACTATTAGCACAAACTTTGTCAATTGAATGTGGAAAGAGAATGCAACAAATTCTGTACTAAGTGAGGTCGTGACATATGTGCGTCTTAGCAAAAAAAGATTGATTCCAAGAACATTTTGATTAGACTTGGAAATATTTGCTGTGACATGAAATACAAAGTTCATTGTTTTTGCAATTAGTCTAGTATGCACATCTCAGCAAAAGAACATTGGCGGTACGAGCAAGTTGACTAGACTTCGAAGTAACTTATTTGGTAAGACAGGGAATACAATGTTTCTTGTTCGCGCATTGAGCTCTAGGCTACAGATTTGAACCCTGGAGACGTGTAATTGCCTGCTGGTTTACATCACTTGGTAACTAACATTAGAGAAGCGAGCAAATAAAAAATCACCAGGCCGCCTGGGAATCAAACTAACATAACAACTAAAGGACTTAAAATCCACAACCATCGAGCTAAAAGAAATTAAAAAACACCGACCAGACTAGGAATCGAACCAGTGGCTTCTTTACACGTGCATGAAACGAGCATGCTAACTAAATGACTGTACATTAAAAGCTTGTGTGTTTAACCTCTTCAGTCCCAAGCCTGTTAATGCATTCGAAGTGTTATATTTTGCTCAAATAATTTTTTAAAAATCACCATAGAAAATTAGTGTGTTTCACTAAGTTGTTTTATCAGGACTCAGAGTTGACTTTCCTACCATCATTACTTTTTCCTTAAATTACTTTGCTTTATTGTAAGTAGAAAAAACCACATGTAGAGCATATGCTACATACGGACTGAGGAGGCTAATTGAAACACATCAAGTTCGACTTCCTTTCACGGGGTGGTCGACAAAAAAAAATCGCTTTACGTCTTAATAACTATACTCGAACGTTTGAAAAGTTCGAAATAATAATTTTGAAGATCCAAGTTGCTGTCGTACTGAATACTCAACATTCACGCACAATAAGAGAGATAAGGCCAGCACTTTAACCGCCTGAGCTACTCAGCTAGGCAATTAAATTATTATCTGCCAAAACACACACACACTAATAATGATAATTGAACCGGGAGGTACACCTCAACCGCGTGCATTTAAATGATGCGCATTGAAGAACGCTACCTATCACATAAAAATTGAAACAACTAGTGCAAGAAGTTGGGACGTTGATCAACAGATGTCACTACTAAAGTGATAGAGTAATGTGTTATATTTAGGTGTCCTAAACAGACTGCATTTCTTTTGTTCCATTTTTGGTGTATCATAGTTGGCAAAAGCTATATCAAGAAGTTCGGATATTTCTCCACAGACGTCTCTATTAAACAACTGATGTCATGCACTCTGGTGTAAAGTGGAACAACTAGAAATTTATAGAAATTTTGTGTTTATAGGTTTCCTGAACTGAACGGACTTTCTTTGCTTTTGATACTACTAGGTTTTGAACACTTCTTACTCATCCCGCCGCCTTGGGCAAATCAAATATTTCGTGTATTTACTTTTCTGCCAATCATAGGCTTCTTGTAACTTTTCGACTGTCCAATAAAAATGATGGAGTGTGTCTGGTCTTAGCCCAGAGCCTTCTCGGACCTTCCTCTCAGGTATAAAAGCTTACGCTTTTTCGAGTTAACTTGTTTTACTGGTCATCGTGCTACTGAGTGTGTGTGATATGAAAGGAGGCAGGGGCCTCATCCATAGTCAGGCAGAATATCAGCTAAGGTAATGGCCACCATTTTTCATTTCAGCAGTTATGTATACTTCTCTTTCTTCTCGTGTAATAGTTCGAGTAAATCAAGTGTACTTAACTGAAATTCGGGAGTAGAGAGTGTGACAGCCTCTCGAGTTCCCTATCAACTTGTTTTTGAGGTGACTATGTTTTTGTAACCATATTCTATCTGTAGCCTTGTAACTTAAATTTCCTCTATATAGTCACCTCAGCTGTGTGGGATATGCCTCTGCATCGTCGGGCCACTAGCCCAAGTAGAGTTGTAATCTTTGATTTCAAGGAGCACAAGATTCCGCCTCCATACTTTTTGATTTTTGGGCCAGTGTAATCAATTGAAATGGTCTTGTTAAATGTAGGTTGTGCCTAGAGAGGCTGGAAAGTGTAAATATGATTGAGCAAGACACTCTTATCACTAGTGTAAAAGTTAAAGGCTGTAAGGCTTTGGGAGTGTAGTCTCCTCAGTAGAACTGTAGAGCATTGAGGCTCTTTTATTCAAATGTATACATATTTATGTGATATTGAATGGTGCCTTTGGAAGGCGATAACTGGTAACTTTTGAAGCAAAGTGCTCTTGAAAATTGTGATTTAAAATTTCCTGTAAAACAAACTGGGAGATTCGTTTGCTAGCCTGTCTAACTAAACGCAAGAGTAGTGGCGTAGGGACCTTGTATATAGGGAGTTGAAAGCTCGAATTTTGTAATTAAGCTTTTGTAGGTTGTTCTGTTTTTATTTTTTTATAAACTACCTCTGTACCTGAAAATTTGTTGTTTGTTAAAATTTAATATCAGAAAAGAAATATAACCTTAATTTTAAAGTTTTAAATTAATCTTTGACTATCGTAGATAGACGCATTCAAACCAGCACCTTCTTTCACCTCTCTGTGATCCACGAAAACTCAGTGACAATAATAATAATAATAATAATAATAATAATAATAATAATAATAATAATAATAATAATAATAATAATAATAATAATAATAATAATAATAATAATAATAATAATAATAATAATAATAATAATAATAATAATTTTAGGGGATCCAACTCACCTTTGTACTGAATATTCTACATGCATACCTAATAAGAAAAAAGAAATCTAGTGCCGGAATATAGTCCTACAGGAGTTTGCATCTTGTCAGAATTACCTTATTAAGAATAAAATCCCAACTTAACTGGGAATTACAACATCGAGAATATTTAAATAAGCCTGGATTACAACTACGTGCACATTATTCCTGTAATGTTCAATCATTACCAAGCAAAATGCTTATCCTGAAACACAGACATGTTCCACATTCAGTTGTCAGAGGCAAAAAAGGGGTTACTCTACTCTAGTTTCTAACAACTAGGCTCACAGAAACACAACTTTTCATGCAGCATTTAATAATGGATAAGAAAACTCATGAAACCTAACCAGTTCTTAAAAAATTGAGGTGAATCTGTGATGGATATGTTAGTATAATTACATACGAAAGGTAAAAGATGATCGTCGAAGAGAAACATGCAAGTGCCGGCCAACAAGCGGTATACCATGGATGGTACACGGGGGTAAGTGTTACAATCTCCGCTACATGCTACGTATATTTCCTACCTTCGCATGCGGCTTTTCTCCGACCACAACACCGCTGCTTCACTCACTCTACTGCTCTGCTCACCTGCCGCCTGCCTACTCCGTCCATCCCGTGTCTCTCCCGTTCTTCTCCACGCATCGCCTTCTCCGCTTGCTGTGTGTGTTTGTGTTATCCTGATTATGACGTTCATATTTCTGGAACATTTTGGCTTTCAGCTTCTCTATTCATCTTGACGCTTCCTTACCGCTATATATTCTCTCCTCCACCACTCTAAAATTGAGCCTGCCTTCGTCTCGGAGTGGTGGAGCACCGAACAACTGTGCTACGTTTATATTGTCATTACCATCTGGACTATAATTCTTCGCATTATTTGGTGAGCAAGACTTATCATGACGTTATTTTGTCATTAGATTCTTCTTTGGGCCATCTGTCCCGGTTTGAACTTTGCTTTCGGCAGCTTATTTCGGCATCAAATTACGTATGCGAGCCATTATTCCTACTAAATATTTTTAAACACGAACTGTACTACAGACAATGGAACTTTGATCTCACATTATCTGCTTCCTAGGAGCAATGCTACATTCTGCAAAAATAATAAAACATCCTGAAGTCTAACTACACCCGGCGAAGAGAATCCTTTCTCCAGTTCGATCCCTACTTCCATTCCCATTTTTCCCTTCTTTTAGCATCTTTTCTTCTCATTATTTTTAGGTTCTTTGAGTTTACCACTCTTTATTGTTCGCTTATACTCATTGATATGGTTTTTGATGTATTTCTGATATTCTTTATTGTAAATATGGCGCAATTTCCTTGTCTTCTGAGGTTTCCTTTATATGCTTTATTGTCTGCAAAGCTCTTGTCAGGCATTTACTATCTTGTTGAGAAATGTTTAATTACTAATTTACTTATCGTTAAATATAGATCTTATTTACGTTGTTAACCTTTGGTTTTCTCTTGTCCCTATAATTTTCTCTTAGCCTAGTTCCTTCTCACTGCATGTTTCTGTGGTTATTGTTCAATTATTATTAATACTATTATTATTATCATTATTATTTATTGTGTTTCTTCTTCCACTACTTGTATGCTTAATCTAATCTATCTATTAACTATTACTATAACTATATTATTTCAGCATCGTACGTATATAACGATGATAGAAGGGCAACAGAAGATATAAACAACACACAAGCAGTCACGCAAATAAAAGGACACTAGTGTATGAACAAGGATTGGCTACTTCGGATGTATTGAAACACAAGACACAACAAGTTACAAATAGCACTGCACAAAAATAATGAAAAATATTTCAAAATTAATCACAAAGGAAATATTACAAAGGTCAGTCAGAGGGACACCAACATTTACAATTAGACTCATTAAAAAGAACAGATGATTCCTAACAAACTCTACAATAAGAAATAAGAAACATTAGGGAGGATATCGAAGTAAAAAAGAATAGGGGAAACGCGCTGACTTAGTGACAAGACAACTACAAATGAACATAATAATCAACAATACATTTTGTTGCCATGGTCCCAGATGGTTGAATCAAGATCACTGGACTATCCCAAAATCAAAACGTAATGTTCAAATTAATCTCCCAATTCAAAAAATGCCACTACAGCTTCTTACAGTCATGCATGGTGAGCTGTTCATAATAAAAGTTGCAAGATTAAACAAGGTATAGAGAGTAGCTGTATATTGTTTGTGAATTATCTCACATTAATTCAACAATGGTACAAAAGTTTATTGGAGATCCACCTATTCAGTACACATAGCGTTCTTATAATTAAGATTTACATCTTGTCTTACTAATTTAACGGGACATGTTTTGCCCATTGCATGGGCATCCTCACCCATGATCTCATGCCTAAAGAATAAAAATCAGGATGCTGATTACTCTAGTCAAAGTGTTACATAGAGAAACATGTGTGTTATAAAAATGACGAAACTTGTTGTAAGTTCAAAAATGACAGTTTACACAATTAATGCATGTCTAAAAATGTGTGAGAATAATGGTTAATCTTGCTGGAGTTTTACATTGATAACTTTAAAACAATTTAAAAAATAGCCAATCTGTCTATATTTACATGAACAATAAGAATGTCTATGGCTAAAATTATGGCCTCAGGTTACAAGTTTAAAATATGAATGGAACCTGGTTTAACGCAACTCAATTTGAAGTCATAGAATGGTTACTATGAACCTTAAGTTGTTTTATCATTGAAAGATGACACTGAATGTTCTTGTAAGAAGCTTGTAGTGTTATCAGAGAGTGTACAGCTGTGTGACTGATTGAGTTGTTACTGTTATTAAACAGAGTGTCCACCAAATCCAGATTTTGAAAATCCCTGACATTTCCCTGTTTTCCAGACATAAAAACCAGTTCTTTTCCTGATACACAATGACAAAAAAAATAAAATTATAAAGGGAGTTTCCAGCTATGACAGCAATATTAAAATTCATTTTTAAAGCTTAACATCAAACATCAAGTTTCCACCTTTTTATAACACATGGTCCTCTATGTTACACTTTGACTAGAGTAATGAGGATCGTGATTTTAATCCCTTAGGCAGGAGATCACGGCTGATGATGCCCAAACAATGGGCAAAACGTGTCCCCTTAAATTAGCATGACAAGATGTAAACCTTAATTTTAAGAACCCAATGTGTATTGATTACATGGATTTCAATAAACTTTTGTAACATTGTTGATTGAATGTACATTTCAATATGGACCAGTCATGGGATTTGTAACATATAATTATCTGAGATTGTCGTAAACAACCCATGGAGTGTAATTAAAGTCCACTGTTTGTATCGGAGTTGAACCCTGTACACAAATGTTAGATTAATGTTGTGTAGGAAACTATCAACTCATATTAAGACTATAAAACCAATCATACATCAAGAAGGCCATCTTCTTGTCGGCAGAAGACTGCACAATACTCCAATACCAGTGGAGTGGAAACATTAGAAATTCTGTATTAACTCACAAATATAATTATGATGGCAGAACAACTTCAACTACTTCATGCTGGCACTCGATTCTCTGAGAAACAAGTTCAGGATCTCATCAGCAAGGGGGACGGAAAGAAGCCACACTCATACATGTCCCAAATGTTCTAAGTTGAATGCAGATATCTCAGATCAATTAATGCGAAATACACAAATAGAGCCTGTAATCGATATACCCATTCCTTAAAACTAGCATAGACTATGCTGGCCGAATTCTAACAAAAAGACTGTGAGAAACTGAACAAGACAAGACTGCCTAGCTACCAAGGCTGTCTAAATAGACATGATACCTGATCTCACCACAACAACATTTCTCTCTGCACTTTATCAACTTAGTTCTCATAGAGGTCAACCCCTGAACGTTTACAGCAATAATGGCACAAACTTCTTTGGAGCAACTACAGAAATCAAGGCCTTCCTGTAAAATAACCCTCAGAAAACCAACTCTTCGCACAACTGCAGTCATGGGACTGATGTGGCATTTCATCCCTCCTGCAACACCACACTTTGGTGGAATCTGGGAAGCAGCTGTCAAGAGTCTGATTTAACGCCCAAGACAAGTGATGGATTCTATCGCTTCACCAACAAAGAATGGACCATTCTTGAAACACAAACATCCTCTCACCAAAGCTAAATGATGAACCTTTCGACACTTCTTACCTAACTACAACCCATTTCCTTATAGGATAACCAATTACTACACTCTCTGATCATGATTATACTTCCTCTCTAATCATAACCTTTCCCACGCAGCTATATTTTCAGCAGCTAACCCAGAACTCCTGGAAGAGATGGTGAAATGAATATCTCAATAAGTGGGCAATGAAATACCCCATAGCAACATAGTTATAGTGAAAGAAGATGACACGCTTGCTATGAAGTGGACGATGACAGTGATCAAATGTGCAGCCTGGTAATGATGAATTCATTCTTGTAACAAATGTTCAGGTGAGTAACGGTGAACTTTACAAGGCCTATTCACAAACACTATCCCATACGAAGAATGAAACAGAAAGGCAAGATAACTCTTGAATGGCTTATTTATTCATTGCATGATTAAGTAATATTGTTCCGAGATTATCTGTGGAACGCAGAGAGTTGAAAGAAGGTGTCAGCTTGAATGGGTCTATCTACGATATCAAAGATTAATTTAAACTTTAAAACAAAGATTATCTTTCTTTTCAGATCTCAAATTTAACAAAATTCCTCACTAGGTCAAGGAACAAAATGTCAGGTACAAAATGGCAAACAAGAATAGAAATCCAAGAGTTGGAAATTACAAGTTTTGAGCTTCCAGCTCCAATTTACAAGTTTGCAACGTAACAAATGTTGTGTTAAGGAGAGATATCTCCCAAGACACAGTTCAAGAGCACCTTGCTCCAAAGGTTACACATACGGCCTTCCAAAGGCCCCACACAAAATTGCACCATTATCAGACAAGAGTTTACATGCTCTTTAAATTCAACCAAAGAGGCTGTGCTCCCAATTCCTTACAGTCTACTCAAGGAAACATTACAAAAAAACCTTACAATTTCTGGCATCTCTAGGCACAACCTACAATTTACAATTCCTTTACACAGGGGTATCTAGTACCCATAATACTGGGCCTTCATAGAAAAGAACAACAGGTAATATTACTGGCCCAAACTCAAAATCTATGCAGTCGTAAACTTGCGCTCCTTGTAAATCAAGTTTTGAAACCCTACTTGGGCTTGTGGCCCAATGATGCAGAGGCTAATTCTACACAATTGAGGTGACTCGAAAGGGAAGTTAATGCGTGATTTACAGGAGAAAAAGTTACAAAATCATAGTCACCTCAAGATAAACTGAAGGGAAATTCGAGAGGGTAACACACTCTCTATCCCCAATTTACAATTAAAGTCTGTATGAAATTTTACATTAGCAGAATGAAGGTTTACATTTTCGAAAACAGATGGTTACATAGTTAAACATTAGAAACTTCTCCTCATGTGAGTTTGCAGAGATAGCTACAGATACAGAAAAATGGTGGCCATTACCTGGGCTGACGTTCTGCCTGCCAAAGAATTAGGCACCGCTCCTCCTGTCTTAATACACACACTCAAAAATTTGACGAGAATAAGACAAGGTAATTAGAAAACGCCGCGGCCTTTATACACAAGGGGAGGGTGCGAAAAGGCTCTGGGCTAAATCAGACCACACTCTCTCATTTTATTTGATATTAAAAAGTTACAAGAAGCATATGATTGGCTGAAAAATAAATACAGATAATATGTGACTGGCCAGACTTCAGAGCTGGCGGGATGAGAAGGAATAGTTGCAAAACATTGAAGTATCAAAATAAATTAAAGTCAATTTAGTTGAGAAAACTTATAAACCCAAAACATCTTTAAATCATTAATTATTCCACCTTGCACCAGAGTGCATGACCTCAGCTTTTTGTAGGGACTTCTATGGAGAAAAATTCAAACTTTTTGATGTACACCAAAATAAAACAAAGAAATCCAGTCAGTTTAGGAAACTTTAAAATAACATATTACTCAGTTATTCAGTAGTGACATTTTCTGATCAATGTCCCAACTATATGCATTAGGGGTTTCAAGTTTTGTTCGATAGATAGTGTTCCTTAAGGCGCTTCTTTTACATGTGCAGGGTTGAGGTGCACCTCCCGGTACAAAAATTATAAGTCACAATGGACTAGTACCATCACAGACCACATTACGGAGAAAAAGAATACTTTTCACTGGCCAAGAGACGGCTACAATGTGTGTAGTATACAAGCGAACAATCACAGTAAACAAGCATATCACCTGCAACTTGTATCAATAAATTACTGTATTATTTACAAAACAATAATTAATATAATCAATAAGATAACAAAGGGGTTTCATTTGGAAACAACCAGTAAAATATCCTGTAACAGTAACAAAAGAATGTATCTTTCAGCTACATTTTGTTCAAAACTAATTTATGAATTCAAAAATATTAGTAGGAATGATGCCAGCTACCAAATAACATAGAGTAGTGGTCTTTGGAATAATCCTAACTGCTGGACAATTCATGATGCAAGATCGTGGAACAACATGAAGGAAAAGTGAAAACTAGGTATGTAAACAGTCAATCTCATAAAAAGTATATTATCAGTAGGACTATCAATCATGTGCACTAAAAAGATGGATCAAACCCCGGTATCTGTTGAGCCATTTTCTACCCATTTCCATTATCAGATGATGGCTTATCAAATTATGTACATTACCTCAAGAGAGTTTTCCTGCGATGCCCCTGGCTCTGTTGACTCTGGTTTAACTTCTTCTTTCAGAGCTATCACTTCTGATACATGCTCAAAATTTTCCTGTGGAAAATAAGATATATTAGGTATGCTCATAACACACATCTACAAATATAGCCACCAACAAATGAGCATGTTAATTCATTAATTTCCAGTATTAGAGTTACTTTCGGAATTCCACTAATGTTTAAGGAAGATTTCTACCAGCAGAGGATTGTTATAACCAAATTCTGTACTTAGAATGGTGTTACTATTCTTGTTCACTCCTTATGTCAGAGAAAGGATGAGACTGAGAACAAAATATAAAATGCAAAACATTTTCTAGCCATATAAAAGATATACTATCAGGGATGGAATTGGGGCCATCTCACACAGAATTTAGAAGTAAGCAGCCATAGGCATAAACACTAAATTGGATGAACTGTTTTCATTTGTTCAATCATATCAATCAAATCATAAAAGTGGTCTCAACCAATTAGAAGCGTTACAACATTTCTAAATGATTTTTTGTTCTCAGCATAGTTTTTTATAGACAGTTTAAAATAAGTTGATAAAATGGAATCACACTCTCTACTATGGTTTTGCTGAGATCACAGGGGCTACATAAAACATTAATACAGTTCTGTTTCAAACAACATATTTCAATGCTTTCAAGTGTAAAATAAAAAACAGTCATATAACAGTGAAAGATGTGATGCCGCCGAAAGTCATAGCAGCGAGAAATGAAATATTTTAGTACTATAAGCATGTTATGTAGTGTTCTGTGAGGAACTGAGGGGATGAGGACACTGTCAATGGAGAATCAGCAGTGTTGAAGTGTATATCTGCAGCTTTAGAAGATCTTTTATGACCTACTAAGAGACATTTAGATTTCACTCTTGGATTCATAAAACCTTGTCAGCATTAAAGGGGGGAGGGACTGTGATTAAAAGCTTATGTTCTAATGTAAGTAAAGTTACTAATAAATGTCAATTAAAGTAACAAGTTCTAGAATATACCAACTTAACACATTCAATACAGAGGAGAAGAGTAGCTGAACTAAGGAATGGATGAAAAAGATGCACAACAAGGACAGGGAAATAATGACAAAGAGGAAAGAAAAAATTATGTTTAATGTGCTTTAAGTAATTAAAGTGTCAGAGCCCACTATGAACTGGCATATAAAAGAAATTATTCTCACAAATCATACATTCTAAGGCCCTTAGACATGGTTCTCTATAAAGCATAGAATCTGACCTGTATTTGAGGAATAAAATGAGCTAATCACGATTCTGTCTTTCTAGAAGAATTCAACATCTTGGCAAAATACTTATTTTGAGAGAACGTACATTCAGATTTTGAGCTATTTCATCCCTCGTATGTCATAGGCAAATCTGCTCGTTCCTTAAAACACATATTATCTTCCAGCACATTGTGGATGTGAGAGTAACCCAGAATAATCACACCTGTGTTGACATTTTGTTTAGCAGACTGGTGTATCCAGGCTCAAAAACACTAATGAAAGATTTGTGATTTAAATTCTTCTACACTAATTATGGTAGGAGTAATAAATTTTAACATGTGGTGCTAATGCTGGTGCAGTAGTGTAGGAGGATATTAGATTTTTTTAAAGTACGATCGGCCAACCATCCTCTATTATAATCAGAGGGGAAAAATAAATAAGGTGCAACCCCTAAACCAAAGTAATTTCGATACTGACAGTAAAAAGTACAGACTAATCCAAGCCCAACCTTACGTTCCTAAGAGTTGGCAGCTTTGTGTAGTGCATTGTCGTGTATTTGCAGACAAATAAACAAAACAGAGTTGTACTATGCATAGATGCCCATTCAGCAATTGGTAACTGCTGGTGTTAATACTAAAGAAGCACGTAGAAAATTATGCCCCTGCCAAACTTATCCAGCTATTAAGGGTTAATTTCTGACCTCTATAAAGTTGTCTGGAATGAGACTTACAAGTGATGCAGTTGTTTTTCCTTCAAGCCAGGCTGGTTCCTCTTTGATCTTTATTTCCAGGTCCATTTCACACTGCAAACTGAAGTAGTTAGAAGGTACTGGGATGGTTGATAACTTCCACTGACCTTACACAGAAACATCAGCCAGAAAAATATATTACCTTATTGATGTCATTGATACTTATGGTGTTTGTCAACAGACTAAGCAACAACCTTGTCATTTTATATGACCATCAATATTATGATCATACCAAAAAACCCAAAATTTTACATGACTCTTGATATTGTGATCATACCAATAGGACCTCAAGTTTTCTATGACTGATACTTCAATCAAAGCTAAGGACCTGCAGTTTTACATGATTTCTAAAACAGTGATCACTTCCATAGGAAATATAATTTAACTTATCAATCGATATCAAGATCATAGTCAAAGGACCCCTAGTATTACATGACACCTTATATCGTATTAATAGCTATCTAACATACAGTTTTATATGGAACTGAAACTGCAACAAGATAACCTTTCTTCAGAATTCAGTGACTGATCACCTGAGTCCATATACTGGAATCTTCCTACCATTTTTATCCTTTGCAATCAGCTTCAAAACTAACTGAACAAGTTCACTGTTCTTTGAGATATGTTCTATCAAAATTTTCCTTCCCAGGATCAAATTCTCCAAAACCATTCTCCTCTCATTAAGCTTATTCACTATCTCATTATTTGAGACATGTTCTACTGATCTTATCAAGAACTTCTGATAACACTGGTCAACAATGATTTTGTTAAATGTATAATTTATGGTGATTCTTATGTACTTTTGTGTGCTGATTACGAATATGAAACCAGAAACCTCCCATCACCCACAGTTTTTTTTGTAATTTCAAATCTTTGTTTTCATATTTACAGGTTAGCATGCTACCATTAACAAAGATTAATAAACTATTATAATTGTTGGTTTATCATACTCTTACTATATTTTTTTACTTTTTATTCTCTTAAGAATGTACAGAATTCCATATTATTGATTGTTGCCACAACAATTAGAAACTTTAAAACATTTCAGTTGTCAGTTGAATTAGAGATTTCTTTCATGCGACTGTCTGCATAGAGTTGTGCTTCCAAAGTCTATTGAAAGGAGATAGTTTGTGTTCAATATACAGTAGTGTTTTATTTTATTGTGTGAAAAATGCCTCGCAACTGTAAAAATAAACCAGATAGTTTCTGTAATATATGTGGCGAGTTATCCCTTAAAGTGCAGAGGCGAAGTGTTACTACTTTAATTAAGGAAGCTTATGAGTTGTATTTTGATTGCACCATGGATCTGAATCAGAATTGGGCCCCTAGCATATGTTGTGCTTCATGTGTAACTCTACTCACTGGATGGATGAAGGGGACTCGCCATATGCCTTTTGGAATTCCGATGCAGTGGAGGGAACCTAAGGATCATTTGACCGATTGCTATTTCTGTGTGATTAATATCTCTGGTATATCTTCAAAGTCAAAACATACAGTTGTATATCCGTCTCTGAAATCAGCAACCAGACCGGTTCTACATGGTCCAGGGCTTCCTATACCTTCTCCACCAGATAGATCGTTGATGCATGGAGATGAAGAAGTTGATGTTCGTGAAGAGTTATGTGATGATAAAATGGATGATGACCAACCATTTGTAGAAAGTTCTGCTGCTTCTTCTGAGCCTCATTTACTTACACAATCAGATGTAAATGATTTGGTTCGTGATCTTAATTTGTCTAAAGCCAAATCAGAATTACTCGCTTCAAGACTAAAAGGCTGGAACCTTATAGAGAAAGATACCGAAGTCTTCTTCTTCCACCAACGTCATCTCACCGCTCACCACCCTCTAGGACCCCGGTACGACCTAGGGATGATGAGGTGAATAACCTTACCCACCAGGGTGAGAGTAGAAGAGGGAGGAAAAAGGACAGAGAGAGAGAGGAAAAGAGAGAGAGAGAGAGAGAGAGAGAGAGAGAGAGATAGAGACCCTGGTGAGAAGGTTGCTAGCGTGTCCGCCCAAAAATGGGAGTTATAGCGAACACAAGGGAGAATGATGGGCACAAGAAGAAGGACAACAAAATTTCAAGCACAATAAAAAACAAGAAACCATAGAAATAACTTACCGGAAGCAGCGGAGGAAGACGACTTAAGGCCGTGGAAGTTGATACACAAGAAAATCGGTGGCAGTGCTCCACCGAACGTGGCGAATGAAAACTAACACTTCAATGAAGTTAAAGAATTTTAATGGAAGGGCAAATAGTAGGTAACAAACCAAGTCATTAAGTTGATAAAACCTATGTTTATTTTAAGACGTAAAGCCAAAATGTAAATAAAGTCAACGTAAAGTTGAAAGGTGGAAAAAGTAATTAACAATAAATAAAATAAATCAGAATATACCCAGGTATGGTTTAAAAGAAAAATTAATTCATTATTAATTAACAATAATTAATGGTAAATAAATACTCTTTAACAGATAATAAATTTAAAATTTTATGAAAACAACAAAGAAAGGAAAAGGATGACCTCCGTACCTAATAAAATGTGATCAGAAAACAACGGAAAACCAATTGACTTCTTTACATAAATACTACCTTGAAATAAAATGTGATCGATCATGGATAGTTAATTAATAAAAAAACTCAGTTAACAATTATTCAATAAAACGTTCAATTTCCACCAAGGACAGTTTCCAAGACATATAGAATTTTACGTAAAAATACACACCACCCGGGGGAAGAAAATGGTAACACAACTTTAAAGGGTGGTCAAAATTAATAAATTAACATTAAAACAGTGAACGATACACTCAACTCAGAAATATATAATTCAAGATCCACACAGGCTCCAAACGCCAGACAACATTAAAACCCGACAACAATCACCCCAAAACCGTTGCCAAGGTCACCACCAAACGAAAGCAACGCCTCCAAATAACAAGGAGGAAAACAGGCTAGAGAAAAAAATTTTAATTCACCCAAAACCCCAGAAGGGGGAGGGGAGAAGAAAACATACCAAACAAATTAGAAAACAAAACACAGGAAAGCCAACAGAAAGCCGAAGAAGGTAAAGCTCTCTACCTTGGAGACTGTACCTTGGTTCACAAAGAAGGTTACAATTTAAAAGTGCCAAAAGGAACTCAGTAAAATTTTAAACTAAAAATCCCAATTCAGTTCACTGTGAACCTTCCACATTACTGTGATTAGTTGCGAAACTGTTTTTCAGATTTTGATACCACACACGCAAATAGGTATTAATTTAACGACGAAGTCCAAATATTTATTATTATTATTATTATTATTATTATTATTATTATTATTATTATTATTATTATTATTATTATTATTCCTGAAATCTTCGAAAATATCAAAATCCTCTTCTGGACGACGTTTAAAATGATTCAAACACTGGTACATACCTTTGGTGGTGAAGAAATGACAGGAATTTAAACCTGGCCATTGTTGATGAAGAATGCAGTCACACGACCGGCATCAGACCTTGTTAGCGAGTATCCAGACGAAATATAGATCCAAAAACATGATCAGAAGAAATGGCAGGAGGTCACCAACTAGTTCACCTGGGGAAAATCTCCGTTAATGTAGTAACTACGGGGGTTTTCTGGAAATCCACCTCTCCATGGCGTAACACTCAAACACACAAGCGCGCGTCATGGCTGACCCAAGCGAACTCGCTTTCGCGTCAGACGCGAGGAAGAAGCAAGACTCTCTGGTAGTAGGCCGGCGCATGCGCAGTTATGCGCAACCTCACGGAGCCAGAACAATGCCGCGCGGGATACATTAGCTTAAAACGGTATATTGCAGAGCAGCCAATTGACACAGATATTCTAGGGCGCAAGGCCAGTTCAAAATGTTTATAAAGGGGCGGCTCACACAATTTAATATTGTCTCAGCCCTCCCGCCCCGAAACGACGACCAAAATCTCATGCATATGCCATCAATGATGTGGTGGTCACACATATACTAAATTTGGGCGAAGTAGTCCAACAGAAAACGACCACCAAGATTAACTAATTTTAGTTAGGAGTTCACATGACCAGGTTAATAGTTTAAGACACAGTTCCATATCACATTGTTTGTAGAAATAATTGGCCGGGTGCTATCAACATCAGTGTCCAGAAACGTTAACCGAGCACTCGGAAAATCACCAGAGTAATTTTTTTTATCCAATAGAGGGCACAATGACCAGAGTTCACCAAATATTCAGGTTCACCCAATACACATTGTTTCAATGCATCACACAATGATATAGTTTATGACACATGACGCAGTTCACCTTGAGGTTTGGCAACTCTCACACTAATCACAGACATACTGACCAAAATTAAACGAAAACCACATGATTATAAGTCCACGCATCCAGGTTATTTTCGCAAGCACGGTGGTAAATTAATTTTTAATGCACGAATACCTTTACAAGTCTCCTTTGATATTAAGGAAATGCATGATCTCGTGTTGCAAAAAGTTGACAACAGGGGAAATGAAACGCACCGGAAAACCCGAATGGGGGCAAAACCACAAGAAGAGGGAGGAAAAAAAAGCAAACCAGGAAATTAAAGTAGGTGAGTATTCAGTTAGAGGATCCACAGATCCGCCAATTAACTTTACATAGGCTAGTTACCAACAAACTAGCTGAAGCCCAGAGCTTTCCATTTGGTCCGATATAGCACCGAAGGAAAAGAAGGGTCCATTTAATGACAATTAAGAAATCAAAGGGAATCTACATAAAATATACCATGTTACTCTGCCACAAAGGACACTAAGCCATGACACGTGGAGAAACAATTAACAAGAACACAAGGAAACATAGGGTACAATCCAACACATAAAACCAACTAGGACTAAGACAGATATCCCGAAGGATCATGAACATAACGGAAGGGAAATCAGTAATATTACTCAAGCACCAATCACCCACAAGAAAAATATATAAGAAAAGGTACAGGACCACTCCAAAGAATAGACGTCCTTGGAACACATGGTTTAGAATAGCAGGAGTTAAACTAAGAGGACACATGAATGACCTATCAAATTACACTTTTAGATATTGGAGTGACACACACACAACCACGGAGTGGCGAACTCGTCAATCGGTCCAAGGGTCAAGAACGAGGGGTTGAGCAAAATACACACCACACTGGGATCGGCCACTTATCCTAGTTCACCAACCAGACACAGGGAAAGACTCAAGCATAGAAACCTAATTTTTGAACAGACCAACGGAAAACCATGAGAGAGAAGGGACGCAGAAACCACTCCAGTTACAGAGAGGTAAGACAGGCAACAGTAGCATCGATGGGCAATCAGGAGACTCCTATAGGTTACCAGATGGAAAAATCGCGATCAGTCAGTCATCCATAACGGCCACATCAAGGTACAACTACAAGAAAAATGCACGGGGTAACGTGATACAGAATAGTAACCACAAACCTAATTCTGCGTGAGGAAGAACAAGTCAAAAATCCCAGAGCCGACAGATAACTAAGAATTGCCCACCCGAAGGTGTACTTCCTCGGAGTAGTGGATACCAAACCAACAGCCAAATCTACCGTGACACAGAGATAAATTAAAGGACAAATCACATCCCAACCAAGGTGTCTTGACAGCCAAACAACGTAATCCAAAACACGATTACCTACATAATGACAAGCGAGCAACACGGGTTATTCATAGAGAGATAAAGGATAGCTATCCTCAACGCGTGCTCACAGACCACAACAAAACAGCACAATACCAAGCAGAAATTACAACAGCAAACCCGGTACAGATTAAGGACTAGGTCCATCCCACAGAAGCACAAAAGGAGAAATATCCTCAGGAAGGAAGTCCGACCGTACCACCGAAAACTCCACACGCCAACCGGTAGATAAGGAAAATTACACTACGTTACAAATGGTCCACAATTCAAAAGGATCCAAACAACTCACAACGACATTACCAAGTTACAACACAGGAGATACAACCATAATGCTGCCAGTAGTGCACCAACCGAACGCCCACAGGAAAAATCGGAGACAGATTTTCTACGTAACCCCAAAACGACCCCCAAAATCAAACGGTTAGGAAGATAAATTCAGCCCAAAAACCCATTACAGGAAAAATAATATAGAGGGTTCACGCATAGAATACCACTTTTAGAACAGCCGCGAAGAGCGCCCAAAGAAGGAGTGTCAGATCACTCAATCATGGATGAATACAAACATCAGTATCCGGAACAGAAACACCTTTAAGACACACAGTCCATGCAGAAGGCAAGCAGGGAACCTTTCCGACACCGATAGATCGAAACACACCACAATCAGAAATCGTACAATACTAAAATGGCACAAATAGCAACCAAATCATGACAAAGCACCACACATCTTCAGACACACGCACACAATGAAAGGATGACAAAATGGTAAACACTCAGGCACCAGACACACTCCCTTACATTCCATCCCAAGCACACCATAGCTCAGCAATGATTAAGTCACAAGATGATCGAAGGGTTCAGCGGAAGGAATCCGATGCGGAGCCACAGAAGAAACAAGTCTTTGAAATTACATACTAAAAGCCTAGAGAAAACAGAGGGACAACAAAGCACAATTTAAGTTAGATGTCATTAGATTTCCCCAATGGAACTTCGGTAGCGCACCACATAAGCATGAGGTCAGATAACGAGGATATCTATTCCAAGGTATTAATACCACCATCACGAGACAATAAAGGAAAGACAATTTCTAACTACGAGGATCCACACCGAGAAACAGTAACATACAAGAAGTACTAAATTAGAGTCACCAACACGAGGCACAGAAAGGACCAGATTGACTCGTTCGCCATCCCACAGTATGTGTGCTAAATTCCCTAACGATACAGGTCAGTTACCAAAGGTGCATCCATCCAGCGGAAGATGCGGTACAATTTGCCAGATCAACCGGGTTTAATTTGAGAAACATGAACGCGCCTAATACGTTTTGCTACAGGGTCACTTACCAAAATAGAAACGGGAGACAAGAACTCCAACACCGTGCACGGGCCTTGGTACCTAGGGGCAAGTTTTGCCGAAAACTTATTCACGGCCTTACTCATTGGGTAGCACTTAACATACACGAGATCACCAACATTGAATTTTGACGGTTTCCTACCTTTATCGTACTGCCTTTTGACCTTTTCGTATGACACAGCTAGATTCCTTTTTGCTTCGTTCCAGATCTTTTGAACATCATTAGGCCTAGATAGATCTGGGAGAAGATCCTCAATACATAGCAGGTTAGACATAGGGGAGTACGGAGTATAGCCAAACATTAAAAACATAGGCGTCTTACCATGGGACTCATGAGTAGCGGAATTAAAAGCATGGGCCAACCAATGCAGACTGGAGTCCCATTTGGACTGGTTGTCGTGATGATACGCTATCAACGCAGATTTTAAGTTCCGATTCAACCTCTCTGCATAAGAAGGATTTGGATAGTATGGAATAGTGGTGACATGTGAAATGCCCAACTCAAACAGATACCTTTTGAAGGAGTTACTGGTGAAAGAACTAGCGTTGTCAGATACTAAGAACTTAGGTGGACCAAATGATGCAAAGATGGAATTTAGACAGGAGATAGAGGTACGTGAATTAGTGGACCTGGTGGGAAAGATCCAACAGAACCGGGAGAAGGCATCTATACCGACAAAAATGTGGGTGTTTCCCAAGGAAGATCGGGGGAGGGGTCCTACGAAATCTATGAACAGTCGTTCCATGGGGCGCGAAGCTTGTGATGAAGACAATAATCCCACCCGGTTATTCAAATTAGGTTTGCTGATGGCGCAAGATTTACAAGATTTGACCATGTTCCTGATATCACTATCCATTTTCTTCCAAACAAAGAATTGCCTGATTTTCAGACGAGTTTTGAAATTTCCTAGATGACCGCCAAGGGGTGAACAGTGGTAATACTTGAAAATGACAGGTACCAGAACTTTAGGAACGACAATTTTGGAATTATGGTCCTTGCGACCCTTACAACAGAGAACACCCTTAGATAAGGAGTAAGGTTTTACTTCGATCCCGCTACTGATTGTATCAATGATCCTTTTCAGATCCGGATCAGTTTTTTGATGATCTCCAATTTCTTGATACAGCAATGGGGAATCGGTGAGGATGGCACTAACTCCAACCGTATTGACAGCAAGCTCATCGACACACGGGTTGGCTTCCGCACAAGGATTATCTTCAAACATCCTGCTCAAGCCATCGGCAATGACGTTCTCAGACCCACGAATTTGGCGAACATTGAAATTAAAGGATGAGATCCGTAATGCCCATCTAGTTATCCTACCGGTCCTTTTGGGTCGGTTCAACACCCAAGAAAGAGCCTGATTATCGGTCTCCAGATCAAAGTTGACGTGTTCAATGAAAGATCGAAATTTTTCCAGTGCAATCAGCACAGCTAGACACTCTAGTTCATAAATGGAGTACTTAGACTCCAGATCATTGAGGACCCTGGATACGTAGGCCACGGGCCTACGCCCATCTTCATGTTCTTGTAACAGAACGCCAGCAATAGCACGCCCGGAGGCATCAGTTTGGACAATGAAACGTTTCTCAAAATCAGGAATAGCTAACAAAGGTGCATTAATCAGTGCGACCTTCAATGAATGGAAAGCTTCCTCCTGGGCTTTACCCCAAGTAAATTTTACATTCTTTCTCCTAAGGTCGTTCAACGGAGCAGCCACTTCAGCAAAGTTAGGGATGAATTTTCTAAAGAAATTGACCATACCAATGAATCGAGCAACGCCCTTGACGTCTTTGGGAGGTGTAAAATCCCTAATGGCTTGAGTTCTGGAATGATCTATGGAAACGCCCTCAGAAGAAACTACACGTCCCAAGAAAGACATGCTGGGTCTGGCGAAAGCTACCTTTGATAACTTCACTGTAAGGCCGGCTTTCCTTAACCGTAGCAATACTTCCCTAACGTGCACCATATGTTCCTCGAAGGTATTCGAATAAATTAATAAATCGTCCAGGTAATTAAAGACATAGCTGAACTTAATGTCAGAGAGAATGGAATTTAACAACCTCGACAACACAGCTGCTCCACAACTGAGCCCGAACGGAAGTCTGAGGAACTCATACAAGTTCCAGTCGGTGATGAAGGCAGTGAGGGGAATTGATCTCTTCGATAAAGGCACTTGGTAATATGCCTGGTTCAAATCCAGGACAGTGAAAAATTTCGCACCTGAGAACCATCCAAAACAAGTATGAAGGTCGGGTAGGGGAATAGATTGGAGTACAATCTTACTATTTAGTGCCCTATAGTCAATCACAGCACGATAACCACCAGAAGGTTTGGGTACCAAGAACACAGGGGACGCATACGGGGAAGTCGAAGGTCTGATCACTCCCTCTCTTTCCATTTGCTCAATGATTTTCTTTAGTTCCAACATACGGGGTGGGGAAAGGCGATAAGGAGGGGATCGAACAGGCTGCAAGTCAGACAACTCAATGTCATACTCGAGCACGTCGGTCAAGCCTAACTTGCTAGTGAACACATCGGGAAATTCCTTGCAAAGATCACGAAATTGCCGTGCTTCGACATCTCCTAAATGATTCAGGTCAAGCAGATCGATGTCACTAGACTCATCTGACTCAGGGTAACCCGCACACAAAACTTTAGGCATTTTCAAGGGAACGTTAATCAATTCAAATTTCAGGTCAGGAGAAAATTTAAAAAAGAAATTTCGACACTGAGGATCCAAAACGACACCGGCCCAAGATAGAAAATTGGTACCCAGAATAATGTTACATGATAAATTTGATGTCACCAAGCACTTGATCTTCCAAGTGAAATTCCCAATCCTCAACTTGACCTTCACAGTCCCCAAAATATTTAAAAACTGACAATTAGCCGAAACACATCTTAGATTAGTGGGTTTTATTTCCGGAAGTTTACACGAGGATTTCTTTTGACAATACCAGGCATAATTCATCAAGCATACTACGCTTCCAGTATCAAGAAGGGCATCTACGGGTTCATTGTTGACCTCGACAAATGTGCACGTGCCAGAGGAGGGGGCATGAGCAGAAATACTATTGCACCTTGGGGGACACACCGGTCTTTTACGAGATTCAGGGTTTACCAACTTAGTATGGGCAGACCTTGCCCTTTCCCTTTCTAGTCATTGAGTACCATTTCTGTCTACCAAGGGGCAATTTCTTTTAACATGCTGCCTAGAGCCACAGGAATAGCAAGCGCCTGGACCACGTCTAACGTCAGGGCAGGAATTTCTTAGATGATTTCGGGACCCACAGTTGTAGCATTAAGGGCATTCACAACTTTAGGTGTTGACGGAAGGACGGGACAATTGGTAGTAGTAGGGGGAGGGCAATTCACAGGTCTGGAGGCATCCCCATGTTTGACATCTTCAGCAAAGGAACAGGCCACTTCCAATTCTTGAAAGGTAGTAGGGCAACGAGTTAAGGAAAGATAGGAGCGGTACGCAGGAGATATTCCTTTTAAAATTCTAGAGACCATTTCACATTCTGGCACAGAAATTCTAAAAACCTTGCAAAAGAATCGCAGATCCAGCACATAAGTTAGCAAGTTCTCATGCAGGAACTGGGTCCGGAAACAGTGTTGGGGCACAAGACTTTGGAGAGCGAGAGAGGGAATAAATTTGGAAAGGACAAGTTCATGAAAGGTACTAATCGATAAATTTTTAGAGATAGCTTCATAAATTTCTCTCTTTAGAATCCCTTCACAATGAGGGAAGAGGGCGCGGAAAATCCCCAAATCATCGACTGAGTACACGTTACCAGTCTCGGTCAACTCCACCAGAAACCGTAGGAATCGAATACACTCATCGATAGAATTTACAGAGAAGGACTTCACTCCGCGAAAAACTTCCTTTAAACAGTTGGGCGATGACGCCGAATTTAGCTTAGAGACTAAGGTTTCCAGTAAAGGAGCAGTCACACAACACGAACCTTGGGCATGGGACGAGGACGCAATTTGGTGGCAAGTGACACTCAGGGTAGGTACAGTAGGGTTAAGTGCAGTAGAAATAGAACAATTCTCCATATCTGTTAATTAACAGCAAATCTAAATCAGAGGTGATGCCAGAAACCACCGTTAACAATCTAGCACATTCTGACACAAAAACAGAATCAGGCTTAATGGATAACATATCCTGAATTCGGCCCGAGTAGTGGTCAGCTCTGGCCCTCAGCCGGTTTACTTGGGCCTTGGACGGAGCAATTCAATAAATTCTTCACGAATAATGTTAATTTCATTAAGATTGTCACAGATTAGGTTAAGGTACTCACCCACTCGACTCCTGTCAATAGAAAATACATTAATAGGGACCTGGGTGTTGGCTGATAGCAAGGCAGCGCACTCAGCGACAGTACGGGCAGGTTCAAGGCCACGAATGGATAACTCGTACTCCAGTTCGGCACGACGCAGGAAAGAGGGGTTCGTAACGGCACGCGCCATGGTAGCAAACATGGAACAAAATAATTAAAAAAATTACCCAAGATCCTTGCACTCCCTTTTACAATAGTTATTGACAATAACACTTTTAGCTTCTTAATTTTTGATTTCCATCCACCAACATTCGCCACAGCACTGCACCGAGCAAGGGTAGGAGGGGAGGAAAGTTAGGTTGCGCAAGGCAGAAACAACTGAGATTAGGCAGCAGAGCAACAACAACAACAACAACAACAACAACAGGTCTGCTACCACTCAAATCGGGTTCAGAACAACAGTGGAACAACAAACAACCACCGCTCTGATACCACTCTCACCGCTCACCACCCTCTAGGACCCCGGTACGACCTAGGGATGATGAGGTGAATAACCTTACCCACCAGGGTGAGAGTAGAAGAGGGAGGAAAAAGGACAGAGAGAGAGAGGAAAAGAGAGAGAGAGAGAGAGATAGAGACCCTGGTGAGAAGGTTACTAGCGTGTCCGCCCAAAAATGGGAGTTATAGCGAACACGAGGGAGAATGATAGGCACAAGAAGAAGGACAACAAAATTTCAAGCACAATAAAAAACAAGAAACCATAGAAATAACTTACCGGAAGCAGCGGAGGAAGACGACTTAAGGCCGTGGAAGTTGTTACACAAGAAAATCGGTGGCAGTGCTCCACCGAACGTGGCGAATGAAAACTAACACTTCAATGAAGTTAAAGAATTTTAATGGAAGGGCAAATAGTAGGTAACAAACCAAGTCATTAAGTTGATAAAACCTATGTTTATTTTAAGACGTAAAGCCAAAATGTAAATAAAGTCAACGTAAAGTTGAAAGGTGGAAAAAGTAATTAACAATAAATAAAATAAATCAGAATATACCCAGGTATGGTTTAAAAGAAAAATTAATTCATTATTAATTAACAATAATTAATGGTAAATAAATACTCTTTAACAGATAATAAATTGAAAATTTTATGAAAACAACAAAGAAAGGAAAAGGATGACCTCCGTACCTAATAAAATGTGATCAGAAAACAACGGAAAACCAATTGACTTCTTTACATAAATACTACCTTGAAATAAAATGTGATCGATCACGGATAGTTAATTAATAAAAAAACTCAGTTAACAATTATTCAATAAAACGTTCAATTTCCACCAAGGACAGTTTCCAAGACATATAGAATTTTACGTAAAAATACACACCACCCGGGGGAAGAAAATGGTAACACAACTTTAAAGGGTGGTCAAAATTAATAAATTAACATTAAAACAGTGAACGATACACTCAACTCAGAAATATATAATTCAAGATCCACACAGGCTCCAAACGCCAGACAACATTAAAACCCGACAACAATCACCCCAAAACTGTTGCCAAGGTCACCACCAAACGAAAGCAACGCCTCCAAATAACAAGGAGGAAAACAGGCTAGAGAAAAAAATTTTAATTCACCCAAAACCCCAGAAGGGGGAGGGGAGAAGAAAACATACCAAACAAATTAGAAAACAAAACACAGGAAAGCCAACAGAAAGCCGAAGAAGGTAAAGCTCTCTACCTTGGAGACTGTACCTTGGTTCACAAAGAAGGTTACAATTTAAAAGTGCCAAAAGGAACTCAGTAAAATTTTAAACTAAAAATCCCAATTCAGTTCACTGTGAACCTTCCACATTACTGTGATTAGTTGCGAAACTGTTTTTCAGATTTTGATACCACACACGCAAATAGGTATTAATTTAACGACGAAGTCCAAATATTTATTATTATTATTATTATTATTATTATTATTATTATTATTATTATTATTATTATTATTATTATTATTCCTGAAATCTTCGAAAATATCAAAATCCTCTTCTGGACGACGTTTAAAATGATTCAAACACTGGTACATACCTTTGGTGGTGAAGAAATGACAGGAATTTAAACCTGGCCATTGTTGATGAAGAATGCAGTCACACGACCGGCATCAGACCTTGTTAGCGAGTATCCAGACGAAATATAGATCCAAAAACATGATCAGAAGAAATGGCAGGAGGTCACCAACTAGTTCACCTGGGGAAAATCTCCGTTAATGTAGTAACTACGGGGGTTTTCTGGAAATCCACCTCTCCATGGCGTAACACTCAAACACACAAGCGCGCGTCATGGCTGACCCAAGCGAACTCGCTTTCGCGTCAGACGCGAGGAAGAAGCAAGACTCTCTGGTAGTAGGCCGGCGCATGCGCAGTTATGCGCAACCTCACGGAGCCAGAACAATGCCGCGCGGGATACATTAGCTTAAAACGGTATATTGCAGAGCAGCCAATTGACACAGATATTCTAGGGCGCAAGGCCAGTTCAAAATGTTTATAAAGGGGCGGCTCACACAATTTAATATTGTCTCAGCCCTCCCGCCCCGAAACGACGACCAAAATCTCATGCATATGCCATCAATGATGTGGTGGTCACACATATACTAAATTTGGGCGAAGTAGTCCAACAGAAAACGACCACCAAGATTAACTAATTTTAGTTAGGAGTTCACATGACCAGGTTAATAGTTTAAGACACAGTTCCATATCACATTGTTTGTAGAAATAATTGGCCGGGTGCTATCAACATCAGTGTCCAGAAACGTTAACCGAGCACTCGGAAAATCACCAGAGTAATTTTTTTTATCCAATAGAGGGCACAATGACCAGAGTTCACCAAATATTCAGGTTCACCCAATACACATTGTTTCAATGCATCACACAATGATATAGTTTATGACACATGACGCAGTTCACCTTGAGGTTTGGCAACTCTCACACTAATCACAGACATACTGACCAAAATTAAACGAAAACCACATGATTATAAGTCCACGCATCCAGGTTATTTTCGCAAGCACGGTGGTAAATTAATTTTTAATGCACGAATACCTTTACAAGTCTCCTTTGATATTAAGGAAATGCATGATCTCGTGTTGCAAAAAGTTGACAACAGGGGAAATGAAACGCACCGGAAAACCCGAATGGGGGCAAAACCACAAGAAGAGGGAGGAAAAAAAAGCAAACCAGGAAATTAAAGTAGGTGAGTATTCAGTTAGAGGATCCACAGATCCGCCAATTAACTTTACATAGGCTAGTTACCAACAAACTAGCTGAAGCCCAGAGCTTTCCATTTGGTCCGATATAGCACCGAAGGAAAAGAAGGGTCCATTTAATGACAATTAAGAAATCAAAGGGAATCTACATAAAATATACCATGTTACTCTGCCACAAAGGACACTAAGCCATGACACGTGGAGAAACAATTAACAAGAACACAAGGAAACATAGGGTACAATCCAACACATAAAACCAACTAGGACTAAGACAGATATCCCGAAGGATCATGAACATAACGGAAGGGAAATCAGTAATATTACTCAAGCACCAATCACCCACAAGAAAAATATATAAGAAAAGGTACAGGACCACTCCAAAGAATAGACGTCCTTGGAACACATGGTTTAGAATAGCAGGAGTTAAACTAAGAGGACACATGAATGACCTATCAAATTACACTTTTAGATATTGGAGTGACACACACACAACCACGGAGTGGCGAACTCGTCAATCGGTCCAAGGGTCAAGAACGAGGGGTTGAGCAAAATACACACCACACTGGGATCGGCCACTTATCCTAGTTCACCAACCAGACACAGGGAAAGACTCAAGCATAGAAACCTAATTTTTGAACAGACCAACGGAAAACCATGAGAGAGAAGGGACGCAGAAACCACTCCAGTTACAGAGAGGTAAGACAGGCAACAGTAGCATCGATGGGCAATCAGGAGACTCCTATAGGTTACCAGATGGAAAAATCGCGATCAGTCAGTCATCCATAACGGCCACATCAAGGTACAACTACAAGAAAAATGCACGGGGTAACGTGATACAGAATAGTAACCACAAACCTAATTCTGCGTGAGGAAGAACAAGTCAAAAATCCCAGAGCCGACAGATAACTAAGAATTGCCCACCCGAAGGTGTACTTCCTCGGAGTAGTGGATACCAAACCAACAGCCAAATCTACCGTGACACAGAGATAAATTAAAGGACAAATCACATCCCAACCAAGGTGTCTTGACAGCCAAACAACGTAATCCAAAACACGATTACCTACATAATGACAAGCGAGCAACACGGGTTATTCATAGAGAGATAAAGGATAGCTATCCTCAACGCGTGCTCACAGACCACAACAAAACAGCACAATACCAAGCAGAAATTACAACAGCAAACCCGGTACAGATTAAGGACTAGGTCCATCCCACAGAAGCACAAAAGGAGAAATATCCTCAGGAAGGAAGTCCGACCGTACCACCGAAAACTCCACACGCCAACCGGTAGATAAGGAAAATTACACTACGTTACAAATGGTCCACAATTCAAAAGGATCCAAACAACTCACAACGACATTACCAAGTTACAACACAGGAGATACAACCATAATGCTGCCAGTAGTGCACCAACCGAACGCCCACAGGAAAAATCGGAGACAGATTTTCTACGTAACCCCAAAACGACCCCCAAAATCAAACGGTTAGGAAGATAAATTCAGCCCAAAAACCCATTACAGGAAAAATAATATAGAGGGTTCACGCATAGAATACCACTTTTAGAACAGCCGCGAAGAGCGCCCAAAGAAGGAGTGTCAGATCACTCAATCATGGATGAATACAAACATCAGTATCCGGAACAGAAACACCTTTAAGACACACAGTCCATGCAGAAGGCAAGCAGGGAACCTTTCCGACACCGATAGATCGAAACACACCACAATCAGAAATCGTACAATACTAAAATGGCACAAATAGCAACCAAATCATGACAAAGCACCACACATCTTCAGACACACGCACACAATGAAAGGATGACAAAATGGTAAACACTCAGGCACCAGACACACTCCCTTACATTCCATCCCAAGCACACCATAGCTCAGCAATGATTAAGTCACAAGATGATCGAAGGGTTCAGCGGAAGGAATCCGATGCGGAGCCACAGAAGAAACAAGTCTTTGAAATTACATACTAAAAGCCTAGAGAAAACAGAGGGACAACAAAGCACAATTTAAGTTAGATGTCATTAGATTTCCCCAATGGAACTTCGGTAGCGCACCACATAAGCATGAGGTCAGATAACGAGGATATCTATTCCAAGGTATTAATACCACCATCACGAGACAATAAAGGAAAGACAATTTCTAACTACGAGGATCCACACCGAGAAACAGTAACATACAAGAAGTACTAAATTAGAGTCACCAACACGAGGCACAGAAAGGACCAGATTGACTCGTTCGCCATCCCACAGTATGTGTGCTAAATTCCCTAACGATACAGGTCAGTTACCAAAGGTGCATCCATCCAGCGGAAGATGCGGTACAATTTGCCAGATCAACCGGGTTTAATTTGAGAAACATGAACGCGCCTAATACGTTTTGCTACAGGGTCACTTACCAAAATAGAAACGGGAGACAAGAACTCCAACACCGTGCACGGGCCTTGGTACCTAGGGGCAAGTTTTGCCGAAAACTTATTC
This sequence comes from Anabrus simplex, assembly GCF_040414725.1. Classification (NCBI taxonomy): domain Eukaryota; kingdom Metazoa; phylum Arthropoda; class Insecta; order Orthoptera; family Tettigoniidae; genus Anabrus; species Anabrus simplex. Next base: position 69,290,512 of record NC_090279.1, read on the forward strand.
ACGGCCTTACTCATTGGGTAGCACTTAACATACACGAGATCACCAACATTGAATTTTGACGGTTTCCTACCTTTATCGTACTGCCTTTTGACCTTTTCGTATGACACAGCTAGATTCCTTTTTGCTTCGTTCCAGATCTTTTGAACATCATTAGGCCTAGATAGATCTGGGAGAAGATCCTCAATACATAGCAGGTTAGACATAGGGGAGTACGGAGTATAGCCAAACATTAAAAACATAGGCGTCTTACCATGGGACTCATGAGTAGCGGAATTAAAAGCATGGGCCAACCAATGCAGACTGGAGTCCCATTTGGACTGGTTGTCGTGATGATACGCTATCAACGCAGATTTTAAGTTCCGATTCAACCTCTCTGCATAAGAAGGATTTGGATAGTATGGAATAGTGGTGACATGTGAAATGCCCAACTCAAACAGATACCTTTTGAAGGAGTTACTGGTGAAAGAACTAGCGTTGTCAGATACTAAGAACTTAGGTGGACCAAATGATGCAAAGATGGAATTTAGACAGGAGATAGAGGTACGTGAATTAGTGGACCTGGTGGGAAAGATCCAACAGAACCGGGAGAAGGCATCTATACCGACAAAAATGTGGGTGTTTCCCAAGGAAGATCGGGGGAGGGGTCCTACGAAATCTATGAACAGTCGTTCCATGGGGCGCGAAGCTTGTGATGAAGACAATAATCCCACCCGGTTATTCAAATTAGGTTTGCTGATGGCGCAAGATTTACAAGATTTGACCATGTTCCTGATATCACTATCCATTTTCTTCCAAACAAAGAATTGCCTGATTTTCAGACGAGTTTTGAAATTTCCTAGATGACCGCCAAGGGGTGAACAGTGGTAATACTTGAAAATGACAGGTACCAGAACTTTAGGAACGACAATTTTGGAATTATGGTCCTTGCGACCCTTACAACAGAGAACACCCTTAGATAAGGAGTAAGGTTTTACTTCGATCCCGCTACTGATTGTATCAATGATCCTTTTCAGATCCGGATCAGTTTTTTGATGATCTCCAATTTCTTGATACAGCAATGGGGAATCGGTGAGGATGGCACTAACTCCAACCGTATTGACAGCAAGCTCATCGACACACGGGTTGGCTTCCGCACAAGGATTATCTTCAAACATCCTGCTCAAGCCATCGGCAATGACGTTCTCAGACCCACGAATTTGGCGAACATTGAAATTAAAGGATGAGATCCGTAATGCCCATCTAGTTATCCTACCGGTCCTTTTGGGTCGGTTCAACACCCAAGAAAGAGCCTGATTATCGGTCTCCAGATCAAAGTTGACGTGTTCAATGAAAGATCGAAATTTTTCCAGTGCAATCAGCACAGCTAGACACTCTAGTTCATAAATGGAGTACTTAGACTCCAGATCATTGAGGACCCTGGATACGTAGGCCACGGGCCTACGCCCATCTTCATGTTCTTGTAACAGAACGCCAGCAATAGCACGCCCGGAGGCATCAGTTTGGACAATGAAACGTTTCTCAAAATCAGGAATAGCTAACAAAGGTGCATTAATCAGTGCGACCTTCAATGAATGGAAAGCTTCCTCCTGGGCTTTACCCCAAGTAAATTTTACATTCTTTCTCCTAAGGTCGTTCAACGGAGCAGCCACTTCAGCAAAGTTAGGGATGAATTTTCTAAAGAAATTGACCATACCAATGAATCGAGCAACGCCCTTGACGTCTTTGGGAGGTGTAAAATCCCTAATGGCTTGAGTTCTGGAATGATCTATGGAAACGCCCTCAGAAGAAACTACACGTCCCAAGAAAGACATGCTGGGTCTGGCGAAAGCTACCTTTGATAACTTCACTGTAAGGCCGGCTTTCCTTAACCGTAGCAATACTTCCCTAACGTGCACCATATGTTCCTCGAAGGTATTCGAATAAATTAATAAATCGTCCAGGTAATTAAAGACATAGCTGAACTTAATGTCAGAGAGAATGGAATTTAACAACCTCGACAACACAGCTGCTCCACAACTGAGCCCGAACGGAAGTCTGAGGAACTCATACAAGTTCCAGTCGGTGATGAAGGCAGTGAGGGGAATTGATCTCTTCGATAAAGGCACTTGGTAATATGCCTGGTTCAAATCCAGGACAGTGAAAAATTTCGCACCTGAGAACCATCCAAAACAAGTATGAAGGTCGGGTAGGGGAATAGATTGGAGTACAATCTTACTATTTAGTGCCCTATAGTCAATCACAGCACGATAACCACCAGAAGGTTTGGGTACCAAGAACACAGGGGACGCATACGGGGAAGTCGAAGGTCTGATCACTCCCTCTCTTTCCATTTGCTCAATGATTTTCTTTAGTTCCAACATACGGGGTGGGGAAAGGCGATAAGGAGGGGATCGAACAGGCTGCAAGTCAGACAACTCAATGTCATACTCGAGCACGTCGGTCAAGCCTAACTTGCTAGTGAACACATCGGGAAATTCCTTGCAAAGATCACGAAATTGCCGTGCTTCGACATCTCCTAAATGATTCAGGTCAAGCAGATCGATGTCACTAGACTCATCTGACTCAGGGTAACCCGCACACAAAACTTTAGGCATTTTCAAGGGAACGTTAATCAATTCAAATTTCAGGTCAGGAGAAAATTTAAAAAAGAAATTTCGACACTGAGGATCCAAAACGACACCGGCCCAAGATAGAAAATTGGTACCCAGAATAATGTTACATGATAAATTTGATGTCACCAAGCACTTGATCTTCCAAGTGAAATTCCCAATCCTCAACTTGACCTTCACAGTCCCCAAAATATTTAAAAACTGACAATTAGCCGAAACACATCTTAGATTAGTGGGTTTTATTTCCGGAAGTTTACACGAGGATTTCTTTTGACAATACCAGGCATAATTCATCAAGCATACTACGCTTCCAGTATCAAGAAGGGCATCTACGGGTTCATTGTTGACCTCGACAAATGTGCACGTGCCAGAGGAGGGGGCATGAGCAGAAATACTATTGCACCTTGGGGGACACACCGGTCTTTTACGAGATTCAGGGTTTACCAACTTAGTATGGGCAGACCTTGCCCTTTCCCTTTCTAGTCATTGAGTACCATTTCTGTCTACCAAGGGGCAATTTCTTTTAACATGCTGCCTAGAGCCACAGGAATAGCAAGCGCCTGGACCACGTCTAACGTCAGGGCAGGAATTTCTTAGATGATTTCGGGACCCACAGTTGTAGCATTAAGGGCATTCACAACTTTAGGTGTTGACGGAAGGACGGGACAATTGGTAGTAGTAGGGGGAGGGCAATTCACAGGTCTGGAGGCATCCCCATGTTTGACATCTTCAGCAAAGGAACAGGCCACTTCCAATTCTTGAAAGGTAGTAGGGCAACGAGTTAAGGAAAGATAGGAGCGGTACGCAGGAGATATTCCTTTTAAAATTCTAGAGACCATTTCACATTCTGGCACAGAAATTCTAAAAACCTTGCAAAAGAATCGCAGATCCAGCACATAAGTTAGCAAGTTCTCATGCAGGAACTGGGTCCGGAAACAGTGTTGGGGCACAAGACTTTGGAGAGCGAGAGAGGGAATAAATTTGGAAAGGACAAGTTCATGAAAGGTACTAATCGATAAATTTTTAGAGATAGCTTCATAAATTTCTCTCTTTAGAATCCCTTCACAATGAGGGAAGAGGGCGCGGAAAATCCCCAAATCATCGACTGAGTACACGTTACCAGTCTCGGTCAACTCCACCAGAAACCGTAGGAATCGAATACACTCATCGATAGAATTTACAGAGAAGGACTTCACTCCGCGAAAAACTTCCTTTAAACAGTTGGGCGATGACGCCGAATTTAGCTTAGAGACTAAGGTTTCCAGTAAAGGAGCAGTCACACAACACGAACCTTGGGCATGGGACGAGGACGCAATTTGGTGGCAAGTGACACTCAGGGTAGGTACAGTAGGGTTAAGTGCAGTAGAAATAGAACAATTCTCCATATCTGTTAATTAACAGCAAATCTAAATCAGAGGTGATGCCAGAAACCACCGTTAACAATCTAGCACATTCTGACACAAAAACAGAATCAGGCTTAATGGATAACATATCCTGAATTCGGCCCGAGTAGTGGTCAGCTCTGGCCCTCAGCCGGTTTACTTGGGCCTTGGACGGAGCAATTCAATAAATTCTTCACGAATAATGTTAATTTCATTAAGATTGTCACAGATTAGGTTAAGGTACTCACCCACTCGACTCCTGTCAATAGAAAATACATTAATAGGGACCTGGGTGTTGGCTGATAGCAAGGCAGCGCACTCAGCGACAGTACGGGCAGGTTCAAGGCCACGAATGGATAACTCGTACTCCAGTTCGGCACGACGCAGGAAAGAGGGGTTCGTAACGGCACGCGCCATGGTAGCAAACATGGAACAAAATAATTAAAAAAATTACCCAAGATCCTTGCACTCCCTTTTACAATAGTTATTGACAATAACACTTTTAGCTTCTTAATTTTTGATTTCCATCCACCAACATTCGCCACAGCACTGCACCGAGCAAGGGTAGGAGGGGAGGAAAGTTAGGTTGCGCAAGGCAGAAACAACTGAGATTAGGCAGCAGAGCAACAACAACAACAACAACAACAACAACAGGTCTGCTACCACTCAAATCGGGTTCAGAACAACAGTGGAACAACAAACAACCACCGCTCTGATACCACTCTCACCGCTCACCACCCTCTAGGACCCCGGTACGACCTAGGGATGATGAGGTGAATAACCTTACCCACCAGGGTGAGAGTAGAAGAGGGAGGAAAAAGGACAGAGAGAGAGAGGAAAAGAGAGAGAGAGAGAGAGATAGAGACCCTGGTGAGAAGGTTACTAGCGTGTCCGCCCAAAAATGGGAGTTATAGCGAACACGAGGGAGAATGATAGGCACAAGAAGAAGGACAACAAAATTTCAAGCACAATAAAAAACAAGAAACCATAGAAATAACTTACCGGAAGCAGCGGAGGAAGACGACTTAAGGCCGTGGAAGTTGTTACACAAGAAAATCGGTGGCAGTGCTCCACCGAACGTGGCGAATGAAAACTAACACTTCAATGAAGTTAAAGAATTTTAATGGAAGGGCAAATAGTAGGTAACAAACCAAGTCATTAAGTTGATAAAACCTATGTTTATTTTAAGACGTAAAGCCAAAATGTAAATAAAGTCAACGTAAAGTTGAAAGGTGGAAAAAGTAATTAACAATAAATAAAATAAATCAGAATATACCCAGGTATGGTTTAAAAGAAAAATTAATTCATTATTAATTAACAATAATTAATGGTAAATAAATACTCTTTAACAGATAATAAATTGAAAATTTTATGAAAACAACAAAGAAAGGAAAAGGATGACCTCCGTACCTAATAAAATGTGATCAGAAAACAACGGAAAACCAATTGACTTCTTTACATAAATACTACCTTGAAATAAAATGTGATCGATCACGGATAGTTAATTAATAAAAAAACTCAGTTAACAATTATTCAATAAAACGTTCAATTTCCACCAAGGACAGTTTCCAAGACATATAGAATTTTACGTAAAAATACACACCACCCGGGGGAAGAAAATGGTAACACAACTTTAAAGGGTGGTCAAAATTAATAAATTAACATTAAAACAGTGAACGATACACTCAACTCAGAAATATATAATTCAAGATCCACACAGGCTCCAAACGCCAGACAACATTAAAACCCGACAACAATCACCCCAAAACTGTTGCCAAGGTCACCACCAAACGAAAGCAACGCCTCCAAATAACAAGGAGGAAAACAGGCTAGAGAAAAAAATTTTAATTCACCCAAAACCCCAGAAGGGGGAGGGGAGAAGAAAACATACCAAACAAATTAGAAAACAAAACACAGGAAAGCCAACAGAAAGCCGAAGAAGGTAAAGCTCTCTACCTTGGAGACTGTACCTTGGTTCACAAAGAAGGTTACAATTTAAAAGTGCCAAAAGGAACTCAGTAAAATTTTAAACTAAAAATCCCAATTCAGTTCACTGTGAACCTTCCACATTACTGTGATTAGTTGCGAAACTGTTTTTCAGATTTTGATACCACACACGCAAATAGGTATTAATTTAACGACGAAGTCCAAATATTTATTATTATTATTATTATTATTATTATTATTATTATTATTATTATTATTATTATTATTATTATTATTCCTGAAATCTTCGAAAATATCAAAATCCTCTTCTGGACGACGTTTAAAATGATTCAAACACTGGTACATACCTTTGGTGGTGAAGAAATGAGAGGAATTTAAACCTGGCCATTGTTGATGAAGAATGCAGTCACACGACCGGCATCAGACCTTGTTAGCGAGTATCCAGACGAAATATAGATCCAAAAACATGATCAGAAGAAATGGCAGGAGGTCACCAACTAGTTCACCTGGGGAAAATCCCCGTTAATGTAGTAACTACGGGGGTTTTCTGGAAATCCACCTCTCCATGGCGTAACACTCAAACACACAAGCGCGCGTCATGGCTGACCCAAGCGAACTCGCTTTCGCGTCAGACGCGAGGAAGAAGCAAGACTCTCTGGTAGTAGGCCGGCGCATGCGCAGTTATGCGCAACCTCACGGAGCCAGAACAATGCCGCGCGGGATACATTAGCTTAAAACGGTATATTGCAGAGCAGCCAATTGACACAGATATTCTAGGGCGCAAGGCGAGTTCAAAATGTTTATAAAGGGGCGGCTCACACAATTTAATATTGTCTCAGCCCTCCCGCCCCGAAACGACGACCAAAATCTCATGCATATGCCATCAATGATGTGGTGGTCACACATATACTAAATTTGGGCGAAGTAGTCCAACAGAAAACGACCACCAAGATTAACTAATTTTAGTTAGGAGTTCACATGACCAGGTTAATAGTTTAAGACACAGTTCCATATCACATTGTTTGTAGAAATAATTGGCCGGGTGCTATCAACATCAGTGTCCAGAAACGTTAACCGAGCACTCGGAAAATCACCAGAGTAATTTTTTTTATCCAATAGAGGGCACAATGACCAGAGTTCACCAAATATTCAGGTTCACCCAATACACATTGTTTCAATGCATCACACAATGATATAGTTTATGACACATGACGCAGTTCACCTTGAGGTTTGGCAACTCTCACACTAATCACAGACATACTGACCAAAATTAAACGAAAACCACATGATTATAAGTCCACGCATCCAGGTTATTTTCGCAAGCACGGTGGTAAATTAATTTTTAATGCACGAATACCTTTACAAGTCTCCTTTGATATTAAGGAAATGCATGATCTCGTGTTGCAAAAAGTTGACAACAGGGGAAATGAAACGCACCGGAAAACCCGAATGGGGGCAAAACCACAAGAAGAGGGAGGAAAAAAAAAGCAAACCAGGAAATTAAAGTAGGTGAGTATTCAGTTAGAGGATCCACAGATCCGCCAATTAACTTTACATAGGCTAGTTACCAACAAACTAGCTGAAGCCCAGAGCTTTCCACTTGGTCCGATATAGCACCGAAGGAAAAGAAGGGTCCATTTAATGACAATTAAGAAATCAAAGGGAATCTACATAAAATATACCATGTTACTCTGCCACAAAGGACACTAAGCCATGACACGTGGAGAAACAATTAACAAGAACACAAGGAAACATAGGGTACAATCCAACACATAAAACCAACTAGGACTAAGACAGATATCCCGAAGGATCATGAACATAACGGAAGGGAAATCGGTAATATTACTCAAGCACCAATCACCCACAAGAAAAATATATAAGAAAAGGTACAGGACCACTCCAAAGAATAGACGTCCTTGGAACACATGGTTTAGAATAGCAGGAGTTAAACTAAGAGGACACATGAATGACCTATCAAATTACACTTTTAGATATTGGAGTGACACACACACAACCACGGAGTGGCGAACTCGTCAATCGGTCCAAGGGTCAAGAACGAGGGGTTGAGCAAAATACACACCACACTGGGATCGGCCACTTATCCTAGTTCACCAACCAGACACAGGGAAAGACTCAAGCATAGAAAACTAATTTTTGAACAGACCAACGGAAAACCATGAGAGAGAAGGGACGCAGAAACCACTCCAGTTACAGAGAGGTAAGACAGGCAACAGTAGCATCGATGGGCAATCAGGAGACTCCTATAGGTTACCAGATGGAAAAATCGCGATCAGTCAGTCATCCATAACGGCCACATCAAGGTACAACTACAAGAAAAATGCACGGGGTAACGTGATACAGAATAGTAACCACAAACCTAATTCTGCGTGAGGAAGAACAAGTCAAAAATCCCAGAGCCGACAGATAACTAAGAATTGCCCACCCGAAGGTGTACTTCCTCGGAGTAGTGGATACCAAACCAACAGCCAAATCTACCGTGACACAGAGATAAATTAAAGGACAAATCACATCCCAACCAAGGTGTCTTGACAGCCAAACAACGTAATCCAAAACACGATTACCTACATAATGACAAGCGAGCAACACGGGTTATTCATAGAGAGATAAAGGATAGCTATCCTCAACGCGTGCTCACAGACCACAACAAAACAGCACAATACCAAGCAGAAATTACAACAGCAAACCCGGTACAGATTAAGGACTAGGTCCATCCCACAGAAGCACAAAAGGAGAAATATCCTCAGGAAGGAAGTCCGACCGTACCACCGAAAACTCCACACGCCAACCGGTAGATAAGGAAAATTACACTACGTTACAAATGGTCCACAATTCAAAAGGATCCAAACAACTCACAACGACAGTAGTAGGGGGAGGGCAATTCACAGGTCTGGAGGCATCCCCATGTTTGACATCTTCAGCAAAGGAACAGGCCTCTTCCAATTCTTGAAAGGTAGTAGGGCAACGAGTTAAGGAAAGATAGGAGCGGTACGCAGGAGATATTCCTTTTAAAATTCTAGAGACCATTTCACATTCTGGCACAGAAATTCTAAAAACCTTGCAAAAGAATCGCAGATCCAGCACATAAGTTAGCAAGTTCTCATGCAGGAACTGGGTCCGGAAACAGTGTTGGGGCACAAGACTTTGGAGAGCGAGAGAGGGAATAAATTTGGAAAGGACAAGTTCATGAAAGGTACTAATCGATAAATTTTTAGAGATAGCTTCATAAATTTCTCTCTTTAGAATCCCTTCACAATGAGGGAAGAGGGCGCGGAAAATCCCCAAATCATCGACTGAGTACACGTTACCAGTCTCGGTCAACTCCACCAGAAACCGTAGGAATCGAATACACTCATCGATAGAATTTACAGAGAAGGACTTCACTCCGCGAAAAACTTCCTTTAAACAGTTGGGCGATGACGCCGAATTTAGCTTAGAGACTAAGGTTTCCAGTAAAGGAGCAGTCACACAACACGAACCTTGGGCATGGGACGAGGACGCAATTTGGTGGCAAGTGACACTCAGGGTAGGTACAGTAGGGTTAAGTGCAGTAGAAATAGAACAATTCTCCATATCTGTTAATTAACAGCAAATCTAAATCAGAGGTGATGCCAGAAACCACCGTTAACAATCTAGCACATTCTGACACAAAAACAGAATCAGGCTTAATGGATAACATATCCTGAATTCGGCCCGAGTAGTGGTCAGCTCTGGCCCTCAGCCGGTTTACTTGGGCCTTGGACGGAGCAATTCAATAAATTCTTCACGAATAATGTTAATTTCATTAAGATTGTCACAGATTAGGTTAAGGTACTCACCCACTCGACTCCTGTCAATAGAAAATACATTAATAGGGACCTGGGTGTTGGCTGATAGCAAGGCAGCGCACTCAGCGACAGTACGGGCAGGTTCAAGGCCACGAATGGATAACTCGTACTCCAGTTCGGCACGACGCAGGAAAGAGGGGTTCGTAACGGCACGCGCCATGGTAGCAAACATGGAACAAAATAATTAAAAAAATTACCCAAGATCCTTGCACTCCCTTTTACAATAGTTATTGACAATAACACTTTTAGCTTCTTAATTTTTGATTTCCATCCACCAACATTCGCCACAGCACTGCACCGAGCAAGGGTAGGAGGGGAGGAAAGTTAGGTTGCGCAAGGCAGAAACAACTGAGATTAGGCAGCAGAGCAACAACAACAACAACAACAACAACAGGTCTGCTACCACTCAAATCGGGTTCAGAACAACAGTGGAACAACAAACAACCACCGCTCTGATACCACTCTCACCGCTCACCACCCTCTAGGACCCCGGTACGACCTAGGGATGATGAGGTGAATAACCTTACCCACCAGGGTGAGAGTAGAAGAGGGAGGAAAAAGGACAGAGAGAGAGAGGAAAAGAGAGAGAGAGAGAGAGATAGAGACCCTGGTGAGAAGGTTACTAGCGTGTCCGCCCAAAAATGGGAGTTATAGCGAACACGAGGGAGAATGATAGGCACAAGAAGAAGGACAACAAAATTTCAAGCACAATAAAAAACAAGAAACCATAGAAATAACTTACCGGAAGCAGCGGAGGAAGACGACTTAAGGCCGTGGAAGTTGTTACACAAGAAAATCGGTGGCAGTGCTCCACCGAACGTGGCGAATGAAAACTAACACTTCAATGAAGTTAAAGAATTTTAATGGAAGGGCAAATAGTAGGTAACAAACCAAGTCATTAAGTTGATAAAACCTATGTTTATTTTAAGACGTAAAGCCAAAATGTAAATAAAGTCAACGTAAAGTTGAAAGGTGGAAAAAGTAATTAACAATAAATAAAATAAATCAGAATATACCCAGGTATGGTTTAAAAGAAAAATTAATTCATTATTAATTAACAATAATTAATGGTAAATAAATACTCTTTAACAGATAATAAATTGAAAATTTTATGAAAACAACAAAGAAAGGAAAAGGATGACCTCCGTACCTAATAAAATGTGATCAGAAAACAACGGAAAACCAATTGACTTCTTTACATAAATACTACCTTGAAATAAAATGTGATCGATCACGGATAGTTAATTAATAAAAAAACTCAGTTAACAATTATTCAATAAAACGTTCAATTTCCACCAAGGACAGTTTCCAAGACATATAGAATTTTACGTAAAAATACACACCACCCGGGGGAAGAAAATGGTAACACAACTTTAAAGGGTGGTCAAAATTAATAAATTAACATTAAAACAGTGAACGATACACTCAACTCAGAAATATATAATTCAAGATCCACACAGGCTCCAAAAGCCAGACAACATTAAAACCCGACAACAATCACCCCAAAACCGTTGCCAAGGTCACCACCAAACGAAAGCAACGCCTCCAAATAACAAGGAGGAAAACAGGCTAGAGAAAAAAAATTTAATTCACCCAAAACCCCAGAAGGGGGAGGGGAGAAGAAAACATACCAAACGAATTAGAAAACAAAACACAGGAAAGCCAACAGAAAGCCGAAGAAGGTAAAGCTCTCTACCTTGGAGACTGTACCTTGGTTCACAAAGAAGGTTACAATTTAAAAGTGCCAAAAGGAACTCAGTAAAATTTTAAACTAAAAATACCAATTCAGTTCACTGTGAACCTTCCACATTACTGTGATTAGTTGCCGAAACTGTTTTTCAGATTTTGATAACACACACGCAAATAGGTATTAATTTAACGACGAAGTCCAAATATTTATTATTATTATTATTATTATTATTATTATTATTATTATTATTATTTTCCTGAAATCTTCGAAAATATCAAAATCCTCTTCTGGACGACGTTTAAAATGATTCAAACACTGGTACATACCTTTGGTGGTGAAGAAATGAGAGGAATTTAAACCTGGCCATTGTTGATGAAGAATGCAGTCACACGACCGGCATCAGACCTTGTTAGCGAGTATCCAGACGAAATATAGATCCAAAAACATGATCAGAAGAAATGGCAGGAGGTCACCAACTAGTTCACCTGGGGAAAATCCCCGTTAATGTAGTAACTACGGGGGTTTTCTGGAAATCCACCTCTCCATGGCGTAACACTCAAACACACAAGCGCGCGTCATGGCTGACCCAAGCGAACTCGCTTTCGCGTCAGACGCGAGGAAGAAGCACGACTCTCTGGTAGTAGGCCGGCGCATGCGCAGTTATGCGCAACCTCACGGAGCCAGAACAATGCCGCGCGGGATACATTAGCTTAAAACGGTATATTGCAGAGCAGCCAATTGACACAGATATTCTAGGGCGCAAGGCCAGTTCAAAATGTTTATAAAGGGGCGGCTCACACAATTTAATATTGTCTCAGTCAAAAGGAATTTGAGCATCTTTTTTCTAAAAAGGAAGAACTAGTTTTCTGCAATGATGTTACAGGTCTCTTCGAGTTACTAGGGCAGCAACATAATCCAGAAGAATGGCGTTTATTCATTGATTCTTCAAAAAGAAGTTTGAAAGCGGTACTGCTTAACAATGGAAATACATTTCCATCAGTTCCTGTAGCCCATGCAGCTAACTTACAGGAATCATATGAGAACATGAAAATGGTACTATCTGCTATCCAGTATGAAAAGTATTCCTGGCAGATATGTTCAGATTTTAAAGTTGTAGCTCTCTTACTTGGTTTGCAGTTAGGATATACAAAATTTTGCTGCTTTTTATGCAAGTGGGATAGTCGAGATAGAAATAATCACTATATAAAAAAGAACTGGCCAAAAAGACAGTCATTTACTCCAGGACAGGAAAATGTCGTTCATCAGCCTCTTGTTGCATCTGACAAAATCATACTGCCCCATTACACATAAAACTAGGTTTGCTTAAGAATTTTGTAAAAGCACTTGATCATAGTACGGATGCATTTCAATTTCTCCAAACCAAAATTCCAAAAATATCTGTAGCTAAACTAAAGGAAGGCATATTTGTTGGTCCTCAGATCAAAGAACTGATGAAAGATACAGTGTTTGAAAGCAAGTTAAAAACATACGAACTAGCTGCATGGTCATCATTTAAGAAGGTGGTCACAAACTTTCTAGGAAACTACATGTCAGAGAATTATAGGGAACATATTAGTGAACTTCTACAAAACTATAAACACATGGGATGTAATATGTCTCTTAAAATACACTTCTTGGACTCGCATCTTGACGTTTTCCCTGAAAATCTCGGCGCTATCTCAGACGAACACGGCGAACGATTCCATCAAGACATCGTCGAATTTGAAAGACGTTACCAGGGAAAATGGGGTTCAAATATGCTGGCTGACTACTGCTGGTCACTCAAAAGGGATGTTCCTCAAGCTAAGTTCAGCCGAAAATCTACCTCTCATACTTTTTAGGTATGTAAATGAAATTTAAGTTTAGATAATAAATTTTAGTGGGAACAACAACATTTTTAAATTTTTTTTGAAAATTACTCAAACTGTGAGTGATGGAAAAATTCTAAGAACGGATTTGAAATCAGCAGAAAAAAGTGTATGTAAATTAAAATGCATGTAAATTCAGTTTAAGTTAAGTTTAGTAGGAATAACAATTTTTAATATTTTTTTAATTTTTTGAAAATTACTCAAAAACTGTGCGTGATAGAAAAATTCTAAAATCAGATTTGAAATCAGCAGAAAAAAGTGTACCAGAAACACACTTTCACTTCCATTTAACAAACAAAAATTTTAATTTTGTTGCCCGGTGTAACACGGCATTTAATACACTTCAACTCTTGTTTTTTTTGGCCCCAGTTATTATATGTGTTTCACTTCCATACGGTGTCATACTCCTTACTCAGTGTAAACATAATTTTAAAAGTTTTCAATCTGTTGAACCTAAAGAACACGATGGAGAACAGATGGGAATTTAGGCTGGATTTAGTGATGATATTTATCGTTATTGAGAAGGCATATGTCAGTGTACCATGGCAAGTGGTCTCGGATGTATTGATAAAAAAGAAGGCAGGGAGAGGTGAAGAAAAATTATAAAAGCCATGAACGAAAAGTGAGTAAGTAGTATGAATACTACGATAGGACAAACAAACTGATTCAAAGTAGAAACAGGACTTCAATAAGGAATTGTTCTACCCCCTCCAATCTTCACTATAATCATGGATGAAATCCACAAGAGTATACAACAAAAGGTGGGAACCAAGGAGGCAAAGGCCTTCCGCTTTGCAGATGACATAGTAATATGGGGAGAAGATGAAATGGAAGCACAAGAACAAGATAATGTAAGGAATCAGGAGATGGAGGAATATGGAATGAAAATATGTGTGGAAAAGAGTACGATAGTAGTGGTGACGAGAGGTAATAGAGAAGGAAGTGGGAATATTGAAGTAAATGGAAGATCATTAGAAGTTGTGGAAAGCTTCAAGTATTCGGGGAAAATAATTGAAGAAGACGAGTAAATAAATTAAGAAATTGGATAGCACAGCAAAATCATCATTTACATTACACACTACATATCGCAATTTCCTTCTGAAACTACCATCCACATTTCATCATTTCATCATGATCCTCATTTCACTAAATTTAGATATGCAATATATTGCCACTACCAGGGTGCGAAATCAGAAAGAAGTGGTGGGGGTTGAGAAGGAACATAGGGCTTAACTACTATTTTTTTTTTCAGGCACTAACTGGTGGTGGGGGGGCGGGCATACAAAATTTCCCAGTATTTTAATTACCCTCTCCATCCAGAAAAACGTATTTTTGAGACCTTTTTGTTCGAATTTTGCTGATATAACTGGAATGATAAACATTACGTTATTCCAATCAGCTGAGACATTTATGAGAGACTCGCATCTTAAGAAAGGCCAGACGAGGCGCGAGTTTCCATGGTTTATTGCTTTTTCACTGGAACTTTCCTCTACCAGGGCTATGTGTTGACTGAACAAATTTGTCAGTTTGTACCCTGTTCAAGTGAATATTGTCCTATTGATACCTATAGGAAACACACCCACTCCAAGAAGTACAGGAGTGGTGTAAACTCGAGCTACTTATAACAATGACAAGGGAGGATGGACTTGCCAGCGTGAAACATCAACAATAGGCTGCAGGTGCGGAGTTGCCACTGCTGCAATGTTTTATTTCTCAAGGTTTGAAGTCATTTGAATTATTTCTGATGTTTTCATGAATATATGCCCAGTAAAAATCATTAATTACAGTAATAATTCATGGGTTCTACATTTTCCTGTTTATTTCATAATGAAAGGAACACCCCGGGCAATTTTAGTGGGGGTGGGGGACTTCCCTTTCCCCGCCGCGATTTCGCACCCTGGCTACTACACACAACTTGCAGGCACTTGCAACGCAAAGGCTGGGAGTTTTCTAAAAAGCAAGCTAGTTATATGCGTATTCATTTTTCATGCTTAATTAAAAATAAAATTTAAGAAAATTACTAACATTAAATATTAAACACATGTAGAATGCTGAAACTGAGAAAGATTAGTGTTAACTTCTAATATTCTCAATTGAAATCTATACATTTAGCAAAATTGAATTATTGAATTTGAACATTTCCGACAGTATATGTTAGAGGTTGTTGACACAGTGTAAAATGATAGAAATCACAATTCCGCAATGAAGAAAATCCGTAACTCACTTAACGTAATAAGCTGCCGAATAGCCTAATACGCGCCCTACAAAACAACATACCAGCCACTTCGAAACAAAACCAGATATTTGAATGTTGTTTAATCACTTAAAACAAACTCTTGAAGAACAAACTTGATTTGTAACAGCATTAGAACAGGCTGAATTTAGGAATGGATGTAGTACTAGTGATAACTGCAGAGTAAGCGACACTTTCTCTTCTCTTGAAATGTGAATGGGCTTGTTATATCACCCTGTTTAATACGACTTGTAATAAATCACACTGAAACACAAATATATGCCAAAATACACAAATGTGGGGAGAGTTGTAGTTTAACATATCTGTAATGTCTACAATATGCGACACTTACTGAAAAGAGCAGTGGCGGCACTGGGTGCAATGTTACGCTATGTCTGGCTCAATGAGGATGTTTACGAGAGGAGGAACCTCTCCGGGTGAAAAAAAAACACGAAAGCAAGTCCATAGGTCTTAACGTATGTGGACAGCCATGGAAGGAGGGATCAACTGGCTGAACTTTACGATCCAATTCTTCGTACACTAACGGATATAAAATTTTACGGTTTTTATAATATATACATGCGTTATCATTAGAGTCCGCTGTGCCTTTCAGCGTTCAATCTGCAAGCCTCTGTGAGTTTACCAAAATGGCACGTCACGAAAATCCTCTATTTGCAACTAGTGCCGTGGCCTCATTTAGTTCTATACCTCGTATCTTTCAATCGTTAGAAACTGAGTCAACCCATTGTCATCTTGGTCCCCCTCTACTCCTCTTACCCTCCATAATATAGACTTTAATTCTCGTAGGTAACCTATCCTCCTCCATTCGTCGCACATCTCCCCACCACCGAAGATGGTTTACGCGTACAGCTTCATCCATCGAGTTCATTCCTAACTTAGCCTTTATCTGCTTGTTCCGAGTACTCTCCTGCCATTGTTCCCACCTATTTGTAAAAGCAATAATTCTCGCTACTTTAATGTCTCTTACTTCTAACTCATGAATAAGATATCCTGAGACAACACGGCTTCAGTTCTCGTGAAACAAAGATGGTCTGGAAACACACCGATATAAAGACAGTTTCGTCCGGGAGCTGACTTCCTTCTTACAGAACGCTCTTTATCGCAACTGCCAGCTCACTGCATTAGCTTTAATACACCAAATACAGTGGAGACGATACGCGACACTCTGCGAGATATCGAGGGACAGCGATTTGAGGTCCCTCTAGCGGGGTGACCTGAAAGTTACCGAATCTGTCGTAAGAGCACGTGTATTTGTTTGTGAAGTTTTTGGCGTTATTTATGCGTTTGCATTAAGTTGACATAAGTAAATAGTAGCATGTGTCATTCCTTTCTATCTCCTCTCAATATGAGTGGAAAGATATCTGCTTTGTTTGCCTGCAATAACCATGAAGTGCAGAAGGATTCGCGGTCTTTCTTCCGTTTCCCTAGTGACAACAAAATGTAAGTAAATATTGTGTTAGCATATATATTCTTCCACTTACAAAGATATTTTTATAGTACCTCCTAAACTTGTGACCTGCGCGACCCACATTTGAATTGGCTAAAAAAATATAATAAGCTTACTTTATTGTATAGTGCAGCAGTTAACCTTCAATATCGATGTGTTGTTGTAGGTGTGATCTGTGGGTTTGATTTAATTCAGGAAAATACATATGTATATGTGTGTGGCTACTTGTGTTCCAAGTTAACCCATTTGGAATGCCGTAATGCGTTGTGAAGCACTGAAGAAAATATGGGTGATTTAAGAAATGTACATATTTTGTTGAAACAATATGATGATGCAAATTTGCTTTACACTAATGAAATGGCATTGTGGCAAGTCTTGCTTATAGGGAAAATTTGAATGTTTTTGAGGCTAAATTTATAGATTTTCTTTCTGTTAGTAGGCTTCAAGTTGAAGGAAAAATTCTCCAGCTCTTAAATGTAAATTAACAGAATCATGTGTGTAAGGAATGTGCCGATATTTTTGTTGACAAGCGTTTTAATGTGATCATACTATTTTTTGAAATGAAATAAACGACAAATATAGCCGTGAACGTTCAGGCAGGTATGCTAAAGCTAAAAAAGTAATGCATAAATAAAAGATCAAGCCCTTTCACAGCAGTCCATTTCACATCTTGATTATATGTCTAATTTCAGTCTTTAAATAATAACCTATTAAATAATTCTTCATTCATTTATCCAGAATTGCTTTAGCAACTTTGAAATTAATATCTTAGTAACACTTTCTTTCGTATATACATTTCCATTGATATTTGAATTTCGCGCGAATTTTCAGGTCACGCCACTAGTAGCGCCACATTCGACTTGTCTCCCATTTAAACAAGGCTAAATCCGGAAGTGTCGCGTAATGCCTCTGCTGTATTTGACTATATCTTGATTCAATCTCACTTACTATATTACCATCCAGGGGGAATAATAATAATAACAATAAGTTAATTTATTAATTTGACCACCTAATCAATACAATAAGTGTTGTCTTTGATGATATACATTGACATGTAATCCTGGGAGAACACATAACAAAAATACTTAAACTTATCTACATTTTCCAGCTTTGTATCACCAATCTGACATTCAATTCTGTTAACTTGCTTACCTACCGACATCAGTTTAATCTTTGAGAGACTAATTGTTATTCCATACTCATTGCACCTATTTTCAAGTTCCAAGACATTAGACTGCAGGCTTTCGGCACAACCTACCATTAAGACGAAGTCGTCAGCAGAGGCCAGACAGCTTACTATATTTCCACCTAACTGAATCACTCCCTGCCAAATTATACCTTTAATCAGATGATCCACGTAAACTACGAAGAGCAAAGGTGAAACATTACAGCCTTGTCTAATCCTTGTAAGTATCCTGAACCAAGAACTCATTCTATCATCAATTCTCACAGCAGCCCAATTGTCATCATGAATACCTTTGTTTGATTTTAATAATCTCCCCTTAATATCATACCCCCTCCCCCCAGTATGGTGGACATCACTTCCCTCGGTACCCTGTCATATGCTTTCTCTAGATCTACGAAACATAAAATCAACTGTCCATTCATATCGTAACATTTTACATTTACCTGGCGCGTACTGAACATCGGATCTTGACAACCCCTCCGTGCTCTGTAACCACACTGGTTTTCATCCAACTTCCTCTCAACCACTGATCGCACCTTCCCTTCCAAGATGCCAGTGAATACTTTGCCTGGAATACTAATCAATGAGATACCTCCATAGTTGTTGCAATCCTTCCCTTGCTTTTAGATATGTGTAATTACCGGTACTTTGTTCACTCTGAAGGCACCTTACCAACACTCCATTCTAATCTTATTACTCTATGAAGCCATTTAACCCCTGCATTCCCACTGTACTTCACTATGTCAGGTCTAATTTCATCTATTCCTGCTGCTTTATTTCAATCGAGTTTATTTACCACCCTGTCAACTTCAACCCTTTCGAATACTTCAGTTCTATTTCCTACATTCGCATTGATATCGCCCATTAGCGCCCTTCTTATCCTTGCTGTTGACCCTGACTACGGTGTCACTCGATGTTTCCTAAAACTTGTCAACTTCATCCTCATCTGCACCCTCGCATGGTGAATACGCTGAGACAATTCTCGTCCTAATTCCTCCGACTGCCAAATATGCCCACACCGTTCGCTCATTTACGTGCCTAAAAGAAACTATGCTTCTTACAATAGTTTTCCACATAAACAGTCCTTCCACATACCCTGCCCTTGCCTTTTTAACAGCCATCAAGTACCCTTTAGCATCTCCTGTGTTTTACTCGTTATCTTTCTTACCCGAATATCACTTACGGTACCCAAGTACATCCGGATGCGTCCTCTTTGCTGAATCAGCCAGTTTTTTTCATTCTTCCAGTAGACCCATTAATACTGATAACTCTTCATCGAATTTCATTTCCTTCACCATCTCCCCATGACAGCTTGGAACATACCCCTTAGTCGAGCAGCTCGTCTCCTTTATCCGAAGTCTTCCCAGCCCAAACTTTGCAATATTTTTGTAACGCTATTCTTTTGCCGGATATCACTCAGAACAATTCAAGCTGCTTTTCTTTCGACTTTTTCAGTTTCTTTCTCTCTTCAGTAACAAGTAAAGGAGAGAGATTATTGAGCATATTATCAGTTTGTAGTCTGGTTATATCTTCAAGCTTATCCAGGAAACATAGAGGAGAACTAATGTGCTCAGCTATGTGAACGGAAATTAGGTCGCTTTCAAGCTCACTGCTGAACTGAGAATAATAATGTTATTATTTCTACTAACTACTTCTATGGCTTCCATAAACGCCGAGGAGCCAGAACTTCGTCCCGCAAGAATTCTTTTACTTACCGGTAGGTCTGCGGACATGAGACTGGCGTATTTGAGCACTCTCAAATACCGCCGGACTCGAACCCGCCAACCCGAGCTAGTCATGCATTCTCTCCTTCACCAGCTTAAATTAAATTTAAATATTTTCTGCCTTTATTTTGGTGTACGCATTATTATAACCGTATTCTCAAAGGGAGGGCGGAGGAAGGAGAAAGGAAGAGAGATCTAGTTTGTATATTTTATTGCAATTTCCGTAAGTTCAAGGGCATAGCACGTAGGACTTATCTGTCCTTCCTTTTGCCTGGATGCTACTTTAGTCTTCTTCTTTCTTCAATAAGCAGTAGGGGACGGGGGATCATTTTAAACATATTTTTAGCTTGCAAGTTGGTGTATCTCAAGCTTTCCACATTAGGGGAACCCAGAAAATCTACAGGGGCACTAATGAGTCAATCACAATTACCAGATTTTTATATATATTGGCTTAAATCACACTGATTGAAGACAGGTTGTAAGGCAAGAATGGCATAGGAAAGAGGGCTGGGACTTAAATGAAAGAAAGCGGTCTTTGCCTTAATAAAGGTACAGGCACAGAATTTGCCAATAGTGATAGCGAGGGAACCACGGAGAAACAAAAAGAACTTCAGATCTACCGACTGAGGGATTCGAATCAACCACCCCCCGAAAGCAATCTCACATCAATGTGTTCGAACTGCAGAGCCAATTCACTCAGTTTCTTGTGACGCGCAATACCGCATGGGCTTACTCTCTCCCAAATTACCATTTATACCTGTATATGGATCTTCAGTTCTTCATTTATACATGTAAGTAAGAACATATCGTACTGTAATGAAAGATACTTCCCTAGTCTGTAGTCGGATTGGTGCAGGTATAATAAACCTGATGATGCTTTTTGTTTTAAGCGGCTTAATATCTAGGTCATCAGTCCCTAATGTTATGAAATTAGACGAAATGTAATGACAATTCAAAAGTTCAAAATCATCCACTGACCAGAATAAAAAGCGTGATGATGAAGAATAAATGGGTGAATATGCATTTAAATCAATCGGTGGATCCGACCAAGAAACTATTATAAACGATAGTATTACTGACCAAGGGACTGCTTGTAAAGTACAATTCTGAATCGAGGATGCTTGTTGTCTAAAGGGGTCCAATAATCTGGTCAACGACCCCTATTATGTACACTTATGGCTAGTAAAGTAGAATCATAGTACTTGTCATCTTGCTGTACTAATCAAAAATAGCGTAGACTCACGGTGTTCCACACATTATGGTACTACACACAAGTATTTTACTTCCCACAGGTAACGCAGACCTATGGTGTTTCTCACATTATGGCGCTACTCATATGCAACGCAAACCCATGGTGTTCCTCCCCTAGGTGTACTAATCACGGGCGCCGTTATTCCCGTGGTGTTCTTCATGTAGTGGGTACTAATTACAGGCAACGCAGACCCACGGTGTCGCTGATATAGTGGTACTAATCACAGACAACTCCCAGAACCGTGGTGTTTCTCATAATGGTACTAATCACGGGCACTAGAAAACCCATACATAGACTCAACAGATATTGCTACTAAACACAAACCTATTGTGTACCTAACATAGTGGTACTACTCGCAAGTAAAGGTGACCCATGGAGTTCCCCGCATGATGGTACTAACCACAATTAGTTTCATGGCTCTAACACTACCATACCTTGGTCGCTCCTTTTAGTCGCCTCTTACAACAGCAGGATATAGCGTAGGTGTATTCTTCATCTGCGTCCCTCACCCACAGGGGGTGTATAACATATCTATTTGGGAAGAAATACCTTTATTCTGTACCTACATCATAAAGAAGTCTTGTTGCCATAGCAATAAAAATATGCAATAAAGTACATGAATTCAAAGAGATAAGCATAATTTACTATATTGAATATTAGTTTATTTACATTTTAAGAGATGCGTAGTAATAATAATAATAAGCACCCGCGGATCAACTGAGGGAACAAGGAAAATGGACAACGGCCTCGACGGCATAAGAGGATTCATCCCGATGGCGGAGAGGGCGGAAGAACTGACTGAAATCCACTTCGCGTCTGACTTGCAGCAAGCGGCAAAGTGGTCAGCGTCTGTTCACCAGAGGTGCGGCTGGAAATGTATGTTCTGGAACTATCCACTCCAGTCCTATGAAACTGGACTACGGTCCAATACTTGGATAATCAAATACCATGAGGCGTGGCAGAAAACAAATTTGTATCCCAGGTGGTAACCAATCCACTGCTGACATTAGCAGCACAACCAGACTATCGGATTCTGGGGAGTCTGGCTGGACACGCAAACAGAGGGAGTCGGAGACCTCTGGCCAACTTCGCCCAAACAGCAAAACATTTTTCGGAACACTGAACATAAATTCTCTCTTGCGGGCAGGGAAGTTGTACGAACTAGAGCAAACCCTAAATGATCAAAAAACAGAAATACTGGCACTCCAAGAAACGAGGCTGACTGACGAACACGCAATGGATTTCGGGAACTACAGACTCTTCAAAAGTAAAACAGACAAACGGATTCTCGAAAACACACCCCATTTAGGAGTTGCATTTGCAGTCAAGAAGAGCATACTTAACTCAGTAATAGGTGTGAAATGTGTAAACAATAGGCTAATGACAATCACCCTAAAGTGTGCAAACAAATCATACACACTGATCAATGCACATATGCCAGTCAATGAAGACAATAAAACAGATCGCGAGAAGGTAGACAAATCCTGGGAAATACTAGAAGAAACAGCATCAAAAATTCCTCAGAACCACGTCAAAATTCTGTTAGGAGATTTCAACGCTCAGCTAGGCAAGGAAATACAGGAAAACAGTTGGAAAATTCCCAGCACATAAATGGACGAACCAAAATGGACGGAGATTAGTCGAATTCTGCAGGGGATTCAACCTTAAAGTCATGCCGACTCACTTCAGGAAGAAACCTTCTAAACAAATGACATGGAGATCACCCAACTCCCTCTTGGGCGAGTTTCAAATTGACCATGTGGCAATTTCGTACCCAAACCACAGAGAAATTATGAATGTCCAAGTAAGGAAGGGTGCAAACATAGACTCAGACCACTATCTGACAAGAGTCAAACTACAGTTGATACCCCAAAGGTTCAGAAGAAGGAAGCAAATAATTCCGAAATTTGATACCAGTCGGATCCAGCCATCTCTCACCGAAGAATTAGAGAAAAAGCAGTCCAACAATTGGCAGGAACTCAAGACCAAACTAATTGAAACAGCACAAACACTGATTCCTCTGCAGAAAAGAAAAAAACACCCTTGGTGGAACGCAGACTGTGAACAAGCCATCCAATCCCGGCAGAATGCATACAATAAGTGGAACAGCAAAAAGACCGATAAGAATAACAAAATGTTTTTGGCAGTCAGGAAAGAGGCAGCGAAATTAATCCGACAGACCAAAAGGATATTTGAGAAAGATCAACTACTCGAAATTGAAAAGGACTTCGAAAAAAAACACACACGAAATTTCTACAAGAACTTCAAAACAAAGCTAACAGGGTATCAACCACAAAACCTTTGCTTTAAGAAAGTTAATGGGCAATTTGCACTGAACAATCAAGAAAACTGCACCGAACTTGCAAGGTATTTTGAAGAACTGCTTAACTGCCCAGAGCCAACACAAAGATTTCCACCGCAGGAACCTGACTTCACAAACCCAAATTCAGTACCACCGGATGAAGAAGAAATTACCAGACAGATAAAACGACTTAAAATGAATAAAGCTGCAGGTGAGGATGGGATCATAGCAGAAATTCTCAAATCAGCAGGCCCAAATACTATAAAAGAATTCACCGGTATCATCCAAGAGATTTGGGAAACAGAACAAATTCCAGAAGATTGGAAAAGTGCACTAATTCATCCTTTACATAAGAAAGGAGACAGAACAGATATAAATAACTACAGAGGAATCTCATTGGTATCTGTTGCCTACAAAATTTTATCTCAATGCCTTCTCGATAGAACCCAACAGCAACTAGAACCAAAAATTGGAGAATATCAAGCAGGTTTCAGACCAGGCCGTTCATGTCCAGAGCAAATTTTGAAACTAAAGTTAATCCTAAGGCATCAGAGAATTTGTAGCAAAAATGTAGTTTGTACTTTTGTTGATTTCAAAAAGGCCTATGATTCAGTTGATCGTCAATCACAGTTTCAGATATTAAAAGAACAGGGTCTAGACCGAAAACACTCGCAATTGTAAAAGAGACATTGACAGACACAAAATCTAAGGTTAAATTCATGGGGGAAATCTCAGACCCTTTTCCGATCAAAACAGGAGTAAGACAGGGAGATGGGCTCTCTCCACTACTCTTCAACTGCGTCCTTGAAAAGGTAATACAGGAATGGCGCAAACAGAAGTCTGCCCTCAAGATTGACCAACCAATCACTCTTGGTAGGGGCAAATTAGCAGTAGACTGCCTGGCATTTGCGGACGATCTGGCAATCTTAACTCGTGACGTTTCAACAGCCATAAACCAGATCGAACTCCTGAAAGAAACAGCGAAAAAAGTCGGCCTCCAAATATCGTTTGAAAAAACTGAATACATGACCTGCAGCAAAGAAGCCCCTAAATTCATGGAGACAAAATATGGCAAAATAAAACGGGTCCAGCAATTCAAATATCTCGGTGAAATAATTCAGGAGAATGGAATTGAAACAAAAGCCAATGAAGTTAGATGCCAAAAAATGGAAACTGCGTATAGACTCACCCAAAATATCTATAACAAAAAGTGTCTCTCCAAGCATGCTAAACTAAGACACTATAGTACAGTTATTAAACCAGAATGCCTCTATGGATCAGAGACACTAATTTTGAACAGGAAAACTGATCTAGAAAATATTCAGAAAAAGGAACGCAAGATCATTAGAAAAATTTTAGGCCCAAAACTCGTAGATGAACAGTACCGCCTTAGAGGGAAACAGGAAATCAAACAATTTTCTAACATTCACAGCGACATCAGAAAACGCAGATTAAGATTCTTTGGACATATAAAAAGGATGAACCCAGATAGACTTACCAAGCAAATAGTTGAATTTTATGAAAACCGAAGTAAAGCTAAAACGGACACAATAAAATGGATTGGCGAAATTAAAACAGATCTCAAACTGGCAGGAATTACACCTGAAGACATCCAAAGCCGGGTTATCTTCAGAACCAAAGTTCATAAGTGGCAAGTTGACCAAGAGGAAAAACCAAAAAAGAAGACCGGAACAACATGGTCTCAAGAGAGAAAAGAAGCACACAGCAAACGAATGAAGGAAGTGTGGGCACAAAGAAAGGCAAATGCCTGTCTCTAAGTACTTTGCGTAGTCCTAATGGGCTCATTCGCAATATATATATATAATAATATTAACAACTACAACGAACGTATGCAATAAAGTAATATAATGTACAACATCAAGAGCCATTCCATGGTCACTGAATTACAAAGCAGGGAGTATGAATAAACAAACACAATAAACATGTATTTACAAATCAAAAAGCAAAATCATCTCCACACAAGCCATATAATATCCTATAAGAGGGAATGGACATGAATATGATTACTAATTATTATTTGTCAGAATTACAATATGTGCCTTGTTTGGGATCACTTCGTAATTCTCTGATTTAGGAATGTTATAGGTTGACTGAAAAGAGACATTGTAATAAGAAAATCGAGTTAAAAACAAAATTAAAGGACAGGTATGGAAATTTCCTTTTTTATTTTCTATGCAAATTCAGTTCAATTGGAAAACTGTACGCATCAAGAAAACAAAATTTGATTTTTCTTACCTTCAGGGATGGAATCTGAAATCCGTATTATAGGAGTAAATGGGCTTTTACTATTTATATGCAACTTCGATAATTTCAACGTTCATTCCATTTTGTGTCTCTCCTGTTAAATGTAACTTTGTGGACGTGTCCTGTTTTCCAGATGACCGACTCAGTTAGTGCCAATTGCTCAGCTTGACT
This sequence comes from Anabrus simplex, assembly GCF_040414725.1. Classification (NCBI taxonomy): domain Eukaryota; kingdom Metazoa; phylum Arthropoda; class Insecta; order Orthoptera; family Tettigoniidae; genus Anabrus; species Anabrus simplex. Next base: position 69,316,454 of record NC_090279.1, read on the forward strand.
TACATCAGGAGAACTTTGCTGTCCACCACAGGAACTGACTCTAGAGATGAGAGAACTCAGTTCTTTCTGATAACTACTAACAGTAGAACTTTGCTGTGTACCACAAGAACTGACTACTAGCAGTAGAACATTGGTGTCCACCTCAGGAACTGAGTACAGAGATGACAGAACTCAGTTCGTTCAGATAACTACTAACAGTAGAACTTTGCTGTGTACCACAAGAACTGACTACTAGCAGTAGAACTTTGGTGTCCACTACAAGTACTGAGTCCTGCGATGCGAGAACTCAGCTCGATCTGGTAACTACGGTACTAGCAGTAGAACGAGGAACTCTCAGTAACGTTATCAAGTCTAGCCGTTACTAGGAACGTACAACTTACCGGAAGTTCCATGGAAAGGTAAACATTGTCGCGCTAAGAAGTGAACAATGCCATTTACACTTCACCAGTGTTGAGTCTCTGCATTTGGGTAATGCGTTGAATCAATTGTATATTAATTTCAGTCGAGATAATACCTAAGTTCTCTTTCAATGAGAATTCAAGTGCTTTCAAAAGATTCCTGTTCGTTGAGATACGGGTATAAATGTCATCCATCACCAGTGAGAGAAATTTGGCTACAGGTGAACAAAACACAGGGTTCATTCCTTAATACAGCTACGAGGAAGAACGGAATTACTTTGGGCTGACGAATTAACCTGGTACTCATTTATGGAGCAGGCTGAATGTACCTCTGGGCCATGTGTCGCTCCAGAAGTTGAAATCTCTTTTCTCACATTTCTCAAACCCACGGACTTCCAGGAGAATCGAGGACATTTTTGCCACCTCGGCTATGTAGCCCTTGTTTGAATTGTGTGAAGAGAGGTGACGGTCTGGTATAAATTCAGGATATTTCTACCTCTCTCGGTCGACCAACGAGATATATCCACGTGTTGGGCGCTTTAATACACGTGACTAAAGGGCAACACGGTTGTTCATAGACACGGAAACTGCATTTTATTCGTCGTAATTTGACCTTGAACGAATTTATAACTTTACTCTGCACGTTTAGCAGTTACAGGAGCAAACAGTTATTTTACAGAATATCCTCAGGGTGGTCGTAAGAAAGGCGATTGTAATAAACAGTTCCACACCGCGAGTAGTATAATTGGATGGTTCGGGCGCCTCCTCCTCCTCCCGCCGCCTCCTCCGCCGCCTCCTCCGCCGCCGCCGCCCGCGGGAAATTTGAATTTTGGCGGGAAATTTGAATTTTGGCGCGAGATTTGAATTTGTAAACAAAGCCACGTGCTTTTTGACAGCTGTCATCGACAACAACGCATCGCTAACCTCACTGCTGCCATCTTGACGGGCCTAAACCTCACTAGTGCCAACTTAACCTAACTAGCGAGAGGTAAACAAACCCACGTGTTTTTTGACAGCCACGTGCTTTTTGACAGACAACAACGCATCGCTAACCTCAGTACTGCCATCTTGACGGGTCTAACCTTAGTGGTACCAACTTAACTTAACTAGCATGAGGTAAACAAAGCCATGTGATTTTTTGACAGCCACGTGCTTTTTGACAGATTTGTAAACAAAGCCACGTGCTTTTTGACAGACAACAACGCATCGCTAACCTCAGTACTGCCATCTTGACGGACCTAAACCTCAGTAGTGCCAACTTAACCTCACTAGCATGAGGTAAACAAAGCCATGTGCTTTTTGACAGCTACGTGCTTTTTGACAGATTTGTAAACAAAGCCACGTGGTTTTTGACAGACAACAACGCATCGCAAACCTCAGTACTACCATCTTGACGGGCCTAAACCTCAGTAGTGCCAACATAACCTAACTAGCATGAGGTAAACAAAGCCACGTGTTTTTGACAGCCACGTGCTTTTTGACAGCTGTCATCCGCCATCTTTAAACTACAGAGCGCTGTGCTGCCCTCTTTCGTCACCTGTCATCGGCAGTGCTGCCATCTTGGCGGGCCTAAACCTTAGTGCTACCAACTTAACCTCACTAGCTCGAGATAAACAAATCCACGTGCTTTTTGACAGCCACGTGTTTTTTTGACAGCTGTCATCCGCCATCTTTAATCCATAGAGCACAGTGCTGCCCTCTTTAGCTACTTACCTTTGAAGTGTGGTGGCGGCAATTTGAAAAATTCTATGCGCTCTTGTTGGGAAACAAAGCCACGTGCTTTTTTGACAGCTGTCATCCGCCATCTTTAATCAATAGAGCACTGTGCTGCTATCATGCGGGCAATTTCGTCAGCTGTCATCCGCCATCTTTGAGAACAGTGCTGCACTCTATGTGGTGGCGGTAAATTCCACGTGCTTTACAAACCCATGTGCTTTTCTGACAGCTGTCATCCGCCATCTTTAATCTAGAGAGAACAGTGCTGCACTCTATGTGGTGGCGGTAAATTCCACGTGCTTTACAAACCTATGCGCTTTTCTGTCATCCGCCATCTTTAATCTAGAGAGAACAGTGCTGCACTCTATGCGGTGGCGGCAAATTCCACGTGCTTTACAAACCTATGCGCTTTTCTGTCATCCACCATCTTTAATCTAGAGAGAACAGTGCTGCACTCTATGTGGTGGCGGCAAATTCTACGTGCTCTTATTTGGAAACAAATTCTACTCGCTCTTCAGCTGTCATCCACCATCTTTAATCAAGAGAGCACCGTGCTGCCCTCTTTGTGGTGGCGGATAATTTGAAAAAATTCAGCAGCCATCTTTAATCCAGAGAGAACAGTGCTGCCCTCTTTAACTACTTACCTTTGAGGCGGTTAATTTGAAAAATTCTTTTCGACAGGCTGCCATCTTTAATCCAGAGAGAACAGTGCTGCCCTCTTTAGCTACTTACCTTTGAGGCGGTTAATTTGAAATATTCTAGCTGCCATCTTTAATGAAAAGAGCATCGTGGTGCTATCTTGCGGGTAATATTTTACGTCACAGCTGTCATCCACCATCTTGCATTGCTAACCTTAGTGCTGCCCTCTTTAGCTACTTACCTTTGACGAGCTGTCATCCGCCATCTTTAATCCAGAGAGAACAGTGCTGCACTCTATGTGGTGGCGGATAATTTGAAAAAATCTTTTTGACAAGCAGCCATCTTTAATCAACAGAGAGAACAGTGCTGCCATCTTTAGCTACCGCCATCTTACATCGTTTACCTCGCTGCTGCACTGTATGTGGTGGCGGCTAATTCGAACAAGTATAATCACGCATCAGGCAAGCTAGAGTAAGCACGTGCTGTTGTGATGACGTCATTGTGCATGTTTAAACCCGTTCGTTGACTAAAAGGTTTAGTCTTCGAGAAACAGTGATAGAGTGTAGAGTGCAAACATGACGAAAACATTAATAGTTGATGTGCAAGGCTTTAAAGTAAATGGAAACAAATTTGTGTTTAAAGAGGTGGCTGTGTTAGATTGCAGTGTGTTGTGGGCTCCAAAACTTGTTAGTTTAGTATTTAGTCCACCGTTCCCTTACTGTTTGCAAACAGATGAAGATAAAAAGCAGACTCAGTGGATTGAAAACAATTTAGGTTTGAAGTGGGAAGAAAAAGGAATACCTTATCGTTTTCTACCTTTAATGATGAATGCACATTTGTCAAGAGCAGATCTTGTTCTTTTAAAGGGTTGTGAAAAGAAAGAATGGTTGCGTGATTTTCTACCATCATCATGTGAAGTTATCGACATGCATGAATTGGGGTGCCCATCATTTAAAACTCTTCCGAAAGAGCATAGCAGAGAAACAAGTAAACAGTCTTTACAACATGTAGGTATGCTCTTTGATTGGTTGTGTCGCAGTGCATGCCGGGAAGTGAACAACATATGTAAAGTGCAGTGTCGAAATAACCTTAGTGTAAAAGAAACATTTGTAGAGTAAAGACATCATGTCATTTCTAACAGATACTAAGTGTAACGCAGTTGAAAAGGCGATCGTAAAGTTTTATGCATGCAAAAAGAAACTAAACACTTTTACTGAAGAAGAGTTAAATGCATTACCAAAGGCATTTTTGGTCAATGTAGCTGCGAATGCTGTAAAGAAGATTTGGGATAAGGTGCCTCGTGAGTGGACTCAAGATCCTGTTTTGTCAGAGCTTCAAACGTGTAGTTTACATCATGAACACGTGAGTTTAGGTAGAAGACCTTCTGTGAGACAGTGCCGTACATGTCAACTAATTAAACTGTATCACGGACCTAAAACTAACGAGTTGTCTTCGCTTATAAACACTTATCATGGCTGTGGAGAGAGTAAACAAGGAAAAGGTGAAGAAACGTGCTGGGAGAAAGATGAGGAAGCATGTTGGGCGTGGACTCATCAATAGAGTGATTGATCTTCTTTTCTTCGTGCTTCATCTCCCCTGCGGCCCTAGAACACATTCGCCTGATACGTAGTTACATGCTGCCTGTATGTCGTGTAGCTGTTAAAATCTGCTTCGTACAGTTATGCTGTGTGTTATTACCTAGTGCTTTAGCTGCTCAGAAGAATATAGCAGCACTTGTCGTTGTTGGTGCAATAAAACGAAAACTGAGTGTCAAAGACCGTAACATAAACAAAGGATACAAATGTATGTATATATATTCTAAAATAAATATGAATTGTCAAAACATATTACAGGTGTTGTTTAATCCTACAGCATGTCCTAGTGACTTAGAAGAAAGGAAACGTAGAGGATTAAAAGAAAACACACATAAGATTTAAAGTACATCCTCTTTATTAATCCATGAATTAAAGCTGTTATTAAAACCAAGCCATTTAACATACAGTTTATTACCACGACGTCGAATAACACGTTCAACTAAATAGTGATCAGGATATTTTGTTTTCTGCAGTTCTTCGATGTAGAATCCTCCTTCAATAGGCTGTCCTCTGAGATCGCGAAGTAAATACGTAACTGGATTAGTAAGCTTAACACTTCTGATTTGAAAAATTTCAGTGCTCCAGTTAGGTGTGTATCCTTTTGCAAAGATAGACTTGTGTTTGCTGATGCGAACGAAATCACCTTCTTTAAAATGATAGCGACGTGGATCAGCTGTTTTGATTACAAGATGAATAGCATCTAGACGAGGTGTATTCTTTGTAACAAGACGTGGCTTTGTTCCGATAGTGCGATGAGGTGTATCGTTGTAGGTAGATAAAAGTCTAGGTAGCAGATGAATCCAACGATATGAACCTTGCGCTGTAAATTCTCGCCACATCATTGTTTTGAGTTTACGATTAAAGCGTTCTACAACACTTGCCTTGAGATTACTGAACGTAGAGTAGTGTTGAATGCCAAGTAACTTGAGGTAAGAAGAAAAATCCTTGTTGTAAAACTCTTTACCTTGATCAGTTTGAAGAAGCCTTGGGCAGCGTTTCGATTCTTCAACAATATGTTTAAATGCTTCTTTAACTTGAGCTGCTGTTTTAGAACGCACGGGTTGTGCAAAAGCAAACTTTGAGTACACATCGATAACAGTAAGTAGATACTTATAGCCCTTATTACTAGAAGCATATGGAATCATTTCTACTAAGTCTGCTTGCCAGAGATCATCTTTTCCTCGTTATAATAACGCGTCTGCGACAGTAGCTGCGACGTGCTGGTTTATGTAACTCATGTGCGATGTTTACCTTTACAGGTGAGATCTTCTCTTGAAGAGCCATTACGAAATAATACCGGTATAACGTAGTTCTCTTTCTATTTCTAGAATTTCTGATCCGTGACCAGTGTGACCAGCCTCTTGCGATGCTCTTAAAAGTTGTAATCGTTCAACGAGTAAGTTTGGGTCATTCCAGTATCTTACATCCACATACGGCAACAAAGGCTTGTAGATAACGTCTAGACTACGTGCAGTCGGAAACAGCTTAGAAATAAACTCACGATACTTGTAACTCTTATTCGCATTTACAGCTCCTGTTCTCTTGTAATTACGTCGTGTTGCATCGGTAGCAAAAAGTATTGCTTTATACTTTTTAAGATCATCTTGTAAAATTATATCCTTGTCAGGTATTCATGAGAAAAGAAGTTCTAAGAGTCCTTTCGTAGGTTTATAGGTAACACCTTTTACAATGAGTTTGTTGCTATTAATCTTAACATTTGAATTTCCTATCCGGAAACAGTCATCTTCGTAGCGAATACCATAGGTAGTGTCAGTTTGTCCTGTAAAAAGTTTTTCTATATAAGGTGCAAAGAGAGATCCATAGGTATCTTGAATAAAAGTTCTAAACTGATTGCGATACTCTGGTGTAATCATAACCTCAGACAAAGATGGTAGATTTTGCGTCGATGTAGTAGGTGTTTCTGCAATAACATCTGTAGTTAAAAACTCAACACGCTTAGATGGTGATGCATCATTAAGTTCTTCTTCTTCTTCTTCCTTATCTTCCTCTTCTTGATCTACATCCTGCTTCTTCTCTTCCGTATCTTCTTCATGCTTTTCTTCTTCATGCTTCTCTTTATGATATGATGTTTGCATAGAAGCAGAACTTGAAGTAGGCTGCGGTAATGAAGTAGAATTAAAAATTTCTTTGAGTGGTGTACTTAGCTGTGTTTTTAAAAATAAATCCGTGTCTGCTTGAATACGTTTAAGCTCTTTAAATTTCCGTCGAATATTGTTTCGAGCTTGGATGATATGTTTTGTGATCTCCTTGCTAGATGTTATCATGATGGTGGTTTTTAATCAAGTAGTTACTGTAATTCTGTGTTAATGCATATAAAATGATCGAAACCCATGCGATATCGTCCATGCTGTACATCACTTTCTTTATCAATAACTAAAAAGCTGTAACGGTGTAATTACCAACATTTAGCACACATACGTTTAAAGTCATCGAATGTCATATCAGTGTTAACATGATCGTTATACACATGTCGCATGTTGCGCTCATCTTGCCGAAAAAGCACAATAACATTTGCGTTGTCGCGTATCAACTGCTTGGGCACACGAGAATAGGTTTGGCACAAATAGATGCAATCAACATATTTATGTCGACCCATACTAAAGAATGCACGAATAACGTTTTGCTGTTCTGTTGCGACATCATCAAAGATCATTAGAGAATTAGGAAGCACATCGTCTGGTGATGGTACTTGCTCATGTGAATTAAATTTAAAATATCTTATTCCATCTTTAACTAGATCGTGCATTACAGTTTGTAGAATAGTATATAGCGGCTGATAGAGTGACTTTGCGAACACGTAAATATTCTCGAAGCGTACACCATTTACAGAAGTAATAAGTGTGAGTAAACGATTTGTTTTACCGCATCCCGACGGACCTGATATAATACATCGGACAGTAAAAGGAAACAACGTTCCATGACGTTTTCTTGTAGTTGTACTAGAACTAGGTAAGAGATGTGGTACAATGTCGGTAACAGGTAGCGTGTCTTGCTGCTTTATAATCTTCATGATAACTGAATCATAAAGTACGTAATAGTAATATATATATATTAAACGAAACAAGAGGCAACGGTTAGTTTATGATTTGCTCTTGACTAGTAAAGTCGTGTCCAGCATGGTGAAACAACGATATCCAAACGACATGAAGAAGAAGAAGAAAGTAAAAACTGTTGGATGGAAAGATGTTATAAAGGCTGCGCAAAAAGCTATTCGAGGGGAATACAATCCTCGTGTAGCTATTACTAAGGCGTTACGCGCAGCAAGAGCGAGAATTTCTCCAAAGTGCAGAGCAATATTTAGTAAACGTGCGCGAATTATTCCTGTACCAAAACGAGGAGGATTTCTTCCTGCGCTGTTTGCTGGCTTAGCAGCTTTAGGGTCATTGCTAGGTGGTGCTAGTGCTGTAGCGAGAACTGTCAAAGCTGTAGAAGAAGCGAAACAACAGTTGAAAGAGAGTGAACGTCATAACAAGACGATGGAGGCAATTGCGTTACGAGGCAAAGGTGTGAACATGAAGCTAGCGCCATACAAGAAAGGGCTTGGTATCTACATTTCTCCAAAAAACGTCTACTGAATGCACTGCCATATCGAGCTCTAACGCATGATGAACTTTTTACGTTTGCTAAACAACTAGGAATTCATTATTTTCGAGGAGTGTATATGCGCGATCAACTACCAGCACGTCCACGTGAACGTGAAAGTGCCGTAATTAACTTGGACGACAGTCGTGGACCTGGAACTCATTACGTTGCTTATGTAAAACGTAAATCTAAAGTATGGTATTTTGATAGCTATGGAGATTTACCTCCTCCTTTTGAGCTCATACGTTATTTCGGAAGCAGTGCAGACATTGTTTACAATAAAAACCGTGTGCAAAACTTTAATACACGCATGTGCGGACGATTATGTCTTATGTTCTTATATCAAACCCAGACAGTAGAGAAAGTGTATTAGTATCTACGTGATGACGAACAGTGAAAGAACGTTTGCTGTACGTGGAGAAGGACCTGAAACAACCATCTATTTTAATCCGCCAATCGAACTTGGTTATCAGCCGCATAGTCTTGGACTAGTATCGTTTGAAAGCTACAATAAAATCTATAATGTGCGTGATGGTTTAAACAAGTTCTATTACGATGAGTATGTGCTAACACTACCCTCAGGTAGTTATACAGTAGATGATATTCACGACTATATTGAAAGTACGTTAATTGATCAGTTTGGGGAAGATAGTTTTAGTAATCATAATTACAAGTTCTCAATCACTATAAGCAACATTACGCATAAATGTGTTATTGAATCATCATTTAAGATTGACTTCAAATCACAACCTGATTCGATTGGCCCACTGCTTGGATTTTCATCGAGGGAGCTCCTACCGAACGTACGTTACGAGTCTGATCAACCTATAAAACTCTTCGATGATTATAATGTGAACATTACTTGTAATATTATTACAGACTTGAATAGTAATCTACAACCTTCGCACGTCCTGCACGACTTTATTGTTACAGAGGAACGTGGATATACTATTTGTGAGAAACCAGCAGTAGTTCTTTATCATCCTGTGTCTGTAAAACACATTAGCAACATTACTCTTAGACTTGTAAATAAACATAATCAGCTTATTCATTTAGATCAGCACGCGTACGTAGCTTACAAACTACATCTTAAACCAGTATGAAAACCATCTATAAAACACGGTGTACATTCCGAAGACATACTACATGTGTGCAGAGACTCATCGAGTTAACAGATACCCATAAGCAGATACTCCAAGATTTAGGATATACACTACTACAACAGAATGGAAGAAATGCTAGACATTACGAATACAGTAGAAAGTCGTGAAGGTGTAGTACGAAGTGAGCTTCATTCCTATCAACCTTTTACGTTTGGATTAAATAACAATGATGAAATTCATTTTATTATTAATCAACAAGATGTTTACACCTTACCACACGAAAGCTACCTCTATATTGAAGGACGATTAGAAAAGTCTGATGGAAGTGGACCAAGCACTTCACAACTAAACAACCATGCTCTAGCTTTTCTCTTTTCTGAAGCGCGATATGAAGTAAATAATGTTGAGATAGATCGAACGAAGAATGTTGGTGTAACAAGTGCAATGAAACTCTACCCTTCTTTCTGTGATGAAGAAAGTAATCTTTTGCGGATGGCTGGATGGTGTCCAAAAGCTACTAACAACTGGATGATTAATGAGGATGGAACTTTTACGGGTATGTTATCACTGAAACATATTTTTGGATTCGCAGAAGACTTTACACGTATTATAATCAACGCAAAACAATAGCTTATTCTAATCCGTGATCGAAGTGATTACAATTCTCTTAAAGCAGTAGAAACACCTGTAGAATCGAAAATAACACTGCATCGTATACTGTGGCGGATTCCACATGTAACCTTATCTGATCGTGAAAAACTTCGATTGCTCAAGATTGTAGAAAATGATACTCCATTACCTATACGTTTTAGAAGTTGGGAGCTGCATGAATATCCTGTGTTACCACCTACAAACAAGCATAGCTGGGCTGTTAAAACATCACGTTTTACTGAGAAGCCCTTGTACATTATTTTTGGATTTCAAACTAATCGTAAATTCAATCACGAAAAAGATAGCTCACTGTTTGATCACTGCAAATTAAGACACGTTAGACTATATCTCAACGGAATTACGTATCCCTACGAAAACATCGACATTAACTTTGAGAAAAATAAGTTTGGGATGCTCTATGACATGTTTTGTAAATTTCAATCATCGTATTATCAGAAAGAAGATCGTCCGCTATTTACACCTCAAGAATTTAAAAATAAAGCACCGATTGTAGTTATAGACTGCTCTTATCATGAAGAATCTATAAAAGAATCTCCAGTTGATATTCGTTTAGAATTTGAAACATCTGAAAACATTCCAGCTAACACAGCAGCCTATTGTCTTATTATTCATATGAGTGATGTTACTTACCATCCGCTAACGAATATTGTTACGAGACTATAAATAAGAATAGATCTTTATCATTTTCATTAGTGTGTGCTTCGACATCGTACGCTATGGAACAAAACTGTAAATGTGCATGCTGTTTGCATGCTCATACGCAACATCTTATTTATGTTTCACGAGTGAGTGAGGCTATTAAGATGTTCTATAAACGTAGATCGTCGATGCCGAAACATCTTATTCAATACTTACCACCAGGATTTTTATATACGTACGCTGCCTCTTACGTGCATAATTTTTGGGACATCCTTCCTCTACACAGTAAGATGTCAATCGAAGTAGCTTTATGCAGAACTTGTGAACGACATTACAAGCATCGAGGAGAAAATGGTGATGATGATTGGGATGGACCAAATCCGAGGATTGAACACTGTACACAGTGTATGAATGAACTTTCTCTAGTACCTCATGATGATGATGATGATGATGATTCCGAAAAGGAATAACAGCAAGGTAAGAAGTATATGATCTTCTCTGTAAAGCATAACATACTTAGTATAATATATTTCTAAATGCTTTGTTTAATTTGAATGTTGCAGGAGGCATTTCAGAAGCGTACGTTGTTAAGAAGCACACCAACCTTGTCAGCAGCAAAAACGAACACTGTTGTAGTACATTTGTAAATAAATATTTGATCGCATTCAAAAAATGTTGTACTTATTGCATTGCTTTGCACCGACTTACTCTTAAGAAAAACGATCAGGTCTAAACATGCACAATGACGTCATGACAACAGCACGTGCTTACTCTAGCTTTCCCGATGCATGTTTAAACTTGTTCGAATTTACCGCCACGACATTCCTTTACACCAACTTACTCTTAAGAAAACGGACAAGTCTAAGCATGCATGATGACGTCATCACTGCAGCGCGTCCTTACTCTAGCTTGCCTGATGCGTGATTAAACTTGTTCGAATTAGCCGCCACCACATAGAGTGCAGCAGCGAGGTAAACGATGTAAGATGGCGGTAGCTAAAGATGGCAGCACTGTTCTCTCTGTTGATTAAAGATGGCTGCTTGTCAAAAAGATTTTTTCAAATTATCCGCCACCACATAGAGTGCAGCACTGTTCTCTCTGGATTAAAGATGGCGGATGACAGCTCGTCAAAGGTAAGTAGCTAAAGAGGGCAGCACTAAGGTTAGCAATGCAAGATGGTGGATGACAGCTGTGACGTAAAATATTACCCGCAAGATAGCACCACGATGCTCTTTTCATTAAAGATGGCAGCTAGAATATTTCAAATTAACCGCCTCAAAGGTAAGTAGCTAAAGAGGGCAGCACTGTTCTCTCTGGATTAAAGATGGCAGCTTGTCGAAAATAATTTTTCAAATTAACCGCCTCAAAGGTAAGTAGCTAAAGAGGGCAGCACTGTTCTCTCTGGATTAAAGATGGCTGCTGAATTTTTTCAAATTATCCGCCACCACAAAGAGGGCAGCACGGTGCTCTCTTGATTAAAGATGGTGGATGACAGCTGAAGAGCGAGTAGAATTTGTTTCCAAATAAGAGCACGTAGAATTTGCCGCCACCACATAGAGTGCAGCACTGTTCTCTCTAGATTAAAGATGGTGGATGACAGAAAAGCGCATAGGTTTGTAAAGCACGTGGAATTTACCGCCACCACATAGAGTGCAGCACTGTTCTCTCTAGATTAAAGATGGCGGATGACAGCTGTCAGAAAAGCACATGGGTTTGTAAAGCACGTGGAATTTACCGCCACCACATAGAGTGCAGCACTGTTCTCAAAGATGGCGGATGACAGCTGACGAAATTGCCCGCATGATAGCAGCACAGTGCTCTATTGATTAAAGATGGCGGATGACAGCTGTCAAAAAAGCACGTGGCTTTGTTTCCCAGAATTTTTCAAATTGCCGCCACCACACTTCAAAGGTAAGTAGCTAAAGAGGGCAGCACTGTGCTCTATGGATTAAAGATGGCGGATGACAGCTGTCAAAAAAGCACGTGGCTGTCAAAAAGCACGTGGATTTGTTTATCTCGAGCTAGTGAGGTTAAGTTGGTAGCACTAAGGTTTAGGCCCGCCAAGATGGCAGCACTGCCGATGACAGGTGACGAAAGAGGGCAGCACAGCGCTCTGTAGTTTAAAGATGGCGGATGACAGCTGTCAAAAAACACGTGGCTTTGTTTACCTCATGCTAGTTAGGTTAAGTTGGCACTACTGAGGTTTAGGCCCGTCAAGATGGTAGTACTGAGGTTTGCGATGCGTTGTTGTCTGTCAAAAAGCACGTGGCTTTGTTTACAAATCTGTCAAAAAGCACGTAGCTGTCAAAAAGCACATGGCTTTGTTTACCTCATGCTAGTGAGGTTAAGTTGGCACTACTGAGGTTTAGGTCCGTCAAGATGGCAGTACTGAGGTTAGCGATGCGTTGTTGTCTGTCAAAAAGCACGTGGCTTTGTTTACAAATCTGTCAAAAAGCACGTGGCTGTCAAAAAAGCACATGGCTTTGTTTACCTCATGCTAGTTAGGTTAAGTTGGTACCACTAAGGTTAGACCCGTCAAGATGGCAGTACTGAGGTTAGCGATGCGTTGTTGTCTGTCAAAAAGCACGTGGCTGTCAAAAAACACGTGGGTTTGTTTACCTCTCGCTAGTTAGGTTAAGTTGGCACTAGTGAGGTTTAGGCCCGTCAAGATGGCAGCAGTGAGGTTAGCGATGCGTTGTTGTCGATGACAGCTGTCAAAAAGCACGTGGCTTTGTTTACAAATTCAAATCTCGCGCCAAAATTCAAATTTCCCGCCAAAATTCAAATTTCCCGCGGGCGGCGGCGGCGGAGGAGGCGGCGGGAGGAGGAGGAGGCGCCCGAACCATCCAATTATACTATAATTATACAATTATACTACTGAGTACAGAGATGACAGAACTCAGTTCGTTCAGATAACTACTAACAGTAGAACTTTGCTGTGTACCACAAGAACTGACTACTAGCAGTAGAACTTTGGTGTCCACTACAAGTACTGAGTCCTGCGATGCGAGAACTCAGCTCGATCTGGTAACTACGGTACTAGCAGTAGAACGAGGAACTCTCAGTAACGTTATCAAGTCTAGCCGTTACTAGGAACGTACAACTTACCGGAAGTTCCATGGAAAGGTAAACATTGTCGCGCTAAGAAGTGAACAATGCCATTTACACTTCACCAGTGTTGAGTCTCTGCATGTGGGTAATGCGTTGAATCAATTGTATATTAATTTCAGTCGAGATAACACCTAAGTTCTCTTTCAATGAGAATTCAAGTGCTTTCAAAAGATTCCTGTTCGTTGAGATACGGGTATAAATGTCATCCATCACCAGTGAGAGAAATTTGGCTACAGGTGAACAAAACACAGGGTTCATTCCTTAATACAGCTACGAGGAAGAACGGAATTACTTTGGGCTGACGAATTAACCTGGTACTCATTTATGGAGCAGGCTGAATGTACCTCTGGGCCATGTGTCGCTCCAGAAGTTGAAATCTCTTTTCTCACATTTCTCAAACCCACGGACTTCCAGGAGAATCGAGGACATTTTTGCCACCTCGGCTATGTAGCCCTTGTTTGAATTGTGTGAAGAGAGGTGACGGTCTGGTATAAATTCAGGATATTTCTACCTCTCTCGGTCGACCAACGAGATATATCCACGTGTTGGGCGCTTTAATACACGTGACTAAAGGGCAACGCGGTTGTTTATAGACACGGAAACTGCATTTTATTCGTCGTAATTTGACCTTGAACGAATTTATAACTTTACTCTGCACGTTTAGCAGTTACAGGAGCAAACAGTTATTTTACAGAATATCCTCAGGGTGGTCGTAAGAAAGGCGATTGTAATAAACAGTTCCACACCGCGGGTGTGATTGTACCTCTTAAAGTCTCTGAAATTACGGTACCAGTAATAACAAAGTACGTAAGAAATGTGTGTGGATCCGTGAGAGGAATAAGAACTACCAAGTATCTCCAGATATATTCATCAAACAAACTGCAACTTCTGGTACATTTTTACCGCACGAGCTGCTCATCTAGCATGAGGTAAACAAAGCCACGTGTTTTTAGATAGCTGTCATCCGCCATCTTTAAACTACAGAGCGCTGTGCTGCCCTCTTTCGTCACCTGTCATCGGCAGTGCTGCCATCTTGGCGGGCCTAAACCTTAGTGCTACCAACTTAACCTCACTAGCTCGAGATAAACAAATCCACGTGCTTTTTGACAGCCACGTGCTTTTTTGACAGCTGTCATCCGCCATCTTTAATCCATAGAGCACAGTGCTGCCCTCTTTAGCTACTTACCTTTGAAGTGTGGTGGCGGCAATTTGAAAAATTCTGGGAAACAAAGCCACGTGCTTTTTTGACAGCTGTCATCCGCCATCTTTAATCAATAGAGCACTGTGCTGCTATCATGCGGGCAATTTCGTCAGCTGTCATCCGCCATCTTTGAGAACAGTGCTGCACTCTATGTGGTGGCGGTAAATTCCACGTGCTTTACAAACCCATGTGCTTTTCTGACAGCTGTCATCCGCCATCTTTAATCTAGAGAGAACAGTGCTGCACTCTATGTGGTGGCTGTAAATTCCACGTGCTTTACAAACCTATGCGCTTTTCTGTCATCCACCATCTTTAATCTAGAGAGAACAGTGCTGCACTCTATGCGGTGGCGGCAAATTCCACGTGCTTTACAAACCTATGCGCTTTTCTGTCATCCACCATCTTTAATCTAGAGAGAACAGTGCTGCACTCTATGTGGTGGCGGCAAATTCTACGTGCTCTTATTTGGAAACAAATTCTACTCGCTCTTCAGCTGTCATCCACCATCTTTAATCAAGAGAGCACCGTGCTGCCCTCTTTGTGGTGGCGGATAATTTGAAAAAATTCAGCAGCCATCTTTAATCCAGAGAGAACAGTGCTGCCCTCTTTAACTACTTACCTTTGAGGCGGTTAATTTGAAAAATTATTTTCGACAAGCTGCCATCTTTAATCCAGAGAGAACAGTGCTGCCCTCTTTAGCTACTTACCTTTGAGGCGGTTAATTTGAAATATTCTAGCTGCCATCTTTAATGAAAAGAGCATCGTGGTGCTATCTTGCGGGTAATATTTTACGTCACAGCTATCATCCACCATCTTGCATTGCTAACCTTAGTGCTGCCCTCTTTAGCTACTTACCTTTGACGAGCTGTCATCCGCCATCTTTAATCCAGAGAGAACAGTGCTGCACTCTATGTGGTGGCGGATAATTTGAAAAAATCTTTTTGACAAGCAGCCATCTTTAATCAACAGAGAGAACAGTGCTGCCATCTTTAGCTACCGCCATCTTACATCGTTTACCTCGCTGCTGCACTGTATGTGGTGGCGGCTAATTCGAACAAGTATAATCACGCATCAGGCAAGCTAGAGTAAGCACGTGCTGTTGTGATGACGTCATTGTGCATGTTTAAACCCGTTCGTTGACTAAAAGGTTTAGTCTTCGAGAAACAGTGATAGAGTGTAGAGTGCAAACATGACGAAAACATTAATAGTTGATGTGCAAGGCTTTAAAGTAAATGGAAACAAATTTGTGTTTAAAGAGGTGGCTGTGTTAGATTGCAGTGTGTTGTGGGCTCCAAAACTTGTTAGTTTAGTATTTAGTCCACCGTTCCCTTACTGTTTGCAAACAGATGAAGATAAAAAGCAGACTCAGTGGATTGAAAACAATTTAGGTTTGAAGTGGGAAGAAAAAGGAATACCTTATCGTTTTCTACCTTTAATGATGAATGCACATTTGTCAAGAGCAGATCTTGTTCTTTTAAAGGGTTGTGAAAAGAAAGAATGGTTGCGTGATTTTCTACCATCATCATGTGAAGTTATCGACATGCATGAATTGGGGTGCCCATCATTTAAAACTCTTCCGAAAGAGCATAGCAGAGAAACAAGTAAACAGTCTTTACAACATGTAGGTATGCTCTTTGATTGGTTGTGTCGCAGTGCATGCCGGGAAGTGAACAACATATGTAAAGTGCAGTGTCGAAATAACCTTAGTGTAAAAGAAACATTTGTAGAGTAAAGACATCATGTCATTTCTAACAGATACTAAGTGTAACGCAGTTGAAGAGGCGATCGTAAAGTTTTATGCATGCAAAAAGAAACTAAACACTTTTACTGAAGAAGAGTTAAATGCATTACCAAAGGCATTTTTGGTCAATGTAGCTGCGAATGCTGTAAAGAAGATTTGGGATAAGGTGCCTCGTGAGTGGACTCAAGATCCTGTTTTGTCAGAGCTTCAAACGTGTAGTTTACATCATGAACACGTGAGTTTAGGTAGAAGACCTTCTGTGAGACAGTGCCGTACATGTCAACTAATTAAACTGTATCACGGACCTAAAACTAACGAGTTGTCTTCGCTTATAAACACTTATCATGGCTGTGGAGAGAGTAAACAAGGAGAAGGTGAAGAAACGTGCTGGGAGAAAGATGAGGAAGCATGTTGGGCGTGGACTCATCAATAGAGTGATTGATCTTCTTTTCTTCGTGCTTCATCTCCCCTGCGGCCCTAGAACACATTCGCCTGATACGTAGTTACATGCTGCCTGTATGTCGTGTAGCTGTTAAAATCTGCTTCGTACAGTTATGCTGTGTGTTATTACCTAGTGCTTTAGCTGCTCAGAAGAATATAGCAGCACTTGTCGTTGTTGGTGCAATAAAACGAAAACTGAGTGTCAAAGACCGTAACATAAACAAAGGATACAAATGTATGTATATATATTCTAAAATAAATATGAATTGTCAAAACATATTACAGGTGTTGTTTAATCCTACAGCATGTCCTAGTGACTTAGAAGAAAGGAAACGTAGAGGATTAAAAGAAAACACACATAAGATTTAAAGTACATCCTCTTTATTAATCCATGAATTAAAGCTGTTATTAAAACCAAGCCATTTAACATACAGTTTATTACCACGACGTCGAATAACACGTTCAACTAAATAGTGATCAGGATATTTTGTTTTCTGCAGTTCTTCGATGTAGAATCCTCCTTCAATAGGCTGTCCTCTGAGATCGCGAAGTAAATACGTAACTGGATTAGTAAGCTTAACACTTCTGATTTGAAAAATTTCAGTGCTCCAGTTAGGTGTGTATCCTTTTGCAAAGATAGACTTGTGTTTGCTGATGCGAACGAAATCACCTTCTTTAAAACGATAGCGACGTGGATCAGCTGTTTTGATTACAAGATGAATAGCATCTAGACGAGGTGTATTCTTTGTAACAAGACGTGGCTTTGTTCCGATAGTGCGATGAGGTGTATCGTTGTAGGTAGATAAAAGTCTAGGTAGCAGATGAATCCAACGATATGAACCTTGCGCTGTAAATTCTCGCCACATCATTGTTTTGAGTGTACGATTAAAGCGTTCTACAACACTTGCCTTGAGATTACTGAACGTAGAGTAGTGTTGAATGCCAAGTAACTTGAGGTAAGAAGAAAAATCCTTGTTGTAAAACTCTTTACCTTGATCAGTTTGAAGAAGCCTTGGGCAGCGTTTCGATTCTTCAACAATATGTTTAAATGCTTCTTTAACTTGAGCTGCTGTTTTAGAACGCACGGGTTGTGCAAAAGCAAACTTTGAGTACACATCGATAACAGTAAGTAGATACTTATAGCCCTTATTACTAGAAGCATATGGAATCATTTCTACTAAGTCTGCTTGCCAGAGATCATCTTTTCCTCGTGTAATAACGCGTCTGCGACAGTAGCTGCGACGTGCTGGTTTATGTAACTCATGTGCGATGTTTACCTTTACAGGTGAGATCTTCTCTTGACGAGCCATTACAAAATAATACCGGTATAACGTAGTTCTCTTTCTATTTCTAGAATTTCTGATCCGTGACCAGTGTGACCAGCCTCTTGCGATGCTCTTAAAAGTTGTAATCGTTCAACGAGTAAGTTTGGGTCATTCCAGTACCTTACATCCACATACGGCAACAAAGGCTTGTAGATAACGTCTAGACTACGTGCAGTCGGAAACAGCTTAGAAATAAACTCACGATACTTGTAACTCTTATTCGCATTTACAGCTTCTGTTCTCTTGTAATTACGTCGTGTTGCATCGGTAGCAAAAAGTATTGCTTTATACTTTTTAAGATCATCTTGTAAAATTATATCCTTGTCAGGTATTCGTGAGAAAAGAAGTTCTAAGAGTCCTTTCGTAGGTTTATAGGTAACACCTTTTACAATGAGTTTGTTGCTATTAATCTTAACATTTGAATTTCCTATCCGGAAACAGTCATCTTCGTAGCGAATACCATAGGTAGTGTCAGTTTGTCCTGTAAAAAGTTTTTCTATATAAGGTGCAAAGAGAGATCCATAGGTATCTTGAATAAAAGTTCTAAACTGATTGCGATACTCTGGTGTAATCATAACCTCAGACAAAGATGGTAGATTTTGCGTCGATGTAGTAGGTGTTTCTGCAATAACATCTGTAGTTAAAAACTCAACACGCTTAGATGGTGATGCATCATTAAGTTCTTCTTCTTCTTCTTCCTTATCTTCCTCTTCTTGATCTACATCCTGCTTCTTCTCTTCCGTATCTTCTTCATGCTTTTCTTCTTCATGCTTCTCTTTATGATATGATGTTTGCATAGAAGCAAAACTTGAAGTAGGCTGCGGTAATGAAGTAGAATTAAAAATTTCTTTGAGTGGTGTACTTAGCTGTGTTTTTAAAAATAAATCCGTGTCTGCTTGAATACGTTTAAGCTCTTTAAATTTCCGTCGAATATTGTTTCGAGCTTGGATGATATGTTTTGTGATCTCCTTGCTAGATGTTAACATGATGGTGGTTTTTAATCAAGTAGTTACTGTAATTCTGTGTTAATGCATATAAAATGATCGAAACCCATGCGATATCGTCCATGCTGTACATCACTTTCTTTATCAATAACTAAAAAGCTGTAACGGTGTAATGACCAACATTTAGCACACATACGTTTAAAGTCATCGAATGTCATATCAGTGTTAACATGATCGTTATACACATGTCGCATGTTGCGCTCATCTTGCCGAAAAAGCACAATAACATTTGCGTTGTCGCGTATCAACTGCTTGGGCACACGAGAATAGGTTTGGCACAAATAGATGCAATCAACATATTTATGTCGACCCATACTAAAGAATGCACGAATAACGTTTTGCTGTTCTGTTGCGACATCATCAAAGATCATTAGAGAATTAGGAAGCACATCGTCTGGTGATGGTACTTGCTCATGTGAATTAAATTTAAAATATCTTATTCCATCTTTAACTAGATCGTGCATTACAGTTTGTAGAATAGTATATAGCGGCTGATAGAGTGACTTTGCGAAAACGTAAATATTCTCGAAGCGTACACCATTTACAGAAGTAATAAGTGTGAGTAAAAGATTTGTTTTACCGCATCCCGACGGACCTGATATAATACATCGGACAGTAAAAGGAAACAACGTTCCATGACGTTTTCTTGTAGTTGTACTAGAACTAGGTAAGAGATGTGGTACAATGTCGGTAACAGGTAGCGTGTCTTGCTGCTTTATAATCTTCATGATAACTGAATCATAAAGTACGTAATAGTAATATATATATATATTAAACGAAACAAGAGGCAACGGTTAGTTTATGATTTGCTCTTGACTAGTAAAGTCGTGTCCAGCATGGTGAAACAACGATATCCAAACGACATGAAGAAGAAGAAGAAAGTAAAAACTGTTGGATGGAAAGATGTTATAAAGGCTGCGCAAAAAGCTATTCGAGGGGAATACAATCCTCGTGTAGCTATTACTAAGGCGTTACGCGCAGCAAGAGCGAGAATTTCTCCAAAGTGCAGAGCAATATTTAGTAAACGTGCGCGAATTATTCCTGTACCAAAACGAGGAGGATTTCTTCCTGCGCTGTTTGCTGGCTTAGCAGCTTTAGGGTCATTGCTAGGTGGTGCTAGTGCTGTAGCGAGAACTGTCAAAGCTGTAGAAGAAGCGAAACAACAGTTGAAAGAGAGTGAACGTCATAACAAGACGATGGAGGCAATTGCGTTACGAGGCAAAGGTGTGAACATGAAGCTAGCGCCATACAAGAAAGGGCTTGGTATCTACATTTCTCCAAAAAACGTCTACTGAATGCACTGCCATATCGAGCTCTAACGCATGATGAACTTTTTACGTTTGCTAAACAACTAGGAATTCATTATTTTCGAGGAGTGTATATGCGCGATCAACTACCAGCACGTCCACGTGAACGTGAAAGTGCCGTAATTAACTTGGACGACAGTCGTGGACCTGGAACTCATTACGTTGCTTATGTAAAACGTAAATCTAAAGTATGGTATTTTGATAGCTATGGAGATTTACCTCCTCCTTTTGAGCTCATACGTTATTTCGGAAGCAGTGCAGACATTGTTTACAATAAAAACCGTGTGCAAAACTTTAATACACGCATGTGCGGACGATTATGTCTTATGTTCTTATATCAAACCCAGACAGTAGAGAAAGTGTATTAGTATCTACGTGATGACGAACAGTGAAAGAACGTTTGCTGTACGTGGAGAAGGACCTGAAACAACCATCTATTTTAATCCGCCAATCGAACTTGGTTATCAGCCGCATAGTCTTGGACTAGTATCGTTTGAAAGCTACAATAAAATCTATAATGTGCGTGATGGTTTAAACAAGTTCTATTACGATGAGTATGTGCTAACACTACCCTCAGGTAGTTATACAGTAGATGATATTCACGACTATATTGAAAGTACGTTAATTGATCAGTTTGGGGAAGATAGTTTTAGTAATCATAATTACAAGTTCTCAATCACTATAAGCAACATTACGCATAAATGTGTTATTGAATCATCATTTAAGATTGACTTCAAATCACAACCTGATTCGATTGGCCCACTGCTTGGATTTTCATCGAGGGAGCTCCTACCGAACGTACGTTACGAGTCTGATCAACCTATAAAACTCTTCGATGATTATAATGTGAACATTACTTGTAATATTATTACAGACTTGAATAGTAATCTACAACCTTCGCACGTCCTGCACGACTTTATTGTTACAGAGGAACGTGGATATACTATTTGTGAGAAACCAGCAGTAGTTCTTTATCATCCTGTGTCTGTAAAACACATTAGCAACATTACTCTTAGACTTGTAAATAAACATAATCAGCTTATTCATTTAGATCAGCACGCGTACGTAGCTTACAAACTACATCTTAAACCAGTATGAAAACCATCTATAAAACACGGTGTACATTCCGAAGACATACTACATGTGTGCAGAGACTCATCGAGTTAACAGATACCCATAAGCAGATACTCCAAGATTTAGGATATACACTACTACAACAGAATGGAAGAAATGCTAGACATTACGAATACAGTAGAAAGTCGTGAAGGTGTAGTACGAAGTGAGCTTCATTCCTATCAACCTTTTACGTTTGGATTAAATAACAATGATGAAATTCATTTTATTATTAATCAACAAGATGTTTACACCTTACCACACGAAAGCTACCTCTATATTGAAGGACGATTAGAAAAGTCTGATGGAAGTGGACCAAGCACTTCACAACTAAACAACCATGCTCTAGCTTTTCTCTTTTCTGAAGCGCGATATGAAGTAAATAATGTTGAGATAGATCGAACGAAGAATGTTGGTGTAACAAGTGCAATGAAACTCTACCCTTCTTTCTGTGATGAAGAAAGTAATCTTTTGCGGATGGCTGGATGGTGTCCAAAAGCTACTAACAACTGGATGATTAATGAGGATGGAACTTTTACGGGTATGTTATCACTGAAACATATTTTTGGATTCGCAGAAGACTTTACACGTATTATAATCAACGCAAAACAAGAGCTTATTCTAATCCGTGATCGAAGTGATTACAATTCTCTTAAAGCAGTAGAAACACCTGTAGAATCGAAAATAACACTGCATCGTATACTGTGGCGGATTCCACATGTAACCTTATCTGATCGTGAAAAACTTCGATTGCTCAAGATTGTAGAAAATGATACTCCATTACCTATACGTTTTAGAAGTTGGGAGCTGCATGAATATCCTGTGTTACCACCTACAAACAAGCATAGCTGGGCTGTTAAAACATCACGTTTTACTGAGAAGCCCTTGTACATTATTTTTGGATTTCAAACTAATCGTAAATTCAATCACGAAAAAGATAGCTCACTGTTTGATCACTGCAAATTAAGACACGTTAGACTATATCTCAACGGAATTACGTATCCCTACGAAAACATCGACATTAACTTTGAGAAAAATAAGTTTGGGATGCTCTATGACATGTTTTGTAAATTTCAATCATCGTATTATCAGAAAGAAGATCGTCCGCTATTTACACCTCAAGAATTTAAAAATAAAGCACCGATTGTAGTTATAGACTGCTCTTATCATGAAGAATCTATAAAAGAATCTCCAGTTGATATTCGTTTAGAATTTGAAACATCTGAAAACATTCCAGCTAACACAGCAGCCTATTGTCTTATTATTCATATGAGTGATGTTACTTACCATCCGCTAACGAATATTGTTACGAGACTATAAATAAGAATAGATCTTTATCATTTTCATTAGTGTGTGCTTCGACATCGTACGCTATGGAACAAAACTGTAAATGTGCATGCTGTTTGCATGCTCATACGCAACATCTTATTTATGTTTCACGAGTGAGTGAGGCTATTAAGATGTTCTATAAACGTAGATCGTCGATGCCGAAACATCTTATTCAATACTTACCACCAGGATTTTTATATACGTACGCTGCCTCTTACGTGCATAATTTTTGGGACATCCTTCCTCTACACAGTAAGATGTCAATCGAAGTAGCTTTATGCAGAACTTGTGAACGACATTACAAGCATCGAGGAGAAAATGGTGATGATGATTGGGATGGACCAAATCCGAGGATTGAACACTGTACACAGTGTATGAATGAACTTTCTCTAGTACCTCATGATGATGATGATGATGATTCCGAAAAGGAATAACAGCAAGGTAAGAAGTATATGATCTTCTCTGTAAAGCATAACATACTTAGTATAATATATTTCTAAATGCTTTGTTTAATTTGAATGTTGCAGGAGGCATTTCAGAAGCGTACGTTGTTAAGAAGCACACCAACCTTGTCAGCAGCAAAAACGAACACTGTTGTAGTACATTTGTAAATAAATATTTGATCGCATTCAAAAAATGTTGTACTTATTGCATTGCTTTGCACCGACTTACTCTTAAGAAAAACGATCAGGTCTAAACATGCACAATGACGTCATGACAACAGCACGTGATTACTCTAGCTTTCCCGATGCATGTTTAAACTTGTTCGAATTTACCGCCACGACATTCCTTTACACCAACTTACTCTTAAGAAAACGGACAAGTCTAAGCATGCATGATGACGTCATCACTGCAGCGCGTCCTTACTCTAGCTTGCCTGATGCGTGATTAAACTTGTTCGAATTAGCCGCCACCACATAGAGTGCAGCAGCGAGGTAAACGATGTAAGATGGCGGTAGCTAAAGATGGCAGCACTGTTCTCTCTGTTGATTAAAGATGGCTCCTTGTCAAAAAGATTTTTTCAAATTATCCGCCACCACATAGAGTGCAGCACTGTTCTCTCTGGATTAAAGATGGCGGATGACAGCTCGTCAAAGGTAAGTAGCTAAAGAGGGCAGCACTAAGGTTAGCAATGCAAGATGGTGGATGACAGCTGTGACGTAAAATATTACCCGCAAGATAGCACCACGATGCTCTTTTCATTAAAGATGGCAGCTAGAATATTTCAAATTAACCGCCTCAAAGGTAAGTAGCTAAAGAGGGCAGCACTGTTCTCTCTGGATTAAAGATGGCAGCTTGTCGAAAATAATTTTTCAAATTAACCGCCTCAAAGGTAAGTAGCTAAAGAGGGCAGCACTGTTCTCTCTGGATTAAAGATGGCTGCTGAATTTTTTCAAATTATCCGCCACCACAAAGAGGGCAGCACGGTGCTCTCTTGATTAAAGATGGTGGATGACAGCTGAAGAGCGAGTAGAATTTGTTTCCAAATAAGAGCACGTAGAATTTGCCGCCACCACATAGAGTGCAGCACTGTTCTCTCTAGATTAAAGATGGTGGATGACAGAAAAGCGCATAGGTTTGTAAAGCACGTGGAATTTGCCGCCACCGCATAGAGTGCAGCACTGTTCTCTCTAGATTAAAGATGGTGGATGACAGAAAAGCGCATAGGTTTGTAAAGCACGTGGAATTTACCGCCACCACATAGAGTGCAGCACTGTTCTCTCTAGATTAAAGATGGCGTATGACAGCTGTCAGAAAAGCACATGGGTTTGTAAAGCACGTGGAATTTACCGCCACCACATAGAGTGCAGCACTGTTCTCAAAGATGGCGGATGACAGCTGACGAAATTGCCCGCATGATAGCAGCACAGTGCTCTATTGATTAAAGATGGCGGATGACAGCTGTCAAAAAAGCACGTGGCTTTGTTTCCCAGAATTTTTCAAATTGCCGCCACCACACTTCAAAGGTAAGTAGCTAAAGAGGGCAGCACTGTGCTCTATGGATTAAAGATGGCGGATGACAGCTGTCAAAAAAGCACGTGGCTGTCAAAAAGCACGTGGATTTGTTTATCTCGAGCTAGTGAGGTTAAGTTGGTAGCACTAAGGTTTAGGCCCGCCAAGATGGCAGCACTGCCGATGACAGGTGACGAAAGAGGGCAGCACAGCGCTCTGTAGTTTAAAGATGGCGGATGACAGCTGTCAAAAAACACGTGGCTTTGTTTACCTCATGCTAGTTAGGTTAAGTTGGCACTACTGAGGTTTAGGCCCGTCAAGATGGTAGTACTGAGGTTTGCGATGCGTTGTTGTCTGTCAAAAAGCACGTGGCTTTGTTTACAAATCTGTCAAAAAGCACGTAGCTGTCAAAAAGCACATGGCTTTGTTTACCTCATGCTAGTGAGGTTAAGTTGGCACTAATGAGGTTTAGGTCCGTCAAGATGGCAGTACTGAGGTTAGCGATGCGTTGTTGTCTGTCAAAAAGCACGTGGCTTTGTTTACAAATCTGTCAAAAAGCACGTGGCTGTCAAAAAAGCACATGGCTTTGTTTACCTCATGCTAGTTAGGTTAAGTTGGTACCACTAAGGTTAGACCCGTCAAGATGGCAGTACTGAGGTTAGCGATGCGTTGTTGTCTGTCAAAAAGCACGTGGCTGTCAAAAAACACGTGGGTTTGTTTACCTCTCGCTAGTTAGGTTAAGTTGGCACTAGTGAGGTTTAGGCCCGTCAAGATGGCAGCAGTGAGGTTAGCGATGCGTTGTTGTCGATGACAGCTGTCAAAAAGCACGTGGCTTTGTTTACAAATTCAAATCTCGCGCCAAAATTCAAATTTCCCGCCAAAATTCAAATTTCCCGC
Source organism: Anabrus simplex (assembly GCF_040414725.1). Taxonomy (NCBI): domain Eukaryota; kingdom Metazoa; phylum Arthropoda; class Insecta; order Orthoptera; family Tettigoniidae; genus Anabrus; species Anabrus simplex. The sequence continues at coordinate 69,342,241 of NC_090279.1, forward strand.
GGGCGGCGGCGGCGGAGGAGGCGGCGGAGGAGGCGGCGGGAGGAGGAGGAGGCGCCCGAACCATCCAATTATACTATAATTATACAATTATACTACTGAGTACAGAGATGACAGAACTCAGTTCGTTCAGATAACTACTAACAGTAGAACTTTGCTGTGTACCACAAGAACTGACTACTAGCAGTAGAACTTTGGTGTCCACTACAAGTACTGAGTCCTGCGATGCGAGAACTCAGCTCGATCTGGTAACTACGGTACTAGCAGTAGAACGAGGAACTCTCAGTAACGTTATCAAGTCTAGCCGTTACTAGGAACGTACAACTTACCGGAAGTTCCATGGAAAGGTAAACATTGTCGCGCTAAGAAGTGAACAATGCCATTTACACTTCACCAGTGTTGAGTCTCTGCATGTGGGTAATGCGTTGAATCAATTGTATATTAATTTCAGTCGAGATAACACCTAAGTTCTCTTTCAATGAGAATTCAAGTGCTTTCAAAAGATTCCTGTTCGTTGAGATACGGGTATAAATGTCATCCATCACCAGTGAGAGAAATTTGGCTACAGGTGAACAAAACACAGGGTTCATTCCTTAATACAGCTACGAGGAAGAACGGAATTACTTTGGGCTGACGAATTAACCTGGTACTCATTTATGGAGCAGGCTGAATGTACCTCTGGGCCATGTGTCGCTCCAGAAGTTGAAATCTCTTTTCTCACATTTCTCAAACCCACGGACTTCCAGGAGAATCGAGGACATTTTTGCCACCTCGGCTATGTAGCCCTTGTTTGAATTGTGTGAAGAGAGGTGACGGTCTGGTATAAATTCAGGATATTTCTACCTCTCTCGGTCGACCAACGAGATATATCCACGTGTTGGGCGCTTTAATACACGTGACTAAAGGGCAACACGGTTGTTCATAGACACGGAAACTGCATTTTATTCGTCGTAATTTGACCTTGAACGAATTTATAACTTTACTCTGCACGTTTAGCAGTTACAGGAGCAAACAGTTATTTTACAGAATATCCTCAGGGTGGTCGTAAGAAAGGCGATTGTAATAAACAGTTCCACACCGCGGGTGTGATTGTACCTCTTAAAGTCTCTGAAATTACGGTACCAGTAATAACAAAGTACGTAAGAAATGTGTGTGGATCCGTGAGAGGAATAAGAACTACCAAGTATCTCCAGATATATTCATCAAACAAACTGCAACTTCTGGTACATTTTTACCGCACGAGCTGCTCATCTTTTGAAAGCAGCAGTCATACATCACAATGAAAACAATAACAAGATATTCATAGCACAGCGGACATTGAGCAGTTACGACAATTGCTTGTTTTAACCACTTAGGATATAATGAATTACTTGTAACTCCCGTAATGGTCCACATTGTTTATTTTCGTGTTATATTACTCGACTGTAAGCACTTCTGAGACGAAGAAGGGAAACACTCACTCGGATCATGCACTTAATACTGACCGTTTGATAAGATGATGTCTAGCGAACAACAATCCATGAACAAGGGAGCTGGAGCGAAGGTTTTACGTTGATCAGTCACAGGCAGTGGGTGGGGTGGGAGCACAAGATTTTCGCTATCAGTCAAGTAATAGAACGAGAGGAAGAGACAGTTATGCTTATGGCAGGCCACCAGGGGATCAGGGACATATTATTACAGAACTGATCAACACCTTCCTCTCTTAACACCAATCAGAGAAGAAGTGAAGCTATCGATAAAATTAAGGGAACATACAAAACTAATAGCGTCACAGTCGGAAAAGATTAACAGTTGACCAAGAAAGGTCGGAGAGTGAATAGAAAGTTAGCAGGCTCACACAAATAACTGGATAGTGTGTCAGACCCAGCTACGAGTTCCGTGGTCACCAAGTTTAGAGTCAAGGAGAGGTTACATCTTCTTTCTCTTACTTAGGATTACGTGATTCAAAGGTGGACGATTTGTTCTACAGCTGTCCCGTACCAGTTCAACATGTCGCATCACTAATCAGATAACTTGGTGACATATAGAGTTAGGCGCCCCCTTTAAGTCCCTTCTTATGACCGCGCACAAAGTCATTCTGCCCGGTCTGTCCCTTTTTACTGCATTTAAAGAGGATGAGCTTCGTAATACAGCTATGTCTAGAGCAGGATAGCAACCACAGGGTCCCGACCTGGGCCAGACAATATTTCCAGTCTTCTTGTCTGATATCTCTTGGCTAAGAGCTGGTCTCATCTCACGCATAGTGAATCCCTTACTTCCTCTGAACATGTCTTCATTGCTCCAAGAAGCGGCCCGTGGTCCCTTAACACTCAACATCGTTTGTTTACTTATAACGGTGATCTCGTGCACACTGCAATGGGCAGTGCTGGTGTCTTTTGCGATACCCTGTCACGAGTTCTGTAAGATTCCACACATCTTCCCGCATCTTTCAGGGGTTACAAGGGATCATCCTATTGCTGCTTTTGTTTATTTGCACGCTGCATCGTCCTGGTTAGTGCTCAAAGCCTTCTCGTTCAAGGAAGAACAATACTCGTAAATTGGGGAGGCTTGGCACGAGCTCGCCGTGGCTCTGAATCTGGACGTAGAAAACTCGTGTGTTCTGATTCTCTCTGCATGAACATACGTCTTTTACGTATAGATTATCGTTCGCCCTTCCTTTCTATACAATGGCTGACGATCTACGTATATACTTATCAAAGTTGCCCAAGTGTGTTTTCTCTTGCTTGGTGTTCTTTTAATGACTTTCCCTCTAGCAGCCAATTCTGCCTCTTAACGGTTCTCACTAAATTCACTTAGCCCAAGACCCCGCTGTTGAGTGAATTACTCAGGTTACTACTGTACAGGGTGACCAACTAAAACCTTTCACCGCATATATATCTGGAACAATAAGAGATATTGAAAAATGACTTTCACGCGCATGAAGGCAGGGAAGGGGCTAATTAAAGTAATTAATATGAGCCAGTCCAAAACGTAGGAAAATAGTATTTTCAACATAAACTTACGTTTCAGCAAACAGACACTCTGGATTATTTTTTGCGCAGACGTTAACACTAGAAATCACATAAGTAATGGCGTTTGCTTCATCGCAATAGGTCGATTACATCCCGAGATATTGCAACGTGAAGTTGACGCTTGAGATAAACGAAACGTGCAGCAGTTGCACATCCCGAGATTCCCGTGCGAACCTCACGGTTCTCTTACTCGCGATAAAATTGCCGTACTAGATTGCGACAAGCGCTGTACTTAATGCTATTTGCACTTTTATTATGATGGATGAAAATAAGAGAAGGGTTTACTGCTACAGCAAAAGGATGTGTAAATAACAGTTTCTCTGTTGCGTGTTTTGTTTACCTACACAGTACAGTGCAGTACTCTGTATTGTACTACTTCAGAATGTACATAATTCGTTCAACAAGGTTACTGTAACGGTCAGTGTAAGCCGACCCATTACGCTACCCAATACACCCCTCGCCTCTGAAGGTCTGTACTGGAACAGAACGATATGACATCACCACTGTGTAGTGTGCGAAAGGTTCTCTACGAAGAAGGTTGACTTGTTGGAGGTACGTTCGGGTGAATGACAGTGGTGTACTGTACACAGTAATTGGTATCAATGTTTTAAACGTGGCATTAATCGAACAGCTTGTTTCCTTTCTCCAAGTCTTCCCAGCCTAAACTTCGCAATATCTCTGTAAAAAACAACTCTTTTGTCAGAAATCCCCCAGAAGAAACGGAGCACTTTTTGTTGATTATTTCCTTTCTCTGATCGAATAATGTTATGGTCTCATACTCTCATTGTGGCCTTGCTGGGAATTTATATGCCCTCTCCTCTACAACCCCTAAATAACCTCACATCATATAAAGAGATCTGTAAATTTCATTATCAGTCCTGTTTATGTGATTACCACAATGAAGATCTGTTGTTATTATTATGAATACCTAGATACTTACAGAGATTCCCATGGTGAACTTTCACCCCATCAACACAATAATTAAAGCGGAGAGGGCTCTTTCGATTTGTGATACACACAACTTGACTTTTCACCCCATTTACCATCGTAACATTGCCCGAAATCCATCTTACAATATTGTCAAGGTCGTTTTCCAGTTACTCACAATCCTGAAACTTATTTATTATAAAGAGCCTTACCCCTTATTTTAGTTCACTATTTATATATATCAGAAAATAATGTTCCTTACAATACTGCACTGTGGGACCCAATCCCATCACTGTTACAGGATAAAATAAAGCTTCACCTACTGTAATGCTCTGAGTTCTATTTTCTAGAAATACACCAGACGTGGCCAAATTATTAGGGTAAAAGATATATTTCTATCTTTATGTAAATTATCGACCTCTATAGCCTCATCCTTGATCTTGTTTGGTGGTAAAGTTACCACTTGGGATATCCCTGTCCTCATTAATGTTTTTTCTCATATAGTGGCTACAGTGAGAACCACAATGTAATTTCATTATTCAAATGGTTTTGTGTCATTTTTGTCAGTGCTCATGTTCTGTAGTTTATCGTCTATATCTGCATGTTGTTGGTGTATTGATTTAAATAATTAAGACTGTGCATTCTGTAAGTTACATGCATTACTGATACTATTCACGAGTTCAGTTGATATTTTTTTAAGAGTGGTTCTAGAGAACTGTCAAATTTCGAGGTTATGGGAAGATGAAAGGACCCTTCGCCAATAAAGGCTTTGTCAGAGAGCTGCTTGTTGAGAAACGAATACCTGCCAACTTTTGAAAAGGGCTATCAGTAAAACTCACGCGTGACGAAAACATCTAAGGATTTTCGACATACCCCGGCTTGATATAGATGTTGATTCCCATAGGGAATCTGAAATATTTGTCCTGAATGAGCAAATTTATAATACCAATATAAATGGTCCGTTATTGGACATTATAAATTTTCCAGCTAGCTCATTCTTGGTTGCCAGCGTTTCGCCCTCATGTGCCAGGGTGGGCTCATCAGTTGGTACCTAGCACACTTACCAATACGCTGGCTAGTGCATACCGTGGAGGCCACTGCGTAGGCTAACTGGAGCCACCGGCAGTGCCAATGCACTAAGAGACTTTGTCTCATCACTAAAAATTGATGCCTGCTTGGCCATCAGATGATATAGATGTTGATTCCCATAGGGAATCTGAAATATTTGTCCTGAATGAGCAAATTTATAATACCAATATAAATGGTCCGTTATTGGACATTATAAATTTTCCAGCTAGCTCATTCTTGGTTGCCAGCGTTTCGCCCTCATGTGCCAGGGTGGGCTCATCAGTTGGTACCTAGCACACTTACCAATACGCTGGCTAGTGCATACCGTGGAGGCCACTGCGTAGGCTAACTGGAGCCACCGGCAGTGCCAATGCACTAAGAGACTTTGTCTCATCACTAAAAATTGATGCCCGCTTGGCCATCAGATGATATAGATGTTGATTCCCATAGGGAATCTGAAATATTTGTCCTGAATGAGCAAATTTATAATACCAATATAAATGGTCCGTTATTGGACATTATAAATTTTCCAGCTAGCTCATTCTTGGTTGCCAGCGTTTCGCCCTCATGTGCCAGGGTGGGCTCATCAGTTGGTACCTAGCACACTTACCAATACGCTGGCTAGTGCATACCGTGGAGGCCACTGCGTAGGCTAACTGGAGCCACCGGCAGTGCCAAAGCACTAAGAGACTTTGTCTCATCACTAAAAATTGATGCCTGCTTGGCCATCAGATGATATAGATGTTGATTCCCATAGGGAATCTGAAATATTTGTCCTGAATGAGCAAATTTATAATACCAATATAAATGGTCCGTTATTGGACATTATAAATTTTCCAGCTAGCTCATTCTTGGTTGCCAGCGTTTCGCCCTCATGTGCCAGGGTGGGCTCATCAGTTGGTACCTAGCACACTTACCAATACGCTGGCTAGTGCATACCGTGGAGGCCACTGCGTAGGCTAACTGGAGCCACCGGCAGTGCCAATGCACTAAGAGACTTTGTCTCATCACTAAAAATTGATGCCTGCTTGGCCATCAGATGATATAGATGTTGATTCCCATAGGGAATCTGAAATATTTGTCCTGAATGAGCAAATTTATAATACCAATATAAATGGTCCGTTATTGGACATTATAAATTTTCCAGCTAGCTCATTCTTGGTTGCCAGCGTTTCGCCCTCATGTGCCAGGGTGGGCTCATCAGTTGGTACCTAGCACACTTACCAATACGCTGGCTAGTGCATACCGTGGAGGCCACTGCGTAGGCTAACTGGAGCCACCGGCAGTGCCAATGCACTAAGAGACTTTGTCTCATCACTAAAAATTGATGCCTGCTTGGCCATCAGATGATATAGATGTTGATTCCCATAGGGAATCTGAAATATTTGTCCTGAATGAGCAAATTTATAATACCAATATAAATGGTCCGTTATTGGTCATTATAAATTTTCCAGCTAGCTCATTCTTGGTTGCCAGCGTTTCGCCCTCATGTGCCAGGGTGGGCTCATCAGTTGGTACCTAGCACACTTACCAATACGCTGGCTAGTGCATACCGTGGAGGCCACTGCGTAGGCTAACTGGAGCCACCGGCAGTGCCAATGCACTAAGAGACTTTGTCTCATCACTAAAAATTGATGCCTGCTTGGCCATCAGATGATATAGATGTTGATTCCCATAGGGAATCTGAAATATTTGTCCTGAATGAGCAAATTTATAATACCAATATAAATGGTCCGTTATTGGACATTATAAATTTTCCAGCTAGCTCATTCTTGGTTGCCAGCGTTTCGCCCTCATGTGCCAGGGTGGGCTCATCAGTTGGTACCTAGCACACTTACCAATACGCTGGCTAGTGCATACCGTGGAGGCCACTGCGTGGGCTAACTGGAGCCACCGGCAGTGCCAATGCACTAAGAGACTTTGTCTCATCACTAAAAATTGATGCCTGCTTGGCCATCAGATGATATAGATGTTGATTCCCATAGGGAATCTGAAATATTTGTCCTGAATGAGCAAATTTATAATACCAATATAAATGGTCCGTTATTGGACATTATAAATTTTCCAGCTAGCTCATTCTTGGTTGCCAGCGTTTCGCCCTCATGTGCCAGGGTGGGCTCATCAGTTGGTACCTAGCACACTTACCAATACGCTGGCTAGTGCATACCGTGGAGGCCACTGCGTAGGCTAACTGGAGCCACCGGCAGTGCCAATGCACTAAGAGACTTTGTCTCATCACTAAAAATTGATGCCTGCTTGGCCATCAGATGATATAGATGTTGATTCCCATAGGGAATCTGAAATATTTGTCCTGAATGAGCAAATTTATAATACCAATATAAATGGTCCGTTATTGGACATTATAAATTTTCCAGCTAGCTCATTCTTGGTTGCCAGCGTTTCGCCCTCATGTGCCAGGGTGGGCTCATCAGTTGGTACCTAGCACACTTACCAATACGCTGGCTAGTGCATACCGTGGAGGCCACTGCGTAGGCTAACTGGAGCCACCGGCAGTGCCAATGCACTAAGAGACTTTGTCTCATCACTAAAAATTGATGCCTGCTTGGCCATCAGATGATATAGATGTTGATTCCCATAGGGAATCTGAAATATTTGTCCTGAACGAGCAAATTTATAATACCAATATAAATGGTCCGTTATTGGACATTATAAATTTTCCAGCTAGCTCATTCTTGGTTGCCAGCGTTTCGCCCTCATGTGCCAGGGTGGGCTCATCAGTTGGTACCTAGCACACTTACCAATACGCTGGCTAGTGCATACCGTGGAGGCCACTGTGTAGGCTAACTGGAGCCACCGGCAGTGCCAATGCACTAAGAGACTTTGTCTCATCACTAAAAATTGATGCCTGCTTGGCCATCAGATGATATAGATGTTGATTCCCATAGGGAATCTGAAATATTTGTCCTGAACGAGCAAATTTATAATACCAATATAAATGGTCCGTTATTGGACATTATAAATTTTCCAGCTAGCTCATTCTTGGTTGCCAGCGTTTCGCCCTCATGTGCCAGGGTGGGCTCATCAGTTGGTACCTAGCACACTTACCAATACGCTGGCTAGTGCATACCGTGGAGGCCACTGCGTAGGCTAACTGGAGCCACCGGCAGTGCCAATGCACTAAGAGACTTTGTCTCATCACTAAAAATTGATGCCTGCTTGGCCATCAGATGATATAGATGTTGATTCCCATAGGGAAGTGTGCTAGGTACCAACTGATGAGCCCACCCTGGCACATGAGGGCGAAACGCTGGCAACCAAGAATGAGCTAGCTGGAAAATTTATAATGTCCAATAACGGACCATTTATATTGGTATTATAAATTTGCTCATTCAGGACAAATATTTCAGATTCCCTATGGGAATCAACATCTATATCATCTGATGGCCAAGCAGGCATCAATTTTTAGTGATGAGACAAAGTCTCTTAGTGCATTGGCACTGCCGGTGGCTCCAGTTAGCCTACGCAGTGGCCTCCACGGTATGCACTAGCCAGCGTATTGGTAAGTGTGCTAGGTACCAACTGATGAGCCCACCCTGGCACATGAGGGCGAAACGCTGGCAACCAAGAATGAGCTAGCTGGAAAATTTATAATGTCCAATAACGGACCATTTATATTGGTATTATAAATTTGCTCATTCAGGACAAATATTTCAGATTCCCTATGGGAATCAACATCTATATCATCTGATGGCCAAGCAGGCATCAATTTTTAGTGATGAGACAAAGTCTCTTAGTGCATTGGCACTGCCGGTGGCTCCAGTTAGCCTACACAGTGGCCTCCACGGTATGCACTAGCCAGCGTATTGGTAAGTGTGCTAGGTACCAACTGATGAGCCCACCCTGGCACATGAGGGCGAAACGCTGGCAACCAAGAATGAGCTAGCTGGAAAATTTATAATGTCCAATAACGGACCATTTATATTGGTATTATAAATTTGCTCGTTCAGGACAAATATTTCAGATTCCCTATGGGAATCAACATCTATATCATCTGATGGCCAAGCAGGCATCAATTTTTAGTGATGAGACAAAGTCTCTTAGTGCATTGGCACTGCCGGTGGCTCCAGTTAGCCTACGCAGTGGCCTCCACGGTATGCACTAGCCAGCGTATTGGTAAGTGTGCTAGGTACCAACTGATGAGCCCACCCTGGCACATGAGGGCGAAACGCTGGCAACCAAGAATGAGCTAGCTGGAAAATTTATAATGTCCAATAACGGACCATTTATATTGGTATTATAAATTTGCTCATTCAGGACAAATATTTCAGATTCCCTATGGGAATCAACATCTATATCATCTGATGGCCAAGCAGGCATCAATTTTTAGTGATGAGACAAAGTCTCTTAGTGCATTGGCACTGCCGGTGGCTCCAGTTAGCCTACGCAGTGGCCTCCACGGTATGCACTAGCCAGCGTATTGGTAAGTGTGCTAGGTACCAACTGATGAGCCCACCCTGGCACATGAGGGCGAAACGCTGGCAACCAAGAATGAGCTAGCTGGAAAATTTATAATGTCCAATAACGGACCATTTATATTGGTATTATAAATTTGCTCATTCAGGACAAATATTTCAGATTCCCTATGGGAATCAACATCTATATCATCTGATGGCCAAGCAGGCATCAATTTTTAGTGATGAGACAAAGTCTCTTAGTGCATTGGCACTGCCGGTGGCTCCAGTTAGCCCACGCAGTGGCCTCCACGGTATGCACTAGCCAGCGTATTGGTAAGTGTGCTAGGTACCAACTGATGAGCCCACCCTGGCACATGAGGGCGAAACGCTGGCAACCAAGAATGAGCTAGCTGGAAAATTTATAATGTCCAATAACGGACCATTTATATTGGTATTATAAATTTGCTCATTCAGGACAAATATTTCAGATTCCCTATGGGAATCAACATCTATATCATCTGATGGCCAAGCAGGCATCAATTTTTAGTGATGAGACAAAGTCTCTTAGTGCATTGGCACTGCCGGTGGCTCCAGTTAGCCTACGCAGTGGCCTCCACGGTATGCACTAGCCAGCGTATTGGTAAGTGTGCTAGGTACCAACTGATGAGCCCACCCTGGCACATGAGGGCGAAACGCTGGCAACCAAGAATGAGCTAGCTGGAAAATTTATAATGACCAATAACGGACCATTTATATTGGTATTATAAATTTGCTCATTCAGGACAAATATTTCAGATTCCCTATGGGAATCAACATCTATATCATCTGATGGCCAAGCAGGCATCAATTTTTAGTGATGAGACAAAGTCTCTTAGTGCATTGGCACTGCCGGTGGCTCCAGTTAGCCTACGCAGTGGCCTCCACGGTATGCACTAGCCAGCGTATTGGTAAGTGTGCTAGGTACCAACTGATGAGCCCACCCTGGCACATGAGGGCGAAACGCTGGCAACCAAGAATGAGCTAGCTGGAAAATTTATAATGTCCAATAACGGACCATTTATATTGGTATTATAAATTTGTTCATTCAGGACAAATATTTCAGATTCCCTATGGGAATCAACATCTATATCATCTGATGGCCAAGCAGGCATCAATTTTTAGTGATGAGACAAAGTCTCTTAGTGCATTGGCACTGCCGGTGGCTCCAGTTAGCCTACGCAGTGGCCTCCACGGTATGCACTAGCCAGCGTATTGGTAAGTGTGCTAGGTACCAACTGATGAGCCCACCCTGGCACATGAGGGCGAAACGCTGGCAACCAAGAATGAGCTAGCTGGAAAATTTATAATGTCCAATAACGGACCATTTATATTGGTATTATACCCCGGCTTGACGAAAACAATAATACTTCTGGGCTACAAGATACAATAATTCATTCTTTAAACAGGGCATTTCAATGAAATCAAATCCACTTATATCATGGACCAATGATTTGTAGATGAAGATAACAATCAAGAAGAAATCCCTGTTAAACAGCAGCAGGCGTGGTGAATATAAGTTTGGATCATACATACCAGGACTTCCCTGAAAAATTAAGCAGATATATGATAACTGAAAAAGGCTTTACACAATAAAACTTGTTTAACGTAACACAGGCAAGAAATAATATAATACACACTGCAAATCACACGCTAGTTCGACTTTAGAGCCATAGTTGTGGCATTTTTAGCTTCCTGGGAAAAGTCTCGAGAAAATATTTTGTCATAATAGGGACCAGAACTCCTGGTTTTCAAAATAGAAATAGACTCCAGAAATTCATTGGACATGGATGATCTGAACTCTGTTCTATTTTTCTTCACAAGTTTGAAAACACATTCACATTCTACATTGCTATGGGGTATGGTGAGAATAGAGAGCATTACCCTAGAAATTCGGTTATACTTAAGAAGTCAATCGGCTCCACGAATTCTTGATATTTGTACCCAGCTGGAACCACTCGCAGCATCTTGATTTGCAACGATAGTGTCATCTACCTGAAGAGCTGTGAACTGCCTCTGAAGCTCATTCACCATTTCATCTGTAGTTTCACTTTCTTCCTTTCTTTTCCAAGAAAAAAACGAATGGAAGAAAACTGTGCATCTTCAATTTTGTCTAACCTAGGAACTTGAGCATGCCTTAACACATCATCCTTGAGTGGAAACTCCTTGATGATGTAGTCACAGGCAGTACAAAAGTAGTTTCTCAGTGATGGCAAGAAAAGGGATTTATCTGTATACTGGAGATCATTCACTATGTTCGAATTCTGAATGCCAATAACTAACTCATCATCACTTCTTTGATTTTGAATCAAGTTGAACTCAACTTCTAGCAATGAGGAGCTTTGGACAATTTTGGGCTTAACAAACTTGGTGAAGAACTGCTTTAGCAAATCCATTAGAAGTTCTAATAAAAAGTGAACTTGTGGGGTTAAGTCTGAAGGGCAACATTGAATTTGTCAAATAAAGGAATAGTCACATGAAGGAAAGTGCAAAAGGCCTTGTTGAAGTTGGAGGATAGGAACATAAACAATTCTTCCACACGTGTTGTAGCAGAAGTCTTGCTTTTTAGGATGGGTTCGTCATGTTTGGAAAAATATGCTATTCTTTTAGGGGCATGTGTAGTAGCATAATGAAGAATTCTCTTCTTCTGATATTCCTTGGATCCGCTTTGTTCAACTCTAGGTATCCTGAAAGATGTCAAGCTTGTGGAAATGTTTTGGGTACATAATATTACTTCCTCCTTGAAGACAAAAAGACAGAAAGAAGGGGATACCACTGGTCCAGTAGTATTTCCAAACATCTGCCTAAAGATAACCACCTAGTACATACGTGCTTCAGAAATTTCTTTGCCTCTTTATTGTGCAAGTTCTGAAATTTCTGAAGGCGTTCTTTCCTTTTGCCATTCATCTCTAAGAAATAAAATATATCAACAAAGATCTCACCCACTATAACTGGTAATCTTAAAGCACATTTTCAGCTGCTAGGTTAATCACGTGTCAAATGCAACCTATAACGGTAATACCGGGCTGAACTTCCTACAGTACTACTGAAGCCCCATTTTTTTTATCCTATCAAACATGAGCATTATCGGAGCACACAGTTTTCAGTTGGTATGTTATGAGAATTCAGCTGTTAGAATGTAACAACAATAGGATACAACTTGGCATTCGTATCATTGCTTCCATCAATTGCCAAAGAAAATGGACCGTTCTGAATGCACTTAAACTTTTTGCCATTTTATTTACAATGTATGTCGTTTTCGTGCGACCACAACTGTATTTCCTTTCAACTTCTGATGTGGGAAGCATCTTAAATAAAGCACCAGCATAATAACCGCAATTAAAGGAACATTGTATTCCACCAAAAAGGAAGTAAACAGACACTGGACCCTAATTACGTCACTGTCAACGTCTCCAGACTTGGCAAAAAATGTGTTGATTTTCTTGTTATCTTCCTCAGATTTAACGTAACGTAGGTGTTTACCGCACTTCACATGATTACTTAAATCGTTTCTTCCAGTATGTCTACTATTCATATCACACCCACATACAGTGCAAAAGGCAAATTTTCTCCCTTTCTTGATTTTTGTATGCACGGAAAATCAACAGAATATGATTCTTGAAATGTCTCGATAATAATAATAATAATAATAATAATAATAATAATAATAATAATAATAATAATAATAATAATAATAATAATAATAATAATAATAATAATAATAATAATAATAATAATAATCGTATGGCCTAAGCTACCGTGTGCAGACATTTCATTTGACGCCATCTGGCTGTCTGCTCGTCAATTTCGACGTTCCGTTTTACTGTAGGCCCACTAGATAGCTGACCTAGTAAACCGAAACTCTCTTGGTCGTCTATGGCTGAGATTTAATGAATTTTGTCGCGTGAACACCAAATGTGTCATGCAACGTGCTCCCCTATCTCTACGATTCTACCTCTTCAACTGGTCTACTGCGGCTTCTAACCTCGGCGTGTGTTCCAGCTCTGTGCTTCACTACTGCTCTCCCTCCGTCCCCTCCCCTCTGCACGCTGCTTGTGTCGTCACCATGCGCTCTGCTCCTTCTGGACTCTTCTTTTACGATATAAATAGGCCTGCTCTAGCCTCGAGCAGCGAGTCCGACTTTGTGCAACAAACTGTGTGGAGGGAGGACTCCTTTTATTCGCATTTACGGCTGGCCCGTATGCGATGTTTACTTCGTCTACTGCTCAAGATCCGAACTCAAGACCGCTGGCTGGGTGAGCGAGTTTTAATCTCTTTCCGCTTTCTACTTCGTATTTTCACATGAAACTATTTTCCTTTTCCAGTATGCCCTTCTGGCTGGAAATGTAACTTTATACTTGCTCTGGTTGCAAGACAAAGCTGTAGACTTTCGTGTTCTATCCCAAGATCATACTTGGATTTTCTAAATTTCATTCCCCAATTAGCACTGAAAGGAAGAAAAGTGAACCAGAAAGCATAAACATTTCTCTGAACAGACGCAAGAAATAGACTGTATTATCTGTGACTTTTTCGAATCTCTCATTTACGCCTAGTTTTTGGTGCGAGCTCACTACTTTAAAAAATTATTTGCAGGCTGTACTTTTCTTTTCCCTTTGCCAGCCCTAGGATACTATTTTCTCCTCCCTTCATCCGTTGTGTTTCCTTTCATCCTATCCTGCAGGTTTCTTTTTTGATATTGTACAGTGGCCTTGGTATCTTTAAATTCCTTTAAAAAATTTGTGGTAATATATCGCTACGATTCTTGTTGTTAAATTCTAGTCAATCTTTTGGTATCTAATCCCTTATTTTCTGTCAAACTACTTAATATTGATAATCTATTTGGTTTTCATAATCAATTTGTTGCCCTATTTTATGGTGATACCGTTCATAGTTCGATTGTTTACTGCTGAATATAGTCATTCATTTCAATTAATTATTTTACCTTGTTTTCGTGTGACCACTTTTGTTGTCATTACAATACATGTCTATTATGAAAATACGGTTGGTTCTGGTTCCCTGATTACTGTTTCGCCTATTCCAATACTCTTTCCCAAGCTGTACTTACCACGCACACCTTTGGAAATGGTCTCAGCAAAAAGCTTCTTCGCGCACTCTGCTTTCTTGCTTCCACCTTGTATTTGAAAAGTGAACTTTGGTTATAGCGGGGCACGCCTATTTTGTTGAAGGACAGTAATCCTTTTCACTGTGTGCCATACCTCGCTTCGCTCGCGTTTGTTTACGCTACCACACTGGTCAGACCAGTGTCACACTATACTACATACTTTTCTATACTACGTGCCGTATTGATGCTTGGTTACAATGAATGTTCTACAATCTTAGTTTTATTTTTATATGTTCGTCATCAATCTATTTATTCACCATTGCCGTCCCACACATAATAATTCAATGTGCAACTTACGTCACAGTCACCAGAGATCTTTTACACGCCGACATCGTACGACATGGAGTGTCGAATGGACTTTTCTCCGCCCTTCAAAAATCCGACTACCTCTGCCGGGTTTGAACCCGCTATCTTGGGATCCGGAGGGGACACTCTACCACTGATCCACAGAGGCAGCTAATGTTGGATTTATTCAAGATAATCTACAATAGAAGTATAGCGCATGAAAATGTCCGAGAAGAATGTCCCTATATCTCTTGAAACATCGAAAGAAACCTGGATCATTGAACGTCACATAAAATGATAACATAAACACTCAAGGCAGTCAAACACTTCATAAAAACATGCCAAAGCTCACAAAGTCTTAAACCATTAAATGAACACGACGCCAACCGCGTGAACGAAGAATATGCACATGGTAAAACAAAACATACACACGTGGAACAAATGTAATTATTCTTCTTCTTTATAATTTAACGGGCTGTGCTAATAGCGGTATATCCAATCATTGGAGCGAATGTAATTAGTCAACGAATATAGGAAACTGCGAAGCACTAAGTAATAACACAAAAACTCGAACACTTCATTAAAATGTCCTAGCAGTAAAAGGCCAACAAACAACAACAATTACGTGGTCAAAGTATATAGATTAAATCACAACAAGCGAACGGAGCGGAACAAAGAATTTGCGGAGCAGAGTCTGTCGACACCTAACATTCACACGGGAGAACTGTTAACACGGCTTTAAATTCAATTCCATTACCGACACAAACATCACATGGTTAAAATTACTAATCATATCAAAGAATGAGTTATCGGCAATCATGGATATGCCTTCGACCAAGACCGAGCGTGCTTCGACCCACGCAAACAATCGATTGTCGGTAGTGGAGTGATTATCGAATGTTAACGTTTCAAATTTTTGTCCTCGAAGTCATAAAATGACACCGTCCATTCGTAAAACCATAAAATGCTGCAATTTCCGTAAATTCTACGGGTAAACAGTAAATGTTGGCAGGTATGGAAACGTTATTCACCGCAAGAGATAGCTTCTATATTGCAAATATCACAGCAGTCTGTTAATGGAATTTTAAAATGTGAAGACAAGGGGAAGACAAAATGTCAACGTCGTACCGGAAACTGCGGGCGAAAGAAGATACTAACCCCAAGGAGTACGCAAAACTGATTAATTTGCCAGTAAACAATCGCAAGGTTACTAGTTCGGATTTATGTAAGAAACTAGAAGAGTATGGGTCACTGATACCAGCCAGGACTGTGAGGCGAGAGTTGTTTATGCTAGAATGAGAGCAAGACGACATCAAAAAAAAAAGCGAGGATTACTCGTGCTATGGCTGCAAAGAGGTTAAGTGGGCCAAGACTCTCCAGAATTGATCATCTGGTGATTGGAAACAGGCAAGTCCATAAAAATTACTGTAATTCCAAAATTATCATTCATTATTCCATTTTTTACCCATTTTAACTGATGTAACCGTACAGCACAGTGCAAGTATTATTTTTTCTTTGAAACGGTACAGCTTATTGCATTGAATGCTAGGCTTAGTTGTTTTATTTACTTCCGGTTTGTTTTAGCTACGAATCGGAATTCCTCTTGAAGAAGAGACAAGTCAGTATGTCAGAAGGAAAGGAGGAGAATAATTCCATCCAAATTGGTGAAGCAGAGAGTGAAGCATCCTATATCAGCGATGGTCTGGAATGTGCTTTCAAGTATGGAGGTGGACGATTATATATTGTCAAACAAGAAAACGTTCAACTGACAAGATTAACTTGTGAGTGTTCTATGCTTGTAAGTCGTAAAATTGGCACGACTTTACGTGAATATCCTCTAATATTTAATCACTGGTAGATGATTGTTATTGCTCATTAGATTGGATTCACTGTTTATGTTGAAGCACAGTTATAACATATTTACACACGAAAATCAGTCTTATCCACCATAACGAAATACTTAATTCGCGGATATTTACAAGTTCCTATGACGGCAATGTCGTACAATGTCAAATACTGTTCACTTGTGATGAAGGTTTAACCGTATTAAAACTTCAACCAGTAATTATTACACACGTACTTAAGGTAACTTTATGAAATAGATTAGTTTGACAGATTAAATATTTAATTATTTCACTTGAAAATCGTCTTAATATTCATACGCTTATTTCTCTTGAATGTTTAAAGTCAGTTTCATTTGAATATGAATAGAAGTTTAAATCAATTAAATTTGTTCGATTTGCAGTGGAAAGTACTAAGTCTGTACAGTGATTAAATATCATAAATCTTTGACAACACTTTGAAATTATTATGTTAGTATCATATCACTAGAAAAGTTTCTAAGTTCCAACACGAGTTATTGTTTTATAAGTCTTGGTGAAAACTTTACCGTAGAGTTCGTACGATGTGATGTTTTGAGTTCGAACCTCGAGAACCCGTTCATGTGCGACAGCATGACTACACGACGGCAGCGATTTGAGAATTGAACTGACTTGACCTAGCAAAACCCCGTTTTTTATACCAATCTGCCGAGCTCAGCTTCCTCCTCTCGTGGAAAAATCAAGCTTTTTTATACCTGAATTACTCTTTAAGTCCGTAGGACGACATTAATGAAATTGCAGTATGTTTGCCTTTAAATAATGGGCTATACGATGGCGTATCTCATTAACTGATATATCAGTGGGTTCCAAAGTTAGTACAATTTCTTGTAGTATGTTCGACAATATCAGGGGGTGTTCACGTGATAGCTGCATCACGCGCTGCGTGACGTATCTTGCTTGCTGTATGCATGCTCGAACCGTTCTGTTGCGCAACATCGCATGCTAGGGTCCCCCCACTGCGCTGACTTCCATTAAATAAAATTATGCTCCAGGCCACACATGGTTCCTGGCAGAGTACGAACGTACAAAATTACTGAGACTATCTGGAGGTAATAGTTGCAGACGGCATTTCAGATAATAAGAATGTGATGAACAAATGGTGCATTGACAGTGAAGGAAAGAACACCTTTTACATGGTTGCTTAAAGGTATTGTAAAGAAATACACTTCAAAAATATATAGCTTTACCAGAGATTATGTTTGTATGCATATACACTGACTGACAGAGCAAATGCAACACCAAGAAGGAGTGGTTCGAAAGGGATGAAAGTTGGGGAAAAACAGAGACGGCACGGACGAATAATTGATGTTTATTTCAAACCGATATGCAGGTTACACAATGCGCACGGCATCGACTCAGTAGGATGTAGGACCACCGCGAGCGGCGATGCACGCAGAAATACGTCGAGGTACAGAGTCAATAAGAGTGCGGATGGTGTCCTGAGGGATGGTTCTCCATTCTCTGTCAACCATTTGCCACAGTTGGTCGTCCGTACGAGGCTGGGGCAGAGTTTGCAAACGGCGTCCAATGAGATCCCACACGTGTTCGATTGGTGAGAGATCCGGAGAGTACGCTGGCCACGGAAGCATCTGTACACCTCGTAGAGCCTGTTGGGAGATGCGAGCAGTGTGTGGGCGGGCATTATCCTGCTGAAACAGAGCATTGGGCAGCCCCTGAAGGTACGGGAGTGCCACCGGCCGCAGCACATGCTGCACGTAGCGGTGGGCATTTAACGTGCCTTGAATACGCACTAGAGGTGACGTGGAATCATACGCAATAGCGCCCCAAACCATGATGCCGCATTGTCTAGCGGTAGGGTGTTCCACAGTTACTGCCGGATTTGACCTTTCTCCACGCCCACTCGTCTGCGGTGACTATCACTGACAGAACAGAAGCGTGACTCATCGGAGAACACGACGTTCCGCCATTCCCTCATCCAAGTCGCTCTAGCCCGGCACCATGCCAGGCGTGCACGTCTATGCTGTGGAGTCAATGGTAGTCTTCTGAGCGGACGCCGGGAGTGCAGGCCTCCTTCAACCAATCGACGGGAAATTGTTCTGGTCGATATTGGAACAGCCAGGGTGTCTTGCACATGCTGAAGAATGGCGGTTGACGTGGCGTGCGGGGCTGCCACCGCTTGGCGGCGGATGCGCCGATCCTCGCGTGCTGACGTCACTCGGGCTACGCCTGGACCCCTCGCACGTGCCACATGTCCCTGCGCCAACCATCTTCGCCACAGGCGCTGCACCGTGGACACATCCCTATGGGTATCGGCTGCGATTTGACGAAGCGAACAACCTGCCCTTCTCAGCCCGATCACCATACCCCTCGTAAAGTCGTCTGTATGCTGGAAATGCCTCCGTTGACGGCGGCCTGGCATTCTTAGCTATACACGTGTCCTGTGGCACACGACAACACGTTCTACAATGACTGTCGGCTGAGAAATCACGGTACGAATTAGGCCATTCGCCAACGCCGTGTCCCATTTATCGTTCGCTACGTGCGCAGCACAGCGGCGCATTTCACATCATGAGCATACCTCAGTGACGTCAGTCTACCTTGCAATTGGCATGAAGTTCTGACCACTCCTTCTTGGTGTTGCATTTGCTCTGTCAGTCAGTGTATATATAATCAGTATAACTACATCACGGAACAAAAATATGATCTTAAAATTCCTGAATATTTTAGATAAATATAACCAACAGAATTTTATGATACTAGCGTTTAAATGAAACTTTGTAAAGAAGCGCTTAAACTGATGAAAATGGCCAGCTTTTGGACATAAACCAAACACTAGTGAACACAACTGTGAATAGTTACAATATATTCCATATTGTATAGGATTCGTAGTGTACGTACTTTGTTTCTTCTTTGATGTACGGCAACAGCTGATCATCAGTATGTTCTTCTATGTATATTTCCTCCTTAATATCTTCAGAAGGTTGTAAGTAATGCACCGCTCCCGCGTCCAGGTGAGGATACATGAGATCCAGACTAGCTCCTGATAAATGATTCTATCTGATTAATGTTGCTGAGTTGTGGGTTTCGTTTGAGAAAGTACGCCGACGGCCTATGGTAAATCTCAACCTACGCAGAAGGACGTCTCCAACACGCTATCAGTCGGATACCATACTCGCATGTCGCCAAAATTAATCGCAAATTTCAGGTTACTACGATATTTCAAGTGATTCGTACGTGTTGCTAACGAAGTCTCAATCAGAAAATGAGTCCTTACAGTCTTACATCTAATTCTTATACTAAGTAGGCATTAAAAGAATTATATAGTTTCAGTACTCAGCTTTTATTCACTATTCAGTCTAAATATCAAGTAAATGTCATCTAAGATATCGTTAAAAATGCCTCGTACAACGTAGACAGCTTCATAATGCTATAAACATCTCCATCAGTTGCAATTACGTTGAAATAAAGAAAAATAGGTTTGGAAAAACCCGTAAGAAGTAGTTGAAATCTAGGCCTTAATCATCGATTCATTAACCCTGGCCTGTTGAAATACTAAGTCATAGTTAAGTAATGTTTGCAGAAATCAATTGAAAAATTAAAATATATAAATCAAATGAAACATATTAAATAGAGTTGAAAGAATTAGATGCATCCAATTGGTTAAAAATGAAAAGAAAATTATATTCCCTACTATATAGATCATTTCAGATTATAGTTTTTAAATAGAATGTAGAACGCAGTGAAAATAGCCAAATAAATAATTCATTAAGATCTGGAATCTCTTCTCACTGAGCTGAATTGCTCCTCAAAGTTACTTAGAATTCCATTATTTAACCTTTAATTCACATATGACCGGTGAAACGAATGTCACTTTGCTAAACTTAACATCTGTGTCCATCCACAGTAGAAAATCGTATGGGAAAGCAATGTCTATCTTCTGAGGACTTTAGTTAACTCATATGTTTAAAAGTTCGCTTGGATGTTTCATAAGATCTGATCTCCATATAAGCAAATTCAGGTCCACTCTAAGTCGTAATTGATTTCAAATTAATTCTATCATAAGGCTTATGTGGCTCATTCACTTAATTATTATCTTAATCCATGGTTAAAATTCAATTTAAGTGCGTATCTGGCTGAATGTAGCATTGCCAAGTGTATTTAATTAACTTTCTAACAAATTATACCATAAGTGGAAAAATTGGCATATTAGAAGACTCTACCTTCATCTAAAAATCCATATATCAATGACTAAGTTACCAGTGATGAGTCAAACTGCTCCCATAAAATCAGGAATTAGGTTACCATGTGTGAGAGTACTTGAAAGTGGCCATAAATAACTCAGTGAAGGCCTAAATATTAACGTTATTAGCCTCTTGGCTCATCTGATGATCCTACATACTCAAACAACTCTGTGTTGATGGCATTGAGATCGTATCCTAACCTACTTTGTGTATCTGGGAATACAAACAGCAATTGAAAGCAGTACATTTCAATATATATCTTAGCATGCATAATTTGCACGTACTATCATCTCTTAGAAGACTACTATGACCAAACTTTCAAATAAATATAAATATCACCATCACAACTTAACATCCGCTTATATTATCACTTCATCACCATTTATCACTTCAAATATCACGTAATATCCATATCAATGCATCTCAAGCTCTCATCTCATTAAATACGCTGGATATGTGCCATAACCTACACATATAAAAAAACATTATCCTTACCGTCATAGTATCAAAGAAAAGTGTCTCACAATACTAAGCTGTACTACTATACTTCGTCGTAAACATTCCCCAAATACGATCTCCAAGCTTGCTATTCCGATAAAGCCATCATACATGTATATTGACATTCATATTATACTCCAACACTTCACTGATAACGATTAAAATAACTATTACTTTCTCTCACACCACATTGATAAATTTGCGAACGGTTTTCACTTGTATTTCACGCCTATATATGGGATTAACAGTAACTTCAGATGAATACCTACATCCATGTAATTACACTTCAATATTATATACGCACGCACAATGTCACAAATCATATCACACATAGTCAAAAGTAAAGGTTTCTACTTACGAAGAACGACTCATAGGGGACTTAACTTTGCTTATTGGGCCCTGTTTGCCATCTCGCTGTTGATCATCGGGAATGGTAGGCCTCGCTCCACGGTTCTGCTTTAGGTAATCGGGTCCATCTCGTCTTCTCAGCTGATTTCCAATCCTCCCGGGTCATCAACCTCGTAAAGCGCCACCATAGTCGGAGTAGTCTCTGCCTTGGTCTTTTAGAACATCATAGTGGTCTCTGGTACGTTAAGAACAGAATAATACAATGTATTAGTTAATGTTGTCATGT
The DNA here is from genome assembly GCF_040414725.1 of Anabrus simplex. Lineage (NCBI taxonomy): Eukaryota > Metazoa > Arthropoda > Insecta > Orthoptera > Tettigoniidae > Anabrus > Anabrus simplex. Next base: position 69,364,316 of record NC_090279.1, read on the forward strand.
TGTAATTTATCTTCGTTTCGTACTGCCTATGATATCAGAATGAATGTGCTCTGGGCCGTCTAGTTTCGCTATAACAGTTCTAACTGTGCTACTATTTGTAAACTCTCTCGCTTGCCGAGCGAATGCAATTTTTCCGTGCTTATTAGAATTGCACTTGACAGCTGGTTGGATTCTGCTCTCTACGATGTGCAGTATCAGACAAATATAAAGCTTCCAAGTCCAGCCGTGACGTATTAGTTGTACTAGACTTGATGATTCCTTTTAGCTGGTCTTTATATTTCGCGCAGTTATTTCAATCTATGCAGTTGACGTTGAGCGGGCTGCCACGGATTTTATTCTCCGTCAATAGTTGATCTTAAAAACAGATAAGTTGGCTTATTTCTTTGCTTGACTCCGTCTTACTTGCCGTAGTGCTGAATTGTGTCGAATGTTCTAATGGAAGTCTCGATTTTCTAATAATTAGTTTAAATAATCCGCTTCTGTCATTCTTTTCTCACAGCCTTCTAAGAATGGTTCTTTCGGTGACTACCGGTTGAAAGGATTATCATTTCGGCTCGTACCGATGTTAGTTGCTTTCACATTGACCTTTTAATGGTTTGAAAGCCATTTTTGTTCCTACTGATGCAAATATAGAACGGTGAAATGGCACAGTAAGAAATAAGAAAAGTAGAATAAAGAAGTAAGGGAATTAAATATATAGGCCTAAACAAGAAACAGCTAAGGAAATAAATTTCACAGTGGCACAAGGAGAGTATAATTAATTTATCTCCCATTTAAAAAATATAAGAGTGGAAAGGAACAATCAAATCAAAATCACTTCAAATGCAATGGAGGTGTCTACCTTGGTGGCAAATGGTACACAAAAATACCTTACTATCAAGCATTAAATTGTCAATGAACAGACAGGAAGACAATTTCCTAAAATACAGTATTATAAAATTTACACTTACTTTTCTTCTATTAAACACACAGCTCATCATTAATAAATTTACATTACTTACAAAATTTAACTCATGGTGATGATGATGCCTGTTGTATAATGGGGCCTAACATCGAGGTCATCGGCTCCTAATGGTACGAAGTGAGACGAAATGGTATGACAAATTAAAAGTCCAAAATTCTCCACTGACCAGAATTCAATACGTGAGGACGAAGAATGAATGGATGGACATGGATTTAAAACAATCAGTGGATGCGACGCACAATGCCTTGCATTCACAGAAACTGACGTAAAACAATAGGATTACTGATGATGCTTGTTGTTTTAAGGGGCCTAAGATCGAAGGTCACCGACCCAATAGGATTACTGACCAAGGGACTGTTGCTATAGCATAACACTGAATGGATGATGCTTGCAGTCTAAAGAGGGTCGAAAATCCAAGTTATCGGCCCCGCATAACGCTACTTACCTCTAGGAAGGTAGAACATGGTATTTGTCATGTTGCGGTACTAATCAAAAGTAGCAGAGACTCACGGTATTCCACATATTATGGTACTACACACAGGTTATGAAATTCGACATGTAATACAGAAGTATGGGTTTTCTCACCTTGCGGCGCCATTTACAGGCAACGCAAACCTATGGTGTTCATCACATAAGAGTACTAGCAACAGGGACCTGCACTATCCCGCGGTGTTCCTCATAGAGTGGGTACTAATCACAGACAAGGCAGGACCATGGTAGCTATCATCTCATGGTCCCGCTCATATGGTGGTACTAATCACAGGTACTGCAAACGCCGACCGCACGGTGCACCTATGATACTAATCACAAACCTATTTGATACCTAATATAGTGGTACTACGCGCAAGTAAAAGCGAACCATGATGTTCTTCGCATGGTGGTAATAATCACAAGTAGTTCCGTGGTTCCTTGGTCGCCCCTTACGACAGGCAGGGAATACCGTGGGTGTATTCTTCGTCTGCGTCCCCCTCCCACAGAGGGGTTGTGTGTTTGGTGCGCGAGAGGTATTTTATTTCCCTCAAGTCCGCCAGCAAGCCGCTTAAGACCCCCTATCCACCACCTGGGACGCGCCACGTGGGAGTATCACTTCTCCCCCTGCTAAGCCAGCGTAGTAGGTTCGTGGAAATTTTACTCATAATATCCTCTGTATTTAAAAACATTATCAACTCATATACAACATGTGGAGTTATTTTAAACAATAATATACAACTGATATTAGAATAAAATTTACATTGCATTTATATATTTTATTTTCTTACACTTTTTGGAACCTAACTTGCATAACGACCTGCTGCGTCTTAACCCAAGTCCTTTCGCCACTCCTTTTTAGACAACTGATAAGAGATAGGAAAATGAAAAGGGACACACTGTAGGATAGCAGTAGACAACCTAGTGTAGAAAAAGCGGAATATTTGAAAATATGTACATTTAAAATTACCTATGCATTTCTGAATATTCAGCAGAGAATATGCACACATACATACGGGGATGGAGGCACTCCCGTGTATTTGTACATGTAGAAGTTTAGGAAAATAAATAAATAATAGTACTAATAATAAATACTATCTCCAAAATATTACCCAATACTATTCCTCGCTTCCTTTTTCCTTTCTGCTGATCCCTATTTCAACAATGACTAGCTATTTTATTTATCCTCTTATTACCGGAGTAATAATGTATATCCTCTCTGTGAATAATTTAGTGCTGGCGGCATGGCCATTGAAATTCGTGTCTTTAATGTGGTTCGCCGCTGCGTTATTCATCAAGTGATTCATGATCACAGATACCGTGGTTTTCAATATTTATAAACATTAACTTCCACCGGCTTTAAAGTTATTAATGTGCCCATCTGTGGTGTATGGCCAGACAGTGCCTTTTCCAGTATTCTTCTGCATTCTAGTGTCGTCGGTATGAACTATCTCGCCACTCTCCCCCTCCACCGAGCCAGTATGCGCACGTAAACATTGCGACTGTGGTCTTACTTCAGGCTTCTGGGTTGTCGCCATTAAGGGTCTGCTGTGATGGAAGGACGGCGTGCTTCTCCGCTTGGCGGGGTGGATAGAGTGATTATCATGGACCCAGGTTGAAGTTGGTTTGATAGGGCTTACGCCCTCGTGAACTTTGCAATTTCCTTTTAAATTTTGTTATCATTTAATGCACCTCGCCTGGAATTTTTGTGTGCACTCTAAGGGTTACCTTTACCATACGTAAGTAAGGATATTATGCTGAAGCGTACTGACGACTACGGCAAGATACTACACTGTAAGTGGGTTTTTTCAACTCATCTTTAACTTGTTCCAACTGGTGAACTGAATATTTCTAAATGCCTTGTTCCGCCATTGTGAGGGAATCTTGAAACGTGAAATTTCTGAAGCTAATTCGAAGAATATAAAGATTACGGAATTTCATGAGCTTGTACTATCAAAATTTATCCCTTCTTTAGCACTGCAAAATTTATTTCCTCAATATTGTTTTAGGACTCAACTATATCTTAAACTCGAGGTTTTATTGCATGGTATTTCTAATTTCGGTGCCAGAAGAAGAAATGGTGGCACATATTCTGAAAGGTTTTCCTCCCTACAACCGATCCTACCTCTTCCTCAGGAAGAGTCCGACTAATTTTGTGGAATTAGAGACTGCCTGTACCTTTGCTGAATATGTCAAGCACGGGGACGCGGCCAGACCCATCTGCCACCCTCCTCCTTTTAACCCGGCCTCGCCTCAATCTAGGGATAGTGGAAATCTTAAAAATGGTATAATTGTGGATTACGTGACCACCTTCGGAATGCTCGTCCGTCAATAACGCGTAGTACTCGTCCTTGTTCTTATTTGTGTGGGTCGAGGCAGCACATTAAGAATAAATGCCCAACCTCTTTCAAAAAACGCAATAAAGACTAAAGGTTAATAGTAATACCTGTGAATCTTGCCCCCGAATTTTCTGTGGATTCAGAGAGAGTTATTTGTCGGCAGGAATGTAATAAAATCTCCGATTTGGTTGAGTCTAAAAGTACCTTCGCGAAGGCAGAGCTGAATAATGAACCGATTGTTGCTTTAAATGACTCGGGTAACGTTGTCACTTTAACATATGATGATGCTTGTTGTTTTTTTCTATTTGCTTAACGTCGCACCGACAGAGATATGTCTTATGGCGACGATGGGATAGGAAAGGTCTAGGAAGTGGAAGTGGCCTTAATTATGGTACAGCTCCAGCATTTGCCTGGTGTGAAAATGGAAACCACGGAAAACCATCTTCAGGGCTGGCGACAGTGGGGCCCGAACCCACTATCTCCCGATTACTGGATACTGGCCGCACTTAAGCGACTGCAGCTATCGAGCTCGGTGCTTACCGTCTTTTACCTCCTCACATCGAAGGTCAACGGCCCACATTAATTGATGCCAGTTGGTATGATGAAATAAGGTCCTCTTGTAAACTGCCTCAGTTGCAGAAAGTCAAAATTGCATGTGTCACGGCTAATAAGGATAATATGGAAATTTTTGGATCTGTTGACGTGATATTGCGTATTGGTAATTTTACTTGGAAGGTTCATTGATTGGTATCTCCGAAGCTAGCTTGTGGTATTATTTTAGGCACTGACTTCTTGTCAAGGACCGGATTCGTTTTAGACCTCCAGGCTAGACAATTCTACTTTAAATGTTCCTCAAATTGTAACGTCGATATTATTGATGCTCCTTTGGGTACCTTCAGAATTTCTTGTGCAGGTAGGCCGCCACCAGGGAAGACCAATGAAATCGATCAGTTGGATCTTAATCATTTGGATTATCAACAAGCTAATAAAGTCCGTAACTTGTGCCATCAATTTCCTGAGGTATTTACCAACAAGTTAGGACTGACGGATGTATTGGAGTACGACAGTGAACTGTCTGACAACCAACTTGTTAGAACTCCTCCTTACCTCTTTCACCTCCTCGCATGTTAGAACTGTAAAGGATTATCGACCAAATGCTTGCCAATGGTGTCATCAGACCGTCCATTACTCCTTATGCCTCTCTGGTTTACCAGGTACCTAAACCCTCTGGAGGATACCGTGCCGTTATCAATTACAGATCCCTGAATCGCACAATCATCCTGCAATCTATTCCTTTGCCAGATTTTCATGTTTTGGGTGGTTCTCCGCCCATGTTCTTTACCGTGTTAGATCTAAATCAATCCTATTATCAGATTCCGCTCTCTAAACCTTATATTTCCCTGAACCGCCTTCATCACGGACTGGAATATTTATGAGTACCTCAGGTTGACGTTCGGACTATCTTGCGGAGCAGCTGTTTTAACTAGATTTCTGAATTCTATTCAAGGGGATATCAAGTTTAAGTTTGTTTACAATTACCTTGATGACTTGTGATCTTCTCGAATACCTTTGAAGAACACGTGGATCATGTCACGGAAGTCGTTGAGCGTTTGAAATAGGCTGGTCTTACTGTGAAACTATCCAAGGTAACCTTCGCCAAGCTATATGTATCCTTTCTTGGATATATCGTGTCGCCCGACGGAGTCTCCGTTGATCAACCACCTAAGGACGTAAAAGGTGTTGCACGCTTTGTGGGTACGGTAAATTTCTTCCGCAAGTTTATCCGGAATTTTGCTGTGGTACCTCACCCCTTAACTATCAGAGGCGTAAGGATGTCAAGTTCACCTGGGTCCCTCCCAGCAAGAAGCCTTTGAAACTCTGAAACTTGCCTTATCGAATGCTCCTTGTTGGCCATACCCGACTTTAGTAAACGTTTCATTGCACAAACTGATGCCTCTGGAGAAGCTGTTGCTGGTGCACTCTTTCAGGACCATGAGGACGGTCGTAGACTCGTTGCCTATGTGTTTAGGATACTCAATAATCTGGAGAGTAAGTACTCAATCTATGAGTTGGAATGTTTGGGCGTGCTGTTTGCACTTGAGAAATTCAGACCCTTTATTGAACATGTAAATTTCGACCTTGAACCGACCCAAAAGAACGTACAGAATCACTAGATGGTCACTTAGGATACCCGCTTTTAGTTTTCAGGTTAAGCGTATCAGAGGTTCGGAGAATGTCACCGCTGACAGCTTAAGTAGAATGTTTTGACGGGAGCTTTGGCCTTGATGTAAAATCTGAACTTGAAGAAATTGATGAAACTAATGTTGTTAGTGTGGGCGCCATTCTTCCGCATCTACCTTTGTTATACCATGAGTTTGGCGATCAAAAAGCTGATCCTGAGTTGAATGAAATCACCGACAAGATTAGTGACGGAATGGTAGTAAAACCTTATTCTCTGGTGAAGGGTGTTCTATGTTGAAAAGGTCGAATTGATGCTAATTTCATTATTGTTGTTCCCAAGGTCCTAGTGCCAACCATCTTCAAATATTATCACTGTTGACGCATTGGTGGTCACTTAGGCACATTTAAAACTAGGCAGAAAATTAGAAATTTCTTCATTTGGAAAATGGTTAAGTCCTGTAAAACTTGTGCTATCAGTAAACCCAACCTGAAGAACCGTGTTGGTTTATTTTCATCTTCAGAAGCCTCTCGGCAGATGGAAAGGTCATTCATCGATTTTGTAGGTCCGCTCCCTCGCTCTACCTTGGGAAACATTCATATCTTTGTGTGTATTGATGCGTACTCGGTTTTCCGGGATTATTCCCACTAGATTTATGACTTCTCGTACGTCTATTAAGTTGCCTTAATTCTATCTTCGCATCCTTTGGTCCTCCCAAGTTTCTGGTTTATGACAATGCCAGTGCATTCACTGGCCACTTGTTTAAGAAGTACCTATTCGAGTTGAGCATTTCGCATGCTACTACAACTCCAAACTATCCAAACCCATCTTACGCCGAGAGAATGAACAGGAACCTGAAATCTTCCCTGATTGCATATCATCACAATAACCAATCCAAGTGGGATTCTTGCCAACACTGGTTAGCCCATGCCTTCAATTCTGCCACACACGAATCTCATAGTAAAACTCCCATGTTCCTTATGTTCTGTTACACGCCGTATTCTCCTATGTCCAACGAACGTGGTATTGATAATCTTCCCGACCTGTCTAAACCCAACTATGTTCAGAAGAAGAAATTATCGGTATCCTGTAAGACAGGCAGAGATAAGTACAACGAATGTAGAAAGTCAACTAGGTTGAAAGTTGGTGATCAAGTTTTTGTCAGGTCCTATACCATTAGTAAAGAAATTAACAAATGTTATGCTAAGCTTGCTCCTAGGTATCAAAGTCCCTGTACTATTTTACAGTTTTTGTCTCCAGTATCGGTACTGGGGAGTGACCCCATCACCAAGAGGATTAGGCGAGTTCAATTTTCCCCGTTAAAATCAGGTTATGTGTGATCCCTCTTCTCTCTTAAGGGCTTCTTGATAATACGTATGGTATGTAGTTCGGACCTGCGGATGAGGGCTACATTTCAGTGAGAAAATTTGTTTAATTATCTTTAGATTATTTTGTAACTATTCTGGTTGCGTGTGAATTTTATTTAGTAACTTTTCCATGTATAGTATTTTTGTTTTGAGTATTGCTTCCTGACCGTATGACCTTTTTATCTCCAAAAAATGTTGTTTAGTAGTGTGCGAATTAATTACAACGTGTTATGATTTTCTGCACCAAAACTTCTGCATTCATGTCTCATGTGAATCTTAATATCACTGTGTAGTAGCTTACTACCGTGTACTTGTTACCATTGTATTTTAAATTGTGATTGTGGTTCGTGGCGTGTGGATCCTTTCACTTGCGCTATTGGCACCTATTTATTTAATCGTTAATATCTCATTGCTCCTTTGGTTTGGGTGCATGCCTGCTCTGTCCATCATAAATTGATTCTATCCTGATCATTGAAGATTACTAAATTTTGATCATTAATTTAATTATGTATTATGTAGTAGCCTTTGTCTTGTAGCAAATTTTGGAAAATTGTATATAATATTAGGTCTGTGCATTGTTGTTCACTGGTATGAAAACTGTTAAGGTGTCCTAACCTGTATTTATCTTTAACTGTTCTAGTATTCTATTGCCTATGTCTTGTTATCCGACTTTATTTTGGTGATATAACTGTCTATTCCGGTTGTGGTATTGTTAGGTGTGCATTAAACGAACCGAGTAATCTGTTAGGTTAGTTTCTTTATTTGGGGGGTTGACTAGGAACTGGATAGTACCCGGTGTTAGATCCTATTTGTTGAGTTTTGGATTTGCCTGTGGATATTGGTTATTGCGGAACTCTGTCGATCGGACTTGGTGGTGGTTGGCTGTTTGCCTTTACGGTATGGACTTAACTGTCTTCACTGCTTTCGGTCTCCAACTTCTGGTGGTACGATTTCCTAATTTCCGATTGGTCTCATGCCCACCTTTTAATCATTTCTGTAATCAGTTGTGAATTACCCGTTAACTGAGTGATCTATTTCTAGTCATTCCTGTGCTTTTGATTTTCTGGTGAGTAAAATTTTACCCTATCTACCTTCTCAAAATTAGGCATCTGGGTTTTTCTTTCTGGTAATGCTGGTTAACTACGTTGTTATTTGTTGTATTTTCGGGGCGCATGTGGTATTAATTCTGCATTCTTCTGCAGACCTTACTTGCCTGGTTTCTGTCTCTAAATTGGTGTATTATTCATGAAGTGTGTTAATCTATTGAGTTGTAACGTCCATGTCGTCCTACCTCGTCTACTTGTTATGGTGGTGTTATTTTTCACAAATTGCACCAATGGATCCTCTCCTTTCGAACCTAGTAGGTGATGGTTTTGGTCCTGAGTTAGTTATGTTGTAACGGTACGTGATTTTGTTTTAAGCTTGCATTGTGAGGTGGCATGATGGCTTCACGGCATGTCGTTGAGGATAGTTAGTGCTCCCTTCCCCCCTTTTTTGCTAACGCATGTCCGTTGAGATTCATTAAGGTTGTATTGTTATTGTGTTGTATAATTAAATGGTTATAACACTTCGGTATGGTCGGTATTGTATTTAATTTACCCCTGTGTGCCCGTAGATTGGGAAATAAATCCTGGCATAGGTTTACCACTCTTCTTAGAAAAACCTGGTCTGCTTGCATGTACTTTGTGATTCCTGTATGACCTGGTCTATTCTTGTTTTGTTTTAATTCTCTGCATACCCATTTAATCTGACGTCATCATGTATTTATCCTGTACTATAAAGTTCATTTTGGATTAACCTGCCAGTCTATTGGTCCTTTTCTCTCCAGAGTGTTAGTATCCGTTGCTATTAATTTTTGCTCATCTTGTCGTTCTGCGGGGCGCCAGTTGAGTATGGGATTAACTAGTGCTTCATAGGTGGTATTGAAGCCTCCCACTATTGGATGATCGGGTCTTTTCGTGGTGTTTTCTCCTTCTTCACCGTTCTATTGAGCGTTTTCCGTCGTCCTAGTTCATGATCTACCATTTAAATTTTATTTACCTTGTTTCATATATATTTCGCACGGTACCTGTGGCAGTGTGGCTACAGTGTGAGTCTATGGATGTCACTTGTTACTATTCCGGATTTGTCCGAGATCCCTTGTGGATGACCGGTAGGGAATCGTGTCAGGTCTCTGCTCTCATTTCCAAATTGGCCACTTATTTGAGGGGTATTTCTAAACCATTTATTTAAATGAGTATTCCATTGTTGATGTATATGTTTGAAAATTCGGTGAAGTTGTGAGGAATATAATTTAAGATTGGGTGACACTTCTGAATTTCTTTCTGCCATTTTCTGTCCTGCTCCACCATGGTGTTATTATGAGTTCCTATATCCTAATACTATTCTTGACTTGGTGTTGCTGATACGCGTATCCACCATCTGAAAGATCTTGAAGTCTCGAACTGCAGCTAACTATATTCATCTTGCCTTGAGTAATTATTTACCGTAACCCATGGATATTGATCTTTTTCTCATATCCAGTTTCTCAGTGTTTCCCTTATTTGTGAGTATAACTATATCTGATCTTATCTCTTCTTTAGACGGGTTATGCATGGAGTGTATACATAGCATTACAATTGATTAATTGCAAAATATAATTTCTAGATTTTGGTCGTGTATTTAATGGGTTTAAAAATTTATTTATTGGCTACTCCACTGATTAAAAAAATTAATTGTAATTTTAATTAACTTGGATTACTGTGTAATGTGTTATTGCTTCGCAACATGTTCTCCCTTGGTCAACGTCTGGTTATTTTGAAATTATGTGTGGATTGCTGTTCTCTTAGTATTTCAATTCTGGAAATGATTTGACATCTCTGGGCAGGTCATCTATATGAAGAGTACTGTCGGTGTGGCTGTGTTCGATAATTTGATGTGTTTCTTGCTGTGTTATCATGCATTGCTGGATCAGGTGTTGTGATCTGTAGCGTGTTCTTACTTGATTGATGCCTGGACTTATTGAACTTACCATGTTTGTGGTTAGTTGTATTCTGTCAGTATCTTCTTTCCTAAGCTTAACTTATTTCTGTGTATTGTGTATGTTCGAAGTTGTATGTCTATGCAACGGTAGCTTCTCGTTTTCATTGTTGCTGGTGGTGCCTTTATTATGTGGCATTCCGATAGGTTTGCTGACGTGCACATAAAACTAATTTGAGGAGATGACTATCTTTAATTTTCAAGTTAATTCTTTTCCTTATATGTTGTGCATAAGATTTCTGCCGATATATTTAATTTTAGCATGATATATTTATGGTTATATATTTCCTAGTACCTGCTCAAGGGTTGTTTAGGTAATTATTGTATTCTATTGTAATCCTGTTCTCCTTTTGCTCTTACTAGTAGTTGTATCCAATGCCATACTGTAGTCTTAAGTCAAGTTAATCCAGTTTAAGATTATGTAAAGGATTTACCTGTTGGATCTTGTGATCTTATTACATGCTCACCAATTTTGTTTTCGTATATTTGCTCATTTCTTTTCCTTGCCCTTCTGGGCGTTTTTCATTTGTTAAATTGGTTTATGCCACCCTGGCAATAATAATAAAGCTGAAACCAAATGAAGGCGTTTCTTAACTTACGCAAGTCCGATAAATAATACTAAAATGAATGTCTAGCATGTGATAATCACAATTTGGGTGTATAATCGCGTGCATTTAAATCTAAGAAGGTTTATTATTCTACCAGTGAACATTTTGGAAGTTGTTCAGTTGTGTGTGTGTACCACAAAGTAACGAAATCTTTGAAGAGTTGATACATATGAACTTGCGAGACTTGTTTATTGGAATTAAAACTTAGCAAATGATCTGAAGCATGAGTGTCACCATTTATCTAGAACATTAACAGATTTACCTGCGACTTGCGTGTAGCACCCCTTTAATGCATGGGACTTCTTAATGATTGAAAGTAACTGGACAGCTAGTGTCATTTAAATGCACTCAATTGTTTTTTACTCAATTCATATGTGTTTTGGTTACTAATTGACTATTGGATTCATCTTGCTGGTGGTGCATAAACTGGGACATGTGATCGGTGGTCATTTTCTTATTCGGACTATTCCGTCAAAAACTCAGCTGGTATCCAGACCACTACCTTATGAAAGTCATTATATGTTGTATATGAGGAGCTTCGTGGAGGGAGACTATTTCCGGATTAAGAATTTATACCTCTCTGTGAATACTTTAGCGCTGGCTGCATGGCCATTGAAATTCCACTCTTTAATGTGGTTTGCCGCTGCGTTATTCACCAAGTGATTCATGGTCACAGATACCATGGTTTTCAATATTTATAAACATTAACTTCCACCGGCTTTAAAGTTATTAATGTGCCCATCTGTGGTGTATGGCCAGACAGTGCCTTTTCCAGTATTCTCCTGCATTCTAGTGTCGTCGGTATGAACCATCTCGCCACTCTCCCGCTCCACCGAGCGAGTATGCGCACGTAAACATTGCGACTGTGGTCTGACATGTAGGCTTCTGGCCAGTCGCCTTTAAGGTTTTGCTAGTGAGCTGTGATGGAAGGACGGCGTGCTTCTCCACTTGCCGGGATGGATAGAGTGATTATCATGGACCCAGGGTAACGTTCGCTTGATACGGCTTATGCACTCTTGAAGTGTGAAAGTTAATTTTTAAAATTTTATAACCATTTAATGTACCTCGCCTGGAATTTTTGAGTGCACTCTAAGGATTACCTTTACCATACTTAAGTAAGGATATGACGCTGAAGCGAACTCCCGACTATGGCAAGATACACTGTAAGTGTTTTTTCAACTCATCTTTAATATGTTCCAACTGGTGAACTGAATATTTCAAAATGTGAAGTGCGTACCACGACAGGATGTAACTTTGCATCAACTTAACTCTACGTTTTAGCCCTGCTGTGTTTGAACGTTATTCGAGTCAAAAAACTTATATATAAACTACTTTTGTTTACCACGGACTTGCACCCGCTGTGAATTAATATTAATTCTTATTCTTGGAAATTGTAAATTTAATACTCAATGTTTGGTAGCGGCTTTCTAGCCCTAATAAGTAGGGGTTAATGCAATGTTTTGGCAGGGTTATTAACCAAGTGAGTTGCTGCAAGGATGTGGAACAAACGTTCGTTTTCCATCTTAATTTTCCTACATCTGGGTTATATTATTAAATTAATTTGTTTGGTATTTTCGTGATTTTTCGACGTCCTGTTTTTCTTTTGTCTCTTAATATGTACATGCCTATTGTTTGGTGGACTATGATTGGCCATTTTCCTGAACTACCTAGCGTGTTTTCGTTGCCATGGGAATATTATGTTAATTGATGGTGATGCTGATTGTTGATGGATGTTGGTGGAAATGGATTGATTTCCCTGTTATGAATTTAGTATTGTGAGTTGTTTAACCTGTTTTTCTTTTAATTAATTTTGGCATTTTTGTCTCCGTGTTGGCATATTTTCCTACCCTGTGTCGTGGACGTTATTATTATTATTTTGGGGTACACTAATTCTTGGAAAATTGATCGTAATATTCCACCCTTCCTTGTGGGAACTCCTTGGAATATACCCCAAATAACGTTTCAGTATCAAGAAAATCACTATTTAAGTACAACTATATAACCATTCTCTAAAAGATGGGGTGTTTCACTGACATGGACATGACAGATATGCGAAAGATTTCAAAGTCTTTTACGACTTACTGGAATCAAAAATGATAACCTCCCTAAAACCTGTAGCTAATAATAATGAAACTGAAGCAATGATTTATTTAAATCAAGAGAATTGGTCAGACAGACAAAGGTCTGCCTTCCAAAAATTAAAATTACCAAGTTTCGACAGAGACATAATGTTGTGACTACACTTCAAGGGCAATTTTTGAAATAAGATCACTAGAAATTAAGGCCTAACTGGAATCAAAAGTTTCAAAATATCACCTTGTCCCTGAAAGTTTAGACATGGAAAACCCTAGAAAAACATTGCCATGATTGAACCAAATATAAGCATACTGTACAACTTAATTCATAACCACTACCACCGCCCTAAGCTGATTGCATTGGAGTATGCGAAGCACATCCTTGAATGTACAAATAAGCTCTGCCCCACTTGTAGCATTATAATGAATTTAGACATTAATATCAGCATCTCGACATGTTCATTAAGGCTCATCTCTACCCCATTTAATCCTTCTAATCTGAATGGGTTGCATCGACCCAGATTTAATATTCAATTGCTTGTAACTGACAAAATATGAACTGTATATGCCAAAAAAACTTGTGTATTTGTTCATCTCCTTTAGTAGGTATTGACATGATTTAAAAATATTTTCCAGTTGCTGACTACTCTACCAGTTCAAAATATTACATATATGATGAATGGATCAAATGGACATATCCATTAATATCAATGCTGCCCTACCTGCTGGTCACTACACAAACAATGTTCGACTACCTCCACGACTAGGGAGTGCTGCATTGTTTCTGTGATCAAATGTGGCTGGTCATCAGTGGTTAATGAGAAATCTATATGAAATATATTATACGAAATTAGTGAGAGTAAACATGAAGAGGAAGCTGATGATGCATTGGCTGATCCTGAATTTGTGTTTTCCAAAAAACTGATGACGATCACGTTTCTCTGGAGGGAGAAGAAAATGACGAGCTCCAAGTATCTGGTTATAAACTACAAGATGAGATTGACTCTGTACAAAAAGAAGTGTACATATCTCGAAATGGGACGGAATGGAGAAAACAACCATATTGACAATAAGGTGTAAGGTACGTTCCACATTCAGCAGAACCCCTATTTAACGTTTTTACAGGGACCTGAATTTTTATTGTTAAATGGGCCATCATACGTTATTTACACAATGACAGCAATAAAAGAAGGAGATATCTACATTATACACTGTACTGTAGTTACAGTTTGTGCTTCATTTTGACAATTTTCTGTATGTGAATGCAAATCTCTTCAGTTTAAGGTTTTTCTTATAGGGTTATGCATGATTTTTCATAAAAGGCAGGAAAGATACTGAACTCACACAAACCCATTAAAATTACTACAGAACAGCAATCAGTTTGTTTAAACATTATTGCGGATGTTTTCCAAGCAGCAGCCGACTCATTAGCATGTATTTTCTAATTCCAATGGACTGAACACCCATTATACATTTCCTTCTTAAGAACTGCAATAGCATCAGTCCAGAGGATTGTTGCAAACATTGCCAGTTTCCTATTTCAAGCGGCATCACCTAACCTAGGTTTCAATTGCAAGAAATCAGCTTTGTTTCCCGTATCAAATCCTATTTACAAAGAAACAGTAACAGTAAAAATTTGCACCTATTTGATACTTACATTTGCATTAAGCAAATCAATTAATCACACACAGTACATGTTTCATTCCATTTTGAAACATCTTCAGCTGTATTACATTGCTTAGGTGAAAACATTAAGTATTTATCAGTTTAAGAACATCTCAAACAGGTACCTTGTTTTTCTTAATATCTACATAAATTTAAAATTTGAAATAGGTTAAAATCAATGTGGATGGTTGAATGGGGTGGTGAAATGAGAGGGAAATGGATCTGCTTATGGTTAGCCTATTAAACAAAATCTATTCACTTGAACAGATGTTGTAAAAAATGTTTCCAGCACTTTTATCACCAAAATATTCTGCTTGTCTTCTAATAAAAAGATTTTTGAAAATATAACTTTCCTTTTTCACCATCCTGTATATTACAAGGTGTTCCCTTCGTTTGCTCCTTCAAAGGTGATTGCTATTTGTTTTAAATTTACAAAAATATCTCTTGAATTTGGTTAGTTCAGGATCCCTGAAGCTGATTGCTGTTTTACTTCCCCATAATCTTGTTGGTAAAATCTACTATGTCCTTGGAGGAGCACAGCTAATGCAGCCTTCGACCCCACTCAACCATCCACATTCATTTTAATTTATTGCAAATTTTAAATTTACGTAGATTTTAAGAAAAACAAGGTACCTGTTTGAGATATTCTTCAAAAGATAAATACTTAATGTTTTCACCTAAGCAATGTAATACAGCTGAAGATGTTCCAAAATGGAATGAAACATGTACTGTGTGTGATTAATTGATTTGCTTAATGCAAATGTAAATAACAAATAGGTGGAAATTTTTACTGTTATTGTTTCTTTGTAACATAGGTTTGCCGCGCACATTTTATTAAAATAAATTTCAAGCTCCCTGTAGAATAATAACAATTTTACTATAAACATACAACGGAACAGCTATTCTGAAATTTAACAAGATGCGCAAGTACATAACCTAACCTCTGAAAATAGTTATGCACACCACTGTATCCTGAGAAGTATCACATTCTTATTTAATTTCAGAACATAGTAAATTAAGCAATCTTTTACTTCAGCTTTTATTTCTCAGAGTTAACAAGTGCTGTCCTTGCACTTCTTGCAAAAATATGTTATCCCGATGTTTAATACACCAGTCTGTGTTGTGAGAAGACCTCAGACTCGCTCAAGATCAATTCACTCATGCGTAGCAATGAATCAACACAGAAGACAATTGATCGCATTCAATATAAACCCTGGAGTAGAGTGTATGAATACTGGTAATGGATGAAAACTAACATGCTTGAATTTGCCTGTGATAATGGATGAAACGGTAAAACGATTCTCATTTTATTGTAACTAAAGGATACTGCACAGATTAATACAGGAATTTTCATACATTATAATAACATTGTCATTAAAACGGGGGTTCTGTTCTACTACATCGGCCGCGAACAGATGTCAATCAGAGTCAGACATCTCACTTTAGCTCTAAGTGGCCAGGCTCCAAATTCCTCTTCTGCCTTGAATCATCCTTAGCAAGCTTATGACGTGTTTTGCAGTGGTTCTTAATGTCCCATAACCAAAATATAGGAAAATTTTAACATTTTATAAAATTGCATTGCTCTTAAGGAATAATTTTCAGGACCTGAAATTTCTTCCATTAAATGCGGGTTTATGCTAAATCGAGGTCACACAAAACTGGGGTTGCACTGTAATATGAACAATGCTATTGCTTCATTTACATCATGGACCTATATCTATAGACCTATATGCGCTTCAATATTTTAGTTGTTTATATTAATAATACTTCAGAGAAACGTAAATTTCAATTATGCGTATTCCAAATTGAGTAACATAAAGAAAATTGCACCTGGACCCACGAGATATGCTCTTCAGAGGACAGGTGATCCCAGATGTTGGCAATGAAGTTATTCATCATTTATAAAATGATGGAAACCACTTTATGGGAAACAAATTTTGAAATGAAGAGGGTTTTTGCAGATAAAAGGAAAGCTACATGCCCATTTCTTTGATAGAGTTTGAAGCATTTCTAGATATGTACGATTTACACAATTTGGAAACAATAGCAGTTTCTGTCTTTTGTTAACTGCTAATAATCACAATCAACAATAACATGCAGTTATCTATATTTGCAGGCTTGATTTTGCTGGAGTCTACAAATCAGTGGGCAAATCACTTCTAGAAGTATGGAATGAAGCAGACGGTCACTCTAACCTTCGAGCTACAATATCTCTTCAATGGTCCCAAATGATAACCCAGTTTTGAGCTTCGATAATAAGGAAGAGAGACCAGCCCATAGATACAATGGCAAGTTAACAGCAATAAGAGATGTTCATGACATGTTCGTTTCACAACTACCTAAAGTGTTTGTTCCATTTGAAAATTATACTGTGGATGAACATCTGGCCTCCTTTAGGGAAAATGCCTCTTTAAGCAGTATTTATCTACCAAACCAAGAGGAAAATATGGAACAAAATTATGCCTCCTCTCGGATTTGGACACGGTTTATGTGTCCGCCTCTGCAGTTGATACTGCTACATCAGTAAACAGAGAGAGAGAAGTGAACAATGGAAAGAATGTGGTATTGAGACTTGTCAAAGATATTGAGGGAACAGGGAGAAACGTCACTACAGACAATTTCATCACCGACTTTACCCTGGCTAGTGAGCTTCTGAAAAAGAACCACAATTTCAACAATGCCAATTTCCTACTGGAACATTCCTTGAGACTTAACACTTGCTGATCCCATTTTGCATACTCCTCAAATGGACCTATTCATAAGAACTCAAATTTTCATACACCATTTAATAATGTATCAGCAAACTCATAAAAACTAACCAGTTCTCCAAAACACAAAATTGAGATGAATCTCTGATGGACAGGTTAGTACAATTACTTACGAAAGATAAAAGGTGAACATCAAAGAGACATATGCACGTGGTGGCCGAGAAAGGTTATACTATGGATTGTACAGAGGGGTAAGATATAAATAATGCACAAGCAGTCAGGAAAATACAAGGACACTAGTGCATGAACAAGAACTGGCTACTTCAGATGTATTGAAAGCCAAGGCTTACAAACAGTACAACACAAAAAAAATCAAAAGGTAATTCACAACCAAACACAAAGGAAATACTACAAAGATCAGTGAGAGTGTCACCAACATTTACAATTAGTTACATTAAACAGAACAGACATTTCCTAACCAACAGCCTTTCTCTTGACAAGACTATTCAAAGAAAACATTAAAGGCTCCCAGTTTGAAGTTCCTAAAGATACAAATGAGTGGCACCATGTGCCGTCCAAAGAGAAACCCGCCGACTTAGTGTCTCTATAGAAAAAAAATAAGAACAGGTGACTGAATAAAAGATCAGCGTTTTCAATTACAATATCTGGGCATACAGTAAGAATTGAAATGACTAGAAAATATGAGCAAAGCAAGTTCAAGATAAGACTATTATGCAGTTCAGGAATGTAAACAAATTTTTAATTCAAGGATTTTTGAGAGAATGGACACACAGAAAGTTCATTTTCACATAAATTCCAAAAGCATTCCCAATAAAGGAATTACACATGCAGCTGCACCTTTATGGATACATAATCAAATATTACCACTCAAGAGTCTTGATGATGATGATGGTGATGATGACGATGATGATGATGATGACGACGATGCTTGTTGTTTAAAGGGGCCTAACATCTACGGTCATCGGCTCACTCGAGAATCAAGCGCAGTTTACAATACCTTATGGTCAAGAATAAGTCCCATACCAGTGTGAAAATTTACACCAGCATTACACAAAGATTTTGCCCTCTGTCCAACAGCCAAAGAGTGCATCAAGGTAACAGGTAAAGACAAATACTTATATAGACGACATGAAGAGGGGAGGTAGAGGAAAAGCAATGACATATGGCACTAGAAACGCCGAAAACATCCATGAAGAGTGTAGAGTGTACAATCTAAAACCGATAATGCCATCCATGTTTGATGCAGGTAATCGGCTGACTGCAGTCCCGTGACTGCAGCAGTGTGCACATGTCAGATGCCAGGAAGAAAGCAGTGATAAATGACGAATGCGGCAGAGGTGAGTTGACAAGATAAAATCTATGCCTCATCAATCTCTACTCGTATGCAACCTACAAAACAAAGTCACTATTTTGGATATCATAAGAGAACAACACCAATGGAAAAACAGCATGAAGCAAACTTCCAGCAACACATGATGACAGACACGTCAGTTAGATACACTGCATAACTCCCTGTGAAGAAATGCTTTAAAACTTGGTTGATCTAAACAAATGGAAATTAAGCATGTCCTGTCCCTGGAAAAAAGTCTGAAAAATAACAAGTTTTGCCAGGAATATATTAAATTCATGTTAGAATTCAAATCACTTGATAACATGAGAGGAATGTGAAAACCTGCAGGAAGAAAAACACTATTAAATTCCACATTACCCTGTCATAAATCATTCAAGTAAAACAGCAAAAACACTTCTTAATATCAACGCTTCAGTCAAGACTGACAATGGCATTAGTCTCAACTACATACACCATGAAGGGTTATCCACTCAAGAACATCTCTTCTCTATAATCATCTGACTGTGGGCTCAACAAATAGCATTTATGTGTGTATGTCAGATTGTTTAGCAATAAAATGTTGCTCTGTGTAAAATGCAAGGCAGCAAAGCTATAAAAAAATTGGTTTTTCATAACTCTCCCTTCAAAGTCTGAGATTTGCAGAGCCTATCTCTTGACAAGACTATTCAAAGAAAACATTAAAGGCTCCCAGTTTGAAGTAGCTAAAGATACAAATGAGTGGCACCATGTGCCGTCCAAAGAGAAACCCGCTGACTTAGTGTCCAGACGACCACAAATGAACACAATTGTCAACAATACAGTTTGTTGGCATAGTTCTGGATGGTTGAATCAAGATCCTATGAGTAGGAATAAATGAAAACGTGATGTTCGAATTAATCTCCCAGTTCAAAAAATGCCACAAATGCTTTTAGATACTTGATGATGACTTATTCATAAGAAAAGTTTCAAGATTAAAAATGGTACAGAGAGTATCTGCATATTGTTTTTGATTTATCTCAGACTGTTATAAACAAGAGTGAAATTCAAGTCCACTGTTCATATCGGAGTTTAACCCTCCACTCAAATGTTGCATTAATGTTCTGTAGAAAATATTAAATCATATTGATTATAACCATAATCATAGATCAAGAAGCCATCTCCTTGTCGGCAGAAGACTGCACAATATCTTAATTCTAGTGGGGAGGAAATATTAGATCATTCTGTATCTATATCATCATCTCACTAATCTAATTATCATTGCGGAACAACTTCGACTACTTCATCATGGCACTCAACCCTTAATCACATCTCTGAGAGGCAAGTTTCGGATCCCATCAGCAAGGGGGGCGGTAAAGAAGCAACATTTATGCACGTCTCAAGGGTCGTAAGTTGAATGCAGATACTTCTGAACAATTAACGCGAAATACACAAAGTGTGCATGTACCCATTTCTTAACACTAGAATAGACTATGCTGGCTCAATTCTCATAAACATTGGCGTGAGATGGAACAAGACCAGACTGCCTAGCTACCAAGTCTCTCTACATAGACATGATACCTGATCTCGCAACAAATACATTGCTCGCCTCTCTTTGTTCACTTATTTTCACAGAGGTCACCCCCTGAACATTTACAGTGATAATGGCACAAACTTCTTCAGAGCAGCTAAGGAAATCAAGGCCTTTCTGAAAAACAATCCTGAGAAAAACCAGCTCTTCCCTGCAACTGCAGGCATGGGACTGATACAGCATTCCATCCCTCCTGCAGCACTACACTTTGATAGAAAACGAGAAGCAGCTGTCAACAGTCTGATATATCACCTCAGAAGAGTGATGAATTCTTATTTCTTGACCAACAAAGAATGGACCACTCTTACAACAACACATACTCACATCTCCTCACTAAAGTTAAATGACGACCCTTTTGACACTTCTTACCTAACTACATCCAATTTCCTTGTAGGAGAGAAAAATACTACACTCCCTTATCATGATTATACTTCCTCTCTCATTATCCAGATGGCTGTATATTGAGCAGTCAAGCCAGAATTCCTGAAAGAGATTGTCAATTAAATATCCCAATAAATAGCCCATAACAACACAGTGGACGATGGCAGTGATCCTAATGTTCAGGTGAGTAATGGGGAACATACAAAGCCTGTCCTTTACCACACATGAAACAGAAAGGCAAGATCACTCTTGAAGGGCTCATTTATTCATTGAAAGTTTAAGTAATATTATAAGTCACCATAGACTAGTATCATCACAGACCACATTAGGAAGGATAAGAATGTTTTCTACTTGTAAGTGAATTCTGACAGTAAGCATGCAATCACCTGCAACTTGTATCTACAAATAATTGTATTATCTAGAAGTCAATAATTAATATAATCAACAAGATTACAATGGTGTTTCATTTGGAACAACTAGTAAAATACCCAGGAACAGTAACAAAGAAGTGCTCCTTATAGCAACTCCGTGTTTGAAAATATTCACTAAGTCAAAAATATTAGTAGCAGTGATACCACCTCCCAAATGATATACAGTGAAGGTCTTTGGATCTATCCCAACTGCTGCGTGATACATAATGCAAGATCTTAAAGAACATGAAGGAAACGTGAAAATTAGGTAAGTAAACAGTCAATCTCATAAAAAAGTGTTTCAATCATGTATATTGAAATGAAGGGTCAACCACTGATATCTGTTCAGCAATTTTCTATTTTCAGTACCTAACAATGGCTTATCAAATTATGTACATTACCTCAAGTGAGTTTTCCTGCATTGGCCCTGGCTCTGTTAACTCTGATTTGGCTTCTTTTTTCAGTGGTATCACTTCTGATACATTTTCAATATTTTCCTGTGGAAAATAAGATACATAAGTTATGCACGTAACACACATTTACAAATACTGTCACCAACAAATGAGCGTGATAATTTACTACTTCCAAGTATTAGAGTTACTGTCAACATTTTACTACTGTTTAAGAGAGATTTCTACCAGCAGAGGACTTCAAAACCAAAGGCTGCACTGAGAATGGTGTTATCATCCTTGTTCAAACCTAATGTCAGAGAAAGCATGAGACTCAGAACCAAATATAAAGTGAGAAGCATTTTCTAGCCATATCAGAAGATATCCTACCAGAGATGGAATTGGGACCATCTCGCACAAAATTTTGGAAGGAATCTGCCACAGACATAAACACTAAATTATATTAATTGATTTTATGTATCCAATTACGTCTATCAAATCATTGAGGTTGTTTGAATCACATCCAAGTATTAAAACTGTCCTAAATCTTTTGCCATACAGTGAGAAATATTAATACTATGCCCTTAACATACATTTTGTTTAGACAGACAGATCAAAATCCCTTGAAACATTTTAATCACTTTCTATTATCTGTTTTTTGCCAAGCTCACAGGGGATAAACACTGCATTTAGACAGTTCTGTTCATCCAAGTGTAAAAATAAAAAACGAACATGAAAGAAGCAGGCTTATCACAGTCATAGACCAGGGAAAGATGTGATGCAGGTCAAACATAAAGCAACTACAAATGAAATGTTTTACTACAACAAGGATGTTATGCAGTGTTCTGTGAAGAACTGTGGGGATGAGAACACCATCAGTGTTGGGGTGTACATCTGCAGTTACAGAATCTCTTTCATGATCTACGAAGGTCATCCAATAAATAAGTTTCCTTATTTTTTCTCTGCATACCACATGTTTTAGAATTAAGTTGATACTGTAGGAACTTCCACTGGCGTATGGCTGGGGTAAGGTGATCTTCAACCGCACGTGCTTGCTCTGTGTTCACCAGTACGGCGCTACCTGCCATGGAGCTACCATTTGAAAGCGTGTCCACTTGTGAACTCTGTCCTGTTATTCGCTTTTCCACGGCAAAAAATGAAATGGCTACCAATATTCATTGCCATTTGGTGTGAGTTTATAGTGAAAGATGCATGCTGGCATTCATGGTTCATGGAATGGCAGCAAGATGTACATGATGACAGCGCAGCGCCAGGCCCATTACAGCCACTGTTGGTCAGAATGTGGTGGACAAAGATTAACGCGTCAGCACTGATGAGATAATGAATCTACTACCTGCCGGCACGGAAACTGGGCAGTACTTTATTGCAATGATATTGTTGAATGTCTTGCAGTATTGAAGAGTCTGTGCAAGATGGGTCCCAAGTTTTCTTACTGATGCTCACAAGCAATAACAGAACGAGGTAGCCTGAGCTTTCCTGCAAATGCTTCAAAGAGAGGGAGATCAAATGTTTTCCCGCATTGTTACTGGAGATGAAAGCAGGGTGCATTATTCAACTCTAAAAACAAAACCACAAAGCATGCTATGGAAGAAACTTGGCGAACATGCTCATGAAAAAGAGCCAAGACCTCAGACCCTTTTTTACAATTTACTTTACATCGCACCGACACAAAGAGGTCTTACGTTGACAATTGGAGAGGAAGAGCCTAGGAGTGGGAAGGAAGCAGCTGTGGCGTTAATTAAGGTACATCCCCAATACTTACCTGGTATGAAAATGGGAAACCACGGAGAACCATCTTCAGGGCTGCCGACAGTGGGGTTCGAACGCACTATCTCCCAGATGCAAGCTCACAGCTGCGCGGCCTTAATCGCATGGCCAACTTGCCCGGTTAGACCTCAGCCTCTGTAGGCATAGTCTTGGCTACTGCCTTTTGGGACTGTAATGATGTTGTATTGGTTGACTGACTGCCCCAATGCACTGTGGTCACAAATGAGAGGTCCTCCACGGTCCTCACGAAGCTCAGAGTTGAAATCCAACGAAAACATTCTGGTCTTGTCTCAGAAAATATTGCCCATTCAGCTCAAAGGACGCAGGATTTGCTGCAGAACTTCAAAAGGGACCTTTTTCCCCATCCACCTTATTCTGCGGAACTTGCCCCGAGTGATTTCCATCTCTATCCACAACTCAAGTTGCACCTTGGAGGTAAGCGGTTTGCAACTGATGAAGAGGTGGAAGACCAAGTGCACCGCTGTCTACAGAGATGGGACCAGACCCGGTATGATGAAGGTATCAAGAAACTGCTGCCAAGATAACAAAATGTTTGGACAGAAATAGTGACTATGTGGAAAAGTAGTGTACGAGTTGTAGAATGAAAATTAAATATTTCTCAAAGGTAAATAAAACCAAGCAGCATGGGGCAACAGCCCCCGTAGGGCCATGGCTTACCAAGTGACCACTGCTCAGCCCAAAGGCCTACAGATTACGAGGTGTCATGTGGTGAGCACGAACAATCCTCTCCGTCGTTATTCTAGACTTCCTAGACCAGGGCCACCATCTCACTGTCAGATAGCTCCTCAATTTTAATCACATAGGCTGAGTAGACTTCCAACCAGCCCTCAGATGCAGGTAAAAATCCCTGACCTGGCCAGGAATTGAACCCGGGGCCTCTGGGTAAGAGGCAGGCATGCTACCCCCACACTGCAGGGCCAGCACAAGTGTAAATAGCCTGCTTGCATTTTTTGTAAAATAGGGAAACCTATTTATCGGATGGCCCTCGTACTACGAGACCTTTAAATTTTTCACTTGGATTCATGAAACATTTTGACACTACAGGGGTGCAGGTGGGACTGTGATCTAAAGCTTACATTCTATTACAAGTTAGTTTACTAGTAAGAGCGAATTAAAGTATAAAAGTCCAGAATATACTCACTTATCCCATTTAATACAGAAGAAATCGAACAGTAGCTGAACTAAGGAAAGGAAGATAAAATGACGCACAAAATGGAGAGTTTGTTAAAGATGAAGCCATACTTTCCATTGTAGACTTAGTTAAATGTAACAAAAACTTTCTCGTTTGTCAAACATACAATTTTAACATAAATTATTACACTATAAACATACCCGTAAAAAATAAACACTCTATTATACAAAGAATGACATGTTTCATTCTACAAGAACATCCTCAGACTCTATGAAATCACACAAAATACGCATATATGTACAGCAGTGTTTACGTTGCATAAACTTGTCAATGATAGAGAGTTCAGTGATAATATGAGCCAGTACTGACAAATAAGAAATTTACAAGTATTAATATATCGAGAAAACTCCTGAACTTATCTAGACTGCCAATGCCAACTTTGTTGTCACTAAATACTATTTCAGGACTGTGGTCATGAAGAGTTAAATGGAAAGTTTTGAGTATAGCACAAACCTTACGGAGAGGGGAAGGGAAGCATGAGAGGGGAGTGCCAAACATTGTGGATCCCTCCTACTGGGTGTTAAAATCTAGTACACTGTACCATGGGGAGGAGAGGGGGAAGTAGGATGGAACGAGTGAAGCACTGTGGAATACTCTTTCCACACTGGAGAGGGGAGAGAAGGTTATTAACCTACTTCATGTTATAATGTACTTTTATGTAAGGTGGATGAATGCAACTGAATGATTTTAGATGAATAATGTATGGAATTGAAACAGAGAATATCTATAGGATATTATTGTGATAAATGCCAATTTAATGAGTAAGTATGGCCCAGATATTATGTGAGCAGAGCGATGTGCGGGGAATTTTTTAAGTGTGTATGGTTATTTAAGTTGGTTACGTTAGCACTTTTTGCGATGTAGATCTCGATTGCTTCCCTAATATTCGAAGATTTTATTTTATTTTCAATGTGTAAAATTTTTAGATCTGTGTTGATGTCTGTGAAATAGTGTGAACTGTCGTATAAGTGCTCCCCAAAGGCTGAATGCTGATTATATCTGATCGTTTATTGTGTTATTTGAATCTTGTGTGGAAATTTTGTTTTGTCTGACCTATATAGGTGGCATTGCAGTTAAGTTCTTGGCACTTGAGTTCATAGACTTGTGACTTTGAGAAAGGGTCTTTTTTGTTTAGGTGCTCTTGTTGATGTGTCTCTGCAGTGTGTTGTTCATCCTAAAGGTTAATTAAAACCCCGTTTCCTAAAGATATAACCTACTTTTTATGTGTTATTATTAATGTAGTTGAGAACCAAGTGTGGTGGTTTTCCAGGGACTTTTCTTTTGTTTGTTTAATGTTTTATCTACTGTGCCTGGAGGGTGGTTGTCTTCTTTCATGATTTGTTTGACAATTTGTGCCTCTTCATTGAACTCCATTGTGCTCATTGGTATGGAAACAGCTCTGTGTATCATTGTATTCAATCCAGCTATTTTTAGTGTGTATGCATGGTTAGACTCGTCAATAGCATGCAACACCTGAGTGGGCTTGCTGTACACTTTGTAAGACAGCTTGCCATTATTCCTGCTGATTGTGGTGTTATTTTCTTATTAGATTCTTGCTCCATTGTGAAGCTAGTGGAATTTTGTAAATAATTTAGTGTGTTTAATAACTGGTGTGCATTAGTGAAGTCATTATCATATGCACATGATGTCACCTACATACCTGCTCCAGTATAATATTCCTTTTGAATGCTGATACGTTCAGAAGATATTTTCAAAGTTATTCAAAAGAATGTTTGCTATTATACCTTATAATGGTGAGCCCATGGCTAACCCTTCTTTGTGGCAATACATCATGCCAGTGAATGCAAAGCTATTTTGGTGTATCATTGTTCTAATAAGGCTAATTATTTCTTTGGTTTCCTGCAGTGAAGTATTTTCTTTATGAAGATTTTCGATAATTTTAATGGATTCATCCACTTATCCCCAGGTTTCAACCTATTAATTAGGAAACATTCAAACAGAGCACACCGTTTCAGAAGAGGTTAAATATTATAAAACATTTTATCACAATGTATTCACATTTTCAATAATATTAGAAAATATGCCATCATTTACAACATTTAACATACCATCATGTCCATTTCTCTATTCATTGAGTCATAAGTTTGCCGGTTCAAACCCCCACCCGTGCTGGAGATACTCAACACTGAGGTAGGCTGTATTTGTCACATTCTCATGTTGTCTAAATCCCCCTAAGCCAATAAAGATGAGATTCTGGAAGTGTAATGGTGACCTTGTATATCAACTTTCATTTCCTCTAGCAAGTGTCTTCCCATTCTGTTTCTATTTTACTGAAATGCGCCTGTTTGATTGCTGCATTAATATATACGCAATCGGTAATGTCAATGAATAGATTGTCTCCGCCTAACATATGTAAAAATATAACCTATTTCTCATAATACTCTTTTGAAATTATTGATAGGTTCAACATCATCCGTATAATCATTGAATAATGAAACAAAATGTTTGTGTTATCTGAATTGCAGTCGCATCATCATCAGGTCCGATTTCTAGATATCCGTTTTCACTTATACCACAGTTATCAGTAAAATTATCTTTGTTGATATGTTATTTACTCATTAAAAATTTACCTCCACCCCTGCTCAACAATTCTGTGTCATTTCTTATGCCGTTATTCAGCTCAGTCTCAATATCCGCAGTATTCAATCCCGTCATGTTTACGAACTAAACAGCTGACCAGCACTCGCGGAAGTTCAAGACCGTTGCCTAGACAACTTCAAGACAAATTCTCACTTTTTTTATTTCCTATGGCTAGTATATTGTACTGCATGTTCATCAATGCCTAAAAAAATTCACCACCAAAAAATACAAAACTATTGCATAGATTGCACACGTATGCAGATAATGCAGCTGGGTGTTTTCAGGCAATAAGGACCGTAAGGCAAAGTGAACAGTCGGGTGCTTTCGGGCGGGAATGGGTTGATTAGTTCTAGGCTGGTTTTAATTTATCTGTCTTCTTTATGTGAGACTTTCTCTTTTAGGATTTTTACAGTTGATAGCTTAAATTGTAACTTGGCACATCATAATTTACTATTGGTCTAATGGGACATGAGCTTTTGTGTATTTTGGGGATGGCTCTTACTGTGGGGAGTTTGGGATTTTTTGATGGTGAGGCTTTCTTTTTCTTGTTCTGCTAGAATGAAGTCTGTTTGCTGGATAGCTTGTTTTATTTTGTTTTGAAATTTATTTGTAGGGTCACATTGTAGTTCTTGAATTCCGTTGTTGTTGATGACAGCTATTGTTTTTTCTATATACCCAAGAAAAGAACATAACAAGAAGTGTCAAGAGTATAGATCTTGAATAGCAGTGCACTTGCATCTCAGATATATTCAGACACCGTTCTCTTCTGTAGTGTCTGTAATTTAGAACTCAACCAGCACACATTTATTCAGAGAACAGTGTGTATAAGCTGCAGAATTTCACCTTTAAGCAACTCCTGGACAATATCACATCTATAAATTAGCAGTTCACATTGTTGGGAGTAGATTTTTGCTGTCGAGTCACAATTATTCATTGAATATCCTTCTTCCAACTCTCAAGGTTTTCAAAGACTCTGAGGTGCAAGAATGATGTGCAGGAATTCACTTTTATGCCAGTATAACTAGAGACGTGTGCTGGGATATTCAGCTTCATCAAATACCTCTAGAATGGACCCAAATTACACTCGCCAACATGAAAGTAGAATGTTATCACATCACCATGTAAGCTATCAGATGAAGAGAGACTGAACTGTAAGCCACACATTCAGAAGATTACAATGGACTGTGTTTGCAGTAGCAACAGACAGATGATGACAATAAGTCGCTTCTTCTCCAAAATTATTTCACAGCTTCTCCGCCAAGGCAGAGTTTTACTATGAGATCACCCAACATTAGTAACACTGTAAATAAGTTTAAATGATGCAAATCTTACCTGGAATTTCTTTTGGAGGAAAAATATGTTCACTATGAGATTCAAAGACCTACTGGCCATAACAGAATTAAATCCAGCACCCACAATTGTCCTTCAGTTCAGCAGCTACTAGCACTAAAATTGGATAATGTATGATAGGAGATGATGTCAATCCCACAACGATACCATTACCAAACCATGGAGAATAAAAAAATAACCATACAAGCTACAGAAATACATTTCAATAAATGCCAGAGGTAATCAATAAACAATAAACAGTCATTTGATGGGTACTTAGCTCATGAAATGTCCTGATGCCTCGATCTTGAAACGCTGCCTGTCACAACTTCATTGGTAGCTGGACCTAACCAAGGTTCCTTCACTATCAAGTCCACAACTTTAATTCAGCTTTTTGCCACTATCAAACATAGCATGCACTGCCATCTCCCTAGTAAATGCTAGAGGCCAATTGTCCACTTGGCGACCATAATCTGGGGTCATGTGCCACCAGAACCCCTTTCCTTGCACCATGAACAAAGTTTCTGTCACTAGTTGGACCTATAGATGTATATAAATACTGTTATTTGTACTTCCTAAGAGTTGGCTGCCTTGCGTAGCACATTATCACATACTCCCAGACAAAGAAACAAAAGAGAGACATACTTTTCCTAGATGCCCATGTGACTGCTGGGGTTAATATTGGGGAAGCACATAGTAAATTATGCCCCTGCCAAACTTATTCAGCTACTAAGGGTTAAATCCTGATCTCTATAAAGTTATTTGCCATGAGACTCACAAGTGATGCATTTGTTGTTCTTTCAAGACAGGCTGGTTCCTCTTTGATTTTTACTTGCAGGTCCATTTCACACTGCAACTGAAGTAGTTAGAAGGTACTGGGGTTCTTGATTACTTCCTATGATTTTACACTGAAACATAGCCCAGAGAAATATATTACCTTATTGCAGTCATTGCTACTTAGGTTATCTGTCAACAGACTAAGCATTATGCTTGAAATTTTACGTGACCGTCAATATTATGAACATACCAAAAAGACTCAAAATTTTACATTACTGTTGATATTGTGATCATACATATTGGACCTCAAGTTTTCTATGACTGATACTATGCAGAACAATCTCCATAACAACACTGATAACCATAACAAGAATTCTACATATGATATCCTAAACGGAAACTTCTCAAAATTTCGAACCCAACTACCATATGTCGCAGCCTACAATGTAAAGAACAACTCAACATTCACAGCGTCACTATTAAATTGCAAACATAGGTAAATAACACAGCAACACAATAATTAAAATTATGCACTACATATTGTAATTTCTTTCTGAAACTAATATCCGCAACTCTTCACCTGCGTAGCCCTTCAGAAAAATTCTTCACTCCAAAAAATTTGGATAGGTAAGGTAAGTTACGTTATATTGCTACAACACACGCGGAACAGATTTGCCGGCACTTCTGACACAAAGGCCAGGAGTTAAGAAAATTAAAAATATTAAATGTTAAAAATATGTAGAATGCTGAAACTGAGAAAGATTAGTATTAACTTCTTACTGTTCCCAATTGAGATCTATAATTTTCGCAAAAGTAAATTATAGAACTTGAACCTTACCGACAATAGGGATTGTGGACACAGTGTAAATGTTAGAAATCACAATTTCTCAATGAAGAAAATCTGCAGCACAATAAATTAACGGAATAGGCTGTACAAATGGCTAATACGCGTCTTATGTAACACATACCTCACACCTAGAGACAAAACCTGATATTTTAATTTAGTGTAATCACTTAAAACAAACACTTAAAGAACGGATTTGATTTGTATCAGTCAGCAGAACGGGCTTAATTTAGGAAAGGATGAATTACCAGTGAGAACTCCAGAGTACACGACACTTCTTGAAAACAGCACTGGGTGCAATGTCCCGTTATATTTCTAACTATCAACTATCAATACAGTCCTGCTCTAGTGGGCTTTACACGTGGTCAAAGAGAATGAGTATGAGATGACGCTCAACGTTGTTTTTTACTTCTGTACGCAACGGCTGCGCAAAGATCGCCAGGAATTCCACACCAGCGCCTCTAGTGTAAACAGGGCTGAACTAAAATTACCGGGCGGGTGATTTAAATCGTTTAGCGCGCGGAGGGTCCCCAGGTTCTCGTCCCCCCTCCACTCTTAAATATTATATTAAATATATTTTTTTCTTTTTTCTTTCTCTTCTATTTTTCTTTCATTTCCTTTTCTTTCTTTCCTTCTTTCTGTTACCTTTTTCTGAAATACTGCATTCTGAACAACAATACACCTGGAGGTTGGGCTGTACTTTATTATTATTATTAGTAAATTTTTGCTGGAGAAAAGAAGCTTACCAGCTTGTGCTGCTTATTATAATTATTTCAATTATGGAGCTATATTTTATTTTTACTCATTCACAAAGCCTTGAAGGATCGGAGTGACTGGCCTTGCCTGTGCTGCTTTTGTTTGTTTCTGCTGAGGAAAAAGGAAGCTAACTCACAAAGGGAGGAAGGAAGTGACCTGAAGGTGAGTGGGATTGGCAATCCTTATCTCAGATTAAGACCTATGACAGAAATAGACACTAACATCCCCTCGTACATCAGTCCTCTTTAACACTACTTAAGCCAACTGTAACAGTCAATAGTATCAAGATATGCCACTTATGCAGGAAATAAAATATAAATACAATGTAAGAAAGAAAACCATATACAGGAAACAAAATGATGAAAGGAAACTCATATGCTAAGGAGGGAGTTTGTAGGATTCAAAGGTAAATTGAAATGAAACATGATCTTTTGATTTATGGAGCTATATTCTACCTACTATCCACAGTGTTACAGGTATAAAAGTGTGTAGAAATTATATTCAGCAGTGTTAATCATCAATTAATATTCATCAGCCAGAAAACTATTCAATACAACACAAATACAAGATCATTAATTTATGAAAGAAAGACTGGAACTGACAAGGTACAACATAATACTTTTCTCTCTTATTGCAGTTTAACGTTGCACTGACATTGCAAAAGTTTTCAGCAACACCATTTGTATTTTCCCAAGGAACTTACTATATGATACATCTTTCAGTCTGCCAAAAGAGGCACCTTGGGCCACACACTGAAAAATATTGAGATTTGTACTTCTTTTGCATCTACTAGAGGATGGCAAATCTCTGGCAGAGTAGTGTTTGAAGAAACCAAGACATGATAGCACATACTCTGTTCCGACATACTGCACCAAAACACAACATATCATTCAATCAGTCATCTGCATTTAGATGATAAACAATGTCAAGCTACAAAATTGTATGCATCCCTTGTATTCATTGATCTACACTATTTACAATAAAGTATGTTCTATTTTATGTGACAGTAGGATATATCAAAAATTTTCTGCTACATGGAAGAGGATGGAATCATGAATATATTTGAGGGTTTAAAAGACAAGAGAGAGCTTACAGATTCTGTGATTGCTCCCTCTTACAACATGCAGGAGGTACAAATAATGCTTCCTTTCAGTCCATCCGTAGGAGAGGAGTTCTAATAAATTTACAGAAATATGTAGCATCAGGATCTACATACAATAATATGGCAGCTGATCCAGCACAAACATTCCCATGCCAAGTCACAACATAGCTCCACCTATTAAGAGCTATGTCCAAGGAATTGCTTGCTAATTTAGTACAGTATTATGAACAATATGCTGCTACTTCCACAACATTACGGTGTGCAAGGGACATTGCTGTGACCTAGACGAAATGCCAGTTGAAGACAGTGGGAACTCACTTCTGACAGTGCCATTTGTACCTACTGTATATCGAAGGCAGAAATCTATGTTGGTGGTTGCAGAGTAGGCTGATCTGTGGTCTGACAGCATGCACTCCAACCGGCCAACCAAGCAGAGGAGGGGGTGGCTATGGTTCCACCGTGTTTCTACACCTCTGCATTTGGGACACAGAAACGGGCTGTTCCCCTACCACTGGCTGTCCTGAGATTGGTTTTTCCTTTCGCCTGCAGTAAGGCGAATGATGGGACAGTTCCTAGTATATGTCATGGCCACCAAATATCTTGCCCTCACCACAAATCTCCTTGCTTAAGATGATGATGCCTGTTGATTAAAAGGGCCTAAAATCTAGTTCATTGTTTTAAGAGAAAGTACAACTAGGCAACCATCCCCTATATATATTAGTAATCGCAGAGAAGAAATGGAAGGGGGCTGACACTAGGAAAAATGATGGTATCAGCTAAGAAGGACTATGACCTTTGAAGAAAATAAGACTCCCTAGGCCTCCATACATAGTACAATCGGGGACAGAGAAGAACAGGTGGTGATCGAGGTAGATCAGATAGGATAGATGAAAGTGGGGAGCCTGGCACAAGTAAGCGGAAGCAGTGCCAAAATTCAATTAAGGGATCCGTGGTCGCCTACCCAAGCTCCCAAGTACAGAGCCCACATGGGACCCCTTTTAGTTGTCTCTTACAGCAGGCAGAGGATGCTGTGGCTGTTATTCTATTGCCCATACCCACAGGGGGACAACTATGATAAGGCTAGTTGCTTTACGTTGCACCGACACAGATAGGTCTTATGACGATGATGGGAGAGGAAAGGCCTAGGAATGGGAAGGAAGCAGCCGTGGCCTTAATTAAGGTACAGCGCCAGCATTTGCCTGGTGTGAAAATGGGAAACCACAGAAAACCATTTTCCGGGCTGCCAATAGTGGGGTTCGAACCTATCTCCCGAATACTGGATACTGGCCGCACTTATGTTTCAAATTATCCGAAATTCATTTGCCTTGGTATGTTTTCATGTTCTGGCCTCAGGAGATTAGTAAAACAAGAACAGTAAGGATGCTTACCTCAAATCTTGTACTTTTTCTTCAAACACGCAAACGGAGATAACAGATATACGCATACAAATCAAAGTAAAGCAAAATGTCATAAAAGTCAAAAGCGCGGTCGTCCCACGTGGTCCAAGTTGTCAGACTCAAATCAACCAATAGCATTCGGGAGATGTTTCTACCAATAGGAGCTGCCGTATTCGTCACGTGGGCTTAGGGTGAGTGACGTGATGTACAACAGCGCGCCCACGCGAGTGGAGGGTAAAAGTATTCAGTCTGAGCCGGGCCCTCGGAAGGGTAGGACCTATGCCGCTGTCAAACCTTTGCACGTGGTAGTGGTGGGGGTTAGGTTCGGCAGTTCGGTTCATTGCCGTCTCAATCCTACATATATAGATTGAGACGGCGGTGATTCGGTTATTGATGTTGGGGAGGAAGGGTCGTTATCGTTGAAGGAGGGATTGGATATGGGTGGCGTATAGTAGCCATTACTGAATGAAAACAGCTCATTTGCGAGCTTTAATCTGAAAATGCAACAACCCGACAACATTATCGAGATCATTTTGCAGTTGCTCACAATCTTGTAACTTATTTATTACTCTCTACAAGAGAGTGACGTGATGATATATATATATATATAAGAAAACATAAAGGTCCAATAATACAGCCTTGAGGAATTCCCCGCTTAATTTTTACAGGGCCAGATAAAGCTTCACCTACTATAATTCTCTGAGTTCTATTTTCTAAAAACAGAGCCACCCATTCAGTCACTCTTTCATCTAGTCCAATTGCACTCATTTTTGCCAGTAGTCTCCCATGATCTACCCTATCAAATGCCTTAGACAGGTCAGTCGCGATACAGTCCAATTGACCTCCTGAACCCAGGATATCTGCTATATCTTGCCGGAATCCTACAAGTTGTGCTTCAGTGGAATAAATTTTGTAACAGTATGGCTTCTCTTCTGTGTGTGTCCGCATATAAACAGTTAGGTCAGAGTGCCTTTCTTTGTGAATGTTTTGCCACAGACATTCCAGCTGTTTGGCTTCTCGCCTGTATGGGTCCGCATATGATCGTCAGACTGCCTTTCCTTGGGAATGATTTGCCACAGACATAGCAGCTGTAAGGCTTCCCGCCCGTACGGGTCCGCATAAGTTCGGTTAGTTTGCCTGTCTTTATGACTCGCCTTTATGTCTCCGCATATGTTCGGTTAGTTTGCCTCTCTTTATGAATGATTTGCCACAGACATTGCAGCTCTATGGCTTCTCGCCTGTATGGGTACGCATATGATCGGTCAGACTGCCTTTCCTTGTGAATGATTTGCCACAGACACTGCAACTGTTTGGCTTCTCGCCTGTATGGGTACGCATATGATCGGTCAGAATGCCTTTCCTTGTGAATGATTTGCCACAGACACTGCAACTGTTTGGCTTCTCGCCTGTATGGGTACGCATATGATCGGTCAGACTACCTTTCCTTGCGAATGATTTGCCATACACATATCAACTGTGAGGCTCTCGCCTGTATGAGTCCGCATATGTCTGGTTAGTTTACCTCTCTGTATGAATGATTTGCCACAGACACTGCAACTGTATGGCTTCTCGCCAGTATGGGTAAGCATATGATCGGTCAGATTGGATTTCGTTCTGAATGATTTGCCACAGACATTGCAACTGTAAGGCTTCTCGCCTGTATGGGTCCGCATATGACGGGTTAGAATGCATTTCTGTACGAATGATTTCCTACAGACATTGCAGCTGTAAACCTTCTCGCCAGTATGGGTAAGCATATGATCGGTCAGATTGCCTTTCGTTGTGAATGATTTGTCACAGACATTGCACCTGTGAGGCCTCTCGCCTGTATGGGTACGCATATGATCGGACAAATTGCCTTTCTTTGTGAATGATTTGCCACAGATATTGCAACTGTATGGCTTCTCACCTGTATGTGTCCGCATATGACCGGTTAGAATGCATTTCTGTACGAATGATTTGCTACATACATTGCACCTGTAAGGCTTCACGGCTGTATGGGTCCACATATGTTCGGTTAGTTTACCTCTCTGTATGAATGATTTGCCACAGACATTACAGGTGAATGGCTTCTCGCCTGCATGGGTCCTCATATGACCGGTTAGACTGCCTTTCTGAATGAATGACTTGCTAGACATCGCATTGATTGGCTTCTCTCCTGTTTGAGTCAGCTTGGGATAAGATAAACTGAATTTGTTGACAAATGATTTGCAACATACAATGTTAATGTGAGGCTTGTTGCCTGTGTGAATCCCCATGTGACGTGCTTTTTTTTTCCAGCTGAAGGATTTTCCACAGACGTTGCAGCAGTATCGGTTCTCGCCCGTGTGAGACCACATAACGTCCGGCCTTTTCCTGAAATTTTTATGAAATACTGAGCATTCGTTTATAATCCCACCTTTATGCAATCGCGTGTCATCAGTCAGCATTTTCCTCTTTGTAAAGCAATTATCAGAAAATCCGCACACTTGGAGCGGGTGGATCCTGAGGTGTTTCGACAAGCTGCTTTGGCTACATAACACCTTTCCGCAGTGATCGCACTTGAAGGGTCGATCTTCCTTGTGTCTCTTCAGATGTCGCAAGAGGTCCAACTTCCTAGGCAGGACTTCACTGCACCCACTACACCTAAAACTAGATGATCCGCCGTCCGGAGGTTGATGATCTCTATAGCTCACGTCGGGTCTCGATCTACAGTGACAAATTAAAACCATGTGACCAATAGTTCAACAGCCAAATCCACTACAACTCTCACACAGGGGATTTGCTACTGGACATTCCAATCACTGATATCCAGTGCAGAGAGCTCGTTACTCATAAACATTACATTCCTGAGAGTAAACATCATCTGAGGTTAAATTGCAAAAGCTCTCACTTGTTACGAGAATATGTTGCGTCTTTTCTTAATCACGGTATCAGGCGCAAGAAACTTGTCACGGTTTAGAAATGTACGAGTTAATAGACAACCTCATTTGAAGAAAGCATGAGAAGTGGTCCAGCCTAAAAGGGTAAATACTCATACAAGCTCTTTAATCCAGCACATATTATTCTATCGAAATCCGCAGTCTGTTCTCCTACATAAAGAACGGCATATGCTTTGGAGTTTTGATCTTGTTGAAGCACTCTGCGCTTTGTTGCAGGGAAGTAATAATTTTTGTAAAGGACCTTGTTCTTGAGGTTGTTTGAGAGAATGTCTGTGCTGTAGATATTAATAAAGTTGAGAACGTTTGCCGAAATTCAGCAAGTTCTGTTGAAACACGGCTAATTTTTATGAATGTTATTTTGTCACACAAATATACATATTGTATTTGTACATTGTTATATTACTATAGCATTTTATTGTGTCACTGTGTCGCTTTTCCGAAATATGTATCTTTGATGTGCAATCAAACATAGCCAACCTATAATAGGACGGTAGGTTTATACAAGGACGTTCATACTTACTACCATGTACTACATCAGTCTACGCCTTAATTCCTGTATTTAACACGGTAGCCACTAATCCTGATGAAATCCTGGCAAAGCTGAAATATAACAAGTATACGACGGCTCTCTCGCTAGCATTGATACTGTCTTTTATCCTCAAGGCACTGCTGTTAAAGACATTATGAAGGCAACCCAGAATATGGCATTGGTGGTAGCGTTTTATTACAATGTCCTAATGTCCTAATTTTGAAACCAAACGCAACCAATCATGCCCTTGAATATTCTTACAAGTATTACTTTAACAATACGGATAGAAGGAGCATGAAAATAAGGCTTGAGCCAAAATTCGACATGACAAGACGTTGAATTGCACCGTAGTGGATATTGCTGCTATGTAAAAGAAGGAATATTATTCTATTTATTTCAAAAGATCACTGGCAACGTGATTATTTTTAGTGAATTCATAACATAGTTGGATAGCATCCAATTCTGAGCCTGTCTCCCCACCACAGAGTAGTTCTACATATTCAACGGAAGAAGGGCGAGAAATGCAAATTTCTTGGCTAAAGGTGAGATCCGCTTACAACTGCGACATGGGAAAATCGATCACGCAGGCTAAAATATATCGTAACATGGACTGGTACATTCCAATTCATGCTGTATGAACTGAATTCACATGGCCCAGTCGAATGCATTACTGGCTCACAAGCAAAGTAATGGGAGGCTCGAGCATGTATTTTTACTGCACTCTTTGGAGAAAATAAGTGGACAAGTGAAAGGGGGGCATTGATTCCAGATATGACAGACTAAATCTCTTGATCATCAAAAAAGATATTGATGTTGACACCACTAGACAACAGGGGGCAGAAAATACGACACCGGATGGTATGTCATGCGTACTGTGGCATATCACACCAAGCAAAGGTGCAAAAGTCTGTAACCCTTCTTCTTTACGTGAATACTTGATTCCTGTGACAAGTAATTTATTAGGTTCACAATTAGTTTTCAGTAAAATAATGTTTCATTTAGCATTGATAAATATTCTACACCAACCAGCTATATTACTGTAACACGTGGCGCTTCCCAGGTGACGAAGACGGGTTCCCCGCTGGCCTGCCGATGAACTTGAGCAAAATATAAAAGCTTTCACGTACCAAACATGTACAAAGTCTTTAATGGCAACTTTGGCGGAGATGGAGACGTTCACTAGGGACCAGATGGCGGAAGAGGTACACTAAATTTCTGGAAGTTAATGCAGAAAAGAGGGTAGCGTTTCTTCTCTAGAGGAGTGGCTGCAAAAGGCATCTGTTCTCCATGTCCGCAGCTGCGTTACTACCTTCCGTCATGAACACTTAAATGCTTCAAGACAAGCCGGCCGTAAAATAATGCCGTTACATCATTACAGAAATATGTCTCATGGTATCGGAGCCAAGGTTAGTGCAGCCCCTGGAAGGGACGCGCATTCGCAGTGCCCAGTGAGCATGAAAAGTATGCCAGGGTTACCGTCGCACGGGCTGTGACGGCTAACCATGCTAGTACCCCCATTTTGTATACCATCATTGAATTATGCCTGGGTGAAGTAGCGAATACGCGA
The DNA here is from genome assembly GCF_040414725.1 of Anabrus simplex. NCBI lineage: Eukaryota > Metazoa > Arthropoda > Insecta > Orthoptera > Tettigoniidae > Anabrus > Anabrus simplex. Next base: position 69,402,629 of record NC_090279.1, read on the forward strand.
CTGCACTTGAGAGAAGGCTTGTAGGCATCTGAGAGGTGCGGAAAAAAAGATGGATTGGAGAAAAGTCATGTGAAAAGAGGTGTGGTTACTAACTGGTGTACAACAGAAACCGAAGAACACCTCATGGTGTTGACATTGTCATATCAGCTAAATTTGACGGTTCAGTCTCCGAGGTGCAAAAGTTTCACAATCGCTTGATGTAACTCGTCCGCATTGGGGAAAGAAGGAAATTCCAATATTTCAGCGCAACGCTCCACAAACTGACGTGCGCATGGAAACCAAAGATGCGTTCTGGGCACCGCCTGACAAGAAGACCGCTGACTATCTTATCGCTGCCGCTGATCTGAATGGACGTGTCAGACCGAGGAAAGGAGAACAAACAGTCCATGGCGTTCATGGATATGGAGAAAAGAACGACGATGCCCAACAAATTCGCGATTATGCAGAAACTGATCACCGCAAACACACGGTTCAAAAAGAGTGATATTCATCTACTCTGTACTACAGTGGCTCCCATCCAATTCGCATTGACTACATCCTTGTGAGAGGGTGAAATATCGAAGATGTTCTAGAGATAACAGTTGTCCCTTATTAAATCCTTGCGATGCAACAACGACCAGTCATCTAAGCTGTGGATAAAGTAACCAAGAGCCCAATACTTCACAGGAAATATACAAATTGCGATCAAATGGTTGCCCTTGAAGAAGGAGACAAATCACCATAGTTGAAGTGACCCGGACTAAACTGAAAGACGCCTTTCGCTCTATTCCTGGAACAATTAAGTCAGGGCGACGACAACGAAGGATTAAACATGATATATGGCCAAGGAATGAAGATGTTAAATATGCAGTACGGTTGAAGAAGCAGCTGTACCACGAGTTTCTTGCTCTTTGGAATGCCTACAAGGCAGCCACTCGTAAAATGAAGGAGGTATTTGCCGTTACAAAATCAAACCGGTAGGCAGGTCTATATGTGAAACATGACATGCGCGAATTCGAGCGGAATTTTTAACGGCTAGTCCAATCGAGCCATCGCAAAACGTCAGAAGTCCAACGTTTTTACGGCATCAATGAGGAAACAGGCGATTTGCTACTGGACAGACGGGAAGCGCGAGTACACTGGTGGAACTATTTTGACAACATTTCAATCATGGAATTTCCGTATCTACCAATCCTAATCACCTCCGCTGTTGGAGGTCCAACGTAGGAAAATGACGTCACTAAAGTCCAGACTATGCTGAAGGAAATGAAACCAGATAAGCCATCTGTCCCGATTATCTTCCAGCAGAGTTTTGTTTCTCTCAATGGGGGGATGCAGCAGTGTGGCTAAAGCAAGCTTTTCAACCATATCATCAAAGAAGGTCAAAAACAAACAGACTAGCGACGGATTATCAATTCAGAAATAGGGGAAGCCCTGCCAATTTTTCTAATCACGGCCCGAACATACTTCTGAGCCTCGCAATGAGAGACTTAGAACAAATCTTCGAAAAAAGGATTAGCGATTTAGACAAACATACAACAAGCCAAGCTGGATTTGTGTAAAATTGTCGCGCAATAGGAGAAACCCATGCTGCCGGACTATTACTTGAGAAACACTGTGAAAAGAATAAGAGGCTTCATCACAAATTTCTGGACCCTTAGAAGCCCTTCCATCGGGTACTTCATGACCTAATCAGTCAGCCCTACAAGTACATGGCATTCCAGAGCACCTTGCTGAGAGGGTATAATTGCTCTACAAAGAACAAATGAGTTGTGTTCAAGCTGCCGCAGGAGCGTCTGATGACTACCGCATAACTGTAGGAGTCCATCAAGGCCCCGGCTTATCACCACTGCAGCTCATTCTTGTGATGGACAAAATTACCACAAACCTGCGCAGTCCAATACCATGGACACTTCTCAAAGCAAATGATATCATTTGGCTGAAGAGAATAAGCTAGACCTGCAGCGTCAAACAGAAGACTGGAACAATCGACTAGCGCAATAAGCCCCGTGCCCCAACAAGAAAAAGACAGAATACATTGCATTACATCGTCGAGAAGTTGGAACCATGCATGATGACGTTGAAGATATTGCACGAGTAGAGATATTTAAGTATATTGGCTCCACAATCTATGATTATGGCCGACTTACTGATGAAATCAACTTAAGGATATACAAAGCCTGACTGAAGTGGAGAATGACAACAGGCGCCCTTCCGAACTTTGGACGAAGGGCCATCTCTAAACTAAGTTCTACCGAACTGATCTCTGTCCTATCGATATCCATCCTGTCGTTTTCTACGGCAACGAATGCTGACCAGCTCTAGAGGTAGAACGCCAACTAAGCATCATGGATACGAAGTTGCTTAGATGGAAGGCTGGCATAATTAGACTAGATCACATTTCAAATGATGTTATTAGAAAACGTTTTGGCATTGCAGCGATCCAGAAGAAAATTTGTAAAAGGCGTGTGCGCTGGTTTGGTCATGTGTTGCGTGTAGATGACGATACATTGGGAAAGTCAGAGTATTATACAGGAAGTCGGTGAAAAGAGGCGCTAGGGACGAACCAGACAGCATAGACTGATAAAGTGCACAACGGCCTGAAAGTTGGAAGACTACATGCAGACATGGCCCGAGACCGAACTAACTGGAGTCAATGAACCTCAACACCGGACCCTGCCACCAGATGCAGACTGATGAATATTCTGTTACAAAAATGGAATGCAATGGATATTTTACACATTCTAACATTCAAATTAGTTAATTGTATGTTTAATTTTTCTCCCCTAATGCCTATGTCCGATATCTAAAAAAACTTATTTTCACAAAATAGAGTTTGAATGTCTGAACGCTTCTGGATTTCGTGTTTAAGTGACTCCTATAAATGCATTGTGCAGAAAAACTTATAACTGAAAAAAATAAAAACAATTGGTATATCTGTGTTAAATGGGAAGGACGGTTTGAATATCCGGTGAAATTCTACGAGTACCTACAAGAGGGGAGTCCGTCAGTGTATTCTAGCCTGAATAGAATTTTGCAATTCATATTTCTGCTTACATACGTCATAGACAGCAGACGATCATATTAATCAGTTTGTTATTTTCACTCCGATCACGCCTATAAATATGAAGACCATGCAGGAGTGGCACAAAGTCGTCAGCTCAGGGCCATGTGACACTCAACGCTCTAAAGCTGGAAGGAAGCCACATAAGTAAGTGGTTAGTTCAGGACCATGTGTCTCTACACAAACGGAAGTAAGCCTCATCACTATTTAGCACAGGACGATGTGTCTCTCCAAAAATGGAAGGTAATCTCATCACTAATTGGTAATCTCAGAAATACGTGTATTTCCACAAGTCAGCAATTAGGAAATTTTATGAATCTTAAAATCTTTTCTTATGTAATTCAATACCCAACTGGCATGGCAAATAGCTTAGACATTTTTAAAGGAAGTCATTTAAGTTGCGGCATGATATTTGTAGACTGCTGAAATGAGAGTGAGGAAACAATAGCGCCTGAGGTGAGATATAAAACAAAGTGGGAACTAGCAGATAAGATCCGGTCGACTGAATCCTTCAGAAGCATCTAAAATCTATGATGTAAAATGGACTAAGCTACATAGACAATGGACTGTCCTCTGACATATATGCCAAGAAAAAAGAAGACACATAAAATGCATGTCGCTTTGCTGGTCTCTGCACAAAATATGTTTAGAAAGTAGAAAGCTAATTTAGACTCCATCAAAAATAGAAATATGATTTTGTGTGTGAAAAGGATTCATAAGCAACATTTTTTACTGGTGGTCATAATACAAGATTGTTCTCTAACGTAGCCTACTGTGTCCTGTTACACATGAATTACAAAGAAACAGAGAGTGTGAGCTGGTACTTGGTAGTTCTGAGGGCCGACATTGATATTTCTTGCCACTAGTTGTGAAAGTACAGTAGGAACAAGTCAGTGCATCACATAAGAGCCGAGAAGACTCTAACCACCCACAAAATCAAATAAACCATTCAGGATTCATAGTTTCCAGCACAAATCTGGTTTGAAGTCAAACCTTAGGCTACGACTAACCATCGCATGACCTGCTGATACAAGGGCTTGGTTAAGAGCACCAATCCGAGACAATACAATCATTTCCCACGGATTATCAAAGATCATTTCACACTGTAACCAACAAAGGTGTGACAGCAAAAAATTAATTAGCAATGTCACAATTACAGTTCAAAAGCACTACTGCATTAAATGTTTTAAAACAGGACATACACTTGTGGTACTTTGTAAGGTCAGTGACAATAATTACAATTTTGAAAGAATATTATATCACTACGTTATTTACCTATTATTATTATTATTATTAGTATAGGGCAACAAGTTAGATACATATATACAAATATATAGTATTTACAAATGTACACAGACAAGAAACATGTTTTATAGCAGAATGTCCAGTTGAGTGATCCTCTGTATGGCTTTCTCTGTTGGTTCCAAAAAGTCACTCAGGCTACCTGTGTAGGAACGTCGTGTACATTCACTTACAATATGGGGTCATCTGCCGAGATGCACCAAAGTCGCACTCTGGTGATGAGATATATTTCCACTTATAAAGGGCATCCCTGCATCGTCCATGATTTGTTCTCACCCAATTCAGTGGTCCAAATCTTACGCGGTAGATGATGTTCACCAGAAAAGATGTTGTGTAAGGAACTGTCTGTGGCAACTTTCCAGCGACTTCTCCATTCTTCTAAAGGGTGAAAATTCCCATCAGCCAATGCAACAGCATCATGCTAAGATGGATGTCGTGACTCCAACCTCGTTACCTTGACAACAGGAATATCATCCAAAACAGGCAGTTGAGGCTTCATTTCTATCTTCTTGAACTCTCGGATGGGAGCATTTTATCTTTTTAAAACAGGTGGCATTATACCTGACAGAATTGGGAGCCAATAAAGGGATGTGGACTGGATAGTAAAAGATATTAGCCGCAAGCTAACATTCAGTTGAGTACCAATTAGTCTTGTATATGGGCTATCCAGCCAAACTGGTGCACAGTACTCACCACACGAGAATACCAGTCCCAAAGCAGATCATAAAGTCTTTGCTGATGAACCCCAACTTGAGCCATACAATTTCTGAAGGATAATATTACGTGTTTTGAGCTTTTTTGACAGATTCATAAGATGTTGTTTGTAAGATAGTGTGCGATCAAGTGTAATCCACAAATATTTGGGATAGCTGCTATGCCGAAGTTCTTGGTGACAAAAACGTATGTGAAGTTTAATGCCAGCTTGGCGATTATTCAGGTGAAAACATGACACTTCCGTTTTGTTAGAGTTAGTGCACAGTTGCCATTTCTTGAAGTACGTTTCAAGTGAAATCAGGTCTCTTTGTAGCACTTCTTCTGTCACACTAAGGTATCGATTTTGAGTGGCTATTGTTATGATATCAGCATAACAAAATGTTTGCGATGATGTTTCTGGAAGATCGGAGATATACAAATTGAACAGTAGGGGAGACAGTACCGATCCTTGAGGTAATCCATTTTTGAGCTTCCATTCTCTACTCATACTATTTCCCATACACACTCGAAATCTTCTGTCATTGAGCATATTGCTTATAACCTGCACGATGGTCCTACGGGGTGCAATTCGGAGAAGCTTGTAAATTAATCCTTTCCTCCAGACTGCGTCAAATGCTGCTGTAAGATCACTGAATACAGCTGAGGTCTTGAGTTGTTTCTGGAAACCTGCTTCCATGTGGAATGTCAGTGAAAGCACTTGTTCGCAGCAGCTGCGAATTGGCCTGAATCCAGCTTGATCAACTGTAATACGCTGAAAAATAGTTGCGATGATTCTGTTGTGGGATAGCCTCTCAAAAAGAAGGGCAACTGGTCTATAACTGCTTGGGTCATTGGCAGGCTTACCTGGTTTCAAGATGGAAATCACTTTCGTTCGTTTGAATTCTGCCGGGAGTTGTCTGTTCTGTAGAAGGTCGGTAAAAAACCTTAACAGCCAACTTCTTGCATTCTTCCCTAAATGAATGCGAAATTCTAGATGAATGCCGTCAAAATCTGGAGCTGTACTTGGTTTAACGTCTTTGAGAGCAGCATTGATGTCTTGCAGCGTAAGCGGTTGTGAATACCTTGATGTGCATGGTGTTCTTGATTCCAGAGTTTGGAGCTGGCGCCGTATGTATTTGGTATGTTTCTTATCTGATGGAGTTTGGGAAGTTGTGATGATGTGAGATGCTACTTCATCCGGAGTAACTCCAGGCTGTTGCTTCACCAAAGGTGTCCTTCCTCCAAGTTTTCTGCGGTGCCCCCAAGATCTTCTACTGGAATGAGTTAGGTCGATATTCTCCACTGTCTCAATCCACCGTTCTCTCCGGGTAGTATCCATGCTGGAAAGAAGTTCATCAGCTATGTCTTCATCAACAGTATGCCGATATTCGTTATAGAGTGCATCAGTCTCTACATTCCAACCAGGGATGTATTCTTTTCTATGGCATACTCTTCTTAGCCGCCATCATAACTGCATCTACGAAACGCTTGTAATTGTGCTTGGGAGCAATCCACCGAACACATTTATCCAGTTCGGTGGTGAATGTTGATGAATTTGCTTTTCTGAAGTTCCTCCGAGCATGTGGTATTGACCGTACAACAGGAATTTTGATGCCAATGTCTACTATAATGGGGCCATGTTGACTGTGGGGAAAATGTCTGAACACTTTACGACTGGTATGTAAGGGCTGTCCTGCATCATTGCAGCTAACAAATCACAAGTCAGGATTGAAATCCCTATTTCATGCAGCTGACTGGAAAGTACCAAGATCTTTTGGGTAAAAAATCAGATGGAGATTGTTCATTTCTGTCTATTCTACGAGTTTCCTTCCACATTCATTGTCATCCGAGTACTTCCATAGTTCGTGATGGCTGTTGAAGTCGCCTATATAAACTGCAGGGTGTTGAGCAGTCGGGAGTATGGTACCTGACCACTGTGCGTTTGGGGGTTTATAAATGTTAAAAATAGTAACATGTTCCACTCGCACAGCAACACAATGGATGTCTTCGTCTTCGTTTTGAAAGAGCAGTGAGGCATCTTGGATATTATTACGAAATAAGTAGCTATACCATGTGCACTGTGAAATGTTGCACCAAGAGCTGTGAAACCATTAATGAGGCCCCTTTTCGGAAACTCTTCTTCATTGGCTGTATGGATTTCATGTATACCCACAACATCTATATTATTATTCAGGATAACTTTGGATAGCTAGTCACATTTTGCTCTGCTGATGCTTTCTACGTTAAGCTCGAAAACAGGGATGAAAGGTCCGATGTTTCTTTTTTTTTGCTAGGGGCTTTACGTCGCACCGACACAGATAGGTCTTTTGGCGACGATGGGATAGGGAAGGCCCAGGAGTTGGAAGGAAGCGGCCGTGGCCTTAATTAAGGTACAGCCCCAGAATTTGCCTGGTGTGAAAATGGGAAACCACGGAAAACCATCCTCAGGACTGCCGATAGTGGGATTCGAACCTACTATCTCCCGGATGCAAGCTCACAGCCGCGCGCCTCTACACGCACGGCGATGTTTCTTGTCTGGTAGCTCTGAGAAGAGCCATTTCCATGAAATATTTCTGCCATTGCTGGAGGATCTTTAAAAAGATAGGTCCAGCAGCCACAGTTATTGCTTTCTTGGCACCACCCGGAGGTCACGTGTAGGGCACTTTGAGGTTAAACCTACGGACGGAAGCAATAATGTACCGCCTAATTATCTACTTTTATGAGATAATAAATTCACTTACTTGAAAAATTCTGAATTTTTTTAGGCAACCTGCACAAATTTAAAACTCCACTTGTACCTGTCCATTTTATTAGTTAATACTAATTAAGTATGTTTGCAATCAACACACTAGAAGCATCTGACTGACAATGAACACTAAAATGAAATAGAAAGTGTGACCACATCACTGGAATGAACATAAATTCAATAGCACAATTTTTTTATGCTTACAACAATGCACAAGTTTTATTTGAAAACTATGATACCGAAGATGTAGCATAACTGACCTCAAAGTTTCATTTCTACAACACATTATCTGCTTTGGCGTCCACAAATGGAGGAATCTGACTTAACACATAAGAGAACAGAAATGATCAGAAAAAAGGAATCTAACCAAATAATTTCAAAATGACATTATTCAAGTCATCACATTATTGAACTCAGCCATCATTATATTGATTAATGAAACTGATTATGTTAGTTTTAAATATTTATTGTTTACAATGTACATAAAACTTAACAATTTCGAATTTGTAGATTTAATTTTTAATCTACAAATATCGCTTTTTCTGTGTGTCACTGTTGGCATGAACGTATAAAAATATTACTCAGATTATCTGGAAGCAAGAGTTTCATATAGCATTTCAGACGAATGTGATGAACAAATGATGCAGGGAAAGTGAAAGAAAGAACACTTTTTCATGGTTGCTTAAAGGTATTGTAAACAAATACACTTCAAAAATATCTAGCTTTACCAGAGATTCTTTTTGTAGATATATATTGAATAAAACTACGAGTACAAGATGGAACATTAAAAATTATCTTAAAGTTCCTGAATATTTTAGATAATTTTAACCAATAGAATTTTCACATATTAGTGTTTAAATGTAACCTTGTAGAGACAGGATTGAACTGATGAAAATGGCCACTTTTGGAGATAAACCAACCACTACTGAACACAACAGTGAATAGGTACAACATATTCCATATTGTATAGGACTTGTAGTGTACGTACTTTGTTTCCTCTTTGATGTATGGCAACAGCTGATCATCAGTTTGTTCCTCTATGAATATTTCCTCCTTAGTATCTTCGGAAGGCTGTCAGTAAGAAATAAGAAAAGTAGAATAAAGAATTAAGGAAATAAAAATATATAGGCCTAAAATAGAAACAGCTGAGAAAATAAATTTCATAGTGGCACAAGAAGAGTATAATTAATTTATCTCCCATTTAAAAAATATATAATGGAAAGGAACAATCAAATGAAAATCCCATTAAATGCAAGAGAGGTGTCTACCTTGGTGGCAAATGGTACCCAAAAATACATTATTATCAAGCACTAAATTTTAAAAGAACAGAGAAGAAGACAATTTCCTAAAAACAGTATTATACAATTTTTGCTATTTTCTTCTATTAAGCACACAGCTCATCATTAACAAATGTATAGAATTTCCAAACTCTTACTCATAATATTTTCTGTTTCACAAACATAGACAACACACATACCACTTGTGCAACTACTTCCAATAATACTATACAAATTCTATTAGGTAAAAATTTACATTGCATTTACTTATTTATTTTATTTTTTACCCTTTTTGGAACCTAACGTGCACAATGACCTGCTGTGTTTTAACCTGAGTCCCTTTTGCCAATGCTTTTCAAACAATTGATGAGATATAAGAACATGAAAAGGAACACACTGATGGACAGCAGTAGACACAGTAGCATAGAAAGGGAGGAACATTGCAAATTTGTAAATTTATAATCACCTACATATTTGTGAATATTCAGCAGAGTATATGTACACATACGTGTATGTGAACATGTACAATTTTAGGAAAATAAATAATAGTAAGCAGTATCTCCAAATCATTACCCAATACCATTCCTTGCTTCTGTTTCTCTTTCTGTTGATCTATAATTCCAAAATGACTAGCCATTTTCTTCATCCTCTTATATTCATATTCCCCTGTTCCCATCTTCCTACATATGACTTGACTTGTCACCTCTTTGTTCATTTCCATGTTCCTATATACTTTCTTTCCAAAAACACTTCACTGTAATATCACATAATCCCACAGTACTCCCACCACTTTCCCAACAAGTGGACAATGCTTATATCAGAAGCATAGACATATCCATCATCCCCCTCTGTACATCACATTAAGACCAAAAGCATAAATCAGTTAATGTCCCAATCAATGAATGAATCAATCAATGAATCAATCAAACCACAGCAATTAGGGCTGTTGGTTGTTTAAATAGAAAAAGATTGTGGAAATATATGAAACAAATTATTTCAATCACTAAATCATCTTCCTATAAGTGAACATTTGCCAAAATTTGTTCCCTTGAATTCAAACTTATCTTCATGTTGCGACCTTTCCTAAACTTAAAGAACATGATTTATATGTATTCATCAACTAATGTCATTCCAAGACATCTCTCCAATGACATCTCAGAATATACTGCTTAATCAAACAACTTGTCTCCTTTCTCCAAGTCTCCCCAGCTGAAACTTTGCATCTCTGTAACACAACTCTTTTGTTAGAAATCACCCGCAAGAAATGGAGCTATTTCTGTGGATCATTTCCTGTTCTCTACTCAAGTAATACTGGTGATGGTCTCACACTCTCATTGTGGCTTTGCTGGAGATTTATATGCCCTCTCCTTTACAACCCATAAAAAACTCATAATCATATTAAAAGATCTGTAAATTTTATTTTCAATATGTTTAAATGATTACCATAATGAAGCTATATCCTTATTATGAATAGCTAGGTACTTACAGAGATCCCCATGAAGAAATTTCACCCATCAATACAATAATAAAACCGGAGAGGACTCTTTCTATTTGTGAAACAAAGAAACTGACTTTTCACCACGTTTACAAATATAGCATTGCCTGATGTCCATCTTACAATATTGTCAAGGTCTTTTTCAGTTACTCATAATACTGAAACTTATTTATTACAAAGAGCCTCATCACTTATTTCAGTTCATTATTCATATTGTTTATATATATCAGAGAATAAAGGTCTCATAATAATGCCCTGTGGGACCCAATCCCATAATTGTTACAGGATGAAATAAAGCTTCACCTACACTTATGCTCTGAGTTCTATTTTGTAGAAATACACTAGACCTGGCCAAATTTTAATGGTAAAAGGTATATTTCTACCTTTATGTAAACTACCGACCTTTATAGCCTAATCCTTGAACTTGTTTGGAGGCAAAGTTTCCACTTGGGATATCCTGGTCAACACTATTGTATTTTTTCATACAGTGGCTACAGTGAAAACCACAATGTAATTTCGTTATTCACATGGTTTTGTGTCATTTTTGTTGGTGAGCATTTTCTGTTGTTTATCTTTATTAACTGCATATTGTTGCTGTTTGGATGTAAATAATGTGACCTATTTTTAAGACTGTGCATTCTGTAAATTACATGTGTTATTGATACTATTCAGCAGTTCAGTTGTATTTCTTAAGAGTGGTTCTAAAGAACTGTCAAATTTTGAGGTTATGGGAAGATGAAGAGACCTTTCGCCAAGAAAGGCACTGTCAGAGAGCTACTTCTTGAGAAACGTCATTCACATCAAGAAATAGATTCTAGCTTGCAAATACCACAGCAATCTGTAAGTAGAATTTTAAAATGTGAAGATAACGGGAAGACAAAATGTGATGATGATGATGATGATGATTGTTGTTTTAACGGGCCTAACATCGAAGGTCATCGGCCCAAGACAAAATGTCAACATGTTGGAAACTGTGGGCAAAAGAAGAAACCAACCCAAAAAGGAAGCAAAACTGATTAATTTGTCAGTAAACCACCGCAAGGTTACTAGTTTGGATTTACGTAAGAAATTAGAAGAGTATGGGTCATTTGTATTAGCCAGGACTCTGAGGCGAGAGCTGTTTAATGCTGGAATGAAAGCAAGATGACCTCAAGGCAAAGCGAAGTTTACCCCTGCTATGGCTGCAAAGAGGTTCCAGTGTGCCAAGACTCTCAAGAATTGGTCATCTGATGAATGGAAACAGGCAAGACCATGACAATTACTGTAATTCCTAAATTATCATTCGTTATTCCATTATAACCCAATCTAAGTGATGTAACCGTACTGAGCCGTATCCTACCGGCCCATAATAATAATTGGAATATTATTTGACCAAACATGTGAAATTTATTCAGAAAAGTTACAGTCTAATATGAGAAAGCATCGTATCCTAAGATAGTTGATACCGGATGTTGAGCAAGACAGTGGGTCGCTGGATGTTGCTTCATATTTCCGTATGACCGTGAGAAAGGATAGCGTACCCAAGCGTTGGCAAGGATCGACACGTGTATTAGATGCTGACCAAGCAAGATATTTCAGCCAATGGGAACTTAGGGATTTGGCAAACCTGGAGGCTACACCGCGCCAAATATTAATTCCAGGATGACCAACGTGCTCTGTGGATAAAGTCAGTTTCTGTAAGAGATCGGTTTTCCACAGTTTCTGAAGTCAGATATATTTGGAAATGTATTATAGAAATTGGTGGAAGAGATTTGCTAGTGTTTGAGCTGTGTTTTGTAAATATATCACAATAAGTATTATGTCATCATACATGACGAACTCTCTGATTGGTGGTTGGTTCAGACACCCGGGAACCCCAACATTATTGGCGTCACCGAAGCCTCCTCAGTAACCCTTAGCTCTGGAGAGCGTCATTCCGTAGTTGAAATTTGAGCAGTACGGATGTACCAACTCTGTATCTCCGTGGTAAAGATTTGCACAGTGCGGATGTATTAACTCTGTGGCTGGTGATCGTGATTAACGTGATATCATTCCTGTAACAGTAACTGAGTTTCATTGATACTTCAAATTGTGCAGTCGCGATATTTAGATAGATAGATAGATAGATAATGCCTTTATTGGTGGCGAAGTTAGGGCTCAAGGCCCTCTCTTACACTTAACCACTAGACGAGTATACATGTACATAACTTATACAGTACTTACAAATAAAAATAAAACAAATAATATTAATAGCAGAAACAATAGTAATAATATTGAAAATGACAACAAAAGAATCCTTAATTTTAAAATACACAAAGTAAAATCCACTGCAATAATCCGTTCATTCATCCCATTCATTCTTTCATTCACTCAACAATTATCCAGCAAGTCAGCAGGATCTACTCAACAAATACTCGCGGCACGCCACTTTAAACTTGCGATGAGAGGGATTGTCCCTAATGTTCGCAGGTAGCAAATTCCATGCCCTGGACGCAGATATTATAAAGGAGCGGTTGTAAGCAGCAGTGCGGTTTACAGGTATGGTAAGAGAGGAGCCAGATCTCGTATTGTGGTCATGATATGAAGAGAGGTAAGAAAAAGGTGAAGAAAGATAGTTGGGAGTATTAGTAGAAAGTATTTTGTGCAGAAGTGATAACATGTGAAATTCACGGCGCTGGTGCACTCGAAGCCACGACAATTCCTTATAATATGGTGATATGTGAGCATCATATCGCAGATTAAATATATATCTTACGCAGCTACTGAGGCTCCGGTCGAGTTTCTTGTTACTGTCGCAGGTAATTTCAGTCAACACAGTGTCACAATAGTCAAGTATAGGTAGTATAAGAGAGTGAATTAGTTGTACTTTAAGTCGAACCGAGAATGCATTGCAGAATCGCTTCAGTGGATATAAGCATTTGTGTACATTATTACATGTGCTTATCACCTGTTGAGTCCAATTTAGGGTCTGTGCTTGAGCAAATGAAATAGTATAATTTTGGCAGAGTTTACTTTCAATTGATAAAGACGGTATTTAGTGACCGCTGAGTAACAAGTGTAGTGGAAACGTGCTATTGTTTCACTATTTCGCGACGGGCGCGTATCCGCGTGGAACTTCCGTACCGAACCGTGGGCTGCTTTAAAAACTGTGTTTTTACCCTTTAAGTGAAGTGTGTTATACATATGTGAATCAGTGTGTTAGCTGATCTGGTAAAAGAAAGGGTATCTCGGCTCGCAGCATTAAGCAGTGAAGAGGTTATCAATAATAGTCATCTGTGTTCCAGTGAATTATTTTCCAGCAAGATGATGGATACGCCTGTAGAGGAAGGAAGTGCATTCCCACATGTTAATGCTGTGATTAACATGGAGTAGGCCCATAGGTAGTGGGGATGTGAGCTGCTATCCTGGTTTCCCGAGAGTCATGTAGAATGTAAAGTAAGACGCATGTATTATTTACGGCATGATATGTAAGTTATGTTAAGGTACTAGGGCAGTGTAGATAGAATTTTTATTTTCATTTAAAGTAAGCCTGACGGCATGTATTTGTTTAACTTTGTTACTATGATAGATTCGGATACGAGAATAATGCATGTTTATTTTATTTTCATTTTGATTTATGAGAAGATGTTTGGGAAAATGAGGGATTGATAGGATCAGTTATTGTTGTAAATATAGTACTTAGCGTAGGGTATTCCGAGTTTTCCTTAAATATATGCTAGAAGGGCTAGATCGACAGGTTCATTTTTATATTACGTCAAACACGTATCAATTCATTTTATTTCGGTTATTCAGAGAGACAGGTATAGCTATTTTGCATGATGCATGGTTTTACAGAAGCTGCCAGAAGGAGCTGCAGAACGTCGTCGTTAAATTAAGATCTTTGAAGTTAAGTTGGATTCGGTTTGCCTGATGGTCTGCCAAGGACTCGAACTGCGTCTCGTTATGTGGAAAGGCCAGTGGGATTCATGAGGAATGATGAGATAATAATTGCATGCTGAATTATAATGTATTGGTGCAGGCTGATGGCAAGCCTGACAAGATAGAGTATTGTGCAGATGTGTGTGCGCCTGCCTAGTGTCTTCTGAGTGTATATTGTGATCAGAATGGACAGTGTTAATTCCAGACTATTGAGTCTGATGTTGTTAAATGGCCCAAGCATGCCAAGAAGGAATAAATACACGGGAGTTTCCGTGTAGCCGATGATAGGCGTTATCTCATGGCAAGCTGATTCCTGGCCTGTGTTATCGGCACGTGTGAAAGAGACAGTATTTCCTTGTGGCGGCCTCGGGAGATAAAATCCAATCTTTAGCGTAGTGGAGTTCAATATTTCTTTACAGCTCGTAATCTACCCGGAAGTACATGACGGATGACCGCGCTGTTGAGCGCTTAAACGCAGCAGAAGGAGGCAATGTTGCCCATTGCTTTCTTCATGATATCAAGGATTATTTATATGTTTTTCCCTTACAGGATGGTTTTACATTATTATTTATGATTGTATAACTTGTCTCGTTGTTTTTTAAAGGGAACAGCCCGAGTGCTGAAGTATCGTTGGTTTATCTAGTTCTGTCTAGATCTTTTGTAGTGAACCGGGATTCACATTAGAAGCAGTGTAGCATTTAAGACTTTACTCGATATCCGATGTATATATATGTTTAGTTTGATTATTTGAATTGCTGTAAATATAGTGTAGGATTTGCCCCTAGTATTTTGCATACCTTACATAGCGTCCGGTGTGTCTTAATTATTTTTCTTTCCGTCGTAATTTTTCTTATTATGTAACTTTTATTTTACGGAAATAGTTTGACGACTCTCGGGAGTAATTTAATTTGAAACCGTATCGTTGGGATGCGATAGTGTGAAACTCCATACGGAAATACCACATGGCAGTGTTGCGTACACTTGTTGCCATACAACATAAACATTGGACTATAAGAAGAAGCTCAATCTTGATTTATATTAATGTTCTTTGTTGAACTTGTTTTTCTTTTTAATGTCAAATTTGTACAATTATTCAATTAACGTTTCTGATTTCAAATTATTTCTATACTTTGAGTTCATTTTTTTACAAGTTATTTTTTTTATTTTTTTATTTTCGTGTGATTTGATCGGGGATATTTGTTAATAAATCCATCTTACCCCCTATGATTGTTTCTCATTCGTGTTATACCTCCATTTCCTGTCATTGATTGCTATTTTAGTGTACAACTTCGACTTTTATCCTGACCCGATCGACAACCAACCCACACTCTGCCCAACCCTGAGTTAGTCGGATGTTCATACAGGAATGGAGGCATCGTCCTAGAGGGTATTTACCCCTGGGTACGGTACATATATATGTGGCGCCGCAACTAAGGGCATATAGACACTTTGGCGTATGTTCGTATCCCGCTGGGAGTATTTTTGTGTTACCTAAAGATGTCTAGGTTGTTCTTACAAACTTGGGCAGGTCAAATTGAGATTTGCGAGAGTGAATGTGATTTGACAAGCTATTCCGAAGGCTAGATAGGATTAGGATCATGGTTCGAAAGCTGGAAGAGACCAATAATTGGTATCCAGATAATTATTAAATTTAAGAAAGGTAGATTGGTAATTTCGAACCATAGGCGCAACTTAGGAATCTGGCAACCTAACGTTCAGACAACTTAAGTCTAGAGTCCCATGTTCAGTGCTACGAATGATAGTAGGTGGACATGAATGGGCAAGATTTCATCGGAAATCGTGTGTTTAGAAAATAGAGTAAAATCTAAATGCATTACGTTAGGGATATCGGCAAAAAGGTTGATTTAAATCATGTTAGGAAGAATGAGAAACATATGGCCGATAAGTAAGGCGTGTCGTAGTAATAAAGGAACTCTATTTGAGTCAGAGAGCTATAAAAAGATTTCTCTAATGAGGTAAAGTGGTCGATGACGTGTCCTTCAGACATGTGTTGATTTTGACATAGCCTGGAATTTGTGTGCAGATCAAATTCCAATTGCCAGTAATGATAATTTTATTTGATTTAGAGTAAGGCTAGGAACTTAAGAGCGCCTCAGTCTTAAGAAAATGGTGGTGATATTTGCAATGAATGCTGATGATTCAAGACTGGTAAACCTATGCTGGAATATTAGTCTGGAGTCGGAGGTATTTATCGTAAATATGGTCCAGTACTGTTGTCTAGTACTTAGATTAGAGCCCAAAAGACAGGAATATTAATAATGTTTGGATTAAAAGAATTTGGGGCTACTATATTTGTAACTTCTTTTTAAAGTTATGATAACGCGTTTGATTGTTATGCGCGGTAGAAAATAAATATCCCAAATCATAGGAAGCTTCTATATGGCGAATTTTGAGGCCATGTTTTCTTGGTATATGATTAACGTAAATCATAGAAGCTTTTCAGTAAAATAAATGGTTTTCGTATGGAGTACACAAGATACGGTATAGGATACTAGGTAGTGGCGAGCATCCCTGCGTTTTCTCGAATACGTATTTGGTATGGCGATGACGATAGAGGAGTTGTTGGCGGAGATGGACAGAAGGGAACAGGAGCGTATGGCGGAGATGGACAGAAGGGAGCAGGATCGTATGAATGAACTTTCGAGTAAGTTGGAGGAGCAATTTAAACAAGCGGCGGATAGGTCAATGGAAGAAACTAGGGAACAATTTAAACAAGCTGCAGATAGGACTGATGAACAATTTAAACAAGCTGCAGACAGGACTGACGAACAGTTAAAACAGGCCGCGGAAAAAAGCGAAGAACAGTCCAGAGAGACTAGACAGTTACTTAAGCAAGCTGCAGATAGGAGTGAAGAACAATTAACACAGGTGGCGGAGAAAACTGAGGAGCAATTTAAGGTGGCGACCAATGAGTTAGAGGGGAAAGTAGTATAATGGGACAGTTCGGCGGCCTCCGCCTCCGAGCTCCCAGTGGCCCCCTCCGCCTCCGCCTCACGGGTGGCCCTCCCAGTGGCCCCCTCCGCCTCCGCCTCACGGGTGGCCCTCCCAGAGGCCTCCTCCGCCTCCCGCGGGAAATTTGAATTGGTAAACAAAGCCACGTGCTTTTTGACAGACAACAACGCATCGCTAACCTCAGTACTGCCATCTTGACGGGCCTAAACCTCAGTAGTGCCAACTTAACCTAACTAGCGCGAGGTAAACAAAGCCACGTGCTTTTTGACAGCCACGTGCTTTTTTGACAGCTGTCATCCGCCATCTTTAAACCACAAAGCACTGTGCTGCCCTCTATATCGCAGTAGCTGCAAAATTCGTCACCTGTCATCGGCAGTGCTGCCATCTTGACGGGTCTAAACCTTAGTGCTACCAACTTAACCTAACTAGCGCGAGGTAAACAAAGCCACGTGCAGCTGTCATCCGCCATCTTTAATCTATAGAGCACAGTGCTGCCCTCTTTAGCTACTTACCTTTGAAATGTGGTGGCGGATAATTTGAAAAATGCTTTTTGACAGCAGCCATCTTGCATCGCAAACCTCAGTGCTGCCCTCTTTAGCTAGATACCTGTGGTGGCAGACAATTCCACGTGACAGCAGCCATCCTTAATCAAGAGAGCACCGTGCTGCCCTCTATGTGGTGGCGGCAAATTGAAAAATTCTACGTGCTCTTGTTTGGAAACAAACTCACGTGCTTTTTTTCTGACAGCTCCCATCCGCCATCTTTAATCTATAGAGCACAGTGCTGCCTTCTTTAGTTTGAAATGTGGTGGCGGCAAATTCCACGTGCTCTTGTTTGGAAACAAAGCCACGTGCAGCTGTCATCCGCCATCTTTAATCAACAGAGCACCGTGCTGCTATCATGCGAGCAATTTCATCACCTGTCATCCGCCATCTTTAATCCACAGAACACCGTGCTGCCCTCTTTATGGCTACTACCTTAAGCACGTAGTAGCGGGTAATTTGAAAAGTTCTGTTAGCTATCATCCGCCATCTTTAATCAAGAGAGCACCGTGCTACCATATTTAGCTATATACCTTTGAAATGTGGAGGCGGCAAATTGAAAAATTCCACATGCTCTTGTTTGGAGACAAACTCACGTGCTTTTTTGACAGCTACCATCCGCCATCTTTAATCAACAGAGCATAGTGCTGCCCTCTTTAGTTTGAAATGTGGTGGCGGCAAATTCCACATGCTCTTGTTTGGTAAACATAGCCACGTGCAGATGTCATCCGCCATCTTTAATCCAGAGAGCACCGTGCTGCCCTCTTTATCGTAGTAGATGTAAATTCGTCACCTGTCATCCGCAGTGCTGCCATCTTTAGCTAGATACCTTAAGCACGTAGTAGCGGGCAATTTGAAAAGTTCTGTTAGCTATCTTCCGCAATCTTTAATCCAGAGAGCACCGTGCTGCCCTCTTTATCGTAGTAGATGTAAATTCGTCACCTGTCATCCGCAGTGCTGCCATCTTTAGCTAGATACCTTTGAAATGTGGTGGTGGATAATTTAAAAAGAAAAATTCTACAGCAGCCCTCTCTCGGCACTAATTGCATAATATGACGGCTATACATGACTCCTTAAGGGTGCTTACGCAAGATGACTGCTATACACAGGTTCTTATGAGCCGCCCTTGGGATGCTTGCTCAAGATGGTTGTTATACATGGCTCCTTATGAGATGTCCTAGGGATGCTTGCTCAAGATAGCGACTGCTCTTATGGGACGGCTTACGGGTCATTGCACAAGATGGCTAGAGACGCCCTAAGGATGCTTGCGCAAGATGGCGGACACAAGATGGCGGCTATACACAACTCCTTATGAGACGCTTTAAGGGTGCTTGCGCAAGATGGCTGCTGCTCTTAGCTTAGAGGCTAACGTGTCGTGCTAGTTCGATTCATTAAATTTGGGGCTTAAATGCATAATGTTAAATATCTCGAAAACGGTGCACCGTAGAGCAAAACGGACAAAATTTTTCTACCAATACCTCGGTTCGCAGTATGGGGAACAAGTAAAACATAGTCTAATGATGAGATCAACGGTTCGGTTCCTACTTAGGCCCTTTGGCATTTGCTCTGTTTTAGCTTGTATTGAAGCGAGTCTTCGTAACATGATCAGGTTTAGCTATGGTAGAGAGTATAACGTACCGTGCAGGTTCGATTCATTAAATTTGGAGGCTTAAATGCAAAATGTTAAATATCTCGAAAACGGTGCATCGTAGAGCAAAACCTGATACCTAGGTTTGCAGTATCAGGAACAAGAAAAAAACATAGTCTAATGATGAGATCGACGGTTCAATCCCTACTTAGACCCTTTGGCATTGGCAGCTATCTAATTCTACAAGATGGGGGCTATACATAGCTTCTTATGAGGCAGCTTAAGAGCGCTTGCACAAGATGGCTGCTGCTCTTATGAGACGCCCTAGGGGTGCTTGCGCAAGGTAGCAGCGACAAGACGGTGACTATACACAGCTCCTTATGATACGGTCTAGAGGTGCTCACACAAGATGGTGGCTGCTCTGATGAAGAAAGCTAGCTTTGCATCGTGCAGGTATTTTTACAGCACTAAACCTCATACCTTTGAAATGTAATTTGAAAAATTCTACGTGCTTTTTCTTAACAGCAGCTATCTTTAAACAATAGCGGCTATACATAAGCTGTTAAGGCCTCCTCTTATGTCAAGGCATAAACCTGCATCGGGATAGCTAGAGTAAGCACGTGCTGCAGTGATGACGTCATTATGCATGTTTAGACTTGCAAATCACTAAAGAAACATAACAAGACTAGAATCGAAAACTGCACTCTATGCCGTTAACTTTATCATGTGATCGGAACATTGATTGAAGTGTTTAGAACACTAAATAAGTAGAACCGAACACTGTACTCGATACAACATGTCAGGGGATATCTTTGTTCTAAGAAGATTAGATTACCGCACATTCCTTGTAGGGCTAATAGGCTAAAGGGCTAATGGGCAAAAGGGCTAATGGGCTAAAGGGCTAAAGGGCTAGGGTGCCTCTCCTCTCTTTATCCGGGCTTGAGACCGGCTCTACAACTAGAGGCGGAGTTAACACCCTAAGGAAGGGAGAATGTTGGGAAATAATCTATACGAATATAGCTACTCGATCGACTATATACTACAGATGGATGACTTAGGTGAGGGTAAGCGCTTACTTAATAATAGCAACACGACGTAATTCATGCTCTATTTCAAAAATATCTTCTTTGTACTGTGTGTAACCAGCATCATGATAGGCTCTTAGCAGTTGTAAACGTTTTACCAGTACGTTGGGGTCTTTACAGTAGCTTATATCTACATAGGGTAACAGAGGCTTGTTGTGAACTTTGAGTCTATATGCAGACAGTTGATGTGCAGGGACTTGTTTTAATATAATACGTGCTTCAGCAGTAGCGTTTCTAGGTACAAACATAACTTGTTTCGATAGCGATGAAGCGTTGAAATTTCCTTCTTCTTTACCTTGCATCTCTTCTTGAGATGTTTGCACTTCGACAGAACGTGTAGTAGGCTTAGGAAATGAAGTAAAATAATCAAGCTGTAATGGCAATGAATTTTCTTCTTCTTCTACTTTCCCTTTACTATTGTTTTGATCAACATCATTATCCTTATTATCATAATCATGATCTTGCCTCTCTTTATCTTGAAGTTTGTGCTCAGTAACAGAACTTGCAGCAGGCCTAGACAACAAGGGAGAATTAAAAATCTCTCGCAGAGGTGTACTTTTTAAACATAAATCAGTGTTCGCTGGAATATGGTCGAGCTCTTTGTATTTTGTTCCCGATGAAGCTACATTACACGCGGCTTCATGACGTTGAGCGTTGTATGCGTTCTTGAACTCTCTTCTACAATGTTTGCATTGAAAAATCGTCCTACATGATATCTCATGACGTCTCCTGTGATAGCTTCGGGAAAATGCTTTTCCACACTCTTCGCAAATATACCTAGAAATAGGTTTTTCCATGACGGACTTTTATCTTTTGCTAACAGATTCTTCTTTAAATCTACTCAACATTTGTTACTCTCAACTTCGATGATGCGAACAGCTTAGCGATTAACAGTAAACTAACACAAAAGCGTATAACCAAGGTAGCAACTGTAAGGTTTAAGCCCATCAAGATGGCAAGAGTGAGGTTAGCGACGTTCTGCTGTTGTATTTTAAATTCCGCGCTATAACATGCATAAGGTGGCAGCCTTGAGGTTTACTGCCGTAAAGATGGCAGCAGTGAGGTTAGCGACGCTCTATTGTCCTTCAAAGTGAGGTTAGGGTCCGTCAAGAAGACAGCTGTCAAAAAAGCACGTGGCTATGTTTACCAAACAAGAGCACGTGGTCATGACGTCACGGTCACGTAGTATGCTGCTTCAGCATGCAAAGTTCAATGTCTACACCTACGTAGTTAACACTCTGCTATGTTCACTTACACATAACTATTTTTTATGCTTTAAGTTCATGCACATAGGTTATGTTAAGATAGCAGCACAAGTGCAAGCGATGATCGCACGCTCGCGTAGAGGTTGTTTAGTACGATAGTTGGTGTATGCATTATCAAAAGGTGATATGTACACGCTTGTAAACCTTGCTCTTCTTACTGCTACTATGTTCGCAAGATTTTCAAACATCGCTATTCTTTATGCTTTAAGTTCGTTCGCATAGGTCATGCTAAAGTAGCAGCGCAAGCACATGTGAAAGTTGTACATTCTAGCGGGATGTGTTAATATAGTTGATGCATGTAAAATCGATAGGTGTTGTGTACACACTTTGAAACTTAACTATTCTTCGAGCTTTAAATCCGTGCACATAGGTTATGCTAAGATAGCAGCACACTCTTGCGGGAGAGGTTTTGTACTTTAGTTGATGCATGTATAATCGATAGGCAATGCGTACACGCTTTTAAAACATTGCTATTCTTACTGCTGCTGCTGCTATGTTCACAAGAGTTTTATACATCAGTATTCTTTATGCTTTAAGTTCATGCGTATAAGTTATACTAAGTTAGCAGCATACTTATAAGGTTGTTGCACGCTCTAGTGGAAAAAGTTTAGTAAGAAAGACGATGCATGCAAAATCGATAGGTGATGTGTACACGCTTTGAACTTGGGTATTCTTTGTGCTTTAACATCGTGCGCATAGGTTATGTTAAGATTGCAGCACACACAAGCGATGGTCGCACGCTGTTGTGGAAGAAGTTTAGTACAAGAGTTAATGCGTGCAAAATGGACAGGTGTTGTGTACACGCTATTCTTTGTGCTTTAAGTTCACGCACATAGGTAGCAGCACACAATTGCGAACGTTGTACACTCTAGCGGTAGACGTTTAGTACGATAGTCGATGCATGCAAAATCGATAGGTGATGTGTACACGCTTTGGAGTATAGCTATTCTTTGGTGCAAGCAAAATCGATAGGTGATGTGTACACGCTTTGGAGTATAGCCATTCTTTGTGCTTTAACTTTATACACATACGTTAGCAATACACATATGCGATCGTTGTACACTCTGGCGGTAAAAAATAGTCGATGCATGCAAATCAATAGGTGATGTGTACACGCTGTTAAACATCGTTATTTTTTGTGCTTTAAGTTCGTGCGTATAAGCTATGCTAAGATAGGAGTACAATCTAGCGGAAGAAGTTCAGGGTGATATGTACACGCTTTGAAACATGGTTATTCTTTGTACTTTAAGTTCATGCACATAGGTCATGCTAAGATAGCAGCACAATCTAGAGGAAGAAGTTTAGTACGAAAGTCGATGCTTGCAAAATCGATAAGTAATATGTACACGCTTTGAAACATGGCTATTCTTTGTACTTTAAGTTCATGGGTATAGGTTATGCTAAGATAGCAGCACAATCTGGCGGAAGAAGTTCAGAGTGATCTGTACACGCTTTGAAACATGGTTATTCTTTGTACTTTAAGTTCATGCACATAGGTTATGCTAAGATAGCAGCACAATCTAGAGGAAGAAGATTAGTACGAAAGTCGATGCTTGCAAAATCGATAAGTAATATGTACACGCTTTGAAACATGGCTATTCTTTGTACTTTAAGTTCATGTGTATAAGTTATGCTAAGATACCAGCACAATCTACCTGAAGAAGTTCAGTACGAGTTTCGATACATGCAAAATCGATAGTTGATGCGTACACGCTTTGAAACATGACTATTCATTGTACTTTAAGGTCATGCGTATAGGTTATGCTAAGATAGCAGCACGATCTAGCGGAAGAAGTTTGGTACGAGAGTCGATGCATGTAAAATCGATAGGTGATGTCTACACACTTTAAAACATGGCTATTCATACTGTTGCTCCGTTCCTAAGATTTTAAACATAGCTAATCCTAATGCTGCTCTTAACGACGTAGAGCTAAGGATTGATTACGTGACCGTGACGTCATGACCACGTGCTCTTGTTTGGTAAACATAGCAACGTGCTTTTTTGACAGCTGTCTTCTTGACGGACCCTAACCTCACTTTGAAGGACAATAGAGCGTCGCTAACCTCACTGCTGCCATCTTTACGGCAGTAAACCTCAAGGCTGCCACCTTATGCATGTTATAGCGCGGAATTTAAAATCCAACAGCAGAACGTCGCTAACCTCACTCTTGCCATCTTGATGGGCTTAAACCTTACTGTTGCTACCTTGGTTATACGCTTTTGTGTTAGTTTACTGTTAATCGCTAAGCTGTTCGCATCATCGAAGTTGAGAGTAACAAATGTCGAGTAGATTTAAAGAAGAATCTGTTAGCAGAAGATAAAAGTCCGTCATGGAAAAACCTATTTCTAGGTATATTTGCAAAGAGTGTGGAAAAGCATTTTCCCGAAGCTATCACAGGAGACGTCATGAGATATCATGTAGGACGATTTTCCAATGCCAACATTGTAGAAGAGAGTTCAAGAACGCATACAACGCTCAACGTCATGAAGCCGCGTGTAATGTAGCTTCATCGGGAACAAAATACAAAGAGCTCGACTATATTCCAGCGAACACTGATTTATGTTTAAAAAGTACACCTCTGCGAGAGATTTTTAATTCTCCCTTGTTGTCTAGGCCTGCTGCAAGTTCTGTTACTGAGCACAAACTTCAAGATAAAGAGAGGCAAGATCATGATTATGATAATAAGGATAATGATGTTGATCAAAACAGTAGTAAAGGGAAAGTAGAAGAAGAAGAAAATTCATTGCCATTACAGCTTGATGATTTTACTTCATTTCCTAAGCCTACTACACGTTCTGTCGAAGTGCAAACATCTCAAGAAGAGATGCAAGGTAAAGAAGAAGGAAATTTCAACGCTTCATCGCTATCGAAACAAGTTATGTTTGTACCTAGAAACGCTACTGCTGAAGCACGTATTATATCCAAACAAGTCCCTGCACATCAACTGTCTGCATATAGACTCAAAGTTCACAACAAGCCTCTGTTACCCTATGTAGATATAAGCTACTGTAAAGACCCCAACGTACTGGTAAAACGTTTACAACTGCTAAGAGCCTATCATGATGCAGGTTACACACAGTACAAAGAAGATATTTTTGAAATAGAGCATGAATTACGTCGTGTTGCTATTATTAAGTAAGCGCTTACCCTCACCTAAGTCATCCATCTGTAGTATATAGTCGATCGAGTAGCTATATTCGTATAGATTATTTCCCAACATTCTCCCTTCCTTAGGGTGTTAACTCCGCCTCTAGTTGTAGAGCCGGTCTCAAGCCCGGATAAAGAGAGGAGAGGCACCCTAGCCCTTTAGCCCTTTAGCCCATTAGCCCTTTTGCCCATTAGCCCTTTAGCCTATTAGCCCTACAAGGAATGTGCGGTAATCTAATCTTCTTAGAACAAAGATATCCCCTGACATGTTGTATCGAGTACAGTGTTCGGTTCTACTTATTTAGTGTTCTAAACACTTCAATCAATGTTCCGATCACATGATAAAGTTAACGGCATAGAGTGCAGTTTTCGATTCTAGTCTTGTTATGTTTCTTTAGTGATTTGCAAGTCTAGACATGCATAATGACGTCATCACTGCAGCACGTGCTTACTCTAGCTATCCCGATGCAGGTTTATGCCTTGACATAAGAGGAGGCCTTAACAGCTTATGTATAGCCGCTATTGTTTAAAGATAGCTGCTGTTAAGAAAAAGCACGTAGAATTTTTCAAATTACATTTCAAAGGTATGAGGTTTAGTGCTGTAAAAATACCTGCACGATGCAAAGCTAGCTTTCTTCATCAGAGCAGCCACCATCTTGTGTGAGCACCTCTAGACCGTATCATAAGGAGCTGTGTATAGTCACCGTCTTGTCGCTGCTACCTTGCGCAAGCACCCCTAGGGCGTCTCATAAGAGCAGCAGCCATCTTGTGCAAGCGCTCTTAAGCTGCCTCATAAGAAGCTATGTATAGCCCCCATCTTGTAGAATTAGATAGCTGCCAATGCCAAAGGGTCTAAGTAGGGATTGAACCGTCGATCTCATCATTAGACTATGTTTTTTTCTTGTTCCTGATACTGCAAACCTAGGTATCAGGTTTTGCTCTACGATGCACCGTTTTCGAGATATTTAACATTTTGCATTTAAGCCTCCAAATTTAATGAATCGAACCTGCACGGTACGTTATACTCTCTACCATAGCTAAACCTGATCATGTTACGAAGACTCGCTTCAATACAAGCTAAAACAGAGCAAATGCCAAAGGGCCTAAGTAGGAGCCGAACCGTTGATCTCATCATTAGACTATGTTTTACTTGTTCCCCATACTGCGAACCGAGGTATTGGTAGAAAAATTTTGTCCGTTTTGCTCTACGGTGCACCGTTTTCGAGATATTTAACATTATGCATTTAAGCCCCAAATTTAATGAATCGAACTAGCACGACACGTTAGCCTCTAAGCTAAGAGCAGCAGCCATCTTGCGCAAGCACCCTTAAAGCATCTCATAAGGAGTTGTGTATAGCCGCCATCTTGTGTCCGCCATCTTGCGCAAGCATCCTTAGGGCGTCTCTAGCCATCTTGTGCAAGGACCCGTAAGCCGTCCCATAAGAGCAGTCGCTATCTTGAGCAAGCATCCCTAGGGCATCTCATAAGGAGCCATGTATAACAACCATCTTGAGCAAGCATCCCAAGGGAGTCTCATAAGAACCTGTGTATAGCAGCCATCTTGCGTAAGCACCCTTAAGGAGTCATGTATAGCCGTCATATTATGCAATTAGTGCCGAGAGAGGGCTGCTGTAGAATTTTTCTTTTTAAATTATCCACCACCACATTTCAAAGGTATCTAGCTAAAGATGGCAGCACTGCGGATGACAGGTGACGAATTTACATCTACTACGATAAAGAGTGCAGCACGGTGCTCTCTGGATTAAAGATGGCGGATGATAGCTAACAGAACTTTTCAAATTGCCCGCTACTACGTGCTTAAGGTATCTAGCTAAAGATGGCAGCACTGCGGATGACAGGTGACGAATTTACATC
Organism: Anabrus simplex; assembly: GCF_040414725.1. Classification (NCBI taxonomy): domain Eukaryota; kingdom Metazoa; phylum Arthropoda; class Insecta; order Orthoptera; family Tettigoniidae; genus Anabrus; species Anabrus simplex. Next base: position 69,429,558 of record NC_090279.1, read on the forward strand.
TACTACGATAAAGAGGGCAGCACGGTGCTCTCTGGATTAAAGATGGCGGATGACAGCTGCACGTGGCTATGTTTACCAAACAAGAGCATGTGGAATTTGCCGCCACCACATTTCTAACTAAAGAGGGCAGCACTATGCTCTGTTGATTAAAGATGGCGGATGGTAGCTGTCAAAAAAGCACGTGCGTTTGTTTCCAAACAAGAGCACGTGGAATTTTTCAATTTGCCGCCACCACATTTCAAAGGTATCTAGCTAAAGATGGTAGCACGGTGCTCTCTTGATTAAAGATGGCGGATGATAGCTAACAGAACTTTTCAAATTACCCGCTACTACGTGCTTAAGGTAGTAGCCATAAAGAGGGCAGCACGGTGTTCTGTGGATTAAAGATGGCGGATGACAGGTGATGAAATTGCCCGCATGATAGCAGCACGGTGCTCTGTTGATTAAAGATGGCGGATGACAGCTGCACGTGGCTTTGTTTCCAAACAAGAGCACGTGGAATTTGCCGCCACCACATTTCAAACTAAAGAGGGCAGCACTGTGCTCTATAGATTAAAGATGGCGGATGGTAGCTGTCAGAAAAAAAGCACGTGAGTTTGTTTCCAAACAAGAGCACGTAGAATTTTTCAATTTGCCGCCACCACATGGAGGGCAGCACGGTGCTCTATTGATTAAAGATGGCTGCTGTCACGTGGAATTGTCTGCCACCACAGGTATCTAGCTAAAGAGGACAGCACTGAGGTTTGCGATGCAAGATGGCTGCTGTCAAAAAGAAATTTTCAAATTATCCGCCACCACATTTCAAAGGTAAGTAGCTAAAGAGGGCAGCACTGTGCTCTATAGATTAAAGATGGCGGATGACAGCTGCACGTGGCTTTGTTTACCTCGCGCTAGTTAGGTTAAGTTGGTAGCACTAAGGTTTAGACCCGTCAAGATGGCAGCACTGCCGATGACAGGTGACGAATTTTGCAGCTACTGCGATATAGAGGGCAGCACAGTGCTTTATGGTTTAAAGATGGCGGATGACAGCTGTCAAAAAAGCACGTGGCTGTCTAAAAGCACGTTGCTTTGTTTACCTCGCGCTAGTTAGGTTAAGTTGGCACTACTGAGGTTTAGGCCCGTCAAGATGGCAGTACTGAGGTTAGCGATGCGTTGTTGTCTGTCAAAAAGCACGTGGCTTTGTTTACCAATTCAAATTCCCCGCGGGAGGCGGAGGAGGCCTCTGGGAGGGCCACCCGTGAGGCGGAGGCGGAGGGGGCCACTGGGAGGGCCACCCGTGAGGCGGAGGCGGAGGGGGCCACTGGGAGCTCGGCGGCGGTGGCGGAGGCCGCCGAACTGTCCCATTATACTACTGGGGAAAAAAGACTTCGTTCGTACATGCTGTTTAGAAGGCATGGGAAAATTAGAGAAACAGCTAGAGACAGTAGAATTTAAAACACAGACGCAAATTTAAAAGATTAGAGATTCTGTTGAGGAAATCGCCGATCGGGTGACAGAACACATGACTAGCACAGATAAGCGGCTGGGAGACTTATCGCATACAGTAGAAGAAGCTACAGCAGAGATTACACTCCAGCGAGGCGCGATTGACAAGTTACGGATTGACACGGAGACGAGGTTGGAAGAGTTCACCATGGACATCAGTAAACAAATTACTGACGCTCAGCAGAAAAAGGAAGACAAAATTGATTTGAAACTTAAGATGAAGCAAAAGGAGACTGAGGAAAGAATGAAGGAAATAGAAACTCAGATTCGATTGGAAATGAAGGAGGACATCGCGGAGACAGGCAAGGAAGTCAAAGACATGATAATGGCTGATAGGGAAAGGAACAAGGAAGATCTACAGGTACTTGGTTCGAGTATGGAGACGTGGACAGAAGTTTCACAGAAAAATCAAGTGAAGATAGAGGTTGTTGAGAAGGAAATCGCCTACATGAAGGATAAATTAGAATTGTTGGATTTACGTACGGACAAAGAACTTAGTAAATTGAAATGTACAGTTCAACAAATTATTATAGAGAAGGCACCCAGTCAAGTTAGCGATAACGTTGCGTTGAGCGATCTTTTACAGTTACCGCGTCAGGAGGTCCACTGTTCAACTCCGAATGAAACACATAATGTTCCTATTTACAATATTATGCGGAGCAATGAAGAAAAACCACGGAAGTTTACAGGGAATGATGAGAGAACACCTAAAGCTTTCTTGCGTGAAATTGATGACTTCTTGGCAGATTACAATGTACCACCAGAGCGTAAATTGAGGACAGTAGAAAGATTTCTAGGCGAAACCGTGGCTGAATGGGCGAATGCTTTCCGTTATACATTTACTACATATGAGGAGTTTAAGGAGGCATTTCTTAAAAAGTTTTGGGACGTTTCTACGCAGCAATCACTGAGAATGGAATTGTATTCACGTAGATATCCGGCTACGACGCCAACAAAGTATTCTCCTTTTTTCATTTCTCAGATGCTCAAGTTTCGTGATTTAGACATGCCCCCAAGCGAGAGCGAAATTATAGCAGCAATATCTCGGCAACTACCTCTTGAAGTGCAGAGGGCATTAATTGCAGCTAATGCCAAAACTGCAGCAGAGGCGGAATTGACTTTAAGACAGTTAGACTTAACATCTAGTCAAAACCAGCCAAGGTTGAGGCATGTTGAGGCTATCCATACGTTAGGGGTGGAAGAAGGAAGTAATCCACCGAAAGTAAGGAACAGAAATGAGTATCAAAGCTTAGGGACTCAAACAGCGACACATGAGCAAGCCAACAGGAGCGCTGTACATCAGGATGGTAACTGGCAGCGGAGAGACAGAAGAGACCAGTTTCGAAGAAATAATTATCAAGGTAACAGCCTAAATCAGCGAGGATATAGCTATCCAAACGGATATAATGGGAGGACCTATAGATACAAGTATAGAAATTATGGTGGACCCAGAAGACCATATTATCGTTGGGACGAGAAGGAGCGAAACCCCAGAGGAGGAAGAGGCAATTACCAGGAGAACCATGATCAAAGAAGAGAAGAATCAAGACAGTACGTTCAAGAGTTGAGAGGAAAAAGGCAGGAGGAAGACCGGTGGAGAGGAGCCATACAAGCTACTGATAATGAAGAATGTCATGGAGCTGAAAGTGTTGCGTACAGGGAATACCGTGTAAGGCAACAGGAAAACAGGTTGAATCCCAATGCTCCTAATTATGAGAGTAGAGGAAATAGTGGAAGCAAAGCCCAATGACGATCACAGAAACTTAGAATAGATGACATCCCAGAAGAAAAAAGAAGAAGGAGAGATGGCAGAAGATGAGAGTGAAGATGATGGAGAAGAAGAGGAAAACCCAAATGATGAACCTGTGATGGTGGATGCAGATGACCCCGAAGAAGACACGGATGTCAACTTCGCGCAGATGGAAAGAGACAATTATTCAGGAGAAGAAGATTGTGAAGAGTGTGGTGGTATGCAGCGACGTTTTCACGCGTTACTTGATATCTACTACAACATCCGCCAAGATAATGATAGACTATGGGAAGAGAATACAAATTTGCGAGATGGCAAATAGTACTAAAGGAAAGAGATTGTATACATCCAGACGCTAATAAATAGTCAAATAATACATTAAGAAAAAAAATAAATACTCCATATTCATTTTTTTCCCTGGGTGAGAGAGGGATGAGCCGTATCCTACCGGCCCATAATAATAATTGGAATATTATTTGACCAAACGTGTGAAATTTATTCAGAAAAGTTACAGTCTAATATGTGAAAGCATCGTATCCTAAGATAGTTGATACCGGATGTTGAGCAAGACAGTGGGTCGCTGGATGTTGCTTCATATTTCCGTATGACCGTGAGAAAAGATAGCGTACCCAAGCGTTGGCAAGGATCGACACGTGTATTAGATGCTGACCAAGCAAGATATTTCAGCCAATGGGAACTTAGGGATTTGGCAAACCTGGAGGCTACACCGCGCCAAATATTAATTCCAGGATGACCAACGTGCTCTGTGGATAAAGTCAGTTTCTGTAAGAGATCGGTTTTCCACAGTTTCTGAAGTCAGATATATTTGGAAATGTATTATAGAAATTGGTGGAAGAGATTTGCTAGTGTTTGAGCTGTGTTTTGTAAATATATCACAATAAGTATTATGTCATCATACATGACGAACTCTCTGATTGGTGGTTGGTTCAGACACCCGGGAACCCCAACATTATTGGCGTCACCGAAGCCTCCTCAGTAACCCTTAGCTCTGGAGAGCGTCATTCCGTAGTTGAAATTTGAGCAGTACGGATGTACCAACTCTGTATCTCCGTGGTAAAGATTTGCACAGTGCGGATGTATTAACTCTGTGGCTGGTGATCGTGATTAACGTGATATCATTCCTGTAACAGTAACTGAGTTTCATTGATACTTCAAATTGTGCAGTCGCGATATTTAGATAGATAGATAGATAGATAATGCCTTTATTGGTGGCGAAGTTAGGGCTCAAGGCCCTCTCTTACACTTAACCACTAGACGAGTATACATGTACATAACTTATACAGTACTTACAAATAAAAATAAAACAAATAATATTAATAGCAGAAACAATAGTAATAATATTGAAAATGACAACAAAAGAATCCTTAATTTTAAAATACACAAAGTAAAATCCACTGCAATAATCCGTTCATTCATCCCATTCATTCTTTCATTCACTCAACAATTATCCAGCAAGTCAGCAGGATCTACTCAACAAATACTCGCGGCACGCCACTTTAAACTTGCGATGAGAGGGATTGTCCCTAATGTTCGCAGGTAGCAAATTCCATGCCCTGGACGCAGATATTATAAAGGAGCGGTTGTAAGCAGCAGTGCGGTTTACAGGTATGGTAAGAGAGGAGCCAGATCTCGTATTGTGGTCATGATATGAAGAGAGGTAAGAAAAAGGTGAAGAAAGATAGTTGGGAGTATTAGTAGAAAGTATTTTGTGCAGAAGTGATAACATGTGAAATTCACGGCGCTGGTGCACTCGAAGCCACGACAATTCCTTATAATATGGTGATATGTGAGCATCATATCGCAGATTAAATATATATCTTACGCAGCTACTGAGGCTCCGGTCGAGTTTCTTGTTACTGTCGCAGGTAATTTCAGTCAACACAGTGTCACAATAGTCAAGTATAGGTAGTATAAGAGAGTGAATTAGTTGTACTTTAAGTCGAACCGAGAATGCATTGCAGAATCGCTTCAGTGGATATAAGCATTTGTGTACATTATTACATGTGCTTATCACCTGTTGAGTCCAATTTAGGGTCTGTGCTTGAGCAAATGAAATAGTATAATTTTGGCAGAGTTTACTTTCAATTGATAAAGACGGTATTTAGTGACCGCTGAGTAACAAGTGTAGTGGAAACGTGCTATTGTTTCACTATTTCGCGACGGGCGCGTATTCGCGTGGAACTTCCGTACCGAACCGTGGGCTGCTTTAAAAACAGTGTTTTTACCCTTTAAGTGAAGTGTGTTATATATATGTGAATCAGTGTGTTAGCTGATCTGGTAAAAGAAAGGGTATCTCGGCTCGCAGCATTAAGCAGTGAAGAGGTTATCAATAATAGTCTTCTGTGTTCCAGTGAATTATTTTCCAGCAAGATGATGGATACGCCTGTAGAGGAAGGAAGTGCATTCCCACATGTTAATGCTGTGATTAACATGGAGTAGACCCATAGGTAGTGGGGATGTGAGATGCTATCCTGGTTTCCCGAGAGTCATGTAGAATGTAAAGTAAGACGCATGTATTATTTACGGCATGATATGTAAGTTATGTTAAGTTACTAGAGCAGTGTAGATAGAATTTTTATTTTCATTTAAAGTAAGCCTGACGGCATGTATTTGTTTAACTTTGTTACTATGATAGATTCGGATACGAGAATAATTTTTTTATTTTATTTTCATTTTGATTTATGAGAAGATGTTTGGGAAAATGAGGGATTGATAGGATCAGTTATTGTTGTAAATATAGTACTTAGCGTAGGGTATTCCGAGTTTTCCTTAAATATATGTTAGAAGGGCTAGATCGACAGGTTCATTTCTATATTACGTCAAACACGTATCAATTCATTTTATTTCGGTTATTCAGAGAGACAGGTATAGCTATTTTGCATGATGCATGGTTTTACAGAAGCTGCCAGAAGGAGCTGCAGAACGTCGTTGTTAAATTAAGATCTTTGAAGTTAAGTTGGATTCGGTTTGCCTGATGGTCTGCCAAGGACTCGAACTGCGTCTCGTTATGTGGAAAGGCCAGTGGGATTCATGAGGAATGATGAGATAATAATTGCATGCTGAATTATAATGTATTGGTGCAGGCTGATGGCAAGCCTGACAAGATAGAGTATTGTGCAGATGTGTGTGTGCCTGCCTAGTGCCTTCTGAGTGTATATTGTGATCAGAATGGACAGTGTTAATTCCAGACTATTGAGTCTGATGTTGTTAAATGGCCCAAGCATGCCAAGAAGGAATAAATACACGGGAGTTTCCGTGTAGCTGATGATGGGCGTTATCTCATGGCAAGCTGATTCCTGGCCTGTGTTATCGGCATGTGTGAAAGAGACAGTATTTCCTTGTGGCGGCCTCGGGAGATAAAATCCAATCTTTAGCGTAGTGGAGTTCAATATTTCTTTACAGCTCGTAATCTACCCGGAAGTACATGACGGATGACCGCGCTGTTGAGCGCTTAAACGCAGCAGAAGGAGGCAATGTTGCCCATTGCTTTCTTCATGATATCAAGGATTATTTATATGTTTTTCCCTTACAGGATGGTTTTACATTATTATTTATGATTGTATACCTTGTCTCGTTGTTTTCTAAAGGGAACAGCCCGAGTGCTGAAGTATCGTTGGTTTATCTAGTTCTGTCTAGATCTTTTGTAGTGAACCGGGATTCACATTAGAAGCAGTGTAGCATTTAAGACTTTACTCGATATCCGATGTATATATATGTTTAGTTTGATTATTTGAATTGCTGTAAATATAGTGTAGGATTTGCCCCTAGTATTTTGCATACCGTCGCCTCTGTGGTGTAGTGGTTAGCGTGATTAGCTGCCACCCCTGGAGGCCCGGGTTCGATTCCCGGCTCTGCCACGAAATTTGAAAAGTGGTATGAGGGCTGGAACGGGGTCCACTCAGCCTCGGGAGGTCAACTGAGTAGAGGTGGGTTCAATTCCCACCTCAGCCATCCTGGAAGTGGTTTTCCGTGGTTTCCCACTTCTCCTCCAGGCGAATGCCGGGATGGTACCTAACATAAGGCCACGGCCGCTTCCTTCCCTCTTCCTTGCCTATCCCTTCCAATCTTCCCATCCCTCCACAAGGCCCCTGTTCAGCATAGCAGGTGAGGCCGCCTGGGCGAGGTACTGGTCATTCTCCCCAGTTGTATCCCCGACCAAGAGTCTGAAGCTCCAGGACACTGCCTTTGAGGCGGTAGAGGTGGGATCCCTCGCTGTGTCCGAGGGAAAAGCCGACCCTGGAGGGTAAACAGATGATGATGATGATGATGATTTTGCATACCTTACATAGCGTCCGGTGTGTCTTAATTATTTTTCTTTCCGTCGTAATTTTTCTTATTATGTAACTTTTATTTTACGGAAATAGTTTGACGACTCTCGGGAGTAATTTAATTTGAAACCGTATCGTTGGGATGCGATAGTGTGAAACTCCATACGGAAATACCACATGGCAGTGTTGCGTACACTTGTTGCCATACAACATAAACATTGGACTATAAGAAGAAGCTCAATCTTGATTTATATTAATGTTCTTTGTTGAACTTGTTTTTCTTTTTAATGTCAAATTTGTACAATTATTCAATTAACGTTTCTGATTTCAAATTATTTCTATACTTTGAGTTCATTTTTTTACAAGTTATTATTTTTTTGATTTTATTATTTTCGTGTGATTTGATCGGGGATATTTATTAATAAATCCATCTTACCCCCTATGATTGTTTCTCATTCGTGTTATACCTCCATTTCCTGTCATTGATTGCTATTTTAGTGTAGAACTTCGACTTTTATCCTGACCCGATCGACAACCAACCCACACTCTGCCCAACCCTGAGTTAGTCGGATGTTCATACAGGAATGGAGGCATCGTCCTAGAGGGTATTTACCCCTGGGTACGGTACAGTACAGCACAGTAAATGTATGAAAATCTTCTTTTAAACCGTACAGCTTATTGCATTTAATGCTAGGCTTATTTGTTTTATTTATTTCAGGTTTGCTTTAGTGACGAATTGGTATTTCCTGTCGAAGAAGAGACAAGTCAATATGTCAGAAGATAAGGAGAAGCATTCCATCCAGATTGAGTGAGGCATCCAACTTCAGTGATGGTCTGGAGTGTGTTTTCTTGGTATGGCCATGGACGATTATACATTGTAGAAAGAACTATCAGATGTGAACAGTATAGTATTAAGAACTAGCGCTGTTAACGGAGCGGTTGTTTACGGAGCGGAAGCTCCGGGCGCTTTCAATCGGTGCCTCCGGAGAACCTCCGATTGAATTACAAGCGCGTAGTTTAAACTTTGTACGGGAGAAATGAACGAGCATTTGTACAGGAATTTATAACTTGTCGCTGTTAATGTGAGAAACTACGCCCCTCCGTTAATACTTTAGTTATTTGGCGATATTACAGATAGCATTCTTACGTACAAACACAATAATTATGTAACAGAACTTCCGATTGAATGTCAAGCGCGTAGTGTGAACTTGGTGCGGGAGAAATGAACGAGCATTTTTTCAGGAACTTATAACTTGTCGCAACTATTGTGCGAAACTAGGCCCCTCAGTTAATACCTTAATTATTTGGCGATATTACGGATAGCATTCTTACGTACAAACGTAATTATGTATCCGAACCTCCGATTGAATGTCAAGCCCGTAGTGTGAACTTGGTACGGGAGAAATGAACGAGCATTTTCACAGGAATTTATAACTTGTCACTATTATCGTGAGAAACTAGGTCCCTCAGTTTATACCGGTACCCTTATTATTGGACGATAATACAGATAACATTCTTACGTACAAACATTGAATGATCAAACTCGATAGCTGCAGTCGCTTAAGTGCGGCCAGTGTCCAGTATTCGGGAGATAGTAGGTTCGAACCCCACTGTCGGCAGCCCTGAAAATGGTTTCCCGTAGTTTCCCATTTTCACACCAGGCAAATGCTGGGCTGTACCTTAATTAAGGCTACGGCCGCTTCCTTCCCACTCCTAGCCCTTCCCTGTCCCATCGTCGCCATAAGACCTATCTGTGTCGGTGCGACGTAAAACAACTAGCAAAAAAAAAAAAAAAGATATTGAATGTCAAGCGCGTAGTGTGAACTTCATACGGGAGGAATGAACGAGCATTCTCATATGAATTTATAACTTGTCGCTATTATTGCGCGAAACTACACTCCTTCTTTAACTTTTTTAATGCTATATGTTCGGGGCGTCGACCTTTGAAGATCTTTTGCCTCTACTTGCACCATATGTGAGGAAACCTGCGTGTATTATGTAAATGGCGGTAGTGTAAAGTGTTGAATGTGATGAAATGAACGTTAAGGATGACACAAACACCCAGTCCCCAGACCAGGGATATTAATAATTTAAATCAAAAACTCTGAACCGGCCAGGAATCAAACCCGGGGCCGCCGGGTGACAGGCGGACGCGTTGCCACCTACACCGTGAGACCGGTGTTTACGAGTTGATTGTGCCACGTTTTACAGCGCAGCACTTACAGACTTGAACTGCTTGAACTCCTCCGTCCACTCGTAAATAATCATCCTTTACTTCTGCACGTCTCTCGCGTTTTTTACATATGTCCAGAAATTAAAAGCGAATTCAAATTTAACTTGAAACTACTGTATTCTAGTGCCAATATAATGGGAATATTTCCATAATAATGATAATAATAATAATGAACGAAGTGTATACACTGTGTAAGTTCTGCACAGGTAGGGCCTGCACTTTTCTGAGAAACAACTGAACCTGTTTAGATATACTGTTTGTTGTATCTACAGGGTTTATACCTACAGGTATATGGGGTATGTATTATATGTCGATATAATTGCATTTTCTTGATAACAAATGAGAGGATGCATTAATTATTCTGAATGACTATACGTTCTTTGTTAAGGGGTATTGTATGGAATATCGGTGATACAGATCAATTTTTGTTTATGTAGGTAACGATTTTTATAGGGCTCCTACATTCATGGACGAAAGTTTGAAATTACAGCCCACTAAGTCCTTACACTCGGAGCTACTGTTGCGAATAGAGCTGGGAACGGAGCAGTTCCAATTATGATTGCAATCGGTAGTGCGAGTGAGCGCTCCCTCCGGTATTCTCCGGTAGTAAACTGTTGCTGGGAAACCAATCGGTGCTTCGGCACGCGAGCGGAGGACGGAGCAACAGTACTGAATGTGTGCCTCGCTTGCCGTTCCATCCGTGGTGCGCAACGGATGTGCCAGCGACATAGTAAATACTGCTTTATAAGTATGACGAAGGAGGATATAGGAAATATATACATTCTCATTTATCGTTCGTGTTTCATTTGTCGATTACTTTTGTAAAAATTTGCTTTACGTCATGCCGTCTTATGACGACGATGTGATAGGAACGGCCAAGGAGAGTAATTTCTAGGCGTGAAAATGGAAAACGACGTAAAACTATCTTCAGAGCTGCCGACAGTGGGGTTCGAACCCACTTTCATCCGGAAGATAGTGGGATCGAATCCCACTGTCGGCAGCCTTGAAGATGCTTTTCCGTGGTTTCCCACTTCTCCTCCAGGAAAATGCCGGGATGGTACCTAACTGAAGGCCACGGCCGCTTCCTTCCCACTCCCAAACCTTCCCTATCCCATCGTCGCCATAAGACTTATCTGTGTCGGTGCGACATAAACAAAACCCAAAGTCTCACGCTCCAGGACACTGTCCTTGAGGCGGTATAGGGGGGATCCCTCTCTGCGTCCGAGGGAACACCCAACCCTGGAGGGTAAATTGATGGAAGGATGATGATGATGATGATGATGATGATGATTATTATTATTATTATTATTATTATTATTATTATTATTATTGTACTCCCATAACCACTTCTGTGGTTTTCTGTGACGTTAAGGTAACGACATTTTGTCCCACAGGAGTTCTTTCATGTGCCGGTACAGTAGCAGCGATTAGGGGGGCGAGAGGGGACAGTCGCCCCCCTACTTTGTGGAGAAAACTTTGCATTTGTATTCCATTTTAGCTGGATGAAACAAGGAATTATAGGAATTATTAAAACAAGCAATTTGTACAAGCCCTGTTGTCTTATCAGCTAATTATTTGCTTTAATTAATAACGAAATTATTAGCGGAAATACGCAACAAAGTCGTTCACGCGGTTAACCGATTTGTATAGCGCCACAGCGAGTACTGTAGTGGAGACTTTGTATGTGCTGTGAGGAAGGGTACGCGGGCATTCGTTAGTCTGGCAGTCTATTTAGTGTCAGTTTTTTATTTATTTAGTTTGTAGTCAAATACTAAATGATTTTAATTATATAATCACGCCGTACGTCTATTTAATTGTAATACATGTGTAATATTGTTCCTCTCGTGAAAGTTTTATTGTATAGTATTGAATCAAAATCTCAAATAAATATTATCAACACAGGTAAGTTGGTAGGCTGAGAATCTTTACCTCTCTGTCGAAATTCCATTTAGTAGCTTTTTCTTTCAGTTTTAATGTATAACATATATACCCCCCCCCCCGCTATATCCCACAAACTGGGGTACTTTGTTGTCTTTACATTGTTTGCCCCCTACTTCTAATTCCCAATCGCCGCTACTGCCGGTACACCTGACCACCTTCAGGTACCGCCGAGCAAAGTCGGAATTGAAACCGCAAGCTTGAGCTCAGAAGGCCAGCGCTCTACCGTCTGAACTACTCAGCCCGGTACAGCATATAACCAGTTTCAATCAATTCGTACTCTTCAGTAAAAATTGAAATGGCGTATGACTTTTAGTGCCGAGAGTGTCTGAGGACAAGTTCGGCTCACCAGACGCAGGTCCTTTGATTTGACGTCTTTAGGCGACCTGCGCGTTGTGATATGGATGAAATCATGATGAAGACGACACATACACCCAGTTCCAGCGCCAGCGAAATTATCCAATTAAGGTCAAAATTCCCGAACCTGCCGGGAATCGAACCCGGGACCCCTGTGACCAAAGGCCAGTACGCTAACCATTTAGCCATGGAGCCGGATGTACTGTTCCCTAATAAATGAACTACGAGTATAATTAATGTAAGAACATCGTATATAATACATGTTTACATGCAATGGAATATAATTGCCACTTAAACTATTTTACTACCAGTATTAATAATATTGTTAACGCATTTGCAATGGTATAATATATGCCAATATTCAATCTACAGTATTCTATCCACCTGCACCTATTGCAAACTGAACGTCAGCAGATCAAAATCTGTTATTCATAACGTAACAAATAATGCGGCGATCTTGAAACGACTACATCATTTGAATGACAAACGTAGGGGCACACATGCATCTGTGGAATTAGTACTGAAATCTAAATTGTAATTCCTCCTAAGATCACCGTTGCAACATTGCCCACATCAAAGTATTTGAATTTTTCGCCAGTGAATTCAATCGGAGGACTACCGGAGATCTCCGGAGGAGCGCTGTAATCGTATTATCCGATTCAATCAACAGGAGGTCCGCCTCCTCTTCACAGCGCTATTAAGAACCCGTTTGGTAGCTCAGGTGCGAGAGTAGTTTGGCCAAAGTGAATTTATTTTTATGCAAGATGGGCCTCCTTTCAACAAAGCCTAGAAACAGTCCAGATATGAACCCCATAGATTATCCTTAGCCGATAGCAAAGAAAAGTCCAAGGAAAAATAACGACAAAAATTGGCTTGATTGAGAAGCTCGGTCAGATGTGGTGTCATGATGACGATTTAAAGAGTCAGTGTAAAATACTGTTTGAGGGTATGCCCAGTCTAATCAAGTCGCTCATGAAAGCTAAGGGGGTGCATACCAAGTACTAATGTCATGAAGTTAAAAATTGGTAACATCTCATGTGTTCAATTCTCAAATTTTTAATGTTTAATAATTTGGCCATATCTTTATAGTCACCCATTTAGCCATTGTTTTATCTATCCCAAAAGCACTAATTTTTTGTCAGTAGTTTCCCGAGATCTACCCTAAGAAAATCCTTGGATATGTCAATCGTGATACATTTGACTTCCTGAATCTAATATATCTGCTATATCCTGTTCGAATCCACAATATGAGCTTCAGTGGAATAATATTTCCTAAACCTTCTATTGAGCCAGTTGGTAATTTCTTAAATGTTTATAACATAATCAGAAAGAATGCATTCCAAGAGCTTGCATGCAACACAAGTCAAGACGACTATTGTGTAATTACTAGCTTTAAGTTTAGCACATTTTCTCTATACACAGAGTGCTACTACACTAAGTATTCATTCATCTGGTATAGCTGTTTCATACATACTCTAATCAATATCTCAATTGAGCGACAGATTTCTTAGCCACAGGTTCCTCAAAGACAATTCTTTCCCTGTGTACTGGAGTCTTTTGTGAAAGCCAATTTATATACAGGGAAAGAATTGTCTTTGAGGAACCTGTGGCTAAGAAATCTCAATCTGAACTGCATGACCGGAAGTAACAAGGTCACATTAATTTCCTCAAAAGGAAACATTTCCCTGAGAATCTGACTGCACCATCATTCTCAACATTACACGAAGAGCATTCCTGATTTCTCTGTCAGTATAGTTCTGATACACCTTGTACACAGGTCATTACAGTGAGTGCGTCTCGACTGAGATTTATATACAGTATGCCTTCATCTTATCCTACAACTCTTTTTGGACTGCAATGATCCATAGGAACGTTAGATATTCAATACAAGAGGAACTAGGTTATATCATACCCAAGTTTACTGTGACGGTTGAAGTGAAAGATCTGTAGAATGTGTCACCATGTTGTCAAATGCATTAAGATCAACAAGAGGAAAATTTATGTTGTTGCTAGGGTCTCCTTCTAGTCTTTAAGCTTCCACCACTTGATGTTCTCATGGGCTTAGAGGTCCTTAAATCCGCTATGCCTACCTTACGCAGAGGTGGAATACAGTCAGATGATATGACATTCACGTTCTTTCTTCGTCGTAGATCACGGTGCTGAACAACGATAAGGTCAATTTGCTTGCTGCAGTCACCACAAGTGAAACCTCAAATATGAGCTCCATCAACATATCAGGTACCGAAAGTATTACCACCATGGCAGCTATAAAAATTCTTAGTGACCATCATGCGCATTAAGGTCATCACAGTGAAGTGGAAACTCATCTTCAGGATACGCTGCAACATTGCCTCGTAGTTCCTGCCAATGCTCTTCCTTATCCAGGTCGTCACAGCCAGATTGTGACATAGAAAACACAAGTTCGAGAGGATGCAACGTCGAATGTAATTCACATAAGGCTGTCGGAATAGCACTGAACCTCAGCAACTCAATCTTGCATGCTTGCGCACACAATAAAATCAACACCATTCCTGCTGGATGTAACCTGGCAGATAAGTTCACAGACATCTTTGATGTCATGAGATTTCTGGCCTTTCCAAAGCGAGCAACTTAAAATCTAATTACATAGCTACACTTCAATTCTAAACCGGACTTACATTATCCAAATTGCAACAGGTTAACAGGAACAATAGAATGAAAAGATTAAGTAATAATAAAGCAAGAATGATATTTACTAATAAAATAATTATTCTACAATAATTCTAAGCCAATTTAGATGTATCCTAACTACAATAGTTTAACTGAAGCAACAAATATTCCTAAAGTATAAATTTATGGAACTTATGAGAATGTAAATATTCATTGACTATGTACATACAATTTAGTTTCCTTGATTCATCAAAGAGACAAAAACGTGAATAGTTTGAATGTAATTATCAGTCAAAGAACAGTGGCCAGTTATAATCATAAATTTAAGCCATATTAATGGAAGTTAATTGAATATAACCTACGGCATATTGTTTATTTGATGGTTTCAACCATTTCTCTTTCACACCGACACAGATAGGTCATATGGCGATGATGAGCTAAAAATGGCTAGGAAAGAGAAGGAAGCAATTGTGGCCTTAATTAAGGTACATTCGCACCATTTGTTTGCTGTGAAAATGTGAAACATGCACTTCAGGGCTGTCGACAGTGGGTTCGAGCCCAGCATCTTATAAATGCAGGCCAAGAGCTACATGGCCAGTTATTCAGTACAACAAGGAAGCAATTGCTTGATTTCCTTCTCTTCCAATACTGACTGTGAGAGTATATTAATGTGTAATTTCAAACAACACGTTAAAAAGTTTTTATTTTAGAAATTCAGCTTTCACAGTTCCCCAGATGTACATGCACATTTGGACATAAGTTTTCATATATATGTCCAAAAGTAGTAAAGTAGATTCCAAAAATTCTATTCAGAGCATGCCTTCCTCCCTTGAAGTGAAGATGGGCTGCCTACGTATGCTCTTCGGATCTAGGATCGAGGTGGCCCTTACTTCTTCGCAGCTTCTCTGTACGCCCTTCACCAAGAGACGTTAAAAAGAGACTTATCAAGCTTATCGGCATTGTAATTATGTTAGACAATGCTTCCAAATTTATGCTTATATTCTTGCAACACATTCCGAAGTAACCCCATGAAAGAACCTTACTCAGAAGAACAGCCAAAGACATGATTCTTGAGGTGATCAAGCTAATGCAAGTTGAACCTAACAGCACTTCAGTTAGAGTAAAACAATTCACTTCAACTAACATTTCTTGACAATGTGAACATTTGGTACCACACGATACAACAAGCAACGTCTCTCACTGAGGGACAAAGAAAAAGAGACAACAATCAAGAAAAAGGTTTATCACAATAGTTCTATGAACTTTGACTGTCCTACATCAACACAGATCTATCCATATTAAGAAACAAAGTACACATATATGTGAAGATAAACTGACGTCCAGAATTATCGCATGGAATATTTGGAAGAGAAGTGTACGAAAATACTAATCAATTGCAGGGTATATGCTGTAAACGGGAATCATGGATCAAAGGTATCTGGGCATAGAGAAATCCTCACAGGTCAATTTATCTCCAAAAGTGAGGAGACAGGGTTGGATCAAACACATTTCAATGACACATGGGTGAAATATCAATTAAGAAATAGTAAATGTAATGATTATCACTATTTTACTGTAAAACCAATTATAGTATTAACATTAACAGCTAAAAGATAGCTGGGCATCTCAGAGAAGTTAACTGTTAATAATGTAGAATGACACTACATAAGCACTGTACAAGTCTACAGATAGTTTGACCTTAAAGTTCTACACAACACTTTATACTGAAAATGCAGTTTTCACACCACACACAGGATTTCTACAAACAAATTTTACTAATTCCGCATCAATATATCGAAATAATACACTTTTAATACTTCTGCATCATTTATACAGCAGTGTATACTGTGGAAAGAAATCTTTCACCTACAACATATTGTAACCGAAGATGGCATAACTGGAGTTAAAATTGAGATTGCCACAAAAGCCTAATTTAATTTGGTCAGTGGGTCATTTACAACTGCTGTGGTGAAGGCCAGGATCTGATAACACTGGAGAAATTCGCCTTTAGGCTCATTGCTGCATGGCCGTGTGGCGATCCACTCCTTTTCTCTTACTGGTCAGGAGGTTAGCATGCGACAGATATGAACAGTTATCATTTTCAAGGCTAACACCACCTGGCAAGTTTTCAGAACTCTTCACAAGAACAGTTTTGAACCATGATACTTTAAGAAGACATGAAAAAAATTATGATTGGTTTCCAACTAATCACACTTTCTAGGCCGAGAACTGATAAAAGCAGTGTGTAATCGACACTCAACTTACTCAGCTCCTACACTACTGATTTCATACTGCTCTACTTTAGAGCACAACTTCACTTCGCTTTCCCACTACAATTCTACAAGATATTCTTCGCCAAGAGACGTTTATTAGTCGTGATGTCTCATAAAGGGAACACTTTATTTCGTCTTCTACAAGACATAACCACGACTATATTAATTCCAGAACACGTGTGGTATGCATAAATCATCTGAACCCGCAAGTTAAGTGTCGACTGACATTTAAATAGGCATGGTTGGAACACATATCAATGTGCCGCTTCAGTTACAGAGAGAGAGAGAGAGAGAGTGTGTGTGTGTGTGTGTGTGTGTGTATGTGAGTGAGTGTGTGTGTTTTTGTGTAAGAGAGAGAGAGAGAGAGAGGAAGCCTACTGTTACGAGAAGCCTGCAAGACAAGGAACAAGGGGAATCATCATGCTGCTTGCAAGAGGAATTTTTACTTTCATCATGGTGCACCTTGCAAGGGATATTTCTTCCGGAATGTCTAACTTAAAGGGAAGATCCCACCAAACCATAAAGGGTGGTAAAGGGACCAATCATGAGACGTTGCCAGCCAGGAATAAATCAACTTCAATCATAAAATTTTAAGTAATTTTTTAAATATTAATTTCATTTCCAGAGGGACTTCATTCTTGAAATAATATTTTCTATTACTTTCTGCTGTTGCAGATTCTTATCGCTTCTGATCTACTTATTGATGTTGGTAAATTTTGTGAATGATTGAAATACACTCATGTCCATAAAATCTAGAACACCTTGAAAGACTAGAGATAGGAAGTCTATATTCATAGGACATGTGCATTAGTATGTTCTGAAGACAGGTCCACATCGATATCTCTGCGCAACACCGACTGGTAAATTGTGCCTGCTGTGTTTTTAGTCTTAAGGTCTATAAAATGTGCTTAAATGTAGCTGCGTATGCTTTTATAATATACTTTATATTAGGCTTATACCTTGTCAAATTAAGTAATATAGACCTTAAGACTAAAGCAACGCAATATGACAAAGTCATTCTAGGAACTTCTTTTACTCGTAAAACTTGAACGTTAATGATATAATTCAAGGTCATATGTACATAGCAAAGTTTTATCATACGTTGTGATCCTTTTAATGTGTTCAAAAAGTGGTAACTTTTTAGTATATAATAGTTTTCTAAACTTAGACATAAAAAACAGTATTATTCACTCTGAAACATATTAGCTAATGTCAGTCAAATATGAAATGTTTATGGGCAAGGCACAAATATTTAAAAAATGTATTATAATGTGAATGTACACGACAGCTGAGGATGACGTGTGAAGAGTCGAAACAGGTCCTGTTGTTAAGAAGAAAATTTTAATAAATTAGAATTGATTAGGTGGATCTCTTTCTTTCTATGACATATTTAGTTCATCTATATGAGTTGAGAAACTAAACTCTTGGCACTAAGGTGACATAAGTGAAGTGTGCTTTTATGTCTATTTAGGCCTGACTGGACAATGTGAGTTGTAACTTCAAGGAGGGGGAGATTAGGGTGAATGGACTAGCAGGTAGACAGGTTGATGGGATAGCTGGGGAAGGGGAAGTGTGGCAAGGGAAAATATTGCTATGATCAGAGAGATTATGGCTGTTTGTGGTATGCATTGCCAATTGCTAAAATGAAACTAAAACACAGCATGTGACTACACCCTATTAATGGTCAGCAATTAACATATTTCAGGTAATTAAATTGTCAGTAATAATAATAGTGATAATGTGCAAAAGCAGATTAGGCATACAGAATACTCAAGTAGGAGCTTTTTCTATGTAGTGTTGACGTTAGAGCTATGTAATATGGAGGCCTGACTGAAAAGAGAACGAGTTAGGAAAATTTTATTAAAGAGTATGTAGATCGACAGGTGGTAGGATAAGAAGACAGATTAAGTGAATAGATATTTAGACAGATAGATAAATACAGTAAATGGATAGATAGATAGATAGATAGACAAATTTACTTGAAAAAATAAAAAAGCTAGCTCCTCAGCTGTGACTTACGGTAAAGGATGGGTTTGGACTCACATAGTCAAGTGATCAAATAGCACTGCAAGAGAAGCTTATGCCATAGGAAATTCCTTTAACTGGCACACTTTTAGTTTCATCCCGTCAGCCTTCTTGATTATGATGTCTCCTGAGTCAGTCTAAGTGTTTCTAAGACCAAAACACTGGATTGCTGTCGTCATGATGGACATTCTGGTAGCTGTAAGATCTTCACAGATTGTTGTGGATGAGCCTTTCAGTTTCCTTTTCCTAGTGAAGATATTCTGCCATGAGTGATAAGACACAAATCTGAATAGGATAGGTCTTGTTTTCCATGGTGATCAAGGATATAGACTGTTACACCTATCAACATCATTAAGTGTAACATATGCACCTACTGCTTTGCACACGCTGAGCACTAGTTCATCTCAGTTTTCGTTCAAACATTCGGGGATACCGAAAATCTTACATTATTCCTCCTGCTGTATTGCTCCAATGAATAACATTTGGATTCCATATCCTCCTTCATTTTGTGGATTTCCACCTCCTTTTTTATCAAGATTTTCAGTTAACTCTGAAAATGCTTCGACATTAAATATTAAACTTTTTTCAAGTTCTCTTATAACCATTTCTGTTATGCAGGTCAAAATGGCCTGCACAATTTTTTAAGGAAGCTGTCCGAGTTAATAAAGTC
Source organism: Anabrus simplex (assembly GCF_040414725.1). Taxonomy (NCBI): domain Eukaryota; kingdom Metazoa; phylum Arthropoda; class Insecta; order Orthoptera; family Tettigoniidae; genus Anabrus; species Anabrus simplex. The sequence goes on from NC_090279.1 coordinate 69,449,227, forward strand.
ATCCAGCGTGCAGTTCATGAGGTGGTCTACGTTGGCATAATTGGTAGTGGCTGGGCTTCTAAGTCTGTTGTTTTGGCGGCCCATTTTGTTTACAATGCAAATTTGGAAGAAAAAGAACAATACCGACAAAATGTGTTGGTATGATTCATAAATACAAACGTAACACTGCCGCAAGTTTTTATCACTTCCACTGCTGTCTAACACCTTCAAATCACTTGATTACTGAGGAGCCTCACTCACCCACGTCCGTGACGAACCATTTCATCAGATAGGTTAGAAACTCAACATGGCACGGCCCGAATGATGTCACGATGCATTACGCATTTACACAAGGTTTACCTACATCAGCACATTTAATAATTGTAATAATAATAATAATAATAATAATAATAATAATCGCAATAGCAATGAGCACTTGAATGAGTATTAAGTTCAAGTGATTTTCACACTTACCTGCATTCAGTCAGTGTTTTTTGTCTCTTTTTACATTTTACGAGGTAGTGACTATCGCACACGTCATTACATAGTAAACAACCAGAGTCATCTGTTGTCTATGTGCATATTTTGCTGTGGAAGCCATATATTTAAGCTATAAGAAGGCTGAAAACGCAATATAGGCCTCTCCATTCAGCAACAACACAGAATATACAATAGTAAGCAAATCAAAACATTGTAAATTGGATCAACCGATCAGAGCGCTATAGGCTACCCATATAGCTACTGAAGCTATTGGTTACTTCACATTCAATATCACACTTGGTTTTGTTTTAATGTTTATTCAGTTTCCTTTACAAATTATTCCTGGCATAAAAGACATCAGCCTACCCAAGATTAGTGTTATAAAAAATTAAATAATGTGCTTCTATTAAGGGATAAATAAGATATGTCCATTTTATCTGGCCAAAGAATGAAATTTCAGATTTTTTCTGAATTTCCTGACATTTCCTGGTTTTCCCGCTATTAATCAAATTCTCTGACATTCCCGATTTGCGGTTTTCCATGCAGGTGGACACCCTGTTAAACCCTTATTTGGGCCGATGGCCTTCGATGTTAGGCCCCTTAAAACAACAAGCAGCATCAAACCAATATTTGTATGGGAAGGCCACTCACTTTTTATTTTCGTTGAAGTGAAGAAAGGTTCATGACCGTGTGTTGCTGTGTATGTTTTTACTAGTTGATGTGGTAACCTCCTTTTGTCGAATTAGTCAAGTGGAGATGCTCATGCTTGAAGTTGGCTACAGCTTCAATGTTGAAATAGACTACTGAGGGATGTGTAATGAAGAATCAGTAACGAGAGGAGGGTAGAACGATATTTAAGATCAGAGAAAAAAGGGTTAAATTTTGTAAAAAACACTGTGTATACATTTACCTACACCGTCAACCTTTCTGGTATGAACTAGTTGCCTTTGTAGCGTCAGAACAAATGACACTTGCACTTCTTGTATTGTATCTGTGTGGTATTGAGGGAATGGGGTGTGGCGGAGGAGAGGAGATGGGCAGAGCATTGAGCTTATGCGCTGTTGGCTGTAGGCTGAACATTTACAGCGATAATGGCACAAACTTCTTCAGAGTAGCTAAAGAAATCAAGACCTAAAACAACCTTCAGAAAACCAACTCTTCACACAACTGCAGGCATGGGACGAAGTTTCCTCTTTTTTTTTTTTTTTTTGCTAGTTGCTTTACGTCGCACCGACACAGATAGGTCTTACGGCGACGATAGGACAGGAAATGGCTAGGAGTGGGAAGGAAGCGGCCGTGGCCTTAATTAAGGTACAGCCCCAGCACTTGCCTGGTGTGAAAATGGTAAACCACGGAAAACCATTTTCAGGGCTGCCGATAGTGGGGTTCGAACCTACTATCTCCCGAATACTGGATACTGTCCGCAATTAAGCGACTGCAGCTATCGAGCTCGGTCCTCCTTTTTATAACGCACGGTCCTCTATGTAACACTTTGACTAGAGTAATCAGGATTGTGATTTTAATCCCTTAGGCATGAGATCATGGCTGATGATGCACATGCAATGGGCGAAACATGTCCCCTTAAATTAGTATGACAAGATGAAATTCTTAATTTTAAGAACCCAATGTGTATTGAATACGAGGATTTCAATAAACTTTTGTAACCTCGTTGAATTAATGTACATTTCAATATGGACCAGTCATGAGATTTGTAACATATAATTATCTGAGATTGTTGTAAACAACCCATGGAGTGAAATTAAAGTTCACTGTTTGTATCGGAGTTGAACCCTTTACACAAATATTATATTAATGTTGTGCAGGAAACTAACAACTCATATAAAGACTATTAATCCAATCATAGATCAAGAGGCCATCTTCTTGTCAGTGGATGACCGCACAATACTCCAATACTAGCGGACTGGAAACATTAGAAATTCTGTATCACCTCACAAATATAATTATGATGGCAGAACACCTTGGACCACTTCATCCTGGCACTCAACACTCTGAGAGACAAGTTCAGGATCTCTTCAGAAAGGGGAACAGAAAGAAGCCACACTCATACACATCTCAGGTGTTACATCGTGTCATACTAATTTATGTTTCGCCCATTGCATATGCATCATCAGCCATGATCTCACGCCTGGGGGAATAAAAATCAGGATCCTGATTACTCTATGCAAAGTGTTACATAGAGGAATAATTAATGAGAAATACACAAATGGTGCCTTTAACCCTGACATACCCATTCCTTAAAACTTGAACAGACTACGCTGGCCCAAATCTAATAAAAAAATTGTGTGAAATCGAACAAGACCAGACTGCTAGCTAATAAGGCTCTCTACTTAGACATGATACCCGGTCTCACCACAACAACATTTCTCTCCGCTCTTTATCAACTTAGTTCTCATAGAGGTCAACCCCTAAACATTTACAGCAATAATGGCACAAACTTCAACGGAGCAGCTACAGAAATCAAGGCCTTCCTGCAAAATAACCCTCAGAAAACCAACTCTTTGCACAACTGCAGGCATGGGACTGATGTGGCATTTCATCCTTCCTGCAACACCACACTTTGGTGGAATCTAGGAAGTCGCTGTCATGAGTCTGATTTAACGCCCCAGACAAGTGATGGATTCTTATAGCTTCAACAACAAAGAATGTACCATTCTTGAAACACATACATCCTCTCACCAAAGCTAAATGATGAACCTTTTGACACTTCTTACCTAACTACAACCAATTTCCTTATAGGAGAGCCAATTACTACACTCTCTGGTCATGATTATACTTCCTCTCTCATCACAACCTTGCCTCCTGGATGAGATGGTGAAATGAATATCTCAATAAATGGGCAATGAAATACCCCATAGCAACATAGTCATAGTAAAAGAAGATGACACGCATGCTATGAAGTGGACGATGACAGTGATCAAATGTGCATTCTGGTAATGATGAATTATTCATGTAACGAATGTTCAGGTGAGTAATGGAGAACTTACAAGGTCTATTCACTAACACTATCCCTTACGAAGTATGAAAAAGAAAGGCAAGATAAACCTTCAATGGCTTATTTATTCATTGCATGTTTAAGTAATATTGTTCCGAGATTATCTGTGGAACGCAGAGAGGTGAAAGAAGGTGTCAGCATTAATGGGTCTATCTACGATATCAAAGATTAATTTAAACTTTAAAACAAAGGTTATATTTCTTTTCAGATCTCAAATTTAACAAAATTCTTCACTAGGTCAAGGAACAAAATATCAGGTACAAAATAGCAAACAAGAATAGAAATTAAAGGGTTGGAAATTACAAGTTTTGAGCTTCCAGCTCCAATTTACAAGTTTACAACGTAACAAATGTTGCGTTTGGTTAGATAACGAGAGATATCTCCCAAGACACAGTTCCAGAGCACCTTGCTCCAAACGTTACACATACGGCCTTCCAAAGGCCGGACTGAAAATTGCACCAATATCAGACAAGAGTTTACATGCTCTTTAAATTCAGCCAAGGATGCTGTGCTCCCAATTCCTTACAGCCTACTCAAGGAAACATTACAAAAAACTATACAATTTCTGGCATCTCTAGGCACAACCTACAATTCCTTTACACAGCGGTATATTGTACCCATACTACCGGGCCTTCATGGAAGAGAACAACAGGTTATATTACTGGTCCAAACTCAAAATGTATGCAGTCGTAAACTTGCACTCCTTGAAAACCAACTTTTGAAACCCTACTTGGACTTGTGGCCCGATGATGCAGTGGCTAATTCCACACAACTGAGGTGTCTCGAAAGAGAAGTTAATGAGTGATTTACAGAAGAAAAAGGTTACAAGATCGTAGTCACCTCAAGATAAACTGAAGGGGAATTCGAGAGGGTAACACACTGTCTATCCCCAATTTACAGTTTAAGTCTGTATGAAATTTTACATTAGCAGAATGAAAGCTTACATTTTTGAAAACAGATGGTTACATAGTTAAACATTAGAAGCTTCCCCTCCTGTGAGTTTAAGGTGATAGCTACAGATATGGAAAACTGGTGGCCATTACCTGAGCTGACGTTCTGCCTGCCAAAGAATTAGGCCTCCTGTCTTAACACACACTCATAAATTTGACGAGAATAAGACACGGTGACTAGAAAAAGTCGCGGCTTTTATACCCGATGGGACGGTTCGAGAAGGCTCTGGGCTAAATCTGACCACACCCTCTCATTTTATTTGATACTCAAAAAGTTACAAGAAGCTTATGATTGGCTGAAAAATAAATACAGAAAATTTGTGATTGGCCAGATTTCAAAGCTGGGGAGATGAGAAGGAAGTGTTGCAAAACATTGAAGTATCAAAATAAATGAAAGTAAATTTAGTTGAAAAAACTTATAAACCCAAAACTTCTTTAAATCAGTAATTATTCCACCTTGTACCAGAGTGCATGACCGTAGCTTTTTGTGGGGACATCTATGGAGAAAAATTCAAACTTTTTGATGTACACCAAAACAAAACAAACAAATCCAGTCAGTTTAGGAAACGTTAAAATAACATACTCAGTTATTCAGTTGTGACATCTTCTGATCAATGTCCCAACTTTATGCATTAGTGGTTTCAAGTTTTGTTCGATAGATAGTGTTCCCTAAGGCGCTTCTTTTCAATGTGCGGGGTTGAGGTGCATCTCCCGGTACAAATATTATAAGTCACATTGGACTAGTACCATCACAGACCACATTAGGGAGGAAAAGAATATTTTTCACTTGCCAAGAGATGGCTACAATGTGTGTAGTATACAGGCGAACAATCACAGTAAACAAGCATATCACCTGCAACTTGTATCAATAAATTACTGTATTATTTAGAAAACAATAATTAATATAATCAATAAGATAACAAAGGTGTTTCATTTGGAAACAACTAGTAAAATACCCTGTAACCGAAAAAAAAGAATGTACCTTTCAGCTACTTTGTGTTCAAAACTAATTAACGAATTCAAAAGTATTAGTAGGAATGATACCAGCTACCAAATGACATAGAGTAGAGTTCTTTGGAATAATCCTAACTGCTGCATAATTCATAACGCAAGATCGTGGAACAACTTGAAGGAAAAGTGAAAACTAGATATGTAAACAGTCAATCTCATAAAAAAGTATATTATTGGTAGGACTATCAATCATGTGCACTAAAAAGATGGATCAAACCCTGGTATCTGTTGAGCTATTTTCTACCCATTTCCATTATCTGACGATGGATTATCAAATTATATACATTACCTCAAGAGAGTCTTCCTGCGATGACTCTGGCTCGGTTAACTCTGATTTAACTTCCTCTTTCAGAGCTATCACTTCTGATACATGTTCAAAATTTTCCTGTGGAAAATAAGAAATATTAGGTATGCTCATAACACGCATCTACAAATACAGTCACCAACAAATGAGCATCTTAATTCATTAATTTCCAGTATTACAGTTACTTTCAGAATTTCACTAATGTTTAAGGAAGATTTCTACCTGCAGAGGATTGTTATAACCAAAGGCTGTACTGAGAATGGTGTTACTATTGTTGCTCACTCCTTATGTCAGAGAAAGGATGAGACTGAGAACAAAATATAAAATGCCAAACGTTTTCTAGCCATACCAGAAGATATAATACCAGAGATGGAATGGGGGCTATCTCACACAGAATTTGGAAGGACGCAGCCATAGGCATAAACACTAAATTGTAAGTAGAGGATCTAGAAGAAAGCTGGACCAGAGTTTCGATAGAAGAATTCTGGACCAGCGGCAGCCACTGCGCATGCCCCCGTGCGCTTCACTCCCTGAAGGGGCCTCTCACTTGGCAAGGCACGTGCGGGGGGGCGCGTCTCGCTGTCAAGGCTACACACACAAGTGTGGAATGTCGCTCCTTGCAGTGGCTTACTAATGCTATGCTTAGGGTGGGGTGGGCGTGATAGGTGACATCACTTGTTTTGGTGCGTAATTGAGTATCTTTTTTACTGAAAGGTATTGTAAGAGCAAAAACAAGTTCACTATTAACCTCACTCTTCTAGTAGAGATTAAAAAAAAAGATCCTCTATTGAGTGTAATAAAACTGCTTAGCTCAATTATCAAAAAAAAAAAAAAAAAAAAAATTCTACCCTACTTGCCTATGTGATTACCTCTTGAATTGTTTATGTTGGTGACAGGAAAGACATATTGACAAAAATCATCATGTTAGATATGGTACTAAATTTATATATTTTTTTTTTGCAGAGTTCTTTTTACTTGTTAGGGTGCATGTAGGAAATGTTAACTACACTTACCCAGAGGTCTTTATGTAAGAGGTAAATATTTCTTGAAAGGCAAGGTTCTGTGAGTAGATTTGCTTCTAAAAGTTATTTGCTGGAGTTCCTCTCACTGCTCAAGGTGAGACAGCTACATGTTAAATAATTGCAGCAACTGGATTTGCTTGACAAGGTTACTTGCTGCCCAAAAGGTGAACAGGATATGAGATTTTTTTTTGGTCTGTTGAAGGTTAGCGAGTAACAACTCTAACCAACTGGTTGGTGATGAGTGAAGGGCAACACAAAAGTGCTTAGTTTAATTAAATAATAAAAATATTTTTCATGACTACTTACCTTTAATTATTTTTCAACAGGATGCACATCTAGCTGTAATTCTTGACGATAGATACACGCATTGTTTACTAACCTTACATCAATAAATGTCATCTATGAAATATCATTGTACTAGGTAAAAAACAAATTTAAAAAAAAAAACTCGGATAAAGTCTGAAATCAGAGGATGATTAAGACATTCCGTTGTTACGAACGCGATAGTATGAATTTTTACATACGGAATAAAACAAAAACATCTCGCCATTTTTGTTGGATATGTCGGCAACTGTGTATACTCATCGAGGTCAAACAGCTCATACATGAGAGTGTCATGTCTGTGATTTCTTATTATCTTTGTCCAAGATGGCTAACACAAAAAAAAATGCATTATGATCTCTGAACTAATAAATTAGTTAGGCAAACACATGATGTGCTATCTCATCAAAAATTATATCGAATATATATGTTTAGCACGGAAGATGAAATAATAAATCGTCTAATGAATCGGTTAGGGGCGCGTGAATTCACCGCAAAGAACAACAGCAAAAGAACTTCAGTGAACAAAGACATCAAACACGACAGTGTTTTAACAAAACAAAAGAACGTGCTGCCACGTAGCTGAAATATTGGTTGACAAACTGTAAAGCATGGTTTCTTTTTAAATAAAATATTTCGAATTATTTCTTAATCAACCTCTGAATTGAGACAGTGTGTGAGTGAAAGCTATAATTTGTCACACCTACACAGGTTGGTGATTTGAGGATAGAACAAATAAAATCTGGTAAAGGATTCAAGGTTATAGCATTTGGATGGTGTAAAAACAAAAAAAACAAAAAAAAATATGTGTATGCATATATAGGTTAGGATGAATTATTCAAGCAACTCGAATAATAAGTGGAACATCACACTGTTTTATTTACCTGTTAGTTCAAAATACATGATTAAATTCTTTCTTACATGCTTCACAGTCTTTAATCATTGGATTCGCCCCGTCAAAACCATCAACTTCATCCTGTCCTCTGTAGCAAAAATGTCTGACACATGGGCTGCAGACTGCTATTTCCAGTTTTGCTTTTACATAGTAGGGTAGTTTCTCCCATGCTTCATCTAAATCTTTAGCGGCATATGTTGAGAGAAACCCAGATGGTAAATAGCGAATTAGATGTTGTGGCATTTGAAGTAAACTGCCATGTGTATAGTATGATGTAATAGCCTCACTTACTAATGAGAAATATATTGTACGTAAAGGATCAGGTTTAATACTTGGTGTACAAAGTTCACATTTGCACTGGATGTTACGGTTTCTCTTCTCACCAAACTCATTCTTTACTTGTCGCTCCATGACTGATGACACGCACACACTGTTGCCAACAAAGACAATACCTTAATATTTATTCACACACTTTTTTAAATAGTGTGCTACAGTTTACGTTACGTCACACTGACATGGTGTATACTCCAGTTAGCTTTAAAGTACACTTCTCTTAGCAGTTACCTAGTGTTAAAATAGCGAACTAGAGAGAATAATTTTATGATTGCTAACGAGGAGGATCGAACTTGTACTCATCTAGATGTGAGCGAATTCACTTGCTTTATATAAAAATTTTAATGCTAGGTGTAAGATAATCTCACATTATATTACCAGACGCAACTTTATTGTGTGTAAAATTATTATTTTGTAGACATATGTTTGAACATTCCTTTGTAGTGTATATCTATCCCAGATGTTTTCTGCAAGCAGCTTTCGCATAAACCGGTTAACGCCTTACTTCTTTCGCGGTCATTGCTGGTCATGGATGTGCTTTGACCACGGTTTCATCAAGGCTACAAAAAAAGAGGATGCGTGATCTCAAGTCCGGTTCGCTACGCAGCTTACTAGCAGATGTTGTACCCTGGCAGGTTTTTTGAAACTAGTTGTCTTTTTCAAATTACATATCACCGTTAGAACAGGTATATATACAGCGATCGCTTGCTGTAGGTACGTTACAGTTTCAAACTGCCTTCGACATGCCGTCCGTCCAAGAAACTCTCTTTGAAAAGCTTCTAGCGTTGAGGGAAATAGTTAGATTAATGGAAATGAGTGAGATAAATAATATAGTAGAAGTTCAAGGCTCATTTGAAAGAGCGATTGTTAACAGAATTCGGCATATGACTAACGAAGAGTTTCGGCTTCTCGTTAGGTTGCATACACGTATTTTGTTACGGCGCGAAAGCCCGAACTTCAATATATTATTTATCCACAAATTTAGTTTTTTTTCGTGCAACGCGATGTTAGCAGAACTAAGAGAGCTAATGGATGATCACGGAAGTGATGGCGATATTTTTGGTGAGTTTTAACTTTTTTCTAAATTTCAAGACTTCGTCTATTGTCGGATTGCGAAAGATTTTAATCTTACATTAACTTTTTCTTTCTATATAGGAGAAGATTAAGAAGTGAGCCTAGAGGAGGAGGAGAATTTAATTTATTTGAACTGTTATAGGTGAGTGCAAAAATATATTTTATTTATCTTGCTTTCTTTTCTGCTCTTAGGAAGATAAACTAATTAAATATAATTTTTTTTACGTCGCACTAACACAGATACGTAAAGGAGTAGGAAAAAGGACGGAATTTAATATTTAAAAAATTACAAGAGGTTAATCTTTAGTTAAATTTTGTTTATTATAATTTATTAAGATACATGATTTACACAAAATGTTTCGAATTAATTATGCAGAGTTGAGGTAGAAATATCTTCTTGCTTGAGGTAATGTCCAACGTTGTCATCAACAAAACAAACAGCACAGTTTCTTGAGCAAGGGAAGTCTGCAACAATAGAGAGAGGACACTATAAGATGGTAAATCTATCAGACATTAGAGTAAAAAATTAAAAATATATTATACTAGCGTACTTACTATTGAATTTTTTTTTAGAATACATATTCCTTCGGAATCCATGAATTATGCGTGGCGTCGAATCCTAGCCACGATACGAAAACTTTGTCGTTCTTTCTTTTTAAAATTTTATCAATGAGGTATATTTTAGGATGTTTTGTCTTCTGCAGTTCTTGTTCATAGAACGCACCAAATATTGGTTTATTTTGATAGTCGTGAAGCAAGTAAGTTCTCGGTGATGTTTCTTTTACTTTTCTTACAGTAAATAATTCATTACTCCAATTAGGAGTATAGCCCTTTGTAAAATATCGCTTAATTTTACTTATTCGTACTGTGTCACCTACTTTAAATTTTGGTGGATAAGGTGACTTCTTTTTCTTCATTTCCCGTAATTTGTACACAGTAGCAAGTTGTTGTAGATTGTTTGTGACGTCTATAGGTTTCATACCAATCGTACGATGTTTTCGATTATTATATTCATCTAATAGTTTTGGTAGCATGCGAAGCCAGTGGTATGATCCGCACGCCGAGAATTTCCTCCACATCCACTGCTTCAGTGTTCGATTGAAGCGTTCAACTACGCTTGCCTTCAAGCTGCTCCCTGTCGAATAGTGCTTAATTTTTCTTATTGTAATCCACTGTTGAAAAATCTTATTATAAAATTCTTTTCCCCTGTCAGTTTGCAGATGTTTTGGATAGCGTTTACATTTTGAATAGATGCGTTCCATATTCTCCACTACTTCGTTTCCTGTTTTTGTTTTAAGTGGAACTGCCCAGGCATACTTTGAATAAACATCAATAACAGTTAACATGTATTTATATCCACTATTAACTTTCGAAAACAGAGACATATCAACAAGATCCGCTTGATGTAAATCATCTCTCCCCCGGCTAATAACGCTCCGTCTTTCAAAATTCTTTCGCACTGGAGCGTGGAGTTCTTTCGCTATTTCTTCTCTGATATTGTTCATAAAGTATAGGTAAAAGAATTCGTTCTGTGTCGTCTATTCGTTTCTTGAATCGCAGTCGATCTATAGCCAGTTGTTGCCAGTTGCTTCTTCTGTCTTCACATCCAATTTCATAGATTACTGAAATATCCTTTGAGAATCTAACCGCTTTAAATATATTTGCGAACGGAAGTTCGTCCCACCGCGCAGTGTTCATTTATTCGATGTACCTCGACTTTCGAAGTTCTTCTTCGATTGACAAGATTTCGTTTTCGTGTGACGAATGACCAGCACTTCTAGATGCTATTAACTTTTTCAGTCTCTCCACTAGACTGTTTGGATCATTCCAGTGAACTAATTCGATCTTCTTTCTTTGTTCATTTTTCCACTTGGCTACTTTTGATCCTCTTCCTGTACGTTTGTATTTGTGTACACTTACAAATTTTGGTGTGCTCCTTCCTTTTTTCACTTTTGCATCTTCTACTAATGGCTTGATAATTTTTTGAAATTTGAGCGATTTCGTGCCTCTCATTGGCTTGCCTGCGTCATACTGTTTCCTGTGCACGTTAGTGTAATTTAATATATGACTGTAAGCTGACAGATCCTTATCATCATACAACTGTGCGTCCGGATCTTTCTGAAATATTAATTCAAGGAGACCTTCAGTTAAAGGATAGTTAAAATTGTCAATTATAAGATTGTTATCGCGAAACAGTACTTTTTTACTCCCTAAATAGTGTTCTCCATGAACTACTCGAACCCCGAATATTCTATCAACTTTGTGTCTCAATTGTGGGTTAAGATAATTTTGCAGGAGAGTTGTAACCTTTCTGTCCAGAGTTTCTTCTTCTTCTGATTCTTCTTCTTCCTCATCACTTATATAACTATTTAATTTTCGATTTTTCTTTGCAATTAATCCATTCGAGTTAACTGTAAGATGCTGTAGTTTATTTAATGGTGCAGTTATTGGTTTAAATGTTTCTTCTAACTTTAGTTGGTTTAAAGCCATATCTGCTTTAAGAGAGTTATATATTTTTTTTTACATCTTTTCTTAATTTTGCTAGTTTGTCCTTTACACGACTTTTTTCCACTATGTTCGCCTGCATTTTTTAAACTGAAGCGTAACGTCTATTGTTTTACTCATATATAGTATATTCAAAGAGTATATGGAGCGGAAGATCGTTAGTATTCCATTGTTCTGGGTCTTTTAGGCGGAATTGTATTTCATCACCTTCCTTTACAGCAATTGGTGTACCTACTTCTAATTCGATTGGATTGTTCACGTGATTAATCATCGCATATACCAGAGAACCACGTGTACTTGTAAACGGTGTAAGTGTACCTGTGTAGGGAAGCTTATACATAAGACGAGAGTTTTGTAGCATATATATTGGTGACTGATTTGACGGTAGACTGTTAATTTGAAAAAGAGCTTTTCTTGGTTTTTTGTGCAGTTCCTTTTTCATCACTTCAAACTCTTCTTTTGCAGTAGCAAACGTTTCTAAATACTGTTTGTTAACAACATCTTGCTCGTGGATAGGTGAATCAACATTTGTAATTCGTTTGTTCTTCATATTTAATTCTCCGTTAGATTCTACTGGTAGAGAATTTTTCTGAAGTTTAGATATGACAAGTTTTAACTCGTCAACTTCTCTCCGCGCAGCTGCATACTGTTCTACAAAGACTTTATTTGCAACATCTTTCTCATTTAACGGATTATGTACGTTAGTAATTCGCTTATTTTCCATACTCAAAGTACCACCTACATCAACGTTTAGTTTCTGTTGATTGCTTATTTCATTCTTCAGTTTTTCGAGTTCTTCACGCGCTGCTGAATGTTTTTCTAGGTATGCTTTATTAATCGCATCCGTCGAATGAATAGGTTTACCGATGTTTGTTACTCGTTTATTTTGCATATCTATCGATCCATCGTCATTCACTTGTAGTAGTCTACCTTTTGTATGCTTTTCTAAAAATAAAAGCGAAATTGCATCTTGTTCCTCTTCAGGATCTCCCACACCCGATATTCTCTTGTTGTTCATGTTGAGGTTATTGTCAGTTACAGGAAGGTGATCATCCACAATATCACGTAAAAGAGAATCAACATATTCTATGCGTGCAGAAACGTCGTTAACTCGTTTCTCTAAATTTCTCTGCACATGGTTAGTGTGCGTACGCATTGTGTCAAGCGAAACTGCTTCGTTTCCATTCATCGCAGGAGCTATTCCTTTCAGCCTTTTGTTCTTAAAATCAACTGCATCCTCTTCTAGTTCACATATGTCATGTATTTCATTTTTAAGATCTAAAATGTCACGTTGTATTTCTTCTTTATTAATACTGTCCTTAACGGTTTTTAACACATAATTTTTATTACAAGCATCCTCCATGTTTATAGGATTGCCGACGTTCTTTAAACGTTTACCATGAATACTTAAGTTTCCGTCAGATGTTGATGTTACGTAATTTGTATTAACCATCATTTTTTCATCTACATATGATTTAGTAGCAATATCATGACGTGATGATGGTCGCGTTACATACACGTTACTGGTTCTGTTGTTTGATGCCATCGTGATGTTCTTTCTCTACTCAACAATTCGAAAATGAGTTCGTTAATGTATACACTCTCGTATTTATATCACATAAAATATATCGAATCCATTTCGATATCGACCTTTGCTTATTTCGCTATCCTTATCGATAACGAGAAAGCTGAATTTCGACTGTGACCAACAACGATAACATAAATCAGTGAACTGGTTGTAACTCATATCGGTGTTCACGTGATCGTCGTAGACATGCCGAAGATTTCTTGCATCTTGTTTAAACAGAATAATGAAATTAGCGTTGTCTCTAATAAGTTGTTTGGGAATGCAGGAATAGGTCTGACATAAGTAAAAAACATCCACGATATGGTGTCGACCTCTACTAAAGTAGTCTTTCATGTGCTGCTGTTTGTCGCTTGCTACATCGTCAAAAATAAACACGGAATTTCTTTGAGCTTTTTCTGGCGGTATTACTTGCTCACGATCAGAGTAAAACTCGCATTTTATTTCTTTAATAGATTTTTAAAAGCTTCTCTAGCTCAATATATTTCTTCTGCGACAATGATTTTGAGTAAACATACACATTCTCAAAACGTAACCCGTTCGGTTGCAATAACAAATTAATCATTACATTAGTCTTCCCTGCATTCGATGGTCCGCATATGAGACAGCGTATTGTGTCCGGCAACAGTTTACTATGTTTATTTTTCTTTCCTACTGAACGTTTTGTGTCGTTCAGATTTGCAACAGGTAAAGATATCGATTGTTTTATTGTCTTCACCATCACTTTCTTTTGATGTTGATAATTTTCAACGATCGAGTGCACAGTGGATTTCTTTTTTCTCAAAGTTATTGTTGATTACTAAATAAACACGAACTTTTTTTTACCTTCTTTTTACTTATCTAGTTCCAAAATGGTTCGTGCATCACACTACACGTAGTATTAAGAAGTGCTGGAAGAGCTGTCCTGTTATAGTGATCTAATACTATGTTGCCAACTTCACAACCTCTCATATACCGACAAGAAGGCGACCATTTTCTATGTTCTGTTAACGGGTCATCATCTTTATCCCACGAAAATAATTCGATTCCGCAAAAAATACATTTAACTGCGTCTAGGTATCCCGTGAAGTAAAATCCAGCTTTAGCTAAACTTAAGGGGTCTATCCACGGTACACGCCATCTAGCGAAAGTCCTTATCCGATCTACCTCAGATTTTAAATTTAACGGACGAGGAATGTACGCCATGTCGCTGTAAAATGAGGAGAGCAGAAAAATATCTCTCTTATATATATCTTTCTACCTTTCAGAAAAAAAAAGAAAAAAAAATAAACTTACATACATTTTTAGTACTCAACAGTTGCACATCGTGTAAAAATGTAATTCGTATATAACATCACACTTGATAGCAGGAGCTCTTATTTGAGTATGCTGCGTCGAAGACGCAACGTTGTAGCAGCTCCATGTAAACGAGTAGGGAAAGGAGGAATAATAGGCAAAGTTCTTAATAAAGCTATAGATAATTTACCAGTAGAATTGCACATACCAGGTTATGAATTCTGTGGACCTGGGACAAAGTTAGAAAAACGACTTAAGCGTGGTGATCAAGGAATAAATCCGTTAGATAAGGCATGTAAAGAACACGATATCGCTTACGCTACATACAAAGACCAGAACAGAAGGAAAGAAGCAGATGAAATCTTAGCCTCTAAGGCTTGGTCTCGTGTAAACTCTCAGGACGCATCATTAGGAGAAAGAGCAGCTGCACTAGCAGTTACGGGAATTATGAAAGCGAAAACTAAAGTAGGTGGTGGTAGACGAAGAAGAAAATCAAAACATCGAAGAGAACGAGTAAAACCAAAAAAAGACAACATGCTGTAAAAAAAAAAGAAAGGTGGTTTTCTTCCACTCCTTCCGATATTTGCAGCCTTGTCGGGCTTGGGCGGTCTAGCAAGTGGAGCTGCGGGCATAGCATCGGCTGTAAACAAGGCGAAAGCCGCACAGGAAGAATTAAAAGAAATGAAGCGCCACAATCGAATGCTAGAAGCGATGCGTGGGAAAGGGCTTTCTACTCGAAACAAAGGAAAGGGCATTTACTTAAATCCTCCAGCATACAAAAGATAATGGAAGGTCTGCCGAATAGAGCATTAACTAACATAGATCTGTATCGTTACGCATATCGTTTAAAAATTCCCTACTTCAGAGGTGTGTTTATGCGAGATACGTTACCGAAAATTTCTCGTAAAAATGAGAGTTGTATTTTGAATTTAGATCCGATAAGTAAATCTGGTTCGCACTGGGTTGCGTTCAGTAAACGAGGTGCGTATGTCTACTACTTCGATAGTTTTGGTAATTTACGTCCCCCAAAAGAGGTATTAGAATATTTAAGAAACTGTTACACTCGATATAATTTTCATTCTTATCAAACTTTTAATTCATCAATTTGTGGTCATCTGTGTTTACTATTTTTATACTGTATAAATAAAGCAAGACCTTAGTATTTGTGTTCAGTGTGCACGATGCCGTATGAAAGACGGATTACACTCGAGGGTAGAGGCTCGAAGATTGATGTAGTATTAGAAACTCCGATTTATTTGAATAGAGCCTCTTTCTATGAAATAGGTCTTGCCGCACTATTTACATCTAATAGTATTCGTAATGTCACTAGTAAAAATAATAAGTTTGCTATATATTTGAATGGTAAAAAAATTCTTTTGAGTGTAGCAGAAGGCATTTATGAATTCGAAGATCTTGTTGCAAAAATAGAAAGTCTGCTAACTATTAAAAATGTGAAACTATTTCTGCGGGAGTACACTCCAAAACTTAGTTTTTTTATCTCGACTATTAACAACAAACCTACTATGCATTCTCCGTTTGACATTGATTTCAATGTACCGAACAGTGTTGGCACTAGCTTAGGTTATCTGTTAAATGTATATGAGAAATATGCTAACCATGAATCACAGCTGAATGAAATAGGTAACGTAATCGTTAATAGCACAAATAACCAGATTGGTATTAAAATGAAGGGAGACAAAACAACTGTACTCACATTACCGGAAGGTAGTTACACTTTTTCGGAAATAGGAGCTCTAGTTCAAGAAGCAATAATTAACAACTTTCCTATTCTCGAAGAGGAGAATGACCCTCTAGATGGAGATAGTAAACTTATTACTATTACTTACGAAAAGACCTATCTTCGCTGTAAAATGTCCTCCAACCTAGACGTAGACTTTGATGTTTCCGATTCAATTGCTGATTTGTTAGGATTTTCACGCCGAAAATATGATGCTAATAAATTGCATATTTCAGGAGAGATTATTAAAATTAATAACGTGAACTCGATTCGTGTATGTTGTAATCTCGTGTTAGGTTCCGGTTCCTACCTCAACGGTAAACAAACACATTCGTTATACAATTTTAAACCGCTTGTTCCAGCAGGCTATCCTATCGTAGTTCAACCGTCAACTATAAGCTTCTTACCGGTAAACACTAGTGTTATTCAACATATATCTGTCGTACTCGAAGATCAGTTCGAAAACCCAATCGACTTACAAAATGAGGATGTAACAGTAGAGTTAATTATTCGTCCAGTAAAAATACAGTAATCATATATAACATAAAGCGTACACTTATGTACTATCATTCGAGTAAGGAACAGTTGATCATCAACATCATGGTAGTAATTTACAACAACCAGTCAAAAAACCGAGGATTAAAAGAGGCAGCAGCTAGAGTAGTAAAATATAGAGTAAAGCTAAAAAAACAATCTCATCGTGTACGCGACAAGAAAAAATTAACCTCAAACAATAAAGACTTTTTACAATCGCTAGGCTACCGACTACTATAAGTTCTATTTCTCCTACAGAAACTACTTTACTCTCTTTTCGTGTGCGTAATCAAGGTAACATTACTCTCTTTTTGTGTGAAATCACTTTACAATGCTACCGACTGCCCCCCCTAGGATAAAGCATATAAATTCTAATTCTCTACGAAAAACTACTTTAGTCTCTTTTTGTGTACAATCACGCTAACATCAAGGAGAAATATGTTCAACGTAACGGACAAAGTTATATTTGACAACAGAGTTGCTAGGCGGGAAGTAAGGAGCTATCATCCATATGCTGGCACGAAATATGAAAACAACGATGAAATTCGAGTTCCTGTACACAACCAAGAACATATATTTTTACCCTCTGAAGCTGATGTTCACATCGAAGGTGAAATAGTTAGATCAAGCGCAGATAATACACCTTCAGCTACAGCCGTTCCCGATCAAAACTTTGCAGCAAATCTCTTCGATGAAATGCGTATTGAATTGAATGGGAAAGAGATTGAAAGAACACGACGTGTAGGCACGACTAGTGCTATAAAAACTTTCGCCTCTTATTCTAAAAATGAAATGTTAGCGCTGCAAAATGCTGGCTATTTTCCATCAATTTCTACACCACCAAACGAAGCTAATATTATCCACGCGACTACAAAGCTGTTCCATGCAATTATCCCACTGAGTCTTCTTTGCGGATTATTTGAAGACTACAGGAAACCATTCATAAACTGTAAACTTGAATTTATCTTTATTCGTTCTAGAGATGACAAATGTGCACTGTTTTCAGCCAACGCGGAAGATACAGCTAAAGTCAAAGTACGAAAAATGTATATAAAGCTACCAACTCTAATACTGTCCGACGAGGAAGAAGTTAAACGCATAAAGTTAATCCAAAAAAAATCCTTCTATTCCTGTAGCATTTCGATCGTGGAGTTATCACGAGTTACCTACTATTCCAAATTCAACGAAAATTAATTGGACTGTTATGACTACGTCACAAATAGAAAAACCGAGAGTTTTTATGCTTGCTTTCCAAACCGATCGTAAGAAAATTAATGTTTCTTCTTCTCTGTTCGATCACTGTAATATTCGATCCGTTGGTGTATTCTTAAATTCAAACTTTTATCCCTATGAAAAGGCTGTAGCTAATTTTAACAATGGCGACTACAGTGAATTGTATGATATGTTCATCAAGTTTCGTAATGCGTACTATCAGCTTGATGATAATCGTTCCGAACCGAACATATCACGAAGTGAATTTCACTCGCATTGTCCTATTGTTGTTGTTAATTGCATGGAACAGGTTGAATCGATAAAATCTTCCTCTGTAGATGTTCGCGTTGAAATTGAAACAAACGAACCTATTCCAGCCAACACTACTCTGCATTGCATTATTATTCACGATCGCATAATAAATTATAAACCACTAACGAATGAAGTATTTTTCTTCCAATAATCTTGCGCGAGTTTTTCTTCCTTTTTTTTCTTTCTAATAGTGTATATAAACGAGAGAGTGAAGATTCTCTGCTTCAGTTCTTCGATATCAAGCACACCATGAGTGCAAAACCCAGAGGAGTGATAGTTGACATTCAGAGGTTACCTACTGGAGGTTACGAGATAGCCTGTTGTAATATAGATTCGTCTA
This sequence comes from Anabrus simplex, assembly GCF_040414725.1. Classification (NCBI taxonomy): domain Eukaryota; kingdom Metazoa; phylum Arthropoda; class Insecta; order Orthoptera; family Tettigoniidae; genus Anabrus; species Anabrus simplex. The sequence goes on from NC_090279.1 coordinate 69,468,110, forward strand.
CAAATGTGTTATCTACTGCTCTATTAGGTATGAGTGTACCTAATTTAGATTTCACGCTTACGTCGTTTTTCAATCTTCTCAGTGAACAACAATACCAATATCTGGTTGTGTGCAACTGTGTTAATGAGTTACGTCTATTAGCACTGCAAGAGTATCCTCGTACATGCATAATTGACTTGAACACTATAGAAGGTGTACCTGATTTAAGAACAATGCGTAACGAGTGTTTCCCTGTTGAGTGCCCGCGCCATTTACCACATGTTGCAAGACATTCAGGCAGCTGTGCTATGTTCAACGTTCACGCAGTTCATAGTTGGCTAAAATCGTCAGATGGTGTGATGAGAATAGTGTGTTCAGTGATAAACAAATTTAAGAAAGAAGGTGTGAGCAGATTCAATAAATTTGAGTGGACTTTCTTCCCTGAAAACATATTATCTATTTACGAACAACATCAGTTAAGTGCGCTCTGGCAGTATCTACCAGATCATCTGAAGGCGAACTTACACCAGGCTTGTCAGGATTCAGGAGCTAACAACAACGACATCGTGCGAGCTTGATATCGGCTACTAATACATCAATTATTAAGGTGAAAAAAAAGATATAATACCATCCTTTTTCCTTGCTTGTTTTTTCGGTTTTATTCTGCTTCTAACTAATATGTTTATTTTTTCTCCTCTGCAGGTGTCTCCTCATAGTGGGATCAACAACAACAACAACAACGTCTGAGCTTGATATTAGATACTATTTCATCAATTATTAAGGTAAAGAAAAAAAAAAATAGTTTCCTTTTTTTTTTCTTTCTTGCTTGCTTTTTCTGTTTTATGCTGCTATCAACTAATTGTTCTTTCTTTTTTTCCCCTCTGCAGGACTCTCCTCTGGTAGCGGTCGAAGATTCAGTCTCTGCAGATCTCTCCTCGTGGTTGCAGTTACAAATTCAATCAGAAGTTTATATTTTGAAAAACCTCTGTAGTTTCCTATTCAATAAACTTGATTGTAAAAAAGAAATATGTTCTCTTTTTTTTTCATTCTCCTACTCCTACTTTAGTTAAGAGTACAAGGAATAAAAGGAGAGGCTGCGCAGGATAGTTTGAAAGAAAATCAACTTTTTGATCATCTAGTGTAGAGTTTTTTATTTTTTTCGAGAAAGAAAAAAGATTAAATAAAGGTTTACAATGCACTTTAATATATAAATGATAGAAAATTAACTTACAGTTCAATACTAGTTAGTACAATAGTATACAATGTACTTAAACAGCGAGTGTAATTGTATAAGATTCCTTTTTTTTTTTCATAATTAAATAATTATAATAATAGTATGCAATGTACTTTAAAAGTATAAATACAGTACAATACATTGAATAAAAGAAACAGCGAGTGAAATGTTTATCTAGTTTGAAATTCTATAAGCTTACATTTTTTTTTTCATTAATTACAGAATGAAACAAAAGTTTCTCTAAAATAAAAATGATTAAAGTAATCATAGGAGCTTCTCCTCTTATTACTTAATATTCACCTTCAGAGAAAATTACATTATTTTACATACAGAGGGGTAAACTGATGACAAAGTGGAGGAGGTGTTCACAAAAAAAGCAAACCTACTTTGCAAGATAGCTATACATTAGTTATACTTCTTTTCTCTGCAAGACTGTAATGTCCAAATGGTAATGTATTAATTTTGTTATCTGTGATGTACCTTTTGTCATCATTAGCTGTGAGTGCTAGTTTGTATTGACGAACCGTGAACACAGAATGAGAATTGGAAGTAATGCACACTTGTAGTTTGGTCACTTGTTCACCTTCATACAGACAACGTCTATACTGATCAATTGTAAGGTGATCGACAACATTTTTTTTGACACCCTTAGCTTTACATGTAGGTTTCTCTTTTTCACACAACTTAATAGCATACATCTTTGGTCTCAAACCTACAAATTCTTCAACAATACTTCCACCGTTTTCATCCTTCATCAAACCTATTTCACCTGAATTTTTTCTTTCAATTTGGAAAGGATTATTTTCATCATAATTTCCTGTATCAAACAAAACTGAATTTTCCTTCATAAACTCATAGATATCAAATGAAAAATTGTATATTAAACTGTCGGTGTCAGTGTAGAGTAGTTGTGAGTTTGATTCTGTGTTTCTCAAAATAACGTTGTAGTGAAAATCGTTCATTTTCATTTTTGACAAATCTAAAATTGTAGCACCGAGGTAAACCGGTTGATTGTGATGAATTTGAAGTTTCTTCATTTCGATAACCATACACTGTTCGTCTACTATAATACGACGTTTGAAGTTTGCTCTTGAGATCAACGTACCAGCACCATAACGTCCCTTCCACTGTGTGACCCATCTGACGTCGCGCAGCTTCCTTACGTTCATTAATGAACGCCCAAAAATTGCGTTATTCATTAATTTATAGAAACTTTTCTCGAACTCATTTTTTGCTAACTTTCGTTTCTCTGTGTTCAAATCAATGTAGCATTTTAACCATGCGCTCTGATTAAACTGAATCGCTCTGTAAATGTGAGCTACTTTCATACCTAACTCTACACACTGTTTTAATAGCCTATAATGAAGAACATACCGTTCCTTGTTGTAAAGAGTGCTCATTAGTTTCGTAGATTTTTCAGGACACAATGGATAATCGGCATGTTTATCATGAAGTTCTAGCGGGTAGATTAAATCAACTTCTACCATAAACCCAACATCTGCTTCATCTCCTACATTCATAATGTCTAAATTCTCAACGTTTTCGACCCATTGAAAGCCGCCCGTTGGAAGAAACTGTTGCATAGCGAATCCATACAAATTGTTCACGTCAAAGTACATTATGTATGATTCCGGTTTGGACTCATCGTATGTTAACATGTACTTGTTATTTGCTACTGCATGCCGCGTAACGCATTGCACATTACCACCGCGTATGGAGCGTTCGAAAAACTGCAGCATGTCGATATCCTGAAGTAATTCTAGCTGGACAGCTGTTATTTTCTTCATAGCACTCCATGCCATAGACGGTACCGTGTAGAAATGAGCGGCATCAATACCATATGTCTCTTTTCCACTCAATCTAAAGTTTTCAAATACATCGGCCAAGAGTAAAGTATCGATTTTCAAGTAAAGATCAGAATATTCACCCAACGATTTACAGTTAAACTTATTCCAAATAAGCTGAGCAAACGCGTAGTTTTCTTCCGAAACAGTTTCACCCTTTAAAGAGCTAAAGAATGAACTCCTTGACGGTAAACTAGTGTCGTCTAACACCTCCATACTAGTAACATATTCGTATGGAAATATCCCTTTCCGAGAAGCGAGTTTAAACTGTAAATCATCGGTGAAATACCGTCTCGTTACAAGCTTTGACTCGTCACTAAGTAATAGCGACATTTTGTCCAGCGAAAAAGGAATAAAGTTGTAAGTGTCTATAAATCTTAGTTCAACACACTGTCTTTGGTTATAACGTATAAAGTTTGAAAATCCTTTGTATCGTTCCATGTTCACTGCTAATAGTTTAATGTTCGTTCTGAGATTTGTCACAACATCCCCTCCCTTCCTATGCAGTTCTCTAATTATGAAATGACCATCATAGGCTGTCAAATTATGGAATGCTACCGGCAAGATAGAAATTTTACGATACTGTAAGTTACACAATTGATGTGCTGATCCCCTGTAAACACCCGTTAAATGACAATGATCGCGAACTTTAATTTCATTATCTGCAATTTCCTTCTCACATATGTGACATAATGTAGACGAAAGAAATTCATTTTCTTGCTCAACAGTTAATGCTAACATTGGTTTCGTATCAAAATAATAGGGCGCAAGCGTGTCCACCAAGTTATACATCTCATCTACGAACCATTTTACACAATCACTACCTCGATAGAGTTTGAAAGAGCACAAATCTCTGTCAAAACTACAGTGTAAATAATATGCTACGCTGTATGGCACATGTTCGTGAATTGGAGTTGAATGTGAGGTGACATCACTTGGAAAACAAGTAGACACAGGTTTCAGTATGCATTCTGTGTCAGCATACACAATAAAAGGCACTGGCTCTTTAACCTTATACTCGGTAAAGTACACTAGCCGTTCGCTATCTGAAGGCATTATACTTTTGCCCACCGGAAATTGTATACAGTTATTAGTATGCAAAGCTAATTTTTCCTTATTAGAAAAGTAAGACAAACACCGTCTGCAAATATAAATTCTATTATGGTTCTTCGTAAGAGATGAGCGCACAAGACGTGGAAGATTCTTAATCAAACAAAAGTGATACTTCTCACTGTCGCCAATCTGAAGCATTAGAAGATCTACGATCTTTTCACACGTTTTATGTGAAATGTACAAAGGTACAAGAGTAAACTCTTTTTTGTCATCATTCCGTCCTATGCACACCCAGTTGTTCTCGTCATACTGCGCTCCGAATACATTCACGGAGATTTCGTTTTGATCTTCAAATTTTCTCATGTATCTCATTTCCATCGGGATTGGTATGTCTTTTAAATTTAAAATTGCATTATAATGTGGATAAGAAGAAATGCGATCTACATGATGTTTAGCTGGAACTAAGCCAGCAACTACACTCCACGCAAAGCAAGCATCTCGTGTGTTCCGCAGATTAATAACTGCTTTCTTGTTTCGAATTGCTGTAGGCAACGTTAGACTAGTTGGCGACTTGCCCACGTGAAAACCTACATTTTTATTAATGTTTATCCGCAATTCGCGAATTCGTAGCAGAGACCATCCCGAATCACGAGCCTCGAACTCTGATAATTTTTTCAGAATCGGTCTCGTTACATGTTCGTTGTACCATTCTCTTAAATTAGTACCGTCAGTAATTTCAGCGTTCCTTGTATGAAAATAATTGTTATCGATTTTCTCGTGACGGACATGTTGTGTGCAGAGAACGGTATTTACTTTTAATGCTTGTGTCTTGAGTGCTTCCTTCACGTATTTATTAAACCACACGTAAGATTTATCTAGGAACTCTTCGGGGAGTAAGAAATCATTGTTAACGTTTACCACCGCTAGTGTGTACACTCTGCGCCGAAAAGCTTCCTCGATTTGTTTACACTGGAAAGCAGACAAATCTTCTATCTGAAAAGTTAGTCCATTAACAGCGCGAGCGTGAAAATAAATTTCTAACATCTGATTACGCATTTCCTCTAGCTCGTTAAGATTTTCAATCAGCTTGAACTGAGCTTCTTCTCGCTCGTCGCTAGGTTCGAACCGATATGAAATTAGTATTGATCCATTTACCTCCCTCATAAACGCGCGAATGCGTTCAAACGCTCTATCGAAATGAGTTTGCATTCTACCCGCATCTTCATCTGTCTGTAAATTAATGTCTAGTTTCCTACGTTTGCTGCTCGACTCCATGACTACAAAAAAAAATTACGATTTGGTGCTAAATTTTTCAGCAATCTCAAGACAAGTCCAGCAGTTGCTGTAGTAACGACTTATCAAGAATGTACAATCCGTCATTACACAGTATAACCATCGAGCTAGGTCACTACCTTCTGCATCGCGTGAACAGTGTACAGCTTCGCTAGGAAACTCCTCCTGAAGCTTCCCTAGCAATGTATTACGGTAATAGGAAATGTTATTTGAATTTTGTGACGAAAAGGAAAATTCAATTTTATAAATTTCTTCGAATGTATTATAGCCAAGAAATAAAAGAAAATGTTCATTACTTGAAAGTTCACTCAAAAGAAATCGCACTACAGCAGCTGTCACTTCCTGCTGGCTTTCGTAAGCTTTACTCAGGTTCGTCACATATACTGTATAACTGAAAAGAGAACCCCCTCTGTTCCATAGTTCAATACAATTAGCACTCACTTCTTGTTCTTGTTGTGCGCTCAGTTGTCCCGCTTCATCTTCAACAGGCTGTGAAGTAGCGACCACATCCTCCTCTCGATGTACTTGAAGACGACGACTCTGTATGCTTGGATATGCTTGATGTTCAGTTCCTGGTTTAATCTCAACTTTCTTCCACTTCATCATATTACCACCTCGGACCTGAAAAGACAACACCACATACTATTTTCAATTAACAAAACAATTATGCGAATACGGCGAAAAAAAAAATTTACATTAAGAACGAAAATACTCTCTGCATACTTACTTAGTTAAAATAGATGTCGTAACTGATGACATTCTACTGTAGGAAGCACACTTGATGGTAGCCCCTCTCCATGCCTCTGTACATCATTTTCAAGTTGTTTTTTAAAGAATTTATTTCTTCTATTTCTTCTGCTGTAAGTTTTGAGAATTGCGCCGGCAGGAAAACACTCACAGTCTCCTCATCTTCCCCTTCTATATCAACGATTATTTTCCTCCCAAATCTTGTTTCTACCGCTCTCAGCGCTTTAACCTTAAATGGATGGTTAAGTTGCAACTCACTTAACTTTCTATTATGATATTGTGGTGCCTTGGCAATTTTGTTTAATTTCATTAACATATCCATTCTGTTGAAACTGTTATATCTTTTTAAAATTAACAAACTAAATAAACTTACACTTACTGAAGAGGAAAGAAAAGTAGTAGTAGTAGTAGTAGTAGTAGAGAACTCTTCCAACTAGATGATAGTTTTCATGTTGCGCTCTGCTCCTTAAATACTCCCTGCCACCACCTTCACTCCTCACCAGTAGGTTGGACTTGACACTAGTTCACCTTCACTCAAAATTACAACCTACAAAAAACATCCTGTTCGTGACAGAGATAACCTTCATCAAGTTAGAAAGCGGATCTTGCCTAGTAACAGCTGCACTGTAGCACTCCTTAGTGTTTCCCCCTCACCCCTCCAGTAAGAGAGGAGTGGGGGATCATTTTTTTTTTAACATAAACTAACATCCTGTTCAGCTTTCACCAGCAAGTGACCTATTAAAGCAAATCCAGTTGCCACATAGTTACTGTACCTTGGACACAAGAGTAACCTTTCAAGAAAATTAATTACCTCTTACATAAAGACCTCTGAGTGTGTTGTCCTCATTCTACATGTGGATGACCCCCTTAGGCAGTGAAAGCTACTCCAGCAAAATCCAGTCACAGCACCTTGCCCCCCCACACCTTTCAAGAATTAATTACCTCTCACATTAAGACCTTGCAGTATGTGTAGTTAACATTCCACACACGCCTTGCCAAGTGAGAGGCCCCTTCAGGGAGTGAAGCGCACGGGGGCATGCGCAGTGGCTGCCGCTGGTCCAGAATTCTTCTATCGAAACTCTGGTCCAGCTTTCTTCTAGATCCTCTACTATTGTATGAACTGTTTTCATATGTTCAATCATATCAATCAAATGATAAAAGTTGTCTGAACCAATTAGAAGCATTACATTTCTATATAATTTTTTGTTCTCAGCATAGAGTTTGTTTATAGACAGATTAAAATTACTTGAAATAATGGAATCACATTCTCTACTATGGTTTTGCTGAGATCACAGGGGCTACATAAAACATTAATACAGTTCTGTTTGAAACAGCATATTTCAATGCTTCCAAGTGTAAAATAAAAAACATAAACATAAAAGAAGCAGACTTATCACAGTCATATAACAGTGAAAGATGTGATGTAACCCAAAGTCAAAGCAGCTAGAAATGAAATATTGCAATAATATAAGCATGTTATCTAGTGTTCTGTGAGGAGCTGAGGGGATGAGGACACCGTCAGTGGAGAATCAGCAGTGTTGGAGTTAATATCTGCAGTTTCAGAAGATCTTTTATGATCTACTACGAGACATTTAAATTTCACTCTTAGATTCATAAAACCTTGTCAGCATTACAGGGGGGAGGGACTGTGATTAAAATCTTATGTTCTCATGTAAATTAAGTAACTAATAAAAGTGAATTAAAGTAACAAGTTCTAGAATATGCCAACTTAACACATTCAATACAGAAGAGAAGAGTAGCTGAACTAAGGAATGGATGAAAAGGATGCACAAAAAGGACAGGGAAATAATGACAAAGAGGAAAGAAAAAAATCTGTTTAATGTGCCTTAAGTCCTTAAAGTGTCAGAGCCCACTAAGAAGGGGCATATAAAAGAAATCATTCTCAGAAATCATACATTCTAGAGCCCTTAGACATGGTTCTCTATATAACATAGAATCTGACCTGTATTTGAGGAATAAAATGAACTAATCACTATTCTATCTTTCTAGAAGAATTCAACATCTGAGCAAAATACTTATTTTGAGAGAACGTACATTCAAATTTTATGGTATTTCATCCCTCGTATGTCATAGGCAAATCTGCTAGTTCCTTGAAACACATAATATCTTGTGGATGTGAGGGTAACCCAGAATTATCACACCAGTGTTAACACTTTGTTTAGCAGACTGGTGTATCGAGGCTCAAAAACACTAATGAAAGATTTGTGATTTAACTTCTTCTACACTAATTATGGTAGGAGTTATAATTCTTAACATGTGGTGCTAATGGTGATGCAGTACTGTAGGAGGATATTAATTTTTTTCTAAAGTACGATCGGCCAACCATCATCTATTATAATCAAAGAGGAAAAATAAAAAAGGTGCAACCCCTAAAACAAAGTAATTTCAATACTGACAGTAAAAAGTACAGACTAATCCATGCCTAACCTTAAGTTCCTAAGAGTTGGCAGCTTTGTGTAGCGCATTGTGGTGTATTCCCAGACAAATAAAAAGAACAGAGTTGTACTACGCATAGATGGTCATTCAGCAATTGGTGACTGCTGGTGTTAATACTGACGAAGCACATAGAAAATTATGCCCCTGCCAAACTTATTCAGATATTAAGTGTTAATTTCTGACCCCTATAAAGTTATCTGGTATGAGACTTACAAGCAATGCTGTTGTTTCTCCTTCAATCCAGCCTGGTTCCTCTTTGATTTTTGCTTCCAGGTCCATTTTGCACTGCAAACTGAAGTAGTTAGAAGGCACTGGTATGGTTGATTACTTCCACTGACCTTACACTGAAACATAAGCCAGAAAAATATATTACCTTATTGATGTCATTGATACTTATGATGTTTGTTAACAGACTAAGCAACAATCGTGTCATTATATATGACCATCAATATTATGATCATACCAAAAAACCCGAAATTTTACATGACAGTTGATATTATGATCATACCTGTAGGACTTCAATCAAAGCTAAGGACCTGCAGTTTTATATGATTTCTAAAACAGTGATCACTTTCACAGGAAATATAATTTAACTTATCTGTCGATATCAAGATCATAGTCAAAGGACCCCTGGTATTACATGACCGAGCTTGATAGTTGCAGTCGCGTAAGTGCGGACAGTATCCAGTATTCGGGAGATAGTGGGTTCGAACCCCACTGTCGGCAGTCCTGAAGATGGTTTTCCGTGGTTTCCCATTTTCACACCAGGCAAATGCTGGGGCTGTACCTTTATTAAGGCCACGGCCGCTTCCTTCCCACTCCCAGCCATTTTCTGTCCCATCGTCGCCATAAGATATATCTGTGTTGGTGCAACGTAAAGCCAATAGAAAAAAAAAATTGTATTACATGACACCTTATATTGTATTAATAGCTATCTAACATACAGTTTTATATGCAACTGAAACCGTAACAAGATGACCTTTCTTGAAAATTCAGTGACTGTACGGTTTGCATATCACTCTGATCACTGGGGTCCATATACTGGAATCTTCCTACCATTTTTATCCTTTGCAATCGGCTTCAAAACTAACTGAACAAGTTCACAGTTCTTTGAGATGTGTTCTATCAAAATTTTCCTTCCCAGGATCAAATTCTCTCAAACCATTCTCCTGTCATTAAGCTTATTCACTATCTCTTTATTTGAGACATGTTCTATCAAAATGATCTTCATGAACTTCTGATAACACAGCATTTAAAAGGCTTCAAACTCTGTTTTTCTTGGCACCAGTTATTATCTGTGTTTCACTTCCATACGGTGTCATACTCCTTACTCAGTGTAAACATAATTTTAAAAGTTTTCAATCTGTTCAACCTAAAGAACATGATATTGAACAGATGGGAATTTAGGCTGGATTCAGTGATGATAATTATCGATATTGAGAAGGCATACGTCAGTGTACCATGGCAAGTGGTCTCGGATGTATTGATAAAAAAGAAGGCAGGGAGAGGTGAAGAACATATTATAAAAGCCATGAATGAAAAGTGAGTAAGTAGTATGAATACTAAGATAGGACAAACAAACTGGTTCAAAGTAGAAACAGAACTTCGAAATGGATGTGTTTTATCCCCTCCAATCTTAATTACAATCATTGATGAAATCCATAAGAGTATACAACAAAAAAATTGGAAACAAGGAGGCAAAGGCCTCACCCTTTGCAGATTAGACAGTAATAGGTGGAGAAGATGAAATGGAAGGACAAGAACAAGATAATGTAAGGAATCAGGAGATGGAGGAATATGGAACGAAAATCAGCGTGGAAAAGAGTACGATAGTAGTGGTGACGAGAGGTAATACAGAAGGAATTGGGAATATTGAAGTAAATGGAAGACCATTAGAAGTTGTGGAAAGCTTCAAGTATTCAGGGAGAATAATTGAAGAAGATGGGAAAATAAATTAAGAAACTGGATAGAGACTTGAACAAGCGAATGAGTTTTACCAATGTGTGAGATGTGTATGTAGCTGGGACATCCAACGGAATGAAGGAAAATTTGGCACCCAATGTATTACACACCATGGACAATAAAAATACATGATGAACACAGAATGCAAGAGGCCAAGATGAAATTATTTAGAGAAGCAATAGGGAGGGCATAAAGGGATAAAGTCAGAAACATAGAAACGAGGGAGTGAATTGGATTCCCTGAACTGAAAGGCAAGATAGAGACACATAAGCTGAAATGGTATGGACACATGATGAGAATGGAAGAGGATAGAGTTCCACAGTAAGTATTTACAGAGAAAGTCATAGGAGAATGACATCGGAGAATGCCCAGAAAGGGGTGAATGGATACGGTAAGGAGAGTACAGAGTAGAGTGGAGTAAAATTAGAAAAAATATTCAAGGAAGGAAAGGAGTGGTGGAGAGAGAAAAACTGAGGAGGTTCTTGATTCACATTTCTACCCAGAAGACTGGAAATGGAAAATGAAGAAAATTCTGTTGAAATGAAGACAAAAGTTTATACAATACTGCTATCAGCTCATTTCATCCAACAATGCCAGCAAACTTTACTCAAGTGCCTTTTCTTTATTTTTCTATGCATGTCATGTCTAATGACACAACCAAGTGGTGTTTAACAGAGCCCCCCTTGTAGGGAGTTCCATGTCAAATCAGTGGTTTAAATGTTAAGCAGTTTTTATTGTTTCGCAGGTGGTACAAAAATTGTCTATGTTGAATACACACAATATTAAAAAGAAGGAAGGATCCACCTTTCAATACTCCGTTTTAAGTTGAACCAAATAGAGGTTACAACTTGTTCGTTTGGGACCAGTTTCAACACATTTGAAGTGTCATCATCAGCCAATTAGCAAAGCAGTGCAAAAATTAAGTCATAAAGGTCTAAAAACAACTAACACAGTGATCACAACTTAACAACAGAGTATTGAAAGGTGGATCCTTCCTTCTGTTTACTATTGTGTTTTTCTCTATTCAATACGGGAAAATCATGAAATTTTTAACTTTATATGTTGAATACCTCGAGTAGTGCCCCAGAGAATTCATTTTACCCAATTGCAGTGTTCATTAGTCACTTAGTGATATTTTACTGTAAATGTAAACATACTGCACAAACAATGAATACTACAATTCCTCCTACAGGTAATACAAGCTTCGTTCCTGTGGCTAATTTTGTAGATTCTTACACACTGCCAGGGAATACATTTCTATGTAAACACATATCTATTCAGGAAACTATGCTCATTTGTATTTTGTATATTTTAATGTAGGGGACAATACTGAAATGTGCTGTGTTTACTTGTTCTGACTACCGTTTACAGTTTCTACAGCCAGAATTTATTCCTGAAGATTGTTCTTCCATTCCTGAAAGCAGTTTAATGTTGCACTAATAACTCAAAGGTAAAGGGTTAAGATTAGGTATGCAGTGGCATTAATTAAGGTTAATTAATGATAAAATGGGGAAACCAAGGAAACGTTTTTCAGGGCTGCAGATACTAGTATTCGACCCCATGCAGTCTCACCACCACTCACTCCTGAAAATCTTTTACACAGCAATAAATCAGAAAGACAGCCGACAGTAACCTAAATCATCACAAAAAAATACCAGAACTAGCTGCTGCGGGGTATTGATGTGACACAGAAGAATCTCCATAACAACACTGATAAAACAAGATACAGATATCCTAAATGGAAACCTCCCAGGAATTTGAACCCTACCTCCATATGTCGCATCATACAGAGTAATGAACAACTCAACATTCACAGCCTCACTATAAAATTGCACACAGAGGTAAATAACACAGCAAAACAATATCGGTAATTAAAATTACACACTAAATATTGCAATTTTTTGTCTAACTACCATCCGCATTTCTTCATCTGCGATGCTCTTCAGAAAAAAAAAAAAAATCATCATTCCACAAAATGTGGATACATGATAGATTGCTACTACACACAACTTGCAGGCACTTGCAACGCAAAGGCTGGGAGTTTTCTAAAAAGCATGCTAGTTATATGCGTATTCATTTTTAATGCTAAATTAATATTAACTTCTAATATTCTTACTTGAGATCTATACATTTAGCAAATGTACATTATTGAACTTGAACATTACCGACAATATGTTAGAGGTTGTGGACGCAGTGTAAAAAGACATAAATCACAATTCCTCAATGAAGAAAATCCGTAACTTTCTTAACGGAATAAGCTGTAGAATTGGCCTTATATAACAACATACCAGCCACTTCGAAACAAAACCGGATATTTGAATGTTGTTCAACCACTTAAAACAAACTCTTTAAGTACAAATTTGATTTCTAACAGTCAGTAGAACCTAAGGGGGCTGTCACACAGGCTCGATCGAACGACTGCGATCGACCGACTAAGAAAACAAACCTACAGAGGGCAGTGGCACCAGTCACACAGCATCGATCGTCAGCGATCAACTACGAGCGATGAAGATCGACTGGTTTGTAAAAACAAACGTGTCCGTTTTTCAGTCGCAGTCGTTCGATAATGGCGGACGCAACATAGTCATCTGTTGATGAAATCGAAACATTAATTTGCTTAGTGTATGAAAACAAAGTGGTGTATAATCCTAGACTCCCTGGATATAGTAATAGGGAGACCGTGAATTTTGTATGGCATTCTATAGTGTGGAGAATTGGGACAAAAACTGGTAAGTAATTATTAGATTTATTACGATTATCTTATGAATAGTGTTATCTTAGATTATTTATTGATAAAGTACATTATACGGAATAGAGTGGTAAAATGAGTTACACTAGGAGAAGTAGTAATTATCATTCTTGTAACTTAATTGAAGAAATGTTTGGAAAACATAAGCAGTGCTTTCCTAACCTCCATCTCGTACCTAATGAAATGAATACCATTGTTTGCTTTAATGACAAATAAGTGTAGGCCTATGCCATAAGTAGGCCTACTACATGTATATTTTCTTTGTCACAATATTCTGATTCATTGTTTCAGGAAAAAGTTGTGCCAAAACATGGCAAATTCGGAGGGCTGGATATCGAACTTGGAGAGATAACATCCTCCCTCTCCTCCCAGGTTCTGCTGTACAGAAAACATAAAATGGGTCTACTTCAATGCCCTCAACTTTCTGGAACTCTTCATTGCTGGAAGAAGGTACAATTCTGTAATATTTATTTTTAAAAGTAGGCCTACATTACAGACCAGTGTTCTAGTTGTGAAAGAGTGAGGGGAAGATTCAGCCTGTAGGCCATAAGTTCCACCCATCTGTTCATTAATTTATCAAATATAACTGAAAGTAATATAATATAATCTAACCTAGCAATCATCTTACTAAAATAATTATTGAAAGTAACAATTTCTTAAACAGAAGGCTTGTGTCCAGACTAAAATGTAGCTCCAATTTAGAAGAATTGCATTAATATGTTGTTCATTTTTTTTCAGTTCTATAACAAACACATCTATGGAAGTGGCACCTGGTGTATGAGAGCCTTTTCACCAAGCTGAAATATAGGAGGAGGAAGCAGAAATAATTTGTGTTGGAGGGGTTTAACTCCTACAGTTCAAAAATTACTGAAGGGACTTCAACTTCCAGTCCAGTGGCTTCTGCTTCTACAAACAGCTTTGCCAGCAGTTAAAAATAAAAGAAACAGAAATGTGAAAGTGACAGTGATGTGTTAAGTGAATATTTAGAAAAGATACTGAAAACTGAAAAGAAAATATAATCAATGTTATTTTTAGTGTCTTCATGATGACATGGAAAGAATGAGTGAACTAGGTCGAAAGGTTTTCAAAGTTAAAATTCAGAAACTGTTGTATACAGTGTTAGACCAAGAAAGAATCTAATAAAATTTATGTTCTTGAGAAATGTTCTACTTTTTAAATTAAATCATTTTTTGTTATACTTATCTATCAATATTTATTGGAATACTCAGTGAGTTATGTGTATTAGGACCTGATGGGAAAGAACCTTAACTCCAATTTTTATTAATTATTAGCATTATTACAACATCTTAATTTGTATATTTTATGTGGTAGAACAGGTATGGTTTACAAGGAAAGGAGTTTTTGAAATACATGTAGTAGGTCCTTTCTGTGTGTATGTAGTAAGCAGTTGTAAAGCACAGGTGGTCTGAAACCAGACCAGCATATTGATAGTTCTGTCCAAGAGCTGACTTCCTTCTTACGGTATACTGTTGATCACAACTGCAAACTCATTGCACTAGGTTTGTACAGCACAGGTGGTCTGAAACCAGACCAGCGTATTGAGACTTCCTTCTTACGGTATACTGTTGATCGCAACTGCAAACTCATTGCACTAGGTTTGTACAGCACAGGTGGTCTGAAACCAGACCAGCGTATTGAGACTTCCTTCTTACGGTATACTGTTGATCGCAACTGCAAACTCATTGCACTAGGTTTGTACAGCACAGGTGGTCTGAAACCAGACCAGTGTAAGGATATTAGTAGTTTTGTCCAGGAGCTGACTGCCTTCTTACAGAATACTGTTGATCACAACTGCAAGCTCATTGCATTGGGTTTACTGCATCTGTGTTCAATGTTGCTTGCTATACTGCCATCCTGCAAGAATACACATCCTAAATACCTATTTGAAATTATCTACCTGTTCCAGTTTTGTATTCTCAACCTGACATTCAGTTCTATTTTATCTCCTCATTCCAAGTACTCTCCTGCCATTGTACCTGTCTGCACCAGCAATCACTACTTTCATGTCTGTTACCGTACTTATAATTTATTAATAACATATAGGCCTACAGAGGGCATCAAGGTAGACTGCTTATTTTATTTCTTGTGCTGTAGATCCATTAATATTAGATTGCACAGTTTCAATAGACCAAGTTGTTTGCATAGGACAAAATTCTTACTACAGTTATACCTGACAGAATCCCTCCCTGCCACCTTATAACTTTGTAACTTAGGTAGCCTTTATCTCCTCATTCCAAGTACTCTCCTGCCATTGTACCTGTCTGCACCAGCAATCACTACTTTCATGTCTGTTACTGTACTTATAATTTATTAATAACATATAGGCCTACAGAGGGCATCAAGGTAGACTGATTATTTTGTTTCTTGTGCTGTAGATCCATATAAACAATGAAAAACAAAGATGAAAAATTCATTTGTAACTATTTTGACAGATGTTTCCACCAAAGTTTTGTAGATTTTAATCTACAACATAAAAAACTGTATTTTGTGTGATGTGATATTAAGGGGATATGATGGCAGAATATGTACATTATTTATAAAAAATATATTCATATGACAGTTACATGCTTGTAATAACAGGTTGAGTAGATTAATTACCCTGTAAGTCAATCCAAGATCTTACAAGGCCCATACACCCTACTCTGTCAAACATTCATTTATATAATTGGTATTTACAAACAGTTTTGACAGGCAATGTAAAATATAGCAAAATTAAATCATTTACCACCTGAGGCCTAAATAACATTTTACTGTAGACGGCAATAGTAGTCTATTTAGTTGTTAGAAAGGCATACTCTTCACTTCTAAAAATAGAAGGCAAGGTGCTTGTTATTAGCACCTATTATTTTTTGCAGTGGTTGGTTCTCATTTTTGGTGAAATTGAAGGCAAAGTTTTCATTTTCCCTGAACTGATACATAAGGAAAGTATTTCAGGATGGATAGATAGGCTTGGTCATGTTCATATCAGTAAAGAAGTTACATATGAACAATACACAGAAAGGCAAAATCAACATTGAGGTAAGAAAGGGAGTCCTACCAGACCTTTGCGGAAAAAGTTGTTACTCTGTACCAAGGAGTTTACCAGTAACTTGGATGGAAGTGCAGGATTTATATTAATTGGCTTATTATTGCCAAGTGAGCAATTAGATCAGCTTGCCAGTGCAAAGTTTGGGGAGACAGTACTTTATGCTTAGTGATGAGGATAATAAACAAGACCTTGTGTGTAATTTACATGTAGTTTTGACAAGTATCAGTCTATTACACTGCCAACGTACTTATTAGAAGAATATTCCAGAAGCTTTTCCTATAGTTATTAAGCTAGTGTACAGAGCACTAGCCTCACCTGAACTCCTCAAGAAATGTACACATATGTGAATACACAGAATCCTAAAGAGAATTTACTTTGGAAGAGATGTCCATAGACAACCTTTCTTCACAGCCATTTGGTAAAATTAGCTGCTTTCGAAGCTGCTGTAGTCTTCAATGATATAAATTAAGACAGGATTGTCATTCTTGCAAAGTTTGGATATGGACCTGGATTCTTTGCACAAAACGCAGTAGACCTACAGAAATTCAGCAACATGCTTGTCAAGAAAGCAATATGATACTATTCTGAACATGGCACAATAACAAAGAAGAGGAGAGGCGACAAGAGATTTGCAGAGGATCATGAGGGAGAGAAATAATGTAAGGAACTCCATTGCTTTTATCATTTTCACAATATTCAGAGCATATGTGCATATTTCTTTCTTTCAAAATTATTTACAGGATTGTAATGAAACTTGACACACTATTTCTACATTAGGTAATGTAAATTTTGACTGGAAGCATTTCTTGATATGTCTATTATTTTGGTAGGTGGGATCTCACCAAGTGGTATGAAAAAAAAAAAAAAAAAAAAAAAAAAAAGCTAATAAACACCTCAAAATATCATTTGAAAAGACAGTAATTATGCCCCAGGATCCAGCATCATTAAAACAAATAAGCATAAATGGTATCAGTCTTAATATTTGAAATACAATGAGCCACTTTTGTGAGGCTTTTGTTGGAATTTTCACCCTGTCAAGAATTCTGGCTGTAGTGCTCTATGAATGGCATCATATATAATAGGAACAAATCCACTGATGTATTGTGAGCAATCCTAAATCTGTATGAGTCACCGATGTCCAGAAACCTGTAGGCCTAAATAAATATATTTCCACTGTTGATGGTAGCACCTTCAAATTATGAATTCAAATTGATGTAGCCTACATAACAGTTTTCAGTCCTTTTTATCAATACTTTATTAGAATCCTGCAGAATGCCACTAATCTTTTATTTGATATATTTTGCCACGGACATACAGTAGTTGTTTCGAAGGTGAACATCACTTTTGACTTTAAACCTAAAAAAATCGTTGTGAATATTGAATTTAACGATAGTGTCAGTCTTTCCGCAGAACTTATACTTTTCCTGTAATTTGTTTGCCTGATGATTATTACTGACTTCATTTTTTCCTCTAATTCCTTATACCGTAATTATTGATGGGCATTCGGTACTAGTTCCTGAATTTTTCTTCGTCATTCCGCAACGAAGGCACACTTTGGTGGAATTCTCCATGGCTCTTTACCTTGTCCACTGCGATCGTCTGGTTCTTTCCTTTCTCCTAATATATTCATAGGTTAGAATCATATTTCCACCCGAATTATCGCTTTCACAACACATTCTTTTTCTCTCGTGAATATGAATACATCTATAGCCTGTACGGTACTGGGCGGGAGTATCAGCTGTTTCCGTGCAGTCGATCCCTCTCGATCGATGAGCAGTGTGACAAGGTAAATGAATTTAGTCGTTAGTACTCGATGCCAGTTGGTCGCTCTTGATCGTTCGATGCCCTGTGTGACAGCGGGCTTAGCCTACAATGGAATACAAAGCCTGCCCGATAGCCACTCATAGCTGTCCGCCCTGTGGATGCTATATTTGCCGCTAGAGGCGCCGCAATTCAACCTCACATCAATACCTTGGTTGGCGGTATTTCTACACGTTGTCTGCCTACTGGTGACGTCGTATTGATAAAATACATCAATTATATGACAATGGTGTACTGTTGCGTACCGCTTTGCAAACAAGGCTCTAGAAATATAGTTCCTGAAATTATGGGTTAAAGCAATAAGCAGACAAGGTATGGTACAGTAAATACGCAGACCATGCGACGGCAAAAGTTAGGTTACTTATTATTAGGCTATTGCTCCTGTTCTGATGATAATAATATTATCTTCGATATACATCTCCTGGCTCGAGAGACAGTGTCACCGTCTAGGAAGCCCACCTCCCTCTTCAGGGGAGGAATGAAAGTGTTTAGAAGTTACATGATCCGCCAACATTAGCATCAGTGGCGTATCCTGGAATCTCCACTGAGGCATGCAACTAGTAACCATGCAGTTAACACAATGTACCGGTATTAAGTAAATTTCAATTGTACTCACCCTAATTACATGTAGGTGAACTCGAGCCAAACAGTTTTACTGTAAGTTTCTGGATTGAACGTGCGTACACAATTCTTGTTTTCTCTTTCTAAATTTACGAGGGTCCGCCTCTGTGGTGTAGTAGTTAATGTAATTAGCTGCCACCCCCGGAGGCCCGGGATCGCTTCCCGCCCATGCCACGAAATTTGAAAAGTGGTACGAGGGCTGGAACGGGGTCCACTCAGCCTCGGGAGGTCAACTGAGTAGAGGTGGGTTCGATTCCCACCTCAGTCATCCTCGAAGTGGTTTTCCGTGTTTTCCCACTTCTCCTCCAGGCAAATGCCGGGATGGTACCTAACTTCAGGCCACGGCCGCTTCCTTCCCTCTTCCATGTCTATCCCTTCCAATCTTCCCATCCCCTGCAAGGCCCCTGTTCAGCATAGCAGGTGAGGCAGCCTGAGCGAGGTACTGGTCATCCTCCCCAGTTGTATCCCCCAACCCAGAGTCTGAAGCTCCAGGACACTGCCCTTGAGCCGGTAGAGGAGGGATCCCTCGCTGAGTCCGAGGGAAAAGCCAACCCTGGAGGGTAAGCAGATTAAGGAGAAGAAGAAGAAGAAGAAGAAATTTACGAGGGAAGGTAGAGGTCTCGCGGCTTTAACTATTTGCATTCAAACTGATTTACAATTATATCCGTTTTAGACTCATCCGTCGTTAATATCACATTGCGCAAAATATAATAAAACAACGAAAACGACGAATACCACAGGAATAGCGCACACAGAATGAACTCACTAATCAGCAAAACACACAATGAATTAACTCACTAGTTAGCCACAACTCAAGCACTGGAGGTAAGTCACCCCAGTGGCATTGGTCAGTTTCGTCACGTTGGGTTCTCGGTAGGGGGTAATCTGTGTGTCCCGTTCGCTGTAAACATGTCGACTTTCTCCAAGTTGCTAACAGATAGCAGAGGGTAGCACGGGTATGGGGTGACAAATTCTGACCAAGTTTCAATTGCAGCGACATCGTTCGGAGGGTTTCAGAACTACGTCTGCCACTGAATGCAATTTTAAGATTGAATGCCTTACGTCGTTAACTCCTCCATTTGCTGTCTCTTTCTTCCGAGAGTGGAGTAGACGGCGAGACTACACCAGCACCACACGTAAGCAAGCAACGGAACTAGTACAGTTGCGCGGACCTTTTGAACTCCTGAGAGATGAAATCTTTAACATTTTACCTGAAACAACCTAAAATCGTAAATCAGACAGTTCTTTGTGTTATCATAACGCATGCAATGAATGCCTTGCATTCAAGGAGAATACGCCCCTGATTAGCATATTATTTGGGAAGGTATAAGCAATGCCAAACTCCTAGGGTGTCATGGCCATCGTATTTGGCACAAATATTGGAGTAGGTACCCCGGACTTGAAGGCTCTCTCATGCTTCCATTATTTCCGTGGTATACTCTACATAAAACTCACACTGAGAATTGCCAGTGTCGAAACCGTGATTTGAAACTTGGAATATTCGAAGTGTGGAGCTGCCCATTCTTACCATGGAGCGTAAGTTAATGTGCTCGTCTATGCAGGAGGAAGAGAGGAATAGTTGTGGAACGTAAAGTGACACAATATACTGTACAAGTAGTTCCTTTTTACCTTTCAGTTTTTCATGAAAAACAACCAGAAAAGGAATAAATGGTCTCCTATAAGTTTCTAAACGGCTTTCGTCTTATTTTTCGGAACAAAATAAATAAAATGTGTCTTTTCCAACTTTTGCAACCGTTAGTTAGTGAGCAAATCACACACGCGGATGAACCGGCAGCAACGAATCCTGAGTTAGCAAGAAATTTTTAAACACAACTGGAAAGCATCGAAAAGGAAGCCGAAGGAGCACCATGAGTTTCTATGTCGAGTGCTGCAATAGCATATGTTGGAGGGTATTTGGCAAAAGTCGTCAAAGATTACATGCCATGTCAAGAGTGTGTTGATGAAATTAGTAGTATCAAGAGTCGATCTCCACTAACGTCATTAATAAAAATCAAAGACAGAGGTGGTCTCAGGTATCCAAAGCCAAGGTTTGTCTCACTGCTGATGAAACTGGGGAAAGTAACGGACGAAATGATATCGGTAACGCTGGGCGGTCCAAAAATAGCACAAACATTAACCGAAATACTGTTGCCCCATGTTGCTAAAAATCATATTCTACAGTGTGGGAAAAGTGATCATCCTGAGGAACTAAGCAGAATAATACTGCACAAGTTTCTGGGCCCCCCTGTCACTAACTACGATAATGACATGACATGGGTATCGCCGAGAATATTTCTTGAGAAGAAAAACAATCTATGAGAAGAAAATATCAAGAAAAATTGTTAAAGTCGTTCCTTTTCAGTGAAAATCTACGGTGCGGAAGTAAAAATATCTAGTGCAGACCTTATATCCTTTTAAAAGCCAGACATAAATTTCGACAGTTATGTGTGTTATCTGAAATTAAAATACACAGCTGAATTGAACTCCTAGGGGTAAAAGGTGAACATTTATTATTTTCTACTTCATTCTGTTCAGTAAGGTGTATAATATACAGGAAGTATGGTTTTAACTCCCGTTAGCAATGCTAGTGAGTGCTGATTTGAGGTGGTAAACTAGCGCTGCAATGGTCAAGGCGTGCACTGCCAGGCGGACACTGTTTCTGAAGAGAGCACTGCGAGTGAGCAAGCTTTGTATTCCTTGTAGGCTAAGGTAGAACAGGCTGAATTTAGGAAAGGATGTATTACTTAAGACTTCTTCTTCTTCTTCTTCTTCTTCCTCTTCTTGATACTTATGGACTTTTTTACTGTCGTCCAGCCACTATGCGTATAAGAAAGAGGTCACACGCCAAATAGAGTCCAAAAAACATAGGATAAGTGCATTTTGCACATATTATAGAGGGTTGAAAAAACTTATGTCTTGAAAGCAGTCTAAGGGTTCACTGTTCACATACAACCAAAACTTGCACTGGATTCAAAGATGGAAGCCAGAACAGCACGCAATAATGATAGGTATAAACTTGTGGAGAGAACAATATATATGGAGCACCAGTAAATATGATCGAACTGCGAACATGTCATGTAAATTCTTGTATGGAACGTAACAATGTAAAGCAGGTGAGAAGGGGGAAAATAAGGGTGTGTGACACAGAAAAAATCACAGGGACACAAAGGTACTAAACTTCACGCCGAAGTGGCCTGTCTTGGCGACTTGTCTACTACTCAAACGCAACACCGGGCCTACAATTGGGATAGACAAACACTTAGGAAAAATGTAGTAGAGAGAAAGGAAAAAATTAAAGCTAATAGGAGTATTAATTGAAGGAATATGGATGAGTTGAGGTATAGGCCTATACCAGAGAATTTAGTGCAGAAATGAGAATACTATCCTAAAAACAGTAGTGCGCAATGTTCTGATTTAGTTGGTGAAAGACGAATGCACCGGAATTACGTATAGTAATGTTTGAAGCACGAGGAACGGGAGTAACAAAAGACTGTAGCTGTGGAAAGTAGCGAGACAAGCAGTAGCAACGAAAGTGAAGTATAACGGGAGCCAAATGAAAACTAAGATCAAATGAAAATGGGTGAATAAACGTATATACCAGTGAAATATGTAATTAAAGGACCAAAAGCGTGGAATGATTAGAGGGTCAAATGAGCATCTTCAATAAATTGATTAAGAACTGCAATGATATCGGATGAGAGATCAACTAATAGACAAGTAAGACTTGTAGGAAAGGGAATTTTCATTCGTGTCAGGCTAGCGAGTAACTTACGCCGGGGTGCAGAATAGACAGGACATTGAAAAAAGAGATGGTTACTATCCCCTTCTAATTCACCACATACACAGTTAGGATGATTAACTAAATGAAAACGAAACTTGTATTGCGGCGTAAGGGAATGATTGAAACGTAATCGAATTATGTTAGTGATATGTCGACGTGTGTATGAACCCTTGGCAAACCAGGGTTTTGTGGTAATATGTGGTTGTAGCTGATAATAATACGCGCCTCTAGAACGTGCAGTTTGATTCCAGTCATCTTGCCAGAAGCTGAAGGCGGTGTCCTTAAGACTGGGATAGAAATCAAGAGGGGGGTGTAGCTACTGTGAGAGGGGGCGTGGGGAGTTGACTAGCTTCTTTAGCAGCAGTGTCCGCTAGATCATTACCAAGAATATTGGAATGTCCCGGTATCCATACGAGTGTAATATATATGCCATTTTGTTCAAAGTGATAAAGTAGGGATTTAACAGTATAAATATATAAATTTAAGGATGGAGTAACAGAGGATAATGCCTGTAATACACTTTTAGCGTCGGTATAAATAGTAGCTTTTGGCAAGGAATGTTGTTGTATGTAGATTAATGCTTGTTGAATGGCAAATAACTCTGCAGAAAAGATGGAGAAAGTAGTCGGAAGATGAAAACGTTCAATTGTGTTGGAGTCTCTAATAACAAAAGCAGCACCGACTCCTTGGGAGTGTTTTGCCCCATCTGTGTAAATGTCTACCCCGATAACAGAGGGAGATATGCGCATTCTTTTTGACATGGGGTAGGCGCAATCAGCGATAGCTGACGATCCTGTTAATAAAGATGTATGAGAGAAAATTATTGTGGGTGTGTAGTGTAAGCTTGCAAATGGAGTACAATACATGAGTATGGAAGGAGTTCTAAGGATCGAAGTGCAGAATCTGTTTATAATGGTATATGCAGTATATATAGCTGGCACGCGTCCCGATCTAGGCGGACATTGTTGATAGTAGTCATGTAAGAGCTGTAGCTTTGGAATTAAAGGGGAAGATGAAAAAGCCAGCCTTTTAATCAGATATTTTTGTGAGAGCAGTAAACGCCTTATCACAAGTGGGACTTAACTCGTTTCCACTAATAATGCATTGGTTGGGGTAGTCTTAAGTGCTCCAATACAAAAGCGTAAAGCTTGAAATTGGAGGGTATTGAGTGGAATAAGCGAGGTAACTGAAGCGATGTCTATTATGTGAGCTGAATAATCAAAAATGGAGCGTATAAATGCTTTGTATAAGGAAAGAGCAGTATTGGGGTCGGCGCCCCAGTTACGACGAACTACAGTTTTAAGAATTTTGATAAATCCATCAACTTTTTGACATATCAAAGTAATATGACGTTGCCAGGTGAGTTTGTGATCAAAGATTATTTTTGCTTTGTTTTTTTGCTAGGGGCTTTACGTCGCACCGACACAGATAGGTCTTATGGCGACGATGGGATAGGAAAGGCCTAGGAGTTGGAAGGAAGCGGCCGTGGCCTTAATTAAGGTACAGCCCCAGCATTTGCCTGGTGTGAAAATGGGAAACCACGGAAAACCATCTTCAGGGTTGCCGATAGTGGGATTCGAACCTACTATCTCCCGGATGCAAGCTCAATCAAAGATTATGCCAAGGTATTTATGATGAGTAGTGAGAGGGATACTATATCCCTCAAAAGTAAAGGGAGAGTGATCATATGAACGCTTATGAGTAAATATCATTGCCGCACATTTTTCGATGGATAGTTGAAGGCCATTATCTTGAAACCATATATACACGTGACTCATGACCTGGTTCATCAGCTGTCGGGCAACATCATTGTTGTCTTGCGATGTGTAAAAAACTATATCATCTGCATAAATAAGTGCTCGGGCATATTGTGAAATGAGATGTTCCAATTCACTGATATTAAGGGCAAATAAAATTCCGCTTCATATATCACCCTGAGGCAAACCATTACAAGCAGAGCGGCTGGGTACGTGATGATACGATTATTTAATATTTAATGAGAGATATGTATATAATTTTTGCAGGATAACAATAAAGGCGGGAGGTATGCCTTTTACCGCGATTTTTTCCCAAAGACAGTGGAGTCATATGCACCTTTGATATCTAAAAATATAGAAAGAGTACTTTGCTTTCGATGTTTGGCTAGGAGCAGGTCAATAGTAAAAATATTAATAGGATCTTGGGTGCTTTTGCCTTTAAGGAAAGCATATTGATATTTAGGTATTAACTGATAATACTCAATAGTCCATAATAGTATTTGTAATAATACTTTTAAGAATGTCTTACGAATACAAGATCCAAGTACAATACCACGATAACTGTTTGGATCTGTTGGGGATTTTTGTGGTTTCAGGATCGGTATCAGAAAAAATTCAGTCCAATGCGGTGAAATATGCTTATTCAGTAAAATATCATTATAAGAATTTAGAAGTGCATTTTGTGCTCGTAAAGGTAAGAGCCGGAGCATAGTGTATGAAATATAGTCCGGGCCTGGGGTGGATTTAGAGGCGGAATGAAGGACAGCTGATATTTCACTTAATTGAATGGGTTGAATTAGAGTGGAGTACTGTGAGCGAACATTATACGAGGGAAGTTCAAAATAAGGTATCACATAGTCGGGGGTCAGAGAATGCAGAAACTTATTGATGATATCACGTGGGATGATTCGATGTACTTGATGTTGAGAGGCACGCGACAACAAACGAATAGCGTTCCATAAATGCAGAGCTGACATATGAGAATTGAGAGAGGAGATGAATGACTTCCACGCAGCACGTCTTTTCTGATTAAGGATACGTTTAATTTTGGTAATATGATTCTTTAAACGTAAATAATTATCTCGCGTTAGAGAACGACGATATGTGCGGAATAAAGCCTTGCGGGTTAATATTAATTGGTGACATTCCTTATCCCACCAATGGATATATTGGAACGGGCGAGGAGTAGAAGAGGCGAATGGTTTGGGAGGATGATAGATATCAAGATACTGATGAAGAAGTGGCATAAGGGAAGAGTACGTGTAGATGCGCTCGGAGCTATGACGAAGATGATATTGCCTATAAGATATATATGTCTGTTCATCAAATGATCGTATTGAACGTACATTGCTGGATGACATTGAAGTGGGCTGGTCTTGTATGGGTCTACCAACCCCATACGTAATCCATATGGGATAATGGTCGCTGGTGTAGGTATCTGAGAATCTTGGCCGCGTAATTATAGGGGTCAAGATTGATCCACAGAATGTTAAATCAACCGCACTAGGTGGAGATCCAGGTACAGTGAGGCAAGTGGGGGATCCATCATTAAGAAGAGTTAGGTCATGCTGCTGAGACGCTATAAGGAGATATGAGCCTCGTGGGGTATCACTAGTGACACCCCATGCTGTATGGTGCAGAATGAAGTCCCCAAAGATGATAATATGAGACAAATGATGAAATTGATGGAAAAAGCGGGACCAACTCGAACTCGAAATATAAATATCAGGGGGGCAATACAGGTTAATAAGGTGTAGTTGCCAATAAGAAATGGCGACAACAAAAGTATGTGGAATGTAAAACTGTATAGGTAATGATTGATATGAGATCGTATAATGAAAAAGAAATGCAGCCCCTCCATACCCCGGGCCATCATACCGCACAAGATCATATCCCGGAAGTAGAAAATTTGTTTTTTCGGAAAACCATGTTTCCTGTAAAGCAATAACATGTGCTTGAGTTTCATTAATTATTAACTGAATATCATTCTCCTTATGAAGGACACTCCTAGCATTCCATTGGACGATATTGATCATATAAAGAAAAAATATCACTTAACCTGTCACGTAATTGGTAAATAACATGCTGTAAAGAAGGGTGACCGCCTACCGCCTGCAGTAGGAGGATAAGAATTTTATGTACACTGACTGACAGTGACAATGCAACACCAAGGAGGAGTGGTTCGAAAGGGATGAAAGTTGGGAAAAAAACAGAGACGGCACGGATGAATAATTGATGTTTATTTCAAACCGATATGCAGGTTACACAATGCGCACGGCATCCACTCAGTAGGATGTAGGACCACCGCGAGCAGCGATGCACGCAGAAACACGTCGAGGTACAGAGTCAATAAGAGTGCGGATGGTGTCCTGAGGGATGGTTCTCCATTCTCTGTCAACCATTTGCCACAGTTGGTCGTCCGTACGAGGCTGGGGCAGAGTTTGCAAACGGCGTCCAATGAGATCCCACACGTGTTCGATTGGTGAGAGATCCGGAGAGTACGCTGGCCACGGAAGCATCTGTACACCTCGTAGAGCCTGTTGGGAGATGCGAGCAGTGTGTGGGCGGGCATTATCCTGCTGAAACAGAGCATTGGGCAGCCCCTAAAGGTACGGGAGTGCCACCGGCCGCAGCACATGCTGCACGTAGCGGTGGGCATTTAACGTGCCTTGAATACGTACTAGAGGTGAAGTGGAATCATACGCAATAGCGCCCCAAACCATGATGCCGCTTTGTCTAGCGATAGGGTGCTCCACAGTTACTGCCGGATTTGACCTTTCTCCACGCCGACGCCACACTCGTCTGCGGTGACTATCACTGACAGAACAGAAGCGTGACTCATCGGAGAACACGACGTTCCGCCATTCCCTCATCCAAGTCGCTCTAGCCCGGCACCATGCCAGGCGTGCACGTCTATGCTGTGGAGTCAATGGTAGTCTTCTGAACGGACGCCGGGAGTGCAGGCCTCCTTCAACCAATCGACGGGAAATTGTTCTGGTCGATATTGGAACAGCCAGGGTGTCTTGCACATGCTGAAGAATGGCGGTTGACGTGGCGTGCAGGGCTGCCACCGCTTGGCGGCGGATGCGCCAATCCTCGCGTGCTGACGTCACTCGGGCTGCGCCTGGACCCCTCGCACGTGCCACATGTCCCTGCGCCAACCACCTTCGCCACAGGCGCTGCACCGTGGACACATCTCTATGGGTATCGGCTGCGATTTGACGAAGCGACCAACCTGCTCTTCTCAGCCCGATCACCATACCCCTCGTAAAGTCGTCTGTCTGCTGGAAATGCCTCCGTTGACGGCGGCCTGGCATTCTTAGCTATACACGTGTCCTGTGGCACACGACAACACGTTCTACAATGACTGTCGGCTGAGAAATCACGGTACGAAGTGGGCCATTCGCCAACGCCGTGTCCCATTTATCGTTCGCTACGTGCGCTGCACAGCGGCGCATTTCACATCATGAGCATACCTCAGTGACGTCAGTCTACCCTGCAATTGGCATAAAGTTCTGACCACTCCTTCTTGGTGTTGCATTTGCTCTGTCAGTCAGTGTATGTCCTGTTGTAAGTCGTCTTTTTGGCGATAAACCGGACGTTGTGGCTGGTCAGAAGATGGAAGGGGGGAAATTACATTTGCCAAAGGAGCCGGGAATTGCGGCTGTAAAAGGGGTGGGGGGAGCATTATGTTCATAGGCACAGTAAGTGGATTAGGGGTATCCCGAAGGATAGCCATGTGTGCAGCTCGATCATACCCCTGAGCGGGTTGCGGTCTGGGTGATTGAGTAATAATCTGAGTAAACTTTCGTTTTCTCGGATTTGAAATAGGAGGAGGGGAGTGTTCAGCAACAAGAGGGGGAAATTGTTGGGGGTGTTGCGCTGGGCAGTAGCTAGGTGGTGAAATCTTGGACTTGGCCTCAAGAAAAGATACATGCTCGGTGCTCATTATTTTCTTAATAAGCTGTTGTTGTTTGTGCTCGGGGCATGACTCATGTCCTGTGGGATGGTCCCCATTATAATGAGCACATTTGGTATACTGCTCCGTACACTTATCCGTAGCATGCGACAGGGTGCATTTGCCGCATCGGAACGTTTGCGAACGACACTGACGTATTGTATGGCCGTGTCGCTGGCATTTTTTACAAATTATGTGATTAAAGATAAATGGTTCCACCTCCAGAAAGACACTATATAGAGAGACATATCGTGGCAACTGCTGGGATCGGAAAACTACTTTTACTGATCCAGTAGGAAGGTATTCGATAGCCACATTAACAAACGCTTTACGTTTTAATCTCTGGACAGATTTAACAATGTAGTCAGATTTGAGATGTTGGAGTATAGATTCCTCAGTCAAAGTTTTATCAACCCCTCTTATGATACCAACACGGAATATGCTTGTGCTTGGAATATATGCCCGTGCACAAATAGATCCTAATAACGGGTGACTCAAAAATTTATTTGCTTGGGTAGCATGCTCAAATTGCACCTGAAGACGATTTCTGCCCTTACGTATGATGGATTTTACTGGTAAATTTCGATCATAAAATAAACGACCTAAGGTCATAGGATGCAGCTCTCCAACATTTTTGTCCGTTACAGATTCTACTAGAACAATGTAAGGACCAGAATGTTCTCGAGTGTATTCGTCCGAACTAATCAAAGATGTCGACTTTTGAGTATTCTGAGTGGTTTGTTTGTTAGGTATTGGATCTTGAGAACTTTGATTATTAGATTGACTATTTAGAGAAACATCGTCCATTTCCACCTCAATCTCCTTTTCAACTGGTAACTTGGAGATATCCAGAAGGGACCTCCCATCACTGGCGGCAGCCATCACACGCTAACTTCACAAGACACAAAGCACGAACAAACTCCTCGCGACCACACTGTACAACCGAACTGATTCGCAGCACAGCGTAGACTGTATTACTTAAGACAACTACAGAGTATGAGAACTTCTTCCGCTACTTGAAATGTGAATGGGCTTGTTATATCACCCAGTTCCATACTTGTAATAAATCATACTGTAACACTCATATATACTAAAATACACAACTGTGGGGAGAGTTGTAGTTGAACACATCCGTAATGTCTACAATTGTAGTATGAGGCACTTACTGAAAAGTGCACTGTTGGCACTAAGTGAAATGAGTAGTGTTTAAGAACCTTGTGTCCCGCTATGTCTAGCTCAAAGAGGATATATAAGGGAGAAGGAACCTCGCCGGGTGAAAGAAAGAGAATACGAAAGCAGGTCCGTAAGTCTAAAAGAATGTGGACAGCCATGGAAGAAGGAATCAACTGCCTGAACTTTACGACCCAATTCTTCGTACACTAACGGAAATAAAATCATACGGTTTTAATACATATATACATGCATTATCATTAAAGTCCGTTATGCCATTCAGCGTACAGTCTGCAAGCCTCCGTGAATTTACCAAAACGGCACGTCGCGAAAATCCTCTATTTGCAACCAGTGCCGTGGCCTCATTTAGTTCTATACCTCTTATCATTAAATCGTTAGAAACTGAATCAAACCATTGTCAACTTGGTCTCCCTCTACTCCTCTTACCCACCATAATAGAGACTATTATTTTTCTAGGTAACCTATCCTCCTGCATTCGTCGCACATGTGCCCACCACCGAAGACGGTTTACGCGTGCAGCTTCATCCATCGAGTTCATTCCTAACATAGCCTTTATCTGCTAGTTCCGAGTAGGCCTACTCTGCAGCCATTATTCCCACCTGTTTAAAAGCAACAATTCTCGCTACTTCCATGTCTGTTACTTCAATTTTAAGAATAATGTATCCTGAGTCCACCCAGCTTTCGTTCTCGTAAAGCAAAGATGGTCTGGAAACACACCGATGTAAATACAGTTTCGTCCGGGAGATGACTTCCTTCTTACAGAACAATGTTGATCGCAACTGCCAACTCACTACATTGGCTTTACTAGACCTTGATTTAATCTCACTTACTATATTACCATCCTGGGGGAACAACCAACAAAAATATTTAAAATTATCTACCTGTTCCATGTTTGTATCACCAATCTGACATTCACTTCTGTTGACTTTCTTACCTACTGACATCAATTTAGTCTTGGAGAGGCTAATTGTTAATCCATACTCACTGCACCTATTTTCAAGTTCCAGGACATTAGACTGCAGGCTTTCGGCACAATCTGCCATTAAGACGAAGTCGTCAGCAGAGGCCAGACGGCATACTAAATTTCCACCCGCCTGAATCATTCCTTGCTAATTTATACGTTTCAGCAGATGATCCACGTAAACTACGAAGAGCAAATGAGAAAGATTACAGCCTTGTCTAACCCCTGTAAGTATTCTGAACCAAGAACCCGTTCTACCATCAATTCTTACTGGAGCCCAATTGTCATCACGAATGCCTTTGATTGATTTTAATAATCTACCCTTAACGTCATCCCCCCCGCAATATTGTGAACATCATTTCCCTCGGTACCCTGTCATATGCTTTCTCTAGATATACTAAACCAATACACAGCTGTCTATTCATTTCCTAACATTTTACATTCACCTGGTGCGTACTGAAAATTGGATCTTGACAGACCCTCCGTGCTCTGTAACCACACTGGATTTCATGCAACTTCCTCTCTGCTCGCACCCTCTCTTCCGAGATGCCGGTGAATACTTTGCTTGGTATAGTAATCATACAGGGAACGGATTTATATGTACTAATATTTTTTTGAAATATGTACATATATATTTAGTTATTTTTATTCAAATATGGAATTATATATGGACTTAAAATTGCACATATAACATTCATTTCTATTTTTATCAAAGTTCAAAGAAGCTAAACAAAGTAGATCTACATGCAACATAATGTTGCACTTCACATTTTAATATATTTGAATAACACACAATATTTTATTCTGTGTTACCAAAAGAATGGATTACAAAATGTTCTTTTAAGTGCTGCAAAGTGAATCTCCATCTATTATCTGTAAGGACAGTTTTATATTGACTGAAACTGCGTTCAACATCGGAAGACGTAATGGGGGCATAATTCAACTTCACAATACCTACTGGCGTTAAATCCAGTGTTAATTTTACAGTTAAATCTCAACACAGCATTGCAGCAACCTTTGTTATTTCTTCATATCCGGGGTTATTTGAAAGCACAGTGGCCATCTCTTGCTTGCTTCATTTGCAGGATTTAGTTGTTCCACAGTTTTATTCACAATTTCACAATTTTCAGATAGTTTTAGATGCGAGTTTTGGAGCCTTTTCAGTGTTTTTTTTGATGCATAAAAAATTAAGCTGAATGTAACATAAGTCATTTTTCACATACATGTCGCAAACAACTGTTTTCGCGGCTTCAATTGAGGCTGCATCTTCAGAGTCCATGGTATGCAGAACGTTCTTAATACAGCCTATATATATTCAACATAGTATTCAATCGCTTGCAGCCACGTACCCCACCTAGTTAGAATCGGCTTAGGCGACACTGGAATCTCTGGGTACATTTCTTTCAAAAGATGAACTCTTCTGTGGGCTTTGAGAAAAACTGTTTTTACTGAGGAAATCAATAAATTTACCTTGGGGTAACTTCTTTTTACCACTTCAGCCACACGATGAAAGGCATGTGCTGCACATGTTAAATGAGTCATCCTTGGATATACAGCACATAATGCTTCTCCGGCGTTCATCATATAAGGTGCAGAATCGCTAATAAAAGGTAACACTTTATTATACTTAACGCCATGTGGCCAGAGGTTACTCATAGCCTCACTGAGCAGTTTTGCTATAGTTTTGTTATCGCACTTTTCTAGAACATCACAGTGTAAGAGAATCCGTTTACAATAATCTTCGCTTAACAAGCCAATGATTACGTTGCCAATTAGCCTGCCTTCTTTGTCTGTTGTTTCATCAATGGAAACCGAAATTGGACCGTCTTTAATCTCTTGCCTTATCCTCCGAACAGTTTCATCGTATATGGCTGAACAGTACGTTTTTCTGAACGTTGACTCATCCGGGATGGATCGTTTGGTATATTTCTTGAGGAATTCCCTGAAGCACTGATTATAAGAGAGGTATGTCAGCAGAGATGAGAGCACGGCAGAGATAAGTGTTGAACTCGAACGTTACACTGGAAGTTGCTGGTTGTGTCAGAAACAACTGTCTCTGCTTGGAATATCCTTGTTTGTTAGCCTGGTGTTTACTGGTTGAAACGTGCTGTTGCACTAGGAATATTTGAGTAGATGTCACTGCACAATGACACAAATTACAAAATATTATCTCACTGTCAGTTGATAAACCATCTTCTTTAAATTCTGATACGTAACTTTTTAATTTTAAACTGGTTGACTGAGCTACTTTAGGCACATTGTAACAATGTTAATTTCTTCAATGAATATCAATATACAACTGCACACACTGAACGTACTAGAACACTATGAGCCGTCTCACTGCTAATTCAAACTGTGAAGACTGGTAGTGAAGTAGATGGAGTTATGAAGCAATCAAAGGGAATGCCCGAATTACGAACTAATCCGGAAACAACTAGCACATCGTCGATGAATGAGCTTTTCCTAGTTACGATTATTTTTTGCTAGGTGCTTTACGTCGCACCGACACAGATAGGTCTTATGGTGACGATGGGATAGGAAAGGCCTAGGAGTTCGAAGGAAGCGGCCTTAATTAAGGTACAGTCCCAGCATTTGCCTGGTGTGAAAATGGGAAACCACGGATAATCATATTCAGGGCTGCCGATAGTGGGATTCGAACCTACTATCTCCCGGGTGCAAGTTCACAGCCGCGCGCCTCTACGCGCACGGCCAACTCGCCCGGTCCTAGTTACGAAGTGATGGCACAGACACAGTCGATGTTATGTAATGCAGCTTATCAGTTTTGTAAGTGTGATCCAGACCTCTCTCTTTCTTCGCACCGCTTATCAGCTTATTTTATCAGCCCAGACCTGGGCAGGCGTGATAATGACCTGCACACCACTTAAAATATTAATTTTTCGAATATTGATTTTTAATTTATTTCTTCATTATTGAGATGACTGCTAATTTAATATGATTTAATACTTTTTAACCGAAATATGGACTATATTGATTTTAATGACGAAGAATATAGAACATATGTACTAAACTCAAAAATATGGAAAAATATGGAAAATAAATACTCCATTTTTCAACTCTACGCGTCATGATTCGTAAAGATAATGAAAAATATAATTAATTTTATCTGCCTAAAGAGATATGCAATTACATATAAATCCGTTCCCTGCGTAATCAATGAGGTACCTCGATAGTTGTTGGAATCCTTCCTGTTCCATTGCTTATAGATAGGTGCAATTACTGCCTTTGTCCAATCTTAAGGTACCTTACCAACACTCCATTCTAATCCTACTACTCTACAAAGCCATTTCATTCCTGCCTTCCCAGTATACTTCACCATTTTGGGTCTAATTTCATTTATTCCTGCTGCTTTATTACAACGGAGTTTATTTACCATCCTTTCCACTTCATCAAGCGTAATTTCACCAACATAACTTTCTTCCTGCCCAGTAGCTAGGTTGTTCGCGACACCACCAGGAAGATTTCCTTTTCCATTGAGAAGATGTTCAAAATATTCCCCCCAACTCTCCAGTAATTCCCTGGGATCTATTATGAGTTCACCTGAATTACCCAAAACACTGCTCATTTCCTTTTTCCTTTACTTCCTAAGATTCATTATTACTGTCCAGAAAGGTTTCGCTGCTGCTTGACATAGTCTTTCCAGGTTATTACCAAAATCTTCCCACGACTTCTTTTCGGATTCAACAACTACTTATATCGCTCTGTTTCATTCATTTACGTACAATTCCTTGTCTGCATCAGCCCTAGTATGGAGCCATTTCTGATAAGCCTTCTTTTTACGTTTACAAGCTACCGTCACTTCATCAATCCACCAAGATGTTCGCTTTTCCCCGCCTTTACACATAGGCGTTCCTAGGCATTCCCTTGCTGTTCCTGCTACAGCATCCCTGTATGCCACCTATTCTCTTTCTATATCCTGAACCTGCTTACTGTCCACTGTTCGAAGCTTCTCACTAATCATATCCATGTACTTCTGTGCAATCTCCTCGTCCTGGAGATTTTCTACTCTTGTTCGTTTGCAGATAGATTTCATTTTCTGTATCCTAGGCTTAGAGATACTCAGTTCACTACAGATCGGATAGTGGTCTATATCACCGAAAAATCCACGTAAAACTCATACATTCCTACCAGACTTCCAGAATTTAAAATCGGTTAAGATATAGTATATTTTGTGGATCTGTTACCCTTAGCTCCCCACCTGAATAGCCTTATGCTTGAAGAATATATTCGTAACAGCTAAACACAAACTAGCATAGAAGTCCAACAAACGCTTCCCGTTCCCATTAGCTTCCATGTATTCCCCACATTTACCAATGACCCTTTCGAATACTTCAGTTCTGTTTCCAACTCTCGCATTGATATCGCCCAATCGGCTAACGTATGCGGCTGTTGGCCGCAAAATGTGAAACCAACTCGCCGTTTCGTCTCGGCGCATCACAGTGTAATGGAAGGAGCCAGTATTCCTAAGTTACACCCTTCCCCATAAGGCGGCACGGTTTCCAAGGAGGCGCCCTGTGTGTCTTCTAAGTTCAAAGGTGTCAGATCGGCGGCTGTCTGCTCAGCTCTTGGTAACAATGTAAGTGTATGTTATTTTTATTTTGTTTTGTGGATTGCTTTGTAAATAGGTGTTTTCAACGACATTAACCACAAAATTATTACTGTCTAATACAAATAAGTACATATTATAAAACTTTTGTCATAATATAAAATATACGCATCCTTACTTAGAAACTTGACCAGCTATTACTACTTCTGTAGCTAACCGCTCGCTGAGCATCTTCTGAAGAATAGCATTACATTCCTTGGGATTCTGCGTGAAGTCTTTGCAGTGTGATTTTTGAAAGTTCCAGAAATTACTTAGTGCCTTTACTTTCTTTTGTACGAGCGTCAATCAATCAATCAATCAATCAATCAATCAATCAATCAATCAATCAATCAATCAATCAATCAATCAATCAATCAATCAATCAATCAATCAATCAATCAATCAATCAATCAATCAATCAATCAATCATTAAACCAATCAGTCAATCAATCAATACTGATCTTCATTTACAACAGTCGGCCACTTGGCAAATTCCCTATCTGTTTTTCTCTTAGCTTTTTCTCAAATGATTATTAAGAAATTGGAAATTTATTGAACGTTTTCCTTAGTAAGATATTCCAATCCCTAACTCCACATCCTATGAACGAACATTTGCCCCAATTTTTCCTCTTGAATTCCAGCCTTATCTTCGTATTTTAATCTCCTTTTAAAGACACCACTCAAACTTATTCGTATACTGATGCCATTCCACGCTATCTCTCCACTGATAGCTCGGAACATACCACTTAGTCGAGCAGCTCGTCTCTTTTATTCCAATTTTCCCAGCCCAAACTTTGCAACATTTTTGTAACGCTATTCTTTTGTCACATATCACCCAGAAAAAATCAAGCTGCTTTCTTTTCGATTTTCTCAGTTTCTTTCTCTCATCAATAACCTGTAAGAGAGATTATTCGTCATATTTTCAGTTTACAGGCTGGTTATGTCTCCAAGCTTATCCAGGAAACATAGAGGAGAACTAATGTGCTAAGCTATGTGAACGGAAATTAGGTCAGCTTTCAAGCTCATTTCTGAATTGAGAATAATAATGTTAATATTTCTACTAACTAAATCTATGGTTTTTATAAAGGACGAGGAGCCAGAATTTCGTCCCACAAGAATTCTTTTACGTACCGGTATGTATGCAGACACGAGACTGGCGTATTTGAACACCCTCAAATACTACCAGAATCGAACCCGCCAACCCGAGCTAGTCATACGTTCCCTTCTTCATCAGCTTAAATTAAATGTAAATATTTCCTGCCTTTATTTTGATTTAGGCATTAGTATAACCGTATTGTCAACGGGAGGGTGGAGCGAGAGGGAAAAGGAGAGAGATCTAGATTGTATATTTTATTGCAATTTCCATAAGTTCAAGGACTTACCACGTAGGACCTATACATCCTTCCTTTGGCTTGGTTGTTGTTTTACTCTTCGTCTGTCTTTAATAAGCATTAGGGGAAAGGAGGTTCATTTTAAACATGTTTTGAACATACAATTTGGTGTATCTCGAGCTTACCACATTAGGGAAGCCCAGGAATTCTCCAGGGGCACTAATGAGTCAAACAAAATTACAAGATTTTTTAAATATATTGGCCTAAGTCACACTGATAGAGGACATGTTGTAAGGCAAGAATGGGATAGGAAAGTTGGCTAATACTAAAATGAAAGGAAGCGGTCTTTGCCTTAATAAAGGTACAGCCACAGAATTAGCCTAAAGTGAAAACGAGGGAACCAAGGAAAAAACAAATATAACTTCAGATCTACCGATTGAGGGGTTGGAATCCACCACCTCCTGAAAGCAAGCTCACAGCAGTGTAATCGAACTGCACAGCCAATTCACTCAGTTTCTTGTGACGCGCAATACCACCTGGGCTTACTCTCTCCAAAATTACACAGTTTCGATTTATACCAGTTATAACCGTATATGGATCTTCAGATCTTTAATTATACAAATAAGTAAGAACGTTATGTACTGCAATAAAAGGCATTTCCCTAGTCTGTAGTCTAATTGGTGCAGGTATAATTAACCGAGTGATGATGGTGGTGCTTTTTTGCTTGAAGGGACCTAACATCTAGGTCATCAGTCCCGAATAGTATGAAATGAGATGAAATAGAATGACAATTTAAAATTCAAAATCGTCCACAGAGCAGAATAAAAACGTGATGATGAAGAATAAATGGGTGGATATGAATTTAAAACAATCGGTGGATCCGAACCAGAAACTATCATATACGATAGTATTACTGACCAAGGGACTACTTCTAAAGCATAATCCTGAATCGAGGATGCTTGTTTTCTAAAGGGGTCCAAAATGCTGGTCAATGGCCCGTCATAATGACACGTATAGCTAGTAAAGTAAAATCATAGTATTTGTCATGTTGCTGTACTAATAAAAAATAGTGTAGACTCATAGTGTTCCATACATTATGGTATGACTCAAAAGTATTTTACTTCCCACATGTAACGGAGACCAATGGTGTTTCTGACATTATGACGCTACTTATAGGCAACGCAAACCCACAGTGTTCCTCACCTAGGCGTACTAATCACAGGTTCCAGTATTCCCTTGGTGTTCTTCATATAGTGGGTACTAATTACAGGCAACGCAGACCCACGGTG
This sequence comes from Anabrus simplex, assembly GCF_040414725.1. Taxonomy (NCBI): domain Eukaryota; kingdom Metazoa; phylum Arthropoda; class Insecta; order Orthoptera; family Tettigoniidae; genus Anabrus; species Anabrus simplex. The sequence continues at coordinate 69,505,790 of NC_090279.1, forward strand.
TCGCTGATATAGTAGTGCTAATCGCAGACAACGCCCAGACCCGTGGTGTTTCGCACAAAACCCATACAGACTCACCTTATGTTGCTACTAATCACAAACCTACTGTGCACCTAACATAGTGGTACCACTCGCAAGTAAAGGTGACCCATGGAGTTCCCCGCATGATGGTACTAATCACAATTATTTTCATGGCTCTAACACTATCATCCCTGTGTCGCCCCTTATAGTCGCCTCCTATAACAGACAGAGTACATCGTGGGTGTATTCTTCATCTTCGTCCTTCACCCACACGGGGTGTATAACAAATCTATTTGGGAAGAAATACTTTTATACTGTGTCTACATCATAGAGAAGTCATGTTGCCATAGCGATAACAATATGCAATAAAATAAATGATCCAAAGAGATAAGCATAATTTACTTTATTAAATATTAGTTTATTTACATTTTAAGAGATATCGTATGGAATATTAATAATAATAATAACAACAAAAGTATGCAATACAAAATAAATGAACGGTAAATTACAACATCAAGAACCATTCCATGGACACTCAATTACCTACAGAGCAGGGAGTGTGAATAAACAAACATAATAAACATGAGTATTTGTATTTAAAAAGGAAAAAACAAAGTTATCTCCGTACAAGCAATGGGGGCCATTGGAATGGTGGAAGGTAAAGGCTTCCACTGTTCATAACTTTGGCACTTGGCGGGGTAGAGTGTTAGCTCTACATTCAGCATGAACATTGGAACTTGCTCACCGACTTGAAGCTCGCTGACCGCAAGTTCTTTCCGCCAAGTGACATTGATTTGTTAATGGGTACAGAACATTTCTTTTCATTATTGAAACTTGGTCTTAGAATTCGATCACCAGATTATCCTATTCCTCAAGACACTGAACTAGGATGGATTACTGCGGGACACTACCATCAGGGGAAGAGAATAATGTCTTACATTAATCACATGTTTCTCGAAGTCAGAGGACAGGTTAGACACGCAGCTACAGCAGTCCTGGGAAATAGAAGAGATTACGTCCCCAGTCATGACAAGAGAAGAGAGAGCAACAGAAAGGCACTTTACAGTACCACTAGGGAAGCTACAGGTAAATTTATAGTTTAGTTACCCCTCAAGCACAAACCTGAGATTCTGGGAAACTCCTTCAGTCATGCCATGTCAAGACTAGCACAACTAGAACTGCATTTCAGTAGGCAGCCTTCACTTAAGCACGAGTTCTGTAACCTTCTTCACTAGTATGAGGCCATGTGGTATATGGCTAAGGTCAGGGAATGAAGGTGGAAACTATTATCTACCCCATCATCCAGTTTTTAAGCTGAGTAGCTCAACTACAAAAACGAGGGTTGTATTTGATTTACCTGCTAAAACTTGTAACAATATTTCATTTAATGATATATTAATGGCTGGAACGACAATACAAGATGATCATTACTCCATTCTTCTAAGATTTAGAATTCATATCTTTGCCTTCACTGCAGATAATGCTGAAATTTATCGGCAAGTCATGGTTCATGCAGATGATAGGAACGCTCAGCGTATTATCTGGAGTGAATCTCCTAGGGACCCACCCTGTCATTATGGACTGACAACTGTAGCATATGGTACAGCAGCAGCAGCCTTCCTAGCTACCAGATCACAGAAGCAACTTGCTGAAGATGAAGAATCAAGGTTTTCCCAGAGACGCACAAGTTGTTCGCAGAGATTTTTATGCTGATGACCGAGTAAGCGGCTGTGAAAATATAGTGGATGCTCTTCAGTTGCTGTCGGAAACTATTAATTTACTAGTCAGTGGAGGATTTCACCTCTAGAAATGGTGTGCAAACCACCCAGCATTACTGGAAGCATTAAGGACAGTCGCCCAGGCGAAAGATGTTACCCAGTAAACAGAATAGAAATCTAAATGAAACCTCGCTGTAATAATACACATGAGCTAGTATATTGCATACACATATCCCGTAAGTCAATAAGAATACACAAAGGTAGGTCTGCAAACCGCATTAAAATTCGAGACAAGAGATGTTTAGCTTAGGTTTGGTTAGGATAGGTTCATAACGAAGAATTTTTCCAGTTCAACTGATTCTCATTATCAGAAACTTATCACAGGAATAAAGATAAAATTAACACTTGCCCTAATTAATTGTAAAACTCTTGCCATAAAGTCCATATCACTGAGAGTGACAACTCATCGCCTTCCTTTTTCAATACCACGTAGCACGGTCTGATGTGTTCTGTGAACGAGGTAACGTTGCTTTCATTTCGTAGGAGTCCTTGATGACATTTCGTGCTCGTTAGACATCCTAACTGATTTCTGTACGTAAGTATTGGACGAAATAAAACCAAATTAATAAAATGCTGCGTTCACACAAGCTACGTTATCAAATGCCACCTGGCATTAGCCAAACAGATTTACAATTAAACCCGCAAATGTAAGACTAGTGACTGCAGTGGCAATACGTAATTCAGGCAATTCACGAGATAAATCCAGACTGTATAGTGCCAACGTGGCAAACGTCGTATCGGAAAGTGGGGTCCCTAAATTGTATGGTGAGCGACACTGAATAGAAACCCAACAGTTAGAAAAGTAACTATAAATCACTATCTTTACATTACAGGGGAGAAAGAGTAAGGTTGCACCCTTGGTGTACGGGCTTACGTGCTCAGGAGTACAACAATGGTCATTTGAGTGTTGCAGCCAATGGCCAGGGATGAAAGTGAAGAAGTGAATGACAACAGGGAAACGATCCGTATTCTCTGCCCTTGAAAGCTCAAGTGGAGAAGATGTTAATGTTTTCCATCAGGTTTTTCGCGAAAAGAATGCTGTGCGCAGCGGAATGGGACAATCTTATACCACTTTAGAGCCAGAGTAATGGAACCACTTAGCGACTATCGATCAAAGTGTAAAGAGAGACTTCGTGAAGACGTACGAGAAAGATTATCGAAAGAATATTGGTCTCTTGGCAGCAGAGGTAAGAGAACACCAGATGTTGATACTGATAAGGAGATATTTAGAATTGTGTCATGTGTTTCATATCTTAAGACAGATGTAGTATGTGTAAAAGTGCGCAGGGGAGAACACCACATGTTGATACAGAACAGGTGATGCTGATGAGGGGATATTTACAATTGTGTCATGTGTTTCATATCTTAAGACAGATGTAGTATGAGCAAAAGTGCGCAGGGGAGAACACCACATGTTGATACAGAACAGGAGATCCTGATGAGGGGACATTTAGAATTGTGTCATGTGTTTCATATCTTAAGACAGATGTAGTATGAGTAAAAGTGCGCACGAGAGAACACCACATATTGATACAGAACAGGAGATCCTGATGAGGGGACATTTGGAATTGTGTCATATGTTTCATTTCATAAAACAGATGGGGTATGAGAAAAAGTGTGCGGAGGGTGTTTTATAAACACATCGGCAGTAATGAACAAAAATGCTTCCACATATGGCATAACGCAAGAAGAAAAGGGAGGAAAATCCACAGTTCTAGGCCTCTGGCAAGCAACTCAATGCTGAAAATATCCTAGCGATATGAGCTACGACTGTTAAGTAAATAAAATATAATAAACTATGACAATATATTCTATATTGATTCCTAAAAACTGCAACCATTTGTTTAATCACCGTTACCCAGTCGATTAGTTTAGCAGTTTGCCTTTGTCTACCAGTACGTGCGCTAGTGTGAGCCAATGCATTGTGTCGCTTAAGCACCACTACGAGCGCTAATGTGAGTCTATGCAGAGTTTCACTTAAGTCTTCGTCCATATGGCCCCACATGGATCCCGAAACCCCTACGGTATACTCTACCGCTGGACCCGCCTGCCGATGGGACATAGCCTGGCCAACGCTGGGCTGTTGCAGTCCCTTGAGTTCGGTGTTCAGATGATCCCTGGCTCATCCATAGCCCCGATCTCACGGACGCTCTCATGCGCGAGATCGATGTCTATCTTACCCAGATTCTGGGCAACACCCTCAACTATTCCAAGTCGGTGCTGCACCCGACTCCCGTACTGAGGTATCTTGGCGTCACCATTGACATCCCCAGCCAAGAGGTGACCATGCATCATGTCACCCAGCAGCGCGCCCTCCCCCTTGTGCGCGAGCTGCACGACCTGTCCCCACATCAACTCCAACAGGCTGCCGGCTATTCTTGGCTCTGCTGGGTCATGGGGTGGCCGGTATTCCCTGCTAAACACATCCTTTCAGGCGAGTTCTTCTGGGTACGAGGACTCTTCACCCCTCAGTTCCTGTCGACGCCCCGCCAGATGTCCGGTGGCTCTCTACAGCGACGCCACCCCACAAAGCGTTGCAGCAGCCTGCCCTGCAGTGAACCAGGCCTGGGCACAGGCATTCCACCAGCCTCATCGGATCAATGTGGCCGCGGTCGTGGCAGTGCATCACTTCGTACAGGACTTTGCCCACTTGGGCTATGATCATGTTCTTGTGTATACGGACAGTTCCGTGGCCCGATACACTTTGTAGTCGGGCCGCGGACCTGCCCTCCATTCTAATGTATTTCTTCTTCATTTGTATGTACAAGTTCTCAATAAAGCAGCACAGAGAGGCGTTCGCCTCTCGTGGAGGCCCATCGCGTTGGCCGATAATCCTGCTGACGCTCCCTCCCGGGAAGTGCTGTCCTCAGTACACGCGAGCCTCAGTTCTATATAAGGAGACTCGCCCCTGGAGGGACGTCAGTCGGCTGTCGGTTCGGGGTGATGGGGCGTCACATTCCCACCGCCGGGCAGCATTCGGCGCAGCCGCGGGCGTCCGGGTGACGGTGGCGAGAGGCTCCGTTGGAGACCTACAATCGGGCGTCTGACCAGAGGGTACTCCCCAAACTCGCTTAGTCGGCACGTCGATTGTGGCGTCAAGCTGGAACCTTCAAGTGCTTTATTAACATGAAAGAATACAGGAGGGCGGCCCGAAGACCTAGTACAAACAAATTATGCATGAGAATACCATTAACAAAGAATAAAATCAAGGCTGCATACGCTGTAATGAACAAAACAATACACAGAATCACTCCACAAGTCCACGACACAACTGGTGATGGCTGATGTACGGCGTGGTGGGCGGCAGGCACTTCCCAGACGTCGTCACTATCCGGATGGCGCCCCACGGGCCCCGCGAGCGCCGCGACCCTGCCGCGACTGACCGCGGGTAGCATGGTGGGGTTCTGAAAGTGGAAACCGGGCGGCAAGTTGACCAGGTCATCAGCGGTGGCGTTGTCCACCTGGACATCCATGCTCCACCCCTTGGTTAGTGCGTAGTACAGGATCGATGCCCCGGTATAGAAAAACCTGCGTTGGGCGTGATCCATTTTTCAAAAACTCATAGATCCATGAGAGTGCTGAACCAAGGAACGCATTACAGAAAGAATATTTCGGCTAGGATTTGAATAAGAGGGGAAACGAGTAATGACCAAGCGGTTTTAGGCTCGAAGTAATTTTCGAAATTTGCTTTTTTAGTTTGATAGAGCTCTCCAGTGCTCACAACATAACACGTTAGCCCCTCAACTCTCGGCACAATTGAGGAAATTCCCCACTTTTATGGTTTTCGCAGTATGGGGACCCTACATTGTCAGCTGAGAAATGTTTTCTATATAAAGTCACCTGGTGATGCGATGTGTGGCTGAGGTTCGTTCGTTTGAATCTCACTATGTACTCCGTGTCGGTCGCACTCTATATTCTAGAGAATATCTTTCAAACATGTCACAAGCGTGGAACTCTACAAATGAAATTGAAGCTAGCCAAGGATTAAGGAGAACAAGAGATCAAAAATGAAATTTCTCTTCATCAGATTAATACTTCAGTTCGACTGAAATCAGAATACACACTGAATGATGACACAAACCTGTTTGTATCGAAGAAACTACAGCCGAATATTTTTTCGTCACTGCACTTCCGATTTCCAAGCAAAAGTACAAGGATCTGTTAGTCCTTTACCGCTGATTGACACAGTCTTCGAAGTTGAAGTCCACTGCGGAAGCTGAAAATACACTTCCTGATATAGGGCCTAGATGAATTCACTGAATGTAAGTGTGCCCTGTCAGAAGATGTAATTGTGCAAAATACACTTGCATTCTTATGAAAAGTACGACATACTGGGTGTTGTAAAAAGAGTTGTCAAGTGTGAAACTTAATTTTCTTATAATACTTCAATTATTTTACGTTATTCTCCATTCGTTCTCTCAGTATACGGTATACTAAGTCTACCATGACACTGTCAACAACTGTCCAATTACTGAGCAGGAAGCTCTGCATGAAGAAGAATTCTGATCCCCTTAAAGAGAAGCTACTTGCAGTTATTGTTTCATATTCTTAACCTACGGTCAGGGACTACAATATGTTCATTACAATGGTTACAAGGTCAGTTCTCGATGAGAGAACATGAACCGTATTGAAAAATGTAATGTCCTATAAGACGGAATGAATATGTATGCTGATTTTTTTTGTTAAAACTATAATATGTCCGTTGTTTAGGATCACTTCATAAATCTCTGATTTCTAAACGTTATAGGTTGATTGAAAAAAGACATTGTAACGGAAACTCAAATTAAAATCAAAACTAAAGGACAGGGATGAAAATTTCGTTTATATTTTCTAAGAAAATTCAGTTCACATGGAAAACTGTACGCATCCAGAAAACAAAATTTGATTTTCCTTACCTTCAGGGATGGGATATGAAATCCGTATGATAGGAATAAATGGCCCTTTACTAGTTATATGCAAATTCGAAAATTTCGTTTGTTAATTCCATTTTGTATCTCTCCTGTTAAATGCAATATTTTGGACGTGTCCCCTTTTCCAGATGACCGACTCAGTCAGTGCCAATCGCTCAGCTTGACTTACGTCAGGAGAAAGTTGCTGTTCACCACAGGAACTGACTCCAGAGATGAGAGAACTCAGTTCTTTCTGATACCTACTAGCAGTAGAACTTTGTTATGCACCAGAGAAACTGACTCCAGAGGTGAGAGAACTCAGTTCGTTCTGATAACTAATAGCAGTAGAACTTTGTTGTACACAACAGAAACAGGCTCCAGAGGTGAGAGAACTCAGTTCGTTAGCAGTAGAACGAGGAACTCTCAGTAACGTTGTCAAGTCTAGCCGTTACTATGAACGTACAACTTACCGGAAGTTCCATGGAAAGGTAAACATAGTCGCGCTAAGAAATGAACAATGCCAATTACTACGCCTCAGTTCTCTTTGAATGAGAATCCAATTGCTTTTAGATGTTTCCTGTTCGCTGAGATACGAGTATAAATGTCCTCCATCACCAGTGAGAGAAATTTGGCGACAAGTGAACAAAACGCATAGTGCATTCCCGAGTACAGCTACGAGGAAGAACGAAATCACTTTGGACCCACGATTTAACCTGCTACCCCTATCTGGAGCAGGCTGAGTGAGCCTCTGGGTCATGTGCTGCTCCAGAAAATGAAATCTATTTTCTCACGTTTCTCGAACTCACACCCTTCCAGGAGAATCAAGGACGTGTTGGCAACTTCGGTTATGCAGCCCTTGTTAAATAGAGGTCTTACTGTAAGGGTGAGTCTCAATTCTGTGAAGACAGGTGACTGGTGTAAATTCAGGATATTTCTCCCTCTCTCGGACGACCAATGAGTTACATCCAAGTGTTAGGCGATTTAATACGCGTGCCTAACGGGCAACACAAGTGTTCATAGACAATAAAACTGCATTTTATTCGTCGTAATTTGACATTGAAAGAATGTTTACTCTACGCGTTTAGCAGTTACAAGAACAAACAGGTGTTTTAGAAAATAACCTCAGATTGGTCGTAAGAAAGGCGTTGGTAATAAACAGTTGTACACCGCGGATGTGATTGTACTTCTTAAAGTAGCTGACATTACGGTATCTGTAATGAGAAAATGTGTAGATCTGTTTTTATCGTGAGAGGAATGAGAACTACCAAGTATATCCAGATATATTCATGTAACAAACGTTGAAGAAACTGCAACTCAGGTATATTTTACCGCACGAGCTACTCATCTCATCATACATCACAATGAAAACAATAACAAGATATTCATAGCACAGCGGACATTGAGCAGATACGGCAATTGCTTGATTTAACCACTTAGAATATAATTAACTACTTCTAAATCCCGTGATGGTCCACACTGTTTATTTTCGTGTTATATTAGTTATATTACTCGATTGTAAGCACTTTTGATACGAATAATAGAAACACTCACTCGGATCATGAACTTAATAGTGGGCACTAGGAAAGTTTTGCAATACGCAGAACCACTTGGCTGGACACCGTATTTAAGGCGAGGGATTAAAAGAGGGGTGAAAACCGGTCTTGAAGGCAGCAAGGCGCGACCATCACACCAGTTAGTAGTATAATGGGAGAGTTCTGCGGCCTCCTCCCGCGGGAAATTTGAATTTCGGCGGGAAATTTGAATTTGTAAACAAAACCACGTGCTTTTTGACAGCTGTCATCGACAACAACGCATCGCTAACCTCACTGCTGCCATCTTGACGGGCCTAAACCCCAGTAGTGCCAACTTAACCTAACTAGCGCGAGGTAAACAAAGCCACGTGTTTTTTGACAGACACGTGCTTTTTGACAGCTGTCATCGACAACAACGCATCGCTAACCTCAGTACTGCCATCTTGACGGGCCTAAACCTCAGTAGTACTAGCGCGAGATAAACAAATCCACGTGTTTTTTGACAGCCACGTGCTTTTACAGGTGTCATCCGCCATCTTTAAACTACAGAGCACCGTGCTGCCCTCTTTATCGCAGTAGCTGCAAATTCGTCACCTGTCATCGGCAGTGCTGCCATCTTGGCGGGCCTAAACCTTAGTGCTACCAACTTAACCTCACTAGCGTGAGATAAACAAATCCACGTGCTTTTTTGACAGCTGTCATCCGCAATCTTTAAAGCACAGAGCACTGTGCTGCCCTCTTTATCGCAGTAGCTGCAAATTCATCACCTGTCATCCACAGTGCTGCCATCTTAACGGGCCTAAACCTTAGTGCTACCAACTTAACCTCACTAGCGTGAGATAAACAAATCCACGTGCTTTTTTGACAGCTGTCATCCGCCATCTTTAAACCACAGAGCACTGTGCTGCCCTCTTTATCGCAGTAGCTGCAAATTCATCACCTGTCATCCACAGTGCTGCCATCTTAACGGGCCTAAACCTTAGTGCTACCAACTTAACCTCACTAGCGCGAGATTAGAATCGGTAAACAAATCCACGTGCTTTTTTGACAGCTGTCATCCGCCATCTTTAATCTATAGAGCACAGTGGTGCTCTCTTTAGCTACTTACCTTTGAAATGTGGTGGCAGATAATTTGAAAAATGCTTTTTGACAGCAGCCATCTTTAATCTAGAGAGCACCGTGCTGCCCTCTTTAGCTAGTTACCTTTGAAATGTGGTGGCAGGCAATTCCACATGACAGCAGCCATCTTTAATCAAGAGAGCACCGTGCTGCCCTCTATGTGGTGGCGGCAATTTGAAAAATTCTACATGCTCTTGTTTGGAAACAAACTCACGCGCTTTTTTGACAGCCGTCATCCGCCATCTTTAATCAACAGAGCACAGTGCTGCACTCTTTAGCTAGATACCTTTGAAATGTGGTGGCGGCAATTTGAAAAATTCTATGTGCTCTTGTTGGGAAACAAAGCCACGTGCTTTTTTGACAGCTGTCATCCGCCATCTTTAATCAATAGAGCACTGTGCTGCGGGCAATTTCGTCAGCTGTCACCCGCCATCTTTCATCCACAGAACACCGTGCTACCCTCTTTATGACATGTAGTAGCGGGCAATTTGAAAAGTTCTGTTAGCTGTCATCCGCCATCTTTAATCAAGAGCGCACCGTGCTGCCATCTTTAGCTAGATACCTTTGAAATGTGGTGGCGGCAAATTGAAAAATTCCACGTGCTCCTGTTTAGTAAACAAACTCACGCGCTTTTTTGTCAGCTGTCATCCGCCATCTTACATCGAAAACCACAGTGCTACACTCTTTAGGTACATACCTTTGAAATATGGTGGCGGATAATTTAAAAAGAAAAATTCTACAGCAGCCATTTCTCGACGCTAATTGCATAAGATGGTGGCTATACATGACTCCTTAAAGGGGCTTATGCAAGATGGCCGCTATATATAGGTTCTTATGAGACGCCCTTGGGATGCTTGCGCAAGATGGCGGTTATACATGGCTCCTTATGAGATGCCCTAGGGATGCTTGCGCGAGATGGCGGTTGCCTTTATGAGGCGGCTTAAGGGTCTTTGCACAAGATGGCTAGAGACGCCCTAAGGATGCTTGCGCAAGATGGCGGACACAAGATGGCGGCTATACACGTCTCCTTATGAGACGCCTTAAGGGTGCTTGCACAAGATGGCTGCTGCCCTTATGAAGAAAGCTAGCTTAGAGGCTAACGCGTCGTGCTAGTTCGATTCATTAAATTTGGGGCTTAAATGCAAAATGTTAAATATCTCGAAAGCGGTGCATCGTAGAGCAAAACGGACGAAAAAATTTCCGCCCAGTACCTCGGTTCGCAGTACGAGGAACAAGAAAAACATAGTCTAATGATGAGATCAACGGTTCGGTTCCTACTTAAGCCCTTTGGCATTCGCTCTGTTTTAGCTTGTATTGAAGCAAGTCTTCGTAACATGATCAGGTTTAACTATGGTAGAGAGTATAACGTACCGTGCTGATTCGATTCATTAAATTTGGGGCTTAAATGCAAAATGTTAAATATCACGAAAACGGTGCATCGTAGAGCAAAACCTGATACATGGGTTTGCGGTATCAGGAATATGATAGCATAACAAAAACATAGTCTAATGATTAGATCGACGGTTCGATCCCTACTTAGGCCCTTTGTCATTGGCAGCTATCTAATTCGACAAGATGTGGGCTATAAATAGCTTCTTATGAGGCAGCTTAAGAGCGCTTGCACAAGATGGCTGCTGCTCTTATGAGACGCCTTAGGGGTGCTTGCGCAAGGTAGCAGCGACAAGACGGTGACTATACACAGCTCCTTAGGATACGGTCTAGAGGTGCTCACACAAGATGGTGGCTGCTCTGATGAAGAAAGCTAGCTTTGCATCGTGCAGGTATTTTTACAGCACTAAACCTCATACCTTTGAAATGTGGTGGCGGGTAATTTGAAAAATTCTACGTGGTTTTCCTTAACAGCAGCTATCTTTAAACAATAGCGTCTATACATAAGCTGTTAAGGCCTCCTCTTATTTCTTATCGAACAAGTTTAAACCTGCATCGGGATAGCTAGAGTAAGCACGTGCTGCAGTGGTGACGTCATTATGCATGTTTAGACTTGCAAATCACTAAAGAAACGTAATAAGACTAGAATCGAACACTGCACTCTATGCCGTTAACTTTATCATGTGATCGGAACATTGATTGAAGTGTTTAGAACACTAAATAAGTGATCAAGACTATAATAGAACACTGTACTCGATACAACATGTGTTTGGAACATTCAGGGGATACCTTTGTTATAAGAAGATTAGATTGCCACACATTCCTTGTAGGGCTAATAGGCTAAAGGGCTAATGGGCTAAAGGGCTAATGGGCTAAAGGGCTAAAGGGCTAAAGGGCTAATGGGCTAAACGGCTAGTGTGCCTCTCCTCTCTTTATCCGGGCTTGAGGCCGTCTCTACAACTAGAGGCGGAGTTAACACCCTAAGGAAGGGAGAATGTTGGGAAATAATCTATACGAATATAGCTACTCGATCGACTATATACTACAGATGGATGACTTAGGTGAGGGTAAGCGCTTACTTAATAATACCTACACGACGTAATTCATACTCTATTTCAAAAATATCTTCTTTGTACTGTGTGTAACCAGCATCATGATAGGCTCTTAACAGTTGTAAACGTTTTACGAGTACGTTGGGGTCTTTACAGTAGCTTATATCTACATAGGGTAACAGAGGCTTGTTGTGAACTTTGAGTCTATATGCAGACAGTTGATGTGCAGGGACTTGTTTTGATGTAATACGTGCTTCAGCAGTAGCGTTTCTAGGTACAAACTTAACTTGATTTGATAGCGATGAAGCGTTGAAATTTCCTTCTTCTTTACCTTGCATCTCTTCTTGAGATGTTTGCACTTCGACAGAACGTGTAGTAGGCTTAGGAAATGAAGTAAAATCATCAAGCTGTAATGGCAATGATTTTTCTTCTTCTTCTACTTTCCCTTTACTACTGTTTTGATCAACATCATTATCCTTATTATCATAATTATGATCTTGCCTCTCTTTATCTTGAAGTTTGTGCTTAGTAACAGAACTTGCAGCAGGCCTAGACAACAAGGGAGAATTAAAAATCTCTCGCAGAGGTGTACTTTTTAAACATAAATCAGTGTTCGCTGGAATATGGTTGAGCTCCTTGTATTTTGTTCCCGATGAAGCTACATTACACGCGGCTTCATGACGTTGAGCGTTGTATGCGTTCTTGAACTCTCTTCTACAATGTTTGCATTGAAAAATTGTCCTACATGATATCTCATGACGTCTCCTGTGATAGCTTCGGGAAAATGATTTTCCACACTCTTCGCAAATATACCTGGAAATAGGTTTTTCCATGACGGACTTTTATCTTCTGCTAACAGATTCTTCTTTAAATCTACTCGACATTTGTTACTCTCTACTTCGATGATGCGAACAGCTTAGCGATTAACAGTAAACTAACACAAAAGCGTATAACAAGGTAGCAACAGTAAGGTTTAAGCCCATCAAGATGGCAAGAGTGAGGTTAGCGACGTTCTGCTGTTGGATTTTAAATTCCGCGCTATAACATGCATAAGGTGGTAGCCTTGAGGTTTACTGCCGTAAAGATGGCAGCAGTGAGGTTAGCGACGCTCTATTGTCCTTCAAAATGAGGTTAGGGTTCGTCAAGAAGACAGCTGTCAAAAATGCACGTGGCTATGTTTAGCAAACAAGAGCACGTGGTCGTGACGTCACGGTCACGTAATCAATCCTTAGCTCTACGTCGTTAAGAGCAGCATTAGGATTAGCTATGTTTAAAAATCTTAGGAACAGAGCAGCAGTATGAATAGCCATGTTTTAAAGCGTGTAGACATCACCTATCGATTTTGCATGCATCAAATATCGCACTAATCCTCTTCCGCTAGATCGTGCTGCTATCTTAGCATAACCTATACGTATGAACTTAAAGTATAAAGAATAGCCATGTTTCAAAGCGTGAACACATTACCTATCGATTTTGCATGCATCGACTGTCGTACTAAACTTCTTCCGCTAGATTGTGCTGCTATCTTAGCATAACCTGTACGCATGACCTTAAAGTACAAAGAATAGCTATGTTTCAAAGCGTGTACACATTACCTATTGATTTTACATGAATCGACTATCATACTAAACTTCTTCCGTTAGATTGTGCTGCTATCTTAGCATAACCTATACCCATGAACTTAAAGTACAACGAATAGTCATGTTTCAAAGCGTGTACATATTACTTATCGATTTTGCAAGCATCGACTCTCGTACTAAACTTCTTCCTCTAGATTGTGCTGCTATCTTAGCATAACCTATGCGCATGAACTTAAAGTACAAAGAATAACCATGTTTCAAAGCGTGTACACATCACCCTGAACTTCTTCCGCTAGATTGTACTCCTATCTTAGCATAGCCTATACGCACGAACTTAAAGCACAAAAAATAACGGTGTTTAACAGCGTGTACACATCACCTATTGATTTTGCATGCATCGACTATTTTTTACCGCCAGAGTGTACAACGATCGCATATGTGTATTGCTAACGTATGTGTATAAAGTTAAAGCACAAAGAATAGCTATGCTCCAAAGCGTGTACACATCACCTATCGATTTTGCATGCATCGACTATCGTACTAAACTTCTACCGCTAGAGTGTACAACTTTCGCATTAGTGTGCTGCTACTTATGTGTGTGAACTTAAAGCACAAAGAATAGCGTGTACACATCACCTGTCAATTTTTCACGCATTAACTCTTGTACTAAACTTCTTCCACAACAGCGTGCGATCATCGCTTGTGTGTGCTGCAATCTTAACATAACCTATGTGAACGAAGTTGAAGCACAAAGAATACCCAAGTTCAAAGCGTGCACACATCACCTATCGAATTTGCATGCATCGTCTTTCTTACTAAACTTTTCCTACTAGAGCGTGCAACAACCTTATAAGTATGCTGCTAACTTAGTATAACTTATACGCATGAACTTAAAGCATAAAGAATACTGATGTATAAAAATCTTGTGAACATAGCAGCAGCAGCAGTAAGAATAGCAATGTTTTAAAAGCGTGTACGCATTGCCTATCGATTATACATGCATCAACTAGAGTACAAAACCTCTCCCGCAAGAGTGTGCTGCTATCTTAGCATAACCTATGTGCACGGATTTAAAGCACGAAGAATAGTTAAGTTTCAAAGTGTGTACACAACACCTATCGATATTGCACGCATCAACTATCGTACTAAACACATCCCGCTAGAATGTACAAGGTTCGCATGTGTTTGCTCTGCTACTTTAGCATGACCTATGCGAACGAACTTAAAGCACAAAGAATAGCGATCTTTGAAAATCTTGCGCACATGGCAGCGGTAAGAATAGCAAGGTTTAAAAGCGTGTACATATCACCTTTTGATAATGCATGCATCTTCTACTAGAGCACGTGACGTCACTACCACGTGCTCTTGTTTGGTAAACATAGCCACGTGCTTTTTTGACAGCTGTCTTCTTGACGAACCCTAACCTCACTTTGAAGGACAATAGAGCGTCGCTAACCTCACTGCTGCCATCTTTACGGCAGTAAACCTCAAGGCTACCACCTTATGTATGTTATAGCGCGGAATTTAAAATCCAACAGCAGAACGTCGCTAACCTCACTCTTGCCATCTTGATGGGCTCAAACCTTACTGTTGCTACCTTGGTTATACGCTTTTGTGTTAGTTTACTGTTAATCGCTAAGCTGTTCGCATCATCGAAGTAGAGAGTCATGAAGCTGCGTGTAATGTAGCTTCATCGGGAACAAAATACAAAGAGCTCAACCATATTCCAGCGAACACTGATTTATGTTTAAAAAGTACACCTCTGCGAGAGATTTTTAATTCTCCCTTGTTGTCTAGGCCTGCTGCAAGTTCTGTTACTAAGCACAAACTTCAAGATAGAGAGAGGCAAGGTCATGATTATGATAATAAGGATAATGATGTTGATCAAAACAGTAGTAAAGGGAAAGTAGAAGAAGAAGAAAATTCATTGCCATTACAGCTTGATGATTTTACTTCATTTCCTAAGCCAACTACACGTTCTGTCGAAGTGCAAACATCTCAAGAAGAGATGCAAGGTAAAGAAGAAGGAAATTTCAACGCTTCATCGCTATAAAAACAAGTTAAGTTTGTACCTAGAAACGCTACTGCTGAAGCACGTATTACATCAAAACAAGTCCCTGCATATCAACCTTTCTGCATATAGACTCAAAGTTCACAAGAAGCCTCTGTTACCCCATGTAGATATAAGCTACTGTAAAGACCCCAACGTACTCGTAAAACGTTTACAACTGTTAAGAGCCTATCATGATGCTGGTTACACACAGTACAAAGAAGATATTTTTGAAATAGAGTATGAATTACGTCGTGTAGGTATTATTAAGTAAGCGCTTACCCTCACCTAAGTCATCCATCTGTAGTATATAGTCGATCGAGTAGCTATATTCCTATAGATAATTTCCCAACATTCTCCCTCTAGTTGTAGAGCCGGTCTCAAGCCTGGATAAAGAGAGGAGAGGCACCCTAGCCCTTTAGCCCATTAGCCCTTTAGCCCATTAGCCCTTTAGCCTATTAGCCCTACAAGGAATGTGCGGTAATCTAATCTTCTTAGAACAAAGGTATCCCCTGACATGTTCTAAACACATGTTGTATCGAGTACAGTGTTCTATTATAGTCTTGATCACTTATTTAGTGTTCTAAACACTTCAATCAATGTTCCGATCACTTGATAAAGTTAACGGCATAGAGTGCAGTGTTCGATTCTAGTCTTGTTATGTTTCTTTAGTGATTTGCAAGTCTAAACATGCATAATGACGTCATCACTGCAGCACGTGCTTACTCTAGCTATCCCGATGCAGGTTTAAACTTGTTCGATAGAGCTATGCCTTGACATAAGAGGAGGCCTTAACAGCTTATGTATAGACGCTATTGTTTAAAGATAGCTGCTGTTAAGAAAAAGCACGTAGAATTTTTCAAATTACCCGCCAACACATTTCAAAGGTATGAGGTTTAGTGCTGTAAAGATACCTGCACGATGCAAAGCTAGCTTTCTTCATCAGAGCAGCCACCATCTTGTGTGAGCACCTCTAGACCGTATCCTAAGGAGCTGTGTATAGTCACCGTCTTGTCGCTGCTACCTTGCGCAAGCACCCCTAAGGCGTCTCATAAGAGCAGCAGCCATCTTGTGCAAGCGCTCTTAAGCTGCCTCATAAGAAGCTATGTATAGCCCCCATCTTGTCGAATTAGATAGCTGCCAATGTCAAAGGGCCTAAGTAGGGATCGAACCGTCGATCTAATCATTAGACTATGTTTTTCTTATGCTATCATATTCCTGATACTGCAAACCTAGGTATCAGGTTTTGCTCTACGATGCACCGTTTTCGTGATATTTAACATTTTGCATTTAAGCCCCAAATTTAATGAATCGAACCTGCAC
Source organism: Anabrus simplex (assembly GCF_040414725.1). Classification (NCBI taxonomy): domain Eukaryota; kingdom Metazoa; phylum Arthropoda; class Insecta; order Orthoptera; family Tettigoniidae; genus Anabrus; species Anabrus simplex. The sequence continues at coordinate 69,522,520 of NC_090279.1, forward strand.
GGCACGTTATACTCTCTACCATAGCTAAACCTGATCATGTTACGAAGACTTGCTTCAATACAAGCTAAAACAGAGCGAATGCCAAAGGGCTTAAGTAGGAACCGAACCGTTGATCTCATCATTAGACTATGTTTTTCTTGTTCCTCGTACTGCGAACCGAGGTACTGGGCAGAAATTTTTTTGTCCGTTTTGCTCTACGATGCACCGCTTTCGAGATATTTAACATTTTGCACTTAAGCCCCAAATTTAATGAATCGAACTAGCACGACGCGTTAGCCTCTAAGCTAGCTTTCTTCATAAGAGCAGCAGCCATCTTGTGCAAGCACCCTTAAGGCGTCTCATAAGGAGACGTGTATAGCCGCCATCTTGTGTCCGCCATCTTGCGCAAGCATCCTTAGGGCGTCTCTAGCCATCTTGTGCAAAGACCCTTAAGCTGCCTCATAAGAGCAACGGCCATCTCGCGCAAGCATCCCTAGGGCATCTCATAAGGAGCCATGTATAACCGCCATCTTGCGCAAGCATCCCAAGGGCGTCTCATAAGAACCTATGTATAGCTGCCATCTTGCATAAGCTCCTTTAAGGAGTCATGTATAGCCACCATCTTGTGCAATTAGCGTCGAGAGATGGCTGCTGTAGAATTTTTCTTTTTAAATTATCCGCCACCATATTTCAAAGGTATGTACCTAAAGAGTGTAGCACTGTGGTTTTCGATGTAAGATGGCGGATGACAGCTGACAAAAAAGCGCGTGAGTTTGTTTACTAAACAGGAGCACGTGGAATTTTTCAATTTGCCGCCACCACATTTCAAAGGTATCTAGCTAAAGATGGCAGCACGGTGCGCTCTTGATTAAAGATGGCGGATGACAGCTAACAGAACTTTTCAAATTGCCCGCTACTACATGTCATAAAGAGGGTAGCACGGTGTTCTGTGGATGAAAGATGGCGGGTGACAGCTGACGAAATTGCCCGCAGCACAGTGCTCTATTGATTAAAGATGGCGGATGACAGCTGTCAAAAAAGCACGTGGCTTTGTTTCCCAACAAGAGCACATAGAATTTTTCAAATTGCCGCCACCACATTTCAAAGGTATCTAGCTAAAGAGTGCAGCACTGTGCTCTGTTGATTAAAGATGGCGGATGACGGCTGTCAAAAATGCGCGTGAGTTTGTTTCCAAACAAGAGCATGTAGAATTTTTCAAATTGCCGCCACCACATAGAGGGCAGCACGGTGTTCTCTTGATTAAAGATGGCTGCTGTCATGTGGAATTGCCTGCCACCACATTTCAAAGGTAACTAGCTAAAGAGGGCAGCACGGTGCTCTCTAGATTAAAGATGGCTGCTGTCAAAAAGCATTTTTCAAATTATCCGCCACCACATTTCAAAGGTAAGTAGCTAAAGAGAGCACCACTGTGCTCTGTAGATTAAAGATGGCGGATGACAGCTGTCAAAAAAGCACGTGGATTTGTTTACCGATTCTAATCTCGCGCTAGTGAGGTTAAGTTGGTAGCACTAAGGTTTAGGCCCGTTAAGATGGCAGCACTGTGGATGACAGGTGATGAATTTGCAGCTACTGCGATAAAGAGGGCAGCACAGTGCTCTGTGGTTTAAAGATGGCGGATGACAGCTGTCAAAAAAGCACGTGGATTTGTTTATCTCACGCTAGTGAGGTTAAGTTGGTAGCACTAAGGTTTAGGCCCGCCAAGATGGCAGCACTGCCGATGACAGGTGACGAATTTGCAGCTACTGCGACAAAGAGGGCAGCACGGTGCTCTGTAGTTTAAAGATGGCGGATGACAGCTGTCGAAAAAGCACGTGGCTGTCAAAAAACGCGTGGATTTGTTTATCTCGCGCTAGTTAGGTTAAGTTGGCACTACTGGGGTTTAGGCCCGTCAAGGTGGCAGCAGTGAGGTTAGCGATGCGTTGTTGTCGATGACAGCTGTCAAAAAGCACGTGGCTTTGTTTACAAATTCAAATCTCGCGCTAAAATTCAAATTTCCCGCCAAAAATTCAAATTTCCCGCCAGAATTCAAATTTCCCGCGGGAGGAGGCCGCAGAACTCTCCCATTATACTACTCCAGTTGTTACCAAGTAGTGGGATTGGTAGCATGTTAAGATGTCAGTGTGGTCTAAGGGTGAATATCGCGCAAATATCCGCTACAATTTTGCTCGTGTATTAACTGTTGACCAGTGCCTAGAGGAAGTGACTCCGATGCTGGGAAAAGACTGTCCACATCGGACAACAATTCTCCGCTGGTATAAAGAGTTCCAGAGGGGAAATTTTGGGGTTCAAGGCGATCCTCATTCTGGCCGACCCTTTGAATCAGTGACTGAGGAAAACATTGAAGCTCAGAGGAAAATGTTGCAGCAAGAGCGGCGGATGACATATAGGCAGATAGAAGAGACCTTCCACATCCCTGCACCAGCTATTCATTCAATTCTACACGACCATCTCCATGTTAGAAAGGTGTGTTCCCTTGGAGTGCCCCATTCACTCTGAGAGCAAAGGGCACATCGAGTGAATTGGTACCGAAAAATGCTAAAACAGTCTGAAAATGAGACTTCGCGTAATGCCAATAGCATCGTTACAGGTGACGAAACTTGACTTTATTATTACGATGTCCCAACAAAATCCCAGAACAAGGTGTGCCTGTTTGAAGATGAGGGTACTCCTGTGACTGAGCGAAAGTCAAGGTCAGTAAAGAAAAGAATGATTGCAGTATTCTTCACTAAAGGGGTAATCCTGACTCGGGTTGTGCTAGAAACACAAAGGGCAGTTACTGCGAAGTGGTACAGTGAGACTCGTCTGCCTCAGGTCACCCAGGTTCTGAAGCAGCTCCGTCCAAGGTCACGGCTCAACACTTGGCTCTTGCATCACGACAATGCTCAAGCACATACAATTTTCCGCGGGTATAAAGAGTTCTAGAGGGGAAATTGTGGGGTTGAAGACGATCCTCATTCTGGACGACCGTCTGAACCGGTGACTGAGGAAAACATTGAAGCTGTGAGGAAAATGTTGCAGCAAGAGGGACATCGTGCTAAAACAACAATGGATCTTCTTGCCAGATCAGGGTTGACTGTGCTTGATCGCCCTCAGTACAGTCCTGATCTTGCCCTTGTGACTTCGCACTCTTCCCAGAAGTGAAGATGAAGCTGAAAGGGCGGCGTTTTGCATCCGACGAGGAGCTTCTGGCAGCATGGGATCAAGCGTGTGAAAATGTAATCGAAGAAAAGTGGCAGAGTTGGTTCAGTGAGTGGTTTCAGTGAGTGGTTTCGACGTATGTAGAAGTAAATTGAGTGGGGTGGAAATTATTTTGAAAAAGTCTAAAGCGTTCACTCACATTGCAAAACTTTCCTAGTGCCCTTTGTATTGGGCATTTGGAAAGAGATCCTCTAGCGAACACCAATCCATGAGCAAGGGAGATGGAGGGAAGATATTTCGTTGATCAGTCACAGGCAGTGTGTGGGCTGAGAGCACAAGATTGTCAGTATCAGTCAAGTAATTGAACGATAGGAAGAGATAGTTATGCTCATGGCAGAGCACCAAGAGATCGGGAACAGATTGTTACAGAACTGATGACAACCTTCCTCTCTTAACACCAATCTGAGGATAATGAAGCTAACGATAAAAGGAAGGGAAGACACAAACCTAATAGCGTCATAGTCGGAAAAGATTAGGAGTTGACTAAGGAAGATCGGACAGTGAATACGAAAGTTAGGAGCCTCACAAAAATAACTAGATAGTGTGTTAGACTCAGCTACGAGTTTCGTGGTCACCAAGCGTAGAGTCAAGGAGAGGTTACCTCTTCTTTCTCCTAGTTAGGATTATGTGATTCAGAGACGGACGATCTTTTCTACAGCTGTCCCCTATCAGTTCAACATGTCGCATCACTAATCAGATAACTTGGTGGTTACATAGAGTTAGGCACCCTTTAAGTCCTTCCTTACGACCGCGCTCAGGGTGATTCTGTTCAGTCTGGTTGTTTGTATACTACATTTAAAATGATGAGCTTCGTATTGTAGCCAGAGAAGGGGTGTTAGGTCAGAGTGGCGACCGTGAAATCACGAGCTGGGTAAGACAATGTTTCCCCTCTCCCTGTCCGATATCTCTTGGTAAAGTCCTGGTCTCTTCTGACGCACAGTGAATCTCTCATTTTCTGTGGACATGTCTTCATTGCATTCTATTTTCTCTTTTGTTTTACCTGCGCGCTGTACTGTCCCGGTCACAATCCATACTTTGTAAGGAGCACGAACACTAAATTTATGAAGAGCTCGCTTCCAAAATTGGCAAGTTATTGAATTACATGTAAAAATTACTTTATTTGTAATTTTTACTCGTAATTCACTTCTGAAATTAAAATTGCAATCGTTACATTGTAGTAATCGAGATACATCGCAACAAGAGCTTGGTAACTTTGGAGCCCCAGCACTCGTTCATTTACTCGCAGCTTGTTGAGATTTAGGTAATCGTGAGACGGTGGTGGTGATTATTGTTTTAAGAGGAAGTACAACTGGACAACCATCCTCTATTAACACTAAGCAGAGGGAAAATGGAGGAGATATGACATTTAAAGGTATCGGAAAAGAATAAGTGGACTCCATAGGACACGAGCACCTCAAAAAACCGTGGAAGAGACTCACACAAGACTCAACTAGCGGAACAGTGGAGGAGCCTCACACAAGAGCCAGCTAGCGGAACAGTGGAGGAGCCTCACACAAGAGCCAGCTAGCGGAACCGAGGAGGAGCCTCACACAAGACTCAGCTAGCGGAATCGTGGCGGAGCCTCACACAAGAGCCAGCTAGCGGAACCGTGGAGGTACCTCACACAAGAGCCAGCTAGCGGAACCTGGGAGGAGCCTCACACAAGACTGAGCTAGCGGAACAGTGGAGGAGCCTCACAGAAGACTCAGCTAGCGGAATCGTGGCGGAGCCTCACACAAGAGCCAGCTAGCGGAACCGTGGAGGTACCTCACACAAGAGCCAGCTAGCGGAACCTGGGAGGAGCCTCACACAAGACTGAGCTAGCGGAACCGCGGAGGAGCCTCACACAAGAGCCAGGTAGCGGAATCGTGGCGGAGCCTCACACAAGACTCAGCTAGCGGAACTGTGGAGGAACCTCACACAAGACTCAGCTAGCGGAATCGTGGCGGAGCCTCAAACAAGACTCAGCTAGCGGAACCGTGGAGGAACCTCACACAAGAGCCAGCTAGAGGAATCGGAGAAAGGCCTCACACAAGACTCAACTAGCGGAACCGTGGAGGATCCTCACACAAGACTCAACTAGCGGAACCGTGGAGGATCCTCACACAAGACTCAACTAGCGGAACCGTGGAGGAGCCTCACACAAGACTCAGCTAGCGGAACAGTGGAGGATCCTCACACAAGGCTCAGCTAGCGGAACAGTGAAGGAGCCTCACACAAGAGCCAGCTAGCGGAATCGTGGAAGAGCCTCACACAAGGCTCAGCTAGCGGAACAGTGGAGGATCCTCACACAAGGCTCAGCTAGCGGAACAGTGAAGGAGCCTCACACAAGAGCCAGCTAGCGGAATCGTGGAAGAGCCTCACACAAGGCTCAGCTAGCGGAACAGTGAAGGAGCCTCACACAAGAGCCAGCTAGAGGAATCGTGGAAGAGCCTCACACAAGGCTCAGCTAGCGGAACAGTGGAGGATCCTCACACAAGACTCAACTAGCGGAACAGTGAAGGAGCCTCACACATGCGCCAGCTAGCGGAACCTGGGAGGAGCCTCACACAAGACTGAGCTAGCGGAACCGCGGAGGAGCCTCACACAAGAGCCAGCTAGCGGAACCGTGGAGGAGCCTCACACAAGACTCAACTAGCGGAACAGTGGAGGAGCCTCACACAAGAGCCAGCTAGCGGAACCGTGGAGGAGCCTCACACAAGAGCCAGCTAGCGGAACCGTGGAGGAGCCTCACACAAGAGCCAGCTAGCGGAACCGTGGAGGAACCTCACACAAGAGCCAGTTAGCGGAACCTCTGAGGAGCCTCACACAAGACTGAGCTAGCGGAACCGCGGAGGAGCCTCACACAACAGCCAGCTAGCGGAACCTGGGAGGAGCCTCACACAAGACTGAGCTAGCGGAATCGTGGAGGAACCTCACACAAGACTCAGATAGCGGAACAGTGGAAGAGTCTCACACAAGACTGAGCTAGCGGAATCGTGGAGGATCCTCACACAAGACCGAGCTAGCGGATTCGTGGAAGAGTCTCACACAAGACTCAGCTAGCGGAACCATGGAGGGGCTCACACAAGACTGAGCTAGCAGAACCGTGGAGGTGTCTCACACTGTTACCGAGGTAACGATTTTAGCCTTCCCCATTTATGTTTTGGACTGGCTATCGCTGTAGAAGTTAGTGTTACATCATGCTCATCTTTCAAACTGGTTTTCTACGACTACTTCTAAGTTACTGGAGGCCATACACCTAAGTTATTATTTCTACTTGCCTAAAACACTCTATTCTGTTTTAATTCAAGAACTGTCTGTTTGTGTTTCGCGTTATTCTGTGCCAGGTACGGACCATTGATGGACTAATTAATATAAAAATAGGATCAAATAAGTATAAAGTGTGCACTATGGAACAGTTAAATAAACTAAAGTGATATGCGGGAGAAATGGTCACAACATTTTGTAACTTTCTATTGTAGTTTAATTTTAGAGTTATCCTTATAGTATATCGTAATTTTTAACATTAACTCTCTATTAGAACGTAATTAGTAATATAGTTTACTTTTGCTTGCCGTAGTGGTAGATTGGTGTTAGTAGCAGCAGACTTGGTTCAGTGCCTTATTTTTGTCGTGTTTATTTCCACTTGCATTATTGACACATTGCCATTATCGTATTGATCGCTGTAAATTGTTATTCCCATTCCCATTATTGTCATAATCATCTCCAACGTAACTGAGAACAACGTAAGTTACAGTTCCCCTGATGAACTTGAGACAAACGAACAGGCTCCCCTTTTCCTTGCAAACATTCCTCAAAACCTTTCATTTACTCCACCCTCCTACACTGTCGCTGGAACCAGCTGTGCAGGCAACACACACCTATTGTCATCTGATCTTTCTTGCCATTCCCAGTCGACAAGGGACATCATGAACCACCAGCTCTCTGCGTACAGTAATGCTTTAAATATTTAGAATATAAACGCTCCAAGCTTCCTTGCGGAGGCGCGAATGGATGCAATAAAAGCCTCCCAGTTTCCACGCAATATTAATCACTGAATATTGGTTAAAACCACACCACGCAATAGAAAGACTGCAGCTGGCGGGTTATACATTTCTCAGATCCGACAGATTAAGTAATCCCTCCGGGGGTACTGCCGCATACTGTATGTTATGACCGGCTTACGCCTTAAAATAATCTGTAGGTCTACAGGTCCGTACGAATGGAAACCTGAGTTCATGTTGGAAATAACTGTGAGTGAAGTAAAATGTCTTCTGGGTGTAGTATATAAACCACCATAAGCGGGATTTTTATGCGATCTAGAGACTCAAATACAAGATTAAGTCCCTGATTACTGAAATATAATTATAACGGGTGACTTCAACATACATCTTCTTGAACCTAACTCTCCTCAGACAACTCACCTATTAACTTCTTTTAGAGCTTGCGATTTAACGTTTCTCCCTTTCAACGCTACACATCACACAGACACATCACACACTTTAATTGATCTCATTACCACTAACCAACCTGAATTAGTTCTTCATCGCGGTCAAATTAGTGCCCCAGGCATATCGCGACATGATGCTATACTTATGGCCTATTCTATTAAAAGTCCCAAGTTCAAAAAGGAAATAATTTCATATAGAGATCTACGAAGAATTGACAAGAATAAACTTTTACAAGACACAGTTGCAGTGCCATGGCATGACATATTTAAATTTAAAGACTTAAATGACAAAGTGACTCTCTTCAATCAACATATGACTGAACTGTACGATAGACATGCCCCTGAAAAAAAGACTCGAGTTACGCGAAAGCCAGCTCCCTGGCTCTCAGATGAGATTAGAGCACTAATGGCTGAACGCGATGCTGCTTATAGACGAGTTAAGAAACATTGCACTGCTGACAATCTACTGAACTATAAGAGACTAAGAAACGCTACGACCCAACAGATTAGAAACGCTAAACTACGACACGCTCACAGTTTAATTCAAAGAAATGCTTCAACAGCTGTATTGTGGAAATCCATAAAGAGCTTTGGAATTACCAAAGGACGAGACGACGACGAAAAAAATATACCCTTGGAAAAACTGAACGATTACTTTTCATCTAACTACACATTAAATGCAGCCCTGAAACAGATAGTTCTAGACGGGAATTATGCAAAGACGCGAACAGATAGAGAATACTTCTACTTCCGTCCAACAACCCACTCAAAAGTCAGGTTTGCTATAAATCGGATAACATCAGCGGCAAAAGGAAATGACAGTATAGGAATAGAGATGATAAAAATTATTCTGGATGTGATATTTCCTGCACTAATGAACAAATTTAACTCTTCCCTTGTAGAGAGCACATTTCCCGAAATATGGAAAGTGGGCATTATACGTCCTCTAAAAAAGTAGCATCCCCTTCTGAACCATCTGACTACAGAGCCATCTGCATACTTTCTGCTTTATCCAAAGCGCTAGAGTTCATCGCTCATAGGCAAATAACAGACTACATGACGACTTACAACTTATTTGACCCACTACAATCTGGTTTTCGTCAAGCACACAGCACTACAACGGCACTACTGAAGGTCACAGAAGACATCCGAGAAGCTATGGACAACGAGGAAGTGACAGTTTTAATACTCCTAGACTTGAACGAAGCTTTTGACTCTGCTGAAATTGACATTTTGCTCTCGAAATTGTATTTCCTCTATTACTCGGACAGCGCCCTCCTTTGGTTGCATTCCTACTTATAAGGCCGTCGGCAGTGTGTTACAGATAGAATAAACAAATCAATTTGGCGGTCTGTGCAGTGTGGTGTGCCCCAAGGGTCGGTGTTAGGACCCCTTCCTTTTTCTATTTACATTAATGACGTCTCCCAAATCCTAACACACTGCAAATACCATATTTATGCTGATGGTGTACAAATGTACCTCCATACATCTCCAAATCTAATATTTTTGGCCGTAGACAAAATCAATCAGGATTTAACATCGTTTTCTTCTTGGTCTTTGGGATGTGGTCTTTGGTTAAACCCAGCAAAAACGCAAGCGCGCATCCTTGGATACCCTAAACTACTCGCGAAGGTCAATCGACCAGAGATTCCATCTATAAGGTTGTGTAATACTAACATACCATTCATGTCATCAGTAAAAGTCCTAGGTGTTACTTTCGATGATTATATGTCATGGAAAACGCATATTACAAACATCACCCAGAAAACATTCTCTGCATTGCACATGCTGCGCGGGTATAAATACTTATTTTCTTGAAAAACTCAAAAAATACTGGTAGAAGCTCTGGTTTCCCTCATTTCGACTATTGTGACGCGATTTATAGAGACACTCGGAACATGTTATTGAGCAGATTACAACGTGGTCAAAATGCATGTATGACATACGTCTGTAACCTGCGGTACTATGACCACGTAACTCCTTCATATAACTACCTATCTTGGCCCCGACTAGAAATCCGTCGCACTGTGCATACCCTATGCCATCTCCATAAAATCCTTAATTCTTCAAAGCCATTTTACCTTACTTCATATTTCAAATACCTATCTTCTTATCATAGTCTTAACACCAGATCTGCTAATAATTCCATCCTTGCTTTACCTACCCATATAAATGCCATCTACGATAAATCATTCACAGTAATTGCCTGCCGTGAGTGGAGCCTCCTTCCCGAAAGTATCAAGGGGTTAAGCGCTATTCGTACTTTCAAGGAAGCACTTTGGAGACATTTTATGCACTAGTAAGGATCATCTGTAAACTTGATGCTGCTATTTACAACCATTCTCTTGTTATGGATGTCCTGGTAGAGAGTCTAAAATTCTTATCCGATTTGTTTTCAAAATCAAGTTTTATGTACTGCCTCTTTCTTTTACATGTAGAATATTAGTTTGAAGAATATATCCTTTCATTATATCTGATTTATTTCATCTTAATTTAATCTTAATTTATTTCATCTTAATGTAATATCACCATCCTTGTATTTTTATTAATTAAATTTGTATGAGATCTACTTATTGTAAGTAATACAATGTAATATATGCATATTTAACTTCCTGGTTGGATGGAAGAGGAGGCCTGAGGGCCTTATATATCGGTTTTGTTACAATCTGTACCCCTTCTGAATGTTCATTCTTGTTTTTCATGGTTTCGCAAGGCTAAGTTCTTTACAATATTAGATCTTAACCAGGCATATAATAAAATACCTCTGGCAGAAGAATCCAAACACCTGACGGCTTTCGCCCGGATTGGAATCTGTATCAATACTACTGCGCCCCTTCGGGATCCACACGTGTGCAGCTGCCCTTACTAGACAGCTGGAGAGGGTCTTCTCCGATATCAAATTCGAATATCTGAAACATTACCTCGATGATGTCGTCGTGTTTTCAGTGACCTCCGAAGAGCACTTAGATCATCTGACGGAAGTCCTCAATCGCCTTCGGAAGGCTGGGTTGACTGTTAAATTATCTAAGGTAGCCTTTGCCAATCCTTCTATGTTGTTCTTAGGGCATACTGTGTCGCCCGATGGTGTATATATTGACCATTCAAGAACACAGACTTCAAGCCTCCGAAGGACATAAAGGGAATCGCTAGATTCATAGGCATAGTGATTTTTTCAGGAAATGTATTCGTAACTTTGCTATTAGGGCGGCGCCCTTGAACTTACTTCGCAAGAAAGGTGTAAAATTTGAATGGGGGCCGTCGCAGCCAGCAGCTTTTGAAGACGTTAAATTAGCTCATTGTAACGTCCCTGTACAAGCCATGCCCGATTTCTCTAAGAAATTCACTGTCCAAAGTGATGCCTGTTCATCTGCTGTGGCTGCTGTCCTTTTTTAGGAGACGGAACTCGGAAGGCGGCATACCTTCTATGCGTCTAAGACCTTATCGGCTCTAGAAGTAAAGTATTCTAGCTATGAATTAGAGGCTTTGGCAGTCTTGTTTGCCCTGGAGAAGTTACGCCTTTATCTGGAACATGTCAAATTTGAATTAGAAAGACACAAGCAGCCTTAAGGTGGCCTCGTAACGCCCATCGGGCTCTCAGGATCTCAGCTTTCCTATGTGATGTACGACACATTAGGGGATCAGAAAATGCAGTTGCTGATGGACTAAGTCACATGTTTTCTAGTGATATTGAGACCAGTGAACAGGAAGTTAGTTCTTCTCTTTCTATGCCCACACCTCCTAGTATTAATGCTATTCTGACGGATGCCCCTACTCTGTTTCGTGACACTGAGAATTATCAACCAGAAGATCCCGTGCTGGCTCCGGTAATGGAAACCATTTCTTCTGGGGAACGTGTTGTCCCTTATGTATTGAGTAACGGGGTTTTGTGTTGCCCTTCGAGGCATGATCAGAAGATGACAGTTCTTGTGCCAATGATCTTCAAATATTATCATGAGACCCCATTAGGGATCAAAGGGGCACGGGAATAAATTTATTATTGTAATGTGTAGACGGCTTCACTAGATTTTCATGATTGTTCCCCACTAAGCTGACTACCGTTCTTTTGGTCCCTGTCAAAATATAGTTCCTGATAATGCAAAGGCTTTCACATCTAACCTATTCCGGAAATACTGTTTTAATCTGTCCATATCCCATGTAACAAATTCCGCTTATAACCCTCAACCATCTCTGGCTGAGGGGATCAATCGTAATCTTCGATCTGCGTTGACCGCTTTTCTTCATGGAGATCATTCCAAGTGGGATACTTCTCTCCATTGGTTAGGTTTTACTTTAAATTCGGCTGTTCATGAGTCCCACAAGTTCACTCCCGCCTCTCTCATGTTTAAATTTATCCCCAACACGCCGCTGTCTAATCTTTCATGCTTCCTGCTTAAACGCAACGATACGATGAATACACTCTAACTGTAAGACGTATTCGAGACATTGAACAAGACATTGTATGTGAATAACATAGCGCTTTTTCGAAAAAGATTGGCTAGCAGTTTAGTGTGTTTCGACGTATAGTTAGGTGGAATCATATTTTCAACACAAAAAGGAAGGTCAGAATGTGAATCATGCAGATGAGAAGGGTATGCAAGAGAAGCTTCCAGCACGTAGCCGCGATGAGGATCTTTTGCAGCCTCAAAAACATCTAAATGTTGAATTTCAGTTTCTGTTAGCCACACAAAATTCTTACACGGTAATGGCTGTGACATGACCCACCCATACAGATTATTGACATCGAAATACATCAGGTAAGAATCTTCTTTCTCTGGATTATAGTTGTCGAGGTAGGGATTATTCGCGATAGCATGCCTGTTGACAAGCGAAACGAGTCCGCCGCGAATGCCGCGTTCAAAAAACAAAAGCATGTCGACATCCGTTAGAAGATCAAGTTGAACACCGGTAAACTTGAGCATCGCATCCCACGACCGACCTGGTGTTGTGTAGTAATAGCAAGGGTCTAATCCGTAAATAGATAAACACCTTTTACGAAACTTCTCAAACACATCATAGAGTAAGAGTGTATCTATCTTCAAATACAAGTCAGCATATTGACCTAAGATCTGTAGCTGAAACGTTGGCCACACCTGGCAGGCATGCAAATAGTCTTCATCAGTAATAGATACCGTGTGCTTATCGTATGACGATGAGCTGAGTGACAGCGTGCTACATTCACTTAACACACTTGTAAATGCAGACTGAGGAGATAATTTTGTTTCTTCTAATGTTTGAAAGCTCGGAATGTAGTCATAGGGCAGAGCCCCTTTCCTCGGGATCTGGAAAATACTCACGAATGTACTTCAAGTCGTCGCTGGAAATCCCATTTACAAGTGTATCAAGTAAAAGTTCATAAATTTGTAGGAATCTCGAAAGAGAATGCTAATATCGCCTACAAGGTAACTGAATGAAACAAACCGTTCATGATTTTGCACAATCACAGTGAACTTTGTACAATTTAATTGCCCAAATTCACGAACGATATAGTGACTGTTGTAACCTGACAAGTAATAAAAAAGCATGGAATAAATTTAGGTACACGATATAAAAGATTGCGCGAATCATGTGAAGGTCCACGATATTTCCCGGTGAAGTGACAGTGGTCTCTAACCTTAATCTGTGGGGAAATAATGGGCTGTTTACAGATGTGACATTTACCACTTTCATCATGCAAAATCATTTCTCCTAGCGTCATTTGAATGGGCACTGGTTGCGAAATAAGCGTATGAACGCGTTCCGCCAACTCCTTCAATTTATTGAAAAACCCTGCCGTACAGTTTTCGCCTCGATACATCTTAAAAAAGGATAGAGATGCATCGTACGAACAAACGACTTTGTACGCTACTGAAAACGGAGTGTGCTTTAGCACATAATCCGTGTAAGGTTCGTTCAAGTCGGGTTGGCAACATTGAAAAGGAACAGTAAAACATTCAAAATCTCCATATACCGTGAAGGGAACAGGTTCCTGTCGATAATAATTCTCAAACTTTTTTTCTGCATTTTCCGTGGTTGGCAGAACAAGTTTTACGGCAGGATGTGATGTACAATTATTGACATGTGTAGCTAACAAACTATTTGTCGTAAAGTACTGCAAACATCGCTCACAAATAAAAATTTTCCCATGGTGTATTGAAAGTTGAGAGTTTAACAGACGGGAAAGCAGTAGTGCCTTGTGGTTTAATTGCAAACGTATAAAAGATGAAGATGATGTTGTTTGGGAGAAGAAGCGGAGTCAAGTGGCACTACAATACGGTCTCCGTCACACCGTATACAGGAAAGGAAAATTTCGGGGTTTTTTTCAAACGTAGATGTGTTTACTAAATCCATGGGAAAAGAAACACCTTCAAAATTTAATGTCTGTTGTAATTGGATAAATATATCCTTGTACTGAGAAGTTCTTGAATGATGACGTGTTGCTGGTTTCAACGCCATGGCAATGCGCCATAAGAAGCAATTATCATCGTTAATCTGAATATTGATGACTGCTTTTTTATTTACAATCGCTGGAGGAAGTTTAATGTGTCGCCTACCTGAACTGAAAGGGTCAAATTTGCACACGTTAATTTGAAGATGCAAAATACCTTCAAGTGCCTTATTCCTCGCTCCTTCTTCAAACGTTTGAAATTTAGCCAGCAGTCTGTCAACGATGTGTTTACGAAACCATACCGAAATATCGTCTGAACATAAGAGTTTCGTCATTTTAGAAGAAATGTAAAATGTTTCATGATTTTCATGATTATCTTCGAAAAGAATAAAAGAACATGCAAGACTAGCGTTTAGTTTAAGCGCCGTATACATAGACAGCAAAAAAACTGACATTTTCTTCGAAAACATTATAGCAAGAGAGTAATAATGAATTTGGATCTAAAATATTTAATGAATTTCGTATCATGCCGCTTAGAATACGCGATGAGAAACATATATGTACAGTTTCCGAATTCATGGTCATAATTACGCACCAACAAAACTAATGACACAAGATTTAGTTCTAAAATCAGTTAGCACACTGAGTAGAAGTCGTCACAGGCACGGAAAAATCATTCCTCCAATTTTTAAATCGCTGAAGTATGCTGAGCCGTCAGCATAATCCTTTTGATTTTCCTACAATAAAAGCGGAATTCTGTTTTTTTTAGATTTTTAAAAACCTTGCAAACATATGAGATCGTTAAAAAAGATTAAAACATACCTTAAGTTTCAAGACTGCAACCCAGATGAGGGACGATTAAAGACTGCGAACTGCAACTCCGATGAATGACAACAATAATTCTTGATGTACCTGGAAGAAAACAAAAAAATATTAATGTATGTCTGAAAGATATCCTAGGAAGGTAAACTTAGCACTTGCGTCGCACATAGCGATCGTAGGATAGGAAAGGGCTCGAGCTTGTTAACAGGTAGCCTGTTATTACTGCCTGAGAGTAGCCCAGCATTTGCATCGCACGTAGCGATCATAGGATACGAAAGGGCTCGAGTTTGTTAACAGGTAGCCTGTTGTTACTGCCTGAGAGTAGCACAGCATTTCCATCGCACATAGCGATCGTAGGATAGGAAAGGGCACGAGCTTGTTAACAGGTAGCCTGTTATTACTGCCTGAGAGTAGCACAGCATTTGCATCGCACGAACACGAGACGCCGAGGTGCCGGATTTTAGGTATTCTGCCAGTAAATCTACCGACACAAAGCTGATGTATTTGAGCACCATCGGACTGAGCCAGGATCGAACCTGCTGTTTACGGAAACGCTGAGGTGTGAGAATTTAGGACTTCTTCCAGTAAATCTACCGACATGAGGCTGACGTATTTAAGCACTACTAGACTAAGCCAGGTAATCTGTTTTCGGAGACGCCGAGGTGCCGGACTGTAGGAGTTCTGCCGGTAAACCTACCGACACGGAGCTGATGTATTTAAGCACTACTAGACTAAGCCAGGTAATCTGTTTTCGGAGACGCCGAGGTGCCGGACTGTAGGAGTTCTGCCGGTAAACCTACCGACACGGAGCTGATGTATTTAAGCACTACTAGACTAAGCCAGGTAATCTGTTTTCGGAGACGCCGAGGTGCCGGACTGTAGGAGTTCTGCCGGTAAACCTACCGACACGGAGCTGACGTATTTTAGCACGAATTTTTTCATATCTTCTTTCTTTCCTATATATGACTTTATAGGTACTAAAGTACCGTATTTCAGCAAAATTAAATATGATCTACTGCGCAAATTACGCAAATAATCACGAAATATACCCCACTTGTTAAGAAAAGTGCTAAATAGTTCAGGAAAAGCTCTCCAATAAATGTTTAAGTGCTTCTGACAACTTGAATATTTTAGTTTCCTGTCTGTTGCTTGATAGGCTGTATATTCTCCACACAAAGCGATGAGGACTGTGTATTCAGTTCCGCGGTCTCTAAGGCAATCAATCAAAATCGGTATATATTATCGATTACAGCCAATGGCGTTGCGGTTGTAGATGCAGCAGTGCGTATTATACTCTTTGGCAGTGAGAGTTCGCTACTGGAAAATGTCCACGATTTAAGAATAAAAATGCCGAAAACTAAAGTCACAACAGTTTTTTTTTTTCCGAGGCCCGATGAATACAACAGTGAGGCGTTCTATGTGTTTGGTGCTGTAAGAAAGATTCCAATGTGTAAGTACTGTAATGTTCGTATTAAGTGGAAACGAGAAGACATGTGCGATAAACAGAGAATCAGAAACACACAAAAAAGGCGAATGAAGCAAATAAGCGACAAATAATATTCGGCGATACTTTACACATCGCAAGGAAGTTCAAAAGTGATATCCAGCAGTTTGTAATAGACCAAACAAAAGCATTCATGCAAGCCAGCATTCCTATAGAGAAACTGGATAATCCTGGCATGAGGACATGGATGATTATAAAAGGAAAGATAAATCATACTGTATTTCTCGTAAAATACGACGGTATTAATAGTAATAATGTTATTGTTTTTGTCCTCGGAGGCGCCGAGATGCCGAAATGCTGTCCCGTACTTGACAGGGCTGACGTATTTGAGCACCTTCAAATACCACCGGACTGAACAGCGCCTTAACCGTCTGAGCTACACATCCCTGGTCGGGCAGCACCAGCCTATCCACGAACATCTTCCAGGGCTATATGGCAGTGAAAGCACATCTGGTACAGACGAAGACAGTATTAGTGCAGTTTAGGAGCTTTGAGAGAAGACCACAGTGAATTTGCATCCAAGTGTTCGTCTCTAATGTGGTCACACAAAGATACTTTCTGACTGTCGCACATCTCTGCATCCTCATAACGTTGACACCATGCTTAGTTCGAACTTTGTAGACAAGTAATGCAAAATGGAAAAATATGTAGACTATGTAAAAATTCATATCACAGGCAGACCAACTAACTTCATTTCGAGGTATCAGTGGTTTATATACCAGTACTTATTTCTATGACATTTTGTATATTTAGTTGTTCTATGATTCAATAACAATTTAATACATTACAAGAGTTCACTTTCAAACCCCTAATCACAAAATCAGTCAGTTTTACCGCATACTATAAGGAAGGAATCACAAGAAGCACAGATCACTATGACAATTTATTTCACGAAATACCGACTGAAATAAGTCAGTTTTGACACCGAAATCAACAGGTATATTTCACCAAAATATACGGCCCTTAGTCATCTATATATAAGCAGGTCGGTCAGGAGCGATCTATATATAAACGTATAAAAAAACAAAATTGCCGCAAATTTGTGAGGCACTTCCAGAAATCTCAGAAATTAGAAACTTTGTACCGGAGAAGCTTGCGACCCCAGGACCCCTAGAAAAATCGAAAATTCTCAAAATTCCCCGAAGGGAGCACGTTGGAGGCCTTCAAACTTTGGGCTCAGCGTAAGAACCCAGTCGTATAATTTATCCAAAGCGACAACCTATATGTTTCGTCGTCTTACAAAAATTTCTTGAATTTCCTAAATTTCCCCTTCCCCCCAAAAATCAAGGTCGCGGCACAATCTGCCTGACGAGCTGGGATATTTAAATTTGGCGAAATTATGGCTTTTAGCCTGTAACCGATGGAAAAAATCCAAGATGTTAAAAATTTTCACGTTTTACCCCCCAAAATATCGAAAGATGGACGCAATTTTAATGACTGTGCAGACATTCTTTTGAGCTATTTGCTGGCTAAACAATAAGTCGTATCACAAAACGGATGGCACGAACTCCGCACAATTTGGAGTGATTTACAACTTTGTTCCTATGACTTTTTGTCGTATCTCTCTCCCTTATACATTAGATTTGGCTGTATTTCTGGATTGTTCGTAAATATGGTTATTTTTGCTGTATATTTCACTGTTTGACACACTTATAAGGAGGATAGAGTCATCAAGTTTGGTGCGCACATTGGTACGATTAAAGGCCATATGTGGACCAAATTTCATGAGTCTAGCTTATACATCAGTACACAAAAATTATGCAAAGCGTAAAAATGTACCCAAATTTCACCCTATTCAAATTTTCGGACTCAATTTAACCCATAAATGTGGGAGTTAGGAGAAAATGTTATAGAACCAAACATATTGTTTCTAAATCACTGAATTCACTGCGGGTTTATACGAAATCGAGACCGTGATTTTGCACTCCCACAAAACATACACAACCATACTTAATTGAAATCTGCCCGCCTTAATGGAAATAAATTTCTAAACATTTTTCCTCTTTGGTCGATTGCCAGTCAGGTAAGTCTTGTATACAATGTGGGAGAGTTAAATCACTATTTCGGTTTCCAGTATACCCCCAGTCCATTCCGGGATTTTGAAATACTATGAACCTCGAAACATACCTTGGATAGGTGGATGCTAAGTATGACGTTTGGTTGACGTATCTAGAAAATTAAGGATACAAGTAACACAATGAGCATCGCGTCTAATAACGCTCAGAGTCAGTCAGATTTCGTTCATAACAAGGCTGAAGAGGAAGAATGGACAATCGTGAAGGAGAAGATCAGTAGGTCAGCTTAAAATAATTTAGGAAGGAAGTTAGGATCAAGTAAGCATCAGAGATATTCGACCTGATTGATGAACAAGAACACAAAAACTGAGGAGGGAAGAAAAGAATGCAAGCGATTAAAGAACGAAGAAGATATAAAGTGCAGGACAGCTAAGGAAGAACGAACTCAGCTCGTAACCATTTCTGGGTAAATAAGACAGGGCAGAAAGATGCGGGAACTGAATAATTGTATCAAGCAGAAGAAGAAGCTGTTGATGCTGGTGAAATGGGAGACGCAGTTTTGAGGTCAGGACTGGACAGAACTCTGCGAGTTCTAAATAGGAACAAGGCACCTGGAACTGATGACATCCTCTGCCATAGGAGAAGCTGGAGATGTATGATACAGGGGAAGTGCCATTCGATTTTATACAGAATATTGTTATAACAGATGCTTACAAGTGTTAAAACTACCGCACCATTAGTTCAGTATCCCACGCCTGCAAAAGGTTAACACGTATTATTTACTGAAGAATGGAAAGACAAGTTGAACCTGAGTTGGCAGAACATCAGTTTGGCTTCAAAAGAGTTGTAGGAACATCTGAAGCAATCCAGACTTTACTTATTGTCACAAGTGAACTATGTAGTGCAAGTGGAAAGTGTTTTTAAGACTTTATTTGTGAAGTACAATATGATATTTTATTTATTATGACCTAACCTGTACTGTGTAAGATTGGTCACATGTGCATTTGTAAATAGTAGAATTCTGTTCTACATTTCCTGGAAGGATCCAGAAAGTTACATGAATTATGGAACAGGGTGTGCTGTTTTGTGGGTAATGTATTCTAGAAAATATTTCTGACTGTTCTGGAAATACGACATTCGCGATCAGGCGTATTCTAGAATGTTAGTCAAAGTTCGCGACCGAAAGTAAGGTTGTGATTGGTGAGTCTAGGTGGCGATAGGGAACTCGTGCATGCTGATTGGCTGCTCCAAGGCCGGAAATTCCTATATATAGAGAGCGAGGCAGTGTTCGAAAAAAATTCGGTATTCTGAATTCTGTCGGTCTTGGTCTATCTGTCTGTGAGCAGCCTATCTGGTTGACGTCGCCCGGTTCCCGGGATGGCACTCTCCTCGGGTAAACACTCTTGAATTCCGTTCCTGCTAAAATTTCCGCAATGTTCCGATTTGCTTTTCATACAGGAGTTTGCCCTAACCTCGCCTAGATTCGCCAAATTAGTTACTTATGACGCCTTAGTATTTCAGCTGGGCTTACCTGTTCCTTTCCGAGGCATTCCCATTTCTTCCTTCACTAAGATATGTAGGTTGTAGTTTAATATTATTTCCCTTGGGGTTTGCCTCTGGTAGTTCTGTATCACTTGAGGTACACTAGATTTTGGAGAACCTGTTTCACTTCACTGTATATTGCATTGTACAACTGCATTGGTAACTAGATGTATAGTTGATCTGAAATTTGAATTTACACTGCTACGAAAGTATTATTAAAGAGCCTCTAAGCTATGTGTATCACTAAACTTATAGCTCGTAACTTGGAATTGTATTTGGAATGTATTTGTACAATTATTTTGTAAATAATATTTTTCAAATCTAAGAATCACGGCGATTTATTTCAGAATCCGCAATCTAAGCCATGTCCATGCCTTTGGTAGGTTCCCAGCATTTTTCATCTTCCCGGTTTGTTGTCCACTAGTTGGCCTTACTGATATTTACATACGTACATGTTTTTGTTGGAGATACGCGTAATGCCAGCTACTGTTTTTCCGAGTGTGTAGTGATTTCTTATATTGTGTAGTTTTCTCTTTCCTTCCCCTTTAAACTCTGTTTGTGCCTTGTTTTGTGTTACCACTGTAGTAGAGGTAGCACTTATGATCTTACAGGACGTGCAAGTCATTAGCAGATGTAGAAAAAAATCGTTAATGTTGATTGGACCAAGTTATTCGATATTCTGAAGCTGATCGCGTACGGATACCAAGAATGATTCTACGATCTGTACAAAAAGCAGCCTGTACAGATAGGAATCGTAGGCTGTGAAAAAAATAAGCAGCAGTCCAGAAAAGAGTCAGGAAAGGCTGCAGTTCGTCCCGTCTCCTTTTCAATGTCTACATAGAGCAGGCAATAAAGGAAACAGAAGGGGAATTTGGGAAATAAATCGCTATCCTAGAAGAAGAAGTAATAACTCTGAGGTTAGCCGATGATGTTTTATCTGAATCTGGAGAAATTGGTGAATGGTATGGACAGAGTCTTGGAGGAGTACAAGATGTACAAAGGAATGGAGCGCAGATTAGGAAAGGAATAAGTAAGGAGCAGACTAGCGCAAGCAAGGGAGTCCTACTTCTAACAATAATATAGGAATTATGGAGCATGGTATTGTACGGAAGTGAAACATGGACGATAAAGAAGGAGAATAGAAGTTTTTGAAATGTGGTGCTATAGAAGATGAGTTGGATAGATTGACTCAAGAATGAAGGGATACTGAATCGGATAGCCGAGAGAAGGACGATTTAACAAAATTTAATCAGAAGAAGAAGAAGCAGGATGATCGGACATATCTTAAGACTCGCAGGATTTGTTCAGTTGGTTTTTGAGGTAAATGTAGGTGGTAAAAACGGCAGCGGTAATCGAAGATTTTGCGTGGAATATTCGCTACTAAATTAGACTTGCACCTCTTCCTGTCAATGTTTCATAAATCAAACTTCTCGGTCGCCCTCGTACCTACATCTTACTTTAAAGACAAAGACGCTGCTGGTTTAGGGTACAAATATTGTGAGCCGAGCTCGAGAACTCATTAATAAAGCCACAAAGTTGTAAATTTAGGAAAGAATGCCGACACCGAGGGTTCAGGCCTACACAGTTTAAAGAGCCGCACATATTTTGCTACTGATAGAATCAAACCTAATGTTAAACTAATTAACTTAATATAGACTAAATGTAACTTTCCTAGTCAGAGAATGAAAGAGTTTTGTTAAAATCTGCTCATTATTCGTAGTTTTTGTTACAGGCTCGCACAGTGAGTTTTTTTACGTGGTAAACCTCCTCTCGGTTATCGGAACATGACGGCAAAGGTTCTCAGAGGTCATCGAGTCGGCCAACAAGCTGGCTGCTTTCAGCATGCGGGACTTTCTTACAACTCAAGTCAATGAAATAAATAGCAAGCCAGAGCTAAAGATACCACTATCAGAACTCGTAAGGATGTCGCTTGTCTTGGTGAGTGTTTGTTTATTTCTCTGTAGCTGATAACAAGGGGTCAAGGGAGAAGTGACGTCAGTCTTGGATTGGAAATTTAATACTGCTACTAATAATAATAACAACCCGCCTCTTGGTCTTTATCGTTGAGGCTTTGAGATATAAACGCAGTGACACCGCGGTTATCCGGTTCGAGTCCCGTTGGTCGATAAGATGTTCACAATACGAATGTTGGCGGCATGCAATTTCTAATCACTAGATTGCGTGTCCAATGCCTGGATTAAATTGTAAACGTCTCCGCAGTGCTCATACGGAGTGAGGCCATATGACGCTGTTGCCTTTGATTCGACCGTCGGATGGAGATCTTCCGTCATAAGCAGCCAGCTTGGTGCTATTCGACACGAGTAGGCTACGTGCCGGCACCGGGTTTCAGCCTCTCCTTCCTTACTATCATATCAGGTAATTCATTTCATCTCATTAACTTCTCTGATAAGTTTGACGTCAGAGGATATCCGGTCAAAAGAAAAAAGAACCCGCCACGACAGGTTCATCTCAACTCATACCCGACCTCGTAGTGAAACGGGACAAGTGTTGGACAAATAATAATAATAATAATAATAATAATAATAATAATAATAATAATAATAATAATAATAACGGCGAATGTCCCCGGAGCAGGCCTTGTGCAGGTCTTATGAGCGATCTCCATGTCTCTGGGCATGCGGCTCCTACTTAAGAAGACATGACAAACGCCCGGCTCCCGATTAACCGAATAAGGTTTAAATCTCGACACGGCAGCTAATCGAACCCGGTACCCGTTGTACCAAAGCATTTCGCCATGGAGCTTGGTAATTTAAGGATGGAATATCTCTTTAGAGTAATGGAATTTTCATAGAATTTGAGTGGGATAATTTGTGATTGATGAATGTTCAAACAAGGGAACGTGAGTGTACAGTCAGTGTAGGAGATATGTCTTTCAGCAGGCACCAAGCTATACAGTTATGTGCGGTCTCTCCACACGAGTAATAGAGGGACAATCCGTTATTAAGAGTACATTATTCAATGCATGTTCCGCTTTTATCCTCCCGTCTCTTTGGACGCTCAGTCTACCGGAATAATTAGCATCACACTGGATAAAATCCTAGTGCCGTATCCGTCATCGGACGTTGGCGATCTTACTTTTGCCGTTGGCTTAACCCAGTCGCAGGTTTCCCAGTCAAGACGTGCGGGGTCTCGCAGGACCCCTCTTCTCTCGATGTGCCCTTATATATTTATTTGGAGGAGGGCGCCTCATGATATGGCCAGAGTAGGAGAGCTTCATGACCTTAGCAGTCCAGCACAGTTTTACACGTCCTGGTCAATACAGCAGACCCACATTTCAAACGCTCCTAATCTTTCCTCACAGTCCAGGACTCTACTCCATACACACAGCTCCGCGCTATCCTAAGACGAAACTGTAGCGCTCGTTGACGGCGATATTCTCGATCCTCACTATCGGAGCTCCGTTGACCAACAGGGCCTTGCTCACAATAATGTATTGGGTCTTCTTTAAGGTCAGGTGTAGACCAAGGTTTTCACATGTCTCCACAACTTTCATCAAGATCTGCTGCACGTCATCAGTCTGTTTCCACAGCATTCTTTCCTCAAAGAATATGAGTACAAAGTGTGCTAAGAGGCCACAGAGCCAGGACTGTGATGGCGCTTAGGTCATGCAGGCATAACACTTAAATCTCTATCCCTGACAATTGCTAGGTATAGAGTTAAGTGTGATGTTGTATTACTAATCAAAATAATGTTGAAAATATTTGTCTCCTTACTCTCAAGTCTTCCCAGCCCGAAGTTTCCAACATAACACTACTCTTTGTCGGACGCCACCCAGAGCAATTTGCGCTGTTCCCCTCTGGATATTTTCATGTTGTTCTTGAGTCAAGGAATCTGGTGAGTCTCTCGGACGCTGAATGGGTCTTATCAGTGACTTATACGCCTCTGTTTCACATTCTTACTACAACCCCTAAATACACCCATAACCATATGAAGGGATCTGTAAACCTCACCTAGGTACTTGCAGTTATCCCCATGTGCTGCTTTCACAGAATCGACGCAGTAATTAACATGGCTTGCGGGATCCACTCTTAATCATAGTATAACCCGACAGCGTTCCACCTATTCTAAGGCATTGAGTTTGCTTTCTGTAAATGTAGCTACCGATTCAGTCACACCTTGTCCAATCCAACGGCCTTCTCTTCCTTGTTCTGCTCTCTCAATGGACGTTGCATAGATGAATAGCGATGCAGTCCATTTGGCCTCCTGAGTATCAAATATCTGCCATATCTTGCTTGAACCCTTCCTTAGTGGAACGACTTTTCCTAAACACAAATTTCCTTCTATCAGAGCAGTTTGAAACATTGTGTGCAATGTAACAGGAAGGAATGCTTTCCTTATCTTACGTGCATCACATGTCAAGCTGTCTGGCCTATAACTATCCCCTTTATATGTTTGTTACTTAGTCTTTTGTAAACTGGGGATACTATAGAAACTCTCAGCTAATTTCGTACAGCTCCTTCATGCAAACAGTGAAGTACAGTAAATGGGGAGGTGCTCCAAAGTAAATAAGTTGTTATGCCCAATATAGACACATTTAGAGAGGTGTATGGTGGAATCCTACAGGAAAACTTGTAGGCATTGCCGGCATTTACGTTAACTGTTTCGATATTGCGGCCTCGTGAAGTTGACTATGCTGTTACCTGTGTGAAATGCCTTAAATCGTCAGATATTCTAGTAGATTGACTTCCGGGACAATATGTCCCTAGCATCGATTTTAGACTGATCTCTGGTGTTAAAAGCACTTTATCAGCCTGGGAGAGAAGTGGTATTTTGAAGTTGGATAACCTATCGGCAGTAAGTTATTCTTTTAATCATTCAGAAGTTATCAAAACTGCGATCAATTCAATCAGCCCTTCAAATGATATAATATCAAATTGATTATTCACTCAAAATGTATGAAAGTAAATCCTTCAGGAAACTTCGGCTGATACTATATTTAAATGTGTCTGGTACTGATTGACTTGTGTGTGTAATAAGGGAGAGGAGACGGGGGGCAGGTAATTAACAAGGTATGGCAGAAATGTAATTATGTGAAAATTATGCGTGTGAAACTCGGGAGGATTTAGAAATTTTAGTAAGCTTGTAACAGTTAGTGTGTCCGCATTTCCCTAAAATTCATGAAGGTCCCATCCTCTGTTGTTTGGTTCCACTAATACGGAGAGGATAACCAGGTATAACTAATTATGTGAGTAATACACCCCTTCTGCTTTAAGGGTCTGTGTAATGTACTTTACAGCCCCGACAACGGGCGTATTGTGAAATAATTGTGAACTAAAATTGGAGTTCAAGCCCCGTCTAATTTAAAACTAGAAGCAACTGCTCCTACCGATTCTGAGTACCTTTTTTAAACCCAAATGTAAAGTGAACTTCTCGATTCGAGACCCGACCTAGGTAATGTGCTTCGGAAGCTACGGCTTCTTTTTGTGAATTATGTCTTTCCAATTTGTAAAGGCAAGCCTGCGGGTCATCAGACTGTGATAGACGCAGATATGTTGTAATGTATCAGAGATTTCGAGCTCCTCATTCTACATTTCAACTCGTTGGTTCACGTTCCAGCCATTGTCCCTAACTAGAGTGAGTCTCTGCACAAGGCACT
Source organism: Anabrus simplex (assembly GCF_040414725.1). Lineage (NCBI taxonomy): Eukaryota > Metazoa > Arthropoda > Insecta > Orthoptera > Tettigoniidae > Anabrus > Anabrus simplex. The sequence continues at coordinate 69,548,014 of NC_090279.1, forward strand.
CGTTACTTGGACTAGTCGGGGCTGTAGTTTTCAAGGCTCCGTTATAGGAATATTGGCCACGACAGAGGAAAACGTATCAAGGGCCGTGAAATGGTCAGATCATTTAGCATGTACTTAGAACCAAGTTCATGAAGCTCTCGTCACAATAATTAACAAATATTAGGAACATGTTAATAAATCCTGTCAGAATACTTAAAATTGTAAAGGGAAGCGGACGATTAATTTACACAGTAAAATATTGCGGGCTGTTTTCTTAACTGACCATCAAAGTTTTCAAGCGGGGCTGACGATCTAAGGTAATGTGTTTGTTTGACTGAGGATGGATAGCGATTGAAGCTGAAATCAGTACTCTGCATTGAAGTGCCATATTTTCTGTCATAATCTCCTTTAGGCTGTAATTTTAGTCACAGTTAACTGTTGAACTCTGTACTTGTTCCAGGTTCTCTTGCCCCTGACGCTAGCAGTTTCACTGGTGAGCACAGACCACTGTGCATCGTCTGTGGGCTCGAAGTTGGACCTGTCTGTGCATGGCTACAAGAACGCCAGTGGACATTGGATAATAACGGTACCGTGTATTATCAAATTCAGAGTTGTGTTTCCGTGTTGGATGGATAATATTGTATGTGATTAATACACGTAACTTAGTGCTGTGTATAATAAATATTTGCATGCACCATTCAAACTTCAACCAACTTTCAAACCACAGTACAGTTTGCGGAAGTAATCTAATATGTCCTTGATATCATAGTGCATCAAACACTAACCTGCTTTGCATGTGCTAACCACTAACGGCTTAAGATAGTGGAGTAACTCATAGCAGACGTAATTACTCACGATTGTGTTGTTATTGCTGGGAAAAAAGTCCCGTGTTTAAAATAATATCTGCATGTTGCTAATATGCTTGCCCCAAGACAAGCAGCCAGCTAGTTCGAGAGATCGTCACAGGAGGCGCTAGAACTTAGTCGTTAACTGAATTTATATTTCACAGACATTTCACACAGTTTGTCTTTGTGACAAACAGCCTATGTTAATCCCGCACTGAACTTGTTAAATAATATAATAACGGTAACACACAGGCTGTGGGTTTATGGAAAATAAATAAAGTAGAAACTAGACCTTTCCTTTAAGAAATCATTCCAGGAACATCGGTCTGGCTGGAAATATCTCGTAATGGTCCCCCCGGATTTACGATGAAGTCTGAAAAGTTTGTCCGGCCCAGATGGAGACCCTGAGGAAAAAAAGAGCTCCGTGGAAGTGGAGACTGCCGCCGTCTTGGGTTTAATGAAGAAGTCCTGCCAATCGATATCTAGTGCAATATTGCCTTGAGCAGTAAGAATAAGCCCAGCCAGGTCATATACTGCTACACTGCCTGGAGCTGTACGAAGTAGTCCAGCCAGCCCATCTCTACTGCTACAATGTCTGGAGCCATAGGAAGTAGTCCAGCCAGGTCATATCTACTGCTACACTGCCTGGAGCTGTACGAAGTAGTCCAGCCAGGTCATATCTACTGCTACACTGTCTGGAGCCGTACGAAGTAGTCCAGCCAGGTCATATCTACTGCTACACTGTCTGGAGCCGTAAAAAGTAGTCGAGCCAGGTCATATCTACTGCTACACTGCCTGGAGCCGTACGAAGTAGTCCAGCCAGGTGATATCTACTGCTACACTGTCTGGAGCCGTACGAATTAGTCCAGCCAGGTCATGTCTACTGCTACAATGTCTGGAGCCATAGGAAGTAGTCGAGCCAGGTCATATACTGCTACAATGTCTGGGGCCATAGGAAGTAGTCCAGCCAGGTCATATCTACTGCTACACTGTCTGAAGCCGTACGAATTAGTCCGTCCAGGCCATCTCTACTGCTACAATGCCTGGAGCCATATGAAGTAGTCCAGCCAGGTCATATCTACTTCTACACTTTCTGGAGCCGTAAAAAGTAGTCGAGCCAGGTCATATCTACTCCTACACTGCCTGGAGCCGTACGAAGTAGTCCAGCCAGGTCATGTCTACTGCTACACTGCCTGGAGCCATAGGAAGTAGTCCAGCCAGGTCATATCTACTGCTACAATGCCTGGAGCCATGGGAAGTAGTCCAGCCAGGTCATATCTACTGCTACAATGCCTGGAGCCATGGGAAGTAGTCCAGCCAGGTCATGTCTACTGCTACACTGCCTGGAGCCGTAAGAAGTAGTCCAGTCTGGTCATATCTACTGCTACACCGCCTGGAAACGCATCTACGTCTACGGTACCGTATTCCCGAACCGATCCCTGAATCTCTCCGTTATATTCACTCTGATATGTGATTGTGATTTCGTCCACTCCACTTCCTTTATCTCGAAACTATGGTCACTGAAGCCGAGCTTGGAGACATCAGAAGTCTCGTTTGAAAAATAAATTTCTTTTTTGGACATATTGTCTCTTTTTACAGCAGGAGAATGATGTCAAGAAATACCGAAATTCCGTGCTTTAAACATTCAGTTCTAAAACACACGAACAATTATACCGAATTAAATGAAACTGGGATGTTTTAGTAATATCTAAGAATAACGAACAAACAGCATCTCTGGGAGTACGTAATTGGTTTTCCGTAAGTTACGGCTCCGATTGCCACTATATGGTGCGGCGAAACTCCGAGTAAAGCACCAATTGTGGTTGTGTGGTGTGGTAGTTGGGCATAATGGCATCTCATGTGACGCGCGAGGAAGGAAACAGGAATGTGAGTAGGAAGGGTTGTTTCAAATGGGTGCTTCATACTCACCTTGGAATTATATTGGATTGTGAACTGAATGTGGGCTATAATTTTCTATGGCTTAAGAGTTCAATATTCGTTACAGGTTGATACGCGGCGATTGACATCGACGGAGAACCAATGGGAATTAGCCGTGAATGTCCACCAAGAAAGAAGATCATGTGATAGCAGTGAAGTTGAGCAGCTTGTTTCGGTGACTTCTGTACATCCACCAGTACACGGTAAGACCTGATCGTTGTCATAGAACTCTCATTCACACTCGGTGTTCCTTACCCCAAAGAAGTAGGGCTGCAGTGTTTGTGGGCGGTATCTCCTCCGTGTCCAGGGGCAATCAGCTAGGGAACGTGCCTGCGTCAGTCTCCTCCCTATTCGATATTGTCTACGGGACTAGGCGTTCCGAAATGCTTGAGAGGATTGGAATTACAGGGAACGAAGAGTAACACAAACTGCAGTGGTCAGCGAGCGAGGCAGGTGCGTGGTCTGCCTTTCCTTCAGTTAAATGTGTATATAGAGCAGGCAATATTGGATATGGAGGAACGTCATTGTTGGAGGATGTCAAGGGCAGTTGAATGTAGTAGATAAGGTCAGGTGAAGCACGTGACTAGGAAATGCACTCATAAAGGAAGTGGAGAAATTTGGGTGGCTAGGAAGTAACATAACGAATTAAAGGAGAAGCTATCCGTTCATTTACCGAAGAAGAATATTTGCTAAAGGAAGCCATCTTGTAAACGAAACATTCTACTCACCATAAATATACAATCCAGGCCGTCGTTTTCCGAAGTATTTGTTTGTAACGTTAGAGTCATGCTAAGTAGAGAAATAGAGTAGAGGCCTTTGAAATGTGGTGTTACAGGAGAATGCTTTTGGTAATAATGGGAACTCGTGTCCTTTTCCGAGGTTATGCAGTTCTTTCCAGCAGCACTCCTAATCGAGGTGATCATATTTAACTACCTACCAGCAGTCCTGCCAACATTACGTTTCTCAAAGTAGTGGGAAAATGCGTAGACCACGTGCTTTGCAAGTAATTGTGCTAACCGTTACTCTACGGAGTTTGAGGTGAGATTGGACGATCATAGCCCAAACAAAGAGCAGGTGACGGGAGGGGGATATGGGATAAGTATGAAAAAGTGTTTAGGCTGTTGACGGAGAACAGGAACAATGTACAGGGTGCGGTGGGAGGAGAAGTTCTGAAAGACAGATATGCTAATAGTTTAAGGGGGAGGAAACTGAGGGCAAAGGGATAAAGTCAAGGGCAGTTATCACTAGGGTATCCGTGAGTAACCGCTGGTAAACACAGAGGGATATAGGGGGAAATGAACTTGTTTCAGGAATGTGGGGGTAAGAGAAAAGGTACAGTAGGTGGAGGGGCAGAAGGGGTGGAACATGGTGGAGGAGAAGGTATGGTCTGCAAACATCAGGGAAGACTGTTGAAACTATTAGGTAAGCGGATATAATGAAATAAATGAGGTCGAGACTCTGGTCATCGAGGACTCCATAGTTAGGCTCGGGGAGAAAGTGCACGGAGGAAAGGGAACCAAGGTAGAGGAATTACGTTAAGACAGAAGATGGGGAAAGGGTGTGGTAATTTTCTATGTTGGTACGAACAACGTACGACATAGTGTGGGATCTGTTATGAAGTTGAATGGAGAGGAGGTTATTATCAGTGGGATACTTTCTAGGAGAGGGTAATATAAATGAAACTAAGGGGTATTTATGTGGGGGGGACTGGGAGTGCGTGTGTTGTTTAGAAAGGATATATGGCGGACTAGGCAGCGGAAGTGAAAGTACGTGGACATGGAGGTTATAAGATTCATATTTACCAGATATTGTATAAGGAATTGTTTCATGGTTGAGAAGTGACGTAACGGATGTCTTCCAAAACTGGAGTGTTTTTGTAGAGATGGGATCAAATCGATAGCTGAGGGAGTATTTATACCGGCGGAAGAAGAATTTTTATGGTAAGGAAAAGTTAAAGATGAGAAACATTAAGTTCTAGGTATAGGGCTCATCTCTTTGCGGTGTACAGGTACGGATGAATTGATGCAGACGCGGAAATATTGCATTAGGTAATCAGCGATGTGGAAAGCGTGGCATCAATAGGCAATTTAGATCTGGCTGTCAAACTGAGTTTCCTTCTGGAATGAATGCCATGTGTGTAGGAGATCTAAATTATATCAAGTCCGTTTCTGTATGACTCTGCTTTGAAAATACAGTATTATGTAATAATATAAAGTGTAAACAACTTATCTTTATTTGTCATCAAATCAAAATTAACCTCCTCCTTCTTAAACTCGTGATTGTATTCAAAAGGACCTAAGTATGGAATCTAACCTTTCTTCACTTTCATGAATGATACAACAAACCATATACACCTTTCTGGAGCGGCATTATCACGATTAGTAGTGTTTCAACTGGACAAAATAGAATCATTACAAGTAAGAGACACACGCACTATTTTAATAATCTTGGTACAGGCGATTTTTTGAACATAACCATAATCTGAAGTAGGCCTTGTCGCAGACCGTAAAATGATTCCATACGGATGTTATTTGCACAGTTTGCGATAGATTTTCAGGATTATTATTTATCAGAAATTGCATATTTCATGCGTATTTTTGTTCCAGTTACTTCGACGTCTCAATATATGAAGCCAGTCACACCTGCAACTACTACACCAGCTACCACCACTGCTCCAACTACTACTACACCAGCTAGTACTACTACTACTCCACCACCTAGTACTACTACTACGAAACCAAGGTCCTGTCCTCATTCAGGTGAGTGATAAACTCTCAAGAAGTTAATCAGATTATCTATGAGTGGTGTACGAGAGACGAACGTACATGTGTTTCTTGGAGATTTGGATCTAGTTTGTTCAGATAGAAAAGTAAGGCTCTTAATCGTTGTATTCCACGTTCCACAGATAAAGTACTCACCCTGCAGTTACTGTGTAGGTGTTTGCTTGGAGCAGCAGTCTGCAGAACGAGTGCACGAGTAGAGAGAATATCATAAACTTGTTGTAGGAGGAGAAATGAGAGCGTCTTGGGTCCGAAGTGAAGGCGGGACCCGGTGAGTGTTCCACATATCGCAGCGGACGGCACAGCGCCCCACACGCGAGCCGATGATACTATCACGTAGAGGTTGTGGGTTCGACATCCCTCAAGGTGATTCCATGGCTTCTCAGTTTTGCATGAGACAAATATCTGGATGTGCACATTTAGTAAGGCACCTTCCCGTTTATGGCTCTTTCCTACGGCACGCATTCATAATATTATTATCTAAGATTGATTTTCGATTTTGGGCAGGAAAGCAACTGGAAACTACTTCAATAAAACTACCAGGAATCCATACTTACCTTTTGTGTCCAGGTGAATTGCAATACGTACAAAATTTAGCAACCATCCTTATCAGTCCTTGCTGAACTCCGCAGGACTCTCAGAGAAAGGCTCGTCTCCCTCCTCAACTTGTTCGGGGCGCTCTTGAGAACTGCGAACAGTACACATTAGGATTGTAACCGTTCCTCGAATGGAGAATTCCACTTGTAGGGGTTTTTGACTGAAATAGGAAACAAAACCCGTGGGGGATCCACTGGAGAGAAAGGATGTCAGAACTACAGATTTAAAATTATCACTTAGTTTACAAAAAATGTTTTTTCACATGAATAATTGAATAGCAAATAAGTCCAAAGCCTTACAACACCATTTGAAAACAAGTCATCTTATATGTCTGACAAAAAACAGAGGATAATATTTTTACATGAAACGTTGCCAGGTTAAGTTTAATTTAATGACTTGCAATTTGTCAAAACCTGCGCTGCATATATTTTACATTAGGTAATTTTAGTTGGAGGCACAGCCTTCGTTATAACGAGAGAGAAAAACTGGTAAAATGCCAATAGCAGTTAATTAGAGAAAAAGTTTAACATTGATAAATACATCAAAGGCAGAAGGTAGCAAAGGGCCCTTTTGGTAGATTCGCTGACTAAATAATATTAACATTAAGAAAAACTCTGAAGGGCACCGCCTTCATCAAAATGACAGAGTAAGACTATAAAATTGGGCGAGGTGCCATAACAGTTACTTTATTGATTGCTTTTGTGATTAAACATATGTACTAAATAAACAATATTTCGAGTAAAAGTAAATACCTACTAACCCTAGGAAAGAATTATACTAGTGATATAACTTCAAAATAATAGCCGGTATATATGCGTGTTCGTTTGGCAGAGATTCTAAAACTTTGATCTTGTTTTTCTCAGAACATCATTTTCTGACTTAAGTCGTATGTGAACGATTCGATCGAAACTTGTAATTGCTACAACTTCTCTTTCATCATACTTTTCAGTGAAGATAATGTTAACGCGGATAACTGTTTATGTCTCCCTAAAGAGAATTCCTTCTTTTGAAGACCCTAAAGTCACATGCACCCTCTCACAGAACCCTGAATGGTTACACACCAGTGACGCATGTCCCGCCATGTTTCAATTTGAATTACACAAACATAAAGATGATCAATATTACGTATGAAAAGAATAATTATCAAGACATTTTTCTGAAATATTAAATCAAGAGACACGTGAATCTTGTGAATTCTTTTAATATATAAAACTTGCTGAACTTTGAATTACAGATCATTCCTCTGTCAGTTATTCCATTCTTCCCTCGCGGTTCCTTGGGCACGTGAAGAACGTGTGGAAGCCCTTTATAGACCTTGAGGTAGACAGTGGTCAAGCAGAAGTTCTCCATTTATCTCTTGCGCTCGGTAACTCTTATTACTTTACTTGGTACAACTGCAGATGCCTTTCCGATGAGTGGCACAATATGTGCGGGTTTAGGGCATTCTAAGACGACATGACCTGGCCTTTGTTTTCTTTCACAGTATTCTCATAATTCGTCCTGAGAACGGCGGTTCTTCCCAAGTGTGGATGCCATTGATCAGTGCTGATGTTCTCAGTTTTACTGACTGTCATATGTGCTCCTGTTTTGTGTAAGTGCTCGTTTATTCCACACTAATGTATAACATGGGCCTCGCAGGCCAACACAAAACAGCTGTATTTTGTGACTAATCAAGACGTAATGAGGTAGAAATACTCATAAATGCAGTGTTGCCAATCGCTGAGATTTAACTTTCAAAATATTGTAAAATAATGTCTCGTGTAATTTAACCAAAAGTTGTACAAATGATGAAGTTAGTAATACGTCGTTCACTTTTAAGAAATCCAATGTGGACCACATTCTAGTGATTCTATTGCTCGCAACTATTGGAAATACTGTACATAGTAGAAACTTTGCAGTTGGATAAAAGCCCCCTCTAATGAGTGATTAATGTAGATTTAGGCTGCTCCAGAGTTATTAATAGTGAGCAAATGGAGGTGGCAACAAAACAGGGGAAATGCAACTAAATTCAAGAGGAAGTCATTAATACATAGTGCATCTTGCGTTATGTCTTACTGCGCTTGATGACAGTGCCGCATGTTTCGTACACATAACCGATCATCTTCAGGTAGCCATTTAGAGCAGTGGGAGAAGGCTGTCCGAGGAAAGGACACAAATCCGACTCATAATTTGTTTTTATGTGTGATATCAATTTTTAGCATTACTTCTTGATAAAAGTAAAGTAATTTACGGAGATCGATGAAATTTCTCCCGAGGACAGTTAGGAAACGTAACTCTCCAGAGAAGGGGCAATCCACGCGGACAGATGTCACTATAAAAATCCCGAATCTGAACATAAGTCAACAAGAATACGAAATAATTATATTCTATACAATGTTGAAGAAATGTCAACTGAAAGTTAGGAATGGAATGCATTGCCTTGGATTCTCTTCTTTTAAAACAAAATCTCCCAGTGGTTTTCGGCACCGCTTAATCATCACGACTTACCGCCACTTTGCCTACCGAAGTTCATTTGAGTGAAGGGCCTTAAATGATCGTGCTACTGCTGCCATAGTGCAATGTTTGAGTGGAAGTAGGAGCATGGACGTTGATATTACACGAGTTAAAGCTTACAGAAGGAAATATGTTTAACTCTGAATCATTTCAGGAGCTGGATCGTTCGGAGTATTTTCGAAATGATTTACCTTTCTTGGAAACAGCCATCTCTCTTCGTATTCCGGAGATGTGAAAAATGAATAATCAAGAACATCACCGTCGTATTTCCTGTACTTAGTCATGGATACTTAAATATGTGTGGCGCGTCTGAAAGTGCCCAAAGCAATGCATGCTGGACTGAACTACACCCCTGTTGATATAATTGCAAACATTCTAATTCATATCATCATACATATAGAGCAGGCGTGATTAGGAATCATTGGTTTCAAGTCACATGGTAGCCAGTAGAATAAAACGCTATGGATATCGTTAGGAATACCCGGCAACATATAGAATCTAATATGCCCAATTTCCAATCCAAGTTACTCAGCTGAAAACCGGGCACTTTCAGGCGAGCCACACATATTTAAGTATCCATGACTAAGTATAGGAAATACGACGGTGATGTTCTTGATTATTCATTTTTCACATCTCCGGAATACGAAGACAGCTGGCTGTTTCCAAGACAGCTAAATCATCTCGAAAATACTCCAAACGATCCAGCTCCTGAAATGAGCTGCACACATCAGTTTATCGCGTAGATAGAAGCACTGGTCCGCCTGCTGGGCAAGATGCTTAAGGCGTCCCGTTGGTCGAAACAATTTTCACCATCACAATGTTGGCAAGCCGGGTGGGAGAGGTGCTGGTAGATAGCGTACAAAAGCTTGGATTCATTACAAACCTCACCACATTGCTCATTTAGAGTGAGGGCATAGGTCGCATTTATGACGGGTGGCGACGTTGAGCCATGAGCAAATCGCTTGCTGCTTTATGACCGAAGTAGGCTGCATGTCGGTACCGCGTTTCACCTTCTCCTTTTCCGCTATCGTACCTCACGTCCTTCACTTCATCTCATTATCACCTCTTCTCTACGCTACGGTGTCTCCTATCATGTCATGCAACAAAGAGTAGGACAAATAATGAAGGATCGTCATTTTCACCCGTAGGATGGTCTAAAATCTAAAAGTGTGAACGAACTATTTAAATGTGATGTTCTATCTGCCCACAGGTTACCAACTGTTTGAAGGTTTCAACTGTTATAAGATGTACCATGAAGGAAAGAGTTGGAGTGACGCCAGGGAGCAGTGCAAGAGAGACGGAGGTGATCTGATGGTGTCGGAAAGTGAACGGGAGAGAAGAGAGGTGTTCCCTCCAATGTTCGAGTGTGGGGTACTGGAACCCCTGGATGGGAGTTTACAAGCCCGAAGGTGAAGATCGTTGGGTGTCTGTGAAAGGTGAGTTCTCTCTAGCTCTCTTCTCCTCATGAATTACCGAATGTCGGACGGAAGACATTTGTCATATGAAACAACAGAAGCCGACATTTAGCTGTAGTTAGCGATGTCACTGGCTGATGAGCACACCGTATTGCCTATAATCAGGGGAGGAATGAAGAAGTCCTGCCCTCAGTAGCCCAAGCGGTAGGCCGCTGGCGTTCTGAGCCCAACTTGGCAGGTTCGATCCTCGCTCAGTTCGGTGGTATGTCAGTCTCATGTCCGTAGATTTACTGGCACATAAAATAAACCCTGATGGATAACATTCCGGCACGTTGGCGTCTCCCAAACCATACGAATGTAGTTACTGGAACATAAAGTGAATAATATTACTTATTTCTAAATGAAGGTAAAGAGTCGTAAAGTGAGGGTATGAGGGCATTCATCTGTCGGATGGGGACGTTAATCCTTGAGCAGACCTCTCGGTGCTCTTTGACAGGAGTTGGCTACGTGCCGCATCAAGGCGTGCAGGTTTATCACGGACGTCAACTAGAGAGTAGGACACTGGGGTCGTGGTAGGGACATCATCATTATAGACTGCTGTACCCTCGTTTAGTTCCACACCTCTTGTCTTTAAATAATTAGAAACTGAGTCCTGATCTCCTCTACTGCTCTTACCCTCGATGGCTGACTACGTTATTCTCGCAGGTAACCCATAATCCTCCATTCACCTCACGCGACCCCAACACCGGAGTACCGCTTCATCAATGGAGCTTATGCATCAATAAGCATTTATCTTCTCATTCTGGGTACCTTCCTGTCATTGTTCCCACCCGTTTTTTCTAGACTTCATTCTCGTTATTGCAATGCATATTACAACTAACCTATGGACGAGATATCCAGAGTCCTCCCAGCTTACACTCCCACACAGCGAAGTTTTCCTGAAAACAGACCGTTCCATCCCAGAGCTCACTGCGTTAATTTTGCTGCACCTTGCTTCCTGGCAGAAGTTCCAGTTTTGTATCTCCGACCTGACATTCAGTTCTCGGAACTTTCCTAACTAACAGACATGACTTTATTCTTGGCAATAAAAAAAAGCAAAGACATCTCCGTACAGGCCACGAAGGCCCTGGGAGTGGTGGCAGGTAAAGACTTCCACTATTCGTAATCTCGGCACTTGATGGGGTAGAGTTGTTAGCTCTACGCCCGGCCGCCTTTGACCCCAAGAATTAACCTGGTACTCATTTTTGAGGTAGGATGAGTGAACCTCAGGGCCATATGCACCTCCGGAAGTGGAAATCTAATTTTCTAAATTTTACGACTTTCTGACGTGGATTCGAACCCACGTCCTTCCGGGCGAACCGAGTACGCCTTTACCGCCTCGGCCAGGGAGCCCCTTTATTCTTGGTAATGCCAATATTAATGTCGGACTCACTGCACCTATTTTATTTTCCAAGAAATTAGACTGCAGGCTTTCAGCTCTGTCTGCCATTAACACCAAAATGCTTACGACATTTCCGCATCCCTGGCGCTTTATACCTTCCAGTAGATGATCCTCGTAAACTATGAACAACAACATTGAAGATTGCAGCCATATCCCATCCCTGTAAGTACCTTGAATCAAGAACTCGTTCTACCATCAAATTTCAATGTCAACATAAGTGAGTTTTATTGCTCCCAATAATCTAGGCTTAATCCCATATTCTCCCAGTGTGGCTGACATCCTTCCCTGAAGTACTCTGTCATATGCCTTCTCTAGATCTACGAAACAAAAACAAAACTTGCTATTCATATCATAGCACTTTTTACTTATGTGACGAATACTGAAGACCTGACCATGAAAACCCCTCTGAGGTCTGAAACCACACTGGTCTCATCCAACACAGTATAAGACAATAATTGGTTTCTCCCTCCAAAAATACTAGTGAATACCTTGCCCGGTGCACGAAGGAATCACCATCATCAGTGTCGTTGATGTACCTTGATGGTTCGAGCAGTCCTCTTGCTTACAAATAGGTGCAATTACTGTTTTCGTCAAATCAGAAGGACCTTTACTAACTTTCCAGGCTCATCTTATTACTCTTTCAGCTTGGTGGTTCGCGACGTCAAGATGAATATTTCCTCTTATATTCCATCCACCTGTACCATTATCTGTTCGGAAGTACTATGAGTTTACCAGATTAATCCAAATTTTTTTTTTCCTTTTTCCCTCCGTACATCACAAACTGCCCATCCTTTTTCAACACTTGTTAAAAGCATTTGTTTTCCTCCTGTCCCTTAATCGTTATCACCGCTTGCCGAAATATCATTATTTCCTAACTCTTCCTAACTCGCCCATTTCTACTTTATTTGTTATGTTTTCCCCATTACTGTGGGTTGATAGATTAATATCGAATAACATTTCCTTCACCTCTTTGCTTCCAAAGAATCCTGCACTGTCAAAACTAATTGGAAATCCTTTACTCCCGGAGGCTTGCTTAAAATATTCTCAGCTCGGTAAATTATGTGAAGCAGGCTGCTCATCTACTTACACATAGTCCAAGTGAGAATCTCTCCTCTGACAAGTTAACGACCTACGGTTGATTGTATAGTCCTCGCCACTTGAGCACAAGGAGGGCCATGACTCAGAATATGTCCGAGATGCTCAATACCACTCCCGACTCTCAGTACAACTTACTCGTCCCCTCAGTCGTTGCCCATCGTTGAAGTACTAGGACGTGACTGCAGTCACTCACACGACAACAGTACCCTGGGGTCATGGTTGGACACGAAAAAGGTTCAACAACGAAGCAGCCGTCAAAAACGCCTTGGAAATATCTCTCACCATGAGACGGTCGATCACCTGGGAAACGGGTGCGAATGCTCCCGCATCGCGTAGAAGAAGGAATGTCATTTAGTGATGCACATCCTATTTAATAAAAATTCCTCGTCATGGAATTCTCGTAGTGATAAATGTTACTACCAACTAGCAGGGACAGGGTGTTTCTTGATCACCAACACACTCATGGCGAGAAGAGGACCCACATGTGCGACGATAAGTATTACAGGTAAAGCTCGTAGACAAACAGCCCGAGTGAATAAGAATGTGTCGCTTCCTGTTTAAATGTACGGCCTGTCGTCATATTTTATTATTCTCTTCTTCACGCACACTACCAATGACCAGCAGCTGTCAGTTACTCTGATCTCTATTTATAGTTGACGTTGTGTTTTACCGATTACTAAACATTTCCTTATTTTCTCTGAATCACTTGAAGTAATTCGTGAGGCAAGGCCCAGAAAATTGCTTAGAATATCCATATTTCCATTTTCACGGCTAGAATGTACTTTTCGGTACTCGCTCAGATGATCTCGAAAACAATATTTCTATATAATTATAACGAACGGTTTTGAATGATGAAGACCGTACGTAACTGCTGTCTCTGTTTCAGGATATATCGCCGTGAATTACCTAGAAGGATACGCGTATCACCGTTATCAGCGTCATTGATATTACTGAGCTGAGCCAGAGCAGGAATGTCTTTACTTTGACACGTGAAAATGTTTGAGGAGCCCTCGCAGACTTTAAGAGTTCTCACAAGCAGCAAGCTATAACTTCTAGATTGCCAGATTACCAGGTCTCATTTACATCATAGCCAGAACTTTATATTCCTCCAAGATGCTGATTTATCTCAGTCTCAAATGCAGAAACGCATTCCCGTGTTTTGTCGCAGACTTTCTCATTTCTGATTGGTACAATGTGTGGCCTTGTCCTTACTGTTTGCACTCATAGACGATAAACATTTCCGGTGGGGATAAAATAGCACTTGTTTGGTCATCACATCTTCCTGACATCTCTACTCTCTGGTGGGGCCACACAATTTTACAGCCGGATGGCCTCCTTGATGTGGGAGAGCTGTTCTCTATTGTGTGAGCTGAAAACTTTCTTGTGAGGACAAAACGGAAACCAGATTTTGAGAAGTACCGAATGCATCTCACAGTGGACAAAGACCAAGTGTTCGTAAACGTCCGCTGAGAAACTCCTTGGTGCGTTTTGTGCTTGAGCTTTTTAAATTATTGATTTAAATAAGGTATTCATATCGTCAGACCAACGGAATTAGGATTACTCGGTCTCAAGAAGTGCACAACACCTTGCAAATATATGGATCTTTTTGTTCAGCAAATGTCTACAAAGCGGAAAAATCTCCGAGGACTGGAGGAAATTTAGAATAAAGACATGATATACAGGAAAGGACAAGCCGACAAACCAATCTCATAACGAGGGATTGCTCTGGAGTATAATATCAGAAGGACAAACGAACTTCACTGACCATCAAATATAAGAGTATCAGTTCAGATTAAGAAGGAAACGATCACCTTCACAGGCTAGAAAATGTCTACAAGAAGACATCTGGGCGGCTTAAGACTCCCCAAAGGCAAATACTTTACAGTCTTCACAGACTTTACAAAGGCATTCGACATGTTGGACAGGAACAGTATGGACTCCTTGACAGAAGACAAGGCAATTGTAAAACTGATAGGAAAACCCCAGTCACAAAACATGTAGCGATAAACGAGGGGATAAGTATATCAAAAGAAATCCTTCAAACAAATTGAGTAATTCATGGTGACCCAGTTAGTCCCCTCCTGTTTAACATTGCCACATCTGACGTAGAAAATCCATTGAAAATCTGAAATCGGTGTCGCTCTATATGTATCCTCATGACATGGTCCTAGGTTCGCAGACCGAAAATGACCTTAAAGAAGCCTTAAACAAACTGAACATTTGAGCTGAAAACAACAAATTCGTCATAAACCAGGAAAAAGTATACATATGGTTTTTCGAAGAGGGACAGGTTACCGACCGAAGACAAGATGTTACTAGGAACAAGTACTTAGGACTAACTCTAGAGACATCAGGAACGTCATACAGGATCCACATCAGGGAAAGAGCGATAAGAGCTATGACTCTGTTCAGCGCTAAAATAGTACCAATTATCACGTACGACTTGGAACTGATCTGGGAATTTCTAGAGACAATAGAAAAAGTAAAAGTCCGCTTCCTAAAATGAGCCATCGGAATTGCAAAAAAGCGCCCTCAAGGCTTGCGTATGAACCTCCTTCAATGAGGACTTGAGATGTCACTTAATGCTGCCATCAACCAGCCAAGAAAATAATTATTGACCCGCCGACGAGACAAGCCATGATTGATAGAGGATGGACAAAAGGAAACCACGACGTGCGTTCTGCACTGACAAGCCTGGCGATACGTGGATACCACCACAGAATATGC
Organism: Anabrus simplex; assembly: GCF_040414725.1. Lineage (NCBI taxonomy): Eukaryota > Metazoa > Arthropoda > Insecta > Orthoptera > Tettigoniidae > Anabrus > Anabrus simplex. Next base: position 69,563,327 of record NC_090279.1, read on the forward strand.
AAGAATACAAAATACCATGAACCCAACAAGGAATCTTCGTGTAGTTTGTGTGACAAATACTACTTCTCCTGCTGCAAGAATCGCAAGAGAACACTACTATATTATACCAGAGAATAAACACCCACACTTCCCTATGTGCATTTGTATGCTCTTATTAATTAATTAATTAAAATTGCCAGCATGTCTCGTCGTGAAAGTATAATAGATACGTAGTGTTCCTAACTTCGTCGTAATCGCCAAGAACTCAATGGTGTCTCTCTCTACTCGCACGTGAACAGTAATTTACAAATTGAGATGCTAACACTTCAGAGACACAGAATGAAAGTTGTGTGGCAATGTCATCCATATCCCTGGTAACGACTACGGAACCTCCTGAACCTCAGACCAAGTAGTGACATCGTCGATAGTAAGACGACCAAAGCCAACTTCGCTGTTCTAATAGTCTCTGTGATGTGATCCCGGAAATGTTTTCTTCTGAACAGATGACGTCTAGCCGTGAACCGCGGTGTCTTCACTTGACCTCAGGTTAACTAATCGACACATATGTACTTGCTCTCTTCACCTTCACATCATCGTCTTCCAAAGCAGTTTCTACTTCCTAGTGCGCTTGAATTTTCATACTATTTTGTGATATTTGAAACCATCTCCTTCCCGTTTCTTCTCAGTTATAATAAAAGAAATGCTCGAATTTGTTGTGAATCTCACTGTGCTGTCTTTTCAGCTTCCTTATTGCAGCTACTACAATTTCCGCTTCTCTTTGAGTCTGCGACTTGCACGTTTCGGATCACTCTATTCCCTGCAGCTACCAACAAGTACAGTCTGACACTATCACTCCACTGGGGGTGATATTTGCACTGTGCCTTTGAGTATTTCCTTATCGCAATTATGATTCTCATCGCTTCACTTTGGCTGACTTTTGGGTGGTTCACTGGTTTGTATTGACTTTAGATATGTTTGTGTCTGTTATAAAATGTGCACTACGGGTGACAGATCGGGATGGGCATAGTTTAGTCAGTGGGCGTGCTCAATGAAAGTAGAAAAATTACAGATGGGAAGGAACCTCCTAGAAAACCATCGCATGAAGGATTCTTGTATATCTCTGATGTTACTCAGTGGAACACAGCAGGGCACGTTACGATATCCAGGTGCTACCAGCAAGCCGAGTGCTAGAGATCGGTGGCTGTGAGGATACCTTGGCCAGATATTTCATGTATTAAATCCCCATTTTGTTTGCCATTCACAACGATATTGAAATCATGAGAATGTTTCAACAGTTATAGACGTTTCTTTCTGCGAAGTGATTGCCTCGTGTGATGATGTACATAGCTACAACGGCACTTCTGTTGCCTTACACAAAGTTACTGAGGAAACGGGAATCATTGGCACCAGTTACACATTACAAGATCTCGAACTGTTAAGTGTTAAATACTATCTCTCAGTGAATGGATCATTTGCACTATGCAAACCATGTTATCTCCATAGTATGTATTAAAGACTATTAACATACATACATACATACATACATTATCATTATAGACTGTTATGCCTTTCAGCGTTCAGTACTTCCAGGGTTAACGACTATCTGTCTTTTGTTTCATAAATACATTAACATGTGTGGTTCTTATTTCCAATTACTTGTCGTACAGCACTAGTCGTTTATAATGTTGTGAGTTTCTGACAGCACGGCGCGATTCTTACTAAGTGGACATTTTAGGTCAACAGATGTATAACAAGGCAGTGCCACAACTTCTTCAGACGACAGTGCTCCTGGCATAGTGGATTTGATCTTGGTTTGAGGAGCATCAGCATGTACTTCAACTTCTTGTCTGGCCTATTCAATCACTCGAACCACTGTGGTACGTTATAGCGACAAGACTTTACTGCCTCTGAGGCAGCTCGGTCAAAATATTATGACGTTTGTTACATTACTATTTTCAATTATTGGGTGGTGCTATGGTGGTATTTGTATTTTATGAGGAACTAAAATTGGGCAGCCATCCACTAATGGAGCAAAAGAATGAAAAGGTCTGACACTTCGAGAGGTGAAGGTATCGGCTAAAGAAAGGGAAGGGGGAGATGGAAGACTCCTCAGGTTTCGAAAATGTAATATCGCCGTGGTCGGACAAGAACGGGAGTTAACCAAGGATAGATGAAAGTGAGGAGCCTGACAAAATTATGTGGAAGTAATGCCAGGACTCAGCTAACTTCCCCACGGTCACTAAGTCACGCTCCAAAATGAAGAGCTCCTGGGGCGCATTTTGATATCCTCTTACGATTGGCAGGGAATACCATGGATGTATTCTATGGTCCCTACGCACGGGGTCGTACGTATCCGGAAAATAAAACACCTTTGTCGCAACCTCCGAATACACGGATGAGAATTACGAAACTTGAAAATGTTGAAAATATACCGAAAGCGATGACTGTGTCTTATAAGGGACAGACTATTTATTAATAGAATTGAAAGAATAAGTACATCAAATCAGAATAGAAATACCGCGGTGCGTAATGATAGGGAATACAATTCAATACAGAAGAGTGGAACAGAAAGTGGGAATGCACGTAATAGAGTCCAGGTGCAGGAAGAAGTTGACTGGCAGCACACGGCGTATCGACATGAAGTACCAGCTTCGTAACATCAAAGTTATCGGATTAAAAACTGAGCACGAGATAACATCCAAGACTTCTTTATAAATTTCCACAAAGTGCTTCAGCTGCCTGTGAAATGCGTAGATAAAATTGACATCGCTCCAATTCGTGGATCTGTGAACATACTCCGATCTCATTTACACGGACCTGGTTGACTTCATGACAGCAATATGTAATACCAGTCTGACGAACCGCTCACGCGGTAAGTTGTTGCCATCAATACAAATTATTTTTAGAATAAGATTACTGGTGGCTTAACAGTGCAGTCAAGTAGAACATCAGTGAATATTGTTTTAATAGGAATACCACTGGGAGACCATCCTCTATTAACACCAATCAGAAGCGGTCCGACATTTCAAAAAAATTGAGGGTACCGGAAAGATAGAGAAGCCCCACGACGGTCGTGATTATGAAAGACTCCCAAGGCTTCGGTGACGGACTAGAACAAGTGTTGACCCAGAGAGGTCGCACAAGAAAGATAAGAGAGAGGAGCCTGGCAAGAATTTAGTGGGGAAAATGCCAGGCTCAGCTAGAGGAACCGTGGTCGTCAAACCACGGTCTCAAGTGAGAGTCAGTGGTTGGCCTTTTAGTGTCCTCTTACGACAAACAGGGGATAACGTGGATGCTCTTCTCCCAAATCCACTGGTGGTCCTCAAGGCTGAGGTTCGAATCCCGCTCTGTACTGGGTTGATATTTTCATCCAGAAATGCGCGTGTTGTCAGGAAGTCCAGCTGGCCGTAAATCTGAGGCGAAAACCAAAATGAGCCTGGGGTGTTCCAGTGACCTCAGAAATTACTGGGATAATCTGAAGAAAGATAAAGTGTTATGGATCGAGTGTACGACACTTGTGTCCTGTGTTTCAGGTGAGCCTGCTCTCAGCAGTTGGTGGTGGCCTGGTGCACCGGATAACAGGGCTGGTACGAAGTGCGCCCATGCTAACAGGAGAGGTCTGCTGTGGAACAAAGATTGTGCAGATCTCCGGTCCTTCATCTGCGAGATCCCGCTGTGAACAGATCTCATGTACAGTGTTGAACAGATCTCATGTACAGTGTTGATATATAAAAAAGATACTTGTAAATAAGTCGTGACGTTCTTTCTCCTGTTTCAACACCAACTACAGGGAAACTTTACAGAACAACGAGGTCATCAGTCGTGTATGTTCTACGTTCCCTTAAAACATCAAGGTAATCAGACATCTAATATTCTACCTTTCTTTAAAACATCAAGGTCATCGGACATGTAATGTTCCACATTCCCTCAAAAGTAACTAGGTCACCAGACATATAATGTTCTGTCTTCCTTTAAAAACAACAAGGTCATCAGACATGTAATGTTTTACCTTGCCTCATAAACAACAAGGTCACCAGACATATAATGTCCTACCTACTTTTAAAACAACAAGGTCCTTAGACATGTCATGTTCTATGTTCCGTTAGAAACAACAAGGTCATAAGACATGTAATATTCTGCCTTCCTTTAAAAATAACAAGGTCACCAGACATGTAATGTTCAACCCTCCCTCAGAAACAACAAGGTCATCAGACATCTAATATTCTACCTTCCCTCAAAACATCAAGGTCACCAGATATATAATGTTCTACCTTCCTTTAAAAATAGCAAGGTCATCAGACATGTAATATTCTGCCTTCCTTTAAAAACAACAAGGTCACCAGGTATATAATGTTCTATATTCCCTCAAAAGTCACAAGGTCATCAGACATGTAATGTTCTACCTTCTCTCAAAAGTAACGAAGTCATCAGACATCTAATGTTCTACCTTCCCTCAAAAACAACAAGATCATCAGATATGTAATTTTCTGCCTTCCTTTAAAAACAATAAGGTCACCAGAAATCTAATGTTTTTTTTTTTGTTTTGCTACGGGCTTCATGTCGCACCGACACACATAGGTCTTATGGCGACGATGGGATAGGAAGGGCCTAGGAGTTGGAAGGAAGCGGCCGTGGCCTTAATTAAGGTACAGCCCCAGCATTTGCCTGGTGTGAAAATGGGAAACCACGGGAAACCATCCTCAGGGCTGCCGACAGTGGGATTCGAACCCACGATCTCCCGGATGTAAGCTCACAGCCGCACGCCTCTACGCGCACGGCCAACTCGCCCGGTATCTAATTTTCTACCTTCCCTCAAAAGTAACAAGGTCACCAGATATGTAATGTTCTACCTTCCCTTAAAAACAACAAGGTCATCAGAAATGTAATGTTCTACCAACCTTCAAAAACAACATGGTCACCAGACACATGATGTTCTACCTTCCCTGAAAATCAGCAAGGTCATCAGACACGTAAAGTTCAGCTTTCCCTTAAATACAAGGCCATCTGGTATATGTAGTGGGCATTGAGGTTTCACGCCATTGTTGATAGAAGTGTGCAACTGTGGTTTTTTCTACTTACTCTCGACTGTTTCAACACTTTACTCAGGGGCCGTCATCATTCTGGAGCTCAAATGTAGAGCTGACAGTCTACGTACAGCGATGGAACGACTGCGAACAGAGCGGCATTCAGTAAAGATCTCCATGATTTTGAACGTAATACACGAACCGGAAAACGCATGAGGGACATGAAGTCCCCGCAATCCCCTCTGTTTTATGGTGAAAATACCACCAGTTACCGTTCTAAGACATTCCCAGGTAAAAATAAAACACGGCGACTAAGTGCTACTGCCGAGGAGCAGCCCCCTGAATTGTGATCCACGGCAGACCGTCACACACGTCAAGAAACCTCGCTCATCGAAGGCCCGCAAAAGTCTTCCATTATCCATCCCTACAGGCAGCTTTCAGAGGCCATTTGTTGGGCATAATCTTTACCTGGCTTGGGAACTGGAGTCCCAGTGCCCTTATGCCATATGCTGTTGATCAGTCACTCAAATGGTTATGGATTTTGTACGGCCCAGGAGACGCTTTGCTGCACTCCTCAAGTCCACCTCCATGAAGGGCGCCTGAGGTGGTGTGCCACAACCTCGCGCTTTATAGCCAAAACTGAACATACCTGCCGAAAGTGACGGGAGATGGAGATGACTAGGTGAATTGTGTACTCCGACGATACACGGGAGTTCTGCCCACACTTGCGATGATGGAGTATGTGCCGTCACGGAAGACACATACTATACCTGCCATGTCGAATCCTTTAGGCCGTAGGTGTTTAATTGCTATATGTTTGGTCATCTGACTAATTGCAAGAGATGCCGGAGGAGGAAACACTTGTTTGCTCTGCCGCAGTCGCAATTCCCAGCGTGGTTTTCAACAGACCCGCAATCACTTGGCGTTTGGAAAATTACGGCCAGTTTTCCCATGAGGTAGGCAGTGTTTCGGCACTTCGGACTGTCTTTGTTATCGCCATCCATTTGCTATGGTGATGTTATCTGAGTTTGCGTTACATTGAAGAGCTAGGGAAGGAAAGCAACTGGAAAGTACTCCAGTGTAACTACGGGGGATCCAAGAAGACTTACGTACTTCAGGTTTCAAGTCAAAAGTAGCACAACCTAAATTCAGCAAATTGCCTAATCATTTGCATGCATCACTGAAATCTGCAGGACTCCCAAAGTGAGGGCTGGCGCTGTTCAATGATGAAAAAGATGAAATAATTCTACTTTTCTACCTAAAACGAAGTTAGAACTGTTGGTCTTGTTCCGTTTTCCTGCCACTTACTGACTCAGTTGGTTCCATGGAGCCTTGAGGAACCTGAAGAAGCCTTTCCTTGACCTTCAGGTAGACAGTGGTCATGCGGGAGAATTATGTTTCCTCTATGGATTGATCGTGTTAGGCTTGAGTAAACAGGTGCTGAGATTCACAGTTCCGCTGACTGAACTCTCGTAATGTTCTCGTTAGAGGAATTTTGTACCGTCTTTTTAACATTAAACATTGCTGGGTTTAGGATGGTTCTCTATCATTAAGCTGACAGACTTCCACTCTGCAGCTTTCCTACAGCCTCTTGAGCTTCTGCGGGTCAATGTACGTCTGACACTAAAAGGACACTCTTCAATTTTTATTGGCATAGCAATAGTCAAATGGCAGAATTAACGGCCTGGTTGGGTCACACCCACTGTGGGTGGAGGCGATTGATAACAACCAAATTATTCCTACCTTTCGCAAGAGGCGACTAAAAGGAGCCCTAGAGGTTCTTGATTTGGGATCGCTATTTGACGACCACTGCACACTTAGCTTCAACTTACTTGAGGAACGCTCCTCTTTTTCATCTGTCTTACCCGACCTTCCTTGGCCAACACTACTTCGTTTCTGACCCCTTAGGTATTAGGTAACTTGCCCTGGGGTCTTTCATTTTCAAGGTCTTCGTGGCCCGTGTCTTTCTTTGGCTGATGCCTTCATTTTTCGACGTTATCATTTTAACCTCTGTTTAGTGTTAATATAGGGTGGTTAAATTATAACCACCACCACCACCACCTCCACCACCACCACCACCACCACAATGGTTTCCCTTGAGCAGATGCCAATGTAGAGCTTTAGGGTTGTTTTGCGGGGAACTGTGATCAGAGACACATTTCGGACAGAGGTTTAAAAAGCTACTAAACTCGGTATCTGACGGATATTTCACTTTAACTTCTGTCCGAAGGCAGTGACTTCTATCTGAAAGACATCACCTTCTCATCATTGTTTTCGGAAGCAGTTTCTAATTTATTTACAGTCACGTCGCGAATCTCACTCTGTTGCCTTCTCAGTTTCTTCACTGAACCTACTGGAATATCCGATTTTGTCCGAGTCTGCCGTTTTCAGCATTCCCAGCAAAGACGACACGGCTGTGTGTTGGTGACACATCACATCACTGTCTAACACAGGTGGTGATATTAGCACTCCGCCTTCATCACAACTGGGATGCTTATGGCGTCTTGCTCGCTCATGTTTCGCTGTTTTGTGTTTACAGTAGTTGCGAGAACATAACGGTATCTTATTATCGGCTATAACATGTGCACTACAGATGACAGATCGGTCATATCGGGATCATGGAGATGGATGGGAATAGTTACACACACAGGAATACTTACAATTAAACAAAATATTAACTATGTGGTCCTGGGTTCAAAAGCTTGTGAGAAATAGCCGTGAACCATTAGTCTCTTAGAAACCAAGGACTCTTGTTACTCTCAGTGGAACACAGCATGGCCGCGTGCTACCCAGCTGTTTCCTAGCGGGATCGTCTATAATATTGTAGGTCTTGTCGCGCCTCCTACTGGAAGACACGGAGATGATCTTGCTTTGCGCAGCACCAGGATCAACTTCAACTTCTTCCCTGCCTATTCAATCATTCTACGGCCCACATCCACGAGGATTCCCGAAAGGTGAAGTTCGAATCCCGGTCTACTCTCGGTTGATATTTTAATCTCGAAATGCACGTGGAGTCTGGAAGGGCATCCGACAGTAAATCTCCGGCCAAAAGCAAAACTTTCCTTGGGATCTCTAGCGACCCCAGAAACAACTGCGATATTCTGAAGAGAGAATAATTGTATGGATCTACTGTGCGACTCTTGGTGGCGGTCTGGTGAGCCGGTTAACAGAGCAGCTCCTCAGGGCTGCGGTCTCGTTCTTTAGCCTTCATTTTTCGTATTTCACAATATTATCTCTAACATCTGGAGTCTTTGTAACATGCTAAGTTATGTCGCTGTGGGGAATTATTAAATATTTCTATTTAAACGGAAACAATTTATATGAGTCCAACTTTGTCCTCCGCAGTAAGAGAGAATTTATAAACAGCAGACAGGTCCTAAATATTTTCAAAGTTGCTTTTTCGCTAAATAGCAAACAGAACTAATAATAGCTCTGTTTGTAATGAGGTACACATGTCTGGAGCTTTCCGCCTACAAATTGTTTAAAAATGGTGTCACGTTTCTATGTAGGAAAATCAAAGATTCGTTCCATATATCTCTCAGTCACGACCATCCATCATCAGTTGACCAGATTCACGTTAGTCTCGTGACTGACTGAGATCAATGTTCAAGCTGTGAGGCGTTAAACACTTGCTGGTAGGCCTGAGAGGAAGGCTGTTATGCTACCGTATTGAGGTGTGGTGTGTAAGGTGTCCGTGTATTGTGCGACTTGTGGACGTTAGAGTGGCCCTTAAAACCCATACTTACCAGTATTGACATTGACACCTGCACTGTGGATATGTAACATTGTCAGGCTACTACCCATCCACACAGTATATCACAGCATGCAGAGTTACAATATAACTTTGTCAGGCTACACATCCACACAGTACATCACAGCATGTACGATTACAATGTAACTTTGTCAGGCTATTACTCATCCAGAGTTTACATCCATACCCTGCACTGTTACTAGGAAACATGGTCTGCCATCCATTCTTATTTTACATCACAGACTGCTCGGTTGTATGAAAACATTGTCTGGCGATCCATCTGACCTCCACATCACAGCCTGTACAATTTCTTGGTAACAATTTCTGGCCATCCATCCATACCTTACATCAAACCTGCACGGTTACTAGGTGACACTGTCTGGCCATCCATCATGGCCGGACTTTACTAAGGCCGTGACATTGGAGATCTGACAACGTCGCTTGGAGTCAAGCATATGATTTCTGTGTTCGTAATTTATAAACAAGTCTAACGTGGTGTATCATTATATTTTGTGTTGAGCGTGAATTAACTTGATGGCACTGTTTAAAATTCAAAGTATACTGAAGATATTTTATGTGCTATAGTTTAAAATATTAATCTACACGCTATTTGGCATCCTGGAACGGCATTAATTTACGGCGAAGGTGAGCTTTCTCATGTTGCAGTATGTATAAGAGTGACAATCCACACCGTTGTTTTAAGCCATTCTGTGTTTGTATTTTTAAAATTGAGTAGTTAGAAAGAGCAGAATTATTGTGTTATTTTATTTTACATTGCACAAATATAACAACTAAAGCTAGGCTTAATTTCAGATGCCAAGGCATTGCTGTGTTCTTTCGTGCTCCAGCAACTATGATTCTAATAGACAGTTGTGTGGTGCCAATTATAATGTATCTGTTTTACAAGTTTTTGAAGCTGAGAAGAAGATAAGAGTGCAGTGTTTGCTAGGATTAAGGTCTGCAAAATATAAAGAAATATATTTAAGCAAGGACATGTTTGAATTAGATTCCGATTCATTGAACATAACTGACGAAACAGATATACGCAGTGAATTTTCCAGTGTGCTAGTGAAAGTAAGTGAAATAGAAGTAGACTTTGATAACATGTTTCCTGTCATTTACGTTTCAGGTTATGTAGCTTTAAGCTGCCAGTAAACTTAACTGCAGATACTGTATCTCGAACATATCAAATGAAGCAGTGGATAGCTTAAACAGAGGTGGATTATCGGTCCCTTCACAATTGCTCTTAAATGTGTGTACAAGTATATATAAGATCATGCAGATTTTAATCTCTGAGGAATATAAAGTAGCATTCTTCAGAAATTTGTATGGATTCAGCTTGCTAGGCAAAGTGAAAGTGATACAACGGAGTGCTGCTCATATTGTGAAAAACCTCTATATTAACTTATCTTCCTACCTTTGCCCTATTCTGCAAATATTTTGATCAACAACTACACGAAACATGTTAATGATGGTGATGCCATGGTTAAGAGTTCTGGCAAGGAAAGGAAACTGATGACCCCGGAGTAACTTGATTTCCAATGCTAGAAATGTATTTTGATGGACATAGATAGATAGACAGATAGATAGATAGATATATAGATAGATAGATAGATAGATAGATAGATAGATAGATAAATGTATTTATTGGCGTTGTTAAGGCCATTAGGCCTTCTCTGACACTAAACCAATTACTATACATTAAAGCCATAAGTAATACTACCGTAATTAATACTAGAAGACACAATTTAAACACAATCAAAATATAACTGAAATAAAATTCCACCACAGTGAGACATACATACAACAGCAATAATAATAATAATAATAATAATAATAATAATAATAATAATAATAATAATAATAATAATAATAATAATAATAATAATAATAATAGCTAGTAATGGTATTGTAGTAGCACTATCAGTGACGACCAGAAATGCACAGGTCACTCGCATCCTGCTGTACCTCTTAACGCTCTTTTAAGTGACACTGTAGTTGGTATTCCTCTCACGTCGTCTCGTAAACGATTCCATTCTCGTGCGGCAAACACCGAGAATGAGCTGTTATATGCGGCAGTTCGATGGTGAGGGATGATGAGCAGGTTGGATGTTTGAGCCCTTGTATGTCTGTCATGAAACTTTGAGAAGTAATGGAAACGCGAAGAAAGGTAAGATGGGGAAGATGTAGTAAGAACTCGATGGAGGAGAGACAAAGTATGATGGTTACGACGAACATGGAGTCGCGACCACTCAAATTTTAGGAAAGATGGTGACACGTGGTCATATTTTCTTAAATTGCACATATATATCACACATGCATTTTGAGCACGCTGTAGCCTTAGGGAAAATTGCGGCCTCACGTCATTGAAAACAACATCACAATAGTCAAAATGTGGCATTACAAGAGCTTCAATTAATTTCTTTTTAAGCTTTATTGGAAGTATATGTTTATATTTATATAAAGAATGTAAAGCTGAGTAAACTTTTTGACATATATGTAAGACATGTGGAGACCAAATCATGCGTTCGTCCATGATAACACCGAGATTCTCCACTTGTGATACAAAAGGAATTGGAACATACTGAAATATTACTCTTGGCAACGGACGTTTGGTTATACTCATTATTTGACTTTGATGGCCAAGAAGGATTACTTGCGACTTTGTAGGGTTCAATTTCAGGCCGTGCGCAGCAGACCAATGACTAACAACCTGTAAGTCACTGTTTAGTAAGTCGATATTTTCCTGGAAGTCCCGTGCTGTAGAGTCCGTGTAGATGTCAAGATCGTCAGCGTACATATGTTAGTTGCAGTGTTTTAAATTCGATGATATTTCATTGACAAGGAGTGCGAAAAGGAGAGGACAAAGTACAGAGCCTTGAGGGACTCCTCTATTCACGTGGCACAGCGAGGAAACGATTCCATTATTACCTTTCACACATTGTTGACGTCCGTGAAGATAAGAATGCATCCAAGCAATCGTATTCCGAGAAAAATGTAGAGCTTTCAGTTTTACAATAAAATGTCAATGTCTACGCTGTCGAAAGCTTTAGTGTAATCTAGTAGTACCAGAACTGTGAATCGTCCTCTGTCTATTGCTTGTCTAACATCCTCAGTCACTTAAAGTAAGGCTGTAGTTGTACTATGTCCTTGTCGGAAACCGGACTGGAGAGGATTAAGGAGATTGTGCGTTCGAAGGTACTCAGACATTTGTGTATGGACTAAATATTCTAAGATTTTAGATAAAGCTGATAAAATACAGATTGGACGATAGTCCCCCTCGTTCGAATGCGTTTGGCTTTTCGGAAGAGGTAGCACAATACCCTTCTTCCAGAGAGTTGGATATGTGGAGTATAGAAGAGAGAGCTAAGGTTGGTAATATACAATCAAGAATTAGTTTGACCATGTCAGTCCCAATCTCATCAATTCCTTTTGCTTTCGTGATTATTCTGAGGACTGCTTTTATGACTTGGGAGGGCGTCACGTGACTGAAATAGAATTTCTCTCTGTCAGGGGTAGGCTGTGTACCGTAATAATTCGTAAGTCTCTGTTTATCGTCAGGTCGTACTGCGGAGCAATTAGCAGTAAAGTACTCGTTAAGAGTCTCGAGAGGTACTGTAATTTCTTCTCTGTTCTTGTTATTCGTAAGTCCAAGCTTATTAATAGATTTCCAAAACGGCGTCGATGTTTTACCGTCAGGCGTAATTAAACTGTAAGCGTGTCTCAGTTTAGCATTTCGTATTTGTTGTGTAGTCTTATTTCGTAACTTCCTATATTCGTCAAAGTTTTGTACGGTAGGGTCATTTTTGTATTGCCTGTGAGCGCAGTCTCTTTGTTTCATTAGTTGTCTAATTTCGTCATTTAACCACGGGGAGGGTGCTTCCGATATTCTCGCTCGCCGCTTTGGGGCATGCTTGTCAAATAGTTCCGTTACTTTGCTATTAAAGAAGTCAACGTTGTCGTCTAGATTGTTATAGTTTGTTACGTTATGCCAGGGTATTTTGCCCGCGTCCTCTAAGAGTCTATCTTTATTTACATTTTTCAGTAGTCGATAGGTGATAAATTTCTGGGAGGGTTTCGGTGGCCGGAGTTTATACGAGATGTATATTGCGTCGTGTGCAGGTATACCAGGTACAGAGGTTTGACCAACATTGAGAACTCTGTCTGAGTTGCTAGTAACTATAAGATCTAATAGTGTGTGCGAATGAGTCGGAGAGAGAGGTGAGATTTCCATATTATAGGCTTGAAACAATGTTCTGAGTCGTGTGGATTCGGAAGAAGTTGCGTCAGTTAAGTCCGTATTGAAGTCTCCCATAATTATTGTGTAAGGGTAGTCTGGCAGTAGTTTTGTTAAGTCAGCTTCAAAATCTTCCAAGTGACCTGTATTCTGTTTGTAAACTACTCCTACAAGGGCTTTAATCCCGTTCGTTGTTATTTCTACGAACATGTATTCTGGTTTTCTCTTATACCTGCCTGGTGAATGACCTAACAACTTAGGTTTGAGGCTAGATAGGTATAGCCACATACCCCTCCACCCAGTTTGTGAGTGCGGTCATTTCTCAGAAGCGAGTAGCCTTGAAGATGACACAAAGAAGACAGGCTATTATTTGTTAACCATGACTCAGACACAAGCAGGACATGGAAAACAGGTGGAGTGAATATTTCTACAATCTCGTCCATTCGGTTGGCTGCTAATAGGTTTGTTCCAACAAGAACGGGGACAGTTTGCAAACTGGCAGACGCATGCGCAGTACGGAAAGAGCGTTCCAACAAACTTCAAACTCAAACGCGGACTCGGAGTCAGTTGTTCCAACAGACTATGGACCGTTCATGAACCAGTTTGCGGACTGGCAAAGCAGTTCGTGCTCCAGAGCAAGTACTGTTTGTCAGTGACATGCGCAGTACATCAAAATAAGTGTGAGCTGTGCATTGTGGTCCTAGCTGACACTTGGTGAAGCGTGAACAGCTGGTCGGTATCTTCTGGCGCGAGCAGACGACACGTTACACGTAAAATTAAATAGAAGTTCGGCGTTGTTATACAATTATACAGTAAAAGTTAAAAAGTTATACAGTTAAAAAGTCATATTTGACTACACACTAATAGTAAGAGGCACGAGATAAAAACAAGAACGATGCATAACCATTTTGAAGGCGGTTCCTTGAGCCACTAGCTCACTGGGACATTCTATAACCAATAAATAAATAAATAAATAAATAAATAAATAAATAAATAAAAGAAATAAATTCTGATGATGATCTTATGAACACGGACTTCAGTGAAGATGATCTAGGGATATATTACAATATCCCAAAAGCGAAAATGAAGATTATTTAGGCAAGTTTTTTTTTTTTTTACTCGTTTGCAATTATGTTTAAATGATATTTATTTTCACTACATGCACGAGTAACTCATAATTTAGTAACCAAAATTCTCTTTCTCTCTCTCGCTCTCCGCCTATAGAAGAAACAGTACCTCGCTATGACAATGAAACGTCAGTAGGGAGATAATGGAAAATATTGCAGAACGGTATGAAGGAAGTGACCAGTACAAACATCAGTCTGGCCAATATGGAAAACTTTCTGCACTGAGTCATGTTTGTCTTTAGCTGCTGTAATAATAATAATAATAATAATAATAATAATAATAATAATAATAATAATAATAATAATAATAATAATAATAATAATAATAATAATACCGGGCGAGTTGGCCGTGCGGTTAGGGGCGCGCAGCTATGAGCTCGCATCCGGGAGATAGTGGGTTCGAATCCCACTGTCGGCAGCCCCCAAGATGGTTTTCCGTGGTTTCGCATTTTTACACCAGGCAAATGCTGGGGCTGTACCTTAATTAACGCCACGGCCACTTCCAATTCCTACGCCTTTCCTGTCCCATCGTCGCCATAAGACCTATCTGTGTCGGTGCGACGTAAAGCAAAATAGCAATAATAATAATAATAATAATAATAATAGTAATAATAATGTCCGCCTCTGTGGTGTAATGGTTAGTGTGATTAGCTGCCACCCCCGGAGGCCCGGGTTCGATTCCTGGCTCTACCACGAAATTTGAAAAGTGGTACGAGGGCTGGAACGGGGTCCACTCAGCCTCGGGAGGTCAACTGAGTAGAGGTGGGTTCGATTCTCACCTCAGCCATCCTGGAAGTGGTTTTCCGTGGTTTCCCACTTCTCCTCCAGGCAAATGCCGGGATGGTCCCTAACGTAAGGCCACGTGCACTTCCTTCCCTCTTCCTTGTCTATCCCTTCCAATCTTTCCATCCCCCCGCAAGTCCCCTGTTCAGCATAGCAGGTGAGGCCGCCTGGGCGAGGTAATGGTCTCCTCCCCAGTTGTATCCCACGACCCAAAGTCTGAAGCTCCAGGACACTGCCCTTGAGGCAGTAGAGGTGGGATCCCTCGCTGAGTCCGAGGGAAAAACCAACCCTGGAGGTTAAGCATCAGACTTCAAGTTTCCGGGGTGTTACAGATCGGTTTGACATTTCTTTTTGAGCTCTCTACATAGAACTGTCAAACGATTGACTGTCTTCATTAGCAACTTATCTCCAAAAGTGATCACTTGGCCTACAGAAGATGAGAAAGTAAATAATGAGCAACATTTCAGGGAAAGGTGTCATTGGTGCCATAGGTGGCTGTCATATTGAAATTGATAAGCCTGTAAATGATCCTGACTCTTACATAAATAGAAAAGGACACTATTCCATACAGTTATATTTTATTTATCAACATAATACAGACCATAATACAGACCATTATCTGATCTGTAGTGAACTAAGTATCTCCAGGCCTAGAGTAGAGAAAGTGAAATCTGTCTGCAAACGAATAAGGGTAGAAAATCTCCAGGACGAGGAAATTAGACAGAAGTACATGGATATGATTAGTGAGAAGTTTCGAACAGTAGACAGTAAGCAGGTTCAGGATATAGAAAGTGAATGGGTGGCATACAGGGATGCTGTAGTAGAAACAGCAAGGGAATGCCTAGGAACAACTGTGTGTAAAGATGGGAAAAGGCGAACATCTTGGTGGAATGATGAAGTGAGAGCAGCCTGTAAACGTAAAAAGAAGGCTTATCAGAAATGGCTCCAAACAAGGGCCGAGGCAGACAGGGATTTGTACGTAGGTGAAAGAAACAGAGCGAAACAAATAGTTGTTGAATCCAAAAAGAAGTCATGGGAAGATTTTGGTAATAACCTGGAAAGGCTAGGTCAAGCAGCAGGGAAACCTTTCTGGACAGTAATAAAGAATCTTAGGAAGGGAGGGAAAAAAGAAATGAACAGTGTTTTGAGTAATTCAGGTGAACTCATAACAGATCCCAGGGAATCACTGGAGAGGTGGAGGGAATATTTTGAACATCTTCTCAATGTAAAAGGAAATCGTCATGGTGGTGTTGCAAACAGTCAAGCTCATGGGGAGGAGGAAAATGATGTTGGTGAAATTATGCTTGAGGAAGTGGAAAGGATAGCAAATAAACTCCATTGTCATAAGGCAGCAGGAATAGATGAAATTAGACCTGAAATGGTGAAGTATAGTGGGAAGGCAGGGATGAAATGGCTTCATAGAGTAGTCAAATTAGCGTTGAGTGTTGGTAAGGTACCTTCAGATTGGACAAAAGCAGTAATTGCACCTATCTATAAGCAAGGGAACAGGAAGGATTGCAACAACTATCGGGGTATCTCATTGATTAGTATACCAGGCAAAGTATTCACAGGCATCTTGGAAGGGAGGGTGCGATCAGTCGTTGAGAGGAAGTTGCATGAAAACCAGTGTGGTTTCAGACCACAGAGAGGCTGTCAGGATCAGATTTTCAGTATGCGCCAGGTAATTGAAAAATGCTACGAGAGGAATAGGCAGTTGTGTTTATGTTTCGTAGATCTAGAGAAAGCATATGACAGGGTACCGAGGGAAAATATGTTCGCTATACTGGGGGACTATGGAATTAAAGGTAGATTATTAAAATCAATCAAAGGCATTTATGTTGACAATTGGGCTTCAGTGAGAATTGATGGTAGAATGAGTTCTTGGTTCAGGGTACTTACAGGAGTTAGACAAGGCTGTAATCTTTCACCTTTGCTGTTTGTAGTTTACATGGATCATATGCTGAAAGGTATAAAATGGCAGGGAGGGATTCAGTTAGGTGGAAATGTAGTAAGCAGCCTGGCCTATGCTGACGACTTGGTCTTAATGGCAGACTGTACCGAAAGCCTGCAGTCTAACATCTTGGAACTTGAAAATAGGTGCAATGAGTATGGTATGAAAATTAGCCTCTCGAAGACTAAATTGATGTCAGTAGGTAAGAAATCCAACAGAATTGAATGTCAGATTGGTGATACAAAGCTAGAACAGGTCGATAATTTCAAGTATTTGGGTTGTGTGTTTTCCCGGGATGGTAATATAGTAAGTGAGATTGAATCAAGGTGTAGTAAAGCTAATGCAGTGAGCTCGCAGTTGCGATCAGCAGTATTCTGTAAGAAGGAAGTCAGCTCCCAGACGAAATTATCTTTACATCGGTCTGTTTTCAGACCAACTTTGCTTTATGGGAGCGAAAGCTGGGTGGACTCAGGATATCTTATTCATAAGTTAGAAGTAACAGACATGAAATGAGCAAGAATGATTGCTGGTACAAACAGGTGGGAACAATGGCAGGAGGGAACTCGGAATGAGGAGATAAAGGCTAATTTAGGAATGAACTCGATGGATGAAGCTGCACCCATAAACCGGCTTCGGTGGTGGGGTCATGTGAGGCGAATGGAGGAGGATAGGTTACCTAGGAGAATAATGGACTCTGTTATGGAGGGTAAGAGAAGTAGAGGGAGACCAAGACGACGATGGTTAGACTCTGTTTCTAACGATTTAAAGATAAGAGGTATAGAACTAAATGAAGCCACAACACTAGTTGCAAATCGAGGATTGTGGCGACGTTTAGTAAATTCTCAGAGGCTTGCAGACTGAACGCTGAAAGGCATAACAGTCTATAATGATAATGTATGTATGTATGTATGTATGTATGCATAATGTCTTCATAATAAACCACTGTTATTATTAATGAATTAATGAATGCAAGCTGTTTGTGACCACAGGCGAAAAATTTTGGATGTGTTTCCGAATATTTTTTTTAATGCTATTTGTTCGGGCGTCGACCCATGTGGATCTTTTGCCTCTAATGGCACCATAGTGTATGAACCTGCGTGTAATTGGAATGGCGGCAGTGTGGAATGTTCTGTGTGAGGAAAGGAAGATTAAGGACGCCACAAAGGACGTCATTACAATTAAAAAACCCTGACCCGGCCGGGAATCGAACTCGGGGCCGCGGGGTGACAGGCGGACGCGTTGTCCCCTACACCCCGGGGCCGGACTAGCAGAGCATTTAGAATTTCTTCTCTTGGCAATAATTTAGAAGGAAAAAATGTGATCAGTATTTGCTTTTAGGTGACATGGTTATCCTCTGTATAGAACCGTCTACATCATCGGTTTTTACGCTGCCAGTACTCGTGGTAAAATTATAAATTCACGTAATTCTGGAATAAAGTAAAGCAAAGCATTTTAGAAACAGGTCCATTAGTCTATTATTGTATTAGTTGAGTCATTTTATTGCCAATTACCTTCCACTGAGTAGACCTAACAAGTTTCTTTTATTTTATTTTATAGCAGAGATGAACAAGAACAGCTGTTTGTTTATCCTCAAACAGGAATCTCCCGCGTAATTGTGAACGCATGTGCATTGTAGTTTTTCTTGACGGTACACGAACCGTTCCAACAGACTGCTCTTTAGGGACGGTTCCCAACGAGTACATAGCTCGCGCATGCGCTTACATCAGTTCATGAATCGATACCAAACCGTACGCAAACTGCTTGTTGGAACAAACCTAATATACTTTGCGCGTTTATATGACAGACGTGTAGAGCTCTGGGATGTTGGGAGACGAAATTCTTGAGGATACTAGCGGTACATTGGTCAAGGTTTGCGCTAAAGGGTGAGGGGAGTGGGGACAGCGGAAGGACGGGAGAGGGTAGCCGGTCTGAGGCGACATGAGGTTTCTGTTGAAATCGACTAGTGACGTCAGAGGAATTTGTTTTGTCACTTGTAACTCTTACCAACTTGGAACGATGAGAGTTAACAACACGTACAGATAAACACAAAGGGCTAGGAGGAATTTAACGTTAACTGAAGTAGTGAGGTGCAGGAATATAATCAACTGTGCCTAGAATTATCTAATTATTTTCAAGTGCGACTAAATTAAGGGTGTTGTGTCTAACTTATCAAAATAAAAATTAAAAGTATTTAAAAACGAAAGTTGTTATATGAATAATTAATCATCAAGAAATAAGAAAGCAAATTGAATTATTTAGTAAAATATATAGATAAATAGTAGCAAAAGAAATTTTAACTAAGCTAAACGAAAATAA
Source organism: Anabrus simplex (assembly GCF_040414725.1). NCBI lineage: Eukaryota > Metazoa > Arthropoda > Insecta > Orthoptera > Tettigoniidae > Anabrus > Anabrus simplex. The sequence goes on from NC_090279.1 coordinate 69,582,495, forward strand.
ATGATAATTCACTCAACTATTCTAAGATAAAATTTAACGATCTTGAGAGAAATAAATATGGACTAATCTAGGAATATAAACACTCAGTTCAGTGAATTGTTACATTTAGCTGCTGTCACTGTCCTTAGGAATGTCACTCAGTCGGTTAATTCTAATTTTACTGCCATCTGGTTTCTTAATAATGATGTCTCCACTCGAGGTCCAAAAATTGCTCTGATTAAAGCGGAGAATAGCAGCCTTAAGAATTGACAGTCTGGTGGAGGTTAGATCCTCGCGAATAGTTACTGGGGTACCTTTCAATTTTCGCTTATTGCGAAACACTTCCTGCCTTGTTCGATATGGTGTGAATTTGACAATGATTGGCCGAGGTTTCCCTGGAAATTTAGGTCCGACTCGGTGACTCCTATCAATGTCTTGCAAATTCAAATTCACACCTACCTCCCTAAAAACATTTACTGCAAGTTCATCCGTATTTTCACTTACACTTTCCTGTACCCCAAAAATTCTAACGTTAGCTCTTCTACTGTATTGTTCCAGTGAGTCACATCTTGCAGCAAAATCTTCCCTCATCTCGCGGATTTCTTTATCCCTGTTCTCGAGTTTTGCGTTCAATTCTGCCACAATTTCAGAATTGAACTGGAGAGATTTTTCTAATTCCTTTATGGCGAGTTCTGTAACACGCTCCGATATGGCGGCTACTATCTTTTCAAGAAACTTACCAGAGCTGATGGTTTCGTTTAGTATCCTGGTGACTGCCTCTTCAACAGGGTTGGCACTGCTGCGGTTCGCACTACTGCTCGGGTCATTGGTGTTGCGCTTGCTGCGGCCCATATTGCCTGAGAAATCACTACTTAATATTGGTGAACTGATTGTTACAATGACTGATACTCGCTGATTTGTCTCAACACTGTATCACACACTCGTGAACCACTTATTATATAGCTACCTTTAGAATAACACCCTCTAATTCACTTAAACTGAGGAGCCGGTTTTACGCACGTCCGTCACCCATACCATAAAAGATAAAGGATTGTATTGTTTTTTCTTCTAGTTGTAGCCATTCTCATCTTTACCTTGACGTACTTATTTCAATTTTCACCTCGTTTTATATGTATCCAATGAAAACTGCTCTTCCAGCAACGTTTTGTTTGAGAAAGCAACATTGAAGGTTAACTTCCCATATGTTACAAGTAAGACTCCAAGGAGTAACAGTACAGTGCTGCCAAGTTTCAGCGTCACGGCCTTTAGTGTAGTCTGGCCATGCTCGATGCCACGACGAATTCATCAATGTATTGCAGCTCGTGGTGGGCACATCCTGTAATGATTGTTGTCCAAACTTGCCGTCTGAGGGGTCTGAAAGTATAATCATCGAATCACAACCGAACACTCGTCCTGCATTTTCAATTGCAGCAATGTAGCACCACTCCTTCTGGGTGTTGCAATTTCCATTTTCTTTGGTGTATATTTGATTCATTTCCATACCATAATATTTTAAATTTCATAACCATTTCATACGCACAGGATGAGAGGGGAACGCCCTATGGTAATGGAATAGACCACACCGCCTTCAACTCTACGCCTAGTGTCGGGTAGTGGAAAATAATCCGACTCCCTGACTACTCTGCGTGAACGAATTTCTACTCAGTTTGATTACAACGCATCTGACTTTCCGTTTCAGGAGAACCTTACAAAAATGTAATCCCACTCCTCACCATATTTAAGGGTGAGGAAATGCCATCACAGACAGATGAACTGTATATACATCTCGCCAGTCACATAGGATTTAGCAGGCAAGGGCAAATCACCTGATATTTCCCCAGCAGTGTGTTTCGTGATGTAAAATTGGCTACGTGCCATGTATAGCATAAGTTGAAGCCAAGTGTTGTAAGTGCTAGTGTGACAGCAGGGCGACTATCAGAGGAGATGCTGTGAAGCGCAACAGCTATAGCCGGCCGTTAATATATGAGAAAAATTTACTGTACAAAGACACTTTAAAAAGCAGTGATTCCAACTTAACCATATTAAACAATGAATACCCAGTTCATATGTGATCTCACAATGCAATTAAGTTGCCAGCAGAATAGAATTCTCTACCATTGTGCACTGAACTGTCATGTCAAGAGTTTGAATCGCTATTCCTGTCACTACCAACATGTATGAGGAGTTCTCCGAGCTACACATTCCTCTTCCAGTACTCAACTCTTAACTTTTATACAAATTCATACTCACTCCATTTCTCACTTGTAACGGCTGTCTGTGATGCACTCTTTATCCCTGAGTAAGTGGTACATATTTTTGTCAGCAGTTAGGTGCTTCACAGTACTCCAATTTGTGATTAGCCAATTCTCTTAATTCATATTTACTGCCAGATGTTGAAGGTACTTCATTAATCTGATGGGTGTAGTACATCACATTGTCCATCACTATGTCACACTTGATATGTGTGGTAAAAGCTGTTTTAAGTCAAGTTATGAAGTTGTATACCTTCATTTCACCACGGTAAAAACATTTAGTTTTCAATTTGAACATGCAGAGTCCGCAGGGTACAAACCGTTTCTAACTACCTGCATATGATCTTTCGCTGACCTGCACTGTCCAAAGATGAACTATACTCCCAACACTTCATTACAGTGTAGGATGGACGGAAAAATGTTTCATCTAAAAGTAGGACCGATCTCTTGTCTTTCTCTGCTGAAGTTCTCAGGTACACCAATGTCTTAAGGTGAATTTAGTTTCTTCCATGTTCTTCACACTTCTTAAATTTAAAGGCTATTGAGAGCAATACTTACCTCAGATTTTTGCGACTCGCCTTGTAATACAGCAACCTTGAAAGGGAATTATCCTGCATCCACCTGATTGAATACCAATGCGTACTGGTGTCGATACAGAACAGCGAATATGAGATTTATAAACTGCAGATCGCCTTGTTCCGTCTGATGATGCATTTGCCTGTATCACCTAGTACAATTTCCCTATTCACTACTCCCTTTTAACCCAAAGTGGATAGCTTCAACCCATTATCACCTCCCTTCTGATTTTCTTAATAAATGGCTGATGTTTCCTCACCATTGAAGCTCGTTTACTTGCTTGAAGGAAAGGCAAGCTAAAGGAAATTGAACCCTTTACTAACCCACGAAAAGCAATTACACTCCTTATAAACAACTTTGTTTTAGGACCTGCCATCACCTGACATATGGAGACAATACACTTCCGAAGGAATACGATACATTCAATGAACGGCGTCAGCTAAAAGACAGTTCAACACTCGACATACAAAAGCCGAATGCACAGCTAATTAGGCACCTTTCCCGCCAGCACATACCCCAGTCTTGCCAAGCTGTGCACAGTACGGACGAGAATTCCTTTTCCTCGGGAGTTCAGAGAAAAATGGCTAAAATCTGGAGAATCTCAAAGCATCTCGAAATAAATGTAATAGTGCCACATTCCCTTGAGCGCCATTGCAACAAAATGTTGGTGTTAGATCTTCTTGCTCAAAGTGCGGCATTAGGATTATTTTAATCAACGGCATTTTTGTTGATCTGCCCTGGAACATTTGGAATATTTCTTTTAATCTTATATTTAAGTTTATATGAACACACAAAGGATTGACATAGAAAACAACTTACTTTAGATGATCGTAAGAAATGAACACAAAATTAAAAATCAAAGAGTCCATTCTTAACTCTCGCAATGTTTTCATGGTCTGTAAAATAGTAAATATCCTTTTACATTATTTTAAAGGCGTAATATTTATTATGAAATGTAAACTTCTCGAACATACGCAACGGTAATTACTTAGTATGTATGTCTGGAGCAGAAGTCATAGAATCAGATGTCGAAGAGACTCCCACTATCTCCCATTTATTGTAAATTATTCACTTCACAGATATATACACATATCTATACAGTGGGCAACATTAACATTGAATCATACAATAGTGCTGACTCGACGAATCAGGCAACGTGATCTTGCTGTCACTGAACTGCGACTACCAGAGTCAAGTTTTGTCTGTCATAAACGTGTTAGATTGTTAATAACGTAATTCTAAATACAGAATGTAATGAAAGTAACATTAACATACACTTCTTTAACATGGCATTGCAGTTTATCTTCTGAGTTGTCCCTGAAATATTCACGGGCCCATGATTTCCTCTTGGTAGCTATCAATATGCGCTCTAAGAACTGCATCGCTTTAACGACAGTCAAATGATTAGGCTTAAATTAAATGACTGACTTTTACTCGTAGGTTAAGTGTGATGTTGCATACCTACTTACTTCCCCGTGAATAGAAGGCCAAACTTCCATTCACGACACAACCTGTTGTCCCGTTGCGCACGATGTCAAAGCCTGTCGTTCTCAGTGTGCCACGTAACTGTGGTGTAAGGTGCGTGCTTATGTCCTCGAGAGCCTCGTGAGGCATGCTTTTGTGAGAAAAAGCATTGAGAGGTTCTCGAGAAACTTGAGATGTCCTCTTGTTTCCTATCCCTAGAGCACAGTGACACAGCATGGAACTAGAGCTATTCAATACTGGCTTAACGGAAACGTCTCCCATGAGACCTGGGTGAGCACTGACCTGCGTTCACCGTTCGACAACATTGGGCAATCTTCCCTTTTATTGGCTTGTGACGGTACACTCCCCTGTGCAGATTAGAAAGCTATTGGTCTTGGTTGACTAGGGCCAAAAGAGCAGGTAAGTTATCGAGAAGTTTGCATTTCCCAGAAGTTTCACTTGGAGTTGCTGAGATCTAGGTATGGAGGTACAGGCCTCACATGTGGTATTGGTGACTTGATCTGGCATGTGGAATACGGTATCAAGAGTTTTAGTTCACGCTGAAAAGCTGGGACTCCAAGAGTAAGAGCTGTTTCATGAGAAGTTAGACATTTGTGGCTTCCCCAGAACACATTAGCCATATTGAGACACAACACACCGCAAGGGACACATTCCTCTACACGATCATGATCGTGTTGATCACCAGTCATATCAGTGCAGAAGTATGTAAAATCACAGATGTTGATCTGAAAAAGCAAAGGGGATTTGGCTAGGACTGAGAAAGGAGAATGCCTCATACATTTTGTGATTTAGACAATAACACTCCTTCAATTCATGTTTATTACTATTAATTTGCAACATATAAAAGAAACAGAAGAAAAATTCTCCTCATGGCATCTCAAAAATACAAAATGAACTAAGATTAGCACAAAATCACATAATTTCTGTGTCACAAAACAATCAGGACCTCGCAAGTTAATTGCAGAAAGCTTAACACATCTTGTTCCATAAGCTGTTAAAAATCTTCTTTCTTGAGGAAACCACTTTTCATTGCTCAGAATTTAAATCCAGACCTCCTCGATAACCAACCAATGGTAATGTTATCCAGAAATCATGCCCCACTAAAATGATATTGTAAATGTTATTTAAACACCACTACTAAATTAAGTATTTTTAGATTCACACATTATACTATTCCTCATTCAATTCTGAAGAGCTCGAAATAAATACCCTACACAGGGTGGCGCAAAAGTCACTGGACACTGATGTAAACAAAAGATTGAATTTCTGTTTCATTACAAATACAAACAATGCTAACTGTTTTCCGTCTGCATGAATACATCTTCCAAGTTTTTGGAACATTTAGGCCTACATACTGTATGGCATAGTGTGGTATCACTGTCAAAGTCACGAAATGCGTCGTGTATATAGTCTTTTATTTCAGCAATGGTCCGAGGATCTTTAAAATAAACAGAGTCCTTGACGACATCACGTAGGAAAAAATCCATGCACGTGATATCTGGTGAACGTGGAGGCATGTCACCCTTCGACCAATCACTTTTCTTTGGAATGTTTCATTTAAATAATCGCGGACGGCAGTGGCATGATGCGGTGGTGCCCAACCATGTTAAAGGTAAATTTCTTGAAAGTTTTCAGCACACGCCGTAAGTCCTGGTACCAGATAATTCTGAAGCACGTCCAAATACTTATCCCCTGTAACTGTTCCGTCAAACAATATGGTCCAAATACGCCAAATAATGATATTGCCTCCAGACACTCACATTAGGTTGATTTACTTGTTCTTCTAAGAAAAGATGTTTATTCTCAGTACACCAGTACGTGTATTTATGTCCGTTAACTTGTCCGGTTAACTTAACATTGGCCTCATCAGACTACAGAATGCTATTGAATAGGTTAGGATCATCTTTTTGTTCGCCAAGCATCAATTCACAAAACTTAAGACGATATGGATCGTCTTCCAGTAACCCATGTCGTAAACGTGGTATGTTAATTTTAAAATTCTGTTTGTGTAACATTCTTTGCACTGACCCTCGTGATAAATTCAGCTCACTTGCTAATCGTCTGGTTGATTTTCGCGGACTTTGGTTCACAGCTAAACATACACGCAATTCATTTTCCTCAATTGTGACTGTTCTTGGGCGGTCAGATCCCGGTGCATCATAACAGATCTATGTTCTTCAAAACTATTTCGTACGTCGTACGCTGTTTGTCTAGACGTTGGTTTTGATCTAAAGTGTTGTCCCCGTTCATTAACAACTGCAGTAGCACCACCTTTGAAAATGACAAAATTAAACCAAGATTCGTTGGTAAATCACATCAATGCACATCATATTACAAGAAAAACACAAATTACAGGGGACAATGAAATAACATTCCCAATAAATATACATTCACCAGCCTAGTGATACTTGAAATACACAATTAAATGTGCATTTATAAGAAAATCATAATTATTGATAAACAATTTGCTAACACCTTAATGCACATTTCAATCATCGTTTTCCAATTCATACTGCAATGACACTTATCAAGGTTACAAAAACTGCTCTCAATTAGCAGAAATCCTAACACTAGCACTGCCTCTCTTTGATTCTGTAACTTAGGAAATTCTGGTTTGTAACTGTAACCAATTAACACATAGAAAATTCTGAACAGTTTGCACAGTGGCGGCTGTAACCCATCCCCACTCCAAAAAATACAAATATTTAGAAACATACCGGTGTGTGGTTTTCTTTCTTTGCCATTTGCCTTACGTCGCACCGACACAGATAGGTCTTATGGCTACGATGGGACAGGAAGGGTCTGGGAATGGGAAGGAAGCGGCCGTGGCCTTAATTAAGGTACAGCCCCAGCATTTGCCTGGTGTGAAAATGGGAAACCACGTAAAACCACCTTCAGGGCTGCCGACAGTGGGATACGAACCCACTATCTCCCGGATGCGAGCTCACAGCTGCGCGCTTCTAACCGCACGGCGAATTCGCTCGGTGGTATGTGGTTTTCAAGGGGCTCTCCACTGAGTTTTCCACACTGAACGAACACGCAAACAACCCCAACACATATACACATTCCTCATAAAAAAACTATAAACCTATATAATTAAACACAATAACACCTGCAATGGCTAAATATTCACCAATTCAATCACTTGGTGTGAGCGCGCAAAAACGTAACTTCTTAATGTTTCCAACATCATTGAAATAAAACCAGCAACGTCGTAATGCAAAATTACATGTTATGTTTTTATATTGACATTTATGAACTAGAGATTTTTAATTAAAGAAAATCACAAAATCACAAGGTTCATCGATTTACAAATGTGGCTATGGAATAGGAAAGTTGGTGGTATTCTATCCTCTTTGGTATTAAAAGACCTGGCGGGAACAACTCTACAGCATTTTGTGTTCCCGTTTGCTTTGAGCGATCCCCTCTTAAATACTACCGCTGAGTCAAGAGGGTGCCAGCTGCCACGTTCTCATATCGGTCGTAATGCAAGTGCTGCCTCTCTGTGGTCGAACGAAGAATTGCTGTGAAGTGATGTCTTGGCTGTTGTTTCCACAGCCTGTCGGAACACATTCTGTTTGTATCGAAAAAGTTGGGCACGCATGCGCAAAAGGCAGAGTTCCTGGTTTCTGGCTAAAAGCTTAGCTCTCGCTGAGCTGTGACCACACATCACCCGGCGTGCAGCGCACCAGTAGTTACCTGGTTGTGAGGGGAGTTGAATAATTTCTTATTCTTTTGCTGACGCCTTTTCCAATGCACTGTATTTGATTGTAGATAATATTTTTCCAACAGGCAATGTGCTGCAGCACATAAGGTACGGCCGCCACACAGGACATGACCATCAATGATGGACACTTCTAACCACCTCTCTACACTACTTTGGAATACATCACCATTTCCCTGTCACTATCCACAAGCAATTTCTTTTCAGCCTGCAACATTTTAATGCAGACATCACACTTTTTAAATGATATTTTAATCACTTGCAAACTGATGTAGCTGGCAATGCAGACTAAAATCCATTGTGTTTCAAGGGGAACTCTGATATGAACTATTTCTTCTAATGCAAGCTCTAACCCATCTAAATTATCAATAACTGTATCATGGCTATTGATATAAACATTATGAACAAAGTCTTTCAAAGTAAATTCACGAAGTTTTGCAGACCTCATCTTTAATACACCTAACAGTTTGATCTTTCTTTCAGACTCAAGAATTCATTCCACAGAGGCATTAGAAGTGCAACCACTCAATCTCCTGTAGAGACTAAATCTTCTCTCTGAACTGTCTGTCTACAATTTTGTAGTAAACACATAAGACCAGTGGTAATTATTGAAAACACATTGTGGTAAGTATGTTTATCAAAGTAGTGTATGTTTCACTTGTCAATCTTCCTTCTGCTTATGACATGTGCCTAAGTGCATATATGTTTTAAACATGTAAGGAATGAAAGGTTCATGTTACCAGGACCAGTAATTGGACTAGCATCTTCATTCATAGTATATGTATCTTTCATGGGATGCTGTATATTACAGACTGACCACCACTTTTGAATTAATTTTAGGAACTGGATTGTGCCATCAGAAACATCCACACCTTGAGTCTTAAGCAAATACAAATCAGCAACATTCTTACGATCAAACACTTTACTGCTAATGATACATTTTGTCTCTATTGTTGTTGGATACAGAGCCATCCTAGATAAATTTGAAGCCATTTTTAGTAACAATTTCTTCTCCGAACGAAACAGCTCTTTATGATCTGAAAATTTGGCCTGAGAAGTTATAATTTACAGACTGGCTCTGTACCAACACCAACACTGACCACATCACTTAAAACATCAACTGTCTTATCAAAGTTTGGTATAATAAGAGAATGTCACTGCCCATATCATTAGTTCTGGAGAGTATCTTATTTGATTAATTACAGAGAGCCCTAACTGTTCCGGGACAAATTTTACTTCACTAATTCCCTCTGCATTAAACTCACAGGTCTAACTCAAGTGCATTTTTTTAAAAGGTTCATAGAAAGAATCATCAGAATAACTTGTGAAATGACTTAGCAAAGTGTAAAACTTCGTCCATCTGTCATATTTCCGGTCTTCACAAGCACTAAAATGCTCTGTAGGCAAACACACATTTTTGTGAAACATTTGAACTGCAAATGAACTTGAAACTTTAAATCTCAATGTTGCAACCTTAATACATGACTCATCATCCACTTTCACAAACAATGCATAATCTTCCTTCACTATTCCACTGAATGGTTCAACGAATTTCTTCTGAACTTCACAGATGAAGGGGGTAAAATCTGTAAAATTGTCACATTCACACCACTTAATGAAATAACGTCCAAATACTAAAAACACCACAACATATAAAAATATCTTGATAACCGATAAATGGACACTGCAACACTATTTACACATAAAAATATTCGGTGGAAAACAAACCAAAACCAAACCCCATGGCACTACTGCCCATGAAGGGCCTTGGCCTACCAAGCGACTGCTGCTCAGCCCAAAGGCCTGCAGATTGCGAGATGTCGTGTGGTCAGCACGACGAATCCTCTCGGCCATTATTCTTGGCTTTCAAGACCCATTTGGTGGAAAAATACAAATCGCGAATTCCAGTAGCAAGATAACCTCAACCAACCACACACGTGAGCGGTATAAACCGAACTGTATGTAGGCATGGCCTCACACGCCGTCTACACGTGGCCCAATGTGACAGCCATTTTGTCACGTATCTATGTATGCATTCCGGTCTGATAATATTGTAGTTGGTCCGGGTTCATACGTGAAGAGAAATTGACAATCCTTTCCAACATACGATAAGTCAAAGACGCCAAAATTTGGTTGTTTGAGATGATAGACGACTTTCAGAGGCTGGGTGGTGCGCATACAGACGTAGAAGTACCGCACGATTGAATTTACTGAAAAGTGTTTCTTATTTCTACAACAAGGAGCAACATAATAAATATAAGAGATCCGTCCGACTCCTTGGCTGAATGGTCTGCGTTCAGGCCTTCAATTCGGAGGGTCCCGGCTTCCAATACCGGCAGGGTCACGATTGTAACTGCTTGTGGCTCGAGGACTGTGTGTCCCAACACTCTCCTCTTCATATTTATGCAACACTACCAACACGCAATAGTGATTACATCCCATCACGTAGGCTTGGCGTCGGGATGAACATCAGATCGTAAAACAGAGTCAAATCCACATGTGAGACACATCTTGCACCCACTACCCCAATGCTGTGGGAAAAGCGGTAAAATATAACAGACCCATGTCATGGCTGCAATTGACTTATATTAAATTATCGACAAGAAGCAGAAACTTGTAAAGAGAATACACGATTATGTAACATGCGTCGCGCGCAGTTGGTACGATCTCAAAACTGACCCTCTTCCTTTCTCCTTACCAGGATGACGATGAAGTGTTGTAACTGCACGTACAGTATTTTATAATTATTGAAGTTAGTTCACTTACGTAGATTACTAAGTACTGTTAATTTGCAAGTTAACATTTCATGAAGTTCATATTTTCTCGTTGTCAGAACGTCGAACATTTTCTTTAGTAAATTGGACTTAGCCATGAAGCATGGTTCATTTACCACGACGCCATCAAGAAACACTGTTTCTCTTGCATTCCGAGACGGAAGTGCGCTGTGTGTCGTCACACGGCTTCGAAGAAATTTGCTGTGGCGCATCGAATGTTTCGAAACAGTCAGCGGTGACATTTAGCCCATATTTACTGTTAAAACTGTATTTAAATATACAAGAGGCTTATCGCATTCTATGTTGTACATAGATAATCACGATATAAAACTAGCAATAATTCTTCTTCTTCTCATCGCATGTCCGCTGTCATCACGGCGATCGACTCTTGTTCCCAGCAAGTCGGAAAAGTGTGCTGGAACGAAGCCCACAACATTCTCGTAGATTATGTACGCAAGATTTTCTCCTTTTTGCCCTACTCCTCTTTCCTTAAATGTCATCTATAAGATAAACTGCAGGAGGTCACTTATTCATTTGAGCCAGTCCCATAATACAGTAAAAATTACAAGAAAGATGATACATATTAGAGTGGTGCTGCCTAGTACCAGATACTAGCACTAGTATCAGAGGGATGTTTTTCTTTACGTTGTCCTATGCATGATTTTTTATTTTCATGTTAAAAATTATTTTTGGACTGTTCATAAGGTGTGTACAATGGGAAAAATATTGAAAAAAATATTATGTTAATAAGTTATCAAATAAAGCAGAATTATTTAATGTTGCATATATGCTACATCATGAGTAAACATACCGTTGCCATTCAAACTGGTTATTACATAAAATATATACAAGTATGTGTCCTTTCTCTTTTATTTCAGTCACATTTGTCATCATTACTTAGTTTTACATTCCCTCACTGATATAGTAAAATATATGGTATCACACCCTTCTTTCAGCCTACTTTCCTACCCCCGATGTCTGTGTTTTCTTCCCTACAACAGCAATGTCCTCAAACATTTATGCTCAATTCAAACTACTGGTGGAAAGCCTTGTTGCAATCCCTGTCTTTGTTGAAACCAAGAAAACATCACACTTTGTACAAGAAACGAACGTGGACCCGTTCCATCCAGGAAATTTGTAACGGTTTCGAGTGGTGTTCCACTTGGGCCAGTGATCCGCGGCATCTTGTCTTAGATCCTTTGGTGGAACAACAGCTCTAGGACACTTCTTCTTCCTAGTGTCAACCTGCTGCTGAATTTCATGACTTGGTCTGCCCCTCTTTTGGCCACTTCTTCCTATGGAACAGGGACATTGTGCTACGTCAGTTCTGAAGTGCTTCTGATTCAGGATTTTCCTCCTAGGATCCTTCTTCAGCAATGTTTCCTTATATAAAACCCAATAAATTATTATTTCCAGATCAGGTAAATGGTAAAACAGTCTGAATTACCCCTTTTTAGAACTGTGATATATAATGGGGGCCCAGGTGACTGTCCATCAAATCTACACCTCCCATGTGCCTGTTGTACACCTGGCTCACCTCTGTGTGTTTTTTGTCATTGTCATTAAAATGGAGACTTGTTACAGTTCTCTCAAACGTATTTACAGACATTGTATTCTTCACAAGATCAAGGCCAATTGTATCACTCCAGAAATCGCGTGCGTTGTCGTTATGGGTGACAGATGTTGGTAAAATGATCCCAAGGTACTTTTGCACATCACGTTTAGTTATTTGGAAGGCTTTAGCAGGGTCCTTTTGAAAGGTGTAAAGCATACTCTCATCTGCAATTCTCTGGATCAGTTCATCTGTAAAATAGTACTTGAAAAATTGATGTGGAGTCTCCAAGTTCATAATTTTATTGGGGTAATATGAATTTCCTTTGAATTTCTTCTAGTCATCACTAATGGAAAGATTCTTCCTTTTACAGTTGCAATGGAGGCGTTTTATTCTTGATTTGACATTGTTAGTTTTGTGACTTTCCTGATGAGTTAGCTGAGCACCGTCAGTGGTTTTATTGTTATCATGATCATGTTGTGGTATCACATGACGAGTGGAATGTTCAGTATTAGCTACCTACGAGGTACTTTTAGTAGCAGGTTCTTCATCAGCTGATGTGTCACTCTTGGAACTCGTGTAGGTATATAACTTATTTGGATGTATTATAGGATCATCATCACTGTCATCAAAATCACTGAGATTATCATCATCACTTCCAGAAGGTAATTCTAGGAGTTGTAGAACCTCTTCTCTACTGGCATTTTTCTTCAAGAAACTACGACGATCAAGTAGTCAATCCATACCTTGAATTTCAATGACGAACAATGGAATTAGTCTATTTGATAAATATACCACCTAGTCAACACTATCTTTTACCAGTAATGTGAATAATATGGGGTTATTTACTTCAAAAATCTAAGTTACGCAATATAACCTAACAATTATGAAGTATCAATATTTACATGATGTTGCATATATGCAACAAGCACAAAATTCCGTATAACACCTGATATATTGTATGCATTGTGATATAATACAGGAAATATGTCTATACGTACCTTATTTTGTTTGTATGATTTTTATCTTCTTCAAAAAATAGCTTTTAGTAATGGGGATTAAATTTCAAACTTCAAGTCAAAGACAAAATGGTGTAGCTTCTCCCATCTCATAATATATGCTACTCTAAGACCACAGTACAGGCAACCTATGGGTAACTAATGTCAAAGACATTCTATAAACATCTTGGAACACATGTGGAACATGCATTGGTTCATGAAATGCTCACCAAAAGTGTGCAAATCAATTTGTTAATCTATGTTGCATATATGCTACACCATGCAATAAAGGGTTAAATGCCATCTATAAGATAAACTGCAGGAGGTCACTTATTCATTTGAGCCAGTCCCATAATACAGTAAAAATTACAAGAAAGATGAAACATATTAGAGTGGTGCTGCCTAGTACCAGATACTAGCACTAGTATCAGAGGGATGTTTTTCTTTACGTTGTCCTTGGACCTCCCAATTCAGTTTAAAGACTTCCATGTCGTCCAGGACTCTTCGTAGTAACAGAGAAGCTTGTGTTCAAGTTTCTCAAGTTCCAACCGATCTGGGAATGTGCGGTTCCTGGTTCAAACATGGTTTCATTTGGATCTGCAAGTAGACAAGTTGATGTCTATGGAGAGGGCGAACTGTACGTCTCCACATTCGCGGCTACTTCACGTCGAGTGTCAGGTGGAGCTATTAGTTTTAGTTGGTTGGTTTTAGATACCCTGCGATCAGTCAGTAAGCTTCTACGAGTGCAACGTAGAACTTCTTGGCATGTACAGATTTATACCATACAGCTGTGGCACTCTTTCTGGATGAGCGGCCCAATCTGATCATGTCAAAGCATTGTGAGAGGACTTTTGCCTCGGTGTTGGAGCAGTGATAAGTGCAAAGCTTGACCTCAGATACTTAGGCGTATCACTGTGTTCCAGTACATTTCCCAATCACTTCACCTGCAACTTTCAGTATTCCCCACGTGAAAAGCATATGTCTGGTTCTTTGATGGATTTAGTTTGAAATTATTATTCCCTAAACGTATAAACCACCACATTACCCCACAATTTCCAATGACATGACCAAAGTACTCTACTTTCTGATATTGTACGTGACCTCCAGCTCGGAGTACTGTAGCCCCACATCTCGAAGGATGGTGTGCAGGCGTCAGCAACATAAAGTAAACCGGGTGAGTTAGTAATGCGGTTATGGGCGCGCTGTGAGCTTGCATCCGGGAGGTAGTGGGTTCGAACTCTACTGTCGGCAGCCCTGAATATGGTTTTCTGTAGATTCCCTTTGTTACATGGGGCAAATGCTGGGGCTGTACCTTACGAAGGCCACTGCCGATTCCTTCCCACACACAGGCCTTCCCTATCCCATCGTCGCCATAACACCTATCTGTGTCGGTGCGACGTAAAGCAAATAGCAAAACCACCTTAAAATAAGACAGGACATACACAACACTGAAGTAAACAGGAACAGAGACAATGAAGTGACACGGGATTTAAATCATTATCTTGAATGCAGTCCTTGGGAACTAGTTTCAACAGGACTGCTCATGCTGTGATCAAGTACGCTGGTGAGAGACCTAAAGCACTGCACATGCTCCAGTGATGTGTCAGGTACTGTCAACTTTATGGGTTGAATGGCATGTTTTCTTACGGTCACTAAGTTAGTATTTTTCGTGTTTAAACCCAGAACTTTTTTTGACCAATCAATTTGCCAATATCTGTGGATTTTCATCACTTACTGCAAACAGAAAAGTATCATATGCATATTGCGGATTATTTATTTATTTATTTATTTATTTATTTATTTATTTATTTATTTATTTATTTATATATTTATTTATTTATTTATTACGATTCAATGGGATGGGTTTAAAGCAATTGTTGAGGAATGAGAAAATAGGTTTCTATCTTTAAAGGTGGTAAGGAATGGTAAAGATCCCCTATATTATAACAGGAAAGTAAAGAGACTAAGGAGGAGGTGCAGGTTGGAAAGAAATAGAGTAAGTAATGGCTGTGGAAGTGAGGAGAAATTGAAGGAACTTACTAGGAAATTGAATCCAGCAAAGAAGTCAGCTAAGGATAACATGATAGCAAGCATAATTGGAGGCCATACTAATTTTAGTGAAAAATGGAAGAATATGTATAGGTACTTTAAGGCAGAAACCGGTTCCAAGAAAAATATTCCAGGAATCATTAATGAACAAGGGGAGTGTGTATGCGAGGATCTTCAAAAGGCAGAAGTATTCAGTCAACAGTATGTAAGGATTGTTGGTTACAAGGATAATGTCCAGATAGAGGAGGTGACTAATACTAAAGAAGTATTAAAATTACCTATGACAGCAGTGACATTTACAGTAAGATACAAAAGTTGAAAACTAGAAAAGCAGCTGGAATTGATAAGGTTTCGGGGGATATACTAAAGACAATGGGTACTTACATGATTATTGTTTGCATGAAGGAACTTTACTAAATGAATGGAGAGTTCCTGTATTAACCCCTGTATATAATGGAAAGGGTGATAGACATAAAGCAGAAAATTACAGGTCAGTCAGTTTGACATGCATTGTATGTAAGCTTTGGGAAAGCATTTTTTCTAAATATATTAGGTATGTTTGCAAAATTAATAACTGGTTTGATTGAATTTTGGCATTTAATAGGGTAGATCATGGGAGACTATTGGCAAAAATGAGTGCAATTGGACTTGATAAAAGAGTGACTGAATGGGTGGATCTGTTTCTAGAAAATAGAACTCAGAGAATTAGAGTAGGTGAAATTTTATCTGTCCCTGTAAAAATTAAGAGGGGAATTCCTCAAGGCAGTATTATTGGACTTTTATGTTTTCTTGTATACATCAATGATATGTGTGAAGAAGTTGAATCAGAGATAAGGCTTTTCGAAGATGACGTTATTCTGTACGGAGTAATAAATAAGTTACAAGACTGTGAGCAACTGCAAAATGACCTCGATAATGTTGTGAGGTGGACAGTAGGGAGTGTATAATGATAAACGGGGATAAAAATCAGGTTGTGAGTTTCACAAATAAGAAAAGTCCTCTCAGTTTTAATTACTGCGTTGATGGGGTGAAAGTTCCCTTTGGGGATTATTGTAAATACCTAGGTATTAATATAAGGAAAGATCTTAATTTGGGTAATCACATAAATGGAGTTGTAAATAAAGGGTACAGGTCTCTGCACATGGTTATGAGAGTATTTAGGGGCTGTAGTAAGGATGTAGAGGAGAGAGCATATTTGTCTCTGGTGAGACCCCAACTAGAGTAGATTACTTGATTCAGGAACTGGAAAAAATCCAAAGAAAAGCACCTCGATTTGATCTGGGCGATTTCCGACAAAAGAGTAGCGTAACAAAAATGTTGCAAAGTTTGGGCTGGGAAGACTTGGGAGAAAGGAGACGAGCTGCTCGTCTAAGTGGTATGTTCCGAGCTGTCAGTGGAGAGATGGCGTGGGACGACGTCAGTGGACGAATAATTTTGGATGGTGTCTTTAAAGGTAGGAAAGATCACAATATTGTAACAGTAAATGTGGTACTTCGGTAGACATGAGACGCAGGGCGTGTACCATTCGTTGAAGTGCGTACAGAGGGAGAGGGTTTGTTTACAAATAAATCTTAAATTTTTTCCTCTGAGTTTATTAAGAAATTCAAAGTCATGTCACCTCTGTACAGCTGATACAGTAGAAAATGTTCCTCGTCCTAGGGCTGGCGATGTCCTTGGATTCCGGCAGCTCCTCCTTTTCCCATACCAGTGAATCACCATTCCTCCCCCGATGGAAGTTCTAGAAGATCCATCCGACGTCTTGAAGATCCATACGGTGCTGATGAAGCGCGTTGAGGTAGTCCTCGTAGACGATGAACGTGAATGAATTTCGTTAAGACTTCGGGCGAGTTAATGCAAAGACTGCTTCTGCACAGATGAGAGGAAAGTTTATCAATGGTTTTAAAAAGGTTCAAACACGAAAAAAAGGTATCTTTGAGAGTTTATCACACGGTGAAATGTCACTAAATTTTGTGCCGTGTTAAATGAAAATAAGGCCACTAGACTCGAATGAGCATGTAAGTTTAATACTCATAAAAATAAAAGTCCACTCGAAACTTATCGTCGAATTTTAACAGAGTCGCTTGAAGTTTGTGGCACTTGGCATAATGTAAAGTAATGTCGCACGACTTAGTTCTTAGTTTGAAACATTGTTCAAATTAATTAAATTGGATACGAAAATAAAGATGTTTCACTCGTGAATTCGAACTCATTCACGTATTGATAATAACATGAAATTAAAAGACGAAATTAATCATGTATTGACAGTCCTCGGTTCGACTGTTCGTAAAATCGAAACGCACAACTGAATGTTCGTAGAATTGAAACGTGCTGTTTAGTATAATTGAAATGCACAGTTCACATATGCACAGTTTACAGTTCATGACCTAAAGTTCATGAAATGGTAAATTAGTGACGTAGTCATGCTTGCAATCGAGTAAATCTGGATTAAAACACAGTCTCATAAACTTGAAGTATTTAGTACTCTGTAAGGAGCAAACTGTTCTAAGTCCTGTCCATAACATTAAACTTCAAATTACGAGCACTCGAAAACATTCGCAAGTCTTAGACACTCGTGTGGAATAAACAGTCACTTGATAATGTTCAGACGAAGCACAATTTATATCACGTCCCGTCGGAGTAAAAGTTTATCACTCACAGTATAAAGAAATCCGTACAAGTCCATATTCGACGCGATTGGGTCAAAGTCCACGGACTCGAAGATTGATAGCCGCTTCACGCTAGATCAGGGTCCTCGCGAACCGACTGTATGAACACCACTGCCTAGCGTGCACATACACACTGTGGCCACACATTGCTCTGCTGAGCGAAGCAGTACTGTATTTATATTTGATCCGGGCCTCCACATCTCGTTCCATAACTTCATCGCCTCATGTCAGATTTACGTGAAACTCTGCAGGATCGTAGATAAGGGATCGGGTTACACGATGATATTGTTAAATTCGTTTAATTGTTATTATGGGGAAAGTTATTACCCGTAGAAACTCGAAGAACATTCCACATCAGTCTAGGCTCTGTGTTGTGGTGAGGCATGCTGTGACGTCACCCGCTCTCTACGTCACACGCACACAGCTGTTGCTCGCCATCCAGTCAGTCTTTCGTAGCCGCCCCGGAGCGTAACGCGTAAGTTTTTAAAATTTCTATTGCGGGGACTTAGTTTTTTACCGCCGTTACCGGTACATCTCCCCCTCCTCCTGGGGAAAAGAAAATTCGATAAGATTTTCTTTTAATGATCTCTCCTGAAATATTTCTTTAGGTTGGCTGCATTGTAAATGCCCTCGATGCTTCCATCCAGCTTATTAATTTTGTATGCCCCGGTTTCGAGAACCTCTGCAATTCTATATGGTCTTACATAAAGTGGGCAAAACTTTGCATAAATGCGAAGTTCGGGGTGCGAAACAGCTGGTTTTCTTATCAATGGCCAGGGAGTTTAGATACGGAGTGACACATTTAGAAATGATACCATTATTCCCCATCTCTTTGATCACCGTCCTGGCTTCCTCTCGGTACTTCTCAGGAACTGGATAGGGCCGTTTTTTATAAGGAGAGGTGTCCTTAACATTCAATTGGTACTCAAAATCTCTAATAACGCCGGGTTTGTCATCAAAAACCTCAGGAAATTTCTCAAATATTTGTCGAGTTGCCTCTGCCATGCGGGAATCGAACTCTGGGCTTTCAGCCGCACTGGTGAGAAATATGAAGTGATCACGACCTTCGTCGAACACATCCTCAATAATGGGCACTTCCTGGCCCTCGACGGGTACCTCTTGACCGGGTCTACCCTCTTCGCAATCTATTTCATCGGCAGGCAGAGCATCGTTCATGTTGCCTCCGGTTTCTATGAATGGGGTACCCAGACCTTGGCACTTCAAATTATTACAGTCTACCAGCTGCAACTCTACAGAGTCGATGTTAAAAAATCGTATGACGTTGGCAGGATAATCAATGATTCCCCCACACTTGGCTAGGAAATCTAACCCTAGGATGACGTTGAATTTCATCGGCGAAATGACTAGGAATATATGCTCGAACTGGACACCTTCAATGTCAAATGTAACGAAAGCTTGAAATTTACATTTGATATGCCTGTCCGGTACTATCCCTTTAATTTTGATCTGTGCGACTGGTATCAATAACATGTCTTCTCCCCCCTTCAACATTTCAATTAACCTCTCAGAAATTAATGAGGCCTGAGCTCCAGAATCGATTAAGGCGATTACGTAAAGTGTATCCAAAGTAATATTAATAACTGGAAGTCTTCGTTGGACCTTTGGTGTTGTACGAGTGGGATCTTCATACAAGAGATCTGAGTCATCCAAGTACCAGTAATTAATATTAGTGACAGAAATTATTTCTCCTCTACTCCGGTTTTCAGGCAATCTTATTGTTGTGTTGTCGAAGTTTTTTTAATTGCGCCTGTCGATTCGGGATTTGTCGCAGGCGTCGTGTTCTGTCTTTTGGCGTGCACTTGGTATTCTAAAGAGGTAGCGCCAGGTAATCCTTCATCCCGGTTTCGATTCTGGATATATTCGCGAGTTTCTCCCCATCTTCTTTCGATCTCGGCTCTCGGCGAATCTCCATCTCGAGTAAGCGACTCAATAGGTTTCTTCCACGTTTGATTACGTCTGTAAGGCGTACTTTGCCCGTATGGACGTCTCCTAAATCGCCGGAAATGAGATAATGAATCTCTCCGTGGTTCCACTTCCTCACGGGGTTCGGGATTCGATCTCGGCGGGTTGTTAACTTCGGCATGGTTGGTTGCAACCTCTTTCGTCTTAGCAACCCTGGGCGGATTTTGTGTATGGGCAGTGTCAAGTTTCCTTAATGAATTATCAAGTTGTTCTAGGTCTTGAACATTGGCTGCCACAAGAATTTCTTGTACATGCGACGGAAATTGTAAAGTTACTACCTGTATTAACTCCTGTTGTGGCAAAGGAGGATCAAAGAATTGCATCTTCTTTAATTGAGAAATGAGAAAGTCGGAATATCGTGAAGAATTAATCGCTGTGTTGTATCTCCTGGAGTACAACTGTAGCTTAATCAAATGTTGAATTTCTGAATTCCAAAACCTCTTCAACAAGGCCTCCTTGAACTCATCATAGGTTTTAATGTTAAATTTAAATGCTGTGTTCCAATTTCATGCTTTCCCTTCCAATAATCTAGAAGCTATCCTCAATTGATGATCGGATCGTACTTTATTCTCTTGAAAGTACTCCTCAATGTTGAGGAGGAATTCTTTCGCTGCGTACTCTTCCTTTCCGGAAAATTTTGCAGGTTTATCGTCTGATAATTTTAAAACTGTGGAAATGCTAGAAGTATCTCCGCTAGACCCTTGACATTGGTGTGTAGACACCTCCTTCTCCACCTGAGATATCCTATTATCAATGGTCTCTATTTTTCCTTGCAATTCGACGTTGATAGTCTTAACTTGTACATGGATGGAGTTTTCCACGCTCTGGACTTCCTTTTCGAGGTCCTGCTTCACTTCATTTACGTCGCGGCCTATGCGAATGATTTGAGTATGTGCGCTATCTAATTGGGTTTTTACGTGCTTATCTGTTTCCTCTTGCTTTGTTTTAAGTAAATTAACCTCATTACTTATTTTCTGGAAGTTAGTCTTAAAAGATTCATGGATGTTATCCTGAATAGAGGCTATTTTTGCTTGTTCCTGTGATAACTGACCATGAGATTCTTTAAATTCTGCCTTTAAGCTTTCAACTTCCTTAATCAATTGATGTGAGGTGGGAAACGAAGCTTTTAAGTCTTCAACTATTTGTAGTTTAAGGTCTTGTTTTACTGTTTCTAAGTCACGGATGAGGCGTTCGTTTATTTCCGTAAACTTAGAATTAATCTTCGCATTAGTTTCTGAGAATCGTTTTTCAATTTCAGAACCAGCTTTAGTAAGCCTATTTTCCAAATTAGCATTAACTTCGGTAAACTTGGTATTAATTATTTTAGTTACTTGTGTGATACGACTTTCTAAGTTGGCTGCAGTTGCGGCATTGGCCTCATTAATACGAGTGTTAATCTCATTAATACGAGATTCTAAAGTAGTACGTAATTGAGCAGTTGCAGCATTGGCCTCGTTAATACGAGCTTGTAAATCAGCACCTACTTGAGCATGCGATTCGGCAATACGTTCATTTATGCTAATCTTAAGAGCTTCAATAGCAGCTAAAATATTTTCCATTTTGATGGTAATGTATTTAAACCCAGCAACAAGAAAATCATAAATTACTTGAAAGAATTCAGATATCACCATTATTGTCCAATGGTTAAAAGTTCATGTTCTAAGTCATTCAAACATTCCCAAAAAGAAAATTCTCCAAGACATTTAAGACACACAAAAAATTATCCCATATCATTGAAAACACTTCTTATAAAAGAAAAGTTAAATCTTGTTAGAAAGTTCTTTGGAATGTTAATGGCTATTCCACACAAAGCACTGGAAATGTATATGGATTAAGTTGCTAAGTCACACGATTTTAGTGCGATTTTGTCTATCACTGCACTTCTTAATTTATTACTAGTACTTCAAAATTGAGCATAGAATGGTCAAGTGTCAATTTAAGTTCTACTGCACTCATAATTAAGTTCTTATATTGCTGAAACGCTAATTTCTAGTTCTACTGCACTCCAAATCGGCCCCAACACGACTGGGGCGCCAATTTCTCCCCCTCTCATCTGTAACAGTAAATGTGGTACTTCGGTAGACATGAGACGCAGGGCGTGTACCATTCGTTGAAGTGCGTACAGAGGGAGAGGGTTTGTTTACAAATAAATCTTAAAATTTTTCCTCTGAGTTCATTAATAAATTCAAAGTCATGTCACCTCTGTACAGCAGATACAGTAGAAAATGTACCTCGTCCTAGGGCTGGCGATGTTCTTGGATTCCGGCAGCTCCTCCTTTTTCCATACCAGTGAACCACCATTCCTCCCCCGATGGAAGTTCTAGAAGATCCATCCGACGTCCTGAAGATCCATACGGTGCTGATGAAGGGCGTTGAGGTAGTCCTCGTAGACGATGAACGTGAATGAATATCGTTAAGCCTTCGGGCGACTTAATGCAAAGACTGCTTCTGCACAGATGAGAGGAAAGTTTATCAATGGTTTTAACAAGGTTCAAACACGAAAAAAGGTATCTTTGAGAGTTTATCACACGGTGAAATGTCACTAAATTT
Source organism: Anabrus simplex (assembly GCF_040414725.1). NCBI lineage: Eukaryota > Metazoa > Arthropoda > Insecta > Orthoptera > Tettigoniidae > Anabrus > Anabrus simplex. The sequence continues at coordinate 69,605,083 of NC_090279.1, forward strand.
TGTGCCGTGTTAAATGAAAATAAGGCCACTAGACTCGAATGAGCATGTAAGTTTAATACTCATAAAAATAAAAGTCCACTCGAAACTTATCGTCGAATTTTAACAGAGTCACTTGAAGTTTGTGGCACTTGGCATAATGTAAAGTAATGCCGCACGACTTAGTTCTTAGTTTGAAACACTGTTCAAATTAATTTAATTGGATACGAAAATAAAGATGTTTCACTCGTGAATTCGAACTCATTCACGTATTGATAATAACATGAAATTAAAAGACGAAATTAATCATGTATTGACAGTCCTCGGTTCGACTGTTCGTAAAATCGAAACGCACAACTGAATGTTCGTAGAATTGAAATGTGCTGTTTAATAGAATTGAAATGCACAGTTCACATATGCACAGTTTACAGTTCATGACCTAAAGTTCATGAAATGGTAAATTAGTGACGTAGTCATGCTTGCAATCGAGTAAATCTGGATTAAAACACAGTCTCATAAACTTGAAGTATTTAGTACTCTGTAAGGAGCAAACTGTCCTAAGTCCTGTCCATAACATTAAACTTCAAATTACGAGCACTCGAAAACATTCGCAAGTCTTAGACACTCGTGTAGAATAAACAGTCACTCGATAATGTTCAGACGAAGCACAATTTATATCACGTCCCGTCGGAGTAAAAGTTTATCACTCACAGTATAAAGAAATCCGTACAAGTCCATATTCGACGCGATTGGGTTAAAGTCCACAGACTCAAAGATTGATAGCCGCTTCACGCTAGATCACGGTCCTCGCGAACCGACTGTATGAACTCCACTGCCTAGCGTGCACATACACACTCTGGCCACATACTCAGGCCACACACTGTTCTGCTGAGCGAAACAGTACTGTATTTATACCTGATCCGGGCCTTCACATCTCGTTCCATAACTTCATCGCCTCATGCCAGATGTACGTGAAACTCTGCAGGAACGTAGACAAAGGATCGCGTTACACGATGATATTGTTAAATTTGTTTAATTATTATTGTGTGGAATGTTATAACCCATAGAAACTCGAAGAACATTCCACATCAGTCTAGGCTCTGTGTTGTGGTGAGGCATGCTGTGACGTCACCCGCTCTCTACGTCACACGCACACAGCTGTTGCTCGCCATCCAGTCAGTCTTTCGTAGCCGGCCCGGAGCGTAACGCGTAAGATTTTTAAAGATTTCTATTACGGGGACTTAGTTTTGTACCGCCGTTACCGGTACAATATAAAGAGATAGAAGATTTAATACAATATGTAAAGGTGACGAGAATCTAATTGTGATGGGAGACTGGAATATAGTGGTATGCAAAGAAGGATAAAGTAATATAGTAGGAGAATTCGGATTGGGACAATGGAACGAAAGAGGAAGTCGGCTGGGTGAATTCTGCACTGATCATAATTTAGTCCTTGCTAATACTTGGTTCAAACACCACAAACGACGGCTGTATACGTGGACGAGACCTGGAGACACTGGAAGGTATCAAATAGACTTCATTATGATTAGGCAGTGATTCAGAAACCCGGTGTTGGGTTGGAACACTTTCCTAGGAGCAGAAGTGGACTCCGACCACAACTTGTTGGTCATTAAATGCCATCTGAAGTTGAAGAAATTGAAGAAAGGAAGGAATGCAAGGGGATGGGATCTAGACATGTTGAAAGAAAAGAATGTGAGGGATTGTTTCAAGGAACATTTTGCAAAAGGATTAAATGAAAAGGCTGAAGGAAACACAATACAGGAAGAGTGGATATTCATGAAAAAAGAAGTCAGTAGGGCTGCTGAAGAAATGTTTGGAAGGAAGAAAAGATCATGTAAGAATCAATGGATAACTCAGGAGATCCTAGACCTGATTGATGAACGACGAAAATACGAAAATGCTAGAAATGAAGAAGGCAGAAGAGAATACAAGCGATTAAAGAATGAAGTGGATAGAAAGTGCAAGGTAGCTAAGGAAGAATGGCTCAAGGAGAAGTGCAAGGATGTCGAAGGTTGTATGGTCCTAGGGAAGGTAGGTGCTGCATACAGGAAAATTAAGGAAACCTTTATAGAAAGGAAATCTAGGTGTATGAATATTAAGAGCTCAAGTGGAAAGCCACTTCTAAGAAAGGAAGACAAAGCAGAAAGATGGCAAGAACATATCCAACAGTTGTATCAAGGTAAAGATGTAGATGATTTGGTTCGGGAATAGGAAGAGGCTGTTGATGCTGATGAAATGGGAGACCCAATTTTGAGGTCAGAGTTTGACAGAGCTGTGAGTAATAAATAGGAACAAGGCTCCTGGAATTGATGACATTCCCTCTGAATTACTGACTATCTTAGGAGAAACCAGCACGGCAAGGTTATTCCATTTAGTGTGTAAGATGTATGAGACAGGAGAGTATAATTAATTTATCTCCCATTTAAAAAAATATAAGAGCGGAAATGAACAATCAAATCAAAATCACTTCAAATGCAATGGAGGTGTCTACCTTGGTGGCAAATGGCACACAAAAATATCTTACTATCAAGCATTAAATTGTCAATGAATAGACAGGAAGACAATTTCCTAAAATACAGTATTATACAATTTACACTAACTTTTTCTTTTAAACACACACCTCATCATTAATAAATTTACAATATTTACAAAATTTAACTAATGATGATGATGATGCTTGTTGTTTAATGGGGCCTAACATCGAGGTCATCGGCCCCCAATGTTACGAAATGGTATGACAAATTAAAAGTCCAAAATTCTCAACTGACCAGAACTCAATACGTGAGGACGAAGAACGAACGAATGGACATGAATTTAAAGCAATCAGTGGATGCGACCCGCAATGCCTTACATTCACAGAAACTTACGTAAAACAATAGGATTACTGACCAAGGGACTGTTGCTATAGCGTAACACTGAATGGATGATGCTTGCAGTCTAAAGGGGGTCGAAAATCCAAGTTATCGGCCCCGCATAACGCTACTTAAGTCTAGGAAGGTAGAACATGGTATTTGTCATGTTGCGGTACTAATCAAAAGTAGCAGAGAGTTGCGGTATTCCACACATTATGGTACTACACACAGGTTATGAAACTCGACATGCAATACAGACCTATGGGTTTTCTCACCTTGCGGCGCCATTTACAGGCAACGCAAACCTATGGTGTTCATCACAGAAGAGTACTAGCCACAGGGACCTGCACTATTCTGCGGTGTTCCTCATAGAGTTGGTACTAATCAAAGACAAGGCAGGACCATGGTAGCTATCATCTCATGGTCCCGCTCATATGGTGGTACTAATCACAGGTACTGCAGAAGCCGATCGCACAGTGCTCCTATGATACTAATCACAAACCTATTTGGTACCTAATATAGTGGTACTACGCGCAAGTAAAAGCGAACCATGATGTTCTCCGCATGGTGGTACTAATCACAAGTAGTTTCGTGGTTCCTTGGTCGCCCCTTACGACAGGCAGGGAATAACGTGGGTGTATTCTTGGTCTGCGTCCCCCAACCCACAGTAGGGGTTGTGTGTTTGGTCCGCGAGAGGTATTTTATTTCCCTCAAGTCCGCCAGCAAGCCGCTTAGGACCCCCTGTCCGCCACCTGGGACGCGCCACGTGGGAGTATCACTTCTCCCCCTGCTACGCCAGCGGAGTAGGTTCGTGGAAATTTTACTCATAATATCCTCTGTATTTAAAAACATTATTAACTCATATACAACATGTGGAGTTATTTCAAACAATAATATACAACTGCTATTAGATTAAAATTTACGTTGCATTAATATATTTTATTTTCTTATACTTTTTGGAACCTAACTTGCATAGCGACCTGCTGCGTCTTAACCCAAGTCCTTTCGCCACTGCTTTTTAGACAACTGATAAGAGATAGGAATGTGAAAAGGGACACACTGTAGGATAGCAGTAGACAACTTAGCGTAGAAAAAGCGGAACATTTGTAAATACACTGACTGACAGTGACAATGCAACACCAAGGAGGAGTGGTTCGAAAGGGATGAAAGTTGGGGAAAAACAGAGACGGCACGGACGAATAATTGATGTTTATTTCAAACCGATATGCAGGTTACACAATGCGCACGGCATCGACTCAGTAGGATGTAGGACCACCGCGAGCGGCGATGCACGCAGAAACACGTCGAGGTACAGAGTCAATAAGAGTGCGGATGGTGTCCTGAGGGATGGTTCTCCATTCTCTGTAAACCACTTGCCACAGTTGGTCGTCCGTACGAGGCTGGGGCAGAGTTTGCAAACGGCGTCCAATGAGATCCCACACGAGTTCGATTGGTGAGAGATCCGGAGAGTACGCTGGCCACGGAAGCATCTGTACACCTCGTAGAGCCTGTTGGGAGATGCGAGCAGTGTGTGGGCGGGCATTATCCTGCTGAAACAGAGCATTGGGCAGCCCCTGAAGGTACGGGAGTGCCACCGGCCGCAGCACATGCTGCACGTAGCGGTGGGCATTTAACGTGCCTTGAATACGCACTAGAGGTGACGTGGAATCATACGCAATAGCGCCCCAAACCATGATGCCGCGTTGTCTAGCGGTAGGGCGCTCCACAGTTACTGCCGGATTTGACCTTTCTCCACGCCGACGCCACACTCGTCTGCGGTGACTATCACTGACAGAACAGAAGCGTGACTCATCGGAGAACACGACGTTCCGCCATTCCATCATCCAAGTCGCTCTAGCCCGGCACCATACCAGGCGTGCACGTCTATGCTGTGGAGTCAATAGTAGTCTTCTGAGCGGACGCCGGGAGTGCAGGCCTCCTTCAACCAATCGACGGGAAATTGTTCTGGTCGATATTGGAACAGCCAGGGTGTCTTGCACATGCTGAAGAATGGCGGTTGACGTGGCGTGCGGGGCTGCCACCGCTTGGCGGCGGATGCGCCGATCCTCGCGTGCTGACGTCACTCGGGCTGCGCCTGGACCACTCGCACGTGCCACATGTCCCTGCGCCAACCATCTTCGCCACAGGCGCTGCACCGTGGACACATCCCTATGGGTATCGGCTGCGATTTGACGAAGCGACCAACCTGCCCTTCTCAGCCCGATCACCATACCCCTCGTAAAGTCGTCTGTCTGCTGTAAATGCCTCCGTTGACGGCGTCCTGGCATTCTTAGCTATACACGTGTCCTGTGGCACACGACAACACGTTCTACAATGACTGTCGGCTGAGAAATCACGGTACGAAGTGGGCCATTCGCCAACGCCGTGTCCCATTTATCGTTCGCTAGGTGCGCAGCACAGCGGCGCATTTCACATCATGAGCATACCTCAGTGACGTCAGTCTACCCTGCAATTGGCATAAAGTTCTGACCACTGCTTCTTGGTGTTGCATTTGCTCTGTCAGTCAGTGTATGTAAATTTAAAATTGCCTATATATTTGTGAATATTCAGCAGAGAATATGCACACATACATACGGGGATGGAGGCACTTCCGTGTATTTGTACATGTACAATTTTAGGAAAATAAATAAATAATAGTATTAATAATAAATACTATCTCCAAAATATTACCCAATACTATTCCTTGCTTCCTTTTTCCTTTCTGCTGATCCCTATTTCAACAATGACTAGCTATTTTATTTATCCTCCTATTACCGGAGTAATAATGTATATCCTCTCTGTGAATACTTCAGTGCTGGCGGCATGGCCATTGAAATTCGTGTCTTTAATGTGGTTTGCCGCTGCGTTATTCATCAAGTGATTCATGGTCACAGATACTATGGTTTTCAATATTTATAAACATTAATTTCCATCGGCTTTAAAGTTATTAATGAGCCCATCTGTGGTGTATGGCCAGACAGTGTCTTTTCCAGTATTCTTCTGCATTCTAGTGTCGTCGGTATGAACCATCTCGCCACTCTCCCCCTCCACCGAGCGAGTATGCGCACGTAAACATTGCGACTGTGATCTGACTTCTGGCTTGTCGCCAATAAGGTTCTGTGATGGAAAGACGGCGTGCTTCTCCGCTTGGCGGGGTGGATAGACCCAGGGTGAAGTTGGTTTGATAGGGCTTACGCCCTCGTCAACCTTGCAATTTAATTTCAAATTTTTTTATCATTTAATGCACCTCGCCTGGAATTTTTTAGTGCACTCTAAGGGTTACCTTTACCATACGTAAGTAAGGATATTATGTTGAAGCGTACTGACGACTGCGGCAAGATACTACACTGTAAGTGTTTTTTCAACTCATCTTTAACTTGTTCCAACTGGTGAACTGAATATTTCTAAATGCCTTGTTCCGCCATTGTGAGGGAATCCTGAAACGTGAAATTTCTGAAGCTATTTCGAAGAATATAAAGATTACGGAATTTCATGAGCTTGTACTATCAAAATTTATTCCTTCTTTAGCACTGCAAAATTTGTTTCCTCAATATTGTTTTAGGACTCAACTATATCTTAGACTCGAGGTTTTATTGCATGGTATTTCGAATTTCGGTGCCAGAAGAAGAAATGGTAGCGCATATTCTGAAAGGTTTTCCTCCCTACAACCGATCCTACCTCTTCCTCAGGAAGAGTCCGACTAATTTTGTGGAATTAGAGGCTGCTTGTACCTTTGCTGAATATGTGAAGCACGGGGACGCGGCCAGACCCATCAGCCACCCTCCTCCTTTTAACCCGGCCTCGCCTCAATCTAGGGATAGTGGAAATCTTAAAAATGGTATAATTGTGGATTACGTGACCACCTTCGGAATGCTCGCCCGTCAATAAAGCGTAGTACTGGTCCTTGTTCTTATTTGTGTGGGTCGAGGCAGCATATTAAGCATAATTGCCCAACCTCTTTCAAAAAACGCAAAAAAAAGACTAAAGGTTAATAGTAATACTTGTGAATCTTGCCCCTGAATTTTCTGTGGATTCAGAGAGAGTTATTTGTCGGCAGGAATGTAATAAAATCTCCGATTTGGTTGAGTCTAAAAGTACCTTCGCGAAGGCAGAGCTGAATAATGAACCGATTGCTGCTTTAAATGACTCGGGTAACGTTGTCACTTTCATATATGATGATGCTTGTTGTTTTTTCTATTTGCTTAACGTCGCACCGACAGAGATATGTCTTATGGCGACGATGGTATAGGAAAGGTCTAGGAATTGGAAGTGGCCGTGGCCTTAATTAAGGTACAGCTCCAGCATTTGCCTGGTGAAAAATGGGAAACCACGGAAAACCATCCTCAGGGCTGGCGACAGTGGGGCTCGAACCCACTATCTCCCGATTACTGGATACTGGCCGCACTTAAGCGACTGAAGCTATCGAGCTCGGTGCTTACCGTCTTTCACCTCCTCACATCGCAGGTCAACAGTCCACTTTAATTGATGCCAGTTGGTATGATGAAATAAGGTGCTCTTGTAAACTGCCTGAGTTGCACAATGTCAAAATTGCATGTGTCACGGCTAATAAGGATAATATGGAAGTTTTTGGATCTGTTGACGTGATATTGCGTATTGTTAATTTTACTTGGAAGGTTCATTGCTTGGTATCTCCGAAGCTAGCTTGCAGTATTATTTTAGGCACTGACTTCTTGTCAAGGACCGGATTCGTTTTAGACCTCCAGGCTAGACAATTCTACTTTAAATGTTCCTCAAATTGTAACGTCGATATTATTGATGCTCCTTTGGGTACCTTCAGAATTTCTTGTGTAGGTTGGCCACTACCAGGGAAGAACAATGAAATCGATCAGTTGGATCTTGATCATTTAGATTATCAACAAGCTAATAAAGTCCGTAACTTTCGCCATCAATTTCCTGAGGTATTTACCAACAAGTTAGGACTGACGGATGTATTGGAGTACGATACTGAACTGTCTGACAACCAACTTGTTAGAACTCCTCCTTACCTCTTTCACCTCCTCGCATGCTGGAACTCAAAAGGATTATCGACCAAATGCTTGCCGATGGTGTCATCAGACCGTCCATTTCTCCTTATGCCTCTCTGGTTTATCTGGTACCTATACCCTCTGGAGGGTACCGTGCCGTTATCGATTACAGATCCCTTAATAGTACAATCATCCTGCAATCCATTCCTTTGCCAGATTTACATGTTTTGGGTGGTTCTCCGCCCAAGTTCTTTACCGTGTTAGATCTAAATCAATCCTATTATCAGATTCCGCTCTCTAAAACTTATATTTCCCTGAAACGCCTTCATCACGGACTGGAATATTTTTGAGTACCTCAGGTTGACATTCGGACTATCTTGCGGAGCAGCTGTTTTAACTAGATTTCTGAATTCTATTCAAGGGGATATCTAGTTTAAGTTTGTTTTCAATTCCTTGATGTCTTGTCATCTTCTCGAATACCTTTGAAGAACACGTGGATCATGTCACGGAAGTCGTTGAGCGTTTGAAATAGGCTGGTCTTACCGGGAAACTATCCAAGGTAACCTTCGCCAAGCTATATATATCCTTTCTTGGCCATGTCGTGTCGCCCGACGGAGTCTCCGTTGATCAATCTAGGACCCAGGCTATCAGGGAATTCCAACCACCTAAGGACGTAAAAGGTGTTGCAAGCTTTGTGGGTACGGTAAATTTCTTCCGCAAGTTTATCCCGAATTTTGCTGTGGTACCTCACCCCTTAACTATCAGAGGCGTAAGGATGTCGAGTTCATCTGGGTCCCTCCCAGCAAGAAGCCTTTGAAACTCTGAAAATTGCCTTATCGAATGCTCCTTGTTGGCCATACCCGACTTTAGTAAACGTTTCATTGCACAAACTGATGCCTCTGGAGAAACTGTTGCTGGTGCACTCTTTCAGGACCATGAGGACGGTCGTAGACTCGTTGCCTATGTGTTTAGGATACTCAATAACCTGGAGAGTAAGTACTCAATCTATGAGTTGGAATGTTTGGACGTGCTGTTTGCACTTGAGAAATTCAGACCCTTTATTGAACATGTAAATTTCGACCTTGAACCGACCCAAAAGAACGGGCAGAATCACTAGATGGGCACTTAGGATACCCGCTTTTAGTTTTCAGGTTAAGCGTATTGATGCATACTCGGTTTTCCGGGATTATTCCCACTAGATTTATGACTTCTCGTACGTCAATTAAGTTGCCTTTATTCTATCTTCGCATCCTTTGGTCCTCCCAAGTTTCTGGTTTATGACAATGCCAGTGCATTCACTAGCCACTTGTTTAAGAAGTACCTATTCGAGTTGAGCATTTTCCATGTTACTACAACTCCAAACTATCCAAACCCATCTTACGCAGAGAGAATGAACAGGAACCTGAAATCTTCCCTGATTGCATATCATCACAATAACCAATCCAAGCGGGATTCTTGCCAACACTGGTTAGCCCATGCCTTCAATTCTGCCACACACAAATCTCATAGTAAAACTCCCATGTTCCTTATGTTCTGTTACACCCCGTATTCTCCTATGTCCAACGAACTTGGTGTTGATAATATTCCCGACCTGTCTAAACCCAACTATGTTCAGAAGAAGAAATTGTCGGTATCCTGTAAGACAGGCAGAGATAAGTACGACGAATGTAGAAATTCAACTAGTTTGAAAGTTGCGGATCAAGTTTTTGTCAGGTCTTATACCATTAGTACAGAAATTAACAAATTTTATGCTAAGCTTGCTCCTAGGTATCAAAGTCCCTGTACTATTTTACATTTTTTGTCTCCAGTATCGGTACTGGGGAGTGACCCCACCAAGAGGATTAGGCGAGTTCAATTTTCCCAGTTAAAATCAGGTTATGTGTGATCCCTCTTCTCTCTTAAGGGCTTCTTGATAATACGTATGGTATGTAGTTCGGACCTGCGGATGAGGGCTACATTTCAGTGAGAAAATTTAATTATCTTTAGATTATTTTGTAACTATTCTGGTTGCGTGTGAATTTTATTTAGTAACTTTTCCATGTATAGTATTTTTGTTTTGAGTATTGCTTCCTGACCGTATGACCTTTTTATCTCCAAAAATTGTTGTTTAGTAGTGTGCGAATTAATTACAACGTGTTATGATTTTCTGCACCAAATCTTCTGCATTCATGTCTCATGTGAATCTTAATATCACTGTGTAGTAGCTTACTACCGTGTACTTGTTACCATTGTATTTTAAAATGTGATTGTGGTTCGTAGCGTGTGGATCCTTTCACTTGCGCTATTGGCACCTATTTATTTAATCGTTAATATCTCATTGCTCCTTTGGTTTGGGTGCATGCCTGCTCTGTCCATCATAAATTGATTCTATCCTGATCATTGAAGATTACTAAATTTTCATCATTAATTTAATTTATTATGTAGTAGCCTTTGTCTTGTAGCAATTTTGGAAAATTGCATATAATATTAGGTCTGTGCATTGTTGTTCATTGGTATGAAAACTGTTAAGGTGTCCTAACCTGTATTTATCTTTAACCGTTCTAGTATTCTACTGCCTATGTCTTGTTATCCGACTTTAATTTGGTGATATAACTGTCTATTCCGGTTGTGGTATTGTTAGGTGTGCATTAAACGAACCGAGTAATCTGTTAGGTTAGTTTCCTTATTTGGGGGGTTGACTGGGAACTGGATAGTACCCGGTGCTAGATCCTATTTTTTGAGTTTTGGATTTGCCTGTGGATATTGGTTATTGCGGAACTCTGTCGATCGGACTTGGTGGTGTATGGCTGTTTGCCTTTACGGCATGGACTTAACTGTCTTCACTGCTTTCGGTCTCCAACTTCTGGTGGTACGATTTCCTAATTTCCGATTGGTCTCATGCCCAACTTTTAATCATTTCTGTAATCAGTTGTGAATTACCCGTTAACTGAGTGATCTATTTCTAGTCATTCCTGTCCTTTTGATTTTCTGGTGAGTAAAATTTTAACCTATCTACCTTCACAAAATTAGGCATCTGGGTTTTCCTTTCTGGTAATGGTGGTTAACTACGTTGTTATTTGTTGTATTTTTGGGGTGCATGTGGTATTAATTCTGCATTCTTCTACAGACCTTATTTGCCTGGTTTCTGTCTCTAAATTGGTGTATTATTCATGAAGTGTGTTAATCTATTGAGTTGTAACGTCCATGTCGTCCTACCTCGTCTACTTCTTATGGTGGTGTTATTTTTCACAAATTGCACCAATGGATCCTCTCCTTTCGAACCTAGTAGGTAATGGTTTTGGTCCTGAGTTAGTTATGTTGTAACGGTACGTGATTTTGTTTTAAGTTTGCATTATGAGGTGGCATGATGGCTGCACGGCATGTCGTTGACGATAGTTAGTGCTCCCTTCCCCCCTTTTTTGCTAACGCATGACCGTTGAGATTCATTAAGTTTGTATTGTTATTGTGTTGTATAATTAAATTGTTATAACACTTCGGTATGGTCGGTATTGCATTTAATTTACCCCTGTGTGCCCGTAGATTGGGAAATAAATCCCGGCATGGGTTTACCACTCTTCTTAGAAAAACCTGGTCTGCTTGAATGTAATTTGTGATTCCTGTATGACCTGGTCTATTCTTGTTTTGTTTTAATTCTCTGCATACCCAGGTAATCTGACGTCATCATGTATTTATCCTGTACTATAAAGTTCATTTTGGATTAACCTGCCAGTCTATTGGCCCTTTTCTCTCCGGAGTGTTAGTATCCGTTGCTATTAATTTTTGGTCATCTTGCCGTTCTGCGGGGCGCCAGTTGAGTATGGGATTAACTAGTACTTCATAGGTGGTATTGAAGCCTCCCACTATTCGATGATCGGGTCTTTTCGTGGTGTTTTCTCTTCCTTCACCGTTCTATTGAGCGTTTTCCGTCGTCCTAGTTTATGATCTACCATTTAAATTTTATTTACCTTGTTTCATATATATTTCGCACGGTACCTGTGGCTGTGTGGCTACAGTGTGAGTCTACGGATGTCACTTGTTACTATTCCAGATTTGTCCGAGATCCCTTGTGGATAACCGGTAGGGAATCGTGTCAGGTCTCTGCTCTCATTTCCAAATTGGCCACTTAATTGTGGAGTATTTCTAAACCATTTATTTAAATGAGTATTGCATTGTTGATGTATATGTTTGAAAATTCGGTGAAGTTGTGAGGAATATAATTTAAGATTGGGTGACTCTTCGGAATTTCTTTCTGCCATTTTCTGTCCTGCTCCACCATGGTGTTATTATGAGTTCCTATATCCTAATACTATTCTTGACTTGGTGTTGCTGATACGCGTATCCACCATCTGAAACATCTTGTAGTCTCGAACTGCAGCTAACTATATTCATCTTGCCTTGAGTAATTATTTACCGTAACCCATGGATATTGATCTTTTTCTCATATCCAGTTTCTCAGTGTTTCTCTTATTTGTGAGTATAACTATATCTGATCTTATCTCTTCTTTAGACGGGTTATGCATGGAGTGTATACGTAGCATTACAATTGATTAATTGCAAAATATAATTTCTAGATTTTGGTCGTGTATTTAACCCTCAAGCACACGCGCCAGATCTTAGGACGCAGACACACGCGTGGGGGTGCTTTCCACCCCACATATCATTGTATTATAAAATATGAATTACTGTATTAATTTGATATTTTAAGATAGATTATGTAAGAATCTCTCTGCGGGGATCCAGCCAGAAAGGTACAAGAGCGGGGTGAGCACAGGAAAGTTATTTGTACATTTCACTAGGAAATAAAATGACCTGGGGTGGATTCCACCCCATACGCGTGTGTTTGAGGGTTAATGGGTTTAAACATTTATTTATTTGCTCACTGATTAGTGATTCTACTCCACAGATTTAAAAAATTAATTGTAATTTTAATTAACTTGGATTACTGTGTAATGTGTTATTGCTTCACAACATGTTCTCCCTTGGTCAACGTCTGGTTATTTTGAAATTATGTGTGGATTGCTGTTCTCTTAGTATTTCAGTTCTGGAAATGATTTGGCATCTCTGGGTGGGTCATCTATATGAAGAGTACTGTCGGTGTGGCTGTGTTCGATAATTTGATGTGTTTCTTGCTGTGTTATCATGCATTGCTGGATCAGCTGTTATGATCTGTAGCGTGTTCTTACTTGATTGATGCCTGGACTTATTGAACTTACCATGTTTGTGGTTTGTTGTAATCTGTCAGTATCTTCTTTCCTAAGCTTAACTTATTTCCGTGTATTGTGTATGTTTGAAGTTGTATGTCTATGCAACGGTAGCTTCTCGTTTTCATTGTTGCTGGTGGTGCCTTTATTATGTGGCATTCCGATAGGGTTGCTGTCGTGCACAGAAAACTAATTCGAGGAGATGACTATCTTTAATTTTCAAGCTAATTCTTTTCCTTATATGTTGTGCATCAAATTTCTGCCGATATATTTAATTTTAGCATGATATATTTATGGTTATATATTTCCTAGTACCTGGTCAAGGACCGTTTAGGTACTTATTGTATTCTATTGTAATCCTGTTCTCCTTTTGCTTTTACTAGTAGTTGTATCCAATGCCATACTGTAGTCTTAAGGCAAGTTTATCCAGTTTAAGATTATGTAAAGGATTTACCTGTTGGATCTTGTGATCTTATTACATGCTCACCAATTTTGTTTTCCTATATTTGTTCATTTCTTTTCCTTGCTCTTTTGGGCGTTTTTAATTTGTTAAATTGGTTTATGCCACCCTGGCAATAATACTAAAATGGAAACCAAATGAAGGCGTTTCTTAACTTACGCAAGTCCGATAAACAATACTAAAATGAATGTCGTCTCTACCCCATTTAATCCTTCTAATCTGAATGGATTGCATCGACCCAGATTTAATATTCAATTGCTTGTAACTGACAAAATATGAACTGTGTATGCCAAAAAACTTGTGTATTTGTTCATCTCCTTTAGTAGGTATTGACACGATTTAAAAATATTTTTCAGTTGCTGACTACTCTACCAGTTCAAAAAATTACATATATGATGAATGGATCAAATGGACATATCCATTAATATCAATGCTGCCCTACCTGCTGGTCACTACACAAACAATGATCGACTACCCCCACGACTAGGGAGTGCTGCATTGTTTCTGTGATCAAATATGGCTGGTCATCAGCGGTTAATGAGAAATCTATATGAAATATATTATATGAAATTAGTGAGAGTAAACATGAAGAGGAAGCTGATGATGCATTGGCTGATCCTGAATTTGTTTTTTCCAAAAAACTGATGACGATCACGTTTCTCTGGAGGGAGAAGAAAATGACGAGCTCCAAGTATCTGGTTATAAACTACAAGATGAGATTGACTCTGTACAAAAAGAAGTGTACATATCTCGAAATGGGACGGAATGGAGAAAACAACCATATTGACAATCAGGTGTAAGGTACGTTCCACATTCAGCAGAACCCCTATTTAACGTTTTTACAGGGACCTGAATTTTTATTGTTAAATGGGGGTTAACATATATGGTGCCATCATACGTTATTTACACAATGACAGCAATAAAAGAAGGAGATATCTACATTATACACTGTACTGTAGTTACAGTTTGTGCTTCATTTTGGCAATTTTTTGTTGGTGAATGCAAATTTCTTCAGTTTAAGGTTTTCTTATAAGGTTATGCATGATTTTTCATAAAAGGCAGGAAAGATACTGAACTCACACAAACCCATTAAAATTACTACAGAACAGCAATCAGTTTGTTTAAACATTATTGCGGATGTTTTCCAAGCAGCAGCCAACTCATTGGAATGTATTTTCTAATTCCAATAGACTGAACACCCTTATTACATTTCCTTCTTAAGAACTGCAATAGCATCAGTGCAGAGGATTGTTGCAAACATTGCCAGTTTCCTATTTCAAGCGGCATCAACTAACCTAGGTATCAATTGCAAGAAATCAACTTCATTTCCCGTATCAAATCCTATTTACAAAGAAACAGTAACAGTAAAAATGTCCACCTATTTGATACTTATATTTGCATTAAGCAAATCAATTAATCATACACAGTACATGTTTCATTCCATTTTGAAACATCTTCAGCTGTATTACATTGCTTAGGTGAACTCATTAAGTATTTATCTTTTTAAGAACATCTCAAACAGGTACCTTGTTTTTCTTAAAATCTACATAAATTTAAAATTTGAAATAAATTAAAATCAATGTGGATGGTTGAATAGGGTGGTGAAATGAGAGGGAAATAGATCTGTTTATGGTTAGCCTATTTAAAAAAATCTATTCACTTGAACAGATGTTGTAAAAATGTTTCCAGCACTTTTATCACCAAAATATTCTGCTTGTCTCCTAATAAGAAGTTTTTTGAAAATATAACTTTCCTTTGTCACTGTTCTGAATATTACAAGGTGTTCTCTTCGTTTGCTCCTTCAAAGGTGATTGTTATTTCTTTAAAATTTACAAAAGTATCTCTTGAATTTGGTTCGTTCAGGATCCCTGAAGCTGATTGCTGTTTTACTTCCCCATAATCTTGTTGCTAAAATCTACTATGTCCTTGGAGGAGCACAGCTAATGCAGCCTTCGACCCCATTCAACCATCCACATTCATTTTAATTTTATGCAAATTTTAAATTTACGTAGATTTTAAGAAAAACAAAGTACCTGTTTGAGATATTCTAAAAAAGATAAATACTTAGTGTTTTCACCTAAGCAATGGAATACAGCTGAAGATGTTCCAAAATGGAATGAAACATGTACTGTGTATGATTAATTGATTTGCTTAATGCAATATAAGTATCAAATAGGTGGAAATTTTTACTGTTATTGTTTCTTTGTAACATAGGTTTACCGCGCACATTTTATAAAAATAAATTTCAAGCTCCCTGTAGAATAATAACAATTTTACTATAAATATACATGGGAACAGCCATTCTGAAATTTAACAACATGCAAAAGTACATAACCTAACCTCTGAAATTAGTTATGCACACCACTGTATCTTGAGAAGTATCACATTATTATTTTATTTCAGAACATAGTAAATTAAGCAATCTTTTACTTCAACTTTTATTTCTAAGAGTTAACAAGTGCTGTCATTGCACTTATTGCAAAAATATGTTATCCCTATGTTTAATACACCAGTCAGTGTTGTGAGAAGACCTCAGACTAACTCAAGATCAATTCACTCATGCGTAGCAATGAATCAACACAGAAGACGATTGATCACATTCAATATAAACCCTGGAATAGAGTGTATGAATATTGGTAATGGATGAAAACTAACATGCCTGAATTTGCCTGTGATAATGGATGAAACAGTAAAAGGATTCTCACTGTATTGTAACTAAAGGATATTGCACAGATTAATACCGGAATTTTCATAGATTATAATAACATTGTCATTAAAACGGGGGTTCTGTTCTACTACATCGGCCGCGAACAGATGTCAATCAGAGTCAGACATCTCATTTTAGGTCTAAGTGCCCATGCTCCAAATTCCTCTTCTGCCTTGAATCATCCTTAGCAAGCTTATGATGTCTTTTGCAGTGGTTCTTAATGTCCCATAACCAAAATGAATAGAAATATAGGAAAATTTTAACATTTCCTTAATGCTAAATGCAAGTTTTGCCCTACAGTATTTTGAATTAGGTAAAATTGAATATAAAATTGCATTGCTCTTATGGAATAATTTTTAGGACCTGAAATTTCTTCCATTAAATGCGGGTTTATGCTAAATCGAGGTCACACAAAACTGGGGTTGCACTGTAATATGAACAATGCTATTGCTTCATTTACATCATGGACCTATATCTATAGGCCTATATGCTCTTCAATATTTTAGTTGTTTATATTAATAATACTTCAGAGAAACGTAAATTTCAATTATGCGTATTCCAGATTGAGTAACATAATGAGAATTGCACCTGGACCCACGAGATATGCTCTTCAGAGGACAGGCGATCCCAGATGTTGGCAATGAAGTTATTCATCATTAATAAAATGCTGGAAACTACTTTACGGGAAACAAATTTTGAAATGAAGAGGGTTTTTGCAGATAAAAGGAAAGCTACAAGCCCATTTCTTTGATAGAGTTTGAAGCATTTCTAGATATGTACGGTTTACACAATTTGGAAACAATAGCAGTTTCTGTCTTTTGTTAACTGCTAATAATTACAATCAACAATAACATGCAGTTATCTATATTTGCAGGCTTGATTTTGCTGGAGTCTACAAATCAGTGGGCAAATCACTTCGAGAAGTATGGAATGAAGCAGACGGTCACCCTATCCTTCTAGCTACAATATCTCTTCAATGGTCCCAAATGATAACCCAGTTTTGAGCTTTGATAATAAGGAAGAGAGACCAGCCCATAGATGTAATGGCAAGTAAACAGCAATAAGAGATCTTCATGACATGTTCGTTTCACAACTACCTAAAGTGTTTGTTCCATTTGAAAATAATACTGTGGATGAACATCTGGCTTCCTTTAGGGAAAATGTCTCTTTAAGCAGTATTTATCTACCAAGCCAAGAGGAAAATATGCAACAAAATTATGGCTCCTCTCGGATTTGGACATGGTTTATGTGTGCGCCTCTACAGTTGACAATGCTACACCAGTAAACAGAGAGAGAGAAGTGAACAATGAAAGGAATGTGGTATTGAGACTTGTCAAAGATATTGAGGGAACAGGGAGAAACGTCACTACAGACAATTTCATCACTGACTTTACCCTGGCTAGTGAGCTTCTGAAAAAGAACCACAATTACAACAATGCCAATTTCCTACTGCAACATTCCTAGAGACTTAACACTTGCTGATCCCATTTTGCATACTCCTCAAATGGACCTATTCATAAGAACTCAAATTTTCATACAACATTTAATAATGCATCAGCAAACTCATAAAAACTAACCAGTTCTCCAAAACACAAAATTGAGATGAATCTCTGATGGACAGGTTAGTACAATTAATTATGAAAGATAAAAGGTGAACATCAAAGAGACATATGCACGTGCTGGCCAAGGAATGTTATACTATGGATTGTACACAGGCGTAAGATATAAATAATGCACAAGCAGTCAGGATAATACAAGGACACTAGTGCATGAACAAGAACTGGCTACTTCAGATGTATTGAAAGCCAAGCCACAACAACTTACAAACAGTACAACACAAAAAAATCAAAAGGTAATTCACAATCAAACACAAAGGAAATACTACAAAGATCAGTGAGAGTGTCACCAACATTTACAATTAGTTTCATTAAACAGAACAGACATTTCCTAACCAACAGCCTTTCTCTTGACAAGACTATTCAAAGAAAACATTAAAGGCTCCCAGTTTGAAGTTGCTAAAGATACAAATGAGTGGCACCATGTGTCGTCCAAAGAGAAACCCGCTGACTTAGTGTCTCTATAGAAAAAAAATAAGAACAGGTGACTGAATAAAAGATCAGCATTTTCAATTACAAAATGTGGGCATACAGTAAGAATTGAAATGACTAGAAAATATGAGCAAAGCAAGTTCAAGATAAGACTATTATTCAGTTCAGGAATGTAAACAAATTCTTAATTCCAGGATTTTTGAGAGAATTGACACAGAAAGTTCATTTTCATATAAATTCCAAAAGCATTCCAAATAAAGGAATTACACATGCAGCTGCACCTTTATGGATACATAATCAAATATTACCACTCAAGAGTCTTGATGATGATGATGATGATGATGATGATGATGATGATGACGATACTTGTTGTTTAAAGGGGCCTAACATCTACGGTCATCGGCTCACTCGAGAATCAAGCGCAGTTTACAAAACCTTATGGTCAAGAATAAGTCCCATACCAGTGTGAAAATTTACACCAGCATAAGACAAAGATTTTGCCCTCTGTCCAACAGCCAAAGAGTTCATCAAGGTAACAGGTAAAGACAAATACTTGTAAAGACGACATGAAGAGGGGAGGTAGAGGAAAAGTCATGACACATGGCACTAGAAACGCCGAAAACATCCATGAAGAGTGTAGAGTGTACAATCTAAAACCGATGATGCCATCCATGTTTGATGCAGGTAATCGGCTAACTGCAGTCCCGTAACTGCAGTACTGTGCACATGTCAAATGCCAGGAAGAAAGCAGTGGTAAATGACGAATGCGGCAGAGGTGAGTTGACAAGATAAAACCTATGCCTCATCAATCTCTACTCGTATGCAACCTACAAAACAAAATTCACTATTTTGGATAACATAAGAGAACAACACCAATGGAAAAACAGCATGAAGCAAACTTCCAGCAATACATGATGAGAGACACGTCAGTTAGATACACTGTATAACTCCCTGTGAAGAAATGCTTTAAAACTTGGTTGATCTAAACAAATGGAAATTAAGCATGTCCTGTCCCTGGAAAGAAACGTCTGAAAAATAAGAAGTTTTGCCAGGAATATATTAAATTCATGTTAGAATTCAAATCACTTGATAACATGAGAGGAATGTGAAAACCTGCAGGAAGAAAACACTATTAAATTCCACATTACCCTGTCATAAATCATTCAAGTAAAACAGCAAAAACACTTGTTAATATCAACGCTTCAGTCAAGACTGACAATGGCATTAGTCTCAACTACATACACCATGAAGGGTCATCCATTCAAGAACATCTCTTCTCTATAATCATCTGACTGCGGGCTCAACAAATAGCATTTACGTGTGTATGTCAGATTGTTTAGCAATAAAATGTTGCTCTGTGTAAAATGCAAGGCAGCAAGGCAATAAAAAAATTGGTTTTTCATAACTCTCCCTTCAAAGTCTGAGATTTTTAGAGCCTTTCTCTTGACAAGACTGTTCAAAGAAAACATTAAAGGCTCCCAGTTTGAAGTAGCTAAAGATACAAATGAGTGGCACCATGTGCCGTCCAAAGAGAAAACCGCTGACTTAGTGTCCAGACGACCACAAATGAACACAATTGTCAAGAATACAGTTTGTTGGCATAGTTCTGGATGGTTGAATCAAGATCCTATGCGTAGGAATAAATGAAAACGTGATGTTCGAATTAATCTCCCAGTTCAAAAAATGCCACAAATGCTTCTTAGAATCTTGATGACTTATTCATAACAAAAGTTTCAAGATTAAAAAAGGTAGAGAGAGTAGCTGCATATTGTTTTTGATTTATCTCAGATTGTTATAAACAAGAGTGAAATTCAAGTCCACTGTTCATATCGGAGTTGAACCCTCCACTCAAATGTTACATTAATGTTCTGTAGAAAATATTAAATCATATTGATTATAACCATAATCATAGATCAAGAAGCCATCTCCTTGTCGGCAGAAGACTGCACAATACCTTAATTCTAGTGGGAAGGATATATTAGATCATTCTGTATATATATCATCATCTCACTAATATAATTATCATTGCGGAACAACTTCGACTACTTCATCATGGCACTCAACCCTTAATCACATCTCTGAGAGGCAAGTTTCGGATCCCATCAGCAAGGGGGCGGTAAAGAAGCAACATTTAGGCACGTCTCAAGGGTCGTAAGTTGAATGCAGATACTTCTGAACAATTAACGCGAAATACACAAAGTGTGTGTGTACCCATTTCTTAACACTAGAATAGACTATGCTGGCTCAATTCTCATAAACATTGGCGTGAGATGGAACAAGACCAGACTGCCTAGCTACCAAGTCTCTCTACATAGACATGATACCTGATCTCACAACAACTACATTGCTCGCCTCTCTTTGTTCACTTATTTTCACAGAGGTCACCCCCTGAACATTTACAGTGATAATGGCACAAATTTCTTCAGAGCAGCTAAGGAAATCAAGGCCTTTCTGAAAAACAATCCTGAGAAAAACCAGCTCTTCCCTGCAACTGCAGGCATGGGACTGATACAGCATTCCTTCCCTCCTGCAGCATTACACTTTGATAGAAAACGAGAAGAAGCTGTCAACAGTCTGATATATCACCTTAGAAGAGTGATGAACTCTTATTTCTTGACCAACAAAGAATGGACCACTCTTACAACACATACTCACATCTCCTCACTAAAGTTAAATGACGACCCTTTTGGCACTTCTTACCTAACTACATCCAATTTCCTTGTAGGAGAGAAAAATACTACACTCCCTGATCATGATTATACTTCCTCTCTCATTATCCAGATGGCTGTATATTGAGCAACCAACCCAGAATTCCTGAAAGAGATTGTCAATTAAATATCCCAATAAATACCCCATAACAACATAGTCACACTGATAGAAACACATGCTATGCAGTGGACAATGGCAGTGATCAAATGTGTATCCTGATTCAGGTGAGTAATGGGGAACATACAAAGCCTATTCACAAACACTGTCCTTTACCACATATGAAACAGAAAGGCAAGATCACTCTTGAAGGGCGCATTTATTCATTGAAAGTTTAAGTAATATTATAAGTCATCATAGACTAGTATCATCACAGACCACATTAGGAAGGATAAGAATGTTTTCTACTTGTAAGTGAATTCTGACAGTAAGCAAGCAATCACCTGCAACTTGTATCTACAAATAATTGTATTATCTAGAAGTCAATAATTAATATAATCAACAAGATTACAATGGTGTTTCATTTGGAACAACTAGTAAAATACCCAGGAACAGTAACAAAAAAGTGCTCCTTATAGCAACTCCGTGTTTGAAAATATTCACTAAGTCAAAAATATTAGTAGCAATGATACCACCTCCCAAAATGATATACAGTATAGGTCTTTGGATCTATCCCAACTGCTGCGTGATACATAATGCAAGATCTTAAAGAACATGAAGGAAACGTGAAAATTAGGTAAGTAAACAGTCAATCTCATAAAAAAGTGTATCAATCATATGTATTGAAATGAAGGGTCAACCACTGATATCTGTTCAGCAATTTTCTATTTTCAGTACCTAACAATGGCTTATCAAATTATGTACATTACCTCAAGTGTATTTTCCTGCATTGGCCCTGGCTCTGTTAACTCTGATTTGGCTTCTTTTTTCAGTGGTATCATTTCTGATACATTTTCAATATTTTCCTGTGGAAAATAAGATACATAAGTTATGCACGTAACACACATTTACAAATACTGTCACCAACAAATGAGCATGATAATTTACTACTTCCAAGTATTACAGTTACTTTCAAAATTTTACTACTGTTTAAGAGAGATTTCTACCAGCAGAGTATTTCAAAACCAAAGGCTGCACTGAGAATGGTGTTATTATCCTTGCTCAAACCTAATGTCAGAGAAAGCATGAGACTGAGAACCAAATATAAAGTGAGAAGCATTTTCTAGCCATATCAGAAGATATCCTACCAGAGGTGGAATTGGGACCATCTCGCACAAAATTTTGGAAGGAATCTGCCACAGACATAAACACTAAATTATATTAATTGATTTTAAGTATCCAATTACGTCCATCAAATCATTGAGGTTGTTTGAATCACATCCAGGTATTAAAACTGTCCTAAATCTTTTGCCATACAGTGAGAAATATTAACACTATGCTCTTAACATACATTTTGTTTAGACAGAGAGATCAAAATCCCTTGAAACATTTTAATCACTTTCTATAATCTGGTTTTGCCAAGCTCACAGGGGATAAACACTGCATTGAGACAGTTCTGTTCATCCAAGTGTAAAAATAAAAAACGAACATGAAAGAAGCAGCCTCATCACAGTCATACACCAGGGAAAGATGTGATGCAGGTCAAACATAAAGCAACTACAAATGAAATGTTTTACTACTACAAGGATGTTATGCAGTGTTCTGTGAAGAACTGTGGGGATTAGAACACCATCAGTGTTGGAGTGTACATCTGCAATGTCAGAAGCTCTTTCATGATCTACGAAGGTCATCCAATAAATAAGTTTCCTTATTTTTTCTCTGCATACCGCATGTTTTAGAATTAAGTTGGTACTGTAGGAACTTCCGCTGGCGTATGGCTGGGGTAAGGTGATCTTCAACCGCACGTGCTTGCTCTGTGTTCACCAGTACGGCGCTACCTGCCATGGAACTACCACTTGAAAGCGTTTCCACTTGTGAACTCTGTCCTGTTATTCGCTTTTCCATGGCAAAAAATGAAATGGCTACCAATATTCATTGCCATTTGGTGTGAGTTTATAGTGAAAGATACATGCTGGCATTCATGGTTCATGGAATGGCAGCAAGATGTACATGATGACAGCGCAGCGCCAGGCCCATTACAGCCACTGTTGGTCAGAATGTGGTGGACAAAGATTAATGCGTCAGCGCTGATGAGATAATGAATCTACTGCCTCCCGGCACGGAAACTGGGCAGTCCTTTATTGCAATGATATTGTTGAATGTCTTGCAGTATTGAAAAGTCTGTGCAAGATGGGTCCCAAGTTTTCTTACTGATACTCACAAGCAATAACAGAACGAAGTAGCCTGAGCTTTCCTGCAAATGCTTCAAAGAGAGGGAGATCAAATGTTTTCCCGCATTGTTACTGCAGATGAAAGCAGGGTGCATTATTCAACTCTAAAAACAAAACCACAAAGCATGCTATGGAAGAAACTTGGCGAACATGCTCATAAAAAAGGGCCAAGACCTCAGACTCTTTTTTACAATTTACTATCGCACCGACACAAATAGGTCTTATGTTGACAATTGGAGAGGAAGAGCCTAGGAGTGGGAAGGAAGCAGCTGTGGCGTCAATTAAGGTACATCCCCAATACTTACCTGGTATGAAAATGGGAAACCACGGAAAACCATCTTCAGGGCTGCCAACAGTGGGGTTCGAACGCACTATCTCCCAGATGCAAGCTCACAGCTGCGCGGCCTTAACCGCATGGCCAACTTGCCCGGTTAGACCTCAGCCTCTGTAGGCATAGTTTTGGCTACTGCCTTATGGGACTGTAATGATGTTTTATTGGTTGACTGACTGCCCAAATGCACTGTGGTCACACATGAGAGGTCCTGCACGGTCCTCACGAAGCTCAGAGTTGAAATCCAACGAAAACGTTCTGGTCTTGTCTCAGAAAATATTGCCCATTCAACTCAAAGGACGCAGGATTTGCTGCAGAACTTCAAAAGGGACCATTTTCCCCATTCACCTTATTCTGCGGAACTTGCCCCGAGTGATTTCCATCTCTATCCACAACTCAAGTTGCACCTTGGAGGTAAGCGGTTTGCAACTGATGAAGAGGTGGAAGAGGAAGTGCACCGCTGTCTACAGAGATGGGACCCGACCCGGTATGATGAAGGTATCAAGAAACTGCTGCCAAGATAACAAAATGTTTGGACTGAAATAGTGACTATGTGGAAAAGTAGTGTACGAGTTGTAGAATGAAAATTAAATATTTCTCAAAGGTAAATAAAACCAATCACCATGGGGCAACAGCCCACGTAGGGCCATGGCTTACCAAGTGACCACTGCTCAGCCCAAAGGCCTACAAATTACGAGGTGTCGTGTGGTGAGCACGAACAATCCTCTCCGTCATTATTCTAGACTTCTCAGACCAGGGCCACCATCTCACTGTCAGATAGCTCCTCAATTTTAATCACATAGGCTGAGTAGACCTCCAACCAGCCCTCAGATGCACGTAAAAATCCCTGACCTGGCCAGGAATGGAACCCGGGGCCTCTGGGTAAGAGGCAGGCATGCTACCCCCACACTGCAGGGCCAGCACAAGTGTAAATAGCCTGCTTGTATTTTTTGTAAAACAGGGAAACCTATTTATCGGATGGCCCTCGTACTACGAGACCTTTAAATTTTTCACTTGGATTCATGAAACATTTTGACACTACAGGGGTGCAGGAGGAACTGTGATCAAAAGCTTACATTCTGTTACAAGTTAGTTTACTAATAAAAGCGAATTAAAGTATAAAATTCCAGAATATACTCACTTATCACATTTAATACAGAAGAAATCGAACAGTAGCTGAACTAAGGAAAGGAAGATAAAATGACGCACAAAATGGAGAGTTTGTTAAAGATGAAGCCACACTTTCCATTGTAGACTTAGTTAAATGTAACAAAAAAACTTTCTAGTTTGTCAAACATACAATTTTAACATAAATTATTACACTATAAATATACCCGTAAAAAATAAACACTCTATTATACAAAGAATGACATGTTTCATTCTACAAGAACATCCTCAGACTCTATGAAATCACACAAAATATGCATATATGTACAGCATTGTTTACGTTGCATAAACTTGTCAATGATAGAGAGTTCAGTGATAATATGAGCCAGTACTGACAAATAAGAAACTTACAAGTATTAATATATCCAGAAAACTCCTGAACTTATCTAGACTGCCAATGCCAACTTTGTTGTCACCAAATACTATTTCAGGACTGTGGTCATGGAGAGGTAAATGGAAAGTTTTGAGTATAGCACAAACCTTACGAAAAGGGGAAGGGAAGCATGAGAGGGGAGTGCCGAACATTGTGGATCCCTCCTACTGGATGTTAAAATCTAGTACACTGTACCATGGAGAGGAGAGGGGGAAGTAGGATGGAACGAGTGGAGCACTGTGGAATACTCTTTCCACACTGGAGGGGGGAGAGAAGGTTAATAACCTACTTCATGTTATAATGTACTTTTATGTAAGATGGATGAATGCAACTGAATGATTTTTAGATGAATAATGTATGGAATTGAAATAGAGAATATCTATAGGATATAACTGTGATAAATGCCAATTTAATGAGTAAGTATGGTCCAGATATTATGTGAGTAGAGCGATGTGCGGGGAATTTTTTAAGTGTGTATGGTCATTTAAGTTGGTTACGTTAGCACTTTTTTGCGATGTAGATCTCGATTGCTTCCCTCATATTTGAAGATTTTATTTTATTTTCAATGTGTAAACTTTTTAGATCTGTGTTGATGTCTGTGAAATAGTGTGAACTGTCGTATATGTGCTCCCCAAAGGCTGAATGCTGATTATATCTGATCGTTTATTGTGTTCTTTGAATCTTGCGTGGAAATTTTGTTTTGTCTGACCTATATAGGTGGCATTGCAGTTAAGTTCTTGGCACTTGAGTTCATAGACTCGTGACTTTGAAAAGGGTCCTTTTTGTTTAGGTGCACTTGTTGATGTGTCTCTGCAGTGTGTTGTTCATCCTGAAGGTTAATTAAAACCCTGTTTCCTAAAGATATAACCTACTTTTTATGTGTTATTATTAATGTAGTTGAGAACCAAGTGTGGTGGTTTTCCAGGGACTTTTCTTTTGTTTGTTTCATATTTTATCTACTGTGCCTGGAGGGTGGTTGTCTTCTTTCATGATTTGTTTAACTATTCGTGCCTCTTCATTGAAATCCATTGTGCTTATTGGTATGGAAACAGCTCTGTGTATCATTGTATTCAATCCTGCTATTTTTAGTGTGTATGCATGGTTAGACTCGTCAATAGCATGCAACACCTGAGTGGGCTTGCTGTACACTTTGTAAGACAGGTTGCCATTATTCCTGCTGATTGTGGTGTTATTTTCTTATTAGATTCTTGCTCCATTGTGAAGCTAGTGGAATTTTGTAAATAATTTAGTGTGTTTAATAACTGGTGTGCATTAGTGAAGTCATTATCATATGCACATGATGTCGCCTACATACCTGCTCCAGTATAATATTCCTTTTGAATGCTGATACGTTCAGAAGATGTTTTCAAAGTTATTAAAAAAATGTTTGCTATTATACCTTATAATGGTGATCCCATGGCTAACCCTTCTTTGTGGCAATAGATCTTGTCAGTGAATGCAAAGCAATTTTGGTGTAGCATTGTTCTAATAAGGCTAATTATTTCTTTGGTTTCCTGCAGTGAAGTATTTTCTTTATGAAGATTTTCGATAATTTTAATAGATTCATCTATTGTTACGTTGGTGTACATGTTAGTGATGTCAAAGGGTATCTTTAACCCCTTACCACCCACATTTTTGCTCCGCTTATCCCCAGGTTTCAACCTATTAATTAGGAAATATTCAAGCAGAGCACACCGTTTCATTTTCAATAATATTAGAAAACATGCCATCATTTAAAACATTTAACATACCATCATGTCCATTTCTTTATTCACTGAGTCATAAGTTTGTCGGTTCAAACCCCCACCCGTGCTGGAGATACTCAACACTGAGATAGGCTGTATTTGTCACATTCTCATGTTGTCTAAATCCCCCTAAGCCAATAAAGATGAGATTCTGGAAGTGTAATGGTGACCTTGTATATCAACTTTCATTTCCTCTAGCAAGTGTCTTCCCATTCTGTTTCTATTTCCCTGAAATGCGCCTGTTTGATTGCTGCATTAATATATACGCAATCGGTAATGTCAATGAATAGATTGTCTCCGCCTAACATACGTAAAAATATAACCTATTTCTCATAATACTCTTTTGAAATTATTGATAGGTTCAACATAATCCATATAATCATTGAGTAATGAAACAAAATGTTTGTGTTACCTGAATTGCAGCCGCATCATCATCAGGTCCGATATCTAGATATCCGTTTTCACTTATATCACAGTTATCAGTAAAATTATCTTTGTTGATATGTTATTTACTCACTAAAAATTTACCTCCACCCCTGCTCAACAATTCTGTGTCATTTCTTATGCCGTTATTCAGCTCAGTCTCAATATCCGCAGTATTCAATCCTGTCATGTTTACGAACTAAACAGCTGACCAGCACTCGCGGAAGTTCAAGTCCGTTGCCTAGACAACTTCAAGACGAATTCTCACTCTTCTTTTATTTCCTAAGCCATGTATATTGTACTGCATGTTCATCAAAGCCTAATAAACAATTCACTACCAAAAAATAAAAAACTATAGCATAGATTGCACACGTATGCAAATAATGCAGCTGGGTGTTTTCGGGCGGGGGTTGATTAGTTCTAGGCTGGTTTTAATTTATCTGTCTTCTTTAAGTGAGATTTTCTCTTTTAGGATTTTTTCAGTTGTTAGCTTAAATTGTAAATTGGCACATCATAATTTACCATTGGTCTAAAGGGACATGAGCTTTTGTGTATTTTGGGGATGGCTCTTACTGTGGGGAGTTTGGGATTTTTTGATAGTGAGGCTTTCCTTTTCTTGTTCTGCGAGAATAAAGTCTGTTTGCTGGATAGCTTGTTTTATTTTGTTTTGAAATTTATATGTAGGGTCACATTTTAGTTCTTAAATTCCGTTGTTGTTGATGACAGCTATTGTTTTTTTCTATATACCCAAGAATAGAACATAACAAGAAGTGTCAAGAGTATAGATCTTGAATAGCAGTACACTCACATCTCAGATATGTTCAGACACCGTTCTCTTCTGTAGTGTCTATAATTTAGAACTCAACCAGCAAACATTTATTCAGAGAACAGTGTGCATAAGCAGCAGAATTTCACCTTTAAGCAACTCCTGGACAATATCACATCTATAAATTAGCAGTTCACAGTGTTGGGAGTAGATTTTTGCTGCCGAGTCACAATTATTCATTGAATACCCCTCTTCGAACTCTCAAGGTTTTCAAAGACTCTGAGGTGCAAGAATGATGTGCAGGAATTCACTTTTATGCCAGTATAACTACAGACGTGTGCTGGGATATTCAGCTTCATCAAATACCTCTAGAATGGACCCAAATTACACTCGCCACCATGAAAGTAGAATGTTATCACATCACCATGTAAGCTATCAGATGAAGAGAGACTGAACTGTAAGCCACACATTCAGAAGATTACAATGGACTGTGTTTACAGTAGCAACAGACAGAGCAAGGAAAGATGATGACAATAAGTCGCTTCTTCTCCAAAATTATTTCACAGCTTCTCCGCCAAGGCAGAGTTTTACTATGAGATCACCCAACATTAGTAACATTGTAAAGAAGTTTAAATGATGCAAATCTTATCTGGAATTTCTTTTGGTGGAAAAATATGTTCACTATGAGATTCAAAGTCCTACTGGCCATAACCGAATTAAATCCAGCACCCACAATTGTCCTTCAGTTCAGCAGCTACTAGCACTAAAATTGGATAATGTATGATAGGAGATGATGTCAATCCCACAACGATACCATTACCAAACCATGGAGAATAAAAACAACCATACAACCTACCGAAATCCATTTCAATAAACGCCAGAGGTAATCAATAAACAATAAACAGTCATTTGATGGGTACTTAGCTCATGAATTGTGCTGATGCCTCGATCTTGAAACGCTGCCTGTCACAACTTCATTGGTAGCTGGACATAACCAAGGTTCCTTCACTATCAAGTCCACAACTTTAATTCAGCTTTTTGCCACTATCACACATAGCATGCACTGCCATCTCCCTAGTAAATGCTAGAGGCCAATTGTCCACTTGGCGACCATAATCTAGGGGCATGTGCCACCAGAACCCCTTTCCTTGCCCCATGAACAAAGTTTCTGTCACTAGTTGGACCTATAGATGTATATAAATACTGTTGTTTGTACTTCCTAAGAGTTGGCTGCCTTGCGTAGCACATTATCACATAGTCCCAGACAAAGAAACAAAAGAGAGACATACTTTTCCTAGATGCCCATGTAGCAAATGGCGACTGCTGGGGTTAATATTGGGGAAGCACATAGTAAATTATGCCCCTGCCAAACTTATTCAGCTACTAAGGGTTCAATTCTGACCTCTATACAGTTATTTGCCATGAGACTCACAAGTGATGCATTTGTTGTTCTTTCAAGCCAGGCTGGTTCCTCTTTGATTTTTACTTGCAGGTCCATTTCACACTGCAGCTGAAGTAGTTAGAAGGTACTGGGGTTCTTGATTATTTCCAATGATTTTACACTAAAACATAGGCCAGAGAAATATATTACCTTATTGCTGTCATTGCTACTTAGGTTATCTGTCAACAGACTAAGCATTATGCTTTACATTTTACATGCCGTCAATATTATGAACATACCAAAAAGACTCAAAATTTTACATGACTGTTAATATTGTGATCATACCTATTGGACCTCAAGTTTTCTATGACTGATACTATGCAGAAGAATCTCTATAACAACACTGATAACCATAACAAGAATTCTACATATGATATCCTAAACGGAAACTTCTCAAAATTTCGAACCCTACTACCTTATGTCGCAGCCTACAGTGTAAAGAACAACTCAACATTCACAGCGTCACTATTAAATTGCAATCATAGGTAAATAACACAGCAAAACAATAATTAAAATTATGCACTACATATTGTAATTTCTTTCTGAAACTAATATCCGCGATTCTTCACCTGCGTAGCCCTTCAGAAATATTCTTCACTCCAAAAAATTTTGATAGGTTAGATAAGTTACGTTATATTGCTACAACACACGAGGAACAGATTTGCTGGCACTTGTGACACAAAGGCCAGGAGTTTTCAAAAAGAATGCCACTTATATGCGTATACAGTTTTAATGCTTAGGTAGAAATAAAATTTTAGAAAATTAAAAATATTAAATGTTAAAAATATGTAGAATGCTGAAACTGAGAAAGATTAGTATTAACTTCTTACTGTTCCCAATTGAGATGTATAATTTTCGCAAAAGTAAATTATAGAACTTGAACCTTACCGACAATAGAGATTGTGGACACAGTGTAAATGATAGAAATCACAATTTCTCAATGAAGAAAATCTGTAGCACAATAAATTAACGGAATAGGCTGTACAAATGGCTATACGCGTCTTATGTATCACATACCTCACACCTGCAGACAAAACCAGATATTTTAATTCAGTGTAATCACTTAAAACAAACACTTAAAGAACGGATTTGATTTGTATCAGTCAGTAGAACGGGCTGAATTTAGGAAAGGATGAATTACCAATGACAACTCCAGAGTACACGACACTTCTTGAAAACAGCACTGGGTGCAATGTCCCGTTATATTTGTAACTATCAATACAGTCCTGTTCTAGTGGGCTTTACACGTGGTCAAAGAGAATGAGTTAGAGATGACTCTCAACGTTATTTTTCACTTCTGTACGCAACGGCTGCGCAAAGATCGCCAGGAATTGCACACCAGCGCCTCTAGTGTAAACAGGGCTGAACTTAAATTACCGGGCGGGTGATTTAAATCGTTTAGCGCGCGGAGGGTCCCCAGGTTCTCGTCCCCCTCCACTCCTAAATATTATATTAAATATATTTTTTCTTTTTTTCTTTCTCTTATATTTTTCTTTCATTTCCTTCTTTCTGTTACCTTTTTCTGAAATACTGCATTCTGAACAACAACAATACACCTGGAGGTTGGCCTGTGCTTTATTATTATTATTATTAATAATTTTTTGCTGGAGAAAAGAAGCTTACCACTTGTGCTGCTTATTATAAATATTTCAATTATGGAGCTATATTTTATTTTTACTAATTCACAAAGCCTTGAAGGATCGGAGTGACTGGCCTTGCCTGTGCTGCTTTTGTTTGTTTCTGCTGAGGAAAAAGGAAGCTAACTCACAAAGGGAGGAAGTGACATGAAGGTGAGTGGGATTGGCAATACTTATCTCAGATTAAGACCTATGACAGAAATAGACACTAACATCCCTTCGTACATCAGTCCTCTTTAACAATTAATAAAATATAAATACAATGTAAGAAAGAAAACCATGCACAGGAACCAAAATGATGAAAGGAAACTCATATGCTAAGGAGAGAGTTTGTAGGATTCAAAGGTAAATTGAAATGAAACATGATCTTTTGATTTATGGAGCTATATTCTACCTACTATCCACAGTGTTACAGGTATAAAATAGTGTAGAAATTTGAACAAACGTTTTAGTGATCATAGTATATCATAATCTCATGACATTATATTCTGCTGTGTTAATCATCAATTAATATTCATCAGCCAGAAAACTATTCAATACAACACAAATACAAGATCATTCATTTATGAAAGAAAGACTGGAACTGACAAGGTACAACATAATACTTTTCTCTCTTATAGCAGTTTAACGTTGCACTGACATTGCAAAAGTTTTCAGCAACACCATTTGTATTTTCCCAAGGAACTTACTATATGATACATCTTTCAGTCTGTCAAAAGTGGCACCTAGGGCCACACACTGAAAAATATTGAGATTTGTACTTCTTTAGCATCTACTAGAGGATGGCAAATCTCTGACAGAGTAGTGTTTGAAGAAACCAAGACATGATAGCACATACTCTGTTCCTACATACTGCACCAAAACACAACACATCATTCAATCAGTCATCTGCATTTAGATGATAAACAATGTCAAGCTACAAAATTGTATGCATCCCTTGTATTCATTAACCTACACTATTTACAATAAAAATGTTCTATTTTATGTGACAGTAGGATATATAAAAAAATTTCTGCTACATGGAAAAGGATAGAATCATGAATATATTTGAGGGTTTAAAAGACAAGAGAGAGCTTACAGATTCTGTGATTGCTCCCTCTTACAACATGCAGGAGATACAAATAATGCTTCCTTTCTGTCCAACCGCAGGAGAGGTTTCTAATAAATTTACAGAAATATGCAGCATCAGGATCTACATACAATAATATGGCAGCTGATCCAGCACAAAACATTCCCATGCTAAGTCACAACATAGCTCCACCTATTAAGAGCTAAGTCCAAGGAATTGCTTGCTAATTTAGTACAGTATTATGAACAATATGCTGCTACTTCCACAACATTACGGTGTGCAAGGGACTTTGCTGTGACCTAGATGAAGTGCCAGTTGCAGACAGTGGAAACTCACTTCCGACAGTGCCATTTGTACCTACTGTATATCGAATGCAGAAATCAATGTTGGTGGTTGCAGAGTAGGCTGATCTGTGGTCTGACAGCATGCACTCCAACCGGCCAACCAAGCAGAGGAGGGGTGGCTATGGTTCCACCGTGTTTCTACACCTCTGCATTTCGGACACAGAAACGGGCTGTTCCCCTACCACTGGCTGTCCTGAGAATGGTTTTACCTTTCGCCTGCAGTAAGGCGAATGATGGGACAGTTCCTAGTATATGTCATGGCCACCAAACATCTTGCCCTCACCACCAATCTCCTTGCTTAAGATGATGATGCTTGTTGATTAAAAGGGCCTAAAATATAGTTCATTGTTTTAAGAGAAAGTACAACTAGGCAACCATCCCCTATACATATTAGTAATCGGAGAGAAGAAATGGAAGGGGGCTGACACTAGGAAGAATGATGGTATCAGCTAAGGAGGACCAGGGCCATGGAGGGAAAACAAGACTCCCTAGGCCTCCACACATAATACAATCGGGGGCAGAAAAGAACAGGTCGTGATCGGGGTAGATCAGATAGGATAGATGAAAGTGGGGAGCCTGGCACAAGTAAGCGGAAGCAGTGCCAAAATTCATTTAAGGGCTCCGTGGTCGCCTACCCAAGCTCCCAAGTGCAGAGCCCACATGGGACCCCTTTCAGTCGTCTCCTACAGCAGGCAGAGGATGCTGTGGCTGTTATTATACTGGCCCTATCCACAGGGGGACAACTATGATAAGGCTAGTTGCTTTACGTTGCACCGACACAGATAGGTCTAATGGTGATGATGGGACAGGAAAAGCCTAGGAATGGGAAGGAAGCAGCCATGGCCTTAATTAAGGTACAGCCCCAGCATTTGCCTGGTGTGAAAATGGGAAACCACAGAAAACCATTTTCAGGGCTGCCGATAGTGGGGTTCGAACCTACTATCTCCCGAATACTGGATACTGGCCGCACTTATGTTTCAAATTATCCGAAATTCATTTGCCTTGGTGTGGTATGTTTTCATGTTCTGGCCTCAGGAGATTAGTAAAACAAGAACAGTAAGGATGCTTACCTCAAATATCTTGTACTTTTCCTTCAAACACGCAAACGAAGATACAAATCAAAGTAAAGCAAAATGTCACAAACGTCAAAAACGTGGTCGTCCCACGTGGTGCAAGTTGTCAAACTCAAATCGACCAATAGCAATCGGGAGATGTTTCTACCAATAGGAGCTGCCGTATTCGTCACGTGGGCTTAGGGGGAGTGACGTGATGTACAACAGCACGCCCACGCGGGTGGAGGGCAAAAGTATTCAGTCTGAGTCGGGCCCTCGGAAGGGTAGGACATATGCCGCTGTCAAACCCTTTCACGTGGTAGTGGTGGGGGTAAGGTTCGGCAGTACGGTTCACTGCCGTCTCAATCCTACATATATAGATTGAGACGGCGGTGGTTCGGTTATTGATGTTGGGGAGGAAGGGACCTTATCGCTGAAGGAGGGATTGGATATGGGTGGGGTATAGTAGCCATTACTGAATGAAAACAGCTCATTTGCGACCTTTAATCTGAAAATGCAACAACCCGACATTATAGAGATCATTTTGCAGTTGCTCACAATCTTGAAACTTATTTATTACTCTGTACACAATAACACCATCTGCGAAAAGCCTTATCTCTGATTCCACTTCTTTACACATATCATTGATATATATAAGAAAACATAAAGGTCCAATAACACTGCCTTGAGAAATTCCCCTCTTAATTTTGACAGGGCAGGGTAAAGCTTCACCTACTCTAATTCTCTGAGTTCTATTTTCTAAAAACAGAGCCACCCATTCAGTCACTCTTTTATCTAGTCCAATTGCACTCATTTTTG
Source organism: Anabrus simplex (assembly GCF_040414725.1). Classification (NCBI taxonomy): domain Eukaryota; kingdom Metazoa; phylum Arthropoda; class Insecta; order Orthoptera; family Tettigoniidae; genus Anabrus; species Anabrus simplex. The sequence continues at coordinate 69,639,515 of NC_090279.1, forward strand.
CCAGTAGTCTCCCATGATCTACCCTATCAAATGCCTTAGACAGGTCAGTCGCGATACAGACCAATTGACCTCCTGAATCCAGGATATCTGTTATATCTTGCTGGAATCCAACGAGTTGTGCTTCAGTGGAATAAACTTTGCAACAGTATGGCTTCTCTTCTGTGTCCGCATATGAACAGTTAGATCAGACTACCTCTCTTTGTGAATGATTTGCCACAGACATTGCATCTGTAAAGTTTCTCGCCTGTATGGGTCCGCATATGTTCGGTTAGTTTGCCTCTCTCTTTATGACTCGCCTGTATGTCTCCGCATATGTTCGGTAAATTTGCCTCTCTTTATGAATGATTTGCCACAGACACTGCACCAGTATTGCTTCTCGCCTGTATGCGTCCGCGTATGACCGGTTAGAATGCCTTTTTTGTATGAATGATTTGCCACAGACATTGCACTTGAATGGCTTATCGCCTGTATGGGTCCACATATGATCGGTCAGACTGCCTTTTGCTGTTAAGGGCTTTACGTCGCACCGACACAGATAGGTCTTATGGCGACGATGGGATAGGAAAGGCCTAGGAGTTGGAAGGAAGCGGCCGTTGCCTTAATTAAGGAACAGCCCCTGCATTTGCCTGGTGTGAAAATGGGAAACCACTTTCAGGGCTGCCGATAGTGGGATTCGAACCTACTATCTCCCGCATGCAGGCTCACAGCCGCGCGCCTCTACGCGCACGGCCAACTCGCCCGGTCAGACTGCCTTTACTTGTGAATGATTTGCCACCTGTTCTGCTTCTTGCCTGTATGGGTCCACATATGCCCGATTAGAATGCCTTTCAGTACGAATGATTTGCCATAGACATTGCAGCTGTATGGCTTCTCGCCTGTATGGGTCCGCATATAGCCGGTTAGAATGCCTTTCTGTATGCATGATTTGCTACAGACTTCGCGGCTTCATGGCATCTCGCATATATGGGTCCGCAAATGATCGGTCAGATTGCCTTTCCTTGTGAATGATTTGCCACAGATTTTTCAGCTGTAAGACTTCTCGCCTGTATGGGTCGGCATATGTTCGGTTAGTTTGCCTCTCTTTATGGATGATTTGCCAGAGACATTGCAGCCGTGTGTGTATGTTTAGTCCTCAGCCCGAAGGCTGGTTGGATTCTCAACAGTTCCGCCATCAGCTGTCATAGATGGCCTAGGCATCACTGAAGAGGCGTACTAGGGAAATGAGGAGTGAGGTAGTTTCCCATTGCTTTCCTCACCGAGCCAGAAGTTGCTATTACACATCAGTCTGCCAAGCCCACTGAAATGCATGCACCAACTGACCCTATGAACAATATTTTCAAACCATTCATAGCAGGGACTGGCTGCAGAAGGAATGGCATTACTAGCATTACTCATACCTCAGTCACTTTCATTTTGTCAAAGCTAAGGATGAAGCTGAGACAGATCAATGAAAGTAACAAGATTGCTCTAGCCCATACCAGAAGACATAGTGCACTGTAAACACTAGGTCCTGCCAGCAAAGGCACATTTAATGGCTTCGCATATGAACGGTCAGACTGCCTTTGGTTGTGAATGATTTGCCACAGACATTGCACCTGTACGGCTTCTCACCTTTATGGGTCCGCATATGATCGATCAGACTGCGTTTCTTTGTGAATGATTTAGTACAGACATTGCATATGTGAGGCTTCTCACCTGTATGGGTTCGCATATGTTCGGTTAGTTTACTTCTCTGTATGAATGATTTGCCACAGACATTGCAGCTGAATGGCTTCTCGCCTGTATGGGTACGCAAATGAACGGTCAACTTGCCTTTCGATGCGAATGATTTGCTACAGACATTGCAACTGTAAGGCTTCTCGCCTGTGTGGGTCCGCATATGAACGGTCAGATTGTCTTTCCATGTGAATGATTTGCCACAGACATTGCAACTGTTTGGCTTCTCGCCAGTATGGCTAAGCACATGTTCGGTCAGACTACATTTCCATGTGAATAATTTGTCGCAGACATTGCAGCTGTATGGCCTCTGGCCTGTATGGGTCCGCATATGTTCGGTTAGTTTACCTCTCTTTATGAATGATTTGCCACAGACATTGCAACTGTACGGCTTCTCGCCTGTATGGGTCCGTATATGAACGGTCAGACTGGCTTTCTGTATGAATGATTTGCCACAGACATTGCAGCTGTATGGCTTCTCGCCTGTATGGGTCCGCATATGACTGGTTAGACTGCCTTTCTGTATGAATGACTTGCTACACACATTGCACCTGTATGGCTTCTCTCCTGTTTTAGTCAGCTTGTGATAAGATAAACTGCTTTTGTTGACAAATGATTTGCAACATACAGTGCAAAAGGGTGGCTTCTCGCCTGTGTGAGACCGCATAACGTCCGGCCTTTTCCTGAAATTTTTATGAGATACTGAGCATTCGTTTATAATCCCACATTTATGCAATCGCGTGTCACCAGTCAGCATTTTCCTCTTTGTACAGCATTTATCAGAAAATCCGCACACTTGGAGCGGGTGGATCCTGAGGTATTTCGACAATTTGCGTCGGCTACATAACACCTTTCCGCAGTGATCGCACTTGAGGGGTCGATTTTCCTTGTGTCTCTTCAGATGTCGCAATAGGTCCAACTTCCTAGCCAGGACTTCACTGCACACACTACACCTAAAACTAGATGATCCGTCGTCGGGAGGTTGATGATCTCTATAGCTCACCTCGGGTCTCGATCTAGAGTGAAAAATTAAAACCATGTGACCAATAGTTCAACAGCAAAATCTACTACAACTCTCACACAGGGGATTTGCTACTGGACACTCCAATCACTGATATCCAGTGCAGAGAGCTCGTTACTCATAAACATTACATTCCTGAGAGTAAACATCATCTGAGGTTAAATTTCAAAAGCTCTCACTTGTTACGAAAATATGTTGCGTCTTTTCTTAATCACGATATCACGCGCAAGAAACTTGTCACGGTTTAGAAATGTACGAGATAATTTTGAAGAAAGCATGAGAAGTGGTCCAGCCTAAAATGGTAAATACTCGTACAAGCTCTTTAATCCAGCACATATAATTCTATCGAAATCCGTAGTCTGTTCTCCTACATAAAGAACGGCATATGCTTTGGAGTTTTGATCTTGTTGAACCACTCTACGATTTGTCGCAGGCAAGTAATAATTTTTGTAAAGGACCTTGTTCTTGAGGTTGTTTAAGAGAATGTCTGTGTTGTAGATATTAATAAAGTTGAGAACGTTTGTCGACATTCAGCAAGATCTGTTGAAACATGGCTAATATTTTATGAATGTTATTTTGTCACACAAATATACATATTGTATTTGTGCATTGTTATCATATCACTATACCATTTTATTATGTCACTGTGTCGCTTTTCCGAAATATGTATCTTTGATGTGCAATCAAACATAGCCAATCTATATATAGGACGGTAGGTTTATACAAGGACGTTCATACTTACTACCATGTACTACATCAGTCTACGTCTTAATTCCTGTATTTAACACGGAAGCCACTAATCCTGATGAAATCCTGGAAAAAATGAAATATAACAAGTATACGACGGCCCTCTCGCTAGCATTGATACTGTCTTTTCTCCTCAAGACACTGCTGTTAAAGACATTATGAAGGCAACACAGAATATGGCATTGGTGGTAGCGTTTTATTACAATGTTCTAATATCCTGATTTTGAAACCTAACGCAACCTATCATGCCCTTGATTATACTTACACGTATTACTTTAACAATACGGATACAAGGAGCATGAAAATCAATGCTTGAGCCAAAATTCGAGATGACAAGACGTTGAATTGCACCGTAGTGGATATTGCTGCTATGCAAAAGAAGGAATATTATTCTATTTATTTCAAAAGATCACGGGCAACGTGATTATTTTTAGTGGATTCATAACATAGTTGGATAGCATCCAATTCTGAGCCTGTCTCCCCACGACAGAGTAGTTCTACATATTCTACGAAACAAGGGCGGGAAATGCAAATTTCTTGGTTAAAGGTGAGATCCGCTTACAACTGCCACATGAGAAAATCGATCACGCAGGCTAAAATATATCGTAACATGAACTGGTACTTTCCAATTCATGCTGTATGAACTGAATTCACATGGCCCAGTCGAATGCATGACTGGCTCACAAGCAAAGTAATGGGAGGCTCGACCATGCATTGTTACTGCACTCTTTGGAGAAAATAAGTGGACAAATGAAAGGGGGGGCATTGATTCCAGATATGACAGACTAAATCTCTTGATCATCAAACAAGATATTGATGTTGACACCACTAGACAACAGGGGGCAGAAAATACGACACTGGATAGTATGTCATGCGTTCTGTGGCATATCACACCAACCAAAGGTGCAAAAGCCTGTAACCCTTCTTCTTTACGCGAATACGTGATTCCCGTGACAAGTAATTTATCAGGTTCACAATTCGTTTTCAGTAAAATAATGTTTCATTTTGCATTGATAAATATTCTACACGAACCAGCTATATTGCTGTAACACGTGGCGCTTCTCAGGTGACAGATACGGGTTCCCCGCTGGCCTGCCGATGAACATGAGCAAAATATAAAAGCTCTCGCGTACCAAACATGTACAAAGTCTTTAATGGCAACTTTGGCGGAGATGGAGACGTTCACTAGGGACCAGATGGCGGAAGAGGTACACTAAATTTCTGGAAGGTAATGCAGAAAAGAGGGTAGCGTTTCTTCTCTAGAGCAGTGGCTGCAAAAGGCATCTGTTTTCCATGTCCGCAGGTGCGTTACTACCTTCCGTCATGAGCCCTTAAATTCTTCAAGACAAGCCGGCCGTAAAATATTCCGTTACATCATCACAGAAATATGTCTCATGGTATCGGAGCCAAAGTTAGTGCAGCCCCTGAAGGGACGCGCATTGCCAGTGCCCAATCAGCATGAAAAGTATGCTAGGGTTACAGTCGCATGGGCTGTGACGGCTAACCATGCTAGTACCCCCATTTTGTATCCCATCATTGAATTATGCCTGGGTGAAGCAGCGAATAAGCCGCTGCGCTTGAGAGAAGGCTTGTGGGCATCTGTGAGGTGCGGAAAAAAAGATGGAATATAGAAAAATCATGTGAAAAGAGGTGTGGTTACTAACTGGTGTACAACAGAAACCGAAGAACAGCTCATGGTGTTGACATTGTCATATCAGCTAAATTTGACGGTTCAGTCTCCGAGGTGCAAAAGTTTGACAATCGCTTGATGTAACTCGTCCGCATTGGGGAGAGAAGGAAATTCCAATTATTCAGCGCAACGCTCCACAAACTGACGTGCGCATGAAAACCAAAGATGCGTTCTGGGCACTGCCTGACAAGAAGACCGCTGCCGCTGATCTGAATGGACGTGTCGGACCGAGGAAAGAAGAAAAAACAGTCCATGGCGTTCATGGACATGGAGAAAAGAACGACGATGGCCAACAAATTCGCGATTATGCAGAAACTGATCATCGCAAACACACGGTTCAAAAAGAGTGATATTCATCTACTCTGTACTACAGTGGCTCCCATCCAATTCGCATTGACTACATCCTTGTGAGGGGGTGAAATCTCGAAGATGTTCTAGAGATAACAGTTGCCCGTTATTAAATCCTTGCGATGCAACAACGACCAGTCATCTAAGCTGTGGATAAAGTCACCAAGAGCCCAATACTTCACAGGAAATAGACAAATTGTGATCAAATGGTTGCCCCTGAAGAAGGAGACTAACGTCGTTGCAAAAGTTACAGAGTCACAAATCACCATAGTTGAAGTGAGCCGGACTAAACTGAAAGACGCCTTTCGCTCTATTCCTGGAACAATTAAGTCAGGGCGACGACAACGAAATATTAAACATGACATATGGCTAAGGAATGAAGATGTTAAATATGCAGTACGGTTGAAGAAGCAGCTGTACCACGAGTTTCTTGCTCGTCGGAATGCCTACAAGGCAGCCACTCATAAAATGAAGGAGGTATTTGCCGTAACAAAATCAAACCGGTAAGCAGGTCTATATGTGAAACATGACATGCGCGAATTCGAGCGGAATTTTTAACGGCTAGTCAATCGAGCCATCGCAAAACGTCAGAAGTCCAACGTTTTTACGGCATCAATGAGGAAACAGACGATTTGCTACTGGACAGGCGGGAAGCGCGAGTACACTGGTGGAACTATTTTGACAACATCTCAATCATGGAACTTCCGTATCTACCAATCCTAATCACCTCCGATGTTAAAGGTCCAATGTAGGAAAATGACGTCACTAAAGTCCAGGCTATGCTGAAGGAAATGAAACCAGGGAAAGCCATCTGTCCCGATTATCTTCCGGCAGAGTTTTGTTTCTCTCAATGGGGGGATGCATCAGTGTGGCTAAAGCAAGCTTTTCAACCATATCATCAAAGAAGTTCAAAAACAAACAGACTGGCGACGGAGTATCCATTCAGAAATAAGGGAAGCCCTGCCGATATTTCTAATCACGGCCCGATCATACTTATGAGACACGCAATGAGAGACTTAGAACAAATCTTCGACAAAAGGATTAGCGATTTAGCCAAACATACAACAAACCAATCTGGATTTGTCTAAAATTTTGGCGCAGTAGGAGAAACCCATGCTGCCCGACTGTTACTTGAGAAACACTGTGAAAAGAATAAGAAGCTTCATCACCAATTTCTGGACCCTTAGAAGGCCTTCCATCGGGTTCTTCATGACCTAATCAGTCAGCCCTACAATTACATGGCATTTCAGAGCACCTTGCTGAGAGGGTATAATTGCTCTACAAAGAACAAATGAGTTGTGTTCAAGCTGCCGCAGGAGCGTCTGATGACTTCCGCATAACTGTAGGAGTCCATCAAGGCCCCGGCTTATCACCACTGCTACTCATTCTTGTGATGGACACAATTACCACAAACCTGCGCAGTCCAGTACTATGGACACTTCTCTAAGCAAATGATATCATTTTGGCTAGACCTGCAGCGTCAAACAGAAGACTGGAACAATCGACTAGCGCAATAAGCCCCGCGCCTCAACAAGAACAAGACAGAATACATTGCATTACATCGTCGAGAAGTTGGAACCATGCATGTTGACGTTGAAGATATAGCACGAGTAGAGATATTTAAGTATATTGGCTCCACAATCTATGATGATGGCCGACTTACTGATAAAGTCAACTTAAGGATATACAAAGCCTGACTGAAGTGGAGAATGACAACAGGCGCCCTTCCGAACTTTGGACGAAGGGCCATCTCTAAACTAAGTTCTACCGAACTGATATCTGTCCTATCGATATCCATCCTGTCGTTTTCTACGGCATCGAATGCTGCCCTGCTCTAGAGGTAGACTAAGCTACGTAAACAATGGACTGTCCTCTGACATATATGCCAAGAAAAAAGAAGACACATAAAATGCATGTCGCTTTGCTGGTCTCTGCACAAAATATGTTTAGAAAGTAGAAAGGTAATTTAGACTCCATCAAAAATAGAAATATGATTTTGTGTGTGAAAAGGATTCATAAACAACATTTTTACTGGTGGTCATAATACAAGATTGTTCTCTAACGTAGCCTACTGTGTCCCGTTACACATGAATGACAAAGAAACAGAGAGTGTGAGCTGGTACTTGGCAGTTCTGAGGACCGACATGAATATTTCATGCCACTAGTTGTGAAGGTACAGTAGGAACAAGTCAGTGCACCACATAAGAGCCGAGAAGACTCTAACAACTCACAAAATCAAATAAACCATTCAGAATTCATAGTTTCCATCACAAATCTGGTTTGAAGTCAAACCTTAGGCTATGACTAGCTATCGCATGACCTGCTGATACAAGGGCTTGGTTAAGAGCACCAATCCGAGACTATACAATCATTTCCCACGGATTATCAAAGATCACTTCACACAGTAACCAACAAAGGTGTGACAGCAAAAAATTAATTAGCAATGTCACAACTACAGTTCAAAAACACTACTGCATTAAATGTTTTAAAACAGGACATACACTTGTGGTACTTTGTAAGGTCAGTGACAATAATTACAATTTTGAAAGAATATTATATCACTACGTTATTTACCTATTATTATTATTATTATTATTATTATTATTATTATTATTAGCATAGGGCAACATGTTAGATACATATATACAAATATATAGTATTTACAAATATACACAGACAAGAAACATGTTTTATAGCAGAATGTCCAGTTGAGTGATCCTCTGTATGGCTTCCTCTGTTGGTTCCAAAAATTCACTCGCGCTACCTGTGTAGAAACGTCGTGTACATTCACTTATAATATGGGGATCATCTGCCGAGATGCACCAAAGTCGCACTCTGGTGATGAGATATATTTCCACTTATAAAGGGCATCCCTGCATCGTCCATGATTTGTTCTCACCCAATTCAGTGGTCCAAATCTTACGCGGAAGGTGACGTTCACCAGAAAAGATGTTGTGTAAGGAACTGTCTGTGGCAACTTTCCAGCGACTTCTCCATTCTTCTAAAGGGTGAAAATTCCCATCAGCCAATGCGACAGCATCATGCAAAGATGGATGTCGTGCCTCCATCCTCGTTACCTTGAGAACAGGAATATCATCCAAAACAGGCAGTTGAGGCTTCATTTCTATCTTCTTGAACTCTCGGATGGGAGTATTTTATCTTTTAAAAACAGGTGGCATTATACCTGACAGAATTGGGAGCCAATAAAGGGATGTGGACTGGATAGTACCAGATATTAACCGCAAGCTAACGTTCAGATGAGTATCAATTAGTCTTGTATATGGGCTATCCAGCCAAACTGGTGCACAGTACTCACCACACGAGAATACCAGTCCCAAAGCAGATTATAAAGTCTTTGCTGATGAACCCCAACTTGAGCCATAAAATTTCTGAAGGATAATATTACGTGTTTTGAGCATTTTTGACAGAATCACAAGATGTTGTTTGTAAGATAGTGTGCGATCAAGTGTAATCCACAAATATTTGGGATAGCTGCTATGCCGAAGTTCTTGGTGACAAAAACGTATGTGAAGTTTAATGCCAGCTTGGCGATTATTCAGGTGAAAACATGACACATCTGTTTTGTTAGGGTTAGGACACAGTTGCCATTTCTTGAAGTACGTTTCAAGTGAAATCAGGTCTCTTTGTAGCACTTCTTCTGTCACACTAAGGTATCGATTTTGAGTGGCTAGTGTTATGATATCAGCATAACAAAATGTTTGCGATGATGTTTCTGGGAGATCGGAGATAAAAAAATTGAACAGTAGGGGAGACAGTACCGATCCATGAGGTAATTCATTTTTGAGCTTCCTTTCTCTACTCATACTATTTCCCATACACACTCGAAATTTTCTGTCATTGAACATATTGCTTATAACCTGCACGATGGTCCTACGGGGTGCAATTCGGAGAAGCTTGTAAATTAATCCTTCCCTCCAGACTGCGTCAAATGCTGCTGTAAGATCAATGAATACAGCTGAGGTCTTGAGTTGTTTCTGGAAACCTGCTTCCATGTGGAATGTCAGTGAAAGCACTTGATCGCAGAAGCTGCGATTTGCCCTGAATCCAGCTTGATCAACTGTAATACGCTGAAAAATAGTTGCGCTGTTTCTGTTGTGCAATAGCCTCTCAAAAAGAAGAGCAACTGGTCTATAACTGCTTGGGTCATTGGCAGGCTTACCTGGTTTCAAGATGGAAATTACTTTCGTTCGTTTGAATTCTGCTGGGATTTGTCTGTTCTGTAGATTGTCGGTAAAAAACCGTAACAGCCAACTTCTTGCATTCTTCCCTAAATGAATGCGAAATTCTGGATGAATGTCATCAAAATCTGGAGCTGTACTTGGTTTAACGTCTTTGAGAGCAGCATTGATGTCTTGCACCGTAAGCGGTTGTGAATACCTTGATGTGCGTGGTGTTCTTGATTCCAGAGTTTGGAGCTGGCGCCGTATGTATTTGGTATGTTTCTTATCTGATGGAGTTTGGGAAGTTGTGACGATGTGACTTGCTACTTCATCCGGAATAACTCCAGGCTCTTGCTTCACCAAAGGTGTCCTTCCTCCCAAGTTTTCTGCGGTGCCCCCAAGATCTTCAACTGGAATGAGTTAGGTCGATATTCTCCAGTGTCTCAATCCACCGTTCTCTCCGGGTAGTATCCATGCTGGAAAGAAGTTCATCAGCTATGTCTTCATAACCAGTATGCAGATATTCGTTATAGAGTGCATCAGTCTCTACGTTCCAACCAGGGATGTATTCTTTTCTATGGCATACTCTTCTTAGCCGCCATCATAACTGCATCTACGAAACGCTTGTAATTGTGCTTGGGAGCAATCCACCGAACACATTTATCCAGTTCAGTGGTGAATGTTGACCAATTTGCTTTTCTGAAGTTCCTCCGAGCATGTGGTATTGACCGTACAACAGGAATTTTGATGCCAATGTCCACTACAATGGGGCCATGTTGACTGTGGGCAAAATGTCTTAACACTTTACGACTGGTATGTAAGGGCTGTCCTGCCTCATTGCAGCTAACAAATCACAAGTCAGGATTGAAATCCCTATTTCATGCAACAGACTGGAAAGTACCAAGATCTTTTGGGTCAAAAATCAGATGGAGATTGTTCATTTCTGTCTATTCTACGAGTTTCTTTACACATTCGTTGTCATTCAAGTACTTCCATAGTTCGTGATGGCTGTTGAAGTCGCCTATATAAACTGCAGGGTGTTGAGCAGTCGGGAGTACGGTACCTGACCACTGTGCGTTTGGGGTTTATAAATGTTAAAAATCGTAACATGTGCCACACGCACAGCAACACAATGGATGTCTTCGTCTTCGTTTTGAAAGAGCAGTGAGGCATCTTGGATATTATTACGAACATAAGTAGCTATACCATGTGCACTGTGATATGTTGCACCAAGAGCTGTGAAACCATTAATGAGGCCCTTTTTTCGAAACTCTTCTTCATTGGCTGTATGGGTTTCCTGTATAGCCACAACATCTATATTATTATTCAGGATAACTTTGGATAGGTAGTCACATTTTGCTCTGCTGATGCTTTCTACGTTAAGCTCGAAAACATGGATGAAAGTCCGATGTTTCTTGTCTGGTAGCTCTGAGAAGAGACATTTCCATGAAATACTTCTGCCATTGCTGGAGGATCGTTAAAAAACGTAGGTCCAGCAGCCACAGTTATTGCTCTCTTAGCACCACCCGGGGGTCACGTGTAGGGCACTTTGAGGGTAAACCTACAGACGTGAAGCAATAATGTACCGCCTATTTATCTACTTTTATGAGATAATAAATTCACTTACTTGAAGAATTCTGAATTTTTTTAGGCAACCTGCACAAATTTAAAACTCCACTTGTACCTTTCCATTTTATTAGTTATTACTAATTGTGTAAGTATGTTTGCAATCAACACACTAGAAGCACCTGACTGACAATGAACACTAAAATGAATCAGAAAGTGTGACCACATCACTGGAATGAACATAAATTCAATAGCACATTTTTTTATGCTTACAACAATGCACAAGTTTTATTTGAAAACTATGATAGCAAGATGTAGCATAACTGACCTCAAAGTTTCATTTCTACAACACATTATCTGCTTTGGCGTCCACAAATGGAGGAATCTGACTTAACACACAAGAGAACAGAAATGATCAGAAAAAAGGAATCTAACCAAATAATTTCTAAATGACATTCTTCGAGTCATCACATTATTGAACTCAGCCATCTTTATATTGATTAATGAAACTGATTATGTTAGTTTTAAATATTTATTGTTTACAATGTACATAAAAATTAACAATTTCGAATTTGTAGATTTAATTTTTAATCTACAAATATCGCTTTTTCTGTGTATCACAGTTGGCATGAACGTATAAAAATATTACTCAGAATATCTGGAAGCAATAGCTTCAGATAGCATTTCAGATGATACGAATGTGATGAACAAATGATGCAGAGAAAGTGAAAGAAAGAACACTTTTTCATGGTTGCTTAAAGGTATTGCAAACAAATACACTTCATAAATATCTAGCTTTACCAGAGATTCTTTTTGTAGATATATATTGAATAAAACTACGAGTACATGATGGAACATTAAGAATGATCTTAAAGTTCCTGAATATTTTAGATAATTTTAACCAATAGAATTTTCACATATTAGTGTTTAAATGTAACCTTGTAGAGACAGGATTGAACTGATGAAAATGGCCACTTTTGGAGATAAACCAACCACTACTGAACACAACTGTGAATAGGTTCAACATATTCCATATTGTATAGGACTTGTAGTATACGTACTTTGTTTCTTCTTTGATGTATGGCAACAGCTGATCAACAGTTTGTTCCTCTATGAATATTTCCTCCTTAGTATCTTCAGAAGGCTGTCAGTAAGAAATAAGAAAAGTAGAATAAAGAAGTAAGGAAATAAAAATATATAGGCCTAAAATAGAAACAGCTGAGAAAATAAATTTCATAGTGGCACAAGAAGACTATAATCAATTTATCTCCCATTTAAAAAATATGTAATGGAAAGGAACAATCAAATGAAAATCCCATTAAATGCAAGAGAGGTGTCTACCTTGGTGGCAAATGGTACACAAAAATACATTATCATCAAGCACTAAATTTTAAAAGAACAGAGAAGAAGAAAATTTCCTAAAACAGTTATTTTTGCTATTTTTTCTATTAAGCACACAGCTCATCCTTAATAAATGTAAAGAATTTACTAACTCTTACTCATAATATTTTCTGTTTTACAAACATAATCAACACACATACCACTTGTGCAACTACTTCAAATAATACTGTACAAATTCTATTAGGTTAAAATTTGCATTGCATTTACTTATTTATTTTATTTTTTACCCTTTTTGGAACCTAACTTGCACAATGACCTGCTGTGTTTTAACCTGAGTCCCTTTTGCCACTGCTTTTCAAACAATTGATGAGATATAAGAACATGAAAAGGAACACGCTGTTGGACAGCAGTAGACACAGAAGCATAGAAAGGGGGCAACATTGCAAATTTGTAAATTTAAAATCACCTACATATTTGTGAATATTCAGCAGAGCATATGTACACATACGTGTATGTGAACATGTACAATTTTAGGAAAATAAATAATAGTAAGCAGTATCTCCAAATCATTGCCCAATACCATTCCTTGCTTCTGTTTCTCTTTCTGTTGATCCCTAATTCCACAATGACTAGCCATTTTCTTCATCCTCTTATATTCATATTCCCCTATTCCCAACTTCCTACATATGACTTGACTTGTCACCTCTTTGTTCATTTCCATGTTCCTATATACTTTCTTTCCAAAAACACTTCACAGTAATATCAAATAATCCCAAAGTACCACTTTCCCAACAAGTGGACAATGCTTATATCATAAGCATAGAAATATCCATCATTCCCCTCTGTACATCACATTAAGACCAAAAGCATAAATCAGTTAATGTCCCAATCAATGAATGAATCAATCAATGAATCAAACAAACCACAGCAATTAGTGCTGTTGGTTGTTTAAATAGAAAAAAGATTGTGGAAATATATGAAACAAATTATTTCAATCACTAAATCATCTTCCTATAAGTGAACATTTGCCAAAATTTGTCCCCTTGAATTCAAACTTATCTTCATGTTGCGACTTTTCCTAGACTTAAAGAACATGATTTGAATGTATTCATTAACTAATGTCATTACAAGCCATCTCTCCAATGACATCTCAGAATATACTGCTTAATCAAAAACTTGTCTCCTTTCTCCAAGTCTCCCCAGTTGAAACTTTGCAACATTTCTGTAACACAACTCTTTTGTTAGAAATCACCCGCAAGAAATGGAGCTATTTCTGTGGATCATTTCTTGTTCTCTACTCAAGTAACACTGATGATGGTCTCACACTCTCATTGTGGCTTTGCTGGAGATTTATATGCCCTCTCCTTTACAACCCCTAAAAAACCTCATAATCATATTAAGAGATCTGTAAATTTTATTTTCAATATGTTTAAATGATTACCATAATGAAGCTATATCCTTATTATGAATAGCTAGGTACTTACAGAGATCCCCATGAAGAAATTTCACCCATCAATACAATAATAAAACCGGAGAGGACTCTTTCTATTTGTGAAACAAAGAAACTGATTTTCACCATGTTTACAAGTATAGCATTGCCCGATGTCCATCTTACAATATTGTCAAGGTCTTTTTCAGTTACTCATAATCCTGAAACTTATTTATTACAAAGAGCCTCATCACTTATTTCAGTTCATTATTCATATTGTTTATATATATCGGAGAATAAAGATCTCATAATACTACCCTGTGGGACCCAATCCCATAATTGTTACAGGATCAAATAAAGCTTCACCTACTCTTATGCTCTGAGTTCTATTTTGTAGAAATACAGCAGACGTGGCCAAATTTTAATGGTAAAAGGTATATTTCTACCTTTATATAAACTATCGACCTTTATAGCCTAATCCTTGAACTTGTTTGGAGGCAAAGTTTCCACTTGGGATATCCTGGTCAACACTATTGTATTTTTTCATACAGTGGCTACAGTGAGAACCACAATGTAATTTCATTATTCACATGGTTTTGTGTCATTTTTGAAAGTGAGCATGTTCTGTTGTTTATCTTTATTATCTACATATTGTTGTTGTTTGGAGGTAAATAATGTGACCTATTGTTAAGACTGTGCATTCTGTAAATTGCATGTATTATTGATACTATTCAGGAGTTCAGTTGTATTTCTTAAGAGTGGTTCTAGAGAACTGTCAAATTTTGAGGTTATGGGAAGACGAACAGACCTTTCGCCAAGAAAGGCACTGTCAGAGAGATACTTCTTGAGAAATGTCATTCACAAAAAGAAATAGATTCTAGATTGCAAATACCACAGCAATCTGTAAGTAGAATTTTAAAATGTGAAGATAACGGGAAGACAAAATGTGATGATGATGATGATGATGATGATTGTTGTTTTAACGGGCCTAACAACGAAGGTAATCGGCCCAAGACAAAATGTCAACAACATGTTGGAAACTGTGGGCAAAAGAAGAAACCAACCCCAAGGAAGAAGCAAAACTGATTAATTTGTCAGTAAACAACCGCAAGGTTACTAGTTTGGATTTACGTAAGAAATTAGAAGAGTATGGGTCATTTGTATTAGCCAGGACTCTGAGGCGAGAGCTGTTTAATGCTGGAATGAAAGCAAGATGACCTCAAGGCAAAGCGAAGTTACTCCTGCTATGGCTGCAAAGAGGTTCCAGTGTGCGAAGACTCTCCAGAATTGGTCATCTGATGAATGGAAACAGGCAAGTCCATGACAATTACTGTAATTCCTAAATTATCATTCATTATTCCATTATAACCCAATCTAAGTGATGTAACCGTACAGCACAGTAAATGTATGAAATTCTTCTTTTAAACCTTACAGCTTATTGCATTTAATGCTAGGCTTATTTGTTTTATTTATTTCAAGTTCGCTTTAGTGACGAATTGGTATTTCCTGTCGAAGAAGAGACAAGTCAATATGTCGGAAGATAAGGAGAAGCATTCCATCCAGATTGAGTGAGGCATCCAACTTCAGTGATGGTCTGGAGTGTGTTTTCTTGGTATGGCCGTGGACGATTATATATTGTAGAAGGAACTATCAGACGTGAACTGTATACTATTAAGAACCCGTTTGGTAGCTCAGGTGCAAGAGTAGTTTGGCCAAAGTGAATTTATTTTTATGCAAGATGGGCCTCCTTGCCACAAAGCCTAGAAACAGTCCAGACATGAACCCCATAGAATATCCTTAACCGATAGCAAAGAAAAGTCCAAAGAAAAATAACGACAAAAATTGGCTTGATTGAGAAGCTCGGTCAGATGTGGTGTCATGATGACGATTTAAAGAGTCAGTGTAAAATACTGTTTGAGGGTATGCCCAGTCTAATCAAGTCACTCATGAAAGCTAAGGGGGTGCATACCAAGTACTAATGTCATGAACTTAAAAATTGGTAACATCTCATGTGTTCAATTCTCAAATTTTTTATGTTTAATAATTTGGCCATATCTTTATAGTCACCTTTTAGCCACTGTTTTATCTATCCCAAACGCACTAATTTTTTGTCAATAGTTTCCCGAGATCTACCCTAAGAAAATCCTTGGATATGTCAACCGTGATACATTTGACTTCCTGAATCTAATATATCTGCTATATCTTGCTGGTATCCATGAGATGAGCTTCAGTGGAATAATGTTTCCTAAATCTTAACTACCTTCTATCGAGCCAGCTGGTAATTTCTTAAATGTGTATAACATAATCAGAAAAAAACCATTCCAAGAGCTTGCATGCAACACAAGTCAAGACGACTATTGTGTAATTACTAGCCTTAAGTTTAGCAAATTTTCTCTATACACAGAGTGCTACTACACTAAGAATTCATTCATCTGGTATAGCTGTTTCATACATACTCTAATCAATATCTCAAAGAACTGACTTTCGTTTATGCCCAGAAATTTTACCCATCCCAGCAGCATTTCTACTTTTAAATTTTTGTATATTACCTTCAATGTTCCTTATAGTGGATATTGTAAAGTAATTTCAAAGGATTAGGTGAAATTGTCAACTGCGTCAGGTACTGCAAAAGGACATGATCATACCATTGGTGACATATCCTATGCGTCACGAGTGACGGCTGCGATGCCCATCGACTAATGAAGTATACACATTCCCATGTTGTGTAATTGCTACTTCATACCTTTCTTAATCTGTCAACATTCATCACCGTACACAGCAACAAGCCGTAGTAACACGGCTGAAAGTAATTCCAGTATCAAGGAAGACAATGTACACTGCCGGCTGGTGCTCTCAGTGCTTTTCAATTAGCATTCTGGCAGTGAAAATTGCATGAGTTGTTCCAACACCCTTAATGAAGATGCATTGTATAGCAATAATGCCGGCGATTTCACCCAGTCAATAATGAAGGCTACTCTAAAAGATCTTCTCGTGTACAATTGGGTGCAATTTGGATGGTAATTTGCACATTCTGCTGAATCGTCATTTTGCTAAAAAATAGGCACAAGGATGTTTACAGCCCAATGACTGGGAACAGAGCCAAAGTTAACTCTGGCACTGAATAAGCTTGTCAGCCAGTTGATAATGAGTTCTTTAAACTGCCTCATCTTCCAGAATTTTGCTGGATGGTCATCCGGTCCTGGCGCTTTTTGGTCCTTCATACTCCTAATGGCACTCTCCACTTCCTTTGATGTGATGCATAAGATGGGACTTACCATCAGGAATAGGGTGATGTGGTAATTCAATGCAGGAAGTATCTACAAATGTTGTTGCCAATGATTGAGGATTTCTTGTTTGTCCTCTAATCACTGGTCATCTTTGTCTCTAATGCAGACAGTGTGCTCAATACTTGAGTCAATTTTCGTCAGATGGAAAACAGTTCCCTTCTTCTTCCCTTGAGCTCAGTGGTGTACAGTGTTTATCAGAATTACACCGACAAAAATTCAAGGATGCTCTTCGTATTATCTTAAGAACAATGGTTCAATCAGACTGGCGGGAAAATCAGGTTAAATTGTTACTTCCTGGTGCGCGATTGAAATTGAAGAGCTGCTGCCGCCTTTCAGGGAAGATAAGGGTAGGGAGGCGTTGTGGAGTGTATGAGCAGATAGAGATAATGCTTCCTCATACGACTTCAATATTATTGTCTCTAACAGGCAACATCCACAGTCCATTTATCTAATAGCCGCAACTGCACACACAGTTAAAGAACACACTGTATTTAAGACACGCATGTTAGTCAAGGAAAGCACCAGATTGTTTCTCCTCTCGTCTGTTTGTCGCAGTAATATTCTATATTAATTAACATGCTCGAAGATTGTGTATTCTTTCCCGCATAATATTGTAAACTCATGAAATACTGAACGAAGGAATCAACATGCACAATGACTTGATTACAGTGTACGTTCAATAAGGCCCCCTCCTACTTTGGTGTATAGTTCACTATGGCGTAGTAGTGAGTGACTATGGACTATGTGGCGAACGGTTTGGAAAGCGGCCTGTATTCTTGTTACAAGATGTCTTCTCTTCTATAGGGTTCAGATAGTAGTCAATTCGTGTAGAACAAACTGTACAGTGCCTACCGGAGTGTGGAAGCGACTATGCGAAAAGAACGAGAAACTTGTGCATTCGCATAGAGAATTACCTATTTCTCCAAATTTCACTTCCCCTCCCTTATATTTTCTGACGCACAGCGGCTGACTCTCTGACATAGCAAATAGAGCAAGTTCATCAATCTGAACTGCATGACCAGAAGTAACAAGGTCACTTTAATTTCCTCAAAAGGAAACATTTCCCCGAGAATCTGACTGCACCATCATTCTCAACATTACACGAAGAGCATCCCTGATTTCTCTGTCAGTATAGTTCTCAGACACCTTGTACACAGGTCATTACAGTGAGTGCGTCTCGATTCAGCGACAGATTTCTTAGCCACAGGTTCCTCAAAGACAATTCTTTCCCTGTGTTCTGGAGTCTTTTTTGAAAGCCAATTTATATACAGTATGCCTTCGTCTTATCCTACAACTCTTCTTGGAGTGCAATCATCCATAGGAACGTTAGATATTCAATACAAGAGGGACTAGGTTATATCGTACCCAAGTTTACTGTGACGGTTGCAGTGAAAGATCTGTAGAATGTGTCTACATGTTGTCAAATGCATTAAGATCAACAAGAGGAAAATTTATGTTGTTGCTAGGGTCTCCTCCTAGTCTTTAAGCTTCCACCACTTGATGTTCTCGAGGGCATAGAGGTTCTTAAATCCGCTATGCCTACCTTATGCAGAGGTGGAATACAGTCAGATGATGTGAATGTTCACATCCTTTCTTCGTCGTAGATCACGGAGCTGAACAACGATAAGGTCAATTTGCTTGCTGCAGTCACCACAAGTGAAACCTCAAATATGAGTTCCATCATCATATCAGATACCGAAGGTATTACCACCATGGCAGCTATAAAAATTCTTAGTGACCATCATGCGCATTAAGGTCATCACAGAGAAGTGGAAACTCATCTTCAGAATACGCTGCAACATGACCTCGTAGCTCCTGCCAATGCTCTTCCCTATCCAGGTCATCACAGCCAGATTGTGACATAGAAAACACATGTTCGAGAGGATGCAACGTCGAATGTAATTCACATAAGGCTGTCGGTATAGCGCTGAACTTCAGCAACTCAATCTTGCATGCTGGCGCAGACAATGAAATCAACACCATTCATGCTGGATGTAACCTGGCAGATAAGTTCACAGACATCTTTGATGTCATGAGATTTCTGGCCTTTCAAAAGCGAGCAACTTAAAATCTAATTACATAGCTACACTTCAATTCTAAACCGGACTTACATTATCCAAATTGCAACAGGTTAACAGGAACAATAGAATGAAAAGATTAAGTAATAATGAAGCAAGAATGATAGTTACTAATAAAATAACTATTCTACAATAATTCTAAGCCAAATTTAGATGTTTCCTAATTACAATAGTTTAACTGAAGCAACAAATATTCCTAAAGTATGAATCTATGGAACTTATGAGAATGTAAATATTCATTGACTATGTACATAAAATTTAGTTTCCTTGATTTATCAAAGAGACAAAAAGGTGAATAGTTTGAATGTTATTATCAGTCAAAGAACAGTGGCCAGTTATAATCATAAATTTAAGCCATATTAATGAAAGTTAATTGAACATAACCTACGGCATATTGTTTATTTGATGGTTTCTACCATTTCTCTTTCACACCGACACAGATAGGTCATATGGCGATGATGAGCTAAAAATGGCTAGGAATGAGAAGGAAGCAATTGTGGCCTTAATTAAGGTACATCCGCACCATTTGTTTGCTGTGAAAATGTGAAACATGCACTTCAGGGCTGTCGACAGTGGCTTCGAGCCCAGCATCTAAAAAATGCTGACCTAGAGCTACATGGCCAGTTATTCAGTACAACAAGGAAGCAATTGCTTGAATTCCTTCTCTTCCAATACTTTTTGTGAGAGTATCTTAATATGTAATTTCAAACAATACGTTAAAAAGTATGTTTTTATTTTAAAAATTCAGCTTTCACAGTTCCCCAGATGTACATGCACATTTGGACATAAGCTTTCATATACATGTCCAAAATTTTACGATACATGGGGTTACTTTGGAAAAGTAAAGAGTAAAGTAGAATCCCAAAATTCTATGCAGAGCATGCTTTCCTCCCTTGAAGTCAAGATGGGCTGCCTACGTATGCTCTTCGGATCTAGGATCGAGGTGGCCCTTACTTCTTCGCAGCTTCTATGTATGCCCTTCACCAAGAATCCCTTTAAGAGACTTATCAAGCCTATCGGCATTGTAATTACGATAGACAATGCTTCCAAATTTATGCTTATATTCTTGCAACACATTCTGAAGTAACCCCATGAAAGATCTCCTGCTCAGAAGAACAGCCAAAGACATGATTCTTGAGGTGATCAAGCTAATGCAAGTTGAACCTAACAGAACTTCAGTTAGAGTAGAACAATTCACTTCAACTAACATTTCGTGACAATGAGAACATTCGGTACCACACGATACAACAAGCAAAGTCTCTCACTGAGGGACAAAGGAAAAGAGACAACAATCAAGAAAAAGGTTTATCACAAAAGTTCTATGAATTTTGACTGCCCTGCATCAACACAGATCTATCCATATTAAGAAACAAAGTACAAATTTATGTGAAGATAAACCGACGTCCAGAATTATCGCATGTAATATTTGGAAGCTAATACTCAGAGAAGTGTACGAAAATACTAGTAAACTGCAGGGTATATGCTGTAAACGGGAATCATGCATGAAAGTTATCTGGGCATAGAGAAATACTCACGGGTCAATTTATCTCCAAAATGAGGAGACTGGGTTGGATCAAACACATTTCAATGACACGTGGGTGAAATATCAATTAAGAAATAGTAAATGTAATGATTATCATTATTTTACTGTAAAACCAATTATAGTATTAACATTAACAGCTAAAAGATAGCTGGGCATCTCAGAGAAGTTAACTGTTAACAATGTAGAATGACACTGCGTAAGCACTGTACAAGTCTACAGATAATTTAAACCTTAAAGTTCTACATAACAATCTATACTGAAAATGCGATTTTCACACCACACACAGGATTTCTGCAAACTAATTTTACTAATTCAACAAGGCATCAATAATCAAAATAATGCACTTTTAATACTTCTGTATAATTAATACAGCAGTATATACTCTGGAAATAAATCTTTCATCTACAAAACACTGCACCCGAAAATGGCATAATTGGAGTTAAAATTGAGATTGCCGCAAAAGCTTAATTTAATTCGGTCAATGGGTCATTTATAACAGCTCTGGTGAAGGCCAAGATCTGATAACCTTGGAGAAATTCGCCTTTAAGCTCATAGCTGCATGGTCGTGTGGCGACCCGTCCCTATTTTCTTATTGGTCAGGAGGTTAACATGCGACAGATATGAACAGTTAAAATTTTCAAGGCTAACACCGCCCGGCAAGTTTTCAGAATTCTTCACAAGACCAGTTTTGAATCATGATACTATAAGAAGACGTGAAGAAATGTATGATTGTTTTCCTACTAATCAAACCTTCTAGACTGAGGACTGATAAAATCAGTGTGAAATCGACGCTCAACTTACTCAGATTTTACTCTACTGTTTTCATACTGCTCTACTTTAAAGCACAACTTCACTTCGCTTTCCCACTATAATTCGACAAGATATTCAATGCCAAACGTCGTTTATTAGCCGTGATGTCTTACAAAGGGAACAGATTATTTCGTCTTCTGCGCGACATAACCACTACAATATTAATTCCAGAACACGTGTGGTGTGCAAATCATCTGAACCCGCAAGTTACGTGTCGACTCACATTTAAATAGGCAGGGTTGGAACACATATTAATGTGCCATTTTAGTTTCAGTATGTGTATATGTGTGTGAGTGGAAGCCTACTGTTACAAGAAGCCTGCAAGACAATGAACAAGGGGAATCATCACGCTGCTTGCAAGAGGAATCTCTACTTTCATCATGGTGCACCTTGCAAGGGATATTACTTCCGGAATGTGCCACTAAAAGGGGAGATACCACAACATCCTAAAGGGTGCTAAAGGGACCAATCGTGAGACGTTGCCAGCCAGGACTTAATCAACTTCCATCATAAAAGGTAGAGAACCTTTTTAAATATTAATTTCCTTTTCAGAAGGACTTCATTCTTGAAATAATATCTTCTATTATTTTGTGTTGTTACAGATTCTTACCGCTTCTCATCTTCTTATTGGTGTTGGTAAATTTTGTGAATGATTGAAATACACTCATGTCCATAAAATCTAGAGCACCTTGAAAGACTAGGAATAGGAAGTTCATATTCACAGGACATATGCATTAGTATGTTCTGAAGAAACGATTAGCATTTGAAACATGCCGATCCTCAGGTTCAAGGTCCACATCGATATCCCTGCGCACAACCACGGACTCGTAAATTGTGCCGGCGGCTCTCGTTGTCACTATAAACCAAAGGTAATGGATCAGCGTGACTTGAGCAGACGTGCCTGATGCCTCGCAGACGTATGCAAGAAAAGTATTGTCAACTTAGTGAGTTTGAAAGAAGGCGAATTATTGGCATGAGAGAACGTGATACAGCTATCTGGTAAACTGCAGCTTGTGTGCGAAGTGTGTCGGCAGTGCAGCGGTTGTGTACAGAACGTTCATAGAAGGCCGTAGATCACAACGAGATATGTCCGGTCACACCAACCAGAGAAGATCGACACCTCATCCGGATGGCATTGCAGCACAGATTTGCGTCTTCCTCGGCTCTGGCGCAACAGTGGAACACATCGTTCACTACCAGGAGTGACAATCCGTCCCCGTTGATTACGATATGGTTTACCAGCGCGTCTTCCACTTCTCCGCCTAACTTTGACCAATGTGCATAAACATGCTAGACTGCAATGATGTATGAAACGACGTCACTGGGGACAGGAATGGCAGCAGATAGTGTTTTCGGACGAATCCAGGTCCTTTCTGTTTGAAAATGATGGCCGCATTTTGGGTCGCCGCAGACAGGGGTAGAGGCATCACACTGACTGCTTTCACACAAGACATACAGCGCCAACTAAAGGCGTTATGGTGTGGGGTGCTTTTGGGTACAACCACAAATCACAGTTGGTGTGTGTCCAAGTCACTGTTACCAGTTTGACCTACGTGAATGGCATCCTGCGAATTTAGCCACACCCTTTCTGCACAACACCCCAGACGCCTTATTTCAGCAGGTCAATGCGCGACCACATGTCGCTGCATGAACACGTGCTTTCTTGTTGTCACAGAATGTCAGACGGTTGCCCTGGCCCACCTGATCATCGGACTTGGCGCTAATTGAAAATGTGTGGGATATGGTGAAAGGACGGGTGTGGAGCTCTGACCCAATGCCAACCACCAAAGATGAACTGTGGAGCCAGGTGAATGCAGCATGGATGGCTATACACCAGGACGCAATCTGTGCCTTATACGTGTTGATGCCATCACACATGGAATAAGTTATCAAAGCCCCTGGAGGACCCAGCCCCTACTAGGCAACGGGGCACATGCCGAACCTGGGGTACTGAAGTGCTAATCGTTTCTGCAGAAAATACTAATGAACATGTTCTGTGAATATGAACTTCCTATCTCTAGTCTTTCAAGGTATTCTGTTGTTTATGAAGATGAGTGTAGTTCTATCAGTTGAAATGTGTTGATATTGTAATTGAATTTCATTAATAGCGTAGTGCACTAACAATTAAGTGTTAAAAATCACAGACCAATTTGTTTAACTTAGAACCTAAAACACTAACAGGGATGGATACGGTGCATTCCTTTGTGAATTCTTTAAATAAATTTACACCTCATCTTGCATAATTTCATCAATGAAGTATAAATTGTCACCCAAATGTTACTTATGTACATTAGGAACTAAACTTATGATATAAAGGTAAGTTATGTTAAAAGTAATGAAGGTGGATGTAAATGAAGGAGTGTTAATAATAGGCTTTAATAACATACGATGCTCTATTTAAGAAGGCGGTTAGTGCTCAATGGAAATGGCCTAGCCTTCTTAAGTGACAGAATGGAATGATAGCTCATATTTATGAACAGTGAGGAAGTAGCAACCAATATTGCATTATGGAGAGTATATTATTGAGCATATGAAGCGAACAGCACAGTTTAAGGTAATAAATCACTCTCTGTGCTCACTCAACAACACCAAGCTTGTCTAATTAAGGAAACGTATCTAATTAATGCAAATATTAAACCATTATTAGGCTATCTTCTATAATGTGGGAAGATAGATTGACAAATCATCTTAATGTGCTAAAGTGATCATTCTTCTAGTTATTCGATCATGATTCTTATAGCGAGAGAGACATAAGTTCTCAAATGTTCAATAAATGATGAAGAACACACGTAATGTAATAATCATGCCTAACTAAAATGATTAACCTCACATGACCTAACATGCATGGATTCGACTCGAGGCCTAACATCACAGGCCATGGACTCAACCCTAGGCTTAACCTTACAAGGTCATTAGCTTTACAGACTCAAGTTTGATGTCCAAGAGTGCTGGCTTAAGCTATCAAGCACGGATTTGCTGCCCGGCTTAACCTTACAAGGGCGTTACAGACTCGAGTTTGACATTCAACCCCAGGCTTAACGTAACTAGACAAGATGAGACATGGTGCATGGGCTTTAGGAGCTGAGCTTCGTAGTGCATGGCGGCCATTCACATTATTTTAATAAGACAAGACAGATGGTGTAAAGCTTAATACATGTGCTTTATTCATGGGGGCATAACGCGGAAAGTTGACATCAGGTCATGGAGCTGAGTGACTGCAAAAGGCCAAAAGGGCTACAAACTAAAGGGCAAAAGGGAATGAGGTATGGTCTAGGGGTCAGATCTGAATGTGGAACAAGATGATGGTATGGGACTGTGGAGATGGTGAAAGGTTTAACACATGTGCACTATTCATAGGGACATACCTCTATAAAGCTATTTCAAGGTCCTCAAGCTGAGCGGCTGCAGAGTCACAGATGTTGTTGCGTAATGTACTGCTGGATTTTAGTGTTTGGAACTCTAAATGTTTATTGTAACAATTCGAGCTCAGAAATTTGAATTTTAGAATTATTCTAGATTTCCTTTCTTTTGCTAGTTGTTTTACGTCGCACCGACACAGATAGGTCTTATGGCGACGATGGGACAGGAAAGAGCTAGGAGTGGGAAGGAAGCGGCCGTGGCCTTTATTAAGGTACAGCTCCAGCATTTGCCTGGTGTGAAAATGGAAAACCACGGAAAACCTTTTTCTAGAATTCTAGAAATATAATACTGTTGATATCACTTAAGAGATTAAAACTTAAGCGTTCAGAACATCAAAAAAATGTTCACTACATGTGACTGGGACTGCTGAGTATTATGCTAAGTAAATGACTGCACGCTGAAAGTTTCTATTTAATTCTAAACACCTAACATTTGAGCTGCGTCAAATTAAAAAATTCCCCACACCGACTGGAAATCTAACTCAGCAATCTTTCTGTTGGACTGCTGTCTACCATAGTAACTAAATTATTGTGTGTTAAGTACAGAAACACCCAACTTTTGAGTTACAAGAAATGAAAATTTCGCCGACCCGACTAGGATTTGAACCCGGGACTCATTTACTTGGGAAACAAACAACCATGCTAACTAAATGACATGACTGTACATTAACAGCTTATGTGTTTCACTGAAGCACCTAGTTTAGCGTTACAAGATTCAAAGGAAAAATCACTAGCAATACTAGGATTTGAACATGGAGCACGCTTGGACCCAAAGCTGAAGTGCTATTCAAATATCTAACTCCAAAAATTCAAACTTCTAATTCTGAGCAAAGAAAACAATCGCTGATTTGGGTTCTCAAACCTGGAGCTAACTTCGACTCAGAACTAAAGGTCTTAAGTTCATAAGAAGAAAAGATGTTGAAAGACCTCAACCTGACCCGGAGTCGATAACAAGCTTTTCTTTCACTGAAGACTAAGTGTGAACGATTGGCACAAACTGTGTTAACTGAATGTGGAAAGAGAATGCAACAAATTTTGTATTAAGTAAGGTCGTGACACATGTACGTCTCAGCAAAAATGAAATTGATTGTAGGAATATTCTGATTAGACTTGGAAATATTTGCTGTGACATGAAATACAAAGTTCATTGTTTTTGCAATTAGCCTAGCATGCACATCTTAGAAAAAGAACATTGGCGGTACGAGCAAGTTGACCAGACTTGGAAGTAACTTAATTGCTAAGACAGGGAATACAAAGTTTATTGTTCGCGCATCGAACTGTGGGCTGCAGATTTGAAACCTGGAGATGTGTAATTTCCTGCTGAAATGTTTACATCACATGGCACCTAACATTAGAGCAGGGAGCAATTAAAAAGTCCCCAGGCCACCTGGTAATCAAATTCAGCACACTTTCCCTTGGACTGTTGACTATCATAATAGCAAAAGGATTCAATACACACAACCATCGAGCTAAAATAAATTAAATATCACCGACCAAACTAGGAATCGAACCAGTGGCTTCTTTACATTGGCAAGAAACAAGAATGCTAACTAAAGGACTGTACATTAAAAGCTTGTTTGTTTAATTGAAACACATCAAATTCGAGTTCCTTTCACGGGGGAAGGGGGGCAATAATAATATTCTCTTTACGTCTTACTAACTACACTCAAAAGTTTGAAAAGTTTGCAATAATAATTTTGAAGAACAAAACTGCTTTCATGCTGAATAGTCAACGTTCACGCACAATAAGAAACTTTAACCTCTTGAGCTACTCAGCTCCGCAATGAATTTGCTAAGTGCAGAAATTTCAATCCCCGCTTTAAACAATTTTTCAAGATGCCAATGTGCCAGAATTTAGTCCTGCAAGCTTTCCTTCATGTGCCAGTAAATCTAACGAAACAAGGCGGACGTATTTGAACAATTTCAAATACCATTGGGCTGAGCTAGAATAAAACCTGCCAAGTTGGGGTTAGAAGGCTAGCACCTTAACCGTTTGAGCTACTCAGCTCGGCTATTCAATTATTAAGTACCATAAAAAACACACACTAATAATGATGATAATAATAATAATAATTTGGAGAATCCTACCCACAAACAAATATTACAGTTTTCGTGTTTTTATTGTTGGCGAAAAACATTTCAAAATGAGGATCGGGATAAGGTGAACTATGCAGGGAACCACAGCTGAGTACTCTCTAACACTACTGATGAATGATATAAGGAGAAGAAGAAGATGAGGAGGAAAGGCCAGGATTAGGAGAAAGGAGGTGAATAAGAAGAAATCTGTCGCTCTACAAGCTCGTTTCATACAGATATTTTGAGCATACACTTTTAAATCTTCCTCAGTTTGATATCCCTCTGAACTCCTGCAGAAGGAATTTCCATTCACGGCTGGCCACAACAGTGAAGGAATTATTGTAGGTAAATGATTTTTGCTTAGGAATAGCGAGCAATGTCGAGCTCAGCACTCTGGTGTTTTGATCACGGTGTTCAGAAAGGCTATGAAATTGTTCATACAAGTAAGATGGGGATTGTAAGGTAAGGATTTGATGCAATGAAGTTAGGGTATGCAGCTTGCGTATGTCTTCAAGGCGTAGCCATCCGAGGTCGACATAAGACTGGGTAAAATGATCTGAAAATTTCAGATTAAATATAAATCTTACACAGGCATTCTGTGCACATCGTAGTTTATCCCGAAGCTCGGTTTTCATGCCTTTGTAAACTACGTCACAATAATCGAATATTGGAAGAACGAGGGTTTCAACTAGTTTCTTCCTTAAACTGAATGGGGAAAGTAAATTTGAAATTGTTCAATAGGTGCAGCATCGCGAAAAATCGTCTACTCACAGATATTGTCTGATCCGTCCACGAGAGGTGCTGTTCAATGCCCACTCCGAGACTTTTTAGAGTAAAGCTTGCTTTTGAAGTCATACCTGAGGAGTGGGCATGCAGTAATTAGTGGAAATAAGTCTTGAGTGGGCAACGGTTATGGTTTGGGATATTTTGGGTTTAAAATAAGTCCATGCTGGGATGATCATTAGCTTATGGCTTCTAGTGTGCCGTATTCATGTGTGACATATGCTACAGCGCAAACAAAACCAACTAGCACGAGGTCCGGAAACATGGCGCCCGAGCAGTTTAGACGAGGACAGGTTTATAAATGTCGAATACGCAATGAAGTGATTGTGAAGAAAGGACTTTACTTTCATCTCTAAGCGGAGAAAACGTGTATATATGTGTAAATATTGTTAGAATTAAATCAAATGTAGAATGTATGAAAACAAGACGAAACCAAAGATTGAACACATAGGGTAATGTTACGGAGTATAAAATATCGATATTTGTTAATAAGAACGGTAGCGACATCTAGGTGTCACTTGATGTAAGTAAACACCTAAGATATAGTTCCACATCTAGTTTCTAATTTTGTTATTCTATGAATTGTGTAAAACGTTAAAAGTATTCTTGTTCATTGTTAATGTCAATGTGATGGTAGTATGGAAATGATACGAAAAATTAGAAATTGTATGCAAAAGGAAGTTATTAGGGGATATGTATATGCAGTTAAGCGAATGCACCTGGCCTAAAATAACGGTGATATGCGTATGATTGTATAAAGGCCAAGCCATTACAGAAGGAGCAATACGATATATAATAGAGATTGTCCGTATCGTAAAAACTTCATATAATCAGAAGTGTATGCGTAATTGATTTACTAGTGGCTCTGTGTGTTGTCAAAGAACTAATATTAACCTTTTTCAGGTGTAATCTGCATGAGTCTAAAATGATGTCAGAAATGTATTCAAGAAGTACTAATTCACAGGAGAATATGGAGTGCTAAAACATGTACGAGTAGATCCAGCTGAGATGGTGGAGTGGTTACCGGGATGGATAACCTAAGCCAGTGATTCATATAACCCTGGCCATTCAAGTCAGTAACTGCTTTCCATTATAATGATGTCTTTTTACTGTGTGCACTTTATTTGATGCAACATGCATCTGTATTTTATTTTAGTTACTACTTTCTTTAATGTAGGTAGTAATGTATATGTAGTACATGTTCGGAAGTAGTTCGCCAAAACGTAATAGTAATTACACCTCGAGCGGCGTGATATTATGTTATTTGGTATATAGGAATTCCCATATGCGTTTGGCGACTCGGCATTCGATATGATACGATACCATGCGAGTGAATGAATGGTTATGTTAGTGGATGACTTCGACATCGCTTATATTATGTTGTAGTGCCGTGATTACTGGAAGACACGAGCCTATGTACACATATGTAACAACATTAACATAGAATCAGCATATTTATCGCGAAGCTAACCTTGGTAATGCAGGTATGTGACACAAATGTAGTAATGTTGTGAGTAATGACACTAGTGTAAATCAACGTGAGATAATAATAATAATGATAATGATGATGGTGTGAGTGTCAAATATATTAAGTACCTGCGATGACGGTGGTCATTGTGTTGATGAATAATTCAAGTGTATTAAGTGCTTGTGGTGGTAATAGTTATTATGATGATGAATAATAAAATATGGGGATGATATCGTGATATGCCACTGATGTGTGGGTTAGCTTACATAAAATTTAGTGGTTGAAATAATGAAAAGTGCTGTGCTGTGTGGATTATTTAATAAGATGTGAGGTGACAATGAAGATTTATCTTGATGTCGCTACATAGAACGTATTATTTAATTGCGTTATGCCAGTGTGAAGTTAGATAAAGCAAAAGGAGGTGTAACACTCGTATATAAGCTAATGCTGAAATTGTAATGCCCTGGTATAAGATGATGTTAAGGTTATAATACTCTTACATGATTGAATGCTGGGATCGTAATGTTGATATGTAAGTGTAGGCTAAGATGGTAAGGCAGATAATTATTAATTGCGATGAGATGTCGGTCACAATTCTCCTATCGATTATCGTTACGTTTCGGATGTCATATTCAAAATTTATGTCAATCATTAGGGTTTTTAGGCAGTATGACGGCGACGTGTTTGAGGCGTGCATAAGGCTTACCACGCGTACGGCTTCGAGGATATATGACGTGATATTAATAAGTTAGATGTTTACTTCATGGACATGGTAGTTCAGTAGATGTAGTAGAGATGCCGTATGTGGTTTTATTAACATTTGAGTGTATATATTCTTGTCCTTATGTATATTATCTTTGATTATTTATTTCATGCATTAGCATTAAGGTAACATGATCCTCGAAGGTATGCGCGAGGATGGACGTGTAATTATTGTCGCATTGAGGCGAACCTCATAAGGACGTACGAGTTAGTTAAAGTGGTGATGATTATTTATTTTAATTAGGTTAGGCATCACATATAAAAGACATTATTATCAGCTGAATTTGACATGAACGAGATTCACCTATTGAAAATCAGACATCAAATCAAAACTGAAGGAATAAGAATACCTAAAACTTGTGGAGCAAAAGAAAGAACACGGTCATAATAGTAATTTTCCAGGTTTAGGCATGTTATTGAATAAATATAGATTTAGGTTTGGAATTTCAAATAGCTATTATAAAATGAGGAATGATCAATTTGAAATCACTGCATTATGTTGAATCGGGTATAAATTAATTAAATTACGACAGCCGTTTTATGTCATTACCAATTTGTTTTTCGGTAATATTTGAAATCTGGGTTATACTTTGGTTTCGTCTTAACTAGTAGGATCATTTATATTGATAAATATCATCCGATCCAGAATATCTCCATCTTTTCATTATAAAATAGATATACATGGCCTTACTTATGAAATTAATTCAAATTCCAAGATCATATTTGGTATACTCAATTTTAATTCAAGACAAGGTCTCGATTGTTACAAGCATGTCATAAATTATGAAAATAGGTGATGCAAACATAACGGCGATTGGCTTAGAAACTTTAATATAGAAATTTGATAATAAGCCGCCCGATAGGATTCCGAATCCAATTTTCCACCGTTGATGCGATTTCTATTCACCGGAACATATTAGCTAGCTGAGGCACATACAAAGTCCTGTGATCCTATGAAACAGCCCCACAACAATAAAAGAACCCATCAAGACCCTGGGTGTAGAGTGCTCCCAATGCTAACCTATGTGGCAATGCCACAAGGAGGGCGTACTAGATCCATGCTAATTTCCTCGATTGCTTCCGAAACGTCTCTTGGTTTTGCATGGATATACAATTGTACGTTGCCAGCAAAAATGTGACATTTAAAATGAGTCAGCTGTTTAGCTAAGTCATTGATATAGACAGAAAGTGGCAAGGGAGCTAGAGTTGACCCTTGTGTTACACATGTTTTTACATATTGCCACGAAGAAAAGGTACCCTGATTGACGACACTTTGGTGACGTTCGCGTAAATAGGCTCCCATCAATTTCAGAGTACTGTAGGAGAACCCTAGGCGATAAAGTTTGGATAGGAGCAACTCATGGTCTACAGAGTCAAATGCTTTGCTGAAGTCCAACAATACTAGAATTGTCAGCTTTTGCTCATCAGTAGCCTCATCACTCACGCTTAGTAAGGTAGTACATGTACTGTGATTTCGTCGGAAAGCTGACTAGTGTGGGTCTAGTATGTCGTGGTCGTTGAGATAGTTCGTGATTTGATTATGCACAATGTGTTCGAGTCCTTTGGCTATTATAGACAGTATATTAATAGGTCTGTAGTCACTGTTTAGTCTAGGAGATTTTGTTTTTTGTAAAGGATGTACCAGGGTCATTTTACAGACAGTTGGAAATACACTGTTTTGAAGGAAGAAGTTGTATATGAATGTCAATACTGGAATAATGGTGTCGATAATTTTCTTTATCATTATAATGCATATGTTGTCCACTCCTGTGGATTTAGTTTTAATTTGCAAGAAAAGCGCTTTCACTTGCAGAGGTGAGACATAACTACAATAAAATTTGTCTCTGCCTATGCGTAGTGGGTTGTAATTTGCACTCAAAAGATTTTCTTTTGCTTCTTCGTTTAACTGAACATGGGAAGACATTAAGTGATTATTGAATTCATCAACAGACAACTCCAAATCGTCTACCTTGTTCGGTTTATTTTGTCCGAATTGTCGGATTGACTTCCATAAGGTACCGGGTCTTACGTGAGGTTTTATAAGGTCATGGGCGAACGATAGTCGAGCGTTTCTTACTGTATCAGCCGTTTTAATACATAGTCATTTGTAATAAAGTTTTCCTCTGTCGGGTAATGTTTATACTTCCTATGAGCTGCATCCCGCTTGGCCATCATTACTTCTAATATTTTTATCCACGGAGGAGGCTTTTAAAGATGCGTGCTGTTCATAGAGGGGCGTGTTTGTCAAAAATGTGAAATATCATGTTATTGAAAAGGTTGACCATGTTGTCAATGTTAGTTGTATGAGTTATCTCCTGCCACAGCATCGAAATAGCGTCTTTCAATAATTTTTCGATGTCAATATGGCTATAGTCTCTGTAAGTCACATATTTAGGTTTATGTTTGGGGTATTGCAGTGCGTAAGACATAAAGATAATGTCATGGGCTGACAGTCCGGGAGGAGATATCTGGCCATGATGTAATACTCTGTCAGGGTTGTTCGTTACTATTACGTTCGGTAGTGTGTGTGAAGTTTTAGTGTGGTGAGTGGGAGAAAGTAGGAGGATCGCCATACTGCATGCCAGAAACATGTTCAATAGATGGGTGGTTTTGGAAGGATCTGAATCTAGAAGGTTTGTATTGAAGTCTCCCATCATTATAACATGTTTGTACATAGGTTCTGTTAAGATCTGTCTCTAAGTCATTCAGACGGTGAGCTTTAGGTGGCTTGTATACAGCACCTACTAAGCATTTCACAGTAGAGACCTGTATCTCTATGAACATGTACTCAGGTTTTCGCTCATACGGTTGAGGAGACTGACAGATAATTTGAGGTATCAAGCACGAAGAGACAAAGCACAGACCCCACCTCTCCCTTTGCCAAGTCTCTCATTCCTCAGAAGGCAGTAGCCAGGTAATTCCAGATTCTTAGCCTGCTGTTTGACTTTGAACCAACTTTCACTGCATAAGATTATATCAAAGGACAGTAGTATGAAAATCGCTTTTAGTTCATGAATACGAGCTTGAGAAACTAAACTCTTTGCATTAAGGTGACATGTGAAGTGCGCTTTTATGTCTATTTAGGGCTGACTGGAGAATGTGTGTTGCAGCTTCAAGGAGTGGGGATTGGGTCAATGGACTAGCAGGTAGACAGGTTGAAGGGATGGATTGGGAAGGGGAAGTGTGACAAGGGAAAGTATTGCTATGGTCATAGGGAATACGGCTGTGGTATGCATTGCCAATTAGTAAAATAAAATTAACTAGAACACAGCATGCGATTATATCCTATGAATGGTCAGCAATTAACATATTTTACATAGTGAAATTGTCCGTAGTAGTAATAATATTAATAATAATAATAATGTGCAACAGCAGATTAGGCATACAGAATACACAAGTAGGAGCTTATTGTACGTAGTGTTGGTGTGAGATCTATGTGGACGTAATATGGAGGCCTAACTTAAGTTAGAACCAGTTAGGGAAATTAATAAAAAGGGTAAGTAGATGGACAGGTGGTAGGATCAGAAGGGAGATAAGCAAATAGATATTTAGATAAATAGATAAATAAATACAGTAAATGGATAGATAAGTAGTGAGCTAGATACATAGATAAAGCTACTTGAAAAAACTAGGTTCTCAGCTGAGACTTATGTTGAAAGATGGGAATGGACTCACATTGCCAAGTGATAAGGCAGCACTGAAACAGAAGCTTATGCCATAGGAAGTTCCATTAACTGGCACACTCTTAATTTCATCCCGTCGGCATTTCTGATTACGATGTCTCCTGAGTAAGTCAAAGTATTTGTACAACCAAAATGCTGAATTGCCATTTTCAAGATGGACATTCTGATAGCCATTACATCTTCATGGATTTTCGTGGATGAGCCTTTCAGTTTCCTTTTCCTAGGGAAGATATCCTGACATGAGCGATAGGCCAAAAATTTCACTAGGATAGGTCTCATTTTCCCTGGTGATCGATGTCCTGCTCCGTGACACCTATCAATGCCATTAAGTCTAACATCTACACCTACTGCTTTGCACACGTTCAGCACTGGTTCATCACAGCTTTCGTTCGAACATTCAGGGATGCCGAAAATTCTTTCATTACTTCTGCTGTATTGCTCCAATGAATCACACTTGGCATCCCTATCCTTCTTCAGTTTGTGGATTTCTGTCTCGTTCTTATCAAGCTTTTTAGGTAACTCTGAAAGTGTTCTGATATTAAATTTTAAACTTTTTTCAAGTTCTTTTATGACCACTTCTGTTATGCAGGTCAAAATGGCCTGCACAATTTTTTCAAGGAAGCTGTCTGAATTAATGAAGTCGTCCACACACACTTCATGAGGCAGCGTATGTTGGCAGCACTGGTAGTGGCTGGGCTTCCAACTCCATTGTTTCAGTGGGCCATTTTCTTTACAATGAAAATTTGGAACAAAAAGAAGATCAATACCGACAAAACATGTGGGTATATACAAATGTAAATTTCTGCAAGTTTTTATCACTTCCACTGCTGTATAACACCTTCAAATCACTAGACTACAAGGTTTACCTACATCAGTACGTTTAATAATTGTAATAATAATAATAATAATAATAATAATAATAATAATAATGAGCACTAGAATGAGTATTAAGTTTCAGCGAATTTCACACTTTCCTACATTCTTGTTGTTGTTGATGCTTGTTGTTTTAAGCGGCCTAACATCGAAGGTCGTCGGCCCATTTCCTGCATTCAGTCAGTGTTTTTTGTCACTATATACATTTTACAAGGTAGTGACTATCGCACATGTCATTTCAAAATAAACAAACAGTCATCCATTGGGTTGTGGTATTTTGCCTATATGCAAATTTTGTTGTGGATGCAATGTATTTAAGCGATTAGAAAATTGAGAACGGAATGTAGGCCTTGCCATTCCCCAACAACACAGAATATACAATAGTAAGCAGATCAAAACATTGAAAATTCGATCGATCAGTCGATCAATCATAGTCGCTACTGCTTGCTATAGCCTATCCATATAGCTACTGATGCTATTGGTTACTTCACATTCAAGATCACACTTGTTTTCTTTAATGTTTATTCAGATTTATTTACAATTTATTCCTGGCATAAAAGACATACCCAAGATTAATGTTATAAAAATTGAAACATGTGCTTCTATTAATGGATAAACATGGTATGACCATTTCATCTGGTAGAAGAACGAATTTCGAGACTTTTTTCTGAATTCCCTCTTATTTCCTGGATTTCCTGCTATTTATTGAATTCCCTGACATTCCCCGGTTTCCCGTATGGGCGAAACTCTGTTAAACCTGTATTTGGATCGTGAGGCCAGTCTTCTTTTTTTTGTAGAAGTGAAAAGATGTTCATGAATGTGTGTTAATGTGTATGTCTTTACTAGCTGATGTGATAACCTCCTCCTGTCTTATTAGTCAAATGGGGACGCTCATGCTTGAAGTTGGCTACAGCTTCAATGTTGAAATCTACTATTGAGGGATGTGTGGTAAAGAATCTGTAATGAGGAGGGTAGGAAGATATTCAAGATTAGGAAATAAGGGTTAAAATTGACAAAAAACGCTGTGTATACATTTACTTACCCCCTCGACCTTTCTGGTGTTAACTAGTTGCCTTTGCAGCATCAGAACAAATGACACTTCCACATCTTGTATCTGTGTGGCATTTCGGGAACGGAGTGTGGCGAAGGAGAGGAGATGGGCGGAGCATTTAGCTTATGCAGTGTTGGCTGTAGGCTGAACATTTACACCGATAATGGCAAAACTTCTTCGGAGCAGCTAAAGAAATCAAGGCTTTCTCACAAAACAACCCTCAGAAAACCAACTCTTCACACAACTGCAGGCATGGGACTGACATGGCATTTCATCCCTCCTGCAGCAACACACTTTGGTGGAATCTGGGAAGCAGCTGTCAAGAGTCTGATATATCACCTCAGAAGAGTGATGGATTCTTATCGCTTCACCAACAAAGAATGGACCACTCTCATAACACATACATCCTTTCACCAAACATCTTTTAGACGTGCCTTAATTGTGTAAATTGGAATTTGTGAATTTAGACATGTCTTAATTGTGCAAATTGTCATTTGTGAAATTACAACAAGTCTCCTCATATTTATAACACACGTTCCTCTATGTAACACTTTGACTAGAGTGATCAGGAACGTGATTTTTATCCCTTAGGAATGAGATCATGGCTGATGATGCCCATGCAATGGGCAAAACATGTCTCCTTAAATTAGTATGACAAGATCAAAATCTTAATATTAAGAACCCAACGTGTACTGAATACATGGATTTCAATAAACTTTTGTAACATTGTTGAATTAATGTACATTTTAATATGGACCAGTCATGAGATTTGTGACATATAATTATCTGAGATTGTTGTAAACAACCCATGGAGAGAAATTAAAGTCCACTGTTTGTATCGGAGATGAACCATGTATACAAATGTTAGACTAATGTTGTGTAGGAAACTATCAACTCATATAAAGACTATACATCCAATCATACATAAGGAAGGACATCTTCTTGTCGGTGGAAGACTGCACAATACTCCAATACTAGTGGACTGGAAGAATTAGAAATTCTGCTTCATCTCACAAATATAATTATGATGGCAGAACACCTTCATCTACTTCATAATGGCACTCAACACACTGAGAGAAACGTTTAGGATCTCATCAGCAAAGGGGACTGAAAGAAGCCACACTCATACACATCTCAAGTGTTCTAAGTTGAATGCAGATAACTCAGAACAATTAATGCAAAATACACAAAAGGTGCCTCTAACCCTGACATACCCATTTGTTATAACTAGCATAGAGTATGCCCGCCCAATTCTAGTAAAAAATCGTGTGAAATAGAACAAGACCAGACCGCCTATCTCCCAAGGCTGTCTAAATAGACATGATACCTGATCACACCACAACATTTCTCTCCGCACTTTATCGACTTAGTTCTCATAGAGGTCAACTCCTGAATATTTACAGCAATAATGGAACAAACTTCTTTGGAGCAGCTACAGAAATCAAGGCCTTTCTACAAAACAACCCTCAGAAAACCTACTTTTCACACCACTGCAGGCATGGGACTCAAGTGGCATTTCATCCCTTCTGCAGCACCACACTGGTGGAATCTGGGAAGCAGTTGTCAAGAGTCTGTATATCAGCTCAGATGAGTGATGGGTTCTTATCGCTCCAACAACAAAGAAGGGACCATTATTACAACACATACTCACATCCCCTCACCAAAGCTAAATGATGACCCTTTTGACACTTCCTACCTAACAATATCCCATTTCCTTATAGGAGAGCCAATTACTTCACTCTCTGATCATGATTATACAACCTTGCCCACAAGGCTATACTTTCAGCAGCTAACCCAGAACTCCCAGAAGAGATGTTGAAATGAATATCTCAATAAATGGGCAATGAAATATCCCATAGAAACGTAGTCAAACTGAAAGAAGATGACACGAATGCTATGAAGTGGGCGATGACAGTGATCTAATGTGTATCCTGGTAATACCAATATAAATGGTCCATTATTGGACATTTGGATGGACCATTTATATTGGTATTATAAATTTACTCATTCGGAACAAATGTTTGAGGTTCCCTATGGGAATCGACAATCAACATATCCTGGTAATGACGAATTCATTCACGTAACGAAAGTTCAGGTGAGTAACGGTGAACTTACTAGCCATATTCACAAACACTATCCCTTACGAACTACGAAATATAAAGGCAAGATAACTCTTGAATCGCTTATCTATTCCTTGCATGTTGAAG
Organism: Anabrus simplex; assembly: GCF_040414725.1. Classification (NCBI taxonomy): domain Eukaryota; kingdom Metazoa; phylum Arthropoda; class Insecta; order Orthoptera; family Tettigoniidae; genus Anabrus; species Anabrus simplex. The sequence continues at coordinate 69,677,594 of NC_090279.1, forward strand.
TAATATTGTTCCGGGATTATCTGTGGAACGCAGAGAGGTGAAAAAACGTGTCGGCTTTGAATGGGTCTATCTACGATATCAAAGATTAATTTAAACATTAAAATAAAGGTTATATTTCTTTTCAGATCTCAAACTTAACAAAAATTTTCACTAGGTGAAGGAACAAAATGTCAGATACAAAATAGCAAACAAAAATAGAAACGCAAGGGTTGGAAATTACAAGTTTTGAGCTTCCAGCTCCAATTTACAAGTTTACAACTTCACAAATGTTGTGTTTGTTTAGATAACGAGAGATATCTCCCAAGACACAGTTCAAGAGCACCTTGCTCCAAAGGTTACACGTACAGCCTTCCGAAGGTCCCCTCAATATTACACCAATATCACGAAAGAGTTTACATGCTCTTTAAATTCAACCAAGGAGGCTATGCTCAAACCTTACAATTTCTTGCCTCTTAAGGCACAACGTACAATTTACAATTCCTTTACACAGGGGCATCTATTACCCATACTACTGGGCCTTTGTGGAAAAGAAGAACAGGATAAAATACCGGCCCAAACTCAAAATGTATGGATCCGTACACTTGCGCTCCTTTAAAACCAAGATTTAATACCCTACTTGGGCTTGTGGCCCGATGATGCAGAGGCTAGGGAATCCCACACTACTGAGGTGACTCGTAAAAGAAGTTAATGAGTGATTTACAGGAGGAAAAAAAGTTACAAAATCGTAGTCACCTCAAGATAAATTGAAGGGGAATTCGAGATGGTAAAGAATTCTCTATTCACAGATTTACAGTTTAAGTCTGTATAAAATTTTACATTAGCAGAAAGAAAGTTTACGTTATTGAAAACAGATGATTACATAGTTAAATATAAGAACCTACCCCTCGGGTGAGTTTGCAGAAATAGATAGAGAGATAGAAAACTGGTGGCTTTTACCTGGGCTGATGTACTTCCTGCCGAACAATTAGGCACACCGCCTCCTCTATTAACACACACACTCAGAAATTTGACGGGTTTAGACGAGGTAACTAGAAAAAGCCGCGGCATTTATACCCGAGGGGAGGGTTTGAGAAGGCATTGGACTAAATCCGACCACACCCTCTCAATTTATTGGATACTCAAGTAGATACAAGAAGCTTATGATTGGCCAAAAAATAAATACAGAAAATTTGTGATTGGCCAGACTCCAAAGCTGGCAGGATGAGAAGGAAGTGTTGCAAACCATGAACTATCAAAATACATGAAAGTCAATTTAGATGAGAAAACTTATAAACACAAGACTTCATTAAATCATTAATTATTACACGTTGCACCAGAGTGCATGACTTCAGTTTTTTGTACGGACATCTATGGAGAAAAGTTCAAACTTCTAGATGTACACCAAAACAAAACAAAGAAATCCAGTCAGTTTAAGTAACTTTAAAATAAAATATTACTCAGTTATTCAGTAGTGACATCTTCTGATTACTACTTTATGCATTAGCAGTTTCAAGTTTTGTTCAATAGATAGTGTTCCTTAAGGCACTTCTATTAAATGTGCGGGGTTGAGGTGTACTTCCTGGTACAAATATTATAAGTCAAAATGGACTAGTAACACCACAGACCACATTAGGGAGAATAACAATATTTTTCACTTCCCAAGAGATGGCTGCAATGTGTGTGGTAAACAAGCGAATGCTGACAGTAAAGAAGCATATAACCTACAACTTGTATGAACAAATTATCTAGAAATCAATAATTAATATAATCAATAAGATAACAAAGTTGTTTCATTTGGAATCAACTAGTAAAATATCCTGTAACAATAACAAAACAATGTGTCTTTTAGCTACTTTGTGTTCAAAACTATTTACAAATTCAAAACTATTAGTAGGAATGATACCAGATCCCAAATAACATAGAATAGAGGTCTTTGGAATAATCCTAACTGCTGCACAAATCATAACGCAAGATTGTGGAACAACTTGAAGGAAAAGTGAAAACTAGGTAAGTAAACAGTCAATCTCTTAAAAAAGTATATTTTCCGTAGGACTATCAATCATGTGCCCTGAAATGAAGGATCAAACCCTGGTATCTGTTGAGCAATTTTCTACCTATTTCCAATTCCTGATGATGGCTTATCAAATTATGTACATTACCTCACGAGAGTTTTCCTGCGATGACCCTGGCTCTGTTAACTCTGATTTAACTTCTTTTTTCAGAGCTATCACTTCTGATACGTGTTCAAAATTTTCCTGTGGAGAATAAGATATATTAGGTATGCTCATAACACACACCTACAAATACTGTCACTAACAAATGGATATGTTAATTCATTGATTTCCAGTATTACAGTTACTTTCAGAATTTCACTGATGTTTAAGGATGATTTCTACCAGCAGAAAACTGTTATAACCAAAGGCTGTACTGAGAATGGTGTTACTATTCTTGCCCACTCCTTATGTCAGAGAAAGGATGAGATGGAGAACAAAATATAAAATGCAAAATATTTTCTAGCCATATCAGAAGATATAATACCAGGGATGGAATTGGGGCCATCTCACACAGAATTTGGAAAGAAGCAGTGATAGGCATAAACACTAAATTGTATGAACTGTTTTCATATGTACAATCATATCAATCAAATCATAAAAGTTGTGTGAACTAATTAGAAGCGTTACAACTGTTCTAAATAATTTTTTGTTCTCAGCATACAGTTTGTTTATAGGCAGATAAAATACCTTGAAATAATGGAATCATATTCTCTACTCTGGTTTTGCTAAGATCACAGGGGCTACATAAACCATTAATGCAGTTCTGTTTCAAACAGCATATATCAATGCTTCCAAGTTTAAAATGAAAAAAAAAAAAACATGAATGAAGCAGACTTATCACAGTCATATACCAGCAAAATATGTGATGTAGCCCAAAGAAAAAGCAACTAGAAATGAAATATTTTACTACTACAAGCATGTCATCTAGTGTTCTGTGAAGAACTGTGGAGATGAGAACACTGTCAGTGCAGAGTCAGCAGTGTTGGAGTGTACATCTTCAGTTTCAGAAGTTCCTTTATGATCTATGACAAAACATTTAAATTTTTCACTTGAATTCATAAAACCTTGTCAGCATTAAAGGGGGGAAGGTACTGTGAATAAAAGCTCATTTTAATATAAGTTAACCTACTACTAAAAGTGAATTAAAGTATCAAGTTCTACAATATACCAACTTAACGCATTCAATATAGAAGAGAACAGTAGCTGAACTAAGGAATGGATGAAAAGGATGAACAAAAAGGACAGGGAAATAATGAATAAGAGGAAAGAAAAACTCTGTTTAATGTGCCTTAAGAGCCTTAAGAAATTCTTCTCAGAAATCCTACATTCTAGAGCCCTTAGACATGGTTCTCTATATAACATAGGCTGACCTGCATTTGAGGAATAAAATGAGCTAATCACTACTCAGACTTTTTGAATGAATTCAACGCCTAAGCAAAATACTTATTTTGAGATAAGTATATTCAGATTTTGAGCTATTTTATCCCTCACATGTCATAGGCAAACCTGCTCTTTCTTCAACACACATAATATCTTCCAGCACATTGTGGATGTGAGGGTAACCCAGAATAATCACACCTGTGTTGACTTTTTGTTTAGCAGACTGGCGTATCGTCTCAAAAACACTAACGAATGATTTGTGATTTAACTTCTTCTACACTAATTATGGTAGGAGTAATCATTTTTAACATGTGGTGCTAATGGTGGTGCAGTACTGTTGGAGAATATTAGTTTTAAAATCAATACAATGGGCCAACCATCCTCTATTATAATCGGAGGGGGAAAATAGAAGAGGTGCATTCCCTACAGGAAAGTTATTTAGATACTGACAGTAAAAAGTACAGACTAATCCAACCACAACCCTAAGTTCCTAAGAGTTGGCAGCTTTGTGTAGCATGTTGTGGTGTATTCCAAGACAAAGAAACAAAACAGAGTCATACTACACTTAGATGTCCATGCAGCAAATGGTGACTGCTGGTGTTAATATTGGGGAAGCACATAGTAAATTATACCTCTGTCTGAACTGCTAAGAGTAAGTTTCTATAATGTTATCTGGAATGAGACTTACAAGTGATGCATTTGTTGTTCCTTCAAGCCCGGCTGGTTCCTCTTTGATCTTTATTTCCAGGTCCATTTCGTACTGCAACTGAAGTAGAAGGTACTGGGATCGTTGATTACTTCCAATGACCTTACACTGAAACATAAGCCAGAAAAATATATTACCTTGTTGATGTCATTGCTACTTATGTTGTTTGTCAACAGACTAAGCAACAAGCTTTAATTTTACATGATCATCATATTATGATCATAATGAAGAACTCAAAATTTGATATGCCTGTTGATATTGTGATCATAGCTAAGGACCTCAAGTTTTCTATGACTGATACTTCGATCATAGCTAAAGGCGTCTAGTTTTACATGACTTCTAAAACAGTGATCACTTAAATAGGAAATATAAGTTAACATATCTGTCAATATCAAGATCATAGTCAAAGGACCCCTAGTATTATATGACACCATATATCATACAGTTTTATATGGAACTGAAACCACAACAAGATGACCTTTCTTATTAAAAATCCAATGCGCATCGCTTGTGATCGAAATGCACAAAACTTCTTGAAAATTCAGTGACTATTCGGTTTGCATATCACTCTGATCACCTGGGTCTATATCTTGAAATCTTCCTACAATTTATGAAAACCTATAACTTGTTTTCCGGTCATTGACCAGGTCAGGGATGGAATGAATGAAGAAGATAAAGGCTATTAGTATGATAGGGTCGCCACTCCCAAAGTGATTTATTAATGACTGATAGTTGCTATGAAATGAGAATGGAGTGTGTTGCTGGAATGAAAGATGACAGGGAAAACCGGAGTACCCGGAGGAAAACCTGTCCCGCCTCCGATTTGTCCGGCACAAATCTCACATGGAGTGACCGGGATTTGAACCACGGTATCTAGCGGTGAGAGGCCGACGCGCTGCCGTCTGAGCCACGGAGACTCCCTTCCTACAATTTATATCCTTTGCAATTAGCTTCAAAACTAACTGAACAAGATGACAACTCTTTGAGATTTGTTCTATCAAAATTTTCCTTCTCAGGATCAAATTCTCTCAAAACATTCTCCCCTCATCCAGCTGATTCACTATTTCTTTATTTGAGACATTTTCTATCAATCTGATAATCAAGAACTTCTGATATCATGGCCATTCAAAGGATTCAACTCTGTGTTTTCGGCATCCGTGTTTCACTTCCATATGGTGTCGTACTCCATATTCAGTGTAAACAGAATTTTAAAATTTTTCAATCTGTGAACCTAACGAACGTGATGGAGAACAGATGGAAATTTAGGCTGGATTCAGTGATGATATTTATCAATATTTACAAGGCATGTGTTAGTGTACCATGGCACGTGATCTCCGATGCATTGATAAAAAAAAAGGGGCAGGGATAGGAGAACCAATTATAAAAGCCATGACAGACAAGTGAGTAAGTAGTATGAATACTACGATGGGACAAACTATCTGGTTCAAAGTAGAAACAGGACTTCAAAAAGGATGTGTTTTATCCCCTCCAATCTTCACTACAGTCATGGTAGAAATCCACAAAAGTATACAAACAATGGGAACCAACAGGCATCTCTGCAGATGACACAGTAATATGCGGAGAAGATGAAATGGAAGCACAAGAACAAGACACTGTATGGAATTAGGAGATAGAGGAATATGGAATGAAAATAAGTATGGAAGAGTGTATGATAGTAATGGTGTCGAGAGGTAATAGAGAAGGAAGTGGGAATATTGAAGTAAATGGAAGACCATTAGAAGTTGTGGAAAAAGCTGCAAGTATTTGGGGAGAATAATTGCAGAAGATGGGAAAATAAATTAAGAAATTGGAAAGAGAATTGAACAAGCCAATGAGTTTTACTAATGTGTGAGATGTATAGTCTGTACCTGGGACGTCCGAAAGATACATGAGAAAATTCTGCACCCAATGTATTACAAAACAATTTTGACATATGCATCAGGCACACGGACAACAATAAAACATGATGAAAGCAGAACGCAAGAGGCCAAGATGAAATTCCTTAAGAGAAATAATAGGGAGGGCAAGAAGGGATAAAGTCAGAAACATAGACATCAGGGAGATGATTGGATTCCCTGAACTGAAAGGCAAGATAGAGTCCCGTAAGCTAAAATGGTATGGACACATGATGAGAATGGAAGAGGATAGAGTACCAAAGTAAGTATTTACAGAGAAAGTCATAAGAGAAAGACATCGGGGAATGCCCAGAAAAGGGTGAATGGATATGGAAAGGAGAGTACAGAGAAGAATGGAGTAAATGTAGAAAAAATATTCGAGGAAGGAAGGGAGTGGTAGAGAAAAAGTGAGGAGGTACTTGATTCACATTTCAATGCAAAAGACTGGAAATGGAAAATGAAGAAAATTCTACTGATATTAAGACAAAAATTTATACAATTGTCCTATCAGCTCATTGCATTGAGCAATGCCATCAACAATTACTTAAGTGTCCTTTCTGTATTTTTCTGTGCATGTCACGTCTAATGACATAACCGAGTGGTGTTTACCAGAGCGCCCCTTGTAGGGAGTTCCATGTCAAACAATTGGTTTAAATGTTTAGCAGTTTCAATCAATCAATACTGATCTGCATTTAGGGCAGTCACCCAGGTGGCAGATTCCCTATCTGTTGTTTTACTAATCTTTTCTTAAATGAACTCAAAGAAACTGGAAATTTATTGAACATCTCCCTTGGTAAGTTATTCCAATCCCTAACTCCCCTTCCTATACATCAATATTTGCCCCAGTCTGTACTCTTGAATTCCAACTTTATCTTCATATTGTGATCTTTCCTACTTTTTAAGATGCCACTCAAACTTATTCGTCTACTAATGTCATTCCATTCCATCTCCCCGCTAACAGCTCCGAACGTACCACTTGTTACAAACCATCACTCTCATTTTGGTTCCATATTGAAAACAGCAAGCACACTTAGTTTACAAAAGGAGTATATGTATTACCCCGTCAATTCAATACAATTAATACCACGTTATGTGGTTAAATAAACAGAGATGTTCAAAATTTTAAGGGGACATGTTCCGCCCTTCCCTTATTTGGCATCATCAGCCTTATTTAATCTTAAAACAAACATTATTTAGAGGACAATAATATTTATGTTTTCCAAAATTTGAACTGTGATGTCTTAAGGTTAAAAACACTAAGGAATAGTAGGTACAATGTATGACGTTGATATGACATATACAGCACATGTTAAAATCATTGTAAACAATTTTAAAATCTTTGTCCAAAAGCAAATTTGTGTCATATAAAATTCTAAAAGCAACTCTTGTCTGGAACTGAAGTGGATCCTCTTCGTAAGAAAATTCGAGCATATGTTAGCTTGAGGCAATTGTCAATACAAGTCTTCAATTGAGTAGCTGGTTGAAACGTTGAGGCTGGATTTTGTTTATTTTTGCGAAGAGGAGCTAAAGAATATTGACCAGGACAAGAGGCGAATGTTTCAAATTATCTTATTAAGTCGATTGATCCATAAATTATCGTAATATATAGTAATATAACCAATGCAAGGAAAGATGTTGTTGTGCTGGTTGAAGCTGCTTTTGAAACAAGTATATCTGGTATTTGACAGGTATGTTTGAATTTCTCGTGAAAGTGTATTCCCTCTAGAAGATGTAGACCATCGTGGAAAAGGATGTGCATATACTGTAATGAAACAAAGAAGAAAGACGTGTAACACGGTGTGTGTTTTACCTTCCCCTCAACATTCCGATCCTCCTCTACCACATCGATACAACACGAGGAGTAGGAACTCCAGACAGAACAACGCTGCTAATACACAAAGATATACATAGTTACGGCGAATGAGTAAGTACCCGTTTTACATAATACATAACTCTTGGATATTAACATACAATTAACACACACACCGTCAAACACGCCTTTCTTTTAGTTTGTTTCATTACAGTATAACCACATCCTTTTCCACGATTCTCTACATCTTCTAGAGGGACTACACTTTCACGAGAATTTCAAACATACCTGTCAAATACCAGATATACTCGTCTCAAAAGCAGCATCAACCAGCATATCAACATATTTTTTGCATTGGTTATATTACGATAATTTATGGATCAACGAACTTAATAAGGTAATTTAAAACATTCGCCTTTCCTCCTGGCCAATATTCTTAGGCTACTGTTCACAAAATGATACAAAATCCAACCTCAACGTTTCAACCAATCTAGTCTATTGAAGACTTGTATTGACAACTGCCTCAAGCTAACATATGCTCGAATTTTCTTACGAAGAAGATCCACTTCAGTGCCAGACTAGAGTTGTTTTTAGAATTTTATATGAAACAGATTTTCTTTTGGGCAAAGATTTTAAAATTGTTTACGATGATTTTAACATATGTTGTATATGCCATGTCTCAACATCATATTTTATAACTACTATTCCTTAGTTTGTTTAACCTTAAGAAAACACAGTTCAATTTTTATAAATCATAAATGTCAATGTCCTCTAAATAATGTTTATTTTAAGATTAAATAAGGCTGAAGATGCCCAATAAAAGAAGGCGAAACATGTCACCTTAAAATTATGAATTTCTATGTTTATTTAACCACATAACATAGTGTAATGGTTGTAGAGTCCGCCATGCTAACTCGCTACGGCCGGGGCGTCACCCATCGCCCCACCCCCTTTACGCTCGAGCGCGCCAATCCGCGAGCAACACTCAAGAGCTGGGCCAGCCCTTCTCACTTCTATCCGTGGTCGCGCCGCAGCGAACTACGGAAACGACTGGAAGATTAATCTGGAGTCTTCTAGTTCGCGAGGTTCCTCGATCCATCGAACAACCGGACTATTCCAGAAGGGCTGGCGCAGGTATAAAAGAGCAGTTACTTGCCTACAGTCAGTCAGTCAGTGAGAATTGGAGAGTGACAGTTAGTTAGTGAGTGAGTGGGAGCGAGACTGAGTTCGCTGGAGAGCAGTCAGTAATAGCCTGACAGAGTGCAGCCTGATCGAGTATCTGTCTGTCGGAGCCGACGACTCGTTCCTGTCTTCCTGATATCGTGTGTGTGTGTGTCCCTTGAGACTGGCTGCTGGAGGAGAACCTGGAGTGTTCTGGAGCGGAGAAGAAGGGAACACTAGGAGACGACGTGTGAAGACTGCGGAGTTCAACGGGTTGAGTGAACAGCGGATACTATCCCGACCTGCGAGGCTGACGACCGTGACAGCGCTAACGAGTGTGACTGAGTGGCTGTGAGAGTGTACTGTAAATAATCGATGACTCTGTGCATGTGTGTGTGTGTGTCATTGTAGATGGAACCTAAGAGAAACTAAGAGAGAGAGCGCGCGAACCGTAAGTGTACTTGTGTAACTTGAAAGCTCGGCTATCGTCTGTGTGTGTGTAAATCTGCAATTATAGTGCTTAGTTAATAAATCTTAGAAATAGGTTGCTACCAGGCGCTGTATGCATTTATTTACTTAGTTACCCCGCAAACACGTTACAATAGTATTAATTGTATTTCATATGTGGGGTAATAAATATACTCCTTTTGTAAACGAAGTGACATACCACTTAGCCGAGCAGCTCGTCTTCTTTCTCCCAATTCTTCCCAGCCCAAACTTTGCAACATTTTTGTAACGCTACTCTTTTGCCGGAAATCAACCAGAACAAATCGATGAGCTGCTTTCCTGTGGATTTTCATTCCATGAATCAGATAATGCTGGTGAGGATCCCATACACTGGAACCATACTCTAGTTGGGGTCTTACCAGAGAATTATATGCCCACTTCTTTATATCCTTACTACAACCCCTAAACACCCTCATAACCATGTGCAGAGATCTGTACCCTTTATTTACAATCGCATTTATGTGATTACCCCAAAGAAGATCTTTCCCTACATTAACACCTAGATACTTACAATGATCCCTAAAAGGAACTTTCACCCCGTCAATGCAGTAATTACAACTGAAAGGACTTTTCCTATTTGTGAAACTTACAACCTGACTTTTAACCCCGTTTATCAACATACCATTGCCTGCTGTCCATTTCACAACATTATCGACGACACTTTGCAGTTGCTCACAATCTTGTAACTTATTTATTACTCTATACAGAATAACATCATCCACAAAAAGCCTTACCTCTGATTCCACTTGTTTACTCATATCATTTATATACAAGAAAACATTAAGGTCCAATAACACCGAATTGAGGAATTCTCCTCTTAATTATTACAGGGTCAGGTAAAGCTTCTCTGAGATCTATTTTCTAGAAATATAGCTACCAATTCAGCCATTCTGTTGTCTAGTCCAATTGCACTCATTTTTGATAGTAGTCTCCCATGATCCACCCTATCAAATGCTTTAGACAGGTCAATCACAATACAGTCCATATGACCTTCTGAATCCAAGATATCTGCTATATCTTGCTGGAATCCTACAAGTTGAGCTTCAGCAGAATAATCTTTCCTAAAACCGAACTGCCTTCTATCGAACCAGTTATTAATTTCACAAACATGTCTAATATAATCAGAAAGAATGTCTTCCCATAGCATACATACAACGCATGTCAAACTTACTGGCCTGTAATTTTCAACTTTATGTCTATCACCCTTTCCTTTATACACAGGGGCTACTATAGCAACTGTCCATTCATTTGGTATAGCTCCTTCAAGCAAACAATAATCAAATAAGTACTTCAGATATGGTACTATATCCCATCCCATTGTCTTTAGTATATCTCCAGAAATCTTATCAATCCTAGCCGCTTTTCTAGTTTTCAACTTTTGTATCTTATTGGAAATTGCATTGTTATCATATGTAAATTTGAATACTCTTTAGCATTAGTCTCCTCCTCTATCTGGACATTATCCTTGTATCCAACAACTGTTTATTGTTCCCCAGGTGGTACAAAAATTGTCTATGTTGAATACCTCGAGTAGTGCCTCAGGGAATTCATTTCACCCAATAGCAGTGTTTTTTAATCACTTTGTGAACCCCTGTAAATGTAAACTTACTGCACTAACAATGAATACCACAATTTCTCCTACAGGTAATATCTAAACTTTGTTACTGTGGCTAATTGAGTCGATTCTTACACATTGCCGGGGAACAGATTTCTATCTAAACACATATCTATTCAGGAAACTATGCTCAATAGTATTTTGTATATTTCAATGTAGGGGACACTACTGAAATGTGCTGTGTTTACTTGTTCTGGCCATCACAGGTTATTCTATTAATATGTTATTAGCTTTACTTTCAAGCAACTACTTTTACAGCTTCCACAGCCAGAATGTATTCCTGAGGATTGTTCTTCCATTCCTGCTAGCAGTTTAATGTTGCACTAACAACTCCAAGGGAAAGGGATTAGATTAGGTACGCAGCAGCTTTAATTAAGGTTAATTAATGACAAAATGGGGAACACGGAAACGTTTTCCAGGGCTGCAGATCCTAGGATTCGACACCATGCAAACTCACCGCCACTCGCCCCTGATAATCTTCTACACACCAATAAATCAGAGAGGCAGCCAACTGTTACCTACATCATCACGAATAAAAACCGGATGTAGCTGCTGTGGGATAATGATGTCATACTGAAGAATCTCCATAACAACACTGATATAACAAGATACAGATATCCTAAATGTAAACATTTCAAGATTTGGAACCCTACTGCCATATGTCGCAACCTGTAGTGTAAAGAAAACAATAATTAAAATTACACACTACATACTGAATTTCTTTCTGAAACTACCATCCGCAATCCTCATCTGCGTAGCTCTTCAGAAAAAGATCGTCATTTCACTAAATTGAGATATATTGCTGCTACACACATCTTGCAGGTACTTGCAACGCACAGGCTGGGAGTTTTTTTAAAAAGCAAGCTAGATATATGCGTATTCATTTTGAATGCTTAATTAAAAATAAAATTTAAGAAAATTAATAAAATTAAATAGTAAAAATTAGGAGAATGCTGAAACTGAGAAAGATTAATATTAACTTCTAATATTCTCAATTGAGATCTATATATTTAGCAAAAGTGTATGACTGAACTTACCGACAATATGTTACTGGTTGTGAACACAGTGTAGAATGATACAAATCACAATTCCTCAAAGAAGAAAATCCGTAAATCACTTAACGGTTTAAGCTGTAGAATTGGCTATTACGCGTTTTATATAACAACATATCAGCCACTTCGAAACAAAACCGGATATTTGAATGTTGATAAATCACCTACAACAAACTCTTGAAGAACAAATTTGATTTGCAACAGTCAGTAGATCAGGCTGAATTTAGGAAAGGATGTATTACTAATGACCACTGCAGAGTATGCGACACTTCTTCTGCTTCTGAATCTGCTTGAAATGTGAATGGGCTTGTTATATCACCCAGTTCCAATACCTGTAATAAATCACACCGTAACACTCATATACAGTATACCAAAATACACAACTGTGGGGAGAGTTGTAGTTTAACATATTCGTAATGTCTACAATTGCAGTATGCGACAATGGGTGCAATGTCCCGCTAAGTCTGGCTCAAGGAGGATATGTAAGAGAGAAGGAACCTCTCCGGGTGAAAAAGGGAATACCGGTACCAAAGCAGGTCCATAAGTCTTAAGGAGTGTTATGTCATGGAAGGAGGGATTAACTGACTGAATTTTACGATCCAATTATTCGTACAATAGGGGAAATAAAATCGTCCGGCTTTTATACATATATACATGCATTTTAATTATAGTCCGTTATGCCTTCCAGCGTTCAGTCTGCAAGCCTCTGTGAATTTACTGTACGTCGCGACAATCCTCTATTTGCAACTAGTGCCGTGACCTCATTTAATTCTATACCTCTTATCTTTAAATCGTTAGAAACTCAGTAAAACCACTATCATCTTGGTCTCCCTCTACTCCTCTTACCCTCCATAATAGCGACTATTATTCTCCTAGGTAACCTATCCTGCTCCATTCGTCGCACATGTCCCCTCCACCAAAGACGATTTACGCGTAGTTTCATCTATCGAGTTCATTCCTAAATTAGCCGTTATCTGCTTGTTCCGTGTACTCTCCTGCCATTGTTCCCACCTGTTTGTAAAATCAATAATTCTCGCTACTTTCATGTCTTGTACGGTACTTCTAACTTATAAATAAGATATCCTGAGTCCACCCAACTTTCGCTCTCGTAAAGCAAAGATGGTCTGGAAACACACCGATGTAAAGACAGATTCGTCCAGGAGCTAACTTCCTTTTTACAGAACACTGTTGATCGCAACAGCCAGCTCACTGCATTAACTTTACTACACCTTGATTCAATCTCACTTACTATATTACCGGTACCTACCATCCTGGGGAACACAAAAAAAAAAAAAACTTAAAATTATCTACCTCTTCCAGCTTTGTATCACCAATCTGACATTCAATTCTGTTGACTTTCTTACCTACTGACATCAATTTAGACGTGGAGAGGCTAATTGTCATACCATACTCATTGCACATATTTTCAAGTTCCAACACTTTAGACTGCAGGCTTTCGGCACAATCACAATCTGCCATTAAGACGAAGACGTCAGTAGAGGCCAGGCTGCTTACTACATTTCCACCTGCCTGAATCTCTCCCTGCCAATTTATCACCTTCCAGCAGATGATACACGTACATTACGAAGAGCTAATGAGAAAGATTACAGCCTTGTCTAACCCCTGTAAGCATCCAGAACCAAAAACTCATTCTACCATCAATTCTCACTGCTGCCCAATTGTTATCACAAATGCCTTTGATTGATTCTAATAATCTACCCTTAATTCCATAGCCCCTCAGTATGGTGAACATCTTTTCCCACGTTACCCTCTCATATACTTTCGCTAGATCTACGAAACATAAGCACAACTGTCTATTTATCTCGTAACATTTTTCAATTACCAGGCGCATACCGTACTGAAAGTCGGATCCTGACAGCTCCTCCGTGGTCTGTAACCACACTGGTTTTCATCCAACTTCCTCTCAACAATTGATCACACCCTCCCTTCCAAGATGCCAGTGAAAAAGTTTGCCTGGTATAGTAATCAATATGATACCTCGATAGTTGTTGCAATTCTTCCTGTTCCCTTGCTTATAGATAGGTGCAATTAATGCATGTGTCCAAACTGAAGGTACCTCACCAACACTCGGTTCTAATCTTAGGTACTACCGGTATTCTATGAAGCAATTTCATCCCTGCCTTGCCGTTATACTTCACTATATCAGGTCTAATTTCACCTATCCCTGCTGCTTTATGACAATGGAGTTTATTTACCTCCTTTCCACTTCCTCAAGCGTAATTTCACCACATCATTTTCTTCCTCCCCATGAGCTTGGTTGTTCGCGACACCACCAGGAAGATTTCCTTTTACGTTGAGACGATTTTCAAAATATTCCCTTCACCTGTCCTGTGGTTCCCTGGGATCTATTATGAGTTCACCTGAATTAACCAAAACACTGCTCATTTCCTTTTTCCTTCATTTCCCAAGATTATGTATTTCTGCCCAGAAAGGTTTCTTTGATGCTTTAAATAGCCTTTCTAGGTGATTACCAAAATCTTCCCACGACTTCATTTTGGATTCAACGACTATTTCATTCGCTCTGTTTCATTCTTCTGCGTACAATTCAATGTCTGCATTGGCCCTTGCTTGGAGCCATTTCTGATAAGCCTTCTTTTTACGTTTAGAAGCTGCTGTCACCTCATCATTCCACCAAGATGTTCGCCTTTGCCCATCTTTACACACAGTCGTTCCTAGTCATTCCCTTGTTGTTTCTACTACAGCATCCCTGTATACCACATATTCTCTTTCTATACCAGTAACCTGCTTACTGTCCACTGTTCGAAACTTGTCACTAATAATATCCATGTAGGCCTACTTCTGTCTAAATTCCTCGTCCTGGAGATTTTCTACACTTATCCCTTTGCAGACAGATTTCACTTTCTCTGTCCTAGGCCATTGAGATACTCGTACTTACTACAGATCATACCGTGCCCTGTATAACAGAAAAGTCACCTAAAAAGTCGTACATTCCCAACAGACTTCCTGAATTTGAAGTCGGTTAATATATACCGGTAATCTACTTTATGAAACTGGTATCCCTAGCATTCCACGAGTAGCGGTGATTAGCCTTATGCTTGAAGAATGTAGTCGTAACTGCTAAACACATACCAGCACAGAAGTCCAGCAAACGCTTCCCTTTCCATTAGCTTCCATGTCTTCCCCATATTTACCAATCGCCCCTTCGAATACTTCAGTTCTCTTTCCAACTCTCGCATTGGTATCGCCCATCAGCACTATCCTATCTTTGCTGTTGACCCTGACTGCAATGTCACTCAATGTTGCATAAAACTTGTCAACTTCATCCTCATCTCCACCCTCACATGGTGAATAAATTGAGACAATTCTCGTCCTAATTCCTCCAACTGCCTAATCTACCCACAACGTTCGCTCATTTACGTGCCTAACAGAAACTACGCTGCGTACAATAGTATTCCTGATAAACTGTCCTACCCGATACTCTGACTTTCACCTTTTTAACACAAATCAAGTATACTTTATAATCTCCTGTCTCTTCCTCGTTATTTCTTCTTACCCTTAATTTCACTTACACCTAGTACATCCAGATGCATCCTGTTTTCTGACTCAGCCTGTTCTACTTTCTTTTTTCCGTAGCTCCCCATCGAATTCCATTTTTTTACAAAGTTGTTTCCAAGGTTAGGAACCACCGGTGGATTGTGTAGTCCTAGCCGCATGAGCGAATGAAGGGCCATTATACAGAATATCTCTGAGGACCCACTCCTGTTTCGTAGCAACTGGTATCCCGACACTCAGGACCACTTACTAGGCCACTCAGCTGTTGCCCTTGGTTCACGAACTAGAACGTGACTACAGCAACGTACACCATGAACCATCTAATATTATTATTCCGGAAATATCGTGCATCACCGAGGTGTAAGAAGGTTTAGTGCTGAATGGATGGACAAGGAATTGACAAGAGCATAATTTAATGCCCAAAATTTTGAAATTGTATTCCTTCCGTCTTGTTCTCTTATTTAAAATTTGGTAAATAGAAGATCTAAAAAAAGCAATAACAATATAAAAATGAACTCGTTAGTTCCAACAACAACGACATAAAGTCCAAAATCAGGTACAAAAGTAGAGAGAATTATCAGGATGATAATATACGATGGATGTGTATTATTAGCTCTGAAACAGTTATACTATTTTATAAGAGGTTTGCTCCATTAACTTCCATAGCCTAAGAGTCTGAGCTCCAAACTCAGAGGCATAACTTTCTAATAGCGCAGAAGGTTATACAATGGCAATCTTCAAATCAGGTATTTACAGTCACTTCCGCTCTATTGTTTTCTTTTCGGAAACATAAACAGGGGCGATGAGTGCCCATAATAAATGGCTATGATGTAAAAAGGTAAAGCTTGATAAAGATCGGGGGAAAACAAAATCCATGAGGGCGAAAGACCTGCGCTCCTTGTAGAAAACTCTTAAAACCTTAAGTGGGCTTATGGCCCCAACATACAGAGGCTAAGCGTATTGTGCGCCGGGGAGACTAAATGATAAACATTAAATACCAAAATCTGTTAATAATTTTAGAGGATAAGAAACTTTAGTCACCCCATACCGAGATGAACGGTAGTCAACAGAGGTAATCACTCTTGTCCCCTTACATTATGTATTTCCCAGTAGGGAATAAAACAGATTACTTAGATTGGCGAAATTTTTTACATTTAAACAGCAGAGTTTAGTAATGTACATGAAATAGAAGAGTTTTGAATCATTTCATATGTTAAGAAAATTCTGCCATTACCTTGAGTTGCTGGGCCTTTGAACGCCGATTGCGTCCTCTGCCACTTTAGTATACGCCGCACACAATAAACTGGAGCCATGACCATGACAATACAGCCTTAAAGCGCTCAGCTTTTATAGTATCTGGAGGGGAAGTTCCAGAACTCTTTACAGAAAGGCTGGATGCTTGTACACACCCCAAAACAAAATTAATTTGGCTAGAGAAAGTATACACAAATTATCTTTAATCCCGGCGGAGAGGACAAGTAGGCCGATGGTAGAGACATCTAATAGATGAAAATCCAAGTGTATTGCATAACATTAATTCAAGTTCAATTACATAGATATCCTTATAGAAGGCAAGCAGTCTGACTGCACGGAGAAGGTGCACCCCCGGTACAGACCGCCACTCCCTAAGGTTTTGCCACGGTATGAACAGCTTTGAAATCTTGAATCTTGCCGTACATAATTTTTGATAAAACATATATAAGTTGGAGTATCACTTGATAGATAGGCCTTTCATGTTTAGTTGTTGAAGTAAAGTAGTTTAGATAGTGTTTGCGAAGTACTAGAAGTTCGGGGTGTTGCGCCCAGAGTCGACAGCAAGAGCGGCCGCCGATGACGATGTCAGGATGGGGTCGCCCGGGCCCCCAAGTTACCCTGAGATATCATCCTCCCGTATATTTTGAGGAGCAACCAAGGCGATGGTCACAAAGTACGAAGTAGCATTGTTCGGGCCAAATATAAAGTGGGCGGTTGGAGTTCAGCATCAAAGCCCCTCCAGAGGATGATATTCCCAAAGGAGTCAGTTTGGAAGGAGTCTCGGCCGGAACGAGGCGGGTCCATACCCCGCGCCGGCATCTCTCGCTCATTGACACGACGTGGCCTCAGGTGAAAATATGGCACTGTAGTATTGATTTTTGGGGCAACTGTAACTTACTCACAGAGAGTGTTACGTGTGGTGCAGGTACGGTTGGCGACTTTGGAGGAATAGTGTACGGAGTTTCTGACACAGGTTTGGAGGCAGGGTCCTTAGTGGTAGAATAATAATGAGATCATTGAAGGGAAGGTTTAAAAAAAAGGATTTTAAAAAATGAAATTTAAGTTATGATGTTACTTAAATACATACAATATTTCACAGCCAACAGGGGCAGCAAGACTCCTTATTCTAACTTGATTATATAAAACCTAAACTAATAAGATGCTAAGGAAGGAAATATAATTAAATCAACAACATCATCCCTTGGTGGCATATACTGAAGAAGCAAATGCCTTTACACAGGTTTTACTTGACACAGGTGTAGCTCAAAAATCTTTTCATTTCATTGACAGGAGTAAGGAAATCAAGCCTAATGCAGGGTTAATGAAATCTGAGGGCAAGCTTGCCCGCGGAAACAAAGTTTTTAACATTACCTGATCTCCAATTTTTTACTTGGTGGATCTTTGTCCACGGTCATACCTCATTTTTACTCTCCGGTGAGAGGCCTTAAGATTATTTCTAGCTTTTCCCCATAAATCTCGGATATTCTCTGGATCTATTGTCTGTGGCAAAATCTCATTGGTCGACTACGAATTTGACAAATGAGTATTCGGGACAAACTTAAACATAAGAGAAATTGGAGAAACTTGTGCTGCTTATGAATGGCCAAGTTAAATGCTAATGATAACCAGTGTAAGGAAGTGTCCCTTTGGGAATGATCTTCGTGGTGAAAAGCAATAAGGGCAGGTCGAGGATTATGATTAACCCGCTCAGCTAGGGATGGTTGTGGGTGGTGCGCAGATGTCGTGACATGCGAGATAGAGAGATCGAAACAGAACATACGAAATCAATTACAGGCGAACGGCTTATCGTTATCAGGAACAACATATTGACAGGGTCCAAAAGACGACAAAACAGAACTGAGACAAGAAATAGTAAACTGAGTAGTGGCAAGCCTAGTCGGAAACAGCCATATAAACCGAGTAAAACCACCCACAACACACAAGAATGAATTTAATCCCATTCCCTTTATATTGGGGAAGGGTGTGACGTAATCCATGTACAATCGCTCCATAGGGCGAGATGCTTGGTGTGAGGACAATAGTCTTTAATTAGCTGACAACGTGGGCTTGCTAATCAAACAAGACTTACATGCCTTAACCAGTTCCCTAATCTCGCTATCCATGCTCTTCCAGATAAACGTCCCTCTTATCTTCTCTCTGGTTTTATAGATGAATAGATTTCCCCTAATGCGATCTCATGGTAATACTTCAAAATCATAGGTACTAGCACTGCTGGAACGACAATTTTTGTCTTCTGATCGTGCCTCGAAGGGCCACACAGATCTCCATTCCTCAAAACATAAGAGACGTCATGTTCCCCAGAAGAAAGGGTTTCCATAATAGGAGCATGCACCGTGTCTCCACGCTGGCATTTGGCTATATCGTCAAATAACAAAGAGGCATTAGTCAAAATTGCACTTATGCTAGGTGGTTTGAAAATAGAAGGGGAACGTCTTTCCTTCGGATCAACAGAATTAGAATCGCCGGAAAACATTCGGCTTAAGCCACTGCGACTTCGTTCTCCGACACTCGAATGTGTCGCACGTCAAACTGAAAAGCTGAAACCCTAGTCGCCCAACGGGTGATGCGTCCGGTACAACGGGGCCTAGGAAAAATCCAGCTCAGAGCCTGATCGTCGGTCTCCAATTAAAATTTAACGTGCTCAAGGTAGAGGCGGAAGTTTTCGAAGGCAAATCAGACGGCCAGTCTTTTCAACTCATATATAGAGTACTTGGTCTCTTGAGGTGACAATGTTCCAGGCGCATTGTTTAGTTGGGCGCTTTCCGATTTCATATTCCTGAAGAAGAACCGCCGCACCGCAGATAAAGCGGTGTCTGTCTGTAAAGTTAACTTCTTGGAGAAATCTGGCATTGCCGAGACCGGGGCGTTACACAGAGCTGATTTCAGATCCTCAAACGCAGCTTGCTGTGATGTCCCCAATTCAAACTGTGCACCTTTCCTGCGGAGAAGGTTCCTACTAGCAACGATTAGGAATTCACCATGCTGATGAATCTGGCAACACCTTTAGCATTTTTAAGAGGCTCGAATCTACGGATTGCGTGAGTTCTGAAATGATCGAACGAAACTCCAGAAGGTGACACAGTATGGCCCAAGAAGGACATGGATGGTTTAGCAAAAGGTACCTTTAACAACTTGATCGTCAATCCAGCTTTACACAAGTGTTTAGAGCTTTCTCTAGACGAGCGAAGTGTTCTTCAAAGGTCTCGGAGAAAACAACATCATCCAGATAATGGTACAGATAATTAAATTTAATATTGGAGAAGATGCTAACTAGCAGCCTATTAAAAACCGCCACGTCCCCAGGGAGCCTGAAAGGCATCCCGTTGTATTCATACAAGTTCCATTCACTAGCGAAACCAGTCAGATATTTCGATTCTTCCACCAGAGGTATCGGGTTATAGGTTTGGTTAAAATCTAATATGGTGAAGAACATGGCCTTACGTTTGAAAATATAAGAACAGTCACGTCCGTAGGGAGCCAGAAAGGCACCCGGTTGTATTCATGCAGGTTCAATTCAGTAGCGATAGCAGTCAGATATTTCGATTCTTCCACCAGAGGTATCAGGTTTTAGGCTTGGTTAAGATCTAAGATGGTGAAGAACATAGCCTTACGAAACCAAGAAAGACACGAATGCAAGTCGGGAAGGGGTGCTGATTATAGAATTATCTTACGATTTAATGCCCTCTAATCAAGCCGCCTTGAGGTTTCTGAACCAGAAAAATTGGTGAATAATACGCCTACTTGGAGGGTCGAATGATACCATACCTCAGCATTTGGTCAATGATTTCCTTGAGGGACTTTGTTTCAGGTGGAGATAGCCTGTACAGAGGAAATCTTAGACGGACCGAATCCGGAAACTCGATTTTGTATTCAAGTAACTCAGTCACAAAGATTTTCCGAAAGACGTCGGAAAATAACTGACATAATTTACGAATGCAATTAGCCTGTTCCTCAGGTAGATGGCTAACGTCTAACGACATCTCACTCCCGGTAGACGAAATAACAGATGATGTTACAGAATTACATTTTAAATGATGTATATGGAATTTAATCCTAAATTTGAATGTGCAGGAGTTACTTTGAAAATCGAGCACGATACCGGAATATGACATGAAATCTACACCTAATATCACAGGCCATGACAAATTTTTACCAACAAATAACATAAAATTTGATGTAAATTTAGAAATACGAAGTTTCACCTGAGTAAATCTTAAAATTTCTAGTGGGCAAGAGTTAGTGAAAACACATCTTACAGGAGGAGAAACTTATTCAGGAAATTTACAACTAAGCTTTAATTTTGAATACCATTCTTCCGAAACAATAGAATGAACACTTCCGGAATCTAAGAGGGCAGTAACATGTTCATTGCTTATTTCAATTTTAAGGAATGGAACAAAATCTGAAGTATCGGAGGCAATCTTGAGGCACTCTTTTGGACCTTCAAAGATGGTCTTAGGCGTTCTTCCCTCTTTAGAAGATATGATTTCCGATTTAAACTGGGCTGGGCCTTGAGGTGCAGATAGTGGCGCGGACTCAGCCGAGCACCCTAGTCATTTTCTATTGCTGTGGTTAGCAAAGGTAAAACCAGAAGTAGGACAAGAAGATATACTATTTGACAAGTTACAGTTCTTAGCCTGGTGTGTGAATGGCCCGCATTTGGAACAACCTTGAGAAGACGATCCTCTTCCGTACTGACTTTTAATGGGACAGCATAGTCCCCATTTCTACCCGCAGACCCTGACATTAATTTATTAACTTTATTAGACAGTTCATAAATATGTTGACCCAAGGAGTTTGGCTTATTTTAGTGCTCATCTCTGATTTTAAGAGGAAATAGATCCCCTACACTATTACAGAAATTAAAGAGTATAGCCTGAACACGTTTAAGCTGGTTTACTTTCCGGGTTGAACCGTGTTGTCGTTTTTTGTACATTACATACAGTTTGCTGACGTTCCGAATACATCGCAGTATTCTTTGTCAGGGCGACTGAAATACCCCTACTCGATCCGAGGTAACCAGTCTCCCAGGCAGCAATCCCACTACAAAGGGTGGTTCCTGACCTTGATCTATATATCCTAGCCTTTCTGGCTGACGTAAGCAGTGAAAAAAAAAGATCTACATCATTCGGAATTCTTTCATCCGCACGAAGAAAATGCTTTCGAGAGCGGATATGAACTCATCATCATCATCAACATCCTAAACCATCTCCAGTTTCCCGGGTGTGGTATATGTACCATGTGCCTTGTACCATTCCTCCTCCACCAACTTGTTGCAATCATGACCTCTCAGCAATACATCGTTCTTAACTGAATCTATCCATTTCCTTCGTGGCCTTCCCACGGGTCGTCTTCCTTACTTTTCTGTCAAATTCCTTCCTTGCAGTTCTGTTAACTGGCATCCTCTTCATGTGGCCAAACCACTTCAGTCTTGATATCTGAATCTTATTGAGGAGAAAATCATCTATTCCTACTTCTTCTCGAATTTTCTCATTCCTAACCTTGTCTTTCCTGGTTTTATGGATCACAGTGCGTAGAAGTTTCATTTCAGCTGCCTGGAGTTTGTAATTATCTCTATTGGTCAGTGTTGTGGTTTCGATACTGCATGTAAGAATTGGTGTATAATAGGACTTGTACAACGTCATTTTTGTTTTCATAGGTATTTGCTCATCCCACAGCATGTGTCTTACCTGGTGGAAAAATTGTGTTGCCTTATTGATTCGATTGTTCACCTCATGTTTTGCTAGGTTGTCATTTGATAGAACGCTACCCAAAAAGAGCGGAACTGAGCTAAGCTAACTAATTAAGGAATATTACAATGTAATTAACATGCAGATAATTATGATAACCACACCTGATGATTTATTGTTTGTATAAAAGTTCTAGTCTTCTCTCTTTAGCTCTTGTGTACTGCTCTGTTTCTTTCTTATTAAACTCCGGGATGTTTCCCAAGGCTGAACAGAGCCATCTTCTCATAGTGTTTCTCAGAAAAATGTCAACCCCATTTTGAGTCGAAGAACGACGTTAACTCAACAGTTGGCATGTGTATGGTGACGGTTTTATTCACAGCATTGACGCATTACCAGAAAGTTATTCCGAATGAAGAAGCCTTAACAACGTTTTAGCACCGGCAGCCACTCGCAGACCTGGTCTTGAATATAGAACTTGCAATTCTGTTTTCAGTTTTTGTTCATTCTACGATTATATGCCGATCCTACCCCGTTCCTACATCTTTGTTTGTTTAAGGGTTCACTTGCAGTCTCGTCGTATTTATAATCTCTGTGCATTGCTCTTTGTATCGAGATATCGATTATAGGAAATACCTTAGCATTGTTGATTTTACAGCGGTGTGAAAATTATTAGAAAAATTTGAAAATTTTGTATAAAATCACCTTTATTCATTGATATTTTTCTTCCAATTGAAATTAATCACATATTTAGTATTTGGTATGCATTCTCTTTGATTATATGGCAGATTCAGTGCGATATGGCATGCTTTCTACATTGTTTTTTGCAGGAATCTTTGACTTGCTTATCATAGTGCCATTTATTAATAAGTGTCCCTATGATATTTATCTTTGTTGTAATGCTGTTTTTCTTCAGTTTTCATTTCACAATGGCCCAGAGATTCTCAACGGGGTTTACATCTGGACTACTGCAGGCCAAGAAAGTGCTTTTACTTTGTTTCCACTTATAAGCTTCGTCACAGACTTCGCTTTATGGCAAGGAGCAACATCGTGTATGAATACAAAGTCACCATTGGGAATCCACTCTCTCATTTGGGTCAATAATCTTCTTTCAAGTACTGTTTTGTATTGAGGCTGCTTCATCATACCCTCTACAATATACAGACTTCGTATACCATGAACTGACGTAACACTCCAGACCATAACCTGGATGGGATGCTTGACAGTTTGTGCAATTAATGGGGGCAAGAACTCTTCATCAGTGCTTCTCCTCACGTACTCACTACTTTCGCCTGTTATTGCAAACACTGGTTCGTCGGAAAAACATGCCTGGAAGATTAAAAACATATCTAATACCATACACACATCAGTATAATGAAAATTAAATGAATAAGTTTCTTGCAAGGGGAATTTCATTCATTTGTGTTAAATTTGGAATTTTGTTACTTCAGAATATCGTATCATAATTCAGGTTCATTGACTGGTATTATTATAAGTAACCAATTATAATTGTATAATATCTTGATCCAGTCATCTCCGAATCGTTCACTCAAGTCTTTTGCCCACGCTTCATCCAGGTGTCAGCGCAAGACACACACAAGCCAGTAACGGGAACATCTGATTCAGTTGTTTCCAAATCACTGCTTAGGTTCACAGCTTCCTGCACTGATGATGTCAGATTATCCTCACATTACTTTTCTTTGTATGAGTCTACCTTGCAGCTGGGGGTGGCATGTTCATAATTCCACAAAACAAGCTGGTATCTTCCCTTCCAATACCTGAACATCTCATTCCATAGCACAATCTCAGGTTGCTTCATAAGTCCAGTTATTCACTTCAGACGTTCTAGAAGCAATATAAAACTGACAGCTGTCACAATACAAATATAACGTACAGACTACACCAACCCTCTCTTCGTCTTCATATAACTTCAAATCTCGCGCACAACAGTTAGCACATGCACAAGCTGAACGAATAACTTCTCGCAGAATCCTCAAATCTATGAACCTAAACCCACTTGAGGATTTATCTTCCATCTTGTATTCATCGAACGAAATGCCTCAATCAATATTCGTCTCAGCAGCACTGGATATCTTGAACGAAGGACTGCGGATACTGGTATCCTGTTCTGTGCCTTGCCCTGATACATTCGATTTCTTTTTCGTAAACCGAGAAGAACTGTCCTTTTTTTACTTTCTTCAAAACTCTACGTTCACCTCAAGGCATACTGTTACTTTGAATAACATACAACTAACAAAATTAGCAATTGGTAAATCGGATATGAAACCACAGCAACACATATAGATAAATACGCTGTCAACAAAGGAACCTGAAGAATGCGGCGGCCATACTTTTCCACAGCTTTATTGATGACAGGTTTCCATGGAAGAAAGACAAACACGTGGAAATTCTCCGTAAGAGTAATGAAAAAACTCGTCCTACAGAGTTGGGCGTGGCAGTATACAAGCAGTTACAGATACTCATTTTTCTCATATTTACAGATGGCATTGACCTGTAATATTTTTTATTAAAATCCTGACATGTTACGGTATATTATGAGCAAATAAAAATTTGCTATTTTTACTCATTTTTACGTATGTTCCCCCTTAAAAGGTGTTTGATGGGTATCATAGGTAGTTTAAGACAGTATAGTACATCATCTGTGTCAAGACACATACAAAATGTAGTTACTAAGGAGATACTCTAATATCAAAATAAAGCTACACTAGAGGGTTCGGTCAAAGCTTTAAGAGTATTATGTCAGCAGATTGGAAAAATGGAACAATACCCACTGGCTGGAAACGATCCATCATCTACGTTCCTATACCAAAAAAGGCGACGTGTTGGACTGCACAAACTACAGTACGCTTGTCCTAATATCACATGCTAGTAAGGTGTTGCTAAAGATCACGCAACGAAGATTAGAACCTTAATTGTCTAAACCTCGAGCTCGTTTTAGGATAGATATCATTAACAATATGCGTTGGATGGTAGAGGGAGCACAGGAGTTGGTTATCAGAAGGCCTTTTATAGTGTAAATCACAGGTCCATGAGGGATGTCCTTAGACGGATTAACATCTCTCTGTTTTGGATCCCAACTACCGATTTAAATTCACACTCTTGACTTAGTTATATGGTTCTCCGAGTACTGATATACATTTTACCTGGACTTTTTCTGACCGTAATTTGGCAGGTGCGATCCTAGCTCAGTCAGGTGGTATTTGAAGGTGTTCAAATACGTCATCTCCAAGCTGGTAGATTTACGAGCAGGTAAATGTGCTCTTGCGGGACTAACTTCCGGCACCTCGGCGTCTTCGAAAACTGTACAAGTAGAGTAGTTAGTGGTACGTAAAGCCAAAAACATAAATATTTAATACTATTGTTGAAATTGTACTTTTTCTAATCTTCTGGGTTTATTTTATCTTACTGCATATTATTTACTTCTCATTGGCAACGGTCAGGTTTGGATTCGTGGTTCCTTCTTATAGTTAACCCCAGGAATACTAACGGGGGGAACATTGTGCCCACCACCTGCTATTTATTGCTCTGTTTCTTTTGACATTTGATATTATAAGGCTGTAAAATGTATTCATTGTTACAAACTCCGAATGGTGTATTTGGTTTGCTCATTTTTACCGTCTGAAGGCGGCGCAGTCATTCAAACATGAGTGAGCAAGAAGTAACCCCTCCACTTAATTAGTATTGGCAGGATTTATAGCGTTGTTGGCCACTCACAGTAAAACTGAAATAGTTTCTTTCTTGACTGCTACTAGACATTACTAACTGGATAGTTCTGTGTGTACTCCAAGAGCATTGCACCTGATGGATGGTTGCTGGAATACTCTCCGAGATAGCTAATTCGTCTGAAGATGACGACATTGATATTACTGTTAGTGAAAACGAAGAAGGAACTGAGAATATATTGCACCCGTCATGCCGGGTTCAGCTCGGCCGGTGAGCGAGGATCTCCAGGGGGTAGATCGTTCGCTTATCGGCTGTGCGAAATTTTTAAGTGCAGGGATAGATGATGAACTAGTGGCAAATGAGTGAAAGCTAAATAGGTTTTACACATTTATTATAACTACTGCTCTTCTCAAACTTTACAATAATTTACAAAATCTAGGGATTTTGTTTATATGATTTGTCTTCTTTTATGTCGTAATCACATAGACACTTCATCGATAAACGGAACAGCAAATACCTGAATCTGTAAATATGATATTTATATTTTTAGTTGAAAATTAATTAAATAATTAATAATAATTAATTTGAGATGATCTCTCCCATTGATAATTTAATAACTTGAAAATAAACTTCCTTCCTTCATGGATTTAACTTTAATCAAGTTTGAAAATGATCATTTTCACTCCTCTTTGAAAATTAAATAAAAATTTTCTCCCATGAAATTATGGTTACATCGTCTTCCTTGACCTTTAAATTAACTAATAAACTCTATTTTATAATTATTTAGTAGTTGATTTTCACATAATAGCTTGGAACTTGACATCATGTCAACACACGTTTATCCATTAATTGAAATAATTAATTAAGTAACTCTTACAATTTTAATTTTGTGAGTTCAATCCACTGACATGGCCTATACTTATTTATGTGTATTCGTTAATTAGTACCCTATTCTTCCTTAAAAACGAATAAAATTCACTAAAGGTTTAAATTCAGTCAAATAATGAACCACTAAAGTTGGCGTAAAATAGGCCAAAAATTCCACGAAACAACGAAGAGCATCATCACAAATATGGATTGAAAAATTACATTATGCAAAATACAGACAAATCACACACACTACACTCACACAAAGATACACGGAAATATTATATACATATTTACACGAACGCTAGCCCTTGATTATTAATTTTCATGTTTAGTCAAAGTTAGGAAAAATATTCTCATGATGACACTATCGTGGCGACCTCCTCTCATCAACTTGAAATGTGATAGAGCAATGATTATCACTTTATTAAAGAACTCAGTTATACGACGATGTTCAGGCAGAATTTACGAACAAAATCATCCAAAAATCATTGATAAAATTGCTTAAACACAGGTCAGAAATTAACATTCCGCGCACGCGGTTCATGAGCTACGATATTTATTTTACTTCTCCACCATAATTGTGACTCTCGATTAATCTGCACTCACAACGAAGAAATTACGTCAAGTAACATATTTTCTTCTTAAATTGACTCAATAATGGATACACAGCTCGTCTGCTGAATTCAATAATATCCATCTACCAGTCAACTAATTATCACAGCACAGCAAATATATAAAAATTGTATCGGTCAGATACTGCCATTTCCCAGGCCTAAATTAATATAAATGAGCGCACATCAACCATATTCAATAATAACTAATATTATGCTCATGACCTTAGGTGTTCTTTTACGCGATAATTAAGTTAATTTATTTTTATTATTATTATTATTATTATTATCATCCCTGGCCGCGCAAGATCATACATGCGGAAGCTACTGCACAATAATATTTTAGATGACTCTATTGCACTCGAAATTCAACCATACGTCGCATAATTGAGGAATGAACTCTGACATAATAGAATCCACGAAATTACTGTCCCATTTGATCTCAATTTAAGTCTAAAAATATTCAAATAGTCCTAGTTTAACGTTGAGGTCATATTACATTTATTTCTCCTGCCACAATGAACTCGGGACAGTTGAAACACTTCTCGATGACATTCACTCAAACAAACTAATAGGTTCAAAATACTCACACATCCTCAAACTACCTTCACCAAGAAAGAAGAGGTGGAAAAATTCTAACTAATAGAAAATTTTCTAAACAAATAAGTAGAGGCTATATCATTACAATTACATTTACCGATAGAAAGAAAGAATAACAATGTTTAAATATTACTTGGTGGTGACTGTCGGTCGTAGAATTCGGGCTGATGACCTAGTGCATTACCACATTACGCACCATCGATCCTGGTCACGCCCGTCTGGACTGCCTTACATTTTACTCGTACATTGGGGACATGCTGGCGCGCTGGAAATCACACCATTCACCTCGTAAGAAGACAGGCATCCTGACTTGAACTCGAACCAGTGATCTCTTCTGTGGAAGTTCTTGTGAAAGCTGAAACTGAAAATTACGTCTGAGACAAGTCCAAAACACACACCGCTGTTTGATAAGATGGAAAAGTAACTTATCTGTTAATAACTGGTGAATTGTAAGTGGAATCCGTAAATATCTGAACTGCTGTTGCAACAAGTTGTAGGCTTTGAATAAGACGAAGTTCCTCAGTAAGCGAAGTGCGTCTTCTCCCGTCCGTAGTTGAAGCTAGAGTAATTCTCCACACGTCGCGTTCAGAGGTAGAAATTTCCGAGTAAATTTTCCTTAGGAAAATCCATAATTCACCGTCTTAAGACAGGGGTGCGTCTTTTCCTTATAAGCGATTGGTTAATTTATTAACTTCGTACCAAATTAATTGCTTGATTGGCTGCCATAGTCAGACGTCATGCACCTTCACTAATATCGATCGAGCACTTGACACACATTCTGCCTGGTCACGTGGCATTCACTGCTGATTTGAAGGTTACTTGGCTAGCTGTATCTGCGCTCTCCCCTCGTTCGCCCTTGGTTGGAATTCCCGGACACCTGGTGTCTAGCTCAGCCGACTCGATGTGTTAAAACTCCCTTCCTGGTTCTCGAAATAATGTTCCAACACACAGTAGAAATAAAAAATTCTCCAATAAATGATTTTTACCACTTTTGAAGGGGACATTTTCTCCCTTGACTGGTAAATGATTTAGTCGGAAGATGAAATCATTAATGCTGGAAATATACCCTTAACATGTTCCCTGAAAAATTTTAGTGGTAAACATGTGTCACACTTCTAAGCCACATTTTCAGTTCTTGTTCCGGCACGTAGCCTCCTGTTGTCCGCTTCTAGTGCTGCGCCCAGTAGTCGAAGTTGATTCATTATCGTGTTTTGCATTACTTGACATTCCTCACAGGTTTCTTCTTGCAGGTTGACCTGGGTCGATGCATGGTGGTACACTGCATCCTCATTTTCATCCCATGACGTTTCCTCTTCCATTATAGTGTTGACTTGGGCATCATTTACTGGTTTAGGGCAGTTGTAGCTTCGTAAATTTGAGGCATTATGAATTCCCTCATAGCTTTTGTCAAGACTTTGAATTTTATAGGCATTGTTCCCATATACTTGGATAATTTTGTAAGGACCGACGAAAAGAGTTGCGAATTTCGCGTAGAATTTGCTGGTAGGTTCCGAAATGGCTGGTTTCTTTAAGAGAACATATTCATTCAATCTTAGGGGTCGATGAATTTGTTTTTTCTCTTACTCTCCGTTGTCTGCGCTCAGCTTGCTCCCGTAATGAAATAGCAGCCTTTTGAATGTTTTCCTCTAGTGTTGGCCTTAAGTTACCGGGGCATTGAACGATGTTATCCCAAGGTCGATTTGGTGGTCGGTTGAAATGGAGACTAAGAGGGATTTGTGCCGTGGCCTCATGCACAGTATTGTTCAAACACTCCATCATTATAGGTAGAACGTCGACCCAGAACCAATGAGTATTTCCACAATAAATCCTACAGAATTTAGCTAGCTCTTGCATCACCCTTTCTGCCGGGTTGCTTGAAGGATGGCGGATAGAATTCAGAATATGTTTAATTCCAAGCTGTTCCATGGCTTCACGTAATTCTGTGGATGTAAATTGGGACCCATGGTCAGTGAGTAGTGCTTCTGGTTTGCCCATATCTGGAATCAGATTGCGAGTGATGCGCCGAATTATTGATTTCGAGTTAGCTTTCTGGATCGGGTACAAAGTTACGTATTTTGAAAATACGTCGATGGTGACAATGACATGCCGGTTGCCTCGCTTCGATGTCGGAGCGGGTCCAAATATATCCATTGCGTATAGTTGTTTAGGCCTAGAAGGAATGATCGGAATGGGACTGTGTTGGAGCAGATGGGAGCTCGGTTTCACTCTCTGGCAGATGTCACAAGTTCGGACTATGTTTCCTACAGTCGACCGGAGTTTGTCCCATGTAAACTTTTCTTGTATCGTGGCTAGTGTCTTGTCAATGCCACCATGGCCGGTGATTCTGTGAGCATGCCATATCAATGGCTCGCGTAATTTAGAAGGTACTAGTACTTTCAGCTTCGATTTCGCTGTATCCACAAATTTAAATAAAGTACCATCTAAGTATTGGTACCGGGACGCTTTCCTTCTTATCTTTCTGTACCCAGGGTCCTTAGGTTTAGTTTTATTTTCTAGAAAGTCAATAATAGGCCTCAAGTCACCATCTCGCTTTTGAGCTTGTCTTATATATCTCAATTTCCTCAAAAACTCATGATCTTCGGGAATTAATTCCAGTTGGTTGACTTGTAAAATTTCCTCGTTGGGATTACGGCTCAGACAGTCAGCTAGCATGTTACTCTTCCCTGAACAGTGCTCTAATTTGATGTTAAATTGTTGTACGAACATGGTCCATCTAAAAATGCGCTCAGACGCCATTGTGGCCTTTAGCATGAATATCAGTGCTTTGTGGTCTGTCCTAATAATTATCTCGAACCCATAGATAATTTTCTGCCAGTATTTTAAGGCATAGACGATAGATAGCATCTCTAATTCTGTTACTGAATAGTGTTTCTCGTGGCTGCGCAGTTTCCTACTGACAAAAGCTAGGTAGATCTTGTCCTCGGGATTCTTCTCGTCTTCCTGGAACAGTACGGCCCCAATTCCGACTCCTGATGCATCTGTTTGTAGGATAAAAGGTCTCTTGAAATTGGGATATCCTAGTTTGACATGATTTGACAGCATCTCTTTGGTCTTTGCGAAGGCTAAATCACATTCTTTGTTCCACTTCCACCTGTTGCCCTTCTTCAATAACTCTTGCAATGGAGCGACGGTTTCCATGAAGTTCGGACAGTGATTCGCGAAGAAGCTGGCCATGCCTAAAAACTGTCGTACTTGCTTCACGCGGATCGGCCTTGGGAACTTGCTGATGGCCTCTATTTTTACAGGATTGGGTCGTATTCCTTCCCCATCAATTATATGGCCTAAAAACAATATTTCAGCTTGGCAAAAGTGGGATTTATTTAAGTTAATGTGGAATCCAGACTTAGAAAGGTTATCTAACAATTTTTCTAGTTTAATTAGGTGTTCTTCAAAAGTTTCACTGGCCAGAAGCAGATCATCGATAAACCTGGTGGTAAAGCTATTAACTTCTTCTGTAAGGCATCTATCTAAGGCTCGGACAAGAACAGCTCCTGCATTACAAATACCGAATGGTAATTTTCTAAAAACATAAGTCTGCTGATCGAACATAAACCCAGTTAGCAGCCTAGACTTCTCTTCTAACAGTATGTGATAATAGGAGGCTGTAAAATCAACTGATGAGAACAATCTCATGCCATGGAATTTCCTCAGGACGTCTTTGATTGCCGGTGCCTGGTCTCTTTCTGGTACTAACTTCTTATTTATATCACGCGCGTCGATGCAAATGCGCAGAGACCCGTCTGGTTTATTTACTACTACAAGAGCACAAAGGAATGGTGTACAAGCCTTCATAATAATTCCATCCCGTTCCATTTCCTTGATAATCTTCGCCACGCGAGAATGAAATTTCTCTGGGATCGGATAGGGTTTCTTCTTAAACGGGGTCCAATCTGTAGCTACCAGCGAGTATTTAAAATCACGAATCTGGCCTGGTTTGTCATCGAACAGCGATTTATATTTCATCAGTAGATCTCGGAGCTGGCCTCTCTCTTTCTCTGTTCCTAATGCTTGTTCAGCCTTGGAGTTTATAAGATCGTACGGGTGTGTTGTACTATCGCCCTCTTCTATTATATTGTCCAGGGCCTGGTGAACTTCTTCAGTGGCCTCCTGGTCTTCAGATTCCCACGGTGCATAGGCGTTACTAATTTGGAACACACTCTGATCAGCTATTTCCGATGGGTTAACCATGATTTTTTCAATTGTTCCATCTGACCGAAATAATATCTGATTTAAATTAAGATCGATGTTGGCCTGATAAGTTGTTAAGAAATCCACCCCAAGGATGATATTGAACTTTATATTTGACATGGCCAGAAAAATATTTTGAAATTTTGAATTACCAATTTCGACATCCAGTAAAGTTTGTTGTCTACATGCTACAGTTTTATCCGGGATAATCCCCTTTATTTTTACATGAGACACTGGAATAATCGGAATGTTATATCTTTCATTCAAGTCATTTAGAAATGAATTGGAGATGACACTGATGGTGGACCCTGTGTCGACCAAGCATTTTACTTTAACACCACATACTCGGGCTAAAATTATCGGCAATGTCCTCATACAAACTCTATTGGTATCCATATTTTCTTCCAGTAGATCTTCCGACTTTGTCATCCAGGAATCAATCTGCACTATTATCCATTCTCGTGTCTTATTGTCAATACAAGGGCTAGAATTCAGGCTATCTCCCGTTAGTTCAGGGATTGTTTTTTTTAATAGCGCCCTGACTCTGTTCTTCCCTTTCAGGATGTTCCCTTTCTTCCTTTTCTTTGGCTCTCTGGTATTCTAGGCTCTCGGCGCCGACCATGTCAGGATTGACGTCTTGGTCATGGATAGCACGGTGCCATTTCCGTCGTTCTTGGTTGGACTGTTGGAGCTCGCGGAGATATTTTTCACGCTCTTCTTGCCTCCAGTTCCTCTTCCGGTTTTCGAGTCTGCGGTCGTTGGGTTCTCTTCTCCAGCGATCTCTGTTATTTTCATATGGCCTTCTTCGATTGTTCCGCCGGTAGTAATTCCATTCTCTTTCGTTCCTATAGCCTGGTCTTGGAGAACGATCCCTGGACGGTCTTTCTTCATTTTCACGATTCCAGTTTCTCCCTTGGCTGGTAAGGTTCCTGTCTGGTCGATTGATAGTTGCATGGAACACCTGTTGTTCTGGGTTTGTACTTCGCCTAGATGGTTCCCTGGATGTCATATCTAACTGTCTGAGAATGGCCTCAGCTTGAATCGCCGTCTGAACGTTCGAGGCTATCATAATTCTTTGGATATCCGCAGGCAGCTGTCTTACAATGACCTTTATTAATTCAGTTTCTGTAGGTGGCGCGTCAAGCTCACGCAATTTGCGTAATTGGCTTGAAAAAATTCTGAGAAGCGCGTGGGTGTGGATTGAGCATATTTTTTGGCGTACAGTTCTGTCTTAAGCTGGTCCTGAATATCTGAGTTCCAGTACTTCTCTAAAAATGCCCTTTTAAAACCTTCAAAATCGTTAAACGAATATCGGAAGGCTGTAAACCACGTCAACACTGAGTTTTCCAGGTATCTCTCGGTCACTCGTAGTTGACGCTCCACAGGAATTTTATTGTCTCGGAAGAACTCCTGCAATTCGTTAATAAAACTCTTGGGGGTTATTCCTTTTACATTATTAAACTTCTTTGGGTGATCCTCATGTAATCGTATTATATTCACGATTTGGTTTTGACCAGAAGTGTTAAGTTGACTCGTTTCCCCTCTAACAGGCTCTAAAAATGGGTTAGTGGTATTTACAGGAACGTTTAGAATTACTCTTTCATCGGTCTTGGGAGTTGAGAATTGAACTTCCCCGGATACACGTTTCTCCAGTTGCCCCTGCCGTTCTAACAGAGTATTAGCTACAATGTTATTACTCTCGCCTTGTAACCTGAGTAGCTTTAGCTCCTTGGTAAGCTCCTATATTTCTCCCTGTAATTCCTGTTTGTAGACTTCCGAGCTGGCTCTCACTTCACTTATTTCCTTGTCCACGGTTGTTTTCATTGTTTCAAGACTCTGCTGGGTCTCCTCGATCGTCTCATAAAAGTATTCGAGTCGCTCCGAATTAGTGACCTGGGCTACCTTAATTTCGGCTATTACGCCCTTCTCCACCTGTTTTACCGTTTCATAGATTTCGGTGAACTTCCTGCCCCAT
Source organism: Anabrus simplex (assembly GCF_040414725.1). Classification (NCBI taxonomy): domain Eukaryota; kingdom Metazoa; phylum Arthropoda; class Insecta; order Orthoptera; family Tettigoniidae; genus Anabrus; species Anabrus simplex. Next base: position 69,712,198 of record NC_090279.1, read on the forward strand.
GCGGTTTTAGTTGCAGACAAGTCCTCGGCATTGTCGCTAATTTTCTCCTCAATGGTCCGAAAATTTCCCTTCACTTCGTCCTTGTATTTGTCTAGTCCATGCAGTATTCCTGTCTGTACTTTGGCTAGCCTTTCGCTAAACTCATTTGACATCGCTGACATGGAGCTATCGATTCCGGCCTGGATTTCCCCTTTCAAACTGGAGAATTTTTGCTTAACGGACACCAACTCACTTTGGACCGACGCTAATTTTCCGTTAAATAATTTAACGTCCATGTGCAGTTTCCCTAAGTTTTCATCTGTCCTAGCTTGAATTTCTTCCAGGGCACCCTTAAGATCTTGTTTGAGTTTGTCCTGTCCTGCATTCACATTCTCACAAATCTCACGCTTTAACAATTCATTGTTCTCACTAATCTCACGCTTTAATTCCTGTTTCAATAAATTACTGTTTTCGTTTAACGCCTGTTTCAATAAACTACCGTTTTCATTTAGCTCAACTTTTAGCTCCTGTTTCAATAAATGACTGTTTTCGTTTAACTCCTGTTTGAAACTGTCTTTCAAGTCCGCAGTCACTACCTCTAGGAGCCTACGAAGGTCCTCCATAGTAACAGTACCCATTCTAATTTGAGACAACTAGCAGTTCAGACATTGGACGGACAAGGTTCGATGGTCTAATACCCGAGTTCAGATCGACAGTCACGTGTGGATTGAAGTCACAGTCATAAAAGAAGATTATTATCGCATAAAATAATATCTTATAATTTAAGTCCAAACTATGCGGAAATCTGCCGCAAAAGGATAAATTTTGAAAATATCAACCAGATTTTGTTTATAATATAGCACCAAGGCCCTTCCTAACCTTTAACATGAGCGTAGTTCGCCACAAAAATTTGGGCTAATAAATGTCACAAAATAAACCTGAAAATTTTAATTTGCCACTGCATCTTGTTTGCATCCAAATTCTGGACTACAAGATCGAGTTATTTTATTGGTACAGCCAGTAAATCGGGCCTTAACACGTTGACCGCCAAATCTATACCTGCACCCGTCATGCCGGGCTCAGCTCGGCCGGTGAGCGAGGATCTCCAGGGGGTAGATCGTTCGCTTATCGGCTGTGCGAAATTTTTAAGTGCAGGGATAGATGATGAACTAGTGGCAAATGAGAGAAAGCTAAATAGGTTTTACACATTTATTATAACTACTGCTCTTCTCAAACTTTACAATAATTTACAAAATCTAGGGATTTTGTTTATATGATTTGTCTTCTTTTATGTCGTAATCACATAGACACTTCATCGATAAACGGAACAGCAAATACCTGAATCTGTAAATATAATATTTATATTTTTAGTTGAAAATTAATTAAATAATTAATAATAATTAATTTGAGATGATCTCTCCCATTGATAATTTAATAACTTGAAAATAAACTTCCTTCCTTCATGGATTTAACTTTAATCAAGTTTGAAAATGATCATTTTCACTCCTCTTTGAAAATTAAATAAAAATTTTCTCCCATGAAATTATGGTTACATCGTCTTCCTTGACCTTTAAATTAACTAATAAACTCTATTTTATAATTATTTAGTAGTTGATTTTCACATAATAGCTTGGAACTTGACATCATGTCAACACACGTTTATCCATTAATTGAAATAATTAATTAAGTAACTCTTACAATTTTAATTTTGTGAGTTCAATCCACTGACATGGCCTATACTTATTTATGTGTATTCGTTAATTAGTACCCTATTCTTCCTTAAAAACGAATAAAATTCACTAAAGGTTTAAATTCAGTCAAATAATGAACCACTAAAGTTGGCGTAAAATAGGCCAAAAATTCCACGAAACAACGAAGAGCATCATCACAAATATGGATTGAAAAATTACATTATGCAAAATACAGACAAATCACACACACTACACTCACACAAAGATACACGGAAATATTATATACATATTTACACGAACGCTAGCCCTTGATTATTAATTTTCATGTTTAGTCAAAGTTAGGAAAAATATTCTCATGATGACACTATCGCGGCGACCTCCTCTCATCAACTTGAAATGTGATAGAGCAATGATTATCACTTTATTAAAGAACTCAGTTATACGACGATGTTCAGGCAGAATTTACGAACAAAATCATCCAAAAATCATTGATAAAATTGCTTAAACACAGGTCAGAAATTAACATTCCGCGCACGCGGTTCATGAGCTACGATATTTATTTTTACTTCTCCACCATAATTGTGACTCTCGATTAATCTGCACTCACAACGAAGAAATTACGTCAAGTAACATATTTTCTTCTTAAATTGACTCAATAATGGATGCACAGCTCGTCTGCTGAATTCAATAATATCCATCTACCAGTCAACTAATTATCACAGCACAGCAAATATATAAAAATTGTATCGGTCAGATACTGCCATTTCCCAGGCCTAAATTAATATAAATGAGCGCACATCAACCATATTCAATAATAACTAATATTATGCTCATGACCTTAGGTGTTCTTTTACGCGATAATTAAGTTAAATTATTTTTATTATTATTATTATTATTATTATTATCATCCCTGGCCGCGCAAGATCATACATGCGGAAGCTACTGCACAATAATATTTTAGATGACTCTATTGCACTCGAAATTCAACCATACGTCGCATAATTGAGGAATGAACTCTGACATAATAGAATCCACGAAATTACTGTCCCATTTGATCTCAATTTAAGTCTAAAAATATTCAAATAGTCCTAGTTTAACGTTGAGGTCATATTACATTTATTTCTCCTGCCACAATGAACTCGGGACAGTTGAAACACTTCTCGATGACATTCACTCAAACAAACTAATAGGTTCAAAATACTCACACATCCTCAAACTACCTTCACCAAGAAAGAAGAGGTGGAAAAATTCTAACTAATAGAAAATTTTCTAAACAAATAAGTAGAGGCTATATCATTGCAATTACATTTACCGATAGAAAGAAAGAATAACAATGTTTAGATATTACTTGGTGGTGACTGTCGGTCGTAGAATTCGGGCTGATGACCTAGTGCATTACCACATTACGCACCATCGATCCTGGTCACGCCCGTCTGGACTGTCTTACATTATACTCGTACATTGGGGACATGCTGGCGCGCTGGAAATCACACCATTCACCTCGTAAGAAGACAGGCATCCTGACTTGAACTCGAACCAGTGATCTCTTCTGTGGAAGTTCTTGTGAAAGCTGAAACTGAAAATTACGTCTGAGACAAGTCCAAAACACACACCGCTGTTTGATAAGATGGAAAAGTAACTTATCTTTTAATAACTGGTGAATTGTAAGTGGAATCCGTAAATATCTGAACTGCTGTTGCAACAAGTTGTAGGCTTTGAATAAGACGAAGTTCCTCAGTAAGCGAAGTGCGTCTTCTCCCGTCCGTAGTTGAAGCTAGAGTAATTCTCCACACGTCGCGTTCAGAGGTAGAAATTTCCGAGTAAATTTTCCTTAGGCAAATCCATAATTCACCGTCTTAAGACAGGGGTGCGTCTTTTCCTTATAAGCGATTGGTTAATTTATTAACTTCGCACCAAATTAATTGCTTGATTGGCTGCCATAGTCAGACGTCATGCACCTTCACTAATATCGATCGAGCACTTGACACACATTCTGCCTGGTCACGTGGCATTCACGGCTGATTTGAAGGTTATTTGGCTAGCTGTATCTGCGCTCTCTCCTCGTTCGCCCTTGGTTGGAATTTCCGGACACCTGGTGTCTAGCTCAGCCACTCGATGTGTTAAAACTCCCTTCCTGGTTCTCGAAATAATGTTCCAACACACAGTAGAAATAAAATATTCTCCAATAAATGATTTTTACCACTTTTGAAGGGGACAATATATATATATTTAAAAAAAGCGAGCTGGATTACCATCATGAGAGAGATACACAGATAAACCCAGTTTCAAAACTGTTATCCGCCAGACGCGTAGAAATTATTCATCAGACTGAATGTAGACGCGTAGAAATGATTCATCAGACTGAATGTAGAACATTGAAAATATTTGCACTTTAACAATAGCTCAGTCAGCTGTTTATTTATGGGGTTGACAGCTGATAATGTTACCAAGTTGAAATATATTTCTTTAGTTGATTGTAAGGAATGTGAAATAAGTTGGTAAATATCTCCAATAATAAACATCAGAGATTCACAGGAACTTGACTTTAAGTGTTCGTCACAAAGCACACTCCCGCTGGTATACAATGACATTAAAAATAGGGTTGATATTCCTAGGGTTAAAATTGTAAGTCACGCAGATAACAATACAACAACAGTGGAAGCTATTGGATGAGGGTGACAGTGGGTTGAGTGAGAAGACGTATGCATAGAACGGAACTTTCCTTCACACATCACAGGAAAACTAGAATCCAGCTTTGAATTGTTGATGCTAGTAAAATAAATTTTAATTTATCAACTGGGGAAATAAATTGTTAGATGATGCAAATATCTGTGAGTTTTCCGCAAATGTGTAGTAAAGCTGGAAATATGGTCATAAAAATTATAACACCAGCTGCGCGGCGGAAATACTTGATGCGAGTCCCTCGACCTCTTGACGCGAGTGTAACGTCCAGCCGTCAGAGCAAATGAACACTATGACTATCTCGAGGAAGAACATCTTTACTATACACTCTTATGCCTTTCATAAGACCTGTGAAGTTACTAAACGCCTCAAGAATAATCTATATTCAACTATCCCTGAGACCTCGTTTATTTTCGTATTCTTATCTTTAAAACTGATTCTGACCATCGTCTTCTGTGTTTCCCTCTACGTCACTTACCTTCCACAACTACTTCATTATTCTCCTAGACAACCTACCTTCCTCCGCTCGCTTCACATGACCTCTCCACAGAAGCCGGTTCACGTGTACCGCTTCATTTACCGTGTTCATTCGTAACTCAGTCTTAGTACCTTCCTGCCATTGTTCTCACGTGTTTGTAGCAGCCTTTTCTAACAGCAAACAGACTGGTACACAGATAGACTTCTTTCTTACAGAACACTCTGGCTGCGCGGTTAGAGTCACACACCTGTCAACACCACTGTCGGCAGCCCTGAAGCTGGTTTTCCGTGGTTTCCCATTTTGATACCAGGCAAACGCTGGGGCGCTTCCTTCCCACTGCTGTCCCGTCGTCATAAGACTTATCTGTATCGTAAAGCAAATTGTAAATTAAATAAAACACACACTGCGAGCTTCACACTTACTGTGCTACCATCCTGGGAGAATACACATCCTAAATAGCTGAAGTGATCTACCTGTTCCAGATTTGTATCACCAACTTCAGTTTACATTCTTTTAGGTTTCTGGATACTCACTGCATTAGCTTTGCTGTACCAATCACACTTACTGTGCTACCATCCTGGGAGAATACACATCCTAAATAGCTGAAGTGATCTACCTGTTCCAGATGTGTATCACCAACTTCAGATTCAAAAATTCTCTAAGGTTTCTGGATACTCACTGCATCTATTTTCAAATTACTACTAGGCCACCATATCTCAGTTTTAGAGCAGCCAACGCGAAGTTTCTAGATCCCGGGCTTCAGCAGAGTCTGCCAAACTGCTTACTGAATCCCTCCCTGTCACTTTTTACTTTCCAGTAGTTTATCCATTAAAAGTAGGAATAACAAACAGCTTTGTCTATTTCCTGTAACTCCTTGAACAAAGAACTCATTTCGCTCTCCGCACCCCAACTGTTATCATAAATGCCTTTGATTGCTCAATTAGAGTATATATATTATTTGCTTTACGCCGCACATAAACTCAGATAAGGCTTATGGCTTCGCTGCGATAGGAGAGGCCTACGAGAAGGAAGGAATCTTCCGTGGCCTTCATTAAGGTACAGCCATCTTTAGGGCTGCCAACAGTGGGGTTCGAACCCACTATCTTCCGGATGCAAGCTCACAGCTGCGCGCCCCTAACCATACAGCCAACTCACCCGACAATTATAGCATATTATATTATGTTATGTTATAAGAATAATTTAGTGTGGCTATTTCTAGCCTGGTGCAACCCTTGTAAGGCAGACCCTCCGATGAAGGTGGGCGGCATCTGCCATATGTAGACTACTGCATTATATTGTGGTAGAGGATAGTGTTAGGTGTAGTGTGTGAGTTGCAGGGATGTTGGGGAGAGCACAAACACCCAGCCCCGAGTCACTGAAATTAACCAATGAAGGTTAAAATCCCGACCCGGCCGGGAATCGAGCCCGTGACCCTCTGAACCGAAAACCAGTATGCTGACCATTCAGCCAACGAGTCGGATATTATATTATATTATATTATATTATATTATATTATATTATATTATATTATATTATATTATATTATATTATATTATATTATATTATATTATATTATATTATATTATATTATAATAGTGGTTGCAGAGACCATAGGCCTTCGAGTAGGAGCAGATGCATAAAAACAGCGATTTTTTTTCACTCGGTGACAAATTCTTTCTTTCTTAATCAGTTTACCCCACAGGGTTGGTTTATTCCTCGGACTCAGCGAAGGATCCCACATCTACCGCTTCAAGAGCAGTGTCCTGGATCGTGAGACTTTGGGTCAAGGATAAACTGGGAAAGAGGACAAGTACCTCGTCCAGGTTGCTTCACAAAAGTTCAAATAAAGCGTATAGGAATGTTTTGAGATATTAGAGAGCTATCGGCTGTCCTGAAAATACTTTACTGCAGTTTTCTATTTTACTTGCAGGCAAACAGCTGATTCCTTCCAACTCCTCACCCAGTTCCATTTCATCTTCATTTTTCTAGAAAAATGTTCAAATGTTGAGGATTTTTCCTTCATTAAAATAGTTTACACCTGTTCGAGCAATTTTGCTAATGGGCCTTATTTTTTTCAAAATTTAACGATTAAAATCTCTCATACTTTTGTAGTCACATTCGCGCAGATACTTGCGGCTTGTAGTCGCTACGCATTCACGTTTGGAGCTGAAGGTTTCAGCACTGTTTTCTTTTACTAATGCATCTATTTTATTTTATTTTCTCAATAATTATTTTTTTGTTGTGTTCTCTTTTGTTTTAGAGCTATCTGCAATATTTTGAACCATTGTTACTCCTTGTTGCTTGACGTAAGTCTCGTCTTATTCGTTAGAATTTAAATGCAGCGCTGCGCTACGTTCATTCGCACTGCAACAACGCACTTTGCTCCACAATCAAGCTAAATTCTCTGATTCATCAGCAACTTTCATCTAATCCTATTGTAGGCATGATAATGTATTGTCCACAGCGTCTACGGAAAGACAGTAGTGTAAGAGAAAATGGGGGAAAACCGTTCGTTTTTTCCTATAAACACCCAGTCTATTCAAAGATTTTAAAAATGATATGCATATCAAAACCTTCCTCCGGATGTGTATACACTAAACATGAGGCTTGGTCGAGATCCATCCAGCCGTTTCGCCGTGATGATGGAACAGACAGACAAACAGACAGATAAACGGACACGAAAAATAAAAATCACCGGATCGGCATTGAGTTGACCTAAAACGGATAAATATCTGAAAATTTGGCAAAACAAATGAAATTACAGACAGCGGACCGCCTACAACTTTATTTATATAGATAAGCATGGACACGTCCAGAAGTGCAGACCTTTATTTCGAGAGTCGCTGCTTTGAAACTGCACGACATATCTACAAACGGACCTCACCATCAGACGTCTCATTTAGTGTTTACATGGTTGGCCCTACGACATCTTCTCGTACCTCCTATATTTATGGGTTAGATTGAGTTAGAGTCATTGAATTGAGTAACATTTTGTACAGTTTTATCACTCATGTGACAGCTAGAATCACAAAATTTGGCTATCATATGGCAACTGGTCATGTCAACATGCGAGCTGAATGTCGTCACTATATTATGTTTCCTATAAGTGTGCGAAGCGAGAACATAATCGTGTAAGAAGTACAAAATTAACTTGAAATCGAGAAATACATCTCTATTTAACGTATAAGGGATAGAAATACGACCAAAGTTTTAGATTTCTCCAGAATGCAAAAGATTGTGCTTTCTGTTTTGTGAGATGACTTACCGCTTAGCCACCAATTATCCCGAAACGAAGGTCTGCACCGTCGTTAAAATTTCATCCCTATTCCGATATTTTCCGGCGCCAAAATTTATACATTTGCATAGCTTAGAATATTTCCTCAAAGAAAGAGTGTCCAGGCTTCGCGATTAGCATTCGCATATGTATGGAGGAAGAAAATAATACAGTTAAGAAAGTTGAAATTAATTGAAAATATGTCAATAATTGAGGACAGTCGGATAGGACAATAATATGTAAACACCAAGTGAATGTATTGGAAAATCAGATGCTGCTCAATAAATTATGCTGATATGAGTTAAGGATATAAGAAAGCGGTAACAGATGGGAAATTTAGGCGCTGGGATTCTTAGGTAAACACATGAGAAGATGACTAATGGTGTTATTACTTAAGCTATTCGATGACGGTTATAACCTCCAACGATATTCTACCAATATCCCGCAGAATGGCCGATTGACGTCTCTCTTGCTTTCAACCCAAGGGACAACCACGAATTTACAGGAATGATGACGAAAATGGCAATACGCTACTTCCTTGCTGGCAAGCAGTCAGAGAAGTTGCCATGGTAACCTGTAGGTTCGTTGTCGGTCTGTCGGTCACTCAATGCAGAGCATGATACCCGCAGAAATTAGTAATTTTCTCCGTCATTTGAAGAGCAAGGTCAATTATGAACATACTATCAGTTGTTTATAATGAAGAGATGTTTCACATACAGACCACGACGTTTACAGAAAGACAGTAGTATAACAGAAAAAGGGGGAAAACTGTTTGGGTTTTCCTATAAACACCCAGTCTATTCAAAGATTTTAAAATGATACGCATATCAAAACCTTCCGCGGGATGTGTATATACCAAATATGACGTTTGTTTAAGATCTATCCAGGCGTTTCACCGTGATGGTGGTACAAACAGACAGCAAACAGACAAACGGACAAATAGACACGAAAAATAAAAAACACCGATTCGGTATTGAGTTGACATAAAACGGATAAATATCTGAAAAATAGGCAAAACAAACGAAATTTCAGACAGCGGAACCGTACAATTTTATTTATATAAATAACAGAACATTTATGAAGCTAAACGAGAATATTTGCATGGTAAAATTTGCTATTAATTTCTGGTAATAACGTTTAAATGAGGTACCTCGATTATTTAACTTAAATATACTAAGTCCTTACAACCAATAATTAATTATTTAATATATCTTGAAGGAAACTGATTACTGCCAAATGGGTTAGAGCTCAAATTCTGGAATCCCCAAATTACAACTGTTTGATCAATCAATCAATCAATCAATCAATCAATCAATCAATCAATCAATACTGATCTGCATTTAGGGCAGTCGCCCAGGTGGCAGATTCCCTACCTGTTACTTTTCTAGCCTCATCCTAAATGATTTCAAAGAAATTGGAAATTTATTGAACGTCTCCCTTGGTAAGTTATTCCAATCCCTAACTCCCCTTCCTATAAATGAATATTTGCCCCAGTTTGTCCCCTTGAATTCCAATTTTATCTTCATATTGTCATCTTTCCTACATTTATAAACGCCACTCAGACTTATTCGTCTACTAACGTCATTCCACGCCATCTCTCCGCTAACAGCTCGGAACATACCACTTAGTCTAACAGCTCCTCTTCTTTCTCTCAATTCTTCTCAACTCAAACTTTGCAGCATTTTTGTAACGCTACTCTTTTGTCGGAAATCACCCAGAACAAATCGAGCTGTTTTTCTTTGGATTATTTCCAGTTCTTGAATTAGGTAATCCTGGTGTGGGTCCCATACACTGGAACCGTACTCTAGTTGGGGTCTTACCAGAGACTTATATGCCCTCTCCTTTACATCCTTACTACAACCCCTAAACACCCTCATAACCATGTGCAGAGATCTGTACCCTTTAATTACAATCCCATTTATGTGATTACCCCAATGCATATATTTCCTTATATTAACACCTAGATACTTACAATGATCCCCAAAAGGAACTTTCACCCCATCAACGCAGTAATTAAAACTGAGGGGACTTTTCCTATTTGTGAAACTCACGACCTGACTTTTAACCCCGTTTATCAACATACCATTGCCTGCTGTCCATCTCACAACATTTTCGAGGTCACGTTGCAGTTGCTCACAATCTTGTAACTTATTTGTCACCCTATAGAGAATAACATCATCCGCAAAAAGCCTTACCTCCGATTCCACTCCTTTACTCATATCATTTATATATATAAGAAAACATAGGTCCGATAATACTGCCTTGAGGAATTCCCCTCTTAATTATTACAGGGTCAGATAAAGCTTCACCTACTCTAATTCTCTGAGATCTATTTTCTAGAAATATAGCAACCCATTCAGTCACTCTTTTGTCTAGTCCAATTGCACTCATTTCTGCCAGTAGTCTCCCATGATCTACCCTATCAAATGCTTTAGACAGGTCAATCGCGATACAGTCCATTTGACCTCCAGAATCCAGGATATCTGCTATATCTTGCTGGAATCCTACAAGTTGAGCTTCAGTGGAATAACCTTTCCTAAAACCGAACTGCCTTCTATCGAACCAGTTATTAATTTCACAAACATGTCTAATATAATCAGAAAGAATGCCTTTCCAAAGCTTACATTCAATGCATGTCAAACTGACTGGCCTGTAATTTTCAGCTTTATGTCTATCACCTTTTCCTTTATACACAGGGGCTACAATAGCAACTCTCCATTCATCTGGTATAGCTCCTCCGACCAAACAATAATCAAATAAGTACTTCAGATATGGTACTATATCCCAACCCATTGTCTTTAGTAGATCCCCAGAAATCTGATCAATTCCAGCTTCTTTTCTAGTTTTCAACTTTCGTATCTTATTGTAAATATCATTGTTATCATATGTAAATTTTATTACTTCTTTGGCCTTAGTCTCCTCCTCTATCTCGACATTATCCTTGTAACCAACAATCTTTACATACTGCTGACTGAATACTTCTGCCTATTGAAGATCCTCACATACACCCTCCCCTTGTTCATTAATTATTCCTGGAATGTCCTTCTTGGAACCTGTTTCTGCCTTAAAGTACCCATACATACCCTTCCATTTTTCACTAAAATTTGTATGACTGCCAATTATGCTTGCCATCATGTTATCCTTAGCTGCCTTCTTTGCTAGATTCAATTTTCTAGTACGTTCCTTCAATTTCTCCTTACTTCCACAGTCATTTCTAACTCTATTTCTTTCCAGTCTACACCTCCTTCTTAGTCTCGTTATTTCTCTATTATAATAAGGTGGGTCTTTGCCATTCCTTACCACCCTAAAAGGTACAAACCTGTTTTCGCATTCCTCAACTATTTCTTTAAACCCATCCCAGAGTCTGTTTACATTATTATTTACCGGTTGCCACCGATCATAGTTACTTTTTAGAAACTTCCTCATGCCTGCTTTATCAGCCATATGGTACTGCCTAATAGTCCTACTTTTAAGACCTAACTTTCTATCACATTTATTTTTAACTACCACAAAACAGCTTCATGATCACTAATACCATCTATTACTTCAGTTTTCCTATAGAGCTCATCTAGTTTTATCAGCACCACATCCAAGATATTTTTCCCTCTGGTTGGTTCCATCACTTTTTGAGTCAGCTGTCCTTCCCATATTAACTTATTTGCCATTTGTTGGTCATGCTTCCTGTCGTTCGCATTCCCTTCCCAATTGACATCTGGCAAATTCAGATCTCCCGCTACAATCACATTTCTTTCCATGTCATTTCCCACACAGCTAACTATCCTATCAAATAATTCCAAATCCGCGTCAGTGCTACCCTTTCCCGATCTGTACACTCCAAATATATCAAGTTGCCTGTTATCTTTAGAAATTAGCCTTAAACCTAGAATTGCATGTGTCTCATCTTTATCTTTTTCGTAGCTTACAAATTCTTGTTTCACCAGAATGAACACTCCCCCTCCCACCATTCCTATCCTATCTCTACGATATACACTCCAGTGCCGTGAGAAAATTTCTCCATCCATTATATCATTTCTCAGCCATGATTCAACTCCTATTACAATATCTGGTAAATATATATCTATTAAATTTCTTAATTCTATTCCTTTCTTTACAATACTTCTACAGTTCAACACTAACAATTTTATGTCATCCCTACTTGATTTCCAGTTCCGTGTTCCCTTACCACCGCTCCTTAGGCCACCCTGTTTCCCTGAATGTACCTCCCTATTACCCTTGCAAACAAATTTCCTAACTTATACGTACCACTGCGGTTTAAATGAAGGCCATCTGAGCGCAGATCCATATCTCCTACCCACCCATTAGGATCTAGAAATTTCACTCCCAGTTTCCCACATACCCACTCCATAGTCTCATTTAAATCCCCAATCACCCTCCAGTCAGTATCCCTCCAACACAGTATTCCACTAATAACTTCTCCGCTTTCTTAAACTACACCCGTGCTGCATTTACCAGATCCCACACATCTCCAACTATGTTGGTACTTATATCAGCTTGCCTTACGTCGTTGGTGCCAACATGAAACACTACCACTTTCTCCTTCCCCTCCTCCCTCTCTTCTACTTTCTTCAACATCTGCCTCAACCTAATTCCTGAATAACATTCTACCCTGGTTCCCTTTCCTCCACACACTTTCCCCACGTGTCTAACGATGGAATCCCCCATGACCAGAGCCTCAACCCTACCCACCTCATTTGATCCACTCCCCTCCTGGTCAGCCCTATCTTTCCTGATAGCTGCAGAAGCTACTTCCTCCTCCCTTTTCTCCTTCCCATGACCCTGTTCCACCTGTCTTTTCATATCCTCTACTCTACATTTCCCTTTCCTACCTTTTTCCTTCCTTCTACTTCTACACATCTCACCAACAGTTCCCTGTCCGTCACCTTCCCTCTGTTGTTCTACCTGGAGTGACTCGTACCGATTTCGCACAGACACCTGTCCTGAATTCTGATCCTGAATAGAGCCCTTAGCCTTCAATCTCCTTCCCCTTAGAACATTAGATCACCTGTCTTCTACAACTCCCCCTCTCCTTCCCCTCCTTCTTGTACACCTACTGTAACCTGTACATTGTTTGAGGGAGTCCTATATTCCTTCCTGTCTTCTGTGAGAATCCTAATTATCTCCCTCAAACTTTACAACTCCTCCCTCATACCCCTCAATGCCTCGCCACACCCACAGTTCGTATACTCGCGCTCCTTAGCCATTCTTTACGGAAAAAATGAAATTAAAAATAAAATAATTTAAAAAAATAAATGAACGGAGGGATATATTTTCTGGGATAGTACTCAAAGATCACACAACAATAGGGTAATTAATCTGCGACTACACTACAATACCACTCTATTTTTTATCCTACAACCTGTAACAGGATAAAAAACTGCTGTTAATTACTGAATATCGAAAGTAATACACAAGAACTACACAATTCCAAACTGCAATTAAGCCTATCCTAATTACAACAACAGAACTTTTAATAAAAGTTTCTACGGATACTTCTACTACACCAGTACTACACAAATATTTTACAATAATAAAATAAGCACACTAAATTCTAGTAGGATATTACTCGTATACTACTGTACAGTACACTACAGTAATTTTTAAACTACTTTCAGACGTATCCTAATTTCGATACCGGTACCGTATGTCACTACTAAGCACAAACAGATATGAACTTTGCAAGAACTACTGTACTCAAAGATTACCAACAAAGCTAAATGCTTAGACAAATTATTATTAGTATTACGGTCTAATAGATACACACGAAAGATAACACACGAATATAGCAGGCAAGATACGACACTATCTAAATGTACTGTACCTATACTACAATATATCTACACTACACTACACTACGTTTGGTTAAATTCTTAAGTATCGAAAGGATTGCCGTACACGAAGAAAAACACGAATATAACTGGCAAGATATTATCTAATATATTATACATTATCTTCACTACAATTCTACTGAAATGTGGTTACGTGATTATTACAGCTGGTGGATTACTATTATTTTCCCTACTCCATGTGACTGAGAGTAAAAGTGTCCTTAATTAGGCCTACTGAAAAATACGAGGTTGTCTACAATAATTTCTCAAATATTTCTATCAAAACTACTCCTACTACTCCAGGGACTCTAACTGAAATTAGTCCTACTGGGATATATGAACTTTATTATTATTAGCTAACCGCTCATAAATACTGAAAGATCGAGGGAGCGAAGTATAAATTACGGATACTTTAACCTACTCAGAAGTACAAATGATTGGAATACAAGGCCAGCTGATTTATATTTATATTTACTTGACTACACTACTCCATTTGTTCACGACTGTAGTCAACAATGCAATATTTGAATATGAGGAGCGACAATAATCAATAACAATACAACGACTGTTAACTACTACCGAGTAATCTCTTTAACTACTTTTTAAATGGAAGACAGGCGTATCGTCTTTTTAAATGTAGTAAATTATTACCTTCGCGATAGTTTGGACGGATATCTATACGAAATACCGGAGGAATTTCGGCGGAAGTTACGGTACTATTCCTTATGATAAGCTGCCTTTGTAAGTATTATACCAACGAACCTACAGATATTCACAAATATTTTAAAAGTTAATATTATTACCTAAAAGTTAATATTATTACCTAAAGTATTTACTAAACCTAAATTCGAAACAAGGTACACCTAGCAGGCCTACTTAACCTAGAAAACGTAAATTACTGAAGACCAACTGAATTACTTGTTATAAAATTTAAATAAATATCACTACCAACAAGCACTAAACACCACTATATAAATAGCACTAAATGAATCACAAATACAAAACATTAAGCTATTTCAATAATTTTAACTACTTTATCACTACAATAATGCAAGAGCTCTCTCAACAGCCAACCGTTCTCAAGCGCATCCAACAATGCAAGGCCAGATCAGGAAATAATTAAATCTCAACTTTTACGATTAACGTATTGAGGTGACAATTAATAAATAGATAAACTAGCATCAAATCAATCACTATTTAGGACACAACCACGAAGTGACAAGCGTGAAGAATGTATGTTATAGTCATGTGGTAATGATCAGCACATCAGTTGTCTTTCATTATTTTTTATAAACAAGAGAAAGGGCAAAAAAGTATTCATTATCAAAATAAATGCCATTATAAGGCAACAAACCTGAACAATAGACAAGGCATAATATAACGTACTGTAAACTAGTTTTAACACTAGAACACTAACCCTTCGTAAATTTTACGACAGTAGGTAGCAGAACGGTATAGTTTAATGCCTTCCGCGCGTGCGTGCGTGCCGCTATTTTGTGTAGCTGATTTTTTCGAGCAGTTATTGACTGTGGCATGTGCGATTGTTGATATCTTTGCTCATTCCTGTAATAATTGGGTGGGTGTCGTCATATTCACGAACGGTTAGTGATAGTGTGAACTTATAAGTATAATGTTTCGTCATGCCTTTTTTACATTTATACTTATTTAATTTATTTTCTTGGTAGTTTTGGTTTCTTTGTGATGTAAATAACCTACATTCATAATTTAAGGGTTTATTTTAATATGTTGTGTTATCAAATTATAATTTTTTTATATAAAACGTGTTCATTTAATATTTTTTGTGCGCCAAGTTTTCTATATTTAATAAATAATCACATAAAATTGTTTTCATATCTACGTATTTTGATTCATGTTAAGTTCACGACACTATAGGAACTCTTAATAACGAAATTCTTGCCAAATATAAGCTGTTCCGTAGAAAATATAACAACTATAAATTGGAGTTGTCAAATTTACGAAGGTTTTGTAATAATGTGTGGCGAAATAATAATTTTGAGGCTTCGTTTACATCAGTAGAAAAGAATGTGACGATATATTATTAGGCCCATCCTCGCATATAAGAAACTTCGATAGACCTTGAATAAACTTTATGCAAGGATCAGATTAGAAATTATGTTAACAGAAGAAAAATTTGGTCCGAACGGTTATTAAGGATTCCCAATTTTATAATTATGAGATCGAACTATAGCTATTTTATCTGCTTATAAAACCGATACAGGAAACTTCTATTCATAAAATCTTTATTTAAAGCATGCCAATAACAATATTAGATCATTAAGTTTAAGGTTCCGGAATCAGCACTTACTTAGTTAAGCTGATTATACATAATGAAATCAAACTGTTACAAGGGCATAAGAAAACATAATTGCCCAAAGTTAAATCAAAATGGAATAAAACATTTTGACGCCTAGCGCCGATGAAAAGTGTTTTTCTAGCCTGAAACCAACTGATATATTTAGCCAGGAACATAATCCAATCCTCTGAACAGCGTCTTTCGCCAGGAACACGAATATCCGCCTGCTGTCGACTCCATCTTACTCCAGACTACATGGGTCATTAGTATTTTGTTTGTATCAGATCATTTGCCACATTGTCGCAATTATGAATAGCGGCCACCAGGTGCGCCACCAACTTTAGTAAATAGTCACGCCAACAGGTAGCGTTCAAATGCACACCAGCTGCACAATAGTTCCTAAGGTTATCAAGTTCCGTATTAACGTTACAAACAATATTCCTACAATAATAGGACTTTCATTCAGAAAATGTATTTGTGAAGCACGTTCGATATTTTCTGTTTATTTGTGATAACTTTTGATAGCTCTGTTCATAAGACATTCTTTCGAAATATGTGAATCAAGTTCTTTTTCTGTGTATTTATGAAGATTATGAAAACTAACCAATCTCATTTTCAGTGTCTGTGTCGTTCGTCTGCCCTCTTTGACATCCTGCCAGTTTTTCCTGAGCCCGTCGAGCAGCGCTTTCTTCCACTCCTGTGGTAAAGGGCCTGTCTGTCTTCTGGGTGCTGTCTCCGCCATAAAACCCTGATAGCTTTTCGTCATACTTCTGAAACAACCCGTCATTGATTTCATCCTCACCGAGCTGAGTGGTTCAGACGGTTGAGGCGCTGGCCTTCTGACACCAACTTGGCTGGTTCGAACTTGGCTCAGTTCGGTGGTATTTTAACGTGCTCAAATACATAAGCACCTTGTCAGTAGATTTAATAGCACGTGAAAGAAATCCTCGGGACTAAATTCCCGGACCTCGGCAAATCCCAAATCCGTAAAAGAAGTTAGTGGGACGTAAAGCCAATAACATTATTATATCAATTTAGGAAGGCTCGGAACATAATGGGCTGACTCGGCCCATGCAAGGGGTCACACTCTTGATTATGAAACTATAGGTACATATATTAACAGAAATAATTACAATATATACATTTACTAGCGCTTTGCCCGCGACTTCGCTCGCGTCATAGTTGAGTTATGTCCCATTATATTATTTTATTTCCCATTTTCTTTTGAAGTCCACTGAACCAACCTTACGCGCTCATCGACTTTTGTACGAAATGTAAGACATGAACGTAAATGATGTGTTTTCCCGTCCCGGCTTCGGTCGGAATTGGAAAGTTTCACGCGTGTTCCAAGTTTGCTGTTAAATGAAATTCTCTTGTAATAACAGTTGCTTCTGTTATTTTTTAACCCCGTCCCACGTAATCTAGTGCTATTGCACAACTTAGGTGGTTTGAGGTTACGTAACAACATTACAGGTGCTCCTACTTTCAAACGAAGTTTGTGAGATGGGAATCCTGGAGGATTAAGGTAAGGTAAGGTTTGTTCTGCCCGAAGGCAAGTCCGAACCTCCGCAGAGGTGTCCTGAGCCGGAGTTTACGTGCGGTAGGGTGGTCGGTTCCTTTCCGCTCCTCCATTCCCTTACCCCCACCAACAGCGCGTGGCAACCCATCCACTTCTCGACCACGCCCGATGTAGCTTAACTTCGGAGATCTCACGGGATCCGGTGTTTCAACACGGCTACGGCCGTTGGCGGAGGATTAAGAGTATTTAGGAATTCTACTGGATAACTGAGAGCATCGTCCGTTTGTAATACCGTGTCGACCGATTTAGTCTCTATTTCTTCTGCATCAAAATATGTAAGCAATGCTTCATTTAATTCAGGGACTCTCAAACGCCCAAAATCTCACGCGTGCAAATCGAGGCGCAAGAGCTCCGTACACTGTGCATCGGTCCCGCTCGGCTCGGCTCGCACCAACGCCTCGTCTCTGGGCTACTCGGCTAAGCTCGGCTCAACTCGGCTCGGATTTGGAGCGCTACGGAGCAAGTAGGGAAGAGGGAGACAGGGGGAGCGAGCGAGACAGGCGTGGGGAAAGAGAGAGAAAGCGCTATTGCTCCAAATTGAGGAGTGGGGGTCTGCACTCCGGTCATTGAAGCGAAGTCGTCTTTTGCACCGTGCACAGTGCATACACCAGGCGCATGCACCCTGAGAGGCCCTGATTTAATTCATTAGCCGTCTCATCAAAGTAAACCTGCAAAAATCCAGGATCTTGATGAGCATTTGGCAATAGACTGCCTATGGAATGCTAAATTTGACCTTGTACTTTGAAAGTAGGCGTAAAGCCGGGTTGGATGACTTGCTTAGCACCAAAAGATGTCATTTGAAAACAGCTGATATGCACAGATGATGTCGCTAAACAACTCCTTATCTCCCCTTTTGGGAATCTGTTCTTCAGTATTACTGGAACTGCGGTCTGGAACGTCATGCTGTTTGGCGTAAGTCAGAGGAAAAGTTGTTCCTAGAAACTTTCTCAGAATGTGGCAGGTGCTCTTTCTGTAGTTCGACGTATGTGTGAAGATGCAGGTTTAATGCGGCCAGAGAGCTGTGCAACCCTTCTGGAATAACACCGGTACATGATATTACTGTTGGAACTGTCGTGACTGATTCTAGTTTCCACAGGCATTGTATTTCTATTGGCAGTTCTGTGAATTTTAATATCCTTGTGGCTATTTTTTATTTATCGACTAGAACAATATCTGGCCTATTGTTGCAGAGCGTGACATCGGTTATGCCTTCTTGGTACCATAGTAGTTTGTATGAAGAGTTTTCGAGAACGGGTGGAGTTGTATATTTCCAATATGCAGTTGATGACTGAAGAAACCCACATTTTACAGAAAGTTTCAGGTAAATTATTTTAGCTACCTGATCATGTCGGTGCTTATAATCGGTGTTGGTCAAGGACGGGCAGCCAGAGATGACGTGCTTTATGGTCTCTGTAGTTTTGGAACAGCGGCGGCAGTTGTATGAGACGACTCTTGGATCATTCGTGATGAATCTACGGTGGTTCCGCGAAGCAATTACGTGAATTTGGATGGCCAGAACAAATCCTTCTGTTTCAGGGTTTGTCGACATGAGGCTGATCCAGTTCGTGGGGGTATTTCCCGTGAAGAGGTTTTTCCTTCCAAGTGTCCATATTCATCTCCTTTGTAGGTGGGGTAGAAACAGGCATTTCCGTCGACGATGGATTGAGAGTTGTATAGTTTATGTCAGCTCTGCAAACAGCTTGATGAAGACACGATGTATCAGCTCTCGAGTGGAAATATTCTCTTAGACTTGATATCAAATTGCTGTGTAAATTAACAATGGGTAAGAAGCCTCTACCACCTTCTGATCTCGGGAGTGTAAGACGATTGATTGCAGATTTAGGATGGTGCATAAGGTACCGTGTGAGTGAAAGTGCTGTTTTCGTCTGTAACTGCTGAAGTTCTGATTGGGTCCATTTTATGACGCCAAAGGAGTATGTGAGCAGTGGTACGGAGCACATTATTATTATTATTATTATTATTATTATTATTATTATTATTATTATTATTATTATTATTATTATTATTATTATTATTATTATTATTATTATTATTATTATTATTATTTCATCCTCCGTAATGCCCACTTCTCTCAGATTTTCCGTAGTAGCTTGTGTTCTCTGTTAAGTAGTTTTATTATTGCGCTGGTTTCATTAATTTTTGTGAATATTGATAAGATGTTTGCCCTCGCATATTGCCTCCTAAGTAATGGCCCTGGATTATACAATGAGGTGTATCACTACCTATTGTTACGTGCCAGCCCTGTCGTAGTCCCTTTCACTACTTGCTGAAAGGCCTAAGGAGTCAGATGACCGGGGATCTCCCAGCTGGTCAGGACTTTCTGTGAATTGTACTCATTGGTTGGTTTCCCATAGAGTTTCTGCGAGATACGGAAGTGTTTTGTCTCTAGCCATATCACGCGAGCTGTAGAAAGGAGGCTAGCCGCGAACAGTCAGCGTTGGGTTACATATGGCAGAGGTGTTGGCTGTCCCTGGTGACCCACGGGGAGTTGTGGTCCTTGTGTTAAGTGAGCACCAGAAGTGAAGACGGCTGTGGGCTGCCATCGTCGTTACACTGGAGTCACGACATTTTTGGGTATGGGACGGAGTACTGTGTGTGCTTTTCTGTGGACTGCGAACTGTCATAGAGTCAGCGCTGGAGCCCAGCTACCGTGAGTAATTCCTGCTGCTCAGCATTGTTGAATAGTTGCTGTGTAGTTGTTAATTGTATGCGATAGTAGAGGAGCTAAGGCGGTCACAAAGCCACGGACTGTCTGCCCTCGGGTTAGAACCATCATTGTTCCCAACTAGGGGTCAATAACCCCTAGTATAGTAGAGATACAATGGCGATTTTGCGGATTTAGCATAAGAGAGCGAGCCTAACATCACAGTCGCCATCATGAGGGGCCTAACTACGCTTTAACAGCTAGTTACACTTCCCGATGCCTAAGAGAGCAAGCCTAACCTCATGGAGGGGCCTAACCTTAGTTGTACGGCTAGATGCGCTTTCTGACGTGAACAGTTGTTATCTTGGAGGGGCTTAACCTTACAGGACGTAGTTTTACGGCGATATGACTTTCCCGACGCTATCTTGAGTGGTAGGACAATGATGATTCTCGCGACGCTATCTTAAGTAGTAGGGCAATGGGGATTCGCATAAGAGAGCCAACGTAATCACATGGAGGAGTCTAACTATGCAGGGCCATAGTTTTACGGCCAGATGCGCTTCCCAACGTGACTTGCACAAGATGGCGGCCATACACAGGTTCTTATAAGACTAAATACTAGAACCTGAGTTAGAGGTTACTGTGCAATATGGCGGCTATACATACGCTCTTACGTGGCCAGCCAGGGGTGCTTGCGCAAGATGGTGGCTATACATAGC
Organism: Anabrus simplex; assembly: GCF_040414725.1. Lineage (NCBI taxonomy): Eukaryota > Metazoa > Arthropoda > Insecta > Orthoptera > Tettigoniidae > Anabrus > Anabrus simplex. The sequence goes on from NC_090279.1 coordinate 69,733,425, forward strand.
CTCTTATGCGACGGCCAGAGGCACTTGCGCAAGATGGCGGCTGCACACGGTTTCCTATAGAGAAAGATGACGGCCATTGGCGTTTGCGTAAGATGGCGACTAAACATAGGCTTTTATGGAGAATGATGACGGCCACGGGCGATTGCGCAAGATGGCGACTATACATAGACTCTTATAAAGATGACGGCCATGGGCGATTGCGCAAGATGGTGGCTATACACAGGTTCATGTAGAGAAAGATGACGGTTATGGGCGATTGCAAAAGATAGCGGCTATACATAGGCTCTGATAGCCTCCTCCTACTCCGACAGGACACAGCATCCCTCCTCCTCATCCTCCTCCTCTTCCTCATATGTATAGCAAACGGGCAAAAGGGCAGGGGACACAGCTGCTCTCCTCCTTCTCCTCCTCCTTATCCGTATAGCAAGAGGAGAAAAGGGCACAGGACACAGCCGCCCTCCTCCTCGTTTTCCTCCTCCTCATCCGTAGAGCAAAATTGGAAAAGGGCAAATAGGCTCCTCTTCCTGGCAAAAGAGAAAATGGGAAGAAAGGACACCTCTTCCTTATCTGTGGGGCAAAAAGGCAAGAGGGCTCCCCTTCCCGGCAAAAAGGCCAAAGGGCAGCTCCTTATTCGTGGGGAAAAGGGCAAAAGTTTTTCTCTACATTATCTGTTTGGCAAAAGTGTAAAAGGGCTTCCCCCTCGTAGCAAAATGGCAAAAAGTCTCCTCTTTGTGGCAAAGGGGCAATAGGGCTCATGATCCCTACAAAAGGGCTCCTCTTCCTGGCAAAAGGGCAACTCCTCCTCCTTACAGCTACTGAGGTTTGCTCAATCCCTCTTCCTACGGACAGATGCCTACTTACGTTATTAAACTAATGTAGCGTTATCATCTTGTTCTCGTCGCAAACGTTTTTACCCTTTTCGATTGACGAGGTTGCGGGAGCGGTTGGAAGATGATGAGGTAAGGAGAACGTAATAGTTTTTCGATTGCAATTGAAATGAAAACCTACAAGCTGTTTTCCAGTCATTGACCGGGTTAGGGATGGAATGTAAGAGGCAGATATAGGCTGTTAGTACGATGGGGTCGCCACTCCCAAAGTGATTTATTAATGCCTGATGGATCCTATGAAATGAGAATGGAGAGTGTTGCTGGAATGAAAGAGGACAGGGAAAACCGGAGTACCCGGAGAAAAAACCTGTCCCGCCTCCGCTTTGTCCAGCACAAATATCACATGGAGTGACCGGGATTTGAACCATGGTATCCAACGGTGAGAGGCCAACGCGCTGCCATCTGAGCCATGGAGGTTCCTCGATTGCAATTATCATGCAAAAATATAGAACTGAATGTAGAATAAGTAAATGTTGTATGTTACTATCCGACAAGGCAAAAGAGGTTCAATGGAGTTACAGAATGCAATTAGCAAAAATATAGATCTGACAAGCTAATGCTGTATGTATTCATCCAGCAAGAGAAAACATGTTGACTGTTAAACATAAAACACTTATAACGCAAACACAATAGTTACTGTGTTGTATGTGTCTATTCGACAAGACAAGTTTAATCCTGTTACAATTAGCACACACTAGAATTGATTGTAGAACAAGCTAATATTGTATGTCTTTATCCGACATAACAAAACATGTTGAGAATTAGTGTTGAGAACAGAAAACTTTTAACGCTACTGTGCTGTATGTTTCTATTCGACAAGTTACAATTACCACACACTAGAATTGATTGTAGAACAAGACGAAACATGTTTAAAATTAGTGTTTAGAACAGAAAAACTTATGACGCAAAATACTATGAGATTTAAAATCTGCGTTATAGGATTAATCTGTGTTGACACAAGCGCACTTTTATGCAGTCAGCCTGCACACATAGAATTGCAAATGTTGTATATCTCTATCCGACGTACAGTTGTACATCATCTTAATTACTGCAGATGAAATGATTACTACATAGCAGGGGATACCTATGTTCTAAGGAGATTGATTTTGCGGGATTCGAACACATGCAACAGAGAAACAAATCTGTATAGCGATTTAGTTACCGTAACAGAATAAAAAAATCATTCTACTGTGCAGATAAAATCATTTTAGTACTTACCAGGGGGTACCTTTGTCCTACATCATATTGTGTTAAGGATAAAATTTATGGATTTAAACCCTGTTGTAACACTATAAAAGATTTTTGGGATTGAAACCTTATTTACAAGGGAGGGGAATAGAAGTGTACTTCCTCTTAAATCAAAAATCGCTACTATTATGGAGATAAAATGAGCTGTGAGAGGGATCGGTAATGTATATTGTTAACTTACCTTTATTTTAGGGACGGCTTAGTATTTTGAACAGAAACAATTATAACGCGAAACATTATAAGATTTGAACTCTGCATTATGAGATTAATCTCTGTACTGATACAAACGCACTTCTATGCAATCAGCGCGCACACACATACACACATGGAATTGCAAATATTGTATATCTCCATCCGACGTACTTCGTCTTAATCACTGAAGATAAAATGATTTTACTACTAAGCAGGGGATACCATGAAAAATCTTTGGCATAAGGATATGGATTTTTGCGGGATTCGAAAACATGCAACAGAAAAAATCTGTATCGATTTCGAACTCTGATTTAGTGGATTTCAAAACCTCGCTCTACGTAGTTAAATTAGTGCACATAGGTAGGAAGTTGGTAAGATAGCAGGTGTCACCTTAACGACGTAGGCGCACGAAATTTAAAATCTGCATGCTTTTTGACACGTTCTAGCGACATTGGCGTCGATTTTGAACTTCGTGTGCCAACGCAGAATACCATGTGACCGTGACATCACGACCACGTGCTCTTGTTTGTAAACAAAGCCACGTGCTTGGCCACGTTCTTTTTTGAAAGCTCACATCTTAGCGGACCCTAACCTCAATTTTAAGGACAATATATTATCGCTAACCTCACTGCTACCATATTCACGGTGCTAAACCTCATTGCTGTTAACTTGTGCACGTGGTGGCCAGGAATTCAAAATCCATGTGCTTTTCTAACAGCTGTCAAGATAACAGCTGCCATCTTTAACCACGTTGGTGCGGTATTCTAAACAAAAGAACATCGCTAACCTCACTGCTACCATCATGACGAGGCTAAACCTTACTGTTGCCACTTTATGAATGTGGTGGCAGGCAATTTAAAATCCACGTAATCCTAACTCGGTACAATATTCCACGACAGCCAGCCAGCTCGCTCCATGGAAATATTTACTTTGAATGTACTGTGTGTTAAATGTAGATCTGTTCTTTTCCATTTCAATATGTAAGTATTGTTAATCTCAGGAAATTGTGTGCTTTTCTACTGTGCGGTGCTAATAATTTACACGTCAACGCCTTCGAAAACAGGATGCTTTTTGTGTATGCATGTGTAGTTTTACGATGCAGAGTAATAGTAGGCAGTGATTATTGTTTTACCGTTTATTCACACGCTACTGCATGTAGCTATCAGCTTGGAGCGGGCAGGCTTGAAGATGCGTTTCCGTAGTTTCTGATTTTTGCACCAGGTAAATAATATAAGTTGTATCTTAGCTGTAATCAATTTTAGACTTTTGGGTTGACGATGTGTTAGCCTCCGGTTCAAACTGTAATGTTAATCGTGGTAGTGGTGATTGTTGTTTTAAGAGAAATGTAACGTTTAATTCTGTATTTTTGTAGATCGATTTTAAACTTTGTGTGTTCTAAGCATGTGCTGTAAGTGTCGAGACCGTCCTACTGTGTGGCTGGGGGCTCGATTAGTGATTGTAGTGTTTCTTGTTTTATGAGGAAGTACATCTCTCCACTATTTATATCGTTCCGCTCACTTGGAGTTGCCCTTCTGTCAATGATTACAGCGTTATCGTATCACAATTAATTAATCACGTTTTCGATTCCCGGAATTACAAGAAGATGGTAAGTGTAGCCTGTTGTGATGTTTTTAAATTCTAATATGAATATCGACAGAAGATATAGTTGCAGAAAATCGCATTTTTTGCACTATTTTATCTGCATAGTGGTAGTGATTATTGATTTATGAGGAAGTACATCAATTCCTCTCTCCCTGGGATCTAAGGTCGAATCCTATAATTAATTTTTCTTTCTCTATGTTATTTGCGATAAGAGAATAGGGTTTGAATCCATGTTTTCTTCTATTGTAACTAAATCAGACTTCGAAATCCATACATTTTATCTGCAGTGATTAAGAAGAAGTATGTCGGATGGAGATATACAACATTTGCAATTCAATGTAGTGTGTGTGTGTGTGTGTGTGTGTGTGTGTGTGTGTGTGTGCGTGTACGCGTGCGTGCGCGCTGAATAAATGGAAGTGCGATTTTATCAATAGAGAGATTAATCTCATAATGCAGAGTTCAAATCTCATAATGTTTCGCGTTATAATTGTTCCTGTTCTAAACACTAAGCCGTCCCTAAAATGAAGGTAAGTTAATAATATACATTACCGATTCCTCTCACAGCTCATTTTATCTCCATAATAGAAACGAGTTTTGATTAAAAGGAAGTACACATCTATTCCTCTCCCTTGTAAACAAAGTTTCATGCCCAAAAATCTTTTATAGTGTTACAACAGGGTTTAAATCCATAAATTATCTTCTTAACACAATATGATGTAGGACAAAGGTAGCCCCTGGTAAGTAGTAAAATCATTTTATCTGCACAGTAGTATTATTTCTTATTCTGTTACGGTAACTAAATCGGTATACAGATTTGTTTCTCTGTTGCATGTGTTCGAATACCGCAAAATCGATTTCCTTAGAACAAAGGTATCCCCTGCTATGTAGGAATCATTTCATCTGCAGTAATTAAGAGGATGTACAACTGTACGTCGGATAGAGAGATACAATATTTGCAATTCAAGTGTGCTCGCTGATTGCATAGAAGTGCGTTTGTATCAACAGAAAGATTAATCCTATAACGTAGATTTTAAATCTCATAATATTTTGCGTTATAAGTTTTTCTGTTCTAAACACTAATTTTAAACATTTTTTGTCTTGTTCTACAATCAATTCTAGTGTGTGCTAATTGTAATAGGATTAAACTTGTCTTGTCGAATAGACACACACAGCACAGTAATTATTATGTTTGTGTTATAAGTTTTTCTGTTTAATAGTCAACATGTTTTCTCTCGTTGGATGAAGACATGCAGCACTAGCTTGTCAATTCTGTATTTCTCCTAATTGCATTCTGTAGCTCTATCGAACCTCTTTTGTCTTGTCGGACAGTAACATACAGCGTTTGCCTATCCTACATTCAATTCTATATTTTTGCATGCTGATTGCAATCGAAAAAATATTACCTTCTCCATACCGCATCATCTTCCTACCGCTCCCTCGTCAATCGAAAAGGGTAAAAACTTATGCGACGAGAAGAATAGGATAACGCTATATGAGTTTAATAACGTGAGTATGTGACGTTCAATTCTATTTGTGCAGGAAGGCATCTGTCCGTAGGAAGAGGGACTGAGCTAACCTCAGTAAATGTCAGGAGGAAGAGTTGGCCTTTTCCCAGGAACAGTGGCCATTTTGCTAGAAAGAGGAGCCCTTTTGTAAGGAGGAGGAGCACTTTTGCCCTTTTGCCAGAAAAAGGTGCCCTTTTCCCCTTTTGTTAGGAGGAGGAAGCCCTTTTAGCCTTTAGCCAAACAGATAATGAAGAGAAACACTTTTGCCCTTTTGCAAGGAAGAGGATCCCTATTGCCCTTTTGCAAGGAAGAGGATCCCTATTGCCCTTTTGCAATTTTGCTATACGGAAGAGGAGGAGGAAAAATAGGAGAGCGGCTGTGCCCCGTGCCCTTTTGCCCTTACGCCCTTTTGCTATATGGATAAGGAGGAGGAGGGCGGCTGTGCCTCGTGCCCTTTTGCCCTTTTGCTATATGGATAAGGAGGAGGAGGGCGGCTGTGCCCCGTGCCCTTTTGCCCTTTTGCTATATGGATAAGGAGGAGGAGGGCGGCTGTTTCCCGTGCCCATTTGCCCTTTTGCTATATGGATAAGGAGGAGGAGGGCGGCTGCGTCCCGTGCCCTTTTGCCCTTTTGCTATATGGATAAGGAGGAGGAGGGCGGCTGTTTCCCGTGCCATTTTGCCTTTTGCTATACAGATGAGGAGGAGGAGGGCGGCTGTGTCCCGTCGGAGGATGCTATAAGAGCCCATGTATAGCCGCATCTTGTGCAATCGCCCATGGCCGTCACCTTTCTCTATAATGGCCCACGTATAGCCGTGATCTTTTACAATCGCCTATGACCGTCATCTTTCTCTATAAGAGCCTATGTAAAGCCGCCACCTTGTGCAATCGCCTATGGCCGTCACCTTTCTCTATAATGGCCCACGTATAGCCGCGATCTTTTACAATCGCCTATGACCGGCATCTTTCTCTATAAGAGCCCATGTATAACCGCCATCTTGCGCAATCGTCCATAGCCGTCATCTTTCTCTGTAAGAGTCTATGTATAGCTGCCATCTTGCGCAAGCGCCCCTGGGAAGTCTTATAATGCCTATGTATAACCGCCATCTTCTACAGTAACCTCTTTAGTCTCATAAGAACCTGTGTATAGCAACCATTTTGTGCAATTCACGTCGGGAAGGGCATCTGGCCGTGAAACTATAGTCCTGTGTAGTTAGACTCCTCCATGTAGTTACTTGTGTTCTCTTATGCGATTCTACATTGCCCTACTACATAAGATAGCGTCGCGAGAATCATCATTGTCCCACTACTCAAGATAGCTTCGGGAAGGGTATCTCGCCGTAAAACTACGTCCTTTAATGTTAAGCCCCTCCAAGATAACGACTGTCTACGTCAGGAAGAGCATCTAGCCGTAAAACTAAGGTTAGGCCCCTCCATGAGGTCAGGCTTGTTCTCTTAGGCGACAGGAAGGGCAACTAGCTGTTAAAGTGTAGTTAGGCCCCCTCAAGATGACGACTGTGTTGTTAGGCTCGCTCTCTTATGCTAAATCCGCAAAATCGCAATTGTACCCCTAATATACCAAGGGTAATTGACCCCTAGTAGGGGAACAATGCTGGTTCTAACCCAAGGGGAGACCCTCCGTGGTTGTGGGACCGGCTTAGCTCCTCTATTTGCTATTGTGGAATTTCTCTGGAGATGAACCAAGGACCGATCATCGTGTGTCGTTCCTTCATTCAAACCCAGCCAACTTCTGTGTGAGGTGAGAGCACCCTGTCCAACTGAGAGAGTGTGCTCATTCACGTTGAATGGTGTGCGTTATCCTGAAATAAATTAGAGTAATACAACAAACGGTGAGCGATTTGTGAAACTAACAATTGTTAAATCTATCTTTTCAACTTAACCTAATATGTGTCGTATTGCCGTTACAAGTGCTTTAGGCATCCCAGCCATTAGGTCAGAGGCATCCTGAGTTGGAATTAACTTGAGGTGGGCTCGCTCCTTCTCTACTCAACAGCATGTTGTGACCAGTTTCCGACTGTTTCCAGACAAACCGCACTGTACCAAATGCCATCACTTCGAGGCCTAATGATATATTTGATTCATTTTCATACCATAATATTTTAAATTTCATAACCATTTTATACGCACAGAATGAGATGGGTATCTCCCTACGGTAATGGAACAGACCATACTGCCAGCAACTCTACGCCGAATGTCGGGTAGTGGAAAATAATCCGACTCCCTGACAGAGTGGTTGAACTATTCTGCGTGGAGGAATTTCCACTCAGTTTGATTACAAGGCATCTGACTTTCCGTTTCAGGAGAACCTTACAAACAATGTAATCCTACTCCTCACTATGTTTAAGGGTGAGAAAATACCTTCACAGACAGATGAACTGGATATACACCTCGCCAGTCACGTAGGATTTAGCAGGCAAGGGAAAATCTTCTAAGTATTCCCCCAGCAGTGTGTTTCGTGATGTAAATTTGGCTACCTGCCATGTATAGCACAAGTTGAAGCCAAGTGATTTAAGTGCTAGTGTGACAGCTGGGCGAGCATGAGAGGGGATGCTGTGAACGCAACGTTACCGATGTAGTAAAGCGCAACGGTCATAGCCAGCTGTTAACACTATGAGAAAAATTTACTGTAAAAATACACTTCTAAAAGCAGTGATTCTAAGTCATCATATTAAACAATGAATACCCAGTTCAGATGTAATCTCACAATGCAATTAAGTTGCCAGCAGAGTAGAACTCTCTACCATTGTGCACTGAACTGTCATGTTCAGAGATTGAATCGCTATTCCTATCACTACCAACATGTATGATGAGTTCTCCGAGCTACACATTCCTCATCGAGTACTCAACTCTTAGCCTGTATGCAAGCTCATACTCATTCCATTCCTCACTTATAACGGCTGCAAAAGCACTGTGGTGATGCACTCTTTATCCCTGAGTACCTGGTACATATTTGTGTCAGCAATTAGTTGCTTCACAGTACTCCAATATGTCATTAGCTAGTTCTCTTAATTCGTATTTATTGCCAGCTGTTGAAGGTACTTCATTAACCTGATGGGTGTAGTACAACACGTTGTCATACTTGATATGTTTGGTCATGAAGTTCTATACCTTCATTTCATCATGATAATAACATTTCGTTTTCGATTTGAACATGCAGAGTTCTCACTACCTGCATATCACCTGCACTGTCCAAAGATAGAAGGTCTAGTGAATTATACTCCCAAAACTTCATTACAGTATAGGATGGACGGAAAAACGTTTCATCTAAAAAAAAGGACCGATCTCTTGTCTTTCTCTGCTAAAGTTCTCAAGTACACCAATCTCTTGAGCAGAATTTATCTTCCATGTTCTTCACACTTATTAAATTTAAAGCCCATTGAAAGCAAAACTTACCTCAGACGTTTGCGACTCGCCTTATAATACAGCAATCTTGAAACGAAATTATTCTGGATCCACCTTATTCAACACCAATGCGTATACTGTTGTCAATACAGGACAGCGAATATGAGATTTATAAACTGCAGATCGCCTAATTCCGTCTGATGATGCACTTACCTGTATCATCTAGTAAGTTTTCATTATTCACTGCTCCATTTTACCCAGAGTGGATAGCTTCATCCCATTATCACCTCCCTTCTGATTTTCTTAATAAATGTCTGATGTTTCCTTACCACTGAAGCTCGTTTACTTGCTTGAAAGAAACGCAAGCTAAAGGAAATTGCACTCTTTTCTAAACCACGAAAAGCAATTACATTCCCTATGAACAACCTTGTTTTAGGACTTGCCATCACCTAACATACGGAGACAATACACTTTCGAAGGAATACAATACATTAAATCAACGGCGTCAGCTAAAATATCGCACAAGACAGTTCAACATTCGGCATGCAAAAGCCCACAGCACAGCTAATTAGGCACCTTTCCCGCCAGAACATACCTCGTTCTTACCAAGCTGTGCACAGTACGGACGAGAAATTCTTTTCCTCGAGAGTCTAGAGAAAAATGGCTAAAATGTGGAGAATCTCAAAGCATCTCGAAATAAATGTAATAGTGCCACATTCCCTTGAGCACCTTTGCGAATTTCAACAAAATGTTGCTGTTAAAACTTCTAGTTCAAAGTGCGGCATTCGGGTTGTTTTAAACAACGGCATTTTTTGTTGATCTGTCCTGGAACACTTGGATTATTTCTTTTGATCTTATATTTAAGTTTATATGAACACATAAAGGAATGACATAGAAAAGAACTTACTTTAGATCATCGTTAGAAATGAACACAAAAATAAAAATCAAACTTTCGCAATGGTTTCATGGGCTGTGAATTAGTGGAACATCCTTTTACATTATTTTAAAGACGTAATAATTATTACGAAATGTAAATTTCTCGAACATATGCAATGGTAATTACTTAGTATGTACTTTTAGAAAATGGAAATTGCAACACCATGAAGGCATAGAGTCGTTTGTGTTGATTTTCAAGGTAAGGAACGATGCTACGTAGGTATATAACCGATTAAAGTTTCAGACCCATTGGATTGTTGCTACAAGTCTCCCTACGTGATTGGTCGCGGAGGAATCAACTCCAGTATATGGACTCTGGTGTGGCGTAGTTGACTTGCAGTCTGTGCAGTGAAGTGTTCCCCGTAAAACATGCCTCGACGTCAGAGAAGAGCACGCTATCAACAACTGTCGCCGTTTGAGAGGGCTCGGATTATTGGGCTGTGTGAGGCTGGATTATCGCTAAGGACTTTCGCTGCACGTGTTGGCCGACAGGCATCTACGGTACAACGTGTATGGCAGCAGTGGTCAAATGAATGTACCTACACTCGTAGACCTGGCACAGGCCCAGTGCGACCGACAACTGTGAGAGGGGATCGCCGCATCATTCGGATGGCCCGGATGGAACAGCAGCGCGAATTCGAGCAGCTGTTGCACCCCACGTTACACAACAAACAGTTGGTAATCGCCTGCGTGCAGCTGGCTTACGAGCCCGTGTCCCTGCAGAAGGTGTTCCATTGACCCCTTAACAGCGACGTGTAAGGCTGGCCTGGTGTCGAGAAAGATCGACGTGGGTCGACGAATGGCATAGGGTCGTCTTTAGTGATGAATCGCGCTTCTGTCTTGCCCGCAATGATCGCCGGAATCGTGTGCGCCGACGTACCGGGGAGAGGGGCCGCCCAGATCTTATTGTCGAGAGGCACACAGGGCCAACACCAAGCATTATGGTCTGGGGAGCTATTGGCTTTAATGTGAAATCACAATTAGTGCTTGTTGAGGGCACTATGACTGCTCGACAGTACGTTGATAGGGTACTCAATCCAGTGGTTGTCCCTATAATAATGAACAAAGCTAATGGGATGATTCAGCAGGACAATGCCCCGGTTCACACTGCACGCATCTCCAAAGAAGCTCTCCACGACATCACAACCTTAGAATGGCCCGCCAGATCCCCGGACCACAGTCCTATTGAGCATGTGTGGAAAATGATGGGTCGACAACTGGACAACCGTCCTCAGCCACCCACAACTCTGGAACGACTGACCCGTGCAGTGCAGCAAGCATGGTTCGCAATTCTTCAGGAAGCGATCCAGGGCCTTATTGACTCCATGCCTCGAGGAATTCGTCAATGTATTGCAGCTCGTGGTAGGCACATCCTGTATTGATTGTTGTCGAAACTTGCGGTCAGAGGGAGCTGAAAGTGTAATAATCGAATCACAGCCGAACACTCGTCCTGCATGTTCAATTGCAGCAATGTATCACCACTCCTTCTGAGTGTTGCAATTTCCATTTTCTTCAGTGTATTTCTGGAGTAGATGTCATAAAATCAGATGTCCGCTTCACACTCGCTCGAAGATACTCCCACTCTCCCCCATATATTGTAAATAATTCACTTTACAGATGTACACAGTGAGCAACATAAACATTGAATCATACAATAATGTTGACTGGACGAATCAGGCAACGTGATCTTGCTGCGACTACCAGAGTCAAGTTTTGTCTGTCATAAACGTGTTAGATTGTTAATAACGTAAATCAAAATACAGGATGTAATGAAAGTAACATGAACATACACTTCTTTAACATGGCATTGCAGTTTATTTTCTGAGTTGTGCCTGAAATATTCACGGGCCCATGATTTCCTCTTGGTAGCTATCAATATGCACTCTAAGAACAACATAGCTTTAACGACAGTCAAATGATTAGCCTTAAATTAAATGACTGACTTTTACTCGTAGGTTAAGTGTGATGTTGCATACCTACTTACTTCCCCGTGAATAGAAGGCCAAACTTCCATTCACGACACAACCTGTTGCCCCGTTGCGCACGCTGTCAAAGCCTGTCGTTCTCAGTGTGCCACGTAACTGTGGTGTAAGGTGCGTGCTTATGTCCTCGAGAGCCTCATGAGGCATGCTTTTGTGAGAAAAAGCATTGAGAGGTTCTCGAGAAACTTGAGTGATGTCCTCTTGTCTCCTATCCCTAGTGCATAGTGACAAAGCATGGAACTAGAGCTATTCAATACTGGCTTAACGGAAACGTCTCCCATGAGACCTGGGTGAGCACTGACCTGCGTTCACCGTTCGACAACATTGGGCAATCTTCCCTTTTATTGGCTTGTGACGGTACACTCCCCTGTGCAGATTAGAAAGCTATTGGTCTTGGATGACTAGGGCCAAAAGAGCAGGTAAGTTATCGAGAAGTTTGCATTTCCCAGAAGTTTCACTTGGAGTTGCTGAGGTCTAGATAAGGAGGTACAGGCCTCACATGTGCCATTGGTGACTTGATCCGGCATGTGGAATGCGGTATCAAGAGTTTTAGTTCACGCTGGAAAGCTCAGCCTCCAAGAGAAAGAGCTGTTTCATGAGAAGGTAGACATTTGTGGCTTCCCCAGAACACATTAGCAATATTGAGACACAACACATCGCAAGGGAAACATTCCTTTACACGATCATGATCGTGTTGATCACCAGTCATATCAGTGCAGAAGTATGGAAAATCACAGACGTTGATCTGAAAAAGCAAAGAGGGTTTGGCTAGGACTGAGAAAGGAGAATGCCTCATACATTTTGTGATTTATACAATAACACTCTTTCAATTCATGTTTATTACTATTAATTTGCAACATATAAAAGAAACAGAAGAAAAATTCTACTCATGACATCTCTATAATACAAAATGAACTAAGATTAGCACAAAATCACATAATCTCTGTGTCACAAAACAATCAAGATCTCGCAACTTAATTGCAGAAAACATAACACATCTCGTTCCATAAGCTGTAAAAAAAATTCTTTCTTGAGGAAACCACTTTTCATTGCTCAGAATTTAAATCCAGACCTCCTCGATAACCAACCAATGGCAATGTTATCCAGAAATCATGCCCCACTAAAATGATATTGTAAATGTTATTTAAACACCACTACTAAGTATGTTTTAGATTCACACAATATACTATTCCTCATTCAATTCTGAAGAGTTCGATATAAATACCCTACACAGGGTGGCGCAAAAGTCACTGGACACTGATTTAAACAAAAGATTGAATTTATGTTTCATTACAAATACAAACAATGCTAACTGTATTCTGCCTGCATGAATACATCTTCCAAGTCTTTGGAACATTTACATACTGTATGGCATAGTGTTCTATCACTGTCGAAATCATGAAATGCGTCGTGTATATAGTCTTTTATTTCAGCAATGGTCTGAGGATTTTAAAAATAAACAGAGTCCTTGACGACATCACGTAGGAAAAAATCCATGCACGTGATATCTGGTGAACGTGGAGGGATGTCACCCTTCGACCAATCACTTTTCTATGGAAAGTTTCATTTAAATAATCGCGGACGGCAGTGACAAAATGTGGTGGTGCCCCATCACGTTGAAAGTAATTTTCTTGAAAGTTTTCAGCACACGCTGTAAGTCCTGGTAACAGATAATTCTGAAGCATGTCCAAATACTTATCCATTGTAACTTTTCCGTCAAAAATATGGTCCAAATACGCCAAATAGTGATATTGCCCCCAGACACTCACACCAGGTTGATTTACTTGTTCTTCTAAGAAAAGATGCTTATTCTCAGTATACCAGTACGTGCATTTATGTCCGTTAACTTAAAATTGGCCTCATCAGACTACAGAATGCTATTGAATAGGTTAGGATCATCTTTTTGTTCGCCAAGCATCAATTCACAAAACTTAAGACGATATGAATCGTCTTCCAGTATCCCATGTCGTAAACGTGGTATGTTAATTTTAAACTTCTGTTTGTGTAACATTCTTTGCACTGACCTTCGTGATAAAACCAGCTCAGGTGCTAATCGTCTGGTTGATTTCGCGGACTTTGGGTCACAGCTAAACTTACACGCAATTCATTTTCCTCAATTGTGACTGTTCTTGCATCCCGGTGCATCCATAACAGATCCATGTTCTTCAAAACTATTTCGTACGTCGTACGCTGTTTGTCTAGACGGTGGTTTTGATCTAAAGTGTTGTCCCCGTTCATTAACAACTGCAGTAGCACCGCTTTTGAAAATGACAAAATTAAACCAAAATTCGATGGTAAATCACATCAATGCACACCATATTACAAGAAAAACACAAATTACAGAGGACAATGAAATAGCATTCCCAACAAATATACATTCACCAGCCTAGTGATACTTGAAATACACAATTACAGTGTATTTATAAGAAAATCATAATTATTGATAAACAATTTGCTAACACCTTAATGTACATTTCAATCATCGTTTTCAAATTCATACTGCAATGACACTTATCAAGGTTACAAAAACTGCTCTCAATTAGCAGAAATCCTAACACTAGCACCGCCTCTCTTTGATTCTGTAACTTAGAAAATTCTGGTTTGTAACTGTAACCAATTAACACATAGAAAATTCTGAACAGTTTGCACAGTGGCGGCTGTAACCCATCCCCACTCCAAAAAATACAAATATTTAGAAACATACCGGTGTGTGGTTTTCTTTCTTTGCCATTTGCCTTACGTCGCACCGACACAGATAGGTCTTATGGCGACGATGGGACAGGAAGGGTCTGGGAATGGGAAGGAAGCGGCCGTAGCCTTAATTAAAGTACAGCCCCAGGATTTGCCTGGTGTGAAAATGGGAAACCACGTAAAACCACCTTCAGAGCTGCCGACAGTGGGATACGAACCCACTACCTCCCGGATGAGAGCTCACAGCTGCGCGCTTCTAACCGCACGGCGAATTCGCTCGGTGGTATGTGGTTTTCAAGGGGCTCTCCACTGAGTTTTCCACACTGAACAAACACGCAAACAACCCCAACACATATACACATTCCTCATAAAAAACTATAAACCTATATAATTAAACACAATAACACCTGCAATGGCAAAATATTCACCAACTCAAACACTTGGTGTGAGCGCGCAAAAACGTAACTTCTTAATGTTACCAACATCATTGAAATAAAACCAGCAACGTCGTAATGCAAAATTACATGTTATGTTTTTATATTGACATTTATAAACTAGAGATTTTTAATTAAAGAAAATCACAATATCATGTCCTTATTTTGACAACATAAAAAGTACAATGTTTCAGGTTCATCGATTTATAAATGTGGCTATGGTGGTATTCTATCCTCTTTGGTATTAAAAGACCTGGCGTGAACAGCTCTACAGCATTTTGCGTTCCCGTTTGCTTTGAGCGATCCCCTCTTAAATACTACCGCTGAGTCAAGAGGGTGCCAGCTGCCACGTTCTCATATCGGTCGTATTGCAAGTGCTGCCTCTCTGTGGTCGAACGAAGAATTGCTGTGAAGTGATGTCTTGGCTGTTGTTTCCACAGCCTGTCGGAACACATTCTGTTTGTATCGATAAAGTTGGGCACGCATGCGCAAAAGGCAGAGTTCCTGGTTTCTGGCTAAAAGCTTAGCTCTCGCTGAGCTGTGACCACACAGCACCCGGCGTGCAGCGCACCAGTAGTTACCTGGTTGTGAGGGGAGTTGAATAATTTCTTATTCTTTGGCTGACGCCTTTTCCAATGCACTGTATTTGATTGTAGATAATATTTTTCCAACAGGCAATGTGCTGCAGCACTTCAGCACATAAGGTACGGCCACCACACAGGACATGACCATCAATGATGGACACTTCAAACCACCTCTCTACACTACTTTGGAATAAATCACCATTTCCCTGTCACTATCCACAAGCAATTTCTTTTCAGCCTGCAACATTTTAATGCAGGCATCACACTTTTTATATAATATTTTAATCACTTGCAAACTGATGTAGCTGGCAATGCAGACTAAAATCCATTGTGTTTCAAGGGGAACTCTGATTTGAACTACTTCTAATGCAAGCTCTAACACATCTAAATTATCAATAACTGTATCATGGCTATTGATATAAACATAATGAGCAAAGTCTGTCAAATAAAATTCACGAAGTTTTGCAGACCTCATCTTCAATACACCTAACAATTTAATCTTTCTTTCAGACTCAAGAATTCATTCCACAGAGGCATTAGAAGTGCAACCACTCAATCTCCTGTAGACACCAAATCTTCTCTCTGAACTGTCTGTCTACAATTTTGTAGTAAACACATAAGACCAGTGGTAATTATTGAAAACACATTGTGGTAAGTATGTGTATCAAAATAGTGTATGTTTCACTTGTCAATCTTCTTTCTGTTTATGACATGTGCCTAAGTCCATATATGTTTTAAATATATAAGGAATGAAAGGTTCATATTACCAGCACCAATAATTGGACTAGCATCTTCATTCCTGGTATATGTATCTTTCATGGGATGCTGTATATTACAGACTGACCACCAGTTTTGAATTAATTTTAGGAAATGGATTGTGCCATCAGAAACATCTAAACCTTGAGCTTTAAGCAAATACAAATCAGCAACATTCTTACGATCAAAGACTTTACTGCTAATGACACATCCTGTCCCTATTGTTGTTGGATACAGAGCCATCCTAGATAAATTTAAAGCCATTTTAGTAACAATTTCTTCTCTATACGAAACAACTCTTTATGGTCTGAAAATTTGGTCTCTAGTAGTTATAATTTACAGACTGGCTCTGTACCAATACCAACACTGACCACATCACTAAAAACATCAAATGTCTTATCAAAGTTTGGTATAATAAGAGAATGTCACTGCCCATATCATTAGTTCTGGAGAGTATCTTATCTGATTAATTACATAGAGCTGTAACTGTTCCGGGACAAATTTTACTTCACTAATTCTCTCTGCATTAAACTCACAGGTCTAACTCAAGTGCATTTTTTCAAAAGGTTCATAGAAAGAATCATCAGAATAACTTGTGAAATGACTTGGCAAAGTGTAAAACTTCGTCCATCTGTCATATTTCCGGTCTTCACAAGCACTAACATGCTCTGTAGGCAAACACACAGTTTTGTGAAACATTTGAACTGCAAATGAACTTGAAACTTTAAATCTCAATGTTGAAACCTTAATACATGACTCATCATCCACCTTCACAAACAATGCATAATCTTCCTTCACTATTCCATGGAATGGTTCAACGAATTTCTTCTGAACTTCACAGATGAAGGAGTTAAAATCTGTAAAATTGTCACATTCACACCACTTAACGAAATAACGTATAAATACTAAAAACACCACAACACATAAAAATATCTAGATAACCGATAAAAGGACACTGCAACACTATTTAACACATACAAATATTCGGTTGAAAACAAACCAAAACCAAACCCCATGGCACTACAGCCCATGAATGGCCTTGGCCTACCAAGCGACTGCTGCTCAGCCCAAAGGCCTGCAGATTGCGAGATGTCGTGTGGTCAGCACGACGAATCCTCTCGGCCGTTATTCTGGGGCTTTCAAGACCGATTCGGTGGAAAATAAAAATCGCGAATTCCAGTAGAAAGATAACCTCAACCAACCACACACGTGAGCGGTACAAACCGAACTGATTGTAAACACGCCCCACACGCCGTCTACACGTGGCCCAATGTGACAGCCAATTTGTCACGTATATATATATGCATTCCGGTCTGATAATATTGTAGTTGGTCCGGGTTCATACGTGAAGAGAAATTGACAATCCTTTCCAACATACGATAAGTCAAAGATGCCAAAATTAGGTTGTTTGAGATGATAGACGACGTGAAGAGGCTGGGTGGTGCGCATACAGACGTAGAAGTATCGCACGATTGAATTTACTGAGAAGTGTTTCTTATTCCTAAAATAAGGAGCAACATAATAAATATAAGAGATCCGTCCGACTCCTTGGCTGAATGGTTAGCGTTCAGGCCTTCAGTTCGGATGGTCCCGATTTCCAATACCGGCAGGGTCATGATTTTAACCGCTTCTGGCTCGGGGACTGGGACTTTGTCCCAACACTCTCCTCTTCATACTTATGCAACACTACCAACAAGCAATCGTGATTACATCCCATCACGTAGCCTTGGCGTCGGGATGAACATCAGATCGTAAAACAGAGTCAAGTCCACATGTGAGACACATCTCGCACCCACTACCCCAATGCTGTGGGAAAAGCGGTAGAATATAACAGATCCATGTCATTGCTGCAATTGACTTATATTAAATTATCGACAAGAAGCACCAGCAGCCTCAGAAACTTGTAAATAGAACACACAATTATGTAATATAAGTCGCGCGCAGTTGGTACGATCTAAAAACTGACCCTCTTCCTTTCTCCTTACCAGGATGATGATGAAGTGTTGTAACTGCACGTACAGTATTTTATAATTATTCAAGTTAGTTCACTTACGTAGATTACTAAGTACTGTTCATTTGCTAGTTAACATTTCATGAAGTTCATATTTTCTCGTTGTCAGAACGTCGAACATTTCTTTAGTAAATTGGACTTAGCTATGAAGCATGGTTCATTTACCACGACGCCATCAAGAAACACTGTTTCTCTTGCATTCCGAGACGGAATTGCGCTGTGTGTCGTCACACGGCTTCGAGGAAATTCGCTGTGGCGCATCGAATGTTACGAAACAGTCAGCGGTGACATTTAGCCCATATTTACTGCTAAAACTGTATTTAAATATACAAGAGGCTTATCGCATTCTATGTTGTACATATATAATCACGATATAAAACTAGCAATAATTCTTCTTCTTCTACAATTTCCTCATCGCATGTCCGCTGTCATCACGGCGATCGACTCTTGTTCCCAGCAAGTCGGAAAAGTGTGGTGGAACGAAGCGCACAACATTCTCGTAGATTATGTACGCAAGATTTTCTCCTTTTTGCCCTACTCCTCTTTCCTTAAATGTCATCTATAAGATGAACTGCAGGAGGTCACTTATTCATTTGAGCCAGTCCCATAATACAGTAAAAATTACAAGAAAGATGATACATATTAGAGTGGTGCTGTCTAGTACCAGATACTAGCACTAGTATCAGAGGGATGTTTTTCTTTACGTTGTCCTTGGACCTCCCAATTCTGTTTAAAGACTTCCATGTCGTCCAGGACTCTTCGTAGTAACAGAGAAGCTTCTGTTCAAGTTTCTCAAGTTCCAAGCGATCTAGGAATGTGCGGTTTCTGGTTCAAACATGGTTTCATTTGGATCTGCAAGTAGACAAGTTGATGTCTATGGAGAGGGCGAACTGTACGTCTCGACATTCGCGGCTATTTCACGTCGAGCGTCAGGTGGAGCTATTAGTTTTAGTTCGTTGGTTTTAGATACCCTGCGATCAGTCAGTAAGCTTCTACGAGTGCAACGTAGAACTTCTTGGCATGTACAGATTTATACCATACAGCTGTGGCACTGTTTCTGGATGAGCGGCCCAATCTGATCATGTCAAAGCATTGTGAGAGGACTTTTGCCTCGGTGTTGGAGCAGTGATAAGTGCAAAGCTTGACCTCAGATACTTAGGCGTATCACTGTGTTCCAGTACATTTCCCAATCACTTCACCTGCAACTATCAGTATTCCCCACGTGAAAAGCATATGTCTGGTTCTTTGATGGATTTGGTTTGAAATTATTATTCCCTAAACGTATAAACCACCACATTACCCCAAAATTTCCAATGATATGACCAAAGTACTCTACTTTCTGATATTGTACGTGACCTCCAGCTCGGAGTACTGTAGCCCCACATCTCGAAGGATGGTGTGCAGGCGTCAGCAACATAAAGAAAACCGGGTGAGTTAGTAATGCGGTTATGGGCGCGCGCTGTGAACTTGCATCCGGGAGGTAGTGGGTTCGAACTCCACTGTCGGCAGCCCTGAATATGGTTTTCTGTAGATTCCCATTGTTACATGGGGCAAATGCTGGGGCTGTATCTTACGAAGGCCACTGCCGATTCCTTCCCACACACAGGCCTTCCCTATCCCATCGTCGCCATAACACCTATCTGTGTTGGTGCGACGTAAAGCAAATAGCAAAACCACCATAAAATAAGACAGGACATACACAACACTGAAGTAAACAGGAACAGAGAAAATGAAGTGACACGGGATTTAAATCATTATCTTGAATGCAGTCCTTGGGAACTAGTTTCAACAGGACTGCTCATACTGTGATCAAGTACGCTGGTGAGAGACCTAAAGCACTCCACATGTTCCAGTGATGTGTCAGGTACTGTCAACTTTATGGGTTGAATGGCATGTTTTCTTACGGTCACTAAGTTAGTATTTTTCGTGTTTAAACTCAGAACTTTTTTTGACCAATCAATTTGCCAATATCTGTGGATTTTCATCACTTACTGCAAACAGAAAAGTATCATATGCATATTGCGGATTATTTATTTATTTATTTATTTATTTATTTATTTATTTATTTATTTATTTATTTATTTATTTATTTATTCATTTAATTTATTTATTACGATTTATTACGATTCAATGGGATGGGTTGAAAGCAATTGTTGAGGAATGTGAAAATAGGTTTGTACCTTTAAAGGTGGTAAGGAATGGTAAAGATCCCCTATATTATAACAGGGAAGTAAAGAGACTAAGGAGGAGGTGCAGGTTGGAAAGAAATAGAGTAAGAAATGGCTGTGGAAGTGAGGAGAAATTGAAGGAACTTACTAGGAAATTGAATCTAGCAAAGAAGTCAGCTAAGGATAACATGATGGCAAGCATAATTGGAGGCCATACTAATTTTAGTGAAAAATGGAAGAATATGTATAGGTACTTTAAGGCAGAAACCGGTTCCAAGAAAAACATTCCAGGAATCATTAATGAACAAGGGGAGTGTGTATGCGAGGATCTTCAAAAGGCAGAAGTATTCAGTCAACAGTATGTAAGGATTGTTGGTTACAAGGATAATGTCCAGATAGAGGAGGTGACTAATACTAAAGAAGTATTAAAATTACCTACGACAGCAGTGACATTTACAGTAAGATACAAAAGTTGAAAACTAGAAAAGCAGCTGGAATTGATAAGGTTTCGGGGGATATACTAAAGACAATGGGTTGGGATATAGTACCATATCTGAAGTACTTATGATTATTGTTTGCATGAAGGAACTTTACTAAATGAATGGAGAGTTGCTGTATTAGCCCCTGTATATAATGGAAAGGGTGATAGACATAAAGCAGAAAACTTCAGGCCAGTCAGTTTGACATGCATTGTATGTAAGCTTTGGGAAAGCATTTTTTCTAATTATATTAGACTTGTTTGCAAAATTAATAACTGGTTTGATTGAATTTTGGCATTTAATAGGGTAGATCATGGGAGACTATTGGCAAAAATGAGTGCAATTGGACTTGACAAAAGAGTGACTGAATGGGTGGCTCTGTTTCTAGAAAATAGAACTCAGAGAATTAGAGTAGGTGAAATTTTATCTGTCAATGTAAAAATTAAGAGGGGAATTTCTCAAGGCAGTATTATTGGACTTTTATGTTTTCTTGTATACATCAATGATATGTGTAAAGAAGTTGAATCAGAGATAAGGCTTTTCGAAGATGACGTTATTCTGTACAGAGTAATAAATAAGTTACAAGACTGTGAGCAACTGCAAAATGACCTCGATAATGTTGTGAGGTGGACAGTAGGGAGTGTATGACGATAAACGGGGATAAAAGTCAGGTTGTGAGTTTCACAAATAGGAAAAGTCCTCTCAGTTTTAATTACTGCGTTGATGGGGTGAAAGTTCCCTTTGGGGATCATTGTAAATACCTCGGTATTAATATAAGGAAAGATCTTCATTTGGGTAATCACATAAATGGAGTTGTAAATAAAGGGTACAGGTCTCTGCACATGGTTATGAGAGTATTTAGGGGCTGTAGTAAGGATGTAGAGGCGAGAGCATATTTGTCTCTGGTGAGACCCCAACTAGAGTAGATTACTTGATTCAGGAACTGGAAAAAAACCAATGAAAAGCACCTCGATTTGATCTGGGCGATTTCCGACAAAAGAGTAGCGTTACAAAATTGTTGCAAAGTTTGGGCTGGGAAGACTTGGGAGAAAGGAGACGAGCTGCTCGTCTAAGTGGTATGTTCCGAGCTGTCAGTGGAGAGATGGCGTGGGACGACGTCAGTGGACGAATAATTTTGGATGGTGTCTTTAAAGGTAGGAAAGATCACAATATTGTAACAGTAAATGTGGTAATTTGGTAGACATGAGACGCAGGGCATGTACCATTCGTTGAAGTGCGTACAGAGGGAGAGGGTTTGTTTAAAAATAAATCTTAAAATTTTTCCCCTGAGTTTATTAACAAATTCAAAGACCTCTGTACAGCAGATACTGTAGAAAATGTTCCTCGTCCTAGGGCTGGCGATGTCCTTGGATTCCGGCAGCTCCTCCTTTTCCCATACCAGTGAATCACCATTCCTCCCCCGATGGAAGTTCTAGAAGATCCATCCGACGTCTTGAAGATCCATACGGTGCTGATGAAGGGCGTTGAGGTAGTCCTCGTAGACGATGAACGTGAATGAACATCGTTAAGCCTTCGGGCGAGTTAATGCAAAGACTGCTTCTGCACAGATGAGAGGAAAGTTTATCAATGGTTTTAACAAGGTTCAAACACGAAAAAAAGGTATCTTTGAGAGTTTATCACACGGTGAAATGTCACTAAATTTTGTGCCGTGTTAAATGAAAAGAAGGCCACTAGACTCGAATGAGCATGTAAGTTTAATACTCATAAAAATAAAAGTCCACTCGAAACTTATCGTCGAATTTTAACAGAGTCACTTGAAGTTTGTGGCACTTGGCATAATGTAAAGTAATGCCGCACGACTCAGTTGTTAGTTTGAAACATTGTTCAACGTAATTTAATTGGATTAGAAAATGAAGATGTTTCACTCGTGAATTCGAACTCATTCACGTATTGATAATAACATCAAATTAAAAGACGAAATTAATTATGTATTGACAGTCCTCGGTTCGACTGTTCGTAAAATCGAAACGCACAACTGAATGTTCGTAGAATTGAAACGTGCTGTTTAGTATAATTGAAATGCACAGTTCACACATGCACAGTTTACAGTTCACGACCTAAAGTTCATGAAATGGTAAATTAGTGACGTGGTCATGCTTGCAATCGAGTAAATCTGGATTAAAACACAGTCTCATAAACTTGAAGTATTTAGTACTCTGTAAGGAGCAAACTGTTCTAAGTCCTGTCCAGAACATTAAACTTCAAATTACGAGCACTCGAAAACGTTCGCAAGTCTTAGACACTCGTGTAGAATAAACAGTCACTTGATAATGTTCAGACGAAGCACAATTTATATCACGTCCCGTCGGAGTAAACGTTTATCACTCACAGTATAAAGAAATCCGTACAAGTCCATATTCGACGCGATTGGGTCAAAGTCTACGGACTCGAAGATTGATAGCCGCTTCACGCTAGATCACGGTCTTCGCGAACCGACTGTATGAACTCCACTGCCTAGCGTGCACATACACACTCTGGCCACACACTCAGGCCACACATTGCTCTGCTGAGCGAAGCAGTACTGTATTTATATTTGATCCGGGCCTCCACATCTCGTTCCATAACTTCATCGCCTCATGTCAGATTTACGTGAAACTCTGCAGGAACGTAGACAAGGGATCGAGTTACACGATGATATTGTTAAATATGTTTAATTATTATTATGGGGAAAGTTATTACCCGTAGTAACTCGAAGAACATTCCACATCAGTCTAGGCTCTGTGTTGTGGTGAGGCATGCTGTGACGTCACCCGCTCTCTACGTCACACGCACACAGCTGTTGCTCGCCATCCAGTCAGTCTTTCGTAGCCGGCCCGGAGCGTAACGCGTAAGTTTTTAAAATTTCTATTGCGGGGACTTAATTTTGTACCGCCGTTACGGTACATCTCCCCCTCCTCCTGGGGAAAAGAAAATTCGATAGGATTTTCTTTTAATGATCTCTCCTGAAATATTTCTTTAGGTTGGCTGCATTGTAAATGCCCTCGATGCTTCCATCCAGCTTATTAATTTTGTATGCCCCGGTTTCGAGAACCTCTGCAATTCTATATGGTCTTACATAAAGTGGGCAAAACTTTGCATAAATGCGAAGTTCGGGGTGCGAAACAGCTGGTTTTCTTATCAATGGCCAGGGAGTTTAGATACGGAGTGACACATTTAGAAATGATACCATTATTCTCCATCTCTTTGATCACCGTCCTGGCTTCCTCTCGGTACTTCTCAGGAACTGGATAGGGCCGTTTTTTATAAGGAGAGGTGTCCTTAACATTCAATTGGTACTCAAAATCTCTAATAACGCCGGGTTTGTCATCAAAAACCTCAGGAAATTTCTCAAATATTTGTCGAGTTGCCTCTGCCATGCGGGAATCGAACTCTGGGCTTTCAGCCGCACTGGTGAGAAATATGAAGTGATCACGACCTTCGTCGAACACATCCTCAATAATGGGCACTTCCTGGCCCTCGACGGGTCCCCCTTGACCGGGTCTACCCTCTTCGCAATCTATTTCATCGGCAGGCAGAGCATCGCTCATGTTGCCTCCGGTTTCTATGAATGGGGTACCCAGACCTTGGCACTTCAAATTATTACAGTCTACCAGCTGCAACTCTACAGAGTCGATGTTAAAAAATCGTATGACGTTGGCAGGATAATCAATGATTCCCCCATACTTGGCTAGGAAATCTAACCCTAGTATGACGTTGAATTTCATCGGCGAAATGACTAGGAATATATGCTCCAACTGGACACCTTCAATGTCAAATGTAACGAAAGCTTGAAATTTACATTTGATATGCCTGTCCGGTACTATCCCTTTAATTTTGATCTGTGCGACTGGTATCAATAACATGTCTTCTCCCCCCTTCCAACATTTCAATTAACCTCTCAGAAATTAATGAAGCCTGAGCTCCAGAATCGATTAAGGCGGTTACGTAAAGGGTATCCAAAGTAATATTAATAACTGGATGTCTTCGTTGGACCTTTGGTGTTGTACGAGTGGGATCTTCATACAAGAGATCTGAGTCATCCAAGTACCAGTAATTAATATTAGTGACAGAAATTATTTCTCCTCTACTCTGGTTTTCAGGCAATCTTATTGTTGTGTTGTCGAAGTTTTTCTTAATTGCGCCTGTCGATTCGGGATTTGTCGCAGGCGTCGTGTTCTGTCTTTTGGCGTGCTCTTGGTATTGTAAAGAGGTAGCGCCAGGTAATCCTTCATCCCGGTTTCGATTCTGGATATATTCGCGAGTTTCCATCTTCTTTCGATCTCGGCTCTCGGCGAATCTCCATCTCGAGTAAGCGACTCAATAGGTTTCTTCCACGTTTGATTACGTCTCCTAAATCGCCGGAAATGAGATAACGAATCTCTCCGTGGTTCCACTTCCTCACGGGGTTCGGGATTCGATCTCGGCGGGTTGTTAACTTCGTCTTAGCAACCCTGGGAGGATTTTGTGTATGGGCAGTGTCAAGTTTCCTTAATAAATAATCAAGTTGTTCTAGGTCATGAACATTGGCTGCCACAAGAATTTCTTGTACATGCGCCGGAAATTGTAAAGTTACTACCTGTGTTAACTCCTGTTGTGGCAAAGGAGGATCAAAGAATTGCATCTTCTTTAATTGAGAAATGAGAAAGTCAGAATATCGTGAAGAATTAATCGCTGTGTTGTATCTCCTGGAGTACAACTGTAGCTTAATCAAATGTTGAATTTCTGAATTCCAAAACCTCTTCAACAAGGCCTCCTTGAACTCATCATAGGTTTCAATGTTAAATTTAAATGATGTGTACCAATTTCATGCTTTCCCTTCCAATAATCTAGAAGCTATCCTCAATTGATGATCGGATCGTACTTTATTCTCTTGAAAGTACTCTTCAATGTTGAGGAGGAATTCTGTCGCTGTGTACTCTTCCTTTCCGGAAAATTTTGCAGGTTTATCGTCTGATAATTTTAAAACTGTGGAAATGCTAGAAGTATCTCCGCTAGACCCTTGACATTGGTGTGTAGACACCTCCTTCTCCACCTGAGATATCCTATTATCAATGGTCTATTTTTCCTTGCAATTCGACGTTGATAGTCTTAACTTGTCCACGGATGGAGTTTTCCACGCTCTGGACTTCCTTTTCGAGGTCCTGCTTCACTTCATTTACGTCGCGGCCTATGCGAATGATTTGAGTACGTGCGCTATCTAATTGGGTTTTTACATGCTTATCTGTTTCCTCTTGCTTTGTTTTAAGTAAATTAACCTCATTACTTATTTTCTGGAAGTTAGTCTTAAAAGATTCATGGATGTTATCCTGAATAGAGGCTATTTTTGCTTGTGCCTGTTATAACTGACCACGAGATTCTTTAAATTCTGCCTTTAAGCTTTCAACTTCCTTAATCAATTGATGTGAGGTGGGAAACGAAGCTTTTAAGTCTTCAACTATTTGTAGTTTAAGGTCTTGTTTTACTGTTTCTAAGTCACGGATGAGGCGTTCGTTTATTTCCGTAAACTTAGAATTAATCTTCGCATTAGTTTCTGAGAATCGTTTTTCAATTTCAGAACCAGCTTTAGTATGCCTATTTTCCAAATTAGCATTAACTTCGGTAAACTTGGTATTAATTATTTTAGTTACTTGTGTGATACGACTTTCTAAGTTGGCTGCAGTTGCGGCATT
Source organism: Anabrus simplex (assembly GCF_040414725.1). Classification (NCBI taxonomy): domain Eukaryota; kingdom Metazoa; phylum Arthropoda; class Insecta; order Orthoptera; family Tettigoniidae; genus Anabrus; species Anabrus simplex. The sequence continues at coordinate 69,759,930 of NC_090279.1, forward strand.
GGCCTCATTAATACGAGTGTTAATCTCATTAATACGAGATTGTAAAGTAGTACCTAATTGAGCAGTTGCAGCATTGGCCTCGTTAATACGAGCTTGTAAATCAGCACCTACTTGAGCATGCGATTCGGCAATACGTTCATTTATGCTAATCTTAAGAGCTTCAATAGCAGCTAAAATATTTTCCATTTTGATGGTAATGTATTTAAACCAAGCAACAAGAAAATCATAAATCACTTGAAAAGAATTCAGATATCACCATTATTGTCCAATGGTTAAAAGTTCATGTTCAAAGTCATTCAAACATTCTCAAAAAGAAAATTCTCCAAGACATTTAAGACACAAAAAATTATCCCATATCACTGATAAGACTTCTTATAAAAGAAAAGTTAAATCTTGTTAGAAAGTTCTTTGGAATGTTTAATGGCTATTCCACACAAAGCACTGGAAATGTATCTGGATTAAGTTGCTAAGTCACACGATTTTCGTGCGATTTTGTCTATCACTGCACTTCTTAATTTATTACTAGTATTTCAAAATTGAGCATAGAATGGTCAAGTGTCAATTTAAATTCTACTGCACTCATAATTAAGTTCTTATATTGCTGAAACGCTAATTTCTAGTTCTACTGCACTCCAAATCGGCCCCAACACGACTGGGGCGCAAATTTCTCCCCCTCTCATCTGTAACAGTAAATGTGGTACTTCGGTAGACATGAGACGCAGGGCGTGTACCATTCGTTGAAGTGCGTACAGAGGGAGAGGGTTTGTTTAGAAATAAATCTTAAAATTTTTCCTCTGAGTTCATTAATAAATTCAAAGACATGTCACCTCTGTACAGCAGATACTGTAGAAAATGTTCCTCGTCCTAGGCCTGGCGATGTTCTTGGATTCCGGCAGCTCCTCCTTTTCCCATACCAGTGAATCACCATTCCTCCCCCGATGGAAGTTCTAGAAGATCCATCCGACGTCTTGAAGATCCATACGGTGCTGATGAAGGGCGTTGAGGTAGTCCTCGTAGACGATGAACGTGAATGAACATCGTTAAGCCTTCGGGCGAGTTAATGCAAAGACTGCTTCTGCACAGATGAGAGGAAAGTTTATCAATGGTTTTAACAAGGTTCAAACACGAAAAAAGGTATCTTTGAGAGTTTATCACACGGTAAAATGTCACTAAATTTTGTCCCGTCTTAAATGAAAATAAGGCCACTAGACTCGAATGAGCATGTAAATTTAATACTCATAAAAATAAAAGTCCACTCGAAACTTATCGTCGAATTTTAACAGAGTCACTTGAAGTTTGTGGCACTTGGCATAATGTAAAGTAATGCCGCACGACTTAGTTCTTAGTTTGAAACAATGTTCAACAAAATTTTATTGGATACGAAAATAAAGATGTTTCACTCGTGAATTCGAACTCATTCACATATTGATAATAACATGAAATTAAAAGACGAAATTAATCATGTATTGACAGTCCTCGGTTCGACTGTTCGTAAAATCGAAACGCACAACTGAATGTCCGTAGAATTGAAATGTGCTGTTTAATAGAATTGAAATGCACAGTTCACATATGCACAGTTTACAGTTCATGACCTAAAGTTCATGAAATGGTAAATTAGTGACGTGGTCATGCTTGCAATCGAGTAAATCTGGATTAAAACACAGTCTCATAAACTTGAAGTATTTAGTACTCTGTAAGGAGCAAACTGTCCTAAGTCCTGTCCATAACATTAAACTTCAAATTACGAGCACTCGAAAACATACGCAAGTCTTAGACACTCGTGTAGAATAAACAGTCACTTGATAATGTTCAGACGAAGCACAATTTATATCACGTCCCGTCGGAGTAAAAGTTTATCACTCACAGTATAAAGAAATCCGTACAAGTCCATATTCGACGCGATTGGGTTAAAGTCCACGGACTCGAAGATTGATAGCCGCTTCACGCTAAATCACGGTCTTCGCGAACCGACTGTATGAACTCCACTGCCTAGCTCCACAGGCCACACACTGCTCTGCTGAGCGAAGCAGTACTGTATTTATATCTGATCCGGGCCTTCACATCTCGTTCCATAACTTCATCGCCTCATGCCAGATTTACGTGAAACTCTGCAGGAACGTAGACAAGGGATCGGGTTACACGATGATATTGTTATATTTGTTTAATTATTATCGTGGGGAAAGTTATTACCCATAGAATCTCGAAGAACATTCCACATCAGTCTAGGCTCTGTGTTGTGGTGAGGCATGCTGTGACGTCACCCGCTCTCTACGTCACACGCACACACCTGTTGCTCGCCATCCAGTCAGTCTTTCGTAGCCGGCCCGGAGCGTAACGCGTAATTTTTTTTTTTAGATTTCTATTACGGGGACTTAGTTTTGTACCGCCGTTACCGGTACAATATAAAGAGATAGAAGATTTAATACAATATGTAAAAGTGACGAGAATCTAATTGTGATGGGAGACTGGAATATAGTGGTATGCAAAGGAGGATAAAGTAATATAGTAGGAGAATTCGGATTGGGACAAAGGAACGAAAGAGGAAGTCGGCTGGGTGAATTCTGCACTGATCATAATTTAGTCCTTGCTAATACTTGGTTCAAACACCACAAACGACGGCTGTATACGTGGACGAGACCTGGAGACACTGGAAGGTATCAAATAGACTTCATTATGATTAGGCAGTGATTCAGAAACCCGGTGTTGGGTTGGAACACTTTCCTGGGAGCAGAAGTGGACTCCGACCACAATTTGTTGGTCATTAAATGCCATCTGAAGTTAAAGAAATTGAAGAAAGGAAGGAATGCAAGGGGATGGGATCTAGACATGTTGAAAGAAAAGAATGTGAGGGATTGTTTCAAGGAACATTTTGCAAAAGGATTAAATGAAAAGGCTGAAGGAAACACAATAGAGGAAGAGTGGATATTCATGAAAAAAGAAGTCAGTAGGGCTGCTGAAGAAATTTTTGGAAGGAAGAAAAGATCAAGTAAGAATCAATGGATAACTCAGGAGATCCTAGACCTGATTGATGAACGACGAAAATACGAAAATGCTAGAAATGAAGAAGGCAGAAGAGAATACAAGCGATTAAAGAATGAAGTGGATAGAAAGTGCAAGGTAGCTAAGGAAGAATGGCTGAAGGAGAAGTGCAAGGATGTCGAAGGTTGTATGGTCATAGGGAAGGTAGGTGCTGCATACAGGAAAATTAAGGAAACCTTTATAGAAAGGAAATCTAGGTGTATTAATATTAAGAGCTCAAATGGAAAGCCACTTCTAAGAAAAGAAGACAAAGCAGAAAGATGGCAAGAACATATCCAACAGTTGTATCAAGGTAAAGATGTAGATGATTTGGTTCGGAGACAGGAAGAGTCTGTTGATGCTGATGAAATGGGAGACCCAATTTTGAGGTCAGAGTTTGACAGAGCTGTGAGTAATAAATAGGAACAAGGCTCCTGGAATTGATGACATTCCCTCTGAATTACTGACTACCTTAGGAGAAACCAGCATGGCAAGATTAATCCATTTAGTGTGTAAGATGTATGAGACAGGAGAGTATAATTAATTTATCTCCCATTTAAAAAAATATAAGAGCGGAAATGAACAATCAAATCAAAATCACTTCAAATGCAATGGAGGTGTCTACCTTGGTGGCAAATGGCTCACAAAAATATCTTACTATCAAGCATTAAATTGTCAATGAACAGACAGGAAGACAATTTCCTAAAATACAGTATTATACAATTTACACTAACTTTTTCTTTTAAACACACAGCTCATCATTAATAAATTTACAATATTTACAAAATTTAACTAATGATGATGATGATGCTTGTTGTTTAATGGGGCCTAACATCGAGGTCATCGGCCCCTAATGTTACGAAATGGTATGACAAATTAAAAGTCCAAAATTCTCAACTGACCAGAACTCAATACGTGAGGACGAAGAATGAATGAATGGACATGAATTTAAAGCAATCAGTGGATGCGACCCGCAATGCCTTACATTCACAGAAACTTACGTAAAACAATAGGATTACTGACCAAGGGACCGTTGCTATAGCGTAACACTGAATGGATGATGCTTGCAGTCTAAAGGGGGTCGAAAATCCAAGTTATCGGCCCCGCATAACGCTAGTTTCCTCTAGGAAGGTAGAATATGGTATTTGTCATGTTGCGGTACTAATCAAAAGTAGCAGAGACTTGCGGTATTCCACAAATTATGGTACTACACACAGGTCATGAAATTCGACATGCAATATAGACCTATGGGTTTTCTCACCTTGCGGCGCCATTTACAGGCAACGCAAACCTATGGTGTTCATCACATAAGAGTACTAGCCACAGGGACCTGCACTATCCTGCGGTGTTCCTCATAGAGTGGGTACTAATCACAGACAAAGCAGGATCATGGTAGCTATCATCTCATGGTCACGCTCATATGGTGGTACTAATCACAGGTACTGCAGAAGCCGATCGCACGGTGCTCCTATGATACTAATCACAAACCTATTTGGTACCTAATATAGTGGTACTACGCGCAAGTAAAAGCGAACCATGTTGTTCTCCGCATGGTGGTACTAATCACAAGTAGTTTCGTGGTTCCTTGGTCGCCGCTTACGACAGGCAGGGAATAACGTGGGTGTATTCTTGGTCTGCGTCCCCCAACCCACAGGGGGGTTGTGTGTTTGGTCCGCGAGAGGTATTTTATTTCCCTCAAGTCCGCCAGCAAGCCGCTTAAGACCCCCTATCCGCCACCTGGGACGCGCCACGTGGGAGTATCACTTCTCCCCCTGCTACGCCAGCGTAGTAGGTTCGTGGAAATTTTACTCATAATATCCTCTGTATTTAAAAACATTATCAACTCATATACAACATGTGGAGTTATTTCAAACAATAATATACAACTGCTATTAGATTAAAATTTACGTTGCATTTATATATTTTATTTTCTTGTACTTTTTGGAACCTAACTTGCATAGCGACCTGCTGCGTCTTAACCCAAGTCCTTTCGCCACTGCTTTTTAGACAACTGATAAGAGATAGGAATGTGAAAAGGGACACACTGTAGGATAGCAGTAGACAACTTAGCGTAGAAAAAGCGGAACATTTGTAAATATGTAAATTTAAAATTACCTATATATTTGTGAATATTCAGCAGAGAATATGCACACATACATACGGGGATGGAGGCACTTCCGTGTATTTGTACATGTACAATTTTAGGAAAATAAATAAATTATAGTATTAATAATAAATACTATCTCCAAATATTACCCAATACTATTCCTTGCTTCCTTTTTCCTTTCTGCTGATACCTATTTCAACAATGACTAGCTATTTTATTTATCCTCCTATTACCGGAGTAATAATGTATATCCTCTCTGTGAATACTTCAGTGCTGGCAGCATGGCCATTGAAATTCGTGTCTTTAATGTGGTTTGCCGCTGCGTTATTCATCAAGTGATTCATGGTCACACATACTATGGTTTTCAATATTTATAAACATTAACTTCCACCGGCTTTAAAGTTATTAATGAGCCCATCTGCGGTGTATGGCCAGACAGTGCCTTTTCCAGTATTCTTCTGCATTCTAGTGTCGTCGGTATGAACCATCTCGCCACTCTCCCCCTCCACCGAGCGAGTATGCGCACGTAAACATTGCGACTGTGGTCTGACTTCTGGCCTCTGGGTTGTCGCCAATAAGGTTCTGTGATGGAAGGACGGCGTGCTTCTGCGCTTGGCGGGGTGGATAGACCCAGGGTGAAGTTGGTTTGATAGGGCTTACGCCCTCGTCAACTTTGCAATTTAATTTCAAATTTTGTTATCATTTAATGCACTTCGCCTGGAATTTTTGAGTGCACTCTAAGGGTTACCTTTACCATACGTAAGTAAGGATATTATGCTGAAGCGTACTGACGACTACGGCAAGATACTACACTGTAACTGTTTTTTCCAACTCATCTTTAACTTGTTCCAACTGGTGTACTGAATATTTCTAAATGCCTTGTTCCCCCATTGTGAGGGAATCCTGAAACCTGAAATTTCTGAAGCTATTTCGAAGAATATAAAGATTACGGAATTTCATGAGCTTGTACTATCAAAATTTATCCCTTCTTTAGCACTGCAAAATTTGTTTCCTCAATATTGTTTTACGACTCAACTATATCTTAGACTCGAGGTTTTATTGCATGGTATTTCGAATTTCTGTGCCAGAAGAAGGAATGGTGGCACATATTCTGAAAGGTTTTCCTCCCTACAACCGATCCTACCTACTCCTCAGGAAGAGCCCGACTAATTTTGTGGAATTAGAGGCTGCTTGTACCTTTGCTGAATATGTCAAGCACGGGGACGCGGCCAGACCCATCTGCCACCCTCCTCCTTTTAACCCGGCCTCGCCTCAATCTAGGGATAGTGGAAATCTTAAAAATGATATAATTGTGGATTACGTGACCACCTTCGGAATGCTCGCCCGTCAATAAAGCGTAGTACTGGTCCTTATTCTTATTTGTGTGGGTCGAGGCAGCACATTAAAAATAATTGCCCAACCTCTTTCAAAAAACGCAATCAATGACTGAAGGTTGATAGTAATACTTGTGAATCTTGCCACTGAATTTTCTGTGGATTCAGAGAGTTATTTGTCGGGAGGAATGTAATAAAATCTCCGATTTGGTTGAGTCTAAAAGTACCTTCGCGAAGGCAGAGCTGAATAATGAACCGATTGTTGCTTTAAATGACTCTGGTAACGTCACTTTAATATATGATGATGCTTGCTTTTTTTCTATTTGCTCTACGTCGCACCGACACAGATAGGTCTTATGGCGACGATGGGATGGGAAAGGCCTAGGAGTTGGAAGGAAGCGGCCGTGGCCTTAATTAAGGTAGAGCCCCAGCATTTGCCTGGTGTGAAAATGGGAAACCACGGAAAACCATCTTCAGGGCTGCCGATAGTGGGATTCGAACCTACTATCTCCCGGATGCAAGCTCACAGCCGCGCGCCTCTACGCGCACGGCCAAATCGCCCGGTACATAGAAGGTTCATTGCTTGGTATCTCCGAAGCTAGCTTGTAGTATTATTTTAGGCACTGACTTCTTGTCAAGGACCGGATTCGTTTTAGACCTCCAGGCTAGACAATTCTACTTTAAATTTTCCTCAAATTGTAACGTCGATATTATTGATGCTCCTTTGGGTACCTTCAGAATTTCTTGTGTAGGTAGACCGCTACCAGGGAAGAACAATGAAATCGATCAGTTGGATCTTGATCATTTGGATTATCAACAAGCTAATAAAGTTCGTAACTTGTATCATCAATATCCTGAGGTTTTTACCAACAAGTTAGGACTGACGGATGTATTGGAGTACGATACTGAACTGTCTGTCAACCAACTTGTTAGAACTCCTCCTTACCTCCTTCGCCTCCTCGCATGCTAGAACTCTAAAGGAATATCGACCAAATGCTTGCCAATGGTGTCATCAGACCGTCCATTTCTCCTTATGCCTCTCTGGTTTACCTGGTACCTAAACCCTCCGGAGGATACCATGCCGTTGTCGATTACAGATCCCTTAATCCCACAAGCATCCTGCAATCTATTCCTTTGCCAGATTTACATGTTTTGGGTGGTTCTCCGCCCATGTTCTTTACCGTGTTAGATCTAAATCAATCCTATTATCAGATTCCGCTCTCTAAAACTTATATTTCCCTGAACCGCCTTCATCAAGGACTGGAATATTTATGAGTACCTCAGGTTGACGTTCGGACTATCTTGCGGAGCAGCTGTTTTAACTAGATTTCTGAATTCTATTCAAGGGGATATCAAGTTTAAGTTTGTTTTCAATTACCTTGATGACTTGTGATCTTCTCGAATACCTTTGAAGAACACGTGGATCATGTCACGGAAGTCGTTGAGCGTTCGTAATAGGCTGATCTTACTGTGAAACTATCCAAGGTAACCTTCGCCAAGCTATATATATCCTTTCTTGGCCATGTCGTGTCGCCCGACGGAGTCTCCGTTAATCAATCTAGGACCCAGGCTATCAGGGAATTCCAACCACCTAAGGACGTAAAAGGTGTTGCACGCTTTGTGGGTACGGTAAATTTCTTCCGCAAGTTTATCCCGAATTTTGCTGTGGTACCTCACCCCTTAACTATCAGAGGCGTAAGGATGTCAAGTTCACCTGGGTCCCTCCCAACAAGAAGCCTTTGAAACTCTGAAACTTGCCTTATCGAATGCTCCTTGTTGGCCATACCCGACTTTAGTAAACGTTTCATTGCACAAACTGATGCCTCTGGAGAAGCTGTTGCTGGTGCACTCTTTCAGGACCATGAGGACGGTCGTAGACTCGTTGCCTATGTGTTTAGGATACTCAATAATCTGGAGAGTAAGTACTCAATCTATGAGTTGGAATGTTTGGCCGTGCTGTTTGCACTTGAGAAATTAAGACCCTTTATTGAACATGTAAATTTCGACCTTGAACCGACCCGAAAGAACGGGCAAAATCACTAGATGGGCACTTAGGATACCCGCTTTTAGTTTTCAGGTTAAGCGTATCAGAGGTTCGGAGAATGACACCGCTAACAGCTTAAGTAGATGTAATATTGTTAGTGTGGGCGCCATTCTTCCGGATCTACCTTTGTTATACCATGAGTTTGGCGATCAAAAAGCTGATCCTGAGTTGAATGAAATCACCGACAAGATTAGTGACGGAATGGTAGTAAAACCTTATTCTCTGGTGAAGGGTGTTCTATGTTGAAAACGTCGAATTGATGCTAATTTCATTATTGTTCTTCCCAAGGTCCTAGTGCCAATCATCTTCAAATATTATCACTGTTGACGCATTGGTGGTCACTTAGGCACATTTAAAACTAGGCAGAAAATTAGAAAATTCTTCATTTGGAAAATGGTTAAGTCCTGTAAATCTTGTGCTATCAGTAAACCCAACCTGAAGAACCGTGTTGGTTTATTTTCATCTTCAGAAGCCTCTCGGCAGATGGAAAGGTCATTCATCGATTTTGTCGGTCCGCTCCCTCGCTCTACCTTGGGAAACATTCATATCTTTGTGTGTATTGACGCGTACTCTGTTTTCTGGGATTATTCCCACTAGATTTATGACTTCTCGTACGTCTATTAAGTTGCCTTAATTCTATCTTCGCATCCTTTGGTGCTCCCAAGTTTCTGGTTTATGACAATGCCAGTGCATTCACTAGCCACTTGTTTAAGAAGTACCTATTCGAGTTGAGCATTTCCCATGTTACTACAACTCCAAACTATCCAAACCCATCTTACGCCGAGAGAATGGACAGGAACCTGAAATCTTCCCTGATTGCATATCATCACAATGACCAATCCAAGTGGGATTCTTGCCAACACTGGTTAGCCCATGCCTTCAATTCTGCCACACACGAATCTCATAGTAAAACTCCCATGTTCCTTATGTTCTGTTACACCCCGTATTCTCCTATGTCCAACGAACTTGGTATTAATAATCTTCCCGACCTGGCTAAACCCATGTTCAGAAGAAGAAATTGTCGGTATCCTGTAAGACAGGCAGAGATAAGTACAACGAATGTAGAAAGTAAACTAGGTTGAAAGCTGGTGATCATGTTTTTGTCAGATCCTATACCATTAGTACAGAAATTAACAAATTGTATGCTAAGCTTGCTCCTAGGTATCAAAGTCCCTGTACTATTTTACAGTTTTTGTCTTTATTATCGGTACTGGGGAGTGACCCCATCACCAAGAGGATTAGGCGAGATCAATTTTCCCAGTTAAAATCAGGTTATGTGTGATCCCTCTTCTCTCTTAAGGGCTTCTTGATAATACGTATGGTATGTAGTTCAGACCTGCGGATGAGGGCTACATTTCAGTAAGAAAATTTGTTTAATTATCTTTAGATTATTTTGTAACTATTCTGGTTGCGTGTGAATTTTATTTAGTAACTTTTCCATGTATAGTATTTTTGTTTTGAGTATTGCTTCCTGACCGTATGACCTTTTTCTCCCCAGAAATTGTTTTTAGTAGTGTGCGAATTAATTACAACGTGTTATGATTTTCTGCACCAAATCTTCTGCATTCATGTCTCATGTCAATCTTAATATCACTGTGTAGTAGCTTACTACCGTGTACTTGTTACCATTGTATTTTAAAGTGTGATTGTGGTTCGTGGCGTGTGGATCCTTTCACTTACGCTATTGGCACCTATTTATTTAATCGTTAATATCTCATTGCTCCTTTGGTTTGGGCGCATGCCTGCTCTGTCCATCATAAATTGATTCTATCCTGATCATTGAAGATTACTAAATTTTCATCATTAATTTAATTATGTATTATGTAGCAGCCTTTGCTTTGTAGCAAATTTTGGAATATTGTATATAATATTAGGTCTGTGCATTGTTGTTCACTGGTATGAAAACTGTTAAGGTGTCCTAACCTGTATTTATCTTTAACTGTTCTAGTATTCTATTGCCTATGTCTTGTTATCCGACTTTAATTTGGTGATATAACTGTCTATTCCGGTTGTGGTATTGTTAGCTGTGCATTAAACGAACCGAGTAATCTGTTAGGTTAGTTTCTTTATTTGGGGGGTTGACTAGGAACTGGATAGTACCCGGTGTTAGATCCTATTTGTTGAGTTTTGGATTTGCCTGTGGATATTGGTTATTGCGGAACTCTGTCGATCGGACTTGGTGGTGATTGGCTGTTTGCCTTTACGGCATGGACTTAACTGTCTTCACTGCTTTCGGTCTCCAACTTCTGGTGGTACGATTTCCTAATTTCCGATTGGTCTCATGCCCAACTTTTAATCATTTCTGTAATCAGTTGTGAATTACCCGTTAACTGAGTGATCTATTTCTAGTCATTCCTGTCCTTTTGATTTTCTGGTGAGTAAAATTTTACCCTATCTACCTTCTCAAAATTAGGCATCTGGGTTTTTCTTTCTGGTAATGGTGGTTAACTACGTTGTTATTTGTTGTATTTTTGGGGAGCATGTGTTATTAATTCTGCATTCTTCTACAGACCTTACTTGCCTGGTTTCTGTCTCTAAATTGGTGTATTATTCATGAAGTTTGTTAATCTATTGAGTTGTAACGTCCATGTCGTCCTACCTCGTCTACTTGTTATGGTGGTGTTATTTTTCACAAATTGCACCAATGGATCCTCTCCTTTCGAACCTAGTAGGTAATGGTTTTGGTCCTGAGTTAGTTATGTTGTAACGGTACGTGATTTTGTTTAAAGTTTGCATTGTGAGGTGGCATGATGGCTTCACGGCATGTCGTTGAGGATAGTTAGTGCTCCCTTCCCCCCCTTTTTTGCTAACGCATGTCCGTTGAGATTCATTAAGGTTGTATTGTTATTGTGTAGTACAATTAAATGGTTATAACACTTCGGTATGGTCGGTATTGCACTTAATTTACCCCTGTGTGCCCGTAGATTGGGAAATAAATCCTGGCATGCGTTTACCACTCTTCTTAGAAAAAGCCTGGTCTGCTTGCATGTAATTTGTGATTCCTGTATGACTTGGTCTATTCTTGTTTTGTTTTAATTCTCTGCATACCCAGGTAATCTGACGTCATCATGTATTTATCCTGTACTATAAAGTTCATTTTGGATTAACCTGCCAGTCTATTGGTCCTTTTCTCTCCGGAGTGTTAGTATCCGTTGCTATTAATTTTTGGTCATCTTGCCGTTCTGCGGGGCGCCAGTTGAGTATGGGATTAACTAGTGCTTCATAGGTGGTATTGAAGCCTCCCACTATTCGATGATCGGGTCTTTTCGTGGCGTTTTCTCCTTCTTCATCGTTCTATTGAGCGTTTTCCGTCGTCCTAGTTCATGATCTACCATTTAAATTTTATTTACCTTGTTTCATATATATTTCGCACGGTACCTGTGGCTGTGTGGCTACAGTGTGAGTCTACGGATGTCACTTGTTACTGTTCCAGATTTGTCCGAGATCCCTTGTGGATAACCGGTAGGGAATCGTGTCAGGTCTATGCTCTCATTTCCAAATTGGCCACTTAATTGAGGGGTATTTCTAAAACAGTTATTTAAATGAGTATTCCATGGTTGATGTATATGTTTGAAAATTCGGTGAAGTTGTGAGGAATATAATTTAAGATTGGGTGACACTTCTGAATTTCTTTCTGCCATTTTCTGTCCTGCTCCACCATGGAGTTAATGATTGTGTTATTATGAGTTCCTATACCCTAATACTATTCTTGACTTGGTGTTGCTGATACGCGTATCCACCATCTGAAAGATCTTGAAGTCTCAAACTGCAGCTAACTATATTCATCTTGCCTTGAGTAATTATTTACCGTAACCCATGGATATTGATCTTTTTCTCATGTCCAGTTTCTCAGTGTTTCTCTTATTTGTGAGTATAACTATATCTGATCTTATCTCTTCTTTAGACGGGTTATGCATGGAGTGTATACGTAGCATTACAATTGATTAATTGCAAAATATAATATCTAGATTTTGTCGTGTATTTAATGTGTTTAAAAATTTATTTATTGGCTCACTGATTAGTGGTTCTACTCCACTGATTTAAAAAATTAATTGTAATTTTAATTAACTTGGATTACTGTGTAATGTGTCATTGCTTCGCAACATGTTCTCCCTTGGTCAACGTCTGGTTATTTTGAAATTATGTGTGGATTGCTGTTCTCTTTGTATTTCAATTCTGGAAATGATTTGACATCTCTGGGTAGGTCATCTGTATGAAGAGTACTGTCGGTGTGGCTGTGTTCGATAATTTGATGTGTTTCTTGCTGTGTTGTTATCATGCATTGCTGGATCAGGTGTTGTGATCTGTAGCGTGTTCTTACTTGATTGATGCCTGGACTTATTGAACTTACCATGTTTGTGGTTTGTTGTAATCTGTCAGCATTTTCTTTCCTAAGCTTAACATATTTCCGTGTAGTGTGTATGTTTGAAGTTGTATGTCTATGCAACGGTAGCTTCTCGTTTCCATTGTTGCTGGTGGTGTCTTTATTATGTGGCATTCCGATAGGGTTGCTGACGTGCACAGAAAACTAATTTGAGGAGATAACTATAATTTTCAAGTTAATTCTTTTCCTTATATGTTGTGCATAAAATTTCTGCCGATATATTTAATTTTAGCATGATATATTTATGGTTATATATTTCCTAGTACCTGCTCAAGGGTTGTTTAGGTAATTATTGTATTCTATTGTAATCCTGTTCTTCTTTTGCTCTTACTAGTAGTTGTATCCAATGCCATACTGTGGTCTTAAGTCTAGTTAATCCAATTTAAGATTATGTAAAGGATTTACCTGTTGGATCTTGTGATCTTATTACATGCTCACCAATTTTGTTTTCCTATATTTGTTCATTTCTTTTCCTTGCTCTTCTGGGCGTTTTTCATTTGTTAAATTGGTTTATGCCACCCTGGCAATAATTATAAAATGGAAACCAAATGAAGGCGTTTCTTAACTTACGCAAGTCCGATAAACAATACTAAAATGAATGTCTAACATGTGATAATCTCAATTTGGGTTTATAATCGCGTGCATTTAAATCTAAGAAGGTTTATTATTCTACCAGTGAACATTTAAGAAGTTGTTCAGTTGTGTGTGTGTGTACCACAAAGTAACGAAATCTTTGAACAGTTGATACATATGAACTTGCGAGACTTGTTCATTGGAATTAAAACTTAGCAATTGATCTGGAGCATGAGTGTCACCATTTATCTAGAACATTAACAGATTTACCTGCGACTTGCGTGTAGCACCACTTTAATGCATGAGACTTCTTAATGATTGAAAGTAACTGGACAGCTAGTGTCATTTAAATGCACTCAATTGTTTTTTACTCAATTCATATATGTTTTGGTTCTTAATTGACTATTGGATTCATCTTGCTGGTGGTGCATAAACTGGGACATGTGATCGGTGGTAATTTTCTTATTCGGACTATTCCGTCAAAACTCAGCTTGTATCCAGACCACCACCTTATGAAAGTCATTATATGTTGTGTATGTGGAGCTTCGGGGAGGGAGACTATTACCGGATTCAGAATTTATACCTCTCTGTGAATACTTTAGTGCTGGCTGCATGGCCATTCAAATTCGTGTCTTTAATGTGGTTTACCGCTGCGTTGTTCATCAAGTGATTCATGGTCACTGATACCATGGTTTTCAATATTTTTAAACATTAACTTCCGCCGGCTTTAAAGTTATTAATGTGCCCATCTGTGGTGTATGGCCAGACAGTAGCTTTTCCAGTATTCTAGTGTCGTCGGTATGAACCATCTCGCCACTCTCCCCCTCCACCGAGCGAGTATGCGCACGTAAACATAGCGACTGTGGTCTGACATATAGGTTTCTGGCCAGTCGCCATTAATGTTTTGTTAGTGAGCTGTGATGGAAGGACGGCTTGCTTCTCCACTTGTCGGGATGGATAGAGCGATTATCATGGACCCAGGGTGACGTTCGCTTGATACGGCTTATGCACTCTTGAACTGTGAAAGTTAATTTTAAGTTTTATTACCATTTAAAGTACCTCGCCTGGAATTTTGGAGTGCACTCTAAGGATTACCTTTACCATACTGTACCATTACGTTACATTTGAGGCAGTAACTATTATGGAAGTACAGCGGACAAATATGGCGCGGAGCAGCTTCAGGCGGCGTAAATGCGAACGGAATATAATCTTACTGCAAATCGATCTTGATCGGTAGGCGGAGGTCGATATACACCGGCAAAAGAGTAAAGAGTTTCCGAGATTGAACAACTATGGACCATGAAATAATTGAATTGACTCGATTCTTGGATACCTTGAGAAGAAAAACTGCGTAAAGGAAGAACTGTACGTTTTACTACGAGATAGCGAAAGAAAATCAACGAATTATAAATACTAAAGTAATTTATATATAATAAATCGAAGGAATAAACCTCCAATATCTGCAGGATACTTAAGGAATCAAAGAAAAACGCCAAGATATTGAAGTAAAGTGTAACTGCAGCCGAGTCAGATATCGACGTAAAGAAAAAGGCCGGAATAGCACAATAAGTGGCCAATCTACATTAAAAAACGCAGAAATAACTATTTCAAGTTATAAGCAGTACCTGTTTAGGCGACATAATTGACGAAAAGGAGACCAAAATCGAGGAAATATATAATTTAAGAGAAATATTTCTATCAGTTATAAAATATATAAACTCAAGTACACGTATTGGAAAACCTGCAATTCATCAGAGAAATATGTATTCTACAAAATATTTGCTGTCTTTTCGTTGCATGATCCCTGGTGACGTAATGAAGCTCGCCTACACGGATGGAGGAAGATTGCGCAAGATGAACTCAGCTCAAGCCAAGATGCCCAGCCGAATCCAGCCGTGACGTGATCCTGGGACATGATTGACTACTCCGAGATGTCCTAGTCGAGGAAAGAGCCAGCAACGGGAAAGTTGACACGAGATAAGTAATATGGATTCGAACTTTGCATTATAAAATTTTAATTATTTGCTAGGATATATTTATTTGAGTGCAGAAGTGCCTACAGATATATATAAAGTGCCAATAAGTGAATACTATGGTCTGGATTTAAATAATTAACCGCTGACATGTGCTATTTTAAGTAATACAAATCCTGTGCTCGTGAGATATTTGTAGGTTGTTATAAACAAGATCAATATGAGCATATCCATGTTTTATATGCTAATCTACTTGAGAAGACCAATTAATATCGAACTATTTGTGGTTAAGAGGAATGTATGCGATGTACGTAACGTAACCTAGTTTTTATGAGCACTTGATCGGCAGACATGGCCAGTACGATTATTGTATTGAAAGGAAATGATTAAATATTAGCGAGTTGCAGTTTATGATTGGAAACTCAGGCTATTGGACTGTTTTCACCGTAACACAGAGGTTATTGAAATGAAGTTGAATTTGTATTGTTTTTATATGAAGGTATCGGGAAGAATTGAAATATGAGAATTGCATAATGTTGTTAGCCTGAGGAAATGTGAATTCTTCTCGGCGTAAGCAAAGCCTAGATGAGGTTATTGCGAGTTTCTGTGTCGGTTACGGTTTTTAATATAGAGGTTAACAATGCAAGAGATGGAATTAGGTCATGTTTATGTGAATGTTACAGTCCAAGCGTTATATGATCGATAAATAGCATTGATGCCAGACATATCGCTAGGTTATTTGTATATTACATGCAATATAATCTGAATATACGTACAGATGAAGGAACATCGCATAACTAAAAATATGTCTTATTATGTGAATGTAGATGGGTAGAGTAGGTTTTTAACCTAATTTTGGCACCGCGGTGAATAACTTGAGAGTTGGTTTTATATGGAATGTCACGTATTTATGAAAACATTTGGCACAAATTACGCGTTTACAACTGATTGATCATCGTAATGGTGGCACTCTATAGTAAGAATACTTGAATTAATCTTGCACATATGAATGTATATAATTATAATAAGCTTGATATCGGTATCGATAGGCACATTTATAGTTGCATTGATATATTTTTAAAACCGTAATTAAGAAACATATTACTTATCTCATGTCGTGAAGAAGTTATAATGAAAATCCAAACCAAAAATTTCAAATGAGAATCCAGTGGAAGACCCAAAGCTAGCCCAAATAATACTAAGAGGAAGATATACCACTCCCTCCATGATAAATAAAGAATTATCCCTCTCTTACCCAATGAAACATATTAAAATAATGAAAATGGTTATATGACCGGATGATATTCAGTTTAATGAATATAATATGATGAATTCAATTATGTTTACCATGAAGATTACGAGCTCAAGAATGATATTATAATATGAATCCAATTTCTTTTCACTATTGCTAATTTAAATCCTATTTTAATTATAAAAAATTAGCATGCTAATAAATTAGATCTAGGCTTATTTATCTGTTTCTTTTCCCAAAGTAACTTATAATACGTAGAAATAGGATAGTATTAGAGCTATTTAAGGTTAGATATGCTGAGTAATGAACATCATATCAGGTTTTCACCTACTTGCGGGGGAATTGAATGATTGATTAGAATCATGACTACTCTTCAACGGAACCTACGACTGTTTTGTATAATTTGAGAGTTTAATGAGATGTTTTACCCTGAGAACCAAATGTATACCTCCGACCATCGTGCTTATACATGCGAGAGACTCCCGCTTACATGATGGTTATCTTAGTTTTGGGTCATTTGCAGCCGAGGCATGATACTATGATCGCCCAACGAGACTTATATGAGTAGATAGGTGCCGATGACATGAGAGAAGATGGTAGGAAAGGTGTAATACGTAAGTAAGGATATGACGCTGAAGCGAACTCACGACTATGGAAAGATACTACACTGTAAGTGTTTTTCCAACTCATCCTTAACTTGTTCCAACTGGTGAACTGAATATTTCAAAATGTGAAGTGCGTACCGCAACAGGATGTAACTTTGCATCAACTAAACTCTACATTTTAGCCCTGCGGTGTTTGAACACTTTTCGAGTCGAAAACATATATAAACTACTTTTGTTTACCAGGGACTTGCACCTGCTGTGAATTAATATTAATTCTTATTCTTGGAAATTGTAAATTTAATACTCAATGATTGGTAGCGGCTTTCTAGCCCTAATAAGTAGGGGTTAATGCAATGTTTTGGCAGGGTTATTAACCAAGTGGGTTGCTGCAAGGATGTGGAACAAACGTTCGTTTTCCATCTTAATTTTCCTACTTCTGGGATATATTATTAAATTAATTTGTTTGGTATTTTCGTGATTTTTCGACGTCCTGTGTTTCTTTTGTCTCTTAGTATGTACATGCCTATTGTTGTTTGGTGGCCTATGATTGGCCATTTTCGTTAACTGCCTAGCGTATTTTCGTTGCCATGAGAATATTATGTTGATTGATGGTGATGTTGATTGTTGATGGATGTTGGTGGAAATAAATTGATTTCCCTGTTAAGAATTTAGTATTGTGGGTTGTTTAACCTGTTTTTCTTTTAATTCATTTTGGCATTTTTCTCTCCCTGCTGGCATATTTTCCTACCGTGTGTCGAGGACCTTATTATAATTATTTTGGGGTAAACTAATTCTTGGAAAATTGATCGTAATATTCCACCCTTCCTTGTGGGAGCTCCTTGGAATATACCCCAAGTAACGTTTCAGTATCAAGAAAATCACTATTTAAGTACAACTATATAACCATTCTCTAAAAGAGGCGGTGTTTCACTGACATGGACATGACACATATGAAAAAGATTTCAAAGTCTTTTAAGACTTTCTGGAATCAAAACTGATAACCTCCCTAAAACCAGTACCTAATTATAATGAAACTGAAGCAAATATTTATTTAAATCAAGAGAATTGGTCAAACAGACAAAGGTCAGCCTTCCAAAAATTAAAATTACCAAGTTTCGACAGAGACATAATGTTGTGACTATACTTCAAGGGCAATTTTTAAAATGAGATCACTAGAAATTAAGGCCTAACTGGAATCAAAAGTTTCAAAATATCACCTTGTCCCTGAAAGTTTAGACAAAGAAAACCCTAGTAAAACATTGCCATGATTGAACCAAATATAACCACACTGTAGAACTTATTTCATAACCACTACCACTGCCCTAAGCTGATTGCATTGGAGTATGCGAAGCACATCCTTGAATGTACAAATAACCTCTGCCCCACTTGTAGTATTATAATGAAGTTAGACATTATTATCAGCATCTCGACATGTTCATTATGGCTCGTCTCTACCTCATTTAATCCTTCTAATCTGAATGGATTGCATCGACCCAGATTTAATATTCAATTGCTTGTAACTGACAAAATATGAACTGTATATGCCAAAAAACTTGTGTATTTGTTCATCTCCTTTAGTAGGTATTGACACGATTTAAAAATATTTTTCAGTTGCTGACTACTCTACCAGTTCAAAAAATTACATATATGATGAATGGATCAAATGGACATATCCATTTATATCAGTGCTGCCCTACCTGCTGGTCACTACACAAACAATGTTCGACTAACCCCACGACTAGGGAGTGCTGCATTGTTTCTGTGATCAAATATGGATGGTCATCAGCGGTTAATGAGAAATCTATATGAAATATATTATATGAAATTAGTGAGAGTAAACATGAAGAGGATGCTGATGATGCATTGGCTGATCCTGAATTTGTTTTTTTCCAAAAAACTGAAGACGATCACGTTTCTCTGGAGGGAGAAGAAAATGACGAGCTCCAAGTATCTGGTTATAAACTACAAGATGAGATTGACTCTGTACAAAAAGAACTGTACATATCTCGAAATGGGACGGAATGGAGAAAACAACCATATTGACAATCAGGTGTAAGGTACGTTCCACATTCAGCAGAACCCCTATTTAACGTTTTTACAGGGACCTGAATTTTTATTGCTAAATGGGGGTTAACATATATTGTGCCATCATACGTTATTTACACAATGACAGCAATAAAAGAAGGAGATATCTACATTACACACTGTACTGTAGTTACAGTTTGTGCTTCATTTTGGCAATTTTTTGTTGGTGAATGCAAATCTCTTCAGTTTAAGGTTTTTCTTATAAGGTTATGCATGATTTTTCATAAAAGGCAGGAAAGATACCGAACTCACACAAACCCATTAAAATTACTACAGAACAGCAATCAATTTGTTTAAACATTATTGCGGATGTTTTCCAAGCAGCAGCCGACTCATTAGCATGTATTTTGTAATTCCAATAGACTGAACACCCATATTACATTTCCTTTTTAAGAACTGCAATAGCATCAGTCCAGAGGATTGTTGCAAACTTTGCCAGTTTCCTATTTCAAGCGGCATCACCTAACCTAGGTTTCAATTGCAAGAAATCAGCTTCATTTCCCGTATCAAATCCTATTTACAAAGAAACAGTAACAGTAAAAATGTCCACCTATTTGATACTTATATTTGCATTAAGCAAATCAATTAATCACACACAGTACATGTTTCATTCCATTTTGGAACATCATCAGCTGTATTCCATTGCTTAGGTGAACTCATTAAGTATTTATCTTTTTAAGAACATCTCAAACAGGTACCTTGTTTTTCTTAAAATCTACATAAATTAAAATCAATGTGGATGGTTGAATGGGGTGGTGAAATGAGAGGGAAATGGATCTGTTTATGGTTAGCCTATTTTAAAAAAATCTATTCACTTGAACAGATGTTGTAAAAAATGTTTCCAGCACTTTTATCACCAAAATATTCTGCTTGTCTCCTAATAAAAAGTTTTTTGAAAATATAACTTTTCTTTGTCACTGTTCTGAATATTACAAGGTGTTCTCTTCGTTTGCTCCTTCAAAGGTGATTGCTATTTGTTTTAAATTTACAAAAGTATCTCTTGAATTTGGTACGTTCAGGATCCCTGAAGCTGATTGCTGTATTACTTCCCCATAATCTTGTTGCTAAAATCTACTATGTCCTTGGAGGAGCACAGCTAATGCAGCCTTCGACCCCATTCAACCATCCACATTCATTTTAATTTATTGCAAATTTTAAATTTACGTAGATTTTAAGAAAACAAAGTACCTGTTTGAGATATTCTTAAAAAGATAAATACTTAGTGTTTTCACCTAAGCAATGGAATACAGCTGAAGATGTTCCAAAATGGAATGAAACATGTACTGTGTATGATTAATTGATTTGCTTAATGCAAATATAAATATCAAATATGTGGAAATTTTTACTGTTATTGTTTCTTTGTAACATAGGTTTACCGCACACATTTTATAAAAATAAATTTCAAGCTCCCTGTAGAATAATAACAATTTTACTATAAATATACATGGGAACAGCCATTCTGAAATTTAACAAGATGCAAAAGTACATAACCTAACCT
Source organism: Anabrus simplex (assembly GCF_040414725.1). Taxonomy (NCBI): domain Eukaryota; kingdom Metazoa; phylum Arthropoda; class Insecta; order Orthoptera; family Tettigoniidae; genus Anabrus; species Anabrus simplex. Next base: position 69,780,803 of record NC_090279.1, read on the forward strand.
CTGAAATTAGTTATGCACATCACTGTATCACATTCTTATTTTATTTCAGAACATAGTAAATTAAGCAATCTTTTACTTCAGCTTTTATTTCTAAGAGTTAACAAGTGCTGTCATTGCACTTATTGCAAAAATATGTTATCCCGATGTTTAATACACCAGTCTGTGTTGTGAGAAGACCTCAGACTCACTCAAGATCAATTCACTCATGTGTAGCAATGAATCAACACAGAAGACGATTGATCACATTCAATATAAACCCTGGAGTAGAGTGTATGAATATTGGTAATGGATGAAAACTAACATGCCTGAATTTGCCAGTGATAATGGATGAAACGGTAAAAGGATTCTCATTGTATTGTAACTAAAGGATATTGCACAGATTAATACAGGAATTTTCATAGATTATAATAACATTGTCAATAAAACGGGGGTTCTGTTCTACTACATCGGCCGCGAACAGATGTCAATCAGAGTCACACATCTCACTTTAGCTGTAAGTGCCCAGGCTCCAAATTCCTCTTCTGCCTTGAATCATCCTTAGCAGGCTTATGACATCTTTTGCAGTGGTTCTTAATGTCCCATAAACAAAATGAATAGAAATATAGGTAAATTCTAACATTTTCTGAATGCTAAATGTGAGTTTTGCCCTACAGTATTTTGAATTATGTAAAATTGAATATAAAATTGCATTGCTCTTATGGAATAATTTTCAGGGCCTGAAATTTCTTCCATTAAATGCGGGTTTATGCTAAACCGAGGTCACACAAAACTGGGGTTGCACTGTAATATGAACAATGCTATTGCTTCATTTACATCATGGACCTATATCTATAGGCCTATATGCTCTTCAATATTTTAGTTGTTTATAATAATAATACTTCAGAGAAACGTAAATTCCAATTATGCGTATTCCAGATTGAGTAACATAATGAGAATTGCACCTGGACCCATGAGATATGCTCTTCAGAGGACAGGTGATCCCAGATGTTGGCAATGAAGTTATTCATCATTGATAAAACGCTGGAAACCACTTTATGGGAAACAAATTTTGAAATGAAGAGGGTTGTTGCAGATAAAGGGTAAGCTACAAGCCCATTTCTTTGATAGAGTTTGAAGCATTTCTAGATATGTACGATTTACACAATTTGGAAACAATAGCAGTTTCTGTTTTTGTCAGCTGCTAATAATCACAATCAACAATAACATGCAGTTATCTATATTTGCAGGCTTGATTTTGCTGGAGTCTACAAATCAGTGGGCAAATCACTTCGAGAAGTATGGAATGAAGCAGACGGTAACCCTATCCTTCGAGCTACAATATCTCTTCAACTGTCCTAAATGATAACCCAGTTTTGAGCTTCGATAATAAGGAAGAGAGACCAGCCCATAGATGTAATGGCAAGTTAACAGCAAAAAGAGAAGTTCATGACATGTTCGTTTCACAACTACCTAAAGTGTTTGTTCCATATGAAAATAATACTGTGGATGAACAGCTGGCTTCCTTTAGGGAAAATGCCTCTTTAAGCAGCATTTATCTACCGAACCAAGAGGAAAATATGGAACAAAATTATGGCTCCTCTTGGATTTGGGCACGGTTTATGTGTGCGCCTCTACAGTTGACAACGCTACACCAGTAAACAGAGAGAGAGAGAAGTGAACAATGGAAGGAATGTGGTATTGAGATATGTCAAAGATATTGAGGGAACAGGGAGAAACGTCACTACAGACAATTTCATCACTGACTTTACCCTGGCTAGTGAGCTTCTGAAAAAGAAGCACAATTCCAACAATGATAATTTCCTACCGGAACATTCCTAGAGACTTAACACTTGCTGATCCCATTTTGCATACTCCTCAAATGGACCTATTCCCAAGAACTCAAATTTTCATACACCATTTAATAATGTATCAGTAAACTCATAAAAACTAACCAGTTCTCCAAAACACAAAATTGAGATGAATCTCTGATGGACAGGTTAGTACAATTACTTACGAAAGATAAAAGGTGAACATCAAGGTGACATATGCACGTGCTGGCCAAGAAAGGTTATACTATGGATTGTACACAGGGGTAAGATATAAATAATGCACAAGCAGTCAGGAAAATACAAGGACATTAGTGCATGAACAAGAACTGGCTACTTCGGATGTATTGAAAGACAAGGCACAACAACTTACAAACAGTACAACACAAAAAAAAAAATAAAAGGTAATTCACAACCAAACACAAAGAAAATATTACAAAGATCAGTGAGAGTGTCACTAACATTTACAATTAGTTTCATTAAACAGAACAGACATTTCCTAACCAACTGTACAATGAGAAATAAGGGAATATTATGTAACAAATAGAAAACAAATAAGAACAGGTGACTGAATAAAAGATCAGCATTTTCAATTACAAAATCTGGGCATACAGTAAGAATTGAAATGACTAGAAAATATGAGCAAAGCAAGTTCAAGATAAGACTATTATGCAGTTCAGGAATGTAAACAAATTTTTAATTCCAGGATTTTTTAGAGAATTGACACACAGAAAGTTCATTTTCACATAAATTCCAAAAGCATTCCAAATAAGGAATTACACATGCAGCTGCACCTTTATGGATACATAATCAAATATTACCACTCAAGAGTCTTGATGATGATGGTGTTGATGATGATGATGATGATGATGCTTGTTGTTTAAAGGGGCCTAACATCTACGGTCATCAGCTCACTTGAGAATCAAGCGCAGTTTACAAAACCTTATGGTCAAGAATAAGTCCCATACCAGTGTGAAAATTTACACCAGCATAAGATAAAGATTTTGCCCTATGTCCAAGAGCCAAAGAGTGCATCAAGGTAACAGGTAGAGACAAATACTTATATAGACGACATGAAGAGGGGAGGTAGAGGAAAAGTCATGACACATGGCACTAGAAACGCCGAAAACATCCATGAAGAGTTTAGAGTGTACAATCTAAAACCGATGATGCCATCCATGTTTGATGCAGGTAATCGGCTGACTGCAGTCCCGTAACTGCAGCAGTGTGCACATGTCAAATGCCAGGAAGAAAGCAGTGGTAAATGACGAATGCGGCAGAGGTGAGTTGACAAGATAAAACTTATGCCTCATCAATCTCTACTCGTATGCAACCTACAAAACAAAATTCACTATTTTGGATAACATAAGAGAACAACACCAATGAAAAAACAGCATGAAGCACACTTCCAGCAACACATGATGACAGACACGTCAGTTAGATACACTGTATAACTCCCTGTGAAGAAATGATTTAAAACTTAGTTGATCTAAACAAATGGAAATTAAGCATGTCCTGTCCCTGTAAAAAAACGTCTGAAAAATAAGAAGTTTTGCCAGGAATATATTAAATTCATGTTAGAATTCAAATCACTTGATAACATGAGAGGAATGTGAAAACCTGCAGGAAGGAAAACACTATTAAATTCCACATTACCCTGTCATAAATCATTCAAGTAAAACAGCAAAAACACTTGTTAATACCAACGCTTCAGTCAAGACTGACAATGGCATTAGTCTCAACTACATACACCATTAAGGGTCATCCACTCAAGAACATCTCTTCTCTATAATCATCTGACTGCGGGCTCAACAAATAGCATTTACGTGTGTATGTCAGATTGTTTAGCAATAAAATGTTGCTCTGTGTAAAATGCAAGGCAGCAAAGCTTTACAAAAAAATTGGTTTTTCATAACTCTCCCTTCAAAGTCTGAGATTTGCGGAGCCTTTCTCTTGACAAGACTACTCAAATACAACATTAAAGGCTCACAGTTTGAAGTTGCTAAAGATACAAATGAGTGACACCATGTGCCGTCCAAAGAGAAACCCGCTGACTTAATGTCTAGACGACCACAAATGAACACAATTGTCAACAATACAGTTTGTTGGCATAGTTCTGGATGGTTGAATCAAGATCCTTTGAGTAGGAATAAATGAAAACGTGATGTTCAAATTAATCTCCCAGTTCAAAAAATGCCACAAATGCTTTTAGAGACTTGATGATGACTTATTCATAACAAAAGTTTCAAGATTAAAAAAGGTACAGAGAGTAGCTGCATATTGTTTTTGATTTATCTCAGATTGTTATAAACAAGAGTGAAATTCAAGTCCACTGTTCATATTGGAGTTGAACCCTCCACTCAAATGTTGCATTAATGTTCTGTAGAAAATATTAAATCATATTGATTATAACCATAATCATGGATCAAGAAGCCATCTCCTTGTCGGCAGAAGACTGCACAATACCTTAATTCTAGTGGGGAGGAAATATTAGATCATTCTGTATATATATCATCATCTCACTAATCTAATTATCATTGTGGAACAACTTCGACTACTTCATCATGGCACTCAACCCTTAATCACATCTCTGAGAGGCAAGTTTCTGATCCCATCAGCAAGGGGGGCGGTAAAGAAGCAACATTTATGCACGTCTCAAGGGTCGTAAGTTGAATGCAGATAATTCTGAACAATTAACGCGAAATACACAAAGTGTGCGTGTACCCATTTCTTAACACTAGAATAGACTATGCCGGCTAATTTTTTCTCATAAACATTGGCGTGAGATGGAACAAGACCAGACTGCCTAGCTACCGAGTCTCTCTACATAGACATGATACCTGATCTCACAACAACTACATTGCTCGCCTCTCTTTGTTCACTTATTTTTACAGAGGTCACCCCCAGAACATTTACAGTGATAATGGCACAAACTTCTTCAGAGCAGCTAAGGAAATCAAGGCCTTTCTGAAAAACAATCCTGAGAAAAACCAGCTCTTCCCTGCAAATGCAGGCATGGGACTGATACAGCATTCCATCCCTCCTGCAGCACTACAATTTGATAGAAAACGAGAAGCAGCTGTCAACAGTCTGATATATCACCTTAGAAGAGTGATGAATTCTTATTTCTTGACCAACAAAGAATGGACCACTCTTACAACACATAGTCACATCTCCTCACTAAAGTTAAATGACGACCCTTTTGACACTTCTTACCTAACTACATCCAACTTCCTTGTAGGAGAGAAAAATACTACACTCCCTGATCATGATTACACTTACTCTCTCATTATCCAGATGGCTGTATATTGAGCAGCCAAGCCAGAATTCCTGAAAGAGATTGTCAAATAAATATCCCAATAAATAGCCCATAACAACATAGTCACACTGAAAGAAACACATGCTATGCAGTGGACGATGGCAGTGATCCTAATTCATGTAACAAATGTTCAGGTGAGTAATGGGGAACATACAAAGCCTGTCCTTTACCACATATAAAACAGAAAGGCAAGATCACTCTTGAAGGGCTCATTTATTTATTGAAAATTTAAGTAATATTATAAGTCACCATAGACTAGTATCATCACAGACCACATTAGGAAGGATAAGAATGTTTTTTACTTGTAAGTGAATTCTGACAGTAAGCAAGCAATCACCTGCAACTTGTATCTACAAATAATTGTATTATCCAGAAGTCAATATAATCAACAAGATTACAATAGTACTTCATTTGGAACAACTAGTAAAATACCCAGAAACAGTAACAATAAAGTGCTCCTTACAGCAACTCCGTGTTTGAAAATATTCACTAAGTCAAAAATATTAGTAGCAATGATACCACCTCCAAAATGATATACAGTAGAGATCTTTGGATCTATCCCAACTGCTGCACGATACATAATGCAAGATCTTAAAGAACATGAAGGAAAGGTGAAAATTAGGTAAGTAAACAGTCAATCTCATAAAAAAGTGTATCAATCATATGTATTGAAATGAAGGGTCAACCACTGATATCTGTTCAGCAATTCTCCATTTTCTGTACCTAACAATGGCTTATCAAATTATGTACATTACCTCAAGTGAGTTTTCCTGCACTGGCCCTGGCTCTGTTAACTCTGATTTGGCTTCTTTTTTCAGTGGTATCATTTCTGATACATTTTCAATATTTTCCTGTGGAAAATAAGATACATAAGTTATGCACGTAACACACATCTACAAATACTGTCACCAACAAATGAGCATGATAATTTACTACTTCTAAGTATTACAGTTACTTTCAAAATTTTACTACTGTTTAAGAGAGATTTCTACCAGCAGAGGATGTCAAAACCAAAGGCTGCACGGAGAATGGTGTTATCATCCTTGCTCAAACCTAATGTCAGAGAAAGCATGAGACTGAGAACCAAATATAAAGTGAGAAGCATTTTCTAGCCATATCAGAAGATATCCCACCAGAAATGGAATTGGGACCATCTCGCACAAAATTTTGGAAGGAATCTGCCACAGACATAAACACTAAATTATATTAATTAATTTTATGTATCCAATTATGTCTATCAAATCATTGAGGTTGTTTGAATCACATCCGAGTATTAAAACTGTTCTAAATCTTTTGCCATACAATGAGAAATATTAATACTGACAGACAGATCAAAATCCCTTGAAACATTTTAATCACTTTCTATAATCTGGTTTTGCCAAGCTCACAGGGGATAAACACTGCATTGAGACAGTTCTGTTCATCTAAGTGTAAAAATAAAAGACGAACATGAAAGAAGCAGGCTTATCACAGTCATAGACCAGGGAAAGATGTGATGCAGGTCAAACATAAAGCAATTACAAATGAAATGTTTTACTACTACAAGGATGTTATGCAGTGTTCTGTGAAGAACTGTGGGGATGAGAACACCATCAGTGTTGGAGTGTACATCTGCAGTTACAGAAGCTCTTTCATGATCTACGAAGGTCATCCAATAAATAATTTCCTTATTTTTTCTCTGCAAACCACATGTTTTAGAATTAAGTTGGTACTGTAGGAACTTCCACTGGCGTATGGCTGGGGTAATGTGATCTTCAACCACACGTGCTTGCTCTGTGTTCACCAGTACGGCGCTACCTGCCATGGAGCTACCACTTGAAATCGTTTCCACTTGTGAACTCTGTCCTGTTATTCGCTTTTCCACGGCAAAAAATGAAATGGCTACCAATATTCATTGCCATTTGGTGTGAGTTTATAGTGAAAGATACATGCTGGCATTCATGGTTCCTGGAATGGCAGCAAGATGTACATGATGACAAGTGCAGCGCCAGGCCCATTACAGCCACTGTTGGTCAGAATGTGGTGGACAAAGATTAATGCGTCAGCACTGATGAGATAATGAATCTACTGCCTCCCGGCACGGAAACTGGGCAGTCCTTTATTGCAATGATATTGTTGAATGTCTTGCAGTATTGTAAAGTCTGTGCAAGATGGGTCCCAAGTTTTCTTACTGATGCTCACAAGCAATAACAGAACGAAGTAGCCTGAGCTTTCCTGCAAATGCTTCAAAGAGAGGGAGATCAAATGTTTTCCCGCATTGTTACTGCAGATGAAAGCAGGGTGCATTATTCAACTCTAAAAACAAAACCACAAAGCGTGCTACGGAAGAAACTTGGCGAACATGCTCATAAAAAAGGGCCAAGACCTCAGACACTTTTTTACAATTTACTATCACACCGACACAAATAGGTCTTATGTTGACAATTGGAGAGGAAGAGCCTAGGAGTGGGAAGGAAGCAGCTGTGGCGTTAATTAAGGTACATCCCCAATACTTACCTGGTATGAAAATGGGAAACCACGGAAAACCATCTTCAGGGCTGCCGACAGTGGGGTTCGAACGCACTATCTCCCAGATGCAAGCTCACAGCTGTGCGGCCTTAACCGCATGGCCAACTTGCCCGGTTAGACCTCAGCCTCTGTAGGCATAGTTTTGGCTACTGCCTTTTGGGACTGTAATGATGTTGTATTGGTTGACTGACTGCCCCAGTGCACTGTGGTCACACATGAGAGGACCTGCATGGTCCTCACGAAGCTCAGAGTTGAAATCCAACGAAAACGTTCTGGTCTTGTCTCAGAAAATATTGCCCATTCACCTCAAAGGATGCAGGATTTGCTGCAGAATTTCAAAAGGGACCTTTTTCCCCATCCACCTTATTCTGCGGAACTTGCCCCGAGTGATTTCCATCTCTATCCACAACTCAAGTTGCACCTTGGAGGTAAGCGGTTTGCAACTGATGAAGAGGTGGAAGAGGAAGTGCACCGCTGTCTACAGAGATGGGACCCGACCCGGTATGATGAAGGTATCAAGAAACTGCTGCCAAGATAACAAGATGCTTGGACTGAAATAGTGACTATGTGGAAAAGTAGTGTACGAGTTGTAGAATGAAAATTAAATATTTCTCAAAGGTGATATAGATGTTGATTCCCATAGGGAATCTGAAATATTTGTCCTGAATGAGTAAATTTATAATACCAATATAAATGGTCCATTATTGGACATTATAAATTTTCCAGCTAACTCATTCTTGGTTGCCAGCGTTTCGCCCTTGTGTGCCAGGGTGGGCTCATCAGTTGGTACCTAGCACACCTACCAATACGCTGGCTAGTGCATACCGTGGAGGCCACTGCGTAGGCTAACTGGAGCCACCGGCAGTGCCAATGCACTAAGAGACTTTGTCTCATCACTAAAAATTGATGCCTGCTTGGCCATCAGATTATATAGATGTTGATTCCCATAGGGAATCTGAAATATTTGTCCTGAATGAGTAAATTTATAATACCAATATAAATGGTCCATTATTGGACATTATAAATTTTCCAGCTAACTCATTCTTGGTTGCCAGCGTTTGCCCTTGTGTGCCAGGGTGGGCTCATCAGTTGGTACCTAGCACACCTACCAATACGCTGGCTAGTGCATACCGTGGAGGCGTGCTAGGTACCAACTGATGAGCCCACCCTGGCACACAAGGGCAAAACGCTGGCAACCAAGAATGAGTTAGCTGGAAAATTTATAATGTCCAATAATGGACCATTTATATTGGTATTATAAATTTACTCATTCAGGACAAATATTTCAGATTCCCTATGGGAATCAACATCTATATCATCTGATGGCCAAGCAGGCATCAATTTTTAGTGATGAGACAAAGTCTCTTAGTGCATTGGCACTGCCGGTGGCTCCAGTTAGCCTACGCAGTGGCCTCCACGGTATGCACTAGCCAGCGTATTGGTAGGTGTGCTAGGTACCAACTGATGAGCCCACCCTGGCACACAAGGGCGAAACGCTGGCAACCAAGAATGAGTTAGCTGGAAAATTTATAATGTCCAATAATGGACCATTTATATTGGTATTATAAATTTACTCATTCAGGACAAATATTTCAGATTCCCTATGGGAATCAACATCTATATCATCTGATGGCCAAGCAGGCATCAATTTTTAGTGATGAGACAAAGTCTCTTAGTGCATTGGCACTGCCGGTGGCTCCAGTTAGCCTACGCAGTGGCCTCCACGGTATGCACTAGCCAGCGTATTGGTAGGTGTGCTAGGTACCAACTGATGAGCCCACCCTGGCACACAAGGGCGAAACGCTGGCAACCAAGAATGAGTTAGCTGGAAAATTTATAATGTCCAATAATGGACCATTTATATTGGTATTATAAATTTACTCATTCAGGACAAATATTTCAGATTCCCTATGGGAATCAACATCTATATCATCTGATGGCCAAGCAGGCATCAATTTTTAGTGATGAGACAAAGTCTCTTAGTGCATTGGCACTGCCGGTGGCTCCAGTTAGCCTACGCAGTGGCCTCCACGGTATGCACTAGCCAGCGTATTGGTAGGTGTGCTAGGTACCAACTGATGAGCCCACCCTGGCACACAAGGGCATAACGCTGGCAACCAAGAATGAGTTAGCTGGAAAATTTATAATGTCCAATAATGGACCATTTATATTGGTATTATAAATTTACTCATTCAGGACAAATATTTCAGATTCCCTATGGGAATCAACATCTATATCATCTGATGGCCAAGCAGGCATCAATTTTTAGTGATGAGACAAAGTCTCTTAGTGCATTGGCACTGCCGGTGGCTCCAGTTAGCCTACGCAGTGGCCTCCACGGTATGCACTAGCCAGCGTATTGGTAGGTGTGCTAGGTACCAACTGATGAGCCCACCCTGGCACACAAGGGCGAAACGCTGGCAACCAAGAATGAGTTAGCTGGAAAATTTATAATGTCCAATAATGGACCATTTATATTGGTATTATAAATTTACTCATTCAGGACAAATATTTCAGATTCCCTATGGGAATCAACATCTATATCATCTGATGGCCAAGCAGGCATCAATTTTTAGTGATGAGACAAAGTCTCTTAGTGCATTGGCACTGCCGGTGGCTCCAGTTAGCCTACGCAGTGGCCTCCACGGTATGCACTAGCCAGCGTATTGGTAGGTGTGCTAGGTACCAACTGATGAGCCCACCCTGGCACACAAGGGCGAAACGCTGGCAACCAAGAATGAGTTAGCTGGAAAATTTATAATGTCTAATAATGGACCATTTATATTGGTATTATAAATTTACTCATTCAGGACAAATATTTCAGATTCCCTATGGGAATCAACATCTATATCAATGATGGCCAAGCAGGCATCAATTTTTAGTGATGAGACAAAGTCTCTTAGTGCATTGGCACTGCCGGTGGTTCCAGTTAGCCTACGCAGTGGCCTCCACGGTATGCACTAGCCAGCGTATTGGTAGGTGTGCTAGGTACCAACTGATGAGCCCACCCTGGCACACAAGGGCGAAACGCTGGCAACCAAGAATGAGTTAGCTGGAAAATTTATAATGTCCAATAATGGACCATTTATATTGGTATTATATTTCTCAAAGGTAAATAAAACCAATCACCATGGGGCAACAGCCCCCGTAGGGCCATGGCTTACCAAGTGACCACTGCTCAGCCCAAAGGCCTACAGATTACGAGGTGTCATGTGGTGAGTACGAACAATCCTCTCCGTCGTTATTCTAGACTTCTTAGACCAGGGCCACCGTCTCACTGTCAGATAGCTCCTCAATTTTAATCACATAGGCTGAGTAGACCTCCAACCAGCCCTCAGATGCAGGTAAAAATCCCTGACCTGGCCAGGAATTGAACCCGGGGCCTCTGGGTAAGAGGCAGGCATGCTACCCCCACACTGCAGGGCCAGGACAAGTGTAAATAGCCTGCTTGTATTTTTTGTAAAATAGGGAAACCTATTTATCGGATGGCCCTCGTACTACGAGACCTTTAAATTTTTCACTTGGATTCATGAAACATTTTGACACTACAGGGGTGCAGGAGGAACTGTGATCAAAAGCTTACATTCTGTTACAAGTTAGTTTACTAAAAAAACCGAATTAAAGTATAAAATTCCAGAATATACTCACTTATCCCATTTAATACAGATGAAATCGAACAGTAGCTGAACTAAGGAAAGGAAGATAAAATGACGCACAAAATGGAGAGTTTGTTAAAGATGAAGCCATACTTTCCATTGTAGACTTAGTTAAATGTAACAAAAAAACTTTCTAGTTTGTCAAACAATTTTAACATAAATTATTACACTATAAACATACCCGTAAAAAATAAACACTCTATTATACAAAGAATGCCATGTTTCCTTCTACAAGAACATCCTCAGATTCTATGAAATCACACAAAATATGCATATATGTACAGCATTGTTTACGTTGCATAAACTTGTCAACGATAGAGAGTTCAGTGATAATATGAGCCAGTACTGACAAATAAGAAATTTACAAGTATTAATATATCGAGAAAACTCCTGAACTTATCTAGACTGCCAATGCCAACTTTGTTGTCACCAAATACTATTTCAGGACTGTGGTCATGGAGAGGTAAATGGAAAGTTTTGAGTATAGCACAAACCTTACGGAGAGGGGAAGGGAAGCATGAGAGGGGAGTGCCGAACATTGTGGATCCCTCCTACTGGATGTTAAAATCTAGTACACTGTACCATGGAGAGGAGAGGGGGAAGTAGGATGGAATGAGTGGAGCACTGTGGAATATTCTTTCCACACTGGAGAGGGGAGAGAAGGTTAATAAACTACTTCATGTTATAATGTACTTTTATATAAGATGGATGAATGCAACTGAATGATTTTAGATGAATAATGTATGGAAATGAAATAGAGAATATCTATAGGATATTATTGTGATAAATGCTAATTTAATGAGTAAGTATGGTCCAGATATTATTTGAGTAGAGGGATGTGCGGGGAATTTTTTAAGTGTGTATGGTCATTTAAGTTGGTTACGTTAGCACTTTTTGCGATGTAGATCTTGATTGCTTCCCTCATATTTGAAGATTTTATTTTATTTTCAATGTGTAAAATTTTTAGATTTGTGTTGATGTCTGTGAAATAGTGTGAACTGTCGTATATGTGCTCCCCAAAGGCTGAATGCTGATTATATCTGATCGTTTATTGTGTTCTTTGAATCTTGTGTGGAAATTTTGTTTTGTCTGACCTATATAGGTGGCATTGCAGTTAAGTTCTTGGCACTTGAGTTCATAGACTCGTGACTTTGAGAAAGGGTCTTTTTTGTTTAGGTGCACTTGTTGATGTGTCTCTGCAGTGTGTTGTTCATCCTAAAGGTTAATTAAAACCCTGTTTCCTAAAGATATAACCTACTTTTTATGTGTTATTATTAATGTAGCTGAGAACCAAGTGTGGTGGTTTTCCAGGGACTTTTCTTTTGTTTGTTTAATATTTTATCTACTGTGCCTGGAGGGTGGTTGTCTTCTTTCATGATTTGTTTAACAATTTGTGCCTCTTCATTGAACTCCATTGTGCTCATTGGTATGGAAACAGCTCTGTGTATCATTGTATTCAATCCTGCTATTTATTGTGTATGCATGGTTAGACTCGTCAATAGCATGCAACACCTGAGCGGGCTTGCTGTACACTTTGTAAGACAGGTTGCCATTATTCCTGCTGATTGTGGTGTTATTTTCTTATTAGATTCTTGCTCCATTGTGAAGCTGGTGGAATTTTGTAAATAATTTAGTGTGTTTAATAACTGGTGTGCATTAGTGAAGTCATTATCATATGCACATGGTGTCGCCTACATACCTGCTCCAGTATAATATTCCTTTTGAATGCTGATACGTTCAGAAGATGTTTTCAAAGTTATTCAAAAAATGTTTGCTATTATACCTTATAATGGTGAGCCCATGGCTAACCCTTCTTTGTGGCAATAGATCTTGTCAGTGAATGCAAAGCAATTTTGGTGTAGCATTGTTCTAATAAGGCTAATTATTTCTTTGGTTTCCTGCAGTGAAGTATTTCCTTTATGAAGATTTTCGATAATTTTAATGGATTCATCTATTGTTACGTTGGTGTACATGTTAGTGATGTCAAAGGGTATCTTTAACCCTTTACCACCCATATTTTTGCTCCGCTTATCCCCAGGTTTCAACCTATTAATTAGGAAACATTCAAGCAGAGCACACCGTTTCATTTTCAATAATATTAGAAAACATGCCATCATTTACAACATTTAACATACCATCATGTCCATTTCTCTATTCATTGAGTCATAAGTTTGTCGGTTCAAACCCCCACCCGTGCTGGAGATACTCAACACTGAGGTAGGCTGTATTTGTCATATTCTCATGTTGTCTAAATCCCCCTAAGCCAATAAAGATGAGATTCTGGAAGTGTAATGGTGACCTTGTATATCAACTTTCATTTCCTCTAGCAAGTGTCTTCCCATTCTGTTTCTATTTTACTGAAATGCGCCTGTTTGATTGCTGCATTGATATATACGCAATCGGTAATGTCACTGAATAGATTGTCTCCACCTAACATATGTAAAAATATAACCTATTTCTCATAATACTCTTTGGAAATTATTGATAGGTTCAACATAATCCATATAATCATTGAGTAATGAAACAAAATGTTTGTGTTACCTGAATTGCAGCCGCATCATCATCAGGTCCGATTTCTAGATATCCGTTTTCACTTATATCACAGTTATCAGTAAAATTATCTTTGTTGATATGTTATTTACTCACTAAAAATTTACCTCCAGCCCTGCTCAACAATTCTGTGTCAATTCTTATGCCGTTATTCAGCTCAGTCTCAATATCCGCAGTATTCAATCCCGTCATGTTTACGAACTAAACAGCTGACCAGCACTCGCGGAAGTTCAAGACTGTTGCCTAGACAACTTCAAGACAAATTCTCACTCTTCTTTTATTTCCTAAGGCTAGTATATTGTACTGCATGTTCATCAAAGCCTAATAAACAATTCACTACCAAAAAATACAAAACTATTGCATAGATTGCACAAGTATGCAGATAATGCAGCTGGGTGTTTTCGGGCAACACGGACCGTAAGGCAAAGTGAACAGTCGGGCGCTTTCGGGCGGGAAGGGGTTGATTAGTTCTAGGCTGGTTTTAATTTATCTGTCTTCTTTAAGTGAGATTTTCTCTTTTAGGATTTTTTCAGTTGTTACATTAAATTGCAAATTGGCACATCATAATTTATTATTGGTCTAATGGGACATGAGCTTTTGTGTATTTTGGGGATGGCTCTTACTGTGGGGAGTTTGGGATTTTTTGATAGTGAGGCTTTCCTTTTCTTGTTCTGTGAGAATAAAGTCTGTTTGCTGGATAGCTTGTTTTATTTTGTTTTGAAATTTATTTGTAGGGTCACATTGTAGTTCTTGAATTCCGTTGTTGTTGATGACAGCTATTGTTTTTTTCTATATACCCAAGAATAGAACATAACAAGAAGTGTCAAGAGTATAGATCTTGAATAGCAGTGCACTCGCATCTCAGATATGTTCAGACACCGTTCTCTTCTGTAGTGTCTATAATTCAGAACTCAACCAGCAAACATTTATTCAGAGAACAGTGTGCATAAGCTGCAGAATTTCACCTTTAAGCAACTCCTGGACAATATCACATCTATAAATTAGCAGTTCACAGTGTTGGGAGTAGATTTTTGCTGCCAAGTCACAATTATTCATTGAACATCCCTCTTCCAACTCTCAAGGTTTTCAAAGACTCTGAGGTGCAAGAATGATGTGCAGGAATTCACTTTTATGCCAGTATAACTACAGACGTGTGCTGGGATATTCAGCTTCATCAAATACCTCTAGAATGGACCCAAATTACACTCCCCAACATGAAAGTAGAATGTTATCACATCACCATGTAAGCTATCAGATGAAGAGAGACTGAACTGTAAGCCACACATTCAGAAGGTTACAATGGACTGTGTTTACAGTAGCAACAGACAGAGCAAGGAAAGATGATGACAATAAGTCGCTTCTCCTCCAAAATTATTTCACAGCTTCTCCGCCAAGGCAGAGTTTTACTATGAGATCACCCAACATTAGTAACATTGTAAAGAAGTTTAAATGATGCAAATCTTACCTGGAATTTCTTTTGGACGAAAAATATGTTCATTATGAGATTCAAAGACCTACTGGCCATAACCGAATTAAATCCAGCACCCACAATTGTCCTTCATTTCAGCAGCTACTAGCACTAAAATTGGATAATGTATGATAGGAGATGATGTCAATCCCACAACGATACCATTACCAAACCATGGAGAATAAAAACATAACCGTACAACCTACAGAAATCCAGTTCAATAAACGCCAGAGGTAATCAATAAACAATAAACAGTCATTTGATGGGTACCTAGCTCATGAAATGTCCTGATGCCTCGATCTTGAAACGCTGCCTGTCACAACTTCATTGGTAGCTGGACCTAACCAAGGTTCCTTCACTATCAAGTCCACAACTTTAATTCAGCTTTTTGCCACTATCAAACATAGCATGCACTGCCATCTCCCTAGTAAATGCTAGAGGCCAATTGTCCACTTGGCGACCATCATCTGGGGGCATGTGCCACCAGAACCCCTTTCCTTGCCCCATGAACAAAGTTTCTGTCACTAGTTGGACCTATAGATGTATATAAATACTGTTGTTTGTACTTCCTAAGAGTTGGCTGCCTTGCGTAGTACATTATCACATACTTCCAGACAAAGAAACAAAAGAGAGACATACTTTTCCTAGATGCCCATGTAGCAAATGGCGACTGCTGGGGTTAATATTGGGGAAGCACATAGTAAATTATGCCCCTGCCAAACTTATTCAGCTACTAAGGGTTAAATTCTGATCTCTATAAAGTTATTTGCCATGAGACTCACAAGTGATGCATTTGTTGTTCTTTCAAGCCAGGCTGGTTCCTCTTTGATTTTTACTTGCAGGTCCATTTCACACTGCAACTGAAGTAGTTAGAAGGTACTGGGGTTCTTGATTACTTCCAATGATTTTACACTAAAACATAGGCCAGAGAAATATATTACCTTATTTCTGTCATTGCTACTTAGGTTATCTTTCAATAGACTAAGCATTTTGCTTGAAATTTTACATGACCGTCAATATTATGAACATACCAAAGAGACTCAAAATTTTACATGACTGTTAATATTGTGATCATACCTATTTGACCTCAAGTTTTCTATGACTGATACAATGCAGAAGAATCTTCATAACAACACTGATAACCATAACAAGAATTCTACATATGATATCCTAAACGGAAACTTCTCAAAATTTCGAACCCTACTACCATATGTCGCAGCCTACAGTGTAAAGAACAACTCAACATTCACAGCGTCACTATTAAATTGCAAACATAGGTAAATAACACAGCAACACAATAATTAAAATTATGCACTACTTATTGTAATTTCTTTCTGAAACTAATATCCGCGATTCTTCGCCTGCGTAGCCCTTCAGAAATATTCTTCACTCCAAAAAATTTTGATAGGTAAGGTAAGCAGTGGCGGTTTCTGGTATAGCGCAATGGAGCAATGAACCTCCAGTTTATATCAAATTTTATTCAAATACTTAATATTCATAACTCCCTTGTCAATCTCGAAGCTCTTGCTTAGCCCATCTATCCGTAATATACTCGCACTGGCTTTCAATTCGTGTGAACTGCGCACGTTCAGTGGCTGGATACTTGTCTGGAATGAACCCCCTTCGAAGGCGCTCTCTCCGTCCGTACCTGGGCGAAGGGAGTGGCGAGGTGCGGGGGGGACATCGGCCGGCACGTAGGCTAGACCAGGATATCGCAGAAACAGATATCCTTGGTTTACGCATGCGCAATATGCCACTCTCTCTAGTCGTGTTGTCGGGGGTGTTGGGGCAAGGTAGACTGACCTTGTGTTGGGGTATGTGCTTGTCATCTGTTGCCCTTACAGGAATTCAACTACGTAACAGAAAATGGTGCACATAATTAGCGCTAGTGTTGAAGAGCATCATTACTGCCAGCAGTCACATAACTGCCAAATTCCAATTGATGTATTTTCCCAAATGTTGCCTTCTTTGGAATAATTACTTTTTGGAGAGAAAATTAACTTAAAAATCACCGAGGCAAAGAGTAGCGGGAATGTAATACCAAAGAAAACGCTAATTGCCTAGGCACAGGAGTTCTTAAAATTAAGTCACCAACATTGCGAACATGCATCCCTAAAGTTTACTCTGTTTTTCAAGTGTGATGCTAGTGTTTACAACAGTTTGTAATAGTTATCATAATTCGTAATATTATTGTACGCTGTGCAAGCGTGTGAGTGTTTTTCTGCACTGTTGTGCCGTTCAGAAACGTAATTTTTAGGACATAAAGAAGTTATAATATTTTGTCCGTGTGTGTATTTTTGTGCACTGTAGTTGCGTCCATAATTTTTGTTCCCGGCAAAGGTAAGGAGCTACATAATAAGTTTGAAGAGTGATACAATACTTAAGAAGATAACCTTTCCTTCTCTCTCTCTCTTGAGCGTAAACTTAAGATTAAGATTAAGGATGCCGGACGCCCAATGCCTGATTTGATATAACGAGGCATCCTAAAAGTAAAAGTAATGAAATCGTGCGTAAATTCAGATTGGATTTATACCGGTACCGTATAAAATAATCGAGTGGATCTGTGGGTGCGAAATTACTAACATGTTGATTTGTTTTCCTTTTTTATGATTCATGAGTGATGAAAGCAAAGTGACTTGGACCAAAGTCGGAGTGGTAGATATAGGATACCTGCCCAAAAAATAATAATAAAGAAATACAGAAGTTCTAAATCTCATATGCTTGCCCAGTTACAATTCTATCCCCTGGGAAGACACGATAACCGTCAGTAATTTGACTGCGCTTACAGGCAGTCTGTGGAAAGAGACAACGACCAAGTACGGAAAATTCGTTATGTGCTGTGTAAAGTATGTGGCGCGTTTGAGATGGCACTGCGTGGGCATGGCAAAACAAGTGAATCGTCGAATCATGGCATATTTCGAGGCCCCGTCAATTTTAATTCTGAAATTGACGTTGCATTAAGGGACCATCTATCCAAAGCTACTGTTTTCAAAGGCACCTCGAAAGACATTCAGAATGATTTGCGTTCGTGCATGTATGAAATCTGTCGTGAGAAAAAAAATCACCACAGCGCACTTCATTTCGGTAATCGCAGATGAAACCACCGATATATCAACTACAGCACAATTTGTTATCATTCTTCCCAACAGTAAGCCAGTTGAAATATTCTGGGGTTTCCTCTACCCTGTAGTCATGATGCTAAGACAATAGCAGAGTGTTTAAAATTTTCTTTGAGCGAAGTTGTGGATAATACAGATAAGTTGATTTCACAAGGTTACGATGGAGCAAATGTAATGAGTGGTCACCATTCAGGGTGCAAGTTCTAATCAGGGAAGATTTTAGGTATGCACATTATGTGCACCGTTATGCCCATTCTCTGAACTTAGTCATGGCACAGGTGACAGGGGGGAGAGGAGATATTGAGGGGGGGAGGATATTTCCTTCTGTTGAACCCCCAGTGACGAAAGTCACGCGCCGCCACTGAAGGTAAGTTACGTTATATTGCTACAACACACGAGGAACAGATTTGCTGGCACTTGTGACACAAAGGCCAGGAGTTTTCAAAAAGGATGCCGGTTATATGCGTATACAGTTTTAATGCTTAAGTAGAAATAAAATTTAAGAAAATTAAAAATATTAAATGTTAAAAATATGTAGAATGCTGAAACTGAAAAAGATTAGTATCAACTTCTTACTGTTCCCAATTGAGATGTATAATTTTCGCAAAAGTAAATTATAGAACTTGAACCTTACCGACAATAGAGATTGTGGACACAGTGTAAATGATAGAAATCACAATTTCTCAAAGAAGAAAATCTGTAGCACAATATATTAACGGAATAGGCTGTACAAATGGCTAATACGCGTCTTATGTAACACATACCTCACACCTGGAGACCAAACCTGATATTTTAATTCAGTGTAATCACTTAAAACAAACACTTAAAGAACGGATTTCATTTGTATCAGTCAGTAGAACGGGCTGAACTTAGGAAAGGATGAATTACCAGTGACAACTCCTGAGTACACGACACTTCTTGAAAACAGCACTGGGTGTAATGTCCCGTTATATTTGTAACTATCAACTATCAATACAGTCCTGTTCTAGTGGGCTTTACACGTAGTCAAAGAGAATGAGTAAGAGATGACTCTCAATGTTATTTTTTACTTCTGTACGCAACGGCTGCGCAAAGATCGCCAGGAATTGCACACCAGCGCCTCTAGTGTAAACAGGGCTGAACTAAAATTACCGGGCGGTGATTTAAATCTTTTAGCGCGCGGAGGGTCCCCAGGTTCTCGTCCCACCTCCACTCTTAAATATTACATTAAATATATTTTTTCTTTTTTTATTTCTCTTATATTTTTCTTTCATTTCCTTTTCTTTCTTTCCTTCTTTCTGTTACCATTTCTGAAATACTGCATTCTGAACAACAATACACCTGGAGGTTGGCCTGTGCTTTATTATTATTATTAATAATTTTTTGCTGGAGAAAAGAAGCTTACCACTTGTGCTGCTTATTATAACTATTTCAATTATGGAGCTATATTTTATTTTTACTAATCCACAAAGCCTTGAAGGATCGGAGTGACTGGCCGTGCCTGTGCTGCTTTTGTTTGTTTCTGCTGAGGAAAAAGGAAGCTAACTCACAAAGGGAGGAAGGAAGTGACCTGAAGGTGAGTGGGAATGGCAATACTTATCTCAGATTAAGACCTATGACAGAAATAGACACTAACATCCCCTCGTACATCAGTCCTCTTTAACACTACTTACGCCAACTGTAACAGTCAATAGTATCAAGATATGCCACTTATGCAGGAAATAAAATATAAATACAATGTAAGAAAGAAAACCATACACAGGAACCAAAATGATGAAAGGAAACTCATATGCTAAGGAGGGAGTTTGTAGGATTCAAAGGTAAATTGAAATGAAACATCATCTTTTGATTTATGGAGCTATATTCTACCTACTCTCCACAGTGTTACAGGTATAAAATTGTGTAGAAATTTGAACAAAAGTTTTAGTGATCATAGTATATCATAATTGCATGACATTATATTCAGCAGTGTTAATCATCAATTAATATTCATCAGCCAGAAAACTATCCAATACAACACAAATAGAAGATCATTCATTTATGAAAGAGAGACTGGAACTGACAAGGTACAACATAATACTTTTCTCTCTTATTGCAGTTTAACGTTGCACTGACATTGCAAAAGTTTTCAGCAACACCATTTGTATTTTCCCACGGAACTTACTATATGATACATCTTTCAGTCTGTCAAAATGGGCACCTAGGGCCACACACTGAAAAATATTGAGATTTGTACTTCTTTTGCATCTAGTAGTGGATGGCAAATCTCTGGCAGAGTAGTGTTTGAAGAAACCAAGACATGATAGCACATACTCTGTTCCTACATACTGCACCAAAACACAACATACCATTCAATCAGTCATCTGCATTTAGATGATAAACAATGTCAAGCTACAAAATTGTATGCATCCCTTGTATTCATTAACCTACACTATTTACAATAAAAAATGTTCTATTTTATGTGACAGTAAGATATATCAAAATTTTTCTGCTACATGGAAAAGGATGGAATCATGAATATACTTGAGGGTTTAAAAGACAAGAGAGCTTACAGATTCTGTGATTGCTCCCTCTTACAACATGCAGGAGGTACAAATAATGCTTCCTTTCAGTCCATCCACAGGAGAGGATTTCTAATAAATTTACAGAAATATGTAGCATCAGGATCTACATACAATAATATGGCAGCTGATCCAGCACAAAACATTCCCATGCCAAGTCACAACATAGCTCCACCTATTAAGAGCTGTCCAAGGAATTGCTTGCTAATTTAGTACAGTATTATGAACAATATGCTGCTACTTCCACAACATTACGGTGTGCAAGGGACTTTGCTGTGACCTAGACGAAATGCCAGTTGAAGACAGTGGAAACTCACTTCAGACAGTGCCATTTGTACCTACTGTATATCGAAGGCAGAAATCTATGTTGGTGGTTGCAGAGTAGGCTGATCTCTGGTCTGACAGCATACACTCCAGCTGGCCAACCAAGCAGAGGAGGGGTGGCTATGGTTCCACGGTGTTTCTACACCTCTGCATTTGGGACACAGAAACGGGCTGTTCCCCTACCACCGGCTGTCCTGAGATTGGTATTTTCTTTCGCCTGCAGTAAGGCGAATGATGGGACAGTTCTTAGTATATGTCATGGCCACCAAATATCTTGCCCTCACCACCAATCTCCTTGCTTAAGATGATGATGCCTGTTGATTAAAAGGGCCTAAATCTAGTTCATTGTTTTAAGAGAAAGTACAACTAGGCAACCATCTCCTATATATATTAGTAATCAGAGAGAAGAAATGGAAGGGGGATGACACTAGGAAAAATGATGGTATCAGCTAAGAAGGATCATGCCCTTTGAGGAAAATAAGACTCCCTAGGCCTCCATACATAATACAATCGGGGACAGAAAAGAACAGGTCGTGATCGAGGTAGATCAGATAGGATAGATGAAAGTGGGGAGCCTGGCACAAGTAAGCGGAAGCAGTGCCAAAATTCAATTAAGGGCTCCGTGGTAGCCTACCCAAGCTCCCAAGTGCATAGCCCACATGGGACCCTTTTTAGTCGTCTCTTACAGCAGGCAGAGGATGCTGTGGCTGTTATTCTACTGGCCCTACCCACAGGGGGACAAATATGATAAGGCTAGTTGCTTTACGTTGCACCGTCACAGATAGGTCTAATGGCGATGATGGGACAGGAAAGGCATAGGAACGGGAAGGAAGCAGCCGTGGCCTTAGTTAAGGTACAGCCCCAGCATTTGCCTGGTGTGAAAATGGGAAACCACAGAAAACCATTTTCAGGGCTGCCGATAGTGGGGTTCGAACCTACTATCTCCCGAATACTGGATACTGGCCGCACTTATGTTTCAAATTATCCGAAATTCATTTGCCTTGGTGTGGTATGTTTTCATGTTCTGGCCTCAGGAGGTTAGTAAAACAAGAACAGTAAAGATGCTTACCTCAAATATCTTGTACTTTCTCTTCAAACACGCAAACGAATATAACAGATATACGCATACAAATCAAAGTAAAGCAAAATGTCACAAACGCCAAAAACGTGGTCGTCCCACGTGGTCCAAGTTGTCAAACTCATACCGACCAATAGCAATCGGAAAATGTTTCTACCAATAGGAGCTGCCGTATTCGTCACGTGGGCTTAGGGTGAGTGACGTGATGTACAACAGCGCGCCCACGCGGGTGGAGGGCAAAAGTATTCAGTCTGAGCCGGGCCCTCGGAAGGGTAGGACCTATGCCGCTGTCAAACCCTTGCACGTGGTAGTGGTGGGGGTAAGGTTCGGCAGTTCGGTTCACAGCCGTCTCAATCCTACATATATAGATTGAGACGGCGGTGGTTCGGTTATTGATGTTGGGGAGGAAGGGGTGTTAGCGTTGAAGGAGGGATTGGATAACGGTAAGGTATGGTAGCCATTACTGAATTAAAACAGCCCATTTGCGAGCTTTAATCTCAAAATGCAACAACCCGACAACATTATAGAGATCATTTTGCAGTTGCTCACAATCTTGTAACTTATTTATTACTCTGTACAGAATAACATCATCTGCGAAAAGCCTATCTCTGATTCCACTTCTTTACACATATCATTGATATATATAAGAAAACATAAAGGTCCAATAACACTGCCTTGAGGAATTCCCCTCTTAATTTTTACAGGGCAGGATAAAGCTTCACCTACTCTAATTCTCTGAGTTCTATTTTCTGAAAACAGAGCCACCCATTCAGTCACTCTTTTATCTAGTCCAATTGCACTCATTTTTGCCAGTAGTCTCTCATGATTTACCCTATCAAATGCCTTAGACAGGTCAGTCGCGATACAGACCAATTGACCTTCTGAATCCAGGATATCTGCTATATCTTGCCGGAATCCTTCAAGTTGTGCTTCAGTGGAATAAACTTTGCCACAGTATGGCTTCTCTTCTGTTTGTGTCCGCATATGAACAGTTAGGTCAGACTGCCTTTCATACTGGATGTTTTGCCACAGACATTGCGGCCTTATGACTTCTCGCCTGTATGGGTCCCCATATGACCGGTTAGAATGCCTTTCTTTATGAATGATTTGCCACAAACATTGCAGCTGTATGGCTTCACGCCTGTATGGGTCCGCATATGATCGGTGAGACTACCTTCAAACATTGCACCTGAAAGGCATCTTGCCTGTATGGCTCCGCATATGATCGGTCAGACTGCTTTTGCTCGTGAATGATTTGCCACAGACATTGCAGCTGTATAGGTCCGCATATGTTCTGTTAGTTTACCTCTCCTTATGAATGATTTGCCACAGACATTGCAGCTGTATGGCTTCTCGCCTGTATGGGTCCGCATATGTTCGGTTAGATTACCTCTCCGAATGAATGATTTGCCACAGACATTACACCTGTATGACTTCTCGCCTGTATGGGTCGGCATATGTTCGATTAGTGTAACTCTCTGTATGAATGATTTGCCACACACATTGCAAATGTATGGCTTCTCGCCTGTATGGATCCGCATATGATCGGTCAGACTGCCTTTTATTGTGAATGATTTACCACACACATTACAGCTGTATGGCTTCTCGCCTGTATGGTTCCGCATGTGCTCGGTTAGTTTACCTCTCCGTATGAATGATTTGCCACAGACATTGCAAGAGTATGGCCTCTCCCCTGCATGGGTACGGATATGACCTGTTAGAATGCTTTTCTGTATGAATGATTTGCTACAGACGTTGCATCTGTACGGCCTTTCGCCTGTATGGGTCCGCACATGTGCGGTTAGTTTATCTCTCTGTATGAATGATTTGCCACAGACATTGCACCTGTATGGCTTTTCGCCTGTATGGGTCCGGATATGAATGGTTAGAATGCTTTTCTGTATGAATGATTTGCTACAAACGTTGCATTTGTATGGCTTTTCACCTGTATGGGTCCGTATATGAACGGTTAGTTTATCTCTCTGTACGAATGATTTGCCACAGACATTGCAACTGTTTGGCTTCTCGCCTGTATGGGCCCACATATGATCGGTTAGACTGCCTTTCTGTATGAATGACTTGCTACAGACATTGCACCTGTATGGCTTCTCTCCTGTTTTAGTCAGCTTGTGATAAGATAAACTGCTTTTCTCGGCAAATGATTTGCAACATACAGTGCAAAAATGAGGCTTGTTGCCTGTGTGAATACCCATGTGACCTGCTGGTTTTTTCCAGCTGAAGGATTTTCCACAGTCGTTGCAGCAATATCGGTTCTCGCTCGTGTGAGACCGCATAACGTCCGGCCTTTTCCTGAAATTTTTATGAGATACTGAGCAATCGTTTATAATCCCACCTTCATGCAATCGCGTGTCCCCTGTCAGCATTTTCCTCTTTGTAAAGCATTTATCAGAAAATCCGCACACTTGGAGCGGGTGGATACTGAGGTGTTCCGACAAGCTGCTTCGGCAGTGATCGCACTTGAAGGGTCGATCTTCCTTGTGTCTCTTCAGATGTTGCAAGAGGTCCAACTTCCCTGCCAGGACGTCACTGCACACAGTACACCTAAAACTAGGTGATCCGCCATCCGGAGGTTGATCTCTATAGCTCTCCTCGGGTCTCGATCTACAGTGACAAATTAAAACCATGTGACCAATAGTTCAACAGCCAACTCCACTACAACTCTCACACAGGGGATTTGCTACTGGATATTCCAATCACTGATATCCAGTGCAGAGAGCTCGTTTCTCATAAACATTACATTCCTGAGAGTAAACATCATCTGAGGTTAAATTTCAAAAGCTCTCACTTGTTGCGAGAATATGTTGCGTCTTTTATTAATCACGATATCACGCGCAAGAAACTTGGCAAGGTTTAGAAATGTACGAGTTAATTTTGAAGAAAGCATGAGAAGTGGTCCAGCCTAGAAGGGTAAATACTCGTACAAACTCTTTAATCCAGCACATATAATTCTATCGAAATCCGTAGTCTGTTCCCTACATAAAGAACGGCATATGCTTTGGAGTTTTGATCTTGTTGAAGCACTCTGCTCTTTGTCGCAGGCAAGTAATAATTTTTGTAAAGGACCTTGTTCTTGAGGTTGTTTGAGAGAATGTCTGTGTTGTAGATATTAATAAAGTTGAGAACGCTTGTCGACATTCAGCAAGATCTGTTGAAACATGGCTAATCTTTTATGAATGTTATTTTGTCACACAAATATACATATTGTATTTGTACATTGTTATCATATCACTATACCATTTTATTATGTCACTGTGTCGCTTTTCCGAAATATGTATCTTTGATGTGCAATCAAACATAGCCAACCTACATATAGGACGGTAGGTTTATACAAGGACGTTCATACTTACTATCATGTACTACAACAGTCTACGTCTTAATTCCTGTATTTAACACGGAAGCCACTAATCCTGATGAAATCCTGGAAAAGCTGAAATATAACAAGTATACGACGGCTCTCTCGCTATCATTGATACTGTCTTTTCTCCTCAAGACACTGCTGTTAAAGGCATTATGAAGGCAACACAGAATATGGCATTGGTGGTAGCGTTTTATTACAATGTTCTAATATCCTGAATATTCTTACACGTATTACTTTAACAATACGCATAGAAGGAGCGTGAAAATCAAGGCTTGAGCCAAAATTCGAGATGACAAGACGTTGAATTGCACCGTAGTGGATATTGCTGCTATGTAAAGGAAGGAATGTTATTCTATTTAATTCAAAAGGTCACGGGCAACGCGATTATTTTTAGTGGATTCATAACATAGTTGGATAGCATCCAATTCTGAGCATGTCTCCCCACCACAGGGTAGTTCTACATATTCTACGGAAGAAGGGCGGGAAATGCAAATTTCTTGGTTAAAGGTGAGATACGCTTACAACTGCCACATGGGAAAATCGATCACGCGGGCTAAAATATATCGTAATATGAACTGGTATTTTCCGATTCATGCTGTATGAACTGAATTCATATGGCCCAGTCGAATGCATGACTGGCTCACAAGCAAAGTAATGGGAGGCTCGACCATGCATTGTTACTGCACTCTTTGGAGAAAATAAGTGGACAAATGAAAGGGGACATTGATTCCAGATATAACAGATCAAATCTCTTGATCATCAAACAAGATATTGATGTTGACACCACTAGACAACAGGGGGCAGAAAATACGACACTGGATTGTATGTCATGCGTTCTGTGGCATAACACACCAAGCAAAGGTGCAAAAGCCTGTAACCCTTCTTCTTTACGTGAATACGTGATTCCTGTGACAAGTAATTTATCAGGTTCACAATTAGTTTTCAGTAAAATAATGTTTCATTTTGCATTGATAAATATTCTACACGAACCAGCTATATTGCTGTAACATGTGGCGCTTCCCAGGTGACGGATACGGGTTCCCCGCTGGCCTGCCGATGAACATGAGCAAAATATGAAAGCTCTCGCGTACCAAACGTGTACAAAATCTTTAATGGCAACTTTGGCGGAGATGGAGACGTTCACTAGGGACCAGATGGCGGAAGAGGTATACTAAATTTCTGGAAGTTAATGCAGAAAAGAGGGTAGCGTTTCTTCTCTAGAGGAGTGGCTGCAAAAGGCATCTGTTCTCCATGTCCGCAGCTGCGTTACTACCGTCCGTCATGAGCCCTTAAATGCTTCAAGACAAGCCGGCCGTAAAATAATACCGTTACATCATTATAGAAATATGTCTCATGGTATCGGAGCCAAGGTTAGTGCAGCCCCTGGAAGGGACGCGCATTGGCAGTGCCCAGTCAGCATGAAAAGTATGCTTGGGTTACCGTCGCACGGGCTGTGACGGCTAACCATGCTAGTACCCCCATTTTGTATCCCATCATTGAATTATGCCTGGATGAAGTAGCGAATAAGACTCTGCACTTGAGAGAAGGCTTGTAGGCATCTGAGAGGTGCGGAAAAAAGATGGAATAGAGAAAAGTCATGTGAAAAGAGGTGTGGTTACTAACTGGTGTACAACAGAAACCGAAGAACAGCTCATGGTGTTGACATTGTCATATCAGCTAAATTTGACGGTTCAGTCTCCGAGGTGCAAAAGTTTGACAATCGCTTGATGTAACTCGTCCGCATTGGGGAGAGAAGGAAATTCCATCGTTTCAGCGCAACGCTCCACAAACTGACGTGCGCACGGAAACCAAAGATGCGTTCTGGGCACTGCCTCACAAGAAGACCGCTGACTATCTTATCGCTGCCGTTGATCTGAATGGACGTGTCGGACCGAGGAAAGAAGAACAAACAGTCCATGGCGTTCATGGACATGGAGAAAAGAACGACGATGCCCAACAAATTCGCGATTATGCAGAAACTGATCACCGCAAACACACGGTTCAAAAAGAGTGATATTCATCTACTCAGTACTACAGTGGCTCCCATCCAATTCGCATTGACTGCATCCTTGTGAGAGGGTGAAATCTCGAAGATGTTCTAGAGATAACAGTTGCCCCTTATTAAATCCTTGCGATGCAACAACGACCAGTCTTCTAAGCTGTGGAAAAAGTCACCAAGAGCCCAATAATTCACAGGAAATAGACAAAGTGGGATCAAATGGTTGCCACTGAAGAAGGAGACTAAAGTCGTTGCAAAAGTTACAGAGTCACAAATCACCATAGTTGAAGTGAGCCGGACTTAACTGAAAGACGCCTTTCGCTCTATTCCTGGAACGTTTAAGTCAGGGCGATGACAACGAAGGATTAAAAATGACGTATGGCTAAGGAATGAAGATGTTAAATATGCAGTACGGTTGAAGAACCAGCTGTACCACAAGTTTCTTGCTCGTTGGAATGCCTACGAGGCTGCCACTCGTAAAATGAAGGAGGTATTTGCCGTAACATAATCAAACCGGTAGGCAGGACTATATGTGAAACATGACATGCGCGAATTCGAGCGGAATTTTTAACGGCTAGTCAATCGAGCCAACGCAAAACGTCAGAAGTCCAACGTTTTTACGGCATCAATGAGAAAACAGACGATTTGCTACTGGACAGGCGGGAAGCGCGAGTACACTGGCGGATCTCTTTTGACAACATTTCAATCATGGAATTTCCGTATCTACCAATCCAAATCACCTCCGCTGTTGAAGGTCCAACGTAGGAAAATGACGTCACTAAAGTCCAGGCTATGCTGAAGGAAATGAAATCAGGGAAAGCCATCTGCCCCGATTATATTCCAGCAGAGTTTTGTTTCTCTCAATGGGGGGATGCAGCAGTGTGGCTAAAGCAAGCTTTTCAGCCAAATCATCAAAGAAGGTCATAAACAAACAGACTGGCGACGGAGTATCAATTCAGAAATAAGGGAAGGCCTGGCGATTTTTCTAATCACGGCCCGAACATACTTCTGAGCCTCGCAGCGAGAGACTTAGAACAAATCTTCGACAAAAGGATTAGCGATTTAGCCAAACATACAACAAGCCAAGCTGGATTTGTGTAAAATTGTCGCGCAATAGGAGAAACCCATGTTGCCGGACTGTTACTTGAGAAACACTGTGAAAAGAATAAGAGGCTTCATCACAAATTTCTGGACCCTTAGAAGCCCTTCCATCGGGTACTTCATGACCTAATCAGTCAGCCCTACAAGTACATGGCATTCCAGATCACCTTGCTGAGAGGGTATAATTACTCTACAAAGAACAAATGAGTTGTGTTCAAGCTGCCGCAGGAGCGTCTGATGACTTCCGCATAACTGTAGGAGTCCATCAAGACCCCGGCTTATCACCACTGCAGCTCATTCTTGTGATGGACATAATTACCACAAACCTGCGCAGTCCAATACCATGGACACTTCTCTAAGCAAATGATATCATTTGGCTGAAGAGAATCAGCTAGACCTGAAGCGTCAAACAGAAGACTGGAACAATCGACTAGCGCAATAAGCCCCGCGCCTTAACAAGAACAAGACAGAATACATTGCATTAAATCGTCGAGAAGTTGGAACCATGGATGTTGACGTTGAAGATATAGCACGAGTAGAGATATTTAAGTATATTGGTTCCACAATCTATGATTATGGCCGACTTACTGATGAAGTCAACTTAAGGATATACAAAGCCTGACTGAAGAGGAGAATGACAACAAGCGCCCTTCCGAACTTGGGACGAAGGGCCATCTCTAAACTAAGTTCTACCGAACTGATATCTGTCCTATCGATATCCATCCTGTCGTTTTCTACGGCAACGAATGCTGCCCAGCTCTAGAGGTAGAACGCCAAATGAGCATCATGGATACGAAGTTGCTTAGGTGGAAGGCTGGCATAACTAGACTAGATCACATTTCAAATGATGTTATTAGAAAACGTTTTGGCATTGCAGCGATCCAGAAGAAAATTGGGGAAAGGCGTGTGCGCTGCTTTGGGCAAGTGTTGCGTGTAGAGGACGATACATTGGGAAAGTCAGAGTATTACACAGAAAGTCGGAGAAAAGAGGCGCTAGGGACGAACCAGACAGCATATACTGATAAAGTGCACAACGGCCTGAAAGTTGGAAGACTACATGCAGACATGGCCCGAGACCGAAGTAACTGGAGTCAATGAACCACAACACCGGACCCTGCCACCAGATGCAGACTGATGAATATTCTGTTACAAAAATGGAGTGCAAAGGATATTTTACACATCCTAACATTCAAATTAGTTTATTGTATGTTCAAATTTTCTCCCCTAAAGCCTATGTCCGATATCTATAAAAACTTATTTTCACAAAATAGTGTTTGAATGGCTGAAAGCTTTTCGATTTCGTGTTTAAGTGACTGCTATAAATGCATTGTGAAGAAAAATTTATAACTCAACAAAATAAAAAATGGGTATATCTGTGTTAAATGGGAAGGACAGTTTGAATATCCGGTGAAATTCTATGAGTACTGTGCCGTTACATTGCCAAACACCACAACAACAACCATAACGGCCAGCCCAAGGTATGAACTAGCAGTTACACAACTGCACCAGTTCGTAAGAAATAAGTGGAAGCTTAATCAGACACTATACACTCCTTCCAACAACAAGAGAACAAGAAAAACTTACCTTAACAAGTGGAGAAGTGTCACAACAAACCGTGGATAATTTAAATTAACCCCTGTACTGGACATCACAACACGAAAAAGTGAAAGAAAGAACAACAACATACCTTTAAGAAGGTAAAATAATTTAATCTTGATATCCAAAGTAGAACAACCTTTTTTTTTAAATATAAAAGTAAAACTAAATAAAACCGTCCATAGAAGAGAAAACCAAACAATAATATAAGGTAATTAACAACTGAGGAAAACTCCTGATAAACTGAGGTCGGCCAACCAGAAATAAGTGTAAAAGGTACATGACTACATGATAATTACTTTAAGTGAGTAGCGCCGTTGGGGTGCTTTACAAAGGGTGACCTTCAAAGTACAAGTTTTCTCTTCATTTACTCTTACTTTCATTTAACTTATTATATTCGTCCGGATAGTGTGATCATGGAGCTTTCGCAAGGGGATCAGGGTAACTACGTCTCGAGTGACATAAACACAAGTAGAATAAACAGACGTTAAGACAGCCGAACAAACACAAACCGGGAAAATATCAAGTCAAGAAAGTTTGGATAAAGTGTTAAAGTCACACAGACACCAAAATAAAATATTTACAAAAGCGACAGAATCCCACTACCATCACTTCAGAGTAGCTATAGTAACCAACATTCGCCATCAAGAGTTGGCAATGACCAATCACAAAGCATAAGCATAACAATGGTCGAAACATAAGGAACCCGGAAATTCCAAAACTCATTTATTTACATTTTACTAGGAAAAAAGGAAAAGCAGGAATAAAATTAAAAGAGACCCAAACTAAATTTCTGATACCCTGGAGAAAACTCACGTGGTCCTAAAACCTTTCCAAGAGGTAGAGTTCCTTTGAAGTACATATAGAGGAGGTACACCTTATCTCCCAAAACTCCACATTAATAATAATCATAACTTTTCATAATTTCCCAAACTAGATGAAACGTAATACACCTTCATACCACACATATTCAGATCATTAGGATATGTATACTATATATATATTTACAGAGGAAACCCGAAAAACTTGAACAGTTACTGCCTTTTAAATTTTTGAACCAACAACTAGCATTATGGCTTTTTCAAAGGTCTTAAACACACGAAAGTTCTAGAAGACGGCATGTTTTCCAAAACATCATTCCGGTCTCCGGCGACTAAGTTCAATTTAAATGAAGAAGAAACTTACACTTGCAGAATCAGGCTTGTAGTAACATCAAAGCGTCAGTTGCTCCATACTCACGTAATGATATCACAAAATATTGCATTTACTGCAGAAAGGAGGACGGTCTTCAAAATTTAAAAATTAAACCTTTAGAATGGCTGAAAGCCATCGCACTAATACATTATGTCGGATCCATAATGTGCGCTAAGGCCAAAAGCCGGAGCGAGTGAGTAGCATGTCCTTCCTCCATCATGGTCAAGCTTCTTCTCATTTCATAATGGCCGTTTACTCCCGCTGGAAGAGAGCAGTTCAAAAAGATGGCGAGGAGCTCCCTGATTGGTCGGAGGCGAGGTCACGTTTCGACCACACGATAACAGATGGCAGCACACAGCAGAATGAGAGATAAGTATCGAGAGCAAGTCCCAGCGAATAAATTAATTACTTAAGAAATATGATGGTTTACAAGTAGGAGAAATCCAAGTTGAGAATATAAACGTGACACTGTTTTCTGCGGCTAATTGGGCAAATCAAAACCGTTCCTTGGGAAAGCAGTTTTAAATCCGTAATACTGTCTCAGTACCTACAAGAGGGGAGTCCGTCAGTGTATTCT
This sequence comes from Anabrus simplex, assembly GCF_040414725.1. Lineage (NCBI taxonomy): Eukaryota > Metazoa > Arthropoda > Insecta > Orthoptera > Tettigoniidae > Anabrus > Anabrus simplex. The sequence goes on from NC_090279.1 coordinate 69,813,016, forward strand.
AGCCTGAACAGAATTTTGCAATTCATATTTCTGCTTACATACGTCATAGACAGCAGACGATCATATTAATCAGTTTGTTATTTTCACTCCGATCACGCCTATAAATATGAAGACCATGGAGGTGTGGCACAAAGTGGTCAGCTCAGGGCCATGTGACACTCAACGCTCTAAAGCTGGAAGGAAGCCACAATACTAAGTGGTTAGTTCAGGACCATGTGTCTCTACACAAACGGAAGTAAGCCTCATCACTAGTTAGCTCAGGACGATGTGTCTCTCCACAAATGGAAGGTAATCTCAACACTAATTGGTAACCTCAGAAATACGTGTATTTCCACAAGTAAGCAATTAGGAAATTTTATGAATCTTAAAATCTTTTCTTATGTAATTCAATACCCAATTGGCATGGCAAATATTTATGACATTTTAAAGGAAGTCATTTAAGTTGCGGCATGATATTTGTAGACTGCTGAAATGAGAGTGAGGAAACAATAGCGCCTGAGGTGAGATATAAAACAAAGTGGGAAGTAGCAGATAAGATCCGGTCAACTGAATCCTTCAGAAGCATCTAAAATCTATGATGTAAAATGGACTAAGCTACGTAGACAATGGACTGTCCTCTGACATATATGCCAAGAAAAAAGAAGACACATAAAATGCATGTCGCTTTGCTGGTCTCTGCACAAAATATGTTTAGAAAGTAGAAAGCCAATTTAGACTCCATCAAAAATAGAAATATGATTTTGTGTGTGAAAAGGATTCATAAGCAACATTTTTACTGATGGTCATAATACAAGATTGTTCTCTAACGTAGCCTATTGTGTCCTGTTACATATGAATTACAAAGAAACAGAGAGTGTGAGCTGGTACTGGGTAGTTCTGAGGACCGACATGAATATTTCTTGCCACTAGTTGTGAAAGTACAGTAGGAACAAGTCAGTGCATCACATAAGAGCCGAGAAGACCCTAACCACTCACAAAATCAAATAAACCATACAGAATTCGTAGTTTCCATCACAAATCTTGTTCGAAGTCAAACCTTAGGCTACGACTAGCCATCGCATGACCTGCTGATACAAGGGCTTGGTTAAGAGCACCAATCCGAGACTATAGAATCATTTCCCAGGGATTATCAAAGATCATTTCACACAGTAACCAACAAAGGTGTGACAGCAAAAAATTAATTAGCAATGTCACAATTACAGTTCAAAAACACTACTGCATTAAAAGTTTTAAAACAGGACATACACTTGTGGTACTTTGTAAGGTCAGTGACAATAATTACAATTTTGAAAGTATATTATATCACTACGTTATTTACCTAATATTATTATTATTATTATTATTATTATTATTATTAGCATAGGGCAACAAGTTAGATACATATATACAAATATATAGTATTTACAAATATACACACACAAGAAACATGTTTTATAGCAGAATGTCCAGTTGAGTGATCCACTGTATGGCTTCCTCTGTTGGTTCCAAAAAGTCACTCGGGCTACCTGTGTAGGAACGTCGTGCACATTCACTTACAATATGGGGATCATCTGCCGAGATGCACCACAGTCGCACTCTGGTGATGAGATATATTTCCACTTATAAAGGGCATCCCTGCATCGACCATGATTTGTTCTCACCCAATTCAGAGTGGTCCAAATCTTACGCGGTAGATGATGTTCACCAGAAAAGATGTTGTGTAAGGAACTGTCCGTGGCAACTTTCCAGCGACTTCTCCATTCTTCTAAAGGGTGAAAATTCCCATCAGCCAATGCGACAGCATCATGCAAAGATGGATGTCGTGACTCGAGCCTCGTTACCTTGAGAACTGGAATATCATCCAAAACAGGCAGTTGAGGGTTCATTTCTATCTTCTTGAACTCTCGGATGGAAGCATTTCATCTTTTTAAAACAGGTGGCATTTTACCTGACAGAATTGGGAGCCAATAAAGGGATGTGGACTGGATAGTACCAGATATTAACCGCAAGCTAGCATTCAGTTGTGTATCAATTAGTCTTGTATATGGGCTATCCAGCCAAACTGGTGCACAGTACTCACCACACGAGAAAACCAGTCCCAAAGCAGAAGATCATGAAGTCTTTGCTGATGAACACCAACTTGAGCCATACAATTCCTGAAGGATAATATTACGTGTTTTGAGCTTTCTGGACACATTCATAAGATGCTGTTTGCAAGATAGTGTGCGATCAAGTGTAATCCCCAAATATTTGGGATAGCTGATATGCCGAAGTTCGTGGTGACAAAAACGTATGTGAAGTTTAATGCCAGCTTGGCGATTATTCAGGTGAAAACATGACACTTCTGTTTTGTTAGGGATAGGACACAGTTGCCATTTCTTGAAGTATGTTTCAAGGTCTCGAATTTGAGTAGCTAGTGTTATGATATCAGCATAACAAAATGTTTGTGATGATATTTCTGGGAGATCAGAGATATACAAATTGAACAGTAGGGGAGACAGTACCGGCCCTTCAGGTAATCCATTTTTGAGCTTCCTTTCTCTACTCATATTATTTCCCATACACACTCGAAATCTTCTGTCATCGAGCATATTGCTTATAACCTGCACGATGGTCCTACAGGGTACAATTCTGAGAAGCTTGTAAATTTAATCCTTCCCTCCAGACTGCGTCAAATGCTGCTGTAAGATCAATGAATACAGCTGAGGTCTTGAGTTGTTTCTGGAAACCTGCTTCCATGTGGAATGTCAGTGAAAGCACTTGATCGCAGCAGCTGCGATTTGGCCTGAATCCAGCTTGATCAACTGTAATACGCTGAAAAATAGTTGCGCTGATTCTGTTGTGGAATAGCCTCTCAAAAAGAAGGGCAACTGGTCTATAACTGCTTGGGTCATTGGCAGACTTACCTGGTTTCAAGATGGAAATCACTTTCGTTCGTTTGAATTCTGCCGGGAGTTGTCTGTTCTGTAGAAGGTCGGTAAAAAACCTTACCAGCAAACTTCTTGCATTCTTCCCTAAATGAATGCGAAATTCTGGATGAATGTCGTCAAAATCTGGAGCTGTACTTGGTTTAACGTCATTGAGAGCAGCATTGATGTCTTGCACCGTAAGCGGTTGTGAATATCTTGATGTGCGTTGTGTTCTTGATTCCGGAGTTTGGAGCTGGCGCCGTATGTATTTGGTATGTTTCTTATCTGATGGAGTTTGGGAAGTTAATAATAATGTTATTTGCTTTACGTCCCACTAACTACTCTTTTATGGTTTTCGAAGACGGCGAGGTGCCGGAACTTCGTCCCGCGGGAGTTCTTTTACGTGCCAGTAAATCTAGCGACACGAGGCTGACGTATTTGAGCACCTTCAAATACCACCGGACTGAGCCAGGATCGAACATGCCAAGTTGGGGTCAGAAGGCCAGCAGATCAACCGTCTGAGCCACTCACCCCGGCGGAGTTTGGGAAGTTGTGACGATGTGAGATGCTACTTCATCCGGAGTAACTCCAGGCTGTTCCTTCACCAAATGTGTCCTTCCTCCAAGATCTTCTACTGGAATGAGTTAGGTCGATATTCCCCACTGTTTCAATCCACCGTTCTCTCCGGGTAGTATCCATGCTGGAAAGAAGTTCATCAGCTATGTCTTCATCACCAGTATGCAGATATTCGTTATAGAGTGCATCAGTCTCTGCATCCCAACCAGGGATGTATTCTTTTCTATGGCATACTCTTCTTCTTAGCCTCCATCATAACTGCATCTACGAAACGCTTGTAATTGTGCTTGGGAGCAATCCACCGAAAACATTTATCCAGTTCAGTGGTGAATGTTGACAAGTTTGTTTTTCTGAAGTTCCTCCGAGCATGTGGTATTGACCGTACAACAGGAATTTTGATGCCAATGTCCACTACAATGGGGCCATGTTGACTGTGGGGAAAATGTCTTAACACTTTACGACTGGTATGTAAGGGCGGTCCTGCCTCATTGCAGCTAACAAATCACAAGTCAGGATTGAAATCCCTATTTCATGCAGCTCATTGGAAAGTACCAAGATCTTTTGGGTAAAAAATCAGATGGAGATTGTTCATTTCTGTCCATTCTACGAGTTTCTTTCCACATTCATTGTTATTCGAGTACTTCCATAGTTCGTGATGGCTGTTGAAGTCGCCTATATAAACTGCAGGGTGTTGAGCAGTCGGGAGTACGGTACCTGACCACTGTGCGTTTGGGGGTTTATAAATGTTAAAAATAGTAACATGTGCCACACGCACAGCAACACAATGGATGTCTTCGTCTTTGTCTTCGTTTTGAAAGAGCAGTGAGGCATCTTGGATATTATTACGAACATAAGTAGCTATACCATGTGCACTGTGATATGTTGCACCAAGAGCTGTGTAACCATCAATGAGGCCCCTTTTCCGAAACTCTTATTTATCGGCTGTATGGATTTCATGTATAACCACAACATCTATATTATTATTCAGGATAACTTTGGATAGGTAGTCATATTTTGCTCTGCTGATGCTTTCTACGTTATGCTAGGAAACATGGATGAAAGGTACGATGTTTCTTGTCTGGTAGCTCTGAGAAGAGCCATTTCCATGAAATACTTCTGCCATTGCTGGAGGATCTTTAAAAAGATAGGTCCAGCAGACACAGTTATTACTTTCTTAGCACCACCCGGGGGTCACGTGTAGGGCACTTTGAGGGTGAACCTACGGACGTGAAGCAATAATGTACCGCCTATTTATCTACTTTTATGAGATAATAAATTCACTTACTTGAAGAATTCTGAATTTTTTTAAGCAACCTGAACAAATTTAAAATTCCACTTGTACCTGTCCATTTTATTAGTTAATACTAATTGTGTAAGTATGTTTGCAATCAAAACACTAGAAGCACCTGACTGACAATGAACACTAAAATGAATCAAAAAGTGTGACCACATCACTGGAATGAACATAAATCAATAGCACAATTTTTTATGCTTATAACAATACACAAGTTTTATTTGAAAACTATGATACCGAAGATGTAGCATAACTGACCTCAAAGTTTCATTTCTACAACACATTATCTGCTTTGGCGTCCACAAATGGAGGTATCTGACTTAACACACAAGAGAACAGAAATGATCAGAAAAAAGGAATCTAACCAAATAATTTCAAAATGACATTCTTCGAGTTATCACATTATTGAACTGAGCCATCATTATATTAATTAATGAAACAGATTATGTTAGTTTGAAATATCTATTGTTTACAATGTACATAAAACTTAACAATTTCGAATTAGAAGATTTAATTTCTAATCTACAAGTATAGCTTTTTCTGTGTGTCACTGTTGGCATGAACGTATAAAAATATTACTCAGAATATCTGGAAGCAATAGTTTCAGATAGCATTTCAGATGATAAGAATGTGATGAACAAATGATGCAGAGAAAGTGAAAGAATGAACACTTTTTCATGGTTGCTTAAATGTATTGTAAACAAATACACTTGAAAAATATCCAGCTTTACCAGAGATTCTTTCTGTAGATATACACTGACTGACAGTGACAATGCAACACCAAGGAGGAGTGGTTCGAAAGGGATGAAAGTTGGGGAAAAAACAGAGACGGCACGGATGAATAATTGATGTATATTTCAAACCGATATGCAGGTTACACAATGCGCACGGCATCGACTCGGTAGGATGTAGGACCACCGCGAGCGGAGATGCACGCAGAAACACGTCGAGGTACAGAGTCAATAAAAGTGAGGATGGTGTCCTGAGGGATGGTTCTCCATTCTCTGTCAACCATTTGCCACAGTTGGTCGTCCGTACGAGGCTGGGGCAGAGTTTGCAAACGGCGTCCAATGAGATCCCACACGTGTTCGATTGGTGAGAGATCCGGAGAGTACGCTGGCCACGGAGGCATCTGTACACCTCGTAGAGCCTGTTGGGAGATGCGAGCAGTGTGTGGGCGGGCATTATCCTGCTGAAACAGAGCATTGCCAGCCCCTGAAGGTACGGGAGTGCCACTGGCCGCAGCACATGCTGCACGTAGCGGTGGGCATTTAACGTGCCTTGAATACGCACTAGAGGTGACGTGGAATCATACGCAATAGCGCCCCAAACCATGATGCCGCGCTGTCTAGCGGTAGGGCGCTCCACAGTTACTGCCGGATTTGACCTTTCTCCACGCCGACGCCACACTCGTCTGCGGTGACTATCACTGACAGAACAGAAGCGTGACTCATCGGAGAACACGACGTTCCGCCATTCCCTCATCCAAATCGCTCTAGTCCGGCACCATGCCAGGCGTGCACGTCTATGCTGTGGGGTCAATGGTAGTCTTCTGAGCGGACGCCGGGAGTGCAGGCATCCTTCAACCAATCGACGGGAAATTGTTCTGGTCGATATTGGAACAGCCAGGGTGTCTTGCACATGCTGAAGAATGGCGGTTGACGTGGCGTGCGGGGCTGCCACCGCTTGGCGGCGGATGCGCCGATCCTCGCGTGCTGACGTCACTCAGGCTGCGCCTGAACCCCTCGCACGTGCCACATGTCCCTGCGCCAACCATCTTCGCCACAGGCGCTGCACTGTGGACACATCCCTATGGGTATCGGCTGCGATTTGAGGAAGCGACCAACCTGCCCTTCTCAGCCCGTTCACCATACCCCTCGTAAAGTCGTCTGTCTGCTGGAAATGCCTCCGTTGACGGCGGCCTGGCATTCTTAGCTATACACGTGTCCTGTGGCACACGACAACACGTTCTACAATGACTGTCGGCTGAGAAATCACGGTACGAAGTGGGTCATTCGCCAACGCTGTGTCCCATTTATCGTTCGCTACGTGCGCAGCACAGCGGCGCATTTCACATCATGAGCATACCTCAGTGACGTCAGTCTACCCTGCAATTGGCATAAAGTTCTGACCACTCATTCTTGGTGTTGCATTTGCTCTGTCAGTCAGTGTAATTTCAAAATGACATTCTTCGAGTCATCACATTATTGAACTCATCCATCATAATATTGATTAATGAAACTGATTATTTTAGTTTTAAATATTTATTGTTTACAATGTAGATAAAACTTAACAATTTCGAATTTGTAGATTTAATTTTTAATCTACAAATATAGCTTTTTCTGTGTGTCACTGTTGGCGTGAACGTATAAAAATATTACTCAGAATATCTGGAAGCAATAGATTCATATAGCATTTCAGATCATACGAATGTGATGAACAAATGACGCAGAGAAAGTGAAAGAAAGAACACTTTTCATGGTTGCTTAAAGGTATAGTAAACAAATACACTTCAAAAATATCTAGCTTTACCAGATATTCTTTTTGTAGATATATATTGAATAAAACTACGAGTACATGATGGAACATTAAAAATGATCTTAAGGTTCCTGAATATTTTAGATAATTTTAACCAATAGAATTTTCAGATATTAGTGTTTAAATGTAACCTTGTAGAGACAGGATTGAACTGATGAAAATGGCCACTTTTGGAGATGAACCAACCACTACTGAACACAACAGTGAATAGGTACAACATATTCCGTATTGTATAGGACTTGTAGTATACGTACTTTGTTTCTTCTTTGATGTATGGCAACAGCTGATCATCAGTTTGTTCCTCTATGAATATTTCCTCCTTAGTATCTTCGGAAGGCTGTCAGTAAGAAATAAGAAAAGTAGAATAAAGAATTAAGGAAATAAAAATATATAGGCCTAAAATAGAAACAGCTGAGAAAATAAATTTCATAGTGGCACAAGAAGAGTATAATTAATTTATCTCCCATTTAAAAAATATATAATGGAAAGAAACAATCAAATGAAAATCCCATTAAGCTTAAATGCAAGAGAGGTGTCTACCTTGGCGGCAAATGGTACCCAAAAATACATTATTATCAAGCACTCAATTTTAAAAGATCAGAGAAGACAATTTCCTAAAAACAGTATTATACAATTTTCACTATTTTTTTTATATTAAGCACACAGCTCATCCTTAATAAATGTATAGAATTTACAAACTCTTACTCATAATATTTTCTGTTTCACAAACATAGTCAACACACGTACCACTTGTGCAACTACTTCAAATAATACTATACTAATTCTATTAAGTAAAAATTTACATTGCATTTACTTATTTATTTTATTTTTTACCCTTTTTGGAACCTAACGCGCACAATGACCTGCTGTGTTTTAATCTGAGTCCCTTTTGCCTATGCTTTTCAAACAATTGATGAGATATAAGAACATGAAAATGAACACACCGTTGGACAGCAGTAGACACAGTAGAATAGAAAGGGAGGAACATTGCAAATTTGTAAATTTAAAATCACCTACATATTTGTGAATATTCAGCAGAGTATATGTACACATACGTGCATGTGAATATGTGCAATTTTAGGAAAATAAATAATAGTAAGCAGTATCTCCAAATCATTGCCCAATACCATTCCTTGCTTCTGTTTCTCTTTCTGTTGATCTATAATTCCACAATGACTAGCCATTTTCTTCATCCTCTTATATTCATATTCCCCTGTTCCCATCTTCCTACATATGACTTGACTTGTCACCTCTTTGTTCATTTCCATGTTCCTATATACTTTCTTTCCAAAAACACTTCACTGTAATATCACATAATCACACAGAACTCCCACCACTTTCCCAATAAGTGGACAATGCTTATATCAGAAGCATAGAAATATACATCATCCCCCTCTGTACATCACATTAAGACCAAAAGCATAAATCAGTTAATGTCCCAATCAATGAATGAATCGATCAATGAATCAATCAAACCACAGCAATTAGGGCTGTTGGTTGTTTAAATAGAAAAAGATTGTTGAAATATATGAAACAAATTATTTCAATCACTAAATCATCTTCCTATAAGTGAACATTTGCCAAAATTTGTCCCCTTGAATTCAAACTTATCTTCATGTTGCGACCTTTCCTAGACTTAAAGAACATGATTTAAATGTATTCATCAACTAATGTCATTCCAAGACATCTCTCCAATGACATCTCAGAATATACTGCTTAATCAAACAACTTGTCTTCTTTCTAAAAGTCTCCCCAGCTGAAACTTTGCAACATCTCTGTAACACAACTCTTTTGTTAGAAATCACCCGCAAGAAATGGAGCTATTTCTGTGGATCATTTCCTGTTCTCTACTCAAGTAATACTGGTGATGGTCTCACACTCTCATTGTGGCTTTGCTGGAGATTTATATGCCCTCTCCTTTACAACCCCTAAAACACCTCATAATCATATTAAGAGATCTGTAAACTTTATTTTCAATATGTTTAAATGATTACCATAATGAAGCTATATCCTTATTATGAATAGCTAGGTACTTACAGAGATCCCTTGAAGAAATTTCACCCTTCAATACAATAATAAAACCGGAGAGGACTATTTCTATTTGTGAAACAAAGAAACTGACTTTTCACCACGTTTACAAATATAGCATTGCCCGATGTCCATCTTACAATATTGTCAAGGTCTTTTTCAGTTACTCGTAATCCTGAAACTTATTTATTACAAAGAGCCTCATCACTTATTTCAGTTCATTATTCATATTGTTTATATATATCAGAGAATAAAGGTCTCATAATAATGCCCTGTGGGACCCAATCCCATAATTGTTACAGGATCAAATAAAGCTTCACCTACTCTTATGCTCTGAGTTCTATTTTGTAGAAATACACTAGACGTGGCAAGATTTTAATGGTAAAAGGTATATTTCTACCTTTATGTAAACTATCGACCTTTATAGCCTAATCCTTGAACTTGTTTGGAGGCAAAGTTTCCACTTGGGATATCCTGGTCCACACTATTGTATTTTTTCATACAGTGGCTACAGTGAGAACCACAATGTAATTTCATTATTCACATGGTTTTGTGTCATATTTGTTAGTGAGCATTTTCTGTTGCTTATCTTTATTAACTGCATATTGTTGCTATTTGGAAGTAAATAATGTGACCTATTGTTAAGACTGTGCATTCTGTAAATTACATGTATTATTGATACTATTCAGGAGTTCAGTTGTATTTCTTAAGTGTGGTTCTAGAGAACTGTCAAATTTTGAGGTTATGGGAAGACGAAGAGACCTTTCACCAAGAAAGGCACTGTCAGAGAGCTACTTCTTGAGAAACGTCATTCACAACAAGAAATAGATTCTAGATTGCAAATACCACAGCAATCTGTAAGTAGAATTTTAAAATGTGAAGATAACAGGAAGACAAAATGTGATGATGATGATGATGATTGTTGTTTTAAGGGGCCTAACATCGAAGGTCATCGGCCCAAGACAACTTTCAACAACATGTTGGAAACTGTGGGCAAAAGAAGAAACCAACCCAAGGAGGAAGCAAAACTGATTAATTTGTCAGTAAACAACTGCAAGGTTACTAGTTTGGATTTACGTAAGAAATTAGAAGAGTATGGGTCATTTGTATTAGCCAGGACTCTGAGGCGAGAGCTGTTTAATGCTGGAATGAAAGCAAGATGACCTCAAGGCAAAGCGATGTTTACCCCTGCTATGGCTGCAAAGAGGTTCCAGTGTGCCAAGACTCTCCAGAATTGGTCATCTGATGAATGGAAACAGGCAAGTCCATGACAATTACTGTAATTCCTAAATTATCATTCTTTATTCCATTATAACCCAATCTAAGTGATGTAACCGTACAGCACAGTAAATGTATGAAATTCTTCTTTTGAACCTTACAGCTTAATGCATTTATTGCTAGACATATCTGTTTTACTTATTTCAGGTTTGCTTTAGTGACGAATTGGTATTTCCTGTCGAAGAAGAAACAAGTCAATATGTCAGAGGATAAGGAGAAGCATTCCATCCAGATTGAGTGAGGCATCCAACTTCAGTGATGGTCTGGAGTGTGTTTTCTTGGTATGGCCGTGGACGATTATATATTGTAGAAGGAACTATCAGATGTGAACAGTATAGTATTAAGAACCCGTTTGGTAGCTCAGGTGCAAGAGTAGTTTGGCCAAAGTGAATTTATTGTTATGCAAGATGGGCCTCCTTTCCACAAAGCCTAGAAACAGTCCAGACATGACCCCCATAGATTATCCTTAGCCAATAGCAAAGAAAAGTCCAAGGAAAAATAACGACAAAAATTGGCTTGATTGAGAAGCTCGGTCACATGTGGTGTCATGATGACGATTTAAAGAGTCAGTGTAAAATACTGTTTGAGGATATGCCCACTCTAATCAAGTCGCTCATGAAAGCTAAGGGGGTGCATACCAAGTACTAATGTCTTGAAGTTAAAAATTGGTAACATCTCATGTGTTCAATTCTCAAATTTTTAATGTTTAATAATTTGGCCATATCTTTATAGTCACCCATTTAGCCATTGTTTTATCTATCCCAAACGCCCTAATTTTTTGTCAGTAGTTTCCTGAGATCTACCCTAAGAAAATCCTTAGATATGTCAATCATGATACATTTTACTTCCTGAATCTAATATATCTGCTATATCCTGTTGGAATCCACAAGATGAGCTTCAGTGGAATAATATTTCCTAAACCTGAACTACCTTCTATCGAGCCGGTTGGTAATTTCTTAAATGTGTATAACATATTCAGAAAGAATGCATTCCAAGAGCTTGCATGCAACACAAGTCAAGACGACTATTGTGTAATTACTAGCTTTAAGTTTAGCACATTTTCTCTATACACAGAGTGCTACTACACTAAGTATTCATTCATCTGGTATAGCTGTTTCATACATACTCTAATCAATATCTCAATTGAGCGACAGATTTCTTAGCCACAGGTTCCTCAAAGACAATTCTTTCCCTGTGTTCTGTGGAGTCTTTTGTGAAAGCCAATTTATATACACGGAAAGAATTGTCTTTGAGGAACCTGTGGCTAAGAAATCTCAATCTGAACTGCATGACCGGAAGTAACAAGGTCACTTTAATTTCCTCAAAAGGAAACATTTCCCTGAGAATCTGACTGCACCATCATTCTCAACATTCCACGAAGAGCATCCCTGATTTCTCTGTCAGTATAGTTCTGATACACCTTGTACACAGGTCATTACAATGAGTGCGTCTCGATTGAGATTTATATACAGTATGCCTTCGTCTTATCCTACAACTCTTCTTGGACAGCAATCATCCATAGGAACGTTAGATATTCAATACAAGAGGAACTAGGTTATATCGTACCCAAGTTTACTGTGACGGTTGCAGTGAAAGATCTGTAGAATCAACTAGAGGAAAATTTCTGTTGTTGCTAGGGTCTCCTTCTAGTCTTTAAGTTTCCACCACTTGATGTTCTCATGGGCATAGAGGTCCTTAAATCTGCTATCCCTACCTTAAGCAGAAGTGGAATACAGTCAGATGATATGACATTCACATCCTTTCTTCGTCGTAGATCACGGTGCTGAACAACGATAAGGTCAATTTGCTTGCTGCAGTCACCACAAGTGAAACCTCAAATATGAGCTCCATCATCATATCAGGTACCGAAAGTATTACCACCATGGCAGCTGTAAAAATTCTTAGTGACCGTCATGCACATTAAGGTCATCACAGTGAAGTGGAAACTCATCTTCAGGATTCGGTGCAACATGACCTCGTAGTTCCTGCCAATGCTCTTCCTTATCCAGGTCGTCACAGCCAGATTGTGACATAGAAAACACAAGTTCGAGAGGATGCAACGTCGAATGTAATTCACATAAGGCTGTCGGAATAGCACTGAACCTCAGCAACTCAATCTTGCATGCTTGCGCACGCAATGAAATCAACACCATTCCTGCTGGATGTAACCTGGCAGATAAGTTCACAGACATCTTTGATGTCATGAGATTTCTCGCCTTTCCAAAGTGAGCAACTTAAAATCTAATTACATAGCTACACTTCAATTCTAACCGGACTTACATTATCCAAATTGCAACAGGTTAACAGGAAAAATAGAATGAAAAGATTAAGTAATAATAAAGCAGGGATGATATTTACTAATAAATAATTCTAAGCCAATTTAGATGTATCCTAACTACAATAGTTTAACTGAAGCAACAAATATCCCTAAAGTATAAATTTATGGAACTTATGAGAATGTAAATATTCATTGACTATGTACATAAAATTTAGTTTCCTTGATTCATCAAAGAGTCAAAGAACAGTGGACAGTTATAATCATAAATTTAAGCCATATTAATGAAAGTTAATTGAACATAACCTACGGCATATTGTTTATTTGATGGTTTCTACCATTTCTCTTTCACACGGACACAGATAGGTCATATGGCGATGATGAGCTAAAAATGGCTAAGAATGAGAAGGAAGCAATTGTAGCCTTAATTAAGGTACATTCGCACCATTTGTTTGCTGTGAAAATGTGAAACATGCACTTCAGGGCTGTCGACAGTGGGTTCGAGCCGAGCATCTTATAAATGCAGGCCAAGAGCTACAAGGCCAGTTATTCAGTACAACAAGGAAGCAATTGCTTGAATTCCTTCTCTTCCAATACTTACTGTGAGAGTATATTAATATGTAATTTCAAACAATACGTTAAAAAGTAAGTTTTTATTTTAGAAATTCAGCTTTCAGAGTTCCCCATATGTACATGCACATTTGGACATAAGTTTTCATATACATGTCCAAAAATAGCAAAGTAGATTCCCAAAATCCTATGCAGAGCATGCCTTCCTACCTTGAAGTCAAGATGGGCTGCCTACGTATGCTCTTCGGATCTAGGATCGAGGTGGCCCTTACTTCTTCGCAGCTTCTCTGTATGCCCTTCACCAAGAATCCCTTTAAGAGACTTATCAAGCTTATTGGCATTGTAATTACGTTAGACAATGCTTCCAAATTTATGCTTATATTCTTGCAACACATTCCGAAGTAACCCCATGAAAGAACCTTACTCAGAAGAACAGCCAAAGACATGATTCTTGAGGTGATCAAGCTAATGCAAGTTGAACCTAACAGCACTTCAGTTAGAGTAAAACAATTCACTTCAACTAACATTTCTTGACAATGTGGACATTTGGTACCACACGATACAACAAGCAACGTCTCTCACTGAGGGAGAAAGAAAAAGAGACAACAATCAAGAAGAAGGTTTATCACAATAGTTCTATGAACTTTGACTGTCCTACATCAACACAGATCTATCCATATTAAGAAACAAAGTACACATATATGTGAAGATAAACCGACGTCCAGAATTATCGCATGGAATATTTGGAAGAGAAGTGTACGAAAGTACTAATCAATTGCAGGGTATATGCTGTAAACGGGAATCATGGATCAAAGGTATCTGGGCATAGAGAAATACTCACAGGTCAATTTATCTCCAAAAGTGAGGAGACAGGGTTGGATCAAACACATTTCAATGACACATGGGTGAAATATCAATTAAGAAATAGTAAATGTAATGATTATCATTATTTTACTGTAAAACCAATTATAGTATTAACATTAACAGCTAAAAGATAGCTGGGCATCTCAGAGAAGTTAACTGTTAATAATGTAGAATGACACTACATAAGCACTGTACAAGTCTACAGATAGTTTCACCTTAAAGTTCTACACAACACTTTATACTGAAAATGCAGTTTTCACACCACATACAGGATTTCTGCAAACCAATTTTACTAATTCTGCATCAATATATCGAAATAATATACTTTTAATACTTCTGCATCATTTATACAGCAGTGTATACTGTGGAAAGAAATCTTTCACCTACAACAAATTGTAACCGAAGATGGCATAACTGGAGTTAAAATTGAGATTGCCGCAAAAGCCTAATTTAATTCGGTCAGTGGGTCATTTACAACAGCTGTGGTGAAGGGCAGGATCTAATAACACTGGAGAAATTCGCCTTTAGGCTCATTGCTGCATGGCCGTGTGGCGATCCACTCCTTTTCTCTAATTGGTCAGGAGGTTAGCATGTGACAGATATGAACAGTTAACATTTTCAAGGCTAACACCGCCCGGCAAGTTTTCAGAACTCTTCACAAGAACAGTTTTGAACCATGATACTTTAAGAAGACGTGAAAAAAATTATGATTCGTTTCCAACTAATCACACTTTCTAGGCTGATAACTGATAAAAGCAGTGTGTAATAGACGCTCAACTTACTCAGCTCCTACACTACTGATTTCATACTGCTCTACTTTAGAGCACAACTTCACTTCGCTTTCCCACTACAATTCTAGAAGATATTCTTCACCAAGAGACGTTTATTAGTCGTGATGTCTCACAAAGGGAACACTTTATTTCGTCTTCTACAAGACATAACCACGACTATATTAATTCCAGAACACGTGTGGAATGCATAAATCATCTGAACCCGCAAGTTAAGTGTCGACTGACATTTAAATAGGCATGGTTGGAACACATATCAATGTGCCGCTTCAGTTACACAGAGAGAGAGAGAGAGAGAGAGAGAGAGAGTGTGTGTGTTTTTGTGTAAGAGAGAGAGAGAGAGAGAGAGAGAGAGAGAGAGAGAGAGAGGAAGCCTACTGTTACGAGAAGCCTGCAAGACAAGGACCAAGGGGAATCATCATGCTGCTTGCAAGAGGAATCTTTACTTTCATCACGGTGCACCTTGCAAGGGATATTTCTTCCAGAATGTCTAACTTAAAGGGAAGATCCCACCAAACCCTAAAGGGTGGTAAAGGGACCAATCATGAGACGTTGCCAGCAAGGAATAAATGAACTTCAATCATAATATTTAAGTAATTTTTTAAATATTAATTTCATTTCCAGAGGGACTTCATTCTTGAAATAATATTTTCTATTACTTTCTGCTGTTGCAGATTCTTATCGCTTCTGATCTACTTATTGATGTTGGTAAATTTTGTGAATGATTGAAATACACTCATGTCCATAAAATCCAGAACACCTTGAAAGACTAGAGAGAGGAAGTCTATATTCATAGGACATGTGCATTAGTATGTTCTGAAGAAAGGTCCACATCGATATCTCTGCGCAACACCGACTGGTAAATTGTGCCTGCTGTATTTTTAGTCTTAAGGTCTATAAAATGTGCTTAAATGTAGCTGCGTATGCTTTTATAATATATTTATATTAGGCTTATACCTTGTCAAATTAAGTAATATAGACCTAAAGACTAAAACAACGCAATATGACAGTCATTCTAGGAACTTGTTTTACTCATAAAACTTGAAAGTTAATGATATAATTCAAGGTCATATGTACATAACAAAGTTTTATCATATGTTGTGTTCAAAAAGTGGTAATATATAATAGTTTTCTAAACTTAGACATAAAAAACAGTATTATTCACTCTGAAACATATTACCTAATGTCAGTCAAATATGAAATGTTTATGGGCAAGGCACAACTATTAAAAAAATGTATATTAATGTGAATGTACATGACAGCTGAGGATGACGTGTGAAGAGTCGAAACAGGTCCTGTTGTTAAGAAGAAAATTTTAATAAATTAGTATTGATTAGGTGGATCTCGTTCTTTCTATGACATATTTAGTTCATCTATATGAGTTGAGAAACTAAACTCTTGGCACTAAGGTGACATAAGTGAAGTGTGCTTTTATGTCTATTTAGGGCTGACTGGACAATGTGAGTTGTAACTTCAAGGAGAGGGAGATAGGGTGAATGGACTAGCAGATAAACAGGTTGATGGGATAGGTGGGGAAGAGGAAGTGTGGCGAGGGAAAATATTGCTATGGTCAGAGGGATTATGGCTGTTTGTGGTATGCATTGCCAATTGCTGAAATGAAACTAAAACACAGCATGTGACTACACCCTATTAATGGTCAGCAATTAACATATTTTAGGTAATTAAATTGTCAGTAATAATAATACTGATAATGTGCAACAGATTAGGCATACAGAATACTCAAGTAGGAGCTTTTTCTACGTAGTGTTGACGTTAGAGCTATGTACACGTAATATGGAGGCCTGACTTAAAAGAGAACGAGTTAGGAAAATTTTATTAAAGAGTATGTAGATCGACAGGTGGTACGATAAGAAGACACATTAAGTGAATAGATATTTAGACAGATAGATAAATACAGTAAATGGATAGATAGATAGATAGATAGATATACAAATTTACTTGAAAAAATAAAAAGCTAGCTCCTCAGCTGTGACTTACGGTAAACGATGGGTTTGGACTCACATAGTCAAGTGATCAAATAGCACTGCAAGAGAAGCTTATGCCATAGGAAGTTCCTTTAACTGGCACTCTTTTAATTTCATCCCGTCAGCCTTCTTGATTATGATGTCTCCTGAGTCAGTCCAAGTGTTTCTAAAACCAAAACACTGGATAGCTGTCGTCATGATGGACATTTTGGTAGCTGTAAGATCTTCACAGATTGTTGTGGATGAGCCTTTCAGTTTCCTTTTCCTAGTGAAGACATTTTGCCATGAGTGATAAGACAAAAATTTGAATAGGATAGGTCTTGTTTTCCATGGTGATCAAGGACCTAGTCTGTGACACCTATCAATATCATTAAGTATAACATATGCACCTACTGCTTTGCACACGCTGAGCACTAGTTCATCTCAGTTTTCGTTCAAACATTTGGGGATGCCGAAAATCTTACATTATTTCTCCTGCTGTATTGCTCCAATGAATAACATTTGGAGTCCATATCCTCCTTCATTTTGTGGATTTCCACCTCCTTTTCATTAAGATTTTCTCTGATTAACTCTGAAAATGCTTCGACATTAAATATTATACTTTTTTCAAGTTCTCTTATAACCATTTCTGTTATGCAGGTCAAAATGGCCTGCACAATTTTTTTTAAGGAAGCTGTCCGAGTTAATAAAGTCGTCCAGCGTGCACTTCATGAGGTGGTCTACGTTGGCATCATTGGTAGTGGCTGGGCTTCTAAGTCTGTTGTTTTGGCGGCCCATTTTGTTTACAATGCAAATTTGGAAGAAAAAGAACAATACCGACAAAATCTGTTGGGACGATTCATAAATACAAACGTAACACTGCCGCAAGTTTTTATCACTTCCACTGCTGTATAACACCTTCAAATCACTTGATTACTGAGGAGCCTCACTCACCCACGTCCGTGACGAACCATTTCATCAGATAGGTTAGAAACTCAACATGGCGCTGCCCGAATGGTGTCAGGATGCATTACTCATTTACACAAGGTTTACCTACAACAGCACATTTAATATTTGTAATAATAATAATAATAATAATCATAATAATAATAATAATAATAATAATAATAATAATAATAATAATAATAATAATAATAATAAAATTATTAATAATAATAATAATAATAATAATTGCAATAGCAATGAGCACTTGAATGGGTATTAAGTTCAAGTGATTTTCACACTTACCTGCATTCAGTCAGTGTTTTTTGTCTCTTTTTACATTTTATGAGGTAGTGACTATCGCACACGTCATTAGACATAGTAAACAAACAGAGTCATCTGTTGTCTATGTGCATATTTCGCTGTGGAAGCCATATACTTAAGCTATTAGAAAGCTATAACGCAATATAGGCCTCTCCATTCAGCAACAACACAGAATATACAATAGTAAGCAAATCAAATCATTGAAAATTGGATCAACCGATCAGAGCGCTATAGGCTACCCATATAGCTACTGAAGCTATTGGTTACTTCACATTCAATATCACACTTGGTTTTGTTTGAATGTTTATTCAGTTTCCTTCACAATTTATTCCTGGCATAAAAGACATAAGCCTACCCAAGATTAGTGTTATAAAAATTTAAAAATGTGCTTCTATTAAGGGATAAATAAGGTACGTCCATTTTATCTGGCCGATGAACTAATTTCCAGATATTTTCTGAATACCCTGACATTTCCTGGTTTTCCCGCTATTAATCGAATTCTCTGACATTCCCTGATTTGCGGTTTTCCATGCAGGTGGACACCCTGTTAAACCCTTATTTGGGCCGAACACCTTCGATGTTAGGCCCCTTAAAACAACAAGCAGCAACAAACCCATATTTGTATGGGGAGGCCACTCACTTTTTATTTTCGTTGAAGTGAAAAAAGGTTCATGATCGTGTGTTGCTATGTATGTTTTTACTAGTTGATGTGGTAACCTCCTTTTGTCGAATTAGTCAAGTGGAGACGCTCATGCTTGAAGTTGGCTACAGCTTCAATGTTCAAATCGACTACTGAGGGATGTGTAATGAAGAATGAGTAACGAGAGGAGGGTAGAACGATATTTAAGATCAGAGAAAAAATTGTTAAACTTAGTGAAAAACACTGTGTATACATTTACCTACACCGTCAACCTTTCTGGTATGAACTAGTTGCCTTTGTAGCGTCAGAACAAATGACACTTGCACTTCTTGTATTGTATCTGTGTGGTATTGAGGGACGGGGGTGTGGCGAGGGAGAGGAGATGGGCAGAGCATTGAGCTTATACGCTGTTGGCTGTAGGCTGAACATTTAGAGCGATAATGGCACAAACTTCTTCAGAGTAGCTAAAGAAATCAAGACCTTTCTGTAAAACAACCTTCAGAAAACCAACTCTTCACACAACTGCAGGCATGGGACTAAGTTTCCTCCTTTTTATAACACATGGTCCTCTATGTAACACTTTGACTAGACTAATCAGGATCGTGATTTTAATCCCTTAGGCATGAGATCACGGATGATGATGCACATGCAGTGGGCGAAACATGTCCCCTTAAATTAGTATGACAAGATGAAATTCTTAATTTTAAGAACCCAATGTGTATTGAATACGAGGATTTCAATAAACTTTTGTAACCTCGTTGAATTAATGTACATTTCAATATGGACCAGTCATGAGATTTGTAACATATAATTATCTGAAATTGTTGTAAACAACCCACAGAGTGAAATTAAAGTCCACTGTTTGTATCGGAGTTGAACCCTTTACACAAATATTACACTGACTGACAGTGACAATGCAACACCAAGGAGGAGTGGTTCGAAAGGGATGAAAGTTGGGGAAAAAACAGAGATGGCACGGATGAATAATTGATGTTTATTTCAAACCAATATGCAGGTTACACAATGCGAAAGGCATCGACTCAGTAGGATGTAGGACCACCGCGAGCGGCGATGCACGCAGAAACACGTCGAGGTACAGAGTCAATAAGAGTGCGGATGGTGTCCTGAGGGATGGTTCTCCATTCTCTGTCAACCATTTGCCACAGTTGGTCATCCGTACGAGGCTGGGGCAGAGTTTGCAAACGGCGTCCAATGAGATCCCACACGTGTTCGATTGGTGAGAGATCCGGAGAGTACGCTGGCCACGGAAGCATCTGTACACCCCGTAGAGCCTGTTGGGAGATGCGAGCAGTGTGTGTGCAGGCATTAACCTGCTGAAACAGAGCATTGGGCAGCCCCTGAAGGTACGGGAGTGCCACCGGCCGCAGCACATGCTGCACGTAGCGGTGGGCATTTAACGTGCCTTGAATACGCACTAGAGGTGATGTGGAATCATACGCAAGAGTGCCCCAAACCATGATGCCGCGTTGTCTAGCGGTAGGGCGCTCCACAGTTACTGCCGGATTTGACCTTTCTCCACGCCGACGCCAAACTCGTCTGCGGTGACTATCACTGATAGAACAGAAGCATGACTCATCGGAGAACACGACATTCCGCCATTCCCTCACCCAAGTTGCTCTAGCCCGGCACCATGCCAGGCGTGCACGTCTATGCTGTGGAGTCAATGGTAGTCTTCTGAGCGGACGCCGGGAGTGCAGGCCTCCTTCAACCAATCGACGGGAAATTGTTCTGGTCGATATTGGAACAGCCAGGGTGTCTTGCACATGCTGAAGAATGGCGGTTGACTTGGCGTGCGGGGCTGCCACCGCTTGGCGGCGGATGCGCCGATCCTCGCGTGCTGACGTCACTCGGTCTGCGCCTCGACCCCTCGCACGTGCCACATGTCCCTGCGCCAATCATCTTCGCCACAGGCGCTGCACCGTGGACACATCCCTATGGGTATCGGCTGCGATTTGACGAAGCGATAAACCTGCCCTTCTCAGCCCGATCACCATACCCTTCGTAAAGTTGTCTGTCTGCTGGAAATGCCTCCGTTGACGGCGGCCTGGCATTCTAAGCTATACACGTGTCCTGTGGCACACGACAACACGTTCTACAATGACTGTCGGCTGAGAAATCACGGTACGAAGTGGGCCATTCGCCAACGCCGTGTCCCATTTATCGTTCGCTACGTGCGCAGCACAGCGGCGCATTTCACATCATGAGCATACCTCAGTGACGTCGGTCTACCCTGCAATTGGCATAAAGTTCTGACCACTCCTTCTTGGTGTTGCATTTGCTCTGTCAGTCAGTGTATATTAATGTTGTGCAGGAAACTAACAACTCATATAAAGACTATTTATCCAATCATAGATCAAGAAGGCCATCTTCTTGTCAGTGGATGATTGCAAAATACTCCAATACTAGCGAACTGGAAACATTAGAAATTCTGTATCACCTCACAAATATAATTATGATGGCAGAACACCTTGGACTACTTCATCCTGGCACTCAACACTCTCAGAGACAAGTTTAGGATCTCTTCAGAAAGGGGAACAGAAAGAAGCCACACTCATACACATCTCAGGTGTTACATCGTGTCATACTAATTTATGTTTCGCCCATTGCATACGCATCATCAGCCGTGATCTCACGCCTGGGGGAATAAAAATCAGGATCCTGATTACTCTATGCAAAGTGTTACATAGAGGAATAATTAATGAGAAATACACAAATGGTGCCTTTAACCCCGACATACCCATTCCTTAAAACTAGAACAGACTATGCTGGCCCAAATCTAATAAAAAAATTGTGTGAAATCGAACAAGACCAGGCTGCTAGCTAATAAGGCTCTCTACTTAGACATGATACCCGATTCCACCACAACAACATTTCTCTTCGCAATTTATCAACTTAGTTCTCATAGAGGTCAACCCCTAAGCATTTAGAGCAATAATGGCACAAACTTCAACAGAGCAGCTACAGAAATCAAGGCCTTCCTGCAAAATAACACTCAGAAAACCAACTCTTCGCACAACTGCAAGCATGGGACTGATGTGGCATTTCATCCCTCCTGCAACAACACACTTTGGTGGAATCTGGGAAGCAGCTGTCATGAGTCTGATTTAACGCCCCAGACAAGTGATGGATTCTTATCACTTCACCAACAAAGAATGGACCATTCTTGAAACACATACATCCTCTCACCAAAGATAAATGATGCACCTTTTGACACTTCTTACCTAACTACAACCAATTTCCTTATAGGAGAGCCAATTACTACACTCTCTGGTCATGATTATACTTCCTCTCACATCACAACCTTGCCCACATGGCTATATTTTCAGCAGCTAACCCAGAACTCCTGCATGAGATGGTGAAATGAATATCTCAATAAATGGGCAATGAAATACCCCATAGCAACATAGTAATAGTAAAAGGAGATGACACGCATGCTATGAAGTGGACGATGACAGTGATCAAATGTGCATCCTGGTAATGATGAATTATTCATGTAACGAATGTTCAGGTGAACTTACAAGGTCTATTCACAAACACTATCGCTTACGATGTATGAAACAGAAAGGCAAGGTAACTCTTTAATGGCTTATTTATTCATTGCATGTTTAAGTAATATTGTTCCGAGATTATCTGTGGAACGCAGAGAGGTGAAAGAAGGTGTCAGCATTAATGGGTCTATCTACAATATAAGATTAATTTAAACTTTAAAACAAAGGTTATATTTCTTTTCAGATCTCAAATTTAACAAAATTCTTCACTAGGTCAAGGAACAAAATATCAGGTACAAAATAGCAAACAAGAATTGAAATCCAAGGGTTGGAAATTAAAAGTTTTGGGCTTCCAGCTCCAATTTACAAGTTTACAACGCCACAAATGTTGCGTTTGGTTAGATAACGAGAGATATCTCCCAAGACACAGTTCCAGAGCACCTTGCTCCAAACGTTACACATACGGCCTTCCAAAGGCCCGACTGAAAATTGCACCAATATCAGACAAGAGTTTACATGCTCTTTAAATTCAGCCAAGGATGCTGTGCTCCCAATTCCTTACAGCCTACTCAAGGAAACATTACACAAAACTATACAATTTCTGGCATCTCTAGGCACAACCTACAATTTCTTTACACAGCGGTATATTGTACCCATACTACTGGGCCTTCATGGAAGAGAACAACAGGTTATATACTGGTCCAAACTCAAAATGTATGCAGTCGTAAACTTGTACTCCTTGAAAACCAACTTTTGAAACCCTAATTGGGCTTGTGGCTCGATGATGCAGTGGCTAATTCCACACAACTGAGGTGACTCGAAAGAGAAGTTCATGAGTGATTTACAGAAGAAAAAGGTTACAAAATCGTAGTCACCTCAAGATAAACTGAAGGGGAATTCGAGTGGGTAACACACTCTCTATCCCCAATTTACAGTTTAAGTCTGTATGAAATTTTACATTAGCAGAATGAAAGCTTACATTTTTGAAAACAGATGGTTACATAGTTAAACATTAGAAGCTTCCCCTCCTGTGAGTTTAAGGAGACAGCTACAGATATAGAAAACTGGTGGCCACTACCTGGGCTGACGTTCTGCCTGCCGAAGGATTAGGCCTCCTGTCTTAACACACACTCAGAAATTTGACGAGAATAAGACAAGGAGACTAGAAAAAGTCGCGGCTTTTATACCCGATGGGAGGGTTCGAGAAGGCTCTGGGCAAAATCTGACCACACCCTCTCATTTTATTTGATACTCAAAAAGTTACCAGACGCTGAAAAATAAATACAGAAAATTTGTGATTGGCCAGACTTCAAAGCTGGCAGGATGAGAAGGAAGTGTTGCAAAACATTGAAGTATCAAAATAAATGAAAGTAAATTTAGGTGAAAACACTTAGAAACCCAAAACTTCTTTAAATCAGTAATTATTCCACCTTGCACCACAGTGCATGACCGTAGCTTTTTGTGGGGACATCTATGCAGAAACATTCAAACTTTTTGATGTACAACAAAACAAAACAAAGAAATCCAGTCAGTTTAGGAAACGTTAAAATAACATACTCAGTTATTCAGTAGTGACATCTTCTGATCAATGTCGCAACTTTATGCATTAGTGGTTTCAAGTTTTGTTCGATAGATAGTGTTCCCTAAGGCGTTTCTTGTCAATGTGCGGGGTTGAGGTGCACGTCCCGGTACAAATATTATAAGTCACATTGGACTAGTACCATCACAGACCACATTAGGGAGAAAAAGAATATTTTTCACTTGCCAAGAGATGGCTACAATGTGTGTAGTATACAAGCGAACAATCACAGTAAACAAGCATATCACCTGCAACCTGTATCAATAAATTACTGTATTATTTAGAAAACAATTATTAATATAATCAATAAGATAACAAAGGTGTTTCATTTGGAAATGACTAGTAAAATATTCTGTAACAGTAACAAAAGAATGTACCTTTCAGCTACTTTGTGTTCAAAACTAATTAACAAATTCAAAAGTATTAGTAGGAATGATACCAGCTACCAAATGACATAGAGTAGAGTTCTTTGGAATAATCCTAACTGCTACACAATTCATAACGCAAGATCGTGGAACAACTTGAAGGAAAAGTGAAAACTAGATATGTAAACAGTCAATCTCATAACAAAAGTATATTATCGGTAGGACTATCAATCATGTGCACTAAAAAGATGGATCAAACCCTGGTATCTCTTGAGCTATTTTCTATCCTTTTCCATTATCTGACGATGGATTATCAAATTATATACATTACCTCAAGAGAGTCTTCCTGCGATGACTCTGGCTCGGTTAACTCTGATTTAACTTCTTCTTTCAGAGCTATCACTTCTGATACATGTTCAAAATTTTCCTGTGGAAAATAAGAAATATTAGGTATGCTCATAACACACATCTACAAATACAGTCACCAACAAATGAGCATCTAAATTCATTAATTTCCAGTATTACAATTACTTTCAGAATTTCACTAATGTTTAAGGAAGATTTCTACCAGCAGAGGATTGTTATAACCAAAGGCTGTACTGAGAATGGTGTTACTATTCTTGCTCACTCCTTATGTCAGAGAAAGGATGAGACTGAGAACAAAATATAAAATGCCAAACGTTTTCTAGCCATACCAGAAGATATAATACCAGAGATGGAAAGGGGGCTATCTCACACAGAATTTGGAAGGACGCAGCCATAGGCATAAACACTAAATTGTATGAACTGTTTTCATATGATCAATCATATCAATCAAATGATAAAAGTTGTCTGAACCAATTAGAAGCGTTACATTTCTAAATGATTTTTTGTTCTCAGCATAGAGTTTGTTTATAGACAGATTAAAATTACTTGAAATAATGGAATCACATTCTCTACTATGGTTTTGATGAGATCACAGGGGCTACATAAAACATTAATACAGTTCTGTTTGAAACAGCAAATTTCAATGCTTCCAAGTGTAAAATAAAAAACAAACATGAAAGAAGCAGACTTATCACAGTCATATAACAGTGAAAGATGTGATGTAACCCAAAGTCAAAGCAGCTAGAAATGAAATATTGCACTACTATAAGCATGTTATCTAGTGTTCTGTGAGGAGCTGAGGGGATGAGGACACCGTCAATGGAGAATCAGCAGTGTTGGAGTTAATATCTGCAGTTTCAGAAGATCTTTTCGATCTACTACGAGACATTTAAATTTCACTCTCAGATTCATAAAACCTTGTCAGCATTACAGGGAGGACTGTGATTAAAAGCTTATGTTCTCATGTAAATTAAGTAACTGATAAAAGTGAATTAAAGTAACAAGTTCTAGAATATGCCAACTTAACACATTCAATACAGAAGAGAAGAGTAGCTGAACTAAGGAATGGATGAAAAGGATGCACAAAAAGGACAGGGAAATAATGACAAAGAGGAAAGAAAAAAATCTGTTTAATATGCCTTAAGTCCTTAAAGTGTCAGAGCCCACTAAGAAGGGGCAGATAAAAGAAATCAATCTCAGAAATCATACATTCTAGAGCCTTTAAACATGGTTCTCTATATAACATAGAATCTGACCTGTGTTTGAGGAATAAAATGAACATTTTTTTTTTGTTAGGGGCTTTATGTCGCACCGACACAGATAGGTCTTATGGCGACGATAGGATAGGAAAGGCCTAGGAGTTGGAAGGAAGCAGCCATGGCCTTAATTAAGGTACAGCTCCAGCATTTGGCTGGTGTGAAAATGGGAGACCACGATAAAATGAACTAATCACTATTCTGTCTTTCTAGAAGAATTCAACATCTGAGCAAAATACTTATTTTGAGAGAACGTACATTCAGATTTTGAGCTATTTCATCCCTCGTATGTCATAGGCAAATCTGCTCGTTCCTTAAAACACATAATAATATCTTCCAGCACATTGTGGATGTGAGGGTAACCCAGAATAATCACACCTGTGTTGACATTTCGTTTAGCAGACTGGTGTATCCAGGCTCAAAAACACTAATGAAAGATTTGTGATTTAACTTCTTCTACACTAATTATGGTGGGAGTAATAATTTTTTACATGTGGTGCTAATACTGGTGCAGTAGTTTAGGAGGATATTAGTTTTTTAAAGTACAATTGGCCAACCATCCTCTATTTTAATCAGACGGGAAAACACAAAAAAGTGCAACCTCTAAACCAAAGTTATTTCGATACTGACAGTAAAAAGTACAGACTAATCCAAGCCCAACCTTAGGTTCCTAAGAGTTGGCAGCTTTGTGTAGTGTGTTGTGGTGTATTCCCAGACAAATAAGCAAAACAGGGTTGTACTACGCATAGATGCTCATTCAGCAATTGGTGACTGCTGGTGTTAATACTGACGAAGCACATAGAAAATTATGCCCCTGCCAAACTTATTCAGCTATTAAGGGTTAATTTCGGACCTCTATAAAGTTATCTGGAATGAGACTTACAAGTGATGCAGTTGTTTTTCCTTCAAGCCAGGCTGGTTCCTCTTTGATTTTTGCTTCCAGGTCCATTTTGCACTGCAAACTGAAGTAGTTAGAAGGTACTGGAATGGTTGATTACTTCTACTGACCTTACACTGAAACATAAGCCAGAAAAATATATTACCTTATTGATGTCATTGATACTTATGATGTTTGTCAACAAACTAAGCAACAATTGTGTCATTTTATATGAACATCAATATTATGATCATACCAAAAAACCCAAACTTTTACATGACATTTGATATTATGATCATACCTATAGGACCTCAAGTTTTCTATGACTGATACTTCAATCAAAGCTAAGGACCTGCAGTTTTTATGATTTCTAAAACAGTGATCACTTCCATAGGAAATATAATTTAACTTACCTGTCGATATCAAGATCATAGTCAAAGGACCCCTGGTATTACATGACCGAGCTTGATAGCTGCACTATAAAGATAATTTAAAAGTCACCACCTTATCAATACAAGATTTATTTACTTCAAAATTGGTAAATTAGGTCAAGACCGGTTTCGACCCCTAAGGGATCATCTTCAGTTGACACACATATAAAAAAAGATATTTACAAAAACATCACATGTAAAATATTAATCTTTCAGTTAATTCAATGTTGGTGGGTACATCTTAGTTTTGAAAGTATGTGTGTGAGATTTATAGGCTCACTATGTCTAAATTATTGTGTATATAGGTCCTATACTTCTTTACATACAGTGTCAAAATTATTACATTCATTATAATTTATCTATTTGATGAAAACAATAGCAAATTGCTTTCTAAAATGGTAAAGTGTGTACATTTTTAGTTTAAAAGTACATGTTGTTTTTTACATGTTGTCATGTTACAATTTATATTACAAAGTATAAAATAAAATTATTCTTGCATTTGTGCACATTGATTTTTTTTTTTGCTAGGGGCTTTACGTCGCACTGACACAGATAGGTCTTATGGCGACGATGGGATAGGAAAGGCCTAGGAGTTGGAAGGAAGCGGCCGTGGCCTTAATTAAGATACAGCCCCAGCATTTGCCTGGTGTGAAAATGGGAAACCACGGAAAACCATTTTTAGGGCTGCCGATAGTGGGATTCGAACCTACTATCTCCCGGATGCAAGTTCACAGCCGCGCGCCTCTACACGCACGGCCAACTCGCCCGGTTGTGCACATTGATAATAGTGAGACTATTGTAGGGTCTTCAAAAATATACCGTTGTTTGAAGTATGTCACTGTATATCTGCTTTTTGAAATGTCAATAGCCTGATTACATTCTTATATATCAGTTATGAAATTTCACTTTTTATAGTTCGGTCTAATGGAAGAAACATAGAATAACCTTGTTAATGTAGATTCTTCATGACTAAAATGGTATATAGTACCTTATTAAAATAGATCCTTAATACTAAAATACAAGTATGTGGTACCTTCTGTGCTTGTTTTATGTATTAATATAGGGTTTAAATTTATTCACATTAGTTCTATGGTTTGTTACCATTTGTAAATTTATGGTCTAATATGAAGGCCAGTTGGAAATATTTGAAGTTAGTCTGATGGGAATAGTTCAATCCCTTGTTTACATTGTTTATTTTTTCCGCTTGTTAGGTACAAGCATGGGATAATCTTGTTAAAATGAACTCTTCATAACTAAAATATTGGTATATGGTAGCTTATTAAAATAAATTTTTGCATTAAAAGTGCTAATTTGTAGTGCTATATGTGCACATTTTTCAAACGTAAGAAAGGGTTAGCATAGGTTAACAACAGTACTATGGGTTGTTACCGTTTGTGAGATTGTAATCTGATATAAATGGTCAGTTAGAATGTATGAAATGTTTACATAAATAGGACCGGATACATATTTATACTATATTGCTTTGCCTCTTTTTACAAGTGAATTACGTAGTGTAGTATAGTATTTGTTGCAATTTTGTAAGCTGCTGCTATTGTTGGAGTTATCTTGAGATTCTGTATGTCATTAAGAAAACATTTTTCTTCTTTTCGCGTGTCATTACCAGTTAAATGGGTGACTATCGTGAAATGGAATACGTTTGAAATGTCGTGCGTCTTGATAGAGTTGCACGTTTGTTGTGGCGTGGAGGCTTCTATGTGTTGGAAAATAATGTATGTTAAATGTTGAGACCGTGTATTCTGCGTGGCTGCCTGGGTCTCAACATTTAACATACATTATTTTACAACATATAGAAGCCTCCACGCCACAGCAAACGTGCAACATTTCAAACGTACTCCATTTCACGATATTCACCCATTTAACTGGTAACGACACGCGAAAAGAAGAAAAATGTTTTCTTAACGACATACAGAATCTTATGATACCTCCAACAACAGCAGCAGCTTACAAAATTGCAACAAATACTATACTACACTACGTAATTCACTTGTAAAAAGAGGCAAAGCAGTATAGTATAAATATGTATCCGGTCCTATTTATGTAAACATTTCATACATTCTAACTGACCAGTTATATCAGATTACAATCTCACAAATGGTAACAACCCATAGTACTGTTGTTAACCTATGCTAACCCTTTCTTACGTTTGAAAAATGTGCACATATAGCACTACAAATTAGCACTTTTAATGCAAAAATTTATTTTAATAAGCTACCATATACCAATATTTTAGTTATGAAGAGTTCATTTTAACAAGATTATCCCATGCTTGTACCTAACAAGCGGAAAAAATAAACAATGTAAACAAGGGATTGAACTATTCCCATCAGAATAACTTCAAATATTTCCAACTGGCCTTCATATTAGACCATAAATTTACAAATGGTAACAAACCATAGAACTAATGTGAATAAATGTA
Source organism: Anabrus simplex (assembly GCF_040414725.1). Taxonomy (NCBI): domain Eukaryota; kingdom Metazoa; phylum Arthropoda; class Insecta; order Orthoptera; family Tettigoniidae; genus Anabrus; species Anabrus simplex. Next base: position 69,842,805 of record NC_090279.1, read on the forward strand.
AACCCTACTTTAATATATAAAACAAGCACAGAAGGTACCACATACTTGTATTTTAGTATTAAGGATCTATTTTAATAAGGTACTATATATCATTTTAGTCATGAAGAATCTACATTAACAAGGTTATTCTATGTTTCTTCCATTAGACCGAACTATAAAAAGTAAAATTTCATAACTTATATATAAGAATGTAATCAGGCTATTGACATTTCAAAAAGCAGATATACAGTGACATACCTCACACAACGGTATATTTTTGAAGACTCTACAATAGTCTCACTATTATCAATGTGCACAAATGCAAGAATAATTTTATTTTATACTTTGTAATATAAAGTGTAACATGACAACATGTAAAAAACAACATGTACTTTTAAACTAAAAATATACACACTTTACCATTTTAGAAAGCAATTTGCTATTGTTTTCATCAAATAGATAAATTATATTGAATGTAAAAATTTTGACACTGTATGTAAAGAAGTATAGGACCTATATACGCAATAATTTAGGCATAGTGAGCCTATAAATCTCACACACATACTTTCAAAACTAAGATGTACCCACCAACATTGAATTAACTGAAAGATTAATATTTTACATGTGATGTTTTTGTAAATATCTTTTTTATATATGTGTCAACTGAAGATGATCCCTTAGAGGTCGAAACCAGTCTTGACCTAATTTACCAATTTTGAAGTAAATAAATCTTGTATTGATAAGGTGGTGACTTTTAAATTATCTTTATAGTGTGATACCAATCAATACAGAAATGAAGCTTATAGATTATAACTTGATAGCTGCAGTCGCTTAAGTGAAGACAGTATCCAGTATTCGGGAGATAGTGGGTTCGAACCCCACTGTCGGCAGTCCTGAAGATGGTTCTCCGTGGGTTCCCATTTTCACACCAGGCAAATGCTGGGGCTGTACCTTTATTAAGGCCACGGCCGCTTCCTTCCCACTCCCAGCCCTTTTCTGTGCCATTGTCGCCATAAGACATACCTGTGTCGGTGCAACGTAAAGCCAATAGCAAAAAAAAAAAAAAAAGTATTACATGACACCTTATATCGTATTAATAGCTATCTAACATACAGTTTTATATGCAACTGAAACCGCAACAAGATGACCTTTCTTGAAAATTCAGTGACTGTACGGTTTGCCTATCACTCTGATCACCGGGGTCCATATACTGGAATCTTCCTACCATTTTTATCCTTTGCAATCGGCTTCAAAACTAACTGAAGAAGTTCACAGTTCTTTGAGATGTGTTCTATCAAAATTTTCCTTCCCAGGATCAAATTCTCTCAAACCATTCTCCTCTCATTAAACTTAATCACTATCTTTTTATTTGAGACATGTTCTATCAAAATGATCTTCAAGAACTTCTGATGACACGGCATTTAAAATGCTTCAAAGTCTGTTTTTCTTGGCACCAGTTATTATCTGTGTTTCACTTACATATGGTGTCATACTCCATATTCAGTGTAAACATAATTTTAAAAGTTTTTAATCTGTTCAACCTAAAGAACATGACGGAGAACAGATGGGAATTTAGGCTGGATTCAGTGATGATATTTATCGATATTGAGAAGGCATATGTCAGTGTACCATGGCAAGTGGTCTCGGATGCATTGATAAAAAAGAAGGCAGGGAGAGGTGAAGAACATATTATAGAAGCCATGAACGAAAAGTGAGTAAGTAGTATGAATACTAAGATAGGACAAACAAACTGGTTCAAAGTAGAAACAGAACTTCAAAATGGATGTGTTTTATCCCCTCCAATCTTAATTACAATCATTGATGAAATCCATAAGAGCATACAACAAAAAAATGGGAACCAAGGAGGCAAAGGCCTCACTCTTTACAGATAAGACAGTAATATGTGGAGAAGATGAAATGGAAGGACAAGAACAAGATAATGTAAGGAATCAGGAGATGGAGTAATATGGAACGAAAATCAGTGTGGAAAAGAGTACGATAGTAGTGGTGACGAGAGGTAATAGAGAAGGAATTGGGAATATTGAAGTAAATGAAAGACCATTAGAAGTTGTGGAAAGCTTCAAGTATTCAGGGAGAATAATTGAAGAAGATGGGAAAATAAATTAAGAAACTGGATAGAGACTTGAACAAGCCCATGAGTTTTACCAATGTGTGAGATGTATAGTCTGTAACTGGGACATCCAATGGAATGCAAGAAAATTTTGCACCCAATGTATTACACACCATGGACAACAAAAATACATGATGAACGCAGAATGCAAGAGGCCAAGATGAAATTCTTTAGAGAAATAATAGGGAGGGCATAAAGGGATAAAGTCAGAAACGTAGAAATGAGGGAGTGAATTGGATTCCCTGAACTGAAAGGCAAGATAGAGACACATAAGCTGAAATGGTATGGACACATGATGAGAATGGAAGAGGATAGAGTTCCACAGTAAGTATTTACAGAGAAAGTCATAGGAGAATGACATCGGAGAATGCCCAGAAAGGGGTGAATGGATACGGTAAGGAGAGTACAGAGAAGAGTGGAGTAAAATTAGAAAAAATATTCGAGGAAAGAAAGGAGTGGTGGAGAGAGAAAAACTGAGGAGGTTCTTGATTCACATTTCTACCCGGAAGACTGGAAATGGAAAATGAAGAAAATTCTGTTGAAATGAAGACAAAAGTTTATACAATACTGCTATCAGCTCATTTCATCGAACATTGCCAGCAAACTTTACTTAAGTGCCTTTTCTTTATTTTTCTATGCATGTCATGTCTAATGACACAACCAAGTGGTGTTTAACAGAGAGCCCCTTGTAGGGAGTTCCATGTCAAACGAGTGGTTTAAATGTTAAGCAGTTTTGATTGTTTCGCAGGTGGTACGAAAATTGTCTATGTTGAATACACACAATATTAAACAGAAGGAAGGATCCACCTTTCAATACTCCGTTTTAAGTTGAACCAAATAGAGGTTACAACTTGTTCGTTTGAGACCGGTTTCAACACATTTGAAGTGTCATTATCAGCCAATTGGCAAAGCAGTGCAAAAATTAAGTCATGAATGTCTAAAAACAATTAACAAATTGATCACAACTTAACAACGGAGTATTGAAAGGTGGATCCTTCCTTCTGTTTAATATTGTGTGTTTCTCTATTCAATACGGGATAATCATGAAATTTTTAACTTTATATGTTGAATACCTCGAGTAGTGCCCCAGAGAATTCATTTTACCCAATTGCAGTGTTCATTAGTCACTTTGTGATATTTTACTGTAAATGTAAACATACTGCACAAACAATGAATACTACAATTTCTCCTACAGGTAATACAAGCTTCGTTCCTGTGGCTAATTTTGTCGATTCTTACACATTGCCAGGGAACAGATTTCTATGTAGGCTATACAGGAAACTATGCTCAAGTGTATTTTGTATATTTTACTATAGGGGACAATAATGAAATGTGCCGTGTTTACTTGTTCTGAATACCGTTGACAGTTTCCACAGCCAGATTGTATTCCTGAAGATTGTTCTTCCATTCCTGCCAGCAGTTTAATGTTGCACTAACAACTCCAAGGTAAAAGGTTAAGATTAGGTATGCAGTGGCATTAATTAAGGTTAATTAATGATAAAATGGGGAAAGCACGGAAACGTTTTTCAGGGCTGCAGATACTAGTATTCGACCCCATGCAATCTCACCACCACTCACTCCTGAAAATCATTTACACAGCAATAAATCAGAGAGACAGCCTACTGTAACCTAAATCATCACAAAAAAATACCAGAAATAGCTGCTGCGGGGTATTGATGTGATACAGAAGAATCTCTATAACAACACTGATAAAACAAGATACAGATATCCTAAATGGAAACCTCTCAAGAATTTGAACCCTACTTCCATATGTCGCATCATACAGATTAATGAACAACTCAACATTCACAGCCTCACTATAAAATTGCACACAGAGGTAAAAAACACAGCAAAACCATACCGGTAATTAAAATTACACACTAAATATTGCAATTTTTTTGTCTAACTACCATCCGCATTTCTTCATCTGCGTTGCTCTTCAGAAAAAATCCTCATTCCACCAAATTTAGATACATGATAGATTGCTACTACACACAACTTGCAGGCACTTGCAACGCAAAGGCTGGGAGTTTTCTAAAGCAAGCTAGTTATATGCGTATTCATTTTTAATGCTTAATTAAAAATAAAATTTAAGAAAATTAATAACTTTAAATATTAAAAATATGTAGAATGGTGAAACTGAAAAGGATTAATATTAACTTCTAATATTCTCACTTGAGATCTATCCATTTAGCACATGTACATTATTGAACTTGAACATTGCCGACAATATGTTAGAGGTTGTGGACGCAGTGTAAAAAGACATAAATCACAAATCCTCAATGAAGAAAATCCGTAACTTTCTTAACGGAATAAGCTGTAGAATTGGCCTTATATAACAACATACCAGCTACTTAGAAACAAAACCGGATATTTGAATGTTGTTCAACCACTTAAAAACCAACTCTTGAAGTACAAATTTGATTTCTAACAGTCAGTAGAACAGGCTGAATTTAGGAAAGGATGTATTACTTAAGACTTCTTCTTCTTCTCTTCAAGGGGCAATACAGGTTAATAAGGTGTAGTTGCCGATAAGAAATGGCGACAAGAAAAGTATGCGGAATGTAATACTGTATAGGTAATGATTGATATGAGATCGTATAATGAATAAGAAATGCAGCCCCTCCATACCCCGGGCCATCATGCCGCACAAGATCATATCCGGGAAGTAGAAAATTTGTTTGTTCGGAAAACCATGTTTCCTGTAAAGCAATAACATGTGCATGAGTTTCATTAATTATTAACTGAATATCACTCTTCTTATGAAGTACACAGCTAGCATTCCTTTGGACGATATTGATCATATAACGAAAAAATATCACTTAACCTGTCACGTAATTGTTAAATAACATGCTGTAAAGAAGGGTGACCGCCTACCGCCTGCATTAGGAGGATAAGAATTTTATGTATGTCCTGTTGTAAGTCGTCTTTTTGGCGATAAACGGGACGTTGTGGCTGGTCAGAAGATGGAAGGGGGGAAATTACATTTGCCAAAGGAGCCGGGAATTGCGGCTGTGAAAGGGGTGGGGGGAGCATTATGTTCATAGGCTCAGTAAGTGAATTAGGGGTATCCCGAAGGATAGCCATGTGTGCAGCTCGATCATACCCCTGAGCGGGTTGCGGTCTGGTTGATTGAGTAATAATCTGAGTTTATTTCATAAATTGAAATTACTGACAGTCATCTAGCATATGTTATAACTGGAAGTTTCTGTAAACAATTTAATGTTGCTGACGTTATATTGGTTTTTATATTCAAGAAAATTGTTAATGTGCCCCCCCCCCCCCTGGAAAAGATCCTGCGGGCGCCCATGCGTAGGTTGTTCGCGACACCACCAGGAAGATTTCCTTTTACATTGAGAAGATGTTCAAAATATTCCCTCCACCTCTCCAGTAATTCCCTGGGATCTATTATGAGTTCACCTGAATTACCCAAAACACTGCTCATTTCCTTTTTTCCTTTACTTCCTAAGATTCTTTATAACTGTCCGGAAAGGTTTCGCTGCTGCTTGACATAGTCTTTCCAGGTTATTACCAAATTCCTCCCACGGTTTCTTTTTGGATTCAACAAATATTTGTTTCGCTCTGTTTCATTCAAGTACGTGCAATTCCCTGTCTGCATCAGCCCTTGTATGGAGCCATTTCTGATAAGCCTTTTTTTTTTTACGTTTACAAGCTACCGTCACTTCATCAGTCCACCAAGATATTCGCTTTTCCCCACCTTTACACATACGCGTTCCTAGGCATCCCCTTACTGTTCATGCTACAGCATCCCTGTATGCCACCTATTCTTTATATATCCTGAACCTGCTTACTGTCCACTGTTCGAAGCTTCTCACTAATCATATCCATGTACTTCTGTCTAATCTCCTCGTCCTGGAGATTTTCTACTCTTGTTCGTTTGCAGATAGATTTCATTTTCTGTATCCTAGGCTTAGAGATACTCAGTTCACTACAGATCGGATAGTGGTCTGTATCACCAAAAAATCCCCGTAAAACTGATACATTCCTACCAGATTTCTAGAATTTAAAATCGGTTAATATATAGTATATTTTGTGGATCTGTTACCCTTAGCTCCCCATCTGAATAGCCTTATGCTTGAAGAATATATTCGTAACAGCTAAACACAAACTAGCATAGAAGTCCAACAAACGTTTCCCGGTCCCATTAGCTTCCATGTATTCCCCACATTTACCAATTACCCTTTCGAATACTTCAGTTCTGTTTCCAACTCTCGCATTGATATCGCCCATCCTTCATCGGCTAGCGTATGCGGCTGTTGGCCGCAAAATGTGAAACCAACTCGCCGTTTCGTCTCGGCGCATCACAGTGTAATGGGAGGAGCCAGTATTCCTAAGTTACACCCTTCCCCATTAGGCGGCACGGTTTACAAGGAGGCGCCCAGTGTGTCAGATCGGTGGCTGTCTGCCGCACGTTAGCCAGTGTATCTCAGCTCTTGGTCACAATATTATTATTATTATTATTATTATTATTATTATTATTTTTTGTGGATTGCTTTGCAAATAGGTGGTTTCAACGACATTAACTATAAAATTATTGTCTAATACAAATAAGTACATACTATAAAACTTTTGTAATAATATAAAATATACGCATCATTACTTAGAAACTTGACCAGCTACTACTACTTCTGTAGCTAACCGCTTGCTGAGCATCTTCTGAAGAATAGCATTACATTCCTTGGGATTCTGCGTGAAGTCTTTGCAATGTGATTTTCGAAAGTTCCAGAAATTACTTAGTGCCTTTACTTTATTTTGTACGAGCGTCAATCAATCAATCAATCAATCAATCAATCATTAAACCAATCAGTCAATCAATCAATACTGATCTGCATTTACAACAGTCGGCCAGGTGGCAAATTCCCTATCTGTTGTTCTCCTAGACTTTTCTCAAATGATTATTAAGAAATTGGAAATTTATTGAACGTTTCCCTTGGTAAGTTATTCCAATCCCTAACTCCACATCCTATGAATGAACATTTGCCCCAATTTTTCCTCTTGAATTTCAGCCTTCTCTTCGTATTTTAATCTTTCCTACTTTTAAAGACACCACTCAAACTTATTCGTATACTGATGTCATTCCACGCTATCTCTCCACTGACAGTTCGGAACATACCACTTAGTCGAGCAGCTCGTCTCCTTTATTCCAATTCTTCCTAGCCCAAACTTTGCAACATTTTTGTAACGCTATTCTTTTGTCACATATCACCCAGAACAAATCAAGCTGCTTTCTTTTTGATTTTCTCAGTTTCTTTCTCTCATCAATAACCTGAAAGAGAGATTATTCGTCATATTTTCAGTTTACAGGTCGGTTATATCTTAGAGCTTATCAAGGAAACATAGAGGAGGACTAATGTGCCAATCTATGTGAACGGAAATTAGGTCACCTTTCAAGCTCATTTCTGAATTGAGAATAATAATGTTAATACACTGACTGACAGAGCAAATGCAACACCAAGAAGGAGTGGTCAGAACTTTATGCCAATTGCAGGGTAGACTGACGTCATTGAGGTATGCTCATGATGTGAAATGCGCCGCTGTGCTGCGCACGTAGCGAACGATAAATGGGACACGGCGTTGGCGAATGGCCCACTTCGTACCGTGATTTCTCAGCCGACAGTCATTGTAGAACGTGTTGTCGTGTGCCACAGGACACGTGTATAGCTAAGAATGCCAGGCCGCCGTCAACGGAGGCATTTCCAGCAGACAGACGACTTTACGAGGGGTATGGTGATCGGGCTGAGAAGGGCAGGTTGGTCGCTTCGTCAAATCGCAGCCGATACCCATAGGGATGTGTCCACGGTGCAGCACCTGTGGCGAAGATGGTTGGCGCAGGGACATGTGGCACGTGCGAGGGGTCGAGGCACAGCCCGAGTGACGTCAGCACGCGAGGATCGGCGCATCCGCCGCCAAGCGGTGTCAGCCCCGCACGCCACGTCAACCGCCATTCTTCAGCATGTGCAAGACACCCTGGCTGTTCCAATATCGACCAGAACAATTTCCCGTCGATTGGTTGAAGGAGGCCTGCACTCCCGGCGTCCGCTCAGAAGACTACCATTGACTCCACAGCATAGACGTGCACGCCTGGCATTGTGCCGGGCTAGAGCGACTTGGATGAGGGAATGAGTCACGATTCTGTTCTGTCAGTGATAGTCACCGCAGACGAGTGTGGCGTCGGCGTGGAGAAAGGTCAAATCCGGCAGTAACTGTGGAGCGCCCTACTGCTAGACAACGCGGCATCATGGTTTGGGGCACTATTGCGTATGATTCCACGTCACCTCTAGTGCGTATTCAAGGCATGTTAAATGCCCACCGCTACGTGCAGCATGTTCTGCGACCGGTGGCACTCCCGTACCTTCAGGGGCTGCCCAATGCTCTGTTTCAGCAGGATAATGCCCGCCCACACACTGCTCGCATCTCCCAACAGGCTCTACGAGGTGTACAGATGCTTCCGTGGCCAGCGTACTCTCCGGATCTCTCACCAATCGAACACGTGTGGGATCTCATTGGACGCCGTTTGCAAACTCTGCCCCAGCCTCGTACGGACGACCAACTGTGGCAAATGGTTGACAGAGAATGGAGAACCATCCCTCAGGATACCATCCGCACTCTTATTGACTCCGTACCTCGACGTGTCTCTGCGTGCATCGCCGCTCGCGGTGGTCCTACATCCTACTGAGTCGATGCCGTGCGCATTGTGTAACCTGCATATCGGTTTGAAATAAACATCAATTATTCTTCCGTGCCGTCTCTGTTTTCCCTAACTTTCATCCCTTTCGATCCTCTCCTCCTTGGTGTTGCATTGTCACTGTCAGTCAGTGTATTTCTACTAACTAAATCTATGGTTTTTGTAAAGGACGAGGAGCCAGAATTTCGTCCCACAAGAATTCTTTTACGTACCGGTATGTCTGCAGACATGAGACTGGCGTATTTGAACACCCTCAAATACTGCCGGACTCGAACCCGCCAACCCGAGCTAGTCATACGTTCCCTCCTTCATCAGCTTAAACTAAATGTAAATAATTCCTGCATTCATTTTGATTTAGGCATTAGTATAACCGTATTGTCAACGGGAGGGGTGAGCGAGAGGGAAAAGGAGAGAGATCTAGATTGTATATTTTATTGCATTTTCCATAAGTTCAAGGACTTACCACGTAGGACCTATATATCCTTCCTTTGGCTTGGATGTTGTTTTATTCTTGTTCTGTCTTCAATAAGCAGTAGGGGACAAGAGGGTAATTTTAAACCTTACAATTTGGTGTATCTCAAGCTTACCACATTAGGGAAGCCCAAGAATTCTCCAGGGGCACTAACGAGTCAAACAAAATTACCAGATTTTTAAAATATATTGGCCTAAGTCACACTGATAGAGGACAGGTTTTAAGGCAAGAATGGGATAGGAAAAAGGGCTAATACTAAAATGTAAGGAAGCGGTCTTTGCATTAATAAAGGTACAGCCACAGAATTAGCCTAAAGTGAAAACGAGGGAACCAGATCTACCGACTGAGGGGTTGGAATCCACCACCTCCTGAAAGCAAGTCACAGCAGTGTAATCGAACTGCACAGCCAATTCACTCAGTTTCTTGTGACGCGTAATACTACATGGGCTTACTTTCTCCCAAATTACACAGTTTCGATTTATACCAGTTATAACCGTATATGGATCTTCAGATCTTTTATTATACAAATAAGTAAGAACGTTATGTACTGCAATAAAAGGCATTTCCCTAGTCTGTAGTCTAATTGGTGCGGGTATAATTAACCTAGTGATGATGGTGGTGGTGCTTTTTGCTTGAAGGGGCCTAACATCTAGGTCATCAGTCCCTAATAGTATGAAATGAGACGAAATAGAATGACAATTTAAAAATTCAAAATCGTCCACAGAGCAGAATAAAAATGTGATGATGAAGAATAAATGGGTGGATACGAATTTAAGACAATCGGTGGATCCGACAGAGAAATTATCATAAACGATAGTATTACTGACCAGGGGACTACTTCTAAAGCATAATCCTGAATCGAGGATGCTTGTTGTCTAAAGGGGTCCAAAATGCTAGTCAATGGCCCGTCATAATGACACGTATCGCTAGTAAAGTAAAATCATAGTACTTGTCATGTTGCTGTACTAATAAAAAATAGTGTAGACTCATAGTATTCCACACATTATGGTATGACTCAAAAGTATTTTACTTCGCACAGGTAACGGAGACCAATGGTGTTTCTCACATTATGACGCTACTAATAGGCAACGCAAACCCATAGTGTTCATCACCTAGGTGTACTAATCACGGGTTCCATTATTCCCTTGGTCTTCTTCATATAGTGGGTACTAATTACAGGCAACGCAGACACACAGTGTCGGTGATATAGTGGTACTAATCGCAGACAAAGCCCAGACCTGTGGTGTTTCGCTCAATGGTACCAATCTCGGGTACTGGGAAACCCATACAGACTCACCTTATGTTGCTACTAATCACAAACCTACTGTGCACCTAACATAGTGGTACCACTCGCAAGTAAAGGTGACCCATGGAATTCCCCGCATGATGGTACTAATCACAATTATTTTCATGGCTCTAACACTATCATCCCTTGGTCGCCCCTTATAGTCGCCTCCTATAACAGACAGAGTACATCGTGGGTGTATTCTTCATCTTCGTCCCTCACCCACACGGGGTGTATAACAAATCTATTTGGGAAGAAATACTTTTCTACTGTGTCTACATCATAAAGAAGTGATGTTGCCATAGCGATAACAATATGCAATAAAATAAATGAATCCAAAGAGATAAGCATAATTTACTATATTAAATATTAGTTTATTTACATTTTAAGAGATACCGTGTGTAATATTAATAATAATAATAACAAAAGTATGCAATACAAAATAAATCAACGGTAATTTACACATCAAGAGCCATTCCATGGACACTGAATTACCTACAGAGCAGGGAGTGTGAATAAACAAACATAATAAACATGAGTATTTGTATTTAAAAAGGAAAAAACAAAATCATCTCCTTACAAGCAATGGGGGCCATTGGAATGGTGAAAGGTAAAGGCTTCCACTGTTCATAACTTTGGCACTTGGTGGGGTAGAGTGTTAGCTCTACATTCAGCATGAACATTGGAACTTGCTCACTGACCGCAAGTTCTTCCCGCCAAGTGACATTGATTTGTTAATGGGTACAGAACAGTTCTTTTCATTATTGAAACTTGGTCACAGAACTCGATCACCAGATTATCCTATTCCTCAAGACACAGAACTAGGATGGATTAATGCTGGACACTACCATCAGGGGGAAGAGAATAATGTCTTACATTAATCACATGTTTCTCGAAGTCAGAGGACAGGTTAGACACGCAGCTACAGCAGTCCTGGGAAATAGAAGAGATTACGTCCCCAGTCATGACAAGAAAGAGAGAGCAACAGAAAGGCACTTTACAGTACCACTAGGGAAGCTACAGGTAGATTTATAGTTTAGTTACCCCTCAAGCACAAACCTGAGATTCTGGGAAACTCCTTCAGTCATGCCATGTCAAGACTAGCACAACTAGAACTGCATTTCAGTAGGCAGCCCTCACTTAAGCACGAGTTATGTAACCTTCTTCACTAGTATGAGGCCATGTGGTATATGGCTAAGGTCAGGGAATGAAGGTGGAAACTATTATCTACCACATCTTCCAGTTTTTAAGCTTAGTAGCTCAAATACAAAAACGAGGGTTGTATTTGATTAACCTGCTAAAACTTCTAACAGTATTTCATTTAATGATATATTAATGGCTGGAACGACAATACAAGATGATCATTACTGCATCATTCCAAGATTTAGGATTCATATATTTGCCTTCACTGCAGATATTGCTGAAATGTATCGGCAAGTCATGGTTCATGCAGATGATAGGAACGCTCAGCGTATTATCTGGAGTGAATCTCCTAGGAACCCATCCTGTCATTATGGACTGACAACTGCAACATATGGTACAGCAGCAGCAGCCTTCCTAGCTACCAGACCACAGAAGCAACTTGCTGAAGATGAAGAATCAAGGTTTTCCCAGAGACGCACAAGTTGTTCGCAGAGATTTTTATGCTGATGACCAAGTAAGCGGCTGTGAAAATATAGAGGTTGCTCTTCAGTTGCAGTCGGAAACTATTAATTTACTAGAGAGTGGAGGATTTCGCCTCAAGGAATGGTGTGCAAACCACCCAGCATTACTGGAAGCATTTAGGACAGTCGCCCAGTTGGCAGATGTTACCCAGTAAACAGAATAGAAATATAAATTAAAACACGCTGTAATAATACACAAGAGCTAGTATATTGCATACGCATATGCCGTAAGTCAATAAGAATACACAAAGGCTAGGTCTGCAAACCGCATTAAAATTCGAGACAAGACATGTTTAAGTTAGGTTTGGTTAGGATAGGTTCACAACGAAGTATTTTTCCATTTCAACTGATTCTCATTATCAGAAACTTATCACAGGAATAAAGTTAAAATTAACACTTGCCATAATTAATTTTGAAACTCTTGCCATAAAGTCCATATCACTAAGAGTGACAACTCATCACCTTCCTTTTTCAATACCCCGTAGGAATGTCTGAAGTGATTTTTGTGAACGAGGTAAGGTTGCCTTCATTTCGTAGGATTCCTTGATGACATTTCGTGCTCGTTAGACATCCTAACTGATTTCTGTACGTAAGTATTGAACGAAATAAAACCAAATTAATAAACCAAAATTAATAAACTGCTGCGTTCGTCATTTGTCATAAACTACGTTATCAAGTGCCACCTGGTATTAGCCAAATAGATTTACAATTATAGCCGCAAACGTAAGACTAGTGACTGAAGTGGCAATACGTAATTCAGGCAATTCACAAGATAAATCCTGACTGTATAGTGCCAACGTGCCGGACGTCGTATCGGAAAGTAGGGTCCCTAAACTGTATGGTTAGCGACACTGAATATAAACCCAACAGTTAGAAAAGTAACTATAAATCACTATCTTTACATTACAGGGGAGAAAGAGTAAGGTTGACCCTTAGTGTACGGGCTCACGTGCTCAGGAGTACAACAATGGTCATTTGAGTGTTGCAGCCAATGGCCAGAGATGAAAGTGAAGAAGTGAATGACAACAGGGAAACGATCCAGATTCTCTGCCTGTGTAAGTTGAAAGCTCAAGTGGAGAAGATGTTAATGTTTTCCATCAGGTTTCTCGCGAGAAGAATGCTGTTCGCAGGTTGAAAACAGCGGAAATGGAAAATCTTATACCACTTTAGAGCCATAGTAATGGAACCACTTAGCGACTATCGATCAAAGTGTAAAGAGAGACTTCGTGAAGACGTACGAGAAAGATTATTGAAAGAATATTGGTCTCTTGGCAGCAGAGGTAAGAGAACACCACATGTTGATACTGATAAGGAGACATTTAGAATTGTGTCATGTGTTTCATATCTTAAGGCAGATGTAGTATGAGTAAAAGTGCGCAGGGGAGAACACCACATTTGATACCGAGCAGGTGATCCTGATGAGGGGACGTTTTACAATTGTGTCATGTGTTTCATATATTAAGACAGATGTAGTATGAGTAAAAGTGCGCAGGGGAGAACACCACATGTTGATACAGAACAGGTGATCCTGATGAGGGGACATTTAGAATTGTGTCATGTGTTTCATATCTTAAGACAGATGTAGTATGAGCAAACGTGCGCAGGGGAGAACACCACATGTTGATACTGAACAGGAGATCCTGATGAGGGGACATTTAGAATTGTGTCATGTGTTTCATACCTAAAGACAGATGTAGTATGAGTAAAAGTGCGCAGGGGAGAACACCACATGTTGATACAGAACAGGAGATCCTGATGAGGGGACATTTAGAATTGTGTCATGTGTTTCATATCTTAAGACAGATGTAGTATGAGTAAAAGTGCGCAGGGGAGAACACCACATGTTGATACAGAACAGGAGATCCTGATGAGGGGACATTTAGAATTGTGTCGTATGTTTCATATCTTAAGACAGATGGCGTATGAGTAAACGTGTGCGGAGGATGTTTTATAAACACATCGGCAGTAATGAACAAAAATGCTTCTACATCTGGCATAACGCAAGAAGAAAAGAGAGGAAAATCCACAATTCTAGGCCTTTGGCAAGCAACTCAATGCTGAAAATATCCTAGGGATATGAGCTACGACTCTTAAGTAAATAAAATATAGTAAACTATGAGAATATATTCTATATTGATTCCTAAAAACTGCAACCATTTGTTTAATCATCGTTACCCGGTGGATTAGTTTAGCAGTTTGCCTTTGTCTACCAGTACGAGCGCTAGTGTGAGCCAGTGCATTGTGTCGCTTAAGCACCACTACGAGCGCTAATGTGAGTCTATGCAGAGTTTCACTTAAGCCTTCGTCCATATGGCCCCACATGGGTCCCGATCTCCCGCGACACCCGACAGCCCTACGGTATACTCTACCGCTGGACCCACCTGCCGATGGGACATAGCCTGGCCCCATCCGTCATGCAACGCTGCGCCGTTGCAGTTCAGCAACTTCTGTCCCTTGAGTTCGATGTTCAGATGATCCCTTATCTCGACGACTGGCTCATCCATAGCCCCGATCTCACGGACGCTCTCATGCGCGAGATCGATGTCTATCTTACCCAGATTCTGGGCATCACCCTCAACTATTCCAAGTCGGTGCTGCACCCGACTCCCATACTGACGTATCTTGGCGTCACCATCGACATCCCCAGCCAAGAGGTGAGCATGCATCATGTCACCCAGCAGCGCGCCCTCTCCCTTGTGCGCGAACTGCCCGACAAGTCCCCACATGAACTCCAACAGGCTGCCGGCTAATTTTCTTGGCTCTGCTGGGTCATGGGGTGGCCGGTATTCCCTGCTAAACACATCCATTCAGGCGAGTTCTTCTGGGTACGAGGACTCTTCACCCCTCAGTTCCTGTCGACGCCCCGCCAGATGTCCGGTGGCTCTCTACAGCGACGCCACCCCACAAAGCGTTGCAGCAGTCTGCCCTGCAGTGAACCAGGCCTGGGCACAGGCATTCCACCCGCCTCATCGGATCAATGTGGCCGCGGTCGTGGCAGTGCATCACTTCGTACAGGACTTTGCCCACTTGGGCTATGATCATGTTCTTGTGTATACGGACAGTTCCGTGGCCCGATACACTTTGCAGTCGGGCCGCGGACCTGCCCTGCATTCTAATGTATTTCTTCTTGATTTGTATGTACAAGTTCTCAATAAAGCAGCACAGGGAGGCGTTCGCCTCTCGTGGCGGCCCATCGCGTCGGCCGATAATCCTGCTGACGCTCCCTCTCGGGAAGTGCTGTCCTCAGTACACGCGAGCCTCAATTCTATATAAGGAGGCTCTCCCCGGGAGGGACGTCAGTCGGCTGTCGGTTCGGGGCGATGGGGCGTCACCTTCCCACCGCCGGGCAGCATTCGGCGCAGCCGCGCGCGTCCGGGCGACGGTGGCGAGAGGCTCCGCTGGAGACCTACAATCGGGCGTCCGACCAGAGGGTACTCCCCAAACTCGCTTAGTCGGCACGTCGATTGTGGCGTCAAGCTGGAACCTTCAACTGCTTTATTAATACGAAAGAATACAGGAGGGCGGTCCGAAGACCTAGTACAAACAAATTATGCATGAGAATACCATTAACAAAAGAATAAGATCAAGGCTGCATAGGCTGCAATGAACAAAACAATACACAGAATCACTCCACAAGTCCATGACACAACTGGTGATGGCTGATGTACGGCGTGCTGGGCGGCAGGCAATTCCCAGACGTCGTCACTAGGTTGTCCGTCCGGATGGCGCCCCACGGGCCCCGCGAGCGCCGCGACTGACCGCGGGTAGCGTGGTGGGGTTCTGAAACTGGAAACCGGGCGGCAAGTTGACCAGGTCATCAGCGGTGGCGCTGTCCACCTGGACAGCCATCCTCCACCCCTTGGTTAGTGCGTAGTACAGGATCGATGTTCCGGTATAGAAAAACCTGCGTTGGACGTGATCCATTTTTCAAAAAGTCAAAGATCCCTGAGAGTGCTGAACCAAGGAACGCATTACAGAAAGAATATTTCAGCTAGGATTTGAATAAGATAGAAAACGAGTAATGACCAAGTGGTTTTAGGCTCAAAGTGATTTTCGAAATTTGCTTTGTTAGTTTGATAGAGCTCTCCAGTTCTCACAACATAACACGTTAGCCCCTCAACTCTCGGCACAATTGAGGAAATCCCACACTTTTATGGTTTTCGCAGTATGGGGACCCTACATTGTCAGCTGAGAAATGTTTTCTATATTAAAGTCACCTGGTGATGCGATGTGTGGCTGAGGTTCGTTCATTTGAACACTATGTACTCCGTGTCGGTCGCACTCTATATTCTAGGGAATATCTTTTAAACATGTCACAAGTGTGGAACTCTACAAATGAAACTGAAGCTAGCCAAGGTTTAAGGAGAACAAGAGATCAAAAATGAAATTTCTCTTCATCATATGAATCCTTCAGTTCGACTGAAATCAGAATACACACTGAATGATGACACAAACCTGTTTGTATCGAATAAACTACAGCCGAATATTTTTTCATCACTGCACTTCCGATTTCCAAGCAAAAGTACAAGGATCTGTTAGTCCTTTACCGCTGATTGACACAGTCTTCGAAGTTGAAGTCCACTGCTGAAGCTGAAAATACACTTCCTGATATAGATGAATTCACTGAATGTAAGTGTGCCCTGTCAGAAGGTGTAATTGTGCAAAATACACTTGCATTCTTATGAAAAGTACGACATACTTGGTGTTGTCAAAACAGTTGTCAAGTGTGAAACTTAATTTTCTTATAATACTTCAATTATTTTACGTTATTCTCCATTCGTTCTCTCAGTATACGGTATACTAAGTCTACCATGACAATGTCAACAACTGTCCAATTACTGAGCAGGAAGCTCTGCATGAAGAAGAATTCTGATCCCCTTAAAGAGAAGCTACTTGCAGTTCTTGTTTCATATACTTGACCTACGGTCAGGGACTACAATATGTTCATTACAATGGTTACAAGGTCAGTTCTCGATGAGAGAACATGAACCGTATTAAAAAATGTAGTGTCCTATAAGACGGAATGAATATGTTTGCTGATTTTTTGTTAAAACTATAATATGTCCGTTGTTTAGGATCACTTCATAATTATATGATTTCTAAATGTTATAGTTTGATTGAAAAACGACATTGTAACGGAAACTCAAATTAAAATCAAAACTAAAGGACAGGTATGAATATTTCATTTATATTTTCTAAGAAAATTCAGTTCACTTGGAAAACTGTACGCATCCAGAAAACAAAATTTGATTTTTCTTACCTTCAGGGATGGGATCTGCAATCCGTATTATAGGAATAAAGGGCCTTTTACTAGTTATATGAAAATTCAAAAATTTCGTTTGTTAATTCCTTTTTGTATCTCTCCTGTTAAATGCAATATACACGACCATCTCCACGTTAGAAAGGTTTGTTCCCCTAGGATGCCCCATTCACTTTCAGAGCAAAGGGCACATCGAGTGAAATGGTACTGAAAAATGCTAAAACAGTTTGAAAATGAGACTTCGCGTAACGCCAATAGCATTGTTACAGGTGACGAAACTTGACTCCATTATTACGATGTCCCAACAAAATCCCAGAACAAGGTGTGCCTGTTTGAAGATGAGGATACTCCTGTGACTGAACAAAAGTCAAGGTCAGTGAAGAAAAGGATGATTGCTGTATTCTTCACTAAAGGGGTCATCCTGATTCGGGTTGTGCTAGAAACACAAAGGGCAGTAACTGCGAAGTGGTACAGTGAGACTTGTCTGCCTCAGGTCACCCAGGCTCTGAAGAAGCTCCGTCCAAGGTCACGGCTCAACACTTGGCTCTTGCATCACGGCAATGCTCCAGCACATACAATTTTCCGCTGGTATAAGGAGTTCCAGAGGGGAAATTTTGGGGTTGAAAACGATCTTCATTCTGGACGACCGCCTGAATCAGTGACTGAGGAAAATATTGAGGCTGTGAGGAGAATGTTGCAGCAAGAGGGACATCGTGCTAATGCAACAGTGGATTTTCTTGCCAGATCAGGGTTGACTGTGCTTGATCGCCCTCCATAGAGTCCTGATCTTGCCCTTGTGACTTCGCACTCTTCCCAGAAGTGAAGATGAAGCTGAAAGGGCGGCGTTTTGCATCCGACGAGGAGCTTCTGGCAGCATGGGATCAAGAGTGTGAAAATGTAATCGAATAAAAGTGGCAGAGTTGGTTCAGTGACTGGTTTCGACGTATGTAGAAGTAAATTGAGTGGGGTGGAAATTATTTTGAAAAAGTCTAAAGCGTTCACTCACATTGCAAAACTTTCCTAGTGCCCTTTGTATTGGGCATTTGGAAAGAGATCCTCTAGCGAACACCAATCCATGAGCAAGGGAGATGGACGGAAGATATTTCGTTGATCAGTCACAGGCAGTGTGTGGGCTGAGAGCACAAGATTGTCAGTATCAGTCAAGTAATTGAACGATAGGAAGAGATACTTATGCTCATGGCAGAGGACCAGGAGACCGTGAACAGATTGTTACAGAACTGATGACAACCTTCCTCTCTTAACACCAATCAGAGGACAATGAAGCTATCGATAAAAGGAAGGGAAGGCACAAAACTAATAGCGTCATAGTCGGAAAAGATTAGGAGTTGACTAAGGAAGATCGGACAGTGAATACCAAAGTTAGGAGGCACACAAAAATAACTAGATAGTGTGTTAGACTCAGCTACGAGTTTCGTGGTCACCAAGCGTAGAGTCAAGGAGAGGTTACCTCTTCTTTCTCCTACTTAGGATTATGTGATTCAGAGACGGACGATCTTTTCTACAGCTGTCCCCTATCAGTTCAACATGTCGCATCACTAATCAGATAACTTGGTGGTTACATAGAGTTAAGCACCCCTTTAAGTCCTTTCTTACGACCGCGCTCAGGGTGATTCTGTTCAGTCTGGTTGTTTGTATACTACATTTAAAATGATGAGCTTCGTATTGTAGCCAGAGAAGGGGTGTTAGGTCAGAGTGGCGACCGTGGAATCACGAGCTGGGTAAGACAATGTTTCCCCTCTCCCTGTCCGATATCTCTTGGTAAAGTCCTGGTCTCTTCTGACGCACAGTGAATCCCTCATTTTCTGTGGACATGTCTTCATTGCATTCTATTTTCTCTTTTGTTTTACCTGCGCGCTGTACCGTCCTGGTCACAATCCATACTTTGTAAGGAGCACGAACACTCGCTTCCAAAATTGGCAAGTTATTGAATTACATGTAAAAATTACTTTATTTGTAATTTTTACTCGTGATTCACTTCTGAAATTAAAATTGTAATCGTTACATTGTAGTAATCGAGATACATCGCAACAAGAGCTTGGTAACTTTGGAGTCCCAGCACTCGCAGCTTGTACTACATTGTTCAGACGGTGGTGGTGATTATTGTTTTAAGAGGAAGTACAACTGGACAACCATCCTCTATTAACACTAAGCAGAGGGAAAATGGAGTAGATATGACATTTAAAGGTATCGGCAAAAGAAAGAGTGGACTCCATAGGACTCGAGCACTTCAAAAAACCGTGGAAGAGACTCACACAAGACTCAGCTAGCGGAACCGTGGAGGAGCCGTACACAAGACTGAGCTAGCGGAACCATGGAGGGGCTCACACAAGACTCAGCTAGCGGAACAGTGGAGGAGCCTCACACAAGACTCAGCTAGCGGAACAGTGGAGGAGCCTCACACAAGACTCAGCTAGCTGAACAGTGAAGGAGCCTCACACAAGACTCAGCTAGCGGAACAGTGGAGGAGCCTCACACAAGACTCAACTAGCGGAACCGTGGAGGATCCTCACAAAAGACTGAGCTAGCGGAACCTGGGAGGAGCCTCATACAAGAGCCAGCTAGCGGAACCTGTGAGGAGCCTCACACAAGACTGAGCTAGCGGAATCGTGGAGGAACCTCACACAAGACTCAGATAGCGGAACAGTGGAAGAGCCTCACACAAGACTCAGATAGCGGAATCGTGGAGGATCCTCACACAAGACCGAGCTAGCGGATTCGTGGAAGAGCCTCACACAAGGCTCAGCTAGCGGAACAGCGGAGGTGTCTCACACCGTCACCGCCTTCCCCATTTATGTTTTGGACTGGCTATCGCTGTAGAAATTAGTGTCACTTCATGCTCATCTTTCAAACTGGTTTTCTACGACTACTTCTAAGTTACTGGAGGCCATACACCTAACTTATTATTTCTACTTGCCTAAAACACTGTGTTCTATTTTAATTCAAGAACTGTCTGTTTGTTTTTCGCGTTATTCTGTGCCAGGTACGGATCATTGATGGACTTATTAATATAAAAATAGGATCAAATAAGTATAAAGTGTGCACTATGGAACAGTTAAATAAACTAAAGTGATATGCGGGAGAAATGGTCACAACATTTTGTAACTTTCTATTGTATTTTAATTTTAGAGTTATCCTTATAGTATATCGTAATTTTTAATTTAACTCTCTATTAGAACGTAATTAGTAATATAGTTTACTTTTGCTTGCCGTAGTGGTAGATTGGTGTTAGTAGCAGCAGACTTGGTTCAGTGCCTTATTTTTGTCGTGTTTATTTCCACTTGCATTATTGACACATTGCCATTATCGTATTGATCGCTGTAAATTGTTATTCCCATTCCCATTATTGTCATAATCATCTCCAACGTAACTTAAAACAACGTAAGTTACAGTCCCCCTGATGAACTTGAGACAAACGAACAGGCTCCCCTCTTCCTTGCAAACATTCCTCAGAACCTTTCATTTACTCCACCCTCTCCCACTGTCGCTGGAACCAGCTGTACAGGCAACACACACCTATTGTCATCTGATCTTTCTTGCCATTCCCAGTCGACAAGGGACATCATGAACCACCAGCTCTCTGCGTACAGTAATGCTTTAAATATTTGCAATATGAACGCTCAAAGCTTCCTTGCGGAGGCGCGAATGGATGAAATAAAAGCCTCCCAGTTTCCACGCAATATTAATCACTGAATCTTGGTTAAAACCACACCACGCAATAGAAAGACTGCAGCTGGCGGGTTATACATTTCTCAGATCCGACAGATTAAGTAATCCCTCCGGGGGTACTGCCGCATACTGTATGTTATGACCGGCTCACGCCTTAAAATAATCTGTAGGTCTCCAGGTCCGTACGAATGAAAACCTGAGTTCATGTTGGAAATAACTGTGAGTGAAGTAAAATGTCTTCTGGGTGTAGTATATATAAACCACCGAAATCGGGATTTTTATGCGATCTAGAGACTCAAATACAAGATTAAGTCCCTGATTACTCAAATATAATTATAACGGGCGACTTCAACATACATCTTCTTGAACCTAACTCTCCTCAGACAACCCACCTATTAACTTCTTTTAAAGCTTGCGATTTAAAGTTTCTCCCTCTCAACGCTACACATCACACAGACACATCACACACTTTAATTGATCTCATTACCACTAACCAACCTGAATTAGTTCTTCATCGCGGTCAAATTAGTGCCCCAGGCATATCGCGACATGATGCTATATTTATGGCCTATTCTATTAAAAGTCCCAAGTTCAAACCGAAAATAATTTCATATAGAGATCTACGAAGAATTGATAAGAATAAACCTTTACAAGACACAGTTGCAGTGCCATGGCATGACATATTTAAGTTTAAAGACTTAAATGAAAAAGTGACTCTCTTCAATCAACATATGACTGAACTGTACGATAGACATGCCCCTGAAAAAAAGGCTCGAGTTAAGCGAAAGCCAGCTCCCTGGCTCTCAGATGAGATTAGAGCACTAGTGGCTGAACGCGATGCTGCTTATAGACGAGTTAAGAAACATTGCACTGTTGACAATCTACTGAACTATAAGAGAGTAAGAAACGCTACGACCCAACAGATTAGAAACGCTAAACTACGACACGCTCACAGTTTAATTCAAAGAAATGCTTCAACAGCTGTATTGTGGAAATCCATAAAGAGCTTTGGAATTACCAAAGGACGAGACGACGACGAAAAGAATATACCCATGGAAAAACTGAACGATTATTTTTCATCTAACTACACATTAAATGCAGCCCTGAAACAGATAGTTCTAGGCGGGAATTATGCAAAGACGCGAACAGATAGAGAAAACTTCTACTTCCGTCCAACAACCAACTCAAAAGTCAGGTTTGCTATAAATCGGATAACATCAGCGGCAAAAGGAAAGGACAGTATAGGAATAGAGATGATAAAAATTATTCTGGATGCGATATTTCCTGCACTAATTAACAAATTTAACTCTTCCCTTGTAGAGAGCACATTTCCCGAAATATGGAAAGTGGGCATTATACGTCCTCTAAAAAAGTAGCATCCCCTTCTGAACCATCTAACTACAGAGCCATCTGCATACCTTCTGCTTTATCCAAAGCGCTGGAGTTCATCGCTCATAGACAAATAACAGACTACATGACGACATACAACTTATTTGACCCACTACAATCTGGTTTTCGTCAAGCACACAGCACTACAACGGCACTACTGAAGGTCACAGAAGACATCCGAGAAGCTATGGACAACAAGGAAGTGACAGTTTTAATACTCCTAGACTTGAACGAAGCTTTTGACTCTGTTGAAATTGACATTTTGCTCTCGAAATTGTATTTCCTCTATTACTCGGACAGCGCCCTCCTTTGGTTGCATTCCTACTTATAAGGCCGTCGGCAGTGTGTTACAGATAGAATAAACAAATCAATTTGGCGGTCTGTGCAGTGTGGTGTGCCCCAAGGGTCGGTGTTTGGACCCCTTCCTTTTTCTATTTACATTAATGACGTCTCCCAAATCCTAACACACTGCAAATACCATATTTATGCTGATGGTTTACAAATGTACCTCCATACATCTCCAAATCTAATATTTTTGGCCGTAGACAAAATCAATCAGGATTTAACATCGTTATCTTCTTGGTCTTTGGGATGTGGTCTTAGGTTAAACCCAGCAAAAACACAAGCGCGCATCCTTGGAGACCCGAAAATACTCGCGAAGGTCAATCCACCAGAGATTCCATCTATAAGGTTGGGTAATACTAACATACCATTCATGTCATCAGTAAAAGTCCTAGGTGTTACTTTCGATGATGACATGTCATGGAAAACGCATATTACAAACATCACCCAGAAAACATTCTCTGCATTGCACATGCTCATTTCGACTATTGTGACGCGATTTATAGAGACACTCGGAACATGTTATTGAGCACATTACAACGTGGTCAAAATGCATGTGTGAGATACGTCTGTAACCTACGGTACTATGACCACGTAACTCCTTCATATAACCACCTATCTTGGCCCCGACTAGAAATCCGTCGCACTGTGCATACCCTATGCCATCTCCATAAAATCCTTAATTCTTCAAAGCCATTTTACCTTACTTCATATTTCAAATACCTATCCTCTTTTCATAGTCTTAACACCAGATCTGCTAATAATTCCATCCTTGCTTTACCTACCCATAGAACTGCCATCTACGATAAATCATCCACAGTAATTGCCTGCCGTGAGTGGAACCTCCTTCCCGAAAGTATCAGAGGGTTAAGCGCTATTCGCACTTTCAAGGAAGCACTTTGGAGACATTTTATGCACTAGTAAGGATCATCTGTAAACTTGATGCTGCTACTTACAACCATTCTCTTGTTATGGATGTCCGATGTCTTATCCGATTTGTTTTTAAAATCAAGTTTTATGTACTGCCTCTTTCTTTTACATGTAGAATATTAGTTTGAAGAATTTATCCTTTCATTATATCTGATTTATTTCATCTTAATTTAATCTTAATTTATTTCATCTTAATGTAATATCACCATCCTTGTATTTTTATTAATTAAATTTGTATGAGATCTACTTATTGTAAGTAATACAATGTAATATATGTATATTTCACTTCCTGGTTGGATGGAAGAGGAGGCCTGAGGGTCTTATATATCGGTTTTGTTACAATCTGTACCCCTTATGAATGTTCATTCTTGTTTTTCATGGTTTCGCAAGGCTAAGTTCTTTACCATATTAGATCTTAACCACGTATATAATAAAATACCTCTGGCAGAAGAATCCAAACACCTGGCGGCTTTCGCCACGGATTGGAATCTGTATCAATACTACCGCGCCCCTTCGGGATCCACACGTGTGCAGCTGTCCTTACTAGACAGCTGGAGAGGGTCTTCTCCGATATCAAATTCGAATATCTGAAACATTACCTCGATGATGTCGTCATGTTTTCAGTGACCTCCGAAGAGCACTTAGATCAGCTGACGGAAGTCCTCAATCGCCTTCGGAAGCCTGGGTTGACTGTTAAATTATCTAAGGTAGCCTTTGCTAATCCTTCTATGTTGTTCTTAGGGCATACATACTGTGTCGCCCGATGGTGTTTATATTGACCATTCCAGAACACAGACTTCAAGCCTCCGAAGGACATAAAGGGAATCGCTAGATTCATAGGCATAGTGATTTTTTCAGGAAATGTATTCCTAACTTTGCTATTAGGGCGGCGCCCTTGAACTTACTTCGCAAGAAAGGTGTAAAATTTGAATGGGGCCGTCGCAGCCAGCAGCTTTTGAAGACCTTAAATTAGCTCTTTGTAACGTCCCTGTACAAGCCATGCCCGATTTCTCTAAGAAATTCACTGTCCAAAGTGATGCCTGTTCATCTGCTGTGGCTGCTGTCCTTTTTCAGGAGACGGAACTCGGAAGGCGGCATACCTCCTATGCGTCTAGGACCTTATCGGCTCGAGAAGTAAAGTATTCTAGCTATGAATTAGAGGCTTTGGCAGTCTTGTTTGCCCTGGAAAAGTTACGCCTTTATCTGGAACATGTCAAATTTGAATTAGAAAGACACAAGCAGCCTTAAGGTGGCCTCATAACGCCCGTCGGGCTCTCAAGTTCTCAGCTTTCCTATGTGATGTACGACACATTAGGGGATCAGAAAATGCAGTTGCTGATGGACTAAGTCACATGTTTTCTAGTGATATTGAGACCAGTGAACAGGAAGTTAGTTCTTCTCTTTCTATGCCCACACCTCCTAGTATTAATGCTATTCTGACGGATGCCCCTACTCTGTTTCGTGACACTGAGGATTATCAACCAGAAGATCCCGTGCTGGCTCCGATAATGGAAACCATTTCTTCTGGGGAACGTGTTGTCCCTTATGTTTTGAGTAACGGGGTTTTGTGTTGCCCTTCGAGGCATGATCAGAAGATGACAGTTCTTGTGCCAATGATCTTCAAATATTATCATGAGACCCCATTAGGGATCAAATGGGCACGGGAATAAATTTATTATTGTAATGTGTAGACGGCTTCACTAGATTTTCATGACTGTTCCCCACTAAGCTGACTACCGTTCTTTTGGTCCCTGTCAAAATATAGTTTCTGATAATGCAAAGGCTTTCACATCTAACCTATTCCGGAAATACTGTTTCAATCTGTCTATATCCCATGTAACAAATTCCGCTTATAATCCTCAACCATCTCTGGCTGAGGGGATCAATCGTAATCTTCGATCTGCGTTGACCGCTTTTCTTCATGGAGATCATTCCAAGTGGGATACTTCTCTGCATTGGTTATGTTTTACTTTAAATTCGGCTGTTCATCAGTCCCACAAGTTCACTCCCGCCTCTCTCATGTTTAAATTTATTCCCAACACGCCGCTGTCTAATCTTTCGTCACTCAATGACAGATTACCAGAGACAATATGTCCTGATAATATCAGAGACCTATGGAAGAAGGCTGAAAGTAATCTGAAGGCTTCTCATGAAACGGTTAGAGAGAGATATGATCGTGGACGTGGGCCCACCAATTTAAAGGTTGGAGATCAAGTTATGGTTAAGAATTTCGTACCTGCAGGAAAACTTGCCCCGAGATGTCATGGGCCATATATTTTTTGGACTTCTTAACTCCTGTTATTCTTTTGGTCAGCAACCCAGCCACTGAGAGGATATTTAGAGCCCACTTTCGTAGATTAAACCGGCATAATCTTTTGTTTTGCAGTATGGGCCACTAAGTCACGGCAGTAAGAAATCAGTTATATTTATTCGGCGTCAGTTCTGTAATGTTTTTTAAATGTCAGCTTGTAAGGTATATGGGGAGGCCTTCTACCCCTCACATATCCACCTAACGGCAGTATCTTGTGCATATAGTTAATCCTGTACAACCTTCCCCTCTAGTTAGGTTTATTTTATCCCGTTGACCGCCACTAAGCCCAAGCCTGCTAGTCACTCATGCAGCCCGCCTGATCTGAAACTGCAACTTAGAAAAATACACAACTCTCGCTCCCCACAAAAACAATTTCTGTCGCCAAACAAATGACAGTTTCAGTGCCCTCTCTTTCATCTGCGGCCGTGTCTCAACATCTGGCGATGGATGCCGGCGTGGGGTAAGGGCCCACTCTGCTCTGGCCCAGTCTCCTGCATAACGGCGTACTGGAACACCATCCTTTCCGGCGAGGGCTGTGGTGCCTACCCATCTTGGAGCATTATCACTATATTTGGTCTGTGGCGACCATCACCATGGCTACCCCTCTCAAGGTAGCGGGAGAGATGTATCTGAGAGTACTTGGGGATCCGTGCGACCCCACCAGGCAACAGGCTACAGCGGCTGTTCTTGCCGTCAAAACTTGAACTGTATATCTTGTACCAGTACGGTTGAAAGAAGACTTCAAGACTTGTTTTTAACGTAATTTCTTAAAAATGAACTTTTTCAAGAAAATTTCTGTCTGTAAAATACAACTTGGTATATTTTCTTCTAACAAGTAAAATGTCAAACTGTAACTGTGAGGAGAGACTTTAAGGGAGGGAAGGTCTATACTGCAAGGTTCACCCGCCCCGTTCATTTTAATGAAGCGCCTTGCAGAATGCCATCTGATATATGAATGTCGCAACTACTAGCGCAAGAAGTGTGGACTTTTATCTACAGATGTCTCTACCCAAAAACTTATGTTTTGGCCTCTAGTGTGAAGAGGAACTATTCAAATCTTAAAGTATTTTTTTTTTATTTTGAGGTTTCCTAAACTGAGTTGATTATGCTTTGTTTTTGGTGTATTACAGTTTGCAACACATCTATCTCTGTCCAGTAATTTCAAATGTCGACCAATATATTTTTTTTATATTTTCTTTTTAGCCAATAGGATCCGTCTTGTACCTTTTTTATTATCTAATAAAATTTGGAGGTGTCTTGGGCCTTACCCCAGAACTCTCTAGAACCTTTCTCTCGGATATAAAATCTGGTAACTTTTCGAGCTACCTTGCCTTATTGATCGTCCAGTGTACTGAGTGTGTGTTAATAGAGGAGGCGTGGGCGTCTCGCCCTTCATCGAGTATTCCAGCAGACTAATGTAATGGCAGCCCTTTTATAACTATGTGATAGCCTCTGAAAGCTAACTCGAGGGGAGGGTTTCCTATCTTTAATAATGTAACATTAAATTTCCAGTGTTCTAAAATGTAAATTTCTACTTCAAATGTAAATTTTAAACAAGCCGAAAAGCACTTAGTTAAAATTCAGGACTAGAGAGTGTGACACCTCTTGAGTTCCCTGTCAACTTGACTTAGAGATGACTATGACTTTGTAACCGTTTTCTGTCTGTAGCTTTCGTAACTTACATTTTCTCCATCTGGTCATCTCAGTAGTATAGGCTTAGCCCAAATAGGGTTTTGATGTTTTGAGTGCAAATTTCAAGGAGTGCAAGTGTCCGCCTCCGCATCATTTTTTTTAGGCCAGTAACTTTAACCAAGTTCCGGTAGAATGAGTATTCTCTACTTCTGTAAAATTGATTACTTATGTTAAGATGTTAGACTGTTGAGTGTTTAATACAATGAATACGGTTTGAATTGTAAAATGTAGGTTGTGCCTCGAGAGGCCTGGAAAGTGTTAATTTTAATGAGCATAGATACACTGGTTGTAAATGTAAAAGGTTGCCTTGAGAAGGCAGTAAGGATATAAGGTTCGGAGCGCAGCCTCCTAGATAAATTCATAGAGCATAGATGCTCTTTATATTCTAGTAGAGGTGTTAGTGCAAATATTGAATGGTGCCTTTTGGAAGGCGGTAACGTTGTAGAGCAAAAGGTGCTCTCGGAAGATTGTACATTGTGAGTACTCTGTAAATGAAACTGTGAGACCTGTCTCCTTGACCACTGAGTGGATGGAGCAATAGTGCTCAAGTAACATTTGTAAAATTGGGAACTTTAAGCTCGTATTGTTAATTAGCATTTTTGGTCTATTTTCTGATTTCTCCTATCTTGTATCCAAGCTAACGAGCTAGTTCTGTACCTGAAATCTTGTTCTGTTGCTGAGCGACATGTTTTGTTAAAACATAGCATAAAAACAGCCAAAAAATTAATATACCTCTAATTTTAAATTTGTAATTATTCTTTTGATTATCATAGATAGACCCATTCATGCCCGCACTTTCTTTGTCCACCACGGTCTCCCCGTAACAGAAATAAATGATGAAAAAATTTACATTTTCTATGATGCCCCTCACTTTATTACATAACTCAAATACAATATAAAGAAGTATGATTTAAATGTAGGAGGTAAAATTTGTAGGTAGTCTCATACTGAAGAATTTTATAATAAATATTCAACCATTGTTCCCAGACTAGCCCCAAAATTAATAAAACAATGTATTTCACTTCCCTCCTTTCAGCAATGAGAGTGTGTTTAGCTGTTCGGACTGTGAGTCATTCTGTTGCTTGTGGCATAAAGGTGCATGTTCTATTTCATTTACTACCACCCTCTGAGCTATTAGAGCTGATTTAATTGATATATGTGACATACTATTTGACATCTTGAATTCCTCAAAATGTAGTATCACAGGCCCTAAGCAGTATAGACAACACCTTTGCAGTAATTCTAATCATTTAGAACATAATGGTAGAAATTGAAAATATCTGAGGCAGATCATTGTGTTAAACAGAGGTGCTAATAGTAAACTCAACCAATGTGTATTCAATGTTGGGTAGATAATATCACTGCTCTTAAGATTTTGTGGTCAGAATTGATGGAGCAATGGATTTTCAATTTCTCTTCACAAGAAGACTGACACAAGATTGTCTGGAAAATTCATTTGCCATTGTCAGAAGTAAAGAGAGCAATAATACAGCTCCAGGTGCATCTAATATTCACAGTGCATTAAGAACTGTTAGAGAAATAACTTACTATCCCCATCACAGGCTGATGCTGCAGTATTCCTAAACAAATACAATTATTTGAAAATGAGTTACTCTGTGAATGAAAGATTAAATATTAGTGATAAGAGACCTAATTGTAATGAAAAATTGAGATCATCGACTGTAATGTGCAAACTACACAGGCAAATGCAGACAATTAAGTTATTGTTTGGGCAATCACAAGACTGCCACACAATGAGTGTGAAAATGTTTTGATGTCCCTTGACCTTAATTCCAATAACCCAGAAAACTTCCTCTTACTAGTGAAGAAATATGAATCAAGTAACATGCTTTTCCCAAATGATTGTTCTCACATGTTGTGTTCTAAAATGTAGCGTGTTTTTCAGAATAATCTAAATTAATTCATATGTGAAATCACTCAGGATGTCAAGAACAAGTTAGCGAAGACCTTAATGAATAAATATGTTAGTGTAGAAGGTATGTGTGAGAGTTGTTATTCCTTGCTGGCATATAAATACTTTGCAGTACACAATACAGCTTTTGTAAATAAAAAAAAAGGTTTATACACATATCAGCAGAGTCCGGCTCCATGGCTAAATGGTTAGCGTGCTGGCCTTTGGTCATAGGGGCCCTGGGTTCGATTCACGGCAGCGTCGGGAATTTTAACCATCATTCGTTAATTTCTCTGACACGGGAGGTGGTTGTATGTGTCGTCTCCATCACCATTTCATCCTCATCACGATGCGCAGGTCGCCTACGGGAGTCAAATCAAAAGACCTGCACCTGGCGAGCCGAACTTGTCCTTGGACACTCCCGGCACTAAATGCCATACTCCATTTCTTTATCTCAGCAGAAAAAGGAAAGTGCCAAATTACGGAAAGTAACACATATGTAATTTCATGTTCAAGTGCACTGATATGTACATAATATAGTATATATATATATAATTATGGTATGTGCATAGTTTTCAGTACATATGGTTGCCTATCCAGTAGTTATATGCAAATTGTTACATAAATTTGTCATGACTTAACTTCAATTTGTGGAAAATAGCATGTGTACCGTAGGAAAATATACTTTTGAATGTATATGACACATGTGAAAAAGTGGACGGTAGGCTATCACATGAAAGATCCAGTAGTTTTGGTCTAGGTGTAGCCCTAAAATTGATGTTACTTTTCACGCCTTAGGGTATTTCGTGACGAATTAAATGTTATAACCGCAGATCAAATATTTTGTACTTGAAAAGCTATTCGATAATTCGTTTAAAAATTAAAACTTAAAATCAATACAATACAATAAAATTTCGAGACCTCTGGTTCAGGTATTACGTCATAGCAGCCACAAGGAGCAGTCGACAGCTGTACGTTTTTAAACTGCGAGCCGCTAGATAGTGGTAGTGGCGCTGTCCTTCGGAAAGCTGTGCACTTTCGAGAGTGTTTCTGCTATTATCTTTATAACCTACATGATATGGCCATGTAAAGGGTACAGAGGGCACTTCACATCACACCATCTGAAAACAGGCCACGTGGTCGGTCCTAGAAACACTGGCTTGATCACCTTCAAGAAGACATGAGGGATGTTCATCTTGTTTCAAATGATGCTCTTGTAGAACCAAGTGAAGATTGGCTTACAAGAGACAGCAGACCCTGTTCCATTGCGGGACAAGCGCTAACAGGTATTACTTGCCTATGAAGTGTTCTGTAACAATCAGGATGTAACAATACAGTAAGCTGTACTCTGGTCCGACATCAGTACCGTTAACACGTAGTAATACGAGCTTGTGTCATGAGCACGAATATCTTACTTATAGAGTTGGCAAGTAATTGAATTACTTGTAACGACTACTTTCTTAGTAACTTGTACTCGTAATTTACTTCTGCAAATAAAATTGTAATCGATACATTGTAGTAAACGATATACATCGCATCGAGATCTTGGTAACTTTGGCCCCAGCACCCGTTCATTTACTCACAGCTTGTTTATATTTAGGTAATCGTGAGACAGTGGTGGTGATTATTGTTCTAAGAGCAAGTACAATTGGAGGAGAAGTGAAGGTATCGGCAAAATAGAGGGAGGACTCCCTAGGACTCGAGCATCTCAAACCGTGGAGGAGCCTAATACGAGACTCAGCTAGCGGAACCGTTGTCACCAAACGACACTCCCAAGTTGACTGTCCTTGGTCTCCCTTAAAGTCGCCTCATACCGCCCCCACGTCGTGGAGAACTGAGCCGGAATAAACACGTGACAGTGAACGGGTTAAGGCATTTCCACTCTCATATTTGAATAAGTTACCCTGAAAACTCGAAAGTGACAATCTAATTTTTTTCGGGAGCTATCATTTTGAATGTCTGTTTAGTCTAACGCAACAATGATAGCCAGTTAATGTCCTTATAGTAAAAGGTACAAAACAGAATAATGTATTTCCCCCTGGCATACCCACTGGAAATAAGTCAGTGATTCTCTGAAGACTCGCGTTCTGCGATGATTGTAACTTTACTGATTACATTCAGAAATTAATTTCTGCTCGGGTAACTAATTGAGCCCAATCACTTTTCTCCCACTTTTCCCGTCACAGCTTAGTTACAGCATAACGAAAATGTTTCCACAGAGCTAACGACCGCATAACTGTCGGGAGAAAATGGGATCAAACCCCACCTCAGCAAACTTGAATATTGATTTCTGTGGTTACCAAATTCCACACCAGGCAAACTAAGGCCAGAGTGACTTCCCTCGCTATCTCATTGTCACCGTAAGACCTGTCCACATCAAATAGTGAACCTGCCACCTGGTGACTGCCCTAAATGCAGATCAGTGGCGACTGACTGAAGGTTGCTCCCTCCTGTTCCAATACCACGGTTATTCCTAAATGCATCAAGGAATCATATGAGGCACTTCTTGTGGGAAGATTCGCAAATGATTTGTTGGAAGTAAGAGTTTAAATGTTTAGATTGAATTGCATAATATCGCATAGTGCAACTAGTGACCTACTGAAGTTTCTTATGGGATCAATAGTTGCTTTGTAGCGACAGGCCTCTTATGTCATTGGGCGTTCTCCCCCTGTACATGGCTCAGTATGACAGCCGTCAGCTCCCTCCTTTCAACCTGTGTTATGTTCAAACCCATTCTGCCATTTCAATGAAACCACGGCATCATAACATTCAGCTAGGGTTCGATTCCAGGTACGTGGTTAAAAAGGTATATGCATCTTCACTGGGGTGCACCTGAAATTAGCTGCACTACTTCAGGGTGAGGACGCGAGTTTACTGAACCAACGGCTTTTCAAACCGAATATTTACTGCAAAAGATATACGGTATTTATCGTCATAAGTTAATTGAGATCATTAATTATTTTTTTGATAAATACCATACAATTAAACTCAGAATGTAGTTTCTAATTTCAAGCCTGATTTCATACTCTGGTAAAATCGCATTTCAAGCACTGGGATAAGTGAATCATTAGTCTGCCTTATTTTCCGCTGACACAGCCACTTGCATCGACTCTCACCTTCACCCTTGTTTAAAAGGGAATTCAAATACTTCTGCAGGGCTCAATCCAGGAACTACTGAAAGCATAAATGTAGTGGTGAGGAGGGAAAACATGAAAATTATAAGATGACTGAAGTGCTTGTCACCTGTGTGATGGGAAATTTACGTACAATATTTCAAGTTTCCCATCTGTGCCACATCTGAAGGCCACCTACCTATCTGAGATCATGCTACATATTTCATTGCCGGTGTCTTCAACGGAAACGTTTCTCGAGGTCACTTACCTGGATGATCTATGGTGCTGACTATCCACACTGTCAACAGCCTGTAGAGCGGCTTCAACCACTTAATTGGACGATACTGTGCAAGTATATTGCTCTACTCAACTCCCAATTAGAGAGCGGCATATGGTCTGCAGAGAGCTGCTAATTTAATCACAAGGAAGATGGTTCTGGGGCCAACACTAACTCACATTTAACAGTTTTATTACCTTGGAACAATTTATTTGCGTTGGTACAAACCTTAGCACAGAATACCATTCGCTTCTAGGCAACGACACAACACAGAGTTCTTTGTTACCGGTAAGATCCCTCACTGTTGTAGCACTGAACCTCCTGAGAGGAGGAAGGGCTCCTCCTCACCTCCACGGCGCAGGTAAGGATCATAGTGTCGATAGAGGGAGATACACTACATTACTCTTGTGTGTCCAAGTAACTTACTTGCTCAGTGAGCACTGCTCTAGGAAGCGTACCACCTCATGGTGGCTTCCCCCCTCCGTTTGGCAAGGGACAGAGATGTGCAACTATTAGCCTTAGCATTGAGACTAGTGGGGTCTAGTGTGGTGAGGTTCATCACTATATCGAGGTGACCCCACTGAGCAACTTGTACAAGAGTAGTACCCAGCAACTCCCCAGTAATACCTCCCTCCTGCACCAGGTACATGACCACCTCCACTTGGCCCTCTATGGCTGTCAAGGTCAGTGCAGGCACTCCTTCTCTGTGGGTACCAATGTTCATATCAATGTCACTCCTTCCAAAGGAGAGATAGTCCACTCGACCTCGATTTTCTCCTTTCCTACCAGAGCATCCACAACATGCAGCTGTCCTCTATCTGCAACATGGTTCAAATCGGTGCTCATCCAGTCCACACAGGGATTTCTTGCAAGAAGGAAATTCACCGAATTGATATATCCCTGATCAGAGGCCCAATGTAGAATTTGCTGAAGGATTTCTTGACCTGGTTCGTACTGGACGAGCAGTTCCCGCCACCGTGGACCTTCCTCCTTGTTCCACCACTTTCTCTGTCTCTCTGGAGAGGAAGTTTCTCTCTCATCCCGCATGCCAGCTCTCTCTTCTCAACAAACTTCTCTCCGTCCTTACAAGCTCTTTCCGTTTCCTCCTCTCTCTTCTTTAATGCTCTCTCCACCTCCTCTTCTCTGTCCTTACGTGCTTTCTCCACATCCATTGCTTTCTTCTCAAATGCCTCCTCCCTCAGTTCTATCACCATCTCACTGTATATCAGCACTTATTCCCATAAACTCGGGCTGTTCCCTGTCTCCTCATTAGTTCTCTCCAATTCTTCCACCACTCTGGTATCTTCTTTCAGCTGCAATTACCTTATCTCCACATGTTACGCCAGTGATCCGCAGAGTGCCGCTCAGAGTTCGCACCGAGGCTGGAACATACAATAACACCACAAATTAACAGAGAGTCCTCCTTAGAGCCGGTTTACATGGGATCAATTTTAGGGAATTGGCCACCATAAGAATTACCTGAAGGGAAATTGATTCAGTTACGAAGTGCAGCAGACATGGCAAACCTGTTATAATGTTCTGGAAACATACTTCGTCAGCTGAGTGGCACTGTAGTCAGGTTGCCAATAAAGAAAGAAAGAAAAAATTGCACGCTAAAAGGATGCTTTAAACATTGAATTTATTTTGTTATATAGAGTCCTCAGCTGTCATTTTGAATGCCACACGTTTTGTATTAAACTACCTGTATTTCTCAACGTTGACGGTTGAGTGTTTACTTCTAGTATTGTTACGACCTGTCAATTATCTATGATGTGAATTTTTGCAGATTTCCTTACTGTGAGAGTAATTGATATTCTTCACTTTTTAATTTTAGTTTCAAACTTATTACATTTTTAATTTAAAAATTCTATTATTCCGTCTTAGTTCTTTTTGGCAGATCACTTTTTCTAGGGAATAGTTCATCCTTTCAAATTCATTACAACCCTCGATTCCCTATTCAAAGAGTTAAACAACTATAATTAATGCCAGACTCAGCTTGAGTCCTCTAGCCGCTAATACCACGCTCGGAACCTAAGAGCCCATAACACCCCTTCTTAGTCGTTTCTTACAGCAGTATTCCATCACCCTCCTACCTATGTTACATCACTTCACAGAGAGTCGCAAGTTAAGAAGTGCATCCGGTTAGGATGATAGAACCTCGAATTAGGGCAATATGTGAAAAAAGCCCTAGCACGGCCTCCGCCGGGTTAGTGCAATAAGAGCCCATGTACACGCGTGCTCCTACTTACTTGTGTTAGCCCACTCACTTTTATCTATCCTACCGACCTTCCACGGTTAACTCTTGTTATTTTCCGAGCCCCCACGCTATTAGGCTTACGAGGGCTAAGGAGTCTTTAATTTTCACGCCTTTCGTAGCCTTTGTCTTTCTTTGGCTGATACCTTGCGCGGTCGCTCAACTCTCCAAGACCTAAGGTCACTTTTCAGCGTTACGCCTCAATGAATAAAGAATATGTATTAAGTCTTACACCATCTCCCTGGTACCATGTCAAGTCCCGGGAGGTTACCGCGTGGTCAACGCAACGTTAGGCCTGCAGGGGCATCGAACGTGAAGTGTAGGTAGGGATCTTATTCTGTATTCGGGAATTCTGATAATACGCGAACTCCTGCAGGGCTAAATTCCAGCAGCACATTATTTTTAACGTATTATATTGGGTATTTAGTCTGAAGATAGTTTAGGTCTTCCTGTGTGATTGTACTGTACCTAAGTTGCGAACTTGTAGAAAAAAACGAACTTTGTATTCCATGTGTCAGCAAATACATCCAAAGCTAGTCAACTTGCGCGTGCAGTTATTTTTTGCTGATATGTGCATGCTACGCTCTCCGTTTCAAGAACTTCGAAGATGCTTCCCAATATTACGCCCCGTATGAATAACGCATTTGTATTACACCTTACACCATATTCCTAGTCCTATGTGTAGCCATCAGCTTCTACCAATCTCAGCATCAAAATCCCTGGATCATGTCTCATTCGTCTAGTTAGGTTGAGCGTAGGACCGAATCTCAAACTTGAGATTGTAACGCCCTTGTAAAGTTAAGCCTGGAGTCAAATGCATGGATTAACCTAGCACTTTTGACCATAATCACGTTAGCAGATAGGTCTTGATAGGTTAACGCGTGGGCGAGGCGGGGTGAGGTACTGGTCATCCTCCTCAGTTGTATCGTCTGACCCCCAGAGTCTGTAGTTCCAGGACACTACCCTTGAGGCGGTAGAGATAAGATCCCTCCCTAAGTCCGATGGAAAAACCGACCCTGGAGGGTAAACAGATAAATAAGGGGAAGAAGAAGAAAAAATTAGGGAATGCATCTATAAGGCTCTGTCTATGCCTATTTACCATTGTGTCCTAACACAGCTATCGCCAGAGTTAGCCCTCCATTTTAGTCACCCTTACGACTGGCAGTATACCAATGACGCAATTCTACCCCTTCACCTCACCTCACAAAAAGTGAGGATCTGGATGGAGTGACGTCATCATAGTAGCAAGAGTTGTAGTAACGATACCGCGAACAAGCCTTGACCTGTATCTGAACACTCCGGGTTCTCTCAAGTCAGATGTCTTGCGTCATAATACGTTGTCGCATTCCTTTACAACACCAGATCGGAAAAATACCGCTTAGCTCGCAAAGTTATTTTTTTTCCGCTGACATGTACACGTCTCCACATTTACTGTAGTCAGTACACCTTCATCGTAAACATATTTCAATCAGCGTGAGGATATTTGAATTGCACCTAAGCACGTTAGTTTCTGAGTTTATGTCAACTCCACGTTCAAATCCTTAGGGAGTGGCATTTACTCTGCTCTAGTAGGGCTGAAGTGCCCCCTACAAGAGTTAGCCAAGGAGGTTAGATAGACGACAGCTTAGTACACAACATGCCTGACTCAGCTAACGAACCCCGCAAATTCGCCAATGCAGACACAACAACAGCACAGGTTGCTCAGCTCCTACGTAAGGCAAGGTGTCCCTGGAGGAGCTTTACTCTGCTACACCCCTACCACATCAGAATAAAGTGTTCTACAAGAGTTGGCCAAGGAGGTTAGATAGACAACAGTTTAGCACACAACATGTCTAGACTCAGCTAAAGACCCCTAGTTCACCAATGCAGACACAACAACAGCACAGGTTGTTGGACTCCTACCTATGGCAAGGGTGCTCCCTGGAGGAGCTTTACTCTGCTACACCCCTACCACATCAGAATAAAGTGTCCCACAAGAGTTGGCCAAGGAGGTTAGATGGACAACAGTTTAGCACACAACATGTCTAGACTCAGCTAAAGACCCCTAGTTCACCAATGCAGACACAACAACAGCACAGGTTGCTCAGCTCCTACCTATGGCAAGGGTGCTCCCTGGAGGAGCTTTACTCTGCCCGACCCCTACCACATCAGAATAAAGTGTCCTACAAGAGTTGGCCAAGGAGGTTAGATAGACAACAGTTTAGCACACAACATGTCTAGACTCAGCTAATACCCCTAGTTCACCAATGCAGACACAACAACAGCACAGGTTGTTCGACTCCTACCTATGGCAAGGGTGCTCCCTGGACGATCTTTACTCTGCTCGACCCCCACCACATCAGAATGAAGTTGTGACACTTGCACGGAGTGACACTTGCACGGAAAGCCAAAACTTCCCGAAAATTACTAAGCATGGCTATTTCAAACAGTGACACTTGCACGGAGGTCCAAGGAGAGTTGGAAACCCAGAAACAGGGGAGGGGAAGGCCCACCCGGTAAGTGGAATTCATTGCTACAGTTGATACCTGTGTGACAACTAGTGTTCCGTGTGGAACTGGTGATAATTGCTCTGCAGCTATGGAGTTCACTGTGAGACCGCCTTTATTTATTTACGACGGACATCAGTATATTGTGGACTATACCAATAAAGATCAAATGACTTATTGGCGGTGCGTATATTTCAAGAAAAGTAAATGTAAAGGAAGAATAACAACGAAAGATAATACAGTTTTAGGCGAAACAAGTCATGTTTGCATTCCGGACGACGCGGCGAATGAAGTAAAAAGAAGTGTAGTAAATGCAAAAAAACGTGCAAGGGAAACAGACAGTATGATTTCAACAGTTTACACCGAAGAAGTAGGCCAGCTCTTCAATAGAGGCTATGACCTTGTGACATCGCTGCCATCATATAGAAGTGCCAAACAATCATTACATCGCATCCGACGGAAAAGAATGGGACCTACAAAAGACCCGATCTTTTCTGGAGGTGCAATAATACAGGAAAGACACATAGCAATGAACGACGGTGGGAAATTCCTACTTGAAGACAACAGGGGGCTTAAAGACAGGATATTAGTGTTTGCCAGCGAGAAAGGAAAATTTGCTTTATCAAGTTGCTCTTCCTTCCTTGTCGACGGGACCTTCAAAAGTTCAAGCAAGCAGTTTGGGCAGTTACAAAACATCCACGCCCATCTTGGAAGTTCTTGGGAAGAAGCCAACACGATACCAGCTGCCTACGCGCTGTTACCAAACAAGAAACGGGAAACATTATGCTCGTTTGTTCGAAGCTGTTAAAAACAACGTAGTAGGATGGAACCCTGTGACACGTATTACGGACTTCGAAATCGCCATCGTCCAATCAGCTAAAACGCTGTTTCCACAAGCTGAGATTTATGGTTGCAACTATCATTTTAATCAATGTCTATGGAGGAAACTACAAGATTGTGGCCTTGTTACTGCACTGTTACTGTACGGGGAAAAGGAAGAAATTAGACTTCATATTCGAATGTGTTCAGCACTAGCGCACATTTCCCTAGACATGATTGATGATGGTTGGCTATGTATTCAGGAGAGCTCGCCTGAAAATCAGAATCTACAGGTGTTTTACGACTATGTCGTCGATCAATGGCTGGATAACGAGCACATGCCAAGGAATATGTGGAACTATTGTGGAAGGCGGCATCGGATCAATAACGTTTCTGAAGGCTGGAACCAAAGAATAAACAGTTTAATTTCGAGAGCGCACCCGAATGTATATTCGCTGATCAAGACTCTTCGAGAGGACGCAGAGTACTACGGTCACCAATTTGACATGATAGTTTTGAATATCGATGGGAAGAAATCAGCAGTGAAGATCGATGAGAGTATTTCGAAGGTCTTAAAAATACCTGAAGTTGATGGCAAACTAAGATCATTCCTAGTTTGTGTTGCTTACGCTGAGAAACTGCAGTGAAACTACCTTGGAATATTACAGGATTTGTAAATCATGTAAATATTTAAATATATAAATATTTTGAATCATAATTAATAAAGAGAAAACGTGACAATGGAATATCACTGCATAACCATACAAATATATTGAATCAGCACTTAAAAATAAAAAACTTGACGAACTTGCATAAAGTGAAAAAAATATATCTATGAGGAACGCAAAGAGACTACCTCCCCGTGGTTTTCCCTGGAAACGGCGCTAAGTCGGCTAGATGTCTCTTACAATGTATAAAATTGACCAGAAAAATAAACCCCATGACGCAACAGCCCTTGAAGGGCCTTGGTCTACCAAGTGACCGCTACTCAGCCCGAAGGCCTGCAGATTACGAGGTGACATTTGGTCAGCACGACGTATCCTCACGGTAGTTATCCTTGGCTCTATACACCAGCGCCACTATCTCGCCATCAGATAGCTCCTCAATTATAATCTAATCACGTCGAACCAGCTCTCAGATTCAGGTAAAAATTCCTAACCTGGCCGGGAATCGAATCCGGGGCTTCCGGGTAAGAGGCAGGCACGCTACACCTGCACCATGGGGCCGGCATTCATAAAATTAACAGTTACTTATAAATTGCATCTAAATTCACTACGGTGCCGTGATCACCAGAGCCAGGATATTTGATGACATGTCATCTTTCAGTTGGTTCTAAATAGACATTGCTAACTTGTATAGAAATCCTTATCATAGTTCCCACATTGTAGAAATGCTAATTACCGAGCAAGTGGCCGTGCGGTTAGGGTCGCGCAGCTGTGAGCTTGCATTCGGGAGATAGTGGGTTCAAACCCCACTGTCGGCAGCCCTGAAGATGGTTTTCCGTGGTTTCCCATTTTTACACCAGGCAAATGTACCTTAATGAAGGCCATGGCCGCTACCTTCCCAATCTCCCACCCTTCCTTCGCCGAAAACCTTCGATGTCTTAGTGCAAAGTTAAACAAATAGCAAAAAATGCTAATTTATTAGATCATTTTTGTCATTTTTGTCATTTTTACCATTTTGTATTATTAGGTCATTTTATAAATTTGTAAGTCATTATGCGGTCATTTTATGGAATTTATTGTCCGGCTCCATGGCTAAATGGTTAGCGTGCTGGCCTCTGGTCACAGAGGTCCCAGGTTCGATTCCTGGCAGGGAAGATTAACCATAATTTGTTCTGGGTTCGTTCCGCTCGCATGGGGGCTGGGTGTACGACCCGCAGATCGCCTACGGGAGTCAAATCAAAAAGACCTGCACCTGGCGAGCCGAAGACTATTTTATACTTTTTGAGTCATTTTCTTTGATGTTGAAGCATTTACGCGTGTGGTATTGGATTTCCAGGAGGGGCCAGTATGTATGTGCATCTTCGTTACTCCGTGCAAGTGTCACCATCCTACTTCTGACTCATCAAGTAGAGTGAAAGGCTCCGTGCAAGTGTCACCATCCTACTTCTGACTCATCGAGTAGAGTGAAAGGCTCCGTGCAAATGTCACCATCCTACTTCTGACTCATCAAGTAGAGTGAAAGGCTCCGTGCAAACGTCACCATCCTACTTCTGACTCATCAAGTAGAGTGAAAGGCTCCGTGCAAGTGTCACCATCCTACTTCTGACTCATCAAGTAGAGTGAAAGGCTCCGTGCAAATGTCACCATCCTACTTCTGACTCATCAAGTAGAGTGAAAGGCTCCGTGCAAGTGTCACCATCCTACTTCTGACTCATCAAGTAGAGTGAAAGGCTCCGTGCAAGTGTCACCATCCTACTTCTGACTCATCAAGTAGAGTGAAAGGCTCCGTGCAAGTGTCACCATCCTACTTCTGACTCACCAAGTAGAGTGAAAGGCTCCGTGCAAGTGTCACCATCCTACTTCTGACTCATCAAGTAGAGTGAAAGGCTCCGTGCAAGTGTCACCATCCTACTTCTGACTCATCAAGTAGAGTGAAAGGCTCCGTGCAAGTGTCACCATCCTACTTCTGACTCATCAAGTAGAGTGAAAGGCTCCGTGCAAATGTCACCATCCTACTTCTGACTCGTCAAGTAGAGTGAAAGGCTCCGTGCAATGTCACTCCGTGCAAGTGTCACCATCCTACTTCTGACTCATCAAGTAGAGTGAAAGGCTCCGTGCAAATGTCACCATCCTACTTCTGACTCATCAAGTAGAGTGAAAGGCTCTGTGCAATGTCACTCCGTGCAAGTGTCACCATCCTACTTCTGACTCATCAAGTAGAGTGAAAGGCTCCGTGCAAATGTCACCATCCTACTTCTGACTCGTCAAGTAGAGTGAAAGGCTCCGTGGAAATGTCACCATCCTACTTCTGACTCATCAAGTAGAGTGAAAGGCTCCGTGCAAGTGTCACCATCCTACTTCTGACTCATCAAGTAGAGTGAAAGGCTCCGTGCAAGTGTCACCATCCTACTTCTGACTCATCAAGTAGAGTGAAAGGCTCCGTGCAAGTGTCACCATCCTACTTCTGACTCATCAAGTAGAGTGAAAGGCTCCGTGCAAATGTCACCATCCTACTTCTGACTCGTCAAGTAGAGTGAAAGGCTCCGTGCA
The DNA here is from genome assembly GCF_040414725.1 of Anabrus simplex. Classification (NCBI taxonomy): domain Eukaryota; kingdom Metazoa; phylum Arthropoda; class Insecta; order Orthoptera; family Tettigoniidae; genus Anabrus; species Anabrus simplex. Next base: position 69,884,729 of record NC_090279.1, read on the forward strand.
AACGTCACCATCCTACTTCTGACTCGTCAAGTAGAGTGAAAGGCTCCGTGCAAATGTCACCATCCTACTTCTGACTCGTCAAGTAGAGTGAAAGGCTCCGTGCAAATGTCACCATCCTACTTCTGACTCGTCAAGTAGAGTGAAAGGCTCCGTGCAAATGTCACCATCCTACTTCTGACTCATCAAGTAGAGTGAAAGGCTCCGTGCAAATGTCACCATCCTACTTCTGACTCATCAAGTAGAGTGAAAGGCTCTGTGCAAGTGTCACCATCCTACTTCTGACTCATCAAGTAGAGTGAAAGGCTCCGTACAAATGTCACCATCCTACTTCTGACTCATCAAGTAGAGTGAAAGGCTCCGTGCAAATGTCACCATCCTACTTCTGACTCATCAAGTAGAGTGAAAGGCTCCGTGCAAATGTCACCATCCTACTTCTGACTCATCAAGTAGAGTGAAAGGCTCCGTGCAAGTGTTCCAACCCCATCAGAATAAAGTGTCCTACAAGAGTTGACCAAGGAGGTTAGATAGAAAACAACTTAGAAGTTCGCTAACCCATGTTCTCCCAAGTCAGGCGCCCCTTTTAGTAGCCCCTTTCGACAGCATTCCATAATATAACGACATCCTATTGTCTGAAGGTGTCAGAGGACGTAACGCGGGGCTAGAGATCGATTGAGGGTCGCGGCCATCTTGCGCAGTAGCCCCTGGGCCAGCTCCGCTTATTTTTCCCTACTCAGGGCATTTGGTATGTTATGAACCCCACCAGAAAAGGTTTTCATATTTGTTTTCTCGCGTTTTTCACTCCTTTGAATAACACTTTCCTTTCATCTTTAGATATGGTCGATATGGCTTACACTCTACCCGTAGATACACGACGTCAAATGCCCTTAAGTCGGAAAAAAGTCGTATTTATTGTTTCTATGTCCTAGTTGGATAGCTTTTATTTGTATATTCAGTAGTACGTTTCCTTGCTTAACATGTTCTTTTTGTTGTCCCCTGTAGGAACGTCTTAATGAGGTTTACTGTCTTAAATGGCATAAAAGAATACTTAAACTGCACTATTCATAATTCATAAAATAAACACATCGGTAAATTCAATAGCAAATTTTAGAAAAATTCCAACCTACACGATGGCAAATTTTATCCAGGTTTTTAAAGAAATATTTTACGTTCACTATGATAGCTGTACTCAACAACAACATTGAATATTGCAACAGAACCAAGGATTCTCAATTAGAGCAAAGTAACACAAAGTAACACAAAAGCAACATAAAAGACGTATATGCCAACATATAAATTTCTAAAACACTTGATATTATAAGTGATAGGAATCCGTGTGATGTTGAGTAGCAAGAGGAAGATGTGTCTCAAAGTGTTCAACAGACTTTGACTCTTGTGCAGACAGAAAACATGGCACGTAGTCTTCAGGATTTTCTTCTGTCACGAAGTGATGTGCCAGAATCTGTGTTAAATTCACGTGCAGTGGTTGCTGACTGCCTCGAATATTCGTTTGTGTCTGGGAGTGTTCAGAACAAATTCGCAGACTTTTTCATAATATGAAGTCGAGGAGATAATGTACCGGTACAGGGTACAATTTGAGATGCTGAAAACTTCTAATTATAACATTAACACATACATATTCTCGACAGAAAACTACAAAAACACTGCTTCCTACCGAAAGAGACCGGAATGGATTTATGTTTATACTTCTTATCTCTAACATTCTCTATTTGTTTTTCAACTTCATAAAGGTTATGAAAATAATTTTCAGGCCCCTCTACAGATGACAGATATCTACGATTTGCCTCAGTACTGGTAAGCATCACTTCAAAGGGCTCTTCTTCTTGTTGTTATGCTACCAACTCCTCCACACTTCTTCCCTCTGCAGTTATCACAGAATACTCCCCACAAAAGAAGTCGTCAACAGTGCAGTTTGACTGCAGCATTCTCCATACATACTCTTCACTGGCCGGCAAGAGTTGAAATTGTAGTCTGCTTCACATTTTTCCAAGACTTTTGAATAAAGAGAAGCGCACCCAAGATTGAAACATACATTGATAAGAAATTAAATATGTTTCACATGGTTCTCCCCATAGAATGACGTAAATCCGGCTCACTCCCAGGTAAGGAGCGATTTCCCTCATTGAAGAAAATATTTAATTACTTGCGTAGAAACCATCTTAGACTAAAATGAACTATAGAAGGGCCCTAACATAAATATTTACTTGAATGTAGTGTATTTAATAGCTGAACAATCCTATTTTAATTTTTCTATCCTTTACGCAAGGAGTTCCAAGAACTTTCACACTGTGATACAGAGCTCGTTTCTCCCTAACAGTTGAGCTCTGTTTTTGTTTAAACAGTAAGTTATACCTAAATATTTTAGGCAGTTTACTAACAATCTATGCATGGAAATACATTTTATGTACTTGTAAATTGAAGATTTACAAGGTTTACATGTACTTGAATGGAATAAATTATAATAGTCACGGCATTTTCTATATTTTGAGGTATCCAATTTATATAGGCCTACCTACAATTCGTAAGTGACATACACGGACTATAATACACTACATGTACTATTTACAGTATTTACAGTCTTCACAGTGTAATGTCATTTACAGCTGTTCATTACAACACACACAGAAGCAGATCATGTTCTTCCCGACTTCGCTATATTTGTATTATTCCATTCCGAAACACGATCGTTTCCTTGGTATGTGAACTTTCCACGCTGGCCACCATTTCCATAAAAAGAGGTTCTCATCAGATGATACTTTGCCATCAGGAGTATAAGCTTCCAAACACTTTGCTACCAGGTGGTTAAATACTGGCTTTATCTCGTATATTTTGGGAGGAATTTGTCCATTGTACGCCTCATTGTCAGAGAAAAGTAAAAGCGTTTTGGAGGAAAATATAATAATAATGTTATTGGATGAAACGACCTGCCTAAGAGCTGTACCAGCACACTGACGGACTCACAAACATGATCAGGAAACGTAGACTAACTTTCTATGGGCACATGTAGAGAATGGACAACAGACTTAAAAAGAAAACCTTTGATGTAGCAAGCAGTTCAAGCAAGAAAACAATTTCGTATCATGAAATACATGAAGACTTAAGGCAGGTGGGGATCAATAGGCAAACGATAGGTGACGGAAAGGAATTCAGAAACAAATTTAAGGATACAAAATTTATAGTAAATGAGAAGAAAAAGAAGAAGACTACAGGAACACTGTGGACAGGACAAAGGAAACAGGATCACAGCCAAAGGATTAAGAGTTTCGGGAATTGAAGACGAAGAACGGAAAGAGGTGAAAATGTTGTCATCATGAGACATTCGAGTTCAAACACTGTACATAAGAGCAAAAATGTTATGAATGAATGAAATAATGTTATTGGCTTTACATCCCACTAATTTTGCGGTTTCCGGTGAGGCCAAGGTGCCAGAATTTGGTCTTGTTGTTTCACATGCCAGTAAATCTACCAACACGAGTCTGACATATTTGAGCACCTTCAAATACCACCAGAATGAGCCAGGATCAAACCTGCCAAGCTGGGGACAGAACGCCTGCCAGCGTCTCAGCCGCCTGAGACACTCATCCCAGCGAGAAAAATCTATTTGTGTCATCAGCTCATAGAAAATAGGCGTAGTCAACAAGCGATTGCGAGAAATATAATGTCGTAATTTATCTTTCTGTAAAACCCCCTGCGGCAACAGTATGCCCCTAAGAAGCTTTATCACTTCCTTATTTGTCCGGTCCGGGTCTTAATTTCGACTCCTTCGTTAAATCCTACTAAATTGGGTTCTCTGTGCGATTCTCTCCCACGCATCTTTTGTCTGTTCAGCTGCCGAACTTATTTCACTGAGATCACTATCCTCGCCATTGAGTTCTAACATTTCATTTATTATGACCCGTAAATATTCTTCCTCCAATGGTGGGGACCTGTAATTCCTTTTAGACATTTTGGTGGTAGAAATGTAAGAAGAAGAATAGAATAGAACCCTGGTCTCTGCAGTTTGGTAGAAAATCATGAATTGTGCCTGCATTACGGAACACATGCGAGGGACATTACATTCTGTAACTCACTGTAAACCCACTAGAGTCGTGAAGGAAGAACTCGAGACCAGGGATAATAAATCAGGCCGCAGTTCCAATGTGTCATCAGAAGGGTCTCTGCAGTATCATAATCTCCAGAAATCCCTTCTACAGCAGTAGTAGCCTATTGCATCCACGGGACGATTAGGCGATGAGCTAAAGCTTCAGCGCGAGGCTATTAGGCTTTAGGTCGTTCTTGCCTGGACTTGAGTTGCGTTCTATTATGATGCTAGAAACACGTGGGTGATACGTTGGTATTGGGAGATCATAGCTGGAAAAATTCACCTCAGAGGGCAGACTCATCCAGAATACGCTGATGAAAAAGAAATAAACATCTGCAGCAAGGCAATGCAAATAGAATTGGCGGATATATGCGCGTTCCCAGCCGTGCAAGCCACTTGTAGCCGCGGATCACGCCGCATTGCCCAATTAATGGGTTAATAATATATTTTTAAAAAATTTGTTGGGTAGGCAACCTGCCTGTCAGAAGTGTTCTGCGTTTGTATAAATTTGTCGAGTAGGCCACCGCTCGGCAAAGCTGTCATGCGGTTTGTGTAGCTTCCCCTGATATTCTAAACCTGCTAGTTTCGCCAGAGCCTTATCGTAACATGTGCGCTGTCTGCTTTGGTCATCATACCGTGGTTGTTCGAAATGTTATACGCAGGGGCGATTTCTCCGAGCATGCTACGCTTCCTGCGCAAGAGCAATATTTTTCTAAAGCAGGCGAGTTAAAAAAATTACAATATGTACCGTATCTGTAATAGATCTGCATTATACAAATCGCATGTTGCATATATCTTGGCGAGTCCAGCGAGGCTTGCTCGTGTTTTAGGAGCTTCAGCGGAGCTGTCGACACAGCGAGAAATGTATGCGCGCGCAGGTTTCTTCTCTCCAAGGCTGGTTGCAAGCTGTCACGTTTATAATGTGTAGTTGGAAGCTCTGGTCTGAGAGCTACAGATCTAGTGTGTTGTGTCAGTGAGTAGAGTACTGTAAGTTCCTGATCATCTATTCTGAATGATTTGACGTGTTGCAATGGGTTCCGAACAGTGCATTATTGACAGCTTGTTATCAAATCCATTTTCTCGGAGGACTATCCAAGAGAAAACAGACATTATTAAGAATGGCAGGCGCTGCCAGATTTAAAGACATAGGACAGGGAGAAAAATAGAGAATATGTACGTTCGTTCTCTGTATCTCAATATAATAATACGCACTGGTTGACAGGGTCCAAGATACTGAATAGACTATTTTGCTGGCCGTGTTTACTATTTTCTGCCGATAACGGTGTATGGTGTAAAAGTCGCTTTGACAATTTGAACACCTTGACACTGTCCATTACAAGGCATGAGATATCTGCAAACCATATGAAGTGTTTCTTTGGGCTTTGGGCGTACAAGGATCGACCACCAGCTGGATGAACAGAAACGCATCAGTGACCAACTTCATAATGAAAAGGTAAAGAAAACTCGTGACATACTTAAACGAGTAATCGATGCAGTGTTTTTTTTTAGCAAAACAGGAACTACCATTTCGCGGACATGACGAGTCTGCAACTTCCGTAAACAGAGGGAATTACATCGAACTTCTACAAATTATAAGTGAATATGATCCTCTTCTGGCAGCTCATCTGAAAGACTCCACCAGTTTTAGGGGGACGTCGTCTGCAATCCAAAATGATTTAATAGCAGAAATAAGTTCAGTAATTGTGAGAAGAATAAAGGAGAAGCTTAAACAAGCAACTTTTGTGGTAATAATGTTGGACGAAACGTCCGATATTATTAATAAGTCACAACTCTCTACTTTACTCCGTTTTGTAGATGAAAGTGGTGAAATTCAAGAGAGGTTTCTTGATTTTGCTGACGTTAGTAAAGATCGCACTGCTGGAGCCCTCTTAAATCATGTTCGTGCTATTTTAAAAGAGTTCAGTTGTGAGGAAAAGATTGTGGCTCAAACATATGACGGTGCCGCTGTCTTAGCCGGTCATGTGAATGGGCTTAATAAACTACTTCAAGACCAGTATCCATATGCGACATTTGTGCATTGTTATAGCCACCTATTGAATTTTCACACTACAGCAGTCTGCTTCAAAAATCAAAGAATGTACAATTTTCCTCCAAACAATGTCAGGACTTGCTGCTTTTTCTTTCAAAGTCTACAAAGAGAACAGCTGCTCTTCGAGATTCTGTTCAGAAGAAGTTGCCAACAGTAGCACCAACGACATGGAATTTTGCTTCACGTCTTATTAATACTGTGAAGGAATATTATGATACGCTGGTGAAATTCTTTCAACATGTACAGGATACTTCAGACGACTGGGATGAAGACGCTAGATTGAAAGCACAAGGATTTTTGTTCTTCTTACTTAAGTTCAACACTAGATTTCTGCTGGCAGTGTTCTCCAAGATTTTTTCATTCTCCGATACTGTATTCAGTATTTTACAAACAAAAAGTCTGAATATTCAGTACTGTGGCAAGAAGGTTGAGGAGCTCTTTTTAAATATCCAGTCTATGAGAAATGAAGATTTTGATAGTTTGTATGGACATGTTGATACTGAAATTGATGTTTATGGAGGACAGCTGTGCTCTAGAAATCGAAGAATTAGTGATGAACCAGAAAAATCAAAATACAAACGTCTATTCAATGAAATTATTGACAATGCACTTGTCCAAATAGGAGAGCGTTTTAAATGCATAAAGAAATTTGCGTTCTTCTTGCTGTTGGATTGTGATTTGTTTGAGAAGCACAGAAATAGGTTTCCAGACAGTGATGTTACTGCCCTAGAAAAGACCTATGGGTCATTTTTCGACATTGTTCGCTTAAAAACAGAATTAAGTGTGATGTATTCATCTTCTGATTTTAAAGAGAAAAGTGTTTCAGACTTAATGCAGTTTATGCATACTAATAAATTGTACATGGGTATGCCAGAAATTTTCAAGCTCATCAAACTTGTAGCAACAATTCCTGCTACTGCATCCTCTGCAGAACGTTCTTTTTCAACAATGAGACGCATTAATACATATTGCAGATCGACTCAATGCCAGGAGAGGATATCATCATTAGCTATGTTGTCGGTTGAAAAAGGATTGCTTGCAAAAATTAGATTACAGTCCTCTTTCTATGATGAAGTTATTGATGGTTTTGTAAAGAGAAGCCGCAGAGTAGAGTTTGTTTTCAAGTAGGAAGATTTAATAAATAGTAGCAATTTTTATGTGTACATAGTTTGACGTTCACTGGCTTGTCATGATTTCTTAATAATTATAAAATGTGTCTAATTGTTATTCTTTTGGCCATTCTTGTAGGTGTGACATAACCAGTTTGAATGCATGTTCATGTAACCGATGATTAAAATGTTCATGTGATTTAGCGATTATTGGGTTTATAAATTTTATTCATTCAGAAATATGCATGTCCCACCCCACCAACTTTCACGAATGGAAGAGCAAGCCTGACTTTCATGACCAGCATTCGCCCCTGGTTATACGTTACTTGCGACGCCATTTTACTTGATTTACCTCGTCTTGAGCAGCCTAACGTGGTGTAAATAGCGGGAAGCATAAAACGTCGCAAACATAAATTTGCGGAGTGTAGTATATTGTGAGCTGATGCAAACAGAGCGGACCAAGAAAATATGTTGTAAACGACGTCGAAACTTAAAATTCGGGACAGTAATAGCGGGTTAATACTGTAACTACTTTAAATTTCATGAAAGTGTTAAGGAGGTTGCTGGAATATACTGACCTAACACCAAACCAGCAGGAGCTGGATAAAGGGAAAGGAGGAGGATGTTGATACTTCACGGTCAGAATGGAGAGGAGAGGGTCGACATCTCAAATAGAGAATCTTCTTGCTCAATATAAGCCACGACGCGGTATATGATATCAGTTCTGAATCTGGCCCTAGTAATGGCAAGGAAAAGATTCTGAGAGCAATAAAACTTGGCAAGGAAAGAAAAGGCACCAGGACTAGATGGAGCCCTCGTGGGAATTTTAAAGTTGCTGAATAACGAAGCTTTTAGCATCATCATACAAGAATGTAATGTTATTTACAACAATGCCAGAACAATAAGCCTAATGAGCAGGGAACGGATTTTTATGTACTAATAATTATTGAAATATGTACATATATATTTAGTTATTTTTATTGAAATATGGAATTATATATGGACTTAAAGTACACATGCAACATTAATTTCCATTCAATATCAAAATTCAAAGAAGCTAAAGAAAGTAGACCTACGTGCAACATAATGTTGCACTTGTAATTTTAATATATTTGAAGAACACACAATCTTTTATTCTCTGTTACCAAAACAATGGATTACAAAATGTTCTTTTAAGTGCTGGGAAGTGAATCTTCTCCTATTATCTCTAAGGACAGATTTATATTGACTGAAACAGCTTTCAACATCGGAAGAAGTAATAGGGGCATAATTCAACTTAACAATATCTGCTGGGTTAAATCCAATGTTAATTTTACACATAAATCTCTACACAGCATTGCAGCAACCTTTATCATTTCTTCACATCCAGGGTTCTTTGAAAGTACAGTGGCCATCTTCATGTTTGCTAAATCTGCAACTTTACCTCTACCACGATTTAGTTGTTCCAGAGTTTTATTCAGTTTCACAACTTTCAGAAAGTGAGAGATGCGAGTTTTAGAGACTTTCCAGTGTTTTTGTGATGCATGAAAAATTATGCTGAATTTAACATAAGTTATTTCTCACAGTTGTATCGCAGGCAACTGTTTCCGCGGCTTCAAATGAGGCTTCATCTCCGGAGTCCATGGCATGCAGAGCGTTCTTAATACAGTCTATACATTCAACATAACATTCAACCGCTTGCAACCACGTACCCTACCTAGTTAGAATCGGTTTAGGCGGCAATGGAACCACCCAGTACATTTCTCTCAAAAGATGAACTCTTATGTGGGCTTTGAAAAAAACTTTTTTCACTGAGGAAATCAATAAATCTACTTTGGGGTAACTGCCTCTTACCACTTCTGCCACACGATGAAAGGCAGGTGCTACACATGTTAAATGAGTCATCTTGGGATATACAACACATAATGCTTCTCCGGCTTTTATCGTATAAGGTGTGGCATAGCTAATAATAAGAAGTAACACTTTATTATACTTAATGCCCTGTGGCCATAGCATCATTGAACAGTTTTGCTATAGTTTTGTTATCGCATTTTTCTAGAACATCACAGTGTTCGAGAATCCGTTTACAATAATCTTCGCTTAACAAACCAATGATTACATTACCAATTAGCCTGCCTTCTTTGTCCGTTGTCTCATCAATGGAAACCCAAACTGGACCGTCTTTAATCTCTTGCCGTATCTTCCAAACAGTTTCATCGTATATGGCTGGACGGAACGTTTTCCTGAACGTTGACTCATCCGGGATGGATCGTTTAGTATATTTCTCGAGGAATTCCCTGAAGCACTGATTATTCAATTTGAAGAGTGGTATGTCACCAGAGATGAGAGCACGGCAGATATCGGTGTTGAACTCGGACGTTAAACTGGAAGTTGCTGGTTGTGTCAGAAACAACTGACTCTGCTTGGAATCTCGTTGTTTGTTAGCCTGGTGTTTACTGGTTGAAACGTGCTGTTGCACAAGGAACCTTTGAGTAAATGTCACTGTACAGTGACACAAATTACAAAATAATATCTTAATGTCAGTTGATAAACCATCTTCTTTAAATTCTGATACGTAACTTTTCAGTTTTAAACTGGTTGACTGAGCTACTTTAGGCACATTGTAACAATGTTAATGTCTTCAATGAATATCAATATACAACTGCACACACTGAACGTACTAGAACACTATGATCCGTCTCACTGTTAATTCAAACTGTGAAGACTGGTAGTGAACTAGATGGAGTTATGAAGCAATCAAAGGGAATGCCCGAATCACGAACTAATCCGGAAACCACTAGCACCTTGTCGATGAATGAGATTTCCCTAGTTACGAAATTATGACACAGACACAGTCGTTGTTATGTAATGCAGCTCATCAGTGCTGTATGATTCAGATAGTCACAGTACTGACCGGCTGATCTCCACCACTTCCGGGCTCAACCTCTCTCTTTCTTCGCACCGCTTATCATCTTATTTTATCAGCCCAGACGTGGACAGGCGTGATAATGACCTGCACACCACTTAAAATATTATTTTTTTGAAAATAGATTTTTAATTTATTCCTCCATTATTGAGAGGACAGCTAATTTTAAAAAAATAATACTTTTTAGCCGAAATATGGACCCCATTGGTTTTTTAATGACGAAGAATATGGAACACATGTGCTAAACTCCAAAATATGGAAAAATATGGAAAATGAATACTCCAGTTTTCAACTCCACACGTCATGATACGTAAGGATGATGGAAAATATAATTAACTTTAGCTTCCTAAAGAGATATGCATTTAAATATAAATCCGTTCCCTGCTTATGAGCAATGCTCGATTATTTTGAGAAATAAAGCATCATAAATAAATATAAGTTGCAGACATCCACAAACAGGCTATTATTTGTACAAGATATACTGAGAGAGGGAATATTTCCTTTACCTGAAAGACAGGCCCAGGATTGGGTTCTATTCCTCCTATGAACAACAACGTGGAAATTACTGCGTAAAGACCTCTAGGTGGCTCCTTTGGCAGGTAGTAACTTCACAACGGGCCGACTCATGCTGTAACACAAACAGGGTAATGTACAGGATAACAGTAGTAAACGGCCTCCATAATACCGTAATAAAATTCTAGCATGCGTTATTTGTGCAACGAATTTCCATACCAAAATCGTGTACGTTAATAATAATAATAATAATAATAATAACATTGATAGCAATATCCAACGAATACGCCTGCTAGTTTCACTGCAGAAAAGAAAATGTAATATTCAAACCACTGTAAATTCATGGACGAGGAAAAGAGCAGATAATTATCCCTCGGGTTCAAATTGGGGGACATGTCGGAGAAACAAGTTAAACACCTTTATATTGATATTTATGCCATTTATATCACAGCCATTACATAAGATGCACTTCATTTAAAGAAACTAACGTTATAATATTTTGCTTCCCAAGTATAAAAACTCCTACCTTCAGCTGGAAATATATCACATTCAATGTGCTTCAGTATGTTAGCAAACACTTGTACTGAATTGTGGATTTGTTACAATTAGGCCTACTTTCTACAGAGTCCTTGCGCTCACCCCGCTAAGTCTTAAACTTAATATCATACCTTAACTGCAATATTAATAGATCATGGTGTAGGTTTCTGTAGTCACGTACTTCAACAGCTGAGCGTTCCTGAGTTCGGGATAGGTGTGGGCAACTCAACAAAATTGCGAGTTGTAGCCCTCCCTGTGAAAAGCCACTGCAGTGAGCTCAGAGTTTGATCAACGGCATTCCGTGAGAAAGAATTCCCGGACCACACCATCCCTACATCGGTCTCTTTTCACATAAATTTTGCTGCATGGGAGTGAAAGCTGGGTGGAACTTGGGGTATATTATTTATCGGTTATGAGTAACAGACCTGAAAGTAGTGAGAATGACTGCTGGTAGAAACAGGTGGGAGCAATGACAGGAGGGTACTCGGAATGAGGGGAATTCAAGGCCAAGAGAGGAACGAACTCATGCAATGAAGCTGCTGGTTTAATCTGGCTTTGTGGTGGGGTCATGTGAGGCGAATGTCGGCGAATAATGTACACTGCCATAGAGGGTATGAGAAGTAGAGGGAGGAAAAATACGACGAAGGTTAAACTCAGTTCCTAACGAGTTAAGAATTAAAGGTAATAAACTAAATGAACCACAGACGGTTGCAGACTGAACGCAAAGACGTGACAGTTGGAAATTAAGGCCCGGTTTCACAGTTTGAGTTTAAGCCGAAGCTTCAGTTGGCCGCTGTTAGCGGTGAGAGAAGGTTGTCTGCTCTGCATTCTCCTGCTAGTCGCTCGTGTCACAACAGTGTGCTTGTTAAGAAAACTACGAGTTTGTTTCGAGTTCTACTTGTGTGAATTCGTTTAATTGTGTTTTCAGTGAAACAGTGAAAAGATAAGTAATATCATGGCAACAAAATTTGTAAGGAGGAATACTCTGAAATGCATATTTGAACGTGAGAATAAGCCTTCGGCGTGGGATGTACATAATTGGATCCAGTCACTGCTGAAACTCTCATCAGATCAAATCGACATGATCCAGCTGGACAATCTGGAAACCGCAGCATATATTAAGGCAATTTCAACAGTGATTTACGAACGTTTGATATGTCACTATTCAGGGATTCAGAAAATAATGTTAAGTGATGGTCGTATAGGAAAAGTTACTGTGATGCCAGCCGACAGGGTTCAAAAGAATGTTCGAATACTAAATGTTCCCCCGGAAGTGCCTATAGAGTCCATTTCATTAGTATTAAGTAAATACGGGAAAGTGGTAGAACACAGGGACGAGGAGTGGTCACAGCAATACCCCTTCAAAGTACGCAACGGTATACGTGCTATTAGAATGGAGTTAAAAGACCCAATACCTTCCTTCTTATATATTGAAGGCTTTCGTGCACAGGTTATTTATGACGGCCAAACTAGAACATGCCTTGCTTGTAATTCGCCCAGTCACTTGAAACCAGACTGTCCGCTTCGCCAGAATCGCTTGGCAGAGAGAAGAAATGTAAACAGTGACACACTCACACCTGTTAACTCCTCCGTCAGTGAACTAGACCCCACTATACCAGTTTCCCCATCGCTAAGCGAGCCACACAACAACGCCAGTAAACAAGCACCGTGGGCAGATATACACAATGAGGAAAACACAGCACACAACCCGGCTATTGATAGGAATGAATTTCCTTCGGTCACGGAGAGTCAGAATAAACGTATGAAGACTGAGCTGGAACATAGCATTCCCAAATCCCTACCTCCTGAAATCCATGAACAAATTAATGCAACTAAAGACGTGCCTTCCATATCCTTGGCCACAGTGAACTCCACGCCTGCCCAGGAGTCTGTGAATTACCTGATAGATACTCCAAGTACCCCTTTAATTCTGGATCTTAGCCAGACCACGAACAACGCATCTCTCCCCTCTAGGATGGAAACCGAAATTATGGGCAGTGCAGATACACCCGATCGGGACTTACTAGATACAGAAATGGCAGAGGAAGGTGTGGAAACTGAAGCGTGTATTGGCGAAGAGAAGCAAAGTAAGATGTCTTCACCTCGAATGAGAAACATAAATAAAACACACAGTACGTCATCCACGGCGGCCAAAAGCTTGAAGGACAGTCAACCATCACATACTTCCTTAAGCTATAGGGACCCACGTCTACATACAAGAAAGAAGAGTGCCGAGCGGAAAGGGTCTAATTCTAAAGCATCTGTACCTAACTGACTGCACCAACCACTACCTGTCGTATCTATAAATAACCGTCTACTTAAACATGAATACAGCTTCTTGGCATTTTGCTTTCCCTCTCTGTCTTGTTATGGTGAATCTTCTTACAACTTACGCCACCCTTAATATTAATGGAGCAAGGAGTGTTACAACTCAAGCGCTGCTTAGTCGGTTCGTGAAGGAATATGATATTGACATCTTATTCCTCCAGGAAGTTAATGAGACAAACTTCCATTTCTTATATAACTATGACTATATAACGAACGTAGGTGATAACTTCCGAGGAACTGCAATAGTATACAGGAAAGGAATTCAGCTCACTGATGTCATCATGGACCCTACGGGAAGGTTTCTGTCTGCCACCTATAATAACACACGATTGATAAACGTATATAGCCCATCCGGGTCACAGTACAAACAGGACCGAAACCTATTATTTACAAATGAAATAGTGCCCCATTTAGTGACACCTGGTCCAATTATTCTAGTAGGTGATTTCAACTGCACTCTTCACCCACGAGACCAAACAGGTACTTTTAACTTTTGTCCAGGCCTTCAGACACTAATACAGTCTATGCAGCTCAAGGATGTGTGGCAGCAGCTACACGGCTCACATGTCGAATTTACATTTTGCCGTGGGGAGTCGAAATCCAGGATAGATAGGATGTACGTATCGAAGGCGCAAGTACAGGTCCTCGATAGCTGTAAGGTGATTCCCGTCGCCTTTAGCGATCACCACAGCGTTCTAGTTATGATGAAGACAACAAGGAGTGACAGATGCATCGTGGGGAAAGGAATATGGATGATGAATAGGTCTGTTTTCAACAATACTGAGGATGTCCAACGTTTCACGGATTGTTATCACCAATGCAAATTAGCGCAAAATCGCTATAGTAGCGTGATGGACTGGTGGACATATAAACTTAAACCTGCCATTACAGCTCTCGGACGGACAATAGCGTATGAGCACAACCAGGATACAAGTAGGAAAATTGAATTCTATGACAGAGTTATGTTTGATCTGCATCACAAGGAACAGCAAGGCCAAAATGTCTCTTCTGCATTAAATTCTATTAAGAGAATTATTTTAGGTATTAAAGAAAGCAGCCTAGAACAACTCCATCAGCACGTAAAAGGCACTTCCCTCATCGAAAGAGAGAAAATCTCTCTCTACCACATTGCCAAAATTAGACGGTCAGCCAATAAGCAATTTATTAATCGATGGGATAATGGTAAAGGGACAATATTTACTACAAAGGAACAGCTCCTTGCAGAAAGTGAGAGATATTTCCGTGAAATGTTTGCCGAAGACAGCATCTCAGAGTTCGATATTGACAGATATCTTCATCAACTCCAGAGTCATCTAGAAGGAGATGATATCGCACATCTTACTAATAATATTTCCGAAGAAGAAGTGAAGCGCGCGTTAGACCATACTGCATCAAATAAGACGCCAGGCCATGATGGGATCCCGTATGAATGGTATAAGAAATTTTGGAACATTATTGGTAACGACCTGACACAAGTTATTAATTATGCCTTCAGTCACAACATAAGTGATTCATTTGCAGAGGGAATTATCATCCTAATTCCCAAACTCTCCAGTTGCACGTATTTCAGTGTCTATAGACCTATTACAATATTAAACACCGACTATAAACTACTGGCCAAGATTTTAGCGAACAGAATCAGAACTATCCTCCCTTCATTAATTACTAATGGACAGGTTTGCACTATACCTGGAAAAAACATCTTCCATAATCTCCTGGCAATACGTGATGTCATCATATATCATTCAGTGTGTGACACTGCTTCAAGAGCTCTGGCTAGCATTGACCTCAGCAAAGCCTTCGATAGGATAGCACATTCTTATCTTTGGAAAGTTCTACGAAAGTTTCGATTTCCAAACCGTATCATAGAAACAATACAGCGCATATACCACAAGGCATCCTCCCGAGTTATGATAAATGGATTTCTCTCAGCAAAATTTTCGATACACAAATCAATTAGACAAGGATGCCCATTATCAATGGCACTTTTTGTTTTAGCAATAGAACCCCTGATTCAAAGTTTGAAAAATTCTTTAACCGGATTAAGTATTAACAACGAATGCTTCACAGTACGCGCATACGCGGATGACATTACCCTACTGTTGACCATTGACGAAGATGCTAAGCATGCGCAAGAGACTCTCGAGGCCTTCTGTACGGTGTCTGGGGCACAAGTGAATTATAGCAAATCCTCATTATTGCTGTTAGGTTCAAATGCCAATCGACAAGTATTTGCCAGCTCCCGGATTCCAATTGTTAACCACTGCAAGATATTGGGCATTACCTTCAGTAACGATATTTCGGAGACGATCGAGTCTAATTGGACTTCTGCTCTAAACACCCTACGCTTTCAGCTAAAGGAGGAACTTTCAAGACGACTCAACATTTTCCAAAAAGTTTGGCATATAAATATCTTTGCGCTGTCGAAGCTCTGGTACCTTGCCCAAATTCTTCCCGCCTCACATGTCATTTGCCAACGTGTTGAAATGGCAATTGGATTTTATCTATGGAAAGGATACAGATACAGAATAAGAAGAGATCAACTTCATCTTACTGAAAAGGATGGTGGCTTGCGCCTAATTGCAGTCGAAAAGAAATGCGCGGCACTCTTTCTGTCTCATATCATTAGAGCATTGTACTCAAGAGGAGATGTATTTGACAGTGCAGTGCTCAATTTGTGTGTAACAACAAACCTGCAACAACAAGATCCCTTTAGAAGCTGCTTCCGGAACGCTCTATCCATTCTACAGCAACTTCCAGAAACAGAAATTACAGGTGGAAAGTTGGATAAAGCTAAGAATATATACAACTTCCGATTGAAGCAATCTAAATGTATTCCACTCGTACAACAGAAATACCCACATCGTGACTGGAAGCAGATCTGGGAAAATATTTGGAACAAATGGATCCCGATTGAATGGAGGGTATCGCTCTACATATACACAAATGAAATCATCCCGACGGGTGAGAAATTGAAACGGCATGGACAAGTATCTGATGATAAATGCCTGGTATGTCATCAGACGGACAGTCTCGTGCATCGAATTACCACATGCGGCAATGCGGCACTAGTTTGGAGATGGACACTGAACGCTATCTACAGGATATCAGGGACAACAACAACCAGTGACAGAGTGAGAGAGATGCTCAATCTGGAACTAAATCACGCACAGAACGAGAGTAGAAACGCTTGCATACGGATAATAGCCGGAGCCATTCACTACAACATCAAGGTGTACGCTCAGCATACAAGTGTGACTTTACCAGGATTTCTGGATCATCTCAGGAAAGAACGATGGAAGATGGTCAGACAGAAGTGTCTTCAAGAAGCTTTTGGAACACATCTTTTTAAATTCTGAGTGCTTCCTGTTATGTCCTTTGTGTAATATCTGCCAATTTTAGGTTAACTGCAGAGTGTTTTGTGGTGATAAAACTGTGTACTGTTCAAGGATTTGGATAATGAATGACAGGCATAATTAAGTTTGCTCCTAGTGTGCAAAAGGAAAAAAAAAAGTTTTTGTGTGGGTTTTTTTTCTGCTGTGAACGACTTGATGTTCTCCTGTCTTAAATTTTAATTTATTTGTTTAGATGCAACTTATCAACGTTCTGTTTGCCGAATTAACCTAAGTTTGTTCTAATATTTTTGTTTTAAAAAACAATAAGAAGTTTGTGTATCTCGTTTAGTATGTAAGTAGTGTTTGATATTGTCAATAAAAAGCAGATTAAAAAAAAGCTTTAGTAAGCCACGCACGCCGCTTAAGCTAGGCTTACTCTTTGGCTTAAACACTACGAGTTTCACAGTAGGGGGACCATGTGCAGCTTTACTAAGCTGAACATCTCCGAAGTTGCTAATGCTTACGCATGCGCAATGATTGAATTATCATCTTTGTTTACATCCGTAGCCTATGATTGATAGACTTGTAGGTTATACATCGTTTATCAGCCAAGATAATTTAGAAAAATGAACGGAAAATGTGATTCCAATAATAGTAAAAAAATTAAGTTTAAAAAAGGTCACTCGCCCATCCTGCTGACACGCATTACGACTACAGTCTAAAATGGCCATAGCTTCTGAACCATTCATGCAAATAATGTCCTGACAAGGTTATTGTAATCTTATAAAATACTGGAGGAGGTCAAACAATTTATTTCGATGAGGAATTCGAGGATAATATCATAATATTTATTTATTAAGGAGTTATATTTTTTTACCGCTGAGTATAGCATAAAATCGCGTCTAGAGGGCAAACGGTTGGAAATAGGTATATACCATCGCGGACTTTTTTTTGTAGAGGTTTCTATGCTCTACAATTCGTACACTTACACTTGGGGTCTATCGTTGATGGTTCACGCAGCGTAAGCCAAGAAAGCAAGTGACCGACCGACATTTTTGTCTCTTGAGCCTCAAAATATATTCAGAAATGTAAGTTATTTACTTTAATGTTAATGTTATTGGTTTTACGTCCCACTAACTATGAATTTGAGCACCTTCACCACAGGACTGAGACAGGATCGAACCTGCCAAATGGGCTATAAGAAGGCCAGCGCTCTACCATCTGAACTGAATCCTTAGCTTAAACCTCAGTTTCATACAGCTTATGGCCCGGTTTCACAGTTTGAGTTTAAGCCGAAGCTTTAGTAAGCCCCGCACGCCGCTTAAACAAGGCTTACTCTTTGGCTTAAACACTACGAGTTTCACAGTAGCGGGGCCATGTGCAGCTTTACTAAGCTGAACGTCTCCGAAGTTGGTAATGCTTGCGCATGCGCAATGATTCAATTCTCATCTTTGTTTACATCCGTAGCTTATGATTGATTGACTTGTATGTTATACATCGTTTATCAGCCAAGATAATTTAGAAAAATGAACGGAAAATGTGATTCCAATAATAGTAACAAAAATAAAGTTTAAAAAAGGTCACTCGCCCGTCCTGCTGACACGTATTACCACTACAGTCTAAAATGGCCATAACTTCTGAAACATTCATGCAAATAATGTCCTGACAAGGTTATTGTAATCCTTATAAAATACTGGAGGAGGTCAAATAATTTATTTCGTTGAGGAATTCGAGGATAATATCGAAATATTTATTTAATGTTAAGGAGTTATATTTTTTTTTTACCGCTGAGTATAACATAAAATCGCTTCTAGAGGGCAAACGGTTGGAAATAGGTATATACCATCGCGGACTTTTTTGTACAGGTTTCTATGCTCTACAATTCGTACGCTTACACTTGGGGTCTATCGTTGATGGTTCACGCAGCGTAAGCCAAGAAAACAAGTGACCGACCGACATTTTTGTCTCTTTTACTGTATATCGGAGCACGGAAACTGTATTATTTCACGACCCTCGAAATATATTCAGAAATATAAGTTATTTAATGTTAATGTTATTGGTTTTACGTCCCACTAACTATGAATTTGAGCACCTTCACCACAGGACTGAGACAGGATCGAACCTGCCAAGTTGGGCTATAAGAAGGCCAGCGCTCTACCATCTGAACTGAATCCTTAGCTTAAACCTCAGTTTCATACAGCTTAAGCCAGTCACAGATAAGCTCGGCTTACCACTTGCACTCCCCACTGTGAAACTCGTCCAGAGTTTAAGCTCCCGCTTAAGCCCGATCCAAGGCTTAAGCGTGTACTGTGAAACCGGGCCTAAGGCCCGGTTTCACAGTTTGAGTTTAAGCCGAAGCTTTAGTAAGCCACGCACTCCGCTTAAGCAAGGCTTACTCTTTGGCTTAAACACTACGAGTTTCACAGTAGGGGGACCATGTGCAGCTTTACTAAGCTGAACATCTCCGAAGTTGGTAATGCTTGCGCATGCGCAATGATTCAATTCTCGTCTTTGTTTACATCCGTAGCTTATGATTGATCGACTTGTATGTTATACATCGTTTATAAGCCAAGATAATTTAGAAAAATGAACGGAAAATGTGATTCCAATAATAGTAACAAAAATAAAGTTTAAAAAAGGTCACTCGCCCGTCCTGCTGACACGTATTACCACTACAGTCTAAAATGGCCATAACTTCTGAACCATTCATGCAAATAATGTCCTGACAAGGTTATTGTAATCCTTATAAAATACTGGAGGAGGTCAAACAATTTATTTCGATGAGGAATTCGAGGATAATATCGAATGTTAAGGAGTTATATTTTTTTACCGCTGAGTATAGCATAAAATCGCTTCTAGAGGGCAAACGGTTGGAAATAGGTATATACCATCGCGGACTTTTTTGTACAGGTTTCTATGCTCTACAATTCGTACACTTACACTTGGGGTCTATCGTTGATGGTTCACGCAGCGTAAGCCAAGAAAGCAAGTGACCGACCGACATTTTTGTCTCTTTTACTGTATATCGGAACACGGAAACTGTATTATTTCACGAGTCTCGAAATATATTCAGAAATATAAGTTATTTAATGTTAATGTTATTGGTTTTACGTCCCACTAACTATGAATTTGAGCACCTTTACCACAGGACTGAGACAGGATCGAACCTGCCAAGTTGGGCATAAGAAGGCCAGCGCTCTACTATATGAACTGAATCCTTAGCTTAAACCTCAGTTTCATACAGCTTAAGCCAGTCACAGATAAGCTCGGCTTACCACTTGCACTCCCCACTGTGAAACTCGTCCAGAGTTTAAGCTCCCGCTTAAGCCCGATCCTAGGCTTAAGCGTATACTGTGAAACCGGGCCTAAGCCAGTCACAGATAAGCTCGGCTTACCACTTGCACTCCCCACTGTGAAACTCGTCCAGAGTTTAAGCTCCCGCTTAAGCCCAATTCAAGGCTTAAGCGTGTACTGTGAAACCGGGCCTAAGCCAGTCATAGATAAGCTCGGCTTACCACTTGCACTCCCCACTGTGAAACTCGTCCAGAGTTTAAGCTCCCGCTTAAGCCCGATCCAAGGCTTAAGCGTATACTGTGAAACCGGGCCTAAGAAGTACTTATTACGATAATAATAAGACACACTCCCCGAGTCTTTGACAGTAATTTGTGTTTGTACCAAGCCTGTCCGTATTCCAAATACACTTACTTTATTTCTCCTTCCAAGATGCGCAGGGATGAAACGACGCCAGAGGCCGCTAGCTGCAGGAAAAGATGGCCGATACACATCCTGGTCACGTGCCAGTTATTCGTTTTATGAATGTTATTCCGTGTTGCTCTCTTAACTTGGTCTTCTTAATTGTGTATTTAATTGTTGCCATAAATACATGTTATACGTTGAGTTGTTTGAAATAGTTTTCTATTATCTTTTGTCAATAATGGACTATTCTAGGAAAACCTCTGGTTGCCGAAATGCTTCCATGAACCTAGTTAGTTCCTATTATCATTGCTCTTGGTCGGTTGGTCATTAGTTTTTTATTTATGTTCGTGAGTATTATTATTAGTTTCTTTATGGCCAACTCGCTTGAGCTAAAGCCAACTTACCACAGTCTATTAAAGATTTGATACCTAACCTAACGCTTAACAACCGGAACACATATCTACGTGCTCTGGTAAAGCACATGTTTACTTCACAACGGTCCTTTGGAGATTGTCCAGTTCCCCGATCTCACACCTGTAGATGGCCACATATGGGCATACTGAAAGAATTCGTTTTCCAGTCAAGACGACTCTATCTAGAAATGTACAATTACAAGAGAAAACTGTCTGCAGCAAGCAGTATTTAAAAATATGTTCGACGATTCACAGGAATCTTATGATCAATGCACGACGCATTAGGCCACACCTTTTGACAGACTTGCACAGCAAAGTGAATACCAGTTCGTGCCACTGCTTAAAAATTAACAGATTACACACTGCATACGCAAAAATATTAGGAGCGGAATCAGCGAAGGAGACATCAGTCCGTTATCCAACGAACACTTAACAATTCTCTACATGTATTCATAGGAAAGCTCCCATAGCCAGGATCTCGACTCCATTTTGCTAATTATCGTGCTTCTCAGTGTTGCTGTCAATCTTTAAACAGCAACAGCGATTGCACTCGGACCGGCTACTTCATACCAGGGAAAGACTGAGCATTGTAAGCTTCAATTTGTACCAATGAAATCATGTGATTCCTACGGGAGAAGTTGTACAAGTAGAGATAATTGCTCATGAATATCTGTGATCAAAAGTGTTCCCTCTGTTTTCCCGTGTAAGCTGTTTTGTATATGGCAACTTTTTCCAGGTATTCGGGAGACTCACTTTACTTCACAACAAGCCCAACTTCTTCTCAAAATCTCTATAATTATCATTATGAAGGATGCACACTGGTACCAGTCATGCTTAAGGGAGAGTGTTTACATATCAACCCGAACATAAAAATACTAACTATAATTACAAGTAAATAATACATAACACCAGTACGATATGGACAATGAGAATATTCGAGTGATATATGTAACATAAATATTGCATACTTTCGTGATTTGTCTTGGATCCGGCACTGAATTTACAGACAAGGAGGTGACAAGAGTAAGTTAATAAACTTAATGAATTATTTCACCTTTTATACGAGTTTATTGAGTTGAGTTAAGAAACTGACCATGTACGTCACAAGAATTCATAGTAAATTTGTTTATACAAATTTCTTTATTTCAATTACATTGGTGATATTTGATAGTTACAGTAAATTAAGTGAAAATAATAATCAATTCATTACCTGAATTAGAACAAAAGTAAGTCATACTTCCTGCTGTCTTGTACCTCTTTTATCTTAATCTCCCCCATTGAGGCAACTGACATCAGCCCTACATTAACCCTTTGACGCCGACAACCATGCATCATATAGGACTCCTTTTCTTCACACGCTGCCGACCTCCATGCGTGATATAGACACCTGCAGACCTAAGTTCATTTTGTTGTAGCTACTAAAGTAATAAATGTTGTAGAGGATATATCCTTGTACGTATGGATTATCCCAAATCAGTGTCTCTGTCTTTCCCTCTGAAGTGTTTGAAACAGTCTGACCCCTGTCCTCTTGAGAACACGAAGGCTTACATTTCTGCTGCATTCTAGCAGATGTACGTTTTATTACGGGATATTTCCTCATACAGATTGATAGTATAAATAGCCATCCCTTCACTGGTATGAATGTTGGCGTCATCTGGTGAATTCATATAATTCTTTCAACGCCTTTAAACCTCCTACGACTCGTAATTACTTGAGAAAAATATATATGTAGATGAACCACCCAATCAATTACGAAGTAAATGGGGCCTATATGAGCTGATTACTTATAAACATAATTAATTGACTCGCTATCAGTTTGAAATGATATTGCGTGGCGCAGAAGGATGGCGCGGTGCAGTTTGAATGAAATAGAAATAATTAAGTTTTAATAAATCAGACGATAACAGCACTATACCAGACTCAACTGAGGGAAGCGAGAATGGGCGCATTAACGTAAGAAATGGGAGGGCATGGTGCGCGCGGCCAAGTGATGGACGACGAAAAACCCCAAAGTATACGCCCTCTTTCTGATGAACTAATCGACCCATTAACCTGAGCTTCGTGCTAAATAAATCTTTGAACTATTGTTCTCAGTTCTTCTACTCAAGTTACCGAGATAACGATTACCGTAGTTTTCACTGCATTGTGAAACAACCAGGCAGATACAAGAACGTCACTTTCATTCTGTACTATTTCAGAAGGTCCCTTCTCAATTATTAAACTATCAAGGTGAATACAAAGTTAATGTAAATTACATTATTTTGAGTCTCTACTGTAAACATTTGAAAATAATCTGGATTAAATTGTATAAACTTCATGACCTCTATTGCCAGTGCTGAATTATGCAAAGTATAAGTCTTAATTTCCTCCTATTCAATACCTTATTCAACCTCCTGAGAGGGTTACAAATTCACGTCAAGTTTACTTAAAAGAATTGGCATGTTTCGGTCATTCCCTATGAACATTTCGGGTACAGCTTGTATTGTACTGGGTTGAAAAACCATCTAGACATACGGTGGTATAAGGATTCACAATTAAGATACACTATCGTCCGATGTTGCCAAACTAATTCTAAATTGATTCATATACCCATGAACGGATTACAAACAATCTAAGCCATATACTAAAATGTTATACTTTGCTTATGGGCGGAATCATTATAATTATAATTGACAGTGCTCTATTAACTTTGATGAAACGTCCTCTCTTATAGTAAGGCTTTCAACCTTCGCAACAAGCATCAAGAGTTGTCTGCACGCACTCGAAAACAATCTTTATCAAATAAAATCAATTGTACACGCAAGATGAGAATGAATTTTCTCAAACTACCGTTCTGAATAAACTGAATTTTCGTTCAGAATACTCAAGAATTTAATATAAATTTTGGCATGATGCATGAAGAAATGATCATAAAATTTTAATGTTTCTAATGAGAACGCAAACTCAGGATGTTAACAACCACTTCTACTGAAATATGGGCTTGAGAAAATTAGGCCCACTTTCTCCAGAGTCTTTGCAGTTGTCCTGCTGTCTTAAACCTGTTACCATGTTATAAAATTTATATTAGTAATAATAGTTGATGGTGTAGGTTAATGTAGTCACGTCCTAGTTTACGAATCAAGGGCAACAGCTGAATACCTGGTAAATGGAATTGAGACTCTGGATACTAGTTGCTACAGAATAGGAGTGGACATCTCGAGAAAACTATGAGTCATGGCCCTGCTTGTGAAAAGTTACTGCAAGTAGCTCGTGGTATGTGAGAAAGCATTTCCGCCCCAAAGTGTATCTACATCGGTCTGTTTTCAGAGGAATTTTGCTGCAGGGGAGTGAAATTGGTGGAGGTGGGATATCTTATACATGAGTTTTAAGTAACAAACATGAAATGAGTGAGAATGATTACTGGTACAAACAGGTGGGAACAATGAAAGGAGATTATTCAGAATGAAGGGAGATAAAGGCCAAGTTGTGAATGAAATCATTCGATAAATGTGTAAAGCTGTGTATTTTGGGGGTCATGTGAGGCGAATGGAGGATGATGTGTTATCGACTCAGCCACAGAGGGAAAGGCAATAATGGTTAGACTTAATGAGATTTACCTTAACCCTCCTTCCAAGTTCCACGGAGAAGAAATGGTGTGACTAGCTGCAGGAAGTGATGGCCGATATACAGCTAGGTCACGTGCCACAGAGCTAATTGCTTCTCTCACAATAACTGTTGCACTCAGAAGTACGTAGAGCTGTGTATAAAGATAAACATGTGGATCAGTCTCAATCGCTTGGTAGACACAACTTCAGCAGAAAAGAACTAACAAATACAGTTTGGGGTAAAACAAGCAAACAATACTGAAAATACAAACAAGCTACGAATGTCAAGATTTTGTCATTGTAACACGTGGTCACACGTCTCTGTACCTTGGTGGGTGTTACCTCACAATGGTCCCTTGTTCGGTACTCCGGATCACACACCTGTAGACAGCTATATTCCTGAACACGTAAGCACTAAGGGTGCAACCTTACTCTTTCTCCCCTGTAAAGTAAAGATAGTGATTTATAGTTACTTTCTTTACTGTTGGCTTTTTTCAGTGTCGCCAGCCATAAAGTTTGGGACCCTACTTGCCGATACGATGTCTTACACTTATCGTTAGTCTGGCACGTTGGCCACGTTCAGTCATGGTTACGTGTTGCCACCGCAGTACTGTCCGACTCGTTGGCTGAACGGTCAGCGTACTGCCCTTCGGTTCAGAGGGTCCCGGGTTCGATTCCCGGCCGGGTCGGGGATTTTAACCTTAATTGGTTAATTCCAATGGCACGGGGGCTGGGTGTATGTGTTGTCTTCATCATCATTTCATCCTCATCACTTCGCGCAGGTCACCTACGGGTGTCAAATAGAAAGACCTGCACCTGGCGAGCCGAACCTGTCCTGGGATATCCCGGCACTAAAAGCCATACGACATTTCATTTCATTACCCCAGTACTGTTAAAGTCACTGGTGATACATTTACGAGTATATTTAAAGCATATTTTCTTTTTCTGTGGGATTGTAAATCTATTTGGCTAATACCGGGTAAGTAGAATTGTGGCATGTTGGAATAATGCATTTAATAACATAGTTTGTATGAAATGATGAACACAGCATTTTATTAACTAAGGTCCTATTTCGTCCAATACTTACGTACAGAATTCGATTGGGATATCTAAGAAGCAAGACAAATCTGCAAGAACTCCTCCGAAGAGTAAACCAACGTTACGTCCTTTACAATAATCAGGTCGAGAAATGCTTATACATTGCTTCGAGCAATTGAAACACGAAGACGAAAATAAGGTATCAGTCGTAGTGACGCGGACCTAATGACAAGAGTTTCAAAATTAAATGAGGCCAGTGTTAATTTTAATATTGTTTCTATGATAAGTTTCTGGCATAATGACAATCAGTTGAAATGGAGGAATATTTCATTAGGAACCTAACCTAACCTAATAACGTCTTGTCTTGTGTGAACTTTGATACGGTTTGCAGACTTACCGCTTCACTGAGTTCTAGATGTGGTTCTTGATTTTGACCTCCACTGTTAAGGGATGTCTTGGTTATTAAAAAGACCTGCAGGTATTCACTTAAGGCAAACGATTAACTTTAGAGAGGCACTTCAATCAAGACTTCTCCAGTACCGAGCTCGATAGCTGCAGTCGCTTAATTGCGGCCAGTATCCAGTAATCGGGAGATAGTGGGTTCGAGCCCCACTGTCGGCAGCCCTGAAGATGGTTTTCCGTGGTTTCCCATTTTCACACCAGGCAAATGCCGGGGCTGTACCTAAATTAAGGCCACGGCCGCTTCCTTCCCTTCCTAGGCCCTTCCTATCCCATCGTCGCCATAAGACATATCTGTGTCGGTGCGACGTAAAGCAAAAAAAAAAGATTCTCCCGTGTATTTTTATTTCTTGTGAAGTCTCGCTCTTACCGGGAGGATCCGGGTTCAATTCCCGTGCAGGTTGACGATTTTAACCTGGATTTCTGGACAGAGCCTTCGTGAGAACAGCAACAGAGGAGCAATGAGGGAATGTGCCAGCACATCTATGATATCGTACTTGTCTTACTCGCAGGACCTGCCTGGGTTTTACATGGGGAGAAACGAATATTAGTGAATAACCGTTTTACTTTCCTCTCCTGCGTAGCCTTCAATTCACTTATCTTCTCTTATTCCGCTTTACATTTATTTACGTGCATTGTTACGATGGATGCACCAGATCAAGAACTTGACCTGTGGCCTGTTCCACGAAAGAACTTGGCAACTTTTCAACTTTGCACTTTTCACTTTTCAATTCTTGCAAAGTGCAAAGTCTTTCTGTTCCACCATGAACTAGGTTGTACTTTTCAATTTCTTCGCAAAGTGAAAAGTCTTTGCGAATGAGTGATCCGATCGAGTTTATTCCATGAGCAAACTTTATAGGCCTAATACTCTATGATTTTAATGCTTTACTTTTCGCGGCGAACTTGGCGGTATAATTGTCGTACCATTAAAGTTTTTATCATGGGAAAGAAAGGTTATTACAAGAAGCTGGCTGTGCTGGAAGTTGTCAAGGAGAAACGTGA
Organism: Anabrus simplex; assembly: GCF_040414725.1. NCBI lineage: Eukaryota > Metazoa > Arthropoda > Insecta > Orthoptera > Tettigoniidae > Anabrus > Anabrus simplex. The sequence continues at coordinate 69,911,797 of NC_090279.1, forward strand.
CATACTTTTTTGACAACTTTAAACATAACCTCTCAAATGATGACACACATCACCGTCAACACATCCACACACAGAAGGAAATTCACCCTTCATTAGAAATCCCGTCGCTATATAATGTGGATTACCAGGCCACCGTACTGTTAGGAAATATTACATTTACTATAACATCTCCAACTTTGGTAACAGTTCGCAAATAATTGATTCTGAGGTCCCATGCATTGCTGCTACACCGTGCAGCTGGGCACCATTTACTAACCAATGTAAGCATATACGAATTTGTTCTTTTTCGGAAAGGAATTGACTTCTTTTTGTTGCATGTTTCAATAAATGATCATTTCAATAATATAGTTAGCCTGTGTTGGGTTAATACGAAATCACTCGCGTTATTACGTCGAAGTGAGGTTATGAAAATTAATCATTTTTTGTACGTTCTATTATTGGATTCTTCATCACTGTTCCTCACTTGATGCTAACAAAAGCACGTCGTAACGTGTTTATATCACTAAACCAAATTCTCCGCCGAGAAACTAATGTAGATACTTGTTAATTAACTTATGAAAATCTTTGCAAGATTCATGAAAACTTTTCACTTTATTTCTTTGCACTTTGCATTTCTGTACCAATGGTGGAATATAACAGGCTGTAAAGTGAAAAGATTCCTAACTTTTCACTTTTCACTTTGCAAGCTAAATCTGAAAAGTGATGGTGGAACAAAATCTGAACTGAAAAGTGCAAAGTGCAAAGTGAAAAGTTGCAAAGTTCTTTCGTGGAATAGACCCCAGGATGAGCTTACAGCAAGCAAGTCACCATGCCCAAAGCAGAGACTCCTGGAGGAAGATCGCCAAAAGAATTGTCGCATGATGCCGCTACACCATTACGAAGGGTTGGACTAAAAGAGAGATATATTTGCACCTTACGTGAATTTAACTTACCGGTTATAAATTCCTGGCGACGGGTCGACTTGAACCACCAATATCGAAGTCCATAGTTTTTTTAGTGTTGCCACTCACCTAAAATTCCATTTGCGAGGTAAAAGTCTTATATATAGGCTCTACAGGTACATAGTATATTACCATTAAGAGATAGCATTTCGACATAATACTCTTTTACCACGAAAGACATCGTCGTCGTACATGACTGAATTACTATCAACAGATCTTAGAGAAAATATAGAGTACCCTGAAACCCAAATTATGAGTTTCACTTCCAGGATACATTCCTCCTATAAAAAGTGGACCACGTAGCTTGTCAACCTTCATTTCAGCCACATAAATATTCTGAAAACATTGCAGAATCACAGTAGAGGACAAACACAATTGCTTTAAGTAGAAATACTCCGGAACGTAGATTACTGAGGTTGGACTTCCTGCCCGTCATTGTTCATGAGTGGCTATTGAACTAACTGTCTGTGTATATGATGAGATACTGTGCTTGTCAAAACTAGTAACTTGCTATTATACACAATAGTGAAATGATAATGAAGGCACATACACTCAGCACCCGTGCCAGACAAGTTAACCAAGGATGGTTAAAATTCCCGACTCTGCCGGGAACCGAACCCAGGATCCCGTGACCAAAGGCCTACATGCTAACCATTTAGCCATGGGGCCGGACAGTAATCGTGATACACCAAATTCACTGCAGCTGTTGTTGACTGGATATTTCTTCTCTTTAAAGAACAGTGAGTATCATGAATTAGTATCAGGTTTTGTTGATTCCTGTAAATGTTGGATGTACGGTGTTGGTTTGCTACTTCCTGACGTTTCTACTGGATGAAAACAGTTTTATGTTTATTGCATTCAGTCGTCACGAGAGTGGTTTCAATGATAACAGTCGGTCAAGTACAAATCCTGTAGAACCTAACCCTGCGACAATCAGTGGTTTTCGGTGCATCACAACCTGAACAGTCACTATCAGTGTTTTCCGGTAGAATGCAATGGTTTTGTCACAAGCTAATACTGACCAGGGGATGCTACAGGCCTGCTGGCCTCGTTCGCACCCAGATCCCCTTTGCTTGCATCTTTCCGGTCTTGTCACTAGCCGGACGTACCCAAACCAGCCCAATCGCCTTATCACTAGTCAGATGTAACGGAACCCATTGGGCCTGTTACTGGGCGGACCTAGCCAATCCAGACCCATGGTTTGGTCACTAGTTGGACGTATCTCATATTTCGCCATGTTTTTTCGCTAGCCATGGTTAATGGTCTTCTTACGCCATGCTCCCTTTCACAAACCAGTTATTAAAGTTTCACCCAATCTAGTCGCCCATTGATTTGCCTATGCTTGATCTATGTTCACTGCTTTAAAATTTCTCAGCTCCATATTCATCATGATTCTTATTTTCCTATAATAGAGCATTGATGTTAATACTTTCACAGTCTTTCTTCATTATGATGATATGCGGACTGTCCCATTTAAAAATTTCAGACCGGACGAGTTGGCCTTGCGGTTAGGAACTAGCAACTGTGAGCTCGCATCCGGGATATAGTGGGTTCGAACCCCACCGTCGGCAGCCCTGAAGATGGTTTTCCGTGGTTTTCCATTTTCCCACCAGGCAAATTAAGGCCACAGCCGCTTCCTTCCCATTCCTAGCCCTTTCCTATACCATTGCCACCATAACACCTATCTGTGTTGGTGCGACGTAAAACCAATAGCAAAAGAAATTCTCAGGAGAAAATATCTGAGAGTTGGGCATCAGTTTAAACAAATTACAAGCAATCGATAACTAAATCAAAGACACCAGTTACATATGTACCGGCTGGTACGCCTCTACGCTGCACATTTGAAATTTCCGCCTTAAAGTTCTTCTCTACTGGAGAAACTCTGAACTTTAAAGACTGAATTAATTCCACAGTTTCTCACTGATCATATCCATGTACTTCTGTCTAATTTCCTCGTCCTGGAGATTTTCTACTCTTATTCGTTTTCAGACATATTTCACTTTCCTTATCCTAGTCCCAGAGATACTTAGTTCACTACAGATCAGATAGTGGTCTGGATCACCGAAAAATTCCCCCCCCAAAAAATACATTCCTAACAGACTTCCTGAGTATAAAGTCGGTTAAGTCATAGTCTATTTTATGGATCTGGTACCCTAGTCAGTTCAGTGGTCAGTGTGCGTTGAGGGCAGTTGATAGTAATGTTGGTTGTTGCCTTTGATAGGCTCAGAAAATTGAGAGCGGGTTAGCTCTTTTACTTGTGGTAAATGTATCTCAGAGAGGCTTGAGATTTAAAGGTGGGAGCAAGCGCTCCATGTTATAAGGGGATATCTGCCCTTTGGTAGTATGTGGTTGTGAGCTGAGAGCTCAGGGATTGTAAAAGGTGGGGCTTGAAGCCCAGATCGTTAAAGTATCTCTAAATCTTGGCTTTCCTGGTCTTGTACCTGATTTGTTAACTTGTTGTTATTTGTTGTATGTTCAAATTCTCTGTCAAAATTGTTAAGTTTCGAAAATGTAACCTTTATTGAAATTTTAATTCATCTTTCGGCCTTGTAGTTAGACCCATTCCAGCCCACACCTTCTTTCACCTCTGCCTTCCACGGGTAACCGCGTAACGTCCGACTCGTTGGCTGAATGGTCAGCGTACTGGCCTTCGGTTCAGAGGGTCCCGGGTTCGATTCCCGGCCGGGTCGGGGATTTTAACCTTCATTGGTTAATTCCAATGGCCCGGGGGCTGGGTGTTTGTGCTGTCCCCAACATCCCTGCAACTCACACACCACACATAACACTATCCTCCACCACAATAACACGCAGTTACCTACATATGGCAGATGCCGCCCACCCTCATCGGAGGGTCTGCCTTACAAGGGCTGCACTCGACTAGAAATAGCCACACGAAATTATTAATTATTATTACCACGTAACAATATACATTGCTATTTGTTTTTGTCGCACAAGTCCTGAATCAGTGTGTGAAAATGGGAATGCGCTGAAAACCATCTTCAGGAATGCCAATCTCAAAGTCCATAGTCTTTGTAGCGTTGTCACTTAGCTGAAATGTCACTTGTAAGGTAATTTTAAAAAGTCTGATATGTATATAGGCTGTACAGATACCTAGTACATTACCAATTGCATCTCGATAGCTATGAGACGCACACTGCGTAGCGGTCTCGCTCTGTAGATGAATCATATTGTAGTGAAAAATGTGTTTTCAAACAAAACTTCTGCCCGGCATGAAGGTCATTGACATTCTTCCTTATGTGTTCACCACCCTAATAGGATTAACATTTATGACAGAGGTTTAGCGTAATTTGGAAGGAATGTTTTGCGTATTTAAATGAGTACCAGATTAACTCCTGGGGGCAAAGGCGGTCGTGCGTGGACCTAACCACTCAACCCCACCAAGTGCCAACGTCATGGATAGTGGAAGCCTTTACCTTGCACCCTACCAATGGCCCTCATTTTGCTTTTTAAATAATAATACTCATGTTTATTATGGTTTTTTATTCATACCCCTGCTTTGTAATTCAGTGACCATGAAATGGCTTTTGTTGCAAATTATATTTATATTTAATTATATTTATTCCTCTTTCCTTTGTTGCTATTACTATTACTACATATCCCTTAAAATGTAAATAATCTAATATTTAATATAGTAAATTATGCTTATCTCTTTGGATTCATTTACTTCAATCCATTTTGTTATTTCTATGACAACATGACTTCTTTATGACGTAAATAAATATAAAGTAAAAATGTTTCTTCCCAAGTATATTTATTATACCTGCACCAATCAGACAACCGACTAGGGAAGTATCGTTTAATAAGGTGTATAATGTTCTTACTTACATGTATTATTGAAGAACTGAAGATCCATATACAGGTAAGTGGGTCGCCATATGGCAGAAGTCCAAACTGTGTAATTTGGGAGAGAGCAAGACCAAGTGGTAGGCATATTACGCTTCGTGAGAAACTGAGTGGACTGGCTGCGCAGTTCGATCACATTGCTGTGAGATTGCTTTCAGGAGATGGTGGATTCGAACCCCACAGTCGGTAGATCTGAAGTTTTTTGTCGTTCCCTTATTTTCATTTCAGATTAATGCTGCGGCTGTACCTTTATTAAGGCAATGACTGCTTATTTTCATTTTAAGTACTAGCCCTCTTTCCCACCCCCATTTTTGCCTTACAGCCTTTCTTCATATTGTACCATTTCATTGCCCTGATTACTGAATACGGAATTTTAAAGTCGTCATTTGCCGTGAATAACGCTAAAATTTTCGTATATCAAACGGCAGAAAATACAAGTTAAATGATACGAGCGAGTGGAATCAAAGTGGCCGTGACCGAAATAAATGTACTATTTTCAAATTGTTTAAGTCAACAGAGAGAACAATAAGCCACGGTGAAGCTCGAGAGAGAAATTTCGTGAAGGAAATTGACGAATTCTAAGACGAGAATATCAAATTGAATCCATAAAACTGAAGATATTACGTAATATTATTGCCGTGCATCTCAAACATATGAGATTGAAAGTGAAATACGGAGGAGGAGATAAAGTACAATATCATTTATATTGAGATCGCATTGAAGATAGGCGAAAGTTTCTTTAGGAAACATATTTTCAGAAAACGCTATGATATAAAGTGAACTACCAGTCAATTAGACGATCCCAAGCCACCATTAACATTCTAGAAACCTCAATAACAGATATATTTGACGCCATATCTTACCGTACCAAAACATAGTAATAGTACAAGAAGGTTTTGCAACTAAGAAGAAGATGATATTAACATTGTCTTTGGATATGTTTTTCATGCATGTGTCCGAGATCGACCTGATGGCTTGCTAAATCAAAGATGGGATTGACGTCTGATGGAATCCAGCCGACACCACCGAGAATACGAGTTAAATAGCCGAGACACGTAGATGACTGAAGCGAGGTCCAGAGAAGGACGTGCCCGAGGAAGGACGTAGCAGCAGAACTATCCCGGCCCACAATCACACGCAAAATAAGATAAGTTTTACGATTTATTTTAAAGTCATTTATGTTTATTCTGTCTTGTAGTGAGTTGTTGGTCGAAGATGTTTGTAAGGAATAGGTCGTTATATCTTCGTGAAGTGTTTTAAATACGTAATTTCAACGTGAGTGAATTAATATTGATGCAGTAAGAAAGGTTACAGGTAGTCTTCCGAAATATTTAAACATGTCCAGATGTAGGAAAAGGTGCGTAAGTCAACGAAGTGTTATGATAGCAATATTTCAGTTTATTCTCAAGAAGCAATGCCAAGGATAGTGAGTTTTGATGAATATGAAATACGATACATGTTTATATCAAGTCATAGGTTACCGAGTTCATATATATCGACAACTTATTGGCAAGTTTAAGTCAATATAGGTTAAAGGTGATAATGTATTGATAAGTGAAGTGCATATTGCTAGGAATATGGTAGTTGTTGATCCATGAAATATTAATTTTAATGAATTGAAGAGATAATGGAGTTGTGCGTTACAATGAATTGAATATATAATACTTGCTGTTCCGAGGTATCTGTGGAACAGCAGAGGTGAAAGAAGGTGCGGGCTGGAATGGGTCTAACTACAAGTCCGAACGATGAATTTTGAAATTTAAATAAAGGTTAACTGATAACAATTTTAACAATTAACAATTTACACTAGATGAAACAAAGAAAACCAGGTACAATGCAACTTTACAAAGAAAGCACCAGTTAAGGGGTCTTCACACATTTTGAGCTACGGGCCCACATTCATCAATCCTTGAGCTCTCAGCTCACAACCACAAAATACCAAAGGGCAGAAAACCCTTAATTACATGGAGCTCTTGCTCCCGCTTAGTAATGTCAAGCCTACTAGAGACACCTTCCAAAATACCAGAAAGAGCTGACCTGCTCTAAATTTTGCAAGCCTATCAAAGGTCACACCAAACTTTACTACTAACTGCCCTCTAGGCACACTTACAACGAAACAGGCGTATTTTGTACCCAACCTACAGGGCCTTCGCATGTAGAAAAAAACATCAGGTTAAGTTACTGGCCCAAAGTACAGAAAGGACTGGAGGCGTGAACTAGCACTCCTAAATACACATTTTAAAACCTAAGTGGCGCTAGGCCGATACACGGGGGCTAAGCCCAAGCTAGGGAGGTGACTCGTACGAGAAAACTTTAACACTTAAAGGAAGAGTAGAAATGGTCACGAAAACGTAGTCACCTCAATTTCAAATGAAGGGGAGTTCGAGGGGGTAAAGCACTCTCTATCCCCGAATTACAGTTCAAGTTATGTGAAGTTTTTACAAGGATTGAAATGGTTTACATTTTTAAAGACATAAGTTACATATTAAAGGTTTCGAACTTTCCCCGCGGGTTAAACTGCTGAGCTAGCAAGAAATAAAGACGTTAAAAGGCCATTACCTTGTAGAAGAGCTGCTGCCAGAAGAAAGAGGCGCTTCCCGCCCCCTGCTACATATTCACACACTGAGAAAGATGTTATATGAATGGCCAAGATCCGAGAAAATCAGCAGTTTTAAACCCTCGTGGAAGATTCGAGACCTTTCATGAATAATAAAGACACACCCACTCAACTTTATTGGGTAGCTAAGAGTTACACATGGAAATTCGAAGAAGAAAGCTATGATTGGAGGAAAATTAATTACAGAAATTACTGATTGGCTAAATTCAAAACTGGCGGAACGAAAGCTTAATATTGCCAACCCACAAATAACAGAACAAAATTTAGTAAAGACAAAACTTATGAATACAAAACTTCTCCAATAAAGTTCATTCCTTCACACCAGAGTGCATTATCATAGTTTTTTTAGTAGAGACATCTGTTAGAGAATGTCCACACTTCTTGATCGATGAAAAACAAAAGCAAATCAAAAACACTCAGTGACATATTCTGATAAACCGTAGAGTTGATTCAGTTGTTAAAGTTCAGGGTTTCTCCAGTAGAAAGGTACCTAAAGGCGGAAAATTCAAGTGCGCGGCGTAGAGGTGTAGCAACCGGTACACTTGCATATGCGGAGATATAAATATATGACGAAAATATGAGGTAAGGAATGTGAGATTATGGAATAATGTTGTCTTGGATAAAATAGTTGATGAATTATGATAAATATGAAGACGTATAAGGAAAGATATTCATTAAGGTTAATTAATGAAGGATTAGGTGACGCAAATATGGATCGAGGTTACAATAGATGCTAGTAATGATGTGATATATGGAGTAACTTCAATATGAGTTTATGGAAATTTGATAATGGATTTACGGGTCAATGGTAGATTATGGTCATAAAAAAAAATTTCAAGTAACCTATAATTCACACTCCGATGACAGCTTCGAAGAGAATTTCATATTATATTTAAGGTTCAAGCTGATTTAAGCTGAAATAGCAGATCACTGACAGGATATACGATCTTAATGTCTGCATTATGTTAGCCTATCACTATTAAACAATTAGGAATTTCATACATGGTATTTCTTGTTGACTTGCAATCAAATGATTGAATTTTACGAAGTGATATGGCATAAATGCAACCTGTCAACGAAGTTATTGAAAATATTTAGAAAAACTTAACCTATTTCTTCGGAAAGTAATTCGAATATGACTATTTATGAGTAATATATTTTTTGTATACAGGGTGTGCCACCCAGCTCTGCGACCTCAAATATCTCCGAAATGAAATAAAATATGAAAATTCCAATTAGACAGGAACGTACCCATGTCAGGGGCTCAATGAGAAGGCACGCACAATCCACAAAGGCAAACAAATAACACCTCCAACACCAAGGTGCGCTTTTTTAAATGGAACATGTATGTTTATTCTAGCAAAATGACTACAACTAGTGATAACACACTTGGTTCCGCTCTTCTAAACACATTTACTAGTGGCCTATAGCTCTCAGAAACTTCATTGTTGTGCAGTACATCCGGCAAGGAAAATGCACGCACAAATCACCAGTAGCGTCTTTATCCGATGAAGCCGTGTCACTTCAACAGGTCTCTTGTACCCTGTGTTACTTCAACACTGATCTGGCTAGTGACAAGACCCCTGGTCTGGATAGGTTGGGTCCGGTTAGTCACAAAACCATCGGGCTGGAGTCCTCCATAATTTCTGAAAATTTTCACCTGCACCTTTCAACGTATGTGGCGACAAGCCTGCCATGCTCTTCTATGTATATTTGTTGTTGGTGGTGTTTTTGTTCGAGTCGTCAGCCCATAGACTGCTTTGGTGCAGCTCACGACGCCACCCTATCCTATATTAACGTTTACTTCTACATAACTGCTGCATCCTACATCTGCTCTAATCTGCTTGTCATATTCACACCTTGGTCTACCCCTACCGTTCTTGCTGGCTACACACGCTGAACAAGTGTCGTTAACATGTATCCTATCATTCTGTCTCTCATCAAATTTAGCCAAATCTATCTCCTCTTACTAATTCGATTTAACTTGACGATGTTAGTCTCTTACCTATCTTATTGCTTTGGTGCTGGGAGTGAGAGATACCGATTTAAGTCGGTTTCAAACAACACGTACACGATTTTTGCATTTCATAATTCTTATCATCCAACACAGAGATTAACACCTCGGCAATTTTGGTTATGAACCCAATGACTGTATCGCCCTCTAAAACCCATCCCGCTGAAATGTGCATCTTCAAATTCCTTTCAAAATGAAGAAAAATGCTACACTGCGTATCCAGCTTGAGGCTATCTATTTCAATATATTGCATTTGGAGAAACAAATTGTGTAGCAAGATCGCAATGAGTTATCAACGAATACATTCAGGAAGAGGAATTTCTTTTTGTGGAATGTCAAAGATGAAATCCTTTCTTAATCTGTCAAAGCCCAATGTCACCTACAGGTGATACCTGATATTAATCAAATTTCCTGCTTGAACTTCTCTGCCTGTTGGAAGTGCTCAAAGAAAGGTCTTGTTATTTAAAATGGGCCGTTCTTTAATTCGCAGCCTGCACTGGTCAATCAGCTCACGCTCCAGTAAAAGAGGAAACAGACTGGATTGAAGTGAAGAAGCAACTGCGCGTTATTATGGCATGGATAGCGTGTGATAAAGGTAATTATATTTTACAGTTTATGCTTGTATATTGCTTAAAGGGTCAGAAATGAAAGTGATACATTCTAAAGCATAATACTATAATTTAAGCATGTTTTATTGACATGATAAAGCATGATGTCACCTTTAGGTGACATTGGTCACATAAAGTGGGCCTTTTTGTCAAGTTTCAGTTATGAACGGTATCTGAACTGCATGTCATATTTTCTCTCCATTTTCAGTCTGCCATTGGATGAGGTACTTGAAATGTTGGAAGATCTATAGATCTATAGATGATATTACGATGTTTCTACCAAATGATGGATATTTTACGGATTAGGAAAGTGGCGATGAGGCAACTAATTCTGTCGATCGCAATCCCCTCTCCGGTACAATGTTGAGTTTCACAGTGGACATAAATAAGATATCAGCAGATGATGGTACGCCGGTACCTTCTAATGAAATGCAACAGACACCTGCTTTTTCTGGGACAAATAAACCAGCATCTTCTAAGAAAAAGTACGGTAAGTTGTGGGCAGCTACAGAAGAGAATTTTATTTCCCGATTGGGTGATGCGACGTGCATGAGGAACCTTCTGAATATGACGGACCGCAACTGTCTCCAGTTCAGTGTTTTGAGTTACTGTTCATTGAAGAAGAAGAATCTCATCGTGAAAATGTCAACGTTATACGCTGTGCACAGTAACCATATGTTAGACATAAATTCAGACGCCATAAGTGTTTATATCACTGTACTATTGTTGACTGGAAAAACGAATCTGAAAAATGTAAGAATGCTTTTGGATATAAAACCAGATGTTTACAATAAATTCCTTTCTACACCACGAGAAGAAATACACTTCCAGAAATTCATCAGTATTTGTGTGTGGACATTGGCAGGTTAAACTGGTGTGTGTGTGTGTGTGTGTGTGTGTGTGTGTGTGTGTGTGTGTGGTAACTATCGCAGACTCAACGAGTGCATCGTACCTCACACTGATGACTTCAGTTACATTCTTCAAGATAAAACAGTGCTTTTTAAATTAGACATGTGACAAGCCTTCTACCAGATATGCTTAGCAGTTGAAGATAAAGAAATGTCAGCCGTAACCAACCCTTTTGGACTATTTCCATTCAACTACATGCCGTATGGGCTTAAAATAAATCACATTTATTGTAATGTTTTGAGAAGATTGAGAACGAATATGGTAGGGGTGATGTAACAATAAAGGAGTCGTTTGGTTTAAAATATTACTTTAACTATTCAGAATTTTCTTCTGGAATTCTTCCTTGAGACTATAAAATATATTTATATTTTGTATAACACGATTGTGACGCAGAGTGCCAAAGCAGTTACCATGTCCAATGCATTACAACATTTTGAATCAGCTGTTTCAGAAATAAGAGAAATTAATGAAAGGTATCAGGTAGATGATGATGAATGTTCTAATGCAGCAACAAAAGGCTCTAAATAGAGTTCTGGTTTAAATCTGAATTTAGATGCCAACAAAGTGTGGGATATAATGATCAACCAAGTGAAAGACCGATTCCAATAGTCTCATATATAAAGTAGTTTAGAAATGTTGTTCCGGAAAGTTTGTTACGTTCAGAGAAATTTTCCCAACGAATTTAGTCAATACTTTTTCATTATGTTTCAGTCCATTTATCTACCAAGATAAATTGAGAAATGAACTTTCAGTGATTTATCGCAGTTATAAATTTAAAGATATTCTTTCTGTCTGTGGTTTTTTCACATTCTTCATGAAGTATTCCTCCGAAGAATCGTTCTCTGAAGTACACAAAACTCTACAAATTGCACCAGCAACGCCAGTTTCAACAGCGACAGCAGAGCGAAGTATCAGCACATTAAAAAGAGTCAATAATTATCTTTGAATAATGTGGGTCAAAACAGACTGAATTCACTCACTGTTTGTTCAATTCTATTTCTTCATTATTAACTATTTAGTGTATATATTTAGGCCGATATAATTTGCTATATGTACTCACCTTTGGAGTTTTTGTGGTACTGTTTCAGAAATACCTGCCTCAATCAAATTTCCATGGCCGAAAACTCTACATCTGGCCCCACTGTATGCATTCAGGTCTGATAATATTGTAATTGGTCTTTGTTCACGCTCGGGGACTGGGTGTTTGTGTTTGTCCCCGAATTTTCCTCTTCATATGTACGCAACACTACCACACGCAATAGGGATGATGAGAAGAGCATCAGGTCGTAAAACAGAGTCAAATCCACATGTGCGACACATCTCGCACCCACTGGTGTGGTAGAACACAGCAGATCCATGCAATGGTTACTGTACCGGAGGTACACCCGCCCCGTGCATTTAAAACTAGCGCCTTGTAGAAGGATCATGAAATCTGAAACTCATTTTGGAAATACGGTGGAACATTTCTCGACAGATGTCACTATTATCATGTTGCGCTTCTGGGGTGGAGATGAACTACTATATTTCGAATAAATTTCGTGTGTTAAGGTTTCCTAAACTGGAGTATTTATTGTTTGTTTTTGATGTTCAAAAGTTATCAACAATTCTATCCCTTCCCACCAACTGAAGACGTTGGCCAGCGAATATTTTTGTACATTTATTTATCGACCAATCAAAAATTTCTCATATTAAATAAATTAACCAACAAGAATTTGGGGTGTGTCAGAGCCTTGGTTCAGAGTTTCCTGGAACTTTCCTCTCTGCTATAAAAGCCGAGGCCTGGTGACCGCTCCAGTCTAGGGTGTGTACGTAACGGAGGCAGGGGAAAGGCTCCTTCGTCCATCTTCTGGATGTCCACCAGCTCAAGGTAATGGCAGTCTCGGCGTAACTACGTGATAGTCTTTGAGAGCTAGCTCGAGGGGAACGTTTCAAATATTTAGTACTGTAACTTTTATTTTCTCAAATGTTAATTTCAAACTTTAAATGTAAATTTCAAACAAGTCATAAGAACTTAACCGAAACCAGGGAATAGAGGGTGATTAACTCTCTTGTGTTCCCTCTCAACTTGATGTTGAGATGACTATGATTTTATAACCATTAATGATCGTTTTGATGATGCTTGTTGTTTAAAGTGGCCTAACATCGAGGTCATCGGCCCCTAATGGTACGAAATGAAATGTCAACATAAATGTCAAAATCATCCACTGATCAAAATTTAAAAAAAATCCTGAAGAATGAATGGATGGACATGAACCCTAAAAAGCAAATAACAGTGGATCCGACTCAAAACAAGATCATAAAGAAGAGTATTACTCACCAAGGGACCACTTATAAAAACAATCCTGAATCGGGGATGCTTGATGTCTAAAGGGGTCCAAAATCCAGGTCTAAGGCCCCTCAGAGTGGTACTTATCGCTAGTAAAGTAGAACCATGGTATTTTTCATGTTGGGGTACTAATCTGAAGTAGCGAAGACTCACGGTGGTCCACACATAATGGTACTACTCACAAGTATTTTACATCGTACGGGTAACGCAGACTTATGGTGTTTCTCACACAATGGCGCCACTCATAGCCATCGCAAACCGATGAGGTTCCTCACCTAGGTGTACTAACCACAGGGACTCGTACTATCCCGTGGTGTCCCTCACATAGTGGGTACGAATCACAGGCAACGCAGACCCACGGTGTCGCTCATATAGTGGTACAACTCAGAGGCAGCGCCCAGACCCGCAGTGTTGCTCACGTGGGTACGACTCACGGGTACTAGAAACACACAGGCGAAACTACTCACTGCTTATACTAATCACAAACCTATTTCATACCAAATATAGTGGTACAATTCGCAAGTACAGGCAACCCATGATGTTCCCAGCGTGATGGTACGAATCAAAAGTAGTTTCATGGTTCTAATTCAAACATCCCTTGGTCGCCCCTTTTAGTCGCCTCTCACAACAGGCAGGGGATACCGTACGTGTATTATTCGTCTGCGTCCCCCACCCAATGCGGGTAAAAAGAGAGAAAAAGAAGAAGAAAGAAGCGATCCGTTACTTCGAAAGATGAAGTAACGGTCGAAGAAAGGCAAGGGCCACGAAGGGCGTAAAAAATGAAAGACTTCCTAGGTCTCGAATGCTCTAATACCGTCGGGTCGGAAAGGAACAAGAGTTGACAAAGGGAGGTCGGACAAGATGGACGAAAGTGAGGAGCCTGACACAAGTAAGAGTAGCAATGCCAAGATTCAGCTAGGGGCCCCGTGGTCGCCAATCCATACTCCCAAGTTGAGAGCCCCTTGGGCCCCTTTCATTCGCCTCTCACGACAGGCAGGGGATACCGCGGGTGTATTCTACACGTGCGTCCCCCACCCGCTGGGGGTTTGATCGTTAAAATCCATCTGGAATTTCTGTAACTGTAATTTTTTCTCCATGTAGTCATCTCTGTATTATAGGCTTAGCCTTTGTAATCCCAAATGGTGTTTTGAGGATATCATGTAAATATCAAGGAGTGCAAGTGCTCGCCTCCTTATCATTTCGATTTTCGGCCAGTAACTTTACCTTTTGTTTTTACCAAAGGTCAGGTAGGATAGTTACTTCTTACCCCTGTTACAGTTAACATCACTCATTTCATTTTTTAGGCAATTAGGGCAGTGATTACTGTTTAATTTTGTTAAATGTAGGTTGTGCCTGGATGGGCTGTAACTTGTAAATTTCCAGAATAGTCTACTAAAATGTGAATTTGTAGAACAAAAAGCTCTTCCACTGATGTAGAAATTGGAAGATCCGTCCCCTTGACTGATTGAAAGGATCAGTAGCGCTCATGTAAAAATTGTAATTAGGGAGCTTCATGCTCATATTGTTAATTTACTATTATCTGATTTTTCCAACATTGTACCCAAGATAACCAGCTAGTCCTGTACCTGAATCGTTATTTGTTTAGCAAAGTGTAAAATTTAAAATTTGAAAAGGAAAAATAGAAGAGAAAGAAATATATCTCCAATTTTAAAGCAGCTGCCATCCCTCCTAGGGCCCCATCGTGTTGTGAGGTGATTGCCGTAATATTTCTGTACTTATCTACGACGAAACACTTCGAGATACTGTCATGCGCCCCGTGTTCCGAGCTATTAACGAGGTGGATATCTGCCAACACTCCTGCGTGACGGTACAAGCTACAGGGATGTATGAACATCTGCCACCCACTCTGAATGTTCATAAGCGAAAAAATTGCATTTATATTTCAGAGGAGACGTCTCTAGATCACCTTACATATATACCGTAGGCCCAGTAGGCTTCGAAACACTGTGCCGGCGCAATCAACACATCAAGGCTCCATTGTTTCGCAGCACTGAGATCACTTCGTGTGTCGTGTCACGTGAACAGGAACCATCGATGCTTCGGAACAGCACAGCTATGAAACAGTGACGGTGCTTTGATCATCTCCTCGCCTCAATAGAAACACTCCGCGTGACATCGCCCTGAAGAGAAGCCGAGAGTCTTTTATATTCCGAATCGCGAGTCAACCAGCCAAGTTGGGGTTAGAAGGCCAGCGCCTTAACTGTCTGAGCCACTCAGGTGCCGCATGCTTTAGGTATACATAGAATATATATTTTAAACTGTTTTTAAATTTCGTTAATCATTTAATAATTATTCACATTTATAATTATGAAGAAGGAAAGGCTGTGTATTACCGGTACTGTGTACTGGTACTGCAAAACTGGGCATCATATATTTATCATACTGTACGTTGTACTGAACCCATAATTCTACGGTGAGAAAATTTTTTATTTTTCTCAAATATTTATTTGGTATTCAGAAACTACTGTATGTTTGAGGGCAGCCATTTTGCGCTCCCAAGAGCCCGATGTTGCGTGGGGAGGTTCTTCCTTACGGCGAGCTCGTGGATTGCCGGGACACCTCGGTGGAGCTCGAGTGCCCGACAATTCTTTTAATCCATGGAATTCTGCACAACGAGGGGTTTTGACAATGTAGTAAATAATGAAACAAATAAGCAAAATTATTCATACACCCTCTGTGAAGACAGAGCCCCCAGGGAAAATTTTAAGTGCAGTTAAGCCCAAGTACATGGTAGCGTGAGACCAGCGAACTAGCTACACGTGCCAAGGTCATGGAAGGAAGAAAACGCGCGAAACGCACGGGCAGAAACAAATTATTTCTCCCGTTGTGAGTGTAGAAAAATTATAAAATTAACATCGAACATAAGTGCAAGTCTGTCCGGAGTTCTGGGACAAGTCTTATCAAAATTGGTCTATTAGAAGCAAATTTGGCAGATTACACCACCAAGCCTCATAGAGGGGATAGCGTCCTTCCGGAAATTATAAAAGAAACCCCCCACCGTAGATTTTTCAGTGTCGATCTGGAACTTGAAGCCGCGGGAGCTTGTGCCCGTCGTCATTAGAAATTCGCGCCAGATTGACCGACAATAATTCAATACATGTTCGTGGCTAAGGTCCATATATTTAGTTAGGAAGAAAAGTGATTGGAGAAGCTGTGAACGTTTGCAGACGAACTGGGAAGGTGTAGGCTGGTTGAAAATTACACAGCAGATTTTATTTTATCATTTCGTGTACTCTTGTAAGTGAAGAAGGTCTGGGGGAAGCGATTCAAAATAGTTCTACTCCCTTATCGGCCGAACACCTGTTCTTATTGAAACAACGGGGAGAGAAACCACTCTGGGAAGCGCATCAGACAGTTAGAGTCGACTGCAGAACGAGGGAAGTTCGTGGTGCAAGTTACAGAGAAAGTGCATTATTTATATGGTAATTTTAATCTCGTGTGTGTGAAGGGTAGTGTTTGGATGAGTGAAATTTTGAAAATGAAAATGTTATCTGTGAAAATGAGTGGCTAAGTACGAGGTTGCTGGAGATGATGTAATCAGAATGCTGAGAATGTCACCAATGTGCAGGTCTGTCTAATTTATATTATGTTGTAGTTAGTTAGTTAGTTACTGTCTGTCCTAACCAAATTTTCCAGATGATTGTCGGGTGATATGCGTAATTATCAGGCGAAAGGCGTTGTAAATTTTGGTCAGCGTGTGAAAATTTCAGTGTGTAAAGTTCATGTCAAGAACGGTAAAATGCGACGCTTAAAATTTTGTGTTGAGATGAGATATCATTCAAAGTGCGGATTTGTGAACGTTATAAGTGTAAATTTGTCGTGGCGAATATTGTAATTTCAGGTGTCAGTTGCATTCAGAAATGTTGGTCAATAATAATAATAATAATAATAATAATAATAATAATAATAATAATAATAATAATGTTTACCGCGGGACAAGGAAATTCCTCTCTGTTAAATTACATTTAACCAGTTATTTTTACAAGGATCGTAAGCATATTTAGATAATGTCAATAAAATTTGTTAGAGTCACAGTCATTAATGGGAAGGAAATTTTGAGACATCGTGTATACTTGAATTGCGAAAGGTCGATGTGTGCTCTTGGATTCTTGAGGTCCGAAAGTCTTAATAATAGTAAAGTAAGAGATGTGTTTAATAATGGTTGTCGTTTTCACCAGGGGATCGATGTATGAAAAAGGATCTTGAAGGAAAAGGAATTGAGAGCGATGAATTGATATGTATGTGGAGACGAGATAGATGGAAGTAATACCGCTGGAATAAAGCGAGGAGAAAGAGTGTTGAGACAAGCTGTATTTTTGTAGAGGAAGTATTTAGGAACAGGCTGTGTGAGGCAGGCTGTATTGTTTTCCGCAATCAATCCGAATTTGAGATGACTATGATGTGAAGCATTGTGAAATTTATAGAAAGATTCCAAGTGAAAACGACTCTTGTAAAATGTTAAAGGCTGGGTAGTACACATCCAGTGATTTTTGTTACGAAAAGCCCGCATGGATGAAAAGAGAATGAACGATCTTCAGGATCAAAGAGCACTTTGGACACACGGTTGGGTTATATTTAATTTGTTCACTGGAGAGGTCATGGATAAGATGGTTGGAATTGATGATAGGCGATCTGAGAATTTCGAATGCGGTGGTGATGATTATTATTTTGAAGGCATCCACTAAAAGGGTACACGTGTGTTGGGAATTTTCATTTGCTTCCCTAACACGTCAGTGCGCAGGCTGAGATTGTGTTCGAGGTGGAGAACCGTTCGTCACGTCTATTTATTTCTGAGTTCACATATTATAATGATGTAGACACTTACTGTATTTTTCGAGAGGTTGACACTTGCTGCATTTCGACTTGCATTCCTTTGATAATAGAGACGTTGGTTCCGTCATGTGGTATTTGTCTGACCAAAATCTAGTGTTAAATATCAGAGTTATTTGAGAATTGCATTTCGCCTGATATGTTAAGGGAGACGTAGTACGACCCACTTTGACGCCCGACGATAGATTTAGGACGTCACGTGTTTATTCTTGGAGTCATTGGTGATGAGACGTCCTAGGTCACGCCCGACGATAGGATTTGGAAGGCATCATGTGTATACTGATTAGGTTTAGGGTGTACAGATTTCAAGTGAGCCCGACGATAGGTCTGGGATGGTAGCTGTACACACTCAAGTCTCGGTTAAGATGTTCCTTTTATTTTGTTCTTTTGTGAAGTGGCCTGGAGGAAGGTAGCGGTTACAGTACGATATGATTTATTGTAGAGGGTATGTGCGAAGCTCTCATTGAGATAACGGGTCTGCTATCAGACGAGTTGAGGGCTGTCCAAGTGTGGGACATCGACCCGATCTAGATTAAATATTTTTACTGTGTTTCTTCGTGCGTGTTAAGCTGTATGACTTCGAGATGTTAATTTATTTTTACGGACTTTATTGTTTCCTCGTCTTGACGTCCGTTTTCATTGATAGTGTGCATATTGACACTCAGTGTTTTAGAGTGAGACTTGAGTTGCGAATGCGGTTTCGATTCGTCAGCCAGTAATTTATATTATTTTCATCTTGTCGTATTTTCATTCTCATTCATGGTTAGAGTAAGTAAGTAATCACTTTACCAGTAGTGTGTTGGGACAGACAGTAAATAGAGAGATCTGTACTGGTAGCATTGTTGTCAAGGGAAAGAATTCCTTAAAATTGTAGTAAATTTTAGCGTGGACTGGTAAATTTATTAAGCATAATAAACCCATTTCTAACCTGAAAATCGGTTCAATAACAATATTTTCAAGTGACTTTTCACTTTTTGATTAACTTCAGTGTTTGGCATTTCTTCTAAATGCACGATTAGTAAGTGTTTCCTGCATTTCGCAGTTTGTTCCTTTAGAACGACTTAACGTAAGATCCTCCCGGATCATGTTGTTGTTGGTTCCTTCCGAACAGCTGTTTGGGGTGATGCACGTTTAGCATCGGGATTACCTTATCACTTAAGGGTGTCATGAATGACAAATACATGGTGGAATTTTATTTCAATTGTGAATGATGCCATTAACTTGTAGTGAACACCATGCTTTCCCATAATATTTCGCAACCTATCCAAAGCAACTGATAGTCAGTTTGGTTCGATTAAGGGTCCATTCGGCGGATGTTCCGTATCCATGAAGGGTATTTGACTGGTGGATAACCTTAATTAAGAGAAAATCAGGCGTTCTAATTGTTGAAAGTCAGATTTTCCACGGATCGTGTGGATTAACTCTCAGTTCTTGTTTGGAATAATAAGTGCCCGGTTTTCAGGTCTTCCCTTTTTCAGTTTTTCAGTTTCGCTGTCCACTAACATATTAGCTTCTCCGAAGCAACTCTTCGACATTGGAAGAAACGAAGGGACGTTATGTAATGTGACTGTGTTTGGAACTTTTCAAAATCAATAATTAAATTTTTTTTTATTTTTGTGGCAAGAATGCATATTAAATTAACGATGTTATCGTGCTCTTTCAGTTTAATAAAAGTTAGTAAGCACATTTTTGCTCCTCATTTCAAGTAGTTAGGCTTTCTTCTGAACCCCATCGTTTGGTTAAGATCGTGACCGAATTTATTCCCGCAACGACCCAAGATTTAAGAGTTCTAAATTGTTCTACTGTAGTAGCCGTGGCCGACCAACGATGGAATGGTAAGTTCAAGGGTTCAGTACATCTGCTCATTAAATATTTCATGAACCTCATATTTTATCTGTAACTGAACGTCGAATATTTTAGTCAGACTTAGCTATGAAACGCGGTTCATGTTCCACCACGCCATCGCGAAGCACAGTTTCTCTTGCATTCCGAGACGGAAGTTCGCCGTGTGTCGAAATGCGCTGCCGTATGAAACATTCAGCAGTGACATGTCTGTTATTAAAACAGTATTTAAGCCACACGAGGCGGAATAATTCAGGCTTATTTCATTCTAAGCTCTACAGATATATTCACAATATAAAACTAGCAATGACTCATCTTCTTCTCTTCTACAATATCCTCATCGTATGTCCGCTGTCATCGGGGCGATCTGACCCTTGTCCTCAGCAAGTTGGAAAAGCGTGGGGGTACCGAGTCCATACCATACTTTCACAGTCCGTAGCCAATATTTTCTCCTTCTTTCCCTACACCTCTTTCCCTAAGGTGTATCTTTGAGATAAATTGAAGGAGGTCATATATTTATTTGTGTCAGTCGCATAGACTAATACAGTAAAAAATACAAGAAAGGTTACACATATTACAGTGCCAGATACGAGCACTAGTATCTGGTAGATGTTCATCTTTACGTTGTCCCAATTGGCAGTCTGTTTAAAGACTTCCACGTCGTCCAGGGTTCTCCGTAGTCACGGAGCAACTTCTATTCAATTTTCACAAGTTTTCAGGCGATCTGGATGAGCAGCCCTACCTGATCACGTCGAAGCATCGTGAGAGAGAAGTTTTGCCTTGGAGTTGGCGCAGTGACACCTGCAAAGTGCGGCCACAGGTACATAGGTGTATCACTGTGTTCCAGTACCTCTGCCATCCACTTGACCTGCAAGTTTCAAGATGCTTCTTCATTCCTCACGTGAAAAGCATGGATTTGGTTTTTTGATGGATTTGGTTTTAACTTATTATTCTCTAAACGTATAAACCACTGCACTACCTAATAATTTCGAATGATATTGATTCCGATATTGTACGTGACCTCCAGCTCGGAGTAATGTAGCCCCACATCTCAGAGGATGGAGTTCAAGGCCTCAACAACATGAAGTAAGACAGGAGATACACAACACCGAAGTAAACATGGACGGAGAAAATTAAGTCCCTGTTACAGAGGCTTTAAATAATTCTCTTGAAGGCAGTCCTTGGGACCCAGTTTCAACAGGACTGCTCAAGCTGTGATCAAATACACAGGTGAGAGACCTAATATACTGGACTTGCTTTAGTGATGTGCCAGCTTCTCTCAACTTTATAGGTTGAATGACATGTTTTCTTACGTGCATTAAGTTAGTGTTTTCGTGTTTCTCTCTGCAAGGAAACTTCCTGTCTTTCATGAACATATACTGTATACCATGATCATGACCAAAGATTACTAGTGTAATGTGGAATCCGAACCAGAGGTTGCCTTCATTTCATTACTCCCAAAATCCGTGGCCAGAACTCCAACCGAAGCCAGCTCAGCGACAATGATACTAGGCTATCATGCCCCCTGATCTTTATCGTCAGATTAAGTCCGCAATACCCTTATGAGAGGAACATCGGTCCTGGACGAAACGGGTCTTTACTTTGTGTCAAAGTTGGATGTCTTCACTTAAGGCACCATTTGGATGCTCCACTGATAGAACACTAGCAAGGGAGACGTGGAGCTACAGGAAGAGACCAAGAGAATTTAGAGTTTTGTGTAAATGTGTTGGAAGGAAGATATTTTAAGATGTCCTTGGTGATGTGGGTAGTCACTTCACCACTGTCCGCTCCTTAAGCTCGAGAGCTTCCTGAACTCTTTGAGATTGTCGGTTTAGTCTTTCACGGACGGTGTCCTGGCTGTATGCCGTGGTCGAATTGCTTTAGTAGTTGCCAATTTCCCACCGGAAACTGAGTGAGGCATTCCCAGGAATCCGCTCCGTATGAAGGTTAGTAGTGTACTGAAGGTGTGCCATCCAGTAAAAGGAAGAGCACCCCGAAGCGGCAAGACATTTCTCTGAAAGGAAACATAAAACACTTTGTCGGTGTAGCTCTGAAGATGTAGCAAAATGAAGCTGCCGTGAAAGTGGGAATCTGGCAACGCTTGTGGCCGTCGAGTGGAATGACGCGTTCCTACAAGCTGTGGCTCAGCTTACCTCGCCTTTCCGTTATGTATAACAGAGGAAGGACTGTTTACTACTCGGCCATGTGTACATATTTCAAACTGCTCTCAACATACAACAGCCACACCCAGAAATCTCCTGAGTTATATAGTGATTACCTTCCTCATGACGGAACTGCAACGTGAGTAACAATTAGGCAAGTATACTCCATCTCTTTGTGATGTGATGATGATGATGATGGTGATGATGGTTGTTTAAAGAGGCCTAGCATCTAGCTCCTCGGCGCCTAATGATACGAAATGTAAGAACAATTTAAAAGTCCAAATATTCAACCTCTGACCAGAATTCATACCTTGATTGTGAATAATGAATGAAAGAATACGAAAGCAAGATAATCAGCGGATCCAACTCACAATATCGAATATTAAAAAGAATTCCAATATTCAATCCTCCGAATACAATTATAAACACGACGATGAACAATTATTATGAAATTGAAACAATCAGCGGATCCGGTCCGCAATGGCCCAACTTTCCATAAGCTAATTTATAACAATGGTATATACTGACCAAGGAGCTGCTTTCAAAGCACATCCCTGAATCGATTATGCTTTTGGTCTAAAGAGGTCGGAAATCTAGGTGAACGGCCCCACATAGAGGTACGTATCGCTAGTAAAGAAGAACCATGGTATTTCTCAAAAGTAACGTATATTTTCGGTGCTCCACACATAAGGGCGCAACCCATAGGCAAAGCAAACCCATGGTGTTTCCCACATAGTGGGTACTAATCACCGGGACTCGTTCTACACCGCGGTATTCCTGACATGGTGGATAGTAATCACAGTGACTCGTACTATACAGTATTGTTTCCCACATAGTGGGTACTGATCACCGGGACCCGTATTATCCCGCGGTGTTTCTCCCACTGTGGTACTCATGACAGGTAAAACCGACACACGTGGTGTTCCTCACATAATGGGCACTAATGAGAAGCAAAACCCAGATCCGTAGTGTTGTTCACATATTTGAATGAATGACAGGTAAATCTCAGACACGTGATGTTCCTCGAAACGCAAACCCATGTTATTCATCACATAGTGGAACTAATCAAAGAGACACTTACTATACCGTGGTATCCTTGGAAAGAATACCATGGTGTTCCTCACATAATTGTACAAATCTCAGGGACCCGCACTATACCGTAGTGTTCCTCATATAGTGGTACTAATCACAGGGACCCGTAGTATTGCGTGGTGTTCATCAAACAATGGAAACTAATTACAGGGACACGTACTATCCCGTGATGTTCCTCACATTGTGGTACTATTCACAGGCAAACCACAGACCCGTGGTGTTCCTGAGAACGCGAACCCATGGTGTTGGTCACATAGTTGTACAAATGTCACGGACCCGTACTATCCGTGTGGTGTTCGTCACATAGTGGGTATCAATCACAGGTAAAACGCAGACCGGTGGTGTTCCTCGGAACGCAAACCTATGGTGTTCGTCACATAGTTGTACAAGTCTCAGGGACCCATAATATCCCGTGGTGTTCCTCACATAGTGCGAACTAATCACAGGGTCCCGTATTATCCCGTGGTGTTCCTCACATTGTGGTACTAATCACAGGGACCTTTAATATCCCGTGATGTTTCTCACATAGTGGGTTCTAATGACAGGTTACCCTCAGACACGTGGTGTTCCTACGAATGCAAACTCATGGTGTTTCTTACAAAGTTGTTCATATCTCGGGGAACCGTGCTATCTCGTGGTGTTCCTCACAGAATGGGAACTAATCACAGGGTACCGTACTATCCCGTGGTGTTCCTAACATTGTGGTACTAATAACAGGGACCTGTACTATTCCGTGGTGTTCCTCATATAGTGGGCACTAATGACAGGTAAAACTCAGACCCGTGGTGTTCGTGAGAACGCGAACCCATAGTGTTCGTCACATAGTTGTACAAATATCAGGGATCCGTACTATCCGAGGTGTTCCTCACATAGTGGGTAGTAATGACAGGTAAATCCCAGACCCGTGATGTTCCTCGGAACGCAAACCTATGGTGTTCCTCACATTGTGGTGCTAATGACAGGTAAACGGCAGACCTGTGGCTTTCCTCAAAACGCAAACCCATGGAATTCATCACATAGTGGTACTAATCACAGTGACCCGTACGAACCCGTGGTGATCCTCGGAATGCAAAACAATGGTGTTCCTCACATAGTTGTACAAATCTCTGGGACCCGTACTATCCCGTGGTGTTCCTGACATAGTTGTACAAGTCTCTGGGACTCGTACTATCCCGTGGTGTTCCTCGGAACGCACACCCATGGTTTC
This sequence comes from Anabrus simplex, assembly GCF_040414725.1. Lineage (NCBI taxonomy): Eukaryota > Metazoa > Arthropoda > Insecta > Orthoptera > Tettigoniidae > Anabrus > Anabrus simplex. Next base: position 69,936,230 of record NC_090279.1, read on the forward strand.
CACAACCAGATGCTGAAACACCCGAGCGAGGTTAGCTTCTTTTATCTCCCTGGGATCCTCTAACCGAGTCTAGGCAAAGGGTTAGCCTCCGTTATAGTGGTGGATACTATACATGGGTACTGTAAACACACAGTGATCCTCTAACAGACACATTGTATTCCTCAGTTTGTGGTGGTTAATAACAAGAATAATGGAACTAAGCAAAAGTCATTTGATACAAATTCAGCATCCCTTGGTCTCGTCCTCCACCCACAGAGATGTGTGTGTTTGGTCCGCCAGAGCTATATTATTTCGCTCATGTCGACCGGAAAGCCAGGTAAGACCCCATACACGCCACCTGGGACGCAGCACGTGGGAGTAACACCTCTCCCCATGCTACGGCAGCGTAGTAGGTTCGTGGATAATCTGCTGTTACTTGATGTCGTGTGTCCCCACTCTCTTACAACTGCCAATGGCTGCCATACAGAAAAGCCGCATAAGATGACTAGACTAATTCTTCTGACCGTAACATTTTGAAGTCTGTTGTTGAGGTTTACCATTTTCCACGAGCTGGTGGGCAATCTGTTTAGCTGTTACATTCGCATGACCCTCTGTAACTGGTTGGTTACAACTCAGACGTTTAAGAAACCTCCAGCCTTTCTGGCTATCCTTCCTTAGATCAGTGTCCCCATCGCTCCTGTTATTAGATATCGCTTTTAAGAAATCTTCCCCAGCTTGGACGGTAGCGGATCTCAAATGACCATTGTCAAAGAGATCACGATAGTTTCTCAATATTTCAATAGTCTCTGTATATAGTGTTCACCGTCAGCGAATTGAGATACGAGAAAAATCTTCACGATATTTACATAATCATCACATGATTAAGGAAAAGGCTCCTTAAGAATGTTCTCGTGCAGTGAAATAATACATTTCCCCCAATCAGCCTTCTTAAAATGACATCATCTTCGAAAAGGAACTCAGATTCTAACGATTTAAAGGTAAAATGTATAGAACTTACACGAGACCACAGAACTAGTTGCAAATAGCGGATTCTGGTGGCGTTTAGTAAATTCACCGAGGGTCGCAGACTGAACGCTGAGAGGCAGAAAAGTCTGTAATGAAGATGTATGTATGAAAAGGAACTGTCTGCGGTCAGATTGCAGCATATATCTGGCATATAACAGGACGATGAGGGATTGTTTGCCCCACTGATTTCGCTGAAAACCGAGATACGGTATGTGTTTGTTTACGCAGATACTGTAATTTAACATCTGGATAATATCCATCCTCCATCTCGCACTGTTGAATGATACTGGAAGTTTGTTATCATGCTGTAGAAATAGATTGCACGAATCTGTCCATTCAATGCTAGCCTCTCCTCTTTCGTCGATACCTGGGTAGCCCCATGTTGTACTATGACTGTTGATGTACCAACCACAAACTTCACATATTGATGCTGGCATGCTCCACAAGTCTAAATACAGTACCTGGTAACTTATTAATTGAGATCTACTGTGAGAGTCCCAATGTCATCACGGGAGATGATCTGGATGTTGGATAACACTGAGGGTGTTCAACCACTAAAACATGACCTTGATTTTGGGACGGCAAAAATACTAGCCTCGGCCAGTTTCCTGAATGCATGTTATTAGAGTGTCGAGTAAATTGCAAGGCTATACATTTTGTGTTGTTTTTCAGATTCTTAGAATTAAGTGAATAATAGAAATAAAATAATCAAAGTGCAAAATATTATTATGAAAACTTGCGTATAATAATCCAGTAAACCCATACATACAGAGGACGACGATGAGCAGAAAATGAGAGCTGATAAGAGTTAAATATAGTCTGTGTATTCCAGTAACTTCTACAACGTAGTCCGGTGTATTTTGCTATGTGTAGGTGTGATTTGACCTTGTAATATTTTAGCGGAAATTCATCACAGTTTCAGCTATTAATTTTTGTGCTGACAAGACACAAGTAGACATTTACGATACTTGCGTGTATTAGAACTGTCACTGTGTTATAACCGGCATTTAGTCATATTTTTCGTCAGGGTGGGACGTTAGATTGAGTGCATTTCTCATAAAATTTATTCAGACGTAATAGGAACATGTTTGCAGTATAGCAGTGAAATTTATAGGAATTTTAAGTATGTTAATTTGTGAGATTTCATGTCCACAAACGTAGAATCAGTTGTGTATGCAAACTGGAAAGTTCTGGTCAACTTCTAATTCGTAAATGTCAGTAATTACAATATTTATTTATTTCTCGTGTGGCTACATCACGAAAAATAATAATATTTACAAATATTATCTCATACTAATAACGATAATTGATTTCATCACGCTAATAAGATGAAGACAGGGGGGAATTCGATTTTAATCTCTCTCAGCAGTATAAGTAAACCTGAGCTTGCCTCAAGACATTTTCTGGCAAGCGAGTTAATCATAAAATTCATATCAAATGCTCCGCCTTCACAAAAGGTCTCATTATTTTATCCAACAATAGGCAGGAATGAAATCAGTCCTTGGAAAACTTCATGAAATTGCATCTAAAACGAATCTAAGACTCATATTAGAAAACCCAATACATGGAAGGATTTATTCATTATTACACGAACAAAATCTGGTAACTCTGTTTGGCAAAATTACTCTGGTAAATAATTTCAAATACTTGGAGAAGTCATCCAACCATCTGCATTAAATCATGAAGCAAACAGAGAGAGATTTCCATATTACAAGTAGGCCATAGAATCACATGGGAAAGGTACGACAAAAAATCAGTATCCCGGAACCTTATATTAAAATATTATAACACCGTAATTAAGCCTCAAACATTACACACGGCAGAAACCTTGATCAGTGGAGAAAGATCATTATCTAAGATGATCGAAAAACAAGAAACAGAAGTCCTCAGGGAAAACGTGGCCCATTATGCATAGGAGTGTGGATGAATAGGAGGTCTCCGGAATTATGTCACCATACTGAGAAAATATCAGATACAAAAGGTGATTGTAGATTGATTGCCATACTGAAAGAATAGATGATGAAAGACTCACTATAAAGATATTTAATAATGCCTCCTCACTAAAAGTCAGAATAACTGGATAATCGAAATTGAAAAGGACCTTCAAGAAATCAACATACCAGATGAAATTATATGGGACACGCCTAGCTTTAGAACGTAGGTGAACAAATACCATTTTTCTGAAAACCCAAGATGAGAACACAGTTACACAGAAGGAAGAACAGATGATAAACACAAAGAGGGAAGAAGCTCTGGCAGGAGAAGAAAGCACAACCATCTGCAAAATAAGTACAATCGCGCTCCTTGGTTGGGCAAAACATTTTGAAATAATAATAAGTAATGGAATGAGTAATAGTTACCATCCACTTGGTATGCTATTTTTGTGAAGGGTCAGTCTGCGATACATTTATCAGGAGGTGATAGCTCAGGGTTTGAGGTCTATGTTGAAGTCAGTGTCATATGCGTCTGGAGTATTGTATTTCCAAGTGAAGTGAGAAACTTCGTAACTGTCCATAACTGTCGGTGGTAGATAAATTCTATTTGTCCATGTAGTTATGAAACCATGCGACTCAGTTTGTGAGACACGCTTCTAGTCGATACTCCAGAGGTAATAGTGTAGATAATGCCGAGGTTTCTTTGTAAAAATGCTCGAGGGAAAATCATCAGGACAGATTGTTTTGAAATATGGAAAGGTCCATTGTTTGAACATTGAATAGGATCCTATATCCAGAGGGATTCTTTGTTCATCCAATAACTCAATTAGTACCAGTAAACTGCATATCAAATTCCACAGATCCCATTAGACTTGAAATCATTTGTGATGGCAATAATGTTGACCGATATATTCTGATAATACAAGGATCTGGACGAAGATTTGTGCTGTAGTAAAAGTCCATCCATGGCGAGATTTATTTGCTCACTTGTAAGCCAGTGGAGAGCGGCAGGTATAAACCTCTTTGACGAGATAACAGGTGCTCACATTTATATGAGGCGGAACATCCTTGGAAATAGAGGGCCGTGCAACATTATTGATATTAAAATAAATGGGGAGTAATTCGAATTTCAATTCTACTGCATAGGCAAATGATAGAGTGGATTCTCAGTAACATTCCCGAACACTTGACTGTGTATTCTAGTTTCGATGTTTCCAAAACACAGCCATAATTCGTAATGCCACTGAGCATTTAAATAATTACTTTGGTGTCAGAAGGTTGTCCTTAGATATTAAGATTTCCATTTCTTGATATATTCGTAAGGCAGCTAGGTATTATGACTGCCGATGGCGTGTCCATCAGTGGAAAGCAGGATGGTGGTTGAAGTGCATGGAAGGAAATCTTGGGATTGCTCGCCCATGCTAGGATCGTGAAATTATGTAGCTAGCCAACTGCTCTTAGATGACAGGTGAGTATTGTAGTTTGAGACAAAGAGTCGGTACCACATGATAATCGATAAGATGTAGTAGCACCCTGCCATTATTCCATGTGCTACCCATGATTTATGGCTAATTTGTTCATAAAGAGTTGTAATATTTTGTGTTTATATTTTAGTAGGAATATATAAGTGGATGTAGTTGAATTCCGTGACCTATAATATGTAAGGTTTACACATGAGTGGAGTTTATATTGGGGTTTGACTGATGGTTATAACTAAATGTTAACAGGACTCCTCTTCGCAGGTTTTCATGAATTTATTCCAATCACTGACTTCAACCTGTTGTTTTGGTTCATGAAACATCATTCATTTAATACAAATAATAACACTATTTTATGTTGTGTAATTTTACGCTATTATTCACTGGCACTTGAAGTCCACTTGTTTTGGAGGGTCACTTTGGTCATCACGCACGTTCAATTAACTTCAACGAGAGGTCACGTTGGTCATCAGGCACGTTTCCTCAACCTCGAACATTAATTGAGTGGGTGACCATGAATGCTCAGTGATGTGCAATCGAGGTTACACAGACTCCATTGAGGGTCCAAGTATCTCGTCCTATGCTGATGGACAGTCAGTGGATGGCCTAAATTAGAAAGGTATGGAAAACACTTCCTGATATTTAGACGATCGAGAAATCGGAAGCGTAACGCACCGTTGTTTATGGAGATGAGCAGGTTGAATCTCATGTTGTTTTCTAGTTAACCATAAACTTGTTTTCTGTAAATAGCCCTTCAGGCTTTCTTTTGTGGTGGATATTAATTTCAACCCGAAATCGTCCAGCCGCAGCCTTATATTAATCTCGCTGACCGCAGACCACTGTTTATTACCATATTTGTAAACACACCCACCATCATATTTCACTGTCTTTTATTGAATAAACATAGAGTATGTAAGCTTTGAATTTATGTAGGCCTTCCTTGATACCAAGTAGTCATGTTTAGAAGTGACGAAGAGCCATTAGCACCCCCTGAGACACCAGAGTTAACAATTCATGCTGAAGACCTGGAACAGGCAAACATCAGTTTGACATGAGGAGAGGGTTCAGTATTCAGTATGTCCCTTCAATACAAGCAACGTTGATATATAAGATATTTTTAGTGACTTCTTTTTGGCTCCATTACAGAAAAGAGAGAGGCCGATTCTCTGCCACCAGGTAAACAAAAATGGAGAAAAGTATACTGCAGCTGTCGACATACGAGTCCCTACTTAAAGACACCCCTCGAGAATTACGTGAACTTCATGAATAGCTACGGGCACTTAAGTAGAATTTTCTATTTGCATTCAGAACCGGCTAACATACACAATATTATCGTACAAGTGCCGAGGGAGCATGTACAGTTTTGAGCTACTGGTCTATTCATAATTAAAGGAACATACGACATCTAGGAATGGGGAGTACAGGTGTGCTCAGGTTTCAGCAACAATTTCAACTGAGTCCTATTATGAATTGATTCGGCACTTATTCCCTTGAATTGTTTATTCTAAAGTTTAATTACTTCTTTCCTGCGCTTCTGGTCTTTTACCACTTTTCTTTGCCATAGGATGCTTATGTGTTCATCCGGATTACTTCTTATCCTCGCATCTGGACGGCTACCCAAAGATTGTTAATGAGCACACTTCTACTTTAGTCCGAAACAGAAAAAGCGTCGTCCATGGTTGAGTAAAAGCGGTAATTCATGAAATCTTCTTTGCCCTTTTCGAACACGGACCTGGCATTATGTTACCTGAAGATTTTCTCTCAGAGAAAATGGCACATAGGGATGGACCGCTCTCCGGTGTACATTATGAGGTGTGCAGAAAAGGTGCCGTTCTATCTGAAGAACTTATTACTTCTCTGCTGTGTGCGATCGCATGTGCCTCGCTACATCTCCGGAATTGGAGAATGTCTTGTGGAACTCCGGACACTTGTGTAGTAGTTAGTGGGACGTTAAGCAAAAGAACATTATTATTAAATCACGTGCGACTTAATCACGACGTAACGTTACGCTCGTGCGCCGTCTCTCCCGTGTAAACCGACAGCGTGTTGCTGCGTGCGAACGATTTGCTAAGAAACACTGAGCAGTGCGGCATCTCTCCAGTGTGGTTCACATGTGCATGGTTATCTTGGATGATTCTCTGAACATTTTATCGTACTACTGAGCACTCGTATGTGTTCTGATCTGAAATGTTAGAGTGACCTTCTTGGCTAAATATTTGCCACAGATATTACTTCTTACTTCTTGCCAGTGTGCGTCCACGTGTGAACTGGTAGGTCACTTTTCTGGATGACAGATTTGCAACAGATATTGCGTAGTGCGCCTTACGCCTGTGTGAGTCCGCATATGACGTGCAAGGTGAGATCTCCAGCTGAATATCCTGCATCAGACATTGCCAGAGATTGGCATGTTGCCTGTGTGAGTCAGCATGTGAACTACTAGGCTGACTTCGATGCTGAAGAATAACCCACAGATATTGCACCAGTATTGTTTTCTGCGTACGGATGTCCGCATGTGAACTCCTAAGGCGCGTTTCTGAATGAAAGATTTGCCGAACAAATTGCATGCAGTGTGGCTTATCGCCTGTGTGAGTATGAATGTGACCTGCTAGATGGAATTTCTGGCTGTAGGAATTCCCACAGACGTTGCAGCAGTATGGCTTCTCATCTGTGTGTGACCGTCCGCGATTTGCTTGGACGGATTTACTGCTGAATTACTTGCCACAGACGTTGCAACATTATGGCTTCTCATTTGTGTGCTTCCGCATGTGAACTGCTAAGCTGCGTTTCTGGATGAATGATGTGCCACACGCATTGCACCGGTAAGGCTCATCGCCTGTGTGAGTACGAAGATGTTTTATTAAACCACCCCTCTGTCTGAAAGATCTTCCACACTCGTTACAACAGTATGGCTTCTCGTCTGTATGTGTCAACAAATGAATAGATTGGACGGATTTACTGCTGAATATCTTACCACAGACATTGCAACAGTATGGCTTGTCTCCAGTGTGAGAACGCATGTGAATAGCATGTGACTCTTTCCTGCAGAAGGATTTACCACAGATATTGCACCTGTATGGCTTTTCGGCAGTGTGGGAACGCATATGAATAGTTTGGACGGATTTACAGCTGAATAACTTGCAACAGACATTGCAGCTGTAAGGCTGCTCGCCTGTATGGGTTCGCATATGATAAGTTAAGGCGCTTTTCTGGATGAATGATTTGCCACACACTTTACAGGAGTGTGGCCTATCTCCCGTGTGAATAAGCATATGATCTTTTAGATGGACGTTGAGACCGAAGGATTTCCCACATACATTGCAAAGGTATGGCTTCTCGCCTGTATGGGACCGCATATGATAAGTTAAAGTGTTTTTCTGGATGAAGGATTTGCCACAGACATTGCAACAGTGTGGCTTATAGCCTGTGTGGATACGCATGTGACCTGCTAGAATATCTTTCCGGCTGAAGGACTTTCCACAGGCATTGCAACAGTAATGCTTCTCCCCCGTGTGAGACCGTATAAGGTCTGCACGTGTCCTGAACTTTTTGTGACAAACCGAGCTTTCGTTTATAATCCCACCTGTATGCATTCGCGTGTCCTCTGTCAGTTTTTTCCTCTTTCTAAAGCATTTATCAGAAAATCCGCACACTGGGAGCGGGTAGATCCTGAGGTGTTCCGACAAGCTGCCTCGGCTACCAAAAACCTTTCCGCAGTGATCGCACTTGGAGGGACGATCATCCTTGTGTCTCTTCAGATGTCGCAAGAGGCCCAACTTCCCCGCCAGGACTTTACTGCACACACTACACGTAAAACTAGGTGATCCGCCATCCGGAGTTTGATGATCTCTATAGCTCACCTCGGGTCTCGATCTACAGTGACAAATTAAAACCGTGTGACCAATAGTTTAAGAGCCAACCCCACAACAACTCTCACACAATTAATTTGCTACTGGACATTCCAATCACTGATATCTCGTGCAGAGAGCTCGTTACTCATAGACATTACATTTCTGAGAGTAAACATCATCTGAGGTCAAATTCAGAGTGACTGTTAAATTTCGAAAGCTCTCACTTGTTACGGGAATGTGTTGCGTCTTTTCTTAATCACGATATCACGCGCAAGAAACTTGTCACGATTTAGAAATGTACGAGTTAATAGACAAACTCATTTAAAGAATGCATGAGAAGGGGTCCAGTCTAAAAGGAGAAATACAAGCTCTTTAATCCAGCACACATTATTCTATTGAAATCCGTAGTCTGTTCTCCTACATAAAGGACGGCACATGCATTGGTGTCTTGATTTTGTTGAACCACTCTGCAGTTTGTGGCAGGCAAGTACTAATTTTTTGTAAAGGACCTCGTATTGAGGTTGTATGAGGGAATGTCAGTGTTGTAGATATTAATAAAGTTGAGAACATCGCTTGCCGACAGTCAGCAAGATATGCTGAACCATGGCTAATGTTGTATGAATGTTATTTTGTCACACAGATATACATATTTTATTTGTACATTGTTATCATGTCACTGTAGCATTTTATTATATCACTGTGTCGCTCATCCGAAATATGCAGCTTTGATGTGCAATCAAACAGAGCCAAACTTCATATAGGATAGTAGGTTTATACAAGGACCTTCATAATTACTACAATGTACTACATCAGTCTACGCCTTAATTGCTGTATTTAACACAAGCCGTATGCAACACGGAAACCACTAATCCTGATGAAATCCTGGAAAACCTTAAATATAACAAGTATACGACGGCTCTCTCCCTAACACTGATACTGTCTTTTCACCTCCACATACTGCTATTATAGACATTATGAAGGCCACACAGAATATGGCTTTGGTGGTAGCGTTTTATTACAATGTTCTAATAACCTGAATTTTAAACCAAACGCAACCTATCATGCCCTTGAATATTCTTACAAGTATAAATTTAACAATACGGATAGAAGGAGCATCAAAATCAAGGCTTGAGCCAAAATTCGAGATGACAAGACGTTGAATTGCACCGTAGTGGAAATTGCTGCTATATAAAGGAAGGAATGACATTCCATTTATTTCAAAAGATCACGGGCAACGTGATTATTTTAGTGCATTGATAACATAGTTGGATAGCATCCAATTCTGAGCCTGTCTCCCCACCGCAGAGTAGTTCTACATATTCTACGGAAGAAGGGCGGGAAATACAAATTTCTTGGTTAAAGGTGAGATTCGCTTTTACGCAGGCTAAAATATATCGTAACATGAACTGGTACTTTCCAATTCATGCTGTATGAACTGAATTCACATGGCCCAGTCGAATGCATGACTGGCTCCCAAGCAAAGCAATGGGAGGCTCCAGCATGTATTGTTAGTGCACTCTTAGGAGAAAATAAGTGGACAAATAAAAGAGGACGTTGATTCCAGATATGACAGACTAAATCTCTTGATCATCTCACAAGATATTGATGTTGACGCCACTAGACAATTGGGGGCAGGAAATACGACACTGGATTGTATGTCATGCGTTCTGTGGCATTTCACGCCAAGCAAAAGTGCAAAAGTCTGTAACCGTTCTACTTTACGTGATTACGTGATTCTTGTGACAAGTCATTTAACAGGTTCACAATTAGTTTCTCAGAAAAATGATGTTTCATTTTGCATTGATAAATATTCTCCACGAACCACCTATATTGCTGTAACACGTGGCGCGTCCCAGTTGACGGATACGGGTTCCACACTGGCCTGCCGATGAACTTGAGCAAAATATATTAGCTCGCGCGCACCGAACACGTACAAAGTGTTTAATGGCAACTTTGGTGGAGATGGAGACGTTCAGTATGGAGCAGATGGCAGAAGAGGAACCCTAAATTTCTTGAAGTTAATGCAAAAAAGAGGGTAGCGTTTCTTCTCTAAAACAGTGGCTGCAAAAGGCATCTGTTCCCCATGTCCGGAGCTACGTTACTACCTTCTGTCATCAGCTCTAAAATGCTTCAAGACAAGCCGGCCGAAAAATAATACCGTCACATCATTAAGAAATATGTCTCATGGTATCGGAGCCAAGATTAGTGCAGCCTCTGGAAGGGACGCGCATTGGCAGGGCCCAGTCAGCATGAAAAATATGCAAGGGTTACCGTCGCGCGGGCTGCGACTGCTAACCAAGCGATTACCCCTATTCTGTACCCCATCATTGAATTATATCTGGATGAAGTAGCAAACAAGCCACTGCAATTGAGAGAAGGCTTGTGAGCATCTGAGAGGTGCGGGAAAAAAGATGGAGTGGAGAAAAGTCATGGGAAAAGGGGTGTGCTTACTAACTGATGTACCCAAGAACAGCTCATGGTACTGACATTGTCATATCAGCAAAATTTGACGGTTGTGTCTCCGAGGTGCAAATGTATGACAATCGCTTGATGTAACTCGTCCGTATTGGGGAGAGAAGGAAATACTAATATTTCAGCGCAACACTGCACAAACTGACGTGCGCACGGAAACCGAAGATGCGTTCTGGGCACTGCCTGACAAGAAGACCGCTGACTATCTCAACACTGCCGATGATCTGAACGGACGTGTCGGACGGAGGAAAGAACAAGCAGTTCATGGCGTTCATGGACATGGAGAAAACAACGACAGTAATATAATTGGATGGTTCTGCGGCCACCACCGCCACTGGGCTCCCAGCGGCCTCCTCCTCCACCGCCACCCGGAGGGCCTTCCCGGGGGCCTCCTCCTCCACCTACGCACGGGTGGACTTCCCAGGGGCCTGCTCCTCCTCCCACGGAAAATTTGAATTGGTAAATTAGGCCACGTGCTTTTTTGATAGCCACGTGCTTTAAGACAGACAACAACGCATCTCTAACATCAATACTACTATGTTGATGGTCCTAAACCTTATTGGTACCAACTTAACCTAACTAGCCCGAGATTTGAATCGGTAAACAAATGCACGTGCTTTTTGACAGCCACGTGCTTTTTGACAGCCACGTGCTTTCTGACAGACAACAACGTATCGCAAACCTCAGTACTACCATCTTGACGGGCCTAAACCTTAGTGATACCAACTTAACCATACTAGCGCGAGATTTCAATCGGTAAACAAATCCACGTGCTTTTTGACAGCCACGTGCTTTTTGACACAAAACAACGCATCGCTAACCTTAGTACTACCATTCTGACGGGCCTAAACCTTAGTGCTACCAACTTAACCTTACGAGTGCGAGATTTGAATCGGTAAACAAATCCACGTGCTTTTTGACAGCTGTCATCCGCCATATTTAATCAAGAGAGCACCGTGCTGCACTCTCTAGCTGAAATGTGGTGGCGGCAATTTGAAAACTTCTGCGTTCTCTTGTTTGGAAACAAACCCACGTTCTTTCTTGACAGCTACCATCCGCCATCTTTAATCAACAGAGTACCGTGCTGCCCTCTTCAGTTGAAATGTGGTGGCGGACAATTTGAAAAATGCTTTTTGATAGCAGCCTTCTTTAATCAACAGAGCACCGTGCTGCTATCTTTATCGTTGTAGTAGACATTTTCTACGTCACAGCTGTCATCCGCACTCTTGCATCGCAAACCTCAGTGCCAAACTCTTTAGTTGAAATATGGTGGCGGATAATTTAAAAAATTCTACAGAACGTTCTCTCGACGCTAATTGCACACGATGGTGGCTATACATGACTCCTTAAGGGTGCTTACGCAAGATGGCTGCTATACATAGGTTCATATGAGACTCCCTTGGGATGCTTGCGCAAGATGGTGGCTATACATGGCCATCATGTCCTTGCACAAGATGGTTTGAGATGCCCTAAGGATGCTTGCGCAAGATGGCGGACACAAGATGGCGACTATACACGGCTCCTTATGAGACGCCTTAAGGTTGCTTGCGCAAGACGGCTGCTGCACTTATCAAGAAAGCTAGCTTAGAGGCTAACGTGCCTTGCTGGTTCGATTCATTTAACTTGGGGCTTAAATGCAAAACGTTAAATATCTCGAAAACGATGCATCGTACAGCAAAACGGACAAAATTTATCCGCCTCAAACGTAGGTTCGCAGTATGAGGAATATGATGTTGTTGTTTGAGTCATCAGTCCATAGACTGGTTTGATGCAGCTCTCCATGCCACCCTCTCCTGTGCTAACCTTTTCATTTCTACGTAACTATTGCATCCTACATCTGCTCTAATCTGTTTGTCATATTCATACCTTGGTCTACCCCTACCGTTCTTGCCACCTACAGTTCCTTCAAAAACCAACTGAACAAGTCCTGGGTGTCTTAAGATGTGTCCTATCATTCTATCTCTTCTTCTCGTCAAATTTAGCCAAATCGATCTCCTCTCACCAATTCGATTCAGTATCTCTTCATTCGTGATTCGATCTATCCATCTCACCTTCAGCATTCTTCTGTAACACCACATTTCAAAAGCTTCTATTCTCTTTCTTTCTGAGCTAGTTATCGTCCATGTTTCACTTCCATACAATGCCACGCTCCACACAAAAGTCTTCAAAAACATCTTTCTAATTCCGATATCAATGTTTGAAATGAGCAAACTTCTTTTCTTAAGAAAGCTCTTCCTTGCTTGTGCTAGTCTGCATTTTATGTCCTCCTTACTTCTGCCATCGTTGGTTATTTTACTACCCAAGTAACAGTATTCATCTACTTCCTTTAAGACTTTGTTTCCTAATCTAACATTTCTTACATCACCTGCCTTCATTCGACTGCTCTTCATTACTTTTGTTTTGGACTTATTTATTTTCATCTTGTACTCCTTACCTAAGACTTCATCCATACCATTCAGCAACTTCTCGAGATCTTCTGCAGTCTCAGATAGAATAACAATATCATCGGCAAATCTCAAGGTTTTGATTTCCTCTCCTTGGACTGCGATTCCCTTTCCAAATTTCTCTTTGATTTCCTTTACTGCCTGTTCTATGTAAACATTGAAAAGGAGAGGAGATAAACTGCAGCCTTGCCTCACTCCTTTCTGGATTGCTGCTTCTTTTTCAAAGCCCTCGATTCTTATCAATGCAGACTGATTTTTATACAGGTTGTAGATAATTCTTCGTTCACGGTATCTGATCCCTATCATCTTCAGAATCATAAATAGCCTGGTCCAATCAACATTATCGAATGCCTTTTCTAGATCTACGAATGCCATGTACGTGGGCTTGTCCTTCTTGATTCGATTCTCTAAGATCAGACGTAACGTCAGGATTGCTTCACGTGTTCCTACATTTCTTCTGAAGCCAAATTGATCTTCCCCCAACTCAGCTTCAACTTGTTTTTCCATTCTTCTGTAAATAATACGTGTTAAAATTTTGCAGGCATGAGATACTAAACTAATAGTGCGGTAGTTTTCACACCTGTCAGCACCGGCTTTCTTGGGAATAGGTATAACAACATTCTGCCGAAAATCGGATGGGACTTCTCCTGTCTCATACATCTTGCACACTAAATGAAATAACCTTACCATGCTGGTTTCTCCTAAGGCAGTCAGTAATTCAGAGGGAATATCATCAATTCCAGGTGCTTTGTTCCTATTTAGGTCACTCACAGCTCTGTCAAACTCTGACCTCAAAATTGGGTCTCCCATTTCATCAGCATCAACAGCCTCTTCATGTTCCAGAACCAAATTATCTACATTGTTACCTTGATACAACTGTTGGATATGCTCCTGCCATCTTTCTGCTTTGTCTTCTTTCCCTAGAAGTGGCTTTCCATCTGAGGTCTTAATATTCATGCACCTAGATTTCCTTTCTCCAAAGGTTTCCTTGATTTTCCTGTATGCAGCATCTACCTTTCCCAGGACCATACAGCCTTCGACATCCTTGCACTTCTCCTTCAGCCATTCTTCCTTAGCTACCTTGCACTTTCTATCCACTTCATTCTTTAATCGCCTGTATTCTTTTCTGCCCTCTTCATTTCTAGCATTCTTGTATTTTCGTCGTTCATCAATCAGGTCTAGTATCTCCTGAGTTATCCACTGATTCTTAGTTGATCTTTTCTTCCTTCCTAACATTTCTTCAGCAGCACTACTGACTTCATTTTTCATGACTCTCCACTCTTCCTCTACTGTGTTTCCTTCGGCCTTTTCATTTAGTCCTTGTGCAACATGTTCCTTGAAGCAATCCATCACACTCTTTTCTTTCAACTTGTCTAGATCCCATCTTTTTGCATTCTTTCCTTTCTTCAATTTCTTCAACTTCAGACGGCATTTCATGACCAACAAGTTGTGGTCAGAGTCCACGTCTGCTCCTGGGAAAGTTTTGCAATCCAACACTTGGTTTCTGAATCTCTGCCTAATCATAATGAAGTCTATTTGATACCTTCCAGTGTCTCCAGGTCTCGTCCACGTATACAGCCGTCGTTTGTGGTGTTTGAACCAAGTATTGGTGAGGACTAAATTATGGTCAGTGCAGAATTCAACCAGCCGACTTCCTCTTTCGTTCCTTTGTCCCAATCCAAATTCTCCTACTGTGTTACCTTCTCTTCCTTGGCCTACCACTGCGTTCCAGTCTCCCATCACAATTAGATTCTCGTCACCTTTGACATATTGTATTAAATCTTCTATCTCCTCATATATTCTTTCAATTTCTTCATCATCCGCTGAACTAGTAGGCATATAGACCTGCACTATTGTGGTGGGCATTGGTTTGGTGTCTATCTTGGCGACAATAATTCTTTCACTATGCTGGTCGTAGTAGCTTATCCGCTGCCCTATTTTCTTATTCATTATTAAACCAACTCCTGCTTTACCTCTGTTTGATTTCGTGTTGATAATTCGGTAGTCGCCTGACCAAAAATCCTGTTCTTCCTGCCAACGTACTTCACTTATACCAACTACATCTAACTTTAGCCTATCCATCTCCCTTTTCAGATTCTCCAACCTACCACAACGACTCAAACTTCTAACATTCCACGCTCCGACTCGCAGAATGTCAGTATCCATCTTCCTGATGATCGCCCCCTCTCGTGTAGTCCCCACCCGGAGATCCGAATGGGGGACTAGTTTACCTCCGGAATATTTTACCCGGGAGGAAGCCATCATCAGTCCATCATTCATACAGAGAGAGCTGCATGTCCTCGGGAGGTGGTTACGGCTGTAGTTTCCCGTTGCTTTCAGCCCTGTAGCAGTATCAACACAGCTAAGCCATGTTGAGTATTATTACAAGGCCGTATCAGTCAATCATCTAGACTGCCGCCCTTGCAACTACCGAAAGGCTGCTACCCCCATTTCGATGAACCATTCGTTAGTCTGGTCTCTCAACAGATACCGATCCGATATGGTTGCACCTGCGGCTCGGCTATCTGCATAATTGGGACACGCTAGCCTCCCCACCGCGGCAAGGTCACATGGTTCGCAGAGGAGGGAGGAATATGATAGCATAAGGAAAACATAGTCTAATGATGAGACCAACGGTTCGGTTCCTACTTAGGCCCTTTGGCATTTGCTCTGTTTTAGCTTGTATTGAAGCAAGTTTATGGTAGAGAGTATAACGTGCCGTGCTGGTTCGATTCATTAAACTTGGGGCTTAAATGCAAAGTGTTAAATATCGAAAACGGTGCATCGTAGAGCAAAACGCAATAATTTTTCCGCCTTATACCTAAGTCGCAGTATGAGGAACATAATAGCATAAGAAAAGCATAGTCTAGTAATGACATCAACGGTTCGGTTCCTACTTAGACCCTTTGGCATTTGCTCTGTTTTAGCTTGTATTGAAGCAAGTTTTTGTAACATGATTAGGTCTAGCTGTGGTAGAGAGTATAACGTGCTATGCTGGTTCGATTCATTAAATTTGGTGCTTAAATGCAAAATATTAAATATCTTCAAAACGGTACGTCGTAGAGCAAAACGGAGAAAAATTTTCTGACTAATACGTAGGTTTGCAGTATCAGGAATATGATAGCATAAGAAAAAAATATAGTTTAATGATGAGATCAATGGTTCGGTTCCTACTTAGGCCCTTTAGCATTAACGGTTATCTAATTCTACAAGATGGCGGCTGCTCTTATGAGACAGCTTAAGGGTGCTTGCACAAGTTGTCTTGAGACGTCCTGGGGATGCTTGCGCAAGATGATCGGCACAAGATGGCGGCTATACATAGCTCCTTATGCGACGGCTTAAGAGCGGTTGTACAAGACGGTTGCTGCTCTTATGAGAAGCTCTAGGGGTGCTTGCGCAAGATAGCAGCGACAAGATGGTGACTATACATAGCTCCTTTTGAGACAGCCTAGGGTTCTCGCACAAGTTGGCGGCTACTCTTATGACGAAAGCTAGATTAGAGGCTACTGCGCAAGATGGCGGCTGCTGTTATGCATGCAGTGGAGAGCAATTTGGGACAGCTCTCATCTTTAATCAACAGAGCATCGTGCTGCTATCTTTAGCTACTACCTTTGAAATGTGTTGGTGGGTAATTAAAAAATTCTTAATGCTTCTTTGACAGCTAACAGCGGTCACTTTCAACAATAGCGGTTATACGTAAGCTGTTAAGGCCTCTTCCTATGTCAAGGCATTGCTCTATCGAACAAGTTTAAACCTGCATCGCGAAGGCAAGAGTGTGCAGCGATAACATCATCGTGCATGTTTAGACTTGCGAAACATAAGACTAGAATTGATGTCGTTAACCTCAACATGTGATTAGAATATTGATTGACGTGTTCAGAACACTACATAAGTGATTAAGACTAGAATCGACCACTGTACTACATACAACATGCGTTTAGAACATGTTAGGGGATACCTTTGTTCTAAGAAGATTAGATTGGAACATAACAAGACTAGAATCGTTGCTGTTAACTTTAACATGTAATCAGAATATTGTTTGATGTGTTCAGAGCAAAAGTACAACTTCAGTGATTTACCTAGTGTAAAAATCGAAAACACACTGTGCACATACTGCGTAGCCAACTTGCTCGCTAAACGATATAGCAAAAGGACAACTTATGATATTCGTCTTGTGCGAAAATTAAAAAACTATAGATAAAACTATACTGCGTAGCCAACTCGCTCGGTAAACAATAATCTCATTTAGTTACAATAGAAAGAAGCATAGATTCAAACCCAGTTCTATTATCACAAACACGGAGAGTAAATATTAAACAGAACGATTGGTGCTATAAGGAATACATTGGTTACATTTAAGTTCCTAGCAGTCGAGCAAGTTATCGCATATACATGTAACATGAAATATCGGCCAATCTGTTGGCAAAGGTTACAAGCATGTAGCTCATGCGGAACGATACAACATGTGTTTAGAACATTGTTTGATGTGTTCAGAACACTAAATAAGTGATCAAGACTAGAATAGAACACTGTACTCGATACAACATGTGTTTAGAACGTATTACGGGATACTTTGGTTCTAAGAAGATCAGATTACAAAAGAAGTAATTTAGACTATAATCGAACACTGTACGCGATGTTGTTAACTTCAACATGTGATTAGAACATTGATTGATGTGTTCAGAACAAAAGGACTTTTCCTCCACCTCCTCCTCCTCCTCATCGTCCTAGGGCTAAAGGGCTAAGGGGCTAATGGGCTGAAGGACTAATGGGCTGAAGGGCTAATGGGCTAAAGGGCAAAAGGGCTCCTCCACTACCTTACTACGCCCTCCTCCTTCCGGAAGGAGTTAGTTGAAGTAGGTATATTTTTAACACCCTCATCGATTGCTATCAGCATGAACGCTTCCACTTTGTTAAGTGTAGGGAATTAATCCTTATTGGTAAATGGTTTTATGTTCAGTACAAGGAATGGAAACTAGGGGTCACGTCTTATCAAAATTACCTAATAAAATCCCCGAGGTGCGATGGGTTGCGTTTTTTCTAACAGAAATCAGTATCTGCTCGATAGTTTTTTAGTGTTTGGAACACTGAACTTTTCAAGAAGGCAGCAGTGAGGTTAGCAATGTTCTGTTGTTGGATTTTAAATTCCGCGCTACAACATGCATAAAGTGGCAGCCTTGAGGTTTAGCGCTGTAAAGATAGCAACAGTGAGGTTAGTGATGCTCTATTGTCCTTCAAAGTGAGGTTAGGGTCCGTCAAGATGACAGCTGTCAAAAAAAAGCATGTGGTTCTGTTTACCAACAAGAGCACGTGGTCGCGACGTCACGGTCACGTAATCAATTCTTAGCTCTACGTCGTTAAGAGCAGCATTAGGATTAACTATGTTTAAAATTCTTAGGGTCAGAGCAGCACTAAGAATAGCTATGTTTTAAGGCGTGTACACCTTACCTATCGATTTTGCATGCATCGACTATTTCTTCCGCTAGAGTGTGCTGCTATCCTAAGATAACCTATATGCATGAACTTGAAGCACTAAGAATAGCGATGTATAAAAAATCTTGTGAACATAGCAGCAGTAAGAATAGCTATGTTTAAAAGCGTGTGCGCAATACCTATCGATAATAAATGCATCGACTATGATACTAAATTTATTCTACTAGAATTTATTCTACTAGAATGCATAACTTATGTAAGCGAACTTAAAGCACAAAGAATAGCGAAGTATTAAAAATCTTGTAAACATAACAGCAGTAAGAATAACAAGGTTTAAAAGCGTGCACACATCACCTATCAATGATGCATGCATCGACTATTGTACTAAACTTATTCCGCTAGAATATACAACGTTCACATGTGTTTGTGCTGCTATTTTAGCACGACCTATGTGCACGAACTTAAACCACAAAGAAGAGTTATGTTTAAAAATCTTGTGAACATGGCAGCGGTAAGAATAGCAAGGTTTAACAGCGTGTACACAATACCTATCAATGATATATGCATCTTCTAATAGAGCGTGTAACTATGGCTTCTATCTGCTGCTATCTTAACATAACCTATGTGCATAAACTTAAAGCACAAAGAATAATTATGTGTGAACATCTTTTGAACATAGCAGAGTGTTAACTACGTAGGTGTAGACATTGAACTTCGCAAGCTGACGTAGCATACAGCGCAACCGTGACGTCACGACCAAGTGCCCTTGTTGGTAAAAAAAGCCACGTGCTTTTTTTTACAGCTGTCACCTTGAGGGACCCTAACCTCACTTTGAAGGACAATACGGCATCGCTAAACTCACTGTTGCTATCCTTACAGAGCTAAACCTCAAGGCTGCCACCTTATGCATGTTGTAGCGGGGAATTTAAAATCCAACAACAGAACATTGCTAACCTCACTGCTGTCATCTTTACGGCGCTAAAATTCAAGGTTGCCACCTTATGTATGTCGTAGCGCGGAATTTAAAATCCAACAACAGAAAATCGCTAACCTCACTGCTGCCATCCTGAAAACTTCGGTGTTCCAAACACAAAAAAACTATCGAGCAGATACTGATTTCTGTTAGAAAAAACGCAACTCATCGCACCTCGGGGATTTTATTAGGTAATTCTGATAAGGTTTGACCCCTAGTTTCCATTCCTTGTTCTGAACATAAAACCATTTATCAATAAAGATTAATTCGCTACACTTAACAAAGTGGAAGCGTTCTTGCTGATAGCGATCGATGAGGGTGTTAAAAATGTACCTACTTCAGCTAACTCCTTCCGGAAGGAGGAGGGCACAGTAAGGTAGTGGAGGAGCCCTTTTGCCCTTTAGCACATTAGCCCTTCAGCCCATTAGCCCTTTATCCTTCAGCCCTTTAGCCCATTAGCCCTAGGAGGATGAGAAGGAGTAGGAGGAGGACGCAGTCAGGAGGAGGTGGAGGAAAAGTACTTTTGTTCTGAACACATCAATCAATGTTCTAATCACATGTTGAAGTTAACAACATCGAGTACAGTGGTCGATTCTAGTCTAAGTTACTTCTTTTGTAATCTGATCTTCTTAGAACCAAAGTATCCCGTAATATGTTCTAAACACATGTTGTATCGAGTACAGTGTTCTATTCTAGTCTTGATCACTTATTTAGGGTTCTGAACACATCAAGCAATGTTCTAAACACATGTTGTATCGTTCCGCATGAGCTACATGCTTGTAACCTTTGCCAACAGATTGGCCGATATTTCATGTTACATGTATATGCGATAACTTGTTCGACTGCTAGGGACATAAATGTAACCAATGTATTCCTTATAGCACCAATCGTTCTGTTTAATATTTACTCTCCGTGTTTGCGATAACAGAACTGGGTTTGAATCTATGTTTCTTTCTATTGTAACTAAATGGGATTATTGTTTACCGAGCGAGTTGGCTCCGCAGTATAGTTTTATCTATAGTTTTTTATTTTCGCACAAGACGAATATCATAGGTTGTCCTTTGCTATATCGTTTAGCGAGTAAGTTGGCTACGCAGTATGTGCACAGTGTGTTTTCGATTTTTACACTAGGCAAATCATTGAATTTGTACTTTTGCTCTGAACACATCAAACAATATTCTGATTACATGTTAAAGTTAACAGCAAAGATTCTAGGCTTGTTATGTTCCAATCTAATCTTCTTAGAACAAAGGTATCCCCTAACATGTTCTAAACGCATGTTGTATGGAGTACAGTGGTCGATTCTAGTCTTAATCACTTATGTAGTGTTCTGAACACGTCAATCAATATTCTGATCACATGTTGAGGTTAACGACATCAATTCTAGTCTTATGTTTCGCAAGTCTAAACATGCACGATGATGTTATCGCTGCACACTCTTGCCTTCGCGATGCAGGTTTAAACTTGTTCGATAGAACAATGCCTTGACATAGGAAGAGGCCTTAACAGCTTGCGTATAACCGCTATTGTTTAAAGATGACCGCTGTTAGCTGTCAAAAAATCATGAAGAATATTTTAATTACCCACCACCACATTTCAAAGGTAGTAGCTAAAGATAGCAGCAAAATGCTCTGTTGATTAAAGATGAGAGTTGTCCCAATTTGCCCTCCACCGCATGCATAACAGCAGCCGCCATCTTGCGCAGTAGCCTCTAAGCTAGCTTTCTTCATAAGAGTAGCCGCCATCTTGTGCGAGCACCCCTAGGTTGTCTCATAAGGAGCTATGTATAGTCACCATTTGTCGCTGCTATCTTGCGTAAGCACCCCTAGGGCGTCTCATAAGTGCAGCAGCCATCTTGTACAAGTGCTCTGAAGCCGTCTCATCAGGAGCTATGTATAGCCGCCATCTGTCGTCCATCATCTTGCGCAAGCATCCCTAGGGAGTCTCAAGCCATCTTGTGCGAGCACCCTTAAGCTGTCTCATAAGAGCAGCCGCCATCTTGTAGAATTAGATAACCGTTAATGCTAAAGGGCCTAAGTAGGAACCGAACCATTGATCTCATCATTAAACTATGTTTTTTTCTTATGCTATCATATTCCTGATACTGCGAACCCAGGTATTAGGCAGAAAAATTTTGTCCGTTTTGCTCTACGGCGTACCGTTTTTCAGATATTTAACATTTTGCATTTAAGCCCCAAATTTAGTGAATTGAACCAGCATAGCACGTTATACCCTCTACCACAGCAAGACCTGATCATGTTACAAAAACTTGCTTCAATACAAGCTAAAACAGAGCAAATGCCAAAGGGCCTAAGTAGGAACCGAACCGCTGATCTCATCATTAGACTATGTTTTTCTTATGCTATCATGTTCCTCATACTGCGGACCTACGTTTGAGGCGGAAGAATTTTCTTCGTTTTGCTCTACGATGCACCGTTTTCGAGATATTTAACATTTTGCATTTATTATTATTATTTATTTTCCACTAATTGTAGTTACAATTTAGGGATGGTGAATGGAGAAAGGGCATAGCCCCACATACAGAAAAGTGCGTGTCCGACTCGTTGGCTGAATGGTCAGCGTACTGGCCTTCGGTTCAGAGGGTCCCGGGTTCGATTCCCGGCTGGGTCGGGGATTTTAACCTTGATTGGTTAATTCCAATAGCCCGGAGGCTGGGTGTTTGTGCTGTCCCCAACATCCCTGCAACTCGCACACCACACATAACACTATCGTCCACCACAATAACACGCAGTTACCTCCCATGGCAGATGCCGCCCACCCTCATTGGAGGGTCTGCCTTACAAGGGCTGCACTCGGCTAGAAATAGCCACACGAAATTATATATACAAAAGTGCCTCCACCACTTAAAATTATAATATACAAATATACAATTACATTCTACATAGTGTTCTTATATACAGTTACCGTATTTACATAGGCATATTTACATAATACTCGCAAGACCTGTTCAACATTCAAGTAATTCGACACACCCACCCACCCACCCACCCACCCACACACACACACACACACACGCACACACTGAGTCTCTCTCCTTATCTCTCTCTCTCTCTCTAGAAACCCCACATAGATTTTAGCTAGGCCGACTCAATCATACCCATTTACCATCTCAATCACACGGGATCCCATAACCTTCATCCATCCTCCCACTCACACAGTAGATAAATTATGTTTTGTACAGAGGGTTTCGTTATATATACATCCTTTTTACATTTTTACAGAAATTTTCTGCAGGTAGTTCTTTTATCTGCGGTGAGAGTTCATTCCACAACCGAGCAGAACGACTAAAGAAGCCACTCTGATATGATACTGTTCTTGCAAATGGAGGGAAAAGGGACACACCTCGACCTCTTTGAGCGGAACGATAGTTCAGCTGTAAGCGGTTGAAAGTGTTTATATTAATTTTACCTGCGAGGGATTTTCTCAGGAAAGCAATATCTATTTGTTTACAGAGGGTTGTTATGGAGGGCAGTGACCTGGTTGTATTTAAGTGACCGTGTTGAGTAATTAGTCGTTCTGCTCGGCGTTGAACTCCCTCTAGCTTCATCATGTTCTCCACTGTAGTAGGGTGCCAGGAAGGAAGCCCGTACAACAGTACTGGCCGTACTAATGACAAATAGGCTGTCTGAACGGCTTCCTTCCTGGCTCCCAGTAGAGATCTGCGGATGAATCCCAGGAATCTGTATGCTTTGCACCTTATTTCCTCAACATGATTATTACATTTTAAACTGCTGCAGATGCGAATGCCAAGCAATTTTATTGAGGTACAAGGCATCAGGTTTTTACCACACAGTGAAATTTCGTGTTGAAACTGTGATCTTGCTCTAGTTAAGCGGATATATTTACATTTCTGTACATTTAAACACATTCTATTTATTTTGCACCATAGAACCACATTATCGAGATCTGACTGTAACTTATTTACGTCGTTCTCATTGCGAATGGCTCTGTAAATGATGGTGTCATCAGCGTACTGTGCCATAGAAGACGATACACAACCTGGCAGATCCAGCGTAAATATTGTGTACAGCAGCGGCTCTATCACACTACCTTGAATCACACCCGAGGTGACTGAGGTTTGTTTTGACCTGGCATCACTGAACACAACGCTCTGCGTCCGACCTACCAGGAATGATCGAAACCATGCCTGCAGGTTGCCTTGAATGCCATACTTGTTAAGTTTTTAACAACAGTCGCTGATGAGATACCTGATCAAAGGCCTTACTCCAGTCGAGAGTTACGCAGTCCAGTTGGGATATATTAGACTGGTACAGGGAATGTTGCCACTCATCAATTACTGTTGTTAAAAGTGTAGTACAGGATTTTCCAGGGAGGAATCCATGTTGGTTGTTATTCAACAGGTTTCTCTCATTCAGAAAATCCAGCACATGTTTAACAATTAGGCGTTCCATGCATTTACATAGGCCAGATGTAATAGAGACTGGGCGATAGTTGTCTACATTTTCCCTGTCACCGTCTTTGAATACGAGAACGACATTTGCTTTCTTCCATTCTTCTGGAACAGTCCCACTGTTCATTGAAATGTTAAATATTGCACAGAGAGAAGGTGCTAATGCTTCTGCACAGCGATGTAGAATTCTGGCCGGCACGTTGTCTGGGCCGTTCGCATCATGAGATCTAGTTCTCCGAAGACTTGTTACGACCTCGTTAGCAGTGAAGTACAAGCTAGTTAGGGATAGAAAGGGAGGGGTTGACCTTGGAGTGAACATGTCTTCATCCTTGTCAGCAGTGGAGAAGTTATTTTTAAATTTACTATTGAATGTGTCTGCTATTTCTTGGGGAGAGGAAACTGATACTCTGTTGTACTTGAAGACGGATGGAGCACTTTTGCCGCTTTTGTTTCTAATGAAAGCCAATAGCTCTTTACTATTGGAACTAAGGCTGTGGATATATGAACTGTAGGCATCACGAGTTAATGATTTGAGTTTGTTCCTAGCCAGTCTGTACTCCCACCTACTGTCACTTGGGTTTTCCTTCCATTTCCTGTATAAACAATTTCTCTTTCGAATACCTGATGTTATATCTTTATTGATCCATGGCGTTTTTCGCTTATTAGAGATAGAAACTTTCGGCACAACTTGATCGACACATTCCAAAAATACATTTTTCCAGTTTTCCAGATCTTGTTGGTATATATATCGCCGGTGAAGGACGCGAGGGGAATAGGAAGACTTTTTCATAGAAGAGAGGAAAGATCGTTCCAGTTGGTGCGGGAAAAAATATATATTGTTCTGGAGTGGAGTTTTGGGGAGGGTTTTCTGTAGCTCAAAGTTGTAATTATGGCTTGGCGATCAAAAAATCCAGGTATTACGTCCAGGAACTGGACGGATGATGGAGAGTTAGTAAAGAACAGGTCTAGTGTGGAGCGGGAATTTTGAGTAATACGAGTCGCATCGAACACTAACTGATGGAGGAAAATGTCGTAGAAGGTGGAGAGAAAACTATTAGCAAGAGGATTGTTTGGTACTGGGGCGGCATTTCTAGACCAAGTAATTTCAAGGTTGAAGTCACCAGAAATATAAATTGCGTCATAATTATTCTGTACTTGATGCACACGATCCAGAGAGGAGAGCAAGGCATCCTTCATTGTTTGTGAGGACTTTGGTGTACGATATACAGATCCGATGAGGAATTTATTACTACCGCACGTAATTTCTACCCACACGGCTTCAGCTGTCGTCTCCAACTCGGGACGTCTAGTTGGATTACACTCTGGTTTTGCGGCAATAAGAACTCCGCCTCCTGTGGTTAGAATGCGGTCCTTACGGAACAGGATGAAAGAATCTGGTAGCACTTCTGAGTCATTAATTGTGTCAGAAAGCCATGTTTCACTGATACACACAACAGAGGGATCTAGGCTTGAGAGCGAAGCGAGAATATATTATTTTCTACCTGGACGTAAAATGCTGCGTGCGTTAAACGCAAAGAGAGTTAGATTATTATTTACATATTTACAGTTGTAGCTATTTACAGAGTCACTGGTAACGTCACTGGTATTGGTAAAGAAAGAGTTCGTTAGTGGCGGCATTTCGCATTGCCAGAAAATCCACGTTCTTCCTCCCTTCTTTAATTTCCTGTATTCTGAAGTAGAAATTTGTGCACATGTCCTGTGACTACTTGACGAACAATTATTACAGTTTACAAATAGTTGATTACGACGCCCGCTGCTTTCACATATTGTACAATGCTGAGGTCCGGGGTTCAATTCAATGTCTCCAATTAGCGCGAGAGTTAGGCACCACAGTGGCCGCCCAGCAATCGGAAGTCTGACAACTCTGCCTTCCCCATTACGACGCGGCCGCCCTACCGCCAGCAGCCCAAGGCTTTCACTGCTACACCAAGTGAGACACTTAAGAGAACATTTCTCACTTACCAACAGTTTTCCAGTAGATGAATCTTCTTTAAATCACCACAAGACTTATCCGAATGCACTGTTACACTTTTCGCGTACGTCACGGCAATTTTCATCAACAAAACTATGATTAATGCACGGAGAACAATTGTAACGACCAGCATGCACGCCGCCATCTTGTGTTAAAAAAGCCCCAAGTTTAATGAATCGAACCAGCACGGCACGTTAGCCTCTATGCTAGCTTTCTTGATAAGAGCAGCAGCCTTCTTGCGCAAGCACCCTCAAGGTGTCTCATAAGGACTCGTGTATAGTCGCCATCTTGTGTCCGCCATCTTGCGCAAGCATCCTTACGGTGTCTCAAACCATCTTGTGCATGGACCCTTAAGCCGTCTCATAAGAGCAGTCACCATCTTGAGCAAGCATCCCTAGGGTGTCTCATAAGAAGCCATGTATAGCAACCATCTTGCGCAAGCATCCCAAGGGAGTCTCATAAGAACCTATGTATAGCAGCCATCTTGCGTAAGCACCCTTAAGGAGTTATGTATAGCCACCATCGTGTGCAATTAGCGTCGAGAGATAGTTGCTGTAGAATTGTTTAAATTATCCACCACCAGAGTACGGCACTGAGGTTTGCGATGCAAGATGGCGGATGACAGCTGTGACGTAGAAATTGTCTACTACAACGAAAAAGATAGCAGCACGGTGCTCTGTTGATTAAAGATGGCTGCTATCAAAAAGCATTTTTCAAATTGGCCGCCACCACATTTCAAATAAAGAGGGCAGCACGGTACTCTGTTGATTAAAGATGGCGGATGGTAGCTGTCAAAAAAGCACGTGGGTTTGTTTCCAAACAAAAGCACGCAGAAGTTTTCAAATTGCCGCCACCACATTTCAACTAGAGAGTGCAGCACGGTGCTCTCTTGATTAAAGATGGCGGATGGTAGCTGTCAAAAAAGCATGTGACATTGTTTCCAAACAAGAACAAGTAGAAGTTTTCAAATTGCCGCCACCACATTTCAACAAGAGAGTGCAGCACGGTGCTCTCTTGATTAAAGATGGCGGATGGTAGCTGTCAAAAAAGCATGTGACATTGTTTCCAAACAAGAGCACGTAGAATTTTTCAAATTGCCACCACCACATTTCAACTAGAGAGTGCGGTACTGCGCTCTCTTGATTAAAGATGGCTGCTGTCACGTGGAATTGCCTGATACCAGAGTGCAGCACGGTGCTCTGTCGATTAAAGATGGCTGCTATCAAAAAGCATTTTTCAAATTATCCGCCACCATATTTCAAAGATATGTAGTTAAAGAGGGCAGTACGATGTTCTCTTGATTAAAGACGGCGGATGACAGCTGTCAAAAAAGCACGTGGATTTGTTTACCGATTCAAATCTCTCGCTAGAAGGTTATGTTGGTAGCAATAAGGTTGAGGCCCGTCAAGATGGTAGTACTGAGGTTTGCGATACGTTGTTGTCTGTCAAAAAGCACGTGGATTTGTTTACCGATTCAAATCTGGCGCTAGTTAGGTTAAGCTGGTACCACTAAGGTTTAGGCCCGTCAAGATAGCAGTACTGAGGTTAGCGATGCGTTGTTGTCTGTCAAAAAGCACGTGGCTGTCAAAAAAAGCACGTGGATTTGTTTACCGATTGAAATCTCGCGCTAGTAAGGTTAAGTTGGTACCACTAAGGTTTAGGCCCGTCAAGATAGTAGTACTGAGGTTTGCGATACGTTGTTGTCTGTCAAAAAGCACGTGGATTTGTTTACCGATTCAAATCTGGCGCTAGTTAGGTTAAGCTGGTACCACTAAGGTTTAGGCCCGTCAAGATAGCAGTACTGAGGTTAGCGATGCGTTGTTGTCTGTCAAAAAGCACGTGGCTGTCAAAAAGGCACGTGGCTTTGTTTACCAATTCAAATTTCCCGCGGGAGGAGGAGCAGGCCGCTGGGAAGGCCACCCATGCGGAGGTGGAGGAGGATGCCCCTGGGAAGGCCCCCCGGGCGGAGGTGGAGGAGCAGGCTCCTGGGAAGGCCTCCCGTGCGGAGGTGGAGGAGGAGGCCCCTGGGAAGGCCCCCCGGGTGGCGGTGGAGGAGGAGGCCCCTGGTAGCCCGGTGGCGGTGGTGGCCGCAGAACTATCCAATTATACTACTAACGACGATGGCCAACAAATTCGCGATTATGCAGAAACTGATCATCGCAAACACACGGTTGAAAAAGAGTGATATTCATCTACTCAGTACTACAGTGGCTCCCATCCAATTCGCATTGACTACATCCTTGTGAGGGGATGAAATCTCGAAGACGTTCTAGAGTTAACAGTTGTCCCTTATTTAAACCTTGCGATGCAACAACGACCAGTCATCTAAGCTGCGGATAAAGTCACCAAGAGCCCAATACTTCACAGGAAATAGACAAATTGGTATCAAATGGTGCCCCCTGAAGAAGGAGACTAACGTTGTTACAAAAGTTACAGAGCCACAAATCACCATAGTTGAAGTGAGCCGGACTAAACTGAAAGACGCCGTTCGCTCTATTCTGGAACAATTAAATCAGGGCGACAACAACGAAGGATTAACCATGACATATGGGTAAGGAATGTAGATGTTAAATATGCAGTACGGTTCAAGAAGCAGCTGTACCACGAGTTTCTTGCTCGTTGGAATGCCTACAATGCAGCCAGTAGTAAAGTGAAGGAGGTCTTTGCCGTAACAAAAGCAAACCGGTAGGCAGGTCTATATGTGAAACTTGAATGCGCGAATACGAGAGGAATTCTTAACGGCTAGTCCAATCGAGCCATCGCAAAACGGCAGAAGTCCAACGTTTTTACGGCATCAATGAGGAAACAGACGATTTGCTACTGGACTGGCGGGAAGCGTGATTACACTGGCGGAACTATTTTGACTAAATGTCAATCATGGAATTTCCGTATCTACCAATCCTAATCACCTCCGCTGTTGAAGGTCCAATGTAGGAAAATGACGTCACTAAAGTCCAGGCTATTGTGAAGGAAACGAAACCAGGGAAAGCCATCTGTCCCGATTATCGTCCGGCAGAGTTTTGTTTCTCTCAGTGGGGGATGCAGCAGTGTGGCTAAAGTAAGCTTTTCAACCAGATCATCAAAGAAGGTCAAAAGCAAAGACTGGCGACGGAGTATCGACTCAGGAATAAGGGAAGACCTGCCGATTTGTCTAATCACGGCCCGATCATACTTCTGAGCCACACAATGTGAGACTTAGAACAAATCTTCGACAAACGGATTAGCGATTTAGCCAAGCATACAACAAGCCAAGCTAGATTTGTGTAAAATTGTGGCGCAATAGGAGAAACCCACGCTGCCGGGCTGTTACTTGAGAGACCCTGTGAAAAATAAGAGGCTTCATCACAAATTTCCGGACCCTGAGAAGGCCTTCCATCGGGTACTTCATACATAATCAGTCAGCTCTACAAGTACATGGCATTCCAGAGCACCTTGCTGAGAGGGTAAAATTACTCTACAAAGAACAAATGAGTAGTGTTGAAGCTGCCACAGGAGCGTCCGATGACTTCCGCATAACTGTAGGAGTCCATCAAGGCCTCGCCTAATCACCACTGCTGTTCATTCTTGTGATGGACACAATTACCTCAAACCTGCACAGTCCAATACCATGGACACTTCTCTAAGCAAGTGACATCATTTTGGCTGAAGAGAATAAGCTTGATCTGCAGCGTCAAACAGAAGACTGGAACAATGGACTAGCGCAATAAGCCCCGCGCCTCAACAAGAACTAGACAGAATACATTGCATTACATCGTCAAGAAGTAGGAACCATGCATGTTGACGTTGAAGATATAGCACGAGGGATATTTAAGTATATTGGTTGCAAAATCTATGATGATGGCCGACTTACTAATGAAGTCAACTTAAGGATATACAACGCCTGACTGAAGTGGAGAATGGCAACAGGCGCCCTTCCGAACTTTGGACGAAGGGCCATACCTAAACTAAGTTCTACCGAACTGATATATGTCCTATAGTTATCCATCCTGTCGAATGCTGGCCAGCTCTAGACGTAGAATGCCAATTAAGCATCATGGATACGAAGTTGCTTAGGTGGAAGGCTGGCATAGCTAGACTAGATCACATTTTAAATGATGTTATTAGAAAACGTTTTGGCATTGCACCAATACAGAAGAAAATTGGGGAAAGGCGCGTGCGCTGGTTTGGGCACGTGTGGCGTGCAGAGGACGATATATTGGGAACGTCAGAGTATACGCAGAAAGTCGATGAATAGAGGCGCTAAGGACGAACCAGACAGCATAGACTGATAAAGTGCGTAACGGCCTGAAAGTTGGAAGACTACATGCAGACATGTCCCGAGACCGAACTAACTGGAGTCAATGAACCACAACACCGGACCCTGCCACCAGAAGCAGACTGATGATTATTCTGTTATAAAAATGGCATGCAATGTATATTTTACACATCCTATCATTCAAATTAGTCTATTGTGTGTTCAAATTTTCTCCCCTAAAGCCTATGTCCGATATCTATAAAAACTTATTTTCACAAAATAGTGTTTGAAAGGCTGAAAGCTTCTCGATTTCGGGTTTAAGTGACTCCTATAAATGCATTGTAAAGAAAAACATATAACTCAACAACATAAAAAATTTGGGTATATCTGTGTTAAATGGGAGGGACAGTTTGAATATCCGGTGAAATTCTATGAGTACCAACAACAGCGGATTCCGTCGGTGTATTCTAGCCTGAATAGAATTTTGCAATTCACATTTCTGCTTACATACGTCATAAAGAGTAGACGATCATATTAACCAGTTTGTTATTTTCACTCCAATCAAGCCTATAAATATGAAGACCATGGAGGAGTGGCACAAAGTGGTCAGCTCAGGGCCATGCGACACTCGACGCTCTAAAGCTGGAAGGAAACCACATAACTAAGTGGTTAATTCAGGACCATGTGTCTCTACACAAACGGAAGTAAGCCTCATCACTTATTACTTAGCTCTCCACAAATGGAAGGTAACCTCATCAGTAACTGGTAACTTCAGAAATGCGTGTATTTCCACAAGTCAGCAATTAGGAAATTTTATAAATCTTAAAATCTTTTCTTATGTAATTCAATACCAAACTGGCATGGCAAATATTTTACACATTTTAAAGGCAGACATTTAAGTTGCGGCATGATATTTGTAGACTGCTGAAATGAGAGTGAGGAAAAAATAATGCCTGAGGTGAGATATAAAACAAAGTGGGAAGCAGCAGGTAAGATCCGGTCGACTGAATCCTTCAGAAGTATCTAAAATCTATGATGTAAAATGGACTAAGCTACGTAGACAATGGACTGTCCTCTGCCATATATGCCAAGGAAAAAGAAGACACATTAGATGCATGTCGCTTTGCTGGTGCGTGAGTGCCTCTGCAAAAATATGTTTAGAAAGTAGAAAGCTAATTTAGACTCCATCAAAAAAATGCATTTTGTGTGTGAAAAGCATTCATAAGAAACATTCTTACTGGTGGTCATAATACAAGATTGTTCTCTAACGTAGCCTACTGTGTCCTGTTACACATGAATTACAAAGAAACAGAGAGTGTGAGCTGGTACTTGGTAGTTCTGAGGACCGACATGAATATTTCTTGCCACTGGTTGTGAATGTACAGTAGGAACAAGTCAATGCATCACATAAGAGTCGAGAAGATTCTAACCACACATAAAATCAAATAAAGCATACAGAATTCGTAGTTTCCGTCAAGAATCTGGTTTGAAGTCAGATCTTAGGCTATGAATAGCCATTGCATGACCTGCCGATACAAGGGTTTGGTTAGGAGCACCAATCCGAGACTATACAATCATTTCCCAGGTATTATCAAAGATTATTTCACACAGTAACCAATAAAGGCGTGACAACAAAAAAATAATTATTAATATCACAACTACAGTTCAAAAACACTACTGCATTAAATGTTTTAAAACAGGATTTACACTTGTGGTAAGGTCAGTGACAATAATTACAATTTTGAAAGGATATTATATCACTACGTTATTTAGCTATTATCATTATTACTATTATTATTATTATTATTATTATTATTATTATTATTATTATTATTGTTATTATTATGCTAGGGGCTTTACGTCGCACCGACACAGATAGGTCTTATGGCGACGATGGGATAGGAAAGGCCTAGGAGTTGGAAGGAAGCGGCCGTGGCCTTAATTAAGGTACAGCCCCAGCATTTGCCTGGTGTGAAAATGGGAAACAACGGAAAACCATCTTCAGGGCTGCCGATAGTGGGATATTATTATTATTATTAGGATCGGGAAAGAAGTTTGACACATATATACAAATATATAGTATTTACAAATATACACAGACAAGAAACATGTTTTACAGCAGAATGTCCAGTTAGGTGATCCACTGTATGGCTTCCTCTATTGGTTCCACAAAGTCACTCGGGCTACCTGTGTAGGAACGTCGTGTACATTCACTTACAATATGGGGATCATCTGTCGAGATGCACCAAAGTCGCACTCTGGTGATGAGATATATTTCGACTTATAAAGGGCATCCCTGCGTCGTCCATGATTTGTTCTCACCCGATTCAGAGTGGTCCAAATCTTACGCGGTAGATGATGTTCACCAGGAAGATGTTTACCAGAAAAGATGTTGTGTAAGGAACTGTCTGTGGCAACTTTCCAGCGACTTCTCCATCCTTCTAAAGGGTGAAAATTCCCATCAGCCAATGTGACAGCATCATGCAAAGATGAATGTCGTGACTTGAACTTCGTTATCTTGAGAACAGGAATATCATCCAGTTGAGGGTTCATTTCTATCTTCTTGAACTCTCAAATGGGAGCATTTGATCTTCTTAAATCAGGCGACATTATACCTGACAGACTAGGTAGCCAATAAAGGGGTGTAGACTGGACAGTACCAGATATTAACCGCATGCTAGCATTCTGTTGAGCATCGATTAGTCTTGTATATGAGCTATCCAGCCAAACTGATGCACAGTACTCAGCACCCGAGAAAACCAGGTCCAAAGCAGATCATAAAGTCTTTGCTGATGAACCCCAACTTAAGCCATACAATTTCTGAAGGATAATATTATGTGTTTTGAGTTTTTTGGACAGATTCATAAGATGTTGTTTGTAAGATAGTGTGCGATCAAGTGTAATCCCCAAATATTTGGGATAGCTGCTGTGCCGAAGTTCTTGATGACAAAAACGTATGTGAAGTTTAATGCCAGCTTGGCGATTATTCATGTGAAAACATGACACTTCTGTTTTGTTAGGGTTAGGATTCAGTTGCCAATTCTTGAAGTACGTTTCAGGTGAAATCAGGTCTCTTTGTAGCACTTCTTCTGTCACACTAAGGTCTCGATGTTGAGTGGCTAGTGTTATGTCATCAGCATAACAACATTTTCGTGATGATGTTTCTGGGAGATCGGAGATATACAAACTGAACAGTAGGGAGGCAGTACCGATCCTTGAGGTAATCCATTTTGAGCTTCCTTTCTCTACTCATACTATTTCCCATACACACTCGAAATCTTACGTCAATGAGCATATTGCTTATAACCTGCACGATGGTCCTACAGGGTGCAATTCGGAGAAGCTTGTAAATTAATCCTTCCCTCCAGACTGCGTCAAATGCTGCTGTAAGATCAATGAATACAGCTGAGGTCTTGAGTTGTTTCCGGAAACCTGCTTCCATGTGGAATGTCAGTGAAAGCACTTGATCGCAGCAGCTGCGATTTGGCCTGAATCCGGCTTGATCAACTGGAATATGCTGGAAAATAGTTGCGCTGATTCCGTTGTAGATTAGCCTCTCTAAAAGAAGGGCAATTGGTCTATAACTGCTTGGATCATTGGCAGGCTTACCTGGTTTCAAGATGGAAATCACTTTCGTTCGTTTGAATTCTGCCGGGAGATGTCTGTTCTGTAGAAGGTCGGTAAGAAAAACTTGCCATCCAACTTCTTGCATTCTTCCTTAAATGAATGCGAAATTCTGGATGAATGTCATCAAAATCTGGAGCTTTATTTGGTTTAACGTCTTTGAGAGCAACATTGATGTCTTGCACCGTAAGCGGTTGTGAATACTTTGATGTGCGTGGTGTTCTTGATTTCAGAGTTTGGAGCTGGCACCGTATGTATTTGGTATGTTTCTTATCTGACTGAGTTTGGGAAGTTGTGACGATGTGAGATGCTACTTCATCCGGAATAACTCCAGGCTCTTGCTTCACCAAAGGTGTCCTTCCTCTAAGTTTTCTGAGGAGACCCTAAGCTCTTCTACTGGAATGAGTTAAGTCGATATTCTCCACTGTTTCAGTTCACCGTTCTCTCCGGGTAGTATCCATGCTGGAAAGAAGTTCATCAGCTATGTCTTCATCACCAATCTGCAGATATTCGTTATAGAGCGCATCAGTCTCAACATTCCAACCACGGATGTATTCTTTTTTATGGCCTCCAGGCATACTCTTCGTAGCCACCATCATAACTGCACCTGCGAAACACTTGTAATTGTTGTGCTTGGGAGCAATCCACCGAACGCATATATCCAGTTCAGTGGTGAATGCTGACCAATTTGCTTTTCTGAAGTTCCACCGAGCATGTGGTATTGACCGTACAACAGGAATGTTGATGCCAATATCCGCTATAATGGGGCGATGTTGACTGTGGGGAAAATGTCTTAACACTATACGACTGGTATGTAAGGGCTGTCCTCCCTCATTGCAGCTAACAAAACACAGGTCAAGATTGGAATCCCTATTCCATGCAGCTGACTGGAAAGTGCCAAGATCTTTTGGGTCAAAAATCAGATGGAGATTGTTCATTTCTGTCCATTCTACGAGTTTCGTTCCACATTCATTGTTATTCGAGTACTTCCATAGTTCGTGATGGCTGTTGAAGTCGCCTATATAAACTGCAGGGGGTTGAGCAGTCGGGAGTACGGTACCTGACCACTGTGCGTTTGGGGGTTTATAATTGTTAAAAATAGTAACATCTGCCACTCACACACCAACACAATAGATGTCTTCGTCTTCGTTTTGAAAGAGCAGTGAGGCATCCTGGATATTATTATGAACATAAGTAGCTATACCATGTGCACTGTGATATGTTGCACCAAGAGCTGTGAACCATTAATGAGGCCCCTTTTCCGAAACTCTTCTTCATTGGCTGTATGGGTTCCCTGTATAGCCACAACATCTATATTATTATCCAGGATAACCTTGGATAGGTAGTCACATTTTGTTCTGCTTACGCTTTCTACGTTAAGCTGGAAGACATGGATGAAAGGTCCAATGTTTCTTGTCTGGTAGGTCTGAGAAGAGCTATTTCCATGAAATACTTTTGTCATTGCTGGGAGATCTTTAAAAAGATAGGTTCAGCAGCCACAGTTATTGCTTTCTTAGTAACACTGGGGGTCACGTGTGGGGCACTTTGAGGTTAAACCTACGGACGTGAAGCAATAATGTACCCCTATTTATCTAATTTTATGAGATAATACATTCACTTATTTAAAAATCTGAATTTTTTAGGCAACCTGCACATAATTAATACTCCACTTGTAGCTGTCCATTTTATTAATTTATACTAACTGTGTAAGTATGTTTGCAATCAACACACTGCACGCACCTGACTAACAATGAACACTAAAATGAATCAGCAAGTGTGACCACAACACTGGAACGAACATAAATTAAATACCACAAACTATTTTACGCTTTCAAAAATGCAGAAGTTTTATTTGAAAACTATGATATCGAAGATGTAGCATCACTGATCTGAACGTTTCATTTCTACAACACATTATCTGCTTTGGCGTCCACAAATGGAGGAATCTGACTTAACACACAAGAGAACAGTAATGATAATAAATAAGGAATCTAACCAAATAATTTAAAAATGACATTCTCTGAGTTATCACATTATTGAACACAGCCATGATTATATTGATTAATGAAACTGATTATGTTATTTAGGAACAATTTTATTGTTTACAATGTACATAAAGATTAAGAATTTTGAATTTGTAGATTTAATTTATAATCTACAAACATCGCTTTTCTGTGCGTCACAGTTGGCATGAACATATAAAATAACTTACTCAGGATATCTGGAAGCAATCGTTTCAGATTGCATTTCAGATGATAAGAATGTGATGAACAAATGATGCAGAGACAGCGAAAGAAAGACCAATTTTTCCATAGTTGCTTAAAGGTATTGTAAACAAATACACTTCAAAATATCTAGCTTTAACAGAGATTCTTTTTGTAGATATATACTGAATAAAAATACGAGTACATGATTGAAAATTAAATATGATCTTAAAGTTCCTGAATATTTTAGATAATTTTAACCAATAGAATTTTAAGATATTTGCGTTTAAATGTAACCTTGTAAAGAAAGGATTAAACTGATGAAAATGGCCAGTTTTTGGAGATAAACCAACCACTACTGAACACAGCTGTGAATAGGTACAACATATTCCATATTGTATAGGATTTGAGGTGTACGTACTTTGTTTCTTCTTTGATGTATGGCAACAGCTGATCATCAGTTTGTTCCTCTATGAATATTTCCTCCTTAGTATCTTCGGAAGGCTATCAGTAAGAAATAAGAAAAGTAGAATAAAGAAGTAAAGGAATAAAACTATACAGGCCTAAACACGAAACAGCTGAAAAAATTAATTTCATAGTGGCACAATAAAAGTATAATTAATTTATCTCCCATTTAAAATATATATTATGAAAGGAACAATCAAATCAAAATCCCTTTAAATGCAAGAGAGGTGTCTACCTTGGTGGCAAATGGTACACAAAAATACATTATTATCAAGCACTCAATTTTAAAAGAACAGAGAAGAAAACAATTTTCTAAAATACAGTATTACACAATTTACGCCATTTTTTTCTATTAAGCACACAGCTCATTCTAATTAATTGTATATAATTTACAAAATTTTACTCATAATATCTCCTGTATTACAATCATAATCAACACATATACAACTTGTGCAACTACTTCAAATAATAGTGTACAACTTATTTTAGACTAAGATTTACATTGCATTTAATTATTTCATTTTTTACCCTTTTTGGAACCTAACTTGCATAACAACCTGCTGCGTTTTAACCCGAGTCCCTATTGCCACTGCTTTTCAGACAACTGATAAGATAGATAAGAACATGAAAAGGAACACACTATTGGATAGCAGTAGATATGGTAGCATAGATAAGAAGGAACATTTGTAAATATGTAAATTTAAAATTACCTACATATTTGTGAATATTCAGCAGAGTATATGTACATATACATGTGTAGGTGAAGGCACTTCCGTGTATGTGTACATGTACAATTTAAGGAAAATAGTAATAATAATAATAATAATAATAATAATAATAATAATAATAATAATAATAATAATAATAATAATAATAATAATAATAATAATAATAAGTACAATCTCCTAATCATAACCCTATACCATTCCTTGCTTCTGTTTCTCTTTCTGTTGATTTCTAATTCCACAATGACTAGATAATGGCTTCATCCTCTTATATTCACATTCGCCTGTTCCCATCCTTCTATACATGACTTGACTTGTCAATTCTTTATTCATTTCCATGTTCCTATACACTTTCTTTCCAAAAACACTTCACTGTAATATCAAATAATCCCACAGTATTCACACCATTTCCCCCACAAATGGACAATGCTTAAATCAGAAGCATAGAAATATCCATTATCAATCTCTGTACATCACATTAAGACCAAAAAACGTAAATCAGTCAATGTCCCAATCAATGAATGAATCAATCAAACAACAGCATTTAGGGCTGTTGGTTGTTTATGTAGAAAAATATTGTGGAAATATATGAAACAAATTATTTCAATCGCTAAATCATCTTCTTATAAGTGAATATTTGCCAAAATTTTCCCCCATGAATTCCAACTTATCTTCATGTTGTGACATTTCCTACACTTAAATAACATGACTTCATCAACTAATGTCATTCCAAGCCAGCTCTCCAATGACATCTCAGAATATGCTGCTTAATCGAACAGCTTGTCTCCTTTCTCCAAGTCTTCCCAGCTGAAACTTTCCAACATCTCTGTAACACAGCCCTTTTGTTAGAAATCAGCCGCAAGAAATGGAGCTATTTCTGTGGATTATTTCCTGTTCTCTACTCAAGTAATACTGGTGATGGTCTCATACTATCATTGCTGTTTTGCTGGAGATTTACATGCCCTCTCCTTTACAACCCCTAAATAACCGCATAATCATATTATGAGACCTGTAAATTTTATTTTCAATATGTTTATATGATTACGACAATGAAGATATATCCTTATTATGAATAACTAAGTACTTACAGAGATCGCCATGAAGAACTTTCATCCCATCAACACAATAATTAAACAATAGAGGACTCTTTCAATTTGTGAAACACAGAAATTGACTTTTCACCCTGTTTACCAATGTCCATTTTACAATATTGTCAAAGACTTTTTGCAGTTACTCACAATCCTGAAACATTTATTACATCACTTTTTTCAGTTCATTATTCACATTGTTTATATATCAGAAAATAAAGTTCTCATAATACTGCCCTGTGGGACCCAATCCCATAATTGTTACATGATGAAATAAAGCTTCACCTACTCTAATGCCCTGAGATCAATTTTCTAGAAATACACCAGACGTGGCCAAATTTTAATGGTAAAAGGTATATTTCTATCTTTATGTAAATTATTGACCTTTATAGCCTAATCCTTGAATATGTTTGGTGGTAAAGCTATCACTTGGAATATCCCTGTCCACACTAATGTATTTTTTCATATAGTGGTTACAGTGAGAACCACAATGTAATTTCTTTATTCACAAGGTTGTGTGTCACTTTTGTTAGTGAACATGTTCTGTTGTTTATCGTCTATATCTGCACATTGTTGTTGTATGGAAGAAAATAATGTGACCTATTGTTAAGACTGTTCATTCTGTAATTTACACATATTATTGAAACTATTCACGAGATCAGTTAGGAGTAGTTCTAGAGAACTGTCAAATTTTTAGGTTATGGGGAGACGAAAGGACCTTTTGCCAAGAAAGGCATTGTCAGAGAGATACTTGTTGAGAAACGTTATTCACAGCAAGAGATAGATTCTAGATTGCAAATATCATAGCAATCTGTAAGTAGAATTTTAAAATATGAAGATACGAAGAAGACAAAATGTCAACAACGTGTCGGAAACTGTGGGCGAAAGAAGAAACTAACCCCAAAGAGGAAGCAAAACTGATTAATTTGTCAGTAAACAACCGCAAGGTTACTAGTTTGGACTTACGTAAGAAATTAGAAGAGTATGGGCCATTCGTAACAGCCAGGACTGTGACACGAGAGCTGTTTAATGCCAGAATGAGAGCAAGACGACCTCAAAGGAAAGCGAAGATTACTCCTACTATGGCTGCAAAGAGGTTGCAGTGGGCCAAGACTCTCCGGAATTGGTCATGTGATGAATGGAAACCGGCAAGTCCATGACAATTACTGTATTTCCTAAATTATGATTTATTATTCCATTATAACCCAATCTAAGTGATGTAACCGTACAGTACAGTAAATATATGAAATTCTTCTTTTAAACTGTACAGCTTATTGCAATTAATGCTAGGCTATTTGTTTTATTTATTTCAGGTTTTTTTAGAGACGAATCGGTATTTCCTGTCGAAGAAGAGACAAGTCAATGTGTCAGAAGAAAAGGAGGAGAAGCATTCCATCCAGATTGAGTAAAGCAGAGAGTGAAGCATCCAACTTCAGTGATGGTCTGGACTGTGTTTTCTTGGTACGGATGTGGACGATTATATATTGTAGAAGGAACTATGAGACGTAAAAAATATAGCATTAAGAACCCGTTTGATAGCTCAGGTGCAAGAGTGGTTTGGCCAAAGTGAATTTATTTTTATACAAGATGGGCCTCCTTGCCACAAAGCCTAGAAACAGTCCAGACATGAACCCCAGAGAACATCCTTGGGCGATATAAAAGAAAACTTTGAAAAACGAATATAACGACAAAAATTGGCTTTATTGAGAAGCTCGTTCAGATCTGGTGTCATGATGACGATTTAAAGAGTCAGTGTAAAATACTGTTTGAGGGTATGCCCTGTCTAATCAAGTCACTCATGAAAGCTAAGGGGGTGCATACCAAGTACTAAAGTCATCAACTTAAAAATGCGTAACATCTTATGTTTTCAATTCTCAATATCTTAATGTTTAATAATTTGGCCATGTCTTTATAGTCACCCATTTAGCCACTATTTCATCTATCCCAACCACACTATTTTTTGTCAGTAGTTTACCGAGATCTACCCTATGAAAATCCTTAGATATGTAAATCGTGACACATTTGACCACGTGAATCTAACATATCTGCTATATCCTGCTGGAATCTACAAGATGAGCTTCAGTGGAATAATGTTTCCGAAACCTCAACTACCTTCTATCGAATCAGTTGGTTATTTTGCAAATATGTATAATATAATCAGAAAGAATGCATTCCAAGAGCTTGCATGCAACACCAGCCAAGACGACTAGTATGTAGGTATTGGCTTCATGTTTAGTACATTTCCTTGATACACAGGGTGCTACTACACTAATTATTCATTCATCTGGTATAGCTGCTTCACACATACACTAATCAGTAACTCAAAGAATTGACTTTCGTACATGCCCAGAAATTTTACCAATTCCAGCAGCGTTTCTAGTTTTAAAAACTTTGTATATTATTTTTAATGTCTTTTTAGAGTAGGTCCACGTGGACATTGCAAAGTAATTTCAAAAGATTGGATGAAACTGCCAACTGCGTCAGGTGCTGCAAAAGGACACGACCATACAATTGGTGACATACCCTATGCCTCACGAGCGAAGGGTGCGATGCTCATTTGCTGGTGAACGGTGTCTTTTTTACGTGGTGCAGGACTGCAATGCCCATCGACTAAAGGCGTATACACATTTCCATGTTGTGTAATTGCTACTCCATACCTTCTTCGGTCTGTCGAGATTCAACACAGTACACAGCAACACGACGTAGTAACATGCAGTATATTCTGGACTTCAGACCTAGTGTTATCCATCAGTCACAGAGTGTGCCTGTGACTTCCCTTCATCTCATCCATGCTGCCTTTATCATAATTCTCACTTCAACAACTACCCCACTACCAGTCTGTAGGCAAGATCCTAGGTACCTGAAACAATTTTGACGGAGCCATTGATGGTTCTGATGACTCCAAGTATTCACTCTTCCTTTTATTTATTCTAAGGTTGTATTGTAAAAAAACAGGTATTCAATCTTCAACTTGATGCATCAGTCCCATTCTGGGTCTATCAGCTAGTGCAACATCATCTGTATATAAGAGAGTCCTACAAACACTCCTTTGCAGGTCCCACGTGGTGGTGTCCATGCTGAGGACAAAGGGCAATGGGGACAGATTGGAACATTGGTGTACACACCAAGTTTCAGTGAGAAGCTCCCCGAGACGTTGACAGCGCAACAGACATAACCTCTGGTATTCGTGTGTAGCATCTAGATCCAAATTATAAGCATTTCTGGTACACCATGGTCACGAGTGCAGACCAGATCACATGGTGAGGAACACGGTCGAAAGTCATTTCAATATCAAGGAAGGCAATGTACACAGCCTGCTGATGCTCTCACTGCTTTTCAATTAGCATTCTGGCAGTGAAAATTGCATGAGTTGTTCCAGGACCCTTAATGAAGATGCATTGGTTATCAATAATACCGACGATTTCACCCAGGCAATAATGAAGAATACTCTCAAAGATCTTCTCATGTACAATGTGGTGCAATTTGGACGGTAATTTGCACATTCTCTGGATCGTCATTTTGCTTCAAAATAGGCACAAAGATGTATACAGCCCAATGACTGGGAACACAGCCAGAGTCAACTCTTTCAATGAACAAGCTTGTCAGCCAGTTGATAACAAGTTCTTTAAATTGCTATAATTTCCAGAAGTCATCTGGTCCTGGCGTTTTTTGGTCTTCACACTCCTAATGGTACTCTCCACTTCCTTTAATGTGATGCATAAGATGGGACTTACCATGAGGTATAGGGTGATGTGGTAATTCAATGCAGGAAATATCTACAAATTTTGTTGCCAATGTTTGAGGATTTCGTCCTGTAATCACTGGTCATCTTTGCCTCTAATGTACACATAGTGCTCAATAGTTGTGTCAATTTTGGTCAGATGGATAATAGTTCTCTTCTCCTTCCTTTGAGTTCAGTGGTGTACAGTGTTTATCAGAACTATACCGACAAAAAATTGAGGATGTTCCTCGTGTATGTTAAGAAAAATGGTTCAAACAGACTGGTGGGGAAAATTATACTTTTTGAGAAAATAGTTTAAAATTGTTACTTCCGGATGCGTGATTCAAATTGACGGGCTGATGCCGTGTATCAGGGAAGACAAGTGTAGGGAGGAGTTGTGGAGTGTATGATGCAGATAGAGATAATGCTTCGTGCGTATGCGAAAAAGGCCTCATACGGCTTCAATAGGATTGTGTCTAACAGGCAATATCCACAGTTCATTTATTAAATAGTCGTAACCGCACACAAAGGTAAGGAACACACTGTATTTAAGACACACATGTTAGTCGAGGAAAGCACTAGATTGTTTGTCGTCTCGTCTGTTTGTCGCAGTAATATTCTACATTAATTAACATGCTCGAAGATGCAAAGCTGCCGCATCGCGACTGTGTGATCCTTCACTCACAACAATGTAAATTCCACGAAATACTGAACGAAGGAATCGACACGCCCAATGGTTTAATTACAGTAGACGTTCTATATGGCCCCCTCCTATTTTGGTACATAGTTCAAAATAGTGTAGTAATGAGTGCCCTTTGGACTCCGTCCAGGATGTGAAGTGCGTGGCGAACGGTTTAAAAAGCTGCCTGTATTCTTGGTACAAGTATGTCTTCCCTTTCTATGAGGATCACATAGTAGTCAATTTGTGTAGAACAAACTGTACACTGCCTACCGGAGCTTGGAAGCGACTGTGGGAAATGAACGTAAAACT
Source organism: Anabrus simplex (assembly GCF_040414725.1). Lineage (NCBI taxonomy): Eukaryota > Metazoa > Arthropoda > Insecta > Orthoptera > Tettigoniidae > Anabrus > Anabrus simplex. The sequence goes on from NC_090279.1 coordinate 69,979,294, forward strand.
TGTGCATTCGCACCGAGAATTACTTATACCTCCCACTTTTCACTTCCCATCCCTTCCCTATTCTGACGCACAGCAACGGGCAGCGGCTGACTCTCCGGTATAGCAAATACAGTAAATACTTCATTTCTTAAAAAAGAAACATTTCCCCGACAATCCAACTGCACCATCATCCTCAACAATACACGACGAGCATCCCTGATTTCTTTGTCAGTACAGTTCTGATACACCTTGTACACAGGTCATTACAGTGAGTGCGCCTCGATTCAGCTACAGATTTCATAGCCACACGTTCGGCAAAGACCTTTCTTTCCCTGTGTTCTGGAGTCTTTTGTGAAAGCCAATTTATATAGAGTCTGTCTTTGTCTTTTTAGGCACTTCTTCTTGGACTGGAATCATCCCTAAGAACGTTTGATTTTAAATACAGTAGGAACTAGGTTATGTCGCACCCAATTTTACTGTGATGGTTGCAGTGAAATATCTGTATAATGTGTTCACATGCTGTCAATTGCATTCAGTTCAACGAGAGGAAATTTTATGCTGTCTGCTATGGTCTCCTTCTAGTCCTTAAGCTTCCACCACTTGATCTTCTCGGGGGCATTTATCCCTCCACCTCTACGATGCATAGAGATCTTTAAATCCGCTATGCCTACCTTGTGCAGGGGTGGTACACAGTCAGATGATATGACATTCACATCCTTTGTTAGTCCGAGATCACGGTGCTAAACAACGATAAGGTCAATTTGGTTGCTGCAGTCACCACAAGTGAAACCTAAAATATGAGTTCCATCATCAAATCAGATACCGAAGGTATTACCACCATGGCAGCTATAAAAATTATTGTGACCAACATTTGCATTAAGATCACCACACATAAGTGGAAACTCATCTTCAGGACCGCTGCAACATGATCTGGTAGCTCCTGCCAACGTTGTTCCTTATCCAGGTCATCACAGCCAGATTGTGACACAGAAAACACAAGTTCGAGAGGATGCACTGCCGAGTGTAATTGACATAAGGATGTCTGAATAGCGCTGAATCTCAGCAACTCAATCTTGTGGGCTTGCGCACACAATGAAGTCAATAACATTTTTGCCCGATGTAACCTGGTAGGTAAGTTCATAGACATCTCTGATGTCATGAGATTTCTGGCCTTTCCAAAGCAAGCAACTTACTAACTAATTAGCATAGCTATTCTTCAATTCTAAACCGGACTTACATTATCCTAATTACAAATGGTTAACAGGAATAATAGAATTTTAGTGAGAACTAAATTTCTAAGGAGAAATCTCCCATACAATGAAAAATTTAGTAATAATAAAGCAAGAATGATATTTAATAATAAAATAAATATTGTACAGTAATTCTAAGCCACATTTAGATGTATCCTAATTACAATAGTTTAACTGAAGCAACTAATATTCCTAAGCTATGAATCTAATGGAACTTATGAGAATGTAACTTTTCATTGACTATGTACATAACATTTAGTTTCCTTGGTTTATGAAAGAGACAAAAGGTGAAAAGTTTGAATGTAATTATCAGTCAAAGAACAGTGGCCAGTTATTATCGTCAATTTAAGCCTTATTAATGAAAGTTAATTGAACATAACCTACGGCATATTGTTATTTGATGGTTTCTACCATTTCCCTTTCACACCGACACAGATAGGTCGTATGGCGATGATGAGCTAAAAATGGTTAGGAGTGGGAAGGGAGCAACTGTGGCCGTAATTGAAGTACAGTCGCACCACTTCTTTGCTGTAAAATGTGAAACCATGGAAAACATGCACTTCAGGGCTGTCAACAGTGGGTTCGAACCCAGCATCTCCCGAATGCAGGCCGATAGCTAAACGGCCAGTTTCTCAGTACCACAAAGAAGCATTTGCTTGAATTCCTTCTCTTCCAATACTTATTGTGAGAGTATATTTATATGTAATTTCAAACAATATGTTAAAAGTAAGTTTCTATTTTTAAAAATCGGTGTTTACAGTTCCCCATATTTACATGCACATTTGGACATAAGTTTTCATATACATGTCCAAAATTTTACGATACATGGGGTTACTTTGGAAAACTAAAGAGTAAAGTAGAACCCCAAGTGCACATCTTTCAAACTTCTATACAGAGCATGCTTTCCTCCTTTGAAGTCAAAATGGGCTGGCTACCTATGTGCTTCGTTTCTAGGATCGAGGTAGCCCTTACTTCTTACTTCGCAGCTTCTCTGTATGCCATTCACCAATAATCCCTTTACGAGACTTATCAAGCATATCGGCATCGTAATTACCATAGACCATGCTTCCAAGTTTATGCTTATATTCTTGCAGCACAGTCCGAATAAACCGCACGAAGGAACTCTACTCAGAAAAACTGCCAAAGATATTATTCTTGAGGTGATCAAACTAACGCAAGTTGAACCTAACAGAACTTCAGTTAGAGTGAAACACTCAAAAACAATTCACTTCAACTAACATTGGTTGACAATGTGAACATTCAGTACCACACGATAAAACAAATAAATTCTCCCTCTGAGGTACAGAGAAAAAGAGACAACAATCAAGAAATAGGTTTATCACAATAGTTCTATGAACTTTGACTGTCCTATAACACCACAGATCTATCTATATTAAACCGCGAGGACTCGCCGCGCGGTCTTTTCGACCGCACAGTCATTTATTCACTTGTAATCTGCAATGAACTTACATCTCGTCTTGCTCTTGCTTCTCTTATCCTTCGCTGGAGAGTTGACAACGCTAGTGCAGTAACAGTTAATCTAAATTTGTTGTCCATTGTTACCGGGAGGACGAAACTCTGACCTCGACGGAAGTTGCGGTCTTTTCCACCGCGCGCGAGGCCTTGCGTTTGGCGTTGTTCTTTTGTTTATGTTCCGTAAAGATACGTTTGCGTAGGATTTTGGGTATTGAAAAAGGGAACCAACGTCACCAAACTGTAAATCAGACAGACAATGGTCGCTGTGCTTATTGTGACAGAAAGAAGAATCGGAAAACCAAAACTAAATGCGTTTCATGTTCACGTTTCATATGTAAAGAGCACACATGGCCATCATGTGTCCAGTGCGTGGAGAAGTGTTGAAATCGTACAGGAGGAGGGGTATGATGACTAAATTCTTCAGCATTTGTGAGATCTGGCAAGTTCTGAACGGTTTTCTTGTATTGCACTCAGTGTTTAGTTCCGAGATTTGTTTTGAAGCAGCCATAGGTGATGAAAATTACTAATGACTGGTGCATTGGGACTTGAGTGGGTTTTCATTCTTTAATGTTTATTATTGTTTGCATTTTACATTTCCAGAGTTCAATGTTTATACATCGGTAGACATAAGTTCCGACGGACAGATGTTCAAAGTAGTCAAATGAAATGAATATGTCTTTATTTTGTGTCTGGTAGAATATTTTCTCAGCTGATTAGACATACATTTGTGTAATAAAGCTATGATATGACGTTTCGGTGTATTGTGTTCGAAAAAATAATTTGTGCATTAAATATTGGCCCATAGATTCTGTGCGGTCGAAAAGACCGCGCGCGAGTTCTGGCGAAAAAATATCAGTGCGAGTTCTCCTGGGTTCAGAAACAATGTATACACTTGTTTGAAGATAAACCGAAGTCCTGAATTATTCCATGGAATATTTGAAAGCTAACACTCAGAGAGGTGTAAGAAAACACTAGTAAACTGCAGGGTATATACTGTAAACGGCAATCATGGTTCAAAAGTATTTAGGCACAGAGAAACGCTCATGGGTCAATTTATCTCCAAACGGAAGAGATAGGGTTGGATCAAAAACATTTCAATGACACTTGGGTGAATTATCAATTAACAAATAGTAAATGAAATGATTATCACTATTTTACTGTAAAACCAGTTACAGTATTAAAATTAACAGCTAATAGATAGCTATGCATCTCAGAAAACTGTTAATAATGTAGAATGACACTGCGTAAGCACTGTACAAATCTACAGATAGTTTCACTTTAAAGTTCTACAAAACAATTTAATCCAAAAATGCAAGTATCACATCACACATAGGATTTCTACACAATATCAACGCATCAATATATCAAAATAATACATTTTTAATACTTCTGTATTATTTATTCAGCAGTATGTACTGTGGAAAGAAATCCTTCATCCACAACATATTGTATCCGAATATGGCATAATTACAGTTAACATTGAGATTGCCGCAAAAAAAACCTAATTTAATTCGATCAGTGGGCAATTTATAACAGCTGTGGTGAAAGCCAGGATCTGATAACCTTGGAGCAAGCCACCTTAAAGCTCATAGCTGCATGACCGCGTGGCGATCCGTTCCTTTTCTCGTTTGGATCAGGAGCTTAGCATGCGACAGATATGAATAGCTAACATTTTCAAGGCTAGCACTGCCCAGCAAGTTTTCAGAACTCTTCACAAGACCAGTTTCGAACCATAAATTTTTAAGAAGACGTGAAGAAATGTTATGATTGGTTTCCAACTAATCACACGTTCTAGGCTGAGTGTAATCGACGCTCAACTTACTCAGGTCTTACTCTACTTTAGAGCACAACTTCGCTTCGCTTTCCCACTACAATCCTACAAGATATACTATGCCAAGAGACGTTTATTAGCCGTGATGTCTTACAAAGGAAACACTTTATTTCGTCTTCTGCAAGACATAACCACTACAATATTAATTCCAGAACACGTGTGGTATGCTTAAATCATCTGAAACCGTAAGTTAAGTGTGGACTGACATTTAAATAGGCGTGGTTGGAGCACATATTAATGTGCTGTTTTAGTTTCAGTGGTGTGAGGGTGTATGTGCATGTGTGTGAGGAAGCCTACTGTTACAAGAAGCCTGCAAGACAAGGAACAAGGGGAAACATAATGCTGTTTTCAACATGAGTCACCACATTCATCACGGTGCACCTTGCAAGGGATATTCCTTCCGGAATGTGCTACTAAAACGCGAGATCCCACCACACCCTTACGGGCGGTAAAGGGGCCAATCGTGAGACGTTGCCAGCCAGGTCTGAATAACCTTCCATCATAAAATATTAAGGGAATAAAGTTTATTGTTAATGCATTGAGTTGTAGGCTACAGATTTGAACCCTGGAGACGTGCAATTGCCTGCTGTAATGTTTACATCACTTGGCACCTAACATTAGAGCTGCGAGCAATTTAAAATCCCCAGGCCGCCGGGGAATCAAACTCGGCAAACTTTCCCTTGGTCTGCTGACTATCATAATAACTAAAGGATTGTGCGTTAAATTCAAAACACACAACCATCGAGCTAAAATAAATTTAAAAATCACCGACCAGACTAGGAACGGAACTGGTGGCTTCTTTACATGGGCAAGAAACAAGCATGGTAACTAAATGACTGCACATTAAAATCTTGTGTGTTCAAGTGAAACACATCAAGTTTGCCTTCCTTTCGAGGTGGGGACAATAATAGTATTTGCTTTACGTCTTACTAACTACACTCGAACGTTTTAAAAGTTCGCAGTAATAATTTTGAAGATCCAAGCTGCTTTGATGCTGAATACTCAACAGGCATGCATAATAAGAAAGATGAGACCAGCACTTTAACCGCCAGAGCTACTCAGTTCGGCAATTAATTTGCTAAGTTGCTAAGTGCAGATATATCAATCCATGCTTCAAACTGTTTTTGAAGATGCCAACGAGTCAGAATTCAGTCCTGCAAGTTTTCTTTTATGTGCCAGTAAATCTAACGACACAAGGCGGACGTATTAGAAAACCTTCAAATACCATCGGACTGAGCCTTATCCGTCTGAGCTACTCAGCCTGACAATTCAACTATTAAGTGCCAAAAACCCACACAAACTAATAATGATGATAACTATCATAACTTAGAGGATCCAACCCACTTTCGTATTGAATAGTCAACATGCATACCTAATAAGAAAAAGAAATCTGGTGCCGGCATTAAGTCCCGCAGGAGTTCACGTCTTATCAGACTTACACAATAAAGCACCAACCTAACTGGGAACTACAAAATCTAGAATATTTAAATCAGCGTGAATTGCACCTACATGCACATTATTTCTGTAGTATTCAATCGTTACCAAGCAAAGTGCTGGTCCTGAACCATAGACGTGTTCCACACTCAGTTGTCAGAGACCAAAGGGGTTACTCTACTGTAGTTCCTAACAACTAGGCTCACAATAATAATGCTGGCAAGTAAACAGGAAATTTCGTGTTCTTGGATTCTTCGGACCCCGCAAGCTAGGTGTGCGCAAGTAGTATAATGCAGGGATTCGGCGGCCTCCTCCTCCTCCCGCGGCACGGGAAATTTGAATTCTGGCGGGAAATTTGAATTTTTGGCGGGAGATTTGAATTTTGGCGGGAGATTTGAATTTGTAAACAAAGCCACGTGCTTTTTGACAGCTGTCATCGACAACAACGCATCGCTAACCTCACTGCTGCCATCTTGACGGGCCTAAACCTCACTAGTGCCAACTTAACCTAACTAGCATCAGGTAAACAAAGCCACGTGTTTTTTTGACAGCCACGTGCTTTTTGACAGCTGTCATCGACAACAACGCATCGCTAACACTGCTGCAATCTTGACGGGCCTAAACCTCAGTAGTGCCAACTTAACCTAACTAGCATGAGGTAAAAAAGCCACGTGTTTTTGACAGCCACGTGCTTTTTGACAGCTGTCATCGACAACAACGCATCGCTAACCTCAGTACTGCCATCTTGACGGGCCTAAAACTCAGTAGTGCCAACTTAACCTAACTAGCGCCTGGTAAACAAAGCCACGTGCTTTTTGACAGCCACGTGCTTTTTTGACAGCTATCATCCGCCATCTTTAAACTACAAAGCACTGTGCTGCCCTCTTTCGTCACCTGTCATCGGCAGTGCTGCCATCTTGACGGGTCTAAACCTTAGTGGTACCAACTTAACCTAACTAGCGCGAGGTAAACAAAGCCACGTGTTTTTTGACAGCTGTCATCCGCCATCTTTAATCTATAGAGCACAGTGCTGCCCTCTTTAGCTACTTACCTTTGAAATGTGGTGGCAGACAATTCCACGTGACAGCAGCCATCTTTAATCAAGAGAGCACCGTGCTGCCCTCTATGTGGTGGTGGCAAATTGAAAAATTCCACGTGCTCTTGTTTGGAAACAAACTCACGTGCTTTTTTTTCTGACAGCTGTCATCCGCCATCTTTAATCTATAGAGCACAGTGCTGCCCTCTTTAGCTACTTACCTTTGAAATGTGGTGGCGGATAATTTGAAAAATGCTTTTTGACAGCAGCCATCTTGCATCGCAAACCTCAGTGCTGCCCTCTTTAGCTAGATACCTGTGGTGGCAGACAATTCCACGTGACAGCAGCCATCTTTAATCAAGAGAGCACCGTGCTGCCCTCTATGTGGTGGCGGCAAATTGAAAAATTCCACGTGCTCTTGTTTGGAAACAAACTCACGTGCTTTTTTCTGACAGCTACCATCTGCCATCTTTAATCTATAGAGCACAGTGCTGCCCTCTTTAGTTTGAAATGTGGTGGCGGCAAATTCCACGTGCTCTTGTTTGGAAACAAAGCCACGTGCAGCTGTCATCCGCCATCTTTAATCAACAGAGTACCGTGCTGCTATCATGCGGGCAATTTCATCACCTGTCATCCGCCATCTTTAATCCACAGAACACCGTGCTGCCCTCTTTATGGCTACTACCTTAAGCACGTAGTAGCGGGCAATTTGAAAAGTTCTGCTAGCTATCATCCACCATCTTTGAGCACCGTGCTGCCATCTTTAGCTAGATACCTTTGAAATGTGGTGGCGGCAAATTGAAAAATTCCACGTGCACTTCTTTGGAAACAAACTCACGTGCTTTTTTGACAGCTACCATCCGCCATCTTTAATCAACAGAGCATAGTGCTGCCCTCTTTAGTTTGAAATGTGGTGGCGGCAAATTCTACGTGCTCTTGTTTGGTAAACATAGCCACGTGCAGCTGTCATCAGGCCATCTTTAATCCAGAGAGCACCGTGCTGCCCCCTTTAGATGTAAATTCGTCACCTGTCATCCGCAGTGCTGCCATCTTTAGCTAGATACCTTTGAAATGTGGTGGTGGATAATTTAAAAAGAGAAATTCTACAGCAATCCTCTCTCGACGCTAATTGCATAAGATGGCGGCTATACATGACTCCTTAAGGGTGCTTACGCAAGATGGCTGCTATACACAGGTTCTTATGAGACGCCCCTGGGATGCTTGCTCAAGATGGTGGTTTTACATGGCTCCTTATGAGATGCCCTAGGGATGCTTGATCAAGATAGCGACTGCTCTTATGGGACGGCTTAAGTGTCCTTGCACAAGATGGCTTGAGACTCCCTAAGGATGCTTCCGCAAGATGGCGGACACAAGATGGCGGCTATACACGTCTCCTTATGAGACGTCTTAAGGGTGCTTGCGCAAGATGGCTGCTGCTCTTAGCTTAGAGGCTAACGTGTCGTGCTAGTTCGATTCATTAAATTTGGGGCTTAAATCCATAATGTTAAATATCTCGAAAACGGTGCATCGTAGAGCAAAACGGACAAAATTTTTCTACCCAATACCTCGGTTCGCAGTATGGGGAACAAGTAAAACATAGTCTAATGATGAGATCTACGGTTCAGTTCCTACTTAGGCCCTTTGGCATTCGCTCTGTTTTAGCTTGTATTGAAGCAAGTATTAGTAACATGATCAGGTTTAGCTATGGTAGAGAGTATAACGTGCCGTGCAGGTTCGATTCATTAAATTTGGGGCTTAAATGCAAAATGTTAAATATCTCGAAAACAGTGCATCGTAGAGCAAAACCTGATACCTAGGTTTGCAGTATCAGGAACAAGAAAAAAACATAGTCTAATGATGAGATCGACGGTTCAATCCCTACTTAGGCCCTTTGGCATTGGCAGCTATCAAATTCTACAAGATGGGGGCTATACATAGCTTCTTATGAGGCAGCTTAAGAGCGCTTGCACAAGATGGCTGCTGCTCTTATGAGACGCCCTAGGGGTGCTTGCGCAAGGTAGCAGTGACAAGACGGTGACTATACACAGCTCCTTATGATACGGTCTAGAGGTGCTCACACAAGATGGTGGCTGCTCTGATGAGGAAAGCTAGCTTTGCATCGTGCAGGTATCTTTACAGCACTAAACCTCATACCTATGAAATGTAATTTGAAAAATTCTACGTGCTTTTTCTTAACAGCAGCTATCTTTAAACAATAGCGGCTATACATAAGCTGTTAAGGCCTCCTCTTATGTCAAGGCATAAACCTGCATCGGGATAGCTAGAGTAAGCACGTGCTGCAGTGATGACGTCATTATGCATGTTTAGACTTGCAAATCACTAAAGAAACATAACAAGACTAGAATCGAACACTGCACTCTATGCTGTTAACTTTATCATGTGATCGGAACATTGATTGAAGTGTTCAGAACACTAAATAAGTAGAACAGAACACTGTACTCGATACACCATGTCAGGGGATACCTTTGTTCTAAGAAGATTAGATTACCGCACATTCCTTGTAGGGCTAATAGGCTAAAGGGCTAATGGGCAAACGGGCAAAAGGGCTAATGGGCTAAAGGGCTAAAGGGCTAATGGGCTAAAGGGTTAGGGTGCCTCTCCTCTCTTTATCCGGGCTTGAGACCGGCTCTACAACTAGAGGCGGAGTTAACACCCTAAGGAAGGGAGAATGTTGGGAAATAATCTATTCGAATATAGCTACTCGATCGACTATATACTACAGATGGATGACTTAGGTGAGGGTAAGCGCTTACTTAATAATACCAACACGACGTAATTCATGCTCTATTTCAAAAATATCGTCTTTGTACTGTGTGTAACCAGCATCATGATAGGCTCTTAGCAGTTGTAAACGTTTTACCAGTACGTTGGGGTCTTTACAGTAGCTTATATCTACATAGGGTAACAGAGGCTTGTTGTGAACATTGAGTCTATATGCAGACAGTTGATGTGCAGGGACTTGTTTTGATATAATACGTGCTTCAGCAGTAGCGTTTCTAGGTACAAACATAACTTGTTTCGATAGCGATGAAGCGTTGAAATTTCCTTCTTCTTTACCGTGCATCTCTTCTTGAGATGTTTGCACTTCGACAGAACGTGTAGTAGGCTTAGGAAATGAAGTAAAATCATCAAGCTGTAATGGCAATGAATTTTCTTCTTCTTCTACTTTCCCTTTACTACTGTTTTGATCAACATCATTATCCTTATTATCATAATCATGATCTTGCCTCTCTTTATCTTGAAGTTTGTGCTCAGTAACAGAACTTGCAGCAGGCCTAGACAACAAGGGAGAATTAAAAATCTCTCGCAGAGGTGTACTTTTTAAACATAAATCAGTGTTCGCTGGAATATGGTCGAGCTCTTTGTATTTTGTTCCCGATGAAGCTACATTACACGCGGCTTCATGACGTTGAGCGTTGTATGCGTTCTTGAACTCTCTTCTACAATGTTTGCATTGAAAAATCGTCCTACATGATATCTCATGACGTCTCCTGTGATAGCTTCGGGAAAATGCTTTTCCACACTCTTCGCAAATATACCTAGAAATAGGTTTTTCCATGACAGACTTTTATCTTCTGCTAACAGATTCTTCTTTAAATCTACTCGACATTTGTTACTCTCAACTTCGATGATGCGAACAGCTTAGCGATTAACAGTAAACTAACACAAAAGCGTATAACCAAGGTAGCAACAGTAAGGTTTAAGCCCATCAAGATGGCAAGAGTGAGGTTAGCGACGTTCTGCTGTTGGATTTTAAATTCCGCGCTATAACATGCATAAGGTGGCAGCCTTGAGGTTTACTGCCGTAAAGATGGCAGCAGTGAGGTTAGCGACGCTCTATTGTCCTTCAAAGTGAGGTTAGGGTCAGTCAAGAAGACAGCTGTCGAAAAAAAGCAATTGTGTGCTGCTACCTATGTGCGTGAACTTAAAGCACAAAGAATAGCGTGTACACAACACCTGTCAATTTTGCACGCATTAACTCTTGTACTAAACTTCTTCCACAACAGCGTGCGATCATCGCTTGTGTGTGCTGCAATCTTAACATAACCTATGTGCACGAAGTTAAAGCACAAAGAATACCCAAGTTCAAAGCGTGTACACATCACCTATCGATTTTGCATGCATCGTCTTTCTTACTAAACTTTTTCCACTAGAGCGTGCAACAACCTTATAAGTATGCTGCTAACTTAGTATAACTTATACGCATGAACTTAAAGCATAAAGAATACTGATGTATAAAAATCTTGTGAACATAGCAGCAGCAGCAGTAAGAATAGCAATGTTTTAAAAGCGTGTACGCATTGCCTATCTATTATACATGCATCAACTAGAGTACAAAACCTCTCCCGCAAGAGTGTGCTGCTATCTTAGCATAACCTATGTGCATGGATTTAAAGCACGAAGAATAGTTAAGTTTCAAAGTGTGTACACAACACCTATCGATTTTGCATGCATCAACTATATTAACACATCCCGCTAGAATGTACAACGTTCACATGTGTTTGCGCTGCTACTTTAGCATGACCTATGCGAACGAACTTAAAGCATAAAGAATAGCGATGTTTGAAAATCTTGCGAACATAGTAGTCTTCTTGACGGACCCTAACCTCACTTTGAAGGACAATAGAGCGTCGCTAACCTCACTGCTGCCATCTTTACGGCAGTAAACCTCAAGGCTGCCACCTTATGCATGTTATAGCGCGGAATTTAAAATCCAACAGCAGAACGTCGCTAACCTCACTCTTGCCATCTTGATGGGCTTAAACCTTACTGTTGCTTCTTGGTTATACGCTTTTGTGTTAGTTTACTGTTAATCGCTAAGCTGTTCGCATCATCGAAGTTGAGAGTAACAAATGTCGAGTAGATTTAAAGAAGAATCTGTTAGCAGAAGATAAAAGTCTGTCATGGAAAAACCTATTTCTAGGTATATTTGCGAAGAGTGTGGAAAAGCATTTTCCCGAAGCTATCACATGAGACGTCATGAGATATCATGTAGGACGATTTTTCAATGCAAACATTGTAGAAGAGAGTTCAAGAACGCATACAACGCTCAACGTAATGAAGCCGCGTGTAATGTAGCTTCATCGGGAACAAAATACAAAGAGCTCGACCATATTCCAGCGAACACTGATTTATGTTTAAAAAGTACACCTCTGCGAGAGATTTTTAATTCTCCCTTGTTGTCTAGGCCTGCTGCAAGTTCTGTTACTGAGCACAAACTTCAAGATAAAGAGAGGCAAGGTCATGATTATGATAATAAGGATAATGATGTTGATCAAAACAGTAGTAAAGGGAAAGTAGAAGAAGAAGAAAATTCATTGCCATTACAGCTTGATGATTTTACTTCATTTCCTAAGCCTACTACACGTTCTGTCGAAGTGCAAACATCTCAAGAAGAGATGCACGGTAAAGAAGAAGGAAATTTCAACGCTTCATCGCTATCGAAACAAGTTATGTTTGTACCTAGAAACGCTACTGCTGAAGCACGTATTATATCAAAACAAGTCCCTGCACATCAACTGTCTGCATATAGACTCAATGTTCACAACAAGCCTCTGTTACCCTATGTAGATATAAGCTACTGTAAAGACCCCAACGTACTGGTAAAACGTTTACAACTGCTAAGAGCCTATCATGATGCTGGTTACACACAGTACAAGGACGATATTTTTGAAATAGAGCATGAATTACGTCGTGTTGGTATTATTAAGTAAGCGCTTACCCTCACCTAAGTCATCCATCTGTAGTATATAGTCGATCGAGTAGCTATATTCGAATAGATTATTTCCCAACATTCTCCCTTCCTTAGGGTGTTAACTCCGCCTCTAGTTGTAGAGCCGGTCTCAAGCCCGGATAAAGAGAGGAGAGGCACCCTAACCCTTTAGCCCATTAGCCCTTTAGCCCTTTAGCCCTTTAGCCCATTAGCCCTTTTGCCCTTTTGCCCATTAGCCCTTTAGCCTATTAGCCCTACAAGGAATGTGCGGTAATCTAATCTTCTTAGAACAAAGGTATCCCCTGACATGTTGTATCGAGTACAGTGTTCTGTTCTACTTATTTAGTGTTCTAAACACTTCAATCAATGTTCCGATCACATGATAAAGTTAACAGCATAGAGTGCAGTGTTCGATTCTAGTCTTGTTATGTTTCTTTAGTGATTTGCAAGTCTAAACATGCATAATGACGTCATCACTGCAGCACGTGCTTACTCTAGCTATCCCGATGCAGGTTTATGCCTTGACATAAGAGGAGGCCTTAACAGCTTATGTATAGCCGCTATTGTTTAAAGATAGCTGCTGTTAAGAAAAAGCACGTAGAATTTTTCAAATTACATTTCAAAGGTATGAGGTTTAGTGCTGTAAAGATACCTGCACGATGCAAAGCTAGCTTTCCTCATCAGAGCAGCCACCATCTTGTGTGAGCACCTCTAGACCGTATCATAAGGAGCTGTGTATAGTCACCGTCTTGTCACTGCTACCTTGCGCAAGCACCCCTAGGGCGTCTCATAAGAGCAGCAGCCATCTTGTGCAAGCGCTCTTAAGCTGCCTCATAAGAAGCTATGTATAGCCCCCATCTTGTAGAATTTGATAGCTGCCAATGCCAAAGGGCCTAAGTAGGGATTGAACCGTCGATCTCATCAGTAGACTATGTTTTTTTTTGTTCCTGATACTGCAAACCTAGGTATCAGGTTTTGCTCTACGATGCACCGTTTTCGAGATATTTAACATTTTGCATTTAAGCCCCAAATTTAATGAATCGAACCTGCACGGCACGTTATACTCTCTACCATAGCTAAACCTGATCATGTTACGAATACTTGCTTCAATACAAGCTAAAACAGAGCGAATGCCAAAGGGCCTAAGTAGGAACCGAACCGTTGATCTCATCATTAGACTATGTTTTACTTGTTCCCCATACTGCGAACCGAGGTATTGGGTAGAAAAATTTTGTCCGTTTTGCTCTACGATGCACCGTTTTCGAGATATTTAACATTATGGATTTAAGCCCCAAATTTAATGAATCGAACTAGCACGACACGTTAGCCTCTAAGCTAAGAGCAGCAGCCATCTTGCGCAAGCACCCTTAAGACGTCTCATAAGGAGACGTGTATAGCCGCCATCTTGTGTCCGCCATCTTGCGGAAGCATCCTTAGGGCGTCTCAAGCCATCTTGTGCAAGGACACTTAAGCCGTCCCATAAGAGCAGTCGCTATCTTGAGCAAGCATCCCTAGGGCATCTCATAAGGAGCCATGTAAAACTACCATCTTGAGCAAGCATCCCAGGGGCGTCTCATAAGAACCTGTGTATAGCAGCCATCTTGCGTAAGCACCCTTAAGGAGTCATGTATAGCCGCCATCTTATGCAATTAGCGTCGAGAGAGGACTGCTGTAGAATTTCTCTTTTTAAATTATCCACCACCACATTTCAAAGGTATCTAGCTAAAGATGGCAGCACTGCGGATGACAGGTGACGAATTTACATCTAAAGAGGGCAGCACGGTGCTCTCTGGATTAAAGATGGCGGATGACAGCTGCACGTGGCTATGTTTACCAAACAAGAGCACGTAGAATTTGCCGCCACCACATTTCAAATTAAAGAGGGCAGCACTATGCTCTGTTGATTAAAGATGGCGGATGGTAGCTGTCAAAAAAGCACGTGAGTTTGTTTCCAAACAAGAGCACGTGGAATTTTTTAATTTGCCGCCACCACATTTCAAAGGTATCTAGCTAAAGATGGCAGCACGGTGCTCAAAGATGGTGGATGATAGCTAGCAGAACTTCTCAAATTGCCCGCTACTACGTGCTTAAGGTAGTAGCCATAAAGAGGGCAGCACGGTGTTCTGTGGATTAAAGATGGCGGATGACAGGTGATGAAATTGCCCGCATGATAGCAGCACGGTACTCTGTTGATTAAAGATGGCGGATGACAGCTGCACGTGGCTTTGTTTCCAAACAAGAGCACGTGGAATTTGCCGCCACCACATTTCAAACTAAAGAGGGCAGCACTGTGCTCTACGGCTGGTAGCTGTCAGAAAAAAAGCACGTGAGTTTGTTTCCAAACAAGAGCACGTGGAATTTTTCAATTTGCCGCCACCACATAGAGGGCAGCACGGTGCTCTCTTGATTAAAGATGGCTGCTGTCACGTGGAATTGTCTGCCACCACAGGTATCTAGCTAAAGAGGGCAGCGCTGAGGTTTGCGATGCAAGATGGCTGCTGTCAAAAAGCATTTTTCAAATTATCCGCCACCACATTTCAAAGGTAAGTAGCTAAAGAGGGCAGCACTGTGCTCTATAGATTAAAGATGGCGGATGACAGCTGTCAGAAAAAAAGCACGTGAGTTTGTTTCCAAACAAGAGCACGTGGAATTTTTCAATTTGCCACCATCACATAGAGGGCAGTACGGTGCTCTCTTGATTAAAGATGGCTGCTGTCACGTGGAATTGTCTTCCACCACATTTCAAAGGTAAGTAGCTAAAGAGGGCAGCACTGTGCTCTATAGATTAAAGATGGCGGATGACAGCTGTCAAAAAACACGTGGCTTTGTTAACCTCGCGCTAGTTAGGTTAAGTTGGTACCACTAAGGTTTAGACCCGTCAAGATGGCAGCACTGCCGATGACAGGTGACGAAAGAGGGCAGCACAGTGCTTTGTAGTTTAAAGATGGCGGATGATAGCTGTCAAAAAAGCATGTGGCTGTCAAAAAGCACGTGGCTTTGTTTACCTCGCGCTAGTTAGGTTAAGTTGGCACTACTGAGGTTTAGGCCCGTCAAGATGGCAGTACTGAGGTTAGCGATGCGTTGTTGTCGATGACAGCTGTCAAAAAGCACGTGGCTTTGTTTACAAATCTGTCAAAAAGCACGTGGCTGTCAAAAAACACGTGGCTTTGTTTACCTCGCGCTAGTGAAGTTAAGTTGGCACTACTGAGGTTTAGGCCCGTTAAGATGGCAGTACTGAGGTTAGCGATGCGTTGTTGTCCGTCAAAAAGCACGTGGCTGTCAAAAAACACGTGGGTTTGTTTACCTCATGCTAGTTAGGTTATGTTGGCACTAGTGAGGTTTAGGCCCGTCAAGATGGCAGCAGTGAGGTTTGCGATGCGTTGTTGTCGATGACAGCTGTCAAAAAGCACGTGGCTGTCAAAAAACACGTGGCTTTGTTTACCTCATGCTAGTTAGGTTAAGTTGGCACTACTGAGGTTTAGGCCCGTCAAGATGGCAGCAGTGAGGTTAGCGATGCATTGTTGTCGATGACAGCTGTCAAAACGCACGTGGCTGTCAAAAAACACGTGGCTTTGTTTACCTCATGCTAGTTAGGTTAAGTTGGCTTTAGTGAGGTTTAGGCCCGTCAAGATGGCAGCAGTGAGGTTAGCGATGCGTTGTTGTCGATGACAGCTGTCAAAAAGTACGTGGCTTTGTTTACAAATTCAAATCTCGCGCCAAAATTCAAATCTCCCGCCAAAAATTCAAATTTCCTGCCAGAATTCAAATTTCCCGCGCCGCGGGAGGAGGAGGAGGCCGCCGGATCCCTGCATTATACTACTTGCGCAAAAATCATCAGAACTGTTAGAGCTTGTCAACATTATTATTGCGACCCTAGCAGTTAGAAACTACAAACAGAAAGCCCTTTGCTCTCTGGCAACTGAGTGTGGAACACGTCCATGCTTCAGGACTATACTTTGCTTTTTAACAATTAAATATTACGGAAATAATGTGCATGTAGGTGTATTCCAGGCTGATTTAAATATTCTAGGTTTTGTAATTCCCGGCAGAGTCGGTGATCTTACTCTTTACTGAGTAATTCTCATAAGACGCGAACTCAAGAGGGACTAAATTCTGGCACCAGATTACTTTTCCTTATTGGGTAAGCATGTACAGTATTCAGTACGAAGGTGGGTTGGATCCTCCAAATTATCATCACTATTATTATCATTATTAGTGTGTCGGCCTCCGCAGCGTAATTGATAGTGTTATTAGCTGCCGTTCTCGTATACCCAGGTTCGATTCCCGGTACTGCCACAAATTTCAGAATGGCAGGCGAGCTGGTATGTGGTTAAAATGGTGCATGCAGCTCACCTCCATTGGGGTTGTGCCTGAAAGGAACTGCACCACCTCAGGATAAGGACACGAGTTTACTTATTATTAGTGTGTGATTTCGTCACTTAATAGTCGAACTGTCGGGCTGAGTAGCTTAGACGGTTAAGGCGCTAGCCGGCAGGTTCGATTCTGGTTCAGCCCGATCGTACTTGAAGGTGTTCAAATACGTCAGCCTAGTGCCGGTAGATTTACCGGCACGTAAAAGGAAACTTGCAGGACTAAATTCTGGTACGTCAGCGTCTTCGAAAACTGTTTGAAGCGGGGATTGACATATCAGCACTTAGCAACTTAGCAAATTAATTGCCGAGCTGAGTAGCTCAGACGGTTAAAGTGCTGGCCATATCTTGAGTATTCAGCATCAAAGCAGCTTGGATCTTTAAAATTATTACTGCGATCTTTTGAAACGTTCGAGTGTAGTTAGTATGACCTAAAGCGAATATTATTATTGTCCCCACCTCGAAAGGAAGTCAAACTTGATGTGTTTCAGTTAAACACACAAGAGTTTAATGTGCAGTCATTTAGTTAGCATGCTTGTTTCTTGCCCATGTAAAGAAGCCACCAGTTCGATTCCTAGTCTGGTCGGTGATTTTTAAATTTATTTTAGCTCGATGGTTGTGTGTTTTGAATTTAACACACAATCCTTTAGTTATTATGATAGTCAGCAGTCCGAGGGAAAGTTTGCCGAGTTTGATTCCCAGGGGCCTGGGGATTTTAAATTGCTCGCAGCTTTAATGTTAGGTGCCAAGTGACGTAAACATCACAGCAGGCAATTGCACGTCTCCAGGGTTGAAATCTGTAGCCTAGAGCTCAATACGGGAACAATAAACTTTGTCAGCGTCTTCGAAAACTGTTTGAGGCAGGGATTGCAATTTCAGCACTTAGCAAAATTAATTGCCAAGCTGAGTAGCTCAGACGGTTAAAGTGCTGTCCTTTCTTTCTTCGTGTGCATGTATGTTGAGTATTTGGATGAAAGCAGCTTGGATCTTCAAAATTACAATTATTATTATTCGCGAACTTTTCAAACGTTGGAGTGTAGTTAGTAGGGCGTAAAGTGAATATTATTATTGTCCACACCTCGAAAGGAAGACGAACTAGAAATGATTAGATTGAGCACAAGGTCTTTAATTTACAGCCATTTACTTAGCATGCATGTTTGCTTCCCATGTAAAAGGCCCACGGTTCGATTCCTAGTTGGGTCGGCGATGTATTTAATTTCTGGTATCTCGACGGTTGGGTGTTTTGAATTTAATGCACAAACATTTATTTACTATGATAGTCAGCAGTCCAAGATGAAGAGTGTCGAATTCGACTTCCAGTCGGGGTGGTATTATTTAATTTCTCGCAGCTCAAACATCATGTGTTTTGAATTAAATGGATGCTTTCAATGCGGTCATTTCCTTAGCATGATACTCAGCAGTGAAAAAGGGAAGAGCCCTGGGTTCCATTCCAAGTCGTGTGCAGCGCGAATATATATATCGATTCTGAACACAAAGTTTTATTCCCTAAGTGATGTCAACAATATTGTAAGCTACTATAAGTCTCTTAGAGTTCAAATCTATGAGCTCGAAATGTTACAGTAAAAAATTCAGACTTTCAAACACTAAAAACCAACAGCGTGTTACGCTTCAGCTCACATGACTGCATATATGACTCTGCAGCTTCTCGGCTTCAAGATCTTGTAGTAGATTTATATAGGTATGCCCCTATGAATAACGCACATAAATTAAACCCTTCACCATCTGCCTAGACCCATACAACCATCTTGTTCTAAGTTCAGCTCCGAGCCCTACACCATACTTCATAACATTTAGCCCTTCTGCCCTTCAGCCATTTAGCCCTTTTGTCTTATAGCTATTTAACCCTTTGCCCCTTTTGCAGTTTCTCAGCTCCATGACCTAAGACTAACTTTCACTGTTATGGCCCTATGAATAAAGCATATATATAAAGCTTTATGCCATTTCCCTAGTCCTGACAAAACAATGTGTGCAGCCGCCATTTTATTCCAACAACAGATCCAAAAGCCACTGTACCGTGTCTCATCTTGTCTGGATAGGTTAAGCCTGGGATCGAAATTAAAACTCGAGACTCTAATGCCCTTGTAAGGTTAAGCTGCACATAAAATTCGTGCCTGTTATCTTAAACTAGCACTCATATCCCTAAACACATTGGCAGTTGGGTTTAGCTAGCATTCTTGGGCATCAAACTTGAGACTGTAAAGCTAACGCCATTGTAAGGTTAAGACTATGGTTGAATCCGCGGCATGTGAATTAGGCATAAAATCAAATCTGTGCCTGGTATGCTAAGCATGCACTCTTAAGACAGCACATTCTGTGTGGTGGAGGCCTCTCCCAGGGGCGAGTGGTGGCAGTGGCCACGAAACCTGTGAATAGGATCTACTAATATCTTCTTCTTTCAGTGTTACTTAAACCATGTTCCATACCTTCCAAGGACAGTGAAGAATATCTTCAAAGTATTGTATACTTATATTGTAAACATGTGCGTATGTTGATTTTCAATCAAAAAGACTTTAATATTGAACAATATCAGAAAGACTTAATTTTGTTAATTCTTATGATTTTTGAGCAGTTATGTCTTAAAATAAATATAGTCTCCCTTTGCACTTTATTTCATTTACCGGACATGTTCCAAGTACTGCCACATCTAAAAATGCCTGACATATTCTTAATAGCTTGCAAGTTTATATATTTCCTCGAAACTACTCTGCACCCAATTGATGAACACAGGGAATCCAGAGGTGGACAGTTTGTATTGGCAGATCTTTGACACTCCAGGTTACAGTTAAAAGTCACTACTTTTAAGTACTTTCAGGATTACTCTCTTCAGAGGTAATCCTAACAGTTTCCATTGTATTTGATCTGGTCCAACCCAAGCAGTTCCTAGTCAGATGACCACATGGATAGGGACATCCTCGTATGTACTGATTAGTACAAAAAATTTATATGGTTAAGATAACTCCCTCAATTCATAACAGACAAGCCTGAAAGAACAACTTGTACAAAATTCACACTACTGTCCTAGCAACAAGTCACTGCTTGAAATGGACAATTCCTGCAATATACCACAAGTAGCAATTATACCAACTGCCATAAGTTATGTATATTGCAAAGAATCTTGTAACAGTGTCAGCTATTGTATGGCCCTGGAACAAAGCCAGATGTCACACAACACCTAGCAGTGCATTACAGTACTCTGTGGATGACATAGGAATACATGAATAAAATGAGAATATTCATATAAAAACTACGTTTCTAACGAACTTCAGTTTTAATGCTTAAAAAAAATAAGGATTGTGGTAGTAGAAATGAATGATTTTTAAGGGGAAGTACAACTAATAACCATCCTCTGAAAGAAGGGATATCTCAATTACTTTGACTATATTAAAAGTGTTTTGAGGATCTTTAAGACTTACTGGAGGCGAAATTGGTAACCTCCATAAATCCAGTACCTAATAATAATGGAACTGAAGCAAAGTATTATTTAAATCAACAGAAATGATCAACATGGCAAAGGTCTGGCTTCCAAAAATAAAATTACCAAGTTTGGATGGAGACATAATATGTGACTATATTTCAAGGTTACTTTTGAGAATATGATCACTAAAAGTTAAGGCTTAATTGGAATCAAAAAGTTTCATTATATCACCTCGTCCCTGAAAGTTTAGAGAAATAAAACCATAAAAACACATTGGCATGTTCGAAACCAACGTCACCATGCTATACAACTTAATGCATGACCGCTACCACTGCCCTAAGCTGATTGTATCGGAGTATGTTAAGCACATACTCGAATCCACGAATGAGATGTGCTCTACCTGTAACATCATAATGAATTCAGAAAATATTATCTTCATCTGGACATGTTCATTAAGGCTCTTCTCTACCCCGTTTACCCTCCTACTCCGAATCGACTTAGATTTAATTTCCAATTGCTTGTAACTGATAAAATGTGGACTGTAGATGTCAGAAACTTTGTGTATTAATTCATCTCATTTAGTAGTCACTGACAAGATTTTAAAGTATTTTGCTGACTTCTCTACCTGTTCAATAAATTACATACATGATGAATGTGTTGAATGGACCCATCCATTAACTTCAATGCCGCCCTACCTACCGGTCACTACAGAAACAATGTTCGACTACCTCCACGACAAGGGAGTGCTGCAGTAAGGAACGTAATAATCTGTTCATTGTTTCCGTGTTCAAATATGGCTGGTCATCAGCAGTTATGTGAAAAATCTATACGAAATATATTGTACGAAATTAGTGAGATCGAAGATATAGAGGAAGCTGATAACATACTGACTGATCCTGATTTTTTGTGTCCCGAAAAAACTTATGATGAGGATCACGTTTCTCTCGCGGGAGAAGAAAATGAGAAGTTCCAAGTATCTGATAATGAAGTACAAGATGAGGTTAACTCTGTACAACAAGAAGTGTACATATCTCGAAATGGGACGGAATGGAGAAAACAACCCTACTGAAAATCACGTGTGAGATACGTTGAACATATAGAATGGAACTCCTATTTAACGTGTTTACAGGGATCTTACTTTTTAACCTTCAATGAGGGTTTGTCTGAAATCGATGTCTCAGTAGGAAGCACAAATTTCCAAAGAACTTTACCAGTATTAACAAAAATTGTAGCATCATACATTACTTACACCAATGACAGCAAAAAACAAGGAGATAACTGCCCTACACACTGTACCTGTAGTTACAGTTTGTTCTTCATTTCGACAAATTTTTGTCATTAAATGCAAATCGTTTCATTTTAAGGGTTTTTTATTATGTTATACATGATTTTCCACAAAAGTCAGGAAAGATAACAAACTTGCATGAAAACACTTTAAAAGTGACATGAAACGGCAATTGGTTTGTTTAAATATTTTTGCGTATACTTTCCAAAAATCAGCTTACTCAATAACACATATTTTCTAATGCCAATAGTCTGAACACGCATATTTCGTTTCATTCTGAAGAACTGTAATAGCATCAACGCAGAGGATTGTGGCAAATATTTCCATTTTCTTATTTCAAACGGCGTCCCCTAATCTAGATTTGTCGCGCAGGTATTATGAAAACATATTTCAAGCTCCCTATAGAATAATGATCATTTTACTATAAATTTACATGGGAAGAGCCTTTCTGAAATTTAACAAGATGCGAAAGTACACAACCTAAACTCTGTAATTAGTTATGCACACCGCAGTATCACGAGAAGGAGAAGTATCACATTCTTATTTTATTTCAGAACATAGTATTAACATTAAGCAATCATTTACTTCAGCTTTTATTTCCAAGGAGTTAACAACTGCTGTCATTCCAGAAACATGTATACCGCTGTTTAGTACACCAGTCGGAGTTGTGAGAAGACCTCAGGCTTGCTTAACATCAATTCGCTCCTGCGTAGCAAGGAATCGATACCTAAGATGATCGATCCCATTCAATATAAATGCTGAAGCAGTGAATGGATACTAATAACGGATAAAAACTATCATGCCCAAATTTGTCCGTGATAATGGATGAATCAGTAAAAGAGTCTTCGCTGTAACCATAGGATATTGCACAGATTAATACAGGAATTTTCAAAGGTTGTAATAAAATTATCATTAAAACGGGGGTTCCCTTCTACCACACCGGCCACGGTCAGATGTATCAGAGTCCGACATCTCACTTAAGACTTAAGTGCCCGTGCTCTAAATTCCTCTTCTGCCTTCAATAACCCTTAGCAAGCATATGACATTTTTTGCGCTGGTCCGTAATATTCCGTAACCAAAATAAAAAAACAAATATTTGAGAATTTCAACATTTTCTTTATGCTAAATACCAGTTTTGTTCTATTTCGAATTATGTGAAATCGAATAGACGATTGTGTACCAAGAAGAACTCTCCTCGCCGTATTCTCTTAAATCTTCAATTTATACAGATCGATCTGCGTATATTGTATATTTGTAGTTAGTATGTTTTCCCCTTGTATCTTAATAAAATACACATGTTGTCCCGTGGCCCTTATGGCCCCAGGGAAATGTGAAAATTATTTCCGCCCTGGTGGCACCTTCCATATTATGTTGGCAAGCCTTCCTCCGCCCTGCGCACTTGTGTTGTCATCCCACCTTGCCCCTCCTCTCCCCTGCAGAGGGATGGCACGGTGCTCGGAGAGAACTTGGTTCAGTTCGCTTGGAGCGAGCAAGCTACTTAGTCGCCTAGCCGTGAGCGTGGAGGTAGGAGAAATGCTTGTCAACCAACTTCAGGCTTAGGGAGGGAGTTGTTTAATATTCAGAATGTAACATATTTGTTCTCTTGTCAGTAGAGGCTAAGGGCCTCAGTAAATAGTAAGAGGGTTTATTTCTGAAAAGGCTAATGTGTTAACTTGGTTTATAAGTAATTCGGTATGTTGTCACTAAAGGGCATTGTTCCCGAAGCTGAACCTCGATTTCTTGGTAAAATGGGTGTAGCCCTCATGATAGTTGAATCGGTATGTGGCCTAAGGCCCGTGTAATTGCTAAGAATCGAGAATTGTAGTATTTGAATTGTCGGAGGGCAGGTCCCCCAATGACTACGAACTTTATCCTTGTTCGCACTTACTACTGTAATACATGTTCAGCATTGCAAAAACTCGGTTTTCGCTGACTGTGTTATCGCTTCCCTTGCTCGTTACTGGTATTCAGCCTTCGGTCTTAAAGCCCGCACCTTCCTTACTTCCATATCGCTGCCAATCCAAATTTAACAATTTCAAAATTCAAACATTGCGCCAGTTGAAACTCCTCTACTGGAGGAAGCCTGAACTTTAACAACCATGTTAATTCTAAAGTTTCTCAGAAGATGTCGCTATTGTAAATTTTGTGGAGTTCTGAACTGTGTCTTTTTCGATTTATATTTGTTTTCTCTGTAGTGAGAAGTGTGAACATTCTCTTCTAGATGGCACTACTGAAGAATTACAATTGTGCACCCTGGTGCGAAGTGAAGGAACTATTTTTTGAAGAAATTTTGT